>NC_134870.1:78215810-80995810 GCF_049852395.1 Peromyscus maniculatus bairdii | reverse complement strand
TCCAGAACATGGAGAAATCAAGCTGATCTAAATGTTTCATCACCACCTACAGGCTAGTTTTTATGGTGTTAGAAGATGAAGGTGGATAACCATGGGGCCAGAAGAGAAAAGGAATTTTTATTGTCTCCTACCTGTGGAATCTACAAACTACAACATTGAATTCTCCTTTTCTCAGCATCCCTTAATTGCCCATAGTTCTTTATCCAAGGGTGGAGTGTGATTACCTACTTCTGCATTATCACATCTATTGGTATTGTCCTTGTTCAGCTCCTGAAGAGGCAGCCATATCGCAAAGTTATCATAGGTTCAGCTTCCCTATCATAGGTAAAAGACACAATCTCACAGCAGATGTCACAGTCTTCTGGGCCTTACAGTCTTTCCACCCCTCAACTGTGATATTCCCTGAGCATATGGTGTAGGGATTTGTGTTGTAAATATATAAGTTGGGTTGCTCACTGCACAGTCAATTCTCTGCATTTTGATCCTTGTGAAATTTTGTAATGAATTGTCTGTTGAAAAAGAAACTTCTTTTATGAGTCGTGAGAACTACACTTTTTTTTTGATATAAAGTTCAGTATTAAGAATTAGAAGAATTTAAAGTAGCTGGGCTAATGGGACTCAATTGTTTTTCTTAATCATTAACCTAAGCCACAATTTACATGGCTCCTTATACCTGAAAGTTTTTCTGTGTCCTTCTTGGTCTGCAGCCACTCAGACCCAAGTAAACACACAGAGGCTTATATTAATTAAAACTGCTTGGCCATTAGCTCAGGTCTACCACTGACTATCTCTTGCACATAAACTCAGCCCATTTCTGTTAATCTATATGTTGCCAAGTTTTCCGTGGCTTTACCTGTGTGCCATTACATGCTGCTCCCTAGATGGTGGGCTGATATCTCCTCACTCAGCCTTCCTCTTGCCAGAATTTTCCTTGTCTGCTTATCCCACCTATACTTCCTGTTTGGCTACTGGCCAATCAGCTTTTTATTTATCAACCAATCAGAGCAACACATTTTGATTAGACAGAAAATGGGATTGTGGGATATTCTGTGTGCTGTGAATGTGTTTCATAATTAATAAGAAGTCTCCATGTGATTATTTTTGAGCTGGCAGGCAGGATGGAAAAATCCACTTACAGATTAGTCCATACTTGGCTATTCAATACCAAGTGGTTAATACTGAAATCACATGTAACCAATACTATGTATACTCAATAAATTGTAAAATGCTATTTATATACTTATGTACATGCGCATATACAAACACATAAACATGTATGCAACAATAACAACAGCAATAACAATTTCATGGAAGCCAATAAATTGAAAGGAAATATGGAAGGGTATGGGTAAAGTTGGAAGGATATAAGGGAAAGGGAAAATGATGCAATTATTTTATAATTAAATGTATTTCAAAAACAAAATGACATGCAATTAATGACTTCTGAGAGAGGATGAATAAGCTATTTGAGTGCCAAGTCCATGGATAAGTTACCCAATCCCAAGTGGTCAACCCCAAACACATAATCATAAGGACAACACTAAATAGACTCAGCAGGCTGAGTTCACACACACACACACACACACACACACACACACACACACACACACACACACCTTTCTCCTTCTCTCTCTCTCTATGACTGTTTGTGAAAATAATAGTAGTTAAAGTAAAAGAGGCAATGAATTTGAGGAGAGTGGGCACACTGGATGATTTAAAGGGGGAGAGAAAGGGGGTAGATATAACGTTAATATAAATTCATATATATGAAATTCTCAAAAATTAAATACAAGAACTTTTAATGAACCTAATAGAATTTACTTTAGAACACAATCAGGGAGGAGAAAAATTAGTAAAATTAAATCATTCTACATTTCTAATGGGAATAGAAACACAGGTAAGAGATTGTGGAAATTAAAATAGAAGTTAAAATTTCATTGAGCCTTAAAGAAAATAAAATATCTCTGTAAAGAAAATGTTGATTTTTATGGGAAGAGACATATATTATTTTGAGTAGATTAACCACATATATTTGTCTAGGACACACACACACACGCACACACACACAGAGAAAAGAAAAGACAAAATAAAACAGCAACAACAAAGGCCACAAAGTAATGAAGTAATGAATTAATTACTGCTATGGGAAAACACACTAGAACTTACATATTAATGGGTGAAAATTAAATAAACAAAGCAAAAGTAATTGACAAAGTGAGTAATTGAATTAAAAATCTAGCAGAACTTTCATAAGTATAACTAAGAGAATTACTTTATTATAAGTCAAATTTGGTTATAATTTAAAACTTTCTTTAAATGTAGCACATTTAATGTCATTCAAGAATTGAAATAAAAGGCTTCAGAAAAAGACACATAAAAAATAAAGGGCAAGTAGGCAGTAACTTTAGCAATTCACTTTAAAGAAAATGCAACAGAAGAATAAAAGGCAATAATGCTCTTAAAGGTACAATAGGCAATTTAACTATATCACCAATAAATTTGGATACAGAACACCAAATGAAGTTTAAAAACTTTCACAAATTCTGATACAAGCAAAAGAAACAGAAGTCAATGGTATTAGATTGGAATTGATCAAGGTGATGTGGAAGTGACGGGAGACAGGCATCTCCAGAAACAAAGCTGTTTCTTTAATTAGAAAAACTAAAGGTCTGAAGACTCTCAGGGAGCAGAGACTGTACCCGCAAGGCATGGTATTGGAGGGATGAGGGGTTTGTAGGGTGGAAAGAACAAATTTGGGATGATAGATTTCATCTACAGATTATTTCCATTGAGGTCTCAGTGGTAGATGTCATCAGGGTTTACTGCATCAATCCCCTCATCAGAAGTTTCCACGGGTGTTTTAGTCGATTCAACTTTCCTGTTCAGTATTCTAGTCCACCTGAAGCCTTTAGTTTTCCAGACCCTGAAGATATAGAAAAGGAGCAGGCCGTGTTTGCTCATTGGCTGCTTCTTTCGGGAGGTGAGGGCGGACAACCCAAGGAAGAACTAGACTCTGTCCACAGGATCTAAGGAGTTGACTTCATACAGTTTTAACTTGATTGGCTTCAGTGGATGGTATGGTTGATGTCGTTCCTTCCTGGAGAAACTTTTTAAAAATAATCATTTGCAAGGGGGTGGGGGGCACCTGGAAATGGATAACTTGATTCCAGAATGAAAATGAGAGATTACCCAGGAACATAGAGAGCGAGGGAAAAATTAGGAGCAGTAGACACAGAGAAGAGGCAAGGAGAGGAGGCAATGTCCATAGATATGGGCCCCAATATGGGGCAGGAAAAGATTTGTCTTAGAGTGGCAGTGATTATTTGCTAAAGATGAGTCATGTCACAATGGTAAGGAGTGTAAATGGAGTTGTTAAATTTGAGGAGAGTGATAGCTCCCTTACAAAGATTATGGGAGCAGTAAGGCATAGTAAGAGGATAGAAACTGGGACAGCTTAGGAGATTATGGGTATACAACCTAGAAAGGAGTCAATCATTAGGTTAAAATGTAGCTTGAGAGGGTGTATAGATAAAGAGTGATGAGGGGACAGAAACCTTCCAGTAGTGCTGGACCAAGTGGACAGACAGACCCACCAGTTGGATAAGTAAGTGGAACTAGCTGTAATAAAGAACTCATATGTTCTATTTAAGAGGGGTGCCCAGCTCTCTTGTGCAAAGATTAAGGAAAGAGAGAAAAACTTGAGTCCATAGGAAAATCACAATCAAGGGGAGAAAATAAAGAGGTTGTGGCTAGTGAAAGGACATTTTACTTTCAAAAGTTAGAGATGGAGGTAAAAGGGTCCAATGCATAAAGCCAAAGCTTGTAGTATAAGCCTGGTAAAGTAATGCTAGGGGAAACTTTCACTCAAGAGCCATTCTACCCACTTGCAGGAGTTCTGCACCAAAGGAAGCTAGCAGAAGCAACAGGAGGCTGCAGACCATGTGTAGAAGGTATCATCGGAAGAAAGTAGTGGAGCAATGTAAAGAATTCTATCTAGTCTGGGGTGAAAGAAATAAAGGTTCCTGCAGCCAGAACTCTTCCACAGCATCCCACACATCTTCTTGCAGATGTAACAGGAATAAATGGAGCTGTTGTAGGTTAAGAACCATTAAGAGAGTTTAAGAAGGGATATTTCTGTGCAATTATAGGGGGGAGTCTGGTTGTTTTAAGGAAGATAGGTTTAGTAATCAGAACAATTAAAAGATGGGTTAAAAACTTAAGTGTGAGGTAATAAAGAGAAAAGGAGTGATGGTTGGGAGCAGAGAGGGAAGGAACAAAACTCAACTAAAGTGAGAAGCTTGTCATTAATTTTTTTGTCTTTTCTCTTTGTTTTTGGACCCCATGTCAAACCAGTTTGGATTTGTTGGTGCAGAAGCAGCATTGCTCCTGGAGGAGGGCAGAAATCCCACCCAGGGGAAATAGTCAGGATATGTAGTCCTCTTTAACTTTGGAGTACTGTGACAATGAATAGAGTTGGTCTTGAAGGACATTAGGATGATCTGAAATTTCTTTAAGGTTTTCTGAGAGCTGGTAGGACAGAGAGGTTAGTTGATGCAAGGGAGCCTCAGTCCAGGTATTTTTGCTCTGAAAAATGCCCAGAGTGGTAAATAGAGAGATGAGTTGGATGACCCATTCGTCTCCTGTTTAGAGGTCACACAAACTGCCTGGGATGGCCTGTTCATCTTCTCTTTTAACTTATGGCATGCCCTGCTGTGATCATTTTATGCCAGCACCAGTTATGAAGATCTAATTGTTTACCTCAGAAGATAGGACAGAAGCTCTGCATTGGATCTTGAAAAATCCTTGGGTTCATTTGTTTGTTTCTAAATAGGCTGTCATGATAAAAATTTATTCTTAAAATCCTTAAAATGTTTATATATATATATATGTGTGTGTGTGTGTGTGTGTGTGTGTGTGTGTGTGTGTGTGTGTATTTACATAAAAACAATTTTAAAACACAGACATACGTTTTTCTTAACTAAAGAGAGGGCACTTGTCCTATGGGAGAAACATATCCTGGAACAGGGGTAGACATCTCTCAAAGTTAATTTATACTTTCATGTAATAGAGATCATGCTGTAGAACTAGAATTGGGATAAGGATCAAGGAGATCTGTGTTTTAAATCTTCTGTTGGCACAATTATATGAATTCTTAAATTTAAAATTCTAAAACCTGCTTTTAAGGATAAGACACATAATCATGTGTTGTGCCAACAGAAGATTTGGGACCATTAGCCATCTCTATTTATTTTAACTATGTGGTCATACTGACTGAACTCATTTTTGTTTTTTATCAGTTTTATTTTTAAAATTTTAATTTTACTATGAGCAAAAATAAAGCTTTATAAGTTAACAATTTTAGGTTACATGAATACTTACTTATAAGTCAACATGGTACTAGGTACATGTTATAAAACAAATCACAACCACATGTGGACAGTCTTTATGTATATGATAATATATAAGATATATTTTAATAAACAAGATTTCAAGTATTATTATTTGTTAAGATTATATTTTCATAATTTTTATTGTGAAAGGGAAAGTTTAAAGTAAACATATTGTTAGATCAGGCAGAAATGTGGAACAAAGGGGTATTGAGAGGGTAGAGAACATATTATCTCAGAGGAAAATCAGCCTGGAGATACCAGACAGAAACAGCAGGCATTGAGACCTAGCAGAGGCTGTATTGCAGCTCCTCATTGGCAGCAGCTTATGTAGCACTGGGCAATTTTTTTTCTTTGAATCTCTGTTGTGATCTGTGAATCTCAAACATTAACTTCCTTTGTTAGCATGCCAGTGCTGGTGCTCTTAGCTGGAAAGTTCTAGGTTCTCCTTAGAACAAGCATTACGTAAAAACTGTCAAAATTAAAATCAAAACATTAAAATTGCAAATGAAACATGTTAGAGGTCTGATGTTCTCTCCTTATTCTAACATAAAAGAGGTGTCGTGATCCCCAGAGGACTCAATGGAACTGTGAAGTTTTATGGGAACCACCATTTTGGCCTGTGGTGTCATTTGCTAAGACGGTGGTGAAGTTACATGACATTGTCGTGATCCCCAGAGGACTCAATGGAACTGTGAAGTTTTATGGGAACCACCATTTATGCCCTGTGGTGTCATTTGCTAAGACGGTGGTGAAGTTACATGACATTGTCTTCTTACGAAATCAATAGAAAAGATATTGATCAAACCACATGGCTGCTTTCTTTTCAAACCCAACTCAGAACCATGGTGATGTGAGCCCATTCCCTATCAGGGCAAAAGACCCCGGGGAAGCCACCATTTTCAGGTCAAATGCAGATTTTTACAGCCTTTTCTTTAAAAAGATACTTCAGTTATGTAGGCTAATATGGAAATAGGAGAAGATGATACCCTATGGATTAGGTAGGTAGGACCAAAAATAATAAAATAAAGAAATAGAGGAAGGAATTTTATGGTCTCAGTTTAAGAAAGCTGAATCTATAAGTAGCTGATAGAGTAGCTAGAATCACAGCAGGGAGTTTCTGCAGACTTGCCACAGAGATAAGAAGAAAGAGATAAAGGTGCTTTAGGGAGTAACTTCTCATGGAATGTTACCAACCCAGTTCCAGGATGGGGTTAGAGTTGTTTTGCTATTTTCCTCTCCCTTTCCCAGGCAGAGTGAGGGGGCCAGCCTGACCCAGAACAGACATTTGGGAAGGCCAAATCCCATCCAAAGCCAGCATACTGGGGTAAATAGCAAAGGAAATTTTGATAATATAACAATGTGCTCCACTTTGATAGAGAGGGTGCTCATCAATCAGATTTGCATCTGACAGGGAGGGGTTTCCAGGGAGCCAGGTTTAGAAGCTGATAACAAATGAAGAAGTGATGAAATGAAGGAATAAAGGGGAGAACAAGACTGAAGAATAGAAGAGAAACTTAAAGATCAGGAACTGCAGACCATTTGCATTTAGTCTAGTGAAGTTATCTAAATTAGTGAGGGTTTTGAAGTGGAAAGTACCTAACTCAGGCCAGGTGTGGCTTTTGTCTAATTGATACTGGAGACAGATCTGAATAGAGAGCCACTTAAGAATCTGAGGTCAACAAAACCTGAAGTTTGAGCCTTAATTTTTATTTATTTATTTATTTATTTATTTATTTATTTATTTTTGGTTTTTCTAGACAGGGTTTCTCCATGTAGTTTTGGAGACTGTCCTGGATCTCGCTCTGTAGATCAGGCTGGCCTTGAACTCACAAAGATCCGCCTGGCTCTGCCAAAGTGGTGTTCTTGGGCACAGACAATTTGGAACCCATCTCAGAAGGCAAGGGAGAGGAGGCTACAGTCCTTTCCCAAGTCTTCACCTAGTTTGGACAGCAGCCAAGGGAGCAAACCTAATTTGCAGAAGGAGCCCTTTTCTTATGGAAATAAAGGGGCAAAAGCCTAGGAATTTCCAGAGTTCCACAGGGGGCCTAGGTTTGGAGCACCTCAAAACACTGGACAGGCTTTACATTCCCAGTGAGTCTGTGGTGGATGCAGTCTTTTAGACCAATATTGAAGGCCCTCTGCTCTGGGTAGGCAATGTGGAAATAACAGAAAGCAGATAGACATCTCCAGAAGCAGAATAGTTCCTTTAATCAGAACAACCGAAGGGCCATAGTCTGGATGGTTGTAGTCTTTTCATGGAAGTAGAGATTGTGCATACTTGGCTTGGTGGGGCTTGGGGGTTTTATAGGGCAGAAAGAGACATCAGTTCCCCTGTAGTGTCAACACAGCAGATTCCAGCAGGGTCTGGTGTGTGGGTTCCCTATCAGAAGCTTTCATAGGTGTTATCAGCCAGGCCAGTATTCCTGTCCAGAGATTCTCAGTCCACATGAGAGTTTTAGGTCACTCCCCCTTCAAGTGATACTGAAAGAACCCCAAATTAGTTTCTTAAGACTGTAGAAAAATTTCTAAATAGTCATATTAAATAAAAAACATGGAGCCAGATATATGGGTGAAAGCCTGAAAGAGATCAGGGAAATAGGGAAAGCCACCAGCCAACCTTACCTCACCAACTCTGCAGCTTCCAAAAGTGAGTTACTTCCTGTCTACCCATGTCTGTATGCCTTGCTGTTCTGCCATCTGATTTGTTCTCTGTCCAGCTATATCACTTCCTCTTCCTACACAGCTCTGTCACTTTCTGTCTGTCTGTACAGACCTCCAGACCTCCATGGTTAACTAGTGTTGGAATTAAGGCATGTGCCACCACATCTGGCTCTGTTTCCAGTGTGACCTTGAACACATAGAGTGATAGGATTAAGAGTGTGCTACTGCTGCCTGATTTCTTTGTCTACTTATAATGGCTGGCCTTTTTCCTCTGATCTCCAGTCAAGCTTTATTTAATAAAGCACAAATAAAATATCACCACATAAAACAAAAGAGAAAAAGGAAAACAAAAGCTTAGTTAAAAAGATCAATCATTGAATCACCATCTCTTAATTATTTGTCCACTTATAAAAATCTTACCAAGTCTTAAAAACAGATTTTTTTACTGATTATACTTTCATATTTTAAGTCAATAAATTTATTACAAATTGTAAATTATTATAGAATTTAACTTTCTTTGGATTTATTTATTTATGTTTGCCTGCATGTATGTGTGTGCACCATGTGCATTCAGTGCCTGTGGAGGCCAGAAGAGGGTGTCAGATCCCTGGAATTGGTGATGCAGACAGTTGTGAGATGCCATGAGAGTGTTGGGAATAAAACTGGATCCATTGGAAGAGCAGCCAGTGCTCTTAACAAATGAGCCATCTCTGTAACCTCTATTGAATAATTTAATTTATATAGAAAAATTACAGAAATCCCTAGAAAGTAGTAAGAGGGAGAATCTTCCGTATACATATCAGAAATGCTTATTAGTTGAACTATTTAAAAAAGTCCCTTGAGTACTGACAGACTGAAGAGTTAAAGAGATGAAAACATCTGGCCAGTTTTGCTTCCAATGGAATGTATTGAATTTTGAGGACTTGCACTCTGGTTAAAGGTGAAAAAGAAAATCTGTACCCAAGCATTTCATTGGGTTATTAAAGCCAGAAATCCATCAGGTTTTTACAACACTACCCACAGGTAAATGTTTAAAACCACAGAAAACATGGTGAAATCATCAGCAAACAGCCACATTTTCCTAAGGGCACTTGGCTACTCAGATCTTTTTGGTGACTGGGAATTTTCACGTTGCTCCCAGCACTAGGCCAAGACTGTGGAAAAGAGAAACCAAATGGCATTAGTGGAGTGGCACAAGGTCTGAGTAACAGATTGGAGACTTGCTGTGCTTGGAACATGGTCTCCTTCTAAAATCATTTGCTATTTGATCAAGTTCAGCATCTGTTCATGTTAAAAACTGAACAGAATGCCAGCAATACACATATCCCTGCAAAAAATGCTCCTTATGAAGTTAAGATTATAATTAATGTTATAATTTTAAAATATTTCTCCAAATAAGAAAACAGTAAAGATATCCAATTTTGCCACTTCTAATTTAATATTATTGAGTAGGCCTGACTGTATTCAGTGTAAGTGAATAAAGGGAAAGGAAAGGACAGAGCCATGAGAACAGAAAAAGGCACAATTGTTTTCTTTTTTTGTCTTTTTCATTCTTCTTCCCTCTCTCTCTGTGTGTCTCTCTATCTCTCTCTGTCCTCTGTCTCTGTCTCTGTCTCTGTCTCTGTCTCTGTCTCTCTCTCTCTCTCTGAGACAGGATCTTTGTATGAAGGACTGGCAGAGGTATTGTTACATAGCCCAGGCCATTGTCAAATTCATTGCAATTATCTTACCTCAGACACAGGAGTACTAAGATAAAAAGTGTCTATCACGATGCCCAGATCAATTTTTAACTAAAAAACAAAAGGGTTGTATATGTGTTTGTGAGTGTTTGTGTGTGTGTGTGTGTGTGTGTGTGTGTGTGTGTGTGTGTGTGTGTGTGTTGAGTCTAGGGGTCATGTACCTGTGCATTCAGATTGAGGCTCAGGAAACACACCATGGATCCTGCTCTATCATTCTCTGCCTATTCCTTTGAGATGTGGTCTCTCAGGGAACCTAGAGCTACTCTGACAACCAGCAAGTGATCCCCTTGTCTCCAACCTCCACAGCACTGCCATTGCACAGGTTCATATGTGTTGCCATGCCTTTCTTTTTTATGAAGGTAATCAAGGATTGCACTCAGGCTCTCACCTTTGCACAACCAGTGCCCTTACCATTGAACCAAGATTATAGCCCATCATTTAAAACAAACAAGCAAGCAAAAAAACAAACAAACAAAAACAAACAAACAAACAACAACAACAAAAAACAATGTGGACTTGTCATGTTTCTTATGCCAGCTTTGAACTCCTGGACTCAAAAGATCCCATAAACTCAGGCTTCCAAGTTCCTGGTACAACAATATCCTTCTTTGTTGTGCATCTACTTTAAATCTGAGGAAAATGTGATGAATAAACGAGCAACCAAAACATTTTGGAACTATATACACAGATTTAACAGGTGAATCTAGCAAGGTCAATATGTCAATATACAAGATCAATATTTTTATATGCAAGAGCAAAGTATATATACATTGTACAACACCATTAGAAAAGCACCACTGTTTAGATTGACATTAAAACATCAAATATAAATTTTATTCTCTTAGTTTTCTGTTTCTACTGTTATGATTAAAGAAAATAAACAAAAGCAACTAATGGAGGAAAAGGTTTTGAGGGATGCCAAGGCAGGAACCTGAAAGGCGGGAACAGAAGCCAGGCCATCATCGAGGAGTGATTGCCTCTCTGGCTTGCTCAGCCTGTTTTCCTATATATCTCAGCCTGTCCAGGGATGTCACAGCCCACAGTGGCCTGGGCCCTTCCATAGCAATGACCAATCAAGAATAGTCTCTAGGCTTGCCTGCAAGCCAATTTGATGGGGGGGGGGGATTTTCTCATCAGAAGATTCTTCTCAGATGTCTCTAGCTTGAATCAAATTGGCAAAAATTTACCAGGACAAATACCAAGCAAGAAATTTAAGAAAATATATGAAGATCTCTAAGAACGCTATTAGATGTTCAAGGTAAAATACTATAGCTTGCTCAGACTCCCATAATGGAAAACCATGGACTGGCCCACTCAAATAGCAGTAATTTATTTTCTCACAATGCTAAATGTTAATAGTCTGAGATCAAAGTTTCACCCGGGTTGATTGCTTTCTAGGGCCTTTCTGCATGGCTTGTAGATAAACATTTCCTATGACTTCTTATTATTTTACCTGTGTGCTTGGCTATGTACAAATTCTATCTTCTTATTAGAACATAGTCATATTAGATTAGAGCCTAATGATTTGATTTTAATGTTGTTACCTCTTTAAGTATAATTATAACCTGAGGATTTTAATTTGTGAATTCTTAGATGACACAATTCAGGTTATAAAGTTCTGTGAAACAATAATGGAATTATAAAGAATAAAATAAATATTAACATTTGGAATTTATAGGAGAGAGGTGCAAGGCATATGATGCAACTGAGCCCAGACTTCATTTGTTCATGAGATAAAGATTTCACAAACGTGAGGGGCTAATTAAACTCAAATTTGAAATGATGATACAACTAACTTATACACTGTGTACTAATGATGCATCTGTCAAAGCTCAATAAAATATTTTATTTTTTTATTTTCACAGAAATACAAGAATAACCCTTTCTATTTCCCCATTTTTTGAAGATGGACAAGAGGAACTCATAAACCTTGCAAACAGGTCTCAGTAATCATAGAAAACTTATTACAACTTCAAATATGTATTTGATGAAATGAAATACTAAATCTTACCAAATAAATATTGATTTGAGGAAATAAAAATGGTCAAAAATGTATTCCGTAAGATTGTATTCATCTGGGGAAAATTAATTTGAATAGCTCAAATCCTTTTATATAAACAAGAAATACATTTGTGATTCTTAGAGAAATAAAATCTATACACAATCCCTTAATGTAACTAGCTGGCAAGATACGATATGGAATATTCCACATGGGAGAATATGGCCAGTCAGAAATAGTAGCATGTAATTAAGTGGCCATAGCATCTTGAAATATTAAGGCAAATCTTGAAAAGACAGGTCTAAGAAAGACGGGAAAAGCAACAGGATAGAAATTCAGATTCAAATACTGGTTGATGAAGAGGACCAAGCAGGATGTTTAAAGAAGCCTAAGAAGTGGATTATGAAGAAACTGTGGCTACTAGGAAGAAATGAATTACTTGAGGGATGTATGGCAAGAAAACTAACAAAAAAATATATGAAATGCCTTAATGACATCAATTCTTTTGCATGATAATTTAAAAAATAAAGACAACTGCAATAAGACTCTGACAATTTTGTGATGAAAGAAGAAAAAAAGATGCCAATGATACTCTAAATTACCCCTCCCCCAATAAAGCTAAAGTTGTAAGTCAAATAAAATAAAAATCCACTAAAAATAAGCACAAGCAATAAATGTGTGCATTGTTTCCTGAGTGTCCTAACCTGGCATTTGGATGGTTAGCATTTTCAGATGACACCCATAAGAAGAAGCATGCCCATTTTACAAATGGCAGGAAGAGCCAAGACACCCAGGGAATACATCTGCATTCTTTTTAAACAATCTAATGTTAGATATAGCATCTAATTTCTTCTGTCATAGTACATTTGCTATAATTCACTCAGTAAATCTAGCTCACAGAGGAGATTACAAGGAGATTGGGATCCACCTTATAAAATGCCTGTGATAGTCTATCCTTAGGACCCTAGTATTTAATATATCCTGTGTGCACTATATGTTTACCTTCCACTAATCCTTCTCAAATTGTCATTCTATTACATATACATTCAAAGCACAGAATTTTATTATGTAAAACAGGCCCCAGTGTAAAAGAGTCTCCTGAAGTATAACTTTTTTTTGAAAACTATAATCTTTTCTTAAAATTTAGAAACAGAAGAGTTCTCTGCTTCAAATCCAACAGGTAACAATGGGACCAGCCTAATACATGTACTGAACATATTTTTGTTCATAAATGGGAAAAATGGAAGGCATATAGAATTTATCAAATAATAATAATTCTTAAATCCTGATGGAGAAACATTGAAAGTCCTTAGATAAGTTCTGAAGGTTAGAATATAATTATCTTTGATCCTTTGTTCTGCCCTCTATCCACTCGCTTCTCTGTGTAATCATCACTGTTTCAAGTAACTTAGTAGATTTTTTGCAGCTGATTCTTTTAGATTGACTTCTGCCAATAGAATATATGGGATCTCAATGTCTCTTCTCATTCTAGATTATGTTTGACGCTATTTCTGCATATACATATGCATATACATTCTGCTTGCCTATATATACAAAATGACAGCACACACACACAGACACACAGGCATACACACACACAAACACACACACTAATGATAGTGATTTCTTACAAAGGCATTGAAAACAGAAAGGAAAAAAGAGAACTATTTATCAGTAGATAGAAGCTGGAAATTATGATGAGCTTGGATTACCTCATGCCGAGGTTAGTAAATTCTTTCAGTACCTATCTTTTAAATTTGAAGAATGCTGCCTGAAGAAGTCCTTTGTAGTCCAGACACTACAAAAAAACAATGACTCAAGTTGGAAATGCACCAAATATGCAGATATTCCAAAGAGAATATGGGATCATTAGAAACTTGTTAGAATCTGTTTGTGGATTCTGAAACCTGGCTAGTATGGTCAAAATTCAACAGTCTTCTAATTTTCAAGGAAGGGTGCTTTTGCTTAATTGTTTAATTTTTTCAGTAAATGAATAAAAATTTACACATCCAAGAAACAAATACAACTAGCCAATCAGAACTTTGAAGCCTAATGAAATTATGCCTTTGAACCATTAGATGGGAAGTTAGTTGAGAATTGTCCAGTTTTAGTCTTAAAATTTTAGTTTTCTTTAATTTATTCTTTATAAAGTATGGATCAGGCTGACATTTTAGACTTCTATTCTACATCTAGACCTTTTGTTCCATTCAGTATGATTCAGTAGGATGTACACATTTCTCATGAGTTATTCCTGCAAAAAGAAAAACCATAATGTAATCTAGTTTCTCAGCCATATTATTAGCTAACAGAAAATATCAACTTAAGTGAAAATATTAAGTGGCACCTTAAGAATAAAATTACACAGGTTAAGAGCTGAAAAAAAAAACCTAAATAACCACCTACTTTCAAGTAGAAAATAAAGGAGCAATATTAAAATAGAAGAAGGACCACAGAAATCACTGTGTCATAGACTTTAAATGGAACATTAGTACAAGAGAATATTCCAGTCATTTAAACTTATTGCCAGGGTTGACAGGATGGCTCAGTGGTTAAAGGCACTTGACACCAAATCTCATGACCTGATCCCATCTCCACAACTTGCATCAAAGAAGGATAGAAATGAATCCAGCGCCGGGCGTTGGTGGCGCACGCCTTTAATCCCAGCACTCGGGAGGCAGAGCCAGGCGGATCTCTGCTGTGGATATTGCTCTATATATAATAAAACACTGATGGCCAGTTGCCAGGCAGGAAGTAGGTGGGACAAGGAGAGAGGAGAATTCTGGGAAGTGGAAGGCTGAGGAGAGAGACACTGCAGCCACTGCCAGGACAAGCAGCATGTGAAGACGCTGGTAGGCTACCAGCCACGTGGCAAGGTATAGATTTATAAAAATGGGTTAATTTAAGATATAAGAACAGTTAGCAAGAAGCCTGCCATGGCCATACAGTTTATAAGTGATATAAGCGTCTGAGTGATTATTTTATAAGTGGATTGTGGGACTGCAGGGCTTGGGGAACCTGGAGAGAAGCCCTCCAGCAACAAATGGCGCCCAACGGCTCGAGTTTCCACCTTAAACCTGAGAATATTTAATAACCAATTCTAAACAGAGCCAAAACCAGGTTCCTGCTTCTTGTCTCATATGAGCAGCTAGACGCCGCGAAACGCGGGTTTGAACACTGGCGGGTTCCTGGCGTGTGCGTTTGACCGGTAGTATGGTGGGAATGAGGGGTCTGCCAGAGGCACATTATGCTGTGTAGTAGATTTAGTCTTTACTAGTATTTTTTTTTTTTAAAAAAAAAAAAGGTTTCTGGGCTACATGCTGCTTTGATAAAAGCTTAGACCCACTATTTCTGAGACTTGATGACTCCCAGAGCTGGCGAAAAACATACCACTGCCATGTTGGGAAGCTGAAGTGGGCGGAGCCAGCAGCCACAGCACTGTTTCAGGCTTAGAAGGATGCAGTTTAAAGCAATAGGCTCACAAAAAGACTGATTCAGATAAAATCGTTTACAATGTGTGGAAAATATACGTAGGCTTCAACGAGACAAAAAAATTAATGTAAAAAGCCACGTAAAGATGAATATTACACAGACAATCTGGATTGTGTTGTCTTTGGGATTTTTAACTGCAAAAAAACATTTGATCAAAAAAGATGTTGAATTAAACCAATATGTATATTTTAAAGGTAACTTGACTTCAAAATTTGGATTTAAGGATATGTTGCTTTGGAAAAGAGATTCTGCTTTTGTTTCCACAGAAAGCCAGAGGCTGTGGATTTGTTCCAGATTAAGATACATCAGGTTTCACCAGCCAAGACCCCCTGAAAGGTCTCCGATGACACCATGGCCCAGATGATCCAACATCCAGAACGTTTCAAGGCAACTGGCTCCCACAATACAGCCTCAAGGACTACCCCATAGGCCTAAAATTTTCCTTTGCGTCCCCATAAGATACAGCACCCCCCTCCAGCAGGAAATAGTAAGAGATGCTACGCCCAAATTCCCAAATATACCAAGCTGGCTTTAGAGGTGGAATTGGCTTACTCCCCCTCTAAACCCAGACATATTGCTTTAAAAAAATGGTTAAGAGATTCTTGTGTCCCAAATCAGAAGAGCCCTCTGGTGTGGGACAGAGAAAAAACAATATTTTTATTTAAAACAGGTTGATTATAAATGTGATCTCTTTCTAAAAAAGAAAAGGGGATATGATATAGATATATAGGATATAGAGATGATAAGATAAAAGGGTAGATTAATGAACCTACTTTTAAGAACAACTTGTTTAAAATGTTTTACATTGGTATAGATTTTAGTTTATGTTTAAAATGTTTTACATTGGTATAAATTTTAGTTTATTGATACAAACTTAAAGTTAATTTTGTTATACTGTATATATATATATATTTCTATTCTTGTTTGAGGTATTATGTTTATGTAACTCATTTAAAATTGTAATGGATAATTAAGAAATAGATTAATAATTAGTCATCTATGATAATCATATTTGTAGCCATGTTAGTTAAGTCTTCTAGGTATACATAGATATATTTCAGATAGATAGGTAATCTTCAAACACTTCATAGACCTAGAGAATATGGCATTTAAATAACTTAAAATTCTGTTGACATGAGACACAATTGCTCCTGGCTGCACCAATTGATCCCGAGAGAATGTTGGGCTTCTAAGACATTTCCATTTGGAAGTTTGTCTTTTTGGCACAAAATGGCCTACTGGGCAAAGAACTGCCCTTGCCTTGATGGCTGACAGTACAAATGCAATGCTGTCCTTTCTGGACAAGCGGGACACAAGGAAAGCGACCACTGTACTCTGCCAAGACAGGGTAAGATGGTCTTTCAGAAATCCTGCTTCTGAAAATGGTCTGTCAGATACTCTAGGCCTGTAGCCAATTTAAATGCACCAACAATTCTAAGAAATATTAGGTGACTGTCCAGGCTGCCAGCTGTCTTGGTCTACTTTTGCAAGATTCCTGAAAATTGCTTGCATCCATCTACCATTTCTCAGGTACCATTATGTTCCTTCTCAGGTCTTTGATGTAGTTGAAAACTAGATAGTTGTAATTTCCTCAGTTATGATAAAAGATAAGTTAGATATAAAACCTTAAATTCACAAATATTAGGACATCTTCTTTAATATTGTAACTGCAATTCGATAATTGTTTTGTTATATGTTCCATGTTAAAGTTAAAATCTTCCTTTTTAAAAAAAGAAGAAAAGGGGAAGTGCTGTGGATATTGCTCTATATATAAATAAAACACTGATGGCCAGTTGCCAGGCAGGAAGTAGGTGGGACAAGGAGAGAGGAGAATTCTGGGAAGCGGAAGGCTGAGGAGAAAGACACTGCAGCCACCGCCAGGACAAGCAGCATGTGAAGATGCTGGTAGGCCACCAGCCATGTGGCAAGGTATAGATTTATAAAAATGGGTTAATTTAAGATATAAGAACAGTTAGCAAGAAGCCTGCCATGGCCATACAGTTTATAAGTGATATAAGCGTCTGAGTGATTATTTTATAAGTGGATTGTGGGACTGCGGGGCTTGGGGAACCTGGAGAGAAGCCCTCCAGCTACAGATCTCTGTGAGTTCGAGGCCAGCCTGAGCTACCAAGAGAGCTCCAGGAAAGGCGCAAAGCTACACAGAGAAACCCTGTCTCGGAAAAAAAAAAAAAAAAAGAAAAAAAAAAAGAAAAAAAAAAGAAATGAATCCAGCAAGTTGTTCTCTGATCTTCACAGATTCAAATGTGGAATGCAGGTGACACTCCCCCAATAAATAAATAAATAAATAAATAAATAAATAAATAAATAAATAAATATAAAGATATTAAACATATCACCTCACCTTATTGGCAATACACATTACTTTAGGTGATTATATGAGATGAGTCAATAATCCCTAAAAGTTGCAGTTGCTTACCCAAACTAAACATTATCAAGTCCCTAAGATGCTTGCTGAAACAAAGTCTTGGACTCCTGTGAAAATAGATTGTGATGGTTAATTTTCATCATCAAATTGAATAGATTTAGAATCACCTAGAAGATATACCCAGAGCATTTCTGTGAGGTTGTTTTCAGAGACATGAAGTCACATCCAGAATGTGTGCTGGAGACCTAAACCAGGAAAAAAAAATTAAACAAAAGAAGAAGAAGGAGGAGAAGAAGAGGAGGAGGAGGAAGAGGAAGAGGAGGAGGAGGAAGAGGATGAGGAGGAAAGAGGGTGGAGGATGAGGATGAGGAGGAGGAGGAGGAGGAGGAGGAGGAGGAAGAAGAAGAAGAAGAAGAAGAAGAAGAAGAAGAAGAAGAAGAAGAAGAAGAAGAAGAAGAAAGCTAAGAACTGCCTCCCTCTTCCCACGTGAAGTGATCAGATGCAGTGTTGAACAACTAGCATCATCACATGGCCGCCATGCCCTCACTGTCATGAAGAACTTTATATGCCCTGTTTTTGTCGGTATTTTGTTGCAGCAATGAGAAAAGCAACTAATACAAAGGTTGATATGTAAATAAAAGTGTTTATGATAGCCTTGAAATGGTTGTCAAGTCACAGAACACCTCTGAGCCTTAACATTCTTCCTAATAAGTAGAGAGAATGCTTCACTTGACATTTCTGCTTGCAAAGAGGATCATGTGAAAAATGTATTTAGAAATGTGTGAGGCATTCTTTGCATCATATTTTAAAATGAAATATGTGTAACTAGTAAAAATGAATGGAAGAGAAAAAAAAGTACTCAATTTTTAAAGGAGATAGCCACGGAGGTTAATGAAAGCAGGCGTGTAAATTTTCTGGGGAAATCCGAAATTTATCCCCTTTCATAGTAAAAACTTATTGGAATTTCGGGTGCTATTTTAAACATTCACCCTGGTATACTGTAGTTTGCTTGCATTGTGGGAGGGGTAAAAGACTAATAGAGTTGAGGAGAGTCACCAAATAAATGAAGTAGAAGGAATGTGTACTGACTGTTAGGGCATGTTAGGATGCCCCTTGTGCTTTACTAGATTTAAATGGGGTCTCTTGGTAGGGATGGGACCAGCATCTCCCATGTGCCCATTTACAGCTGCCCCTTTGACTGAGGGTGAAAGGCGTGTAACCTTGTTCTCCAGGCTTTCATTATTTTTCTTCCCTCAAATTTAGTTTGTATCTCCCTTAAGTAATTATGATCCAAATACAGAAAAGACAATTTAAATGAGAACCTAGAAAAAATACTTGTGATGTAAAGCAGAATTAAACGAGGTCTTATGAAGATCCGTTCAATATAAATTACTCACAGATGAAGAAGCACCAATGTATATCAATCTTTGCACATCTTTTTTTCTTAACTATCAACCTCTTTATCTACTTAAACTGTAAACATTCAACATTCTTGACTATAGTTAAATATCCATACATTTCTGCTAGCCAATATTTAATGTTCCTTATCCTTAAATCACTTAAAAGAATATAACTTTAAATTTTTATGTCTTTATATTAGAGAAAAACATACATTTTAGTATGTTTTCCTAGACTAAGAGGAGAAAGTTTATTCCTTTGATTTTGACAAGTTGAACATTTCAGCGCATACACGGATAACCCTTCTCCCTTTTATTTCCTGAATAGATGAAATGCCAGTAGCACGTTGAGCCTTACTTAACTAAAACGCATTTGCCAATCTAGGCATCACCGCCTTTTCTGTAGAGGACATCTGCGACCTGCTGCCTCCCGGATTCCTTCTGACTTCAGCAGCCTGAGGATTAGACACATGCGCAGGGTTGGTCTCTTTGTGTGTGCTCCAGGAAGGGCTTGGCTTCGATTTACACTTCCCAACAGGGCAAAGACCTGGAAAGGCCACGTGTGCCTAGAACTAAAAATGTATTATAGATGCCATTTCTAAAATAAACAATTGTTTCGCTCCTCTTTGCCTTCTGCGAACCTGTGAAGTCCCCCACTGCTCTGTCCCCACTGCCCAGCTTGGGATGGCGAGATTAGCAGCAGCGGTGGAATGAGGATCCTTGTCCTTAGGAATCCACGCCTGGGCGAGTGGTGCCAGCCCAGGGCTCTGGTGGGAGCGGTACCCTAGGCGCGGGTGGCAGGCGGAGCTCCCTGTCGGAGAAGTGAGTGATGGAGTGCATCTTGCCAGGATCCTCCAGCCTTGCCACCCCGCGGGCAAGGGGGAGGGAGCCGAGCGGGCGCAACGGCCCGCCCCGCCGTCCCTCCCCCTCCTCCGCGCCGGGGAGCCGCGATGGTGCGCTCCGGCCAGCTGTGCGCCGCCGAGTGAGGCGCCAGCCCGTGGGTGCTGCCGGGGGCGGCGGCGCGGAGGTGGGGCACATCTGGGGTCGGCGCGGCCCTCGGTGCTCCGCTCGTGGCCGGGGGCGAAGGTGACGACCGCTCGCGAGGTGCTGGTGCTGTTGAGCAGCTCCGGGCCCGATTCCCTAGTCCCGGCGCTTGGCGGCCCTGCTATCGACCCTGGGTCGGCGCAGGCAGGAGCCTGGGGAGAAATTGGCGGTGGCGCGACTGCCGGCGACGGCCGGCTGGATGCAAGACCTGCGTGGACCGGGCGGTGGACAGCGGTTGTCGACTCCAAGGAGTGGATCGCCCAGCAGAGGAGCTCGACCGCGCTGGCCATGGCCTCCAACTTTAACGACATAGTCAAGCAGGGCTACGTGAAAATCCGCAGCAGGAAGCTAGGGGTGAGTGGCTAACTCGGATTTCTCCTTCTCCTCCGCTCCAGTGGCCCGGCAGACTGCTGGGGATGGGGGCGGGGAGAGGTGACCCGCGCGGGTACCAGGGCAGCTGGCCTTCCCCAGATAGTCCGCTTGTTGCTTGACCCAAAGAGCGCTTGGCACCTGCTTAGGGTACTCTGCACACCGAGGTGAGGGCTCTGAAGCGCCTAGAATCCCCATCCTCAAGTGCGCTGGGTTCATGGTGACCACAGCAAGAAAGTCCAATAGAACACAGGGAGTGTCAGTTCCAAAGATATATAAGCCTTGGGTATTTATTACATTCAGTGCAACCCACAATGATTTCTCTCAAAACTGTGCGCCTCTCGGGAAAACTGCTGTGTGCTGACAGCAGGTGTAAATGGTATCTTTCTCTGCCTTTGTGTGTTTATATTCACCATTTCCTGGTCTTCTTTCCCCAAGCCCATTTCGAAATTCTCCTTTGATGCCTCTTAAGCGCAGCGCATTCCTTTTGGCTATAGCAAGGACTTTAACGTGCTCTTAACAGTTGCCCACTGGCTAGCTGCCCCGTCTGTTGTTTTCCCGGACCGTGTATTTGTGCCTGTGTATAGGCAAGTGTGCGTTGTTGGTGCACTTGCTCTTCGCTGCAGGAAAGTCCGTGGAGGCAAAGTTATGGAATCTTACTTTCTTCTTGAGAGATGTTTGGTCTGACTTGGGGGACAAACAGTGTGGACCTGGGCGGGGAAGTGAGAGGAAAGACAAAACTTCTTCGGTGATTCGATAGGTATTTTAAAGGGATGTACCGACTGTCCTCAAAGGACCCAGGCTATAGATGGAAAGAATGGGCGGGCACCTGGAGAGGAGCTCTCCAGATCTGATGGATATGAATGGAAGCAGACTAACTTGCAGGGGGTATTCCCAACTCCAAGACACAGCAGTGTAGCCGCCCAGGTTCACCTGGCCACAAGATGAAAGGGAAATTCTGCTCAGTATACAGCAGAGTGGGAGTTTGCTCATTCCCTAGGCTGTGTCTATCTTCCTGAGTTCACAAGTTCTATCCTTAGACTTTCTAGAATCCTGGTTTAGAGGTGCAAAGTTCCCGGATTTCTCTACTGAATAAGTAAATATTCCAACTTAGAGAAAGGAAAAGAATGAAAGGGCTCCGGAGAGGTGGATCTTAAATTTATGCATAGAAGTGGGGGGATTGTAAATTTGAGAATAAAAGCAGTGTGCTTTTGGGAGTCGCACAAAGGTATGGATCAGTCAGAGAAAGAAGGTAGATCATCCCGCATTCAGAAGTGTTTATGGACCCTTGGCTGGAGGCAAGTGATGGAGGCAGTAAGATGCCTCTTTTGCTGCCTCTGCTGGCATTCTCACTGAAGACAGACAGGACCAAAGGACACAGGGATCCATTCTCATGCTTAAAGAGCAAGAAATGCATAGCTAGCTAGGACAAGTTTATGTCACCCGTTCCCATCCCCCAGCCCAGCACTTCACTTCCACAACAAAGGGAGGGGCAAGGTTTCAGGGGCTCTTCTTGGGTAGAAGATCATACCTCCTGTCCCATCCCCTACCCTCCCACCGCCACCCCAGAGATAAGAGCTGACCTGGTGGAAACCTACAGTTGCTCTTCACTAAGATCCTATCTGGGACTCCCAGACATGCCAGCCAAAAAAAGGCTATATAGGATTCCTGCTGTATGTGAGTCCTCTTTACTGGACCTTTGATTCCCTTTGCTCTGACAGGGTGCTTATTCCTTATCTATCCTGTCAGTCCTGTTGAACTCTAGTTTTGTCCGAGTCTTCCAAATGTGTGCATCAATGGAAGAATTAAGCCCCCTTCCTCATCTCAGTGAAATGTTTCTACTCCCAGTCAAGGAATATGGGACCTATAACTAGAGAATCCCCTCCCTTCCCCCATTTAAGCTATCCAGGATTACATACTATAAGAACTAAATATGTAGCTTAGTTACATGATAAAGTTCAAGGAAAAGCCACCAACTGCCTCCAGGATAACTAGACATTAAGAGCACATGAAATGTCACTCTAGAACACCATTTCTACCCAACCATGTGTTCCCATACATATTTAGAGCAACGAATCTTTTGCTAAACTCACTGTTTATTTAAACATAAGCATTTTTATTGGACATACCTCTTTAAAAACATTAAAAGTGTGTCTATATACAAACTAGTTTTTTCTTCCACTTCTTTTCTGTGTGAAGAATGTGTATTTCAACATCTAATGTTTAAATCCTTTATTTTTTAAATGTTCTTAAACATTTTGGAAAACACAATTTGTTAAAGAAACTTTATATATATATATATATATATATATGTGTGTGTGTGTGTGTGTGTGTGTGTGTGTGTGTGTGTGTGTTTTCAGAATATTCTTACACTCAAAAGAATAAGTTGAAATGGCAAAGCTCTATATTGTTGGTTTTGTGACAGTTTATAAGTAGGTCCCATGAGATACTAAAACACTAGTTAAAGCAGTATGTGCACTTAAGAATTCAAATGTATCATCATGTCCCAAATCATAGAAATAGGAACTGGATAGGCATTAATACTTACTTTTACCATTAATGGTATATGTTTCTAATTTATGGATTCCAAACTACACACTCTTCCAAACAAACCATTTGTAATTCAATGGATATATGATGCTTCTTGTGTGGGCTATAACCAACATTTTATTTCAACATATAAAGAATTGTAATTGTATTTGTGCTGATATTTGGTATATTATGAAAAGAACTCATACTTTCAGGATCAAATTTTATAATATTTTGTTGACAAATGGTCGGTGTAGGAGGCTAGTTGCCTACTGCATACCTGTGACTTAAGAACGTCTTTTTTTTTTTTTTTTTTGAGACAGAGTTTCTCTGTGTAGCTTTGTGCCTTTCCTG
Source organism: Peromyscus maniculatus bairdii (assembly GCF_049852395.1). Lineage (NCBI taxonomy): Eukaryota > Metazoa > Chordata > Mammalia > Rodentia > Cricetidae > Peromyscus > Peromyscus maniculatus. Next base: position 80,972,453 of record NC_134870.1, on the reverse strand, counting down.
GAACTCACTTGGTAGCCCAGGTTGGCCTCGAACTCACAGAGATATGCCTTCTTGATGAAATGTTTGATTGCACACCTTATTCCCTCTAAATGAGGGCTTAGTATGGCACTGAAGGGAAAAAAAATAAAACATTTCTTGGTTTCTGTGTATGTTGGTTTCAGGTTACAGTGGCTGGATGTCTTTCACTACGTGCTTTAGTTGACTCATTTGGACAATCATTAATAAAGAAAAATTAAGTCAACTTTGATATTTGTCTTGATTCATCAACAATATTTTCTTCCGTTTAGAAAGATTATATTATTATTATCATTATCATTATTATTGTTTTGTGAAGGGGCTGTGTATCTTAGATAGGCCTCAAACTGGCATTATAACTGAGGATGACCTTGAACTTCTGATTGTCCTGCCTCCATTCCCAAAATTCTTGTACTACTAGCATGTGCTGCTCTGCAGTGCTCAGGATCCAGGGTTTGGTGCACATCAGGCAAGAATTTTACCAAATTAACTACATTCCCAAATTATGGACATTATTTTGAGGAATAAATAAAATATTTCCCCAATATTCACTAAAGCTCTTTTTAAATATTTGTTAAAGCACTGAATTTTATAGGTAAAATTTATACATGCGATTTTTTTTAAAGTATGACATAAATGTAATAGTAATTTAAATTCTGTACAAAAGTTTCGTTGCCTTTATGGACTTGTGTGTGTGTGCATGTGTGTGATCTTTGACAATACTTCAGTATCTTTAGAACCATCTCATTCCTCTACTCACGTTTCTGTTGAGCAATTACTGTCATAATTCACAAGACACCGTAGAACCTGTGCTTGTTTGTTAAGGAAAGAATACTAGAAAATAATAATAAAAGTGAAAACATGCTAATGAGGCTTATTTATCTCTAAGCCTTGATTGCCCATTTTCTTCTGAACTCTGACAGATTAAATTCAAGTAATCAAGACACATATTAAAAAATATTCAATTTCTTCTTGATTGGGGCTAAACTAAGAAACCTGTCATCGAAATCATTGGTGACTGAATATCCTGCTTATTGACTCATCTATCAAAATAAATATAGCAATATGGAATGATATCATTCACCACTAACATGACTGAACAAAGTTTAGATTGCTGATTTGACTAAATCTAGACTCAGACATCACATTATTGTTGTCAAAGAATTTCATTCACATCATAAATGGTCATAAAACAGAAATTACCCAAAATACTTTTTGAGTGCCAAGGTCATAGCCACAAGTGAAAAATTCCATATTATTTCATGTGATTAATATTCTTTAAAAAAAATCCAAGATCATCATTACCAATCTGAATCAGTGGTGTGTTTAAGACACAGAAGTTGCATTCTAATATTTAAATATTTATTCATACTATTGTGTGTCTTTAACATTGATTTCAGAAAAGGATCCATAATATTCATATTTATTTAAAAATAATCCTTTCTCGTTAAGTATGGATTTATAATGAATGAAAATTTCCAATTATTTTTTATGTTTTTTCTAGGTCCATGTTTAAACTAACATTATATAACATTATATGTTACATAGTATATAATAGTATGCATACTGTGTCAATTACTTCTGTACTTGTATACATGTCTACAGATAATTTCTAAATTTCAAGGTAAAGATCATATGTGTGTTCTATTTAATCATATACGTTATTTGTTCTGTATATTATTGCATAAGATGTAGTATAAGCTTAGAAAACACTATCTACAGTAACAAAATTTATTTTTAGGTTTTTCAACTTAAATGCACATATGAGTATAAGCTAGGATCTTTTAATTTTAAAAATGTGGAAGTGAAACACACACACACACACACACACACACAGACACACACAAACACACACACACATCTACCCCCTGCCCCTGCCACACACATACACAGAGCTAGAAAAACTAAACCTAGATATGTGGCTGAACTTTTATTTGAAGTGATCAGGTATACAGAATACATGGAAGACTGAAATTCAGAAGGAATATATGAGGATTCATAGCTAAATTTATGCTCTGATAGATTTGCACATTATGGATGACTTGGTGAAATTGAAAATACTATTTCTTGCCTGATGGTTGTGGCACACGCCTTTAATTGCAGCACTTGGGAGGCAGAGCCAGGTGGTTCTCTGTGAGTTTGAGGCTAACCTGGTCCATGAGATCCAGGATTGGCACCAAAAACTACACAGAGGAAACCCTGTCTCAAAAACCAAAAAAAAAAAAAAAAAAGGAAAAGAAAGGGAAAAGAAAAGAAAATATTGTTTATTTCCTCTGATATCAAGTACCATTAGTTGGTAGTTCTCAACCTGTGGGTCACGACACCTTTGGGGTTAAATGGCTTTTTCACAGGGGTTGCCCAAGACCATTGGAAAACACAGATACTTTGATTCATAACCATGGAAAATTTACAGTTATGAAGTAGCAACAAAAATAATTTTATGTGAGTGTCACCACAACATGACGAACTGTATTAAAGGGCCACGGTGTTAGGAAGATTGAGAGCAACTGCTCTAAGTACTCAAATTCCTAAGTGATAAAAATTAATAATTTCATGATATTTTGGTCAAAAATCAAATACCTCTGTAACACATACATTCCTTAATTTCCTTGTTTTCAGAAACACAACTATGGTTGATATTTTGGTGGACATGTAGTTGCAAAAAGGATTGCCAGTAATGAAGTAGTTCTTTACTAACTGATATTTTTGTTGGACCATAAAAAGCCATGAGGATACACCTGTGTGGAACCAGGAAGTAATCAAACCTTTGCACTACTCTGCTTACACGAACCACATCATAGAAGCCAGAGGATAAGGCTGCAGCAATGCAAACAAAACAAAAATTACCTTTCCCCTAATTTATAGATGATACCTAGACATCACATGTTAGGAAATTTTAGCTTAAGAGGAAAAGTAATTTCTATCAAGTGAAATTAACTTATTAGAAGGTAGTTAACTGTAATTTCTGTAGCCTCAGATTTTTTATTAATTTCACCTCGCTTTGCTGAGTATTGCTTTTCTTTTCTTTTTGTTCCTTTGGACTCTCAAAACTTTGTCCACAGACCACAAATTCTAGACTGAGGTCATTTTTAGGTTTTCCTTTTTGTTTGTCTTGTTTGTTTATTTGTTTGTCTATTGTTTTTGGATTATTGGTTTTTCAAGACAGGGTTTCTCTGCGTACCAGGTCTGGCTATCCTGGAACTCTTTGTAGACCAGGCTGGCCTTGAACTCACAGAGAGACCCCTGCCTCTGCTTCCCAAGTGCTGGAATTAAAGGAGTGAGCCACCATCACCCTGACATTTTAATTAACTTTCCATATAAACCCCTTTTAGCTTGATTTTAAGATATGCTCAGTCACTTGTTTTTACATTGTATCATTATTTTCTCATAAGAATATTGTATCTGTCCATCAAATTGAATGATAGATGGTGCTTTGTTGTAAACAGAAGATATACATTGAATTATTCTTTCATGATATTTGGACTTATTAATAGTAGCTGTAATTTTTGAGCATATGCAAGATATTTTGTCTTCTATTTAAATGAATTCATTATAAAGTACTGCCTTTAAAACTTACTAGTATGATAACTGAGAACACTAATACATCAGAGTTCATGCTAATCTGAAATATAATAACATAGAACTCAGTCATGCTGCTTTTTGTGTGCATTGCACTTTTCAGATTATAAAAAGTTCTCACATATCTTATGTAATTCTTCCAACAGTATTTTTGACAGTACATTTCATTTTTATTCCTATTTCACTTATGAACTAAAATCTAAAAGGAGCAAAATGTGTCAACTAGAATTATAGAAACTCATGCTGTGTTTGTGGGTTTGCCACATTGAAAGCAGGATTTTAACTTCAAGTTCAGCATTGTATCTACTGTATAATAGTTTTCATCTTGCTACCAATGTGAAAGGCAACACATTCTTATGTACTCTCAAAAACAAATACTTTTTCTCTTTAAAAAAAGTTTTGTGTACATGTGTGTGTTGCACTTTTGTGGCAGGCTCTCTTCCTATACCAGCATCTTTCCATTGGTCTGGCTGGTCATTGTGACCCAGGTATCACCCTGTCTGCCACACCACAGCTCTGAAGTTGCAGATGCACACCACCACAGCTCAGGTTCTTATCATACACAGCAAGCACTCTACCAACTGAGCCATCTCCACAGCTCCCAAAATAAATACATTTTTTTCATTGTTCAACTGGTATAAAGCTAACATTGCCACTTGCATGGCTCAAATTTATTTAGATTGCAACTAAAGAAAAATTTAGAGAAAGACTTATACCACAATAAATGTCTTTCTAGAGAATTTTTTAGGCCACTCAGCATGGTCACAAGTGTATATGCATTGATTGTAGCTTCATATTTGGATAATTTATTCTTTCAAATAACCCATATAGGACCCCATATCAGCTGCTAGTGTCCAAGTAGAGTTTAAAACATTTAAAATATACTTAAATTATGTGGTAGTCTGAATGAGAATGGTTTCTATAGGCTCATATGTTTGAATGCTTGGTCCCCAATTGGTGAAACTGTGGGAGGTATACATTTTTTGGGAGAGGTGTGTCAGTGGAGAAGGTTTAGGGCTTTGGAAGCCTCACATCGTTCTCATTGTGGTCTCTGCCTCCTGCATATGAGATGTGAGACCTCAGCTGCTGTTCCTACTGCATAGCCAGCCCCATGCCTTTCCTCTATCTTCATGAATTCTAACACTCTAAAAACATAAGCAAAAGGAATCATTTCGTTTTATAAATTGCCTTATTAGTAGTGGTTTATCAAAGTAATAGAAAAGTAACTAATACAGAAATTGGTACCAGGAAGTGGGCCTAACAATGTGTTTAGTGAAGAGCCTAACTATGCTGTTTGTGGAGAAACATGAAGACTTTGGACTTTGGAGTAGGAAAGTGGTTGAACATTGTAAGCAGAGCTTAGTGGACCATTCTAGTAGGAGCTCTCATCAAGAAGTTTGATAGGTGAAGAATATTAGCCATTGGGCTAGAGAATATTCCTGGGTTGATTTGGAGGGGGGGAGGGAAATGTGGCTGCTTTGTGTCCCTGCCCTAAGAATTTGCTCGAGGCTAATTTGAAAAGTAACTGACCAATTTGTTTGGTAGAGCAGCCTAATATTGGTTCTGTTGTGTGGTTATTAGTCATCACTCTTATGCAGGTCTACAATATAAATGAGCAACTAGGGCAAAAAGAAACACAAAATGTAAAATTTGAAGAGAAAAAAAGAATCAGGACATTTAATGTTAGCTCCAAGGCTTGTGCTGAAAGAGAAAAAAAGATTGAAGAGTGACCTGATCAGAAATGTAATAAATGGAGGGGTGCTTTCAGGGTGTCCTGCCATCCAGATAAGCTTCTCACTTGTAAAAACGAAAGATCTGAGGAATTGTATATGCCTCAAAAGCAACAGCAAATGAGAGCTGCTACAAATGTGGCAGGGTTCACCTGAAGTTGGTTTTCAAAACTGGCAGTGTTAACCGTGGGGTTCTGGCTTTAGGATTATGAAGGATATAAGAGTAAAGGGGCAATGGAATCTTCCTCAACAGCTAAAGAGAGCTGCTGAGGTCCCACAATATGTGGTAGGCTAGTGCCTGCATAGAGGCCCAAGAGGCATGGATATTTACCAAAGAGAGCTGTATGAAGGGAATAGAACCAGCCAAAGAAAAAAATATATTTTGCAGGCAGTGAATCTGGAGTGATGAAGTCAGCCAAGCCCTTTGATATCAGAGATGGACCTACCAGATTTGGAGGTTTCTTTGCTGCATTTTGGTCTGGCTTTGTCCATTACATGCTCAGAATTCCCCCATTCCTCCTTTTGGGAATGGTAATGTGCATTTTATACCATTGAATGTGGGAAATGTGTAATTTGCTTTCTAATTTTACAAGGAATTGCAATTAAGATATTGCCTTGAATATCAAAGAAACTTAGGACTTAAAAATTTAAAACAGCGTTGAGACTGTGAAAGATTTTGGAGACATTGGAGTAGGGATAAGTGCATTTTACATTATGATATTGTCACAAGGGTTTAGGGGTTAGGGAGTAGAATGTAGTGAGTTATAAAAGAACGGCACCATAGTTTCATGTGTTTGAATAACAGATCTAGTTGTTGAAGTGTTTGGGAAGGATTAGGAGATGTGGCTTTGTTGGAAGATGTATGTCACCAAGGGTGGTGGTGGTGGTGGGGTGGGATGGGGTGGCTTTGCGGATTCAAAAGCTTCCCTTCATTTCTAGTGTTCTCTCTCTGCCTTATACTTGTGGGATACAGGCTCTCAGGTGCTGCTCTGGCCACCTGCTGCCATGACTTCACTCTGCCATTGTGGTCTCTAACACTGAAACAGAAATCCAATTAAATGCTTTATTTGATAAGTTGTATTAGTCATGGTATTTTATCAAAACAATAGAAAACTAACAGACCTAATCTTTGTTTATAGGTATGATCTTTTGTTTAAGGTGATTAAGTAAAAGATAACATTCAAGTTAATGTGAATTAAAGTGAGTTCACTTAAAGGAAATGCATTTAGAAATTGTACTAGCTTACTGGGAACTGAGAATCAAGTGGAAGTACATAGTGATGTAATCATATAGCAAGCGATGTAACAATGGGTCCCAAGATTTAAAAGTATTAAGTCCTATATTGTGCCATATGTCTCTCTGTTGTTCTTGTTTGTTTGTTTGTTTTGATTATGGCTTTTAAGGGTTCAGTATTGATGCTGAAGTATTTAATTGATATCCTTCACATTTTTCTTATTTTTTTAAATTATCAAAAAATATTAGCTGGGTAGTGCTGGAGCACACTTTAATCCCAGCACTCTGGAGGCTAAGGCAGAGCAGATCTCTGAATTTGAGGCCAGCTTGGTCTACAGAGCAAGCTTCAGAACAGCCAGGGCTACACAGAGAAACCCTGTCTCAAAAAACAAAACAAAGCAAAATTAAGAGAAAATTGCTCTAGGTGCTATATTACTCTACATGTTCATAACTATAATACATCACATTTAAATTTATACATGTCAAATAATGTTTTGTTTGCTTGTTTGTTTGAGACAAGATTTCTTTGAGTAGCCCTGGATGTCCTGGAACTCTCTCTGTAGACCAGGCTGTCCTTGAACTCCCAAGTGCTGGGATTAAAGGCATGTGCCACCACTGTCCAGCTTTAATTTTCATTTGTAAATGTGGTATTGCTTTTCTCTAACTACGTACTATGATTTGAAAGGTGTATATATGTGTACATATGTATGTGTATACACATACATATATACACATAATAATACATATATTAAACACTAATATATCATATAACTATTAAGTGTGATACGTATGTATTTTCAAAAAAACCTGTGAATATACTTTCACACAAACTATTAAATGGTACTTTTACTTACCACTGCTACGGGTTCAAAAATACTCATGCCACTAGGAGCAATTTTATTAAACAGTGTTGCATGCTTGAAGTATTCCTTATTTTATTAAACAAAATAGGTATTATATTAGCCCTAAAATTGACAATTGGTATAATTTTCTAAATCACTATCATTTTTAGAGGGATAAATCAATGAAATACTATATTTAGCTTTTTTATAGGAATCTGGGAAATTTTCTCACATTTCAAAAAATAGGAATAAAAGTGCACTTTTCATAGTTGAAGTTACTTTGACAAACGTGTCTTATTGTAGTTTAACTTACCAGTAAATAGAAACACATTTCCCTGAGTGCTTTAAGGACCTAGAACCAATGCTTTTGTATTATCTGTCATTTTCCTAATGTTTTATAGACTCTTATACTTCAGAATGTTTCAGCATTGACCAGGTATGTCCTCTAAGCAAAAGTATTCTAGTGCTCATTTGTGACATTTACTCTAACTATGAACCACTAAGTGCCTGTGCAAAATACATATAACACATAAGAACAATTCATAATTAAGAACAAGACTAAATCTGTTGCCACTCTAGTTGGTAGCATAAACATGGGAGAGCAGGGCCTAAAAATGAGTTGGACTAAACTCTCACACAATAGCTAACTTTATTCAGACCACCAGACCAGACAACATATGCTCTGAGGGTTAAGAAGAGTCTCATGAGTCAAGTGTACAGTCATAAGGACAAGCCATACACTGCAAAAACATGTTTTTCCATAGAGGCGGATAAGCAAATAACAATAGCCAGCTGTAATGAATAATCTGAAGCAAGCTCACTCCTATCCACTACACTGAGGAGGGCACAAAAGCACACTCCAAGAACAACCAGTGTTATGGAAGAGCAGAGATTACAAAACTCTTGTGTTGTTTACTTGGAGTTTTCTCACAAGGTCTCACACAGCTTCATTCATCTCCTCACACAGCTTCATTCATGGATTGTGTTCTGACATAAACCCACATTTTATGTTTACCTACACTGTGTATAATTATATACACTTTAATTTTAAAAAGCCATGTGTAAATATTCCAGTTAACTATGGAGCTTTATTCTTATGCCTGATCTTTTCTCATGGGACTGGCCTGACATATGAGCACAAGCTTTCATTATTCTCTTGGTGTTTTTCATATGATGCTAGGGTTGGTAGCTATTGTTATACAATGAAGAAACCTTGGAATACAAAGAAAGTTTGTGGCTAGTTGGAGAGTACTCTAGTGGAAGATGGCTAAGCATTTTTTGCAGTATAGAAGAAGAAATGCCAAGTGTATTCTTGCCTCATTTACTTTGTACCTAGGGCATGTGAATATAAGCTGGTATTTATCAGTCATATGAACCCAGGGAACCTTTTGAAGTAAAAAAAAAAAGTGGGTTTTTTTGTTTGTTTGTTTTTTGTTTTTGTTTTTACAGTGGAAACGAAACAATTATTTCTATCATATCAACTTGTTTATGGAGGAGTGTCATAGAAGCAATGGGGGTCATTGCCACTACTGTCAAAAGACAAAAACATCATCAAGCTACTTGAAGGCTATTGTAGTCATCTGCATTTGCTTATTCTTAAACTTTGTTCTCCAGCCATTCCTAATTAAGAATAGTGTGAAAACTGTGAAATTCCTTTCCTTTTACAGTGGCATATTTTGTTGCTTGCAACAAATGCATAGACATGACTAGATGACATTATTGGAGGAAATGCTTAAATTTTAGGATCAATATATTAGTATACTATCTTGAGCCATGAATATTAAGAACTTTTCCTAGAAAGATGTGACCATTGGAAATCATTTTTGCCTGCGCTCAATACTTGCTTGTATTAAAGTCTAAAAATCTCATTAATAAAGTCTTGTTCATTTAAGGAGATACATAGAAGCTTTGATATAAACAACCATTTGTATGATATTATTAAGGAAATGGTTTTAAGCCCCAAGTGGAGTTTCCAGAACTTCAGAAAAGGAGAAATTCTGACCCAAAGTCATACCATATTTCTGACAAAGATTTGTTCAGTAGATGCTGCCATAATTGGATATCCCTAAACAAACTATGTGAGGATCGACATCAACTTCACACTTTCAAACTTAAAGGCCAGAGATTTATGAGTGAAGTTTAAACTGTAAAACATTTCATAAAATCATGGAAAAAAATATTGAAAATTAGGGCCAAATGAAAGGATCTGACACTTATGCCAAAAGCAAGAGCCATCAAAGGGAAACTTGATAAATTCATCCCATCAAAACTAAAACTTTTCTACTTTGAAGGATTCTATTATGATAATGAGGAGACCAATATGGGTAGGCAGAAATACTTACAAATGACCTGCCTTTGACAAAGAACTAACTCCTTGCTTCAAAAAAAATTTCAAATTCTATAGAATGTAATCAAATTGGACTTAAGGCCTGCTTGGAAGGAGGGAATTCATGCCTGATACTGTTAACTAGATCCACTGCCCAGGGCTGGTGAGGCCATGCAACCTAGAGGAGAATCTACTGCCACTGCCTCCCCAAATCAGTACAGTCTCTAACAGCATCCTCAGTACATAACCTCATCCCACGGATAACTGTAGGTCTCACCCTCCTCAAGGAAGATTTTTTTATAGCATATGGAGAACATTACAGAAAACTACACTGAGGAATTTGAGAGGGAACAGGTGATCACAGGAAAAGCTGAGGGAGGAGGGGGGAAACAATGTAAATACAGTGCTCATGTGAAAGTGAAAAAATGAATGAAATTGTAAAAAGACAAAAATAGGCATTTATAGCAAACTGATGAACAGATGTTTGAGGTTTACCATCATTAACCATTAGGAAGTTGAATTTCCAACAGTGATCCATGACTACATACATGTTGGTAAAGCTACAATAATAAAACAATGACATCACCAAACACCACCAAGTATGCAACAAAACTAGGCCTCAGGGACACTGCCAGTGGGAATTTGAAATGGTTCAGACATCCCTCTAGAAAACAATCCAGAGTTTTCTTTATATATATATATATATCTTAGTTTGAGTTATAATCAACAAAAATTTTGTGTATTCAAGCTAAATAAGGTGATGTTTTGATAAGTGTATACAATGTGAAATGATTACCACCATCAAGCTAATTACCATGTCTATCACCTCACATATTACCTCACATTTGAGTGTGTATAGAAAACATTGAATAACTTCTCCTTGGGGAGATTTTAAACAGACAGCCCAATGCATTATGTAGATTCAACTTGCTGTATCAGGCATGAATTCCCTCCTTCCAAGCAGGCCTTAAGTCCAATTTGATTACATTTCTATAGAATTTGAAATTTTTTTTTGAAGCAAGGAGATAGTTCTTTGTCAAAGGCAGGTCGTTTGTAAGAATTTCTGCCTACCCATATTGGTCTCCTCATTATCATAATAGAATCCTTCAAAGTAGAAAAGTTTTAGTTTTGATGGGATGAATTTATCAAGTTTCCCTTTGATGGCTCTTGCTTTTGGCATAAGTGTCAGATCCTTTCATTTGGCCCTACTTTTCTGAGTCTGTCCAGCTTATGTTTAGCAGAGAAATGAATTTTTGTACACTTTGACCAATGACTTCTATACTCTCCTTACTCTTCAACCTCTGGAAACTACTATTTTCCTATCTGTGAATTTTATATAGACTCCTTTAGATACTACATATAAATGAGATCGGGCTGCATTTGTCAGTTCCTGGCTTATTTTTATATAATCAACCCTCCATGTTTATCTTTGTTTTTTTTCTCGTTTACTTCTTTTTAAAGACTAAATAATATTATTATGCTTTCATTCACATATATATTTATCTATTAATTGACACTGAGGCTGATACATACATAATATTGTGAGTGATGCTGCAAGGAACATGGGAATGCACATGCCTCCTTGATATGTGATGTTCTTTCCTTTAGATGTATACCCAGTAATGAGAGCGATATATAAATTAGTACCTTTGTCAATCTTATGATTAAAATATTCTTTTGTCATAGTATCCTTATTTTATTTGCCATCAATAATGCACTACTACTGCTTTTTATCTGTAGCCTCACCAGCACTTTTTATCGTCTGTCTTTTGATGTTAACCTTTCTAATAGATGTGAAGCAATGTGTCATTGGTGTTTTCATTTACATGTTGCTGATTGTTAAATGTTATGAAAATTTTCTCATATACTTGTCTATTTTTTTTTTTTTTTGGTTTTTTGAGACAGAGTTTCTCTGTGTAGCTTTGCGCCTTTCCTGGGACTCACTTGGTAGCCCAGGCTGGCCTCGAACTCACAGAGATCCTCCTGGCTCTGCCTCCCGAGTGCTGGGATTAAAGGCGTGCGCCACCACCGCCCGGCATACTTGTCTATTTTTAACTGGGATCTTTGTTTTCTTTCTATTGTTATTTGAGTTTCTTATGTATTTGGATTTTTAAGTAAGTGTGTAAGTGTGTGTGTGTGTGTGTATGGTGTTTGTGTGCAAGCACATTCCAGTGCAAGACCAGAGGGCAGTGAAATTGCCCATGAGGCATTTTTGATTATCAGTTAATACAGGAGGGCCCAATCTACTGTGGGCCATACCAGTCTTAGGAATGTGGGCTTGAGCTCTGTAAAGGTAGCCAAGCAAGGAAAGGCAAGGAAGCTAGTAAGCAGTGTCCTGCCATGATCTCTGCTCTGGCTCCTGCCTCAGGCTCTTGTGCTGATTGAACTTTGTGATGGCCTCTAAGCTAAGCAGTAAGCTGAATGAACCTTTTGCTCCCCAAGTTGCTTTGGGTTATGGTATTGTTTACCATTGCAGTAGAAAGCAAACTAGAGCACCTTGCCGTATAACAGAATTGGACATGAATGTGGCTCTCTTTTAGTTAATGAGGACTCTCCATCTTCTACCTTAATTTTCCAAGAAATGTAGCCAGAGATAAACATCTGAAGTAAATTCCTTAACCACTTAAGAAGCATAGCAAAAGCTGTTTTAACATTTCCATATGTTTAACAAAGTAATTAAATTTTAACCTCACCAGACTGTCTCATGTAACACAGCACCTTTCCTTTTTCGCCCGGGTTCATGGAATATAGGTTTGTACCCAGTAGACAACACATAGGATAGTGAGCTCTATGCCCGGTGGATGTCCAAATAGCTATAGCTACAGAGACTAGGATGTGAAAGTGGTTTTGGCCTTGCCCATATCTTTTCAGTTTTTCTTAAATTCCCCTAGGATCATAATCCTCTATATTTTCCTTTGGTCTCATTAACTATTTCAGGTTTTTAAAACGTTATGTAAATAAAGATTTCAGTCAGATTGCTAGGACGGTAGAAATATAAACAAGCGTATGTTGACTGTATTTATACGAATACTAGTTCTTTAGAACAATGTCCTTATTTTTATTGTATGTAGGTATGTTTGGGGTTTCTTTATGTATTGGGTTGAATATCTTGCTTCATTTTATATCTAAGAAAAATGATCTTAATACATGATAATTTTATGTTTTATATAAGGCCAATGAATTATGACAGCTATTCTCAGGGAATGTAGTGTGTTATGGAGAGCAATTGGCTAGAAAATGCCATGGCTTAGCTAAAAGGAGCTAGTTAATGCTTAACCTTTCATAATGTACATTTTATAATTTTAACCATACCCATTTTTTAAATTTCTGGGAAAGTACTAAAATTAGCTTTATTAAAAGCAAACAAAAATGTTTATTGACCTTCCATAAGGAAAGAACAGAGGAAACAGATTTTTATAGAAGAAGTTACCTAAAGTGTCAAATTCCAAATGGCAGCATCCCATAGACATGGAAAACTAAGTATCCTTTAACCTGTTGCTATTTCAGTTTCAAAACAACAAATACTGATTTGGCACTCCACAAATAAGCAGTACCACCTATTTGGAATGTTTTGTATTGAATTGTAGCTCCTTGGGACATTAACTATCTTCCTCTTTGCCTTTAGTAAACAATTTTTGTTGGATTTATGTTTAGCACAACATTATATGACTAAGTGTTGCTGACATATTACTGTGGCAATGTTATTCACATGGATTGATACTGGCAAAAAAAAAATATGGGAGCTGTGTGGAGGTTGCCAGCATCATAAATTGGTTGCACCTTGGCTTGAGAATTCCAGGTATCCTTAACTGGAATGGTATGGCTGCAGGCTTTCGCCTGATTAACATAACACTCTGTTCAGTTACTCACAAGTATTTTTTTTTATGTTACCTCCATTGGTGGCACCCCAGAAATACAGTATCACCTAAGAATCCCTCTATTTGTAGTTCACCTTCCACAAATTCTCTAAGGACTCTTCCTCTGCTGTTGGTACTTGGTGATCACATAGCAACAAGTGGCCAGGAGTCCTTCTGCCAAACTGCTACAAGAATTCCCCCACTGGTCTGCTTTTGAAAATTGTTTTCTATTTTCTTAGGATCCTTTAATTCTGAGCCCCCATAGTTTTATTCTCATCCCATAAAAACATCTCCGTTGATTAGATACTTTAAGTTCTGGTCACACTTTTTTCTTCTTTTTTTTCTATTCCTGTTTTTTTTTCTATTTTTTATTTTTATTGCTCCCCCCATTTATTAAAAACACACCCTTTTCTCATACAATATATCCTGATTTATAGTTTTTCCTCCCTCTACTCCTCATAGTTCCTCTCCACCTCCATTCCTATCCGGATTCACTCTTTGTCTCTCATTAGAAGAGAACAGGTTTCTAAGAGGTAACAACAAAATGTAACAAAATACATACATTAAGTCAAAATAAACACCATCATGTCAAAGTTGGATGAGGTCCATCAACAAAAGGAAAAGACTCCTAAGAGAAGGCACAAGAATCATAGACCCACTCTTTCACACTTTGAGGAGTCCCATAAAAATACTAAACGGAAAGTTATATATGCAGAAGACTTGGTGCAGACCCGTGTCAACCTGTGCTGGTTGCTTCATTCTCTGTGTTCATATGATTTTTGCTCAGTTGATTTAGAGGGCCCTGTCCTCCAAATGAACCTAACAGGTATTTACAGAACATTTCACCCAAATGCAAAGAATATACCTTCTTCTCTGCACCTCATTGAACTTTCTCCAAAATTGACCACATACTCGACCACAAAGCAAGCCTCAACAGATACATAAAAGTTAATATAACTACCCGCATCCTATCAGACCATCATGAGTTAAAACCAGTTATCAACAAGGACACAAACAACAGAAAGCTTACAAACTCATGGAAACTGAACAACTCTCTACTGAAAAAAAATTTGTTCACACTTTCAATCTTCAGTTTTGCATGTTCCAGTTTCTGTGAAGTATTTCCTACCCAGTACTGCTTGTTATTGGAGTCTAAATACAGTGCATTACCCAGCATCTCTAGTCCCACCTCTCTAAAACTCTTTAGTGCTAGGCCTGAGCGGGAGAACTGGATTTTCCTTCATCTCACAGCATCCAGACATCATGATGTCTCCCAGGGGCTGTACATTGAGTTTAAAAGCCTCACTTCTTTCACAGACAAAAGTTTTCCAGCTCTAATTTAAAGTTCAGGAGTTGCCATGACTTTAATGATTTTTTTTTCTGTTGGATTACCCTTATATCTCTGGCAAGATTGCTTTTCTAAATTTCAGTTAAAAACCTGAAATTCTCCCTCTCCTCTTAACTTTTCCCACAGTTTCCCATTACCTAAAATTGTAATTAAAATTACAGTGGCAATACAAAGCTGTCCACAATGTCCACCATTGTTGCATTTAGCTTTTTATTGTAATGTTTTAAATTTACTATAAATTACAGGGAATCGTGAACCTCTGTTTATAAACTACCCACATTTACAAACATTGCTTAGTACTGTTTTTCTCCTTTTATTTTTAATCAGGAAAATGTTAAACGTTGAAAACCCATTTGAACCTCTTGATAAAATCATGCACAGGAGTTTTAGGGAGAATTTACTAATGTAAATTGTAATATGAAGATACATATCTAGTTTTTTTTCACTTCAAAAATCATTTTACCTGGTGTTCTATAAATAAGCCACACTTCATTAATAGCCATTGTAAGATTTCGGCTTGCAAAGTCACACTCATTGGGCTGTAATTGTAACTCAGTAAAAGAGCACTGGCCTGGTCTTGTGAGGTCATGTATTTATTACCCAGGTGTGTGTGTGTGTGTGTGTGTGTGTGTGTGTGTGTGTGTGTGTGTACACGAATGCACACATATTATGAAGGCATTCAAATTCATGTGTGTATGGGGGTTCATGCACATATGTTTGCATATAAGTGTGGACATTCAAGGCCAAGTCTGAGTTTCTTCCTCACCTAGTATTTGGGCACTAGGCCTCTCAGTGAACCTAGAGCTCACCCATGTACTAAAACTAGCTGGTTGGCAACATCTAGATCATCCTGTGTACCTCCCTAAAGGTGGGATTACAGAAGGTCTCATCCTCACCTGGATTTTAGGTTCTGAAGGTCCAAATTCAGGTCTTTTTGCTTGTACTTTATACATTGAACGATATCTACTCAGAGGAGTTCCATCCATTTGAATACTAATCTGATCTAAAGTAATGATTTTCCTTTAATTTTTCTTATGATGTGTTTTACTAATATTTTAGATATTAATAAAAACACATTTATTCTCTTTTTGACTTGCGTTTTTATGTCTCATTTAAGAAGTTATCTCCTGAAGTAAAATAATTATTTTCAATTCCAATTGTAGAATGAGCTATTTCAACATTTTTATATATAGGTCTTTAATAACTTAATCTGTCTTTTTTAGATGTTTGAATCTGTGATCTGTTTATTCTTGCTGAAATAGGCAGTTTTCACTTACATTAAGTATTCTCATGCTTAAATTTGTTAGATAAATCTAACTTCTAATGTTCCATGTATACATATTACATATTTACTGTTACATGGTTTATAGTGTTTGCTTTTATAAATTAAACTTTCCAACAACTATATATTTTTATTCACTTGCAGTGGTTGGAAAAATGTTATATTTAGTCTCTAATTTCATATTGGTTGTGCTAAGGTATTGCCTTATTTAGGTGCTTGGAAACACTACTAAGGAGTTAGCCATAAAAATACACAGTTGGTCTGAGGGGAGACTCACATGAGCCCAGGATGAGGGAAGATGATGGGAAAGTACGAAAGTTTCCATTATTGAGAGCCAGGAAGTTCTCAAAGAGTTGGAAGTTGTTGAGTGACTAATCTGAGGAAAGGATTCAATAGGTGATATAAAAAGCTGTAGTCTACATGGCACTTAACTGGTGTGAAACACAAAGTTCCTCATGGCTACAAGTCTATAAAGTATGTCAAGTTAGTTCAAATTAGTCACTTTTGTGGAGGTATTTTCTAGATTGTCAGGGGGTAGAAATAGAGGCAAAATACTACATAGAAGCAGAAGCAAAAAACAAATGCGTGAAGGTGGACTTTGGGCAGCAGAGAAGAGCTATGCTGTCATGTTCAGTGAGTGAAGTACCTTCATGCATTGCTTATGATTATTTTTAAGTGGATTGGTAACTACTTCTTCTGACCTTTAAATTATATACGCCTATACTCATATAATGTCATATTTCCACTGTGATGGCTTATTAAAAAATCCCTTTATTAATAAGATTTATTCACAAATCTTAAATAAGGCTTGTGTCTTCCTTCCCCTTTTGTTATGTATAATACTTTAAGTATATCTTTTTCTCAGATTTTGATCATATTTATTCATTCATTAGATTAATTTTTTCTCAATTATTCCACAATCATGAATTTATTTTATAAAATCTCACATGTAAACTACAATTTTGATTTAATTATAAAATGTTTTATTTGATTCATTGCATATCATTTAATCAATATTTTTCTTTGTTTCTTTAAGGAACTCCAATTTTAAACAAAAAGATGCTCTTTGAACAAACTTTGTCCAAACATTTTCAATTTTGACTGAAAGTAATTCTAATTAAAATCCTGAAAAAAAATAGAGAATTCCAATGAATGGGTAAAGTGCATTTTTTTTCTGATTTCTCTTTCCATTTTATTTTACTTTTTGATTGATATGCTAAGGAGTGGATAAAGAACACCTTTAAGATAATTTTAACATTAGTACATTATAGCTAGAAACATCTACATACATACACATAATTTCTCCATATTTGAATCTGCCTTTTGAGAAACTGATTAAGCTTATTAGTCATCTTATAAAACATTAGTTATTATTGTTTATGAAATGTTGATAATTTAGGGTTTTTCTATTGAAAACATGAAACTTAAAACCACTGAAGAGTATTTAAGGTAAAGCCTTTCCTTCTGAAATAATCATAGCATGATAGAGGGCCATTTGCCATCACTGAACTAAACATTTTGAAATATCATGAATCTCCTACTAGAGCAAAGTTGTAGCAATTAGCTCTACTTTGCATTTCAGAATATAGAGTTGATTTGGTGGTAGTGGAGTGGAAAAAAGCAGCAGCATGGTTGAAATATCTTTATCAACTGTGTCAATTCCTTTAGTAGTAGGCAAACAAGATATTACTTCACCTAGTAACTTTAGTCTAGGCATTCTAAGAAACAAAAATCAAAGAAACAAAAACCCCACATAATTCATTTGGGGATTATCATTACCTTTGGATTATTCAGATTTTAGCTGCAGAATACTTCTGTCTACTTTTGTTTTAACTTAGGGATTGCTTAAGTCCTACTCTTTTAAAAGTATTTCATTTTTTTCTATGGTTATAAAAATGAGCACAGTTTTTAAGGTAAAATTCATATAGCATTGAAAACTGTAAAGAAATTAGACTCCCTTACAGCCACCCCTCTTACTGATTATTACAGTTGTCATTATGTAGATTTTACAGGGCAACTTCTGTATTTTCATCAGGGTGAAAGACGTGAATGCTTTTGTATTTTATAAAAATATAGCAGAGTGTATACACTGTTTAATAGATTTTTCTCTACCTAAAACCAAAGCACCAATGTTTGTCTTCTAGTGTCAGTTGTCTTAACACCCTAATGCCATTGACCATACATTCCATGGAATTTTTCTACTCTGAGGCAACATCAAGTTTTAAGTCTCATTGCAGTGGGCAATACTTAGGAGGGAAAATCTAGGCTTATGACATTGTTTTAGGGAATGTAGGAATTCAGGTAAAATGTAAATAAAGTAGCGATTGTTATAGGTGTAATAAAGTACAATTGAAAGGGGTAAACATCAGCTTTGAGACTTGATAGAAACTCAGGCATTTCTCCATGGAAACTAAAAAGATGAGCTGCCTATAAAATAATGTGTCTTGCACCCTCTTATCTGAATCTCTGTACCTTGGTAGCAATGACAGCTGCTTCTCCAAGTCAAAGGGACAGCAACCGCAGGCAAGAGTTTATTCTCATGTACACAATTTTATACATCAAAGTGTCTAACAGATTCCAGTGAAAAGATTAAATTGTTCTGATGAGAGGATATCCATATGCAACTGTGTTGGTAGTATTCTTCAGAAAAGTTATTTGTATTAACTGTACACCTAGCTTTAATTTACCTTTTATTCTAACCTAATGAATGGAACATTTTCACATTCAATCTAATGTTATACCTCACAATAAATATAGGGGCACAATTTTAAATAGGCATGATTTGCAGATATTATATAATTTGTGTAAGTGCACTTTCCTGTTGGACTCCATTTACCCATGGATGTTGTCTTATAAATAGAACTAAAGGTTAAAGGTTCTGTATTTGCTAACCTTTTAATTTCAGATAAATTTAGGCTTAGTATAAAACTGTAAAGTTGTGTAAAATTTGCATACTTTTCATGCAGTATTCTGTTAGAACATGTATAAGAATAAAAATTACCTTATTTTTAAAACATTATTTTTCATGTATTAAATAGTTAATATCTCAGGTTTAGACATGTATGTATTTAAAATGATATCTATTAAACCATGAGAACCTAAGTTTAATGACAACAAAGAAAACCAAATTTGAAATTAAATTACAGTTAAACTCAAGAATATTCTGTAACATACTTCACATTAAATAGATATCCCTTTGTAAATTACTAAACCGAATAAACTTATCATTTCTAACTCTTGTGAGATGGGTAAAAATTCTGTAATTGTGAATAAATTGAGTGAAATAATAGTCGTGTGATATGAGTGCTAGCCTAAGTATTTTTGAGAAAAGAGAAGGAACAGATATATTTCTGGGTTTCAGCAAGGTTACAATGTGAGAGGTTAATCTCATTCACAGTTTGACAAATTACATAAGATCTACTAGCATCAGTAACAACTCAGTCATTTTAATACTTAGAAATTAATGTTCAAAGTCTTCTTGTGGAGCTCCTAACAGTGGGGTCAGGGGCTGTCTCTGACTCTGTCATCTGCTTTTGGGACCCTTTCCTCCTACTGGGTTGCCTAGTCCACCCTTACTAGGAAAAGAGGTGCCTCGTCTTACCACAACTTGATATACCATGGTTGGCTGAAGTACACGGGAGACCTTCCCTTTTCTGAAGGGAAGAGAGAGGGAGTAGATGGTGGTGGGGTTGGAGAGAGGACCTGGGAGAGAGCAGGGAAGGAGGGAAACTGTGATCATGCTGGAAAAAATAAATTTAATAAAAAGTGAAATTGAAAGAAAGAAATGAATCTTCTTGTGCTTGAAATATGTAAATTGAAAATAAAATGAATGTATATTACATTTCTGGTAAACTCAGTGTTGGCAAATCAAGGCTTAAAGGTTCAAGATATGTATTCCTGATACCATAGCACAGTGATTTGCTCATTTTAATGGTACTGATTGTTCCTGTCATTGGAGTAATAGTTGTAAAAATTGTGATATTACTAAAACAGAAGTTTCAATATCTTACTTAGTCTAATTTAAAGAGCTTGATGCTGTGCGCTTTCCTGGGTTTGAACCTGGTTTATGTCTGCATACTAACAGCATTTGAGTTTGTCTTGAAATTCTAACAGATTGTACACTAGTTTTCTAGACCCATCAGTCCTGCATATGAGGTGCAATTTGTGAGGACTTCTGCTTCAGGAAGACTATGTAAATTAGTCTTCAAAAATGACTTTCAAATTATAAGTTTTTCTGATATTTCATGAAATATTTTAAAAATTGTTTAATGGCATGGCAAAAATCTAATAGATTTGCCTTACGAAGAGCTTTCTCTCTGACATTTTGTGACAACTCTTGGCACGTGGCAGTGGAAGTAGAACATTAGAAATAACTTTTAAGCAATCATTATTTTTATTATAGAAAACTGTGTGAGTTAATAATAATGCAATACAATATATTTTAAGCAAAATAGCAGCCAAAAAATTATCCCAAATAAAGTTAAAGCCTATAATCCAATTCTCATGCTGTCTTGAGAACAATGCAGAGCGCACATTGCTGGGAAGTACTCCCACTCTGGTTCCTTGCTCTGAGTAGGATTAAGATGCAAAAGGAAAAAAAATTAAGAGTTTTTTTTTTTTTTTTTTTTTTGGTCTCTGATACCTATACACTTGCCAATAGCCCATGGGTACTTTTCTCTAATTCCTGCCTATAAGCAGATTTGGGGGGAGGGTGTATGTGGAGTGTTTATTCTTGGGAGCCAGTTGAAGTTATAGTCCTTTTTATAATGTGAAAAAATCACTAGAGAGCACGAATGCAGATGGAGCAATGTGAACTCACATTTGGGATTTGTCCTATGTACTTTTCTGCTTAAAATTTGCTACATGCTAAATAAAGTTCTGCCAAAGTGTGACTCTCATAACATTACATCACTGTCTTAGTTACAGTTTCTTATTGCTGTGATGAAAAACTGTGACTAAAGCAACTTGGGATGGAAAAAGTTTATGTGGTTTATTTACTCTTCCATATCACTGTTCATCATCTAGGGAAGTCAGGACAAGAACTCAAACAGTGCAGGATCCCAGGGGCAGGAGCTGATTCAGAGTCCAAAGAGAAGTGCTGCCTACTGGCTTGCTCTCTGTGCCTTGGGCATGTTTTCTTACAGAAAACAGACCACCTGTCTAAGGGTGGCCACACCCACAATCACTAATTAAGAAATGCTCTACTGGCTTGCCTGTAGGACAAGCTTATGGAAGCATTTTCTCAATTGAGGCTCCCTCCTCTCCAGTGACTTCAGCTTGTGTCAAGTTTACATAAGACTAGCCAACACAATGTGGAGTTTATAACCCAACTACACCAATATTTTCTATTCAAATCTAATATTTCCAGTTGAGATCACTAGTCATCTCTCCTCCTCCTCCTCCTCCTCCTCCTCCTCCTCCTCCTCCTTCTTCTTCTTCTTCTTCTTTTTATTCTTATTCTTATTCTTATTCTTATTCTTATTCTTATTCTTTTATTCTTATTCTTATTCTTATATCAAGACAGGGTTTCTCTGTGTAGCTTTGCTCCTTTCCTGGAACTCACTTGGTAGCCCAGGCTGGCCTCAAACTCACAGAGATCCTCCTGCCTCTGCCTCCTGAGTGCTGGGAATAAAGGCATGTGCCACCACTGCCCGGCCTCATTGCTCTTCTTAACCATATTTTATTGAGTTGTAAACTTACTAAGCATAATTTCATGAAGTAATATTCAGTTGCATGTAATCTAGGATGGTAGCATAGCAGTGTTTGAAACATGTCTCCAAATTTTCACCCATTCTTCAGGTGCCTTAGACTTTTAGCCCTTTGTACTGTCCTGGTTAATTCTTCTGCTGTATGCTCTCTGTGTGTCCTTGGGTGAGCTATTTAAAAACTACACTGTAAACAACTCTTTGGAGACTGAAGGAAAACAATGCTTGCCCAACTGGATTGAGGCTCAATTAAAATGCAAGGGCTTCCTATGCCCCAATGCAGAATGTACCAGAAGATCTGCATGTGGAAGGTCTACTGTGACTACTCTTGGGAATTATGTGTGTAAGGAAAGGAAGAAGATGATATTGTTGGAAGAGAAGCTGACCCACATTGGTTCCGTGTGTCTGCAGCTCCCTGAGAAGTTTTAAAGCTGGCATGTCCTTAAAAGCAGTGGCATACTGAGCCCCAGAAGCCAGTCTTTATACATTTTCATCTGCCAGTCCCTAGCCTTAGGTTGTTCCCATGCTTCAATATCATTTCTTTTAAGGTCTGTCAAACATTTAAGCTCAACACTGTGCTGGAGATGTAAAGACAGGTAAGGCATGAATCTTTCTTTTTATTTAGATGCATTGGATTCAGTGGATGGTCTAGTGAACTAAAATGTCTGTGGATTCTTGGAGGGATTCTCTGAGTTTTATGAAGCACAGAAAAAGATAATTCTCTGTAGTTGGTTTTGGAATTTTTTTAACTCTTTGGTTTTGGGGAGGCCTGCTACCCAGCTCCCAAATAAACACACAGAGGCTTATTCTTTCTTATTAACACCCGACCTTAGCTTTATTTCCAGCCAGCTTTTCTTAAATTATCCCATCTACTTTTTGCCTCTGGGCAAAAAGTTTTTACCTTTCTCTATTTCTGTATACCTTTCTTTACTTCTTTCTCTGTGGCATGCTGTGTGGCTAGGTGGCTGACGCCTTCTTTCCTCACACCTTGATACCTTCCCCCACCCCCACATTGCTCCTACTATTTATTCTCTCTGCCTACCAGCCCCACCTATCCTTCCTCCTGCCTTGCCATTGGCTGTTCAGCTCTTTATTAGACCAATCAGGTGTTTTAGACAAGCAAAGAAACACAGCTTCACAGAGTTAAGCAAATCATTAAAATTAATATTCCACAGCATAAACAAATGTAACACATCTTAAAACAATATTCCACAACAATTCTCATTAAACTGTGGGAAAGGATTGCTGTAACATTCCTTAAAGATATTGATCTTGAACCCGCATTTTGCAGTCCTGTGCTTCCCACCTAGGGAAATAAGTTGTTAGGCATCTTTATTATATAAGCATTAAAGCATGTGATTCTAAATTAAGCAGCCATCTCATCACTAAGTGTCTTAATTATATAAAATCTCCATTACACCCATAATCTGCCCTGGCCAGAACACCCTTACATGCTAAATGACTATTTCAATATTCTGAACATATGAAATAGTATGAAATTTTAGAATAAAATTTGATATTGTCATCCCATTTAGTGAATATACCTTAAAATCTTTTAATTTTCTATTTTTTTTACCTGAAATATTTAAAATTCATTATTTTAAACAATACCAATATTTACATATAAAGAAATCCATACATTTTTTTCTTTCTTGTTTTCCATTTTTTTTTTTATTTTCATCCCCCTGAGGTACTTCTTTTCTTTCTCTTGGTTAAAAGTGCATTATTTATAGCATATGGGTAAAATATTTAGGTCAATGTCCCTTCATCTCCTGCTGAGACAACTAACATGCTTTTTTAGATGTCTCTTCTCAATTTTTAAAGTAAGTTTATTTTAAATAATAATTATAGTTCTCATGCATTTTAAACATTACTTATGTGAATTTGCATTCATATGTTTACATTTATTTGATGCATAATATTTGTATAGACTTATAGGGACACAAGTTAAATTGAGACCATTCACAACCACAGGGTCTCCATGTTGCCACCTTTATTTTGGTATACGTTCATATTACATGAATTCTAACCTTTTAGCAGTACATAGATCCATGAAGATAGTAAGAGAAGTTGTAAATATGTTCTCTTAGGGTTGAGTGGTTTTGCTCTTACAGAACAACTCAACTTGTATTGTTCCCACGAGAGGTGGGTGTTGACTTAAAATACCCTACAGTGCCTTTTAGCATTGACTGAAGAACAGCTTTGTTCTTTTTGTTATCTCACATTTTTCTAAAATTATTTTTTTTCTGGGATTTCTGTTCTTTTAAAAATGTACACTGTTTTTTACAAATATGAGAAATGTTGAACATGAAAAATAATAAAGACAGTATTTACGAATAATTTCAATATACGAATTGAAAAAAAACAACCATTTATTGTCTATGTAGAGGTTAATACAAGAACTGAGTGAGTGGGTAGAAAGCTGTAGCAGTCTCTGGAAGTCTTTCAAACCCCATTGTTTGATTCTTAGGAGGCTAATTAAAAATTACTTACATACTTTAAACTTAAATTATAATAGAAGAAAGATACAAAATTAAACGTCAAATTCTCTGTATTGTGTTCCCAATAAAATATGCATATGTGTGTGCTTGCATGTATGCTTAGAGTCATATTATTTCAGCAAATTCAGCTGGGAGAAAACACACACCCTACATCAATACCAAAATAAGTTAAAATAACATTCCACTATAGTTATTATTAATATACTGTCATAGTCAAAATTGTACTGTCAAAATATAAAGATTATAAAATTACTATGATAATTTTAGTTATTCAAATTGATAAGTAGATTGCCCTTGTCCCATCCATCTTTTTACAAATATTATACATGATTTTCATATATATCTTCCCTTCATATGCATCTTTCCTTTGAGATATCAACTCTTTCATATTTTTGAATGTTTGTAGTTGAAGACATTAGAAATCAAGAAACATTTTCCTTCAACAAGACATTTATCTGCATAGATCTATAGTTCTTCAACTGAGTGTGGCGTATTAGTTACTCTCTCATAAATGTAATAGAATAATGGGAAATACCTCTCACTCAGTTTCAGAAGATGTATTCCATCATGATAGGGAAGACATGAAAACAGGTGGCTCATTGCGTCAGGAACATGTGGTTGGGACTCTTCTGTCCCTCACATCTGGGTAGAACTAGAAGTAGAGACCCAAAAGGTAATAATCTTAATATGAGCCTCAAGGTACAAAGCTAGTACCCATATCCTCCAGCAAGGGTTCATCTGTTAAAATTTCCACAACCTTCCCAAACAGAGCTACCACCTGGGGACTATGTGTTAAAATACATGGGTGTATGGAAAACATTTCATGTAAAACTCCAACATCTGAATGACCTATTTAAAACTATATTTTTTCATTAAGAGAAATTTTCAAAGCTGTACTGATATTTATGCTCAGTGGTGCATTCAAACACAGGTGCATAGATAACTTGAATTCCCAAGGTATTTCTGAGTGGGATAATTATAATCTTTGGCTCACCACAACATACTTTGGGCACAGTGGTAATAAATTTAGATAAAAATATATTCTTATTTTGCATAATAGCCACCAAGGATGCACAGGAGAATTGTTCATGCAACAGCTGTTGCCTTGTGAAAAACACCACAGGTATCCTATGCTATAAAGACACCGCACAGTGGAACAGGAAAAGCATCGATGCATGCTATGTATAATCTTATCTAATGAGTGCCTCAAGGAAGACACAAGAAGTATATTGTATACTTAGACCAAAGACCAACTTCTCTTGGCTAGGAGAGTAGAGTTTGGAAAAAGAGATACTATTTAAGCCAGGGATTTGATGCAGTTTCCATGGAACATGCTGAAATGGACTAAGGAGAACAAAATCAAGGAGTCAGAGGGTGTAGAGAACCATGATAGTAAATAAATTATGTGTAATTATGTCCTTTTTCTCCTGTTTTCTCAATTTTTAAAAATTCACAATTAATATGAACCTTTACTTGTTTTTTTATTTCTCTTAAAATTAGGGTCAATTTCACTCTCTTAAGAATTTTAATAATAATATTCAGAATTATTTTGTATCTATTTAGTTTTAAAGATTTTAAGGATTGTTAATAATATCTTTGAATTCTTTTTCAGTACTAGGAAGTTAATTCTACCTTCGACAGGATAGTTATTTCTCCTTAAAATTATTGTGGTTTCCACCTCATAACACATATCCACAATTTAACTATATATCTCAGCAAATATTTTACTCAGTCAATATCTTTACTTGGTGTTAAGAGTTGCGTAAGACTGGAACCTCTTTGCTCCTTTCTCAGGATGTTCCCACAGCTCAAAGTAAACCCATAGCAGGTGTCATCTGAGTTTATTTACAAAGAAAAATTAGCTTTCACTCATTGTGTAAAAATAATATTTTAATGTGTCTTTGAAAGGATAGAAAAGGGAGGGGGCATGGTCCTGCCTCAACTTTGTATGCCAGACTTTGTTCCCTCCCAAATGGAGGATTTACCCTCTCTGAAGAATGGTTGGAGGTGGCAGGGGTAGCTGGAGAAGGGGGGAGGGATCACTGTGGTTGGTATGTAAAATGAGAAAAAAAATTAAATAAAAAGGGCTGTCTAATTCACAACAATATATCAGTGCACCTAATCAGCAAAACATTTCAAAGTCAATGTCAACACAATACTTGTGTAGAATCTATAGATTTCCAAGTATGTTTTTGTGATGCATTAGTTTTAATAGATACCTGAAGTTTTAAGAGATTTTAGTGTTTAAAAGTGAGATTTGATTAATCTGACAAATGCTTCCCTGTCAGCAAGCATTCTACACAGACTTTTTTCAGACTTTTTTGTTGGTTTGGAGACCAGATTGCTTTTTATTTCCCAGGCTAGTGTCATATTTAAGACCCCCTCAGGCTCATTTTCTTGAGGACATATGCCACATGTACTGCCTTGACACAAAATCTTTAAGGGATCATACAAGAAGACCTTGCAAGAATATCACTGCATTATGGTTAAGTGAATACAGTAATCTTGTCTCAAGTTTAAGCTTAGCACCAGTACTAGCCAACATTGTGGTTAAGGAGCATTTCCGCATTACTCTTCTTAGGAATTATCTTTTGTAAATACACTGGATAATTACTGAGTTAAGTCATGGATATCCATGAAAATAGTCTCTCTCTCTCTCTCTCTCTCTCTCTCTCTCTCTCTCTCTCACACACACACACACACACACAAATATTGTGATATTAGTGATATTAAGTGCCATAGAACCAAACTGGTTAGGACAGGAAGTTCTTTCTAAGCTGAGAAAACCTGATCCTCTGTAACTTAGTTTTGAAGAAGCATGAGTAACTAATGAAGTGCCCTGTTTGTTTCATTTGTTTCCAAATTTGGTTAGCGGACAGGACTCTGTTCCATACAAAATCTGAACCTGTTAGCATGACTTCATGATCACTTTAAATCAGCCCCTGTCTCGTTTGTCTATTATTGTGCATATACTATAGTGTGTCTACTATGCTGTGCCTTTCTATTGTGTTTATGGTAATGTGTCTCTTATTATGCCATCTATTATTTCCCTATGCTACATTTTTTTTCTTTTGTGCTATATACTCTAGCCACATAATTACTTACTACCGATTCTGTCTTTGCTTGAAGGCATTGCTAATATTGTTACTTAGATATCCATAACAATATTTCTTTTATGCACTATAATGTATTAAATTTTTTCCTTCTCTAGTATTTGAGGTTCCCAAGTATAATGGTAGAGGTCAAGACTATGTTCTTCTTTAACTATATGTGTATAATCTATGCTTGCACTTAATGGCCCTACATGTAAACTTCGTGGATGCTAATCTATATAGCATAGGAGTTGATTCTCTCTGTCTCTGTCTCTCTCTCTGTTTCTGTCTCTCTCTCTCTCTTTCACTCACACACACACAGTGTGTGAAAATGGATTTATATAATCAAACATAAACACATGAACAGGTACACATATATACTACCACATACATACATATTGGTGTAATTATTAAGGCCACTCCACGTAGTTAAAGGGAGGTTTATTTAGTGGCATAACTTACAAATGAAGGGATAGGTAGGTTACAGGGTTTGGGAAAGACATAGCTCAGTCTGACGGTGTTCTCTGGAGGACTCTGCTCGGTCTACCTACAGCGTCCAGGGTCCAGGAACCAAGAGAGCCGGGGCATCCGGATCTCGGGTCTTCAGGGTCCTCTCTTGGCCCCGCCTTGTAGGTGTGACAGTTACTGAAGCCTCAGTGGGGGTTGGAACTTTCAGATCAAGGTTGGAATGGCTACCCACTACACATACATATATTCATGAGAATAGCAATGTAAAGAAATTGCATATGTACATGTATATACACATATATAAAAGTAAATGATATATATCACCTCTTCTTTCAGAGCAACCAGGGAAGCATCTTAAGAAAGATTTCAAGCATAAGCTAGCTTTCTGGAGCCCTAAGGGGGGAAACCTTGTTCACCCTTGTCACAGGGGGTAGGGCTTGGTCCTGCCTTAACTTAATGTACCAGGCTTTGCTGACTCCCCATGGGTGGCCTGACCCTTTTGGAGTAGGGGATGGGGGGAGGCTGGGAGGAGTGGGAAAGGGATGAGAGGGGGATCTGTAGTTGGTATGTAAAATGAATAAAAAAATTTTAATTAAAAAAAGGTTTCAAGATGGCTTTTTATAACTGTGGGGAAATGACTGAGCTGATAGAATATTTTTTAGCAGACCACTTGGAATTTTAAAGCACCCCCCCTTTTTGGTTTGGGAAAGAAGTACAGTCATCCTCAGGGGCTGGTCACTTGTGAGGGACTTCATGACATCTGGACACTAGCAGAGAATCAGAGAGCAGCCGTGAATCTCTGATGAGAGGAACTGACTACCTTCACAGTTATGTGAAAATGGCATCCTATGGAGTTGATTTAATTTGGGTTTGTTTCCTAGGAATGTATTTATTCAGACATCAAGTACTATGCATGATAATATGTATTTTGGTATTATTTCTCTAAGGTTTGCTCAGTTGAAACCTCAGAAGGATAAATTTATTATTTTACTGCTGTCTCTTCAGTACCAAAAGCCATGATAGTTCTTTTTAAAACATTGAGAATTTATATACATTTTTATTGAAGTGAAAGCAACATAATACAAAGTTAACAATCCTAAGTGTACACTTCAGTGGCATTTATATTCATAGTGTTGTACAGCTATCATATTTTCTGGTTTGAAACATTTTCATCATCTTCAAATACTCCCCTATCTCCAATCACGTCATCACCCATTTTCTACCACTGCATCCTGTAGCTCTCTGCTCCCAATCTTTATGAATTTATCTTTTCTGAATATATTATGCAAATGGATCATACAATATGTTGTCATGTGATGTGTTGTCTTATGTGTCTGACCCTTATACCTCAGGTGTGTTTGAGGTTTAAGAATGTTTATCTATTAATTCTCAAGTGCATAGCTGAATGATATCGCATTTGTAGACATACTTCACTTGGTGATTAAGAAAATAAAGAATAAGAGGTCTTGAGTTTGAGGGGAGTGGGAGAACAAGGGAAGGGTGGAAATGATATAGTACAGTATTCATGCACAGAAGTCTCAAGTAAATAAATAGAACAGAGCTATTGTGAATATTTGTGCACATGCTTTGGGTGGTTCCTTTTGGGTTTCTTAGAAATGAGAAACTGAGTGAAAGTACTTCTTTATATCACTTTAATTAAACACAGTCCATGTGAATATTCTGAATTTCATTCTTGATATTCTTATTTTATTAGTATGTATTCTCTGTCTTTCTCCCTCTTGACACTACATGTGTCATAATCATTACAACATTACACATGGAGTCCTGTTTGTACAATGTGAAGTGTCAGATCAGTGTGGAGGTCTGCTTTCACATACTGATGTGAGGCAGAATCCATCCGAGTTCAAGGTTTTATCTGACAGCAGCTGAACAGCACAGAACATTTGTGAGGGAAGTGCCACAACATAAAATGTAAAATATTGGCAATCTTTCTCTCTTAGTAAAATTACCTGAAGCTGTATTGGTAAATGACTTGTCATTTAAATTCAAAAAGCTAAAATATAGGCAATTTGAACTCATTTATCATTTTTATTTCCATGCAAATACCGACAAAATTACCCCCCCCCCAAAAGAATGAAGAACTAGCTTGAAATGTCAATTCTCTAAAGAGACTTCTGTTGGCTCCAGCCTATCCAAATTAAAAACCAGAATTTAAGGGAGACATCGAAGATTTAAAATATGTTCAAAATATGTGAGTTCAATTTGTTTCTACCATATAAAGATAAGCATTCATTATTCACCTATTGCGGCAAAGAATCACTACAGGAAAGCATGTTTTATATTCCCTTATTGACATCCAAATACTCTTTTATTTCTAGGGGTGCTCTTCAAAATATAATTATTTTGTGTAGTTATTACTTATCATATTTCAAACTCGGTACATTGAGCTTTATTATTACTTAAAGGTAATGCTGAATGTGTTTGTGGCTCACTAGCATTTTGAAAGGTATATACTTTCTCACCTACACTTCCTCTTGGTCTCCTCATTTGGTCTTCACGTTATCTGATAATACTAGCAATGAAAGTGATAACATAAAATTGAATATTTAAGATATATTCTCATTCTCAGAATTTTGCTTTTTAATAGTTCAGTTCTTACATTTGAGGAGTGGATGCTCCTGACTAGGAAGTAGGAATAAGCTACTTGATGGTAACCATACAAAGCAGTCTGCTGTTTCCACATTGATATTCTCCATGAATAATATTCCATCACCCTAATTAGAAGTTTACCATGAACAATATTTAATTAGTTACCTTAAATAGCCTCCAAAAGAAATGTGAAAGCAATTTAATAACTAATCTGGCACTTGGCTTGAAAATATGCATAGCTGATCTAATATATACAGTTCAAATAAATACTGGTAATGTAATTGTATTTTGATGCTGTGTGTTTGGATAAAGATTACTAAAATAGCTACTTCCTTTTAGTATAATCATCCATCTTTAAAAATAAATTTCTTATTCTTTACTCTCATTTATGAGCTCCACTAGAAATTTTAAAATTTGTTAATTTTATTTATTATTTAGATAATTTTATTTATCTTATTTAATTTTGTGTCATGCAAAAGCATACAAACTTTACATATGTTTTGTGGTTGGAGAGATGGATTGCAGTTAAGAGTGCTTGTTGCAGTTTTGGTTCTGTAGGTTTGTCCACTTCACATGCTCCAACTGTTCATAGGTGAGATGGATGTTCAAGTCGGCTAACTCATAGCCCTGGTTATGGGTCTTGGTGGTAGCTGGGTTGGTCAGTCTGCCAGCTTTCCCTCATCATCATTACCCAGGAAAGCACTCCAGCACTGCCTTGGCTAGCTCACCCAATGCAGCCTGCAGCAAAGAATGGCATTTCTTTTTTCTTTACAGTGTTAATAGTATTCCATAGTGCATATGCACCACATCTTCATTATCCACTTGTCAGTTGAAGGACATAAGATTGTTTCCATTTCCTGTGGCAGAGCTTAGCATTTAGCCTTTATCCCAGCATCTCAGACTTCCATCCAGGGGATTCTTATGTCTGTTCTCTTGATCATATTGCAGAGTTCTTGGATATTGTGCTCTTGCTCACTCAATTTTCTTTCTGCTTTATTGATCTTTGAATTTAGCATTTCTTCTTCGAAGTTTGATTATAGTAATCTTCCATCCCTGAAATCATTCTGTTCAATCTATTGGTACTGCTTTCCCTGGTGGTTTCGATGTGACTCAGTAAAAATTTTCATTTCCAACATTATATATTCAAAATTTCAGCTTCCCTCTTGAAATTATCCTGTGTCATGGACTTCCATGGTGTTTATTTTCTCATCTATTTTGGTGACCTTTTTCTCTGTTGTTATTTTCCCCTCTTTATCCTGAATTGAATTAATTTGGTTGTTTGTATCTTCTTTGAGGTCATTGATCATTTTACTAGGAAAATTTTGTGATATTTATCTGACTTTTTGCTTATTTCAGTTTTTTTTTAATTCAGTAGTTGATGACTTTTCAACTTTTGGAGGACAATGTCACCCAGTTTTTCTTTTTTACTATTTCTTATCTTTCTGTATTACAGTGTGTGCATCTCTTGGTCTGCAATTCTTTTCTGGTTCTATTGGGTAATCTTATTAAGCATCCTCTTTTTGAGCACTCAATCCCCTGAGCATGGTGGAAAAACTTCCTTCTCTCTACCTTCTCTTGGTATAACTGATGAATCTTTTCCCACTACTCTCCCATAATCCTCTCCTGTACTCTCCAACTTTGCTCTCAAATCCTGACACAGACTTTTGTAGATCCCATGTATGAATGAAATACATAGTACTTCTCTGTATTGACAGACTTGTTGAGCTAAACCTTCAATATTCATTTTCAAGCTTAAATTGTCCTTAAGGTAGACAGTAATAGCTGACTTTAGTATGTGCCCTTGACTTCACTCTCAGCTCTGAAATGCTTCCTTTCTTTTCTGGCATAATATCTAAGAAGTGTAAGGAACAGGAGATGATTCATTATTACCAAAAAAGTACAAGAAATGCAAAATAAGTGATAGCTATTTTCACAAGTACTAAATAATTCTTGGGTAATCAGTGCAGAATCAAAATTGTGTAAAAACCTGAAATGAAAAATTCCTAATTTATGTAAGTCAACAAAATTATATATCTTGAGCCAAATATCATCATGCCCTGATACAATGTAATAATAAGAAAATATTTATGTCACGACATCAATAATATACCAAAAATGGAATACATTAATATAGTATACTAATACATAGATATATACCAATAATTTTGGGGATATATATATATATATATATATATATATATATATATATATATATAAAGTTAATTTATATTTTGTATAAAGGTGTAGCTTGGACTTGATTTATGCTTGTTAGTGAGAATATTAATGCTTCAACATACAGAATATAACATGAAAAAATAATTTAATACTGTCATGTATACATATTTTTATGGATAGATAAGAAATTGTAACAAAATTGTAAATAAACTTATTGTCTTGAAAATAATTATACTGAAAGACATTTTGTACATTTATTATTTTGCAACTAATCTACAGAACTTAATACATTTTTGGTATACACTTTCTTAATATGTTGCCTAGATTGTCATAGATTGGCTGAGGCCAAGCCAGTACTCCTGCCACAACCTTGCCAGCAGCTGAGGCTAGAGGGATGACTAAGCTCTTACATTTTAATATATACAGATGAAAAAATAGTGATGCCCCCACAGTAGACTGCTGTCTCTTCATAGTTCAAGTGGAAACATACGTGTGTTTGTGTGTGTGTGTGTGTGTGTGTGAGAGAGAGAGAGAGAGAGAGAGAGAGAGAGAGAGAGAGAGAGAGAGACAGACAGACAGAGACAGAGACAGAGACAGAGACAGAGGGTGGGGTGGGGGTGGGGTTGATGCCAGGTATCTTCCTTTATTTTGCTCTGCTCCTTATTTTTTGAGGTAGGGTCTCTCCTTGAACATGATGCTCATGAATGTAGCTTGATTTTTTCGCCTTGCCCACAGTCAGGACAAATCTCTGTCACCTGCCAGTCCCACAGCCGCTCAGACCCAACCAAATAAACACAGACACTTATATTGCTTGCAAACTGTATGGCCGTGGCAGGCCTCTTGCCAGCTGTCCTTATCTTGCTAACTGTGCTTTTATCTTAAATTGATCCATTTCCATACATCTATACCTTGCCATGTGGCTGGTGGCTTACTGGCGTCTTCACATGCTGCTGGTCATGGCGGCGGCTGCAGTGTCTCTGGTCATGGTGGCGGCTGCAGCGTCTCCTTCTGCCTTTGTCCTTTCATTTCTCCTCTCTGTTAGTCCCGCCTATCTTTCCTGCCTAGCTACGGCCGATCAGGTTTTATTTATTAACCAATCAGAGCAACTTGACATACAGACCATCCCCCAGCACAGCCAAGTGCAGACCATCTCAAACACCTGCACTCAGGCCCATGGTCCTAATCATCCTCTATACGGACCTGCTGGGTAACGCCACAAAGAACCCAAGAAGGGCTCCCACAGGACAAACAGAACATCCCACAGCACATGAATTTAGCCAGTCTGTCTGACAAGAAAGCCCCAGTGATCCTCCTGCAGCTGCCTCCCCAACACTGTTGGTACACTGTACATCCAGTGTTTTCCTTGAGTGCTGAAGTTAGCACTAAGGTTCCAATGCTTATGCTGTCCTTAACTGAGTCTACCCTCAGTCCCCTTGTGGCTTATGTTTTAAAAGTCCACTTCTGCCTGTCCTGAAGTCTCTTATTGCCAACTAAACCAGGTTCACTCCTAAATTTCCAGAGTACTAACCCTTTCTGCTTATTCTGAATATTATCTTATGTTTTAGTGCTTTTCCATGTACACGAATGCACAAGTACAAAACATGTGCAAAATAGAGTACTGTTCTGTATAAGGAAAGCAGAGCAAAGTCTTACACTGAGCAAGATTTCTCAATCTCTTCATTACAGCCTTGCTCATGGGAAGTGCTGAATATTCATAGAATTCTGGTATTATTAATACTGTTACTATAATGTGGAGGTTTCAGTTTTGTTTCTAATTAATAACACTTCATATACACATAGATTTTCTCTCTAGTTCTCTGACTCTCCATGTATTTACCTGCATGTGATTCAGGCTGGGTGTTCTCTCTCACACGCACACAGGTCTTTTCTGAAGTATTTTGAACTTCATCTGGAGCCCACAAGTACTCTCTTATATTGCTTTCAACCTTCTCTCTCAGTTAGCCTCTGACCTACCATTTTTCTCATCACTCAAAACAATAATCTCAATTCTCACTTTACCTTGAGACTAACAGGGATCCTTCAGCTTGATAATAAATGTTTTGCAATTGGACTGGTTTCTATCTATGCCTTTACTCAGCTCATCCAGATGCAAAGATACACATCCTGCTCGATCTAATTCTTCCAGTTCTTTTCTTGGTCTCATCTCCATCCTTGGTAGGACTATTATGAAGGTTATTTTTTGTCAGCTTGATACGAACTAGAGTAACCAGGAAAAGGAACTCTCAACTGAAGAATTGCCTCTGTTATGTTGGTCTGTGAACAAGTCTGTGAGCATCTTCTTAATTGTTAGTTGATGTACTAAGGCCTAGCCCACTGTGGTTGGTGCCATCTCTGAGCAGGTAGGACTGTGATGACTAAAAATGATCACTGAGTAAACCCAGGAAACAAGTCAGTAAGCAGTGTTTCTTCATGGTCTCTGCTTCAGTTTCTGCTCCAAGTTCTTGTTTTAGTTCCTGCCTTGTCTTCTGCTGTGGTAGAGATGTCTTTCATAGCCTCTGGCATTTGCATATTTGTTCCCCAGTTGGTGGTTCTGTATGGAGAGGCTCAGGAAGTGTGACCTTGCTCAAGGAAACATGTCATCGGGGCAGATTTTTCTAGTCCAAAGACTAGCGCCATTTTTGAGTTATCTCTGTGTGCTCCCCATTTGCAGTTTAAGATGTGAGTTCTCAGCTTGATGCTCCAGTGGGCATCCCTTTCTGCTCTCATGCTTCCCCACTGTGATGGTGATGCACCCTTATCCCTTTGGAACTATAAGCCAAAATAAGTCCTTCCTTTTACAAGTTTCCTTGTGATGTTTTATCACAGCAATAGATGAATAATTGATATAGCTCCCCCAATGACGGACAGTGAAGGATTATAATTTGAAGGCCCTTTCTGCTTCAAGTTTCTTTCAGTCATAATGTTTAACACAGCAATAAAAAAAGCAAACTAGAACAGATTTTATTTATTCTGTTTATTTTATTTAATTTCATCTTTAAATTATTTCCCTTACCCCTTTTCACTTTCACTAATGTAAATGTCTAGTCAAGACTGTCTAAAAATGAAATTACAAACATTTTAATAACACATTGCCCTCCAGTTTTTAGACTTACATTTCCCCACAAAAATAAGCATAATTTTCAAGGTATTTATTTCAGTGTGAACACAACTTGTGCATTAAGTAGACATTATCCATTTAGTAAAGAATAAATAAGCTACAATCCATAGACCCAGAGAGGTTAGATAAGCAGGGTTATATGGAGGGATGTATTGATCTCCTTGGGAGAGGGAAATAGTATAACTTTTATGGGTGGACTGGAGGTGGATGGGGGCAGGAGCAGGGGATCAGGTGTGGAGGAGATGAGGTAGAGGGAGAGAGTATGGGGAGAGATGGGTGGAAATGGGGACATTTGAGGGATGATGTGAAAACTTATTGCAGTGGAAACTTCCTGAAGTGTATGAAGGTGATCCTAATAAAGGCTCCTAGTAATGGGTAATAAGGACTTTCAACTGGCCATCTCTTTTTGCCAGGCAAGACTCCCAGTGGCAGGACCAGTGGGTTGCATTAAATTGATTTGTTGGCCAAGGGAGTCCCCAGGAAATCCCAAGACAACCCAGGCTGTTGCTAAGACAAAGGAATGCTCTCCAAAAACTTAACAGCCCAGCCCCATTGCTGAGGATAACACCCCCACAACTCATTGAACATGGAGAAGAAGTCAAGCTGGTGCTTATATGTAGCCTTCACCCCTATGTTTTACTCTTTTTGGTATGGGAAAGCATTCTGCAGGCTCCTGAAAGAGAAATATAAACACCAACCTAGTCATACAACCTTTGGCTTACAATCTGTCATGCCTGCAAAATATGCTAAGGAAATGTTGGCCCAGGACTTGTAGGAGTTGCCAACCAACGTCTGATTTGACTTAAGGTCCACTCCGAGAGAAGCAACTTATACCCAACACTGCTTGGGTAACCAAGAACCAGAGACATAGATAGCTCAGAGACCTAAGGTGAAACCAAACACTACTGGTCTTAAAAATAAAAGTATCAATAAAATTACTCCTAATGATATTCTGCTATACTCATTCATCAGTGCTTTATTCAGTTATCACCAGAGTGGTTTCCTCTGGCAACAGATCAAAACAGATGCAGAGAACTACAACCAGACTTTAAGTAGAGAGAGATTCTAAATGGGAAATCTCCATCAAATCCATCCCCTTAGAGTCCAAGAAATCTAAAGGAAGACTAAAAAAGATTGTAATAGCTAGAGAGGATGAGGACACCAGGAGAAACAGGCCTTCTGAATCAACTAATCAAAGCACAAATGAGATCAGAGACTGAATCAGAAAGCATAGGGCCTACATGAGATATATATTATAGCTTTTAGCTTAGTATTTTTATGGGATTCCTGACTGTGAGAATGAGTCTGCTCTTGAGACTCTTTTCCTCCTGTTGAGTTGCCATGTCTAAGTTTGATATGATGGCTTTGGCTTCATCTTATTATATTTTATTTTGTCATGTTTGGTGGTTATCACTTAGAAGCCTGTTCTTTCCTAATGAGAGAAAGAAAGAGTGGATCTTGAGGAAAGGGGAAAAATGGAGGAACATAGAGTTTGGAAAACTATGATCCGGATATATTTATAAAAAATAATCTATGTTTAATAAAAGGGGAAAAGAAAAACAAAAGAATCTGGGATAGGAATTACCATACAGTTTATGATCTCTTATCCTCCTCTCTGTCTGTTTTGTGTATAGCTGACCTAGTCAGTCTGTGGAACCACCACCTGTTGTCATTATAGCCTCAGTGTCACTCACAAGCTTCACGCTCTCTGTTACCCAATATTTTTCTCTGGTTTGCAACAATGGGTGAACTAGTTCTAAAATTATGTCTTCTTTTTTTTTTGCTTTTACTCATTTTTTGACACTTAAGCTATCTAGGTTTCTCTTCTCTGCTGTCTCTCCTACTCCTATTTATTTGATTAACTGCTAATAATTTTTTCATATAGATATGAAATCACTTTTTCTAGTAGATCTGCCTTGACATTCTTCCAAAATTTGCAGTCCCCCTACAAGCTCCTTTAGTCCTCATTGTAAATATTGGTTATAATCATGGTACAATTATACCTTATTGGTCTATATTTCTACTTCATAAGAGTTAAAAGCAAGCACTCTTCATATTTTCTTAAATGTATGTGCTCTAAATTTATAATAAATTCTATTAAGTAGAATTCATTCACTAGTCACTTACAAAATAATGAGCTATTTGGTTTCCTGCATAGACGTGTGTGTGTGTGTGTGTGTGTGTGTGTGTGTGTGTGTGTGTGTGTGTGTGTGTGTATTCTTAAACTTCCCTTTGGGCTGAGCAAATTATGAGTATATATAAAATGTATATTCAGATATCAGCTTTCCATGAATATTTTTATTATGTTATTGCTTCTTTCAATTTTGTTATTAAAAGTTCTAAATATCATGAGTATTTGAAGCCATACTTATTTAGCATATTCTTTAAGTTGATTTTTAAAAAATCCTATTTGCACTCCGTTTTTTTGTCTTCATTTATATTAAAAACTTCAGTAAGTAACTCTGACCTTAAAATATTTTTGAAAACCATTTGTATACAGTATGAATTCATTAATCCTTCTGCAAGAAGATTACAAAACTCAAATCTTTGCAAGATTCAGCAAATCCAGATTAACAGTGCTTAAGAATTACAAAGGTGGCTTCTCTTGGGAATCTGAGCAATTATTTTAATTCAATCCCCAAGTAACCACAGCCATTAAGGATCGTCCTGCTTTTTAAATTCTTTGAGCCAGGAGGGAACAGTCTGACAAAGCTGTTTGGCCTGCTGTCCATTACCTTCGCTGGTGACTCTAAAACTTTTGCTTAAAATGTGGAATATGACCAAGAATTGTGGGATACATTTAACCAATGTCCTCATTCATTTGTACTTCTGTAATTAGTGATAGTCTTGAGGTTTATAAACAGTACAAACTTACTTATCAGAATTCTAGAGACTAAGAATCAAATTCATGGCACCAGTAGATTCTGCTCTGGTGAAGGCTTTCTTTCTGATTCATTGATTGTCTTTCTAGTTGTATGCTCATATGGGGACAGGAGTCTTTCCTAGACTTCCCTGACCTGAAAGTTCTCAAATAATTGACATGGAGACTCAATATTAATTATAAATGCTTGGCCAATAGCTCAGGCTTGTTGATAGCCAACTCTGAAAATTTAAATTAACCTATTTATATTAATCTACTTTTGCCACATGGCTCATGGCTTATTACCTCATTTTGTACACATCCTGCTTCCTCTGTGTCTGGCTGGCAACTCCCAAGACTCTCACCTTCTTCTTCCCAGCATCCCCCTAGTCTGGCTTTCCTCCTCAATCTTTTCCTTCCCAGTTATAGGACAGTCAGCTCTTTATTAATCAATGAGAGTAATACATATTTACAGTAACAAAGATTATTCCATAGCATATCAACGCCAAATTTTGGGCTCCACCTTCTTTACCTAATCATTGTACAGAGGCTCAACCTTCATATACCAAAGCCATAAAAATTAAAATTTTAGCACAGCAATTGGGGGCAGCCCAACACTAAAGCCAATAAAACCATTCCCACAAGTGACAGTCCATTTATGCTCTAAGAGTTCTTCATTGTACCTAGAACCTACATGAGCAAGGAAGTTCATCTTGTTTTATTTCACTCTTGGACTCTCTGTTGCTGTGGATATCGTTCTATAAATAAAACACTGATTGGCCAGTGGCCAGGCAGGAAGTATAGGAGGGACAAGGAGAGAGGAGAATTCTGGGAAGTGGAGGGCTGAGTGGGGGAGGCACTGCCAGCCCCCGCCATGAGAAGCAGCATGTGAAGATGCCAGTAAGCCACAAGCCACATGGCAAGGTATAGATTTATAGAAATGGGTTAATTTAAGATATAAGAACAGTTAGCAAGAAGCCTGCCACGGCCATGCAGTTTGTAAATAATATAAGCATCTGTGTGTTTATTTTATAAGGGGGCTGTCAGACTGCTGGGGTTTGGTGGGACCCGGAGAGAAAACCCCAGCTACACTCTGTTCTCTCTTCTTCCTTATTTCTCTTAAACATGTTTCCTGTTATTTACAACACTAAAGTTTTTATCACTCACTGAATATTTATGACCATGTATTACTGAATTAGACACTTGAGAAATAAATCCACAACACATTTTTCAGTTTGTAGCTCCTACAGATAAGTAACCTTTCATTGCCTATGGTCTTGTAGTTCTTTGTATGTGTCTGTGTGTATGTGTACAAGTATGGATCTGTGTGCATATGTCTGTGTATCTGTATGTCATTCTGTATATATCTGTCGTTGCCTCTGTGTATCTGTTTCATTGTATATTTTTGTCTTTCACTGACTCTGTGTGCCTGTACATGAATGCATAATATATATATATATATATATATATATATATATATATATATATAAAATATTTAAGGATTATTGTACCTGTATTTTATGTGCATATATATCTGTGTGTTTGCCTTTGCTTGTTTCTTGGTATGTTCATCTGTGAATCTATATTTGTGCTTAGGTATGTCTATGAAGGTTTGGTGAAGCCCATGCTCGAATGGGTATAAATGTGTATGTCTTTATATTTGTCTATGCATCTATGTGTATGATTGATATTATAAGAAGGTGATTTGTATTAGAGTGAATGTACTGATGTGTTATAATTGTATGTGTTTATGCTTGCATGTGCATGTTTAAAAATGTATGTGTGCTGGTGGTATGTTATTGAGAATATCTGTGTGTGTGTGTGTGTGTGTGTGTGTGTGTGTGTGTGTGTGTGTGAATTAGTTCCACTTGTGGCCTCTTATATTGATATTATGTCAGTATGTCATTTTTTGTAAAGAGGGTTGCTAGCATCTTACTGATATCAAATAACATTTAAACATAAATCATTGCAATTTCTGCTGCTTCTGCTTGTATTTACTTTAGACTTTATCAACATTTTGTTACAAAAACTGCTTCCTTCTGTGTTCCAATCATTCATAATCTAGAACCTGAAAGAATAAAAATATGGGATGCTTATAGCAGTGTCAATTTTCTAATGCACAGCTTTTTCTGGGCTTTCAGCATAATTGCAAATTGTAGCACACTTAATGAGGATAATAACCTAACAGCATGCATGTTGTTTTTGTAAATATGTTTTCCTAATAACAGACTCACTTCTGAAAGAAATCATCTAATCAATATGAATTCCTGTAATTTGTCACATATCCTAATGCAGGATTGATGTTTCTCTCAAAACCTTTTGAGTTAAAAAGCTTTTTTAAAGAGACTGTAAACAATATATGCATGTCAATGGAGGTATCTGTTTACTTTTTCTGTCTCAATTATCATGACCCACTTTTCTGTTGGTTAGGGAAGGACCTGTTGCCAACACTGCCAGCATCTTACTCTTCAGATGTGTTGACAGTCTGGCGACAGCAGTGTGATTATCCAGCTGAAACTTACATTAGATAATGGTAAGAAAGGAATGCATGAGTAGCAATGATATTCTTTGACCCTCTGTCTCCTAGAAGAGTGATATTTAACTATGGGTTTTGCATACCTCATCATTGATAGAAAGTAATTGACACAATTCTGTAGGCACAGTTTCTTGGATGGATATTTTATATTTATCAATAAAATCTTTCTAATTGAACCCTGTCTGAATCACAGAATAATGAAAACTACAGAGTACTAAGACTTACAACATTATTACATGCAATTAAACAGAGAACTTATTAGGTTAGGAAAACATTGGCAGTTGGACTACTTCTAATTAACTATGATTTGAATAATTTATTTTTCTTTATAGCATGTTTGTCTAACTTAATTGTTTATTAAACACTTTTATTAGCACTACAAGCTAAACTTCAGCACATCCAATTCAGTTTCATGTTCTTGAAATCAAAGATTTCTTGAATCCAGTTATGGGGAAAAGATAGTGTAAATATATACACAGAATTCCCATTTCACAATTTTTGTGTTTCTGTGGTGTTATTGATCTCTATCCTGGAGAGGGTATACTTTCATTTTCTTGAACTATAAAACAATGAACACAAAGTTGATAGTATTATAGCTTCCTTCCCATCAGAGAAATAGAATTTATTATTTCATGTTTTGTGATGGAACTATCATAAGTAAATTTATAACAGCTCTTATAATTTTGACAATTCTAGTACCCTTTTATCAGATAAAATTGGATGGAAATAATAAACTACAAAGTTTTTGTTAAGTTAGTTTTTTAAAATTGATAACACATGGTTTCTTATAAAGTTTATTCTGATTATGTTTTCCCTTCTTTCTAGCTTCTCCAAGATCATCCCCATTTACCTACCCACTCAAATTCACACCATTTCTTGTTCTCTTTCATTAGAAAAGGACAATTTTTAAAAAAATGGAAAAAAATTAATGAAAGAAGATAAGGTTAAAAACAAAGAAACCTGCATTAAAAAAACAAACAGAAAAAAGGGCTAAAGAAAAGGAAGAAACCTAAATAGAGATACATACATACTTGCATACACAGAAACTCCATAAAGACATAATAGTAGAAACCATAATAATATAGGCAAAAAAGGATAAAAAATAAATGCCTGGATAAAGCATTAGGAGATGGAAAAATAAAAAACAGACAAAATGAACCTCAAAAATTCCACTGAGTTCATTTGGTATTGGCCACCTACAGCTGGGCATGGGACCTGCTCTTAAGTGTGGTTTGTTTGCCCAGAAGCAAAACTGACTAAAGTATAAGTAAAATTTATTGACATCTAGCGTCATCTAAGTGCTGGTAATTTCTTAAAGCAGATTTTTTTGAATTCTTAATATAATTATTTGATAATGAAATTTAAATAACTTCAAATAAATTTTTATAACCTTACTATTAGCTAAAATAATACTCCATCATGAATACAGTCCTTTCTTGTGTGTGTTTCTTTTGCAAGATAGGAAAAGATGATTAGAAGTTTTGTAGGGAGGAATTGTTTTGTCTTTACTTGAATATACATGTAACCTATGACCTATTACATAAATTGATTAGAAATAATGCCGTCGAAAACTAGAAGTCAAAGCATAAAAACATTTTGTTCATTTAACTAATAATTGTTAACTTTGACTTTAGTGACTGGAGCAGGGCAGGGCATAAATTAAGTGCATAGGCCATCAAGAAAGAAGTAGATCGAGATAAATCCTACATAAAGACTTAAGATGTGATGCAACGACTTTGGGAGTGGGCTTTTGTGTGCATTGGAAAGTACCCATTGCAACTTTCAGGTAACCTGTAATTAAGTGATCAAGTGGGGAGCACAGTAGTGCACACGGAGAGAACATCTGCAGCTTGCAGATGGCAGACTGGACATGGAAGAGGGAAGGACACTCTGAGCTTAGGGAATAGCCTCACTGTGTTTGAGGAACAAATTAAGTCAGTATGGCAGGAAGTGAGTGTAGTATGCTAGCATGCAAAAAAGGACAGTGAGTAGGGTTTTACAAAGCATGGGCTTGATACTGAGGCTTTATCTCAGGCTTTCTAAGAAGATATGGGCCAGCTTTTAGAAGGAAATTATCTTTATGTGATTTATAATTTTTTTAGAAAGCATTCAGCCTTCATGGTGTGGTATTTTAGGAACTTTCCAGAAAAGGATCTTGGAGATCACTGAAGATTTTGCAATATTCCATCTTAGAGATTAACTTAATGAAAACTGCCTTTTGTTCAAATGCACAGTAGTTCCTGGCTGAGTGGGAACTATGCAGAAGCTTTCAAGTCCTCTGATGAAACTTTCCTGTACTTTAAAAGAATAATTGTCAGGAAGTGGGGGGAAGGGGTCTTGGGCAGATGGGTGTGGGTGCAGGGCATGTAGATTGCAGGGTCTGCTGGGGGGTCTTGGAGAAGGGGAACCTTCCCAAGGGAGCCCTGCCCTTTGACTGGCAACTGGGGCGGAGTTGGGCGGGTCTTCCCCTGGAAAGGCTGATGGGCAGAGTTGGGCGGGTCTTCCCCTGGAAAGGTTGGTGGGCAGAGTTGGGCGGGTCTTCCCCTGGAAAGGCTGATGCCCAGGGATAGGACCTAGGGGCAGGCCTCCCTGGGTATGACCTCAGGTACTCACCTCTGGTCCGGATGGGAGTTCAGCAGCTGGTTTTTCATAGATTAGATTCATTGAAGTCACAAAGGGAGGCTTATGTAGTACTTAAGATGCATAAAAAGGCCTTTGATCCCAGCAGAGGAAGGCGGATGTGAGGCCAGCTCCGTCTCAAACATGGTATGTACTCATTCATAGGTAGATACTAGATGTAAAACAAAGGATGACTAGACTGCTACTCATAACGCCAGGGAGGCTACCTAGTAATAAGGACCCTAAGAAAGACACAGAGATCGCCCAATGACAAAGAAATGGATAAGATCTACATGAGCAAACTGGATGTAAGGGGGGTTATGAAGGGCAAGAGTCAAGGGAAAGAGAGCTTAGGGGAGCGGAAGATCCCAGCTGGATCAAGAATAGAGAGGGAGAACAAGGAAAGAGAGATCATGATAAATGAGGACCCCACAGGAATAGGAAGAAGTAAAGTGCTAGAGAGGTCTCCAAAAATCCACAAAGATACCCCCACAATAGACTACTGGCAATGGTCAAGAGAAAGCCCGAACTGACGTACTCTGGGGTCGGATGGCCAAACACCCTAACTGTCATGCTAACACTCGCATCCAAAGACTGATGGAAGCAGTTGCAGAGATCCAGGAGGAGCTCCGGGAGTCCAATCGGTGGCCAAGAGTAGGGTTTGTATGAGTGAGAGTTGTTGAGACCATGATTGGAAAGCACAGGGACAAATAGCCAAACTAATGGAAGCACATGAACTGTGAACCAATAGCTGAGGAGCCCCCAACTGGATCAGGCCCTCTGGATAAGTGAGACATTTGATTAGCTTGAACTGTTTGGGAGGCCCCCAGACAGTGGGACCAGGACCTGTCCTTAGTGCATGAGCTGGCTGTTTGGAGCCTGATGCCTAT
The DNA here is from genome assembly GCF_049852395.1 of Peromyscus maniculatus bairdii. Lineage (NCBI taxonomy): Eukaryota > Metazoa > Chordata > Mammalia > Rodentia > Cricetidae > Peromyscus > Peromyscus maniculatus. Next base: position 80,927,667 of record NC_134870.1, on the reverse strand, counting down.
GCAGGGACATTTGCTCAGCCTGGGTGAAGAGAGAAGGAGACTGGACCTGCCTGGACTGAATCTACCAGGCTGAGCTGAATCCCCAGGGGAGTCCTTGCCCTGGAGGAGATGGGAATGGGGGAAGGGCGGGGGGGGGAGCAGGGAGGACAGGGGAATCCATGGCTGGTATGTAAAATTAAATTAAATTATAAAATAAAAAGAATAATTATTCTACCATATATCCCATTGCAACTTTCAAGTAATCTGGTTTCCTATGGCCTGGCTGACATCATTTTGCCAACTGAAATTTACTTTTTGGTATTGGTTGTGGAAAAATTATTAATATTACTAATATTATGCAAACTCATATTTATGATTCACCAGCGATTCTGGTGTCTTTCTACTGGGGTTAAATGGACGTGGCAACAGGACAACAGAGGTATCTACCTGATTTTTTGAGCATCAGCCAGTTCAGTGCTGTACACCACAGAACTGCCCTCCATCTCTTCTGCTGTGTTGCTACTTTCTCAAGTCCTGCAGATATTAGGACATTTCCTTTCCTTAGATAACACCCATGTCATATAATATATGTGTCTCTGGATCTAAAGTATCTATAGAAAACTATGCTACCTAAAGCCTCCTTGTTTATACATGCCTTGGATTTGCACTTGTTTTTTAAGTCAAATGTTAATACAGGTGGGCTCTTCCCCCACTTTCCTGAGTGACTGAGGATGACGACTAACACTTTCTTAGCCCCACAAGGAAGTCAATTCTTCAGCTGTTTTTAGTACATATTTTTTCTTCCTCTTCTTTCACAATACTCCATTAAAGAAATTTGAAGCCCCTATACACATAAACACCCTATACACACATGCATACACACACTTAAACATATACAATATATATGTATACACACAGACACATGCACCTGTACACACATGTATCCCCCTCATACACACACACTCACACTTGTACCTAAACATGCAATCAAATTATTTCTCCAAAGAAAGATTTCTTTTTTTTTTTTCTTTTCATTTGACCTCAATCAAAATGTCTGGCCTAAAGACAGGCAAATAATCACTTCAAGAGCACCTATATAAAAACCAAAAAATTTCAAATATAATTTATTAACAATTTTTTAGTGCTCTGTTCTTATCCATGTTGACGAATCTTATACCTTTTCTTATCTCTTCAAAAACAACTGCTAACATTTCCCTATGTTTTTCATTGTGCTGTTAGTATTTTGTGTTTGTCTTTTATTGTACAATAAAACTTAAAAAGCACAAATTTGATTGGTAAAAATGGCATTCCATAATTTATATAATTAATACAGTCATGTTTCCTAAAGTGAAAGCAATCATAATTTCAATGCAATTATAAGTTGACATTTCTACATAGATACATGACCCAATTGGACCTAATAGATATCTACAGAACATTCCATCCTAACAAGAAAGAATATACCTTCTTCTCAGCACCCCATGGAGCTTTCTCTAAAATCGACCACATACTTGGCAACAAAGCAAATCTCAACAGATACAAAACAATTAGAATAACCTCCTGTGTTCTATTAGACCACCATGGTTTAAAGTTAGATTTCAACAACAACAAAAACTACAGAAAACCTACAGTCTCATGGAAACTGAATAATGCTCAACTGAATCACCAATGGGTTAAGGAAGAAATAAAAAAAGAAATTAAAGACTTCCTAGAGATCAATGAAAATGAAGACACCACATACCCAAACTTATGGGACACTATGAAAGCAGTGTTAAGAGGGAAATTCATAGCACTAAATGCCCACATAAAGAAGTTGGAGAAATCCCACACTAGTGACTTAACAGCACACCTGAAAGCTCTAGAACAAGAAGAAGCAAAGTCTCCCAGGAAGAATAGACGCCAGGAAATTATCAAAGTGAGAGGTGAAATTAATAAATTAGAAACTAAGAGAATAATACAAAAAATTAATGAAACAAAGAGTTGGTTCTTTGAGAAAATCAACAAGATAGACAAGCCCTTATCCAAACTAACCAAAAGACAGAGAGAGAGAATCCAAATCAACAAAATCAGAAATGAAAAGGGGGACATAACAACAGACATTGAGGAAATCCAGAGAATTATAAGGTCATATTTCAAAAACCTCTACTCCACAAAACTGGAAAACCTAAAAGAAATGGACATTTTTCTGGATAGGTACCACATACCTAAGTTAAATCAAGACCAGATAAACTATTTAAATAGTCCAATAACCCCTAAGGAAATAGAAACAGTCATTAAAAGTCTCCAAACCAAAAAAAAGCCCAGGACCAGATGGTTTCAGCACAGAATTCTACCAGATCTTCAAAGAAGAGTTAATACCAATACTCTCTAAATTGTTCCACATAATAGAAACAGAAGGAACATTACCAAACTCCTTCTATGAGGCTACAATTACCCTGATTCCTAAACCAAACAAGGATGCAACAAAGAAAGAGAACTACAGACCGATCTCCCTCATGAACATTGATGCAAAAATACTCAATAAAATACTGGCAAACAGACTCCAAGAACACGTCAAAACAATTATCCACCATGATCAAGTAGGCTTCATCCCAGGGATGCAAGGGCAGTTCAACATACGATAGTCTGTCAATGTAATACACCATATAAACAAACTCAAAGAAAAAACCCACATGATCATCTCACTAGATGCAGAAAAAGCATTTGACAAAATCCATCACCCCTTCATGATAAAGGTCTTGGAGCAACCAGGAATACAGGGAACATACCCAAACATAATAAAGGCAATATATAGCAAGCCAACAGCCAACATCAAATTAAATGGAGAGAAACTCAAAGCAATTCCACTAAAATCAGGAACGAGGCAAGGCTGTCCACTCTCCCCATACTTATTCAATATAGTACTTGAAGTTCTAGCCAGAGCAATAAGACAACATAAGGAGATGAAGGGGATACAAATTGGAAAGGAAGAAGTCAAGCTTTCCCTATTTGCAGATGACATGATAGTATACTTGAGTGACCCCAAAGATTCCACCCAGGAACTGATAAAGCTTATAAACACCTTCAGCAACATAGCAGGATACAAGATCAACTCAAAAAAATCAGTAGCCCTCCTATATACAATGGACAAAGAAGCTGAGAAGGCAATTAGAGATATATCACCCTTTACAATAGCCACAAATGACATAAAATACCTTGGGGTAACACTAACCAAGCAAGTGAAGGACCTATATGACAAGAACTTTAAGTCCTTGAAAAAAGAAATTGAAGAAGATGTCAGAAAATGGAAAGATCTCCCATGCTCATGGATAGGCAGGGTTAACATAGTAAAAATGGCAATCTTACCAAAAGCAATTTACAGATTCAATGCAATCCCCATCAAAATACCAACACAATTCTTCACAGACCTGGAAAGAATAATACTCAACTTCATATGGAAAAACAAAAAACCCAGGATAGCTAAAAGAAACCTGTACAATAAAACAACTTCTGGAGGCATCACAATCCCTGACTTCAAGCTCTACTATAGAGCTACAGTAATAAAAACAGCTTGGTGTTGGCATAAAAACCGACATGTGGACCAATGGAATTGAATTGAAGACCCTGACATTAACCCACACACCTATGAACATATAATTTTTGACAAAGAAGCCAAAAGTGTACAATGGAAAAAAGAAAGCATCTTCAACAAATGGTGCTGGCATAACTGGATATCAACGTGTAGAAGGCTGCAAATAGATCCATATCTGTCACTGTGCACAAAACTTAAGTCCAAGTGGATCAAAGACCTCAACATAAATCCAGCTACTCTGAACCTGCTAGAAGAGAAAGTAGGAAGTAGTCTTGAACGTATTGGCATAGGAGATCACTTCCTAAATATAACACCAGTAGCGCAGACACTGAGACAAACAATCAATCAATGGGACCTCTTGAAACTGAGAAGCTTTTGTAGAGCAAAGGATATGGTCAACAAGGCAAAGCGACAGCCTACAGAATGGGAAAAGATCTTCACCAACCCCACATGTGACAGAGGACTGATATCCAGAATATATAAGGAACTCAAGAAATTAGACATCAAAACGACCAACAGTCCAATTGAGAAATGGGCTTTAGAACTAAACAGAATTCTCAACAGAGGAAACCCAAATGGCTGAAAGACATTTAAGGAATTGCTCAACATCCCTAATCATCAGGGAAATGCAAGTCAGAACAACTCTGAGATACCACCTTATGCCTGTCAGAGTGGCTAAGATCAAAAACACTGAAGACACTTTATGCTGGAGAGGATGTGGAACTAGGGGAACTCTCCTCCATTGCTGGTGGGAATGCAAGCTTGTACAACCACTTTGGAAATCAATATGACGCTTTCTTAGAAAATTGGGAATCAATCTCCCCCAAGATCCAGCTATACCACTCCTGGGTATATACCCAAGAAATGCTCAATCATACCACAAGAGCACTTGCTCAGCTATGTTCATGTCAGCATTGTTTGTAATAGCCAAAACCTGGAAACAACCTAGATGCCCTTCAACTGAAGAATGGATAAATAAATTGTGGCACATATACACAATGGAATACTACTCAGCAGAGAAAAACAATGACATCATGAAGTTTGCAGGCAAATGGATGGATCTAGAAAAAATCATCCTGCGTGAGGTAACCCAGACTCAGAAAGACAAATATGGTATGTACTCACTCATAGGAAGATGCTAGATGTGGAACAAGGATGACTGGACTGCTACTCACATCACCAGTGAGGCTACCTGGAAAATGGGACCCCAAAAAAGACACGGAGAAATGAATGAGATCTACATGAACAGCCTGGTCATGAGTGGGAACAATGAAGGGCGACGGTTGAGGGAAAGAGAGTGGGAGATCCTAGCTGGATCAAGAAAAGAGAGGGAAAACAAGGAATAGGAGACCATGGTAAATGAAGACCACATGAGAAGGGGAGGAAGCAGAGAGCTAGGGAGGCCCACGGAGATCCACAAAGATACCCTGCAAAAGACTGCTGGCAATGGTCGAGAGACGGCAGGAACTGACCTACTCTGGTGATGGGATGGCCAGACACCCTGACAGTTGTGCCATAAACCCCATCCAAGGGCTGAGGAATCTGGATGCAGACATCCACGGCTGGGCCCCTGGTGGAGCACTGGGTGTCTAATTAGTGAGAAAGAGGAGGGTTTATATGAGCGAGAATTGTTGAAGCCAAGGTTGGATAAAGCACAGGGACAAATAACCAAATGAATGGAAGCACAGGATCTATGAACCAAAGGCTGAGGGGCCCCCAACTGGATCAGGCCCTCTGAATGGGTGAGACAGTTGATTGGCTTGATCTGTTTGGGAGGCAGCTGTGCGGTGGTGCCGGGTCCTGGGCTCATTGCATGAGTTGGCTGTTTGAATCCTGGGACTTATGCAGGGACTCTTGGCTTGGTCTGGGAGCGGGGGACTGGACCTGCCTGGGCTGAGTCTACCAGGTCAATCCCGGTCCTCCGGGGAGACCTTGATCTGGAGGAGGTGGGAATGGGGGGTGGGCTGGGGGGAGGGGGAGGGGGGCGAGAGGGAGAGAACAGGGGAATCTGTGGCTATTATGTGGAAGTGAATGGTGTTGTAAAATAAAAAAAAACAGATTCTAAAACAACTAAAAAAATTAATTTCAGGGAAACTATAAATAAATTTTTTAAAAATTTAAAAATGTGTCCTGTAGCATAATCCTAATGGGTCTTAATAAAAACCTTGATATTGGAGTAAATGCTGAAAGATCAGAGAAGCAGAGCAGCCAGCTACTAGAAAGATTTCTTACCTCTACCAAATCCTCAGCCTGAAAGAGCTTGAGCTTCTGTCTGTATCCCTTTTCTCTACCCAGCCATATCACTTCCTGTCTCAACCTCTCTAGTGCTGGGATTAAAGGTGTGTGCCACCACTGCTTGGCCTCTAGTGGCTAACTTGTGGCTGGCTTTGCCCTCTTATCATCAGGTAAGCTTTATTTGTTAGAGCATACACAAAATATCACCAGTGTCCAATGTATAATTCTAAGTTTGTTAAATGTTGCACAATATTAGCTTTCTCGTTGCTGTGAAAAGATACTTAAACAAAGCAATTTAAGGAAAGGTGTGCTTTGGCTCACAGTGTTAGGCTGCAGTGCATGACTGCAGGGAAGGCATGGTGGAAAGATCAGGTACATTGTATCCATAGCCAAGAAATAGATAGATAGATGCTGGTGCTCAGGTTACTTCTTATTCAGCCCAGGACCACATTCTATCACATTGCAATGCACATACTGGAGTGTGCCTTTCTTCTGTGAAGCCAGTCTAGAAAGTCCCTCACATAAACACCTAGAAGATTATCTTCTAAACCATGGCAAGAGACAGTATTAACCACCACATCTGGCAATCCTAATTATAAAATATTTTTGTGAAATGACTAAGCCAAAAGTATTAAATTCCTTAAATTGTTTTCCATGATTACAGTAATGAAATATCTCCTGCTACATTCCAGAAACTAGGACTCCTGCTGTGTTGAAGCCCTGATGGTCCCTGATGAGTAAGTTACTTTACTCCTCACAGACTGTAGATCTCTGCATCTACTAGATTTTACATTTGTCTTCATACTTGGCCTTACTACTATATCTATGCTCTCTTTTAACCTTAAGCATAATAGTTCCATGGCTATAAAAATTGAAGACAAAGAAAACTTTTTGAAAAACAAGACAACTTTGATACTGAATTTTGAGTTAAAGGCACATTCTCTGCTGCATTAATTTTTTTGAATAAAATTTGTTTATTTGCTCTAGACTCACTAATACAATACATGTAAAGATCCTTAAAATGAAATATATATGTACTGGAAATTTGCATGTACTTTTTAATGGGAGGTCAATGATTTATTCATTGAAAAATGTGTCAAAAAATTTTAAATGTCATGTTTCATTTTTTTGATAAAATTAAAATTAAGTCTCTGGAGAACTACTTATAACTTCTTTAGGAAGAAAAAATTTTGGCCATACATAGTTAAAAACTTTCAATAGTTTCACAAGGCAATACTTTATAGTGTACCCAAAGCCAAAATAACTTGTGAAAAAAATGAATAGAGATATCATCCTTGTAAGAAAAATGTCACTAAATATACAATCGTCTATGACATTAAGTCTATAAGTAAAAGCTTGAACTGAATTAAATTTTGTGTCAGGGTGTTTTGATTTATTAAATATATATCTTAACATTTTAAATACTTCAGCTGCCCCCTGATAAAGCTTAAACCAAATGCATAGTCTATTTAAGTTCTGGTTGCTATAATTACAATGTTTTTAGCACATCAAGAAAACAACTCAAGAGCTCACTCCTGAAGGGATAATATGGTTAAGAAGTAACAGCAATTGTACATCTTGCTACTTTAATATACGTTGGTATAAATAAAAATAACATATGATCTGTTCAGATACCTCAGAAGATAATAAAATTGCATTTAAGAAAAGATAATATTGGAATCTTATTTTTCAAGGGAAAGTTGGAAAAATAAAAATATTGATCTTACCAAGAGTAAAAGTAGCTGCCAAAGCCACAGAGAACAATCAGCATTATGACTGGACCCTGTGTAAACACTCTTACCCTGTTTATGGATTCCTACTTAGAATTTAGTAATTTGTCCATAATGAGATAACAAAGGACAGTTCTTTTTTGTCTTTAAAATGCAGATTTTATATATTGTGACCATTAAATGTTCCCAACTAAAAATGATTACACATAAGAGAGATTAAATCCTCAAGGTCTTTTTGGGCACCTATGGAAAGAAACACCATTTGTTTTACAGCTGTTGGAGAAAAATGGAGTCAACCCAACACTTCTAATGTATCAAGAGAGAAATGGATGGGAAGTTGGGGTAGAGGAATAGCCTGTGTGCTGTAGACTGCACCAGCCTGGGCCCTGTTAAGAACAATCCTTTTGATATTAGATGGATAAAACAAAGAGAAAAAAAAGGAAATGTATCACAGAACAAGTGATAGCTTTCTGTTTTGAGAAGAATGAGCAAGCCTTCACTGTCCTACTCAACATTCTCCTTGATATTTTTCTGTGTCCTCTCACAAGAATTTCTGCAGCCTTCTCTGGGATTAAAGAGATTTGGCTGGATGTGTGTGTAGTCCATTGGATGATGTTCTTGCTGCACAAACATGAGGACCTGAATCTGAGTACTCACTATTAAAGCTAGACATGGTGATGTATATCTATAACCAAAGCACTGGGGGGAAGAAAAAGACAGATGCCAGAAATCTTGTGAAAAAATTCCTAAAGAAAGCAGCATCCAGGACAAAGTACGCTAGAGAGTAGCAAGAAGCATCCAGAAGGGCTGGGGAAACAGGGAGCACAATCCCTATGTTTATGAATGAAGAAAATATCATGAAACAACTTGATTCATATGCACTTAAAATGAAGTCCTAATATATAAATTCTGTTAACATCCACCTCATAAATAAATTAGTTGCAGCATTCATGTAGCATTGTTAATGGTGATTTGATATATTGAGGGGTATCTATTATTATTCTCAGGTTCATAAAGCAAGTATTGTGATGATGATAACTGTTAGAAATATATCTTTGAAGTTCAAACAAAGTTCAGAACAACTTTCATAGGTACTGGAAGTGTATAAACTTTCAGGCCTGGAAGGAAGCTTCATAGATTCATTCAGTGTCAAAAGCACTGGTTGTAGGGTTATTTAGATATTTCTTTTTCCTTGAGACTATGGTAGTACAGAGCAGGAACACAGAAGCATATGTTTTTTAAAATTTTGTGGTTTTAGTGGTTCTGAATTTTCATTAGGATGAGAATGAGTATGTTTATCTTACATGTCTCTTTCTCTGTCATTGCCTAGCTATGGAAACCTTAAAGCAAGGATTTGTCTAGCTGTGTCCTTCAGTTATTCAAAAATATTGAGATCTGATTGTTGTGAGAGCTTAAATACTAAGATGTCTAACTTAGTTCTTCTAAAATTTTATTTGTTTTATATTGAAGGTTATTTTTAAAGTATTTTTGCATGTATATCTATCTGCATTGTGTGTCTACAATGTGTGTTTGAGTACCTGTGAAAGCCAGAAGACATCTCCTGGGGATAGAGTTACAGGCAGTTGTTAGTGTCCTGATATGGGTGCTGGGAACTAATCTGAGGCTCATAAGGCTATAAAGGGCTCTTAATGGATGCACCATCTCTCCAGCCCTCTGTCATATGTGGGGTTGGTGAAGATCTTTTTCCATTCTGTAGGCTATCATTTTGTCTTATTTACTACATAACTTTATTTCTAATACATAATTTATTTGTCTATTTGGGGACAGAGTATTGGTATTATAAATGAGAAAGATGATGTGTTATTTATTTATAATGCCATTGAAATAATAATTCTGTAAATATAATGATACGTACTTACAGAATGAGTGCAAAGATTGTACAGATAGAATCCCATTCATCAAAACTAGAACCTAGGGCTAACAACTTACATGACCTATCAAAGCTAAAAAACTGGTATCAGTGTGTTACTATCAACTGGATTTTAGACCTTATTTTCATGGTATGAGTTATTCACTGATATCTTTTTGCTGCCCTGTGAAAAAAATTTAGATGTGAGAATTGTATTAAGTAGTATTTCAATTTCTTACTGTTTTTCAATTGTGGCAAAAAAACCTTTCAGAATATAGGACAGACTTCAACTTAAAAATTAAGACATTTTAGATATTTATCTCATTATTATATTTATTTAAATTTTTGCTAAACTACTGATTGACAGATTAGTATGTTGAGTGATGCTTATATTAGAAGGCAAGGAAATTTGTAACTAAAAAATGAATTCATGGTGTCTATTCTCAGGAAATGTTGACTCTAAAAACAGTGTAAACTCTATGATCAGGGACTGTCAGGTGCTCCAAAGGAGGAGAGATATTAACAAGTGAGCTAGCATGGTCCCAAAGAGTTCCAATAAGTATAAACAGAAGAGTAACAATCAATATAGAATTCTGTATACAGACAGAGTATGAAATCACATCAGTTAACATAAAATCTAGGAAATACAGTATATTCAGCAAGAAGAGGTGAAATAAGTATATGATATTTCCAAGTCTTGCCTTCAGTACTTCAGTACTGTGCTGATTTAGAAGCAGAAAATGCCAAGACACAGTTTTAAGTTTCAGGAACTGAGGAAGTAGAATTTTACCTTCAGTTTTTGTTGTGCTACAGATATTTCTTGTGACATGGTCATCATAAGACATTTTTAAAGATGTGATTGGGAATTCTTTAAAGAGAAAATGAGCTACTGACATGCATTAATATTATGTCATTTAAAATATTCATCTCTGGGTAATGTAATGTATTCATTAACTTTAGCACATCTTCACAATAAAAGGATAGACCTTGGACATTTGTGGTCTCAGAATGAAATTATAACTTTTATCGTGAGGGGGAAATGTTATTTACAGCTCTTATGTATAGATATAAAATAATTTAATGAAATGCTTAAGGTTTCACACGGGATGTTGAATGAAGGATGACACTAATGTAATTAAAAATTTACTTTGCATCTGTTTCATCTCTCCTGAGTGTGCAAAAGTGACCTAATTTTAATTTAATTATCAGAAGCACTAATAAATTTAGATACAATTCAAGAGGGAGCAGGTCAATTTCAATAGTTATTAATAAATTAGCACATTCAAAATCCTTTTAATTCTTCAGAATATACTAATAGTGTGCTTCATTATATTTACTGACACATTATTATTGATGAATGCCTTCCTATTTGTCAAATAAAAAATGATGAACTGAATATAAATGAATAGTTGTAATGATTTAAAATTAAAATAATTTAATTTTAAACTAATGATAAATTTCAGTTTTTTGTGTTATAGCTTATGAATTTTGTGTCTTAAAGTATTATTCTTCATGTATAATTTATAAGACTAAGCTAATGAATGAAGCATATGGAGAACTGTCTATTTTTTATTTCCAGAAGTTTTCAAAAACTTATTCCTTTAGGGATTTATTGGTTTTTTTCGAGACAGGGTTTCTCTGTGTGGCTTTGCGCCTTTCCTGGAACTCACTTGGTAGCCCAGGCAGGCTTCGAACTCACAGAGATCCATCTGGCTCTGCCTCCCGAGTGCTGGGATTAAAGGTGTGCACCACCACCGCCTGGCTATTATTTAATTAAGAGAGAGAACATGTGTGCGACTCTGTGTGCGTAGATGTGTGTACATGTGCACATGTGTGCATACATATGCACATTTATTAGGTGCCACAGAGTCCAGAAGAGATTTTCAGATCTACTGTAGCTGGAGTGACAGGGGAGCCACCTGATGAGGTTGCCAGGAACTGAGGCCAGGTTCTCTGGAAGAGCAACAAGCACTTGTAACTACTAAGCTCTCTCTAAAGCCCTCCTTATCTGAGCTTTGAAATGGCGAGAGAACTGCCACTGGCTATTAACAGACCATAATAATGGTAAGAACTTACATATCTACCATTTGTCACATATACTTGTTTAAATTACTGTATAAAAATGTGGTCTTTGCAACACCCAAAATATCTCTAAAATATTCAAAAATCATTTAAAGTATAAATATATATATATATACTTTATATATATAGTTTCTTTAATAATATAATGTTCTAAACTTACATCAAACTATGTAAAGCTAGTATTATTTGATCTGTTGAAATTGTGAATTATTTATTAGTTGACATGTTGGCATTTGAGAAAAACTCTTCCTTACATTGCACTGCTAGAAATAATCTCATAGCAATAAGAAATGTGTTAGGAGGGAGCTGTGACTTTGATAAAACACAGGTCCCGGAAAGTAGTGATCTTGAAAGAGTCACAGGGAATGTGTACATATACATTTTGTATGCTTCTCTGTCTTGTTTTTGCATATGTAAGGTTGGTGATTAGAAAAATTATATTTTCATTGGAAAGCATTATTACATTAACAGAAATAAAATGTGTTATACTGGGAAAAAAAGAATCACAGGAACATGGACTTACAGACAGCTCAAACAAGCTTTTTAAGTGTTTACTATCAAGCATGGCTGGGGAGGAGGTCTTGTGCACATGAAAGACTCTAAAGCAGTGGTTGTCACCCTGTGTAAGTCGTGACCCCTTTGGGTCACGTATTAGATATATTGCATATCAGGTATTTACATTACTATTCACTTTTGTACAGAATTACAGTTATAAAGTAGGAATAAAATAATTTTATGGTTGCAGTCACCACATGAGGAACTGTATTAAATGGTTGCAACATGAGAAAGTTTGAGAACCACTGATGCTGTGAAGATCTCAAACATTGTCCTCTGATGGTTGAATATAGAAAAATCACAATTCCTCTACTTTCAAAATGTCAAAGTGAGGAGAAGATTCACCCTCCTACCTTGAAATTTCTCCTGAAATTCAGCAGCAAAAGAGTGAGGCATGCCTAGAATCATTAAGCTTCCCTTCTAAACTATCAAGTGTCTTCACTCACCAGGGATTCAAAAGAGAAGGAAGAAAATGCCAAGTCCCTTCCCATTCCCATTCCCAGTGATTCATTTTTAAAAATGGAGAGGAAGCAAGACATTGTTCAAACAGTAAATGAGGGTCTTAACATATGCTAAACAAACCTTTCTTTTTAATCCTTCCTTCCTTTCTTTTGTTATTTTTGTTTTTGTTTTATGTGAAAGGATCTTATGACCTCAAGACTAACCTCCAACTTCATATGCAGTCAAAATGTCTGCTCCTTCTGCTTCTACCTCCTTAGTTCTATGATTTTGCAGATGTGTTCCACCGCTCCTGGCATTTGACTTGACTCCTCACAGAAAATCATCAGAGAGATAGCATTGTGTCCATTTGCTACAAGCAGAATAGAACATTATGATTTGAATAGAGCACTTTATAGGAGATAACTGAAGCCAAATTATATTCATTTATGTTCATGCCCCATGGAGTTAGAACAGTGTCATATATGATGGAGAAATTGACCCTTTTGGCTACAGACTGCCCATTGCCAATATGAGAATTTATGAGGAAAATTGAAAATGGCAAGAAAACATCAATGATTTATAATGACACAAAAGAGCATGTTTTAGAAATTTTATGTTGTTTTGTACATGTATATTTCTGATATATTTGAAAAAATATTATCCTAGAAGATGAACTTTTATAATTGAAACCAAAGAATTTCCTAAGAAACACGGACAACCTGAATGTCTTCTCACTGATTACTCTTCTTTACTGACATGATGTAATCCAGGAGTCCTGAGGCCCTGTTTAGGACATGCATTCTCATAACAAAACAGAATTTTATAAGTCTCTCTTCATGCAAACTGTATGAGGCTGTCTAGGAGGACTAGTCATCACATACTTCTTTCCATGGTGTTTGGACGCATAAACACCGTCCTGAAGATTTCTTCTGATCAAGCCCCTTCTTGTCACCTTTTCTTCTGATCCCTTGCAGAACTGTGATCCTTTTCCCCAGAGATTGCAGTTGCCATTTGAACCTCAAGAAGCTCTCTCCTTTAGATTGCAGTAGGAAGCTTGAAAGGGGACACTTCTTTTAGTAAAACAGTACTTTCATGAAACTGTAAGTAGGTTTCACTGTGGCTTGTAATGACAAAATTTAGATAGGAATGGTCTTGAAAAGACTCCAATCTTTGGGTTTCCTTCATATTTATATAATGAGCTTTATTTCAATTAATTGTTTTCTTTTAATGAATCATTTTCATCTCCATTAATCTATATCCTAAATTAATTTCAATTTCCAACTTTTAGTTTTCAAATTAACAAGCATAATCAATCCCCTTATAAGTCTATGTTTTCCTTACTTTATCAGAAGCCAATGGGTTGAGGGATCCTACTCCTAGCATTTGTATGTTGTTCTAATGCAAAGTAAATTGTTATTTTCATGATTTGTAAATAACATGTCTTAAGCAACTACCTCAAATGCTAAGGTAAACTTTCACTACATTTGTAAAATTTTAGTATAGATGAAACTGGTAATTTGTAACACATTGATCAATGTTTGATGTATTATTTTCATGTTTTTAACAGTTCCAAGCCTCTCTAGTTTTAAGTAACTAAAATTTTCATTTATAGAAGAAATCTAAAATAAATGTCTCATCTTTGTAAGTATGCATAGCAAAGCCTAGATGATTTATTTTTGGTGGTAGGAAGAAAGCTTAAATTTAGAAGTCATTTTTCTTTTATAATATATTCCAAAAATACTTTCAGACATTTTCAGTTTTTGTGTTTCAAGTTTGTTCAATGAATTAAAGAACTAATATTTTAAAATTTAGAAGGACCTTAAGCCTTGCCATAAACTACTATTGAACCATTGCTTAGGGAGACACAGAGCCAGGTCCCACAAGCCTGAAGTAATAGTCTCAACAACACATCTATATATGCACTAATTTTGAGCATGTTTCTATTTAAAGACATATAATAAATTTATATTTACTCATTTATATTGAACTTGCAGCCTCCTGCACTGTAACTCCAGCCAGAACAATGATTACATAATGTGTGTCTCCTCCACGGGCATGTCATAGCCTTCTCATGATAGGGACCCTGGGAGGTACTTTCACAATGACAATTGGACTTGCTCTGTGCATGTTTACACTAGATGAGGGAAAAACAATGAAATTTAGTCAGTAAATATTCAAATACACAATTCACAAAAAGAGTATCAATTATATTACATATCATACCATTTACTGGACTTCAGGGAATGTAGCTTGCAATCCTGGAAGCAATACTTCATTCATCCCTTGGTTCCACAATGACATTCATCAGATCATAATCAATGATGACCTCAGGCAAAGAGTGAGAATACACATTAAGAGCCTTTGTAGCAACTAGACAAACTAGTTTTAGATTGTCCAATCCGATATTGTTTTAAAAAAGCTTCCTATATAAGATATATTGACTAATCCATATAATGTAGAAGATGAGAAAGAAAAAGTGAGTGGGAATCTACAGTAGTGGGAGGGGCATTGCTCTTTAGGTGATGTTTAACTCAGAGCACAGAGGGCATCGGACCACCTGTCATCTAATATCCTCATTAGCCACCAACACCCAGAGATATACCTTTCAAAATCTATGCATGGGACAGACTTACCCCTTTGGTTTGATTTTCATTACAAAGGCCCTTTAGAAGAATAAAGTCAGGCCTGATTGACTGTTGGCTCATCCTCTACTTTTCTCAAGTAGAGAGATTGGTGATCCTCTAGGAGTAGAAACATCTTTATGATTGGACTTAAGAGACTAAATAAACTGATTCCACAGAAAATTTAAATCAAGTGCAGTGCCTTAGACTTAGAACATGATTCTTCATATTATTATCTACCCCTCACTTTCCTTCTCAACAATGAAAGAAAAACAATTATAATAATATATTTCAAATTTTGTTAATAAATAGTCTCAAATATACTTGTCTTTACCTGTAGAGTTAAATGATCAGAAAAGCTTAAGACTGACACACAAACAGTATCACTCATTGATTTATATCAAATGTTTCATGGCCATCTTTCATGTTTGAAAAATTATTCACTACATATGAATATTGTATGTATGAATTATATGTATGAATTTACAATGAGTGAATGAATATTTGTCAATTAATTAGTTTTCAACAACTCTTATGTCAAAATCTCTCATTGAAATAAATGACTATATTTATCTATCTATATCTATCATAAACCTATCATATATCCAGCATCTCTTACCCACCTTCGGTTTATCATGTATCTTTTTGTCTGAAAGACAGAATATTTGAAACAGTTCAGAAGGACATGAATGGCTATGTAAATAATTAGCTCAGTCAAATTCTCGAAAGTATCTTTCAAGTAGATGTCTGTTTATCAGTCCATTTCTTACTGTCAAAATATGTCTAAAGGATCAAATGATCTGAAAAGGAAAGCTTTATCTCTATTTGAATATTTTGAGCAAACACATAATATAAATATTTCAGGTTTGTGAGAAAGCTCTGCTCTGTAAGGCATTTGGAGCCAAGTTAATCAAAGTCCTGTGGGATAGAAAGCATTCCATTAGAAACATATGGCCTACTTGAATCCCATCACGTGGGTATTTCTACCTAAGGTGCTGACAGTGACACATCTTGCTGATGATGACTACTCCTGAGTTGGTCCTGCCTGAGTGCAAGGAGCTAGGTGATATGGAGAATAGATTGAAGACTTGCAAACTTCCTCTGCCAGACAAGTGCTGGGATTGAGTACTTGTCAACAACCTGAAGGTTCTTTGGAGCATTGATGTCAGTGTATGCCATGTGACCTGATTTCAAGTGGGGGCAAGAATCAAAAATTTGGGAGGTGTCATTTTGTTTGAAACTTTTATTTATAAAATAAAATGTGTTCATTCACGACAGTGATCCTAATTATAGTGGAACAATTAATTTTGCATTGTGTGGTTGGAACCCTACATATCTAAATGGGTACTTCAAAGACTCTTACTACATGAGATAGAGCAGGTTAAAATAGGATAATAAACCAGACTGTAGTAATTATTTTGCAGTGTCCATGTATATCAAAGCATATTATACTTTAAAATATGCAACAAGAATGTAAAAAAGTATTTACCATGTAGCTGCTTCACAATAAGAAAAGATTCTTATCAACTTGATGTTGTAGTATGTTAGCCATTTAATGCTAATCAAAATAAATTTATTCATCTTTAATTTTATATTCCTATGCATTTGATTTTTCATGACAAAAATCAATAATAAAAAATTTGATTGTAGAAAATAGACATTATATCTTAAAATTTAAGAGTTGTGTATGTTAATATTATCAATAAAGATAATATAAATTTTCACATATATAAAATGTAGTAAATAAAACGATCATAAAATTATAAAATCCTTAGACCCAAAAATGTCAGGAAGTGGAATTGCCTTTCAGAAACATGGATGAAAAGCATCGCAATAAGAGGGGCTTACCAAAGCTTTTATGATATATTTTGAGCAAGCTTTTAAAGAAAATTATCCATTGGAAAAATGCCAGTTCAATCATACTAAATGCATATTTGTTTACTTTAATATAAACTATGTAAATGTTTGACACTGAAGTCTAAGTCATTGATGGAAATTACTGTAGTGGTCTCTATGCCTTTGACATTTATTTCCCCTGTGAAAAAATATTTGTTTCTGTTATTTATTATATAAGATACACTGAAATAAAATTCTAAATATGAAGAAAATGATCTGATAAATTGATAATAGCATTTCTTCCTTTTGAAGATAGTTGATTTATACTCAACTTATTAGTAATTTTTTTTAAAGTAGGAATTCAATATATTCAACCACAAAATATTTATAAGTAAACTAAAATTTTATTATAGGTTTTGTATGAAAAGATGTAAATTAACTGACAGAGAAAGATTCATATTATTTAACATTTTGTGGCTTTCTATCTCATGTATATTGTCTGGTTAATAAATTTACAATCTATTTTCTAATATCAGGTAATTCCTCAAATTTAAGGACAGCCTTTTTGGCAGCTTGGAGTCCTCATAACAACTACTGCCTGCAAGCCAATGGAAGAGACAACTAATAGAATAGGTCACCTATCTGGAAATTCTAGCTTCATCATAAAACAAACTCCTTTAATCTGAAATTATTTTAAGTATCAACTGTAGAAAACATTTTAAAATACATAAATTCTATTTTAGAAGAATACTAAACTGAATGAAAGCATAATCAGTGTCCTGTGTGTTTTTATTTATTTATTATTTTGTACCTCACTTTGATGCAGTATCATTCACAGAAATCCATTTTGTCTCCCGTTCCTGCTATCTACAATCTAGGATTGTCTTTAGTCTGTTCTGAAACATGGATCTTATACATTGTAGAATTCAATATTTGGTGTACCATCTTCAGATCCCAGTGCCTGTGTAGCTTTGCGCCTTTCCTGGATCTCGCTCTGTAGACCAGGCTGGCCTCGAACTCACAAAGATCCACTTGCCTCTGCCTCCCGAGTTGTATCTTTATTTTAATCTTCTTTTATTTCTTGATTCTTGACTTAGTTGGGGTTCTTATTTCTCTACTAAAACACCATTACCAAAAGAAACTTGGAGAGGAAGGGTTTTATTTCATTTCACAGTTTGTAGTTCATCAATTAGTAAGTCGGGGCACGAATGCAAAAAATGAACCTGAAAGCAGAAATTGATGCAGAGACCATGGAGGAAGGCTGCTTACTGGCTTGTTCTTAATGGCTTTCTCAGCCTGCTTTTCTGTAGCATCCAGGATTATCTACTCAGTTTGACAGTCTGTGGAATGGGCACATCCACAACAATCATTAATCAAGAAAATGTCTCTTAGCTGCCCACGGGCCAATCTGGTGGGGGCATTTTCTCAATTGTGTTTTCCTTTTCCAAAATGACTCTAACCTGTATCCAGTGTTAAAAACTAGCCCATACAATTCTGTTCTGTGTTATTGATGGTATTTGTGTTCTGTAGGGTCATTGTTTTCCCATCCATGTCTTTCCTGCTCAGGCTTCTTGAGACCAAAAAAATGTATAAATAGGAGAGGAAAGAGTAAGGCTCTCAGCTGCTCTCTTTGTCCAAGCAGATCGGTGTTCCTTTTCATTAATGGCTTAGTAAACATGGCAAACCAATGGCATGTACAGATGTGTATGTCTGGATATATGGTTACTTATTGTTTTCCATGCCTTATTAACATCTTTGAAATATACATCATGTCTCTATATTATGTTAGTTGGGTGGTTTGAGCTAGGGAACAAAGAGAAAATGAAGGTAGATAGATAAGGGAAAATCTGCACTGAAGGCAACTGGAACAAGATTTTCACTGACTCTCCAACGAGGCTGCAAGAAGCCAGTCTGTTTTATTTTCCCTGATTTGTAATTTATATGGATAGAATATCCTTTTATTCTTCATTCTTCCTAAAAGTTATATTTATTCTATAATAAATGAAACTATAAAATTTTGCTTTCTTAAACCCTGAGGGAATTTTAAGAACTTACCCCTTCTGGTAAGAAATTTCTCATATATCTTTGTAGAGGTTATAAAAAAAAAACCTCAAGCATCTAGCTAGGAGAGAGAGGAAATGATAGTAATTGATGTATCATAAACTGGCGTGTTTGGACCCTGACCTTTCATCAGCTCTAAGTTGTGAGATCTCAGTCCCTGTACACTGAAAGACTACTAATCTTCCTGGAATCTTAGTCTTATGGAATATCTCACTGTATTATATTGAAAAGTCAACCAAACTTCTTCAAGCTTAAACAATGTAAGACCTGGGCACTGTGCATATATGTTACAGGTGTGTAGCTTGGTCCTCATGTGGGATTCCTAACAGGGGGAACAGGGACTGTCTCCAAGTCTTTTATTGGCTTTTGGGACCCTACTCCTCATACAGAGTTGCCTTGCCCAGCCTTAATACATGGGGAGGTACTTAGTCTTAATGTAACTTGATATACCATGTTTTATTGATACTTATGGGAGACATGCTCTTTCCTGGGTGGAGATGGAAAAGGAGTGGATTAGGGGGAGGGAGCAGGAGGAGAATGAGGGGAAGCTGTGGTTGGGATGTAAAATAAATATATTAATAAAAATAAATAAAAATAAAAAATTTTAAATGTCAGAGTCATAATCATTACCTGCATATCACTTTGGATCTGCTCTAATCACTCTGGTTTAGAAGAATTTCCTGACTACATTTTCCCATTCCTTTAGGTTATTCCCCAAGAGTGCTCACCAAATATCCATCTTCTCTGGATATATTTTGTGTTCCCCAGGTTCACAAGCAATATAGACATTCTATTCATGTAAAGCCTCTTTTTCCTAGCTGCTCATGCTAGCATAGCAAAATGCCATTGACCAGGTTTCCTATTATTCTAATAAAAAATGGAGCTGGATGTCCAGTGATATACATGACAACAAGGTCTATTTTATCAGCAGCCTTTTCTATTAGCTTATAGGCAGCAGCTACTTTGATGTCCCAACTCTCATGACCTCATCTAGCTCCTATTGCATTCCAAAGATACTGTTTCATAACACCATTATAAGGGGGTAAAGCTTAAATAAATAATTTGTGAGTAAAATTAGATATTCAATATATACACTGTTTCCTTCAAATGGTACCCATATTCTCAATCCTATCTAATGCACCCAGATCCTTTTGGTTTTAGAATTGTACACTCAGTAGTTCTTGTGACTCACAGGCATTGTTCTCCTGGCACCACTTCTCTTAACATGAGTGTTACACTACATCAATTATAAGAGTTTACACTGATGCTTACTGAACCATGAAAAAGTTAATAGGGAAGTGAGCTTGGGTCTCTGGCCTGCTTTGGTTGTTACTAGTGAGGTATGCTGAGATTTGGATATGCTATATTCTTAAAGTTTGGGTGCTAAAAAATTGGTCTAATAGAGAAAAATAAGACTCCTTGGGCTTCTCTCAGATCTATGATCTACTGTTGATAAACCCATTCTTATATATACTGTTGAGAAGTTATGAATGGATTGGCTGTTTCCTGATGAAATGACACTGACATTTCACAACCCTTCTTATTATCTTCTAGATCTCATATTCTTTATGCCCTCTCTTCTATAATTATCCCCGATCCTTACAGGAAAAGTTTAAATGTCTTTTTGAGGCTGAAATTCAATCATCGTGTATTCTTCTGTTGTGTACCCATTGAGGAGCCCAAGTTCCAATGGGCAGCCCTGAACCATTGGTCACACAGAAGATAATGCTTGAACACAGTTGGTCTAAAAGAATGTTTGAGAGGGAATTGTATGGAGGAGTGGGGTCAATAACAGTGAGAAGGAGACTAGAGAGGATAGGAGAGTACAAAAATCAGAATGCACTTTCTACATGTATGAGATTGTCAAAGAACAAAATCAATAAACATTAAAAATGCCAATATTTAAAATTTTTAAGTTAATTTTTTAAAACTGTTATTTAGGGCAGTATGTTTACATCTGGAGCTTTTGGGGAGTGAGGACTCTAATCTGATCAATGGATAAAATCCATTGGATCAATGGATAAGTTGGTCTATAATTTGATGACAGTATGGAGAGTTGGGTCCTAGGTAGAGGAAGCAAGTGTAGTCACTGAGGACCTGTCATCAGGGCTATATCTTAGCCTCTGTGTTTTCTTTCAGTCTCTCTGCTTCCTGACCACCTTGAGGTGGGCTTCTTTGTTCAACATACATCTTCAAGGCCATAATATCTTGCCTTAAGACTAAAGCAATAGGGCATGCCAACCTTCAACCGGAAACCTCTAAAATCTTGGGTAAAAAGATTAATTTTCCTTTCTTTTAATTTGCCTCTCTCAGGCATTTTGTCACATGAACAAAAAGGAGCCGATATTTTGGGACCCTACTCCTCATACTGGGTCACCTGGCCAAGCCTTAGTACATGAGAAGGTGATTAGTCTTCCTGCAACTTGATAGGCCTTGTTTTGTTGATACTCAGGGGAGAGTTGTCCTTTCCTAAACAGAAAAGGAAGAGGAGCAGATTTGGAGGTAGGAACAGATGGAGATTGGGGAGCTGGACTGGGTGTAGGGGAGGGAGGGGAAATTGTGGCCAGGATGTAAAATAAATAAATAAATAAATTTATGTTAAAAAATTAAATATTATTATTGTATTTTAAAAGGTTTACAATAAATCAATTTCCTAGTATTTGTAGTTAGACATTATTAAAATCATAGTTTTATCCTAACAAAAAGGATCCAGTAAAGGTTACATGGAATCCAAGCTATTACAGTTCTGTGAATTTTAAACACATACGAAATTTCTACTACCTAGAATGGAAGCTATTCATGTAAGAGCATTGGAAGAAATTCAACAAAAAGCTACCACTGAACTCAGGTACAAGTCCATTCAGTCAAACTGATTCTAAACTAGTAAGTCTCCTTTGTGGTCTAGCAACTTAAATGTTAATATAGTCATGGATGCCAATTTTCACATATTTTCCAAGAACATTCCAGGCTCATAACAAAAAAAAAAAAAAGAGAGAGAGAGAGAATAAAACAGCCAATGCAAATGCAGGGGATCCATTAAATCCATACTTAGTTTACTAACATAAAGGACAGTGCTTTACTTCCAAGCATAAAACTTTGACAGACGAGCTGACAGAAAGTCAATCCTGTCTGTTTATTTCATGATTTCACATTAGCAGCCTTAAATCAAGCATGCTGGTGGAAATATTTACACGATGGAATTTGAGAATTGCTATAATCTGGACATTGCTGGGATAGAAAGGCAGCCATGACTGATGACAAGCTACCATTGTTTCCATGACAGCTCACAGAATTCCCAACAGCTGGATCAATTATCACAGTCCACTGTGCTATGGCCAGAGTGCCCCACTTCTGCTTGCACCTAATGAGTAAGAAAAGTGATATTTATCATTCAGTTGGCTTGGATGCCATTGGTTAGGTCATAGGGGATATTTAGAGCTACATGAAATTTGTAGGTTCACAATGAGGCTTGTAGCATCTATCCGTAAGCTGTAAAGGATCCTATATCTGGAAAAGACAGTATATTATATTATTTTCTTGCTCATAATTCATTAATTATTCTCAATTATTAACTTATTAAGTATAAAGTTATATATTGGTTAATCTATAACATAACTGACTTTACTCTTCCATAAAATACAAAACTTAAATTTTATTTATTAATAGCTCTCAAGAAGTGCTCTACAGGAGTGGGCACTTATATGTAGTACTAATATTGAGATACTCTAGAAGTATAAGGACTGAGGAGTTTGGGAGCCATGGAATCATATGGAGCCCAGAAAGAATATTAAAAAATGTATATTAAAATATAGCAGTTAAGAAGATGACATAATAGTGAGTTACTGAAAAAATCAGGGTAGATTCTCTTTTTAGATAAAGTAGACATAAATGAGATAGACTAGGAATGAGAAGGCACAACAGAACTTGGTGATAGTTATTGAGAAATAAATGAAGTATGTATTTATACTTTATTTAGTATAAATAAGAATGATAAGAAGGTATATAATAGGTAGACAGAACAAGTTCCAGAAGGCTGATCCTTGATATAAAAGACTGAGTATTTCTCCTACAAAGGATGGGAAAAGTAAATGGGTGGTTCAGGGAAGAGGGTGAGTGAAAACAAATTGGGTGTGAACTACATATTCTTAATTCATTGCATCATTTCTGTTGTGAATGAAAGGGATTGTAACTTGCTTTTCAATAAAATTTTGTCTCTACTTGTACCCTAAATCCCATGAATGAAATATAGTGTGTTTTATGACTCTACCATTTGGACATCATTTGGACACAGGTTTCAGGACTGTTTTACCGAGAGCCTACTTCCTTTTCTTCCTTTACTTTAACTTCAGAATGGCTTATGAATTTAAATATTCATGAGAAGAGTCTATCAAAGACCATACACAATGGATTTAGAATTTTATAAATTATGTGTAGTTGTGTGTTGGTGTTGAGATATGTTCATTTGAGTGCAGGTGTCTGAGGAGGTCAGAGGCATCAGCTCCCTTGGAACAAGAATTAGAGATAGTTGAGAAGCACCTCACATGCATGCTGGGAATCTAACTTGGGTCCACAAGAACAGCAAGTGCTCTTAACCTCTGAGCCACCCACAAAAATAAAAATTAAAGCAATAGAATTTATATCTAAAAAGCTAATTAGTGATCTTAGTACCTTTGAAAACAAATAAATTATGTCCTTGCATATGAATAAAATGTGCTTTTTGGTTCCATTAGTGGGAAGTATCATGGAAAATGGACAAAAAAATTTAATTAGTCTGTGGAAGATTCTTACAGAAATTATCCTATCATCTGTCACCTAAGATGCCTTCAATTTAAAGGAAAACATGTTGTGTTTTGTAGCTTTAATATTATTTCTTCAAAACACTACCTTTGGATAACATAAAATCTCTTGACTAGGATATTTTTAGAACAACATCAAAGAGAAAAAGAGTGGTATTTTTCTTTATAGAAATGAATACCAAGATACTAGAAAAGTTGGGAATAGCTATATATTTCATGCTGAGAACTTGGTCTTACCCTGGCAGCTTATACACTAAGATATAGCATAAATCTCCCTCTACTCATTCATTAATATGCATTACAATGAACTATTTAGAAACTAGATCAGTTGTCTGTTGATTTAGACCATGTCCATTATAATTCTTTAAAAATACTTCACATATTCATTTTTATGTAAAATCTGGCCATCTATTTTAAATTATAAATATTTAATTGACAAAGATTGTATATCTTCAAAGTATACTTGATAGTTGTTGCTTGAGTTTCCCTGCCTTGCCCACAGTCAGGACAATTCTTTGTCACCCGCCAGTCCCACAGCTGCTCAAACCCAACCAAGTAAACACAGAGACTTCTATTGCTTACAAACTGTATGGCCGTGGCAGGCTTCCTGCCAACTGTCCTTATCTTGCTAACTGTGCTTTTATCTTAAATTGATCCATTTCCATACATCTATACCTTGCCATGTGGCTGGTGGCTTACTGGCATCTTCACATGCTGCTGGTCATGGCGGCGGCTGCAGTGTCTCTGGTCATGGCGGCGGCTGCAGCGTCTCTGGTCATGGCGGCGGCTGCAGCGTCTCCTTCTGCCTTTGTCCTTTTATTTCTCCTCTCTGTTAGTCCCGCCTATCTTTCCTGCCTAGCCACGGCCGATCAGGTTTTATTTATTAACCAATCAGAGCAACTTGACATACAGACTATCCCCCAGCACAGCCAAGTGCAGACCATCTCAAACACCTGCACTCAGGCCCATGGTCCTAATCATCCTCTATACGGACCTGCTGGGTAATGCCACAAAGAACCCAAGAAGGGCTCCCACAGGACAAACAGAACATCCCACAGCAGATAGTGGTTTACATGTTCATTGCATGATTACCACAACCAGATTATGGGTGCATACATTACACACACACATACACGCATGCACACACACTGCACTTTCTTCTTTTAAAATGTTTTTAGTTGAAATGGAATTACATTGCTTTCCCCATTCTCCTCTCCCTACCCCTTCCCAATTACATTCCCTTCAGACTCTCACATGTTCCCTACACACTCTCAAGAATTAAGCCTATTTTCTTTTATTATCATTGTTATACACACAAATGTGTATATATATATATGTGTGTGTGTGTGTGTGTGTGTATTTATAAATAAATAAACACAGGCTGCTATATCTATTTTTTGTAGTTTGTATGTATATAATTTCAGGGCTGTCCACTCTGCATTGGACAGTCAATGAGGGTTTCATTCTTGGGGAAGGCTAATTGATATGCTTCCCATAAGTCGTTAATTGCCTATAATTCTTTGTCTAGAGGTGAGATCCCATAAAATTTTCTCCCTTCTGTTTTAATATGTCCATTAACATTGCCATTGTTCTGGTATTTTTAATGTAGCCATTTTTAGGAGAGATTTCTACAGTGGACTCCTTTGCATTCTGGCTCTTACAATTTTTCTGATCCCTCTTCCTCATTCATAGGTTCACACATTGTGATGTAGATGTATCTATTGTGAATGAACTCTAGGTTAACTTAGTAGCTGTAACACAAAATGTATATGGTAAATCAAAAACCACAGGAAACTCATTAAGAGCTAATTTTTCTGTATCTTTTAATTTGTAAAAGTTAGGAATTTAGAAATATTTTGAACAAAAATATGACTTACATTTCAAAGAAAATAATATGAGATTTAACTATATTCACAATGTTCATATAAAAATGTTCTTATTTCTACTTTGTATATTTTGCTAAATTTCTCTAACTTCCTAACGTTCTTTGTATTATGATACTTGATGTTTCCCATACTTCCTAATATTCTGCTGGTCCTGGTTCTAGCTTCTATCCTTCCTGGCTTTAGATAGCCATATGTCTATTTACAATATACTCCTGTCTGGGATGCTGTAGATGGTACACTTTGTGAGAAAACATGAATGACTATGGTCCCTGCAGACCTGAGTTCATATCCTGTCTTAATGGATTCACCAACCCCAGAAAGTAACTGTTCACTTGACATCAAACTCTTTCACTTATTTTTGGTATATCATCAAAGTTACTGTGAGGGTTACACGTGATACACTAAATTAATGATTGAAATATTGGTCATATTATATGTGCCAATCAATGTTTATGGCATTAGTGTCATTATTACACCATTGATGCTGGCAGATGCTAATTTTCTCCCTAATGATCATCTTATCCTAAACCTACACCAGGAATGATATCTCCCAGGTACCCAGAAGCAGGAATAGTGAATAAAAAGATATTCTAGTTACACAGTCTTCAGGAACTAGCAACAAAAAGAATAGTTGTATTTCCTAGTTTGAGAAGCCATTCCAGTGCCTTAAAAATAACACTAAACCAAACATAGAGATCCCCTCATAGGCAGACAGTATGCAGAGAGTGAGAGACCTTGGAACACTCAGTACTAAATGGGATGTCTCCATCAGATTCCTCCTCTTAGTGCTGAGAAAACTGCAGAAAAGGAGGCAAAAAGAGCCAGAGGGGATGGAGAACACCAAGGAAACAAGTCCTTCTAAACACAGCAGGACCAATGTACATATGGATTTACAGAAACTGAGGCAGCATGCACAAGGCTTACACTGGTCTGCACTAGTTGGGGTCCTGGTGTTGAGAGAAGTTGACACAAGCCTCCCTAGCCCAGAAGCAACCTCCAATAAATAATCACTTGCAAATAAAAATTTAGTTTTTTGCAGAGTGTCTCACTGGAGAAACAAACTACTATTACAGCAGGCCTCATGTTCAGCAGTAGATGCCCAACAGAAAATGAACTCAGTGACATGCTTGAAGTTTGTCTCATGAAATTTATTCAGGGACATGTTTCTTCTTTCTCTCTTTTCCTTTCTTTCTTTCTTTCTTTCTTTCTTTCTTTCTTTCTTTCTTTCTTTCTTTCTTTCTTTCTTTCTTTCTTTCTTTCTTTCTTTCTTTCTTTCTTTCATTCTTTCGTTTTTAATTACAACGTGCAGTTCCTGTGTTTATATATTATAGTTTCTGGCTTTAGGTTTTTATGGGATTCCTGTGTATATGTCTCTACATCTATATGTGTGTCTTGTGCTTTTTCTTTGGCTCCTTTTCTTCTATTTGTTTCTTTTTTTCTGTTCTTATTTATTTTATTTTAATATTATTATTATTTAGATCCCTGTTTCTTTTGTAAGAAGAGACAGAAAGCGTGTGGACTCGTCTAGAAGGGAAGGTAGAAAGGATTTTGGAGAAGTTGGGTTTGGAAAACTATAATCAAAATATATTGTATTAAAAAAAATCTATTTTCTTTTTTTTGCTTTTCAAGATAGTGTTTCTTTGTGTAATAGTCCTGGCTATCCTGGAACTCACTGTGTAGACCAGACTGGCTTGAACCCACAGAGATCTGTCTGCCTCTGCCTCCTGAGTGCTGGAATTAAAGGCCTGGCTGAAAAAATCTGCTTTCAATGAAAGAAAAAATAAAATACTGAGTCAGTTATTAATCCCTTCATAATACCATTTTGCCTATTTTAGAGACACTTGTTAAACATGTGTAAGCTAAAAAAATACCTTTTATCTTTTGTATAATCTATTACTTTTTAACAATGAATTCATATATACACAGATAAACTATGAACAGCTATTCATAGATGTCTATCAGATTACCAGTGACACCACAATAAGCTGGAGATGCATTTAATAGAATGGCCTATGTAAACCTCATGGCTGTGCAATGCACTGTCAAGCATAGCTTTTTAAACTTATTCCACTTCCAACTGTTCTTCCCCTTGGAAAATTTTATATTATCATGGGCACACAGAGAAAGGGAACATTGGAGAAGGCAATAGATGAGGGTAATTATAGAGAACAAAGAATAATGATGCATAAAAATGAAGGTATCATAATGAAACCCATTATCTTGTATGGTAAACTAAAAAATAATTAAAAAAATAAAATAGATTCCCAAGTTAAATATTGCCAATAATAAATCATCAATAAATTTGTTTTAAAACAGTTCTTCAGAATGCATATAAGTATCATTTATTAAAGGCAATGGTAAATTTTCATACTCATGAGATATGCTTATTTAATTTTACATTAATAATAAAATTTTGCAGAATATTTGGTGCTGCACAGTATAGGGCATCTTTAACATCTTTCTAAGATATTTGGTATTTTAAGTGTGGAATCATCAATGCCTAGAATGTCATTTTGCCAAAATTCATAGTACAAAATGGCAGAAGTATTTTTAAAACCATCTCAGAATTTGCTGAAAATCCTATCCTACCCCTAAACTAAAATTCATTAAAAAATATTTTTATGATTCAATTTAGTAATTAAAAATGATTTTTAAAAATATTATATTCCTAACCCCATCCAAAGATATACTGATTTGACAGTTCCATGATGAGGAATAAGACTTTTCCATAAGTAAACCATTATGTTTCTATTAGAGGAGGAAATATTGTGTTCACACTAAAAACACTGCAATTCATAGCCTATAATAGTCACAATCTAAACCCATGCTGAGGTATTTCAAACAGTGTTGGTGGTATCTCAAGGCATGACAGCATGAGTTGTGCAAAGTGCTTATAATGTGTGTTCAGAACCAAGGCTTCAGTGAAGTCACATTGCCAGTAACACTTTGGATTCATTGGCTTTTGAAGTAATGTTTGTGCATTCAGAAACTTTTTCTGTTGCCAGTCTCCTTATGACCACCCAAACACATTCAGTTACTTGAGCCGACAAGGGGTGACCACCCTCGGTTTAAGAAGCTGAACTGTGGAGTTCCTGTTTACACGACTCTACAGCAGGTGCATCTCCCTGTGGGTGCTCAGTATCGAGATACGATCAGGCACCTGTTGTTCCAGATGGAGATGTTCAAAATGCAAAGCTCAGAGAACAATTTCTGCTGAATTAAAAAGTTTTAGCAATGTGAAGTTAGAAACTTAAAAACTGAATCACATATTTAGGCCTAGTCTGTACTAATTGTATGCTATTCTGTTTGTTATCTTCTATATTCTACAATTAATTAAAGCAATAAATAAATAAATAAAAATCAAGAGTTTATTTCATATAGAAGTATTTTACTTTTGCTTTAATAAACATATTTGGGATAAATGTAAAGTACTATTATAATGTCATACATTTATTACTTAAGAGCTGTTATATGTTACAATTAATTTCATCAAATCAAATCTGCAAATTTCCAAATAGAATCAATTTACACAGTAGCAATAGGATCACTTCTTTATTTATATTATGAATTTTACAAGAAAACAACACTTTTAAAAATCAAGTTTTGTAATATAGCACCATTTATATATGTAGTGATTTCATGCTTACAGACTGAGGAATTATGGCAGGAAAATAGTATTTTTTTATTTCTGCAATGAAGCCATTATGTTTTTTTATAAGTACAGGAAACATGTCTCCTTTAAATGGAACCCTATCAGAAAAAGAAGAAAAGAAGGATAGGAAAGAAAGAAAGGAAGAAAGAAAGAAAGAAAGGAAGGAAGGAAGGAAGGAAGGAAGGAAGGAAGGAAGGAAGGAAGGAAGGAAGGAAGGAAGGAAGGACAATTAAAAGAAAAGAAAAAAGTTTGGCTGTTTGCCTCCTGTAAGAATAAAGATTTTCAATGGAAAGGAAAGCTTGCTATTTAAACATTTTAACATCTTTTCATTACATTCACTGTCCATGACCCATGTTCCATAAAACCATTTTGATATGAGTACATACTGTGAGTTGAGTATAACCCTCCTCTTATTGTGCATTTATTTTTCACTGAATTGAACATAGGATCCTTATTCTTTTCAGCAGATGGGAGAGTGGCCCGGCCTAACCTAGGTCTGAAAAGCATCTAGCGAAGCAGGCAAAAAGTGCTTTTGGAATCCTCAGAAAATGAAGCATTCCTCAACCATTCTAGCTCAAAGTACCAGAGCTGTGTGCACATACATTGATTTGTTTGGCTTCTAAAAGATTTCATTTGTACAACAAAAAAATTCATTGATAATAAATAACAAGCTAACCCATAAGATACAGCGTTCACCACTGTTACTAAGTAATCTTTTTGGGATCCTCCCTGGTGAAGACTAATTTTCCCTCCCTCAGGGTCACTACCTGCCTGTAACTCTTCATCTGGTGGTGGGACTTTTTGAGATTTCTCCCCCCATATTGGCATGTCAACGTGCTGTCATTCTTCAGGTCTTGATTAGTCTAGTTTATTGTTGGAATTTCATGAGTGCAGTTTCCCTGTCACATAGAGAAGACACAGTCTCTCAGCAAGAGTCGTGGTCTCTTTCAATCTTTCTTCCTCATCATCCACGAAGTCTCTGAATCTTGTGTCTGTGTATATTGTGTTGTATACATACAATTTGTGATGGGCACTACACAGTCAGGTGTTTCTTGTATTTTGACCAGCTACGGCTTTGTATAATTGTCTCTAACTGCTGTAGGAAAAAAAAGGTTATTTGATGAGAGCTAGACTTATGAATTATCAGTAGTTATAATGGTATGTATTTAGAATGCAGTTAGAAATTACAGTGCCCCCTGGTCACTAGTAATAGGTATCTGACTAGGTTTACAGTACTAGACATAAATTCCCTTTATTGAGGAAGCCCTAAGTTCAACTGGACATTTTTCAGTTACCAACAGGATGTGTCACTATTGCACCTTTGGGGATTTCTTTCTAGGCTGGTCCAATTACTGTAATTCATAGATGTCACAGGTAGGGAAGACCATTGGTCCTACTGGTAACTATTCCCCCGTGTCTGAGCAAGTATCTTTGGAATAGGATGTCAGGTATTTTAAGCATATAGTAAGGAGTATTGTAATTGTACATAGATTTAATTTTAGTTGTGTTGTTTTTTTTTTTTTTTGAGAACTCTGCACATTGATTTCCAGGGTGGGTTTATCAGTTTGTAATTACACCAATTATGAATGAAGATTTCCTTTTCCCAACATTCTCAGCAGTATTTGTTGTTAGTTGTTTTCTTCATCTTACTCATTCTAATTGGTGTATGATGATGAAATGTCTAAGTTGTTTTAATTTTCTTGAATGCTAAGGATATTGAACACTTTTTGAGCTGTTTCTTATAAATTTTTATTTCTTTTTTTGAAAACTCAGTTAAGATTCATAATCCAGTTTTTAATTGGTATTTTGTTTTTTCACACTATTATTTGATTTTTTTTATATATCCTGGTTGTTAATTCTCTGTAGTATGTATAGCTGGCCACCACTCTCACACTCTCTGGGCATCATTCTCACTTGAATGACTGTTCTCTTTGCTATACAGAAGGTTTTTATTTACTTTTTTGCTTGGTTGTTTTGTTTTGTTTTTTGAGACAGGGTTTCTCTGTGTAGCCTTGACTGTACTGGAACTCACCCTGTAGACCAGGCTGGCCTTGAATTCAGAAATCTGCCTGCCACTGCCTCCTTAGAGCTGGGATTAAAGGTGTGTGCCACCACAATCCAGCAAAATTTTCAGTTTTAAGCAGTCTCACTCATCATTTGTTGGTCTTAATTACTAGATATTCAAGGTCTTATTCAGAAAGTCCTTTTTCTTGTCTGTGTTTTCTTAGAGTGGTTCTTCACTTTAGGTTTCAGGTTAAGGTTTTTGATCCATTTGAGATATATTTATGGGCTGGATCATAGGTACAGGTCTAAATTCGGTCTTCTTCATGTGAACATTCAATTTTCTCAGGACCATTGTTGAAGAAGCTCTTGTCTCCAGGATGTGTTTTTGGCAGCTTTGTCAAATATCAGATGACTAATTAAGTGAACTCACGTTTAGGTCTTCTATTTTTGTTGCATTGAAATACATGGTTTTTGCCAGGACCATAATTTTTTTTTATTGATGTAGCTCTTTGGTTTATCATGAAATCCAGAATAGTAATTCCTCCAACATCACAGTCTTTTGCTCAGGATTACTTTGTCTATCCTGGGTCCTTGTTGGTTCCATATGGACTTGTGAGTTCAAAGCCACACTGGAAACAGCCAGGTGTGGTAACAAGAGCCTTTAATCCCAGGAAGTGAGCCTTAAATCCCAGAAAGTGATGGCAAAAAGCAGAAAGGTATATAAGGCGTGAAAACCAGAAACTAGAAGCTTTTGGCTGGTTAAATTTTAGGCTTTTGAGCAGTAGTTCAGCTGAGATCCATTTGGATAAGAACTCAGAAGCTTCCAGTCTGAGGAAACAGGATCAGCTGAGGAATTGGCAAGGTGAGGTGTCTATGGCTTGTTCTGCTTCTCTGATCTACCAGCGTTCACCCCAATAACTGGCCCAGGTTTGTTTCTTATTAATAAGACCTTTTAAGATTCATGCTACAAACAAGTTACAGTAAAACTAGTCAGAAACCACGTATCAAAGCTGGACAAGACAACCCAGTAAGAGGAAAATGGTACCAAAACCAGGAAAGAATCAGAAAAACCTCCAACTCACACTGCTAGTAGTCCCACAAGAACACCAAGCTACACAGCATAATGAGTGTGAAGAGAAACTAGATCAGACCCATACAGAGTTCATGACTGTCACTTAAGTTGATTCTGTGGGCCATGTGTTCTCATGGTGTCCCTGACCCCTTTACTTCCTACATTCCTTCCTCTCCCTTTTCTGTGGAGTTCCCTTACTATTGCCTAGTGTTTGGCAGTAAGTCTCTGCATCTGCTGCCATCAGTTGCTGGATGATACCTCTCTGATGACAATTGGGCTAGACACCAATCTCTGAGTATAGCAGAGTATCGTTAGGAGTCATTTCATTGACTTTTTTGGTGCTAGTTGTCTTTGGTTCTCACCTAGGTTTCTGAACTAGTCTCTGGCTCTTGATTATCCAGGGAGTGTCAGGTATGGGCTCCCTCTCATGGCACTGGCCTCAAGCTGGGCCAGTCATTGGTTGACTACTCCCACAAGTTTAGTGAAGGTTTTTCAGGTAGGACAGACTGTAATTTAAAGGATTTGTGGGTGGGTTGATGTCCCAGTCCCACTGTGGAAATCTTGCCTGGTTATAAAAGATGACCATTTCAGGCACCATGTTACTAGAAGTCTTTGCTAGAGTCACTCTCAAAGATTCCAGGGAGTCTCTACTTCATGAGGATTCCACATTGCCACCCAATGCTCCTCAATTTCAGTCACCACTACCAGTGCTTTCTCCTTCCATCCCTCCCCTCTGCCTGATCCCTCCAGTTCCCACCCCACTGACCCACAATACACTGCCAACAGCTATCTTCTTTTTCCTTCCCAGGTAGGCCCAAGTGTCCCCCTTTGATCCCTCCTTGTTAATTAGCTTGTGGATTATAGCATGATTATCCTTTACTCAACAGCTAATATCCACTTATAAGTGAGTACATACCATGTGTTTATCTTTCTGGGCCGGGGTTATCTTACTCAGTATGATTTTTTTTCTAACTGCATCCATTTGCATGCACAATTCATGATGTCATCATTTTTAACTACAGAGTAATACTCTATTGTATAAATATACAACATTTTTTTTAACATTCTTCAGTTGAGGGACATCTAGATTGTTTCCAGTTTCTGCCTATCATGAATAAAGTTGCTATGTACATAACTGAGCAAGTGTCCCTGTGATAGGATGGAACATCTTTTACCTAAAAGTGGACAAAATAAAGCACTAAAAGTGGTATAGCTGGGTCTTGAAGTAGATCAATTTCCAATTTTCTGAGTAACCACCATATTGTTTTCCATAGGGGCCGTACTTGCACCACCAGCAGTGAGGGGTGTTCCCCTTGCTCCACCTCACAACCAACATGAGAGGTCACTTGTTGATTATAGCCATTCTTTCTGGCAGGTGTAAGATAGAATCCCAAAGTAGTTATTTTGCATTTCTCTGATGGCTAAAGATGTTAAACATTTCTTTAAGTGTTTACCAGTCATTTGAGATTTCTCTATTGAGAATTCTCTGTTTAGATATGTACCCCATTTTTTAAAATTAGATTATTTGATTTGTTGATGTCTTATTTATTGAATTCTTTATATATTTTGGATATTAGCCATCTGTTGGATGTAGAGTTGGTGAAAATCTTTTCCCATTGTGTAGGCTCTCATTTTCTCCTGTTGACAGTGTCCTTTGCCTTCCAAAAGCTTTTTAGTTTCATGAGGTCTCATTTATTAATTTTTGATCATAGTGCCTGTGCTATCCGTGTTTTGGTCAGGAAATTGTCTAATGTGCCAACGTGTTCAAGGCTACTCTGCTGTGGGATGGTCTGTATGTCAAATTACTCTGATTGGTCAATAAATAAAACATTGATTGGCCAGTGGCTAGGCAGGAAGTATAGGAGGGACTAACAGAAAGGAGAAAAGAAAGAACAGGTAGGCAGAAGGAGTCACTGCCAGCCACCGCCATGACAAGCAGCATGTGAAGAAGCAGGTAAGCCAGGAGCCACATGGCAAGGTATAGATTTATGGAAATGGATTAATTTAAGCTATAAGAACAGTAAGCAAGAAGCCTGCCATGGCCATACAGTTTGTAAGCAATATAAGTCTCTGTGTTTACTTGGTTGGGTTTGAGCGGCTGTGGGACTGGCGGGTAACAGAGATTTTTCCTGACTGTGGGCCAGGCAGGAAAACTCTAGCTACACTATTCCCCACATTCTCTTCAATCAGGTAGAGTGTATCTGGCTTTATGTTTAGGTCTTCAATCTATTTGGACTTGTGTTTTGTGCAGGATGATAGATATGGATATATTTGTATATATGGATATCCTGTCCTCCAGTTAAGCCAGAGCAATTTGTTGAAGATGCTTTCTTTTTCCATTTTATATTTCTGGCTTCTTAATCAAAAATCAGGTGTCCATATGTGTGTGGATTTATGTCTGGGTCTTTGATTCCATTGATTAACTTCTCTGTTTTTATGCCAAATGATGTGGGTTTTATTGTTATAGCTCTGCTGTACAGCTTGAAATCAGGAATGGTGATACCTCTGGAAGATCTTTTATTGTACAGGATTGTTTTAGCTATCTAGGATATTTTGCTTTTGTATGTGAAGTTAAGGATTGTTACTTCAAGACCTGTAAAGAATTGTGTTGGAATGTGCATGGCGATTGTGTTGAATCTGTAGATTGCTTTTGCTAAGATGCACATTTTTACTATGTTAATCCTACCAATCCATGAGCATGGGAGATCTTTCCATCTTCTGATATATTGTTCAATTTCTTTCTCCAAAGACTTGAAGTTTTTTCATACAAGTCTTTCACCTGCTTTATTACAGTAACCTCAAAATATTTTATATTATTTGCAGTTATTGTGAAGGGATGTTTCCCTGATTTCTTTCTCAGCCCATTTGTTATCAGTATATAGGAAGGGTATATACTGTATATAAGTATATACAGATTCTTGAGTTAATCTTGTATCCAGACACTTCCCTGAAGGTGTTTATCATTTGTAGGAGTTCCCTGGTAGTATTCTTGGGGTGGCTTATATATACTAGCCTATTATCATTATAAATAATGATACTTTAACTTCTTCCTTTTTAATTTGTAAACCCTTAGTCTCCTTCAGTTGTCTTATTCCTCCAGCTAGAACTATAGTACTATATTGAATAAATATGGAGAGCATGCACAGCCTTGCCTTGTTCCTGATTTTAGTGGAACTGCTTTGAGTTTCTTTGTGTTTATTTTGATATTGGCTATCAACTTGGTATATATTGCTTTTATTATATTTAGATATGTTCTTTGTATCCTTGATCTCTCTGAGAATGTTATCATGTAAAGCTGTTGGCTTTTTAAAAGGCTTTTTCAGCATCTAATGAGAAGATCATGTGGTTTTCTTTCTCTCAGTTTGTTTATATGATGATTTATTGATAGATTTTCCTATGTTGAACCATTCCTGCACCTCTGAGATAAAGTCCACTTGATCACAGTGGATATTTTTGATGTGTTCTTGGATTTAGTTTGGTGATGCTTATGTCCATAGTTCCTGTTCACTTATCTAGATTTTCCACTTCCAGGATTCCCTCAGTTTGTTTTCTTTATTGCTTCTATTTCCACTTTCAGGAATTGAACAGTTTTGTTAATTTCCTTTAACTGTTTGCCTTTTCTTGGCTTTGTTGGTGTTCTTTAAGGTATTGATTCATTTTTTTCTCCAATTTTTTGTTTGTCTTTTCCTCAACGTATTTAAGGAATTTATTCATTTCCTCTTTATGGTCCTCTATCATCTTCATACAGTTGGTTTTAAGGTCATTTTCTTATGCTTCAGCTGTGTTAGAATATTCAGGACTTGCTGAAGTAGCATAGCGGGATCTGGTGGTGACATGTTACCTTGGCTGTTGTTGATTGTGTTCAAGCACTGGGATCTAGGCATCTGTGTTTGGGGAATTATAGGTCTCGGTGCCGACTTCTGAGTTTGTCTGTGTTGGATATGTGTTTTGTTCCTTTGTTTCTGTTTCCTCTCTGGTACTCTGATCGAAGTGGTCTGTGTTTGGGTAGAGGGTCTACACCCGAGTTGGGGACTGGACTTCTGGTGGCCTAGGTGGGATCTGGTCGAGCAGAGTGCTTCTGCTGGAGTTGTGGGCCAGACAAAGGTTACATGTTTATGGTCATATATTTTAGAAAATGCTAATTCCCAAGACTGTCTTCTTATTGAGCTGGAAAGATGACAATAATATATAGAAAACTGATTGCTTGGATTGGGTGAATTGATAACTCTACTTATTGTCTTATTGGTTGAAATAAATGGGAAATAATAATATTTCCTCTGTTGAAAATACATGATAGGAACTACATAAATCACGGTGCTGTTTATGTAAGAGCAGAGCATACCATAACTGTCTGTTTTAAGTTTGTGGATATCATACAAAACAGAAGATTGTGTTGGCCATGCTAGTAGCTTCAGCACTGAAGAGCTGTTTTCCTTGCATGGTGCATCTATAGTTCCCACTTCAACAGAACCATGCTGTTGTGTTTTTTTTTTTCTTATTTTATGTTATAGTTTTGAATATTAACGGACCTATCAAAAGTACTGAAATAATTTGTGTTTTCCTTTTGTAGATACTCTAGCTTTGAACCATACTGTGCCATTATCTACCTATGTTTTCACCTTTGTTAATCAGATGGGGATAAGTACTTCTCTCTTGGGAGGAGTAAGAGTCTTAAATGAGAACAGAAGCATCTCAGTGAGCCCAATAAAAATCAGCTATCATTGCTCCCAAAGTACCATGACTTTCTCACAATATTATGATTATATAAAAAATTGTAATATATATCTTTGCAAACACCCAAAGTGGAGTCCATAGACCTCTGAATAATACAGAAGGGGACTTGGGAAATGTGTTAAGGAGTTAAATTCACTTGCTGCTCTTGAAGAGGACTAAAGTTCAGTTCTCAGCATTTACAATGGATAGTTCACAAGTGTCTTTATCCCCTGCTCTAGGGATACCCTTTTCTACCTGTGTACACATGCATACACATAAATAAAAATAGATCTAGAAGGGGAAACTGTCTTAATACACCATCTTTTAGTAATATACTGTGATGTATTTTAAAAGATATTACATTATCCAATCACTCTTGGATACAAAAATTTGTTAATTTTTGTTCTTGCTTGAAATGTGTTAAAACTCAGGTAAGAAGATACTGAGCTTGTTCACCATCCCCACACAGATCTTCTGGTGACCAAGACACGGGTATTATACTCCAGCAGTCATTCTCAGAATGTGTTCAGAGACAAGTAGCAATCACCCCATTACCTGCTAAACCACAAACACTAGGAGTGGAATGTGTATGTTTTTGAGGAAGCACTTTAGGTGATTACAATGCACACTAAAATTTGAGAGCCAATAAACCAGGTGAGAAAGAATAAAAATTATAATATGAAGAATATTGATTTAATAAAGCTAAATATTGCCATATTTGTAGGACTATATAAATATTATCATATTGGTAACAGTATAAGAAATTCATACATGAATCTTTTCAAAGCAGGAAACTATTTTCACATACCCTTAACAGGGAGATATACCCAAAAAGAAAAAAAAATAAATATGACAAACATAACAGAAGTAAGCTTTGTGGCTTTTATTTGGGATGTTTTTATTCCATGTTACTTCTGCTTTAAGGTATAATTGAGACATTAAAATTGTAAATACTTAAAACATACAAAGAGATGATTTGATAGGCATATACACTATAAAGTGATTACTGTAATCAAGCTAATTAACATATCCAACACCTCATGTAGTTAACATTTTGTGTGCATATGATTCTTCCTAATCATACATTTAGATAGGAATGCTACTGATACCTATCATTTTACCTCAAATAGATTAATTCATGCTGTCTCCCAGCTAGAGTTCCACAGAAAATGGCTCAAGCCAAAAGAGACTAATGAGATGGTTTTGTCTTTGGGAATTAAACACATTTTGTAATATTGGTTTTCTTGCATAGTTTTTAGATCAATGCTTCTTCTTTAAGCCCAAGTTAAAGCTATACTGTTTTGTAAAATGGTTTCTATAATTTGGTTTTACACACACACACACACACACACACACACACACACACACACACACACACAGTGCTCAAAATTAGGCACCAAAAACAATGAGTCACTATATTTTCTAAACTTAGTGAAGATGTCTCCTTACAAATTTCTTCTCCTTTTGTTTATTTTTTTCTTGATTTTATTTTGTCTTCCTATACTCATTGATTAAACACTGAAATTGCCTTCTATTTTTATTTTTTTGGTGAGGGAAATTGAACCCAAAAACCTTGAGCATACTAGATAAGTACAGGATTACCACATGACAGCACTCATATTCAACCTTATTCCTTGTCTTTAAAATTTTTTAAATTTTTAAATTATTTTGCCTTTTTGTATGTCAAATTCTAGAAAAGTATTAATCTGAAAAGAGCTTACATTTTTCAACTATGAGACTATATATATTTGTATGTATTTAATTCCTTCTTTATATCTTTCAATGATGAGAACATGTATATGATGTACACACACACACACACACAGAGAGAGAGAGAGAGAGAGAGAGAGAGAGAGAGAGAGAGAGAGAGAGAGAGAGAGAGAGAGAGGAGATTATCCAGTATAATAAGAGCATCAAGAGAACACATTCTTGGCCTCTTCACAACTCTAGGAGAAAATATTTATCTCTTGAATTTATACCTGATGTTAAATACAGGTTTTTCACAAACAGTTTTAATTAGGTTGAGGGAGTTGCCTGGTAGTCATAATTTCCTGTGTCTGTTGTTTTAATGGATGATATCAGTGTTTTCTAAACCTCATTTACCTCATTAAATATGTTTGTTCACCCTGTGGTCTTTTGATATTGTACATTATATTCATTAAGTTTCAATGTTGAAACCAGGCTTACATTCCTAGAATAAACTCCACTCTCTTCTTACATATTATGTTTTATCTATTTTCAGGCTCTGTTTGATGTTATTTGACCAAGGTTTTTATAACTGTATTTGTATTGTCATTATTTTGTAGCTTAATTTTTTTCTAAAACTGTTTTGTTTTGGTTTTTGTGGTCCAACCAATGGTAAACCTAGATGAATGGTAGAGAAATGATCCTTATTTTCTGTTTTGCAAGACTATGAGTAAACTTTTTTCTCAACTTTTTTGTTAAATTTTGCCCATGCAATCATTAGTACCTTCAGTTTTCTTTGTTGGAAAGATTTTAATGTAAATTTAGTGTTTAAAAGTTGCATATTTAGCCAGGCAGTTGTGGTGCACTCCTTTAATACCAGCACTTTGGAGACAGAGGTGAGTGGAACTCTGTGAGTTTGAGTCTATTCTAGTCTACATAGAGTTTCAGGACAGCCAGAGCTACATAGAGAAACTTTATTTTGGGGGAAAAAAGGAGAAGAAGAACAAGTTGCATGTTTTGGTGGCTATTTGAAAATCACATCTGGAACCAGCATCTTGTATTTTGAAAATAGAGACTGGTGTTACTTTAGGTAGTAGAACAAAGAATAAATGACTAAAATTGGAATAATGAGTAAATTTTGGGGAAAATGGAAAAATCACATTGTTTGATTATTTAATTCACATAATGAGAGTATTAATAGATCTTCAACATCATTGAAGATGGTGGCTGGATATTTGCCCTTTCATCAAGTTGTGTCATGACTTTTGTGAAAACTGTCACCGGACTTTATGACTGCATGTTGAAAGATTCACACAGTGAGGAAGAGAAATGAGAATGAAGTCACCATTTTGGTAGAAAGTGACTAGTGGACACTTACTAATATTATTAAACTACCCAGGGAACTGTTGGTGCTTTAAGAAGGTGTAGATGTTGCTAATGTTCTGCTTTATACTATTTAAATTAAGCAATGACATAGATCCAAAGTTTAAATAGCTAATATTATACATTTAAGAGTCTCATCAAATTTCCAGCATTAGCCAAGATTAGGCCTTGCTTACAGTAATGCAAACTTGTCCTCTTGGTCATAAATACAGGCCTTAAGAATTCTGTTTACCAGGACCTATCCTTATCTGTACTCTTCCAAATTACTTGAATTGTGGTTCTAAAAATAATCTGTGCTTATTGCTTTTCTTTCAATCTTTAAAAAAATTCTTCCTTCATATATGGAATCCAACCATCTTTTAAAGCTTTGGCAAAATCTATGGGAGTAACCAAGAAATCAAATTTAATAGCCAAATTACTTACAGCCTGTGACAGTGAGACTTTTCTTTCTACTTCATCTCAGTGACATTGTTCAAAATATATTGTGCAAATAGTATTTAGTTTGTAGATTGAGCTGTTTATATTTAAATGAAAATTATGGCCATGTAATTTTATTCTTTGGTGAACACAACCAAATTATTGTGCTATTATTGAGAGTCTGAGGGGGTACACATTTATGCTAGAGCAAGTGGATATGAGATGAACTCATAATTTTTATTCTTAACACAGAAACAGCAGTAGCAGTAGCAGGGGCCGATTCTTACTAGTGATAATCAACTGGCTCTAACTGCTTATTATTAAATCACTCTTGAAGCACCCACACCTAATGGAAAACGGTGATTAGTTCTAATTTTCACCCTGTGATAACTGTCCTAGGAGATTAATACTCTAATGTGTCCTTTAGAAACTTTTTATTACTTTAGACTTTTTTGGCTAAAATTTGAAAATTATTCAAAACAAATGAATCCCAGCATTTTTCTTAAGCACAAATGCAATAAAATTTATTACACTGAATTGGAGCTACTAGACACTGCTTGTTTAATTCATTACTCTGTATATCTTTTCTGATGTTACTGGAGTTGCACAGTATTGCTTATAGCTACTATCAGTCATTAAATATTGCAAACATCTTTAATCACTTAGCAGAATACTTTACTAATCATTGTTCATGTCATTAGTTTTGCCTGTGTAAATATAAGCTATTATTTTTCATATTAATGCCATTTTTAATTACTTTAAAGAATGTACTTGCCAATAATTTTCAAAACAGAGCTTCATTTGTTGTTGCTGTTTTGCTGTGAAAGACCCCCGGCTGAGATCTTTCTCCGGGAGAGACCCCAAACCCAGGGAACACACCGAAACCACAGATCAGATGCAAAAGCAAGAGGGTTTATTTAGACCAGGTACCTGGGGCGAAGTCTCTTGGAGGACTTGCGCACCTTCTTAGGGCAAGGGGGACTTTTTATGGGATCCCAGGGGCAGAGGCGCGGTTACAGAAGCGAGAAGCATAGTTACAGGGTCCCTATTGGTTGTTTCAAAGAAGGCCAGGGTGAACTTGGGGTCGCATGTGTGTGGCTGATTTGGCCTTGTCCAGGCCAGCTGCTTATTCTTCAAGGCCAGGGGCCCGCCATAAAATATCAACTGTCTTACTCCCAAGGCTGCTGACCACAGTTATCTTTTTCAAGGCTGGCCATAGCTATCTCTGTCAAGGCCGGGTAGCTGGCTATGGCTGTGAACTCCTGTTTTTCTGATTCCTGCAGAATGGCGTTTCTTAGGCTAAGTTATGGGGGGGAGCATTTCATTGGCCCAAAGCCCCATGTCCTCATAATGGAGCGGGGGTCTTTCATTCCCCCATTTTCTTTTGTACCAAATGAAATCTTTCATTTTAGGATGGAGAATAAGGGGTTAACTCTATCTCTGACTGTCTGAGCCTCTGATATTGCTGGGTTAGGATCAAAGCCTGGGCAACAGAAACCTTATCCTTGATGAATTGCACCAATCTGTTGAGGATGTATGACCCAAACAATAAAATGAGCAGGAGGACGATTAGGGGGCCCATAATGGTGGAGACAAGGGTCGTAAACCATGGTGACCTTTGGAACTATCTTTTAAATCTTTTCTGTTGAGCATGGCTACTTGGAGCTGTCTGAATTGGCCGGTCTCTATAAGGGCTGCAGTCTTGTATCTACCCCAGCAGCTATTCCGCCCATGGTAATTTTTTTCAGTAACAGGGCCAGCGTCAGGGAAACAGGCTCTCTGGTGATGCCCCTCCCAATGTCAGGAGGACTATTAGGGGGATCAAGGGGACCCCCGGGTGAGTTTTATCTTTAGTGGGTTTGGAGAGCGTTGAACTAGATGTCTCGGTGCCCTCAGCTTCGTCGGGTTCCTTGGCAGCCTTTACATGCGACGTGTGGACCCAAGCCGCTGTCCCGTCAACCTCGGCTCTAGGTTCCTAGATTGATGGCGTCGGACCCAGACAGAGTCCCCAATCTTGAATGGGTGAGGCACCACCGGGCGGTTCAGTTGTTCCCGGCAGGCAGGGGTTTTTACACCGTCTTTTGCATCAGTTGGAGGGCTAGTGGCAAAAGAGGAGATATCAGAGTAAAGGAAATTTACAATTGGTGGGGGAGCCCCATACATGATCTCGAACGGGGTTAGGCCATGAGGCCCAGGAGTGTTCCGGGCTCGGTAAAGGGCTAGGGGGAGTAGGAGCACCCAATCTCTAGTGCCAGTTGCAAGCGTTAATTTGGTTAAAGTCTCCTTAATGGTTTTATTTGTACGTTCTACCTGTCCTAAGCTCTGGGGGCTGTATGCACAATGAAGTTTCCAATCAATCCCCAGTAGCCTGGCCACCTCCTGACTTACCTGGGAGACAAAGGTGGGCCCATTGTCTGACCCCAATATCTGGGGTATTTCATACCTGGGAAAGATGTCATCCAGGAATTTCTTGGTTACCACGTTAGCGGTCTTTTTTCTTGGTAGGCAAGGCCTCTGTCCATCTATGATGTAAGCTTGTCGCTCGGGGCTCCATTCCGCCCCCATTTTTTTTGTTAGTTCCTGGTCCTCCGGGCTTCCGCCATCCGGAGGGCCTGGGTCAGCGCGATCAGCTCTGCCTTTTGGGCCGATGTTCCAGGTGGCAGTGGTGAGGTCCAAACTATCTCCGATTCGGTGGTGACGGCTGCTCCGGCCCTCCGTTCTCCTTCTTGGAGGAAGCTGCTCCCATCCGTGTACCAGGCAGCAGGGTTGCGGGGTTGAGGGAGACAACTGGTCTGAACATCACTCGGTCTGGGGGCTGCTGGACCAGAGCTTTTACCGCATGGGAGGATAACACAGTTAATGGCTGTCCCAAAGTCAGTTTCCCTGCATCCTTGAGCAAAACAGCAATAGCGGCTTCCCCACGCAGACAGGGGGGCGGGCCATCCTGCAGCTACCGGGCTTTTATGGCCCCAATCTCTGTACCAGCATTCCTTTTGCAAAGCCTGAGTTCTCGTCCACGAACAGTTCAAAGGGCTAGGACTTGTAGGGGGGTCCCTTTGGGTCCTGTCCAGATGCCAGCTGAACCTTTTTCTCGGTGGTCCTTTGATACCTCCTGTTACCTGTGGCCCCCTGGACCAAAGCTGTGCGGTCACTGAGAGAGCTTCCGGTATGGGTCAGGACTGAATGTTGAGCCCCGGTGTCCACTAGGAAGGTCACTGGCTGCCCCCCCATCTTGAGAGTTAGTCTGGGCTGGGGGGGGGGCGCTCCTGGCCGTGACCTTCCCAATCTTCCAGATTGAGGACCCTTGGCTTAGGTCTCCGAGACCCTTGAGGCTTTTTTTTTTTTTTTTTTTTTTTGATCAGTCACGAGCCCAATGTCCTCTCTGTTTACAGTAAGCACTTTGTCTTTGTCAAGCAGTGTCCTTTTTAAGTCTCCCGTCCTAACGTCTTAACTCCCTCTCTGACCTGTCCCTGAGACATTACAGTGGCCAGGACTTTTTTGTTTGTTTTTCCTCTCCCTCCATGTCTCTCTAAGTCTTTTTTAAAAACGCGCTGCCGGCGTCTCTTTCTGGTAACCTGAGCCCAATCGGTAGGGGGTTAGAGCCCCTGGAGACCCGCTAAGAGCAACTGGCCATAGAGATGTAGGCGTTCCCTACCTTCGCTGCTTTGTCCCGCCTTCCTCGTAGGCGACCAGCAATTGGGGAGGAAGCAGGAACTCATCCTCCGCTGTTTGGGGGCCGCTGCAGGAGCCGCCGGTCCCTCCGGCGCTGTCGGGGGGGTTGTAACACTCGGGGCGGGGTGACTCGGCGTCCATGGGTGACGCCGCCCCCTAGTCACCTTTTTCATATTGGGCCGGAGCCGGTCGTGGCACATCGCTGCGGGTCGCCGGCCAGGGGGCGGTCCCTCGCCGACCCCATCCCCGGCCCCGCCTGCGTGCCCCTGCTACATCCCATGTCCGCCTGCGCCGCCGCTGCCGACTGCGCCGCTCGGCCGCCCTCCGCGCTATCCACCGCCCCTCCGAGCGAGCGGCTGTGGGGCGTTGCCGGGACCGAGGCCGCCTGCGCCGCCGCAG
This sequence comes from Peromyscus maniculatus bairdii, assembly GCF_049852395.1. Lineage (NCBI taxonomy): Eukaryota > Metazoa > Chordata > Mammalia > Rodentia > Cricetidae > Peromyscus > Peromyscus maniculatus. Next base: position 80,883,006 of record NC_134870.1, on the reverse strand, counting down.
GCTCCCCGCCACCCGGGTCCGGCTGGTCGCCGGCCCCGCCCCTGGCCCCGCCTGCGCCGCCGCGGGTCCCCGCGACCAGATTCCCCTGGTCTGCACCAGCTCTAAGTCGGCTGTTAGGCGCCACGCGGAAAACCACGGCCCGGCGGGGCGGACTCCTCCGCCCGCACGGGAGACATGGACAGCCGGGGAGAGCGGGGAGTGAGGGGAGCCCCCCCCAGCGCCGCCCCGGACCCCCGCGACCGCACCGCGGCCGCGCGGACGGGAGGAGGCGCGGGGAGCTCCGGCACCCGCCGCCGCCACCGCCATCACCGCTGACGGCCTGCGGGGACTGGGCAGGGGGCGTCCCGGCGCCCTAGCTTCCCGGCGGCCCCGCCTGCGCGTCGGCGCCATAACCTGCTGCCACCTGCGCACCCGCCTGCGCGTTCTCTTCTCCCGCACCCGCTTGCAAGCCTGCCCGCGCGCCCGCCTGCGCCGGAGCAGCGGCCTGCGGGGAGAGGAAAAGACTTGCTGGTGTGGGGTTAGGGAGGAACAGGGAGTGGGAGGGATCCGCCGATCTGGCTTCCTCGGCCCCGGGATTCGGCGAGCGCTGCTGCCGCCGGGGGGGCAGAGGGGAAGAGAAACGGCTTAACCCATGGGGGAGGTTCTGTTGTCAGGAGTCTCTACATGGCAATGTATGGGACCTGGTCCGGGTGGCCATGGGGACTGGAAGCAAAAACTTTTTTTTCTCCACCTGTGAAATAAGACTGAGGTTAAAGGTTCCCTGATGAGGCCATCTTATATCTATTTTTTTTTTCTTGATTACGACTCCTTCGTTGTTGGCTCGTGTCTTTACGTCTGACCAGTGTTTAAGCATGAGGCTCAAGGGGGTGGTGACAGTCTGTCCTATGGCTGTTTCTAGGAGGAGAACGGTTAAACAGAAAACAAAAAACGACAGACCAATATAAATAAGACTAACACTCGCTGCGCGGCTTCGGTTCCAAACCGAAAGCAAAACCAGAAAAACCGTGCCCCCAGAGGGGTCTTTAAACCGTGCCCCCGGAGGGGTCTTCAGACCGTGCCACGGAGGGCACTTCAGATGAACCGTGGAACGTCTTCCAGGTTCCCAGATTCCCCTAGGACGTCTCCCAGGGTTCAGTGGCGAAGTCCAGACCCGTCGGTCCCCCCTTTCAGATCCACTGACACAGACAGATTATCAGACGCAGGCGCGGAGACAAACAAACAACATTTAACACTCAGACAAACAGACAACCCTCAGACTGGACAGGGATGACATAAATCAAGGCCGGCCGGCTTACCTCCTGATGGTGGGTCGGTGGTCCCAGGGAGGGGTCTCAATCCCCGTACGGGCCACCAAATGAAAGACCCCCGGCTGAGATCTTTCTCCGGGAGAGACCCCAAACCCAGGGAACACACCGAAACCACAGATCAGATGCAAAAGCAAGAGGGTTTATTTAGACCAGGTACCTGGGGCGAAGTCTCTTGGAGGACTTGCGCACCTTCTTAGGGCAAGGGGGACTTTTTATGGGATCCCAGGGGCAGAGGCGCGGTTACAGAAGCGAGAAGCATAGTTACAGGGTCCCTATTGGTTGTTTCAAAGAAGGCCAGGGTGAACTTGGGGTCGCATGTGTGTGGCTGATTTGGCCTTGTCCAGGCCAGCTGCTTATTCTTCAAGGCCAGGGGCCCGCCATAAAATATCAACTGTCTTACTCCCAAGGCTGCTGACCACAGTTATCTTTTTCAAGGCTGGCCATAGCTATCTCTGTCAAGGCCGGGTAGCTGGCTATGGCTGTGAACTCCTGTTTTTCTGATTCCTGCAGAATGGCGTTTCTTAGGCTAAGTTATGGGGGGGAGCATTTCATTGGCCCAAAGCCCCATGTCCTCATAATGGAGCGGGGGTCTTTCAGCTGTTGTTTCCTAGAGACAAAGTCTCATGTAGGTCAGGTTGGCCCTAAGTTCACTGAGTAGCAATGGATAACCTTACACTCCTTATATCCCTGTTTCTACCTCCCACAGTGCTGAGATTACTGATACATAGTACCAATTCAGCCTAAAGGAAATCGGTTTTGTTATTGATTTTATTATTCTTAGTTATCAAATATGAGGTCAGATATTTTTAAATTTTCCCATGGTTTTCCAAATAACAAAGTGTATTCAAATTTGTTTGCCTTTTTTTCCAAAGTGATCTACTCATAGTATTTTGGTGTCATCACAAGATATGAACAAGAATGGAATTGTCTGTATTGCACTGTGGAAAGCATTTTAGGATTCTGAACTGCTGTTGTTAAAACAGAAAATCACATTCCTTACTTAACATAATTGATTAGCAAAATTGTTTAACAGATGTTTATAAACTTGGGCCTCCTCTGAGCAGGTAGCGCAGACAGTAGAGTGCCTATCTAGCTTCCAGAAAGGTCTGAGTTTGATTGACAACACTGCATTGGGATGTAGAAACAGGATTAGAATTTCTAGGTCATCTTCAGCTGCATAGCAAATTTAAAGCCAGCTTGGGCTACATGAGACCCTCTTACAATAGCAAACAACAATTTGAAACTTTACATTTTTTTAATAATTCTAAAACTGGTTTCAGCTTCAATAGATGTGGTTGTGTTTATTTTTGCTATTACTAATTTTGATCTGTCTCCCTTTTTTTCACTTTGGCAAAGAATTTATTAATTGGGCTACATTTCAACACATGATTTTTAACAGTCAGAGATGAAGTTAAGTAGATTAGATGAGGAAGAATATGAGTAATCCTGCAAGCATTATATAATTCCAAAGGGAATTGAAACAAGAACTTTTGAGAAGAGGAAGTGAAGTTTGGAGAATTGATTTGAGCTAACAGATGGGTTGTTCCTAATTGATATATTTTCACTTTCTTTACATAAAATTTATTTCCTTCATGTCCTATGTTGTATTCACTTGTAAAACAGTCTCTGTTCTGAATTATATTACTCTTGTGATTTTGATCCATCTTTCTCTCATGTAATCTACTGGTGGTGTATCTTGGCATATGGTTCTCTCACCTTTGGTATTTCTTTTGACTTGAATATACCACACCAAGTGAGTTCTTTGTTTCTATTCCCTTTATGGATTTACAAACACACAGTTTTGGTGTGTAATGAACATAAAGTTGACCCTTCCCTAACACCTGGACCCAGTGATACATGTACTCATATTTGTGTTCAGTCATCCTTCATTCCTACAACAAATACCTGAAATATTTTAAAGTGAGAAAGGCTTATTTTAGGTACATGGTCTCAGAGGTTTCTTCTTGGTCTCACTGATGTGGCCTGTGGTTAGGGAAAGCCTCAGGATTTAGAGAGTAGATCAAAGCTAATCCTTTCACAGCTATCAAGAACAGTGGTATCTGGGGTGTGGAAATAAGATATTTTTCAAAAGCTGCCCCCAATGATCTACTTAGTCTGACCAGGACCCTCTTCCTATTTCCTAATAGCTTCTAATAAAATCATCATATAACGAACCCAGTAAGGGATTAATCTATTGAAGACATCAGAGTCCTCAGGATCCAATAAATCCCCCCAAACTCATCAGATAACAAAGCAGACCCCTAATGCATGAGCCTATGGGGGACATTATATATTCAAACCTTAATGGCACTATAATCACCTGCTGCATACAGGTCAATCATAGGATTGCTATAGCCAGGTGCTACAGGGCTGGAGTTTAGAATGACACGGACTCCTGGTGTAGCGGCCGTGAGGACCTTGTGTACTGTTACGGCCATGCTTGAGAGTGATGCTGGAAGACGAGGCCCCTGTGACTGCGGTCAGGGAAAACCACAGTACATTTTTTTTTCTAACCAAGGAAATGACAGATGATAATGGTAATACATGCCTTATTACTGATGTATACATTTGCTAGCAATCCCTTTTAATCATTGTTTTATAGAGTGTGTTCCTTCTACTTAGAGAAAAAATAGACAGCTATATTCAGGAAGTTTCCACAGTAGATACATACAATCAAAAAATGTTTTTGTTATCATAAGAGATGAAAATTCATGCCAGAAAATGCTACACATCTTTAAGTAGGACCAGATACAAGAATAAAAGATGAGGATTCTTTTATTTTGTCTTAATTTTAACAAAAATGTGGTAAGGAGGGATGAAAGGGAGGAGAGAAAGAGGGAGGGAGGAAGAAGGGGAGAAGAGGAGCTAGGATAAAGGAAGAAAGGAAGAAAAAACTTCTAGGTTCAAATCTAGATTTCAACCTCCCACAAAATGTGTGGAGGCCTTTTTATTACTTGAAATCTTGCATAACAGGAGTGGCTTTGGGCACTTTTTATATCATGGTAGAATTCTCAGACAGCAAAGCAATCTAGAATTAGTACAGAATTTATTACAAGATTTTTGTTTGGTTAAATTGCTTAACATGGAATAAATGAAATTCCTATTTGCCAAGGGATCAACATAATTTTTGGTATTATAAAACGGAAATGTTATAGTTTTCTCAAAAATGTAACTGGCAAAGTGCACTTTATAATTTAAAATTTAAAAAGTACCTTTTATCTCCTGAAAGCTAAGTTATCCTTAATAAAATATATTTCACAATTTATATTAGTATTTGATCAACTAAATTTTAATGAAATTCTAGATCCATATTTTGATTTAAAATACATATTATGTTTGGTTAGACTATGTACATAATGTACTTAATTTATTTTTAAAGACATTATGTAATAATAATCTGATTGAAAAGCTTCAAAATTGGCAAGATGGAATATCCTTTTTTCATTGATATTTTCCCATTTTTTCTTGTATTTATGTTCTGTTTCTAGGTACTTTCATTGTTTGTGTGCTACACCAGAATTGATGAATACATGTGCTGTTTTCCTGATCATTTTGAGATCAATATACTGATTCAAATTTATAACAAAAATAAAATGAGTTCATCAAAGAAGAAAAGAAGGGACAAAATTGATCAGTAAAAGAGATGCTCAAAACATTTTTATGCTATCAGCTTGAACAGTTAACTCTGACAGCTATCTTCACATCTAGTCATGCTAAATTTGCAAGAAATGAGAAAGTAATCATCTTGAAAAATTTGACAGGATATTATGTTGAAAAATGTGCAATATAGGTAGGTCAGCTGATTTATTTAGAAACTTTAAAATGCAAAACAAGGTACTTGTAACACTTACAGATTTCTGTGTTAGTAACTAACAAGTAGTAGGTTGATTCATTAATTTAAATGGTGAGTAAAAGCATTGCTATAACAATCAGCCATAAAATATATTTTCTCTCATACTTTTTTACTTCAAAACATACAGAAACATTTCATTTTTATTAGGTTTTTTTTCAGATTAATTGTGTGTGTGTGTGTGTGTGTGTGTGTGTGTGTAGATCTGGATATATGCATATGAATGCAAGTAACCATGGAGGCCAGAGGCATTGGATTGTATCAGAACATACAGTGACAGCTGAGAGCCACATGACACAGTGTTGGAAATTGAACTCAGAAAAAAATCCTCCAATGTAATGAAGCAGCAAGTGGCTTGTGTTCCATGAAACATTCATTGTCTTGTAAGAATCTGTTCACTAATTATTACATACAGTCTACAGACATTGCTATTCAACCTAGCACTCACCTATGTCTTGAACCCAGAGTGTCAGATCTATCTGAAGCTCTGATCACTTACTAGACTGACACATTAGGCAAGTTTAGAAATGACAGGTCAAAATTTAAATACTTAAATCAGATGTTCATAGTAGTTTGCCTTTGCTTGGGACTAAGAATAAGACAATAGCTCATTTGTTTATGGGTTTAACCCTCTATGCAAAGGCATTTACAGCATGTGAAATGATAAAGTAATTTACATCAAAAGATTTGGAGGGTATTTAGTTTAGTCACTTGTAGTTTATTAATTTCTACCTCTTCTTCATGCACTTATGTTATAGGAACATAAATGTCAAAAAAGTCTTTTCTAAATGTGTAAGTACAGATCTTTACACAGGTTTAAGGGCTATACCTTTACTAATTTCTATTTAGAGACTGTCAGGTATGTGTTTCCCAACTTTAATGTGACTACCTTAATACATCCATTGGGCTCTGAGCTTCAAGGACTTCTGATACCGACTGAAAAACTTGCTTTTCCTCATGCACAATCCATTGTTTGTCTTATTTCCACCTGTATCTGGACCAATTGAGGATGTCATTACCACAAAACCAGTGGCATACTGAACATCCAGAACTTGAAAACATGAATATCATTGTATTGTTCCACAGTAGCTGTTTAGACTAAGGAAATAATATAATGAGCTTAGAAAATAAAAGGTGTCTTTAAAGGGACATAAGAAGAAAACTCTGCTCCTCCCAGTCATCTCCATCTCCTCATGACTGGGTGCTGTGGGATGTCTGGAATGTTGTGAATATATATTGCTATGATTGATGATAAATAAAATGCTGATTGGCCAGTAGCCAGGCAGGAAGGATAGTGTAGGCAGGACAAGGAGAGAGGAGAATTCTTGGAGGTGGAAGGCTGAGGTAGGGAGACACTGCCAGCCGCCACAAGGAAAAGCGTGATGTAAGATAGCAATAAGCCATGAGCCATGTGACAAGGTATAGATTTATAGAAATGGGTTAATTTAAGATATAAGAACAGATAGCAAGCAGCCTGCCATGGCCAAACAGTTTATAAGTAATATAAGTCTCTGTGTGTTTACTTGGGGGATGCCAGTGGGAGAGATATGTCCTAACTGTGGGCCAGGCAGGACCAGGAAAACTTCAGCTACAAGTGGGCTTTATGTTGCCAGACCCAAGTCTTTGAAGTTCTTCTGGTTTGCCCTTTCAGCCTCTCCTTCTAGTCCATATCCATTGCTTTGTTACTTCAACCTCACAACCACTCCCTGTCAGGGACCAAACTATGCTGGACTGGGAGTAAGCCAGAAATTGAAAACATCCTGGATGTCCATCAACTAATGAAAGCATAATTAAAATGTGGTACATTTTCACAATTGAATATTATTCAGTGGCTATGAAAATGAAATTATAGAATTTGTAGATCAGAGAATTAGTTAGCTGGGTGGTGGTGGTGCAATCCCAGCAGTGGGGAGGCAGAGCCAGGCAGATCTCTGTGAGTTCAAGGCCAGCCTGGTCTACAGAGCTAGATCCAAAACACCTGGACAGGCACCAAAACTACACAGAGAAACCCTGTCTCAAAAAAAATTAAAGAAAAAAGAAAGAAAGAAAAAAAAAGAGAGAATTAGTCACAACGTCACCAGGGACACATATCCTTACAATAGATGATAGTTAAGACAGTACCTAGTGGACTATGTGCAGACATTGAGAGACTTTGAAGCATTCATCCCTAAATGATATGTCCTTATCAAACCACTCTCCTCAGGAATCTATGTGAGAAAGGAGGTGGACAGACTGTAAGAGCGTAAGGTGGTAAAAAAGCATCTTCCAGAAAAAAGGGACTAATACACATAAGAATTGACAGAGATTGTAACAGCATGCAAAAGACCTTCACAGGTTCAAACCAGAAAAGGAAAAATATCAAGCAGCCTGATAAGGAGAAGTCGACACAAATTCACACCCCTAACCAAGAAGATTTTCATAATTGATGCTTTCTGGGAAAGGGAAAATCAGTTTTGTCCATTCGAGTGTCACAGTGTATATCAAGTACACTCCAGACAGGTCCCTGCTCAGGAGTCTTTGGCCATCACAAAATTAACTCTATAGTTTGGTGTGTACATTTTGATTTGTTTTATGGGGGTAATTTTTGTCTTATTGTGTTTTTATATTTTTGTTTTGATTTTAATTTTATTTTTTATTTTGTTATAGTTTTGTTTCTTGACATAGAGATGGGAAGAACATGAAGTTGTGTTGGGTAGGAAGGAAGTGAGGATTGGACAGAGTTGGAAGAGGAAAAGAACATGATAAAAATATAGTGTAAGAAAAAAATTAAATAAAAGTAATTTTAAAAACCTGATATTAGAGAGGAATGACTCTGAAATGAGAAATATATTGATGATAATCATTCCATTGATACTTAATATGGTTGAGTAACTTTATGTCAACATTTGTTGAGGAGAATGACACTTCTATGTAAGAATGGCTTTACAGAGTAATATAGACACACTTTATGAACACATAAATTTGGAAAGTGTTGTAATTGGAGGCTGCTTCCAGATTGTGGGGAGTTTTAGTATTTTCAAGCATGTTAATACATGCTGTGATTATCTCAGTTTATAATTATGTATTTAATTACAAATTTATAAGACAGATTAATTTATGCCAATTTTCATGACTGACAAACTCTTGGTCAGCTTTTATTGTCCTGTTATTGGTAATTTGGAACATGGTTTACATTTGTATTTTAGCCACATTTACAAAAATCTGCAATTGTACTATAAGCAGGGGACTATGTAGGCTTTTCATGTTCCTATGAGGACCTGAGATGTCTTACAAGATGAACTCCATTTATGAAAGCTTTAAATCTTGGGGATTCTTGTTATACACTAGGTCTTTAAAATTTAACATTTTATAAAAATATATAGTGACTTTTCCTAGTGAGACATGAACAGAAGTATTTGTGAAGACAGACAGAAACAGGATGTGTAAAATACAATGAAACACATGGTCAGGCTCGTTAGATAATAATTCTTCTGAAGGCAAAGACTTTTGTAAATTGACATTGTTTTATAAATTCAGTATATCATCTTTAATGCAATCTTGGTTATTCTATGTAGTTTGCATTTTCACATTGAAACTGCACTTCATGTCTCTCCTTCCTCTATCTATAAAAATTTTTAGTTTGCACAAATATAAATGTCAAGGGAAATAATATTACAATCTCTACATTATAATTTTCTCAGATGTGTTTGAGGACATGAACTCAGGAAAGACTTGGTAAATGCATGAAATATGAAAACAATCAAAGGGCTCCCAGTTAAGCATATATGCAAAGTACTGATTCCCAAGTATTGGTAGCACCAATAGACTAATTCATTTGTTTTCACTATGAGACTATAATGACTGACTGGAATATACCTCCAGTGAGATCATCTGATGTTTGCATAAGGAAAGCAAAACACTGAGGTCTTAGTTATGTATTTTTTAATAATTTTGTTTGTGGTCCTCTGTGTATGTTCATGTATGTGTAAGGGTTCACATGCGGGTGCATGCATGTGTTTGATAGCCAGAAATCTATATTTTAGATGTCTTCCTCATTCACTCTAAACCTTATTTTTGTACAAACAAAGGTTTTTCCCCACAGAACCTGAAGTTCATTCATTTAGCTAGACTCTCTGGCAAGCAAGCCTCAGGGCTGGCTCTTCCTGTCTCCACTTCCTCAGTTCCACTGCTTACCCTGGCCTTTTATTTTATTTTGGTTTTGAGGATGCAACTTAGGTATTCATGCTTATACAACAATCATTTTACTGAGAAACCTCTCCATTCCTACTTTCTAGATTTTATAAATATTATTAGATTTATAATTTGTATATTTTTATGACTTCAGAGAAAAAAACTTTATATATGTTAAATTTTTGATACTTCTGGAGACACTTCAATGGTTGAACAAAGTGAAAGTAGTCTCTTCTGCAAACCACGTCATAGAGAGAAGCATTTTTTGTACTTACACATGTGCTAACTGATTGACTATAGCTAGATGTTCGATGTTTTATAGGTGCTTTCAAAATTATTACTTTCAATTTCAATTGACTATTTAGTGGCCTTTTCTATGCCTCTGAACTGAGTACAACCTCCATTTTAGATTGGTGTTATATCTCTTGGGTCATTTGAAAATTTTTCATTAGAGATAATGTATGCTGATCAGTAAATAACACGAATGTGTGTGTCCCATCCAGTTACCTAAGGAATTGCCTTTATTTTGTGGGCTTACACTCCCCTCGGTCTGATTTGACTTCTGAAGGCACCCCACACATCAAACACTACCTTGCTTCTCATGGCAAACACTGCAGCAGCCCTGCCTTCTCTTAGGCCACATTCTATCTTGAGACAACAGCTGGAGAGTCCTGGCTTTTACCGTCCCTTGGTAGCTCTTCCCAATGGCTACTGGCAGCTTAGTTTCCATAATTTCTTAATAATTCATAAAATGATTATTATATATCATAAATATTACAAGATTTACTTAGAAAATGCTTATTAGTCTTTAATTTCTGGAAACTACTGCTGCTGTAGTGAAGTAGAACTTGTTTCCAGAGTTTCTCAGTTTTGAATGAGTCTATTCCAAAACTGAAAATCTGAACACAAACCATATCATGCTTTCCTATTTCTCCTTGTCTGCCTTTCTTCCTCCTCCTCCATCCCCTCCTCCATCTCATCCTCCTCCTTTTCCTCCTCCCTACATTTTCGAACGGTTAAACTTAGATAATTAACTGATTTATTACATCACAAGGTTATAATTTTGTGTTGGAAGGATTTAATATTCACTTAATTACTTATCATTTTTAAGAACACAGAATATTGTCAATAAACAATAGTCACCTTGCTGAACATATGCCTATTTAAATGTTAATATATACCCTTTGGACATTTTTATAATCCCCTCCACATACAACTTTTTTTAATCTATTATTACTATTTTATATGAAATCATATTTTTTTAGATTTTACATTAGGATTGAAGTTGTTAGTGATTTGCTTATCTGGTTCTTGCTTTTATCACTATATTTTATTTTAATGTTGACAATATTTTGTTTGTTCCATAAGTAGTTCTTGACTTTTTTTCAATTAAATCATAAAGATTCTATTTATCTCAGTTGAAAATAACTGATTTTGTGAATTAAAAAAAAATAAGTATGAACTCAAATGCACTACAGTTAGCTCAGGGTATAAACCATCACAACTTTCTTTTTGTATTTTCAATTCAGTGCACAGGTTCTTCTCAATAGTTACAATATTTGACTTTAGTATATTTCTCAAACTCTTGTTATTGATCTGGTACCAAGAAAAATATTTCTTTTGTGCTTTACAAAGTTCTGTATTCCTAGTGTCTTTGGGTTACTGTTTCATATATTTTTTGTAAATGTTTAACTCTAGCAGTACAGCAGGGAGCCAGGAAAACACTGCTTGATCAGAAGTGGTAATACTGCACCTATCTCTGTGGATGGGTGCCTGTGCTGATTCCCGATGTTGACATTATTCCCCTTGTCCATATGCGAAGGACTGGAATAGCTGCTTCACAAATTTATTTTTAGGGTTTAAAAATTAATCTTCATATCTTTCCCTATAACATACATTTACGAGACTAAAATATAGTGTGTATAATTCAGCTTCCCTTTGAAGTTCATATAGTGGTTTATTATCAACTTCTTTCACTTGACATCATGAATTTATTAAATCATGTATGGACACTACATTCCTTTACATTGCTGAAAATATCACATTGTGCAAATATATCAGCTATTAGTGCTCTTGTCATGAGGGGATGAATTTTTGGGTTATTTCTGCTTAGAGCTAGTAAAATAATACTGCTGCAAACATTCAAAGACACTTTTGGTGTGATCATAGCTTTTCATTTCTCTTGGTACACCTCAAAGTCTAAATCATTTTGGCCATAATAAACAGGGATGTTATCTTCAAATATCAATCACTCAATATTAAAGATACAGATTTTAGTTTACCTTATAGTTGTCTTTATAAAAATTCTAACCATAAAATATATTTTAAAATTTAAAGCATATTTTGAATATTTTGCATATTTTAGATAGATTCTACTTCATAGAAAAGGCTTGGATGATCACTGAGGAACTTGGAGTTGTTAATTATTATAGAAATTAGATTCTGGCCACAGGGAGAGGTATGATTTAGGAAAAGACCAAAGAGTAATTGTTCTGGGTCCAATGTCACCATCTATCTTCAGTGTTCCTTCCTTAGTTTAAACACAGATTACCACACTTGGCAACTGATTTCTCTGCTTTGCCATGAGTAGAAAATTTGACAATATTTTTTTCCTAAAAATGAAGAGAATTAATATTTTGGATGATATGGGCCATAACATCTCTTTTAAAACTACTTGCCTCTTTATTGGAGCAGAAAACATCATTGACAATATATGCATGAATGTGGCTGTGCTTCCATAAAACTTTTATGGAAAATGAAATTTGAATTTTGTATAATTCGCACTCTTCATGGCATAATATTTTTTCAGGTACTTAAAATGGAAAAACACATTCTTGGATCTCTGTATCTTACTTTAATCTTGCCTCTAGCCCATTTTCTTATAGCCCCACAACACATCCACAATGTAATTTGTAAAAATTTTGATTAAGTAAACATGTACAAAAATATATCATTTTAAATTAAATCTACTTAAACTTTGGTTTTCCTTATTTAATTCTTGTGCTAGTTTTATTGAGCTAGAACATGGAATAAGATTCACCTTCTTAGTTTGGACAAGTCAGTGGTTTCCATTGTTTCTACAGACATGTGCATTTGTCAGCACGATCAATTATACAGCAGTTTATCACCATAAAATTCCCGTAATCCTAAGTAATCATTCCACTTCCCCATGCTGCCTGCCAAACTTCAGAAATACCTGTCATGATTTCCATTGATTATTTTACATTGGAAATTCGATGTTTTATAATCAATTTATTTTCCTTGGCATAATGTCTCCATATTGCATTCATTTATATTGCTTAATAATCTTAAATTATTTAAATATGAACTCAGTGTCTATTATATTCAGCAGATGATGAATATTTGTATTATTTCTACTTTTGCTCGTAAGTGTTAACATACCATTTTTTGTTATTGTTGAATGTGTGTGGTCATATCTTTTCACTTATTTTGAATACATTTCAAAAAAGTAGATTTACCAGATCATGTGAATATTTTACTAAACAGAAAATTTAAATGCTAGCTTACTGGCTTCTAATTTCACAGGAGACCTCATGATATGGTATAATATTTGTAATATTCCACGTGTCCCTAATAAAAATTATATACATTGTACAATAATTAAGTGATATATCAAGGAAGTATTTGTATGTAGGCTAACACATGTATGTCTATAAACATTTCCATATGTGACCTTTTGTATCAGTATGAAGCTAAATAGAAAACTCTGAGTTCCTACGGATGCTCCACTTCTCACACGTGGATCATTCTGTCCCCTGACCTTGACTATCCATCACCTCCCACTGCAACAGTGAGACATGTCGTTTCCAAAGCCCAGCATCTGTTTATGAATTTCTTGATGTCACTATACATGTTTCATATTTGTTTCACTGTATGTCTATGGAGAAAAAGGTTATCAGTTAAATTCAACATGTATGAAAACACAATTGCCTTTAGTCTTCTAGGCTCTGCTATTTTATGAAGGTATTTAATTTGGCACTTAATTCTCTATCCATTTTAGTGAGGATGTGTTTATGTATTTTTAATATAGGGGGACAATTTGTTCATATTTTGCATTTCATTTTGGATACACATACTTTTGACTGAACTACTGATCAGTGCAGAAATGGAGGCTACTTTAAAAAGCAAATGCTGGGCTTTATTGGTTTGTCCTTATACCTGCAAAGTGTGATTCTGCTTATTTAAATACAGCTAAATAGCAGGCCTTGGAGAAAGTTAAGCTTGCCTGTAAGCAGGTTATCTTTCAGTGCACATGCTACAGTCTAGTAGAGTTGCACTCTCAGTTGTCTTTCTTGATTTAAAATACATTCCTTGTTCTTCCTGTGTTGTGTTATATGTTACAGGATATTTGATCACACTGTGTGAAAACATGTTGCTGTTTTACCTTGTTTGCCTAGGCACCTTCTGATTGGCATAATAAAAAGCTGAATGGTCAATAGCTAGGCAGAGGATAGGTGGGACTTCAGAAAAAGATAGGAACTCTGGGAGGAATCTAAGAGGTGGAGATTTCACCAGCAAGACACAGAGTAAGTCGGATGTACAGTATGGAGGAGACATAATGAGCCACATGGCAGAGAGTAGATTAATATAAATGGGTTAATTTAAGTTATAAGAGCTGGTGGGACAAGCCTAAGCTAAGGCCAAGCTTTCATAATTAATAAGAAGTCTCCATGTTATTATTTTGGAGTTGGCAGTCCAAAGAAAGTTTGATTACAATTATACGCAATTATCATCACAATAATACTATCATAAAAAAATCCTTTATTTTTATTTTAAGAACTAAAGATTTTTCTAAGGTATGTAGATTTGGTAAATGCAGGGAAATTACTGACATAAGGGAGCACCAGACTCACCAATTGGTTATAACAGATTGTGAGTCTTCTGATCTGGGACAAGTTATTCCAAGGACAACTTTGGTTCCTGTGCTTGGCATTTATCCATGGGATGCCATATAGTAGACCCTGACTCTCTCTTCTAGTAAGAATGCTTCTCCCAAAGAGAGTTCTAACTTCAAAAGTTGTTACAGTGCCAATAAACTGTAAATAGATGCTGCTTTCCAGCATTTACTTTTTTAGACTTTCTATTTAAATGTAAAATGTAATAAATTTGTGTCTCTGTAGAATGAGCATCCATCACCCAGACTGTAACACTGCCCAGAACTCCTTAAGCAATCTTCAGCAAGCTCATTACTTATGAAACATTACTCAACACCCATTTTGGCTGAAACTTGAAAACAGCATCACTTTAGAGTGTTTGGCTGTGCTTATATCATCTTATTCATTATCACTTTTTGCAACAGAAAGAGAGAAATAAAGGGTATTTATTTTGCTGATAGGTCCAGAGAACAAAGTAGGTTGAGGCTAGATGCACACAGGGATCAAAAACTGCATAAATAGACCAAGAGAAATCTCCTGAATTATAGAATAAGTGGGAATTTATTGCAATGAATGTAGCCAATATGTTCATTACCTTCTCTCTTAACCTTCATGTACATGCCTCTCTCCTTTTTCTAAAGTAAAAGAATATTATATGCACATTTATTGTATTTTTATTATTTAAAACAATTTATAATTTAAATATATTTGATCATATTCTTCCACTCCCTCAAGTCCTTCCAGATCCTCTCTCCTCCATGCCCACTCAACTTTTAAGTTCTTTATAAAAAAAATACAAATAAACACCACAAAACAAAAAAAACAAAATAAAACAACACACCAAAAGAAAAATAAACAAAATAAAAACCAACCAAACTGTAACTCAATAAAAGCACCCCACTCAAAACAGTACAGTTTATTATATGTTGGTAGACTACTGAACATGAGGTCTACCTTGGAGTGGTTGATATACCCACTATCACTCCATTGGAGAAAACCGGTTTTCTCTCTTCCTTTCAGGGTAACAACAGTTCAGTTGTTAACCTTTACCCTATTGGTTAGATTTTCATTCATTCATCTATTCATTTTTAACATAATATAATAAAATAAGATAAAACATAAACGGTGAAACTGAAGTTGGACAAGACAAACCAACAGAAGAAAAAAAAAAAAAAACAAGAGAAGGCACATGGAACCTATTCATACACTATGCTATACTCATATATCAGTGCCTTGTTCCACCAACATCAGCGACTCTTCCTTCTGTAGCATATGAGAACAAATATAGAGGCCCTCAGCCAGACATTATGTGTACACAGAGAGAGAGAGAAAGAGAGAGAGAGAGAGAGAGAGAGAGAGAGAGAGAGAGAGAGAGGGAGGGAGGGAGGGAGGGAGGGAGGGAGGGAGGGAGGGAGGGAGAGAGAGAGAGAGAGAGAGAGAGAGAGAGAGAGAGAGAGAGAGAGAGAGAGAATTTGGAACACAACCCTAAATGGGATGTCTCAATCAAATCCCTCCACTCAGGGCTCAGGGAACCCCACAGAAGAATATCCAGAAAGAGTATAAGAGCCAGAGAGGATGGAGGACACAAAGAAAACAAGGCCCTCTAAATCAGCATAATCAAAGCTCCTATGCACTCACAGTGACTGAAGTAGCAAGCACAGGGCCTGCATGGTTCTGCACCAGGTCCTCATATATATATATGGCTTTCAGTTTAGCATTTGCATCATATACAAGTTTAAATTATTTTCTCCCTTAACTGAATTGTTTTCTTTTTCAGTTGAAAATAGATTCTTCTCTCATACAATATATCCCAACCACAGTTTCCTCTCCCTTCACTCTTCCTATCTCCCCCTGCACCTCCCCTCTACCCCAGATCCACTCCCCCTTCATTTCCCTTCAGAAAAAAGCAGGCCTCTGATAGACAACAACTAAACATAGCAAAACATAATACAATAAGACAAAGCAAAAGCCCTCACATCACAGCTGGACAAGACAGCCCAAGAAGAGGAAAAGAGTCCTAGGGGCAGTCAAAAGAGTCAGAGACAAACCCACTCCCACTGTTAGGAGTCCCACAAAACACCAAGCTAAGAGCCAAAACGGATATGCAGAGGACCTGATGCAGACCCATGCTGGTCACTTCAGTCTCTGTGAGCCTGAAAGCAGTAGCATTATGTCATTTATAAAGAATATATTCTGGGTGTATTCTAAAGCAACTGCTTTTAAAGTCCCATCATTAGCCCCATGCTATAGGTCCCCTAAATCTCACTTTAAATAACATCATACATTCAAAAGTGTCAAAAATGTCATGACACTTTTTTAGAGTATGACCTTCTTTATATTCTTTATAGTCCAAAGCGTTTCTCTCTCTCTCTCTCTCTCTCTCTCTCTCTCTCTCTCTCTCTCTCTCTCTCTCTCTCTCGTGTGTGTGTGTGTGTGTGTGTGTGTGTGGTTTTGGATGTGGTATATGTACCTTACTTTTCTGTTGCAGTGATAAAATACCCAAAGTAACTCACCAAAAGAGGTTATGTGGCTTATCATACAAGAGAGTTGTCCATAATGGCAGAGAAGGCATGTCATGCCTGAAGGAACTCATGATATTTTCATCCACAAACAGGAAGCAAAGAGAACAGGGGTGAGGCTATAAACTCTCAAAACAAGGTCCCAGGGACATACTTCTAGAAAGGCTGCATCTAATAAAGGATCCACTACCTCATTAAGCAATGCCACGAACAGGAGACCCAGCATTTGAATACATGAGCCTATGGGAACATTTCTCATCCAGTTCAACACAGAGAAATCTGTTGCTTTGGTAGGTGGTTGGTCTACATGAAATCCTGAACATGAGCCTCCATAAAGAGATTAATGTCCTCACTTGGAGCCTCTGGTACACCATTGTAGGACACAGTGGGGAAACATTTTTCTGCAGGTATAAGAGGATCTCACTTAGAATTTTAGTACTGTGATCTTGTACTTCCTAGCCTTCCAAGCAGGGAAAATTAAAATAAAAACCTTTTTGTCTAAGTTCCATCTTTTAAAATTGTGGCTGGAGATCCCATAGGGAATCATAACCGAATGTGATGATTTTGAAAAATTTAGTAACAATAAATGTTTTAAAATGTGGAATGATTAAAAATTAATTCAGTACCCCAAACAACAGTTTGAGGTATTTTGTTCAAAACTTACCTGTATTGCATCACAGAACCTAATTATAAATATGCTTCTGAACACATGTAGCAAGTACACTTTGCACTGCACATGTCTTCATGCCATACAATGGCAGCAAACAATATCTGAAAAACCTTGCTCTTACTGGAGACTATTCAATATTCTAATTGCACTGATTTTACTTTCCATACAAAGTTTTCAGCTTTTATAGAAATATAATGGCGTAGCTGCAGAAAACAAAGACTTGATGTTTTCCTATCATCATTCCTCAGAATATAAGAATTCAAGTAGTACATTTTTGGAGTGCATTGTTTTAGAATGTTAGACTTTTAAAGTTGCTGTTGAGTTGCTACCTCGAGTGTCATAAAATAAAAATACTAATGAAGTTTTGCGTGTAACTTTTGCATATAATTGTAGAATTTCTAATAATTTCTGAAATGTCCTTACTTACATGATATGATATTTTCAGCACCGATTATAAAATCATAATATCAATCAACTTTGAAAACTGTTGAGATGTTCTACATCCTTAAGTATCACACATTCAGCTAAGAAATGTCAACATAGTACATTTAGTTCAGGATAGTGCATCTTTTCTTTAAAAAATAAGTGCTGAAACTGCATTATTCACAAGAATTACTCTAAAATAAATTTATCTGATTTATTAAAGTTGATATTTGCTTTGTATGCCTGCTTAATATACCTGTGTATATAGTGTTGCATAATACTTTCAGGGGTGAAAAAGAGTTGTAAATGTGATAAATGGAAAGGTTTTAGAAGCTCTGACTTGAGCATTGAGTCTATGAGGTTCTTCTATAGCAGCCAGAATTAAAACCAAATACTATGGTTCAAAAAATAAAAAGAAAAACAAAAAAGAAAGAAATGAAATGACTCCTAATGGCCTTGGCTATATTCATAGACCAATGCCTTGATCAGCCATCCTCAGAGGAGCTTCCTCCTGCTGCAGATGGAGACAAATGCAGAGACCCACAGCCAGACATTATGCAGGAGTGGGGGTGGGATTCTACATCAAATCTCTCCTTTCAGGGCTCAAGGAACCCTGGAGAAGAGGATGCAGAAAGAATGTAAGAGCCAGATGGAATAAGAACACCAAGAAAACAAGGCCCTCTACATCAACATGATCTAAGCTCATACAGACTCACAGAAACTGAGGCAGCATGAACAAGACTTCATGGATCTGTACCAGATGGGGTCCCAGGGATGAAAGGAATGGAAACATGTCCCCATCCCTAACCTAGAAGGAATCTGCAATTGACAAAAACTTGCAAATGAAAATTTAGTTTCCTCCAAGGGAGTCTCACTGGGAAAACAAAGTACTTCTAAGGATGGGCTGCATGTCCAGCAGTTGATGGCCAAAAGAAAGTGAACTCAAGGGCATCTTTAGGGATTCCTTGTCTCATAATGTAGTGTCAGAGATTTTATTTTTATTTTCATTACTTTTTATAATATGTATATGTATATGTATATGTATATGTATGTATATATTCTTCTCCCTGTTTACTCTATGGCCCTTGTTTTTATGGGATTCCTGAGCGAGCAAACAAGTTGTTCTGTTTCTTGTGCCTGCTCCTCAGCTCTTTTCCTTCTGTTTGTTTGTTTTGTCCAATTCCAATGTGTTAGTTTTTGTTTTGTCTTCTTATATTTTATTATTAACCCTTAGAAACCTGACTGTTTTCTAAGAGACAGGAAGGGGTTAGATCTGGATGGGATGGGAGGTGGGGAGAAGCTGGGAGAGTAAATGAGGGGACCTGCAATCAGGATATAATGTATGAGAAAACAACTATTTTCAATAAAAGGAAACAAAGTAAATTTCAAAATTAAAAAAGTAAAAGATAACAGAATATTTTTTGTTTGAGTAAAGAACTCTCATCCTTTCTCTTGGTTTCATGCTCAGTATCCTGAGGGAGAAGGACAGTTATCAAGAAGTGCTGACAGAGTCCATAGCATCATTTTAATCGACAAAACTTTATGATCTTGTGTATAACATTGTCAGTTAACAAAAAGAAATTTTCTTCATTTTAAAAAAGTGAAAATAGAAGCTTTTCCTACCAATTGTTTTGTCTAGATACACTTATTAATTCAACCTCTGCCACTAAACCACACACACACACACACACACACACACACACACACACACACACACACCTACACAAGGCACATACATACATGCTCACAACACATGCACAATCACAGAAATAGCCCCACATGCAATACCACATGAACACACAAAGGCCAATTGAAAAAAATGAGGTGACAATTTTCTAAATCACTTAGGTAATATTTTTTAGTAAATGCATATTAATTGTCAATGACATTAAGATGTTTCTGGGGAAAAGGCTTTAAAATAAAATTGCTGTAGTTAGTGAACATTTATAAAAAGTCAGCATTTTCTTTTCACAGAACAGCTTCATGGGAGAACATCAATTAGATTTGCTCTTGGGAACTAATGAATACAGACAATGCTGAAAGGTAACAATCTTTGTTACTCAAAGAAAATAATAAATAAAAGCAAGTTATACTTCAACAAAGCTTAACATATGTTTAGTTACTGTAACTGAACATCTTACTCCACTCCAGAAATAAGTGAAACAAAACATTAAATCTCATGCATTACATTAAAATTGCTTTACATCCAGTATTTTTGTAAACTATGTAAATTCAATATTGACGGGCATGCACTATTTCTCATTATTGATATAACCCTAATATTAACTCAAATTTCATACTAACAATATTTTTTGTCCATTTTAATTTTATCCTCATTTGCCTTGAAAAAATACTTTTATTGTGGCTTGTCACATAATCTATAATGGTTAATATGTCATATCTAACATTATGTCAACACATTTTCAACTCAAACAGAATAAAAGGGAGACAGTATGGCAGAAGAAATATCCAAAGTGTTGAAGGACCTTCATGGTTTTTCTTAACTGATTATATAAAAATATAAAAGAAAATAAATAAAACATGTATGAATTTTATAATTTAAAAAAGTAGACTTTAAAGACTTGGAAGATTTTTTGAATTTCCAAATTGTGAAAAACAGAAAGTCGTGTTTGGAAAAGAATATCAAAGGTAGAACCTAGCTACCATTTGATAATAAGAATAGTTTTGATAGAAGGAAGCCAAATATTTGAAGGCATTTTCAAGATTATCAGTGTTTGCTATTCTTATCACAGGCCATAGTGCCAGGGCCTGGGTAGCTGAACAATTTCACGGATGCTCTAAGCTCTAATGGGGTCACCAGGCTTGTTGCCTAGGCCTGCCTTCAGCCTCTGACTCCTGAGTTTCAACATACAGTTCTTTCTGACCATTCACATCAAAAGCAGCCAGGTGTAGTTTGGGTAACTGTCTGTAAATTGCCCGTGTTCCAATAAATAACCACTTGTCCACATTCCTTTAAGTTATCAGTAAACTTACTGGTTCACCAAGCTAGACTTAGAACCATTTATTCATCCTGGCATTGTCTTCTCTACTAGAGGTGACAAGAAACAGACTCCTCATGGAAAGACCCACAATACCATGTCAAGGCTTTAGTTGAATAAAACTTTATGAGAAATTACAAAACAATAATTACTTGCAATAATATGCTGAATATGATCAAACTATATTATATGTGCATGAAAGTGTGAAACTGTCAAAGAATAAATTAAATTTTATTTTTAAAAACATGAGGCAATGGGCACTATCTCACTGAAAATTAAAAACTTGAGATGATTCCTATTACATAAATATAATTAACCTGGAAACTGTAGGAAAGAATTTTTATTTATACACTTAGTAAAAGGGATTAACTTGTAAACCGCCTTGTTTCAAATGTAAAATGCATTCCATTGGCTCCATTTCTTTGAATGCTGGTCTAGGGCTACCTTGGTGGAGACTGGGCCTAACTGCAGAAAGGAGTCCTGTGAACCTTGAGAGCCACAGTCCAAAGCCACTCCTGTGTGCTCTCTGTCTCTCTCTGTGTCTCTCTGTCTCTCTCTCTCTCTCTCTCTCTCTCTCTCTCTCTCTCTCTCTCTCTCTCTCTCTCTCTCCTATTCCTGTTCTACAGAGATGGGAGAAGTGCATGAACTCCCGCACAACTCTCCTATCATGATGATACCAAGAATCAAAGTAAATGTTTAAATGCTTTCTCCCTTAGATTGATTCTTGTCAGGTAATTATCCATAGTTATAGGTAACTTAAGACATAAATTATTGTTTTTATCATTTTATGAAAATATCACCTATAAATAAATGCTTGGAGTCTGGAGGCTTGCATAATTACAAAGAATCCCTTCAGTTTGACTATTTATGAAGATATACTTGACTTTGTATGTGTACATATGTGCATGTATATGTGCATATGCGTGCGTGTGTGCATGTGTGTGTGTGAAACAAGAGATTGAGTAGTAATACAAACCAAGTTGTTCATCATTCTTTGAATCTTTTTTAAAAATGTTTAAGGTAAAGAAAATCAGATTCAACCTTAACTTAATGGACATATAGAATCAGTACATTCTACCAGAGATATTATTATACTCTGTGGAGACATATCATTGAAAATTTTTATTCTACAGTAACATATAGTAACTTGAAATAATAAAAAAACTGATCAAAATGCAACGGATTATTTATATTCTATACTTTTTATTCTAAAATTTCATTTTCTTTACAGAGAAAAAATTTCTCCAAAATTGAATGTCCAGTTGCTTTTTGCTAGTTGGTTTTCTGACATCTCTCTATTTTGCTACATTTAATTATGTTTATTTACTTATATTTCTCCTCTTTTTTTAAAGGTGGGATGTAACGGGCATAATTTTAAGAAAAATTAATGTTTGTGCTCATTAGTTTCTTCACACACTAAAACACACCCACTCAAAGAGAATGTTTTTGCCTAACAGCCTTCTGTGTCAGCCTTATAGCCACTAGAAACCTTAGACTATATAGTGCTCATTGATAGTACCATATTTATCAAGCTAGAACCTTAAGTCTATAAGATGTCTCTAAGTGATATGCCTCAACTATTATGATCAAAACAAACAATGACAAAAACTCCGGCCTCTTAAGCAGCTGCTAGAGGAAGCCTCTCTGATGACTACTGGACAAGGCACTGATCTATGTATGAGCATATCAAAGTATTATTAGGAATTATTTCATTGATTTTTTTGCCAGTTGTGTTTTATTCATTTTAAAATAACAATTTGTGATGATGTCGGTGAACTTGGAGGACACTGTATTGTGTTAGATGAAGTAAGTTTGATATAGCAAGGCATATACTACACGATCTCACTTATGTGTGGAATAAAAATAAAATCTCATAAAAGCAAGAATGAAATGGTGGTTTCTGGGCCTTGGGGAGGAAAAATGAGATTTACACCTTAGACATGACAGAAAAATAGCATCTTGAGATCTAATAAACAACACAGTGAGTATAGTTGATAATAACATATTGGATACTTGAAGTTCACCAAGTGGGTGGATCTTTAATGTTCTTACCACCATAAAAGGATAACTATGAGACTGATATGTAACTAGCCTTATGTGACAACCATCACATAATGTATCCAGACAGTTTTTTTAGACAATTTCATTTTTAATTCTTAAACTAGAAAAAGATTAAAAACATAAATAAAAGCAACTGACAAAAGTTTTCCTTTATTTTAATTGACAATTTCATATACTATGATGAATTTTAGTTATTTTCAACTCTCTTATTACCCTCCCTTACCCCTCCTCCCTCTTTTCTTGGAACACCTCTCAATAAATCTTCCTACTCTCATATCTTCACTTTGACTATGGACCACTGAGTTTAATAATTTGTTGTTTTGATTTGTTTTTCTGTTTGTTTGTTTTGCTTTGCTGTGCTTTTTGCCTGGGTATGGATGAGAGGTTATTTACTGATATAAGCACAACTTATTAGCGGCTACATCACTAAAGACAATGTGCCCCCTTTCCTAACAACCATGAGTTGCCAGTAGTCCCTCAAGAAGGAATGAGGACTTGCATGCCCCTGCAGTATCTATGAAGAAAGCCATGATCTTAGGCAGGTTTTGTGCAGGTAACCTTTGCACTCAGGAACTGAGTGCAACTGTGGTTACCTGAAAACTTTTCCCAGTAGAAGGGTTTGCATAATGTATAATTTCTAACAATGTTTTAGAGTCCTCAATTTGTTTTTAAAATTATTTAAGTCACATGTATTCACATAGAAAGTATTTATCTTATCAATTTCTGTTTTGAAATATGGCTTTTTAGTTATCAATATGATAAATCTGTGGGTGACTGAAAAGCTTGTATTCTTTTTTTTTCCTTTTATTTTATTTTACAATACCATTCAGTTCTACATATCAGCCACGGATTCCCTTGTTCTCCCCACTCCTGTCTCCCTCCCCTTCCCCCCAGCACACCCCCCATTCTCACATCCTCCAGGGCAAAGCCTCCACAGAGGACTGAGATTGACCTGGTAGACTCAGTCCAGGCAGGTCCAGTCCCCTCCTCCCAAACTGAGCCAAGCGTCCCTGCATAAGCCCCAGGTTTCAAACAGCTAACTCATGCAATGAGCCCAGGACCTGGTACCACTGCCTAGATGCCTCCCAAACAGATGAAGCCAATCAACTGTCTCACTTATTCAGAGGGCCTGATCCAGTTGGGGGCCCCTCAGCCTTTGGTTCATAGTTCATGTGTTTCCATTCGTTTGGCTATTTGTCCCTGTGCTTTATCCAACCTTGGTTTCAACAATTCTCGCTCATATAAACCCTCCTCTTTCTCGCTAATTAGACTCCCGAAGCTCCACCTGGGCCTAGCCATGGATCTCTGCATCCAAATTCCTCAGTCCTTGGATGGGGTTTCTAGAACAACTATTAGGGTGTTTGGCCATGCCATCACCAGAGTAGGTCAGTTCCGGCTGTCTCTCGACCATTGCCAGCAGTCTATTGTGGGGGCATCTTTGTGAATTTCTGTGGTCTCTCTAGCACTTTGTTTCTCACCTTATGCCTATCAGAATGGCTAAGATAAAAAATACTGAAGACACTTTATGCTTGAGAGGATGTGGAACTAGGGGAACTCTCCTTCACTGCTGGTGGGAATGCAAGCTTGTACAACCACTTTGGAAATCAATATGGTGCTTTCTTAGAAAATTGGGAATCAGTCCCCCCCCAAGATCCAGCTATACCACTCTTGGGCATATACCCAAGAAATGCTCAATCATACCACAAGAGCACTTGCTCAGCTATATTCATATCAGCATTGTTTGTAATAGCCAAAACCCGGAAACAACCTAGATGACCTTCAACTGAAGAATGGATAAATAAATTGTGGCACATATACACAATGGAATACTACTCAGCAGAGAAAAACGACATCATGAAGTTTGTAGGCAAATGGATGGATCTAGCAAAAATCATCCTGAGTGAGGTAACCCAGATTCAGAAAGACAAATATGGTATGTACTCACTCATAGGAGGATGCTAGATGTGGAACAAGGATGACTGGACTGCTACTCACATCACTAGTGAGGCTACCTGGAAAACGACCCCAAGAAAGACACGAGGATCGCCCAATGGTGGAGAAATGGCTGAGATCTACATGAACAACCTGGACATGAGTGGGAGTAATGAAGGGCGAGGGTCAAGGGAAAGAGAGCCTGTGGGAGCGGGAGATCCCAGCTGGATCAAGAACAGAGAGGGAGAACAAGGAATAGGAGACCATGGTAAATGAAGACCACATGAGAAAAGGAAAAACTTGTATTCTTAATTCTTGTATTGTTAACTCTTCTGTAGCATTCAGTACAGAAGTTATTCAGGAATTTGGATGGGTTATTACTAAATATTTTATACTGCTTTATGATAAAAGAAAAATATAAAATTATCATTTTTTAATGTTTTGGGGTCTGATCTTGAACAATACCTTTGAATTTAAAGGCATTCAATTATGACACTTACAAATGAAGATGGCTTTCTCTTTTCTAATCTTTATAACTTCATTTTATTTCTTTGTCTCATTGTTCAGTCTGAGTATAGTGAGAGCACTGCCAATAAACAAAGGTTTCAGTCTGTTTTCATTAAGTGAAATGTTGGCTATATACTTTTCCATATACCTTATCAAATTGAAAATGTCCATTTCTGTTTGTATTTCTCTTTAAAGCTTCTATTCTGAATTGGTGCTGAATTTAGACACCTGATTATTCTCTACTTATTTAAATGACAGGTTTTAAGTTATCATATGAATGTTATAAATTATATGAATAGGTAATAAATATTATGCTACCCTTTTATTCATAAAAGACTCTCCACTTCATATGTATGTGTATCTTTTCCACTTATATAAATATAATATATATATTCATAAATGTATGTATATTTGAGTTTTTATTACTGTATATACATTTTGTAAAATTTTATAATTAAATGAGGTACTTTGATAATATGTATCCCCCAATTCCCACATTAATCTCACTTTTACTTTTCCATTGGTCCCTTTACTTTTTCAGATAAGCACCAACATCTTAATTACCCATCCTGTTGCTTTGAT
The DNA here is from genome assembly GCF_049852395.1 of Peromyscus maniculatus bairdii. NCBI lineage: Eukaryota > Metazoa > Chordata > Mammalia > Rodentia > Cricetidae > Peromyscus > Peromyscus maniculatus. The sequence continues at coordinate 80,857,091 of NC_134870.1, read as the reverse complement.
AAAATACCATGACAAATGCAACTTCAGGGAGAAAAGTTTATTTTTTGCTCACAGTTTGAAATTACCATCTAACATGGTTGGATACTCATAGCAGCAAAGCTTATTTTGGATATTCATATCATATCCACAATCAGGAAGCAGAGTTTGATGAATGCTTGTGCTCTAATATAGTTCAGGACACTAGCCAAGAGAATGGTGCCACCAACTGTGGTGAGAAAACCGTCTCACTATTTGAAGTATATTTTCCTTCAAAAATAATATTATGACAGTTTTAAAAGTCCCACAAAACATAAAGAAATGGTGGGGTTAACAGGTCCACACTCTTCACAAGGAGTCACCAAGGAGTCACCAGGAGTCACCAGCAGCCAGCTGTGCTCCAACTCTCCTCTTACCACACTCTGTGACAGTAGTTACACACTGCATGACACATCTAATATGAAAGAATTTTTTTCTTTTTTAGGAAAAATGTTCTCCCACACCAACCCATTACGGGACCTACAAGAATGCCCTGATAATAAGTGATAGAATTTAGTAACAACCTACCATGCAGTCTATAAACAAGGGTGCATCCTTTGTAACCTACATAATTTTCTACTCAATTAAGAATCTACTCATCTTCAGATATTACATTTAATTGATAATGAACCCTTAATATACCTCATCTAGTTCCCTGGCCTCTAATACCTTTTATGACAAGTCTTCTGAACAACCTAAGCTACTTCTTCGTGGAGCACCCACAGTGAGGGTAAACTGATAGGTGTCCCAAGCACACCTTACTCAAGCTATTATCACTCATTAGTAACTACTATTACAAAACTATTTGGGATATTTACAAATATAAAATCATGGCTGATACTAAAGAAGAGAGAAATTGAGGCTTTTCTCTTTCTGGTATAAAGACTGATAATTTTGGTTTAATAATTATGAATGTGTTTTTTAGTGCAAGGATAGATAAAGGAGCAGATTGAAATCAAAGAACACATTCACCCAAAATTTCACTATATTCAAAGTCACTTGTTTTGCATAAATTTTATAAACATAATGTCTCAGTTACTTTTCTATCACCATGACAAGACATCATGACCAAGGCAACTTATAAAACAGAGTATTTAACTTACAGTCTTAGGGCTCCAGTCAGTTAGAGCATATGACCATCATGGTGAGGAACATGGAAGCAAGCAGGCAGGCTTGGTTTGATGCAATAGTTGAGAGTGCACATCCTTATCTGCAAGTAGAAGAGAGAGCATTAGTGGAAATGACCTAGGGTTTTGAAACCTCTAAGCCTGTTCTCAGGTACACACCTCTTCCAAAATTACACCTTCTATGGCTTCCCAAACAGTTCCTCCAACTGAGGACCAATTCTTCAAACATATGAGCAGGGGCAGACCATTTTCATTCAAACCATCATACATTAAAAAAAAATATTGGAAGCAAATTTAATGTAGTTATTTATTACTATGAACTTAGAAGAGATGTATTAGATTGGCCAATATATGTCTAATACATATGCATATACAAATATATACATATATATATACACGTATAGAAAAGACACATGTAAAACATATAATACTACTCAAAGATTAAAATTGTATTATAGTGACATTTACAGATGAGAATAATGAGTAGAGAGACATTCTTTTCATGCATAAGTGAAGACAATCACTGATTATGTTGAACATATTTGATGTCAAGCCTAGGATTAGAATTGAGAACAAGGAGCCTTCAGCTACTACATATTGCAACCAGCTTACTCCTCAGATATGCTCTACAGAGTATAATGAAATGTCACGTCAATTTTGAATCTGTTTGGTTCATTTACTTATAATACACCTAGCTACTGATTTATAATATACATATTAATATTTTACACATATAAATTTCTCAGTGGTAAGACTAGAATAAAGAAATGACATTATTTTAGTTCCAGAGATTAAAATCAACTTAGATAAATTTTATGGGAACTATTACCTGTTGAAAAATCAGGAAATTTTCAATGGAAAATTGCTCTATTAATACTCTTGAATTCAGAGTAATTTAATATTTTTAAAAGAACTAAAAGAACCAGCTTTCTTTCTTTTTCCTGTTAAATTTCTCTTTCAGCTACGTCAGGACTCAGAATAGTGTGTGTGTGTGTGTGTGTGTGTGTGTGTGTGTGTGTGTGAGAGAGAGAGAGAGACAGAGACAGAGACACACACACAGAGACACAGAGACACACACAGAGACAAAGACAGAGAGACAGAATTATGTGTGCTGCTTTGTTGCTGTATATTGCACATTAACTTCTGTTAGGGTAATCAGGGAAGAGGCTTCTGGATCAGATCCATCTTGCTTCCTCCAAATCCTATTCTCTAATTGTGTGGTGTGTTCAGCATAGGGATTTACCTTCAAGTTTTAGCAGACAACAAAACAAGGTTAACAGCAATAGATTATATTACTTGGATTTTTTCTGACCAACAACTCAAAAGAACTTTCCTATGCCCAGCAATATCTTTTTTGTTTGATAGTCTATGGGTCTTGGGGGAAGCATTATAACCCCAAGTGATATAATTTCACAATATCATATACATATGGTAAACATAATATGATTCTTAATGTTTTTCTAACATTTTAATGTTATTCATTTCCTTCTCTCCTTCTGCAATGCCCTCTCTCCTCTTTAACAACTACCACTCCCATTTTTTTCCCATTCTGCACTTCATAGCAAACGTATTGTGCCGTTTCCCTCCCTAGACCTCCTCCCTTTCCCATGTGGACGCCTTTTATGTCTTCTGTGATTACTCCAGGTTATGCACTTGCATCTGAAGATTGGGATATAGGAACCACAAATAACAGATGCCATGTGGTCTTTGTATTCCTGTGTCTGGATTATCTCACTCAGTATAATATTTTTTAAGTCCATCCATTTACCTGAAAATTTTATTTTCCTTTTCAACTGAAAAATATTCCATTTTGTTTGTGTGCCTGTTTTAATTATTCTTTAGTCCGGTGAGGGGCATGTAGATGGTTTCCATGTCCTGGCTATTGAGAATAGAGCAGCAGTGAAAATGCTGAACAGTTTTATGTGGAGTAGGATGTCGTGCTAGTTAGTTGGGCTTATGTAAAAGAATGGAATGTTTGAATCTTATGGTAGATTTAATTTTAGCTTTTTTGAGATTTCTTCACACTGATTTTGAGAGTGGCTGTCTAGATTTGCTGTCATTTGTTTCTTTTTTGTTTTTTCTTATATTGAAAACAGATATTTTTCACTTAATATATCCTAGTTATGGTTTCCCCATCTCTACTCCTCCCAGTTCCTCCCCATATGCCCTGCCATCCTTTCCGTCTCTCATTAAAAAGAAAAAGAAAAAACAGGTTTCTATAGGATAATAATAAAATAATAAAAGAAAATAAGATAAACAGAAATTATCACATTGGAGTTGGGCAAGACAAACAGAAGGAAAAAAGCCCCAAAGAAGGCACAAGAATCAGGGACCTATTCATTTGCACGGTTAGGAATCCCATGCTCAACCAAACTGGAAGCAGGTCCTGTGAATGCTGCTGCAATCACTGTGAGTTCATATGAGTGTTGCTCATGTTGATTTAGATGGTCTTGTTTTCTTTGTGTCCTCTGTCCCGTCTCTTACATTCTTTATGCCTCCTCTTCCGCATGATTCCCTAAGCCCTGGGGTGAGTGATGTAAGGGAGACATCCTATTTTAGCCTGGGTTTTCCAAGCTCTCTCACTCTGCATAATGCCTGGCTGTGGATGTCTGTATTTTTTTTTTTATTTGCTACAGGAGGAAGATTTTCTGATGAAGCCTGAGCAAGGCACTGATTTATGGTTATAGAAGAATGTCATTAGAATTTATATATTTAGAACAGTAGTATTTGGTTTTATCCTAGGTTCCAAAATATCTATTCTCTGGCTCTTGGTCAACAGGCAATGCTGAGTATGGGATCCATCTCCTAGAATGAGCCTAAAGTTAAATCATTTATGGGTTGCTTACTCATACAGGCTTTATGCCATCATTGTCCTATTATATCTTGCAGGCAGGACAGCATTATAGATCAAAGAATTTGTAGCTGACTTGGTATTTATGTTTCTCTTTTGGTAAAGTTCAGAGTATCTTTCTACACCAAAGAAACTAGAATGCAGGGGTGACAACCATAGAATGCAGGGAAACAACCAAGGGTAGCAGCAATAAATTTTATTGTTTGTAGCAGCAATAAATTGTATTATTTGTGGAGTTTCTTGTACTCCCCTAACCAACAACTCAAAGGAGATAAGATTTGATATCAAAGTTGTTTTCATTTGTATTTCCCTAATTGCTAACTATGATGAACACTTTGAGATATTTCCTATCTTTTTTTATTTCTGCTTTTGAGAAATATTTGATCAGATCCATAACTCATTTTTAATTGGCCCGTTTGTTTTCATGACTCTGGGTTTTTTGTCGTTGTTGTTGATTTATATATATATACTGGCTATTAATCCTCTGTCAGATGCATAGCACAGCGGGCAAATTTTCTCTCCCACTCTGTCTTCTTCCTCTTCACTCGGGTAATTGTTTTCTTTGCTGTACAGAAGGTTTTGCTTTGTTTTTAAAAATGAGGTCACACTTATCAATCACTTGCCTTAATTCCTATGCAAATTGGAGTCCTATTCAAGAAGTCCTTTCTCACATTTATATCCTATAGGATACTTCCTATGCTTTCATCTAGCATTTCAGTGTGTCAGGTTATACCTTCACAGTGAAATATATAAAATATAAGGAAGGACACTGAGGAAGTCACTAGAAAATGGAAAGGTCACCTATACTCATGGACAGAATTAATAATGAGAAAAATGACCATTATACTAAACATAATGTATAGTTTCAGGTGTATTTTAGACTTTAAAATCCTTAGATTTGCTATCCTTAGATTACAATAAAGATACATGTCTAGAGTTCTTCAGATTTTCAAACAGAAGTAATTGGTTTAGTTTTTATTGTGCTGCAGCCAAATTTCATTATGAGTGTTTGATTTCTAGAATGTAGCAGATTAATACCTACAACACTTTTTGTTTGTTTGTTTGATAGTAACATCCTTTCATTCAGGAACTCAGACTGACTTGAAATGTGCTATGTAAACAAGGATGTCCAGAAAATTACATAAATCCTCCTATCTCAGCCTCTCTAGGTTTAGGGTTACAGGCATAGCCAACAGGCCAGGCTTGCAAATATCTGCATAACAGAAAAAGCTATGAAAACTACTGTAGTTCAGATATTAAGAAACATGGATATATGAAAAATAACATCAAAAGCAGCATGCTGATATCACCCTCACACTCCTCGGGCCCCTGACACTGCAGAAACAGAGACTTCACAGGAAAAAGTCGCCAATATCAAATATCAAATCACTCTGAGTACTAATAAGGCAAATACTTGGTTCCTATTGGATTTCCCAATTGTTCACTGTTTCCCATGTAATTTACTAAATTACCATTAATCTAAAGGACTAGAAATAATGCTATTTATTTCTTATTTATCACCCAAATATTAATGCATTCGGCTTATTCTCCTAAAATGAAAAATCTTGGAAATTAATAATAACTGGAATGAGTCCTGAGAAACAACATTGGAATTCAAAATAAGATAACTGAAATGATAGGTAAATTATCACTGCCATGAGCTATCTACAAAAGCTCAGAGAACCCAGTATTTTCTAGGAAATTTAATGGATAAAAATGACTGAGCAGAATACAGACATGTGATAATATTCAGTGATAAAAAGATCTCAGAGGTCACCACTTATATTTCCAAAATAAATAACTTTTAAATAAAAATTATGTCCACTGAAATGGGCATGATTGACTCAGGAATTAAAACTGTATAGTAAAAAAAATTGGTGAACATCGTATGTAGTGATGTCCAGAATGTATACTTAATTATAAATAAAATGCAAGGTATATAAGTTGAAATTTGAAATGTGACAATGTGAAGGAAAATATCATATGCTAAATATATCTTGTTAAAACTAAATGTTAAAGTGAATGATTTGTTCTTAAGCACGACTTTTATTAAACATCTCTGCCATGTATAAAATAAAATATTTTTATATATTCATTTATCACATATATGATTAATCTATATGAAATACTAATTGTCATAGTTATTTGGTTATTTATCATTGATCAAATATTCTGGGTCAAATTTTTATATTATATCTATACTTATAAGTTAAAAATCCTAAAATTAGTAAGATGTCATCAGCTTAGTAAAACAACCACAGGGTTATTTTTAAATATACTTAACTTTGTGCAATGTGAGTAGAGATATCACCTTTGTAGTTCAGTATGGGCACATCCACAATATACCATTATACCTTTTGATTTTAAGAAATTTTAAATAGTTATTTAGTTCTCGTCCTCATTTTATAAGAAAGATGAGTAAATCAGAGTGGTTGCAGAGACAGTTATGGAAGGTGCGTGCCTATAACCTTAAAAATACACACAGGAGTTAGAGACAGAAGGATTATTGTAGAATTTAGAGTAGTTGGGTTTCCACATAAGTTCCAGACTGGCTACATGGAGAGACCATGTCCACAAAGAAAAACCAAAATCAAAACAAAAATAATAAAATGTGGCTGCTTAAGCTGCTAAATTTTGGTTAGTGAACAAAGGTTAAATTTAATGTATCTTAAACTAATCACAATTGTGCAACTGATATACACATTAACATAGAAGAAAGAAAATTTAATCCATATGCACATAAAATAAATTATCCATAAGGATTATAGTATTTTGATTTATGAATACTTGAGTCCCAGACTTCATTCTGCTTTTTTCCCCAAGTACTGCTGACTGAATTAGATCTCACACACACTTTTTTTAACCTTTGTTCCTAGGCTATATCAGAAAACTTTCCCTAGCTCAGAGAGATAAAGATGTTTTTATCATGAAAACATCATCTTTTCCCTTTTTAGTGTTTTTCAAGTTCCTTATGTTATACAATGTCTAGCATAAAGCCAAACATGCTCTAAGTAAATTTATTTAATTAAATATATTCATATTCGTATTCGTATTCATATTCATCCTTCTTTATATAAACTCATGCATGGATTTTATACAGAGATGCTAACTGCTCTTGCTCTGTTTTGGAACAAGGGATAATTGTAAACCCCATCTAGAAAATATACTTCAAATCATTATCAGTAGTTACTTGACCAAGATCCTTTTAAAATATCTTTTAGAGAGGACAATATATTGACCTTAATAGTTTTTATGACACTGTGTCTTAAAAGTGTATTGACAGTATTGCCCAACAATTCTATGATGGATCAGAGATATGGCTTCCAGTAAAAATAAGCTCCTTAGAAGATTTTCTTATGTCTATTTTTTTCTAAAGGAATGATTGAAGGATTTTCAAAAAGCATTTGAGTCTAAGCAGGGATTTGAAATAAAACTGTCATGTTCAATTTGATATTTTATCATTATGACATATTAAGTTACAGGCCTGCCCTTATTTTATTGAAATCTACAGTATATAGGCTTGTATCCCAACTATCCTCTTGTCTAGAACAATGAAATTTTGAGAATAGATGTTACTTTGATATCTGAGAATTCTCATGGATGGTAAATGGGAAAAGAATGGTATAAATGTGGAGCAGAGGTCTCTTAGGTCTAATAGTGCCATTTCTCTTGAGTTGGGTATTCATTGCCTTTTGTCATCTGCAACAGAAATTTTAAAATGTTTGTCACCTTTATCTGGGGTTTTCTAGAGTCTCTACACAAGAGTACCTTTAAGCATAAGCATATTTCACTCCCTGGTTCCTAGGAATACTTCTCTGCTTTCTTCAGAATCCTTTATCTCTTCCTCTCCATTATATTTACATATAATCAAAATCTTATTCAATTACAAAACTCAGTAGCTCCCCCATATTCTCCTTGAATGCAATTATAAGTTTCATTCTCCTCGATTATGATGCTTTGCACGTTGTCAACATGTATTTACTGTGCAATTGCAATTATAAATTAAGCCTTTGAAATTGAAACCTGCTGTAACTTGTTCTCACGCTCTGGCATAATTTCTAAACAGAAATGTCTCCTTGTTTGTTATAGAGGAATCAATGGCCTTCATAATTGCTAAATATAAAAGGATGTGAAATAGAAAGTAGTAATGTATAGCATCCAGACATTAAGGACATACATTATCCACATATTTTGAATAAATTACTATAATTAAAAGTTTCAATCACTTGCAGCTATTAATGAAATAAACTTTTATTAAAAATAAGGTTTAAACTTTTTATGAGCTATCGCTGACTTTTTGCATAGGAATGGGATAATGGACCTGATTTTTAAGAAATATAAGGCATGAATTCACGCTTTCTATTTGCATATATATATATATATATATATATATATATATATATATATATATATTGAAGCCCTGTGGGATTAGATTGTGATACAAACTGACATATAAACCTGTCTTCCAACACCTGTAGAACCTCCACGGGACTGAACTAGGCCTTCTGCATAAGCAAGACAGTTGTATAGCTTGATCTTCTTAAGGGGCACCTGGCAGTAGGATCAGGATCCATCTCTGGTGCATGAGCTGGCTGTTTGGAGCCCACTACCTATCATGGGACACCTTGCACAGCCTGGAAGCAGGGGGAGGAACTTGAACCTGCCTCTACTGAATGCAGCAGGCCCTGCTGACTCCCCATGGGAGGCCTTACCTTCTGGGAGAAGGGAATGGAATGGGAGGGAGGTTGGGGGGAAATGCTGGAGAGGAGGGAGAAGGGAAGAGGGGGATCTGTGATTGATATGTAAAATGAATAAAAAATTTCTTAATAAAAACTAAAATTTAAAAAAAACTGTCTTCAATGGTCAAAGACTCTAATAGGAGAAATGAATTTCCAATATACTGATTTGTAAAAATAAGATGGGTATAGTATCTGTCATGTTGACTATAAGACTGTGAAGTATGGGTAAAAGAGGCAGTGAAATGCACAGAAAACCATGGTCAACCCAAAGAGTTCATCCCTGAAATTATTATATGTAGCACAAATCTTAAAAGGTCTTATTAATAAAATCAAACCTGAAGCTAGGTATTAGGGTGAATGCTGGAAGATCAGAGAAGCAGAACAAGCTACAGCCACCTCACCTTGCCAGGTCCTCAGCTGATCCTATTTCCTCAGACTGGAAACCTCTGTGTCCTCATCCAGAAAGAATCTCAGCTGAACTGTTGCTCAAAAGCCTAAAAGCTTAACCAGGCTATAGTTCCTCCTCCTCACGCCTTAAATACCTTTCTGCCTCCTGCCATTACTTCCTGGGATTAAAGGCATGAGTCACCATGCTTGGTTATTTCCAGTGTGGTCTTGAATGCACAGAGATCCAGGCGGATCTCTGCCTCTGGAATCCTAGGATTAAAGGTGTGTGCTACCACTACCTAACCTCTATGTTTAATATTGTGGCTGTTCTGTTCTCTGATCCCAGATAAGTTTATTAGCATGCACAATATTCTGGGGAACACAATACCACCACAATTATATTGCTAGGAGCAATATTTTAAAAAATCAACTTTACAAAACATGATGAAATACAGAAAGCATAAGGAGGATGTTGGCTAGTTGATTTGATACACAAGAAATTTTAGTGTGAATAAACAGGAGAGACATTTCCACAAGGGAGTATCCTAATGTGTGGGATGTCATACATGTTAGATTTACACAACTTTAATTATTTGATCAATGTACTGAAACCTTCATGTAGCATGAATCTTAAAAGTTCTTATTAATAAAATCAAACCCGAGGCAAGTTATTGGGGTCAATGCTGGTAGATCAGAGATATAGAATAAGCCACAGCTACCTCACCTCGCCGGATCCTCAGCTGGTCTTGTTTCCTCAGACTGGAGGCCTCTGAGTCCTCATCCAGAATGGGTCTCAGCTGAATTGCTACTCAAAAGCCCGAATGCTTAACCAGCCAAATGCTTCTAGTTTCTGGTCCTCACGCCTTATATACCTTTCTGCTTTCTACCACTACTCCCTGGGATTAAAGGCTTGCTTTCTGGGATTAAAGGTGTGATGAGTCACCATGCTTGGCTGAGTCCTTGAACACATGGATTTCTGCTTCTGGAATGCTAGGATTAAAGGTGTGTGCTACCACTGCCTATCCTTTATGTTTAATATTGTGGCTGCTCTGTCTCTGACCCCAGATAAGTTTATTAGCATGCATAATATTTGGGGGAATACAATACCACACCTTCATATATAACCAAGAAATTTGAAAAAATTATTTTGATATTATAATATAGAATAATTTAGAATGAGAGATAAACCAGAAAAAGAAAGTCATTTTTCAAACAATTATAAATATTCTGCCAAATATTGCTACTGGACATTTTTATGCAGGAGTCTATCTTATAAACTGAATAATTATATTGCCTTATGTATTGTGTAGCATGCTTTTTAACTATGTTAATATTTATAAAACTATAAGGACAGTGGGGGAATAAAGGACTAAAAGTGACAGTTATTGATACTGAAATTTTGAGGTCACTGCTGCTGCACATGCAGAGGTGCCCAGAATGCTGACCCAGGAAAAGTCAGGTTAAATCATAGCACTAAAGTAATATGAAGACAAACATGCCCTCTCATCTAATTGTGGTGTTCCAAACAAGCTGCTGCTGTTTTAAAACAGCAACCAAAATTAAGTTTGTGAAAATAACCAAAATAAACTGTTAAGAAAGAAGGAAACACTGAGTACTTTGTGTAAGTTGATAGACTTTTTTCTGTGTGAAAAAAAGCTAAGATAAGATGTTTTATTTCAGAGAGTTTCATGCATTTGAAGTCAGACATGCTTTGTCAGTTCATGTGCCTTCAAATCCTCACGTTTTAAGGTGAGAACCATCAACTAATAACTGACTAATTTGTGAGTCTACAAAGGTGTCCACATCCTCAAATACCACACAGTATAGAACTTGACATTCTCTTTTACTCAGGGCTTTTTTCAAGTGTTTTTATTTATTCTTTGAGAATGTCATAATATATATATATATATATATATATATATATATATATATATATATATAAATTATTTTGAGCATATCCACTTCCATTTGCCTACTCCATCCAGATCCTCCCTCACTTGCCTACTCACCCTACTTCATGTTATTTCTCTTAAAAAATAATAAAAACAAAAAACAAAGAAACATGGAGTCTAATTTGTGCTGGCCAGCTGTTCCTAAGCATGGGGCCTACCTTGGAGCATAGTTAACATACTCAGTGTCACTTAACTGAAAAAAATTGATTTTCTCTTTCTCAGAAGCTATTGATTTTGAATAGCTTGTGGCCAGAGGTAGAATATACTATGCAAAATGTATGTCATTAAAATGAGAGGCTAGAAAGAATGGCTAGATGGATATTTTACTAAGATCTGGTGGCAGGTGCAAAAAAAATACAGGATAATTCTCCATTGATTTAATCACAAACAAACACAGTAGTGACACACCTCTAAAAGGATGGTAAGTTGCCAATGCTTCACCTACTGTTTCAGTCCCACCAGCTCTAGAAGGGTTGCCTGAGAGTGGAGTGTGGATGTGTCAGAGTACAGCAGTAGTTCTTCTCCTTCATAACAAGTTTTCAGTTCTTGAGACTAGGCTGTCTTCTAAGAGTTATTATTGCATTTCTCTATGAGAGAAGTGAAGAGAAAACAGGGGGGAAGGAATATAGGTGGATGGAAGAAGACAAAGAAAGAGTACTTTCCACCAAGACTAGAAAACAAATCAGGAAGAGACAAACATACATCTATCTGTTCTCCTTGCAGTTGTAATCCTTTGTTCTCAGCTTATACTTCCTCTGACCTTGCCACAAACTACCCCAAGCTCAGGTTCTCACCCAGGAGAGATGTTTCCATAACTGTTTCCATAACTTCATGTAAGTTTTACTAGCTACATGAGTATCTCTTGATTGATAGGAAATTGCATAACTCACTAGAAGCCATGATGTGATGATTATAAATACAAACTTTAGAGCTGTGCTTCCTCAGATAGATGGATGTTTTTCCACTCGTACTTAAATAATTGTGTGCTGTATTTGCTTCCTGCTAAAAGCAATGATAATAAAATAGCATGGTAAGATGCTGAAGAGCAATGACTTGGTATAATTTAACTGTTTAGTATATAATAAGTGTTTATTCTGGAAGTTCATAAAAGATTGCCTATAAGGGACAGATTATTTTTTTGCAATGATTTGTAAGCAAATTTGTGCTCTTTCTCAGAGATCCTTGTGATCAAGGTAAAGAAGATAAATTTTCCCAGAATTTTTAAAAATGTACTTATCTATTTTACATCTCAACTGCAGTTTTCTCTTCCTACTCTCCTTCCAGAAATTTTTTTCTTATTCTTCTCTCATATATTACATCCCAATCAGTTTCCCCAGCTCCTTTCCCCCAACCTCTCCTCTCCACCTCCCATCTCCTGCATACCTACCCACCTCTACTTCCCATCAGAACAGAGCAGGCCTCCCAGGGATATCCACCAAACACATCATAACAAGCTACAATAAGACAAAGCAGGACAAATTTAGGTCAAAAGTTTTGTGGCTGGGTTGGTGTTCCAATCCCTCACTTAAGGCCTTCCCTGGTTACAGGCCAAGTCAGTCTCTGTATCCCATATTACTAGGAATCTTTACTAGAGTTACTCTTGTAGATTAAATAAAGTTTCCATTGCATTAGTTTCCCAGCTTGCCCCTAAAATGCCCCCCAATTCCAGTTGTTTCTCCCAATATTTTCTTCCCCCCATTTGATCCCTCCTGTTCCCAAGCCCATCTACCTCCAGTCTACCCATGAAATCTATTCTAGTTTCCCTTCCCAGGGAGATCCTCCAACAACGGAGGAGTGTTCCCCTTACTCCACATCCTAACCAACATGAGCTGTCACTTGTGTTTTTTATCTTAGTCATTCTGATAGATTAAGATGGATTTGCATTTCCCAGATGTCTAAGGATGTTGAACATTTCTTTATGTGTTTCTTGGCCATATGAGTTTCTTCTATTTATAATTCTCTGTTATTTGTACCTCATTTTTATAGGATTATCTAGTTTGTTGATGTCTAGTGCATTGGGTTCTTTAAATATTTTAGATGTTAGCCTTCTACCTGATATGAAATTGGTAAAAATCTTTGCCCATTCTGTAGGCGGCCGTTTTATCATATTGACATCCTTGCCTTACAGAAGCCTTTCATTCTCGTGTTGATCTTAGTGCTTGTGCAATTGGTGTTCCATTCAGGAAGCTGTCACCTGTGCCAGTGCATTCAAGGCTACTTCCTACTTTCTCTTCTATCACACTCAGTGTATCTGGATTTATGTTGAGGTCTTTGATCCACTTGGACTCATGTTTTGTGCAGGGTTTTAGATATGGATCTATTTGCATTCTTCTACATGTTGACATCTAGTTAAACTAGCACCATTTGTTGAAGGTGCTTTATTTTTTCCATTGTATATTTCTAGCTTCTTTATCAAAATTCAAGTGTCCATAGGTGTGAGGATTAATATCTGGGTCTTTGATCCAATTCCATTGATCAACATGGTGTCTGTTTTATGCCAATATCATGCAGTTTTTCTTACTAGAACTCTGTAATTTAGCTTGAAACCAGGGATACTTCTGAAAGTTCTTTTATTGTACAGGATTGTTTTAGCTATCCTGAGGTTTTTGTTTTTTCACTTATAGTTAAGTATTGTTCTTTCAAGGTCTGTAGAGAACTGTGTTGGAATTTTGATGGAGATTGCTTTGAATCTGTAGATTGCTTTGAATCTGTAGATTGCTTTGAATCTGTAGATTGCTTTTAGTGGGATGACCATTTTTACATGTTAATCCTGTCGATCCATTTTCTGATATCTTCTTCAAAGTCTTGAAATTATTATCATACCAATCTTTCACTTGCTTGGTTACAGTTACCCCAAGATATTTTTATATTATTTGTATCTATTGTGAAGGGTGTTTCTCAGAAAGATAATTTTTGAGATGTAGTAAAGAAAATGGGAAATATTAATATCTTCATTGGAAAATATGGGCTATCCAGGTACAGGAAATAGTACATAGAAGCTGAAAAAGGAAGATGCAAAAAAAAAAGACCATGGCATCCAAGCCAGTGCAACTTCAGCAGAGAGTTTAATGTCTCATGTGATTTGGCATTAGATCCTAACTGCCTTGCATGCCAAGCTACAGAAACACAAATTCCTATTCTAATCCCTGGAGAGTGATGAGTCATTGAAGTTTGTAGGTTGTTCATTTTCGTCAGTTTTTAATCCTGTGTAATACATGACTACCTCTATGTTATAGAACATTTTCTACCACAAAAGTATGTAAATTATACTAGCACAAAAAAAGCCTGAAAGCAATCAATCACTTAGAAGTTACCACGGCAATACTTCTTAGCTATCAAATCTCAGTATATTTAATAGGAAAAATGAAAAGAACTAGAAGAGTGTTTCATGTGGGCACTGACCATGCCTGTAACTAAAACAGTTATCTTTATGGAGTGGATCAACAACTTTCAGAAGCTAATGCAGCAATCTAAGAAATTTTATTAACATATGATAAAGTAGAAAAAGACTAAAATAAGTATACTGTTTATAGAGAAAGAAAAATGAAATAGTTAAGAATCAAAATATATCTATAACCACACAAATGTAATATTTAGTCCCAATAATAAACAAGAGTTAGAGAAGCCAGAAAGTCACAAGGATTCAAGTTTGCTTTTGCTAGAAACACTTTCTGATTTTACTCTAAGAAGGGATTTTCCCGTGATTTTTTTCAAAATTTTATTTATTTATTTGTGTCCATTTATTCATTATACTTTCAAGTTTTGATAAAACCTCATATTTTCACTGAATTGCACTGGATTTTGATTTTGGATTGGATAAAGATGAAATATTTTAAATATCACTTTTCACATATGAGACTGTGTATTACAATGGTTGTGAGCCATACAATATCGATGTTGGAAATCAAACTCTAGTCCTCTGTAAGAGATGAAAGCACTCCTAACCTCTGAATCTCTCCATCTCTTCAGTAGACATTCACTGCAGTAGAAAGTGTTAGTGAAAGCTGGGGAAATGTTTTAGATCAGTAAAGTTCATGTAACAGAAACAAGAGGACTTGAATTGGAATCCCAAAAGCCCAAGTGAAGTCCAGGGAGGTGGTATGCTTCTTTAACTCCTTAGCTTGTGGCAGGAGAAAGAGAATCGGATGGCTGGGGCTTGCTGGCCAGCAAATGTACCAAATCAATGAGTGTTTAAGGAAGATTAGAGGCTCTAATAACCAAAGAGTTTATTCTTAAAAGTCAAAATTATTTTGTATTATAAGATAATCCCAAAGCTACCCTCCAAGGCTGTTTTTCTCCTTTGTCTTTTCTTTCCAAACTTGGTTTTTGTAGTTCCTTTAACACTGCTGCTTCCTTAGTGTATTTTTTAAAATATTCATATATCTTTGGTTTATTTTTAATTATGTGTCTGTGTAGTATGTGCTTATAAATGCAGGTGCCCAAGTAGGCTATGAGCCTCAGATCCCATAGATCTTGAGTTACAGGCACTGTGAGCCACCCAATACAGAGGACCTTGAACTCTGACCCTCCACAAGAGCAGGAGTCTATGGTGTGATCTATAGTTCTTTTGTTTTAAAAAAAATCATGTATGTTATTGCTACAACTAAAATGCCTTTTTAATAACAAGATGATTTTTATAATAAAAAATATCAAAGAATGCCTAAATAATACAAAAAGATAGACCCCAGTTGCACATACACACATGCATACACACTCACACAATGCATGTGCACTACATATACCATGCACAAAAATAACTAAGAGAATAGACAAAATAAATAATTGATATAGCTTGTTTATCTTATTTATAGTAATATATATGTAGCTCTTTAATTTTGTGTAAGACATATATGCACTAAATCTCTGATAAACCTGTCAGTTTATGGGAGAAACACAGTTTTTGTGAAAATTTTTTTGTGAATATATTTTTTCATGTTTTGTTATATTGTTTTTCCAAATACAACATTCATCTGAGAGTGATGGAACAGGTACACACATATAATCCCAGAACCAGGGAGATAGAAGTTCAGGACTTCATGGATACATGAAGTTTGACACCACCCTGGGATTATAAAGACCTTCTCTCTCTCAAAAAAAAAAGTAAGCTCATGAGCAAATAAATAAGTAACTTTTAATTGTGTTATTCGGGGTTGAAAGACTATGTACATTTTGTGATAGAGTAGAAAATTATTCTAATTTTCTAGTATCCTTTTACTGAAAAAAGAAATATATTTTATATAAATATTTTTATTATGCTTTCCATTTGCATATCCTCCTCACATCCCTTCCCATTTGAGTCCATATTCTTTCTGTGTCTCCTTAGAAAACAGATTTCTAAAGAATAATAAAATAAAATAAAATAAAGACAATAATAGTTAAATAAAATAAAGAAAAACAAACAAGAATAGGAAACAACAGAGGAAAAAGAGCTAATGCAGAAGAAACACATGTTGACACAAAGAATGAACCTTCATTCATAGAGAAATCCCATAAAAGCACAAAACCAGAAACTGTAATATATGCACAAAGGAACTGTAAGGGAAAGAAAGAAGGAGAGAGAGAGAGAGAGAGAGAGAGAGAGAGAGAGAGAGAGAGAGAGAGAGAGAGAGAGAGAGAGAAGAAAGGAAAAGAAGATTTTCTGACAAAATATTGTGAGACAGAGAAGCTCCAAAGATGCCTTTGAGTTATTTTTGTGTTGGCCATCTACTGCTGGGAATGGGGCCTGCCCTTAAGAGTAGTTTGTATGCCCAGTGAAATTCAGCTGAAGAGAACTATTTTTTTCATTTTTGAGTGATTATTAATTGTACATAGCTTTTGGGTTAGATATGGGGGCTTGTGTCCACTTCTTGCAGTACGGGTTCCCCCTTCTGGTTTTGCCCCATGTAGGCCCTGTATATGAGTATTACAGAATGTCATTAGGAGTCATTTTATGGTTACCTTCCTTTGCAGAACAGTAGTATTTGGTTTTCTCCTAGGTCCCTGGTCTATCTATTTTCAGTTTCTTAGCCACCAGAGCATTATTAGTCAATGGTCTCATTTCATACAATGGGCCTTAAATCTAATCAGATATGGGTTAGTCACTCCAACAAGCTTTGTGCTACTATTACACTAGCTCGTCTTGCAAGCAGGTCATCATTGTGGATTGAAGGGCTTACAGCTTGGTTAGTGTTTACCTTTCTTCACTGGTATTGTGCAGTGTATCTTTCAGTACTATGAACACTTGTCTTGAATATATACATATATATTCAGCAATGGGGTCATTCCATCAGTTTGTGGAGAACAGATATTGAACTTGACAATTACCTGGGTTGTTTGGGTGTTTCCAAGGGACTCCTTTGGCCAACAACTCAATTAGATGAAACCCATTATCAGATTTGAAAGCTTCATTTGGTGATGGGAGATGTTCAGTTAGTGCTTTATCTTCTTTATTATTTGGCAATTTTATTTAGAATATTTTTATATATTTTTGTATTTTTGAAAGCTTCTGCTTTAGTAGGTTTCTATATGCCTCCCCAGATAGCATTAGTTTTAGCTGCCCATCTCTGTATATGATTTAAAGTAAATTAAATAATTTTTAATAATTTTCTCATAAAAAATAGTAAACTGAAAGTTACAATATATATGTGGAGAGAACCTGGTGCAGATCCATGTCAATCCTGCACTTGCTGCTTTAGTCTCTGTGAGTTCATATGAGCTTTTCTCTGTTGGGTCAGAGGTGAATCTGCTGTCTTGGTGTTCTCCATCCCCTCTAACTCTTCTTACAATCTTTCAGCCTCCTCTTCTGTGGAGTTCTCTGAACTCTGATGGAAAGGACTTGATGGAGACATTCCATTTAGAGATGTGTGTTCCAAGGACTCTTTCTCTGTATGATGTCTGGCTGTGGATCTCTACATCTGTTCCCATTTGCTGAAGGAGGAAGCTTCTCTGATGATAAATGAATAAACAAATAAATGAGTATGTTAGAACATCACTAGGAGTAATTTTGTTACTTTTTTTAGACTAGCAATATTTAGTTTTATCCTAGGTCACTGTGCTACCTAGTCTCTGGTTTTGGTCACACAAGTAGTATCACATATGGCTTCCATCTCATGGAGTGAGCCTTAAGTCAAATCAAAGTTCTGTGCCACAATTGCCCTAGTCTATCTTGCAGGCAGGACAGATTGTAGGTCAACGGTTTTATTTCTGGGTTGGTGTTTCCATATCTCTTTTTGTAGTCTGCGCAGTACCTTCCCACACCAAAGACAACTGGAACATAAGAGGGAAGGTTCCATGTATGTAGGCACTGGTTTGAATTCTTCATGTTCAATGAGTTGTGTGGGTGTTGTCCTTGGCAATAGGGTTGAGCTGTTAGTTTGTTGAGAGAAACCCATTGTCTTGGCAATAGCCTAGGTTATCTGGTGATTTCTATGAGAACCCCTTAGCCAAAAACTCAATTGAATTTTTACTCAGTCATGTTACTTTTATGGTACTCCCAAGTGTAAACGAGTGGGTCTCTGATTCTTATGCCTTCTCTTCAGGCTTTTCCCCTTCTGTTAGTTTTCCTTGTCCAATTTCAATGTGATGGTTTTGTTTTATCTTATTATATCATATTTTGTTATGTTTTCCTGACTCTCAGAAGCCTATTTTTTTCTAATGAGAGAGGAGGAGAAACTGGGAGGAGTAGAGGGAAATGAAACTATAATGAGGATATATTGTATGAGAAAAGAATCTATTTTCAATAAAAAAAAATTAAGATAAAATAAAGTTCTCTAAAGCCACAAATTTTTGTTACTACTTCACTGATGTATTCCATTTTTTCTTTCTTCAGCATACAAATATATTTGAAATTATAAATAGAACTTCATCAAAATATAGTAAATAAATGAACAATATAAGGAGTAATTATGTATAAATTTTTAATAGATTTATTTATAAGTACTATAAATATTGATGCAGAAAGTCAGCTCTCTGTGTGAAGCATTAGTATATTTCATGCTTTTCTACTCTAAGGCTCCTGCCCTACCTGTAGGCTTGGATAGGCTTTGTTTAAGGTGCATAAGCACATAGCTGTATCTAAGAAAAAAAATGCAGCTTCTATTCCAGGGGTCTAGCAGTGCAGGGCACAACATTCTTTTATTTATTTTTCTTTCTTTCTCCGAGTTTTGATTTTTCCACTGAGTTCTCTATATTTTAATTACAGAATGGTTTAGTTCCTGCCAGGTAGCCAGAGTGCAGGGCAAGAGTTGGACAGTTAAAATTCAGGATGCCTCTAAACCTGTCCCTAAGCTTTTATTTAATTATTCTTCTGGCTGACCTTGGACAGTCTACCTCCTGGATCCTGCTGCCTTCAACCACAGGAAATCTGACCTTAACCTGCCTTGTGCTTCCTGCTCAGTATGAAGTTTTATGTTGATACTTTATCTTATGTGTAAATGCTCTATACTCCTTTGTGAAGCATCATTTCAGATTGTCAGCACCACTATGGGTTCATTTTTACTTTATATTTACTTTGAAAAATCACAGAAATCTGAGATGAGAACATTCACAAAGAAAAAACATATTAGTCTTAAATAAAAATTCATATATGAAACATTACCTATACTAACACATGCTATTCTTGATTGTGACCAAGCCAGTTATTAATATTATAGTATTATATTTTATATTTTTATTGTATTTTAATTCATTTTCATTTGTATGTGTGCATTTGTGTATGCCTGTTTGTGTGAAGGCAAATTCTGCGGTTCTCTTGGGGACATCAGAGGAAAACTGGTAGAGTCAATTCTCCCCTTCCTAGGATCAAACTCAGGTTGTTAGACTCAACAGCAGGTTCTGAGACATCTCTTGAGTATTAATATTATAGTTTCATAATCTCTGAAAAGTTTAGATAAGATTAGTATTATGAGGTACATTAAAATATTACTTGTTGGAAACCTAGATTTGATGGGGGAATGTCTTTCTGTATGCTGTGAAAATATGTCACTCTGATTGGTTGATAAATAAAGTTGTTTGGCCTACGGCAATGCAGCTTAGAGGCAGGCAGGAAATCCAAACAGATGGGAGGGAAGAGAAAGACAGAGCAGAGGAGATGCTGCGAGCCACCGCCATGAGAAGCAAGATGTAAAAGTACCGATAAGCCACAAGCCATGTGGATAAATTATAGATTTATAGAAATGCATTAATTTAAGATATAAGAACTAGTTCTCCATCACTGTTATTGATCTAGCTGGGATCTCCTGCTCTCTTTCCCTCAACCCTCACCCTTCATTGCTCCCACTCATGTCCAGGTTGTTCATGTAGATCTCAGCCATTTCTCCATCACTGGGCGATCCTCGTGTCTTTCTTGGGGTCCTATTTTCCAGGTAGCCTCACTTCACTAGTGATGTGAGTAGCAGTCCAGTCATCCTTGTTCCACATCTAGTATCCTCCCATGAGTGAGTACATACCATATTTGCCTTTCTGAGTCTGGGTTGCCTCACTCAGGATGATTTTTTTCTAGATCCATCCATTTGCCTGCAAACCTCATGATGTCATTGTTTTTCTCTGCTGAGTAGTATTCCATTGTGTATATTTGCCACAATTTATTTATCCATTCTTCAGTTGAAGGGCATCAACAAGGAATAGGAGACAATGGTAAATGAAGACCACACGAGAAAAGGAAGAAACAAAGTGCTAAAGAGACCCACAGAAATCCACAAAGATACCTCCACAAAAGACTGCTGGCAATGGCTGAGAGACAGCCAGGACTGACCTACTCTGGTGATGGGATGTCCAAACACCCTAATAGTTGTGCCAGAAACCCCATCCAAGGACTGAGGAATCTGGATGCAGACATCCACAGATAGGCCCCCAGTGGAGCTTCGGGAGTCTAATTAGGGAGAAAGAGGAGGGTTTATATGAGCGAGAATTGATGAAACCAAGGTTGGATAAAACATAGGGACAAATAGCCAAACGAATGGAAACACATGAACTATGAACCAAAGGCTGAGGGCCCCCAACTGGATCAGGCCCTCTGAATAGGTGAGACAGTTGATTGGCTTGATCTGTTTGGGAGGTATCTAGGCAGTGGTACCAGGTCCTGGGCTCATTGCATGAGTTAGCTGTTTGAAACCTGGGATTTATGCAGGGATGCTTGGCTCAATCTGGGAGGAGGGGACTGGACCTGCCTGGACTGAGTCTATCAGGTCGATCTCAGTCCTTGGAGGAGACCTTGCCCTGGAGGAGATGGGAATAGGGGTGTGCTGGGGGGAAGGGGAGGGAGGCAGGAAGGGAGAGAACAAGGGAATCTGTGGCTGTTATGTAGAACTGAATAGTATTGTAAAAAAATAAAATAAAATAAAATAATAACAGTAATAATAATAATAATAAAGAAAATATGACAAAAAGATATAAGAACTAGATAACAGGAAGCCTGCTGTGGTCATAGTTTAAAAATAATATTAGCCCGTTTGTGTTTATTTGGGCCTGAGCAGCCACAGGACCAGTGTGTGAGAGAGATTTGTCCTGACTGCAGACCAAGTGGGTCACAGGAAATCTTTCAGCTACATATATTCATATAGAACATTCCATCATAAACATCATAAAAGCTTACCAACATACAATTAATTCCCTCATTCAAATTAATCCTCTCAGCTCTAATAATCAAGCAGGTGATGCATTTTATACTTAGATGAAATAGTTCTTGATTATATCCAACTTCTGCAACACACACACACACACACACACACACACACACACACACACACACGTTTTCTGATTATCCTACAGAGTGATATACCTCCCAATAAGTCGGTATACCATATAAAGACCATGACATCCATTTAATTGAGAAACTGTGATCTGACAAATAAAATCTAAGTGACTGCCTTGAACACTGCTAATTATACATAAAGTCATGATCTTAGTATTGTATATGGAACTACAAAATTTTTAAATGCTGTTATTGAAGCAATGAGAGAAAACAGTAAATTCTAAATGCATTGCGTTTTTGCTTCACAATCGCCAAGGAAGAATTTGATTAATATTAAAAGCATAAGATTCTACTGCCTCATGAAGTGATGTTTTATTATTCATGAACAAGTGATTCCTTAATAAGTGGTCCATGGGAGAAATCACAAGCAGGTTATAAGAGGCAGTGAGGAAGACCAAACTTAAGAAGATGCCAAAAAACAAAAGTACAGAAACTATTTAAATATTAAAAAGTCAACAAAGGAGAGCCACAAGAAAATCAATGTCCACAAAGGTGAAAGAAAAGGATTAGCTAAGAATTTCAGAAGTTTTGCATGCCACTGATATCTGTAAAAAAAAAATGTCTTTCTGAGACCAACTCTGAACACAGGAACATGGCCTCTATTGATGTCCATAAAGTGAAACCAGACTGCTCTTTGGTGGGAATTCTAAGCTCTGGGCTCTGTCTCTACAGGTGAGTTTCAGAAAGTCTAAGTTCACATGATATCACCATAGTTTGATTTTTAAAAAAACTGAAATCTAGAACAGGATATCAGAAGACAGAGGTCAGAGATGGAAAGGTGTTTTTGTTTTGTTTGTTTGTTTGTTTCCCTCATCATATCAATGCTGAACTATTTGAAAGCAGATGTTTAAAGGTACAATTTGAAGTGTGCCCACAGTGCTGTGATTGTTTCTAAAATTTGCTTCCACTTGAGGAACTGCCCAGCAGGAGCTCTACATCCACAGGATGATGATGACAATTTCCATTTATGACCCAAAACTTGCTCCTGGAGAGAAACATTTCATTTCTGACTGTGACTCTAAACTATGTGCGTATTCTCTCACAGTATCTCATTGATGACCCGTTTAAAGAAAAAAGATGCAGAAGAACTCCACTTATTCAGGAGAAATTATTATTTTTTTAATCCTTAGATGCCTCAAAAATTACCAGTAGATAGAACTTTGGAATCATCTCTAGTCCTTTAGTAATCCCATCTTTTTTTATCATTAATATAAAGAGAAAGTAACCTACTAGAACCAAGACAGTGTAAGAGTAACACATTTATTTTGATCTAACTATGTGATTAAGAAAAATTGTACACAGATATATACATGTGGATATTATTTATGTTAATACAGAAATTGACTTTATACTGCAAAATTAATCTATGTACACATGTCACAAAGTACAGAAATGGATATATACAGAAAATGACGGTTGGACCCTTCTCATCCTAATCCTCAACTTGTGCCCCTGTTCTTAGATTAACTAAAAGCACAATGGTCATCAAAAAATAGTCTTAGATTATTAAAGGAAAATAACTCTTGAATGTGAGGTATAAATGTTTATAATTCTAAGATAATAGCTAATGCAAGCATATTGAGATATTAGGCCAAGTTGTATTTATATGTGTAAATATTTTTAAAACTGTTTTTATATTCCATAGCTCAAGGAAAGAGAAGTTTTAATTTTTTCCTTGAGGTAGAATCTTACTCTGTAGCCCAGCCTGTAATGGACCTCAATAAGTAGCCAAGGCTGGCCTTGAACTTATTGGGATCCTCATCCCTCGGTTTTCTGGGATTACAGGTGACTTCTCACCTTGATTTTAAACATTGATTTTTAAAAAAAAGAATACCAATATAGTTTTAATATAATGATTGTAAAAATGTATGAATTACAAAATGTGTAGTAATCACATCAACACAACTGGCATTTCTATTTCCCGGAGTGTCGATCACTTCTTTGTAACTGCAGTTCATTAAAACATGTATTTCATTGGAGCTACCCCCTTTTAGAGCTACGTTTGACCTAGATTTCAGTTGTTCTTGCCTTCCTTAGTGTTTCTACTAAATAATCATTTGGAGATTATGTGTGGTTTGCTTTTTATGAAAGAGCCACTGAATTTCTTTCATAGAGCCAGCAGGCTGTTAGCCATGCCCTAGTTGTATGTAGGCACAATGGCCCATCACAAACTCTCAGGCTGCCTGAGCCTAAGTAGACATAAGCCACAGAACTGTGAACGCTGTGAGGATTGCAGCAAGTCTTTCATTCTGAAGAAGACAAAACTCCAGGCAGTTACTAGAAGTCACACTGAGGTACTCAATCACCCCTTAAGCTTCTGTTATAGCTCACTAGAGCTACTTTAAATTTTTTATTTTATTTGTAATATTAATTACTACATTTCATCTAAGAAGTTTCGGGCTCATTTCACTTTAAAATTTTTTTATCATAAGGAAGAGTTAATGCCTTTAAAATTCTAAAATTAACTTAAACTTTAATAGATTTCTTTCTGAGAAACATTTGGATGTTTATCAAAATGCATGAAGCTTATTAGAAGAAAAACACACTACAATCAGAAACACAAATTTCTAGTAACAATGCTTCTTGTGGAAATATCTGTCTTTAAAGCCAGTTTTTATTACAAAGTCTTTGCAAATTAGACAAACACTATTTATTAATTTTGTATTTATCAGAATACAGTGCTCTTACTACTACGTGGTATAGGAATGTGTGTCAGGAAATTATAGACTGTGATTCCCTCTGTACATCCTTGGGAGTTTTTTCATTTTTTGAGATTATCATAAAATTACATATTTTGTTCCTTCTTTTTCTTTCCTCCAAACCTTCTCATATAAGCTTCTTGGCTCTCTTTCAAATTCATGGCCCATTTTTAAACACATTATTGCTACATGCATCTATGTATACACATATATTCCTAAATACAACCTACTCAGTCTGTGTAATGCTTCTTGTGTGTATGTTTTGAGGTCTGACAATTTGGTAATGATAACATTGGTGTGCCCTTCCCTGGGGAAGCCCATTTCTGCCATTCCAGTGTTCCTTCGGTGCTGCAGTTCTCTGTGTAGGGTTCAGGCCTCATGGCTCCCCCACCCCATCCTATCACTGACCACTGCTGCAGTTCTCTGTGTAGGGCTCAGGCCTCATGGCTCCCCCACCCCATCCTGCCACTGAGCACTTTATCATGTCTGTTGTTGCCTTTCTTCAGGATACATTTCGGCACTCATATTGTTGAGACGTAATGGGTGTATCTTCTGACATTACTAGGAAAGCCTACAACTACCGCTTTACTAAACAAGTTTATTTCCTAACTACATTTCTAAATATTTGTTCTTATACTACACATGGCGTAGTTCTCACTCCTCATCAAGGAAACTGAAAACATAATGTCAAAATGCAGAGTTGTGAAACCAAAAATTTTATAATTCCATACACTGTTCAATCAATTCTTTCCTAGTTCTTGATCCTGTATTTGTTTCTTTGTTTATTACATTTTAAAAACGTCAGTGGTTTAACTTACAGATAGATCTTGTATCTGTACTTTTGGGTGTCAATTATCTGAAGGGTAGTTAATATTCTAATTTATCCTGTAGTTTTTTTTTTTTAATGAGTGGGGTTTTGCTCAATATTTTTATCTGAGACTATTTCAGGAAAACTGATGCCTCCAATGGACAAGTGTACCACCGTAGTGTCCAGGGATTACATCCTAAGGCATTTATAGTTTATAAAGCCTATTAAACAAAGTATGAATTTGTCATAACTGCATTTTAGTTTTATCTAAGAAATACATCTTATCTAAGAAATAAATGCCATTGTCTATACCCTGGAATAGTCCAGAACACAGCAATAACAAGAATTAGAGCCAGTTTTTCCATGTACTATAAATATACAGTAAATATTGTTTTTATTATGGTCATCACATGCTGTCATTATGCATTTTGAGTGTATTAGAAAATAATTGCCCTAAAATTCTATAAATGTTTTAGACAAGAAGGAAATATTACAGATTATAATTTATTCCCTTAATGACATGTTAATTTTTTATTTATATCTCTCTTACCTCTCTGAAAAAAATCTGTTCTCAAGGAACATTAATTTTTTTTACAAGAAAACAATAAATTTCCAGTGTTTTCAGACACTGATATTCTCTACAGGAGAAGATTTCTTGGAGTCAGTACTGGTAGCAATGTCACTTCATTCCTCAAACTGAAGAAGTGTGGTAATCTCATAGTTTTATTTTGTAATAGCACTATTGAGATAAATAAATAATAATGGAAACTAAAAAGAAAGATGCTTCAGTTAATTAATTTGAGAAATAACACATGCCTTATTTTCCTCAATGAATGTTTTTAATGATTTAATATTCCTTTTGTGAATCTTGAAAGGATTTACTTAAGTGAATCCAGTAGTCCACTCATACACTGGAAAATCTGCTTTCTTATTCAACACACAGTAGTGCCAGGTAATGTGTTAGTCAACTGCATAGCATAATTTGAGAGTGTTTCTTTAAAAAATATGAAGACATTACACAATGTTGATTGAGTTAGGTTAAATAACTTCATATACTTGCAAATGGCAAACATTATATCTTATTTAGTGCTGTTTTGGGACAGTATTTTTCAGCAGTTTTATTAAACATAGTCACATGCCAAAACATTCACTTTATATAATTGTAGTAATGTAATCAAATCACTAAATAGTATATATTGGTGGATTGATGGAGTTATATTTTACATGGCATTAAAATTCTGAAATAAAGGTATGTACAGGTTAGTGATTGAACTACAAAAGTTTCCTCTAAGGAGATTAAATGATAAATTTTCTTGAGAAAATTAAGTAGTTACAAAAAACTACTAAAATAATGCATATAATTCAGGTAGTTTTTGTTTTTGATTTATCATGGCACTCAGAACTGGGCTCTAATGTGCAAACCCAAAGAGACAAATTTTACATGAGTTACAAACTTTGAAGAAAATGATTATGTATATTAGCTGGCTTTAATTTTTTCTGACAACCTAAAAGAAATAAACAAAAAGCAGGAAATACTCATTTTGGATCATACACTTAGAAGTTTCAGTACAGAGTCAGGCAATTCATTTCTTCATGTAGCTGAAGTGAACTGTGATGGAGCAGGATTGCTCACATACAGATACAGAAAGTCCAGAAAAATAAGAGGAACAAATGTGTCCTTGAAAGTCCTAACCTCTAGTGACCTGCTTACTCCAGACTCTTAATTCACTTCCACCACTCCACCCTGGTGCACAGAGGACAAAGCCTTGGATACATAAGTTATAAAGGGTGCATTTAAGATTCAAATAATACTAATTTCAATGTCTCAAACATAAATTTTTGCAATAAATTAGTTATAAGGGGTTCTATTTTCAATAGATGCCTTTTAATCAATAAAAATCTTGATGAGTATGCATGAATGAATTACTGCCTTATAAATAGAAGAGAAAATACTTATACTCTCAGTTAGATGTGAGAAATGTAAATCATACTTAGAAAAATGCCAAAATGCTTCTTCTGAGGAAACTCATGAGGCTATGGAATGAAGATTAAATTCTTCACAGATAAAGATGTATTCACCATTTGAATTTACTAAATTTATTAAGACAGTTTCTATCATTGTTTAGATAATAATTCCTAAATTATCTTGAAATCTCCATGGAACAAATACAAAAAAATACAAAATGCCTCATTCATATTCAAGTACTAGACTATTTATTCAAGTCTCATCTTCATGAAAGAAAAGTATATTTTTTATTAAATTTTACTGGTTTTCTAGAAAACTGAATGATTGTTAAATAGGAGGAGATTATAAAAATCACTTTCTCATCCTCTGGTTCTTATCATCTCTCAAAAAACAAAATAATTAAAAAAAATCACTTTCCTGGAAGGTAGTGAGAAACTTATGCACAGGATTAAAGGGAAACGTTTTTTGCGAAACGTTTTGAGAAAGTCATTGTCTCAGAAATACATTAAGAAGAAAGGTACTTAGGGATTATTATATATTTGTAGAGGCTTAAAAAATTTAAATAATTTTATTATCTTATTCTAAAAGGGGTTTTATATGTTGGGAAATACAAATATAAAATATGTAAATATATCTTAAATCTATAATAGAATATATTAAAGACATGAATATACTAAGTGAACGTTACATATTAAATATTACTTTATTTGCTTTTTTGTAGAGATGACAGCGAGAAAATTCATACTCAAAATTATAACTCATAGATACCTTGTGCAAATATTTAATACAAAAAATATGTTTTGCCATGAGATCCATATATATATGGATCAAGCATGAAGAACAGATTATTATTACATGAAAAAGTTGTAACTGCCAGGCACGGTAGCTGTCAAGTCTAGTCTTAGCACTAGGATTGCAGAGGCAGATAGATCTCTGAGTTCACAGCCATTCTAGGCCAACCTGGTCTACATAGTGAGTTCCAGGCCAAGTAGGAATGCATCATAGTGTGGTCCCCCACTTCTCCCTCTGGGTTTCCATTTTCCCTTCTCTGTTAACTCTCTTCCTACTCATCATTCTCTACTATTGCACAGTCAATTCATATTATTATGCTTCCTGTACCATTACTGGGTGAAACCCCTCATGAGGACAGGGGTCATGGGTATTCTCATTTTCTTGGCTCATTGATGACACCTTACTGGAGAAGTATCTGACAAGTATCAGATACTTGAGAGAAGTTTGTGGGCTGAATAAATTACAAAAAGTGTATGTCTACCCAATGCCATATGCATAGAGAAAAGTGTGTTCCAAATAATTTTTAATACTCTCCAATTTGCTTCTTGTTATAATGCATCATTTTGACAAGTAGAGGAAGTCAAGTTAGAACTTTTAAATTATGGTTTCAAAATAGCAGCACAAGTAAGTGTTCTTTACAACATATTTTGAATTAATAAAACACATTTTATTGAATTTTAGATAATTGGTGCTTTTTTAAAAATTTCCAAATTTTTTCACACAGATCGTCTCTCTGCTTTTTCTTGAGCAGTCAACACCTGGACTTCATGATTGTCCCTCTTGTATCACATGATATAGAAAAAGTCAAACCTTGGGGCTCCCAGCAGAGTACAAGGAAATAGACCAGCTATCTGCGAGACACAAGCACTGAGGGGTTAACTTGTCTTTATGTATTTTTAAGACCTATGCTGCTGCAAACAGGAAAATGCTGCATTTGCTCTCAAATCTGGCAGGAAAGATAATGAAACATTAACTGAAAAATAAGACAAATGTGACGGCTTCCATCACAGGACACCTTCAAGAATAAGTGTTATTGGGGGTGGGGAGGTGGCTCAGTAAGAAAGTACCTGCTGTGTGAGCATGAGGACCTGAGTTCAGATCCTCAGCACGCATGTAAAGCCTGCCTGAAGACTACCTCAGTGCTGAAACACCAATCTGAGGAGTCACTGGCTATCCAGCTTAGCTCTAGCTTCTAGGAGAGATCCTCTCTCAAATCTAAGGTGGAGAGCTGTAGAGGAAGGCATGAAATAAACATCTGGTTTCTGTAACATGAATCTTAAAAGATCTTATAATAATAAAAAAAAATCCCAGAACCAGATGTTGGCATAAATGCTGATAGATCAGAGATACAAAGGAACAAGTCATAGTTACCACCTCTTACCTCACCAACTCCTTAGCCTGAAAAACCCTCAGCCAATAGGCCTCTAGCCAAATGAGCTTCCTCAGCCAAAAAGACTTCAGCTGAAAAAGCCGCTAGCTGAAAGGGATGCTTCTGCTGAAAGACCTTTAGTTCTTGTCTCCTCACATCTTATATACCCTTCTCCTCCCAGCCATCACTTCCTGTGATTAAAGGTGTGTGTGCTTCCCAGTACTGAGATTAAAGGTGTGTGCCACCACTGCCTGGCTCTGTTTCTCTCATGTAGTCCAGGGTGGCTTTGAACTTACAGAGATCCAGACGGGATCTGCCTCCCAAGTGCTAGGATTAAAGGTGTGTGGCACCACGGCCTTGTCTCTGTGTTTAATCTAGTGGCTTGGTCTTCTATTCTCTGATCTTTAGGCAAATTTTATCAGGGTTCACAATATATCACTACAGGTTTCCACATGCATTTGCTATCTAAATGCACACTCATGAATACATACCACCCACACACTCACACACCTCCATGAAAACTGAATATGGTCGCTATTTTACATAGAAATAGTGAAAGGTAAATTATGTTTTCATTTCTGTATGTTTATCATTCATTTGTAAAGGTAATCATGTGCCAGGTATCTCTCAGTTTATATTACAGACAATACATATGGAAATAGAGTCAACTACAGAGTTGGGTCCAAAACACAGGTCTTGAAGCCAGAGAGACACAATAGAGTGTTAGAGCTTTGGTAACACCACTGGGGTTGACATTCTTTGATAAACTGCTGGAGTTAAATAGGTTAGTTCTACTCCCCCTTCTATGTGGACAAGTACATAGAATATGCAGTCCTATGTGAAGTCCCCAACAAGGTTTCAGCCACTGGTGAGGAGGTGTTGATTTAAAGGTCTCCTTAGTTAGAGTCTTGCTTTATCTCCCTTCAGAGGTACCAATGCAAAGCCAGTCTTTGTTAACTGATTTTTAATAGAGAAACTAAAGCTGCCAGGACTTTTTAAGAAACCTGATAGCATTAGACATAAGTACTTCTGGGATGCCTGAGTCTTAGCCAGAAGCTATGTGGTGTCTGTCTGTTTCCTTGCTGTGTTCAGCCTAATTAATGGTTGATCCTAACACCTTTTTAGCATACTTATCAACGGTTGCCATCTGCTCCCCTGAAAATACTTGGAGGATAGGTTCCTCTGTTATTTTTCTTTATTTTCTACTTAGAAATAGGAATCACAAAAGGAAGAAAAGTAAAATGTGCCCCCTGACAGTTTTGTAAACTTGAACACATGGTAAAAATGCTTGCTCTGCAAGAATGAGGACCTGAGTTTGAATCCCCAGGACCCACAGAAAAGCCAAGCACAGCTGTGATTACCTGCAACCTGAGGATTGGTGGCAGAAACGGGTGAATTCCAAGTGCTCACTAGCCAGCAAAGATGGGGAAATGGTAGGGTTTCAGTTCAGTGAAACACTTGTCTCAAGTAATAAAGAGGGAGTGATAGAAGACACCCAGTGTTCTGTTCTGCCTTTGTTGTATGCATAGACCCACTACACACATGAGAGAGAGAGAGAGAGAGAGAGAGAGAGAGAGAGAGAGAGAGAGAGAGAGAGAGAGAGAGATGGAGGGAACATACATAGACTCCAAGCAAATTAAGACAATGCATAAACTACATACAGACATCTAAAAGCAAATATTGACTTATATGCCTTCAGATGGAATTTTTCCAGTGATGAAGAAGAATCTCCAACATAGACCCTCCTCTCACACCTGCGTCTCTCAATGAATCAGTCACTGTGGTGATTATGATAGAAATCACTTTTCTGTTCTTGGTACTCTTTACTTATAAATATAGCTTAGACAGCACAGCTTGGCTTAGGCAACCTGGGGGATTTATGTGACTATATGGAGCTTCAAATGTCATTTTTTTACTGGGATTTTATTAAAGTGATGATTTTGAGATTTGTCTGTGTAGCAATAGTTCATATACTTTCAAGGGTGTCAATTGTTCAGTTGGGTACATAAATCATAATGTCTGCCCTTGATACCTTTATGAGTAATGCTATCACAAATGTTGTAAAAGATACATATATTTTTCTCTTGTGTACAAAAAAAACAGAGCAGAATTGCTAATGTCTATGTGGATGTCTAGAAATATCACAAGATTTTCCATAGCTGTGCATCTTCTAGACTCACTAATACAGAATCTCTCCAGCAGAAAGAGAAGCACACTGGCCCAGCCACAGCCTAGTATTTTTTTTATTTTGTTTTGTTAGGGATGAGCTGTCTCCTTTCCCTTCTACTTCAGATTATCTCAAGTTTTAAGAATTTACTACATTCTTAAACTTACTAGACACATGTAAAGTTCCTTTTCGTAAGTGGCAGTTCAAGTACCCTCCCCTTTCTTGAGTTGGATAGCTTTTTGAAATTGTTGGAGTTCTTTACTTCTTCTAGAAATGTTTGACATGCAGTCATGCGTATGGCAAAGACCTTTTCAATGGCTCCATATTCATTTCTTAGAATATTAATTCTTGATAGGAAAGTAAACCTTCAGTTAATTCCTTCTTTTCTTTTATTATGTTTTAGTGCCCTGTTTTGCCAATGTGTGAGGTCATTGACATAGCGATCAGTACCTGCTCTTTCTAAAGCTTCATTTACAAAGACTTAAATATGTGTGTCAAGAATTCACCTGACTCCTGTGACTGCAACTTTGTGACATCATTCAGGAAAATAAGAGTAACATGCTTTTAAGAGATATTGGGAGATAATCTCAAGAATTGGCTCAGTGGTTAAGAACTTTTACTTCTCTTTCAGGGGACTGGAATTTTGTTCTTATTACCCATACTGTGTAGTTCAAATGCCTGTGACTCTAGCTTTAGGTGACCTCTTCTGGACACCATTAGACACATACATTCATGTATTCATACTAATATGTAGATAAATATATACACATAACTAATTAAAGGAGCAGAAATGTTACTCAGCTAATATTGTAACACTTGTTTAAACAGAGGTACTGTGGTTAACATTTAAGAAAGGGAATCCATAGGAATATTCTTACAAATACTGATCTTTAATGTAAAAATGTTCACTTGATTTTTATGCCTTTTTCATATTTTTACTTAAAATTTAGAGGCTACATATATAAATATTCAAAATTTCAGAAAATTTTATACATTCTACTGAACTAACTTCTAATCAGGTTATGGTTTCTCTATCTCAGATTGTACAGTTCCCTCAATGCCTACTTTAGAAATATTGGTACAACAGCTTCTTTGTTATCATTTAAGTTGTACCATGATCCATCTTTACTTAGAACTTCTAATGACATCATACAGGAGCAGGAGACACCCCCATAACTGAAAATTCTTTCTCCTTTACTTTGGTTTCCTTGTTCACTCTTTGGGCCTCTTTCAGTTCTTGGAGCAGTTGGAAAAATCCCAATCCTCAGGCAAGATACAAACCATGTAGCTTAGAATGAAGAAGGACTAAATTTATATAGAGACATTAGAATTTCAAGTTGGCAAACAGAGAATTCAAGCCACCTTGCTATTGTGCAAAGGATCCTATTGAGTGGCATCTGTTTTATGGTTTAAACTGAAGGGTAGCTGTAGATGACAGTTTTTGTTTGTTAAAATTGTGATTGTTGCAGAAAAGCTCAAACCTCTTGTAAGTAAAAAAATCAGACATAGTATTGCAAGAGGTGACTGTAATTCTTATCATAGTTTATAAGGTGAATGCACTGACATCTCAGTTACTTGACTGTGAACATGCCTGAGATGCCACAGCTCTAATTTAAGCTCCCGCTAATTGATGTTAGTCCGTTATAATTTTCTTATTTTTAACCAATCAAAACATTTGTATCTCATTGGTCTCACCCAGAAGCCTACTGTCCCCATATGTACACATCACTCATTCTCCTACTTGATCTAATGCTGGAATTAAATGTCCTTGTGAGGAAGGGTGAGCTACTAGGTCTGGCATTCACAGCCCATCTCTGTGCTATAATTCTTTCCACAGTGTTTAACTAATCACAAAGGCAGTTATTTATCAGCTACCACCTGCCTGATAATTCAAGGATACGTCCAACAGTGAAAGAATTCTGTCTGTAAGAAGAGATATTTGGTTTTTGTTATTAATAGGTTTGTTTTATTACTATATCTATGAAATCTACAACTCTCAAGACTTACCTGAAGGAACATACTGATGGATGGATGGATGGATGGATGGATGGATGGATGGATGGATGGATGGATGGATGGATGGATAATGGAGTAGATTTTTGGTATTAAAACATGCATAACAGCAATAAAGTATGTCAATAGCAAGAGTTACTTTCACATTAACAATAATAAATCTAAATCCACCGGGTAATTAAACATATTTCTATCTAATGATTACTTTCACACATAGAAAATGATCTTCTATGGTAAGAAAAAGATCTTGTACTAGCTGATGAAAGTTACTCATAGCACTCAGCATAACTTTGTCATAACTATTTCAGAGTAGGCTTTACATTTGTATTTTATTTCCATCAGATACAGTTTTGAACAAATGAATCTTATATGTCAATATGATGTGTGTGTGTGTGTGTGTGTGTGTGTGTGTGTGTGTGTGTGTTTGTGTGTAGGGAGAAGGAATCTTGCATTCAGGAGAAAACTCAGAGGGAAGCCACTCAAAATACACAACACACACACACACACACACACACACACACACACACACACATATTCCCTAGAGAAAATTAATCTATGACTTCCTTTATTGCAATTAAACTGTCAACTTAGACAATTCCTATAATCAAAAATTCTTCCAAGTACTGAAATCCTATTTTGATGTGCAAGGTTCATTATGTCAATGGCTTGTGATGGAATAAATCTATTAAATCTAATGTTGGGTATATTAAACTTGTGAATGAGTCTTGCTAAATAATATAATTACAGCTATGAACTAATGTCAAGAAATCTGCTATCTGCTTTTTCCTGGTAAGTCTTAACTGGAAAAAGATGGCTTTATATAAAATCACCTTGTTGCTAAAAGAAAAAAATGTCATGTGGTAAAAAGTTTTCATCAGATGGAATGGGTATGTAATTATGGCAAGCTGCCTGCCGGCCTAACACATTGGAAACCATAGAATGGGCCAGCTGGATATCCATGGGACTTCTAGAGTTCTGGCAGCAACAGGGCCTTTTCTACAAGGAGACCCTGAGGTCACCTGTTAGCCTGGTTGCTTGGGCAACCAGCTTATTTAGAATGGGTTTCTGAAAGAGAAGATAGAATTCTCAGTTCTTATTCCAAGATAGAAGGTACAACACTCCCTAACCCTTGGTGGAACCTGCAGGAATGTCACCTGCAAAGGGACAGACACTTTTCAAGGAGACTTTCTCCAAGCAATAAATTTTGTCCTTAAGCATCCCAAACCCAAAGAGTTGCAACAGTCTATGTTCTTGAGATACAAGAAGCATCAAAGGAGAATAGAACACTTGCCACCAATTTCCAAGAAAAACCCACAAAGGTCATTAATTAATATTCATTCTCATGGGATGCAAAAACATTAAGGTGTCTAGTTCAATTGCAGGGTTATATTTTATTTCTTCAAAGGTTTTACACCTTTCATTTAAAAGCAAAATAAACCTTTTTCTTTACATATAGTTTTTTCTCATAGCAGTGATTTTTCTGGTTCCCAGCAGTCATTTTTCTTGTTCATATCTGTAAATTCTCCAACACACTAATTTAAAGTACCAGTTCTAGGGCCTCCAGCAGATTGTGGTACACTGATAAAATCTGGTTTGATGAAAAGGTCAAAGGGGAGAGACCTCCCCATTCATTTCCTACGCCTGCTGTGGAGGAGGCATTTAGTTCCTGACTCATACTTAATTTTTGCTTCCATTAATAACACAGGTGACACATGAAATGTCTCCATACCATGGTCTTAGTTATTATTTTCTTTTCTTTATATTCAAAACATTTAGAAAAAATATGACTAAAGAGGAAAGAAATCAACATTTATTAAGTGATTCTCTCTTCAACTTTAAATTTTCATTTAGAAATTATATTAAAAAAATAACTAGTCCATGGCCATGATTCATTCATATTATTTTTTCACTAAATTATATTTTGATGACAGATTTTCCTTAGAATTTTAGATATCAGAAATAACAAGACAGACAGAAATTAAAGAATTCTGCAGGAAATTAACTGACTAGTATACTTCAAAACTTTCAAGGTTTTAAAAAACAAAACAAATGAATGAAAACAACAAAATCCAAGAAATTATCACAAATTAAAGTTTTGGAATGTGGTCTTGGTCCCAGAAACAGAACAGGTTAAGGAAAATAAAGCTATATTCTGAATAAAATTTGTTTTTCTTAACATTTTTAGCAACTATTTTGGTATTTTGTTAATGTGAATATCTTCATGGTGAAAACCCTACAAAGTCCCTTTAGGGTTTTAATATTAGAAACTGGGTCAAATACATGGGAACTTGATGTATAAATTTTGGAACTTTTTAAAAAAGCAAATCCATTCCAAAACTAAGTGACAGATCTTTCAACTGGCAAACAGTTTATTTCATGAAACCTTTAAAAATTAGGCTCATTTGTATGTGGTCATTTGTCTCTGTTAATGTTGTAATATCCAAAGAATAAGATACTAGATAAATAGCTAAATTTATCATCTTATTTGTTAACACCTGTTCTGCAATAATAATGAATGCTTAAACAATAACATATAGACTTTCTGGCTTATATTTAGCTCATCTCTTAAATTAAACTAACTATGGTAACACAAAATGAACACTGTACTGCCTATATATATGGATTTCTATGACTATTTTAAGGTTTCATTTGCTGTTTTGATGATTACCAAGATGTGAGCAATAAAATGACCAACAGCACAGGGGAAACCATTTCTCAGTAGGAAAAAACAAAAAAAATCGTTTTACTGAAGATTTGTATGTCAATTTCCTTCAAGGAAAGATTCTCAATGCATTCATGAAAACTGGGAAAAGTATTTATAATCTATATACATCCCACCTTGCACATAATATTAGAATTTGTTGCTTATGATGAGTTCAAATTCTGCTCAGATTCATAGGAATGATTTTCACTTCCACAATACTGTTACTTAAACTATTGTCATAAGCACTACCCTATCACTGCGACAAATTAAATATTATCTATTTATCAATCTATCATCTATCTATCTATTATCTATCTACCTATCATTCTATCTATCTATCATCTATCTATCATCTATCTATTGTCTATCTATCATTTTATCTATCATCCTATCTATCATCTATCTATCTATTGTCTATCTATGTATCTATCATCTATCAATTGTCTATCTATCTATGGCATCTGTATTAATGAGTCTAACCTACCATAATAAAATATCAGGCATTAGGTAGACTGAACCACAGAAATCCCTTTTTTCTCTGTTCTGCAGGATGCATATTTGAGACTAGGCTGCCAATGTGGTTGGGTTCTGGTGAGAATTTCTTCTTGGCTGGTAGACTATGTATGGTTTCTCAACATGCGCTTATGTGCTCTCTGCTTTTTGAATAAGCAGAAAGAGAGGAAGCATGCTGGTCATGTATGTTCTCATGAAAGCACCAATCCCTCCATCAAAACTAACCTCCATGACCCCATCTAGCACTATTATATCTCCAAATAAGAGCACACTTGTTTCAGAATATAAATTTTGGAGAGACAAAACTCAGTACACAAACCCTAATAATTTCTGATAGGAGGATAGGTTACTTTTCAAATGCACTCTAGCTGTTTTCTTCAGGACATCTCTTATAATCTAAGGGGT
This sequence comes from Peromyscus maniculatus bairdii, assembly GCF_049852395.1. Taxonomy (NCBI): domain Eukaryota; kingdom Metazoa; phylum Chordata; class Mammalia; order Rodentia; family Cricetidae; genus Peromyscus; species Peromyscus maniculatus. The sequence goes on along the minus strand of NC_134870.1, from coordinate 80,819,855 downwards.
TGACCCCCATCTTTCTGAAGTAGATGCATATCAATATATGAATGAGAAACAAAGTTGGATATACGCTTAAATAATTTATTTGAGGCAAGACATTTAATTATTATAAAAACCTCACCTGAAAGTTGTCTATGCTCTTAGATACCACAATACAGTGCTCTAAATTTTAATACAAGAGTTTGATTAAAGCTTAAATGAAGTGATTTCTTAGCACAAAATTACTTCATGTTATTTTGTGAAGAGAGTAATTTTAAGAAGAGAATAAATTTCATTTTTTAGTATGCATTACTAAATGTAAGCATGCACACCTACACTGCTCAATATATTTGAACCATCATGGAACATTAATATGAGCTGATATTTGTATTCAATGAAACACCGGAACACTGTGTTTATTGATCATATATATTCAATTCAATTTCTTATCAGAATCATGTGAGACCTTTAAAACTGTACTTGTACAAGCCAGTTTTTATAACAAAGTAGAGGTAAATATTCATGTTTTTCAGAAGTGTTAACCAAGGCTGTGCTAAGAGCATTTCTTTCTGTTTTGTATATGGCTGCCCTGTATTAGTCAAATGATTCCTCTGTATGCACTGTGGAAATGTATTAACATACTTAGTTTCTTTTTACTTTAAAATTAACACTAAATTTGAAACATTCTTTTTCCCTGACCAATTTAAGGACACATGCCTAGAGGGCTTAGTGGTGTGTCTAAATTTTGTGTGTCTAACAAGATGAAAACTGGAATTTCAAGTATATTTTGTTAAATCCAAAGCCCATGTTTGGGAGATCATTAACATTATTTTCTATGCATCATTTGAAATGTTTAAAATGGTAAGCTAACACAAAATATTTGTATCGGACTATTCTGTTTGAATAATGTTAGAACCACAACTCCTACAATAAAAATAAGTGTTACCATGTGTACCTTTGCCAAGTATAGTGAACAGTACCTAGTAAGATAAAGTAGCCTAAAAGCAGGGTAGGACCTGTAGAATTTTCTGTACACTAAAACTTTGGCCCATCTTGTTAAATTTCCCCCCTCAATTTCATGCACTACCCTTCTTCATTAGCTGAACACTAAATAATCTGCTGAAGTTGTGTGTTGAGTAAATAAAAGAGCTACAATAAAAATATGAAAGCTTCACCATTTTTTCACAATCTAGTCATCTTTTTTTATATGTTACAACTTTGCATATATATTGTCATGATTAGGGGAGGAACTCAAAAGGTTCTAAGCCTCCCTGGGGGATTACTGCCAGTGTATGTTTTTCTGAGAGAGAGGGTGCCATTTTTTTTCACTTCTGTAACCATTGGTAATTTGCCCTTGCTCCAGTAAATAACTTCCCACCCATGCTGAGGAAAGAAACTAATTAAGCTTAATGAGTCTCACATTCAAAAAAGACATGCAAATAGAAAGGGATTTGCTGGGAAGAAAGATTTCAGCAGAAGAATGACAGAGATGAGAAAGAGAAATGGGTAGGGTAAAAATGACTAAAATTCATTAATTGGAGCTAAACAAATCATATTCTGATCCCATATTGTAATCATTAACACAGTTTCACTTTGTAAATGGGCATTGGTAAAGGTCCAACAAAGAACTACAGTGTCATGTGCTAAACACAATGTATCAAATCACACCAATAAAGTTCTAAAGAAACTGAGCAGTTCTTCATTTACAGTTATACAGCTAATAAGGAAGATATATCTAATCCCAGAGATGGGAAGACATGCTATTGTGTTTTGGAGCTCAACATCATTCTTGATGTATTTTTTAAAACTATAGCAGAAGATCTAAGAAAGACAGCAGGAGCAGTGGGAATAAGTGTTCACATTGTTATTCTACTTATTTTGCTATATTGGGGAAATTCATTTGTGATTGCTCTGAGAGTGCCTTTTAACATGAAAAATACTGTCTTTCAATGAGTACGAAACAATGTCCCTGGGAATAATTTGAAAGAATTACACTGTATGTCTTCTACTAGCAAAAAAAAAAAAAAAAAAAAAAAAAAAAAAAAAAAAAAGGATTGTGACAATTGTGGGCTTTGAATAAAGACACAGAATAGAAACACACTGACTGAGATTTCTGAAATTACCTATGATGAAATTTCTCCTCATGCTATGCTAGAGGAGAAATTTTCTCCAGGAAATAATGTGTGCTAAATTTAGAAATTAAAGAGTTGAGGAAATTTCAAATTACCAAGCAAGTTCAATTACTAGAAAGTAAAAAAAAATAAAATGTATTTTACTTCTTTCCTTTTCAACATATCTAAGGAGAACATGTAAAACTCAGATGCCAATCTAAAAGCTTGGTATTGATTATTTCTATATAATAAGAACATGTTCAAAAATGATAAAATCAGCTTACATAATTAAGGGTAATTTTAAAAGCTAAAACTAAAGATTCAGAAAGACATGTACCCAAGCCTTGACCTGCCTCTTAGCTTCATCAAAAATGAACATAATAGTACTTGTTTAAAATAGTAGTTATCAGTATTAAATGTGTATCTAAATTTTAAAATATATTTTACATAATAAATACTTAGTATATTCTAGCTACTATAAAACAAGGGAATTGGGTATGCCTAGTATAAACTATATTTCTTACTATTTTCTAAATTATATTATGACCATTTGTTGAAAATCCTGAAGTTGTGTAAGACAACTATAAATATTATTTTATATTCAAAGTTAGAAAACTAGCAGTATGTATCTATTTCACTTAACCTGACTAAATTCACACTGCAGTGGGATATAAAATAAAGAATTGCTATCATTCATGCAGTATTGACAACCAAGTGATTACTTATATTAAAGATGATTAGAACCAACAGATTAACACATTGAATTTTACATGATACATTATGTTTTTAATTGTGCTGCAATTTCTATTAGTCACACACTTCTCCTTTAAAGAAGTTACTCTGAAATAAATGGAGTTTCGCAAACTCATTCCTAATGGATTAGTTGAATAGATAAAACCTCAAGTGCCAGTAAACTCATAGGAAAGGGTGGATAATCAGATTCCTTTATTTGTTTCAGATTTTCAGACGATGCTGGTTGGTTTTTAAGAAGGCTTCTAGCAAGGGACCTAGAAGGCTAGAAAAATTTCCAGATGAAAAGGCAGCTTATTTCAGAAACTTTCACAAGGTAAGTCACACTTGTAGAGGTCCCTGGGGAACAGCTGGGCTCTTGACAACTTGTGGAGACATTTCTTTGATGGATGAAATCTACAGAGAGAAAAATTCATGGCCAGGATAAAACTCTCCTGTTCTGATAAAATGCAAAAGTTATTTTTCTTCCTTATCTTAATCATCTGCTGTAAATCCCAGCTATACTTCTGCAAAATGAAAAGCTCATTTTTATGGCGACTTTGCAAAATTAGATGAGTCATAACTCAACTTAATTCATTCTAAGGTGCTGAGTGGGCACTTTTCCTCTGTTCAGGTTAATTGTGCATTTGCTACTTTGATTTAAACTATAGGCAGTATTTAGGAAATGACATTTATCAGACAAGCTTTAGCAGTGTTAATGACACTGTTAATACAGATAGCCTTAGCTGTTTACTCAGCACATTAACAAGAAATAATCATTAAATATGCTGGTAGATAGATGTTGCATAAATTCCAGGAGTGAAATATCAACTCCATAATAACTAAAAGAATATAGCATGTGACCTTCAAATAGCCATAGACACATGGCCTTATCTTTGAGGATAATTTCAAACCACTGTATCCAGAACTGTGGAATTGTATAGCCTGCATACGACTGCCTGAATAAGCTCAATACAGACTCTAATTCCTCATTAGAAACTTACAGAGTGACTCACAGAGAATAAGCCACCTCAGATGATATAATGAATTTGTGGTATTTTATTTTACATGATATTCAGTTTTATTTTACCCCATTTTGTTAATTATATATTATTGATGTTAATGAACTATATAACCCAACTATAAAATAACTACCAGCCATACACATTGGGTCTAAATCTGATCGAATAGCACAAAACTGAAGTTGTTGTAACACTTTGTGAAGTTTTTTACATATTAATATAGATCTTCCACCAGAAAAAGCAAGTTTGGTTTTCTGTTCAGTAATTTACTAGCTCATGGACATTTTGGTTTTCTCATTAGTGAATGGATTTTAACAGTTATATTGCATGTCTCTAATGATAATTTGGAATGTTATATCATAAAACGGCCAACATAATTCTGCCTGTTTTGATCATATAAGAAAGGATTTGCATTCTAAAATTTTATTGGTATTGTATATCATGAACATCGGTTATGTTTTTTAAATAACTTTAAAACAGACTTATGGATAAGTGCCAAGCAGTGAATTAAATATAAAGCCATGATGTTTATTTTTAATTTTTTTTTCATTTTACATATCAACCACAGTTCCCCCTCCCTCCTCACATGGATCACCCTAGGAAGTGAAAATTGATAAGATCTCCTGGGTAAACTGTAGGGGGAGGAATGGGAGATGAGAACATGTTTATTTTTATGTTTTTAGAGAGAGCCTTACTATTTAGCCCAGGGTGGTCTCAAATGCATGGCAATCTTCCTATCTCAGGATCTAGCTGCAGGGATCATAGAATTGAACCATTATACCCAACTCACACTTCCCTTAGAGGAAAATTTGTGGAGGGCTAAACATATATGTTCTATGCAATTCTGGTTAGAGCTGTGAGTGGTGATTTGAATAACATATCTTCCTACTCTCGATTTTTTAAGTATTTGGGTTCTAGTTGGTGGCACTGTTTTGGGAATCTATGGTGGTTTTAGTGAAAATGGTCCCAATAGGTTCATAGGGAGTAGCGTTATTTGAAAGAATTAGGATATGTTGTAGCTAGAGTTTTCCTGCCTTGCCCACAGTCAGGACAAATCTCTGTCACCCGCCAGTCCCACAGCCGCTCAGACCCAACCAAGTAAACACAGAGACTTATATTGCTTACAAACTGTATGGCCGTGGCAGGCTTCTTGTTAACTGTTCTTATATCTTAAAGTAACACATTTCTACAAATCTATACCTTGCCACGTGGCTCGTGGCTTACCAACATCTTCACATGCTGCTTGTCCTGGCAGTGGCTGGCAGTGTCTCCTTCTGCCTTCCTGTTCTTTTATTTCTCCTCTGTTAGTCCCGCCTATACTTCCTGCCTAGCCACGACCAATCAGGTTTTATTTATTGACCAATCAGAGCAACTTGACATACAGACCATCCCCCAGTACAGCCAAGTGCAGACCATCTCAGACACCTGCACTCAGGCCCATGGTCCTAATCATCCTCTATGCAAACCTGCTGGGTAACGCCACAAGGAACCCAAGAAGGGCTCCCACAGGGCATACATTAACATCCCACAGCAATATGTGGCTTTGTCAGAGGAAATGTGTCACTAGGGTGGGCTTTGAGGTTTCAGAAACTCAAACCAGGACCAGTGTCTCTCTTCCTGCTGACTGCCAGATGTAGAACTCTCAGCTCTTTCTCCAGCACTTTGTCTGCCTGCATGCTGCCATGCCTTCTACCATGGTAATGGACTAAACTTCTAAACTGTAAGACATCTCTAGTTAAATGTTTCCTTTTAAAAGAGTTGCCATGGTCATGGTGTCTCTTCACACCAATAGAAACCTAACTAAGACATATCTTAGGGGATATGGCCTTATCTTAGGGGATATGGCCTTATTGGAAGAGATATGTCATTGGAGTTCAACAATGAGAGTTAAAGACTTACCATTTCCTGTTCACTCTCTCTCTCTGTTTTTCACTTTGAGTTCAAGATGTATGCTCTTAGCTTCCATCTCTATCTTCCATGTCTCTGTTCCATCACCATGGACTCTAATCCTTCTGGATTCATAGGCCCAAATAAAGTATTTCTTCTAGAAAGGTCATGTAGCACGAATCTTAAAAGGTCTTATTAATAAAAACAAACCTGGAGCCAGGTATTGGGGTGAATGCTGGAAGATCAGAGAAACAGAACAGGCCATAGCTAACCTCATCTTGCCAACTTCTCAGCTGATCCTGTTTCCTCAGACTGGAAGCCTCTGAGTCCTCATCTGGAATGAATCTCAGCTGAACTGCTGCTAAATTCATAAAAACTTAACCAGGTCTAGTTCCTGGTTTTCATGCCTTATATACCTTTCTGCTTCCTGCCATCACTTCCTGGGATTAAAGGCGTGTGTCACCATGCCTGGCTGTTTCCAGTGTGGCTTTGAACTCACAGAGATCTGGATGGATCTCTGCCTCCATAAGTTTATTAGGTTGCACAATATATTGGGGAACACAATATCACCACAGGGTCATGGTGTTTTATCAAATCAATACAAGAGTAACTAGTGCAACCTGCCTGCAGAGCAGTGCCACTCACTAACCGAAACTCCAGTCAGTACAATGTTTTTTTTTCTCCTGAATAAAGCAAGCAAAATGCTTTAACATTATTTTATGCTTGAGCTTATCCATTTTTTATGAAAAAAATGCATCTTCTTTAGGGTTTCGACTGCTTACGTAGACTGGTAATTTGGATACAAATACATATTGAATGTCTGCTCTATTCCAAGTACTATATTCATGCCTGGGGATGTAAGGTTGTGTAAGACAAAGCTATTGTCTCCCTAAGCTTGAATCTTACTGTAGACAAAATGCATATACATATAACATAGCAAGGAGAGCTAAAGAAGTATTTGTTTTCCATAATTTGGAATTCAAGTAAATTTCATAACAAAGATGACACTTGGATGATTAAAGTAATGGGAGTGATGTCTCTATCATTTACTGAGAAGTGGTCATCTATAAAAGGCATCTAAATCAGTTCTCCTTTCTCCTTGCTTATCTTGTTGTTTTGTTTTACTTGTTTATTATGTTTGTGGTCCACATATATGCTTTGTTATATATACATATCCATATCCTGAGTTCCTTTATTGTTGCTCACATGTATTTGTGATTGAGACTGACTTTTGGGAATTGGATAAATTATCAGGGGCTTGTTGCAGGAACAGGCTGAGCCTCCCTCTTAGCAGTCATTAATTGCTCATAATTCTCCATCTTAGGGGTGGGGCCTTCTTTTATTTTTGAGACTGTGTTTTATTATGTAGCCCAGGCTGGTCGTGAACTTGGAATCCTCTCAATTCAGCTACTCCGGTGCAGGAATTAGTCATGAATCATCACGCCTGACGTTCCTCAGTTTTTATAAGCAGACTGTTCCAACTTTAATCTCTCTTTATACTATAGTGGCAATCATGCGCTCTCTATAAGAGTGCTCAGTGATAAAGAACATGCTCACTGTGATTTGACTTGGATGCAGTCTATTGAAATCTCTTCATTTCCATTGTGAACAGTTAGTTTGGAAGAAATTTTCAGTCTTTGAGCTATCTTGTCTATCTGCCTGACCTAGAATTCAAACTCATTATATGCCTGATTTTCTAGACCTTATTAAATATGTACTATTGTTTTCTGCACTGGGGATTCAGTGGTGGAGAAAAATTATTAAACACTACATCTGTTTACCATTGGTCTTAAGCTTAAATGACTAGGAAAGTGTTATGGAAATAAAGTATTTTTACTGTTAAAGAAAATCAGAATAAAAGATAAACTGCTACAGCTTGATGTGATAAAGATGGAGCATTATAAAGAGCAGTCCGTAAGTATTTCAAAGATGAAGTGGAAGGTCATTCCATAAACAAAGACAAAAACACCTAGCACAAGAAATTGAGGTAGAGATACTTGGTATGCCTAAAGATAAAGAAGACTGTTTGGGCCAAAGTGTGGGATAAGATATTAAAAACAAATAAACAAAAAACAACTGATATATATTCCACACGAGATGGAAATGTATAAAAGAAATTTAAACAGCAAAGTGTATCATATAACTATTGTGTTCAAATGCCCAGTTTTCCTTCCATTTCCTATACACAACAGTAATCCCTAACTTTATAATCCTTCAACAAACATCAAAATGCAAAACAAAATAGGTACAACTTAACAAAAGCACTTTGTTTGTAAGGGAGAAGCAAATGAGTTGCCAAATCGAAATGTCCCCCTTTCCGCCAGTGGCAGCTGCTGTCATAGGGGCAACAGTAATGGCCATGGGCACTGCAGATTCACTCCCACAGGAGCACTAGAAAGGCTAGGGAAAACAGCTGGCACTGGTCATGTTGGGCTATCAGAGAGTAAGAAAGACACACTTTAAAAGACAAAGTCAGAGAAAGATACTTAAAGACACGCACATGCTCTGTACAGGGCCATGGGTGACAGTGAGCTACACAGGATCTGGCAAACTAGGCTTACCTCATAGCTGAGGCTTGAGTACCTTGCCTAAAGCATGAGCCACAGATCACCACAGGTATAGCTTTTGACAATACAGTCTAAGGAAATAAATCACAGCAAAACACTATCAAAGCAAAAAAACATAATACAGAGTTTACCCATGACACTCACTATGTTCATGATAAATTCTAAATGCTGTAGGGCCTGAACCATGGAAAGGAGACACTATGTAGTAAGAGAGGGTGGAAAAAAATCAACAAATGAGAAACCTGAAATGACATAATCTCTGAATTGTCCAACAGGAATTTTACATTTTATATTTTATTTAATTATTTTCTTTTACAATAATTGCCCCTTATATTTATTCATTTTAGTGTTTTAATTGAGATAGAATTGTATCCCTTTCACTCTTCAGCATCTTTCTACCCTGCAGCTCCTACCAACTGTCTTCCCTCAAATTCCTTCTGTGCCCTCCTTCAAATTGATAGCCTCTTTTCTTTCTGATTATATTTGTCAGTAGTATCCCAATGCCAAACAAGACAAATACTTTAAAAAAAAACTACTAACCTTTCTATAAATCCCAAAATTTCTTAGCAAAGTATTAACAAATCTAATAAAAAAATATGAAAACAATAAGTCGTCATTAATAGCAGATGGTTTTATTTGAAACTTAATGGAATAATTATCAATAAAAGATGGAAATATCACAGGACCATTTAGAGCAATACAGAAAAAAGCATTTGTCAAAATTCAACCTGCATTGATTATGCATAGCTCTCAATAAACCAAGAATAGAACAAGCTTTAACATTTTGGAAAAGAGCTTCTAACAAGAATTTCCCAAAGAAAAGGAAAAATGCATTCTATTCTTAGATGACATAATTATTTGTTGTAAATGCTTGTTAAACTAGAAACACCAGAACAAATGTATGCAATGAACAATAGGCATGGAAATTTTAGTATGTAAAAATCAATTGCATTTTTCACATAGTGGCAGATGACAGTTGGCAAATTGCATTGTTAAAAAGAGCTGAATTAATGTTAGTGCCACCAAATAATAAGTGAATTTATAAAACCACATATAAAATCCTCCGTGCTGAAAATTATGGAAATTAACTTAGAATGAAGGATTGAAGACATGTATATGACAAAATATTGAAGTTTGTGTGTTAAGACTCCTCAGTGTTACTAAGCTGTTATTGTCTCAAAATTGACACATAGCCCACATAATTCTAATAAAAATTTTAGGTAATTTTTGTAGATACTGACAGGATAACTTCATATAGAATTGTATATAACATAGGTTGACCAAAGCAAACTTAATGCAGAAGAGCAAATTTGAAGTTATTGAAGTTGTTAAGACATTCTAAAATTACAGAAATCATGACCATGTGTTATAAGTGATGGGCTGTAAACAGCAACCAATGGAAGTTAATGGAAAAGGTCAGCAGCAAATCCAAGCCTGTGTGATCAATACATTCATATAATCAGTAAATACAAGTTAACAGGGAACATTTTTCTTCAACAATCAACTGAACATTAAGTGAAAAATGCTACCTCACACGACAGAAGTCTAAACTCAAAGCTGATTGCTGTTCTCACTTACACAGTCAAAGTGTAAAATTGACAGAATTAAGTACCAGAGAATATTGTTTTATAAGCAAAAATACTATAAGTAAAATATTTTAGGAACAGTAAAAATTCTTTAAGTTCAATTTAAACTTTATCATAATTTAAAATTATTTCCCTTCAATCACCCATTTTTTTTTTATTTAAAAGGCAGGTTACTAAGTAGAAAAAGAATTTTACAAAGTATATAGAGGACAAAATATATCAAGGCTATATAAATATCACAACTCAAGAAAGTAAGCAACCCGCACTTAAAAACCAAGATAAGATATGAACTTGTAAACTTACACTTCCTAACATAAGGTACACACAGACAGAAGATAAATACATGAAGCAGGAGGAATCATCCTTAGTTATCTGTCAAGACCAAACCAAGAGGAAAAACCATTTTGTATTCATTAAAATGGCCAAAAGGAAAAACTCTAGAAATATCTAAAATTGGTGAAAATGTAGAGCAGCTTGGATTCATATATGGTGATTGATATATATCAATTATGAAATTCTACAACCAATATTGTAGTTTTACTAAGAAAAGTTATAGGTAATCAGCCATCTAACTTTTAGAAGTTTATTCAATAAAAGTGAAAAACAGTTTCACATAAATACGTATAATAGAAGTTGGAAATGGTCTAAATGTAAATATATGAAACACAAATCTCTGAAATACTACAGAACAGAAAATAAAATCATACTTATGTATAAAATATCAAGTAAACATTAGGCTTAGTGGACTGAATTAAAGAAGTCAGACCTAAGTTAATACTTCTTATAACGGATTCTTACGTATTTATAGTAACAAAGTATTATCAGTTATGTAGCTTTGTGGATTGGTAGAGTAGATATAGGGGTAGGGAATGGACTGCAAAGGTTATAATCGTCTGAACTGTTTTAGAAAAGAGGGAATATGAAAATATTTTCTATTTTATGATGATAATTGTTCCAAGTTTATACATGTTTATTTAAAGACCTTGAGTTGTTTACTTTAAAGAATGAATTTTGATGTGTGAATTGTTGTCAAATGTTGCTGGAGGGCTTCTCTCTAGGTTCCCCAAGCCCTGCAGTCCCACAATCTACTTATAAAATAATCACTCAGACACTTATATCACTTATAAACTGTATGGCCGTGGCAGGCTTCTTGCTAACTGTTCTTATATCTTAAATTAACCCATTTTTATAAATCTATATCTTGCCACGTGGCTGGTGGCTTACCAGAGTCTTTACATGCTGCTTCTCCTGGCGGTGGCTGCAGTGTCTCCCCCCTCAGCCTTCTGCTTCCCAGAATTCTCCTCTCTCCTTCTCCCACCTACTTCCTGCCTGGCAACCTACTTCCTGCCTGGTCACTGGCCATCAGCGTTTTATTTATATAGAGCAAAATCCACAGCACTTCCCCTTTTTTTCTTTTTTTAAAAAGGAAGGCTTTAACTTTAACATGGTAAAATTACATATAACAAAACAATTACCGAGCAAGAATTATAGTTACAATATTAAAGAAGATGTCCTATCTATCTTATATTTGTGAGTTTAAGGTTTTATATCTAACTTATCTTTTATCATAACTGAGGAAATTGCAACTATCTAGTTTTCAACCACATCAAAGCCCTGAGAAGGAACATAATGGTACCTGAGAAATGGTAGATGGATGCAGGCAACTTTCGGGAATCTTGCAAAAGTAGACCAAGACAGCGGGCAGCCTGGACAGTCACCTAATGTTTCTCAGCATTGTTGGTGCATTTAAATGGGCTACAGGCCTAGAGTATCTGGCAGACCATTTTTAGAAGCAGGAATTCTGAGAGACCATCTTACCCTGTCTTGGCAGAGTACAGTGGTCGCTTTCCTTGTGTCCCGCTTGTCCAGAAAGGACAGCATTATATTTGTACTGTCAGCCATCAAGGCAAGGGCAGTTCTTTGCCCAGTAGGCCATTTTGTGCCAAAAAGACAAACTTCCAAAGGGAAATGTCTTAGAAGCCCAACATTCTCTCGGGATCAATTGGTGCAGCCAGGAGCAATTGTGTCTCATGTCAACAGAATTTTAAGTTATTTAAATGCCATATTCTCTAGGTCTATGAAGTGTTTGAAGATTACCTGTCCATCTGAAATATATCTATGTATACCTAGAAGACTTAACTAACATGGCTACAGATATGATTATCATAGATGACTAATTATTAATCTATTTTTTAATTATCCATTACAATTTTAAATGAGTTACATAAACATAATACCTCAAACAAGAATAGAAATATATATACACAGTATAACAAAATTAACTTCGTTTGTATCAATAAACTAAAATTTATACCAATGTAAAACATTTTAAACAAGTTGTTCTTTAAAAGTAGGTTCATTAATCTACCCTTTTATCTTATCATCTCTATATCCTCCTATATATCTATATCATATCCCCTTTTCTTTTTTAGAAAGAGATCACATTTATAATCAACCTGTTTTAAATAAAAATATTGTTTTTTTTTCTGTCCCACACCAGAGGGCTCTTTTGATTTGGGACACAAGAATCTCTTAACCATTTTTTTTAAGCAATATGTCTGGGTTTAGAGGGGGAGTGAGCCAATTCCATCTCTAAAGCCAGCTTGGTATATTTGGGAATTTGGGCGTAGCATCTCTTACTACTTCCTGCTGGAGGGGGGCGCTGTATCTTATGGGGATGCAAAGAAAATTTTAGACCTATGGGGTAGTCTGTGAGGCTGTATTGTGTGAACCAGTTGCCTTGAAACTGCTCTGGATGTTGGATCATCTGGGCCATGGTGTCATCGGAGACCTTTCAGGGGGTCTTGGCTGGTCAAACCTGATGTATCTTAATCTGGAACAAATCCACACAGCCTCTGGCTTTCTGTGGAAACAAAAGCAGAACCTCTTTTCCAAAGCAACATATCCTTAAATCCCAATTTTGAAGTCAAGGTACCTTTAAAATATATATTTTGGCATAGCTCAACAGCTTTTGCAATCAAATGTTTTTCTTCAGTTACGAATATCAAAGACAACATAATCCAGATTGTCTGTGTGGTAGCCATCTTTACATGGCTTATTTTTTATATTACCTTAGCCTATTGCTTTAAACTGTAGTATTGTAAGACTGAAACGGCGCTGTGGCTGCTGGCTCCGCCCATTTCAGCTTCCCAACATGGCGTTTTCCTCCAGTTCTGTGAGTCATCAAGTCTCAGAAATAGTGGGTCTACGCTTTTATCAAAGCAGCATGTAGCCCAGAAACCTCTTTAAAAAAAAAAAATATTCAGGAAGTGGGTGGGGTCTTGGGCAGATGGGCGTGGGGGCAGGGCGCGGAGACTGCAGGGGCTGCCGGGGGCTTGGAAATGGGGATCCCTCCCGGTGGGGCTAGAAGGGGAGCTGCCCGGTGGCCAGAACCCGGCGCCAAGCTGGGCAGGTCCTCCCGGGGTGGCTGGTGGCCAGGGATGGGGTCCGGGCTGGACCCAGGCACTCACCTCTGGTCCAGAAGGGAAGTCTTCGGGGGCAGGCTGGGAGCTGGGGGCCGGTCTCTAAGTCTCAGGAAGTGGGTGGGGTCTTGGGCAGATGGGCGTGGGGGCAGGGCAGGAACTGACCTACTCTGGTGATGGAATGGCCAGACACCCAAATAGTGATGCCATAAACCCCATCCAAGGACTGAGGAATCTGAAGGCAGACATCCACGGCTGGGCCCCTGGTGGAGCACTGGGAGTCTAATTAGTGAGTATGAAGAGGATTTATATGAGCGAGAATTGTTGAAGCCAAGGTTGGATAAAGCACCGGGATAAATAACCAAATGAATGGAAGCACAGGATCTATGAACCAAAGGCTGAGGGGCCCCCAACTGGATCAGGCCACCTGAACGGGTGAGACAGTCAGTTGGCTTGATCTGTTTGGGAGGCAGCTGTGCATTGGTGCCAGGTCCTGGGCTCGTTGCATGAGTTGGCTGTTTGAATCCTGGGACTTATGCAGGGACACTTGGCTCGGTCTGGGAGGGGGGAATGGACCTGCCTGGACTGAGTCTACCAGGTCAACCCCGGTCCTCGGGGGAGACCTTGATCTGGAGGAGGTGGGAATGGGGGGTGGGCTGGGGGGAGGGGTGGGCGAGAGGGGGAGAACAGGGGATTCTGTGGCTATTATGTTGAACTGAATGGTGTTGTAAAATAATAATAATAATAATAATAATAATAATAATAAAACCAAAAAAAAAAATACTAGTAAAGACTAAATCTACCAGCATAATGTGCCGCTGGCAGACGCCTCATTTACGCCATACTGCTGGTCAAACGCACACACCAGGAACCCGCCAGTAGTTCAAACCTGCATTTTGCAGCGTCTAGCTGCCCGTATGAGACAAGAAGCAGAAACCTGTTTTTGGCTCTGTTTAGAATTGGTTATTAAATATTCTCAGGTTTAAGGTGGAAACTCTAGCCGTTGGGCGCCATTTGTTGCTGGAGGGCTTCTCTCCAGGTTCCCCAAGCCCCGCAGTCCCATAATCCACTTATAAAATAATCACTCAGACACTTATATCACTTATAAACTATATGGCCATGGCAGGCTTCTTGCTAACTGTTCTTATATCTTAAATTAACCCATTTTTATAAATCTATATCTTGCCACGTGGCTGGTGGCTTACCAGAGTCTTTACATGCTGCTTCTCCTGGCAGTGGCTGCAGTGTCTCCCCCGTCAGCCTTCTGCTTCCCAGAATTCTCCTCTCTCCTTGTCCCACCTACTTCCTGCCTGGCAACCTACTTCCTGTCTGGTAAATAGCCATCAGTGTTTTATTTATATAGAGCAATATCCACAGCAGTCAAATAAACAGCAAAAAGGCTACTTTAAAAATAAATTATTGAGGAAGATAAAGATTTCTAACCATACTACATAATGAGATTGTCATAGTCACTTTTCTATGCTGTGAAGAATCACCATAACCAAGTCAAGTATAGAAGAAAGAGTTCATTGAGATTTAACAGTTTCAGAAAGTTAGAGTCCATGACCTTCATGCCATGGGACAGGTAGCATGCAGGTAGGCAGCCACAGCACTGGAGCAATGCCTGAGTTCAGACGTCTAGACACAGCAACCATGAGTTAGAAGAGAGAAAGACTTAACTAGAATGCCATGGGCTTTTGAAACTCAAAGCCAACCTCATTGACAGACTTCCTGCAACAAGGCCACACCTCCTAATCTTTTCCAAACAGCATCATAATCTGGGAACCAAATATTAAAATATTTGAGTCTGTGGGGGCCATTGTCATTTAAACTACCATGGGGATATACTATAAATTCTAGAATACAGCTTCCTTACATAGTACTTGTCTCAATTTCAAATAGCCATTTAGCAATCAATATATTTTATTTTCCTTTTGTTTCTTGTGATAAATTAATATTAGAATATCACCTACAAAAGTGGGCAGTTTTCGCTTATAGACCAAATGTTGAGTATGCAGTGAAAGCAAGTGACCATGGATGATTTATGGTCTTGAATATGAATAAAGTGGTTAATAATAATGCTACTTATGATAGGATGAAGCCTGTTATATCTGGTTTTAAGTAAAAATCACAAGCTTTTACTTTGTGTGTGAAAAGTAATATCTATAGAACACTCATAATTTCTAGACATTGATTAGATAAATAAGTGTAAATATGATTTTAAAGGTGTTCATTGATTATCACTGACCTTGATAATAGTGCAGGATAGAACATGGGAGAAAAATCTTGAAGGAGTAAAGAAAGGGTCTGGAGAAATGGTTGAGAGCACTGCCAGCTCTGTCAGAGAACTAAAGCTCAGTTCCCAGCAACAGCATAACAGCTCACAGCTCTCTGTAACTCCAGTTCCAGGGGATCAGACACCCTTTTCTGCCTCAGCAGGCATTACAAATGGCACATGACAAACATGCAAGTGAAACACCCATACACATAAAACACAACAACAATTTTTAAAATAGAGGAGGGAGAAGAAGGAAAAAAGTTTTGAAACATCTGAAAGATTCTTAAGGAAGGATCATGCAGGACATAATTCTGAAAAAAAAAACTTAAAAATGGGAAAATATCACGAATATTATACCATTCCAAGCAAAAGAAATGAGGATCATATGGCTAAAGCCATCATTATAATGGCTAATATTGGTTTCCACCTCAATACATCTGGGAAAGAGAAACCTCAAATGAAAATTGTTCTTGCATCAGACAGGTTTGTGGAATGTTTTCTTAAAAGCTGATTGATGTAGGAAGATCCAGCCACTGAGGTGTCCCTGTCCCCGAGCATGTAGGCTTGGGATTTATAAGAAAGCAAGTTGAGTAAGCAGCATTCACTCATTCTTGGTCATTGTTTCAGTTTCTGCCTCTGGATTCCTACCTTGAGTTGCTTTCCTGACTTTCTTCCATGATAGACAGTAAAATTAAAGGCAAATAAACCCTTTCCTTCCCTAAGTTGATTTTTGGCCAGTGCTTTATCACAACAACAACAAAGCAAACTCAGACTTTCATGCATATGTGGCAAGCACTTTCCTGAAGGGGTCAGCTCCTTATCCTGGAAATTGTATCTTCAAGAATAACCAAACATATTTCACTTACTATACTTTCCAGATTTCAAAAACCCATTAATAATGACTCAGTATATGTGACAAATCAAATTTTACTTTCTCATGACAGTGCTATGAAGACTATGTTTTATTGCTACATTTTCTTTACAGTGTAGGCAGGGCTGGCGCATAATCTTAGTAATTTAAGACACTCATTACAGATTTTATCTCTGTTTTTCTTTTGATTAACTAAAAACTGAAATAAGAAGTTTTGGCTGATGTCAGTCAGAAGAATAATTACAGCCTGGCTCTTTGGTGCTATATCAAGGTTCATTTTCATGAGGCTGTGCCTCCAGTCTAATTACCAGTTTAGTTTTATTTGAGCTCCATTGCCTGGTGCTCCTATTCAGCAACCTGATTCTCTCACAGCCGCATGCTCACATGCTTGCATCCTTTTCTTCTTGTATTAACCAGCTCAATGACAGTGCTAGCTGCTTTTTTCCCCCTTTGGATAACTATTTAGCTTTCACTTCTGTATTATCCCTTTATACTTCCATCTTGACATTTTTATCACTCAAATATAATGAATTGTCCAAGATTACCCTTTAAGTAACTGAATTGTGAATATTTTACTAACAACTTTGGTGTGCTTTGGTTTTTCACGGGTTAACATGTAAACTGTAGTGCATATTTGTCTCAAAGTAATTGCTACTTGTGATGAAGAAACTACTCAGGAACCCATCTGATCATAAAACCAAGATTAATCCCAATTTCTATATAATGGGCATTATGAATGTTATAGAAGCTAACACATACTCTTAATGCAATATATATTCCTAGGATACCATTGCGTCTAGTGTAAAAATAAGCAATGTTTCATAAGATGATATAGACAGAAGATATTCCTTCCCATGCATCAGGGACAATAGTTGCTAACCTCCAGGCCTGCTATAATGTATAAATGAGATACTGTACCACAAAAAAGTATTTATGAAGGTTTGGAAGGGCGGGAAACATAATTTAACTAAAGGCTTACTTTGCCGAGAACCCAGATAAAAAGCTAGGTGTGGTTTTACTACCTTATAATCCCAGTGCTGCAGAGGTGAAAACAGTATGATATTAGGGTCTCAGTGGCTAGCCTGCCTAGTCTAATTACCTTGCCTCAGATCTCAAAGTGAGACTGTCTCAAAGAAATGAAGGAAGGATTATTGAAGAAAGTGGTACTTCTGGCCACTGCATACATGTGCACTCCATGAATGTGCAGCATATGCATGGCATCTGCACACATGTACACAGACACACACACACACACACACACACACACACACACACACACACATATACACACACACACGGAGGATTTTCTCTGTCTTTCCCGGTCCCACAGCTACTTGTAAATAATCATTCAGAGGCTAAATATTAATTACAAATTGCTTGGCCAAATAGCTCAGGCTTATTATTAACTAGCTCTTAGTACTTAAATTAACCCACTTCTATTAATCTATGTATTTCCACATGGCCATGGCATTACCAGTATGCTGGGATCTTGTTCCTTGGACAGATAACTGGCTTCTCCAGATAGACTGTATCTCTGCTTCAATTTCCCACCTGGCTCTATCCTATCCTGCCTTGCCATGGATCAAAGCAATGGCAAGAAAACAAATTCACAGCATACTGACAGACATCCCACATCATTTCCCCTTTTCTGCCTAATCAAAAAGGAAAGTTTTAACTTTAACATAATAAAATTACTTATAATAAAATAGTTATCAAGCAAGAACTTTATTTAGTCTATTTGTATTTGCCAAAATTAAAGAAAGTATTATATCATCTATCCTATCATTGTGAATCTAAAGTTTCATATCTAGTTTATCTTTTATTATTACTAAGGAAAACTATATCTATCTCGTCTTCAACTCCATCACAGACCACAGAAGTATATAATACTACCTGAGTAAACAGGAAGTGCGTTGCAAGCAACTTCCAAAACTTTAGAAACAACAAAGATATCTGGTTGCCTGTGAGCCATCAAGTCTCAGAAATAGTGGGTCTACACTTTTATCAAAATAGCATTGTAGCCCAAACCCCCCCCCCCTTTTTTTTTTTACTACTAGTAAAGACTAAATCTACCACAAAGCGTAATATGCCTCTGGCAGACGCCTCATTACTGCCATACTGCCAGTCAAACATGCACGCACGACAGGAACCCGCCAGTAGTTCAAACCCGCGTTTTGCGGAGTCTAGCTGCCCTTTTGAGACATGAAGCAGGAACCTGGTTTTGACTCTGTTTAGAATTGGTTATTAAATATTCTCAGGTTTAATGTGGAAACTCGAGCCGTTGGGCGCCATTTGTTGCTGGAGGGCTTCTCTCCAGGTTCCACCAAGCCCTGCAGTCCCACAATCCACATATAAAATAGTCACTCAGATGCTTATATTACTTATAAACTGCATGGCCATGGCAGGCTTCTTGCTAACTGTTCTTATATCTTAAATTATCCCATTTCTATAAATCTATACCTTGCCACGTCACTTGTGGCTTACTGGCGTCCTTACATGATGCTTGTCCTGGCGGTGGCTGGCAGTGTCTCCCCTTCCTTCTTCCTGTTTTCCCAATTCTCCTCTCTCCTTGTCCCGCCTATACTTCCTGTCTGGTCACTGGCCATCAGTGTTTTATTTATGTAGAGTGATATCCTCAGCAGTCACCCAAAGTTTCTCTGCTTCATTGGGGTATCTAACTTTGGCTAATAGGCCTAGAATATTTGACTGGCTTTTCTAGAAGCATGAAAAATGGAAGGATTGTCTTATCCCGTCTTGGCAAGTTTCAGCAGTCACTTTTCCTTGTGTCCTGCCTGTCTGGATTGGACAGCATGCTTATTATCAACAGTGGAAGCAGGAGCAGTTCTTTGCCCAATGGGCCAGTTTTGCCAAGAAGAAAACAAACTCCATATGGAGTGTCTTAAGTGTCCTTCATCCTCTTGGGAGTAGATTGGTGCTGCCAGGAGCAGTCATGTCTCACATCAACAGAATTATGTTATTAAAACATTTAAATGCCATATTCTCTAGTTATTTAAAGTATTTTAAGATTACCTATATATCTGAAATATATCTCTGTATACCTAGAAAACCTAACTAACATGACTATAAGTTTGACTACTATAGATGACTATTAATCTATATTTCTTAATTATATATTACATATTTAAATGAGTTGCATAAAAATAATACCTTAAACAAGAGTAGAAATATACATACAGCATAATCAAATTGCCTTTAAATTTATATCAATTAACCAAAATCCATACTAATGTAAAGTATGTAAGTTTAATAGTTTTTTGGATTAAAGTAGATTGAATAATCCATCCTTTTATCCGGTCTTTTCTATATCATACGTTTCTATATCATATGCCCCTTTCTTCTTTTAGAAACAGATGGACTATGACCAATAACAATTTGTAATCACACTCTAAACAAATACAAACATCCATAATCTATTTGGGAATGTAGGCATAATTTTCTATACTACTTCCTGTTGATTGAGGGTGCTGGTGATCTTTGGGAGACCCTGAAAAATTTAGGATTATGGTCAAGTCCTGACAGGAAGACTCTGTGAGGTTGGATCATCTCAGCCAGTAGCCTTGAAGCTGTTTGTGGAGTTGGATCATCTGTGCCATTTTTATTGCTGTCTGGCCCTCTTGTTCTGAAAATATATAAATTTATAAAGTTAACATATATATCTGTATTAATACAAATATAAACTGTGCATTGTACACAAGCCAATTAAAGATAATTTTTGTTTTATGTCTGAGCAGGTATAGTACATGTTATGTGTCTTGTAGTTACTTTAGGTTTATTTATCCATGTCTGTAGTCAGGATATCAGGGGGTCTTCCTCGGTCAAATCTGATCATCTTTAACTTGGAATGAATCCATAACCTCTCATTTCCAGTGGAAACCAAAACATAACCTCTCCCCCAAAGTGGCATACCTTTTGACTTAAATTTTGAAGTCAGGATATTTTTAAAATATGTACGTTGGTTTAATCCAGCAACTTTTATAATCAAATATCTCATTGCAGTCAAAAATTTTAAAGACAATATAATAATATACATAATCCAGACTTTCTTTGTGGCTCATGTGGCTCTTTCTTCATATTATTTTATTTTCCTTCCTAAGAACTTTATATTATTATTTCAAATCTATTTTTTTTCTTTTCTTTTTATCTTTTTTTTTTTTTGGTTTTTTGAGACAGAGTTTCTCTGTTTAGCTTTGGTGTTTTTCCTGGAACTTGCTCTGTAGCCCAGGCTGGCCTTGAACTCACAGAAATCTGCCTACCTTTGCCTCCCGAGTGCTAAGATTAAAGGTATGTGCCACCACTGCCTGGCTAAATCTATATTTTAATTTAAGGTTGTATATATTTTTTTCTCTTTTCTTTATCAAGCCTAAGTAATCTTTTAAACACACCACGACCCATTTAGAGGCCTTTCTGTATGAATCTGTTTCTATTGTGTAGCTTTAACCCTTAAAACCTTAACCTGCCTGGCAATATATTGCCAGAGCTTGTGCTGATAGCTTAAACCAACAGGCAGTCACTGGGAGAAGCCTTTCTGTACTGTGGCCCCTGTGAGAGACTGGCTTGGCTCATGGCAGCTGATAGCCAGCTCCATTTTATGGGTACCACAGCTGGCATGAGAGACTAGGAAACCCAGTGTGGGTCCATTTCGGTGCAGTAGAACCTTTAAAAAGTTTTATCAGGTCTTATGTGGATATACAGGCACCATTTGTTGGGTGGCATTTGTAAATGGAGCCTTTTCTCTGTCATGCCCTATCCCATGGTCTCTTGTAAATAATCCTTCAGAGGCTTAATATTAATTACAAACTGCTTGGCCAAGTTCAGGCTTATTACTAACTAGCTCTTACTACTTAAATTAACCTGTTTCTATTAATCTATGTATTGCCATGTTGTGGAATATTATTTTAAGGTGTGTTACTTTTGATTATGTTGCATTTGCTTAACTCTGTGAAGTTGTGTTACTTTGCCTGTCTAAAACACCTGATGGTCTAATAAAGAACTGAATGGCCAATAACAAGGCAGGAGAAAGGATAGGTGGGGCTGGTAGGTAGAGAAAAAAATATAGGAGAAATCTGGGAGAGAAAAAAAAGAAGAGGAGGAGGACCAAGAGGCCAGCAACCCATCTACACAGCTAGGCACGGAGTAAGAGTAAAATTTTCAGAAGTAAGAGTACAGGAAAAGCCCAGAGGCAAAAGGTAGGTGGGATAATTTAATGTTGAGAAAAGCTTGCAAGAAATAAGCCAAGCTAAGGCTGACAATTTATAATTAAGAATAAGCCTCCATATATGATTTATTTGGGAAGCTTGGTGGCAGGCCCCCCAAAAGAGAAAAAGGAAACAGCAACATTGCCACATGGCCATGGAGTTACTGGTCTGCTGCCATCTTGCTCCTTGGGCAGCTGGCTGCCTTCTCCGAGACTCTACCCTTCTTCTCCTGTATTTCTGCTTGGATTTCTCGCCTGGCTCTATCCTGCCTTGCCATAGGCCAAAGCAGGTTCTTTATTAACCAATGGTAATAAGACATATTCACAGCATACAGAGGGACACCCCACAACATACACACACACACACACACACACACACACACACACACACACACACTGATGTCGACCTTAAATGGTAAGGCATAATAACTAATTATTGTTATAACATTTTGCAACCTAGAGAGGAAAAGATTTATAAATAGTTAACTGTAATGAATGATGATGGGCAGAGTGCAACAGTTAATACCACCTCTGATAATTAGAAGTTAATAAGAAAGAATTGGATATGTGAGGACTTCCTTAAATATCACCGTGATTTCAAAAAGCAAAGTGATAGAGAAAATGCATTATATGGAGGAATGTGTATGGATATGAGTATTAAAATTGCATTATCATTAGATTGGGAAAGAGTTTGGTTAGTTTAGTGCTGGTAAGCCTTCCACAAAGAGCTGGCATGTAAAAAGATGACCACAAAGAGGGATCATAAAGACATTTCACAGAAGTTGAGGTTTTATCCTCTAAGCCACAGAGAGGTTTGGAAAAGCTTTAAACAGCTTGTAATTTTCTCAGATGTGTTCTGTTTGTTAATTCTTAAGTTTTTAAACTACAAAATAGTTATTTTGACTTTTTCTAAAATCTACAATCATGCTTAATATCCATAAATTAAAATAATAAATCAAATGAACAAAATGTTTCTAACCTAAGTGAAGAGTTACTAAAAATAAGCTAAGTATACAACTATTTCTTTATCAACTTTGACTGTGTGCTATGCCCTGTCTGAAATATGCTTACAAGAATTAATGGTCTCATTTAGACATTTGATATGTTTACTATAAAAGACATCTTGCTGCATAAATCAATTTTATAGGAAGCAATTTTAAAATGGTATATACTTTTTAAACTTAGTAGAAAGAAATTTGAATTTCAAATCACTAGCTACTGAGGAAGTTATTAAAAATGCATTAGGGTTGAGAATGTGGCTGTATATAATTGTCATAATAGATATTCAAAACAAATTTATCCTAGATGAAAACTGAACAAGAGCAATTTACATAGGACCAGCTAATAAATTTTCCTTAATTTTCCAAACAGATGACAAAGAAACTGTTTAAAGATATTTTAATGAAAGAAACATGAATGCTGTCCTTAGGGAGAAAACATCAATAAAATCCCTTGAAAAGATGAATGGAGGTGGATGTCCTGAAGTTTCAGAGATGAAAACTGTAGGATGTTAGAAAAACGATGTTTGAATAGGTAGTAACCTCATATTTATCTCTACTTGTTCCATTGCTGGAGAATGAACTCAGGGTCTTGTGCATGGTAGCCAAGTGCTCTTGCAGCTGAATCATGTGCCCATCCCTAACATCAGTTTTAAATTCCTATCACCTGTTATTGAAAGTATTGTTTCTCTTTACTCCCTCCTCCTTGGTACAGGATATTCATTTCATTTAAAACAAACAACTGAAGAAGCCAGGAAAAGGTGAAGGCTGCCTTGTAAAAAGTTTCTGCCATTACATTTTACCCTTAAAACCAAACATGTTTTGTGTAGACATAGTACATGTGTTAACTTTCTCATTTTGATGTCATGAAGACAGGATCTATGTTTGCATGATCCTATTCTTGATATAATGTGGACTGTGTTCAATGGCTTGATGTGCCTTGATTCCTGAAAGAAATTCAAGAGTGAGCATCATTTTTATGAGTAAAATCTCGTATAACTTTATCCTCTTTCACACTAATACATTCTTCCATCTGCAAGCAGTTTTCATTTACTGAACAAGAATAGCTATTAACACCCTGGTTCTGAGAGAGTCAAAGTCCACCACCTATCATCCTGGGCTGCTTTATTTACACTATTATTGACTGTCTTCATATTATTTCCACATTTTAGTTACTTGGGGGAACACGCATGAAAATTAATGTGGAAAATTAGTTTCACATGGGACAAGTAAAGGGAATTGCCAATGTGTGATGGGCCATTTCTATGAAGCATATGAGTAAATGATTCTAAGCCAAGGTTAAACAGAGGAGTCCAGGACTTGAGCTCTTAGATGGAGGAGACCAGAACAGATCTGTAAAGTTGTAACCTAAGGATATTAGGAAGCTTCAGGAGCTCAGTTTGAACATTGTAGTATTTGATTTAATGCCAATTAAAATTTCACCAAATATGAGGCAGCTCCAATAAGAATTATTCCATGTGAACCATGCCTGAAAAACAAATTACATTTTAAGTGGGATATTTTACTCAACCTATCACATTACAGCAAATGTGAGACGAATTCATTGTATAATGAATTCGAACTTGACTTATAGTATATGGCAGTGTGACTTATGGTATAAAAAAATACTGGGAGTGTTTTGGGTTTTTATTTTGATGAAGGAGCTTGAATCAAGGGCCTTTCTCATGTTCATCAAGGGTTCATCATTCTCAACCCTATTTCAGTTTTTTGTTGTTTTTTTCTAAGTAATCTGCTTTTTTCTCTTTCACAATTTATTAAAATAGTCTCTCTAGAGAAAAAAGTATATTGCCTAATTTAAATATCCCCATCTGTAAATGTAAATAATATCTGTAGATGAATTTCTGAAAACAGTATTATTAAATAAAACACATGGAACCAAATATAGGGGTGAAAACCTGAGAGATCAGGGAAATAGGGAAAGCCACAGCTAACCTCACATCACCAATTCCACAGCTTCCAAAAGTGAGCTACTTCCTGTCTACCAACCCCATATGCCTTGCTGTTCTGCCTTCTCTGTCCAGCTACATCACTTCCTCTTCCTGCCCAGCTCTGTGTCTTCCTGCCTATCTTTACAGACCTCCAGACCTCCATGGTTAACTAGTGTTGGAATTTAAGGCGTGTGCCACCACGCCTGCCTCTGTTCCCAGTATGGTCTTGAACTCACAGAGATCCAGACAGATTCCTGCCTTCCAAGTGATAGGATTAAAGGCATGTGCTACTGTTGTCTGACTCTATATAGTGGCTGGCTGTTTCTTCTGGCAAATTTTATTGGGAGACACAGTATATTGGGGCATATAATATATTACCACAAATATCCTAGAATAAAAATTAGTAGACAGTGTCTGTAGGAGATGAAAAGTAGCAGAGTCACATTGTTCAGTTCATTTCTGCTTCAGAAGATGCAAGTAAGAGATCAGGTAAACAATTTATGCCACCTGTAAAAAAATTTTGACACCATTTAGATAACAAAGGTAGCTTGTAATTTCAAAAGAGTCGTTTTGTTTGGTTGTAGGCAGAAGTTTCTGTCCCACTGGGTCCTGCAGCTGTTCAGTTCCAAAGAAACATATAGAGGCTTATATTAATTGCAAACTGTTTGGCCTACGGTTCAGGCTTATCATTAACCAGCTCTTACAACTTAACCCATTCCTATGAATCTGTTTTGCCTCATAGCTTCATGTTACCTATTCTCTCACATTTTGCTTCTCCTGCCGGCAGCTTGGGCATCTCCCCCTGACTCTGCCTTTCTTCTCTCTCTATCTCTCTTGGATCTCCTACCTGGCTCCATCCGGACCTGCCATAGGCCAACATAGCTTTATTTATTAACCAATGGGAGCAACACATATTCACAGCATACAGAAAGATATCCCAGGTAAATCATTTTACCGAAAAAAAAAAAAAAAAAAAAAAAAAACAAACATAAAAGAAAACCAAAAAATCAAGCAAACAAACATACAAACAAACAAAAATAATATTCAGGACCACAATTCTGTTTAAATATTATTTCCATCATTTCTGAGGTATTTTTCTTTTACATTTCACAGATTTACATCCAATGCCTTTAATTACTATTTCAGAATATTCTTAGTGGTTTTAGTTCTTAAAATGATCCCTTTTTTATCCATCAGTCACATCAGCTTATTTTGCAATTCAGGCCCAGATAGCAGATGGAAATGCTCATGTTCCACAGAATAAATGATTCTTTTGCCTTTGTGAAATGAATGGATACCCATGCATAGTCTACAACTGGAACATACAACAATGAGAATATATTATTAAATAGTACTTTAGGTACAGTGGGAATACATACTTGAATAGCACCTCATTGTAAATGCCTATTTAGCATATTTTGTCATCAAATAATAATGATGAGTTGTATTTACTTTTAATAAGTTTGCTATTTGAAAACTTGTTAAAGTTAATAACTCCATAACTCCATAATAACAACAGTAAAAATTTCATTTGCCTTGGAACAATTCTTGTTTTCATTCAGAAGCAACTGCAAAACACATTTAATTGACTAGAAAATGTCAATTTCTAGAGTACTATAGGCTTTGAGATTCAGTGAAATGATGTGTTGGGTGATTAGCAGATGTTTGCATTCTCAACCTAAAATTACTGTCACATATAATTTGAAGAAATGGCATACATTCTGTTATATTGTGTTGATGGAAACTAAGTTTTTGTTAGTATATTTGGTTTTATTAATTTGGGGAAAACATTTGAGATAAATGTGCTTCAACCAGGTTAACAAGCACACACAAACACACCTTGTACATGTTAGAAATATCTGCCATGACAGGAAAATTTTCCCAGTTCCATTTTTCTATTTCTTTTAATCCACACAATTTAGGTATCACATATACTGTGAAATTTAACATGATTTCCAGGAGTCTGCTAGTTTCTTTTAGCACTTTCTATCCTATCATAAAGTTTTGTAAGGATTAACCTCCAATATTTTATTTGCCATATTGGAGCTAAGCTTGCCTAGTCTGAGGTGAGTCATTAGTTTACTCCAGCTGTATTCTATACATGAACTGATCCAATTAATATCATTCCTATTGCATACTCAAGTTTATTTTGAACTTCAAACACTGACAAGATTGGGGGTATGGTATTAAATTTCTCCTGCTGAGTAATCAATTACCATAGATATAGGTAGAACACCAATTTATGAACACAAGTAGGTTGAAGCATGTCCCAGTATATCTGTAAATTTCACAAGGCTTGCCGGGCGGTGGTGGCGCACGCCTTTAATCCCAGCACTCGGGAGGCAGAGCCAGGTGGATCTCTGTGAGTTCGAGGCCAGCCTGGGCTACCAAGTGAGTTCCAGGAAAGGCGCAAAGCTACACAGAGAAACCCTGTCTCAAAAAACCAAAAAAAAAAAAAAAAAAAAAAAAAATTTCACAAGGCTGAAATTGACTGATGAAGGAGCTCTCACTTAGTACTTCTGGAAGAAATCTTCCATGCTTTATTTTTTCTCTGACTTTTCAGTTCTAATTTGAATACTCAGAATCAGTACATAATTATATTCTTCAGTATTTTTAATTTTATTGAAATAAATGTTAATTACATGAATGTGTATATGAATGCAGGTGTCCACAGAAGCCAGAGATGTCATTACCTCCTGGAGCTATTGTTACAGCTGGTTGTGTGTCTGTCCAACAGCTGCAAAAATATTTTACAGCAAGACTCTCTAAAGATATCATTTTTATTCATGCTACCTATTCCTGTCCTTATTCCTATAATAGATCAAGTGGCAGCAATGCTGGTCACATCATGGTAATTTTTGCCCAATGTCAGAAACATGATTTAAACATTGAACTTCACTATTCAATAAATATTCCTATGTTTTGAGTCCAGAAATATCAGTAAGAATCAGTTTGTACAAAATTATAAACAACATAATATGCTCAAATATAAGCCAAGTGTTTTAGGAGGTTCCCATGAAAAACCTTGCAGTTAAAGGTCAAAGATCATGTGTTGCTGGAGGGCTTCTCTCCAGGTTCCACCAAGCCCCACAGTCCCACAATCCACGTAGAAAATAATCACTCAGACACTTATATTACTTATAAACTGTATGGCTGTGGCAGGCTTCTTGCTAACTGTTCTTATATCTTAAATTAACCCATTTTTATAAATCTATACCTTGCCACGTGGCTGGTGGCTTACTGGCGTCTTTACATGCTGCTTGTCCTGGCGGTGGCTGTAGTGTCTCTCCCCCTTCTTCCTGTTTCCCCAATTCTCCTCTCTCCTTGTCCCGCCTATACTTCCTGTCTGGTCACTGGCCATCAGTGTTTTATTTATATAGAATGATATCCACAGCAATCATGGAAAAATAGAAAAGTATTTTGCCAACAGATATTCAATCTCTTTGAAGGGTATGAAATAGATTGTGATAATTCCATTCAAAGGAGAGTTTGCTACTCAAGTTAGTCTTCCCGGGGTTCTGGGACTTGACTTTTCAAGTTGATGTCAAGTCCCACATACCATTTTTTTCTGCTTCATGCTAAAACAATCAAACTATAAATAAAAGCAATTATTAGCTATGAACAAGACAAAGAATGAGTAGTATCATCTCCTCTGGAGCACCATTCAATTCTTCTCATCCCGACCTTTGAATGACCCTTCCTGCAGGTACATGTCCTCTACTCCTAGTGACCAACTCCCTAATTAAGAACAGTGCACCAGCTCAGGAGCAGGTCAGCCTTGCTGTTGACCCCATCAAATATCAGCAGGTTCATTTTCCAAAAGAAGCTTTATAGTTTGTCACCTTGTCACTGCCTTTCTCCTGGGACCACAATACTGACAAAGCTTGTTGACAGGAAGGTCTTGCCTGAGTGGATCTCCACCTTTCCTATGACTGTACATCAGTCACTGGTCCAGACTCTGGGAAAATCACATGAGAGAGCAGCATGGAAATTTTTGTTAACAATAGTCAAAGAAAAAAATGTAATGCTTTATAGAGACAAGAAACAAAGAGAGATGTATCTCTTGTTAGGGTATATGATATACATAAAATTTTTATGATGTTCTTTCATTTTGTTTTTATTTAAGAATTTCGGTTTGGAATTAAAAAGTTAAAACTTATCATAAAGTAACTATGTACAACTATATGTTTTCCAAGGTCTAGCCTAACTAATCCTCACATTCATTTTGGATTAAAGTCATATAAGTTTAGTTCTGTGGGATGTTCTGTATGCTATAAAAGTGTTGTTCTGATTGGTAAATAGTGCTGATTGGCCAGTAGCCAGGCAGGAAGTATAGGTGGGACACAGAGAGAGGAAAATTCTGGGAAGTGGAAGACTGAGGTGGGGAGATGCTGCCAGCCG
Source organism: Peromyscus maniculatus bairdii (assembly GCF_049852395.1). NCBI lineage: Eukaryota > Metazoa > Chordata > Mammalia > Rodentia > Cricetidae > Peromyscus > Peromyscus maniculatus. The sequence continues at coordinate 80,790,846 of NC_134870.1, read as the reverse complement.
CTGCCATGAAAAGTGAGATGTAAAGTAGCGGTAAGCCACAAGCCACGTGGCAACTTATAGATGAATAGAAATGGGTTAATTTAAGATATAAGAACTAGATAGCAAGAAGCCTGAGCCATTAGGCCAAACAGTTTAAATAATATAAGCGTCTGTGTTTAATTGGTTCTGAGAGACTGCACGAGTCAGGTGGACACAGGAATAGGTCAGCTACGGTTTAGTTTAATTATTTAAAAGGCAGAATCAGAAACCAAGATGTCTTACTTTGTCTTCACAAAACTACATCTTTTCAGTGTTGGTCTTTGAACTCCTTCTCTTCTTAGCTTATAAGGACAATAATTATTGGAGGTGAGACATGCAATAAATTCAAGATGTTCCCTCAAGATTCTGTATTTAATTATGTTTGCAAAGACCCTTTTTCCCAAACAAAGACACATTAACAGGTTCTGGAAATAACACCTGGGCATGCATTGACTTCTCTCTCTCTCTCTCTCCCTCCCTACCTCCCTACCTCCCTCCCTCCCTCCCTTACTCCCACCACCTCTGTACACTTTGAGTTCACAACTCGATCTGTTCTTATTGGCTGGACCCCGCATAGGCTATATCTTCTGGCCAATGAGCCCCAGAGATTCATGTGTCTGCTTTCCTAGCACCAGGATTACAAGCATGCATCACTGTACCCAGAAAACTCATGATTTCTACATGTGTTTGAGAATCCAAAAACATTTGGGCACTCGTTTCTAAGGGCTTTTATTCAATTCACTTGAGGAAGGAGACAGTTAGCATTGAAAGAGTGAATTATAAATTGAGAGTTTCACTAGGGTACAAAGCTATTGGATTAAGGAATATTTAGCTGAATAAGCTGGGTCCTGAGAAGAACGAAAGAACTGGAGCTGTAAACCGAGTAGAGACGGGCAGTGACTGTTAAACATTTTGTCATTACTCCTCAGTGTCTACAGAGGACCCATGCCACTTTAGTGAGCAGATAAGCAATTACTCAGGTCTCCTACCAAAAAGCAAAGGACTTGCATATGACCTATATGCACCTTCACATATACTTTAAGTCATTTCTAGATTATCTGTAATACCTAATGCCATATAAATACTATATAAATATCATTGTGGTATAAGGATTATAAAATAACAAGGGAAAGTCTTTACACGCTCCATAAAGACATAATATACTTTTTGGTATTTTCAGTTTGTGGTTGGTAAATGCTCAGATACAGAACAGTTCTACGTAGAGAACCAATTTTATTTAATGTCAGTTCTAACATAACAGCTGTGTAATAACTCATTTCTAGATTTGTATCATATAATGTGGTGTTATACTTGAAATATTTCACATTGATTGAATATATAGAAGATATATGTTCTAGTTACTGGTAATGAACATGCTGAAATATTTATAAAGTGACCCATGAGAGGAATCTGTCAAAACACATGATGTCTATCACAGGTGACTTTAAGAATGAATACATTGATTTTATTTTTTGTTCACTGAAACACATTCACTTTTATTTGAGAAAAGAGGCCAGGTTAAGAAAGCAGGTACCAGGAAACTGATATAAATACAGTTTTTGAAAAAGCAACAATAATATTTCAATGGGAATTTTGTCAGATTGTTATTGAAGTGTGTGAAGTGTGTGAATCACTTCACCATATGTAGTGATACAAAATTTAAATTATTATTATGAAAGCTTGGGAATCAAATATAGAGACAATGACATTTATTGATTGAAATAATCATTATGATAAGAAGAAATCATAAAACTTCCATATATTCTTACAACAAAATCAGTGTTTTCTATCCTAATAAAGTTTTATAAAACTCAGCTCTAAAATCTTATTCTCAAAAAATAAAAACTCTTTCTTAATTGAAGCAATTATAAAACATTAGTAAATTAAAAGAATAATATTTATTGAGAAAATGAATGAGAAGAATGTGATATATCTGGTAACTTGAATCTATTTTTTTAATCTAAAAATTAATTTCCTTCGACTTTTTAGAAGACAATTAGGTTTATCATGAGAAGTTTTTAGCACTTAGATATTTCTCTTGTCAGGAAGTAACTGCAGAAAGATATTTTTTAATAATTTTAATGATTATACCTGTCACCTAATCATGTGTAAATAATGTACATACAGTTTTATAGTAACAAAATTGATGTTACATTCTGATATCAAGGTTAACTTGCCACCAATCTAAAGCAAAGATACATAGTATGCTGAAACTTAAATTACAATTGATAATAATTTATTAATTCTAAATGTCATTAGTCATTCTGAAACTCAAAGGGTCAGTCACAGAAAATATCACCTATTCACCAGCACATAGCACATCCCCTCTGTTCACTGACGGTCACAGTAAAACCTAATTAGTCAATGTGGACTCTCCAAACAGGTTTCCCTTGATATCTGGTCTTGCATTTATTTATAACTGTTAAAATATCTATACCTGTTGTTCTTAGAGCATGCATCCAAAGAAAGCAAGCCTTAATGGTTTTTGCTTCAACATTATTTAAAGTAAATAATAAGTTTTAAAATGTCTGGTGGTCTTCTCTGTGAAAAGAAAGTGATCTAAAGCACTGAATAAATAAATTCAATGTTGAAGTCTAGGTAAAGAATTAATAATGGATGGTATGAATCAAAGGAATCATTATCTTTAACTACTAAGTCAAGTGTATGAAATTAACAGAGTTCATAAAAAGTCAAGAATGCATCTATTAGGTGGAGATCAAATGCCATAAGAAATGGCCACATTAGGAACAATTCCTTTGCATGAGTCTCTCAGAAAGTGTGGTGGCTAACATTAACTGTCAACTTGACAGAATCTAGAATCACTTAAGAAATGAGTTATTGGTCATACCTATCTTGATTAGTTTGGTGTGGGATGACCTTTCTTAATTCTAGCCATACCATTCCCTGGAGAACAAAGCATGTATACGGAGAAAGTGAGCTGAGCACTGTGTGCATTCATCTCTCTTTTTCCTCATTGTAAATGTAATATTACTACTGCTGCAACCTTCTGGTGCTTTGACATCCTGTCCACGATATACTGTACCCTTGAACTGTGAATGAGAATAAAACCCTTTCTCTCTTATAAAATAATCTAATTTCTCCAGAGTATTTTGTCACAACAGCAGAAAAGGAAAAGGAAAACAAGAAGACTTGCATTTAAGTCTTGAAGAGTGATTTTGAATCTGACAAGATGTAGGAACCAGAGACACCATGGAGAATGCCAGAAACCCTTTAAATGACAATATTATATTCAGGAAAATTGGGATATTCAGAATATGGATTGAACTTATGTTTCAGGTTGAAGTTGGGGAAAAAAGATAAGACTAGATTTACATAAGTAATTAAGTAATTTAAAGTCCTTAAGTCCTTGCTTAAGAGTGAACTCTTACCTTTTAAGATATCAGATGGTTTTAAGTCCCTGGAGGGAAAGAGTTGCAGTTTAGTTTAGAGATAGTTGTGTAGAAGGAGCGTGAATAAGATGGTGGCAGGTGGTGAGTGTGGGGCTTATAGGAACACAATGGGAATATCTCAGAAGAGAAGAGTGAGGACTTGAATGAGTCAAGAGTGGTGGAGTTTGAGAATGTTCACAGATTAAAGTGGCATAACTTTATGACAAAGAATACACGATAGGCCCCAGTGAGAGCTTTACACAGAACCCTGGATCTCTCAGTTGGCTCCAAAGGAATAGTTCACCCATACTACAGCTAATATGTTTCTATGTAAAAGCAAGAAATGTGTAAAACAGTAATTAAGCTAGTTTCTCTAGACAGTATTAGCAGTGATTTTAATTTTTATTATCAGGCAGTTGCATAAATAAATAATGAGGATAGCAATTTCATTTTACTTCCCTTACATATAGTCACATTGTAGCAGTAAAATTTCTTCATTTTTACTAAACATAGACTTCACAGTGAGGATCTTGGAATGTCCCTAAAAAGATAGGAAGCCTCTGTGCACCAGCACTGCATGCTGATGTTAGAGTGTAGCCAAAATTTTTCCTGTGTCCTTCAGCTGCTTGGTCCCAAATAAGCACACAGAGGCTTATTATTAGTTACAAGCTGTTTGGCCTATGTCTTAGGTTTATTGCTAGCCAGCTCTGACATCTTAAGTTAACTCATTTCTACTATTCTATATTTTGCCACATGGCCATGGTGTTACCCTTCTGCTAGCATCATGTTCCTTGAGCAACTGGATGGCGTCTGCCCCTGACTCTGTCCTTCTGCTTCCTGTCTTTCTGCTTAGATTTCTTGCCTGGCTCTTATCATGCCTAACCATAGGCCAAAGCAGCTTTATTTATTAGCCAATGGGAGCAACATATATTCACATTATACAGAAAGGCCATCATACAGCATTAGAGTACATAGGAGCACTGGTGTATTTGTTGAAATCACAACATAATAGTAACTTCATAAAAATGAATAAAAACACCCATGTTAATCAAGGGGTGAGTGACAAACTATGGTCACACTGACTGTGGGATTTGTCTTAATTTTTCTCAAACTGATCCTTTTAAATTCATCTTCCATGGAAACAAATGAATGTATTTATCGAAAAAATATGAATATAGGAGTTTTTAAAAGATAATTAAAATATGAGAAACATATTACCAGTATCATAGAGCTTGACAACTCAAAACTTACAGAATTTTCTGAAAATATTGAGTAAGAATAATGAATTTTTGTGCTATAAAATAAAGTGTCATTATTTTCAAGTTGGTAAATTTGTATCTTTTTAATGACCAGACATAGTTGATATAAAACCATAATGAGTAAAACACCTATGAAAATTGAAAATTGATTTATCAGGTTTGATATAAGAAAGTATTTAACATGATTCAAATCCTTACAGCTATAACCTTAGAAAAACATTGGGTCAATTATAGGCAAAACCCAAGAGCAATAGCTACAGTAGACTTCAAATGTTCTTCATTTAATCTTCAGTTTTATAACTCTATAACTTTGTGAGACCTTACATATACTTACTTATACTTGATATAAATGACATATTAAAAGAGCCTGGATTCAGAAGCAGAAAAGAGTATCAAGATGTTGTGAAACAAGATAGACATTTAAGAGTTTTGCAAAAATAAAAGAATATTGGGGAAATATTCTATTTTTAAAATGCCATTTCTTCACCATGAAATGAGGTTATTACTACTTTTAAACATATAAAAAATGAGAAAGTTTAATATATAATATTACTATGATATCATTTATATATGTGTGTGCATGTATGTATATATATATATATATATATATATATATATATATATATATACATACAGATAAGAATTCATTTGGATGAAAGGGTATAATTTGAGGCTGTCTTTCTTTTTCATTTCACTTATTATTTTAACCCCAAGTGTCATGCCTGCAATATTGCCACACAAGAAGTCATACATTAGATAGAAAGAAGTGAGTTGGAGAAGAATAGGGTTGAGATGGTTAGATTTACTCAAAACACACTGTATTCATGCACAAAATCCTTGCACAATGAAAAAATTAATGCAAATCTTCCCCAGATCCTTTATCTCACTTTTTCCTGTTATTATGTCATTGCTTAAGATTTTATTTTTATTTTCGTGTGTGTGTGCATGCGTGTGTGCGTGCGTGTGTGCATGTGTGTGTGTGTGTGTGTGTGTGTGTGTGTGTGTTTGCACATGAGTGTAGTACCCATAGAGGCCAGAAAGGAGTGTTGGATTCCCCAGAAGCTGGAGTTATTTAGAGGTTATGACCCATCTAACGTGGGTCAAAATTCTAGTAGTCAAAATTGAGTCTTCTGTAAAAGGAGTATGCACTGTCTTCTATATATTCCAAGAGAAAGGGGTTATCTTTCATCTTTGCCATATGTGTATTTAAGCCCATGAATTACTTAATGCTTACCACCTAAATAAAAATAATATAACATCAGTTAGCAAAAAAAAAAAAAAAAAAAAAAAAAAAAAAAAAAAAAAACCCTTGCAGATATAACCAACCGTCTTATTAAATAAGAAACACAGAACCAATGTAAAAGAGAAAGCCAAGAGGTCAGAGCTCAGAGCTAAAACCTTACCCTTCCTCCTGCGGTGGTCCTACCTGTCCAAAAGAGAGCTACTTCCTGTGTGTTTGTCTTTAATATAGTCTTTCTGTTCTGCCTTCTCATTGGTTGTAAACCCAAACACATGACTGCCTTATCACTACCTGTAAGTACAACCCTCCAGGTCTTAAAGGCGTATGCCCCCAATTCTGCCTGTATCCCTGAACACACAGAGATCTATGGGATTGAAGGCATGTGCCACCACCGCCACGCTCTTGCTATGGCTCTAATAGCTCTGACCCCTGGGCAACTTTATTTATTAACATACAATTAAAATCACATTTCAGTACAAATAAAATACCACCATAAACCCTTCACCTACATATGTTTATATTTAAGTGTTGGTTCTGGCACTTGTCAAATTGAAATATCTTAAATTGTTGACTATTACATCTTTTGAGACCTAAATAACTTGAATTACTTTCAGTTCCATATTAACTTTATGTTTATTTAATTTAATTTACTTTAATCCTTTGGTTACAATATATACAATATATTATGCCATCATAGAAATCTAATAACAAATTATTTTTCAGAAATAAATATGAAATTTTTAAATAATGAAAAAATATTGATTTTAGGATTGAAAAATCCAAGATTTCATAAATTTAATGACTGCTCATAATTATTTTTATGCTGCATTGACAGGTTTTAGTACGATAATAGAAACATTTTTATTTTGGTGCACTAGAAATTATTTTAAAAGTTGTCCTCCTTTCAGTAAATACAGTTGAGTACAATATGGTAAATCTAGATAATATTGATAGTGAAAAATGAAGGCAGGTCTTTCAAACATTGCAGTTAGAATTCAGAAGCTTTTTTAAAGTGGGATTTTTATATTCCTCATTAGTGCTTTTTTTTCTTGTCATCTCTTTAAATTCTTAAACAAAAGAAGTTAAGTCATCACACTTTTGACCCACAACCAAAATCCTGATTTATTTCAAAAGCCCTAGAAATGGGATCTGCTTGCAAAGGCTCCCTGTATTTCTAAATGTAAATTTTCAAGTAGAGAAAGTACTTTGAACTACATCAGCTGTCAGATTGCCTGAGCACTGATGTTAGGCATTCCTTAGTACACAGGACAGTTTTCAAATCTGCTTATCACTTAAATTTGTTGATTTTTGTTATGATAACAAAAAAATGAAGTCTGTAATATCTTTTCTGGTATTATTCTACATTAGTAAATAAAAGTATCTGTGAAGAACTACTGACGTGTTTTTTTAAATATTATTTGTTTAGTATATGTAGGATATTTTATATAACTCTCTAGCAGATTATGACCTTTTTACTCACATTTTACATTAATTTTTAAGCAAAATATATTCATCATTGCTTTTAGACTCAGGTTTGATACTATTTGTTTAGGCAAAGTTAATAATGTTTGGAAATAATATCTCTTTTCAAAAATAACGTCAATCTATTGTCTTAGAATAACATTGGGTTTAAGCATCATTTAAAAATTCAAGAGTTGTATTTTATTTGAGAATATGCCTTGTTGTGATTAAAATATGTTTGTCATGGTTCCAAAAAAAGAATGTTCACCTTTCACCAAAGGATGTTACTCATCAGAAATTACAAGATATTTGGGTTCTTCTCACTTAGAAGAGAAACTACTTTCAGATAGATGATACATAGGTAGAAGATTCATAAGTAGATGATGGAATGTGTATGTACACATACAAATATATGCTTTTACATAAATACAACTTTATTATACCTGAAATAACTAATTGTACCATTCTAATGATGCATGTTAATCTTAGGATGACAACAAATGGAGAGAAAAGCAAATGTCAATATGTAAGAATTGTCTTGGATATGACAGACCAAGAGTTGCATGTGGACACTAAAAATCTTCAAAGAATAGATGGAAAGTAGACTATAACCCTTTTAAAACAATAACTACATCCATTTATTTTGTACATGTCATTTTATATTATATAAGTACAGGTTTTGGTCAGGAATTGACCACTTTAATTGGGCTATACTATGGAACCCTAATCAATATTAGCAGTGTTATTTTCAAATATGGAGAAGAAATTTTGAAATATATGAAATATGTATATGCATTGTACATAAAGCACTGCACAATTGATCTCAATAGTTCTAAGTTTAATAGTTCTAAACCCTATTGAGCTTAATAGATTCTAAATTATAAATGGAATTGGGTTTTTTCCTTTCATTAGTTTTCTTCAAAAAAGTTGAAGCATGTATGATAAATTGAAAGTATTTTTTGTTATACAAGTAAATCAAAAAAGAGGTCTTTGTCAAAGAACATGTTCCTTATATTGAGCCAACTCTAGAGACCAATAACTAGAGAAATCAGGAATCTGGGCATTAGAACCAGACCTGGTCCACCTGCTTAGTAGGTTGTGTAGTAAAGGACAGCTATATCCTCTGATCATCAAGTTTCTTTTCCTTTCATGCAATGATGAAAGCTAATATCAGCTCATTAGGATGTCATTAATATTGTATAAATGAAGTTCAAGATCCTAGACATATTATCAAACCTAAACATGGAAATGCCCATTTCCACACTAATAATGTGGTTATTAAAATATAATAGAGATGGAAGAGTAATCAGAATGCACTATGTACATGTAAAAACTGTCAAATAACAAAATTTATTAATAAATAAACAAGAAAAACATAACATGAAGAAAAGTTCAAGTTTTCTTCAAAATAGTTGAAGCATACAATATAAAGTGAAAGCATTGTTTGTTATACAAGTAAGTCAAAAGAGACATTGTTATCAAAGAAAACACTCCTTACATTGATCTGACTCTAGAGACCAGTAACTATAGAAGTCAGGAATCTGGACTTTAGAACCAGACCTTGGGCTGAAATTTCATTCTCAAGCTCCTTCAGTGCTCTTGGCACCAGGCAGCTAACAATAATTAGCTCTTTGTCTTTTGGATTCATGCTTGTGAAAATTATTGGTACACAAATTCCAAAAACTATTCTTTCAAACACTGAAAAGTCAAAATGCTAAGTTATCTGAGTTATCGCTTAGGCAGGTGTCACATGCTGTATGGCTTAGTCTTGTCTGGAACCTGTATGATTGGAAGGTATTAGAGAGACTTGTTGCTAAATCTCATCAATATTCAACACATATTTAATGGAACTCTCTTTGTATCAAATTGTTATTGCTTTCTGTGGATGCAAGTTTCATAACAGCACAGCCTCCATGAAGCTATTCTGCATGATCATTAGACTATTTTCAAATATAGCAACCAATATGAATGATGACCAAAACTGAAGGCCTAATGGAAGACATTATGTTTTGTTCTTTGCTGGTAGTGGATAGAGTCAATTCAAACTTAGTAATATGAACTATCAGAAAGTGCTTAAGGACATAAGGTAACTGGCCATTTTGTTTAAAGCCCTGCAATGTATTACATACACTATGCATTAAAATAAAAATCTTATCTCATTGGAGAGGTAGTTCAGTGATAGAATGTTTGCTTAGTATATACAAGGCTCTGGGGGCCAATCCCCAGAATTTCAAAAGTAAAAAGAAAAAAAATATTTTTCTCTTTCAAGGTAACTGAACTGCACAACATCAAAAATATAACCAGACTGCCTCGAGAGACAAAGAAGCATGCAGTGGCAATTATCTTTCATGACGAAACGTCAAAGACATTTGCTTGTGAGTCAGGTAAGCAATTTCAGGCCCATCTACAGCTTGAGGAAATTGAGTTGTTTCAGAGACAATGACTCAGACAGATGAATCCACACAGAAGTCTGAATAGGATGGCATATTGTAATGAGAATGTGTGGTAGAAGGCTTTAAAAAGTTAAACATACTGGTATACTGTAGAAACAGATGTTTTGGATTTCTGCTATCTTGTCTTTGTCTGGAACTTGTTCCCAGGTTGTCTGAGGTCTCTTAGGGTTTTTGTTCAAGCTTTGAGAATTTAGTAAACAATACCTCAGGGGTTTTCAGAATCAGCATACGACTTGTATTCAGGGTTTGGCAAAGTACAGCTGTGAAGCAATGCTGCCATGAGAAAGCTCACCCAAGAGTGGCCTAGCTCCCCAGACATTTTAGAACTGAACTTTGAGCAATGTGTTGCTTTCATGGAGTCTCAGTACTATAAGTCAATATATTTTAGATTGAATTTTAGCATGCCAGTTCATAAAACACTCTGACATTATGGAGACACAAGCAGTTTGTCGTCTGAACCTGCAGTATTTTTCATGGAGCAATCCCTATGCAATGTAACATATTACTTGGCTTATTGCCTTTTAAAGATTCAGTCAATGAAATGCTGCATTTGCTTTATAATGGATGTTTTTAGAAAAGATGCAGGAAAAAATGTCCAAAGCTTTGAAAATATGAATTTAAAATAGTAGTGAAGTTTTTAGGAAAGCTTTGATATTACTTCTAAGGGGAGATATGGCTAAAAGTTTGTTTAATTAAAATAAGGTTATATTATAAAAACTAATAATGTCACTTTGTCTAACTGGAATTGCTACAACTTATCTAATTTTATATGAGCTTTGCTGAGCTGAACTGGAATTTATCAAATAGTTCATTCCTTTAACACTTTTACCCATCAGCCCTACTGGAATATTTCTCTTCGGTTGCCATCTGGCCTCATCTCATTTAAAATAGACTTTTTGAAGTTGCAAAGTTGCCTGAATTGGTAAAATGAAAACTTATATGTTATTGGTCCTGTTTCAACCTCACTGCTAAAATATGATATTGTCTAAAACCTTTCATCTTTCTGCCTTCTTGGCCAACTCCTTAAAACTCTCTAAGTATATAATTTTCTCTGAGTTCCTAAATATATAATATTTATATCATATATTAAAACTAATTACAACCAAGAAATAATTTTCTACAAAAACACAAAAATAGCTTTTCTAATTTTATTTTCACTGTTTAGTATTTTCAACATTGCAATAAGCAGTATTGGACATGTATAAAGAACTCTAGAGTTAATTTCAAAAAGAATGGTATTTAGTTATATTTATTTAGGTAAAAACCTTATTTGGAATTTTTGGAGAAATATTAACCCAAAATTTATTTAACTACTTAATGAATTCAATATACTATCCTTTTGACTCTGATAATTATCAGTGCTATAATAGAGTCAAATGGCTTTTATGATTTAAATAGCTATAATCCACTGTCCAGTTTCCTACCAGCTAGATTTTAAAGTAGGGTACAAATTTTGAGAAGGTATTGTTCCTTTTCAAATTTTGATGTTCTAAAACGTTTGTAAGGATGCATATCCCTTGGCATATAGATGTGAATATATGTATGTATATAGTGTTGAATGGCATGTTTCTCCAAATTTCAACATTCCCTAAGAACTGCAATATTTTCTGCAAGAGCAAAAGGGAGGCTCATGAGCCTCAGGAGATAAACTAAAGGTCACTAAAAGTCACGTGTGAAGAGGAAAAAATAAAACTTAAAAGATTATTGAGGGCCCTTACCCAACAATGTAAATGGGAGTAAACAGTTGTTGGGAATGAAGACTCTCACTAGCCATAGACATCCAGACTGTGGATCTGCTTGTAGGCTGCCTAGAAAGCTCCAGGGTTGCATTTTCAGAAGTCATCAGCCATGCTAGGGTGGGCTTTCTGATGTTTCAGCTGCTTTTGTGTAATCCCTGGTTCTTGTGACCCCTCATCCACACTCTTGTTAGTAAGACCAATAGACAAAGTCATTAGTCCACCAAATTTGACATTGCTGGAATTATTGCTTTGGGCTGTCAATGGCTCTCTTCTTAGGATAAGTTGGCATATATATGTCTCGGCTCTTCAGAAAAATAAAATCTATCACACAATACATAGTGTGTTCATACACCCAATTCCATCTCAAAGTCCCTTGCTGCTCTATGTTATTCTTTCTCATCACCATGGTCACCTCCCTTGCCTGATAAAGGATATATACCAGGGACAGAGGAAAAGTAGATATTGCTTTGTACTTTGATATTTAAAGATATTTTAATGAGTTTGTATTAAGTAGATACTACACATGTGTTCTGTGGGTGCTTCATCCTCACGCCTGACTAAAATAACCCAAGTTCTTTATGTCTCAGTACTGGTACATTGACTCAGAAATATTCACACTCATAACAAAGAATCAGCCCTGTGTGTGCATCTGTAATTCTTGGAGTCTTGACTTTGAAATGAGGATTGCAATTTAATTCTAGGAATCAGGGCAGCAAGATGTCCAGAAAGAAACTGTGACATCATGCAGGTAGCATCCAGGTTCCCTAGCCTGAGCATAAGGCTCAGCACTGAGCACAGTTTGCTCAATAAATTCACAAGTACATTTAAACAATTTCCAGGAAGGCCATAAGAGATTAGGATTTAAAATTAAATAACCAAGTATACTCAGAATCTAGAACTTAGTTTCTAAAAATAGTTAACTAGGGTTTGTAGAGAACTGGCTGATTCTAGGACTAAATGCAGGAACTAATCAAGAGGAAGTCAGAGCAACTTATAGAGCTGAAAAATACAGAACAGAATTAATTAATTGATCTATCAATCAAAACAAACTATTGAAGGAGCACAAGTTGGGCAAATCCACAGCACTTGAGCAGCAAAGAGAGATAGAATGGGATTATAACTCCTTGTAAATATTGTGAGGGTATGTTGATGTAATGTTTAAATGAATTGCTGAGCAGAGATAGACAAATATCCCATGCAGAATAATCTTTAATTAGAAAGTGATACATAATTCCTTACTTTCCTAGTGTGAGATATGTACTGTGACTTCATTCCAAAGAGAAGTGGGTGAGGAGGAATAATTTGATAATGAAAAATAGTGACATTCTATCATAGCTGAGTAATCTGGTAAGGATCATGGTGATAAGTCCTTTGTTATAATGTGGAAACCCAAAACATGTCTCATGGTCTTTATCCTAGCAAAGTGTGTACCAAATGCAATCATAAGGAAAAAAACAGACAAATTCAAATGCTACAACATATTGCATTAGAATTTTTCCAAAATTTAAGGCCTGTTCTGTAAGATGGAACCCATACCTAACACTGCAAAAATATTTTAGCCCTGATAGCTTCAAAATATATGGTTCACATTCATACCAACACCATTCTGAGTCAAAACTGCCATGTGACGGACTCATCAAATCACAGTGAGAACATCACATGTGTTATTTAAACTAAACAGTTTTAATCACTTTAGGATAATCAGAAAATCTTCATAGTTTTTACTTTGCATCTTCCCATTATTAAGTATAAGAAATGACGATTTCTTTGAAATGCTGCTAATGAAATCTCTATGATTTCTTCTATAAGCATAAGACAAAGCTCTATTCAATCTTTGTAAACACAATCCATTCTGAAAAAGACTGATGTTTATCATGTCTATATTATACAGGACCAGTAGCAATCTGAGCCTAGAATTTGAATTGTTTGTAATGGATTCATGACTCATGTAAAATTGTTGAGAAATGAAGGGTTCTTATCTAAAACAATGTGGTCTAACTTCTAAGAGAATTATTTCCTAAAAGTGCATCTAAAGTCAGATTTAAATTATTTAAATTTATAGTAAAGAATTTTCAACTAATGTAAATTATGATTTATTTAAAAGTATTATTTGTTTCTTAGAGTCACTTTTGATGTGAGAATACAGCAGCCTGCTAGAAGCTAGAAGTTAAAGGATATAGAAAACAATGGTGTAATGTTTTAATTGTTGACTTCAAGGATTTTGATGGTGGAAACAGGGGACTTGAAACTCACAACAAAAAAAATTGATTTATTTTTTGCAAAACTATTTATTTTATTTTTTTATATAGTGTGGTGGTAATCTAATTGTACTGAAATATTATTTTGATTGTATGTTAATAAATAAAGTTGTCCGGGGGTCAGAGCTATTAGAGCCATAGCAAGAGTGTGGCGGTGGTGGCACACGCCTTTAATCCCATAGATATCTGTGTGTTCAGGGATATAGCCAACATTGGAGACATATGCCTTTAAGACCTAGGGGGCTGTACATTCAGACAGTGACGAGGCAGTCACGTGTTTGGGTTTACAACCAATGAGAAGGCAGAACAAAATACTTTAAATAGACGAACAGACAGGAATAGCACGCTCATTCGGGAAGCTGGGACACCGCAGGCGAAAGGGTGAGATTTTAGCTCTGAGCTCTGACCTCTCGGCTTTCTCTTTTGCATTGTTTCTGTGTTTCTTATTTAATAAGACGGTTGGTTACATCAATAATATAGATCTTAAGAAATAAAGTTCTTAACTATTTTATATAGAATTAAGATATAGCATACCAAATATATTGGAAAGGCTGTTTTATTTTCTTTGAAATTGCTGTGACAATTAGACCTTGTATAGATTATTAAATATATCTACAGCCATACCACCCTGAACATGCCCAATCCCATCTGATCTTGGAAGATTATTAAACACATGAATAAACTGCCAGAGTTTAAAAAAAAAAACTTTATCTAAGGTTTAATAATAAGTATATTATTCCTCACCAGTATGAGGGATATTTCCACTCCTCAGAAGGAGGAACTTCAAGGACATCTTCATTATTTTATGACTCAAGATGCGAGAGGGTCTCTGAAAAAGCGCTTTTGAAGTTTCAAAAATAAACTAAACACCAAATTAATAAAATAATGGCTTAGTTGTGATCTCTATTGCTATGATTAAAAAAAATAACCAAAAGTAATTTGGGGAGAAAATGGTTTATTTCATCTAATAAATCACAGGTCACAGTCTATAATTGAGAGAAGTCAGGGCAGAAATTTAATGCAGGAACCAGGAGGCAGTAACTGAAGTAGAAGCCATGGGAAAATACTGCTTACATACTGGCTTGCTCCTACTGGCTTACTCACCTGCTCTTCTTAGGCAGTGCAGGACCATCTGTTTAAGGGCGGTGCCTCCCACAAGAGTTAGGCCCTCCCACATCAATCATTAATTTGAAGAGTGCTCTACACAGTTGCCTACAGGCCAATCTTATGGAGGCATTTCTCTCAGCTAAGATTTCTTCTTCCCAGATATGTCTAAGTTTGTGTGAAGTCAACAGAAACCAACCAGCACAAAGCAGAAAGTAAAACATATCTGAAATAAATAAAATAGAGAATAATTAATTTAATTACACATGATGGTCCTAGAAGACATACCATTAATCAAAGCACTTGAGCCTCCATGTGGGTGCTAGGAATTGAATTCAGGACCTCTGGAAGAACAGCCAGTGCTCTTAACCTCTGAGCCATCTCTCAAGCACTTGAATCACAAGTTGAAGACCCGAGTTTAGAGTTCCAGAAATCGTGTAAATAGCTGAGCATGGTGGCATGTCTGAAATACCAGCACACTTGGTTTCACTACCATGCTTGGCCACTTACAAAAGACTAGTATCAGTTCTTCATGAATATTCCAGAAATTTGAAGAAAGAATCATCCAAATACATTCTATTAAGCCAGTATAGCCCTGCTGCCCAAATCATGCAAGACTAAAAATTAGCAACCAAAAACTGACATCAAATATCCAGAATAAAAATAGATATGAAAAACCTTCAAAAAGTTGTATCACATCAAATCTAATAGCACATATTAATTCATGTTAAACATGATAAATTGAAATTCATTCTAGAAAGGAATTGAACATACAAATCGATATATGACATACTACATGAAAGACAAAGCCCATGATCATTATCATCTTAATAAATTCAGAAATGTGTTTTGAGAGAATTCATATTTTATCATATTTGAAAACACTCTGGAAATTTTAGAAATAGAAATATCTATATACATATAATACAAACAATTTATAATGAACCAACTTAGGATCATATGGAACTGTGAAAGCAGAGTTTTTAAATAAGGCAGGGAGCAGGATAAGAATGTCACTTTCTAACTTCATTCAGCATAATACTGGAAAGTCTAGCCAGAGATTTCAGAGCAGGGAAAGAAATGAAGATGCCAAGAATGGAAAATAAAAAGAACTCGTATTCTTTGAAGATAATATTTTCATATATGTACATGTATATTCAAAACTAATATTAGAAGTATTAGTATATTAGAAGTAAGTGGATTTAACAATTCTGCAGAGTTAAATAATCAACATACCCCAAATTAGCAATATTGTTTCATGCAAATTGATCTTTGTAATAAATAAACCAATATCACCTTATAAGCCTTATATACCTAATTATAAGTTTAATTTTCTTAAAAATGTAAAATTTTTCTATGATGAAAATTGTAAAATACCAATGAAAGAAAATAAACACATACACAAATTGATACCCTGTGTTCATAGAGTAGAGGAATCAATATTGTTAAATTGTCTATATTATTCTAAGCAATCTATATTATGAATAAATCCTCTATTGTGTCAAAGTCATTCTAATAACTGTACAAAACAATCCCAGGATGCATTTTAGTTCAAAGATAACCAAAATTTTCTAGAGAAATTTAGAACAAATAGAACAGACATTCATTGTTACTAGATTTTGTAATATATTCTAAAACTGCAATAGCAGAAGCAACAATGCATTGACACAAGTATAGAAACATAAAATAAACCAACATATCTATAACTGAGCATTAAAAACAAGTTAAGGGCCAGGCATAGCAGCACAAAACTTTAATCCCAGCTGTAGGGATGCAGAGGTAGGCAGATCTCTGTGAGTCTAAATCTAGCTAGATCTACACAGAGTTTCAAGCCAACCAGGACTACATAGTGAAATCATAGCTCAAAAATAAAAGAACATGCTTTAGAAAATGTTCAGCCTTTTCAAAATAGAGTTCTAGGGAAATTTAATGTCCATATGCACAAAGGTGAAACTAAACCTACATAATACTTATTTGCCTCATCGGAAAAAAAATACACTGATAAAATCAACTGAAGGAAAGAAGAAAGGAAGGGTGTGTTGCTTACAGTTTAAGGGCACAGTCCTTCATGGGTGAAGTCATGACGGCAGAAGCCCAATACTGCTGGTCATGTTGCACCTATAAGTCAAGAAGTGGAGACCAGGAAGTGCTGCAACTCAGCTTCCTTTTGCATTCAGTCTTGGACACCAGCTCCATTAAAATATCTTCTCATCTCAATTTATCTAATCTCACAGATATGTCTCCCTGGCGATTCTACATCCCGTCAAGTTTACATTCAAGATTAATCATCACAACTCCACCATTTGGAAACTCGATATGTAAACACATCAATTAAAAACCCATAAGATCCTACCCCTATGTGAATCTGCATAGGTTCATGGCTATGCCATAATGCAGAATCATTCATTTAACTTCAGGAGTCCTCACAATCCTCAGCAGTTTCCACACTGTTTACAAGTCCAGTTTACATCTCATTAGAGACTCAACCAATCTCTAAACTGTGAAAACTTATAAAATTAGAAACAAGCTATATTTCCAATACACAACAGCACAATATGAAAATTCTTATTCTAAATGGGAAGAATAGTAGAACAAAAAAGAATCTTAGGATCATCTTAATAAACTCAGAAATGGTTTTTGATTAAAAAAAAAAAAAAGACCAAAACCTAGGAAAAGAAACACTAAATCCCATGACTCCATGTCCAGCATCTGGCACTCATAATGGAACCCTCTGGGCTCTAAAGAACTTGGGTGGCTCTAGCCTTCCAGTTCTGCCCCTCTATGCTACTATAATACACATAGCTTCTCTCTTGGGCCAGCTCCACTCCATTTCTAGAGATTTGCTGGTAGATGTCTCTTATTTATAGCAACTCATGCTCAATTGCAACCTAGGATTCACCCTCATGCATTCACATAGAGGCCTGTCTAGATGTCCAGGCAAAGATTCCAGTCCTGCTACACACTGCTTGCCTCAGTCACTCTCTGGAACCATGGTGCTTCTCAATCTGTACTAGTTTTGTTGCTAGTTGTGGGTGGAGCATGGCCCAGCTTAACCACAGTTACATCAGCTTCTGTGACTGACTCAGGGAAAACACTTCCCTAGGCTGCTGCTTTTGAGGAATAAGAAATCTCTGAAGCAGAATCTTCAGCTTAGGCTCTCTCACTCCATGGGATACATTTCTGTGGTGATTATAAAAACCACAATTACCTGTTGCAACCATCATCTTTCATGAGTTACAAAAAGTAACTACAAATACTTAGTGGCTTTAATGAAATACATGGACGACGAATTGAAGGGAAAATGTGGGAGAATTGTATCACAGCATGTGGATGAGTAAGCCAAAATAGACAAAATAGATTGCACAAAAGTAAAACACAATAAAGTGAAAGATTACCTATAGAAGGCATATATATGCAACAAGAAGCTTGGATTTAAAATTCACAAGTAACTCTGAAAACTCAATGGCAGATGGGCTCTGGATTATAATGTATTCAATAGACATTTCTCCTAACAAGACATACAAGTGACTATATATATATATATATATATATATATATATATATATATATATATTCTCAGCATGATGAATAGCAAGGGAAATGAAAACAAAATCATGATAAATTATCCTCTCACCCCAGTAAGAAGGCTGTTATCAAGAAGAGGAAAGAGCACTACTAGAGAAGATGTGATGAAAGAGAACCTTATAGAAGGTTCTCTCTCCCAGGTGATTCTAGGATATGGCTAGTTGAATTTTAAATTTTTAAATTATATTTTCTAGGTTTAAAATTCAACTAACAATTAGCATGAATAAAAAAACAGGCACAAATCGTATAGTCATTATTGAAAAACACATGGAGGTGTCTTCACAAATTAAAAATAGAAATGCCATTCAAAACCCCTTGCTGGGTATACATCCAAATAACTGAAGTCAGTGTACGCAGAGCCATCTGCACTCCTGTGCTCATAGCAGCACAATTCTCAACACCCAAGAGAAACAACAAAAGTATCTGTTAACCAATTAATGAATGTTCTAATTGCATTTGTGTTGCTGTGATAAAAACAGGTGGCAAAAGCCAATTTTTACTATGCTCTGCTAGCTTTCTTTACTTTTACACAGTTCAGGGCCCAACCATGAGATGGTGCCACTCACATTCAAGGTGGATCTTCTTACCTCAACAATAAAGGCAATCATCCATAGATATGCCTTCTTAGCAACCTAATTTAGTAATTCATTCTTAAGACTCTCTTCCCAGGTGATTCTAGGTAGTCGCTAGTTGAATTTTAAAATTTTAAATTATACTTTCTAGGTTTAAAATTCAACTAACAATTAGCATGAATAAAGAAAACATGTACATGCTCATCACAGAATGCTGTGCAGCTTAGAAAAATAAAATCTACTGATATGCAGTAACATGGATAGAGCTCATTAAATGGAATAAAGAAGGCAGAAAATCAAGAACTGGATAATCTAATCACATGTGTAACCTAAAATAGTTGACCTCATAGAAGTTGAAAGTAGAATAGTGGTTACCAGAGTCTGGAAAGAATAATTATATTGGGGTCAGAAGTATAGATACAGCTTTATTGATAGATATAAAGCTATAGTTAAAGAGGAATAAGAAATTATAACATGTTATTGTACAATAAAGTGACTATACATGATGATTATATACTGTACATTTCACAAACAAGATAGGGTATTATGTTTCACTATGAAAAAATGTTTATGAATATGTGTATATGTATACACATAATTAAAATACCTATCTCAACATGTTGATTCCTTATTAATAAATACAATTTAAAAACTTTAATGCTTTTTGAAACAAATAACACAATCAGTAACAGCTTGTATATAATAAAATATTCAAAAGTAAATTTAGCAAAGTAGATACAAGATCTTTAAGCATGTAAGTATACAATACTGTTATTTTCATCTGTTAATCACTCATGGTTCATAGTGCATAGCAATACATCACCAGGCCAGAAACTAAGAACTCTGTCCCTGCAGAAAAGCAGGAGCATATTCATGTTATATTTATCTTCCCCAAGTTCCATGATGGTATGTTTTTAGATGGATCTCTCAGCATGCTAGAATTTGTTTTACATTGTCTACCCCATGGCCAGAGGTTCCCAGGACTTTCTAGACAAGCAGCACACATTACTACATGCAGCAACAAGCCAAACCCTTACCACCTTGGGAGTAGGACAGTTGGCTGGTCATCACACTGCTGTACATTTTCAGGTGCCGGGTGACTCCAGACAGAAGGCTCAGCCTCCCAATTTGGAGATGTGTTACTGAGTAGCACAGTCAGCAAAAAGCAGCCTGGAGGCTTGAAGTTCACGATAGATTTAATCACTCAGGTCACACAAGGTTTCAAACTTGTAATTTCTCTCTATTTTTCTTTAATTCGCTTTTGGAATCCTGCCCATCATTGTTTATTATTGACTGTCTAGTGTGTGCCACTCATAATTATTAAACTTCTAGTGTGCACTCATCTGTTTTTATTAAATATCCAGTGTGTGCCAAATATTCATCTATGCTTTAGATTGGAATGAACATTGAAGAGATAATTAAAAATCAATTACTATAAAAATACTAGGAATGGAAACAGAAATACATATCTTATAATATAAATTTCAAATTTCAATATATAAATTTAACAAATATCTTTTAATTTTACATTTATAAAATAAGAAATGTGATAGTAATGTACTAAAGCAACAAAAACTTAAAATATTCAGGAATTTCAAACTATATAACAGGTACTATATAACAGAAACTAAAAGGTTCCTAAGAACTAAAACATGCTATTTTCTCAGATAGAAAACCACAATACTAAAAAATAGAAATTGCTTCTCTGCCCATTACTCTTTATAATTTTTCTTCTTATTTATTCTTCTCTCACACAGTACATCCCAACCACAGCTCACTTCTCTTCACTCCTCCCAGTCCCCTCAACCTCCATCTCCCCCAGAGCCACTGCTCCTCCAAACAGAGTGTAACAAGATGCAATAAGACTAAACACAAACCCTTGTATCAAGGCTGAACAAGGCAACCCAATAGAAGGAAAAGAGTCCCAAAAATAGGCAAAAGTGTCAGAGACACCCCCACTGCCACTATTAGGACCCCCACAATAACACCAAGCTAAACAACAAAAGCATGCATGCAGAGGATCTGGCATAGAGCCACACAAGTTTGTGCTTGTTGCTTCTGTCTCAGTGAGCTAAGACGAGCCCTGCTTAGTTGATTCTGTGGGCTATGTTCTCCTGGTGTTCTCAACCCCTCTGAATCCTATAATTCTCGTCCCCTTCTTTGGCTGGGTTTCCTGAGCTCCACCTAATGGTTGTCTGTTGGGTTCTACATCTGCTTCCATCAGTTGCTGGAGAAAGCCTTGTAGACGAATTTCTAAACAGTCTTATTAAATAAGAAACAGAGAGCCAATTACAGGGGTGAAAGCCATAGAGATTGGAGAAATAGTGAGAGCCACCAGCTAACCTTAGTTCACATGCCACAGTAACTTCCCAAGAGAGAGCTTCTTCCTATCTAACCTTCACCTTTTTTGCCTTGCTGTTCTGCCTTCTCATTGGTGCTTAGCCCAGCTACCTCACTTCCTTGTCATTGCCTGTCTGTACAGACCTCTAGGTCTCTATGGTTGGTACTGGGATTAAAGGCATGTGTCTGTAGCAGGAATCTTAAAAGTTCTTATTAATAAAATCAAACCTGAGCCAGGTATTGGGGTGAACACTGGAAGATCAGAGAAGCAGAACAAGCCACAGGTTCCTTACCTCACCAGTTCCTTAGCTGATCCTGTTTCCTCAGACTGGAAGCTTCTGTGTCCTCAACCCAATGACTCTCAGCTGAACTGCTGCTTGAAAGCCTGAAGCTTAACCAGCTAAAAGCTTCTAGTTTCTGGTCTTCACACCTTATATACCTTTCTGCTTTCTGCTATCACTCCCTGGGGTTAAAGGCTCACTTTCTGCGATTAAAGGCATGAGTCACCATGCTTGGCTGTATCCTTGAACACACAGAGATCCAGGCAGATCTCTGCCTCTGGAATGCTAGGATTAAAGGTGTGTGCTACCACTGCCTAACCTCTATGTTTAATATTGTGGCTGTTCTATCTCTGACCCCAGATAAGTTTATTAGAGTGCCCAATATTTTGGGGAACACAATATCACTACATGTGTCACCATGCTTGGCTGTTTCCTAATGTGCCTTGAACACACAGAGACTCTGCTTGCCATGTGATCGTATTAAGGGAGTGTGCTACCACTGCCTGACATTTGTTTATGGCTGGCCATGTCCTCTGATCTCCCAGCAAACTTTATTAACATACAAATGAAATATCACCACATTTCAGCACAAATAGAATATCACCACAAAGCCTCTCTGGTGGTGATTGGACTAGGCATTAATCTATGAGTATAGCAGAATATCATTAGAAATTATTGCTGTGGGATATTCTGTATACTGTGAATGTGTTGCTCTGATTGGCTGATAAATAAAATGCTGATTGGCCAATAGGCAGGCAGGAAGTATAGGTGCAATAAACAGACAAGAGAATTCTGGGAAGTAGAAGGCTGAGTAAGTAGATGCCAGCCTGCTGTCCAGGGAGCAGCATGTAATGGCACACAGGTAAAGCCACAGAACATGTGGCAACATATAGATGAACAGAAATGGACTGAGTTTAAGTGTAAGTTAAGTCAGTAGTTAGCCTGAGCTAATGGCTGAGCAGTTTTAATTAATATCAAGCCTCTGTGTGTTCATTTGGGTCTGAGCAGCTGTGGGACTGCAGGACGGTGAGAAGTGGGTGGGACCAGGAAAACTTCAGCTACAAATTATTTCATTGGTTTTTTGTTGGTTTGGTTTTAGTCAGTTGTTTGGTTCTCCCCTAGGTCTCTGAGACATTCAGCCTCTGGTTCCTTGCCATCCAGGCAGTGTCAAGGATGACTTCCTCCCTCTCAATGCTTGGGCCTCAAGTTAGAGCAGTCATTGGTTGGCCACTTCCACAAACTCTGAGCCATCATCACACCAGCACTCCTTGCAGGCAGGATAGATGTGGGTCTAACATTTTGTTGCTGGATTGTGGTACCAGTTCTGCCACTGGGAGCCTTGCCTGGTTTCAGAATATGGCCAGTTAAAGCCCCCTATCCTCCATTACTAGGAGTCCTAACTTGGGTCAACCTGATAGGTTCCAGGAAGTTTTCATGGTGCTGTTTTCACATGCTCCCCTAAATACTCCCCCTGTCCATTTCAGTCATCTCTCCTTGTACTCTCCCTCTCAATCCATCTCTCCCCCACCCCTCCCTTCCCAACATGATCCCTCCTGTTCCTATACTCACCTGCCCCAAGTCCACCCACAAAATCTATTCTATTACCTTTTCCCAGGGAGATCCATGTGTGCCCCCTAGAGCCCTCCTTGTTACTTAGCCTCTTTGGGTCTATGGATTATTCTGTGATTATCCGTTACTTAACAGCTAATATCCCTTTTTAAGTTAGAACTTCCCATGTTTGTCCTTATGGGTTTGGGTTACCTAACACAGGCTCTTTTTTTCTAATTCCCTTTGCCTGCAAATTACATGATTTTTCTAACATCTGAGTAATACTCCATTGTCTAAATATATCACATTTTCTTTACCTATTCTTTGATTGAAGGACATCTAGGTTGTTTCTAGTTTCTGGCTATTGTGAACAATGCTGCTATGAACATAGCTGAGCAAGTCTTTTTGTGATAGGATGAGGCTTTGGGGGTGGGGGGTATATACCAAAAAGTGATATATCTGTGTCTTGAGGTAGACTGATTCCCAGTTTTCTGAAGGAACTGCCATACTGATTTCCATAATGGTTGTAAAAGTTTGCACTCCCACTATCTATAGAGGAATGTAACTCTTGCTCCACACCCTCTCCAGCATGAGCTGTCACTTGCATTACTGATCTTACATCTTCATTATTTTAACATGCAGTCATGAAATATCTATGGTCTACTGGTTCCAGGACCCCACAGACACCAAAATCCCCAGCATGTCAAGGTCATAAAAATGACATAGCATTTACAAACAACCTACATATATTCTCTCATATACTTGAAATATTTCTAGACTAACTTGTACAATCTAATACTATGAAAGTGTCATGTAAGCAACTATTCTACTGCACTGTTTAAGTAATGCTAGCGGGAAAATCTGCTCAAATTCAACTGATGCAGTTTTTCCTGAGTATCCCATAGGTGGTTAAATCTATTGGTTAATAAATCATGGATATAAGAAGACAATCTCCAGAATATTTGAGAAATATGTATCTTCAACTTCCCCAATGCCAAATAATCCAATTTTTAAATAACAAAGAACATTTTTCCAAAGAAGACATGCAAATGCCAATAGGTGTATGAAAAAACTCTATACATGATTAATCACCAAGAAAATACAAATCAAAACCATGTATCACATAAAACCTGTCCAAGTGTTTCCTATAGAAAAGATGAGAAAGGACAAGTGCTGTAGACAACATGGAAATTGCACATGTTGGCAAGAATGTGTTCCACGGGAGATGATGTTGTTTCTCCATTACACAATAAATGAATAAACCAAACAGCACACCATACCCCATAGACATACATAGTTATCATTCATATTAAATTAAGAATGAAACTACTCTCTGCTCTAATAGTTGAAACCAGGATGTCAAAGAAATTAGCATTCTCATATCTGTTAGAGTCATAAGGTTAGAACAATGGAAAAACAAAGAAAAATTGGGGTCTAGAGAGATGGCACTCAGTGGATAAAGTGCTTGCTAGGAGCCATGAAAAGCTGGTTTCAGGTCCCCAGCCATCTATAGTGCTGCATGTCTACAGCTACAAGTATTGATCTACTTCATAATTAGGAAAGGGTCCCTCCTTCAAAGATTCTGTAACTTAATGCTCATTATAGGTAATAGGCCATGTTATTTTTATGATAATAGAACCAAATGTAATGAAAGTAAGATAGTAAAACCACTAATATATTTTGGTGATATTAAATGGTCAAATACAGGATATTATGAGTTCACCATTTTTAATCCGAAATATCAACTGGTATATACCCAAGATAGAGAAGGAAATAAGTTTTACTCTTTTTAAGACAAATTAGGACATGGCTTTAAAGATCAAATTCCCATGCTGCCTCCAGAGTGACATGGTTTTTGGCAGCATGATTCCTCTGACTCCAGTGATTTGGCTCCTGCACTTTCATGAACCATTCATTCCTTGAGGCGTCTTGAGAGACATTTCTGTTTATCAATTCTTCAATCCAAAGGGCACCTTGAACTAAGTAAGAACAACCTCTATTGCTTACTGACTCCACTGTTTCAGACTACTATTGACAGTTTAAAACCATTGGCTTCTTAGCTCTCCCAGTAAGAGGTACGTAGGAACTAATTAAAAGAACAGAGCGGCCTAATGTGATCTGAACTGTGTGGGAAGTTGAGAGAGTTAATTCTACAGCAAAAGTATCCTGTGTGCAGCCATGACAATGTGATGAGACTTTGAATTTTTAATGTTCTTCACAGACTTACACAGGAAAAATATTAAGTCACACCATGATTTATACAAATTTAAATTATCTCATACTTGTATTTAAATTGTATCTCATACTCATTTAATATTACCATTGCATAAAAATTTAAATTATTTAAATGATTTCTGGCCATGATTTGGTCAGCTTGGCAAGATAATCACATTGGAGAGAAAACTGATATGACAAAGAAAGATTATTATTCTTTTTAGTTTGTAGATTTTGGGCTATAGTGAATCTCATGGTGTCCATGATGGGGAGACTCCTTCAGAAGTAATCTCTGAAGAGCAACCATAGTCAGGACAGGGATGGACTGGTTCCATCCAGAATGAATGTGGCTAATATATCATTCTTCTAAGGAGCATTTCAGACTGGAACCTTGGAAGAAGAAATGAGTCTATTAAGCATAGTATGCAAAATCTCAATGCATCCTGTTTCAATCTCTCACTAAACATCATAGCAGAATATTCTAGAAATTTATGACAGCTTGAGAGTAAGACCTAATATACATCATGAAAATTTTTGCCTTCTCTTCCCAAATCCAGTAGTTTTCTCTTTCAGTTTTAACCTCTTGCTATTTTGTTTTACTTGGTAGATGTTATCCATGCTAGTGACCCATGCCAGCCAACATGCTACCATTCCAGCTACAGACATTCAGACAGGTTACCTTCATGACCCATCTCTAAGATAGACAGGTAAATCTCCCCTAAAGTAATTATAGAATAATTTACACCATGTATAAGAATTTGAAAGCTATCTTTTATGTTTTGTAAACAATTAACATAAACACGGTTCTGATAGAGAGGGTAGATGAGGATTGCCATGCCCATTTGTAAACTTGGAGCATTAAGAAAATATACTTTCACTTTATTTTTCAGAGTTTATATAGCGAATATTACCTTTGAGTTTCAATGTGAAGTTTTACCATATGCTACTATTTCACAGAACTGTACTTTTTTAAGAAATCAAACCATTGGTAACTGAGAGCCAGTCTTGCTGAAATCTTTGAAGCAGAAAAAATGGTTTGAATAATAAAAACAGTTTCAGCTGAGGTGTTGATGAGGTCTTGAATTTGCTTTGTAAAGTAACAGCATACCTGATAAACCTCAGAAGGATATGTAAGACAGTTGTTTAAAATTTCTAGAAAACGTTTGACAGTATTAAGTAATACAAGAAACCTCAAAGATGTTCAGAATATTCTCAAAGCAAAGAAAAACAACAGAATTTGCATAGGAATAGATGGTATTCTCAAAATGTGTGTTCAAATATGAATATAACTTTAGAGATAAGGGTTTGCAGAAATAATCAAAATGAAGTTATTTTGGACCAGTGTCAGCATAGAAGAATGTGTGACATCTTTAAGAGAAAAGAAAGAGAGATGTACATGTGGAGACACGGGAGAAAAGATATCACCTGGGGGTAGTGGCAGAGATAGAGAAGATGCAGCTCTACCAAGGAATGCCAACCAAGGCCAAAAGAAGCTAGGAGCTAGGAAAAAAACAGCAGTTGCTAACACTCACTTCAGAACTATGAGACAACAGATCATTTTAAACTATCCATTTATAACTTGTTACAGCTATCTCAGGAAAACGATAAAGACTGCCTCCAAATAATATTGAAATCCTCGATCTGTGGGTGGTAAGTTACATAGTTACTTAGTTACTACAGTTACATAGAAGAAATGATTTCTGCCTGGTGTGTTGTATATAGCACAGTGACTGTAGACACAGCTGTGCACTGCACATTTGAGGAAACCAAGGGGAAAGACTGAGAAAGTCTTATCACAGAGCAGTAATATAGGTTCAGAAGATAGATAGATATACATAGGCTGATTATAATATGATACAACATACACATGTATCTAAATATCTTGTGATACCTCATTAATAGTATATTTTCTATATTGCTTAAAAATAAATACAAAATAAAAATCAAATGTGTGTGTGTGTGTGTTTTGTTTTTGTGAGGCAAGATCTAAATAGTCTTGGGTAGGCTGGAACTTACTACATAGACCAGGCTGGCTTAAAACTTACAGCAATCCTTTCACATCTGCCTCTCAATTACTGGTATTAAAAGCATGCACAACCACACTTAGTTTAAAATCGTGTGTGTGTGTGTGTGTGTGTGTGTGTGTGTGTGTGTGTGTGTGTATACATATGTACTGTTGTGAACTTATTTGTCGTGTTTTTGAGTGAATTTCAGCAGGTAGAGATGAAAAGAATTCTGTGTGTTATGATAAACAATTATGAAATTCCTCTGTCCTTTAAATAAATGATTTTGGAAATGGGAAGTGAGTGGAAATAGTTAAGAATCATTCAGATCTTTGAATATTTTGAACATAAGGTCCACGCCTTTCTCAACCCAGAGCCTTAGGTAAGCTAAGCAAACATTCTACCCCTGAGGCACATATACAGCCCCCATAAAAATATCCATTTCATAGATAGTAGCATAGATACTTCTGATTACCAAAATGTTATAGGCTGTCTGAAAATAACATCATGTTTTTGCATTGGGAAATCACACAGTGAAAATTAGAAAGCCATAAGAAACAGTTAAAAACAATTCTTAGCTTATAGATCTGGCAGGTTGTGGAGAAAGTGTGGATGGGGTAGGAGAGTCACTAGATTAGACCCTGGAGGAAAAGGTGGAATGTACAGTTGGATGGAGATAATTAATGTTCAGCATATAGGAATGAACAGAGATATTACAAGAAGATGGGATGTTAAGAATATTTCCAAAGTGAATAACCTGAAGCAGGGTGTGAATGTGCATCTCTGTAATAAGCGCGGGGCACCAGTGCATTTCAACAGCCACGGTAGCTGGTTAACAGAGTGCACTGAGCTCCAATATGCTGATGAAAGGGCCTTGTACACTTCCATGGAGAATTAGATAACAAAAAAAAAAATCCAATACAAGCTGAAGGAAACAACTAGGTGCTCTTTTCCTAGCTAGGTTTCCATGTAAACATCTATGTCTACTGGCCATCACTGGCTTTCTGTTTCCTCATGCAACTTCCATGATTCCAAGGTAAGGAGTTTATCTGAAATGAACCAGAACTGGTGACTCACCTTCAGTGACAGATGCTCAAAAGCCCTCAGTGTAACCTGTGAAATGTGGATTTACCAGCAAAGATGACCAAGATCATGAACAAAAAAATAAATAATAAAAAGATCCCAGGGATATTTTGGAAAACAGATAAACCTGTATTTGAGGATAATCATTGCATTTCTGTTCATAAACAAGACAAAAAATTGCACCAATAATTTATCAGTTTATTACTGATATAAAAATATTTCAGCAATTGAAACTGGTAATGCATATGTTATCATTTTCTGTGAAATGATGCATGCCATATGTTAAGAGGAAAACAGTTTGCTGTGCATACCATAATAATATCATATATTTGAGCATATGTATAAACACCCTTGTATAACATAATACATGTACACACATATATGTAAACACACTTGCATAACACATTTATACACATATGTATTTATATATGCATATGATATAAATACATTTAGTATTATGCACCATGATGTTCAAAAAAATTATCTCAGTGTGTGGAACTTCTTGTGGAGGCATCAATGATAATTTATTAAAATGTTGTATTCCCAAATGTTCAGTGTTGATTCCTTTTTATCTACTAGTGTATTGTGTTTTTTAGAGTGGAATCCCATCTTAACATACACACAAATTCAGGGTTGGTATTTATAAGTATAAATGCATGTTGCTTCTTTTAAATAATTATTATACTAAATTATTTCAAACACATTAACTAATATTGGACCATTAAACAACAAGGTTATGGTGTAGATTCACTAAAGCTATTTTCCAGGGCTCTTACCAGTCCCACATAAATGTGAAAAGAAAAAAAAACTTCCCTTGTTATTTTAATGAATATTTGTAAGAATACTTGGTAAGCTAATTAGCTGATAAGTGACAATACTATCAGTAGATACATGTTTTGAAGTATGGTTCTTTATATATATTTTTTACAACACACAGCATTTTCCTGATCCTGTTCTTAGTTTAAATATTTCTGTGAATTTGTTGTACTTTCTTACTGAGGGTTCAGAATCTAAATACTGTGTTTACATAACAATATTATAAGTTACTCCAGTTTCTAAACTCTAGAGCAATTTAAATAATAAATGCATTATACCTTACATATTGTTTTTAATCCATCTTACCATCAAGATTTTGTACAGAAAATTTTTAACCAATGTAATAGCCACTCTGGCTTTCTACACCTCTATTTCAATATATTCTAATAATAGATGTTTCTGGAACATTACCATTTCACCTTGCATTTCAGTATCCTTTGTTGAGTAAAGTGGCCAAGACAATGGCCTCTGGCATCATCAGCATAAGTTCAAATTCAGGTCCCCCACTACCAGTAATATATTTGAGGGTAATTTGCTTGAATCCAAAGTGTTTGCTCTTGAAATATATTTTAAAGATAATTTCAGAATATAATTACTTGTCACAATGGCTATGTGTAAATTTTTTCTTAGTGATAATAGGCTTTACTGTATGTTTTAATATTTTAACTTGCTTGTATCTATATCCACTCTCTTTTCATTATTAATATTTTATGTTTGTGTTCTCTTCTATTTTTACATACTATAGTCTTGGCAGAAAGGAATAATTTTTGTCTTATTTTCTTATGAAAATATGAGGAACCAGGGTGGTATGAGAATTTGAAGTTCGTCTTTTATCATTGATGAAACTCTAAGAATTGACACTAGGCTGAAAAAAGAAAGGACAGAAGGCATGACAGAATGGGTGAACTTGATGTGGGAGATCAACACACGTGGTTCAAAGACTTAAATGAGTCAATGTAGTGCTGAATGTGATACACTCAGTAGAGAAACTGGAAAGATAGCAGACACTCCTCTGAAATTGCATTAAAAAATTAAATTTAATCAATACAATAAGTACAATTTCATATACTAATGAGATAATGTGATGTTCTGATACATCTACACATTGCATAATGTGTAATTCAGCTCAGACATATCTATATCTTCAAGCATGTTTTCCTCTCTTGCAGACTTTTAAATATATATGGTATTACAGTTATCTACTTTTTCCTCACTTTGCAGTAGCACACTAGAACTTCTCACACTAATCACACTGTAACTAAGAACCCTTTGGTCATAACTTATGAATCCCTTCCTTCCCACTACTGTCTCTAACACTTGGGAATCCACCACTCAACTTTCAGTTCCTGAGATCCACATTGAACAAATCTGTGTATGAACAAAACTGCACAGTTCTTTCTGATCCTGGCATGTTTCACAATCTATCTCTAGGTATATTATTACACATAACTGACTTTTTCTTCTTTCTATCATTGGTTAATGCTTCATTATGTGCATACACCATACTTTATCCATTCATTGGTGCATAGACATTTTTGCTGTTTCCCTTTCCTGTTTATTGTAATTAGTGCTTCTATGAATATGAGAATATCTTTTAAATATGATGGCTTTACTTCCCTTGGATAAACTCAGGGTTGGGATTCATGACTCAAACAGTAAGTCTAATTTTCAATTTAAAAATCATACTATTTTGCACAATATCTATAGAAGTATACGTTTCACCATGGCATACAAGGGTTCCCTTGAAAACAGTTTCAATGAGAGATATGGACATAGTTTCTTTTGATAGTTAATCCCTTAATGATATAAGATAAGGTACTGTACATAATAGACATATAAAAATCAATTGCTGACAACTGTATTGTGTTTTGGAAGAGAGAGAATGATCTCACAGTGTATTAAAATTATATAATCAAAAGTTCATTTAACTTTGAAAACATATTTCAATTTTGGGGTTTTCATACATTTATATCCTGAATTTTAGATGCTTGCACCCTCTTTTCCTGTTTCCCATCATCCCCTACCCACTCCCATCTCAAAGCCTTCTTTTAAACAAGTTCCCTTCACACTTTTATGTCCTTTCCTTGTATATGACTCACTGAGTTTAATTAGAATTTCTTGCCTGACCATGGGTGAGAAATTATTTACTGCAGGGAGGGCAGTTTATCAGTTGCTATATCACCAAAAACAATGGCACCACTTTCCCAAGTGACTCTCAATTGGCAATAGTCACGCAGGAAGAGAGAGGTCTTTCAGACCTTTGCCACCATCTATGATGAAATGTTGATGGGGCCAAGGTTGTACATGTCTTGAGCAGATAACCCTAGCATCAGTGAGATCTTGAGTGCAATAACTGTGCTCTATCCAGAAGACTTCTTTTTGCTGTACATCACCCCACCCTAGGTTCTTACATCGCGCCTGTCCCTTTGTCTGTAATGCTCCCTAAGTCTCAAAGTGGGTGATAGGCAAACTAGCTGTTCCATTTAGGGATAAGCATTTCACCATCACTTATTCTTAGTGCTTTAATTAGTTATGAGGTTTTGTATCAGCCATAATGCTTGGGGGGCGGGCATCAACCTAAGACAGAGCACTTGTGTGGCCTGGGCAGGTGTCTCTATGACGGGTAAGGTGGTCTGCTGACGTCCCACGCAACCTAAGTCAGAAGCTCATTTAATAAAAAGGGGGGACCTGTGGGAGCCATGGGCCCTGGCCCCCAACTGTGAGTGGCTGCCGCCTTGCTTGCTGACCTTGACCAGATGTCCTCCCTATTCAGATTCCCTGCCGGTCTCCTTCTCACCTAAGGATCACCGGAGAGCTCACCAGAGGTTCTTTGTTCCTGTATCCTGTATTTTGGTGTAAACAACTTAGATGCAAGAATGTAGAACATTGGGTCTAGAATGTAGACCATAAAAAAAAAAAAAAAGCTTCTCTGATGAAGGCTGGGAGCAGCACTAATCTATGGGTACAAACATGAGTACTTAGAAGGTAGTTTAACAACATGATTGTTAGAAAAACAATAGTAATAGGTTCCCTGTTATGGCCTATGACCAGAACGGCCTCTGGCTCTTGACCAGCTTTATAAAACCAAGCGTGAAATTCAAGTCCAATCAGAAAGCTGTTAGCCATTCCCTTAAAAGTCAAGTCACTAATGTAGCAGAGGGCACACCCTGCCCTGTGGTTAGCTATTATTATAGCTAACAGGACTCACATATAGGTAAGACTGATGATGACTTTTCTTCTCTTTTAGCCCACAAAGAAACTTCCAGCACTGTGAAAGCTAGCCCTAGGGAGGAAGCTTCCACTTACAGCTGTTTTACCTTTAATTCTCTATGTTCAATGAACAAAGTGTGCAATGTGTTCAGCAATAAACAGATTTCTTCTTAGCTTATAAGCCCAATGTCTTATATTCATGACTTTGTCAAGTACCCTAAAGAAAGACTCAGGAATGATGAAATAGTTCACCATCCAAAAATCTTTGTCTGCTGTGATTCCATGCTCTGTGTTATAGAATCACATCACACTGACATCTTAAAGATTCATTTGTTTTGTCAACTATTATTTCTTGCAAAGTATATATAAGTATAAATAATATATAAGAAGTTCCTGCATCCAAAAGCACTTTTCTTCAGTGTACACTAGAAATGCTATGAAATTAGCAGTGGAGTTTATTTTCTTGCCCTTAAACATATTCCTAAGAACACAGCTGTGGTTTGCTAAGTTGTTCTGACTGAACTTATCTATAAATAGTGTGGGCAGTTGTCAACAAAAAAGTTAGATGTAATGCAAGTTACTATGTCCTCTGTAGCTATAGGTGTAGTCATTGAACTTAAACTCCAAAATAACACATGGAAAATGCAATTTGGAGTTCTTACCAATGAGTAGGAGTAGCAATTATCATTGTCTAAATGTTATAATATGAACACCTTTTTTAAAAAATTGATCATGGAGCTAGAGATACTGTTCAGCATTTAAGAGTGCATAGTCCCTTAGAGCCAGGCGGTGGTGGCACACGCTTTTAATCCCAGCACTCGGGAGGCAGAGCCAGGCGGATCTCTGTGAGTTCAAGGCCAGCCTGGGCTACCAAGTGAGTTCCAGCAAAGGCGTAAAGCTACACAGAGAAACCCTGTCTCGGAAAAAAAAAAAAAAAAAAAAAAAAAAAAGTGCATAGTCCCTTTGCAGAGGGCCTGTCTTTGGTTTCCAGACCCATGTTAGAATGCCCACCACTGTGGGATGTCCTGTATGTTGTGAATATATGTTGCTATGACTGATTGATAAATAAAACACTGATTGGCCAGTAGCCAGGCAGGAAGTATAAGATAGGTGGAACAGAGAAAAGAGGCTGGGAGGTGGAAGCTGGGAGGAGACACCAGCCTGCCCTCCAAGGAGCAACATGTAAAGGCAACAGGTAAAGCCACGGAACACGTGGTGACATTTATTAACAGAAATGGGCTGAGTTAAGTGTAAGAGCTAGTCAGTGGTAGGCCTGAGCTAATGGCACAGCAGTTTAATTAATATAAGTTTCTGAGTGGTTATTTTATAAGTGGTTGCAAGGTCCGTGGTGCTGGGCAGGACTGGAGAAAACTCCACCTACAGCCCACAACCACCTGTAATCCCAGCCCCAGGCGATATAAAACCTCTGTCCTCCAAGGGCTCAGCATGTGTGCGCACACACGTGAGAGTGCGCACACACACTTAGAAGTGAAATGAATGAAAAGGAAATAAATGAAACTGATCATTAGACCAGTTTCTGCTTGGGAATTATAGGAAGATTTCAGTTTGTAGGAATGTCTGATTGGAAAGGAAAACAGCAATTGCTTGTGTCTGCTGCTTCCACTCATTGATCTAACAAAAAACATCTTAGTTAGAATTGACATTTCATTATTCTCACATCCAATATATTAATCTCAT
This sequence comes from Peromyscus maniculatus bairdii, assembly GCF_049852395.1. Lineage (NCBI taxonomy): Eukaryota > Metazoa > Chordata > Mammalia > Rodentia > Cricetidae > Peromyscus > Peromyscus maniculatus. The sequence continues at coordinate 80,756,575 of NC_134870.1, read as the reverse complement.
AGCAACCAGGGCTAGAAAGGCACTCGGTGGTTAAGGGTATTGGCTGATTTTCCAAAGGACCTGGGTTTGTTTCCCAGTACTCATATGACAGCTCATAACAATTTGTAAATGCCAGTCCCAGGGGACCAAAAACCCTCTCTGATGGACATATATGCAGGCAAAACACCCATACACGTAGAATAAAAATAAAGGTTAAAAAATTAAAAACAAAAATCATGGAAACTTTTTAGTATATAAGGGGAAAAGATAATAAAATCTACCTAAAATATATCCAGGAAGGTGCAATTCGATGTTGATCTAAATATTTGGACACCTGTATTATCTAGGTCACACTGGCATAAAATATATCATATTTTTAAGTTAAAATGTCTCTTAAGGAAATAACACTGTGTTGAGCAGTGAAAAATAATGAGTCCAATTCAGAAAAGCAATAAGCCCGTGATGCCAGCCAAACCACTAAGTCTCTCTAGGGATGGCTGCAGCATTGTATGCACTGAATTTGTTTAATCATATCAATAGCAACATTATTTGACACCCTCCTCCCATGCATGTGCATGATAGTGGCATTGAAATATAGGCAATTGGTATGATTCCCATGAGCAGCTGGAGTGTATGTATTTAGGGAATGTTACTCAAAACCCCCACTCATTGTTGCTGTAGTGCTTATAGTTTAGGCCTCTTGTGTTCTGTTAATAATTAGATGCAATACAGATAAAGCACTCAGTCAGTACTATGACTGCTACCCACCACTGCTATGGCTGAGACAGCTAACACTTACCAGTTCTGTATATAAAGAATCAAGGTGTTTCAATCATTTAGGAATCATAATAGGTAGCAAATCTGAAACTGGTTCAGGAATTAACTTGTTGTGTCAGTTAGTGCCTAACCTTCCCCACCCTCTTCCAAACACTGAAGAAGTTTAAGGACATTTTTCCTCGCCGAAGTCACCACATCACTCACCTTGCCCATGGTGCCCAGATTGGGCACGTCCATGTAATATTTACTTTTGCCTCCTATTTGCTGAAACTGGAAAGTATATCATATATATTTAAACATACCCGATTTTATAAAGCCTGATAGTGACAGGTTTAGAATTCAAGTCTTAATCATTCACAATCTAAAACCAATGAGTAATCCTTTAACTTCTGTCTGTGGTTATAGAAAAGTCAAATGTGATAAACTTTCTGCTGAAATGTGTTTCATGTTGCTTATATATAAAAATGGAACTTTAACCATTTTCCATGCCATTACATCTTTAAATCTCATTCAATTACCAAATTAATACTTAGTAAATATTTCATTAAAATACCATCTTTTGGTTGATATTTGTGGTCAATTTAAAAAATTAATTAACTGATCTTTTTTTTTTTTTTTTTTTTTTTTTTTTTTTCGAGACAGGGTTTCTCTGTGTAGCTTTGCGCCTTTCCTGGGACTCACTTGGTAGCCCAGGCTGGCCTCGAACTCACAGAGATCCGCCTGCCTCTGCCTCCCGAGTGCTGGGATTAAAGGCGTGCGCCACCACCGCCCGGCTTAACTGATCTTATAGTGTGTTTTTCTTTATTGATGAAATTGTTATCATCTATTTGATTTATAATGAATCCTGATTTGAATTGTTTTCTCATGCATACAAGCTAACTCTTTCCCAACTTGCATCCATAAAGTATTTTTTACATCCTTTTACTTAATGATGTGAGTTATGCCTATTCTGCTAAGCATGGTCTTTTTTCTCTGCATAGTTTACAAATATTTTTGAAGGTCCACACATTTTTAAATCTTGTGCCATGCTGCCATCTCAGCATTATCTATAAGGGTTTATGATTTAAAGTTTTAAGGCACATATATTTATGAGGACTTGGAAAATATTCCTGTTCTTATAAGACATACCTATGTTTTTGTGGTTTATACTTAAGCACACTCCAGTGTGAGTCCTAGATCAAGTAATAATTAAGAAAAATACACAACACATAGGCAATATGAGGTAAATCATGAACTAGAATCATATTTATCAAAGAAGTAGGTGTAAGTTCAAAAATGTGACCTTGAAGAAAAAATAGCATCTTACTAGTGAGAGGTGTATGGTATATTTATGCAAATATCAAAAGATGTAAACAAATGATATCTTAGAGATATATACATAATGACCAGATAAATCACTAATATCTATTAAATAAAGCATATAAAGCAATATAGTACAACTTTAAGAACTTATAGAATTGTAACAAAACCAGGAAACATGTTTATATTGTATTTGTTTCTTAAGGCAGTAGGTACTTTAATTGTTTAGAAATATTTTGAAGGTTGAACTAGATTCTTGAACAACTTGAGCAAACAATGCTAGAGAAGATATGAAACTTAGTTTTCTCCATTTATTCTATCATCTTCCATGACCTTGTCATATAAGTAAATGTCCATTGTCATTTAAAAGGCTATAAAGCCATGCAGTGGAGGACCTGAGAATTTTGCAGTACACTCTTTATGAGTGTCAAGACCAAATTAGAATTCATTTTAAGGTCACAAGTTAGAGTTGTTTTATTACACACTCATGACTTAAATTCTGAGAAGAGTATATTTTATGGCCAGAGACTAAGTTTGTCTGTAATTTGTCATGGATATAAAATTTGTGACTTGATCAAGTAATCAGGTAGTGCATCATAAGAGGATGACTCACCTTGAGCTGACTTGCTGAGATGCATATTCTTAACAATAAATTGTACAGTAGCCAAAACGAAAGGAGAGTCTTTACCCACCCGCCATTGCAGTTAGGATCCTCATGGCTATTACTGATAATAAAAAATATCTTGCTCTGAAATTATAAGGCCTAATGAACATGTTTACAATGTAAATTAGTATTCTGAAAAAAGAAAAAATGTTCAAGTCTTTTGACTTTTTCAAGTGCATATCATAATTTCTCTATAAATAAACAAATCAAGTAGCTGATTATTTCCAAGATTCACCATTACAACATTTTTTATCACTTATTGTGTTTTCTTTGATTAAGGGCTCAGTACTCATAAAATCAGAACTCCATGAGAAAATATTCATATACTCAGGCTTGATTATCCTGAAGCCTATTAGCTTTTCCAAAATTTTAATTTGTCAGTGTTATCTCCATGACTATAATGCTAGTAAAAGGACAACAAGTAAGTCAATGTAAGTCAATGTGTTCACTGGTGAACCCAACATATTCTGAAGTATGGGACAGGGAAGACTAGTGCCTTCTCTACCTACCTAGACCAAGTAAACACCATCTCTGTGTTAATATTGGTATCTATGATGTGCTTAACACACAAGTCCTCAGGTAATTCCTCTGAGCACCAACATATATCAATGTCTACACCCTTATCCCTGTATCCCTTTCAAAACCTTTTCTAATCCATCAGCATTTGTTTTCATGGATGATTACCAGAGAAAAGTCTTTAACTTCTTCCCGTATTTCTTTATTCAGCAGCTAAGAAAATATTTACTAGATGTCAGCCAAGTTGCTTTAAGTTGTTAGGGATATGTAGCAAATAGAGAAAATTCCATACTGGAAAAATGCTGTAAGCAAAAAACATATAACCCACTGGGAAATGAGTAAAATAAGTGAAACAGATATGATAAACAACATTTAATAATGTGGCAATGGCTGTTTCCTTAAAAAAATCAAAGCATAATATATAGTAGTCTTATACAGAGAAACAACTCTATTACACTTTCATAATAAGTTAGTTTTACATGTTGGAGCTGCATAGTCTCAACATTAGGCTCCAACTCCCAGAGACTAGGAGATGGTAGCATTCTCTTCTTTGATTACTAAAAGGGTGGCCTTAGACAAAGATATCCTTGGATGGCCAAACTTGCAAATGAATTTTAAAAGATATTTACATCTCAGTGGGATAGTTATTTCATCAAGTTTCTTAAGAAAAACCTACAGGGGAAAAGAGACAGAAGACTCGGAGCTTGGACTACCTGTCTTCCTCAAGGGCTTGGGGATAGATAGGGACTTCAAGGTTTAGAGGCAGGAAGAAACTTGACTAAAATACTGTTAAAGATGAGGGACAATTAACATTCTTGACTACAATGTGTACTTGGTTCTTAAATGTGGACTGGCTAGAATAGATAAGCATTGAAAAGAATGAGATGCCTTGACCTAAAACACAGTTTGGCAGTTAAGAAAATTAGAGCATAGGACCAAAGAGGAAGATGGGGTTTGAGAAACTGAGGTCAACCTAGAAAAGAACAGTGACTCTCCTGTAGCCAAGACATTGCCAAAACACAGAAGTGCTAATGACAGACCAAAGGAGGAATGTAGACACTGAAAACTAACTATAGATGTTCAAATAGAAGTTGAATCAAACTATACTCTGCTTTATACCATAAAGTTTATGGGGATGTGTCCATGGTTTATTGAAACACCTGAGTGATGATTTAGGAATAGATATACCTTCTTGAACTCTATGACCTTTAAGTACAAGAATCCGAGGCATCAACTCATTCAAGTTAGAGACTGAGTAGACTTTACCAAAGTAGTAATCCTGGCAACATGATAAAATTTGTCTTTTGGGGCAGCACACTTTCTTCACATTAACTATCTATAATTTACATTTGTATATTAGGCATATAAACCTATCAACTCATACAAATGCATAAAAAAGAAAAAATTAGAGGCTCTAAATTAATTTTTATATGAAACAAAAAATAATGTGCCCTAAAATATCCTTATAAAATTGGTTTTAATTTTTATTTCTTTATAACTAATATTTAGATTAATATTTTTCCATATTGTAGTTTATTGGCCATCCGTGTTTTATAAGGTAAATAACTAACATTTTAAGAGAAATATTGAGTGGAAGTAATTTAAAGTTTGAGAAATTCTAAACTACTTGAAGAATAAGTTTATACATGCTACAACTTTTCTAAGTATTTAATATGTTATGACAAGCTATGCCTGTCCAAGAAAAGGTTATATGATACAAATTTTCCCTAAAAAAAAAAAAAAAAACCTTTCAACTTTCAAGACCTTATTTAATTCTCTGATCACATCTCTGAAATTATATAAGGATTTATGGAAAGATCATAGCCAAGCTTCAGAGAGCATCTAACCCCTGGGAAAAGAGACGTTACACAGAAGGAAGCTGTGCCTCAATTTAGTAACAAGGGCTGAAAGTCGTGATGATTCCCTAGCCAATTGGAGGGACGTCAGGAATCTGCTAGTTTGAGGAGCCTGGACCATGGCAGGCTACCCTGGTTGCTGTTCTAAGACCTTTCAGTTCAGCTCTAATATATTTCACAGCTGCTTTGTATAGGGTCTATGGCCTGGAATGCTCAGAGCACTCCAGGAGATGATATGGTCTTTAGAGGCAGAGAGCAAAAAGGCAATGCCTCTGTGGTTTGTTACATATTCAGGAGTTCAGATAGAGACTTGCTGAAGTCTAGAATAAGACATAAATATGATTGTTGCTTTTTCTTTTGATCATATTAAATAGCCATATATTAAACTTGCTAGTGACATGTCTCACATCCCACATATTGTATCTAATTAAAAAGCAGCAGTCTGACAGGTTCTTTTCTCCCACATCTTTCTCTCTCTTCTCACATCTGCCACTTTTTAAAAAGTATAATTTGCAAAAAAAAAAAGAACTTTAATGTTAATTTATTTAGAATCAGAATGAAAGCATCATGAATACTAGGCATTGAAAAATGAGTTGGTATGATATAAACAACTTTATTTCTCCAATTACAACTTAAAGGACAGTTTTCATCTTTGAACACTAATGATTTTGTTTTGAAGACTGGCCCCCACAGAGGTGAGAATGTCATAGATCTCTGCACTCCAAATAAGATTCTTCTTTAGTACTGCTGCCCTCTACGTACCTCTGAACACATCAATGCATGTTCAATAGAAATGCAAGAGCATTTAATAGTCATGTCAAAGCACCTTACCAATCCCCCAATGGCAGTTTATTAGGTAATACAAGATATTTTTTAGTGTTTTGTTGGACAGTTTCATATGTGTATATAATAAATTTTTATCATTTTCACACACATCCCTCATTCCATGATCTTATCCCTCTCCTTATTCTGCTGGAACCCATCTGAGTGTCTTAATTGGGGGTTCTTCTGATCTGATAAAAGACCATGACCAAAAGCAAATTGGGAAGAAAGCCATTTATTCTTTCGTACAACATTCAAGTCACACTCCATCATTGAATGTACAAGTCAGAAACACTGAGGTAGAAACTGAGGCAGAAGCCATGGAGGAACATTGCTTTATGGATATCTGCACATGACTAAATCAGCCCACTTACATATGCTGTACAGAACTACCTGCCCAGGGCATGATACAACCCACAGTTGGCTAGATTCTTTCACATCAATCACTAATCAAGAAAATGTCCATAGACTTGCTTCCAGGCCAATGTGATGGGGGAACTTTTTTACTGAAGTTCACTCCTCCCTGAAGACCTGTAGCCTGAGTTAAGTTGTCAAAAAAAAAAAAAAAAAAAAAAAAAACTAGCCAGCATAAAGTCCCCCAGCTTTCATGTCTTCTATGTGTGACTCACCTAGTTGAATTAGAGTTTCTTGCCTGTACATGAGTGGGATGTAATTTACTAGAGCAAGGGCAACTGATTAGGAGCTACACTACATACTGAAGAAAATTGCACCCTCTGTCCCAAACAGTTAAAGACTAATAGTCCCTCAGGAAGGGGTGGGACCTCATGAGTACCTCCCTATCACCATGAGTTCATAAGTAGCATTTATGTTCAAATCTATTTTACTTTAAACTTATTGCATGAATAGTGAAAGCTATCTATATCTTTGTCACTCTAGTCATTTGTTATTCATGAAATAAAAACACAAATAGACTGTCAGAGTATAGCCAAAGGGCTGAGCTTAGAGTAAAAAGGTTGCTATTGTAATGTAAAGTACAATAAAAAAATGAAATTATAATAATGGGGTAGCACTGTAATTCTTCTTGAGGAAAATGTGCCCCAAGTTGCACAAAACATTAATCATTATATTCATTTCCATTGCCAAAGCCTCAGGCATTATTTTGGATTTCTTTGTTCTCTGTTGAATGGTCAAATGGTATTCTGACTGAATATATTGCATTGGATATTACAAATCTTTGTTGAATTCCCAAGAAATGCTTCTGTAAAAGGCTTTTGATACTGCTAAAACTGCTGAACACTTTTGTTATTTAGGAAGTGTGAATTATTGGCCTTTTGTTATGATATCATAAGGCGATAAAAAGTAGATGAAAGCGCTTTGAGTGTTTAGAAATATGAGTAACTTAAATGCTACTATTTAAACAAGTTTACTCAAGTTATTAAACAATATGTTGAAGATATTATAATCTTTGTTTAATTAGGATACATTTATTTACCAGGAACAGGAAATTATTCCTATTGTAATGAGGAAACCATGGGCATTTATTCTTTTTATTATTTAAATATATATTTATATATAGTTTTTATATTAAGCATGCACCTGCACCAATTGGAGGAAGAGTTGAGTGTCAGAGCTCCCAGCTGGACAGCCCCACTCTCTAGGCCCTAGGCCCATCGGAAGGGGGGGGGACATGCCATGCACCTCCCCCACCCCTCACAGCCCCAGCAATGGGTGAGCAGCATCCTCCCTGCAGCCAACCATCTTCCATGGCATCAGCAACCCTTGGAGGCACGGGTCCTAACTGTACCAATTAGAGGAAGAGATGGGTAGACAGCAGTATAAGAAAACTGGATGTATACCCTAAATTTTAATGTTACTCAGTAGACTAGGTCAACTAAGATTCTTTTATCAACAGATAGCATGATCCTATGAATTGATAAGAAAATAATTAATAAGAAAACTTACAGATGAAGTTATTCTAAGTGTATATATATTCTAAATGTAACACAGTTCCAATAATCTTCTTTTAAAGTGTTTGTTGAGAAGTCAACAGTTAAATACATCCCACAGATCCCTACACAATAAATATAAAGAGAGCAGTATTAGCATCCAGCTAATTCATGAAGCAACAGTTGTGTATAGTTTTCTTCTTTGAGCTTCTTTGTTTGGCTCTACTTGTAACAATAATTAACCATAAGAATGCTTCTGATCAGATACAATCCCCTGTAGCTACCATCACTGTGAGCTTCTAGGAGAGGCTTGGATCACAGTGATGGGAGCCTTCTCTATCATTCATGCAGAAACAGTTATGAGTTTACAATTTTAAGCCAGAGACTCTCAGACTGTATTTTACTCATTGGCAATCAGGAAGCCATGCAACTCTTGCCTTTCCAACCTTGATTATGTTTCTATGACCTTCATTAATTTATTTTCATTTAATTTCTGAATTTAATTTTAATTGGCATAAAACATTATTAGGTTTCATTTTGACATTTTCACACACAATTTATTTTTATCTATTCTCCTCCTTCTCATTCTCTTCTATCTCTCTGAATCCCCATTGCACCCTGCCATGTACCACACACAGACTTTTCAGCTTTCATGTTTTGTGTGTCCTATTGCTTTTTTCAACTTCCTCAATACCTTATTTTCCTCCAATGACTTTATTTCTAATTTCATTGCCTATACCCATATGCCCAATTACATGCATACATATAAAGATTATTGTTTTAATAGTTTTCTTACAAAAGGAAGGTGTAATACTCTCAAAGAGTAACAATGGCCAGTAGTTATTAAGCAACTCTTGCTTGTCAGTGTACACATAAGACCTTGAATTTAATTAACTTATTTTTCCTCACAATAATCGTATACAGTGTTGTAGTTACTTATTTATTATAATAAGACATCATGATTAGGGAAATTTATAAAAGAAATTGTTTAATATGGGGGTCTTGTTTTGTTTTAACTGTAGTTAAATCAACCATCCCTCCGACGTACACTACTCATGATATGTCTCTACTCAGTATGTATTTTGTCAGAATTTGAGAGTAGAAATATTATACTATGCATTACTCATGACTCCTTAGATATTTTTCTTTAAGTTAAGACATACTGAGATAAGTTCTATGTTTCTTTAAATAGACCAGGAAGAAAACATTTCTGAATTTTTGAAGTTAATTTTACTACATTAAAATCACACACTGCTCAACTTTGGTCCATGCAACAGGAGCCTCTATTGGTGAGCTGGAAATTATTAGACACAAGAAATGTTAAGTAATATGGTCATGGCAGCACTGAACGTTACCTGCTCTGTTTAAAGCTGTTTCTTCAAAGGATCTGTTGCTTCTTGCAACTACCAGTTTTGGGCTAAATTTCTGATCAGAGACTCTCTAAATAAACTACAATTATACACCTAACTCCCAGACTGTAGAACACAAAGACTTACATGAATGAAACCCAGCTCAGTGAAATCCAAATTTGGAATAAAGGCAAAAAAAAAAAAACCCCACAGAAAATAAAGAGATAAAGTGCAAGCCACATGGTGGATGAAGTGAATTAACTTAGGATAAATACATACTATGTTTTGATACTATGTTTACAGGATGATTAGATATATAAGTATAGTCTTAAAAAATCTTTCTAACCTGAAAGCAGATCTCATATCCTTACTTCTGGTCTGCTGAGTCATTACAGAGGCCTCAGAGGAATATATTCTCCCAGCATTGTCTACGTGGACCCTCTCAATTCTCATGATTCATCCTTTAATCAAATTATCCTTCAGAGCCCTTGTCACAAATCTACCCAATGAAAACCTACCAGTCATTGTTATTTAAGAGCTTTAAAGAAATGTTCAAGAAAATGATTTTTCACGGTCAGAGGAATTTGGGGAATAAAATGTTATATGACTTCCCTTTTGAAAATATATCAGGCACATTTACATATTAAAGGATTTTAAAAGAGTAAAAAGCAATAGAAAGCCATTCTTGCCCTTATTTAATTCAGTAATTACCAAACTTATGAGCCAGCATAACTCCACTTTATCTCTCTCTTAAATGCCAATCCACTACTCCCTGGGAATGTTTCATCCTCCCACTCTTCACAGAAGAATCATGATCCCAATAACTGTGAAGCATCCATGTGGTACATTTGTGTTCACAAAATTTAGTGTTGGAAGGCCTTGTTCTCCATTTTAAATAGCTTCTGGCATGGTGGTAGGCACATAGGGAATAATTGCTGGCCCATAATCATAGCCTAATTCTCCATAAACATTTTATCACTAAAATAGATATTTTATTCTATTCATCTCCCCATATACATGCTCTGAAAGATGCGTTCTACCAAGAACCTAGGAAAATAATGATTTCCCTCTTCTCTCTTGTTTCCATTTAACATTAAATTATAGGTTTATTTGGGTAGTTCAGTAATTCTTTTGGAAGACATCTGACAACATTTCTTGGCCAAATTTTAGAGTCTCCATTGGTTGAATTCTCATTTGATAATCAGTCCTAAGCATATCTGATCTGGTATTGTCCATACTCTACCACTTAATATTACAAACAGTTAAGTAAGTGTCTTGCCTCAGACTCACTACTGTTCTGTAGACTTCAGAGATGCTAAAACCCCAGCCAATGTTTCTATGGCTTTTAAGGTTTTCCCAGAAGAGGAATATTTTTCTAAAGACCTAACAGTGAATATGACAATTTTTGTGCATCATATGGCATCTGTAAACACTATTTAACTTTGGCATTATAACAGAAAAGCAGTATTAGGGAATAAGCAAACAAATAGGAATACCACTGTGTATTAATAAAACTTGATTATTTATAAAAGAGAAAATATACAGGATCTAGTAAGAAATTCACATTTTGTCAACTTTTTTCTAGTACATTCTATCACATATTTGTTGTCATTTATCATTTCACTAACCTGTGAGCAAAACATAGATTCCAATGTTTCCTTTATGACTTTTATTTGGACTGAGGCTTAGGATTTCTGCATTTCTTTGTTCAAACAAATATGATGATTTCTTCTTATTTTTTTCCTTTATATTAGAAGAGTAGCACAGAGAGCTATTTTTCCAGTTTTAACTAAGTCAACATTGAGTCAAAGGACCTTAATACTTGGTTTTTGTTTAGCTTTGCACTTTAACTTTATTTGAATGATTCACAATTGGTTCATTTTGGTTTGAAAATCCAAATAACACCAAAAAGGTTCTAGAATTCTTCAGCAAAAATAGCAAGTTGGTTGTAAAATTATTCAATAAAGGACCTGAAGCCTGAGGCTGGAAGATGGTCAATCCTTGATGTACAAGTATGTGAACTTGAGTTCAAACCTCCAGCCTCAATGTGAAACATTGCGTGTGGTGCTACACACTTGTAATCTCTATTCTTGGTAGAATCAGACAAGAGGGTTCCTGAGGCTTGAGTGCCAGCCAGTCTAGGTAAGTCATTGAGATCCAGGTTCATGGAGAGACCCTGTCTTAAACAATGGGATGGAGATCAACTGAGGAAGACACCAACCAGATACTGAGCTCTGGCCTCCACATGCATGAACATAAAAGTGTAAATGCATCTGTATACAGGGGCACACACATGAATTCATACACACACATCACAGCATAGCAGATGGCTACTTGAAAGTAATTTTTTAATAGCACTTAAGATGTAACCAATACTGATGTTATTTGATGCAGCAACAAGGCAATACTTAAAATTCTGGGAATCAGACTCAAAAAAAGAAATGAAAAGAAAGAAAGAAAAAAAAGCTCAAATCACATGGCTGGTAAATTAGACCATAAAGGCAAGACTTTAAATTACATAATCTTTGCTTTTTTCCCACAGTTCAGGAAGAAGAAGCAAAAAGCAATGTAACAGCTTAAGTCATGAAAACAAGAACAAAGACAACACACACACACACATACAAAAAAAAAAAAAAAAACACCTAGGGAAGTCCCCACCTGTAGAGTTCCCTGATGAGATGGGATCTTAGGGTTCCGGTTTTTGTCTTTTGACAAGATCACTTTTTAATTAACAAAAGCTAGTCTGGTGCTCCCCATGTAACACAAACTGGCATCAATCCTATTGTCTCAGCCTCCTGAGTGCAAGGATTGTAGGTTTTAGCCACTTCACCTTGTTAAATCTTAGAATCAACGAACACTTTGCCATCACTGTGAAACAAACCTTACAATAAATATCTCTTAAGTTCTTTCTGATCCTCTGGCTCCTAGAGAACCCTCTTCACCTCAATGAAAGACCTTCTTTGCTTTATCATAAATAAAGAGTTCACACTTGAAGAGGCTACAGAGGGCCTTTGGAGGAGAGAATGAGGACAAAACAAAGATGACCTAGGAAAGCCAGATCTGGTTTGCCTGTGACAAGTGTAAAGTCTCTCCAGTTACCCTGCAATATACCCTGTAATCCCTGGTACCTTGGCTTGGGTCTCCTTCCCATTGTTGCTGAAGTTTAATATCTATGTGTTCCTTCTCAATAAGAGGCTGTAGGATTTTAATGAAATGCCTGCTTCACTCAATTGTTTCCTACCAGTAAAAGACCTCTCCAAAAGATAGCATCTGATGTGTACATGTGATTTAGTCAACTCAAGAAAGAGGAAAGAAGGGCAGAGAAAGAAAGGAGAGCATGTGAAAGTAGAGAGAGAAGAAAGGCACAAATGGCAGCATTTCTATTTATTGGTAGAGAAAAATCAAATTTAGTGCTTTACCCATTATGTACCTATTCCTTTCATGTCCCTAAACAACAACAACAACAAAAAAATAGATCCATACTTCCCAAAGTCGCAAGTTCTGTTCTGCTACAGCTGGAATATGACCCCATTAATTGATGGTGCAAGTTAATTGTCTTTTCTCCCACAGACATCATGAGCTAAAGACCTTTACTTTTAGGCAATATTTTTGCTAATTTCCATGTCTGAATCCTCTCTGCCTCCTCACTGCATGCACAAATGTCAGATTAACCTACAGCATGGCTCCAACAAAGAAATAAGAGCTTATGGTGTCTGTATGCTGCTTAATAGAGCCTAAAAGCTTTGGCTGGCCTTTGTGCCTCTGCATGCCAGGCAAGGTCTGGCTGTTTCACCTCAGCCTTCTATTCTCATTGTCAATGGACTGAAAAATTGTAGTTTACAAATATGGCAAACTATTACCTCAGTCTGGCATCCCTACATATTTTCTTGTTAGTTTCCTTTATGCCTTTCAAATTGTGTTCTCCAAATGCTACCTCATAGAACAAATAGTCTCTGTAAGCTTTCATAGGTGTTCCTGGTTTTACATTATGTGCTGTTTTATCTCATTCTTATTTTATAAAAGGCATAATTGTGTAAGATGAACGTTTTAGCAAAAGACAGATGCTAAATGGAGCTCTCAGTATTTTCACCAGTTGTATGGCTATTTGGAATCTCTATCCAAATCTACAATATGGTCTTAAGGAACAGGATCTTAGCTCATATCCACAAGGCTGGCAACAAGCAAAAAATGTTTCTGCTGGCAGCAGAAGTTTATGTACCTGTTTTCTGGAGGGCAGTGACATTGAGATAGAAATGACAGAGGCAAATTGTAGGGCCAAGAGAGGGAACATGAGAGAGATGGGATGCCTCATTCTCAGATGGTCTTCCTTTTATGGAGAATCACAATTCTTAAACTTAAGGAAGTGACTGAGTATTTTCATTTGTAGTAAAGACTAAGACATTAAAAGAATTCTTCGTTATTCTAGAGCTGTACAAATAAATAAAAACCATTAGTAACCATATCTTGCTAGTGCTTTTCTAAATATTGTAAGTACTCTCTTACCAGCAGCTTCTTATTTTAAACAATGTCAATCTCTGTAACCAGAGGCTTTTCTCTGTCCCACCCCGTATAGCAGCCATTTCCAAATAATTGACTCGGAGGTTTAGTATTACTTACAAATGCTCAGCCATTAGCTCAGGCTTATCACTAGCTAACCTCTTACAACTTAACCCATTTCTATTAATCTATGCATTGCCACATGGCATGTGGCTTACCAGTTCTCTGACATCTTGTTCCTTGCGCAGCTGGATCATGTCTCCCTGACTCTGCCCTTTTCCCTGTATCTCTTTTTGGCTCCCTTGCCCAGCCTTATTCTGCCTGGCTGTAAGCCAAAACAGCTTTATTTATTAAACAATGAGAGCAACACATATTCACAGCATACAGAAAGACCATAACTGTTTGCTATAACATGTTTTTCTTTTCTTCATAAAAAAACCTAACTTAACCTCAATAATGAATTAGGAAGAATCACTCATGTTATTACACACTCAGGCACACACAGTGAGAGAGGGAGAGGGGAGACAGGAAGAGACAAGGACAGAGAAAGAGAGAGAAACACATAAAAATGCACACATAGATACATACCCACATATACAAATCCTACCTAACAATTAACTGATTGCAAAATGTATATTGGGAAAATTTGATTACATTTCTTTTTATATTTGAATAACAGTTTACTTCACTTGCTCACATACATTAAATAATTAGTGGTATTGGGTGGATTCTATAAAAAGATTCTGAAGCTATCCTATGCTTTTTAATTCTTTAAGTCTGGAGCAAAACTCAGAGCTCCATCTTTAAAGAAGTGAATGATTAAATCATGACAATAACTCTTAATTGCTTTTACAATGATTTTTTCCTGGATATAATTAATTTAAAGGTGGGTCAGATTTATGCTCCCACATCAGGACACTAGGTAAGGACATCTACAATGCAATGAAGCCCCAAAGTAAGTATTAGTTGTCAACTGTTTCCTTGAAGATAACAATGTCTAATATTCAGCATCAAATCCCAAATTGTCAATTCCACCCAATTTGCACAACAGTTACATTGCTGGACACAAGCTACAGCAAAGAAAAACATTAAAATATGCGACAGAATACTTTCTGATTTATGAAACTGTAAGCTTGATTCTCTCCAGTTGCCAGAATTTTGACTCCTAAGAATAAATTTGCTGTTTTTACTTCTTTAGTGGCAGTTATTAACTACAGGATTTTTGTTTATTGATGTCAGTGGTTCTCAACCTTCCTGATGCTGTGACCCTGTAATATAGTTCCTCATGCTGTGCTGACCTTCAATCATAAAATTAGTTTATTGCTACTTCATAACTGTAATTTTGCTACTGTTATAAATTTTAATGTAGATATCTGATATGCAGGATATCTGATATGTGACCCCAAATAAAAGGGTCATGACGTACAGGTTGAGAGCCATTTATTAATGAGTTTTGAAATATTATAAACTTAAAAATTGGAAGGAATATAGCTATAAAGGACCCATTTATACCTGAACTCAGCAGTTTCATTTTGCAATATTGACATTATTTTCTCTTCCCTCTTCCTGTCTCTTTCAGCTTATGTCTATACTTTACCAAACTCTTTTTAGTTTAGTTTTGAGACTTATTTTAATTACATTTCTCCCTTTCCTTTCCTCCCTCCAAACCCTTAACACATACTTCTCTCCATTCTCTCAGATTTATGTTCTCTTTATTCATTATTATTACATGCACATATGTAATTGTACATAGATAGACATTTCCCAATATAACCTGTTTAGTCCATGAAGTGTTACTTGTATATATGTTTTCAGGGCTGATCATTTGGCATTAGACAAGTAATTGATGTACTCTTCCCTAAGAGGGCTACCTCTCCTGCTCCCTGCTTTATTCAATTGCCTGTAGTTCTCTGTGTATGGTTGTGACCTAGGGGGCTTCGCCCCATCCAAGTTGGCATGTTTGCTGGTGTCCTCCTTGTTCAGCTGTTTGCTGTGAGACTGTGTCTCCTAATAACACCAGAAGCTTGTGGATTCCGGGGAAGGATGACCCCAGCTTACACTACTAGCAATAGTGGAGAGGGTGCCTGAATTGGCTTACTCTGGTAACCAGATTGATGGGTACCCTAACTGTCAACATAGAGCCTTCATCCAGTAACTGATGGAAACAGATGCAGAGAGCCACAGCCAAGCACCAGGCTGAGCTCCAGGAGTCAAGTTGAAGAGAGAGAAGAGGGATTCTATGAGCAAGGGACATTGAATTAATGATGGGAAAACGTACAGAGATAACCAATCCAAACTAGTGGGAACTCATGAACTGTGGACCAATAGCTGTAGAGCCTCCATAGAACTGGACTAGGCCCTCTGCATAGACAAGACAGTTATGTAATTTGACCTGCTTAATGGGCCCCCTGGCAGTGGGATCAGGATCCATCCCTGGTGCATGAGCTGGCTTTTTGGAGCCCAGTGCCTACCCATGGTGAGACACTTTACACAGATTTGGTGTGGGGTGGTGTGGAGGGGGGGGGAGGCTTGGACCTGCCTCAACTGAATGTTCCAGGCTCTGCTGACTCCCAATGGGAGGCCTTACCTTCTTATAGGAGGGAATGGGAGTTGGGTTGGGAGCGGGAGGCTGGAGGGACAGGAGAAGGAAAGAGGGGGAAATTTGATTAGTATGTAAAATGAGTTAACTTTTTTTCTTAATTAAAAAAGGTTTTTGTTTTCCTTTCATTCTGTATGTCTCTATATGTGTGCATGTATGCATGTGTGTGACAACATGTGTGTGTCTGTATGCTTAGTGCTGTAAACTTTTTATCACCTATAGGTATTCCTATGCAAAGACAGCTAAGGTCATGATAAGTCATACCACAGACACATTACCCACTATAATCATACTGAACTCCAGCCCAGCCCAACTCTACCCATATGTCCTAGGGCATGTCTACCATTTAAAAAAAATCAGAGAATGTTATACAAATGTAATCATCTTGTAGGCAACCTTTTAAAATTGCTCTAAACTATTCACATAGTTCTTTTGAGATATGTTCCCACAAGTTCAGTACTTTGTTCCTATTACTGCTTGGAACTCCAGTACAGGGCTGCTTTACTGTATGCATGATTATCTCCTACTGAGAACATCTAAGTCATTCCCTTTTTTGAGCCTTTATAGTGTAAGCCACTCTAGATTTCCACTTTCATGTAGATGTAAATTTCATATGTCTGGTATAAGGTCTCAAATGTTCCTGTTTCTCTCTCAGACATTTCCTCCAGTAGACTCATCTTATGTCCGTGTAGCACAACACAAAATTCAGAACATTAGCATGAATACAATGTGTATGTAGTTTCATGTTATTTTACCACATGCATGTTTATACATCTACCACTGTGTGAGCCCATGTAGTTAAGCCCACAGCTCTTATTTGCTCATAATAGCTGCTAGTAACCATCATTTTGTTTTCCATTTCTGCAATTTTTTCATGTCAAGAATATTATTCAATGTCAGTCACAGTAACTTATGGAGTTCACACAGCAAAATAGCTGCATAGTCATCCTTATTGTTGCATGCATCAATAGTTTAGTCTTTTACATTTTTTAGTATTTAACCATTCAGATGTATTAGGATTTGTTATCATCGAGGTTTGCTACACACACATTATTTTCCCAGGGAAAATACTCAGGAGTACTATTTTGGGCCATATGGTTAAGTTTTATTTTTTTTAAGAATATCTATATGTGTTTTTGTGATTGTAAACAAATCTGGAAATCTTTCATAGTTTAATGTACAAAAATCATGCTGTCGGATACAATTCATTTTCATGTTTTCAGTTCATACTGTTTCATTTATCAACTATGTTATCTCAATCTTTTTGTTTTTCATTGTGAAATATTTACATTCTAGTTTTTTGTGAGTGCATCTCTCGGGAGGTGATTAGCTTTTTCTTATAGATACGCTTATAAAGTATAGCAAAATATACCAAACATTCATCATCAATAAATTTGTTGCTATTATCTTAATTGCTTCTCCTTTAGAAAATTCAGGAGGACAGCAAGTCTTGATGTTCATTTCTTTTGATTATGATTTCAGTTTTGTTCCATGGTTTTGGCTATCATTTCTAGGAATTTCTAATATAGATATTTGGTTTTATCAATTGTACATATATGTCAAATAAATATATACATATTCCAAATTCTAGTCTGATATAATTTGTTTTGCTCATGGCTAAAATGGACTGTTTGAGGATATTTAATACAGAAGTAAGAATAAGAGTGGTATTGTAGTTTTATTCTGCTGTCTTTTTAAAGATTGTATTCTTTTGATATGTCTATGGATTACATGCATATATGTATATTCATGTCCATATCTGTTTGGGCACATATATGTGCATGTATGTGGTAGTCTGAGGTTGGTGCATAAAACTGCCCATCACTCTTCTACTTTATTCTAATTCAACCACAGAATTCTGAGATAAGAGTAGTCTGCCTTCCATGTCTATAATTACAGGGATGCCATTTTGCCCATTTGGCATTGTCATGGGTTCTGGGGATCTGAACTATGGTCCTCTTCCTTGTGTGATGAGGAATCAATGGCTGAGCCATTTCCCCAACCCAGTTTGACTATTTCTAGTGAAAATGTGTTTGTTGATATGTTTTTATACTCTTTCCCTAATTTACTCTTTTCATAGTAGAGTATAGCTTATGTCTTATATATCATTAATATTGAAATAATGCACCCCTTAAATTTCCATAAGTGGAGGGATTGGAGGCTTGACAGGCTCATTTGGTTTAATTCTCAGGCCTCTGTGTGTCCACTTGTTATAAGTGGGTGTAGGCTAAATGGTTGCTGCTTTTTGTTCTCCTTTCCTCTTTAGCAGAATTATTTTTCAGCATGTTCTTTTCTTTACTCCAAGCCTCTAAAGCACACTTTCCTCTACCTCAGACACAGAATTTTCATGAAGCTGCCCTCTGCCATGACATAACCTTTTAAGACTCTTCCTGATGATTTCCTGGGAGTCCAAGGACAGTTTCTGCCCATTAAATCTTAGGCATGTTATCTCTCTTTTTGTTTCAGTATGGGGCTTTCTCTCCCTAAGAGTAAGCTGACTAACCATACTATACTCTTTCATTTCCCATACAGTCACTGACTATCATCTATCTATCTATCTATCTATCTATCTATCTATCTATCTATCTATCTATCTATCTATCTATCATCTATCTACCTATATATCTATTTGTGTCAGTGTTTTTTTTCCTTTCATAACTACCAACTGGACTTTGCAGTGTTTATTGTTTCCTAATTTTACTTAGATTATGGGTGATTTTTTGTCTGTTCTGATGAGAGATGTGATGCCAGAAGATATGCAGAGAAATATTGCAGCTTTCAGAATCTTCAGGCCACCAGCACAGTCCATACCCCCAAGAGAGCTATGAGAGTCCAAACTCTTAGTTTTTCATATCACTGTGTTAAGTGTGGTGATATTGTGTTCCCCAATATATTGTGCACCCTAATAAACTTATCTGGAGTCAGAGAACAGAACAGCCACTAGATATAGAGGCCAGAAAATGGTGGCACACATATCTTTAATCCTAGCATTCAGGAGGCAGTGAGTTCAAAGCCATACTGGAAACAGCCAGGCATGGTGACACACACCTTTAATCCCGGGAAATGATAGCATGAAGCAGAAAGGTATATAAAGCATGAATGAGGACCAGGACCAGAGCCTGGTTAAGCTTTTAGGCTTTTGAGCAGCAGTTCAGCTGAGATCCATTTGGATGAGGACTCAGAGGCTTCCAGTCTGAGGAAACAGGATCAGCTGAGGAATTGGCGAGGTGAGGTTGGCTGGCTTGTTCTATTTCACTGATCTTTCAGTGTTCACCCCAATACCTGGCTCCAGGTATGTTTTTTATTAATAAGACCTTTTAATATTCATACTACATCTAAGTGACTACATAAGTACATGAAGATCCACAGCAAGTCATGAGTGTTTGTTACAGAGACAAATAAAAATGCCTATGACTTTAAGAAGAGATCATGTTTAAAGAAAACTGTGGGTATGTAACATACCATACTTTTGTATTTCAATATTCAATCACATTCTGTGTGAGCACTCAATATTCCTTGTATTTTCCAGAAACTGTTAGAGAGAATACAGAAAAAGAAAGAATGAAATGCATTCAAAGTATTTTCAGATTGTAGAAATGTATGTTACTCCTTAAGACTTTTACAAGTAGACATTTTAGAGATCAGCTCCCACCCATCCTGTGTGAAACGGACAACAAGAAAAATGCTGAGGCTGCTAATTAGATGAGTAACCAAACCTAGTTTTTTTTTTTTTTCATTTTTCTTGAATAAGAGATTCATAGCCAAGCACCAGGCTGAGTTGAAGAGAGTCCAGTTGAATAGAACAAGAAGGGATTATATAAGCAAGGGTTGAGGGGTCAAGATCATAACAAGGAAACCCACAGAGACAGCTGATTGAAGCTTCTGGAAGCTCACAGACTCTAGACCAACAGCTAGGGAACCTGTATGGAACCTCCTAGGACCGACCTAGGCCCTCTGCATGTGGATAACAGCTGTATAGCTTTGTGTATGTGTGGGGCCCTTAGCAGTAGGACCAGGATCTGTCCCTGGTACATGAGCTGGCTTTTTGGAACTCGGTCCCTATGGTCGGATGGCTCCCTCAGCCTTGATGCAGAGGGGAGGAGCTTGGTTTGGTCTCAACTTGATATGCCATGAGTTGTTGACTCCCATGGGAGTACCCTTTCTGAGGAGTGGATGGGGGGAAGGGTGAAGAAAGGAGGTGTGGGGAGGGATCAGGAGGAGAGGAGGGAGGGGAACCTGTGGTTGGTATGTAAAATAAATTAAAAAATTTAATAATAATAAAAAAGAGAAATACAAATACAAGTTAATAAAAAGAAAAAAATTTTCTACTCACTCTACATACCACCCACAGATCCTACCTCCTCCCTCCTCCCATCCCTCTCTCACCTAAGCCACCCAACATCCCCACATCCCCCAGATCAACATCTCCAATGGGGAGTCAGCAGAGCCCAGCACACTGAGCCTAGGCAGGTCCAAGCCCCTTCCCACTGTACCAAGGCTGCACAAGGCATCATACCACAGGCACCAGATTCCCAAAAGCCTGCTCATGCACCAGGGATGGATCCCAATCCCCCTGCCTTGGTGCCCCCCAAACAGTTCGAGCCAAATAACTGTCTTCTGTATCCAGAGGGCCTAGTCCAGTCCCATGGGGGCTCCACAGCCACTAATCTACAATTCATGGGCTTCCACTAGTGTGGCTGGTCATTTCTGCATGTCTCCACCGCCTGCAGAATCCCTCCTCTCTCTCATCAATCGGATTCCTGGAGCTCAGCCTGGTGCCTGGCCAGGGATATCTGCATCTGCCTCCATCAGTCACTGGACAAAGGCTCTATGATGACAGCTAGGTTATTCACTAGACCAGTCCAGGTACCCTCTGGACCACTGCCAGCAGACCAAGGTGGGGTCATCCTTGTGGATTCCTGAGAGCCTCCACAGCACCCTTCCTCTTCCTATTCCCATGATGTCCTCATCTATCATGGTATCTTCCTCCCTGCCTTCCCACTCTGCTCCTGTTCCAGCTTGACCCTTCCATTTACCTATGTTCTCACCCCCGCTCCTCACTCTCCACCACCACACCACACCCAGTCCGCTCATGTAGATCTCATCCACCTCTTCGCTAGGTCATCCTTGTGTCCCTCCTAGGGTCTTTTCCTGTTAGTTAGCCTCTCTGAAGCTGTGGGTTGCAGTCTGGCCATCCCTTCCCTCACATCTAGTATCCACTTATGAGTGAGTACATACCATGTTTGTCCTTCTGAGTCTGGGTTACCTCACTCAGTATAATATTTTCTAGACCCATCCATTTGCCTGCAAATTTTATGATATCATTGTTTTTTACTGCTGAGTACTACTCCATTGTGTGTATGTGCCACAATTTCTTTTTCAACATTTGACTATAAAATATTTAATCCATTTATTAAATATCATTAAAAACACACTTAAAAGAGCAATTAAGTCTTAAGGAAGCATCAAAAAGATTTCCAGCAAGATGTTAATTTCCTTTGAGTTATGACTAAATATGAAAATATTAACCATTCCTTGAGAACTTCTCCATTACTCTGAGTCTGAGTATTTTCTTTTTCTTTTCTTTTCTTTTTTCTTTTTTTCTTTTTTTTTTTTTTTTTTTTTTTTTTGGTTTTTTGAGACAGGGTTTCTCTGTGTTGTTTTTCGTGCCTGTCCTGGATCTCACTCTGTAGACCAGGCTGACCTCGAACTCACAGAGATTCGCCTGGCTCTGCCTCCCGAGTGCTGGGATGAAAGGTGTGCCCTGCTGCTACCACCACCCTGTGTACTCTGAGTATTTTCATGCATAGAGTATTTATTTTGATATAGATAAGACAGTATTGTAGCTTTAAGTTTTCTAAGGTCCTGCCCAGCTGCTGCCCTATGTTCCTCTGATCCTGCCCAGTCCTGTGATCCCTCAGCTTCTTATAAAATAATCATTCAGAGGCTTAATATTAATTATCAACTGTGTGGCCTATGAGAGGCCTCTTGCTAACTAGCTCTTATAGTTTAATTCAACCCATAACTATTAATCTATGCATCACCATATGTTCTGTGGGTGCCACAATTTCTTTATCCATTCTTCAGTTTGAGGGGCATCTAGGTTGTTTCCAGATTCTTGCTATTACAAATAATGCTGATATGAACATAGCTGAGCATGTGTCCTTGTGGTATGATTGAGCATTCCTTGGGTATATGCCCAAGAGTGGTATAGTTGGATCTTGAGGAAGACTTATTCCCAATTTTCTAAAAATCCACCATTCTGATTTCCAGAGTGGCTATACAATTTTGCATTCCCACCAGCAGTGGAGGAGAGTTCCCCTAGCTCCACATCCTCTCCAACATAGACTGTCTTCAGTGTTTTTGATCTTAGCCATTCTGACAGGTGTAAGATGGTATCTCAGAGTTGTTTTGATTTGCATTTCCCTCATGACTAAGGATGTTGAGCAATTCCTTAAATGCCTTTCAGCCATTTGAGATTCTTCTGTTGAGAATTCTCTGTTAAGCTCTGTAGCCCATTTTTTTAATTGGATTGTTCAGTATTTTTGAAATCTAGCTTTTTGAGTTCTTTATATATTTTGGAGATCAGCCCTCTCTCAGATGTGGGGTTGGTCCAAGCCTAGTTTTATTCCTACTTCTTGCCCACTGCAGAGACCCTGAGGCCGTGTCTGATAGGACCCCGATTCTGAAGACCACAACTGGAACACTGTATCAAATACTTGCTTTGTTTCAAAATGAAGCTTGATATGTCCTTTTCTTTTTTCTTTTATTTTAATTGAAAAATAATTCCAATAATTTAATTCTGATTTCCCACACATGCAAAGCAAAACCATGGTTACATTTATGATATCATAAAGAATTTAGTTTCAGAAAGCTATTTCATTTAGGATATTTTCACTATCTCACTGTTGAGAACTTATAAAGAATGACTTTTTAAGAGAAAATTTAAAGCAATCATAAGAAATATTAACATTCTAGAATTGTGACTTGCAATTAGAGGACATGAAGGAATTCAAATGTGTATGTGTTCAACATCTACTATAAGCTCCTAGCCAGGATCTCATTGCCTTGAATACGTGGCCCTTATGCTCAGCTTTCCTTGTCTAAATTCCAATCCTCATATTCTTTATATCTAAAAATGGAGTTTGTATAAAAAGATCTTAGCAGCCACCCTGTTCCAATCAGCAGGAAAAAGAGCTGTTGATGCAGTTGAAAATAGTAATAAGTTATTTTTTTAATTTATTGTTTCTATAGAGAAGGTTAAATCCCTGGAAATTTTGAGATGTGTATTATGTGTTTAAAATCCAAAATTAATAGAAAGAACATGAGCTGAATCTTTTACTAAAATGAGATGTGTTTTGCCATGACCAAGTGTATAATCTCACTAGAGATGATAGTGCTGGAATATAGCATCCAAATGAAAGATTCTTGAATCCTAAGAAATCCCCATTGCTAGGGAATTTTTCACAGATTTTGTTAGTGTCTATATACTTTGTATTAAAGGATTCTCTAAAAATGACCATCTCCAAGACACATGGAAACCCCTAAAAAAGAAAGATATTAATAGCTTTTCAACACCTATGATTGATAAAATCTGGAAAGGTTTAGAGGGAGAAAAGGGAATAGAAAATGGTGTGATTATCATCTCAACAACATTTATAAAAGCAAGAAATGAAGGAGGGAAGGAAGGAAAAGAACAAAGGGGAATCAAGATTGTACACACAAAGACATCATACATTTTCAGAAAAGGCAAAGGAATGTAATTACTTTCAATGACACAGACTTTATATACACTCTCTAAAGGTAACAATCTGTGAGAAGCTGAATGTGTATGAAATAGTAAAAGTCTTCTTATATTTAGTCTTATTATATATAGTAAAGTCTTCTTATATTTAACTTTCTGGCCAATGTAAATACCATTAATTTAAGATTTACAAAATAAAATAAAACTTGGTCATGAACCTAGATCTCTCTTATCTCTCTTTTGTAGAGCTACTAACATGAGGCTAATAACATTATTCACACAAACACTCCAGAAACTGTTTTGTGTTCGTTGTCCTGATAAGAATAGGCACATGAAATTAGTGTTTTGCTGCTGCCTTAAGGTCCCATGTGATAGTTAGCATGACTTTAGGATTTGTAAAACTTCTAGAATTTCTGTAAATTAGCTATAATTCTGAATCCTACCCCTCCACACACACACCGCAATGGCTAGTTGACTTTATATAGGATTCAGGAGAATATATGAAATTACTCCTTCCCTATGGGTGGAGTAATACATGAAGGGCAATTTCTCAATTAGAAGGGGAAGAGTATCAGGGTGATTCCTTTCTTGTACTTGGACAGCAGGGTCTCTTCACTAGGGTCTGTTCAAATGCCTAACAGTCTGTTCCAGTCAGCTTTAAGGTTTATCTATGAGGGTGTTTCCAGAAAAGTTTAACAAGAGTGAACACACAGCCTGAGGGTGTGTGAATGAGAAATGTTCCTGCTACCTCCAACCCCTGTAAATCTTACGTATTTGTAATATAACTTGGTTGCAGTTGGTGGCTATTTGGAGAAGATTAGGAAGTGCAATCTTGTTGAAGGAGGTGTGTCCTGAGGGCAGGTTTGGGGCCTTCCAAAGCCTCACTTCATCCTCAGTGCTCTCTGTGTCTCCTTTTCATGTTTAAGATGGGAGCATTCAGCAGCTGCTCCAGCACCTGTCTGCTGCAATCCCCCCACCATGGTGGCAATGGACTCCTGTCCTCTGCAATTATATGCCCCAAATAATCCTTTCATTAGTCGCCTTAGTCATGGTATTTTATCACATCAATATAAAAGTAACATGCACACCTTAAATGTGGGACACACCTTTAAGTGGTCTGGTGTCTTAGACTGATTAAAAAGGAGAAAGCAAACCAATCCTCAGCTTCTTGCCTTCTGCTGGTCACCAGCCTTCTGCTGTCCTATCTTATTGACCATGGCAGACTTTATCTTCAAACGATGAGCAAAAACAAATAACAAAAAGGGTTTCTTTTCTGAAATGGCTTTTGTTGCCTATTTTGTCACAATGAAGAAAAATGTAACTAATACACAGGGGGAGTCACAGGAAACCTGGGACCTGAGAAAGAAGCAACAGTATGGTAAATGGCTGGACACTGATTGCTACGCATTTAGTAAGAACTTAAGAAAAATCTAGAAGCTCCTCCCAACCTTTAAGTGTCTTAGTTAAACTATATCGTTTCCATGCACAGTGAGGTAACCGTTAACAGACATGAATAATTAGCTATAAAAGAAAAATAAGTTCTAGAGATTAGTTTTACAAAGTTGTACCTGAATTTAACCACATTATAAGAAAAACTGATAATTCTAAGAGAATAGATCTCATATTGAAGGTTACCACAAAAACAACAGCAACAAAAATGAATAGAAATGAGCCAAAACATGAAAAATCAAGTAAACACTAAAATCATGGTTATTGCACCTATGTTGTGGGAGCCAAAAATAAACAAATAAACTCGTGAACAGGAATGGAAAGTCCAGAAGAGACTCATGATTCTTTAATAAGACAGCTCAAAATACATTATGAAAAACTGTTGATTTTCCATTCAATATTGATTCATATTTTTCAGGTCTAGAATCCTCATAAATTTGCAAACTTACATTCTAATATGATAAATGAGAAACATGAACCATTTTTGACAGGCTGTCCTTGTATTTAATGTAATTTTTTTGTCACTGGAAGGTCTGTGAAGCACTGATATTTTTGGTGCTCTGGAAGTTGATTTGATTCTTTCCCTTCAGTTACTATGAGGTTTTATAACTTCAGTAGCATTTCCTGGGTAATAACTTCTGTTCCTTTTTCAGTCTGATTATTCTGAAACATATCCTACTAACTGTATCTTGAACTACCATGACAAAGAGCCTAGTAATTTATCATCTATTTTTAACATCTTGATCTAATCCATAAAATATTGATAATCTCAAATTTGTCTTCCAACTGCCCCATTATTCTTTTGCTAATTCTTAATGTTGTATATTTTTAAATCTAAATGACCATGCTACTTAATTGATGGTTCTTTTTGATATAACATCTTATCCAGATCTTATTCATTGAAGTGTTGATATATTTTATCATATTATTTAAAACTTAGTTACAATATTTATATGGAATATTCTCTAATTATAACACAAAAATGAAACAAAACAAAAATCAGTTTGGTACTATGTTTGAAAAACTGCACATAGCATGTTAGTAATAGGTAATGGATTCTCTCTCTTCACAGTATTATTATTCTAACATCCATTCCAGTACAAAGCATTCACAACATCTACATCTACCCCATCTTCTCAGGTGAGGCTAATACCTTCTTACATTATAGGGAATCTTTAATAGTATATATCCCATGTATAATTCAATAGCTTTTTCAAAATTGTATCTATCTCCTTCATTATGAAAATGGTCAGGTTTTACACATTTTCTTCTTTTCTTTGCCAACAGTTGGTGATAGATACTAAATGTGGAGAGTCACATATGATAGGCAAGAACTCTACCCTGAACTGTATCTCCAATCTTTCTGAAGTTTTTTCTCAAACTTGTCCACACTTTCCCCTATGGATCTATATTATCATTCTCCTCACCCTTGCAATCAAATTCTTGGCTCTTCCTAAGGCAATCATATCCTTCCCATCCTCTCATCCCCTCACATCAGATACTCTAGTCTGTTTTCTAAATCATCTTCTCACAGATCCGACCAGTAAGCTATCTTTCTGACTACTAAACTAACTTTAAGTTGTTTTATTATTCAGTCAGCATTTAAGACAAAATAAAAAAGAAAACTAATTTAAGTTAGCTTGAAAAAGAAATTGATTTGTTGACAAGGGGCACAAAGGGAGGGACAGTGGCCTTTGATCACAGACAGTGTCCTTGTGAATCTTTTAGCTATGACCTTGCTTGCTAACTCTTCTTAGGACTATAATGACTTCCACAAGCCCCAACCCCCTAGACTTATCTTATACATATTGAGCTAACTGAAGGTGCTTTTCTCCTACCACTGGGGATCATCTTTGAATAGTGCTGCTTTCAAGCCAATCCACAAAATGGGAAGTTGTTGCTTGCCTAAAACAGAACTAGAAGTATAAAAGAATTTATTTGATGAAATTCAGAACAGTTTTCAGATATTTTTCATACTTTCAAAAATTCTTGATTTAAAAAAGCAATAATTTCTTATGCATTTGAAATGTTGGTGTTTCTTTAAAGAAATAAATGTTAATTTTTTTGTCACTGCTCTAGAGGCAATAGGACCTGGGACAATAGAGCAGATAAATGAAGTGGATTAGCATATCTTGCAATGGCCAGTTTTATTCAGAGCATCAGACAATTTATACTCTGTGGGTTAAGAGGAGTCATATGATAGAGCATACAATCACAAGGACAGGACAAGCCATGTACATGGCAACAAGCCCTTGCAAATGGCCAATGAATCCATGAATATGGTGAACAAAACCCTTGCAATTGGCAGATAAGACTATGTACATGGCAGACAAACTCCTTGCATATGATGGACAAGCCCTTGCATATGGTGAACAAGCCACAAACAGCAACAACATTTTTTTCCATAAAGGCATATAAATAAACAAGGGCAAAAACATGTTTTCCATAGAGGCATATAAACAGATAATAATAGCCAGTGGTAATGAATAATCTTAATAAAACTCATTCCTATCCACTACACGTGGGAGGGCATGAAAGGACATTCCAAGAACAAGAAACTGACATCATACGACTATTGTGTTGCTTTCTTGGAGTTTTCTCATAGTCAGAATTCTCCTGACATGGATAACACACAGTGAGGGAAACTTTTCTGGTACCAAAAGAGGAAAGATTAACACCGGAGCAAATAACAAAAGTGCCTGCAAAGATGAGGCAAAACAGCAAAGTGATTTGAATGTAACTAATGACCCAGGTGTGGTGTGTAACCAACAGCAAATGATCCTCCCCCTCTGTACCTGTTTCCACAATTTTTTAATAAAAATATAAAACCATACATTTTATGTGGAGTAATAAAGCAAGTTAATACTTACAAATCATTGATACATGATATAACGTTAATTAAATGTTGTCTCAGAATAAGTAAACACACTTAAATTTAAAATAACATCAATAAGTCTTTCAACTACATTTTAGGGGTCGGGAATATAGCCACGGAGGTATAGCTTGTATGAAGCATTGAGCTCTAGCATCTTCATTAATTAAACATAAAGCAGATTTAGTATATGTATAAATATAATATTGATGGTTAAAACACAATATAAAGATGAGAAGAAATTTTATTTAAGTATATACACTGTGTTTATTCTTATACATGGGAGAGAGGTTATAAGGGAAATGCAATTTACAGCACTGAGGAGTGAGTGTGGTCTTTGCTCTAGCAGCATACTGATGTATACTTGGGAAGTTTTTAGCAGTGAGAATTCCCAGGATCAATATAATACTTTCCAAATAAGAAAAATCAAAGCACAGGGTCCCCAGATTCACTGTAAAAAGTACCTATATGACTTTGCTGTAATCCAAAATATATGAATTACAGTGGTAAGGTGAACAAAAAGGGGGAAAATACAATATGGAAAGCTAAGAACAATACCCTAACAACATACCAAGGCTTCATTTCTTTTTCTTTCACCTTGACCATGAGAAAGAGACTTCCCTTTGAAACTGGTCATAGCATGAGAACCCCCAGAAGAGACTTGAAGCTGACTAGGTGAGGAACAAGGAGTAAGAACCTTGTTATAGAAATCCTAAAATTAGCCATGGGATCCTGCATCATAAGGGTTCTGGGTATGAATTTTGTGTTATGGAGCAGAACATAAACCCCGTCAGAAAGTGGCTTATTACTTCCATGATGTTCATGGCATTATTGTGCCAGTAAATATGTCTTGCTGGAACAGTCATTATTGTAGTTCCCAGAGGTAATACCTTGGGAACACTGATGATTAAAATTCTCTTCTGGTAATATACATGAAACCTTCCAGGGCTGTTAAAGTAGTCAATAGAGATGAAACTTCCAGGTTAGTACCAGCTTGATTTTTTCTTGTTCTGTGACTCAAGTGTGTAGTGTCTTCAGAAATAGGGTCTTAATATCATCCTTGGAAAGTAACCAAGAACATTGTTAACAGCAAGTAATGTTTGGAGAGCATATTAAACCAAGTCCTTTTGGACTTTTCATTATACTCATAGATGAATGTATCTCTCAACCCTCATCAGAGATGCTTCAATTGAAAGTAGATGATGATTAAGGCAGAATCTCACAACTGGCCAAATAAGAGACTGTACAGTGCTCAGCTCTAGATGGAACATATATATGCCATATTCCTCCTCCCATTGTTTAGAAATTATTATGGAACGCTGAAAAAATGTGAAAGCCAGATACAAGGAAGTTGTGTGTTATAGACACACCGGGGCAGTGGAACATACTAACTAACATTGGTTGTGACAGAATGCACAAAAGCCTGAACAAGTCCCAGCATGGAGGAAAGCCTAGCAGAGTCCCACTCACAGCCAAGAGACTATCAGCAAATGACAGCTTCTGGGAGAAGGGGAGTCACCAAGTGTGTAGCTCCCATGATCCCAAGGGAGGTCACACATTCAAGAATATTTTGGAAGCACAAATTGGCCTTGTTGAGAAAAACAAAACAAGAAACAAACAAAAAGAAACCAGAAAGTTGGGTGGGTAAGGAATGTGGAGGGATCTTGGAGGAGTCAGAAAATGAATGTTGTTTAATATGATTAAAACATGTTTTATGAAATTCTCAAAGAACTAATAAGAATGTTTTCTACACACTGAAGAAATCCTGATATTGTACCATCTGTTCTTACCACAGCACAATCTAAGTAAAATAAACAACATATGTAAAGCCTAAACAAAGAAAGCTGATATAATTTGAGTTTTTTGAAGTTAAGTATTAGAAGTAGAGTAAAAAAAAAAAAAAAAGGAAAGAAAGAAAAAGAAAAAAAAACAACAGAAAACCCCAAAACCGCAGTCACTTCTTTAGTAACGCTGTTGCCATGACTTATGGAAAGCAGTTTAAGAGAGGGAAAGCTTGTTTAGGCTACAGTTTGGGAACACACACAACCCACCACATCAGTGAAGGGAGGAGCACATGGCAGCAAGAACATCACACAACTAATCACACCGCATCTACATTTTTTAAGTGGGGAGAGATGAACGCTGATTTTCAGATTAATTGTTTTCTCTTTCTTATTCATTGTAGAACCCCCTGCCCGTATGTTGGTGATAACCACATTTGTGTTAGGTCCTGTTCCCTAGCCATCTAATTTTAGGGTAGGTCTCCCACCCCAATTAACTCAGTCTAGAATGTTTCTCAACAGACATCCTCAGATACTGTCTCCTAGGTGATTCTAGATCCTGTCCAGGTGACAGCCATTTTTTTCACTATCATATTGACATAAATAATAATCTCAAAACAAATCTCTATGTTGAGTACTTTATGTAGGAAAAGTTGAAATTTTGACCTAACTTTCTTCTAATTCTGTAACTAATTCCAGAATTCTACTATGCCTAAAATATAAAGCAGTAAAAAACTCCTTAATAGACTATTAATTACATAAGGTGAGGTAGGATTGCTGGGTGTGACATTTGAGTCCTCACATATTACATCTATGTTTTCACACTTAATGAAAATCCCTAAGCCTCCATTGGATCAACTTTAAAGTCACAAAACAAACAGCACCTATTTCATCAGGATACCTGGATATCTCTATGAATTAAAACATTGGAATACCAATTTTTAGGAACATGGTTAATATTTTGAAAATAATATTGTTTTAATAATTGGAATAATGGCTTCTGGAACCATAACTGTTGCTATAATTGTCATAAAAGCTCTCTTTAATCCAGATCATTATGGAAAACACGCTGTAGCCACGGTCTGTTTTATTGGCTAATTACCCTGACAAGGGGGGCCCTCTAATTTCTTGGCAATGCTACTTGAGTCTTCCCATAGCATCTTTTTGTATTTCTCCATTTCCTTCATAGACAGAAAAATATTTTCCAAGCATCTTCCTCTTCCAATATCTCAGAATACAGCACAATATAATATGATGAGACTCGATGTGCTTTGTTGTTGTATAAATAAACTTGTTTTCCAATAAGAAAATGTTAATTGGCTGTTGCTTTTTGCTATTAGTTTATCCCTTCCAGTATCTCTGACTGAAGCTAAAAGAGGTTATGAAAGTGAGGATGCTGCAATAGTGATAATTACCAATATCCCATTGGAAGCAATGGGAGAAAATTGTCTCTTAAGAGCAATATCACTTCTGCTAGGTCCCTTAAGGATGATACTTTCCCCACTACAAATATTTGAAAACATGCTAAAATCAAATAGACATGGTTTGAACACTTTCTTTATCCCTACAATCAAATAACTGAACCATGTGTACATATAATGAATCCATGTGGGAATTTTAGCTACTAATGAGTACCCAGATTTGAGTTTCATGTGTCTTTTGACATTTCCCTTTTAATTTCTTTGGTGGGCAGATGTACTGTTTATCCATGATCTGTTCCAAAGTAACAAGCTGCAACAGATATTTATTATTATGGAAGATAATATTTTTAGATCACAACCACCCATATTCACTAGTTATCTTCCAAATGACTTGCTGCCCAAGCATATGAAGACCAGTGCTGCTGAGAGAGAGTGACAGGAGCAACATGAAAACCAACATGATTTTATTCCAGAAAAATAAGAGCACATGGTATCATTCCATGGGTTTTGGCATAATGGAGTTCCTTATGTTTTAATGTAGGCATTGATCTCTGGGGAATGGAATATTGCTCACAGTGACCAAGTGTATATTTGGTTAAGCAGCCAGAAATAAAGTCAAGGACACTACAAACACATGCAAACTTGTTGTTAAATGCAGGGATAGAAGTGGAATGCCAGGATACTGAGAATGCAAACATACCATTGTCTTAGAGATAAAATACATTCTGGAATGTCTTAAAAATGACTTCCACCTCAGTGTGCCTGTGGTTATTTATAAGGACACTGTGTGTCAAAGCATTGGATAAATGCTAGATATTCAATATTACTGGAATGACAATCAGAAATCTTGATGTTTCACAATCATCAGAGAATTATAAAATGTTTCAATCTATTGACCTAGGCAATTTAAGGATCTTTGTAATACTATAAGACAAATAACTCTGATTACCATGTACCATTTTTAAGACATCATTGAACATGTGCAAAAGATAGTGGGCTGTGAGACAGGAAAAATAATATGTCACTTGCTAACATAGTCCCAACTTCCTTTTTGATAATGCTTTTCCTATAATGTTTTAACACCATACTCCCATCTCTAAACACACACACACACACACACACACACACACACACACACACACACACACACACATGCATCGACACCTATGTGCATTTACATATGCATGCATACTCACAAAAAGACATACATTCATGTATATACACGTGTATGTACACATATTGACGCATGCAATATAATTTGCAATGTAATTTCATACTACTTAAAGGTGTCATTTCTGTCCTTTTTCGTGTTCTTTGAATAGTTTTAAGTTGTTTGTGTCATTTGCTAACCTCCATATCAAAGCGCTCTGCAATTCATTCCTGTCAGGCAGGGGAATATCACACTTGATCGTTCTGTCAATGGCTGATGTTTGTCATTTGTTACAATGGAAAACAAGTGGGTACACTTTCTAGTCGACTGTCTGCAAGCCGAACCTAGCTCTTACAATTCAGAAAATGAGAAAAATAACACACTGAAGTTTCCAGTTTAAAAACTTTGCTATTCAAGTTTCTGTTAAACCAAAGAAAATAAGTTAGATTATCTCAATAAGGATACACTTAAGTAGTAACTCGTTGTCTTGGCTTTCCATTGTTGACCTTTCTTGAAGATTTCACTGACATATCTATATAGAATATAAAAATTGACCAATAATTTATCATATGCAAAATCAAATACAATTTATGTATTACTTTCAAGATGAAATAAATATTCCCAATAAAGTCAAAGGAAAATATAAATAGTGAAATGAAGAAAAATTATTTTAAGTGGGTGACTTTGACAGAGAAAGTCATTTAATTTTTTTCTTTCCTATTAAAAGATCTTTCTGATCTAGGTAAGCCAGCAGTGGATAGCCAAGGTTACAAGGCCCACATTGAACACAACATTTACCTCAAAACATCCACCAAAAGATACTCTCCATATTATTTTCATGTGGTCCTAGAAGTTGTATTCAATATCCAAGAAATAATTGATAGTCACTTCTACTTATGTGTTCAGCATTTACTTATCATTTTCCATGTTTGTGTGCTGCACTATGCTTTGAAGGGACTAAAGCAAGTGGATTTTTTACAAACCTATATCTTAAACTATCGTGGTTAGGAAAGGCAAAAAGTATGTCAGTGGCATTTGGACTTCAATAAAATACAACAGAGAAATGCAGAAAGACAATGTCACATCCAAATTGGTCTGGGAAGCTGAGTGAAGATTGTATTTGAGGCAAATTTTAAAGGAGAATTAAGTGTGAATCAAATGTAAGGAAAAAATCAAAGGAGAGGCATTTTACAGGGAGAAAATAAAGATATATCTCCTCTTCAGAAACAAAACTATTTATTCCCTACCTCTAAGCAGATCAGTTCTTCAAATCTGACACTGAAATGCTATTTTGTATATGCTAAACAGAGATGCAATCATTTCATGTCTGCTGAAGTAATGTTCTCGCTTAAAGTATGAGGGAAAAGCAGAATGCATTAACTATCAATGAGGTCAGTTTAGTAAAAAGTGTTTTGCAAGAATGGAAGCTTCACCAAATGTACATTGCTTTATATATTTTACATGAAAATGAGGAACAGCCCTATGTTCTCTCAGG
The DNA here is from genome assembly GCF_049852395.1 of Peromyscus maniculatus bairdii. Classification (NCBI taxonomy): domain Eukaryota; kingdom Metazoa; phylum Chordata; class Mammalia; order Rodentia; family Cricetidae; genus Peromyscus; species Peromyscus maniculatus. Next base: position 80,722,398 of record NC_134870.1, on the reverse strand, counting down.
AATAGCTTTTTGGAGAAATATTTTTCTTCAGTTTACAGCAAAGCATGAATTTAATACTTCAATAAATATGAAGATAATGTTATCACCCAATCATAGAAAACTCTGAAAAGAAGGTACAATCAAAAGTGTGGGATATGGCGAAGATAAGAGGCATATTCTATCTGCACTTTCCTTTGACTTTTGCTACAAGCTAAATGCAGTTAGGACTATGTCTAGGATCGACACAAAACATTAGTCTTAGCTGGATCATATGATAGAGTAGCACGTGACCAATGCCATACATTTGAATTCTACAATGGGAGTTTTATCTGATGGAGATATTTCTATACATTTGATGGAATTATTCTTTTTCAAGTATATCTCATTGTGGATCACTTAATGTCACTGTTGTTTTTTGCAGGGGGGGGAATAATAGAGCATGATTACTCCATAACATTCTTCTTTTTAATAAATATTTGTATTTTATAATTAATTTAATTTTACATATCAGCCAAGGATTCCCCTGTCCTCCCTCCTCCCATCCCCCAGTCTCCCCCCCCCAACCTGCCCCCCATTCCCACCTCCTCCAAGGCAAGGTCTCCTCTGGGGATTCAGCTCAGCCTGGTAGATTCAGTTGAGGCAGGTCCAGTCCCCTCCTGCCTACACCAAGGCTGAGCAAAGTGTCTCAGCATAGGCCCTAGGTTCCAAAAAGCCAGCTCATGCACCAAGGGCAGGTCCCAGTCCCTCCTGTGGCCTCCTAAACAATTCAAGCTCAACTGTCTCAATTATTCAGAGGGCCTGGTCCATTTCCATGGGGACTCCTCAGCTATTGATTCATAGTTCATGTGTTTCCACTAGTTTGGCTATTTGTCCCTGTGCTTTTTCCAATCATGGTCTCAATATCTCTTGCTCATATAATCCCTCCTCTCTCTTGCCGGTTGGACTCCTGGAGCTCCACTTGGGGCTTGGCTGTGGATCTCTGCATCTGCTTCCACCAGTCACTGGATGAGATAGTTCTATCATGACAGTTAGGGTGTTTGGCCATCCAATCACCAGAGTAGGTCAGCTCAGTCACTCTCCCAACCACTGCCAGTAGTCTATAGTGGTATGCCATTGTCTTAAGGCCAGAATTAATGAAAGCAATAAAACCTGAATGTAATCATTTACTCAAAAGTCCTTTCTTAGGACATTCCATGTAATGGCCATTTTCCATATTAAAAGGGATGCAGTCTCACTGCCTTGAAGCTCTGTAAAGGAAAAGAGGAAAACACCTTCCCAGATATGAACTACATATTGGCCTACAATTTTTGTTTGTCCATCACTTCTCTCCACAAACAAATCTATTTCTCACATACTTCCCCTTTCTCTGTTTATCTTGCTATTCCCACATACCTTTCAATTTTTAGTTTGAAAATCACCAACTTTCTTAATTTAATATTAGACATGATGAAATATTTGAGTTTATAGTATAGAGTTCAGAGCTTAAGCACAGCCACAAGCTAATAGGTTAAAGGTGCTTAATGAAAAAACACTTCTTTCATGGAGAGAAAAATATGGAAAACTTTATGGAACATTTAATATCTCTTCATCCACAAGGGATTTAATTATTTGCACATTCTGAGTAGACTAAGAAGTTTGATGTGTAAAACAAATGACAAAAGGCAATAGGTCTATATGACTTCCATTTGTAGTGAACTTCAGCTTTATAAGAAAGAAGAACTATATATGTACACACACACAGAGTAGCACAGAGTATAGCCTATTTGTAAAGTACTTTCCTAGTTTGCAAGAGGTCATGGGTTTTTATGAAACAGAGTTCACAGAAAAATACTAAGTGCAAAGAACAAATTAAACTAATATGCATAAAAACCAAAATATTTAAACATACAGAGCTTACATAGGAAAGTACAAATAAAAAAACATGGCTGCACTATTTGAAAAAGGACAGTTAATACTGACAAGAGGAAAGGGTGCTGCTTGTGTCACCGATGTCACCACACACAGACTGTCCAGGTTGTGTCACCGATGTCACCACACACCTGTCCAGGTTGTTCTAGGAAATAACCTCCCATTCAGGCTTATGCAGGAACACCATTTAAACTCAGTGGTCACACACGTTCAAAAGACTTGAAAGTAGGAAGGGCACTTGCTGGGAAGAAGAGGGTTTAGGCTTGTGCAATGGTGCAACTCACATCACTAGAGTGGGTTACCAAAGCCCCAGGCCAGAAGCTCAGTTCTGGAGAGAGGAGGGAGGGAGGGAGGGAGGGAGGGAGGGAGGGAGGGAGGGAGGGAGGGAGGGAGGGAGGGGGAGGGAGAGGCAGACAGAGACAGAGAGACAGAGACAGAGAGAGAGATCCCAATAAATCATATGCAGCAACTGACATCAAGAAGGCAAAGGAAAACAGCAATATTGAAGGCAAGAAATAAATTTAATACTCAATGTGATCATATGAGACAGCAGAGCAATTATCTTTATCTCCTTTGGGGGGGCACATGATATAACATTGAATTAAACAGGAAGAACTGAAGCAGTACTAGCTTGTTCAGACTATGGTCCGGTTGAACCTCAGAGTTCTGTAAGGGGACTTTGAGAATCATTGCTTGGAGGAACAAGCCAGACTCCATCCTGAAATGGTTGTTCTTGCATAGTAGAGCAAACTCTGTTCCCATTATGGGGCAGCTGTTCTCATTACTGGGCAGTTGTTCCCATTTATGGGGTGGTTGTTCCTACTTAGAAAGTAGTTTCATAAAGAAGTGATCTTCTTATAAGCTTCCTTGTTCCTAGAATCTAATGCGACCAGTTTCAGGTAATGACTTGAAGATTTTTCAGTATATTCCAGAAGTCAAGGAAAGGATGCTGTAAATATCCCTACAATTTTTGAGACTTTAGCTACTATTTAGTTACTATCATGGTGTCTTCATCCTTGAAGGAAGGACATTATCAGTTTCTAATAAATATTACTTAAATGACTAACATGCCCACATGCAGAGATGAGCAGGAATCTGACTCTAATGTGAGAGATACAAAATAAAGCCATAAATATCTCAACAGCACCAGAGGTAGTTACAATGCTTCCCATAATTAGAAAATCGGGGTCATTGTTTTTATTATGTGATAAAAGGCAGGATTTTTCTGCTTTATGTTCTATTGAATATTTTGATCTATATAAGACAAAAAAGAAGCAGCAAATCTGTCTTGATATCATGTTAATCAAGCCTATTTAGTGTTAAGGCAGTGTGACCAAATTCAGGAGGGAAGCATCATTTGACCTTGCTAGAGTTGGCCCCATGGCAGGAAAGAACTTGATATTAAAATCCCTGAAGTCAAGAAAACCTGTCACAGATAACTTTTTATGGGGAGTTTAAAATGTCAAAGCAAAGGTTGAAGTGTCATCCACAAAGAGCAAGAGATTTGATGGAAATCTATATTACATAGTTCTAGTACAGATTTATGCTGCATGGAAAAGTCAGAAACTTCTCTGAGCAGGTGCCAATGCAAAAGTTTGGATCCAATTTTCCTATTGTGATATTGGTGATCACCCCTAGATATTAAACTTTGTATCTTTATAAAAATCTGCAAAGTAGCTTGGCTACTTGGCTCCTGTTCTGTCATCAACTGAACCCTCATCCACAGTGACCTCATATTAGATCTTTAGTAGCTCATGTAAACAAAAGCCCACGAGTTTTTGTACTTTGGGATTCTGGATATATGGGAGCTACTCTGGTATTTCCACCAGAGAAAAAAAAAAGAATATCTTTTGAATGCAATGAAACTGGGAAGTAATCCAAACAAGAATAATGAGTGATTAAGTGATTGGAAAGATACTTTGTAGATGTGTATTGGTCATTTTTGTCATTACTCTGATAGCAAATCTGAAAGGGAGGACTTATTTATTTTGGCTTATGGTTCAGAAGATACCACTATCAACAAATCTATCACAACTGCGAGGTTATGGGACTCATATTGGTCCTCAGTGGTGAGAATGCTGAACAGTTGTTATAAGGTGTCAAGAAAATATTAAAGTCCTCTGTCTGACTGAAAGCAAAGCCAGCTAAAAGTCTCAAGTCCCACCTCCAGGCAATCTACCTCCTTTAGCAGGATCATATATTCTAAAGAAGTGGTTTTCAACCTTGCTAATTTTATGATCCCTTAACACAGTTCCACATTTTGTGATGACTAACCATACCCCTAACCATAAAATTATACTTCTTATCTATAGTTTTCCTACTGTTATGAAACATAATTTAAATAACTATTTTGCAAATGGTCTTAGATGACCCTTATGAAAAGGTCGTAGGACCTCCAAAGGGGTCATGATGAGAATCACTGTTCTAATTGTTGTACAACCTCCCCAAATAGTGCCACCACCTAGGGATTGAGTGCTCAAACATACAAGCCTGTAGAACACATTTTACATAGAAATCATGACAAGATCATGACACCTTCCTTCTCTTTGTAGTAAAGGAATCCCAATGCATACAAAAGTAATCCCATTCCCAATAAGTTAGGGATCTGACCTCCAGGCCACACATTTCAGAAGCAGAATCAGGAAAACATTAACATGCTTAATATAGTTTTTCTTTTAGTTGTATGCTTATTTATTTTTATTTTATATTTAAATTACTTTTCTAAGAAATTTTCATCAAAAACTTTACTCATTCTAAATGAGTAGTATTATGGTTAATGCATAAAAGCACCTGGGAAAATGGGAACTAGTTGCTAGAGAAATGAATCAGTGGTTAAGGGCACATGCTGCTTTTTCAGAAGACCTAAGTTCAGTTCTTAGCATGCACATTAGGCAGTTTATAATTGTCTATACACCAGCATCAGGGGATCTGATGCCTTCTTCTGACTTCTTTGGGCACACACACACACACACACACACACACACACACACACACACACAAAATAGATGAGAAATGATTGTGGAAAATTTTCTTGATTCCTCAATATAGCTTTCTTTGTTCAAGTCCTACCAGCTTCTTGGGGGAAGTTCAGGAAGCATTCTCCCACTATATTTGCCTTGTCCTGACACGTATGCTCATTTTCAGAGCTGGAGGCTGAGGAGTGGTGCAAACACCTTTGCATGGAATGCCTGGGGACAAGGCTGAATGACATCAGCCTAGGGGAGCCTGACCTACTGGCAGCTGGGGTGCAGCGGGAACAGAACGGTGAGTGACTACCTACTTTTCTACTGTGTCAGCCGGGCTTGAACTGGAGAGCTCCTCAGAGATGTCTCAGAATATTCATGGTTTGAAGAATTTATTTTCTTTAAGGATATAAATGCTGGTCCTGAACAAATTCCTGTGGAAGCCACACATACAAAAATATATGAGCAGAACAAGTTGAAAATGATGGATGGGTTATAAAAACAAACAAGGACAGTAAGTTTGGTGGTTAGAGAAGCAAGGTGAATCTGGGAAAAGTTGGGGAGGGGAGATAAAATAATCAAAATACAATATATGGAATTCTTAGAGAATTACTAAAAATATTGAAAAAAGAAATCAAACATCAACAGTATTAAAATTTTAGTGGTATAGCAACTAGAGAAAATTCTCATGTTTAATAACTCAGGTTCCTGTTTTCTTGTTAGTGACAAAGCCATAAGTCTAAAAACTTAGGTAGTTATTATGGTTTGCACATATGGATTTTTAATGAATAATATTTTTATCTTCTTTGATGTTTAATATAGATTATTATATTAACAAATTTGGCTTATCTGGATATTAAATCATTCAGAGTATTTGGCTAGTATTTCTACTGTTAGGAAGGTCGTTTATGTGTTTACCTAATACAATGCTGTTTAATTTCACATTTGTGTCTTTAATCTCATGATAATTTGAGTCTCATAGTCTTGATTAGTAATGCTAATTAAACCAGTTTCATCTAGTAATATATTGTTCAATGTGATGTTTTAGATTATGTTTGTAATAACATTTAATTAATCATCAGCCCATTTTATCTAACTGCAAAATTATCATCACAAGTAACAAATCTAGAATCACAAAAGTAGAACATTTTCTGTGATGTTCAATTAGTTTTATAGATAAAACTTGATCCTGCTTTTTAAAAGAATTTGAGGAGTTACCAGTAGCATATAAATTAATAGCATTGGTAAAAGCATGTCATGAGAGCACTTGGTGATTATAATGTTGTTGCTACTGAGAGCAATGTTGTTAACAAGCATCATTATCTCATAGTCTATTAAAAGACTATGTTTTCTTTGTAACTAAAATGAGAAACCAAATAATTTCTTGCTGACTGATCAAACACACACACACACACACACACACACACACACACACACACACACACCAGATGCTGCCTCTTTGGATAGTTTCTACAAAATCATCAATAAATTCCTATAACTCTTTTGCAGTGTTTTACAATATTTTCATCCTCTCCCGCACTCCGTCAAGTTTTCTGGTTGCTGTGGTACAAAAAAACCTCCATAACTGTGCTGTGTAACATACACTCCCCATTCAAAGTTTAAGAAGTTAAAGCTGTGACTGATAAATATTTTTCAAGAGCACAAGGAAATAGGAGAGATGAACAAATTGAGCTTGTGGGTAGAAAGACCATGTGTACCTAGTATAAACTATTTGCTTTCACATCAAATAAATGGAATTGCATAAGGTTTCCATCCAAATGGATAATGTAATCTTTTCAGTGTATTACAATTCTGTTTCAAATTTGATGATACTCTGGATTTGTCTGGAATCTGAAAGAAAATTTTCAATATGTACTCCGGGATATGCAAACATTAAATTATATGCAAGACCTTAATAAGAAAGCATAAGTTTTCCTCTTTAAAAGACCTTTATAAAAATAAAGTACAAGCTTTCTTTAAAAAAGAAGCATAAGTGAGAAAATACAGCAAAAGCAGTTCCTCTATAAACTTTATAACAGACGTGAAATTATAATACCACCAAAACTGAGAAGAATTTTTTGATAATCTTAGCAAAGCAATAGGTAGATGTGATTTTAATTATTATTTCACAAATATAATTTTGTCATAGTCATATATGTATATATCATAATCATTATTTGAATATATATATATACATGTAACAACAATTTATATATATATATATATATATATATAACAACAAATAATGAAAAAAGAGGCCAGGAAATTAATAGAGAACAAGGAAGGGTATATGGAACAGTTTGAAGGAGGAAAGGAAAAAACGATGCAATTACATTATAATTGAAAATACTACACAGGTGTGGCAATAGGCCAATATCATCTAGGCAATTCTTAAATTGATAGTCTTTCTTCTAAAATGACTGAATTGTGTTAATTTGACAGCTGAAGATAACTCTAATATCACTCTACAAGAAAATCTTACTTTGCCACACATTCTGGGAGGCACACAAGAGTACATTCTTACTGAAAAACTTCAGTATTTAACAATAAAAAAGAAATTTGTGGGTAGGGAGTATTTTCTTTTCCCATGAGTCACATTTCCCTTGACTACTAAGACCTCCAGAACAGCCATTGTTCAAAGTGCTAGAGTCTGCATGCATCCCTTTGTCTTTCATTCCTCTTAGTGATTAAGAGCAGCAAAAACATTTGAAATTTGCTATTCATACTACATGAGGACAATAAAAAAACACCAACTCAACAAAATAACTTTTCAAACTCTACTATGGCTAGATAATTATTAATAATTCTAGCAAACATGAAATTTGCATGTATTCCCCAGTTTTCTCCCTTCCTAGTCAGTATGTCTCTTCTATATAAATGGTGACTTGACTTGAGAGCTTCCCTGAGATAAATGCCAGGAAGCTTCAAAACTTTATGGTCAAGACTAAGGTGTGTTTCCAGCCACCCAGCACAGATCCTCTCCTACAGGTTTGATGGTAGTCTTGAAAGAATATGTGTTCCATAGACAGTTTACTCCCTTATTTTATTGAAAACTTATTTATTGAATACTTCTTGCTTTAGTTAGCAAATTAAGTCTTTACAATTTACATCTTTAAAGGTATTCTTTCACTTATTCTAAATCACTGCCCCAAACTTTTCAAGTATAACAAACTTTTAAAAGTAAATGGAATCGTTAACGTCTTACTACATGCTTGAAGTCATTGATTTTTGCACCTTTTTCTTATTGTAAAACTTTTCTCATACAATATATTTTGATCATATTTTCCTCTCCTTCATTTCCTCCTCAGTCTTCTTCATCTCTGTATCTATGCAATTTTATGTTCTCTCTTTAAAAAACAAAAACCAGAAACACACACACACACAAACTCCACATAAATGAAAACCAAAATATACAAGCAAAAGACAAAGCAACCAATACAAAAGGTCTACAAATATACATTTCAGATTGTTTTATCTTGGCCAATGCCTCCTGGGCTTGGAGCCTGTCTTGAAATATTAATATACCTGGTTAGATTCCACTGGGGAAAACTAAATTTTCCTATGCCAGTGGGTATTGTTGCTGGAAAATTTCTCTCCAGCTCCCACCAAGCCCCACCAGTCCTGGAGCCCACTTATAAAATAAACATACCAACTTTTACATTATTTAAACTGCTCGGCCATTAGCTCAGGCCTACCATTGTCTAGCTCTTACTCTTATACTAAGCCCATTTCTGTTAATCTATATGTTGCTACATGTTCCGTGGCTTTACCTGTTGCCTCTACATGATGCTCCTTGAATGGCAGCTGGAGTCTACTTTCCTCTGCCTTCATCTCCTTTTCCTCTCTCCTCTCCGGTAGTCCCGCCTATACTTCCTGCCTGGCTATTGGCCAAACAGTGTTTTATTTATACAGAGCGATATCCACAGCAGGGTATCAATAGCAGGCCTCTTCTTGATTAGGGCTGGGAGCTCATGTCCATTTGCCCCTCTCAGTGCTGGGACCACATTTCGCTTGAAACTATGAAGGTCATTTGAATGATGTTACAGTGTTTATATGTCCATCAATATCAATCACTCCTGCTATGCCTGAAAGACACTTTTATTTTATTTTTGAGTCATCCATCACCTCTGCCTCTTACAATCTTTCTGTCTCCTCTTCTACATAGATCGCTGAACTTTACAAGAGTATCTTTGATAAAGAATTCCCATTTAGTAACGAGTGCTCCGAAGTCTCTTGATCCCTGCACATTTTCCACTTTGGGGGTCTCTGTGTTATTTCTCATCTTCTAAAGAAGAAACTTCTTTGATGAGGGCTGAGTGAGGTGCTGACCTATGGGTCCAGCACAATGTCATTAGATGTCATTTTATTGTTATGTTACTTTCGCAGAACAATAGTATTTGGTTTCCTCCTAGACTCGTGGCCTATCTAATCTCAAGTGCTTGGCCTCTTTAGCAGTGTCAGATCAGGTTTCTATTTCATGGATTGGGCCTTAAATCTCATCACAAAGTGGTTGAAAACTCTTGTAACATTTGTGCCACTATTTCAACAGTATATCTCACAGGCAAGTTACTGTTATATGTCACAGAGTTTGTAGCTGAGTTGACAATTCCTTTCTCATCTTGTAGCCTCTGAGTACCTTCCAATACCATGAATGCCAATCAATAGGAATGAAGCTTCTAGTTAGGCATAGCTTAAGTTCTGTGTCCAATGAGATATGTAAGCATTCTTTTCAGCAGTAAGACCTTACCATCAGTTAGGTTGCAGAGAGTAACCAATAGCCATGGCAATAGCTGCTGATGTTTTGGAGTTTCCATGGTGGCCCTTTGGCCAATGTGAAGTTACTAATTTTACAGATTGAAATAAATCATTTATGAAAGATTTGCCATTACAGATTTAGTGGTTTATTTCCTTGTTATTTGGATATCAGATGATAAACTATATATAATTCTTATAAATATAATTGTGTTTTATGTTCAATCACATACTGAGATTTACACTGACCTTTTTCTCCTGAGAAATAAGGTCTATAGGCTTGCAGACTCCATATAAAATAAATCGCTCTAATGTAGTTTGTGGTGATCTCACACTGTTCTCTAATCAAGGAAAGTCAAACTACTTTTTTTTACTACATTTTTTTTTGCTTTCAAAATTGCTATTCTTCCTCTACTATTATCTGATTCTTCATACAATTTGATCTTATTTACTTACTTCTAGGCTAGCTAAGTATAGCTATTTATGCAAATAATTTTAAAGGTGAAAAATAATGTGGGTGCTGAGATAAAAGTGGTTGTTGGTTAAATTCTTCACTGTGATCTTTATCTTGTGCTGTCAGCTGCTTTCACATTGACTCAAATACACACCTCTCAGTGTCTCTCTCTCTCTCTCTCTCTCTCTCTCTCTCTCTCTCTCTCTCTCTCTCTCTCTGCCTGACTCGTGTGTGTGTGTGTGTGTGTGTGTGTGTGTGTGTGCATTTGTCTATTCTTCTCTCACACAAACCTATTCCATGACCTCCAACAGTGTTGCTAGGAGAAAAAAAGCATAATAAGTAGACATTTCTAGCTTTGAATTCTTCAAATTTCCTAGTCACCAGATCACAAGCACTACTTCAGATACCCAGAGAAAAGTAAGGCATTAAAAAAAGTTGTTCTAGAATGATGGCATGTATGTATAGGAAGTCATATGAATCTGTTGTGCAATAGTTTCCTCTGCGATTCAAACAATCCATCCTGCAGGAAAGCTCCTTAAGCAGGAAGATAAATGACTCAAAATAGCTTCAGGAAGTCCCCAACACTGATGAAATTCACTAGGCCTCTCTTTGCCAGAGTAAGCAATAAAATCTGGGAGTCCTTCTCAGACAGTGGAACCAAACTGCAAAGAAGACTGTGAGACCAGGCCAGCTGCCTGGAAGATGTTTAGACCAACTGAGTCATTTAGAAAGACACTCTCTAACCCGTTGAGATACCTGCAAGCTATACAGTGTGATCCAAGTTCCCAGGTTTTGTGAGCTGTCACCCCTGTAAGGGTGAGCTTTGGTGATACAGCTGACTGTCAGTGGTTTTTGCTCCTGTAAGTAACCTTTCACCCATATTTCTGTATAAACCTCACTGGATCACCAAGTTGGAATTTGGTCTATCTACTTTGGTCTATCATGGGAACTCTATCTGGGATGAGTAGAGCTATGTTTTGCATCTCACAACAGAAAAGTTTTGTCACACAACAGAATCTGAGGCTCTAGTCCATAACACATTCAAGAATTAATTTAATATGGGTGCAATTAAAGACAACTCTTTCTTAACATACAACACTAAAAGCATGAGCTATAAAAAGAAATCAGCCAGAATTCATCAAAAAATCAAATTTATGAATGCCAAAATCACCATAATATTTTTAGGTGAAATAAATAAAAAAAAGAAATCACAGATGGAGGAAATTAGCACTCTGCTGAAGCTGGCTTCTGCCAATTCACAAGAGCCTACTATTAGAGGCAAAAATATCCTAAGTGCTAGAAACCAGAGCTGTACTTGCTTCTGAGTGATGAATAGCTAGAACATGCTAGAAGAGAATGAATGTCCTGAGGTGACAGGAATATTTTGTGTCCAAGTGTATCTTAGTCAAAACCAAAAGATATAAACATTCCATTCATACATCACAATATGGAACAATATTCAAAAAATCAAGAAAATACTATAAAAAGTAATGACATTAAAATTACTTCCTACCTTCTTTATTTAAATAACACAAGAAAAGTTAATGAAAATATGAGCTAAAATATTTTTCATAAACATGATAATGAAAGGGCCTCATATTCAGAATTCCCAAATCAACAAAAGAAACAATGCAACTTTTTTTTTTTTTATCAGCCTGGTCAAGACCTTTAAAAGGCCCTCTGAATAGGTGAGACAGTTTTTTAGCTTAAACTATTTAGAGGGTCCCCAGGCAAGCAAGGGGATCGGGACCCATCCCTGGTGCATGAGCTGGCTTTTTGGAGCCCAGTGCCTATGGTGGGACACTTTACGCAGCTTTGGTGCAGGGAGGAGCAGGGGCTTGGATCTGCCTCAACTGACTATACCAGGCTCTGCTGACTCCCCATAGGAGACCTTGCCTTGGAGGAGGAGGGAATGAGGGGAGGGTTGGGGGGGACGGCTGAGGGGTGGGAGGAGGGAAGAGAGAGGAATCTGTGGTTGGTATGTAAAACGAATAGAAAATCTCTCCATAATAATAAAAAGGAAAAAAAGAATATATATGTAAATGAATTTGGAATTCTACTGTCAAGCAATTCTTGAAAAAGTTTTTGCAATTTAGCCCAATGATTTGGATTTTAGTGTCCAATGTATATAATAATCAAGGATGTTTAAACTATCTATACCTTATACACAAACATAAAGTAAATGTGGTGATATTGTGTTCCCCAATATATTGTGCACCCTAATAAATGTATCTGGGGTCAGAGAACAGAACAGCCGCTAGATAGACATAGAGGCCAGAAAATGATGGCACATACACCTTCAATCCTAGCCTTCTGGAGGCAGAGGTCCACCCGAATCTCTGAGTTCAAAGCCACACTAGAAACAGCCAGTCATGGTGACACATGTCTTTAATCCCAGGAAGTGATGGCAGGAACAGAAAAGTATATAAGGCATGAAAACCAGGAACTAGAGTTGGTTAAGCTTTTAGCTTTTGAGCAGCATTTCAACTGAGATCCATTCAGATGAGGACTCAGAGGCTCTCAGTTTGAGGAAACAAGATCAGCTGAAGATTTGGTGAGGTGAGGTTAGCTGTGGCCTCTTCTGTCTCTCTGATCTTTCAGCATTCACCCCAATAACTGACTCCAAGTTTGTTTTTATTAATAAGACCTTTAAGATTCATGCTACAATAAAGCCTATCAGTGAAACATAATGAAATGAGTTGTTTATCAAATTGAGATAAAAGTCATATTATTGCAGGTTAATTATATATTAGCAAAAGTTGGTTTAACTTTAGCATTTTCCAAATGGATAATCTCCACATAAGTTAAAGCATAGCCAAAGAGTGAAACATTTATTAAGAATTTTATGCTCATAATAGCATATGAAAGAGCATACACTATAATAAGTATGACAAAAATAATAGCTCATAATTCGTATGACTATGTTCATATGTTTATGTGCACTCTAATGAGGGTTAATTACTTCTACAAGGGATAATAATAACTGATTTTTTATTTTTCAATATTTTCCATAGTTATTGAAATAAACTTGATTTTTCAAAATTTAGAAATAACTGGGGCATTAGAAATTCACGAAGAATTTTAAGTACTGGTGATTAATTAAAGAAATGCAGGTATTCCAGTTTTTGAATTCACAGAGACCTGCCCGTGCATTGAGCAGACAGCAACAGGATGTGCAACTTATAGACACATTACAATCAAATAAATTTTGATAAATTCCTAGTTTAGGTAGGGATAGAATCACATTTTCAAAAGAGTTCTATAATTTTTGAAAAGCATTAGTTATATTTTTTACTGCTAATTATTTAAGGCTGTATCTAGATATACAATCATCAACTTCCTCAGTGCATATCAGTTTTTTAAGGTCCTGAATTAAGTGATGACTACTTCAATATCACTGTACAGTAGAAATATTGAAATAAGAATATGTAAAATATAAGAGGCTAGCACTGGCTTCTTTTCTTCTAAGAAAAGATGAGGTTAAACTTAATTCTTTAGCACTTCTTGCAACTTAAACAAAGCAGATTGTATCACACAATGGAGTGGACCCACATTCCAAATCAGATGGATAACTATACTAAATCTCAAGCTTTTGCTCATTTATTCTTGTAGATCCATATTGACTCACTCCTCAGTGTTTCATACTACACCAGTGTCTGATGCTTTTCTTAGATAGTACTGTCTAAAATACTTATTGATTTTGTATTCTTACAAAAATTTGTTTGCAAGTGGTATCTCATAATTCTGAAATAGCAACTATAGAATGGGAATTTGGGGCTCAAAAATGTCTGTCAGCCATAGAGCTGTGTATAATAAGTGAAAGTACTAAGTAATTATTTGGAACAGGGTGGAGGATTATTGAACACAATTCTGTGGATAGCTTTTATAGGAGAAGAGTAGAAAATGTAGACACTCCACCCCCTGCACTGGCAGAAAGAGGGGGAATATGGAGCTATTTGCAGAGTTGGGGATGTTGGTGGCAATGGCAGACAGGATGTTCACCCTAGTATGCTGCTGGAAATGCAGAGATCCCACCAAACAGACCAAGTTCCCAGAGCACCTGTGTTTGGAGCTGAAGTGGTTTCTATTTTTCCCATGATGGACCTAAGGTCTGAGGTTTAAAATGAAATCCAGCTCTTCATGATAGTCAAATACACAGATGCTGATCAGCCAGTGAACCACATTTCTACACTGATTGCATCAATCATGCATGAGTTTTCTTGAAAAACAAGTAGATACTTAAGGTTATCCCACCTGGAACCATTTTGACATACATGATCCACACCAGGATACTTGCCTAGCTGTGCAAAGTGTCTTCTGAAGAAAGAGAATGGGAGTATAGAGCAAAAGAAAAATGCAGGAGTGTGGAACCTGTGTGCAAATGAGAACTCCCATTAGGATGCACTACCCTGTAATGGTCTAGATATTGTGATGGTTCTCTGAAATGTTCTATTCATCCTCCAAAGGACAGTCAATTCCTGAATTGCTCATCATTAGGAATACAGCAACACAGAAGTAAATATAACCTCCAATTGTAGTAGCTAATTAGCAAGGATTCTCCACCCCCCCCCCTTTCTTTTCTATTCACTTTCCCAAGACAGACACCCCTACAAATGGAAGTTATAGACAAAATAAGATGTTGGAGCAAATGAGAATGGCTGGCTGTTGGGTTCCAAGCCACTGACTCCCCTGAGAGAAAGGAGGGTGAGATGTTAAATCCAGGTCACAGTAGCTGAGGAATTAATGGTGGCATAAAGATGAATCTGTCCTCTTGTCTGACAGTGAACTAAGAACTGAGCATGTGTTGCAGGTAACATCACGGATAAGAAGAGGATAATAATAGTTATTCTGGAGCAGCAACAGAAAATAAACTATTTTTTTAAAAGTACATCATGCTCAATCTGCATGTTTTTTGAACTAATTACAGGAATAATTTAACTTATATGCTCTCTTTTGTAAATATTCTTAGTTAATTCTTTAGAGGTATTTTAATAGGAAAGATGTACAAATAGTGAGTTTTACCTCATATAATCATAAGTAAATAGGAAAATATGTAAAATTCAAAAGCATCAACTTTTCTGGTTACATATTCATAATTAGTCATTTCACAACTCTTTATATAAATGTACATAATTCTTAGTTTTGTTTATTTATTAATAAAATATATATCTTAAAAATAAATGAGTGTTCTACTTTTTGCTATGGGAAACCATGGAACTGAAATTCAGGCAAATAGACAGAATGGAAACTACAGATAAAACTTAGTACAAAGAATTACTCAAAACCTAAGATCTAAGCAATGCCTTGTTTTGTGGGACTTATATTTCTGAGCACTATTTAAATTGTAAAAGGAAGAGATAATACCAATATAAGGAGTTCTATGGATGGAAATTATTGTTGGATTTAACCAATTTCTGTGGAAATGTAATGTTTTAATAATGTGTGCATCTCCTATCTTCTAGCTATATAGGATAACTAGCATTACATTTCATCATATCCAAGGCCACCACTTCTGAAGAAGAGGGAGAAATGGAATAGAATGGATAAAAGTTACCAACAATCAGCTAATGAAAGGAACATTTTTAGAAAAAAAAGTAATACATTGGTGCTCAACAAACATTACTCAAATTTATTCTAGTAAAGACAAACTAATGGTACCACTGTGCTATCACAAATGCACTAGACTTTGTCACATGCTAAGTGTGTGAAATTTTAAAAACCGTCTTTTTGAAAATGCTATTTATAACAATAAATTTGGCTCAGCAGATGTATCTCTTTTCTGGTCTGTTAACATTTCTACCTGTGTTTTGTATCTCTTATAAAAATTGAAATTATCATGGTGCCATATGAGAGGGAAGAGGTAGAAGAAATAACAGTGATGACTTTGGACAGAGTATCGAACTACCCTCCAAATTTACATCTCTCTACCTGCATGTAGTGCAGCTCTCAGATCTCATCAAAGAAATTTTTTTGTACAGTAGATGTTGGTTAATGTAGAAACTCAGAACTGGCTAAAGAATAGCAAATAAGTGACTGTGTATTACACAGACACAATTGAGCATCTGTATCACACCCCCTCCCCAAAGGCCAGAGATTGTAAGTTCAGAATGACTGACAAAAAAAACAGCATCTTTGAGACAAGAGAGAACCACTACACTCATGAACTCACATCAGCTGTCATTGTCCATATAAGAATTGCGTAAGATTAGACCAAGTAACATTTTAGCATTTAGCAAATGATGAACTTTCATAAAACCTTTTTTTGATATCTTTTCTTTTGTTCCAGTTGGCATGTAAAATTATTCTTTTCAAGTCAGTCACAAGTTATTTAAAATGGGATTAATGAGAAAATATTAGAGCATAATTTTGAGTGTGCAGGTTTGTCCTACTAGAACGTGGCCTAACATTTTACAAGCTTTGTTTTCTCTGCCATTATTTCATCCTTGGCCATATTTTAATATTAATTTTACACTTAAAATTTAACATTTTAATTTATTAATTTTAAATTTAGTATTACAAATCAACAATGTAACAAATATGGAACTCAAAGTGAAAGCTTTGGCATCTCCTGGAATAAGTAAAAACTCAGATCTTCCTGGTAGAGATGCCAAGGCTGGATGATGCCTTGATTCTCTGTTTAAATCTACATTATGGGTAGTTTTCAAGAACATCAAAGTCTAAAAATTGGTACTTGAATCATGAAAATGAAATATTTGCTCTTTCATTTTAAAAGTAACATTCTTTGACCATGTTTGAAACTACTCACCTCGTGCACTTATTCCACCTCCCTGAGAGTTTGTTGATAACTAGTACTTGTTTGGGCAGGTGATGTCATTGTCTTTATTGATGTGGCAGATGATGTCCTTGTCTTTATTGGTGCAAATACAGATGAACTGCCTCCACTCCCTTCAAAAATAAAAGTAGCCTTTCACTCACATTTGGACAAGAAAATCTAATTACATTTGTGAGTCACACAGAAGAAGACATGGAAGTAGGATGTGGAGAAGAACTGTCCAGGAGGAGAGGGAGACAGATGAGAGAGGCAGATGGGGTGAAAATGACTAAAATTCATCATACAAACATGGAACACTGTCAAACCAGAAAAAAATTTTAAAAGTAAACCACAAAAAAATGTAGAAGTGGCCATTGAAACCACCCATACTGAAATGACCTGTCAACAAAACCCGTCACAAATGTTAGTAATAATTATCACCATTTTAATTGAATCCAAAATTCCTGAAAACCCAGCCACTAATAGAGATAATGGGTTTTGAACATATGTAGCATAAAAATAATATTTCTAAAGGTAACTGCATTATTTCAAATATTGTAAAAAGTAGCATCAAAAGAAAAATTGGAGATTCTAAATCATAAAAACAAAATGTTAACTTGAGCTGTATGGTTAAAACATATTTGAGGCAAGGAAAAGTAAGAGACAAGAGAAAGAAAAGGAGACCCATTGGCAATACCACTTGCTTTGCATTGCCTACAGCTGTCTGGGAGATTGCTTTTGAGACAATTATCAAATCACACTTCATTTTCATATATAAATGGCTCCATAGTTTTGATACCTAGAACATTTTGTTACGTGACCCTTTTAATTCACTTATTATTAATTATCTCCAAGGTTCTGGAAAAGATTGATATTTGTTTCTCCTTTATAAAGTTTTATCATTGACATTTGATCACATAATTCTTTCTGTGAAAATGGAATGGTATTTTGGCTTTTTTGTGTAAGTTTCCTGTATTGTTCACTAATAAGGTTATTTGAATGTGTCTTACTTTTAAGAAAACAAATTGGATTATCTATCCAGGGTCAAGAATCCTAAGCAGTAGTAGTCATAATTAATTCTGTTTGCTTATTTCAATATTTTGGAGGAAGTTCATTTATAACATCATGATACTGATTCTTTATCTTCAGATTGAAATTAATGGAATGAAAAATAGAGAGGAATATTTTGCTTTCCACTTGTCAAACAGCAGTTTCTCTATGCACAAAAGATGCCACTGAAATATGATGAACTACAGATATAAATGATAAACTTCATCAAATGTGTCTTGAACAAAGAAGTATGTTCAACCTTATCTAGATGTCTGAGCCTTGTCATTGGGTTCAAGTATCCTTTACACAAAACTCTTATTTATTATATATAATCCCACTGGAAGGAGAAATATGGTGGGTATTTGACTGATGTAATACTAAATGTCTATTCTTTAAGTGGTTGAATGTAAGAATAATATAAGATATGGAATAAGTACATATTTCGCTTTTTCATTGTAGATAACTAATGGGGCAATGTTCTTAATTTTCAGCTATAACATTGATCTCCATTGCTATTTCCTTGGAAATGAATGTGAAATCCATATACATGTTACTTCCATGGGTCAGTAACCAAAGGAAAAAATGAAAACAAATTATCTTTTGTTTAAAAAATCTAGAACTGAGTATAAATGCATGCCATGTGGCTATCAATGTTCAAGCCTTCATGCTTAAGTTAATTTAACACCTTGGAATCTGAATAATGTTCTTTGACTCACAGAATCCTTACTTGATGAAATACCTGCCAGAAAAATTCTTATTATCCAGACAATTCCCACTGAGCACCAGCAAGCATTCAGTATTTAAGAACATGGCGTTATGATGGATAGCAACACATTTCAAAATGTGTCTTCTTACTGCAGCTGCCTCAGTGTGCTTTTTAAAATAATTAATTCAACCACACTGCCTCTTCAGCACTCTCCACAATTAAGTTATAATGTACAGAGACCTTGCCAGTAATTCTTAAACTTCTTATCATGATGTTATTTTTCAGTATGCCTCAATTTTCACATCTTCCATTCATTATGTATTTGTCTTTATTCATATGTCTTCACAGATAGATATTGATTACTTACTATAAACCAGGGATATGGTGCTAGGAAGCACACTTATTTTATTCAGCACTTTATAGGTTCTTTACTTCCTGGAACTTACAAACCCTTGTTTCTCAAAGTGCACTCAATGCATTTAAATGGGAATCAAAGGCTGCAAAACTTTGCAATAGCCTTGGAGATGCACAGAAAATTACAAAGCAAGGTTTAGAGTTACTGCCTAATAGTAGGATTTTCAACTGTAAATATACCAGAGTGAAAGAAATTATATATCTTTAGATTGCTTACCAAGGGCATGTCTCAAGTTTTGTAGAAGGCAGTAATGACTATCTACAATTACTGTATGCCAACTCTGACCCTGACTACATTGTTTTTACATGTACACTGGATAATTTTGCAGTCCCTGTGGAGTTAGGGAATCACTCTAATTGTACATAAAATACTTCAGGTCACAAAGGTGAGATTGATTCAGTATTTATTGGGTTTTTTTTTAATTAAGGGATTTTTTTATTCATTTTGCATACCAACCACAGATACCCCTCTTCCCACCCCACCAGGCTCCCCCCTCAAAAACAATCCCCATTCATTCCTCCAACAACGTATGGCCTCCCATGGGGAGTCAGCAGAGCCTGGTATATTCAGTAGAGGCAGATCCAAGCCCCTCCCCACACATCAAGGCTGTGCAAATTGTCCCACCATAAGTAATAGGCTCCAAAAAGCTAGCTCATGACTATTAGCAATAGTAGAGAGGGTGCCTGACCTGGCTTACCCCAGGTAAACAGATCAGTTAATACCCTAACTGTCATCATAGAGCCTTCATCCCGTAACTGATGGAAGCAGATGCAGAGATCCACAGCCAAGCACCAGGTCAAGCTCCAGGAGTCCAGTTAAAGAGGGAGAAGAGGGATTCAGTATTAATTCTTAAATAAATAAGACAATTCTTGAAAAGGTTGTGTTTATGATAACCACTTGACTGAAGAAGCAGAATAAGCATCATGTGGAAAGACTCTACTTAGCTATTACTCTGTTTCAATGGTACAGTTTAATCAATGTGCAATCTTCACTATAGAACTGTGTACAATATAGCATTGTGCAATGAGAGAGTAAACGAATGAGTGATGATAGTTTAGTGAACTTCTTCAAAAAATAGTATTTTGCAGTGTACATCAATGTTGTCAAAGACTGTGAGAACACTTCATTGAATTTCCCCATGCTTTTTATTTCTTTGTAGAACGATTCAATGTCTATCTTATGCCTACACCCAACCTGGATATTTATGGTGAATGCACAATGCAGATTACTCATGAGAATATCTATCTCTGGGATATCCACAATGCCAAGGTCAAGTTGGTGATGTGGCCTCTTAGCTCACTAAGAAGATATGGTCGGGATTCAACGTGGTTCACCTTTGAGTCAGGAAGGTAAGTTCCAATTTCATGAAAGAAACGCACAGGTGTATAACAGAGTCCTGTGAGGAAAATCCTGGCCACCATTGCCAGGTATAGGCATTATCTTTATAAAAGGTGGAAGTCAGCAAATAAAAATATCTTCTGCTTCTTATTAATCATTTGAAAAACATTATTAATTATATTGCAGGTTAATTACTCCAGGCAATCATCTCAGTCTCATACATGTATATCAAGCTATTTTAATAAAGTAAGGTATTAAAATGCTATAATACTAACTTTGACACATTTTCATGCAGTAATATTCCTATACAATTAAATGTGTCCTTGATTGCATTATTTCTGTGAGTTTATTAAAAGCAAATGATATAAAGTGCTATTTTAAAATTATTTATATAATACATTTTAGGTTTCAGATAAGTCAAACAACTTCTTCATGCTACTGTTTATGCTGGTAACATTAGTGATTAATTTAAAATTCAAAATGACTGAAGAAATTTTGGCATAGTCACAATTGTCATAAAGCAAATAGGTTGACTTTTTCATCACAGCATCTGGCTGATGCCCATAAATGCTTAAAATGAATGGTTTGTTCACAATTATTATGCATAGACATGAAATTATACATGAGCTTCAAACAACCAAATTAACATTTTTAATCCTCAGATCTCTTTGGTAAAATATACACCTAACATGAGACTTAAGTTTGGAGATTTTTTTCCACATCAGGAATTAAACTCAAAGCTTTCTCCCTATGTGAGTACTCTAGCCAAAGAGTGTGGTGGTATATTGTGTACCCTAATAAACTTATCTGGGAATCAGAGAACAGAGCCAGCCATTAGATTAGACACAGAGGCCAGATAGTGGTGGCACACACCCTTAATCCTATCACTTGGGAGGCAGAGATTCATCTGAATCTCTGTTAGTTGAAGGCCACACTGGGAACAGAGCAAGGCATGGTGGCACACATCTATAATCCCAGCACTTGAGATCTCATGTCTTTGCTTGGGAAGAACACATGCCTTTAATCCCAGGAAGTAATATGGCAGGACACAGAAAGGTATATAAGGCGTGAGGAAACAGGATCTCTCTCTCTCTCTCTCTCTCTCTCTCTCTCTCTCTCTCTCTCTCTCTCTCTCTCTCTCTCTCTCTCTTGAAGCTGAGGATTTTGTAGAGGTAATAACGTGGCTGGCTTCTTTCTGCTTCTCTGATCTTTCAGCTTTCACTCCAATATCTGGCTCCAGGTTTTTGATTAATAAGACCTTTTATGATTTGTGTTGCAATCAAGCTACATTTTCAGCCTAGGTTTAAGATTACTATGTAACAAAATGACAATTAATGTATCAGTCTTCCCAGGTGAGAACTGATTTAATACACTGTTCAAAAGATTTCAGAGTCTTAAACAAAATAATGGCTGAGGTTACATTGCAGGTGACATAGCAACTTTAATCCATAAAACTTTCTTCTTATAAAATGTTTAAATATTCATGTATAGTTGGGTTCTAATAATATTCATCTTGGACAGGTCATATGTTTCTTAAATTTTAAGAACAAAAATCCCTCAGCTACAGTAATTTTCCTAAAATGAAGTACTTTTACACCAAGGAAATATTACACTTTATCATGCTGATTTCTCTAAAGAGTCTTGAATATTGTGTTTACTTAGTAACTTTGAGTTCATTCAACTATCTATTCCTTTCTGCCTAGAAACTCAGGGTACAATAATGATCACATACCACATAACAATTGAAAATAAAATTTTCAACGCAAGAACATTTTTAGAAATGTACACTGCTTTTAAAATTATCACATCCCTTGTAGAAAAGGGATGATAATCTTTTAAAGATTCACTCATCTAAAATAATAAACTTAAAAATTAGTGTTATAGGGGCCTAGGGAGATAGATTAGTTAATAACGTGTTTAACTACAAGCATGAAGACCTGATTTCAATTCCACAACACACACAATAAAAACAAAACACACAAACAAAAACCAACCTTGGGCATCATGATCTATGCCTGTAATCCAAGTACTAATGAAACAGAGACAGGAAGATACCTGGGCACCAGTGGTCCCTATCTAAGTAGGCTGGGTCAGTGAAAGACCCTGTCTCGAAGGAGATCAGTGATTTGAGGATGAAAACCAATCTTGTCCCCTAGCATCTGCATGCACACGCACACACACACACACACACACACACACACACACACACACACAGAGAGAGAGAGAGAGAGAGAGAGAGAGAGAGAGAGAGAGAGAGAGAGAGAGAGATTTGAACTTTTATGCAAAGGAACATTCACATATAAGCTCATATATGTTTTTATATATACACATGTGTAAAAACTACTGTTGCTGGGCAGAATGGTTCACACATTTAATCTCAGGACTTAAGAGGCTGGTCAATCTTCAAGTTCAAGGACACTTTACTGTAGATAGTGAACACAAGCCAGCCAGAGCTACACAGTGGGATCTCTCCAAAAAAAAAAAAAAAAAAAAAAATTAATGCAACTCTTACTTCATCATTGTTTTTCTCCATTTCCCCTAGCCCTGCCTCCCTACCACATACCCTTCCGTGTCCTTCTGGCTATACTTACCCTCAATAGGCTCCATAATTTAAAGAACAAATGGTATTTTTTCTGTATATTACTCAGAACTTTCATTTCATTTACAATGTCCACATTATGTTTTCCAACATAGTTTATTTTTAGTTTGACTTTCATAATTTTCATAGTTTTTTTTTGTTGCTGTTGTTGTTTTACCAATTTCTTACTTACTCTAAAAGTCTTTAAGAGGAATAAATATGTTCTCCTCAAGCCTTAAAATTAGCATCCTCAAGCCCAAAACCAGACAACTTTCTTGATAACAGGAGTTGAATTTCTGTGACCTTGACTATTTTAATAGTATTAAAATGCATGAAAATAAATAAACACATTAGAATATGTAAGGTTCACGTTTTTCAAATATTTGTTGCACAGTTGGCTTATCAATTTTATTTGTTTTGCTGTTTGCCAGAATAATGTCTTTACAATTGAATATCCATGCTCCCAGAAGTCTTAAGGATTAGAGAGAGTTGGATTTTCATCACTACTTTGTTGCTCACTCATTTAACCTGGGCCATTTGTTCACTCCAACGTTGGGTTTTCTTCTTTATATTAGGATGTTTGTGATCCCTACCTTCTAGCTGGATCTGAAAAAGCTGAGTAAATATATGATCATAAACGTGCAAACAGCACAGTATTGCCACAAAATTGGCATAGATTAAATCATTTTTAAACTCTTCCTCAGAAAACTTATATTTTGCTTGTGTCTAATGTCTTAGGAACTTTCTAGCTCATCTTGAAGAATTCTTAGCAAAGCCAAAGTAAAATTCTACTAGGTTACACCCTTGGCATAAGCCACAAGAAATGTGGTAGAAACAAGCCAAACACAATACTTGGAAGACGCTTGCCTTTAAAAGCCTGATAGATAGGTCTGAGTTCTCTAGAAATAGAAGCCAGAGTTCCCTGAGTTCAGAATCTGGATCATGTGTGAAAATGTGACTGATGCAAAGACGTTGAGAAATCAAAGGGAAATACTGAGTGGCTGCCCTTACATAACTTTGGGTTAGTAGTGTCTACCATTTAAGAGCCCATTGGGATTTATGAGAATTCTTTAATATATGATATGCAGCCGGGCGTTGGTGGCGCACGCCTTTAATCCCAGCACTCGGGAGGCAGAGGCAGGCGGATCTCTGTGAGTTCGAGGCCAGCCTGGGCTACCAAGTGAGCTCCAGGAAAGGCGCAAAGCTACACAGAGAAACCCTGTCTCGGAAAAAAAAAAATATATATATATATATATATATATATATATATATATATATGATATGCATTTCTGCTGTGGGATGTTCTGTATGTCCTGTGGGAGCCCATTCTTGGGTTCCTCGTGGCTTTATCCAGCAGGTCCGCATAGAGGATGATTAGGACCACGGGCCTGAGTGCAGGTGTCTGAGATGGTCTGTACTTGGCTGTGCTGGGGGATGATCTGTATGTCAAATTGCTCTGATTGGTTAGTAAATAAAACACTGATTGGCCCCGTGGCTAGGCAGGAAGTATAGGCGGGACTAACAGAGAGGAGAAATAAAAGAACAGGAAGGCAGGAGTCACTGCCAGCTGCCCACCAGCACAAACAGCATGGAAAATGCCTGTAAGCCACGAGCCACATGGCAGGGTATAGATTTGTGGAAATGGATTAATTTAAGCTATAAGAACAGTTAGCAAGAAGCCTGCCACGGACATACAGTTTGTAAGCAATATAAGTCTCTGTGTTTACTTGGTTGGGTCTGAGCGGCTGTGGGACTGGAGGGAGACAAAGATCTGTCCTGACTGTGGGCAAGGCAGGAAAACTCTAGCTACACATTTCTTTGAGATGAATTTTTTGCTGTGAAAGTATGGTCTATGGAGAAATCAGACTGTAAAGCAATGAAATTATAATGTTAAATGTTTAAGATATATAGAAAATGCACTTCAGGTAATTTTGTTTGTTTGTTTTGTTTTTTAAACTTTTATCGATTCTTTGTGGATTTCATATCATGTATTCCAATCCTACTTATCTCCTTGCATCTGCCCTCTGCCCTTGCAACCTGCCCCCAAATTAAAACCAAATTTAAGAGAAAGCAAAAAACAAAAAGAAGAAAAAGAGGAAGGAGGAGGAGGAGGAGGAGAGGGATGAAGAAGAGGAAGAGGAAGATGATGATCTTTTGGAAGCTGTAGTATGACCTGTTAAGTCACACAGTTTATCCTTTAGTCCATTCATCTTTAATTGTAGGTGTTCACTATCAGAATCATTGGTCTAGCTGGAGGTCTCTGGTTTCTGCTACACTACCAATAATGGTCTCTCACTGGGGCTCCTCTTGGATATCCTGTTTTTCTATGTCATGAAGATCCTGCTGTTTTGGATCTGCAGGTTCAGCTTGCTGGTCACAAGTCCAACAGTTCATAGATGCGGTGGATGTAGGGGTAAGCCAACTCATAGTACTGGCTCTGGGCATGGGTGGTATCTGGGTTGGTCATCCCACCAGCCTTCCCTAATCTTCACTACCCCAGCAAGATCTCCCTCCAGCACTGCCTCTGCTAGATCACCCAGTGTAGTTTACAGCAAGGAGTGGGATCAGTTTTCCTGCTCTCGAGTCCTCAAATCTAGGTCCCCCACACTCACATCACCAGGGCCAGCTCTACTGTTTTACCCAAGCAAGGTGCAAGGCCATCTCTCCTGACTGCTATAGGGGTAATACCAGGTGGGGTGTGGGGGGAGGAGAGAGGAGAGGAGAACAGAGATCTCCTGAGAACAAGGTCAGATCTAGTATACTGCCTAGGTGGGGTGCAGAGCCCAGTCTCCTGTGTGATGCGCCTGGTGTGGGACTGTAACACAAATTTCTAAACAGTCTTATTAAAAGAAAACCCAGAGCCAGATATTGGGGTGAATGCTGAAAGGTTAGAGAAACAGAACAAGCCACAGCTAACCTCACCTCTCCAACTTCTCAGCCGATCTTGTTTCCTCAAACTGGAAGCCTCCGTGTTTTCATCTGGAAAGCATCTCAGCTGAACTGCTGCTAAAAGCCTAAAAGCTAAAAAGCCTCCAGTTCCTGGTACTCGTGCCTTACATACCTTTTTGCTTCCTGCCATCAATTCCTGGGATTAAAGTCATGTGTCTTTCCCAAACAAGACATGAGATCTCAAGTGCTGGGATTAAAGGTGTGTGTTATCATGCCTGGCTGTTTCCAGTGTGGCCTTGGACTCACAGAGATCCAAATGGATCTCTGCCTCCAGAATGCTAGGATTAAAGGCTTGTGCTACAACTGCCTAACCCCTATGTTCAATATAGTGGCTGTTCTGTTCTCTGACCCTCAGATAAGTTCATTGGGGCGCACAATGTATCAACCACATGGGACAGGACTAGTTCTCTCACTCTCATGACCCTGGGACCATCTCTTCCTGCCACAGGTAGCAAAGGGTTAGGGGGAGGGCACTTTTCCCTCACCCAGTGGCAGACAAGGGAGGACGGGGTCAGCTCTCTTGCTGTCATGCCCTCAGGGCTGGCTCACCTGTGTTCCAAACACTGCTCTAGTGTGCTGCCCAGACAGAAAGCAGAGTCCATAACTCCAGGTAAAATTTCATACCTTATTATGTAAGGTAACGCTGGTCTAACTACATACCTTCAAGTCAGAAATCTGAACTTCAACTTGAGCTTGCAGCTACTGATGGCACTTGTGTTCTCCCAAAATTATGTTGAAGCCCTCACCCTCAAGGTAACTGTGTCTGTAGGCCGAGCCCTTTGAAGATACTTAGGTTAATGTCAGATTGTGAACACAGGGCCCCCATTATAGCATATTCATTCAGGCATAGGTACCAAAGAGACAGCTCAGCAGTTAAGAACACTTGCTGATTTTCAAGAAGATTCAAGTTCAATTTCTTGGATCTGTTCCAGGTGACTCACAATTGCCAGTGTCTATAGCTCCAGGGTGATCTGACACCTCTGGCCCCTATTATGTCACACAACCACACAGAGACACATAACTAACAATGGGAAATATTAAAAATGACAAAAGAAGAGACTCCAGGGACCTCGCTGACTCTTCATCTCCCATGGCACCTAAAACAGTGGTTCTCAACCTGTGAGCCGCAACCCCTTTGACAAACCTCTATCTCCAAACTATTTACATTATGATTCATAACATCAACAATATGAAGTAGCAATGAAAATAATTTTATGGTTGGGGGTCACCATAACATGAGGAACTGCATTAAAGGGTCTCAGCGTTACAAAGGTCGAGAACTGTTGCTCTGAAGACCCAAGAAGACATCTACTTCAAGCCAAGTGAGAACACACCCTACTAGCATATTAATCTTGAACCATCCAGCCTTCAGAGCTGTGAGATCATAATTTTCTGTAGCTTAAGCTGCTCCCAGCCTTGAGGTTGACAGCACCATAGGGTTTAGGTTCTAGACTGGATAAGTGTGGAGAAGGCGAGCATTCATTTCGCTCAGCTCTTAATTGTAGGTGTGATGTGACTAGCTATTTTAAGTTCCTGCTGCCTTGACTTCCATACTGTGATTGTGTAAAACCTGGCATTTTGGGCTAAAATAATCCTTTTATTCACTAAGATGCTCTTTGTCAGGGTATTTTAGCACAGCAGCAGAAATTAAACTAGGACAATAGGCATTGTCATAAATGCATAGTTTAAAATTATGAACTCACAGAAGGAACACAAAGAACATTTAGTCAGAAAAATGAAGATAAGGGTTTGTTAAAAATAAACACAATCAATGAGAAATACATTGATGATTTTTGTGTCATCCAAGCTAAACTCTGTTTTTCTGAAGACATCCTAGACAAAATGAAAACAGAAGCCAGAGCCAGGGGAAAAAAAACTAATGATATCATTATTGGAAAAATTACATGAATCCACAAGTACTGAACAATTTCACAACCCCAAATAATATGGCAAATAGCCCATTCATAAAAGGCCCAAAAGTGTTATCAGTTTATAACAGAAGCTCTACTGATACTCTGGAAAACACATGAAGAAAATATGCTCAGAAACTTGGTTACCAGGAACAATTAACTAATACAAGGCTCTACTGTATCCCACCTTGCCAAAAGCAAAACAAAGCACTGAGTGTGTCAATTAGACATAGAACAACTCTGATTGTCTTAGTAATGCGAAAGAAAACTGGCTTACAATTTTCAGAAATTCTTTGATAGTTTTTGGGTATACCATATGACAAAGAAATTTTATTTCTATAAATTTATTTTTAAAATAATACTCATATCTGGATGCTTGGTATCTCTCTGTATAATAGTCAAAATGGAAACAATGCATTTTATAGAAAGTGTGACTGGAAACACAAATTATACTTATATTATTCAATATAATACCTTTTTCTAATAGCACTCCACAAAATTAAGCCAAGAAACATTATTATAAACAACAACACATGTGAATATATTTGTATAAAATTCTGAGTCAAACTAATTTATTTAGACAGAAAGTTTGAGGTACATGGATAATGCACTACTCATATGCACAGTGAAACTTTTCAGGTAATGAGAATATTCTATATCCTGAAATTTCAAAATTTTCACTATTAAAAATTATTATTTGAGGTGATGAATTTGTTAATTGGCTCCATTTCACCATTTCATGGCATATGCATCTCAAAATATCACACTATATAATTATTTATTTCTATTCTTTACTAATATCCATTATATAAAATTATAGGATTGATTAAGCCATTTAAAACATGCATATCATGTATTCTGCTCATATTCACTCCCTCTTTACTCTGTTTTGTCTTCCCCTTCTCCGCTTCTCACTAGTTTTCTTCCTTTATACATTAATAATTTTAAAAATATATTTTCTACACATAAATGAAAATGTGACATTTGCATTCACTCCCCCTTTACTCTGTCTTGTCTTCCCCTTCTCCACCTCTCACTAGTTCTCTTCCTTTTTCCACATGCATACTTTATATTTTAATAATTTTAAAAATATATTTTCTACATATAAATGAAAATGTGATATTTGTATTTCTGGGTCCATTTTATTTCACTTAACACAATACTTTCCATTCCCATCCATTTTCCTACAAATGGAATAATTTTATTCTTCTTTATGGTTGTCTATAACACCATTATGTGTGTATGTATTTATAATACATATGTATGTTTATATATTCTGCATTTTCTTTATCCATTTACCCATTTATCGACATCTATGCTGATTGCATAACTTGGCAATAACTAAGGCATCAAAATATACAGGTTTCTAGGTGTCTATAGTATGCTGACATATTCCTTTAGGCATAGTCCCAGGAGTGCTTTAACTGGATTGTCTGGTATTTCTAATTTTAGTCTTCTAGAGAATCTTTATACTGATTTACACTGAATTCCATACTATTTACACCAATTACATTCCAATTCACAGTGGGGGCTCATTTTTACCCATATCCTCAATATATTTGTTGTTTCTTTCCTTGATAATAGCCACTCTTGTGAAACAGATGAAACAGAATCCCAATGTACTTTTGATTTCCATTTCCCTGATAACTAATACTGTTGATGACTCTTTTATGCTTTTTATTCATTCTTGCCATTTAGAATTCTTTTGAGAATTGTTATTTCAATGTATTTGCTCACTCATAAAAAAATTAAGTTCTAGTTTGCTTTCTAATACTCTGATAAAACATTAACCAAACAAATTGAGGAGAGCAAAGGGTTTACTTCAGCTTAGAATTCCATGTCACAGTCTATCACTGGTGGAAGCCAAGGCAGGAATTCAAGCAAGAACCTGGAAGTGGGAACTGAAAGAGAGACACAAGAGGAATACTACTTAAAGACTTTCTCGGCTACCTTTTTTTTCTGTAGTGTTATAAAAAATATAATCAAAGGGCCTTTGATTATATTTTTAATGTAAATGAATTTTTTTCTTTATTAAGAAATTTTCTACTCACTCCACATGCTATCCACAGATGCTCCCCTCCTCCCTCCTCCTACCCCCAGCCCTCTCTCTTTCCCAAGCCACCGTGCATCCCCACATCCCCCAAACTGAGGTCTCACATCGAGGGTCAGCAGAGCCCATCACATTGAACCTAGGGAGATCCAAGCCCCTTCCCACTGCACCAAAGCTGTGCAAGGCGTCACACCACAGGCACCAGATTCCCAGAAGCCTACCCATAGACCAGGGACAGATCCTGATCCCCTGCCTGGGTGCTCCCCAAACAGTTCGAGCCAAACAACCGTCTTCCGTATCCAGAGGGCCTAGTCCAGTCCCTTGGGGGCTCCACAGCCACTAGTCCACAGTTCATGGGTTTCCACTAGTGTGGCCGGTCATCTCTGCACATTCTCCCATCATGATCTTGACGTCCCTCTCCTGCTGAATCTCTCTCCTTTCTCTCATCAATTGGATTCCCAGAGCTCAGCCTGGTGCCCGGCTGTGGATCTCTGCATCTGCCTCCATCTGTCACTGGACAAAGGCTCTATGATGACATCAGCTACCTTTTTTATATAGCCCAGGCCTGCCTGCTCACAGGTAGCTTGGCCTGCAGTGTTATGGTACCTTCAAAATTAATCAGAAAAAAAAAAATGCTCAATAGAAATGCTCACAAGCCAATCTGATGGAGGCAATTCCTCTATTAACATTCCTCTTCTCAGATATCTCCAGGTTTGTTGACAAAAACCTAGACATACCTGGGAAGAGAGCATTCTACCCTTTGTCAACTTAGACATACAAACATATCACTATAAACTGTACCCTTTTCATTTCTTATCCCCAAGATTCCATGTTAATACTACAGTTAAAAACAGTCCAATTTCTAAAAGTCACACAGTCTTTAAAACTTCCAATACTTAAAAGTTCAAGATCTCTTTATGACTGCAGTCTTTATCCTGTGGGCCACTATAAAATAAAATACAACATACATGCTTTCTTATTTCAAGAGGGAAGGACAAGGGCACAAAAATAATAACAATTAAGCAAAACCAAATTCCAGCAGTATAATTTAGTGTCTAATATCTGGAACTCACTCTTGATCTTCTGGGTACCAAAGACCTCAGGCAGCTCCATATCTCAGACTCAGCTATCCACTAGACATGTTGTTTGTCTGAAAGACTCAGACCAGCTACACTCCACATCTGCTACTGTTCTTGGCAGATATCTCATATTTCTGGTATTTTCAGTATCCGAGGGTCTATACTGTTGCTGAAGATGCTCCTTTACCAGTGGCCTCTCCAGTCTTCTCATGGTACAAATCCTCAGCTGCTCTGCATGATCTTTTCAAAGCCAGTATGGTATGGGAGACATATGTATTACCAATGTTGTTTTCCAGCTTGACATTTGTTGAAAATTATGGAATTGTTAACAAAATATCTCATATTTGCAAATTATTATATACAAACTATATTACAAAGTTCCTCATGTAAAAAACTATGAGGAAAGAAAGAAACCCTTAGTTATTCTATGAACCAGATATTGTAAGGTGATGGGCCTCGCCAGATCTTTATTCTTGTGCTAGTAAATTGAGATCACAGATCTGTTTTCATACCTTGTGTAGGTTTAGAACTTTAAAAATTTTGGAGTAAATCACCATATTTCATTTTTTGACATTTATTTTATTATCTTATGTTGTCTTATCTCAAAAGTTAATATAAGCTTTGCAGGGAGCAAAGAAAAGAAAAATAATAAAAAATCACTCAGAATATCTCACTCTTGAGATAAAACTGCTCTCAATATTTTGATAGACTTCTATCTAACATATTTTAAAATTAACTTAAAGATCTTATCATTCATGTCTTACTTATTATTGTATTGAGAATTCTTTACAATAAAGATGATAATGGAAGTATGATATCTGAACATAAAGCTATGCCCACTATTAATTTCACAGAAGATATTTAGAAAATGAACTTTCATAAATAAGCTCACAAAAAAACATTTATGGAAAGAATTGCAAATTCTGATTATGTTCTTAACAGAGGCTTTTAAAAGAATTACAAGGTCAAAGCATGTGAGACTTTTAAATGTTCTTTATAATATAGCAAATTGTTTTCAAAAAAAGAGTATCTATTCATGCATCTGCTAACAGTACAAAGAGAGTGCCGTTCTTGCCCCCATGAATACATGCACTAACACTGGTATTCTTTGATAGAGCCCCTTGACCTGTCATTCACTTTTTTCTTTTCTTTTACTTGTCTTTGACATTGGAGGTTTGTCTTTTTGTACATAGTGAACTTCTGTTTTCCCTTTAAAGATTGAGATGTTGATCATAGCTTTTTGTGTCTATTCTGGTTAAAGAGAACCAAGGCTGAGAGGCTTAGTCCATGTTTAACCAATAAAATGAGACACTTTATTCCCTAGAAGATGAGGCTGGGGATTGTCTAGAGAGCAGATCAGTGAGGGAGATCCAACCAGTCAAATACAGAAACCTAGATATTTTAGTCTTATATAAGATTATTTAATATCTCATTGCATAAAGTATATATATATATATATATATATATATATATATATATATATATATATATATAGTGTGTGTGTGTGTGTGTGTGTGTGTGTGTGTGTGTGTGTGTGTTACTAACTCTAATGGAAAGTAGTAAAATTGGAGAATTCAAAGTACTTTTCTCACTGACAGCTAAAATCAAATACACTAATCAATATTATTGTGCCACTAACCTATGAAAATTAACAATAGGTATGGTATCCAACTACCTATCTTGGTGAGATAGCTTAGCTCATTTGCCCTCATGGTTATAATCATACCTCCTCCCAAACCTCAAGGAGCACATGCTCTGGTCAAGACTGCTGAAAGGAAACCAAGGCAGAGAGCTCTGCTTCCTTGGTGAGGCTTAGCATCTGAGAGCTGCATTCATTCATATTCTCACAACAGCTTGGAGAAACTGCTCCTTCACCATGATTGTAACTTTGCATTTTAAGAGCAAAAGAACCAACCAATTTTCCATGGAACCTTGGTTTCCAAAAATATCACAAATTTACCAGACCTGCAGAGTAAGTCACAGGCCTCCTGATTATGCTCAATTTTTTTCCCTATGAAAGAAAACACTACTTTTCAAACTGCTGATGTGGCAGTTTCACTTCACATAAATGCATGAATATTGGAAGCAAGAATCCAAATGAGTGGCAATTTCTGCATGACAAATTTCAAGCAAACCCAAATCCTTTTTAATAAAATCATTGCTCAAGTTGAGTTCTTTAAATGTTTTGGAGATCAGGCCTCTGTCAGATGCATGGTTGGAGAAGATATTTTCCCATTCTGTAGGCTGTCATTTTGTATTATTTACTGTGCCCTTTGCTTTACAGAAGCTTCTCAGTTTCAGGGGGTCCCATTTATTAATTGTTGCTCTCAGTGTCTGTACTACTGGTGTTAAGAAGTGGACTCCTGTGCCAATGTGTTCAAGGCTACTTCCTACCTTCCATCAGATTCAGTGTAACTGGATTTATGTTGAAATCTTTGATTCATTTGAACTTGAGTTTTGTGCATGGTGATAGATACGGAACTATTTGCGATCTTGTAATGTTGACATCCAGTTATGCTAGCACCATTTGTTGAAGATGCTTTCTTTTTTCCATTGGCTTCTTTGTCAAAAATATGGTGTTCAGAAGTGTGTGGATTAATGTAAGGTCTTCAGTTTGATTCCTTTGGTCCACATATCGGTTTTTATGCCAATACCAAGGTGTTTTTATTACTATAACTCTGTAGTAGAGCTTGAGGCCAGGGATGGTGTTGCCTCCACAAGTTGATTTCATACAGGATTGTTTTAGCTATCCTGGATTTTTTGTTTTTCCATATGAAGTTAAGTATTGTTCTTTCAAGGTCTGTAAGGAATTGTGTTGGGATATTTATGGGGATTACATTAATCTATAGATTAATTTTGGTAAGAAACTAGACATCAAAATACCAAACAATCCAATTTAAAAATTGGATACAAAGCTAAACAGAGAATTCTCAACAGAAAAATCTCAATGGCCAAAAGACATTTAAGAAATTACTAAACATCCTTAGTCATCCGGAAAATACAAATCAAAATGACTCTGAGATACCTGTCAGCATGGTTAAGATAAAAAACACTGATGACAGCTTATGTTGGAGGGAATGTGGAGCAAGGGGAACACTCCTACACTGTTGATAGGAGTGTAAACTTGTACAGCCACTTTGGAAATCAGTATGGCGGTTTCTCAGAAAATTGGGAATCAATCTACATCAAGACCCATGATACCACTCTTGGTCATATACCCTGGGGATGCTCAATCATACCATAAGGACACTTACTTGCTCAACGATGTTCATAGCAGCATTATTTATAATAGCCAGAACCTGGAAACAAGCTAGATGCCCCTCAACCAAAAAATGGATAAAGAAAATGTGGTACATATACACAATGCAATACTACTCAGTGGTTAAAAAAATAATGACATCGTGAAATTTGCAGGCAAATGGACTGAACTAGAAAATATCATCCTGAGTGAGTCTACCCAGACTCAGAAAGACAAACATGGTATGTACTCACTCATAAGTGAATACTAGATATAAAGCAAAGGATAAACAGACTACAATCCACAGCCCTGGAGAAGCTAGGTAACAAGGAGGATCCTAAGAGGGATGCATGAATTGCCCTGGGAAGGGGAAATACATGAGATCTCCTGAGTAAACTAGGGGTGAGGGGGGACAATAGAGGGTAGGGGATGGGTGATGAGAATATGAGAAGATTGTCGAGCTGGAACAGGAAAGGAGTTGGGGAGCAATGAAAGAGATATCTTGATAGAGGGAGACACCATGGGGACAGGGAGGAAGGAACCTGGTGTGAGGAAAGTTCCCAGTAATCTACAAGGATAACCCCAACTTAGACTACTAGAAACAGTGGAGAGAGTGCCTGAGCTGGCCTACCCTAGTAATCAGATTGGTGAATACTCCGTCATCATAGAGCCTTCATCCAGTAACTGATGGAAACAGATACAGAGATCCACAGCCAAGTCCCAGGCCAAGTTCAAGATGTCTGGTCAGAGAGAGGGAAGAGGGATTCTATGAGCAAGGGCCATCAAGATCATGATAGGGAAATTTACAGATCCAACCAAACCAAGCTAGTGGAAACTCATGAACTTTAGACCAACAGCTGTGGAGCATGGGACTGGACTAGGCCCTCTGCATATGCAAGACAGTTGTATAGCTTTGTCTGTTTAAGGGGCCCCTGACAGTGGGAATAGGATCTATTCCTGATGCATTAGCTGGTTTTTGGACCCCATTACCTATGGTGGGACACGTTGCACAGCCTTGATGCAGGGGGAGGGTCTTGGACCTGCCTCAACTGAACATACTGACTCGCCATGGGAGGCCTAACTTTTCGGGGGAAGGGATGGAGGTGGGCTGGGGGGGAGGCTGGGGGGAATGGCAGGAGGGATGAGAGGGGGAATCTGTGGTTGGTATGTAAAATGAATAAAAAATTTCTATATAAAAATAATTGCTCAAAATATGTTCTTTCATTCTAAGTACAATACATTGCATTTCAAATAAATGTCTTACTAAATTTGATAATATGACCTGTGTTTGGAAGCCTGGAGAAAACCTGCTTCCTAATTTTTAACTGTTAGAAATAAGAAACAGGAAGAAATACTACAGTATAGTTCCTATGAAGAGGTTGTTAAAGAAAACACTTTGTTATATAATTAAGGATTCTGCTATTCTATAGATGGACTTTACTTATCCCTAACTTTTTAGATTGGGTGTATTAAGACAGAAAACCTGTCTTCTCTAATCAACTTGCAAGTGAAACAGTTAAAATGAAAAGATAAACTAGAGAGCATTTAAACATGCTGTGAGATCATGAAAGATGTATAATATATGAATATATAACATGGGCTTTATTGTGCACAGTACATTGCACAGATTGAAGATGCCCCATCTGAAATTCTTAAGATCAGAAGTGTTTGAAATTTGGGGGATGTGCACATTTTTGGAATATCTTTATAGAATTTACCAGTGAAGTGACCCTAATTTTGAAACCAAACTCAACATGGTTCAGCATCTGAAACTTTTTGAGTATATATATATATATATATATATATATATATATATATATATATATATATATCAGAAAAAGTTCCAGATTTTTTGAACATTTTGGATTTGTGTGTTTGGGTAATGGGAATTTTCAACCTGTATAATGTTTAAATTGCCTAAAATTTTCTAGTTCAGCACTTCTAAACAAGCCCAGAATCATCCCCACCCTTGTTTGTTCTTTCTCTCAAAATAAAAGTTTCCCATCAAGAGTATTAATGGAATTTTTTTCTTCATAAAAGAGAGATTGTCTGAATTATTGATACTCAATCTGTAAATCCTGTATTCTTTGGTGTATTTTATAACCACCAAAGGATGTTTGTTCATGATGGATATTTTAGAGTGTAAGAAGGGTGGGCATCAGTTCCAATCAACCTGAGGGCAGTTTGACTTTGTGTGTAAGTGACACCAGCTATGTGACTGCCATCCCTGGCAGAAAGCAAAAACTAATCCAGTTCAGCTATGATACCTCTAATAGTATAAAACAATTCAACCTCAGCTTCAGAAGTGACAGCATGTAAAGAAAGCTATGTGTATCTATCTAGTGAATGAATTGCCCAATGTGTTCATTATTTTCCTGGTAGACATGAATAGTGTGACCATATACTAGATGGAAGATCAAACCAGAACTTCAAGTGTCTCCCTATTGATTTTTACCCCCATGAGTTTAGGAATCACTGTTTGACTTAATGACTATTAGCAAAGTTTAGGAACTTTCTGAAGGAAAATTAAAAAGCGTAAAAGGAAGAACAAAACTGTCACTGTGATCCCAATAGACCAATTAGTGAAAAGCTATTCACACTAAAGCATGTCTGAGTTCAATAAAAATGTATTGAACTTTAGAGTTAATGGAGCAAAAACTAAGATCAGAGCCTCCATTTCATGATAAGAATGGTTTCCTAAGGCATTTAATTAATGCTACATCCTATGGGAAAAAATTAGTTCTATTATCATAGCAAGAGATTTACCAAATTAGATACTCAAAAAAAAAAATCACTGTTTCTGAAAGGCTTTGTCTAACATACTTCTTTTGCTATTATTTTTCTCACATTACATTTCTTTCCATTCCTGCCTGCTACACTATGTAATTAACCCAATTAGATACCATGGCTGAATGATTTTGTGAAATAAAAAACCTGACTTATTTTCTAAACTGTTATTCATTCAGTAGATGCCATGATAAGTAGTAAAGATGAGAAGCATACAGACTGGCCTTAAGCAGTTCAAGGGGCAATATAGATGGATCTATTAATGGCTACAATGTGATGTAGAAATTGCAATAACAGAAATTCCATGAGGTTTACATATCATTAAAATAAGCATTATGCTGAATAACTTAAAATTATGATTGTTCCAATATAATATTCAATGACTAAACACAGTAAAATATGTCTCTCAATCATACTAATATGATACATGCCTGAACAAATTGCCAGGACAGTTATATTAAAAAGCTGAGATTGTTGCAATTATGAAATTCAAACAGACCAAACTGCCTCAGCTGACAAATCAGGGTAATAGGACAGAGGAAATCTCTAGTAGGTATTATGGGCTTAACTATGTGTCTCCAAAATTAATGTATAAAAACATTGTCCTCAGTATCATAACAGTAGGTATGAAGCCTTACAAAGCTGATTAAGTTACATTAGGTCATTATCCAGTATGACACTATCTTCATACAAAGAAGAAAAAAGAGATCTCTCTCCTCTTCTACTTCCATGCAGCATACAGAAGAAAATCCAGGTGAAGACAAAGAAAATAACCATCTACCAGCCAAGAAAAGGCCTGAATCAAAATCCAGCCATGCTGATGGATTTTGGCCACTGCTCTCAAGTTACTATAGAACTGTGAGAAAATAAATTTCCATCATCTAGGACCCATAATCCATGGTATTTTGTTTTAGCAGCCTGAGATAAATGATACAAATCATCTAAATATTCTGGCACAGAGACTATACATGAGACTTCTTTGAACAGCCCACTGTCCTGAACACTGCACTGCCAAGCTCCATCAACATAAGGAAAGATGAGACCTTGTGGAATATTTGGTAGGCGTCAATGCCTCTGCCACAACCATACCTCTGATAAGTTTTTTTTTAAATATTTTCCATGTTACTTTCATATCAATCTCTCCATAAGAGAAAGAACCTCTCAAAAGTGCCACACTTCCAGATTGTAGGTCAAAGTTCAGTCTGTGGGAAATTTGTAATGTAGGCAACATTGACCCAATATATCAGAAGAATGATTCCAGGGGAGTGATCTAAAAGGATCATTTTTCTGTCTCCATCTATCCTATGAGATAAGCAGTAGTTTAAAGGGGAAAAGAAGCCTTCACTGCAAATACTCCCTTAAGAAAGAAAATATTGGAAGCCATGGGGCAGTCAGCTCTGAAAAGCTGGTTAGTAGACATCCTGGAAGCCTGACTTTAAACTCTAAGAAAGATCCATGACCTCGTTCATCTCTTTTGGCAGAAATTTGCTCATCTTCCCATCACTTCTGCTCTGCCCTGTCCCACTTGGGAGGATTTTCCTTTATTGCTCTCCTTGACTATCTCTAACATGGACATGGGAAAAGGTTCTTCTTAGGTGTTGCAAGTTTTGGAACCACTTGTACAACTGAGAAGTGATGCTAGAGGTCTGAGGCATATCAGATAATAGCCCTAAGAAAGTAGGAGAAGGGTAAGAAAGACTGAAACTTTCTATATGCTTTAACTTACCTTCAGTTGAAGAGTACAACCAAACTGTAACCAAAGGCAGCATTTGGGGTCCAGAAAAATCTCAGACAAAACGATTGTTAACAACAATAGTAATTGTTGGATCAAGTATAAAGGACAGTATAGAGAGAGTCAACCACTTAATGTGTAAGCTGGAAATAAAGTTTGTCCTCGATATGGAGGCTCTAAGGCATTCCAGACAGGGGTTATTTCTTCGGGAAATTGTGTCGACAGAAATGAATCAATGCTGAAGTGGTGTCACACAAGGCTACTCACATGATCTAAAAGTAGATACATAAATGATTTCCATTTCTCTCTTCTGTAAAGAACTAATGATATCTCAGCTGATATCCATTGTCTCTAAAACAGCACTGTGGCCTATCAGTGCAAACACTGCTAAATAAAATATGTGAATGAATAGTTAGCCTATTATAAATTTAAAAATAACAAAAATCATAAACATTTTGGTTTAGTTATCCCAATAAAACTTTGCTAGAATGTCATCCAATGGCTTATATAATTAATTCATCTGGTCATATGTACCAAATTTTAAGGAAAGATTATTTTAGAAATAGTTCTCATACCTGCTATAATTGTTTATTCCCCACAACCACCACCATTTTTTGTCTGAAAGTTAGTCCCCTGACTTTATCAGATTTCTATAGCAAAGACTCACTTAACACATTCATTGTCCCATCTAATTA
Source organism: Peromyscus maniculatus bairdii (assembly GCF_049852395.1). NCBI lineage: Eukaryota > Metazoa > Chordata > Mammalia > Rodentia > Cricetidae > Peromyscus > Peromyscus maniculatus. The sequence goes on along the minus strand of NC_134870.1, from coordinate 80,683,043 downwards.
AGAGATGATGGTAGACACAGGATCCACGGCAGGTAGTGATCTTTTTATCACTTTTTATCAACCAGTAGTCTTACCATTGTTGCAAAGATTGTACATTTTAGCTATTCCTCTTTTTGCAGCTTTAAAAATTGTCTCTTTTGTTTTTTGACATTAATATAATTACATCATTTCCCCCTTCCTTTTCCTGTCTCCACCTCCCATATGACCCTATTTTCTCTCAAAGTCATGGCCTCTTGTTTTCATTAAGGTTTGTCATATACATATGTTTATATGTATAATGTTTATTATATGTTATAAATATACATATATTCCTAAATACATAAAGACAGCCTGCTCAGTCTGGATAAAGTTACTTTTGTATGTTCTTAGGGCTGACCACTTGGTATTATCTAACCATTTGGTTATGTTCTTACCTGGGGAAGAACATTCCTTCTGTTCTTATTATTTTTTAGTGGCCTGAGGTCTTTGTGTACGATTGAGGCCTCCTGATTGTATCACTTTGCTACATAAACTTGTCTGTTGATGTGATTCCATGTTCAACTTAATGTTTAGGCAGTCATGTTGGTGGTACTTAATAGATATAGCTTCCAACATTCCTAGGAGACACAATCATACAGTAAACTCACTCTTCCTCAGGCTAACAATATCTTTACCCCCTCCTAAGTGCAGGAGGTTTTGTAGATGAGCTTTGTATGAACTGCGACTGGGATCCACAACTCTATGTATTAATTGGTTTTTGTGTAGATTTCTATAATGGTCTCTACCTATTACAACGAGATTTTCTTGATAAAGTGGTGAGGACTATATATACTTCTCTGTGGGTATAAGGACAAATATTCAGAATGTAGTTAGAGAACATGCTGGTTTAGAAAAGTGGTGTTTGTGGGTTCTTCTTCAAGATCCAGGACTCTACTCACACTGGGTGGTTGAGTGGGTTTCAAGTTCTAGCATGATTTCCCTCTTGTTGAGTAATTCTTAAGTCCAACGAGAGACCTGAGCAGAAGAAACAGCCTTCCCCAGGGAAGAGCATACCAACTGGTTATCTAATACCAAATGGTCAGCCCTTAAAACACATACATAAAAGTAACATTATACAGACAGAGTAGATTGATTTATGTATTTAGGAATATGTTTGTATACATTTATATATGTATGTATACTATACACACATACACACACAAAAATGTATGTGTGTAATAACAATAACAACAACAACAAAGAGGCCATGAATTGGAAAGAGAGTAAGGAGGGCTATGTGGGAGGACTTCAAGGGAGGAAAGGGAAGAGGGAAATTATGTAATTAGATTACAATTCCTCTCCCACAAATAGTGATTTAAAATGAGCTGGAATTTTTCCATTTAAAGAGAGAATACCTTAGAGACAGAGTACCTGGGCACTCGACCAGAATGAAGAGCTTGTCCAGTGCATAGGTATTCTACCTTGCTGAGTGTTTCGTTTTTATTTGGTTGTTGTTGCAGATATTTTTTTGCTATTGCTGCTGTGATTTAGAGTAAGGAGCAGAAAGTAAGCAGAGAAAGGATAAGAAAGGGAGATTAAGCTCAGAACCAAGTGGCATTAAGTCATGACAAAAGAACTCAGGACTTTATCTTATAGCCATCAGGGAAATTTTTTTAAGGCAAGCAAGTAAACACAGATTTAAATTTCAGATATATCTATATGGTGACTTTATGGTAGATATCTTAATAATGAATCATTTAAGTAAGTAAATAATTTCAAATAAATGGCACATCTAGGTCAATGTTCTCACAGCAATCATAGAATTCTTAAAAAAGGAAAACAAATCAGACAACTAGGAGACTTGTGAATCTGTCAGCCACTTACATTCCATGGGAGTTCCGTTTACCTCATTAACCTTCCTGGGACTTGATTTCTTCAGCCATAAGAACTTGAGAAAAATATATTTGCCTGTCCACCTTCTGTGCTGATATGAGGTGCAACCCAAATAACAGATTTTGAAACAAGTTTTTGAAAGCTCCTTTGAATAGCACAAACAGAGGAGCTAATTAAACCCAGTAGAAGCCCATGCACAGAACAGTACAGGTTTATCTGAGGGATCAAGAAGGATGCCTTTGAAAGACACAGTCTTCCATGCAAAAGGTTAAGACAATAGGATGTGGTTTTCCAGTGCCAGCTACAGACATCCCAAAACAGACATGTGGCTTGAACATAATTACACAGAAGGGCTTTCTCTAGGAAAGTGGTCACCTCATTAAGGCAATGTATTTATTTCTATTTCCTCAATTGTTCAGACCATTTTACAAAACCTTTGTAAAAAGAGCTTTTCTAAGTAAGCTAATATGCCCTTTAAGATCATCACATCTCTGTGATTTAGTTCAGAATGGTGACAGCCCATATGCAAAAGCCTTGACTAATGAGAACTGAGGAACAAAGTGCTAACATTATTTTTAATTAAATAGGCATAGTCTTGTCAAAATCTAACATAAATTAACTTATTTTGGTCTCTAATTAATAAAATAAATGAGCTTATCATTAACTCTAATGATATTTTTCTTCATTTTTCCACTATATTAGTTTGCTATCCAAAAAATAGCAGGTTGGTAAGTATGTTCTCAAATAATCTAGGTTATTTTCTAAAAAATGTTAAAACTAACACCAAGATGTAAAAGATGAATCAAAACCAAAACCATTTTTGTTTTTATAAAGTTTTTTTTTCCTCTTGATGTTGAATAAATTCTAGGTAAACAATAGAAATTAACCCTGTATATTTAAGTGTCTGTTATGAGCATACATCAGTATGTGTGTGCATATCAGCTACTATGATCATATGTGCATATGATCATACTATATATACTATGATCATATATATACATATATATTAGCATATAATTCAAAATACACATCTTAAAGTTAGTCATATTTTTCTAAATTTTAAAAATTATTCTTGTTAGGATTTGGGCAATTGCAAAAATATGAAGAAAATGAATTGCTTTTATTTATTCTTTGAATGACTTCCTATTTATAGAATGTTTTTAATCATATCCATTCACAATACCTACTTACTATTTCCCCACAATAACCTCCATTCCATCTCCCAAATTTATCTTCTTTTTCTGTTATTATTAATAACCCAAGTCCAGTTAGTGTTGCCCATAAGCACAGGTTTCAGGCCATCCACTAGGACATATGCAACCTACAGGGGCCATATATCCTAGGGAAAGTGACTGTCTTCAGCAGCCATCTGAATTGCCACTCCTTATCCAAGGGTGGTGCCTTTGGAGTCCCTCCACCCATTTATGCTATAATATTGGTGATCTTTATCTTGTACAAGTCTTGTGCAGGTAAATATGGCTGCTGTAAATTGATGTATAACAGAAATGACATGTCTAGAAGTTAGCATTTAATAGCTTTCCTCCCTATCTTCCAGTCCTTATAGAAAATAAATACACTTTTGATGAAAATTGAAGGTATGTCAAAAATCAACTCTTTCAAACTGATCTTTTTCTTCCCACCATGTCTTTTAGGCTGGTTAACTTGCAAATTGGTTTCTTCAGTTCCTTCTTTCTTAAAGCAACAACACAAAGCAAAACAAAAAGGCCGACCACCTGGCTGCCTTTTCACTAGACTCATTATTTAAAAGGCCAACTGGTTGACCTCCATCTAACTTAAAAAAAAAATCCACAGGAAATTTTTGAATGATTATTTTAAAAGTTACAAATATGCTAAATTCAATAATACAATTATTATAAATGAAACAAATCAGACTCAAATAAAAGGAGGAAAATTAATGTATTTCAAACATATGTCTTTATATTGTTGTACCCGCCTTGTAACACCCTCGAGCAAGACTACCACAGAGCTGATATCCGATGCAACACACACAAGGGTTTATTGTATACAAGCTCCAGCTCTGTCCATAATCCAGCACTCCTAGGCAGTGGGTGGAGGAGAATGGTCCCAAGCTCTCAGGGTAAGGGATTTTTAAAGAGAAAAACTACAAGCAGGGTGGTACAAGCCTTGGCATTACAGGAGTGGATAAAAGTACATGACCTTTGAAATTACTAGTTAGGGACAGGAGGAATTTTTCAACATTGGTTATCAGAAAGCCACACAACATTAGGGGCCTGCAGATGTTGTTTATCCAAGTTCCATATGGGCTGGCCCACCTGGGTAAGATCACCTTGACCAGGGGTCCTTGTAGTGTGTGGTCTTTCTCAGAACTGTTTGCGGTTTTTGCTGGAACTAAGTTCAGCTCCTGGTTAAGTGTTATTTAAAATGGAGTTTCTATTTTAACTTTTAAAATGGGGTTTGTCTCGCTCTCTCACTACCACCAAAGCACTATGAAAATAGCATTCTAGCCTTTATTATCACAAATGAATGGAATAAAACTCAGGAATAAAGAGCAACATGCCCAGAGATATAGAATCCATCTGTGTCAAAGAGCATGGTAGAATATGTCTTCCTCATAAAACAGCACTGCTGAAATTCCTCAGGTTTCATTTTTGTATATCAAAGAATTAATAACATTGTGATGTTCATTGTTTCCAGAGGCAAATAATAACATATGATGAAAAATACTTACTAGGTTATCAAAAGCAAAAATAATATAGAACAAAAACATATGTCACAGAGCACTGTTGGCGCACCCCTTTAATCCCAGCACTCGGGAGGCAGAGGCAGGCAGATCTCTGTGAGTTCAGGGCCAGCCTGGGCTACAGAGTGAGTTCCAGGACAGGTTCCAAAGCTACACAGAGAAACCCTGTCTCAAAAAAAAAACAAAAACAAACAAACAAACAAACATGTCAAGAATTCTAACACTAGATTTCATGAAAAGGTTTAAGTTAATTAAGATGATTGAGATTTACATTAAAGTCTATCAAAAGATATTCTTTCATAAGGAGAAAAGCAGATTGACCCACGCCAGCATTCTAGTAGCAGATACAAGGACCCTCACATTGAATCTATCCTCTAATTTCTGTTGTGTTTTTAACAGAAATCTCAATCATTAAATTTTATCAATAAAGAATCAGGAGCCAGATGCTGGGGTGAAAGCCAGCTCAAAGAAGCAGAGGAAGCTCCACCCCCTGTAGCTTTTCAACATGGCGGTGGTACGTTTTTTTTAAGCTCTGGGTGTCATCAAGTCTCAGAAATAGTAGGTCTACACTTTTATCAAAGCAGCGTGTAGCCCAGAAACCTCTTTTTTTTTAAATACTAGTAAAGACTAAATCTACCACACAGCGCATAATGTGCTCTTGATGCTTTTAGTGGGGAGTGCCTCATATTGGATTGTGTCTGGCAAGCAAACTTACACTACATTGCAGAACTCTGTGGAATGCCACTTAACACTAAACATTTGGGCTACAAAGGACATGTCCTAATCCTGCATTCCCTTATATGTGCCCTGGCCTCACTCTTAGATCCCTCATGTATCTGGCTGGGTTAGACAGTCACATTCCAAGCCTACAACAAGTTCCTGGGGGAGTGTTTTGGATTCCCCAGACCTCCAACAGCCTTGCCTATGCCCCCTTGGTAACTAGTATTAGTAGCTAAATTGATATTTAGCAATATCAATAATGTGACCACTTTTGCTTTACTCACTAGTATTCTCAATAATGTTTGATAGGAAATTGACAAAATAAATTTAGAACAGAAATTATGTCTCTTTCATGTTCCTTTCCAATGAGTAATTCCTAGAAGTAAATATGTTTTTAGGAAGAAAATTTGTAAACATGTTGAAATATAGCAATGTATCCCAGCAGTTTAATAAAAAGATGAGAAGGGGATTTTGCAAGGTAAGTTAGCTCATTGTTAAATATTTTTAAATATTTTGTAAATAAATGTTTTATTTACACAGTGACACTTAAAATGCAATGAATATATTCATTTACATATAAACTTAGATAAACTGAACTACATCCTCATTGATGCACAGAATTTATCTAAAAGCATATAAATTAAGAAGACTTGATACAAAATAAGTCTGTGTGAATTGTACCACACAACTTATCTTACATATTTCTTTTATTGCTATTATTTTAATAAATATTATATATAAAACGCATTAATGAGGAGAAGTCACTAAAATGCAAACCATTTTACGACCAAATCTGGTAGCGTTGCATTATACATTTTTCATATTTTGTCATGGCATGCAGTGGCTTACACTAGATTCATAGTATAAGATCTACAGTATATAAGCCTTTCTGACGTTTCCTGTGAATGTTCGGTACTTCCTTGTGGATCAGTTTATTCATCTTAAATGAGATTTTCTCACAGCCTGCACAGTTGTTTTTAGAAAGAGATGAGATGATACATACCAAGAGACTACCACAGTGCTAGACAAAGGATGTCTGGCATGGAGTCAGAGTCATGGGTATCAGTAAAACCTTGTTATATCTCTTGTGGTATTTTAAAGAAGAAAACGAACTTAAAAAAGACCAATTCTTTATATTTTAGAAGAAAAGGTTAAGTCATGTTCTGGTGCAGTGCCCCTGCATGTAAAACTAAAGAACATAGGGCCTGGTCATTTTTCAAACTGAAGGAGCATAATTTCTTCACATACCATGTTCCACGTTACACAATTGTCGGTCAGATGCATTGTCTACCACAGTCCTGACGAGGAATGAGAAACACACAATTAACACTGGGCTTCTTTGGATAAATGAGTTCTTGCAACCTTATGGCCTTTAAAACAAGGATTCTCTAAAATAACATTTGAGCAGCTCACGCTCCATTACTCTGCAATGGTATTGTACTTGAACTAAGTCAAATCAGGTTCTAAATTGGTCTTGATTGCATGGAAAGTCCCCATTGACCTTCTGTTTGCTTTCCTGTTACCACTATGAACTGACTTGGTGGTACTGGAGGCTACTCTAGTTTCACTTATTATATTACCATTAAGAAAAGCAGCAGGAATTGGTTTATTCAAAACAGAGATAGAAAACAAACCACCAGTAATCCTTCTGGAATTAAGTTATTTGCAAATAGAAAGTTTAATCAAAAGAAAAAAAGCCTTATCAACACCATCTCAGGGATTGAATACCACATATATTCAAATGGTACATTTATAGTTTTCCCAAATGTGGCAGGCAAGCCAAGACAGTAAGTCCTGACATGTAACCTCTGCACCTCATTGAGGGAACATTCTTTTCTACTGATCAAACTGTAGAATACCCCTTAGCCCAAAGTATTCTGTAAAGCTGGCTATAGAGCAATATTTTAGCTGAGAAGGACAGTATAAAATGAGAACTATGGGTAATTTAAAATTCTGCTAATATTGTAAATTATAAATGACAAACTAAATGTGTTGTTGCAGTATTCTAAGATAAGTATTAGTGCTTCTTTGTTGCCCTGGGATTGGTGAGGGCTTTTACTGCAAGAACTGGGTTTTACCATATGCATATAAGTTCTGCTTGTTCAGCATCATAGCTACTCTGTTACTTTTACCTTGATCTGTTTTTAAATGCCCCTTCTCTTTTAGGATCCTAACTGCCACTTTAAGAGACTTATCAGACTGTCTCCACTTGTTCAGAGTTTCCTTGGATGGCAACTCTGCAGAAATGAGAGAACTGCTTTCCTCTGGTTATCTATAGCTGGGAATTGGTTTTTTTCTTTAATTGCATTCCTACCCCAGAAGGGTATCTGGAATTTCACTCCCCTTGTTAGGGATTTTTGAATTAGTTGCAATTTCCAAATAGGCATACAAGAAACACAGCTACTCAGCCCACCCTGGTACCTGGGGAAAACTGATCTAATTTCTATTCCCAGTTTCACAATTTCCTAGAATCTGAAATGATTGTGTGTCTGATGACTCTCACTCAGCACAAAGTTTTTGAGATTCATTCATTGTATCATGTACAGTTTACTTTCTCCTGTGTGGTTGAATGTAGTACAACTGCTTAACCTGTCACCAGTCAAGAATAATACCTTTTTTTTTTCCTTAAAAAAAGAAAAAACATTTGGGATTATGTGTGTGCATATGTAACTGTGTGTGGGCATGTCTGCTTTAGTACAGGTACCTAGAGAAGCCAGAAGAGGGCGCCAGACACCATGGAGCTGCAACTACAGCTGGTTGTGAGCTGACTCACTTATGTGCTGGTAACCAAACTGCGATCCTCTAGAAGAGCCGTCTCACTAACCCCTTGTTTTAGGCTCTTGATTCATAAACACTCATTTGTTCTGTTTAAAGGAATAATTCTAATGCTGGAATTTTGGTGTTCTTTTATGGTTGCCACATGATACAAGAGAATCAAGGGTCAAAAGAATCAAGGGTCATTCATGAGGCTCACAGTCTCATTAATAAAGAATCGAATAATGGGCTCAAAGGAAAACTCAGAGAAACTTTTATTAGCATTTATAGAAAAAAAATCCCAGGGCAGGCAAGCTTTAAAACTCACCATCTGCCTAGAAGGACTGTGGCAAAGAGAAGGAGTCTGAGAGTAATGCCTTTGAGGTGGCACAGAGGTCAGACACACAAGCTGACAAGCAGCTGCAAGGCAGGGAAGAAGAGGTTAGGAAAGACTGAAGAAGCCCAAATGTTGGGGAAACCCAAAGTTGCTTGGAAAAGAGAGAAAAGGAAGATGGGAGGTTTAACCTTTCAATTCAGGAGGCAGGCAGACATATGAAGCCATGTGTCTGGGGAACCAAAAGCTTCTGTTCTAGAGAAGAGGATTCTGGGAAGGAGGAATAGAGTATCTCACTGAGGTCCTAATTATTCTCTTTAGCAAGGACTAAGGCGAGTCCACCTTCCTAACAGCTCTCTTGGCTGGGTTACTGTATAAATCCAGATGTAATGTCACATCTCCACCCAAGCCAGAGATTTTATTTTCTTGACCAGAAGGTGTTTTTTCTACTCTAACAATTCTCTCACCAAGTATGTAACAAAGTGGGAGACTAACTTACTAATTGCATAAATTCTTAACAACCAATGTAGATGTATTTCTGCATTTCAATCCACACATCATATAAAAATTCACAGCATGAAGCCTTTATAATACTAAGATTGGCAGATAAAAGTGTTCTCAAACACCATTTATAATTTCTGTTTTTTAAGATGTAAAACTAGAACTTTGAGAACTATAAAAAATATGAAAAAAACAAAAACAGTATAATTATGTTTCAATTTCCCTAATAAGTACTTTAAATTAAAAAAAAAATGTTTCATGTTGCCTTAGAAAGTACCATAAAACAAAACTTCCTTTGAATGTACAGATAGTGGTTTTAGTTGATTTTATTATTATTTATGGTAGGAGATAAGGAGATGATTGCAATTAAGTAAATATCTTTCCTTAAGGAAGAAAGACATACAAGCAAGGCTAGATAGCAGTGAGGGAGCAAGAGACCCAAGTCAGCTCTGAAGCAAAAGTGTAAAACTGAAGGCAGGAGCTTTTATTATGGAATTGACAAGATCAGGTGAAGGGTTTAGGATTAGCTCATTTGAATGTCAGTTGGCTTTGTACATCAAAGCTATCTGTCCTTATCCAGTATCTATCTTTGAGATATTGAGGGCAGATAGACAGTAGCTTAGAAAGGTGGGAACATCAAATAAAGACAGAGTTGGGTGTGGACTTTGGATGGATGAGTTTGCATTTGAAAAGCATCCTTGGAGTTTAGATGATCAGTAAGAATTGGCTGAGGGGCAGGTCTTCCAGACTCATAGGACCCAAATGCCAAATAATCAGATTACATAATTTTTAAAAATGTTTTTTCAGCATATTTCTCTAAGAAATCCTTTGAAATTGTTTGTTTTGGAAATTAAACATTCTTTTGATTATCTTTTTTTTAGACTTAATTTATTTTGTGTATTTGGCTATTTAGCTTGCATGTTTATCTGTGCACCGTGTGTGTGCAGTGCCCAAAGAAGAGGGCATCAGATCACATTGTACTGGAAAGATATATGGTTTTGAGCCATGGTGCAGGTGCTGGCAATGAAACATGGTTGGTCTCTTAACCTCTATGCTACCTCTTTGGCCCTTTGACTATCTTTTAAAAATGGTAGAAGGAAATTCTTGTATAGCCTGTGTAGCTCAATTCTATGTCACCATTGACAAAGAAAAGTCATACTAGGGAATCTGCACTACTGTTCACACTGAGTACTGAGACAAGGATGAAATTTGTTGTTCCTGCACTTTGGAATTTACTGAATGTTAAAGCAATTTGGGGAAATTAAGGAGAGAAGATGGGGTATAGCCCAGGAAAGTTGACTAAACACTGAAGCAAATAAATTCCAACTAAGTGTGGTAATACACAGAATTGTTTGATCCTCTCTTCAGCAAGCAGCAAATCTGTATGAATTGGAAATAATAAAAAGGCACATTTTATCAAAAAAGGAATTATGGCTCTGGGGTGGAAAATAAAAAGGCACTAAAATTGTTAGAGAAATTGTTTCTCTAAAGTTATGATGAGGGCCCTCTTTATCTTTAAGAGGGAAAAGTATTTTATGCCTTGTCTATGAGGAGTGAACAATCAGTTTCTATTGTATCAGTAGCACATAAAGACAGACTTTGCCTGATATTTTTATACTAGTCATGAGTTCAACCACTCCAAAGAGCCCTGTAAGAGCCACTGTGAATACCACTTCCTCCTTAATCTACTGGCCCTCTCTTTGCCCCTGACTTTTTGATGGCACCAAAAACAGCATTAAATCCTAGAAAAGAAGAATTTAAGCATCAACTAAGAAGGATAGAATGTATATCCCTAATCATAATACAACCTAAACTATTAGGATTGTTAAACAATGGCTTCATATATATTTATATATTAAGTTTTTGATAAACCTGTGGTTTTAGAGGAAAAGACAATATAGTAGACTTTTTGAAGGGAAAATGCAGTTGATATAAGGCCCTACATGTTTGCACATTGGTGGTATATACTAGCACTAATTATCAATAATGGAACAGTTCTTTTTTTTTTTTTTTTTTTTTTCGAGACAGGGTTTCTCTGTGTAGCTTTGTGCCTTTCCTGGGACTCACTTGGTAGCCCAGGCTGGCCTCGAACTCACAGAGATCCACCTGGCTCTGCCTCCCAGAGCTGGGATTAAAGGCGTGCGCCACCACCGCCCGGCTAGGAACAGTTCTAAATATTAGCATGAAATACAACTTGCATTGATGTAGTTCAAATATGTGCTTTATTGCCTTATATACTTTATTAAGCCAACTAATAAATTTTGGTTTCTCCAAATGTTACAATTATTATCATATTTTTATAATCTGTCTATGTATTATTAGTATAACATCAATTTTTAACACATAACAATTATTAATCACTGTATTTACCATTATTATTTATATTGACATATACTTGGCACTTATATTATTAAATGTGTATCAGTCAAAGTTATTGCTTTTATCTATAATCTTTATTTATATCCTCTTACCCATATCTGCAGAAATCTATGATAATCAACCCATCTTCAGATCTCAAGCTGCTGCTAGCACATTACCAAACCCTTCTGAAATTGCCTAATGCAGGAAATGTATTTATATCACAGCATCTATTATCTTAAATTAGTTTTACTAGTTACTAATTGGCCTCTTTCCTACTAAGGATGCTTAAGAATGCTGGTACTAAACTTAAAAGTCTCCGTGACTTCAGTGTATATATACACAAATTAGTTCTGTGCTTCCAAAATGTGTTGGTTTTTAATTGCAAAAAAATTAATCCTAATGCATATCCCTTTATTTCTCAAAATATTAAAGTTGCAGTCAATATTTTTGCTACTATAATTTGCTGAAATTGTCTTCATCCTTTAGATCATTCTGTCTGCAGTTCTGACTCAGCATGCAGCACTTAAAGAGGCAGGACCTTAGAGAGGATGGACATGAATTGTCTTAGAATGAAGAAAACATGTGTCTTAGAACTAAATTTTTCTTTTCAATATAAAATCTCTACCATGGACATATTTTAAAAGAAACCAGAACAAAGCTTGATATGAAAACTGAAGCAAAAATTAAAAAGGTAGAAAATAATGATGAATCTCTAAATCACCAGGTATCACATTTATCATATGTAGGCTCCAAAATAAATATGCTTGCAATACTTGATGATTGAGAATTTCATCAATAAATGGGAAAATACTACAACAATGAGCAAATGAGAATTCCAAAACAAACAAATTTAATGTCCCAAGCTTTATTTACTACCACGACCTTAATAATATTGAACACCCACAATTATTACTTTGAGTAGTGATAGAAGGACCTAACATCATTGCCATCATCATTTCTCATAGTTATCCAAGTTAACCAAGTTGAGCTGAGCAATTCTCACAAACGATTGCAATCAAATGGTGACTTGGGAAGGCATCATCACAAAGCTTTCCCTACTGACATAAAGGGGGGTGGATATTATCTATCATGTAGATTTCAAATAGAACAAACGAAGTCACTAATACCACCCACTAACAACATCTTCAGTGTGGTCCAGAAATAGAATTGCAAAAGCAAACATCCTGTGAGGTGGAAACTGATTTACATAACCTTGAACCAGAAGTTACACATGTTCAATTTTATTTGAAGTGTATCATTTGGAAATTATCATATTTAACAAGGATGACATGAGAACTCTGATTTGATAATAGTGACAAAAATATGTCATGTCTATGTAATACACATAACAATAAATGATATAAAATAATAAAATGTACATAACCATTAGGCATGATTGCTCATGCCCTGTAAACCCAGTACTTGGGAGACTTGGGGATGAGGATGACCACTGGGTTCTAGGCCAGCCTGGACTACATACCTGAACTACAAGATGGGAATCTACCACAAAAAGTCATGAACAATGAAAACAAACAAACAAACAAAAACTATATAACTGCAGAAGTTATACCTGAAACAAAAAAAAAATCATCAGTGCAAAGAAGGCAAAATCAAACATTTAAAAAAAATCACAATAAAATAAAATAATGGAAGTGAGCATGAGAAACAGAGACGGTCCTCATGCTGGATTGAACTCTTGAAAAGAAGATGTGGAGAAATTAGATAGGAAATTTGTGATAAAATTGTGGAAAGATTTCAAAAGTAACAAAAGACTCCAGAACAAAGAGTTGGGAATTTTTATTAAAGATAGCTGTGCAAATTTGAAGGATAACCTCATTTTAGAAACAACATTCAACTGTTTGGGGATTATGGTGTAATTTATGGCTGGTATCACTGTAGGAGTTATACAAAGCAAGAAGATGAAGGAATCATACCTGTACTGTGACAGGGTAAAATGACTGTCTACTTAACGTGAAAAAAACTATTCAGACTAGTGAAACCTGAAAAGGTTCTTCCCCAGCAAACCTACATCAAAGTTTAAACATACTGAAGCAAACTTCAAGAAAAAGAAAACTAATCTAGACAAGAGACTAAATGTAGCATAGAACAAGGAAAAGATATGTGAAAAGAGAATAGATGTGGAAATGAAAAGGATCAAACCAAATTTATTCAAAAGAGAAAATATGAAAAATTCACCTTAATTTGCCAGTTCAGTCTTGAAGAGCAACAAGCTAAGATTTGTTTATATCTACACCTTAAAACTGACACACAAGGACAAAATAAGAATAAGACCTGCATGAGGAAAACTGTAAGAATTTGATAAAAGTAAAAAATGAACTAAATAAACCGGGAGTTGTCTCTATTCATGAATAGGAAGTATAAACACCCTCAAAATATTTCTTCCCTACTTGATCTACAGACTTACTGCAACCTCAATCAACATCTCAGCACATTATTTATTTTTTATGTTAAATTTTTTTATATTCTATAATATAATGTCATTCTAAGTTATTATATTAATATTGGCAGGCTAATTGCAAAATCTACATGGAAAGGCAAAAGACTGGAATAAGTCAATGCAACATAGAAGCAAAAATAAATGTTATGAGACCAACACTACTCAGCTTCAAGGCTTCACATAAAGGAAAGTCATCCAGATCATGAAGTATTGGCAACAGAACAGATGAAATAGATTAATAGAGCATAACAGAGAGATATACCAACGCTAATAAACTCAACTGTTCTTTTACAAGTAATATAGTAAAAATACCATTTCAACAAATGTTACTGGGATTACTGAATATCCACATGAAAATGAAATTAAACTGTGGTATGGGTTTATAAAATATGAATCAAAGTAGATTATAAACTTAAATGTAAATCTCAAAGCTATAAGCCTAAAATTGATAATATAGGAGCAAACCTTGATTATTTCGGGCATGGTGGTGATTTTTTAGACACACATAAGACAAAAACATTAAAAAATTAACACGTTGGACTTCATTTAAGTTAAAAATAATCTATTCTATGAAATACAATATAAAGATAGTAAAAAGAAAACCTGCAAACACTAACTAATAATGAGCTATTGTCTAAAATATACAAAGATCTCTTAAGACTCAATAATAACAACAAAATATAATCCAATTCATATATGGATCAAGGACCTGGACAGATCTTCATCAAAATTCTGTCCAGTATTATATGTCATCAGAGAGACACAGATCAATGAAATGCTCTATGCACATATTAGACTTCCAAAATGCACAACACTGACAACACAAGATGCTGACAAACTATTTGTGATAGTAGCGATGTAAAGTGGTATAGCTTCTTTACAGATAATACACTGTCTTTTAAAACATATTTTTATGGTGTAGCCCATCCGCTGCATTGTCATCTATACAAAAGATTTAAACATATTCACACAAAATTCTCCACAGGGGTGTTTCAGCAGCTTTAGGCAGAGGCAGGCGGATCTCTGTGAGTTCGAGGCCAGTCTGGTCTCCAAAGCAAGTTCCAGGAAAGGCACAAAGCTACACAGAGAAACCCTGTCTTGAAAAACCAAAAAATAAAAAATAAAAAGCAGCTTTATTTATAACTGTAAAACTTGGAAGCAGCCAATACGTCTATCAGTAGATAAAGGGACAAACTACTGGGACATCATTCAGTATGAATGAGCCATAAGCTGTGAGATGTGGGGAAATCTGAAATGTAGACTGTGAATGAAAGAAGACAATCTGAACTTGCCTAACACTGCAAATTTCCAACTGTGTGGTTAAATATCCAACATAAACAGTAAACTGAATTGTGTAATCACTCAGAAAATTAAAACAGATTTCAGTAAGACTACCCATACACAATAATGCTGAGAATGAGAAAGAAGGACAATAGTGAGTGTTGAGATTGTAAAATCATCTAAACGTTCCCATATTTTGAAGTAGAATCCTCTTGAATAAACAATAGAAAATAAATGGTAGGAAAGGAAACTACAAAGTCAGAAAAACAAAACTATAATATTTATGAATGCACATGTAGAGGGAAGACTGAAGATAACAAAAGAAGCTATAGCCTTTTAAAAAAAATGTCCAATCAGAGTAGAGTGGAAGAAATTTCAGAAGGGAGAGTGAGGATGCTAACCACATTCTATTTCTAACTACATGATAGTTATATCTCTCCCTAGTGAAAGCACCTTAATGGTAATGTACTACCAGCAATGAAATTAGCTTTCTGTTAAATCAATAAACAATAGACTCATAATTTTTCTCATTTCTTCTAATCTTGCTCAAAACCAAAATTTCATAGGGATCTATTAAAATATTATTCTTAATTATTGTTCTCTTTATGAAACTTTCTAGATGACATCCAGAGGGATGGGGTTCATAAGGCCTCACCCCTCAGAGAGGAGCTATAGACAACTAAGTTGTTGCAGGTGGGGGCAAATAATCAAATAATCCTTTTAACTACACTCATGTAGACAACCCTAGTTAAATACAGTGGGTCCACAAAAACAGTGTAAAAGAAGAAAGGACTTGATGGGAGGGCATGCAGAGGAGGTAAGAGAGGATGATAGGGAAGAATTTGAGCAAAGAACAGTGTGTGTGTGTGTGTGTGTGTGTGTGTGTGTGTGTGTGTGTGTGTGTGTGTGTGTGTGTTTATAAAATAATACTTTTTGAAGAATTGAAAAATATTAAAAGTA
This sequence comes from Peromyscus maniculatus bairdii, assembly GCF_049852395.1. Taxonomy (NCBI): domain Eukaryota; kingdom Metazoa; phylum Chordata; class Mammalia; order Rodentia; family Cricetidae; genus Peromyscus; species Peromyscus maniculatus. Next base: position 80,667,101 of record NC_134870.1, on the reverse strand, counting down.
GAGCATAGAGAAAGATAATAAATATGTAGTGAACATCTATTATAATATTTATTATTATAATATTGGAACAATTTGAAAATCACTACCTCTCAAATTCTGGACTGACAAAAATGCAAATCAGCTGAACAATGATCATGTCCAACAGTCATTATCCAGGAGATGAATGGGGACTATGGTATTGGCAGATCCATTTGACTCTATATGTGATTGTCCAGAATGGAAGAAACTGTAAGACTTGCTGGTTGACAGACAGAACATTCTAATTCAGAATGCAGATCTTTTACATTCCAGTTACTGATGACACAGAATCTCAATGCTGACAGAAATCCTGAGAGACATTCAGAAAAAAAGCTCATATCATCAAGAGTTGCTATTATATATGGACATAATTCTTGATCAATCCATTCACATAGTCTCTAAATTCTGGTGTTTGCACTTGACCCTAAACAAAAGGCTGATTGATTTCTGTGTTTTGGGCGTTTTTCTTGTTCTTGTTGTTTTAGTACAACTTGCATGATGATTGTATGGTCATGATCTTTTAAAAAACAAATACTGAAATAAAAATTGAAAAAATCTTCTATAAGGTAGTTTATCAAGAACAAGTTTAATCAGGTGTAAATTCTAGCGCAAGAAGGAAATACAGTGCACAAGGCTTTATAGAAAGGTCTAAATATAGCCAGAAAGGAGGATTTATTTTATTTATACTTAGAAAAATCCTTTTGGCCTAGTGTGATTATGCATGCCTGTAACTTCAACAATCATGAAGTTCAGGCATGAGGATCTTGAAGTCAAGACCAACCTCAGCTGCATAGTTTATTCAAGGTCAGTCAGTCTCAAATGAATATGAATGAATGAATGAATGAATGAATGAATGAATGAATGTTGTCCTATATACAACCTGCTTCGAGATATATTTGGAGGCTCAGGTTTCACTTTATCATATTATTCTTAATGTTCAATATGTTTACTAGTAGCATGGTAGCATATAAACTTTAAAATTAGGCTTATCAGAGTCGAGGGCATGACCTAAATCCTCTGTTATATACAAATCTCTGCATTAGATAATCCTTCCCATGCTCCTAACAAGAGATCAACAAGTGTCACAAAATCAATGCTGAGAATTGTTCTCTTTGCTTGAGCAAGCACATATATTCCTACTACATATCAGGGTCTCAATAAATATTTGCTTGATTACTTGAAGATCATACCCCAGTCGAATATAATTGATGAAATTTTCTTATTTTGACATACTTCCTCTTTCAATGGAAATTAATGACAAACTCAGCAGAAGTGTCAAGGTCATAAGTTATAGATGTGATAAGAATTTTAAGGTAGACTCATAATGTTACCAATGAAACATGCTTATAAAAATGCAATGAATAAAAGTAGGAAGCATTATGGGTTTGCTCTAAAATAAAAAGTGAGTTTTTTTTTTCTGTTGCATTTTGCTGTTGTGTGCAGTACACCTTCAGGTGAATTCTTTAACTGTAATAAGCAGTTTCATCTCTGTATCCTGACACTAGTCATCCATCAAAAAATGCTAATTATATTAGTTCTTGCCTAAGCCATCTCCCTTGGAAGGAATTTTAAAAATGCAGTAGCAGCATTATTAGGAATTTACTTAAAGTGTGTATTTCATGCATTTATTGATGAGAACAGAAAATAGAGAAAACAAATAACAAAGACTTACTTTTCCTCCAGTCACAAAAGACAATCTAAAAATTATATAAATAAGTGGTGTAAGTGGGGCTCCCTTTAAGAGAGTCAAGCTAAAAGATCGTGGAAAGTGTGTTTGGGCCAGTGTGAAATACACTTATTCTGGATAGTCAGTAAAACATCCGGGTGGTCAGAGTTAATTCATGCAATGTTTGGACTGCAAGAGTCCAGTAAGGGTATGCACACAGGGACTTTGAATTTAGAAAAAAATTGAAAACTCGCTCAAACATGATATGATATTATTTAAACTGTAGCAATAATATTAATTCCATTTTATAAAATGAAGTAAAATGTTTGACTACATGCCACTTTTCATCTCAGTTGAAGCTTTGATATTCTTAATACATTCTCCATGCCAAAAAAAATGATGTCAGCTCTCCATATTTATACCTATGAACTTTTGGTTCCCAATTCTGAAAAAAAATAAAGGAATTACTGCTGTAAGATATTCTTTTTTCTTCAAATGGGTGCCTTCAAACACCCAAATAGCTCCTTATTAGTAGGGACGATGCCAGCATTGAGCATAAACCTACTGACTCATTTTTTTTCCTTTGATCTAAAACTAGAAGCACATTAATGAGCAAATTCTAGAGACTATTACAATGCCCTCCCCTCCAAAGACTTGTCCCTTTGAAACCTCTCTGAGTTAACAGTGGCCTAGTTGTTCCCCCTGTAAGCCAACATTATTTTTCTAATTTACTAAACACCAGCTAAAACTATGCAGATCCTGAGTTCTTCAGCCTAATCATCCCAATTTTCTGGAGACCCCTTAAGAAAAATCAGTGAGCTCATTCTCCTTAGGCAGTCATGGACTAGGATAGAGAAACATTTGAGTAACATTTATAATCCTAGGACTTCAATCTTGTAAGTATTAACTTTGCTCTCAAGATACAAGGTACTATAGCTTAACCCTTGACCTAGACACATTCTAAGTAAGCTTGAACAACCTAAGCCAAAGCCCCAACATGCTGAAATTATCTCCCCCTCCCTGTATGTGTGTGTGTGTGTGTGTGTGTGTGTGTGTGTGTGTGTGTGTGTGTGTGTGGTGTGCGCACACGTGCATGCAAGTGTGCAAGTTCATGTATGGACTCATACATGTGCTCATGCTTCTAGAAGACATAAGACAACATAAGGTATTGTTCTCCTTCTCAGGCACCATCCACCTTGCTTTCTGAGCCAGAGTCTGTCACTAGAATCTGAAACTTTGATTAGGCTAGGGTGGCTGGCCTATAAGCCCAGAGGATCAGTCTGTCTTGATCTCCCCAGTCTGGAATTACAAGTGCAACTACCACGCCCAGCTTTTTATATTGGTCCCCCGGAAATGAATCATGTCTTTATACTTACACAGCAAACACTTTACTGACTGAGCTACTGCTCCATCCCCATTGGGTTGTCTCATTCTTAAGAGGATAATCTAGTACAGAAAAGCAGCACAGTATCCAATAAATATTTAGAATTATCACTGTCAATTAAAAAATACATATTTGTAGTTAAAATACTATAATGCATGAAACTTACCTGTTTCTGCACCTAATTCCTGTTTTGTTGTTCTTTTACATATTTTTAACTTTCAAATTCTATTATGCAACACTCAAGAAACATTCTTTGATATGCATGCCTGGCAGGCTTTTTGAAACAAATGTTAGAAATTTTCTTCCTGCTCATCTTCGAAAGGGGCAGCCCAGTGTCCTCAGCTGTGGCAGTTGCTCCAGAAAGCACAGCACTGGAGCACTCTCTCCCTACCATAATGATAGTGACAGTCACGTAACAAAGGATAGCCTTTTGTATCTATAATACACTTAAAATATTTAGCTTTTTAAAAAATTTTGTAAAGAATGACTCCAACAATCACTTGTTGCTGGACACCTAAAATGTAATGGCTTTAATACCAAGCACTTCTGCTCATAAGTCCCTAGATCATCGACAGTAGAGAAGAGCTGAAGCAGTTTTCATATATCATTCTGTAATCAGCTTGGGTGAGGACTAGATGTGAATGAAACACCCTCTGCTTTTCTGATGGCTGCCGGAATGCTGCTGTGACTGGAGTGTCTAGTAGACCAGGAGACCACCTAGACTTCACTCACTTTGTTAAGTCTCAGTTTACTTCTCTGTAAAATAGGAAAATAGTATGTGTTACTTTTATTAACTGCCAGTGGGATTCCAAAGTAGCAAGCATGCCTAAATGAAAAATGGGTTGCCAATCCTGTCTTAGTCCCTGTTTTCTTATTGTCCAAAACAAGGCACAGGCTGACACAGAGTCAGAAGATAAGGAGAAACTCCATCTTTGATGAGGGGTGCTTCAGACACACTGCTGACGTTCCAGTGCTGGGACTTGTGAGGTCATTCTTGCAAGAAAACCTACAGCCTCTACTTTACTAAATCAGCTCATTCCCTATCAACATTCTAAATATTTGTTCTTATATCCACAGAACTGTAATTCTTACCCCTCATTAAGGAAACTTTTCTTTGCAACAGTTGGAGATCATTACAGAAAACTACAACCAATCAAAATATAGAGTTGTGGAGCCCAGTCCCAACTAATACATCTACAACACAACTCCTACACCGAAGGCTTAGGAATCACTCCAGAAGAGGGGCTGAGAATATTATCAATCTCACCACATGATTGTATAAACATGGCATACCTAAACAAGAATGACACTAATAAACACACTCATGTTGAAGGAGGAAAGTCCTCAAGACCTCAAAACCCTAGACAAAGAACTACATGCAAGTAAGGAAACCTGAGAGGGAGGAGAACTAGTCTTCTCCAGGAAAGAGCATATCAGTTGGTTATCAAATACTTAATAGTCAGCCCTGAAAGCATATAAGAAACATTATACAGACTGAGCAAGCTGTATATGTATATAAAGGAACAAACACATACATGTAACAATAATTAAAGAAAAATAGGCCATGAATTTGAGAGAGCAAGGGGGATATAGGTTGGGACTGCAAAGAGGAAAGGGAATAGAGGAACTGGTGTAATTATATTATTATCTCAAAAAAACTTGAACAATGTTTCAAAAAGACACAGTGCAAGAGTATGAAAAGTAGTTTGTGAGTATTTTTGTGTACCTTAGTGAGGTATTGTGTATAAATGCTAGCTCTAACACAGGTTTTCACACATATCAGCTACTATTAGATTACTCCTATCATCCTTAGTATAGCCTTTCAATGCAGACTCTGGACAGCTACTATTTTCCTATTTTATAGAGAAGCAAACTGAGACTTAGAGAGTGTAAACCAATTGTTATAAATTGTGTTCAGGTTCATTACGGTAGAAATGCTTTACTCAGATTAGCTAAGAACTCAGTCAAGGGACCATTTCAAGAGGTGTGAGCATGATTAAGAAATAATCTTAAGATGGATGAGCATCACTGAGCAGCAGAGGCACATTTACAAGGCGCTTCTTCCCAAAACAAGGTCAAAAGGTATAAGGAAACCAAAACCCACAAATGACCTGAATCTGTGGAGGGTGACGAACTGTCCAAACACAGTACTGAGACAAGAATTACAAGGACATCAGAGCACACCTCATTTTTCACTCCCTTTGAACACATAAGTCTCTCTTTGATCAAATCAGAAGGCAAGAAATCTGGACCTGAGGAAGTCTGCTCCCCTGATCACAGTGCTGGAGATGCAAGACAATGAGAACAGATTTCAAGGCATACATGGGGAGAAAGCCCAACATTCAAGGTCACATAGCCATTATCAACGGAACCCAGGATAAAAAAGCCTTTGACTGTGAAAACAGAATCCACAATGATGAAAAGACAAACACACAAACAAAACTACAAGATTTAAATAGTAAAGTATTGCATTATTTTCTTTAACTAGTATTTGCATTAATAGAAAAATACTTCACGTCTGTGAAGTAAAAATCCAAAGTCATTTAAGACTTTGCTAACAAACATCCAATACCCAACACACAAATAACAGCATAGGATCTTGAGGAGATACAGATCATCATTCTATTCACTAATAAAACTGGTTCAAATTGAGCCCTGCAATACCATAGGAACCCCAAAGAAAATGTATTCACTAAAAGAAATTGTTGTCTTGTTCTTTGTGCCAAAGAAAATTGACATTTTTAAAAAGTGTATCCCCAAAGAAAAAATGCATAAAGCTACACAAATCTAAAGGCAGAACCTAAGCCTTTCTGTTTCCTCCAATCCTGAGCAGCTATAAATATTTTTTCATACTGCACTTCTATTAAACATGTAGAAAGCTGACAATAGGAATAAGGGTGGGCTATTTTGCCTGAGATTCTAACTACATCTTCTGCACGCTCTGCTGCTCTAAATATAATGAAACTTGCTGCAGGGGGAGAGAGCTCAGGCCCCAGAACAAAAATGAATTTAGAAAAAGGAAACATTACCAGAGCTATACAATCATGGGCAGGAGAAATAAGCTGAAAAATGACCTTTCCATGAGCTGGTTAAACCTAGTGTTTTCTTCTCCCTTCTATAATGGCTGTGTTGGTAGAACCCTAGAGAGGTTTCCTCTATGGAAAGCTGCCTCTCTGTCTACTAGGGAAGTAGTTTTTCACAGACAAATTCTCAGAACGGGCTAATTTAATGGAACATATGCTATGACTGAGCCTATCAGAGGCATTGTGAATCACAGTCTCAAAACAGAAGAAGCTATTTCTAAACATAGAAAATCCAACAACATTGTTGTAGCCAAGGCTTCAAAAGTTATGTCTTGCTAAGGACTGGAAAAGGACTGGGGCTGGGTGTGGCTCTGTCAAATAAGTAATTGCCTAGAAAACCTGAGTTTGGTTTATTGCGTAACAGTTTCCTCCCAGATTGAAATATTCCATTCTGCAGGGAAGCACCAAACATCTCAAAATAGCTTCAGGAAGTCCCTAAAACTGGCCAGATTCACTAGGCCCCTCCCTGCCAGGGAAAGCAATAAAAGTTGAGAGTCCTTCACAGAAAGTAAACCTGCAAAGATTCTCAGAAGAGAAAAAGTTACAAAGAGGACTGAGACTAAGCCAGCTGCCTGGACAAAGTGTAGATCAGAGTCAATTGGGAAGGACACTCTCCAGTCTGTTGACTGGCCTTCCAGCTGTGCAGTGTGCTCTAACTTCCCACCTTATGTGAGCTGTCACCCAGGCTGGGGTGGATTTTGATGATGCATCTCTATGAGTCATTTCTGCTCCTGTAAGTAACCCCTCACTCATATTCCTGTAACCTTAAAACTCATTGGTTTGCCAAGTTGTGCTTTGGTAGTATTTGTAATTTATAGTCTACCATGTGAACCCAGCCTGGAGTGAATAGACACATGTGTTGTAAATCCTCAGGGAAAGTTTTGTCACACAACATAATTGGCACCTGAACAAGGACACAATAGAACCGAAGATGACTTAGGGAGGAGTGGGTGCAGGGTCATAGCCGTGGGTAGCAAGGCATGCCACTGATGCTGAGAAGGCTGAGGGAAGAGCATCCCCAGAAGAAATTCTGATAGAGTTGTCTTTTCTTGCATGGTGTATAAAAGGATGGGTATCAGCTCGGGACACACCTAGACCAAGTTCTCAGTAAAAGGACGTTTACTGTCCCCAGAGGGACAGAGGACAGGGATAAGAGACAAAGACAGGAGACAGATATAGAGAGAGAATGGGTAGGGAACAAAGGAGAGGGAACAAGGGGAGAGGGGAAAGGGGTATTTGTCTTGGAGGGGGACAAAGGACTGCCTCTGCATAGAAATATGACAGTCACAGCCCATAGGCAAATTGTGGTTTCTGAAGGTAAAAGGGGAAACCCCATGTTAGGATGAAGTGTTTAATTTTAATAGTGCCTATCAATTAAGTGAGCCAAAGAGGGCTTTTGATTGCTGGACTTTAATATTTGGATAGCTGTTCCTTGGTAGTAGCCTCAGGAGGAGGAAGTGGTTAAATAAGGGACTAGATTTGGGGGCCTAGCTTTAGGAATGTAATCTAATGGTTTTTAGCAAGGCAGAGGGAAAGGGGGAGAAGGGCAAGACCTGCCAGAGCCATGTTTGGCAATGCTCAGGCCAGCCAGAGCACCTTCAATATATGTTAGTGTGCCATTATGCTACGACAGCCTTTGAACGGTTATGTATTTCACTATGGGTAGTGAAATGTGCAACTAAGGCTGAGCCACCAGAATCAGGAGTGTCTGTGGAAGGAATCCCAGGATTGTAGTCTTCAGCTATGTGGTATGGGGTGGTATGCCTACTCGATGAATGGAGTCCACCATGTGACTATGGAGATGATCTAAAATAGTGAAAGATGTAGAGAAAATGTACAGTCTTTCAGATTAGCAAGCAAAGGCTGAGATTGTCAGCAAGCAGCAGCAGAGGTTGTCTGGCCTCTGTTGTGCATAAAAAAAATGAGTCTGAGGCCAAGACAGTGGCCAAGCAGGAATTTGTTTGTGGAAAAGAGGAATTGCAACAAGAAAGGGAAGTGCAGCTGGTATCCTTCATGTTAGTGACTGATTTGGCATGTAAATTAGATAAACAAGAGGGTAAGATAGAGGTGTTATCTTGCTGCTTCTTAAGGATTAGGGTCTAGAACTAAAAGAGAGTACATGTTAGATCAATACTAAGCACTTCATGGGATCCAACAACTTGAAACACATGGGAAGAGTTAGAGAGTGAGGAGGAGGAGAACAAGAGAAGCTACCCTACAGGTACTTTAATAGAAAAAAGGGAGGAAATCTGTAATCCTGTATACAGATGGGGGCATTAACCATGGTCCAATGCAATAAACTGGGGCTATCAAGAAATTCTTGGTGATTGAATTGCTAGAATCATGGAAGACATTTAAATAAGCAATAAAAGAGCCTGTTGTAACCTGGTTTGTGAGGCTGTGGGACATAGGAGTGGATGGGATCAGACCAACAGCTATGGAGACAGGAAAGTTACATGTATAGTATAAAACTATACATCTCTGCTTACGTCAAAGCTTTAGGAGGGCAATTAGTCGATGATAGACTGGCTTATCAAGGCCTGTAGAAGACTTGGTTGTCTCCACTTAGAGTCCCCACAAATAGCAGGGGCTGGAGGACCATAGAGGAGGGGAAGACACTATTGAGAGAACTAGGAACAAGAGAAGCTGTCTTTGAAGCCCAGTTCAGAGGGCCAGATAGAACTATGTTCCCAAACCATGTTAAACTGCAAAGAAGACTTTTGAGACCAGGCCAGCTGCCTAGAAGAAACAGAAATTAGACCAGCTGGCTCAGACAAAGGGCTTAGACCAACTGAGACACCTGAAAAGAATACTCTCCAACCTATTGAGCTGCTTGTTGGCTGTGAAATGTGCTCTGAGTTTCCAACTGTCACCTGTGCTGGGGCAGGCTTTAGTGATTCAGCTCTGTTTGAGTCATGCCTGCTCCCGAAAGTAACTACTCACCTGTATTTCTGTAAATAACACCCCCTCAAAATTCATTGGTTTACCAAGTTGGACTTTGGTGATATCTATACTTTGGTCTGTGGTAGGATACTGGGTGAATAGATATATGTGTTGCATCTCACCAGAAAAAGTTTTGTCATGTAAAGAGATTGCTGGGACTCACATGTGAATCTGAAATCGGTTGTCCATGCTTATAATACCAGTAATAGAGAGCTGGAAAACAGAGACAGGTGTATCTTTGGTAGCTGCTGAGCATCTAGCCTAGCCTACTTGACACAGTTCCAGGTCATTGAGACACCCTGTCACAAACAAAAAGTTAAAGGTACCTAAGGAATGATGCCTAAAGTTGTTTTCTGAGATCCACATTCATATACACATGTATACAACTATACCTCCAGAAAAATACATGGCCATATACATACATGAACACACACACACACACACACACACACACACACACTCACACACACACACGCACAATCTTTTCTAAATAGAAAGGAAGAAACTTTACTGTAGAGAAAATTGCCTCTTTCCACATGGTAAAAAGCTCATGTAAAGCCGCATCCCATAAGCATGCTATCTCTCTTGACAGTGTTCTATGTGTATTTATTTTTGAACCTCAAGGCAACTCTCTGAAGTATGTAAGGTAGAGTTTAGAATTGGAGTGCAGATGACTTTCCCACGGCATGAAATGCTCAGCACAATCTTTCAGCTTCTCATCATCCTTTCTTGGGATGCTGCTACAAACCTTCCAAGGGCATCATTTTAACTCCATAATTGGTCTTATTACTGCTTCCTTTAACCTAGTATAGCAGAAAAGTTAACTCTCCTTGCAAAAACATTACTACTTTTTTTCATACATCAATCAAAAAGAAACACAAGAGACTTGCTAAGTTTCTCTTTTTAACATTACTAATTCTTTTTCCTCTTCAATGTATTGGGAAATCTGATGGAAATAGTAACATAAATAATAACTGGAAATTGAATTGTCAAATCAATTCTAATTTGAAAAAAATATAGTTCTGAATTATATAAGTATAAAGTAATTTTGCACCTCTAGCATTTAGAATCCTAGACAGCAGAGAGATGCAAGACTTTGCATAATTATGATTCTATATCGCACCTTTATATTCCATGAGAAAAATGAAGCCCTGTAGATATTACTTAGCAGCTGACTCTTTTGTTCATAGAGAAGATTAAAGTGAACATTTCATGGAGCTTTAACAGCTAGCAAAGCTGAAGGAATATCTTTCACCAAGATTACTTTTATCCCTGATAGGTATTTACAATACACAGCCAAGGGCACTGACCATTAAGAAAAATAAGATAAAAATGTATACCACCTGAATTCCCATTAAGTCTCAAGGGTAAAAGAGTAAATCTCAAAACAATTTTCCTTCATCATTTTTATTCTCTTCTTTACAACAGTTGGCACAGGGTTGAAAACAGAAGAAAAGATTCTAGGGAGACTCCACTTATATTCTACCTTCACCAGGCTGTATTCTGGACCAGGATTGCAACCAGACAAGAAATCAAGCACCCACTATTTTATATTTTCCCCACTTATATTTTGCCACTCCAAAAGGAAGTTTGCAAGGGATCCGGGTGTAATCCACCTACAGGAGATACCTCATACATTTCTTGCCACAATACTAAATAACTTTAAGCTGGTATCATCTCCCCTTAGCAACTTAGCATATTCTTTCCTCTTCCTCACCTACCACACCACCAACATCTCCATGAGACTCTATTGGTTGGTGAAACCAAAGTTGTCATTGCCCCCCCCCTTTCTAAAGTCTTAAATTGCTAACTCCGGAAAAATGGTTATATTTCTGTTAATAATTCTGAGCTAGAGAAATGTTTCACTTGTTCTTATTAGCAGTATTCAGTTATCCAAATGTACTTAATTTATACTCAGAGTATGCCGGGAAGCATGAAAGAAATATATTTTAGCCCAGTCATAGAGATATAGTGAAGTGGTGGTAGTGGAGTATCTTATAAACTACAACGATATGAAACAAAATGATGGACAGATGAATTGGAGAAGGTTATGTGCTTGATAAAAGGCTGTGCACCCCCAAAGTGATGTTTACCTTCCCAACTGAGTATCTAATGTGGGGCACCTATGTCCTTTACCTTAAATCATCCAACAGATAAAATTCAGTTGTCTCAGTAGCCCAGCTTAGGTTTTCATGAGAATGCAGTCAGTACACTCACCCAGGACTGTGGACAGGATGCACAATGAGAGAGAAGCATAAAATATTCTGAAAGGATGGGATTTTGAGAATAAATCATAGGTTTAAGTTTGATTTTGTCTTTTCTGCTGTGTTTGACCTTTATTCCCTTCGCTCTGGCTCCCACGACCTTTCTGGTACTAAGGATATAGCTGAGGTCCTCGTTTTTGAATAATCACTTTCTTCCTACTTCTCATTGATTTTTTAATGTCATTTGACTCAGTGGCCTTTCTCATTTGTCTCCCTGTTCCTTAGGCTCTTGTTCCGTTGTTACTCCCTCTCTCACCCCATGCTGTTCCTCTGCTTGCTCGCCAAGCATGAATACCACACACACAATTGATTTTAGCCTAATTCAAACTCCCTGATCTTAAGTGCAGAGGACCAGAGCAGAAAGAACCCTAGCACACAAATACGTTTGGCACAATTGACTCTTATTTATTGTTGGACTCTGTCTTTAAGCTACAAGATAATACTTTAAACTCCATAAGCCTATAAAATAATTATTTGTGGGATGTATTCATGTTATTTCCTATGATGTATGAAACCATTCACTATGTTTTCCTGTTTATTTGCTTCTAATGTGGTCAGTCACTCTCGTCTGGACTGCTGCAGGTTTTCTCCTTTGCCCACATCCCGTTCTCCACAACTCGCAAATCTTTACACAGGGAAAACTTTCCAGACCACAAATCTGACCTTATCTCTTCCTCATTAGAACATTTTTAGTTAACCCCTTTTTCTCCAAACTGGCCTCAAGTCCTAAACATTACACAGAAAGCTGCATCTTTTCCCCCTCTTCCCATATTTTCTTGCCAGCAAAAGATTTCCCACTCTTTCATTGGGCCTTCACAGCCAACATTTATCCACTTAAAAAAAATTATTGCCACTGGTAACTTACAAGTGTTTTCTCCCTTTGTCTAGCTAATTTATATTTACTTTTATAATATATTTTTTTATTTATTCTTCTCTCATGCAATACATCCTGACCACAGCCTCCTGTCCCTCCACTCTTCTCAGCCCCCTCCCAACTTTCTCTCTCCCCCACATCCACTATTCCTCCATTTCCCTTCAGAAAAATGTAGCCCTCCCAGGGATATCAAACACAGCATAACAAGACTCAATAAGACCAGGCACATTCTTCAGGACTTTGAGTAAGAAATGTTTTATAGACTTATAAGAGCACTCATCCAGTTTATCCACATGGATTCTGTGGTGATGGACTCAAAGTAGCAAATCTGAACATGTTGCATTGGAGGTTAGAGTCCAATATATAAATTTGATAGAACAAGGATCTTCAACCATAGTAGACTCTTCAGAATGGGAAGTAAAGTCCATAGAACTCATTTTATTATAATCATCAAAAAAGCTCAGCATCCAAGAGTATCATTTTAGTTTGGTTCTTCTTATGACTTTCTAATGGCACCAAGAGTCTTTGTAGTGGTAATAACATTAGAATAAATTATACTCAGTTTTTTCAAAACACTTAAGTAGATGTAGAGAACAGGAACAACATGGTGGAGGATTTAGAAAGAAGTATGGGCAACAATTAAAGAAAAGTATTTTCTGGCCAAATTGATTGGAAGAATTCTTACCTGAGTACTTGTACAAATATATGGCTCTGGAGGCCCCATGGGACTGGACTAGGCCCTCTGGATACTGGAGACAGTTGTTTAGCCTGAACTGTTTGAGGGACACCCGGGCAGGGGAATTGGGATTCATCTCTGGTGCATGAGCAGGCTTTTGGGAATCTGGTGCCTGCGGTGTGGCACCTTGCAGTTTGGTGCGGCAAGGAGGGGCTTGGACCTACCTCAGCTCTGTGTGCCGGGTTCTGCTGACTCCCTATGGGAAACCTTGAATTGGAGGACGTGGGGGTCGGGGGTTGGCTTGGGAGATAGGGCTAGGGGGTGGGAGGAGGGAGGAGGTGATATCTATGGGTGGTATGTAGAGTGAGTAGAAAATTTCTTAATAAAAAAAAAAATTTGTGAATACATTAAAAATGGAATTAAAAAAGAATATAAAAAAGGATATATGATGACAGCAACAAAGTCTTATAAGCTAATTTTCTCAGAAGAGGAAGTAGACATGTTACTGTTTGAAACTGCACGTGGTTTGGGGGTTATTTATTTTTTATATTTATTTAATTAGTGTGTGTGCATGTGTGTGTGTGTGTGTGTGTGTGTGTGTGTGTGTGTGTGTGTGTGTATTTATCTATGGGTAGTAGGTTAGAAGGGCTGTTGGATTCCTTAAAGCTGAATTACAAGTCTTTGTGAGGATGTGAATGCTAGTATCCAAACTCCAGTGCTCTGATGGAGCATGTGCTACTTAAATGATGAACACTTTCTCCAACTCTGGTTTTGTTTTTTTGTTTTTTTTGTCTTTATTTTTTTAACCATATTGTCTGTGGCAATTTCATCGATGAATATAGTGTATTTAAATCATTTCTGCTCACTTCCTCTCACTTAGCTATTGCTGCCTGGAGGGCGGGGGTGTCAGCGTCCAGCAGCATAGGGCGCTAAGGGAAATCCAGAGTCAGCACATACTAGACTTTTTTATCTGAGGGGTTTAGGAAAAAAAAGACACTCACACACCCTCTTGATGGTTTCCTTCTTTATTTTTTCGTAACCTTCTATGTTCTTTTTCTACTGTATACTTTTTTTTACAGCTTATATGTCCCAACAAACATTTTTAAGCAATACAAGAATTGCAATGTGATTACATTCTATTTTTTAAGTCAATGATTATAATGAATGCAGGTAAAAGCATGTTTTCTTCTCATTTACATGATTAAACATTTTACATATTACAGGTGGAAAACAAATTATCCCAAGAACTCACATATAATCATACCCAAGCAACTTGTTATAGATTAACAGTGTAGGCAAGCAAAGTATTCTTCTCAGCCAGGTATTTTACTGGTAGGCTGCGTTTTGCACTTACAAAGAAATGGCCAATCAGTTTATTACTTATTTAGAAAGGTAATCTTATAAGAAATCTTAAAGTAATCACAAACCTAAACTTTTATATATGGAAAAGAATCAATCAGTTCTACTTTAAATCTTTGGGGTGCATACCCACTCATTAATAGGTTTTTATATCAGGAGACTGAGGGCAGAAGAAATGGGTATAAGGAATTAATCATTAACTGATCCTAGCAAGAAGTGTTTCAACTAGTAATAATTGGGCTGCTTTGTTCTTGTTTCCTGACCTTAACAAGTTCCTCATTCAACTATGTGCCTTTCTAAAATTTTAAATTGTCTTGTTGGGTTTTCACCTCAAAGCTATTTGACAAAAACATCTTAGTCTAACTTTAAGTTATTTTCAAAGCTTTGTTTCAGCTATGTTGAACCCCAAAACCTATGAACATATCTCCCAGCATTAAGATTAGAATTTAAGCCAGCTGGGCTACTGGGACTCAGTTGTTTTTCATAATCATTAATCTAAGCCACAGTCTATATGGTTCCTCAATAGTAACTCAAATGTTCCAGCTGTGTGACACTTCCTTGTTTATGGTTTTTATCATCAAAACTATTTAAACTAACATTACTATTATCAATTAGACAGCACAGCATAAGAAGAAAGCATCTTCATAGTAATCCACAGGTAAACGTGCATGCCCAGTAGAACAAGATGTTTGCATGAGATAAACACACTACATTACAGGCAGTGGGGATCTCCCCACACCCATTCGCACCATGCCAGATACCAGGGAAAGATGGCAGTGGCAAACATGTAAAGGCACAGCAGAGGCAAAAGACATTCTGGAGTCTGTGGTCTCTGGGCCTTGCCTATTCAACATTCACCCATCAGAGATTCGCCTCCTGGTGGGCTGACAGCGGAACTTCAGCTGCCACCTGCTGCCCCTCTGACATGGGCATTGGCACTTCGCTCCTCCCAGACTTCCCCAATTCACACATGCTCCTATAAAATTCAAGTCTCCTACATCTTTACTTTTGTATAACCCACTGAGAATTATTAGTTCTGCCCAAATGCACATGGATGTAGAGCTGGATCTTCCACAAGACCAAGTGCAATCTACCTTGTGTCACACCACTAAAGAGAATGAACTCCCCTCCCACAGTGGCCATCAACTGCCAGTAGTTCTCATTTGGAGTAGGGCCTCATGAGACTCCTATCCATGCTGGAGTGTTGACTGGCCAATCTTGTGGAGACAACCATGGCTACTGTGAGTTCATGAGTATGTTTTACAACTGAATCAAGTTCAAAAAATTGAAACTTAGCAAGGCCGGTTTCAGACATATGAGGCTGGGGAGTGGGGGTGTGGGGAAGCAGAATTTAAAATGATGAGAGGTCACTGGTGATGATCAGCACAGTATTTTATAAGACTGATAGTGAAAGTCTTTTCTAAGAACCAGGACTGAACTAAGTAGTATAAACCCAACAACTACACCACAATCCTGAGGCAGCATTGCAAAAACTTGCCTTGAAATGTAATGTGGTAAGTTTATTTTCACTAATTAAATTCAATTACGACCTTTAGGAATGTTTAACCTCTAACATAAAGGGTTATCTGTGAAAGCGTCCTTTCTACACTGTGCACCTTGTTAATATTTCATGCTCATAAAACAGCAGTATTGATTTTTTTTTATATTCTTCCATAACTTAGTGCATGTTCAAGCATAAATGCCCATAAATTCTTCCCATTCCACTTTTTAAGAAAACAAAAAGTAACTAGTAAGTATTTATCAAATACAAGAATGATGTTTCACTGTATACACACCATGGAATGAGCAAAGCTAGCTAATTAGTATGTATCATCTATCTCACATACTTACTTTTGTGGTAAGATCATTTACCAACAATTCTGATTTTGTTTTTCTGACACGTGATGGCAGGACCTTGTGCATGCTACAAAACTCTCGGCCACTGAGCTACCTCCCAAAAGATTGCTACAGGCACAATGCTGTATAATAAATCTCTTTAATTCTTCCTCGCTACTGAAATTTTGTCTCACATATTTTACAGAAACATTAGCACACTGTGCATAGTATTTCCATCTTGTGTTCTCAATTAGCAATATATTTTAGAAATCTATCTTTAGTAGTAGTAATAATAATATTCACTTAATAACATCTGCATTACAGGTACTCCTAAGAGTTGTATGTATTATCTCAATGTTCAAAACACACAATAAAAACACTCTAAAAATACTGTGGCATCATTCTATTTTATAGGTGAGAAACTATTAGTGCTGTTAGTTCCACTACTTCTAGTTTTGTTTCTTTATGTCTTATGGTTTATTTGTTTTTAAAATAAAATTTTGCAAGGCTAGAGAGAGATGGATCTCTGGATAATAACGCTTGCTGTGTAAACAGTAGGAAGAGAATTAGAATCTCAGCACCCACATAAAAAGCCAAGTGTGACCCCACATGGGCCTACAAGAGAGGAGAACTGCAGGGGCTCACTGGTCACTGGCATAGTTCCAGGCTCAGTGACAGAATGTGACTCAAACGATAAGGTATACAATGACAGAACAGGACACCCAGTATCGATCTGTGGCCTCCTCATACATACACAGGCCTGCATACCTGCACAGGCATATGCATACATATCACACACATACATAATACACAGAGAGTATTTTCACATCAGTCAATCACATTTTGACTGGAAATTCCTTTCCTTCTCTGAGTTTATGTACTAGGTCTTTTACATTTTTACATTTTTTGTGTTGTACTATTACCATCCTTTTATTTAAAAATGGGAACTTAAATGATTGTAGATGGAGACATAGATTCACATAGGTTTTTTTCTTCTTAATGATAATTATCTAGCACAGTTTGTAGGAAATCCCAGTTTCCTTACTATCTGGGATTCTATTTGGTCAGTTACTTGACAAATTCATTCAGTCTATTTCTAGACTTTCTATCATTTCTAAGTTTGACTCACCAGAGTTCTCAGAAAGGATCTTTCCATAGTTAAGAAGTACAATACCACCATTGTTAAGTGATAATAAATATTAAATCATGAGCAGAATAAAAGTGTTAATTGGTTTAAATTGCTCTGAAGAAAAACTGTGGTATTGAGGATTTCATGACTGTCTGTAGTTGAATGCTAAATTTTAAATCCTAAAGAGAAATACAGGAGTGTAAGGAAATCTGCTTTGGTTCTATTTCACTGCTGACAACTTTGTGGGAGATAAGTCACAATTTTTCCTAGAAACTTACAGATAATTACTTTAATTATATTCTGGAGGGTGAAATTAAGACAAAGTCTCATGTGTCCTAGGCTGGCTGTGAACTCTCTGTGTAGCTAAGAATGACCATGAACTTTTTCCTGATTCTCTAGTTTCTTCCCTCCGAATGCTAAGGTTACAGACTTAGGTTGCCATAGCGATTTATGTGGTGGTGGGAACTGAACCCAGGGCTTCATCAATTTTTATTTTTATTATTTTTTTCATTTAACATATTTTATCATATGTTATTGATATTTAACATATGATAAAATATTACCATATATTTTATATATTATTATATGATATATATCATATATGATATATCATATTATCATATAAACATAATATATTTAATCCTCAAACTCCTCCCAGGTACCTCATACCTCCCTACCTACTCAACTGCATGTTTTCCCTTTCTTCCTCTCAAAGAAAAATCTAAAAGTTTGTCTATATTTGTCTTTTTTATTAAAGTTTACAAAATAATGAGTTGAATTATGACAATTTCATATGCACATATCATTATATCTTACTCATAGGCACACCCCTACCACTCAGTCTTTTTTCCATCTCCCACACTCACCAATCTCCTCCTCTTTTACTTGTCATTTGGGAGAAAAATTGATATTTTTAAATCTCTACTTCATAAAGAGATTTTTTTTTACTTAAAGATAAAGGAAAGGATAACACTGGCTACAGTTTGGTGATGGAGGGTTTTCTCAAGGAAATCTGTCTCTACTGCTCTATATGTTAAGGTTATTTATCTCCTTGAGGCCAACTACATAAAGCAGGAAGAAAAGTGCATCATTTGGAATGTAAGTTCTTATGAACAGACACAGTCTCACACAGTCTTGATACTCTGTGTTTATTAGACCATAACAGAAATGAGACCAAAGGTTGCAAGTTTGAGTCATTATGGAAGCAGGGATAAAGATAGAGGAGAAGTTCTCAGAGATTTCCTCAAGAAACAGAATCTAAAATGTACCCCATTCAGAGAAAAGTCTGAAACTTTCAGATTCTGATCATGTTGCAATACTCTTGACAGTCTAGCATATGCTAGATGTCTCAAATGGTACTGTGCCCAAAATAAACCCTCAGCATCATAAGGGTTTTCTATGAGACTCACAAGACAAAGCTGTTCTACTCAATATGGTTGACTACCATGCAACACACATTAAAGCCAGTGAATGAAGAGATGAGGTGATGGGGCACAGACTTCTAGAATGGGATACAATTCTCTCTGCAATGACGGGGAGCACATGTGAAGTGTTGACAAACAAAGACTTTGAGCCTTAGCATTCAAGCTTGAGCCTTAAAATTCAAGTCTTCCCTGAAGGGCCCCCATGTAGACAGACCCTGAGATTTAACTCCTTCAGCATCAAAATCGCCTACCTCCCAAGTCACATCATTGTCCAGAAACAGAATATCCCAAGAACCATCTGAAGACATTCTTTACTATGCAATGAAGGAGGAAGGTTTGGTAACCTAGATGTGCCAAACAAGCCTTGCCCTGATCATTAGTATCTTCATGAGCCAATAAATACATTTGACCTTTAAAACTAGTGAACAAATTTTGTTGGCCCCATTTTACAGATGAAAAGTCAGAGTCAACAGTTTAAAACTGTGTTCAGGTCAGGCCTCTGTGGTTCATATCATAGTACATCCACATTGTGGTACTTAAGTATATTATATAGAACTTCTTAACCAATGGTTTTCTCCCCTCTGCTATTTGGATAGTCTCAGAAATAATGTTTGTTTTCTCTCCTTTTTAATTCTTAATCACACAGCAGTGCCTAATTTACAAATAGGTGATAAATGTATATGACAATCCATGACCTGAAAGTCCAAATTTATGCTGTCATCCCCAGAGTCCCAGACTGATATAATTTCCTTCCTAATAATGATCAGATAAAACAAAACAAACCTGCAAGCAAGTGTATCTACCCTACTAACCTAGAATTTTATAAGGTTCCAAACTATTCTTCAGTGCTGAAGGAGACCTTCAACAACTTAATTTAGGTAAAGAGGGGCTGGAGAAAGCTCAGCAATTAGTGTCTGCTTTCTCCAGAGCACCCAAATTCAGTTCCCAGAACCCATGTCAGGCATCTCTTTACCACCTGTAACTCCAGCTCCAAAGGAGCTTATGCCTTACTATGGACTCTGAGGATGTAGCCTGTATGCAAACATGTGATAACACTTGTACAGAGACACACTCATATACATCATTAAGTTTTTTAATTTAATTAAAAAGTATTATTCTGTACAAATATCTTAATTGTGAAGAGAGATAATACCCTCATCTTTAATTATGAACAAAACCTTTAGTATGGAATTAGGCCAAATACACAGCATCCATGTTTTCACCTTTTCACAAAGTAAATGCACCACTAAATGTCTTTATTGTCAAGTTGGTGGGCATAGAGTTGAGATGCTCAAATGCAATGACCACCTCTGAGCTCTTCCCACTTTATGGAAAGAGTAAGTTGAGTCTCACACTGTTCATATGAATATGTAGAACTTTGTTAAGATACATATTTTAAGTCAGAACAATGAATAATTCTCCACTGGTACAGGTATTGCTGTCTTGAGGCCATAATTTGAAAAGAAAGTCAAAAAGCAATATAAGTTATTGTATCCTCCTTAGTCTGTTCTATAGTATTGACTTGCTATCATAACACTGTTTAAACCGATAAGAAAAACTCTACATTTCTTTTCCATACCTTCCTTCAGACAGAACATGCTAAGGCAAGGACTCCTAAACTTCTCAAATCAACCTGACTGACAAAAACAATAAGCTTGAATCCATCATATAAAGAATCTGTACTTTGCCTGTGGTTGATATAATCACAGTGCAGAAGCTCTTTGTATTTAATGTTTCTTTACTTTTTATAATACATTCAAATGCTTGTTCCTTTCTCAAAGTAAGTGAATGGTAGTTATTTCCAAAATTAGGGAAACCCTCCTGTAATCATTCAGAGTCCCACACTGCACAGAATTAAGTCTTGGGAAGTGGACAGGCATCAGCACTTCACAACTCAATGACTGAGTGTGAAATAACAATTTGTGCCTTCATTATCTCATTTCTTGAGGCTAATAAGCAGTGTTCTGCACTTGACAGTGAACAAAATCTCCACCTCAAACAAGATGTGCCCAGGACTTATCAATGTTTTTTCTGTGGCTTTTGCATTTCCAAATACCCCTGCATCAACAAAGATAGCCCATTTGTTTCACTTTGTGAAAACTCTTGATTTTTCCCCAGGACTTTCCATTTCATGCCGTGTGAATTTTATTAAGATTGCTTTCACAGAAGCTAAGTACTGGTTGGATGGGCCCGGAGGGATGGCAGTCACAGCCTGGGCAATGTCGGAAGTCTCTTGAGACATTTCTTTGCTACTAAAATCCCCTTGGAGAGTCATAGGGAAGAATCCAAATTGTCCAATAGTTTTTGTCTCATGAATATTTTGACATTGTAACCTGGAAATCTTTCAATGATAGTAACTTAAAACTGGCAGCATAGAAACGTAGCTAGGTCTTCATATTAGATTCTATTATCACATGGATATAGATACTCTTCAGTTATAGGCTAACGCTGGGCTAAAGTACTAATTAAAATAAGATTTTATTTTATAATTAGTCTTTATTAATAAAACTATCTGTAAATCTATTGTCTAATAATTTTCAATGAAGACTATCTTATCAAGTGATTATCATTAAATAACTGAAAATGAACTTAAATTTTGATATTTCTACTAGAATACCTAGTAAGAATTTCATTGTTATTATATGTTGTTACCATAGCACTAACTATATTCTTCTTCCTAATTCATAACATAAAAGCATAACTGTTTGTTTCATGCAAAAATAGATCAACTCAACCTTTCCCTATGGTAGATATTTTCTCGATGACCTCTAAACTTTAATTATTATTAGTTCCAAACTTTATGATCAACGTAGCTAACAACTTTTAACACTCCGAGTATATTAAGCAACACTGTAAACTGTTTGCCAACTCTTTTACATTTAAGGTTGTTTGACTTGGTTCTATTATTCCAATTTTGGAAATATTGCAGAGATAGGTAGGTGAGCATCTTGCCTAAATTTACACCCCTGCTACTGTCAGAATCTATGTTAAAGTCAAATATTCTTAAATTCAAATAGGGTATGTGTGATAGACATTAAAACTCCTTTTCTTTGCCCAAAAGGTAAAGCATATGGTAGCTATCTTTGTGCGTACGGAAACCCCGCTGTCAATATTCAGACTTCCACACTGAGCATGTCTAAATCCTTTTCACTTGTTCCTGCACAGTTTGAAAAGCTTTTAAAAACTTGAGTACACATGAATATTCACCTTTAGTTCCCCCTAATGTGCCATTTGGAGATGCATGTATTGAATGATTTGTCCAAGAATGAATTAGCATGGAGGAGGAAACCTGAGAGTAAGAGCATTTTTTATATAGAAACTGTTGACATACTTGAATCCACAGAGACCCATCTCTTTATCTCTTTTTTTCACAGGATGTGTGACACAGGAGAAGGACTATTCACTTTTCAAACAAGGGAAGGAGAAATGATCTATCAGAAGGTCCACTCTGCAACACTGGCCATAGCTGAGCAACATGAAAGATTAATGCTAGAAATGGAGCAGAAGGCCCGGGTAAGGCTCCATCCCTGTAACCTAATGCTTGTAAATGAATCTCCCTGGGCTGATGCATACTATATTTCTATGAGTCTATTTGTGCAGTGAATGGTGTCTACCCATGCTCTGCCCATTACCAAACCTCTAATGTCTGCCAATATCCTACTCACTATATCAGAAGTTATTTTTGTCCAGGACTTAGAAGACCTGCTCTCCATATATCTGTGCATGACCTGTTGTATTGGTTACCCAAAGCTGTGTGCATTGCTAGAGAATGAGGCAAGAGTTGAAATTTGTTACTTACACTTGTTTTAAGTGTCCATATTATCATAGAAGAATTTTATTATATTTTCATGAATAAAACATTGAGAATTATTTCAATAGACTACAATTATTGGTCATGAAAATGAAACACAGGATCATGTTTGGGCTCCAAATTCACTGCCCAACATCACTGCTCACAGATTGTACTCCTGGGCAGGGTACTAAATCTGTAAAAGTCTCTCTCTCCTGTGCAACAGAGCTATAGTAGTTCCATTTAGTTGCCTGATACATACACATGCTCATGAAACACTTCAGCTTATGATGGTGACAGCATACATGTTGGTTTTGAATACTTGAAACATTGCAATATCTGTGAAAAAAGCAAGTTATTCAGCCTACATGTTGTGACAGCTTATCATTCACACTCTTTCAAGGATGCCTAACAATCTTGAGCCAATTTTCTTTTAAATAAAAAATCATTAAATCAGTTGGGGCTGCTGTATGCTTATCACAGTCTGATAAACCTGGGGAAAGAGTCAGACAGTTATCACTAAAGACTTAGAGATGATGGATACCTGTACAAAAATCTCAGACATTCTAAAGTTGTGGTGTGTTCCCTCTCTATGAGTCTCAGATGCTCAAACTGTGGACTCAGTGAGGCTCAACAATGGAATTCATCAAATCAAATGTAAAGAGAGCATTTGAATGAGATTCCATATCAATTTTACAGGTATGCTTTTCTGTGAAGCTTAATGCTAGTAAAATTAAATTACTTCCTATCTAGTCCATTCTTCAGAATAAGCTAATCTAACACTTTTCTGAGAGCAGTCTACCTCAGCTTGGTAACTTCTCAAGAACACTAAGTTCCAAAACTGGGAGGGTTCCCAGTCTCCAAGATATTATTTTCCCCTTTAATATACCTCCTCTAAAAATATAAAACTTTCCAACAAGCATGAAAGACCATTTCAGCACTCTGTCTGGTCCCTGTTTTCAATTTAAAATAAGATAAAGTTCTGTGTGAAAACTAGGCAAAGTACAAAATAGGTGTTAAAATAGTATCTAAAATCCTCTAAGATACAAAAAGTTGGCACTGTATTTACTATATGTACATATCTACTATAAGAAAGAATGGTGACAGTGAATTTCTAATTTGTTTTGTTTTCAAACCAGGCCATGTGATATTACTATTTAAATTATTATGTACTTTCATATACTTTCAAAGACTTTTGAAAGATTAACTAACCAAAAATTCTATAATCAATGGATGCCCTAAACATAAAGTTTACAGGCAATTGAAAGCATTTACTCTTACCTTTTTAATGATACATGATTTATGAATTTATAGACTTGCACAAAATACAATAAAAATAGTGTCTCAGCTGCCATTTCTTCCTGAAAAGAAGAAATTCAACAGGATCTTCTAATAACATTTGGTTGTTAAAGCTGGTTTTACCATTATTAAGAGTTCTTCACTAGAGCCTCCTCAGCTGGTGTATTTTGATATGTCTCCATTCATCTAAAGCAAGCCATTTTTTTTATTGTCACTTAAAAGGGCTGATGAGATAGTTCAGCAGGTAAGGGTGCTTGTGGTGAAGTCTGACAACCTGAGTTCAATTCTTGGAACCCACATAGTGAAAGGAAAGAATCAGTTCCTAAAATCTGTCCTCTGACATCCATCCACGTCATGACAGGTGCACATGCATGCACACTCATGCACACACATAAGAAATCCTCAAAGAATTAATGCAAATATTTTAAACACAGCAAGAAAAGAAGAATTTTGCTTAGGGTACATTGGAGAATTAAGCCAGTATACTACATTTTAAACTGGAGCTATTTCTGATACATTACTAATATTTATCTCATTGATACAATTATTTAATTTAGATATTTAAATAGAATGGCATATCTAGAATCCATTTCTATCTCGTAGATAACAATCTTCTTTCTAGAACTATAGAAAGTCATCAAATTTCATTTCCAAAAGATGCTCTGCTATCAAGGCACCATATTGCCCAGGGGAATGTTGACCTCCCTTGTAAATGAAACCATCCATCAGAGGCTCAGAGACACATGCTCCATGTTACACCCTGCTGAATTTGAATACAGTTCTACCCATGATAGACAGGAAAGTCACAGATGTCCCTAAACACACAGACATTTATTTTGGAAGATCTCAAAGGGAGTGAGAGGAGGAAGGATATAGGAACCTATTTTTTAATTCTTTTTGTGTTGTTTAACTGGCATTATAGACATGGTAAAATGCCTATGGTTTAAACAATAACCGAGGAAAACATGAATGAAAGAAAAATGTTTTCCTGATACATTATCAAATAGAAGTAAATAAAAGAAAGGTATTTTGAGTAGTAATTTCTAAACTTGTGATATCACAGGTAACTTAAAAGCCTATTTGAGATCTCCTCATACAGAAATTTATGCTTTATACTTTTGTAAAAGAAATCAATATTTATCTGGGCACATGCCTTTAATCCCAGCACTTAGGAAGCAAAGGCAGCTATTATGAGTTCAAGACAAGCCTAGTCTACAAAGTGAGTTCTAGGACACCCAGGATGTTATACAGAGAAACCCTGTCTATAAAAAGAAAATAGAAATATCAATATTTAAAATGATTTTTTTCTGAAATCCTTATTTTCATTGTCACAGGGAAGACAGGATAGAAAGAGAAGGGAGTGAGCTCTGCAATAAAGTAATTTAAATAGCCATAGAAACTGAATGAACTCACCCTTCTCCAATTAAACTTTTCTGAAGCACTTACTAGTCATTCATCACCACTCATCTATGAAATGATCTTCTATCTAAATAGTTACATGATGTGCTCTATCAGCAAGTAGATAGCATGCCAGTCTCATAGGCAGTTGCGTGATCTGGAAAGCACTACCATATTGCATCAATTCCAAGATGACAGATTTGGTTTTGTTTCTTTTTCCTTCTTCATTTTAGCAGCTCTCACTCAAATGTAAGCCATAGTTTGAGTGGCAGAACCAATCATTTGTAGTGCTTAGTATAATAAAGGTTTGACTTAAAATGGATGAAATTTTAGAGCATATGAAATATAGTGATAGTTTTTATAGGTGGCAAGCATATACTCATTTATAACTTTTGAAGGAACTACAAGGACTCCCATATGGGTTCTATTCTTAGCAGTTTGGCTTCCACTGCAGGATTACATTAAAACATTCTTCTTGGACACATTCTGAGGGAGTTCTATCAGAATGAGAAAGATAAAGTTTTCCACAGCAAAAGTATGAAGAACTTGGAAGCATCTTACTATGGTGATGCACAGAACATCTTTAACATACTTGTCTGGGTATAGTCGCAGAAGCTTTGAAAATTCTAGGAATCATATGCATATGCATGGGGCAAATGATTTCTTTTAAAACTAATGCAAAAGCTGGAGAGAGGCTCAGCAGTTAAGGAGCACTCACTGCTCTTGCGGAGGACCAGGGTTCAGTCTGCAGCACCCACTATTGCTTGTAACTCTAACTCCAAGGAATCTGGTACTTTCTTCTGGTTTCCATGGGTACTCACACATACACACACATATATGCACAAACACACATGTGTGTATACACACACACAAGTAAAAATGAAATGAATCTCTTTAAAAGAGTAAATGCAAACAAATTTACTTTTCAAAGTTCAAGACTCAACTACTCAACATTAATAATAATCATAAGACAAGAGCATCAGTTATTAATGACAATAATAAAGTATCTATTTTGAAATGTCAAAAACATATCCATGAAATTTTTCTCCTTTTGATATGCATTGATTGTAATTAACCAACACGACTCAATTAAAATATACCACTATGGTCAATAATGAATGTAAACTTATGACCCTAAATAATCACTTTACTTATTAGTGTTTCATTTCACTAAAAACACTAAAAAAAAAATAGTTAGTTTTTTATAAACATACATGATAGAATATATGCACATGAAAATCACACATTTTCTCAGAAATGAACAATAAAGTGGACATGGCAGAAACCTATATGTAACTTATCTGGTCACTGAGGCTATAATACAGTATTGACACAAAAAGATACTTCACTCTCCTTTAACATAGAACGAGTTGTAAATAGTTCAGATGCCACTTTAGAGACAATGTGTGCATGAAGTTTAGAGAGGGGAGGAGGAGGATAGATATTTCTTACTTCTAATCAATCAAAGCTGTTACTATATAAGAAAAGGGGCTGCCTAATACAAAAGATCATTACTTTCATGTTGAAGGTGTGTCTATTCCTTTTATTTTATCGCTGGAGCTAAATAACAATGAGAAACCCTTATCAGATACTTTTCTTAAACGAAACAATAGATTCCAAAGGTTAAAACAACTCAGCATACAAATATAACATTGCAAGTTCAAGGCTACCTTATTTCAAAGCAAACAATCAAAGGCAAATAAATCTTAAGAAAAGTCAAGATAGCATTTGATGGGTGAGAACGGGTGAGCTGGCATACACCTAGAATCCTGGCACTTGGGAGCCTAAAACAGGACAATCACAGATTCAAAGGCATTGTAGCAAGTTCCTATTTGACAAAGTAAATTCCGTGGGAGGATAACCAGTCTTCTTTTGGTGAAGGTAATCGCATCTCTGTGTCCTGTGGTGTTAGGTGAAAGCACCTGTGGTATGTGGAAGTGGCATTCACTAGTGAGACTAAAGGAGCCACGTGGTATGAAGCAGCTTCTTTATCTACCTCTTCCTATAAGAGGTTGTGGCAATAACTAATTTTGGAAAGTTAGTATACAGACAGGGCTTTCTTGAAAACTTGGAGATAACAAATTCATATAGAGGCTAACAAAGAGAAATTAGCTACGTGTGTAAATGGGATAAAAAATGCATCTTATCCCAGCTTTCAGTACTGAAAATTACTTACAGAAAGCATTATCTACTTCAAGTTGTAAAGGAGCAAAATTGTGATGTAAACAACCTTGAGGTTTAGTGTGTAGCATGTATTTATCAGTATCCTTATGTTAAAAGAGTAGTTCTGTAAATACATCCACCCTCTAATTTACACTTGGGATACTCTAAGGATATGCAGAAATTCTTTAATCACTGTGCTGTTGGAGACAAAACATAAGGCCTCCCACACCAACCTTTATCTCAAGGCTTTTTTTTTCCATTCTTTTTATTTTGATTCGGGGTTTCATTAATTGTCCTTGGCTGGCCTTGATCTCAGAAACTTCCCACCTCGGTGTCTTGAGTAGCTCAGATAAGCATGGAACACCAACCCTGGCTTGAATGCACATGTATTCTTAAAAGTATCATTGATTTTAAAAATAAAAGAACATTGTTAAAACTACTTCTTTTAATGCCATTAGTCTAATGTTAGAGTTTGTTTTATATTTTTTCAAATTACCTAAACGTAATTTGTTAGTATATAATTAAAACATACAGTAGTAACAATCACTGTTCCAAGCTAAATTAAAATAATATTCTATGAAGTTCAAATGAATGACATCAAACAATTTCCATTAAATGACTGTGTAAATTATATTTTATTTGTTACCTTGGAACAAACTCAGCAAAATGTCTTCTAATTCCTTCCCATTTATCTTGAATAAAATGGAAGATTAAGTGTGAGGTGTCCCCTACTGAAAATTAAGCCAAGTCTGTGAGAAACCAATTGCCCATAAACCATCAAACTTCAAAGGGTTGTTTTAATGACTACAAACAGTGCCAAGCATGGCTGGCTTACCATCCCTGGGGTCTCTGTTCACATACAATTTTAAAGTTTCATGAACTTGTTTCTAAGAACAAATAAAACATAGCATTCTCAACCGGGAGAGACTTGTACATACTTCTTTATTACAAAGCACAACATTTTTCTTTTTAAAACTGACATACATTTCACGTTACATGTTATATTAGTGTGGTTTTTGTTGTTGTTGTTGTTATTGGTGTCTTTGTAATAGTTATATTTTTACAGCATTTGTTCTTATCCATTCTCTCCTGTTTCAGACATATCAAAGAATGTATTAACTTATAACCCATGAAGCATTTAACTCATCACAGAGGTGTGATGGTTAGTGTTAATTTTTAACTAGACAGATCTAAAATCACCTGAGAGATAAGTCTGTGGGAGATTTTCCTGATTTACAATTCAAGGAGTAAGAGCCACCCACTGGTGGTGGCACCATTCCCTGACTGGGATCCTGGACTGTATAAATAAAGGAAGCAGGCTAAGAACAGCCTCGCGTTCACTGCTCGCTCCTCCTGCTGTGGTTGTGATATGGCAGCTGTGCTCATGCTGCCTGGACTTTCTCACCTTGGTGTTTGTATCCTGGAAGTATAAGCCAATCTTTTCTCCCGTAAGCTGCGTTTGTCAGAGTATGTCATCATATCAACAGGAAAAGAAAGATACTATCCTTTTCTAGTTTGAATCATTCATGTGTACACACAGACACTCACATGTACATGCAGGCATGCTCATGAATACACACATCCTTCTTAGCACTGCTCATCTCTGTCCTACATTTCCTCACCTGCCCACATTGATCAAATGTCCCTTCTATTTATTTTTTCCTTAGGTTTTTATTCTTCTATAGATCACCTTGGCTTAGACCAAACATGTGTCTTCACCTCCAATGTTGTTCCTTTGCTTGCTCTGTTTTTGCAAATGGTACTAGGATCTGTTGTTATATTACCTACCTATAGATCTCACATATATACAAATAAATAACATTTTTAATTGATTGCCCAAAAAAAGAACTAAAGCAGCTTGCTCATATAGGCATCAGCTTCATTTGTGTACGGAGCACTTTGGGCTGAAGTCATGTCCTTTGGCTTTGCTTTTATGGGCTGTGCTCTCAGGTAGAACACAGACATCTCTACTACTCTTCACACTTGGTTGAGCTGTGACCTGCACTCTTTTCAGACACTAAATAAGCATTTTCTGGTTCATTGCTCAGCCTCCCAGAGAACTAAATGTTGTTTCAAATGGTTACAACGAAAAGGAGGTGGCAGAAAACACTGGCAAGTGTTTCATAGGATTGATTTCTGCATCTCTGCTGAAGCATCCTTTCTGCATCTTAACCCTGCCTATGCAAAACAAGAAGCCGGTGGATGCTGCCTGCAGGAGAGTTAGTAGCTAAATACTCAGTGAAGCTGGCACAAAGGTCCAGAATTTATTGTAGTTTCTTAAATAATTTCTCACTAGATAAAACACACACACACACACACACACACACACACACACACACACACACACACACACACAGTGTAGCAGATTTCCCCAAAAGAAAAACTAGGAAACATGAAATCAATCCAGTTTCATTTATTAAAACATAATAATAAGACAGAAATGGTGTGCTGTTTTTCTCAACTTGACACAAGCTAGCATTACCTAGCAAGCAAACAAACAAACACCTCAATAGAGAAAATGTCATTGTCAGATTGCCCACAGCCAAGTTTATATGGTATTTTCTTGATAAATGATGGATGTGAGACAGCCTAGGCCGCTGAGGGTGACAACACCCCTAGGCAGGTGGTCCTAAACTGTATACAAAAGCAGGCTGATAAAGCCATATACAGCACAGCACATCAGTAAGCAGTGTTGCTCCACGGCTTCTGCTTCAGTTTCTGCCTTCTGGTTCCTGCCTTGAGTTCCTACCCTAACTTACCTCAGTGATGAAGAGTTTTAAAATGTAATAAAACCTTTCCTCCCTGAGTTGCTTTTGGTCACAGTGCTTTATCAGAGCAGTAGAAACCCCAATTGAGACTTTTTACAAATGGTCTCATAATTTTTCTTGTACATATATATGCAAATGTGTATATCTCTTTCTATTATAAATATAATTTTCTCTACTATGGCTCTCCATAGGCTAATTTTCAATACATTGTTTAAAGGTAATAAGGCAATTAAAAATTACTGGATAGATCATATTTGAGAATGTACATCTTCCTTGTTAGGTTACTTAAAGTCTTCTATATTAGTCTGGAATGGCTGTAAGTGATACTGTAGAGTGGGTGGCTTAACCAACATACATTTGCTTTTTCACAGTTCTGTAGTCTGAAAGTTCAAAATCAACATTGAACAGGTTTAGTTTTTTCTGATGTCTCAATGCTTACCTTGTAAATGTCCATTTTCTAGTTGTGTCATTCCATGGCCTTTTCCTATGACTATTATACCCTGGAGTCTCTTCCTCTTTTTATTAGGTCACTATCCTCTTGGACTAGGGTTGTGCCCTGTGGTCTTCTCTTGACCTTAATTAGCCTCCTCACAGAACCTGCCTCTATATATGATCACACTGGGATATTGTACTTCAAGGCAATTGGTGAGAACACAATTCACTCCATAACAGTACTTTATACAGGCATGAATAATGAGTGACACTTTGGTGTCCAGGAAAACAATTACTATGTGCAAGAAAACATAGGTAAACAGGTCAAGAAAAATCCATAACCAACTTTTAGATTCAGATGTCTCTCTTTTTACAAATAAATAGAAAGTAACTAAAGTTAAGGCCCAGTAATGAAGAATTGAGTGTAGCTAAAGACACTGGCAGCATGGAAAGGGAGAACTATGGCAACAAGAGGTGTGATGCCTCAGATGTGTAAGGGGGATTTTCTGCTGGCTTCCTGGTATTTATTTTCAACAGTTACCATATGCTTATTGTGTTTCTATGATACTCAAGACTGACTATTCGGTGTAAAAAATGTTTACCAAATTAAACTACAGAAGGAAAATGACTTTCATTGAATTTCAGAATTCTCTATTTTATGAAAAATAATAAATTAGATTAGGTTTAGAAAGTAGTAAAAATGAGATAACAAACAGAACTATGATTAGTATGAATTCACTTTAGCTGATGTTATTAATGGCATTGCTGACATGAATTAAATAAAGATTTGTGTTTAATAAACTCCATGTTTCATACAAGAAGTTGGCTTCCTCTCTCAATAACACCACCATAAAATGAAACCTGCCTCTACTTCTATACAATAGTAGGAGATGAAGTTTACCTCTGTGAGCATATTTGATGGTATCTAAATATGGGTAGCCCTGCACAGGGTTGGGACATTGGTAACAAGGATGCTGCAGGTACGGAAAGTGCTACTTAATCTCAGCACAGAAAACAAAACCTGTTTCCCTCCACATTCCTCCACATACCAAACAAAGTACATGGAACATGGGTGTGAGGAGCATGCACACTGTGTAAATAGGGAAGAGAGCTTGAAATATATCATCTGAGATATGTAAGAATCAGCTGCAAAGTTGCTCTGGTGGCAGGCTTTCAAAGAAACTGAGTGTGTTGATCTTGTATAAGATAGCAAATTCAGATTACTCCAAATTCCATGTTCTGATGTGATAACATTTCATGAAGATTTTTATGGCAACAGAACAAGGAACATCATAAATTGAGGCATTTTCCAAATACAGTAGTGGTGGAAAAGTCACAGCGAAGCTGAGATCTCTCTGCTATAGGCCTCAGAAGTTATCTGATGGAATTCTTAGCTTTTGGGATGGCAGTTAGCAAAGAGGCCTGTTTGTACATTGCTCAGGTCATGTTAAAGTAACAAAAACCAAATAAAACCATTTCTGTATTTTTAAAACAATATGAATAAATAAGCATAAATTTCTTTCTTAAAATTGCAAATCCATTCCTTTTTTGTTTGTTAATCATATGCCCCAGGGAATGATGTAATCAGCAAACCTCAAAACAGTACATTCAAAATACAAACACATTTAGCTCTCTCTCTTATCACCAAGGTTCTCAGAGAGAATATTCATTCAGTATGTGCAAGAAAATGATGCATTAAAGAAAGCAGCCCTGCACAAAGGTGGGAGGAGGTGTCAGGAAAACTCTGAAAATGGCTCTCTTGTGTTTGGCACCTTTTCTAGGACATGTCACTCTGACAGCCTGCTCCTTCGTTTCTTGAATTACTTCACCATTCTATACATTGGGAAACACTGTGGGCAATGTAAATAATTCTCAACCACTGAAATGCAAACCAGTTCACAAGGTGGCCTGCAACTGATTATCCCCCGGGTACTTGCTATTGTTCTTTCTCCATTGGCAAGAAGCCATTGAGATTCTTCGTGCCCCTCTTAATCAGTCAGATTCCATTCTTAAGAAGAATATATATAGATATATTTTTTCTTTTTGATGTGTGTTTTAATATTTATAGTATCACGTGGTATGTGTGTGGTGTGTGCACATGTGTGACCGGGTGAGTACCTGGACATAGAAGCCAAAAGACCAACAGATACCTGTTTTATGGCACTCCAACTTATCCCCTTGAGACA
Organism: Peromyscus maniculatus bairdii; assembly: GCF_049852395.1. Lineage (NCBI taxonomy): Eukaryota > Metazoa > Chordata > Mammalia > Rodentia > Cricetidae > Peromyscus > Peromyscus maniculatus. The sequence goes on along the minus strand of NC_134870.1, from coordinate 80,634,409 downwards.
GGACCTCTTACCAAACCTGCAGTACACTCTTGGATGAGAAGATAAACCCACACGATCCTGTTCAAGTGTTCGCTCCTGTGGCACTGGGGTTACAGGAATTCACCTGGCCATCCGACTCTTACACAGGTGCTAGGCTTCATTCTTGTGCAGCAAGCTCTTTAACCCATTGAGCTATTTCCTTTCTTCCTTACATATTTCCTTGCTGTTTCCTTGGTTTTAATAATTTTCGTACATTTATACAATGAAATATGATCTTATCTACATTATTTTCCTCCTGCAAATTTCCCCGTATCCCCCCAACATGCCCCTTTCCAATGTTCTCTCCCTGCCTCCCTGCCTCCCTGCCTCCCTGCCTCCCTCCCTCTCTCCCTCCCTCCAAGTCCAGTCAGTGCTGTCCCTATGTGCGCATCTGTGGGGCCATCCACTGGAGCATGGGAAATCTATCAGTGGCAATTTCACTCCTGACACAGTTACCATTGAATGGGGAATTACATGGATATCTTTCACACATTCTTCTTTCTGTCACTCACATTTAATCCTTGGCATTTTAAAAGGTTGATTTGAGCTTGATATCTCCAGGAAAGCCTAAGATACATTTTCCTTCTCTTTTAGCTTCAGACGAGCTTGACTGAACCAATGACGTTATCGAAATCCATCTCTCTTCCACGTAGTGCATACTGGCATCACATTACGCGTCAGAACAGCGTTGGAGAAATCTACAGCTTGCAAGGCAAGTAGCTCTACAGTGGCAAAAGGACACTGACTGCCACCCACTTCCTCCTGTGGGAGAGTCCTACAAATGCCTGTGTATTTGCATTGCTCCCTTTTCTTTTGTTTTCATTCATCAACTGTCTCAAGGCACAGGAGGAACTGTGAGGTTCACCATGACTTTTTAAAAACTATCATTTTATACATGCATGCTATAAAGTGATTCCTAAAATTATTGTGGTGGATAAGGACAAAATTTGGCAGATGTTGACTAAAACATTATACAAAGCACATAGTGGAAAGCTGAAAGCTGAATGCTGAAGTCTTTGTTGTGCTGTTTTACAAAGGACTTCTTTTCCAGCACCTTTTATTCTTCCTAGGATTAAGCATCTGGTTAGGAGATGGTTTCAGGCTTGGTACTAAAATGCTTCACGAACTTACCCATTGAAACTTTCAGGTGTAGCCAACATCTTAGCGGGAAGACCCACTGAGGAGGGGCAACATAAAAGGGGTGGAATGTAAGCAGGATGCCCCTGTGGTTTTCCCGGTGACCAGCTAACAAATATGGGAATGGTTTGCTGGATAAGGGGACTAGAGAGGTATCAGACAACTGATGTACAGCCACAGAAACCTTGCCATTACCCTTTCTATCCTTTCTCTTTTATTTTAAATGATTACTGTTATCCTTCATATAGAATATTCTCTCAGGAGGAAGAAACTTAAGAATAATTCTGAATTGTGTCACTGAAAACACATATTATGCTTGAATGAGGTAGGCACCTAGTAAAATACCTAGTGAATGCATAACTATTAAAGCCATAGTTTGGAGTTTCTGTTCATTTTCTTGCTTTCTTTCTATACTTTAGCTTTTGTATTTATTAACAGAACTAATTGATTTGCTACACAAAAATTATATTACAGGCAAAGTAAAACAATATGAATGTTTTATAGTCTTATTTGCTTGCCAGAGTTGCAGAGAGATGAATGAAATTTGATTACCAAGAAATGATTAAAAATTCGTTCTTCAAGGAAAAGGAGTTGGAAGGATTTTAGTCATTTATAGAAGGCAATTGCATTTTATACTTTAAATGGCCATTTAAATTTATGGCTGACTTGATACTTGTTCTTAAGACAGTGTTTTTTAGTGTTACCTATTTTGGTGAGAAGATATTTATAATACTAAGGACTGAAGGTTAGGGAAAGCAAATGAAACTGTCCTAGGGAGTTCAGAAATCAGAGAAAGAGAACGGGAGTATGGCTTAGTACTCAAACTCTTGTCTAGAATGTTCCAGGTTTCCTGCTCTTGGTACCAGAAAACAGACAGAAAGAAAAGGACCAGGTGTGATGGTCCATAGGCATACAGGCAGTAGAGGGAGAAGGATCTATGTAAGTTTGAGACTAGCTTGTTCTTCAATGAGTTCCAGTTAAGCCAGAGCCACATCATAAGAATGTGTTATTAAACATAAAACATCCAGAGAGGTTCAAAGTGAGTTCCAGATAAGCCAGGGCTATATCATAAGACCGTGGTATTAAACAACAAAAAAAAAAGTCCAGAGAGCAAAATGAGTAAGTAAGTAAGTTTCTCCTTTGTCTACACTCCACTGCTCCCTAAAATAGTTCATAATTTTCTTTGATTGACCCTGCCTTTTGTGTTAAGGTTTTTAAGGTTATAAATATGGATATACAGATAGTACTATTCTCAAGCAGAAGTTGGAATATATGAATCAAATAACTGATATTAAATATCTAGGTAAAATAATATGACAGGTTAATAGAAAGGGTTGGAGGACAATTTATAAACTCTGCTTTGCTTGATGATTTGGTTATAAATTCCAGAATAACAGAAGGTTGTTTCCATGACCACTTAACTGAAGCTTTTCTCCAATGGAGGAGTTAATATTTAGACTGAAAAGTAGCTTTAGTTTGTTTTTGATGTGAAATAATTTCACATCAATAAAATAACTAGGGTAGGTTGGTTGAACTATCTCTTGAAACACTGCTAGACATTCTTTGAAGGACAATGTTAATTTTGCATTCTAAAATCTAGATATTAAGTATTTAAAATTTATTTGATTGGTTATTACTTGGTACTATATACATATAGACATATGGGTATATTTTCAACATAAATTCTATTTTATTAGCTGTGGGTTGACTGTTGCACTGCATTTTTCTAGACTAATACATCTTAACATTTGGTATAGCCTTTTTTTTAACATTATAACATACATAAGGGTGGTAATAATTATCTAGATAGCCAGGTAGAGATAAAATAAGTAGTTAGATTCAAAGATGGGCAGACAAAAGGTAGATAGATGATAGGTAATAGTTATAGATATGAACTTGTTAGGAACACTTGACAAAAACGAATTATTCTGTGATAGGAGTCCATGTAAGCAGGGGGCAGGAATCCTCAGAAGTTTTCCTCATTGGAACTAAATTCTACTGGAATCAGCATTAAATAAAATTACTGAAACAAGGGAGAAATAAAAATAGAAACAATGAACTTCAGTACCCTTTTGTGAATCTCTAATTTTAGCAAAACTGCATGTACAAGTCTGGTTATCTTGCATCCTTAGTTGTGACCCTGACTCGGCATCATTTCTTTTTCATAGTTGGCTGTCATTGTGCAGTTTGCAGAGGCTAGTAATGTGAATGTTACTTGTCAAGCATATCAGTCAGTTTTCATGCATACAGTCTCCATCCCCCACTATTCTCTGGTTAGCTGATTTGTTAATGTTTTGAAAAACAAAAACAAAAACACTGTACTAAGGTAATTACTGTACACCAAATAATAGAACCCATTCATTGTAAATTATATCTCATTGACTGCAAACAAGAAGCAGCCCAGGAGAGGAGAGGTTCTTTTACAGTTCAGGGAAACACGGTCACCATGTGTCAGCTGAAGCACAAGGCAGCTGGTCACACTTGGACTTTATTTGGGATGCAGAGCAAGAAGAAGGCTCCTCTCCACTGGCTTTCTCCTTTTATTCAGCCCAGGACCCAAGCACATCAGATCATTCTATACACATCCAAGACAGGTCTTCTCTCTTAAGTTACCCCTTTCCAAAATCACTATCATGGCTCAATCCGAGACTGTGTTTCCATGGAAATTCTAAATCCAGCAGAACTGGCAAAGAAGATTAGCTATTATATCAAGTAAACCATGGTTAAGATCCAGGAGTGCAAATTCATTTAGAATTTTCTCATCATATTTTTACATTCGAGCTATGAATCTGCAGATCAGTGTGGATTAAATTCAGTGAGCTTTCATTCAGAAAGAAAAGGAGAAAAGTTTTATGTGCTCCAAGTTTAATAGATTGGATTCGTTAATAAGCAGCACATGTACTAAAGCTGAAAAAAATTCATGGCCTGAAAACAAACTAATCTATATTAAACTTACATAAAACTTTGAATGCCTGTCAGCTCCTACGTTTTACACTTGGCTAAGTTTTGCTCTGTTCATTTCTTCGTATGTTGTCAGATACCCCTTTTTTTTTTTTTTTTTTTTTTTTTTTTTTTTTTTTTTTTTTTTTTTTTTTTGGTTTTTCGAGACAGGGTTTCTCTGTGTAGCTTTGCGCCTTTCCTGGAGCTCACTTGGTAGCCCAGGCTGGCCTCGAACTCACAGAGATCCGCCTGCCTCTGCCTCCCGAGTGCTGGGATTAAAGGCGTGCGCCACCAACGCCCGGCGTCAGATACCCCTTTAAAGACAAATATGTAAAAATAGTGAGATACAGCATTCTATTTTGTGACTGGAGAATAAGTGTCATAGAATAAGCTGGTCTCTCCATAATACTCCCTGAGGGTCCTCTGACAGAATGAGAGATTGTGGAGTCAGGATCAAATAAATGAGAAAAGAGATCAAGCCTCCCATTGTCCTGGGTGATAGATAGCTACTCTTCACCACCTTCACTCCAAGTAGCTCCTGATAGGTCAACTTTGTCCACTTTTCCTTGCAGAAGTGTACTTCTTTTTATTTTAAGAGGTAAAGATCTTTAATTTGTATTAGCAGGAGATTTATTGCCTATATTTATCTAACTTCCTCTCTGTCTATACAAGTGTTCATGTCACAAACATACAAAAATTCTTTCTCTAAAATCAAGGAAGTGTATACTATTGAAGAAAAGAAAACATGATTTTGAACTTTTGACTCTGAAATTATGTTTGAAAATTACTATTCTTATAAACTGTATGTTTACTTTTAAGCCATTGGGATAGATGTGGAGAAGGAAAGGGGGAGAAAGGAAAGAAAATTAGAAAATATTGAGGGGATGCATCGGCCTGTTTCTGGTGTTTCAGTAACAGCTCATAGAAAGATGAACCTCTTCTAGAAGCAACATTTTCTAATAAAATAAAGATAGAAGGAGAAAGAGTAATTGGCAGGGGAAGACTGAGAGGGGACATTGTTGCTGAACATAGACATTTCCTATTACTAGTCATTAATTTAGCAGGCACACAAACTGTTCTGAAATGCAGTAAGCTGCCCCTTTAACCAGTTAGCTCAGTTTCTCCACTCTTCACCTGCTGCTTTCCCACTAGGATTAGTTTTTCTTCAATAAACTGTACTGAAGGGGGAGTTGAAGTGGTCTCAGAGAATGTGCTTTGTGGGGCACGCTATTCTTAATTTTCTGATATATGTAATCTCTTATTTTCATATAAAATTAAATGAGATAGATATACTTTGCATTGTTTCTGAACAGTTTGAACAAAGATGATTGGGGCTCCATCTTCTGCAAAGGTGGGAGCTTTAGAAGTTCTGCTTTCATTAACACCGATTAATATCCAAATACCAGCTCTGAACTGCACGCCCTCTTCTGCCCTCTGTGTGTCCGTAATTAAGCTACAGACCACCAGTGTCAGCACCGAAGCTTACCTAATTACACCAAAGGCATTTGATGCTCACGGAAAGGGCATCTGTGGCTCCAATTTCTCAGAAGGACAGGACAGAAACAGACAATTAGAATTAGAGGTAACCTTCAGAAAATGCTAAAGAAAATTCCAACATAGACTAGTGAGGTAAATTAAAGGCTTTATTTATTCTTCAGTTAGCTATGACCCTCTGTCCTTCTTTACATTCAATTCAGTTTTACATTTGAATTCTGTATAATTTTCCCATTGATATTTTTCTATTTAAAATTTCATCATGACACGTTTTCCCAATTACAGAGTAAAAGCCTTCTTAAACTTAAAAACTAATACAGAAATTTGCAGGAAAAGTAAAGAGTAGTCTACATTGCTTCATTCCTATATTCAGATTGTATGTTTTGGGAGTAAGCAGGCAGAACAGTCAGAAGTAACCAAATACATCAACATTCCCCAGGGGCAGCAGCATGCTCCTGGCGATTTAGTAACAGCTTTTAGAAATACGACTCCTCTCCCAGAAGCGACACTTTCTTCCTACTAAACCCCACTTATGGAAATTTAGTGCATATCCTTACCTTAAGAGAAGTAAGTCGAAACAAAAAGTGCCTCTCTGGATATCACTGTTTTGAGATAAATTAATAAGTTGCACCCCAATGTTGACATCATAAAAATGTACAAAATATCCCCACTGTGAAATGTTTCTTATCTCCTATAGTCATAACTAATCAGCCCCTCTTCCCTGCTCTCTGAGGCACTAATGCATAACTTTACATCAGTGTATTTGCTTAAATCCTGCTTCTTCCCTTAGGCTGTCATCTAGTGACATTGTGGATGGTTTTCTTTTTATGCTACTGACTCAGACAAACTGTGGGAAACCAGTTTTGTGAAAAGACACCATCTACTTCTGGATTTTGGAGTCAAATAAACCTGATTTGAATGGTAACTGTACCACTGTTAAGTTGTGTGATTTGGGGTAATATACTTAACCTTTCTAAGCTACATTTTATTTGTTCCTAAAATAAGCATACTAGAACTTACCACATTGAATAAATGGGATTATTTAACGCAAGGTATTCAATAAATATAAGTAAATGTCAGTGTATTAAAATAAGTTAAATTCACACTAAGAAGTTTTTTTTTCTCTCTCTCTCTGGATGTAGCAAGTTTGCTACTTGATACCAATATATTCTAGTATTAGCTTCCCAAAAGAATCAGTTTCCACTGTGCATGAAGAATTTCACTTATTTCTAAAGACTTCATAAAAATCTCACATTGTTACAAAATTTCTAGCTTTTAGAATTCCACAAACACTGATTCTAAGCCTCACCAAGATTTTACAGGAGAAAAATAAAATTCAGTCTTGAACCTTCATGGAATTATTTTTTCTTCTCACTAATCAAGTATAAGACATAGTATCCTCAACAGAGAAATCACTCTTCCCAAGACTTATATCTCTCAGTCCAGGTTGTCTAAGGAATCTAGAAGCTCTTGGATCCAATGAGTTCCAGAACCAAGGACTATCACTGAATAGAGACTCTCTACATACTGCCAACCTTACCCCATCAATCTCTATTCCAAAATCTGAGTGTTGATGATCCCCTTATTCTAGATGTTGAGGGGCCTTTTGGAGAACACTCTTCCTCTGGCAGGCACTCCCTTGGCTGGATCTGGTATTGTCAACCCTATTCTCAAGAGCATCACATTATTGACCAGACCAGATGTGAGCCTCAGGACTGAGATAGCAGAGTTCTGCTGGAATAGCACAAGACAAATGCTGAAGACATGACATATAGCAAGTCAGATACTAAATCACTTTTTAGCAGATGTGATATAGTAATTACTAAAAAACTAAAAGATCAAGGGTTCCCAGGTGTTCTTTTGAATTAATATAACCCAGCAACAATTATAATAAATTGTTTTATGATTTTAATTCAAATGCAAATTTTTTAAAATATGCTCTAAATTTGATTTCTTCCCCACCAAACCTTCCCACTGAATTATTTAACTACAATAATAAGACTTCAGCTTTGGCCATGTGTATATGCATTTACATATTTAAATGTAGGCATGCAAAAACACATGCACATGAGCATATTCACACAGACACTTGCTATCTCAACATATCTCAGGAGTCCCATAAAAATACCAAACTGAAATCTATATAATATATATACATAGGCCCTGTGCTTGATGCTTTAGTCTCTATGAGTTCATAAGAAATTTGTTCAGTTGATTTAGAGGGCCTTGTGGTTTAAAAGAAACTGTTAATAAATAAGGTGTTATAAAAATGTAAGATATATAACTAATATTACATATTAGTTATTATAATATTATATATAAGTAGTGATAGCATATTATTATATTAAATTATAAAAGTTAAGTAATAAATAAGATGATAAAAATTATAATCAGTTTTATTACTTGAACATGTCTCTGTATTAATGATATAGTAACTCTAAGGTTGTATTAAATAAACTTAAGCTTATAAAAATAGGAATCACAATGTATTATCCTCATCTTCACTGACTACTGGGAGTCAAACCCATCCTTCTGAAGACCACTCGATACTGTAAGTTAGGAAACTCAAAGTCTCCTTCTTCAATAACTTAACTGCTACACTCAGTAAGTGGTGAGCATGGACAGACAATGAACTGACTTCTACCATGGATATGCACAGTCTATACTGGAATTGAAGAAGGTGAACTATTTGGAAATACTTTACAGAAAGAAAGTGTGTATATGCACTATAGCACTCCACTGTGAACAAAGAGATGATACTAGGTAATAGTGTGCATATATATGTCCTACATAAAGCGCCTTAATTCCTAAAAAGTTAGTTATGGTTGCAGGTTCCAGGTGTGAAGAAAGGTGCTGCCAACTTTGTTCACATTTATTGATCACTTTCCCACCAATTCTCTGACGTTGGTACTATTAGTGTCTCTTTTCATAAGTAAAGAAACTAAAGGACAAAAATGCAAAGGAAGTCCTTCAAGACAAATATTAGGATTGTCAAACAAGCTGTCTTCTTGGTTTTTTAGCTTGTTTATGGCTCTGTGACTAACCCCGGGGTTGACAGAATTAAAGACAGAACAGAATAAAACATTTATAGTTTCCATCCTTCAGTGTGGGTACATTCTCCCTGAACCATAATCAAGGTTTACAAGAATTATTTCTCTGAAGAACAAGCAACAGCTATTCTCAAATGGGCTTTAAATGAGAAGACCCAGATGGAAGTCATCTAAGCAATTTGTGGAAAATCCTTAGTGTTTAAAGATAAGTTCTGCATAGTTGGGGCATTGCTCCTTTTGTGAAAACAGTTTAAAGCACATTGTGTATGTAAAGTGGTTCATTTGACCCTTGAGGGTTACCATTACTTTTCATTATTACCTTCCAGGCTTTTATCTAAGTTTACAGCAAGTTCAAATGTGTTCCTCCTTCTCTCCAACTTCTTTTGTGTCTTACTTTGGAGATTTGAAAAAATCACTCCAAGTCACTGCTCCCTTTTATTCTACACTTTTCACCCTGTTGCATATTTTCTTCTCTGCTTTAAGCATTGAGGCTGAAGAGCAGAGTCTCACCATTGTATTCACTGTTGACTCTTTAAGTGGCTTCCCTAGCAGAAGTGCAAATGCCCTCAAGGTTTACTGCCCTTAAGTAAACACTTTTTGTACCTTCTGCTGAAAAGTGGTTATTCTAGTGTGTGATCTTGAAAATCTGACAAATACCAAAGAATCAATATAAAAATTTAACTATGCCGGGCGTTGGTGGCGCACGCCTTTAATCCCAGCACTCGGGAGGCAGAGGCAGGCGGATCTCTGTGAGTTCGAGGCCAGCCTGGGCTACCAAATGAGCTCCAGGAAAGGCGCAAAGCTACACAGAGAAACCCTGTCTCGAAAAAACAAAACAAAACAAAACAAAAAAAAAAAAAAATTTAACTAAATAGACCCCCATCGCTGCATGTAAAAATGATTATGATTAAATTCCATTTCTGGAGCTTTAAGGATTGAACAACTATTCTATTACTGTTTTATTGGACTTTCCATTGATAAAAAGCCATTGTTGGACTAGCTGGACCACAATTTGTAAGCCACTCTAATAAATAGTCTTTATGAATATTATTTCTACCATTTCTGTTCCTCTAGATAACCCTAACTAATACAGTGACTCAATCTCTTTGGATTTTTTCTATTGGCTTTTTTCACTACCCTTGAAAATCTTCTTACAATCCATATGTCTTTTTACCTCATGACCATGTCCATTCTCCTCCCTATTACCACACTATTATTATTACAGCGCTTTAAAATATGTGCAGAGAAACAGATAATTAATCAACATTAAAGAAGTTCAAGTAAAAACAAAATAGAGAATATTTCATTTTAAACATCCATAGAACATTAATTAAACTGAGAATGTATGAAGCCACAGATATATCCTGACATCTATAAGATAATAAATCATGTGTTTGTGTCTTCTGGTCATAATATGGTCAAATAGGAACATGGTAATTAAAAGCCAAAAGTTTAAACTTTTGAAATTTATAGATCTATTTCTATGATCTTGAATAAAAAGATGTGCTGGTGAACTCACAAAAAGCTAAAGTATAAGACAAGGAGACCATGGCACAAAACCTTTGAGATATGGCTAAGCTAGTAGTTGGTGGAAATTTTCTAGCCACAAATGCATGTATTTACAAGAGAATACGCATATAGATGGAAAACTAATTAACTAATTACTTAGGCATTCAGCTTCTTTTAAATGAGGATAGCAGAAAAGGAGGATATAGGTTGTCAATCTCCCACATTACAGCTTTATTGCATTTATCCCAAGATTGTTAGATTGGTTTAATAATAATGTATCAATAGACTACCTCATATTAAGGACTTGAAGATGAATGCTACCAAATGATCTCAACAAATACAAACAACTGTTTTGTACAGTCCAGTACTCACTCATTTTAAAATGTGCATAGGACTAGAAAGATGGATCAGCAGTTGATAGCACTAGCTGCTCTTCTAGATTCATGCAGGCAGAACTCATGCACATTATTTAAAAAGCAAACCATGTACTGAAGTGCTCATAGATGGCCTCTCACCCATGAAATGTAGCATTCATGAGAAAACTGTGCCAAACACATACTCCCTACGATGTGTGAACACACAATCCACCCCTTCTTTAATAGAACAGAACTAAGGATTGTAAAATAAGAATTCCAGAAAGGAAAAATGGATTTTCTCAACAAAAGTTCAAAATGGTCCATAACTTATAACATCTCCTGTAACACAAATCTTAAATGGTCTTAATAATAATAATAATAATAATAATAATAATAATAATAATAATACTCAGAACCAGATATTGGGGTTAAAGCTGAAAGATCAGAGAGATAGAACAAATCACAGCCAACCTTACCTCACCAACTCCTCAGCTGATCCTGTTTCCTCAGACTGAAAGCCTCTGAGTCCTCACCCAGAAGGGATCTCAGCTGAACTGCCTAAAAGCCTCTAGTTCCTGGTTCTCATGCTTTCTGTTCCCTGCCAGCACTTCCTGGGATTAAAGGCATGTGTCCTTCCTAAGCAAAGATATGAGATCTCAAGTGCTAGGATTAAAGGCGTGTGCCACCACACCTAGTTCTGTTCCCAGTGTGGCCATGAACTCACAGAGATCCACACAGATCTCTGCCTCCCAAGTGATAGGATTAAAGGCATGTGTGCTATCACTGTCTGTCCTCTATGTCTAATCTAGGGGCTGGCTCTGTCCTCTGATCCCAAGATAAGTTTTATTTGTTAGAGCACAAATAAAATATCACCACAATCTCCCACAAAGGCAACTTTCTCTTATTACAATGGAAGGAAGGAGATGGCATAACACATGATTTCAGTGAAGGCAAACATGATTTCCAGAGCATCAGTCTACATGGGAATAGAGCATCACACAATTACATGTTGTTTTGTTCCAATTATATGAAATTCTACAAAAGGGAGCACTGCCCTCACATATTTGTCTGGTGTCAATATTTGAAAAGGGGACTATCAAAAAAAAAAAAAAGAAAGAAAGCCAACCACTCTGAAGAAAGACACCTGTATAAAATCTGCATAAGGCATACATCAGTTTCCTGCGCTTCTACTTATATTGTCTTAGATCTTTAGAAAGAAAAGATGAAAGTAAAATTGATATCTTTCAACCATCAACATTCCAGCACTTCATATTGATTTATTTTCCGAACATAATTTTTTCTTAACATTTATTTTCACTAATATATCCCAGAGGACAAGTAAATTAACAGATACTTTATTTTAGTAAATTACCCTGTCTTAAAATTTCATATTTGCAGAAGTGTAATTTTTCATGAGTTATATGAACTTGAGGTATGATGTTCTCACTAAGTCCCATTATTCTATTTATTAATTATTTTATTTATGGTAAAATCATCCGTAAAATACTTGGCATAGTAGCACTTTTCATCTGCATTAATTACTTAGCAACATTCTTGACATCACCAAAATCTTGTGCATACATTCTCACAAACTGATAATCCTCTCTTAAGCCAACAATTGACTCAAGTCTATTTAATGAGCCCACTCTATATCCTTTCCATCATGTTCCTAGCTAGAATCATCTTCAAGGATAAGTTTGAAAAAACAGTATGCTTTGCAACAATTGACTAGAGACAGATGAATAAAAGAACTGACCAAATCTTCAGCCCACAGTCATAGAGGCTTTATGATGATCCACTTTCTAGGCTTGCCCCTCATGTGGTGGCACTCACACCTTTAATCCTAACATTCCAAAGGCAGAGATCCATCTGGATCTCTGTGAGTTCAAAGCCACACTGAAAACAGCCAGGCATGGTGACTCACGCCTTTAATCCCAGGACACAATGGCAGAAAGCAGAAAAGTATATAAGGCATGAAAACCAGGAACCAGGAACTAGAGCTGGTTAAGCTTTTAGACTTCTAGCAGCAGTTCAACTGAGATTTATTTGAATGAGGACACAGAGGCTTCCAGTCTGAAGAAACAGGATCAGCTGAGGAACTGGTGAGGTGAGGAAGCTGTGGCTTGTTCTGCTTCTCTGATCTTCCAGCATTCACCCCACTGCCCAGCTCCAGGTTTTTTTTTGTTTTGTTTTGTTTTGTTTTGGTTTTTGTTTTTTTTTTTTATTAATAAGAACTTTTAAGATTCATGCTACAGAGAGGGCATGGTTAAGAATAGTAAATCTTTATATTTCTTATCAAAAAGGAAGACTATAATGTGTGAAAACAAAAATTGGACAAATTGCAGCTTTAAACATTGTCATGAACCCTCCAAAATAAGCTGCATTGATGAGGGATAAAGGATATACTTATCTGTGGATATAAGGACAAATATTTAGATTATAGTTGGAAATTATATTGGTTTCAGAAGATAGCTGTAAAAGGGTCTGTTCTAGGGTCAACATCTGTCAGACACTGGTAGTTGGCTAAGTTTGAGATCCACAGTTGGTCAAAATGAAGAAGTAACTATGGGGTACATCATTCTAATTGATACATAAACAACAGGACTTCTATGCCTGAGGTTCAAGGGAAGTTTCAGAAAACATGGCAGAAAAATTGTAAATTGTGGGACATATACACAATGGAATACTACTCAGCAGAGAAAAACAATGACATCATGAGGTTTGCAGGCAAATGGATGGATCTAGAAAAAATCATCCTGAGTGAGGTAACCCAGATTCAGAAAGACAAATATGGTATGTACTCACTCATAGGAGGATACTAGATGTGGAACAAGGATGACTGGACTGCTACTCACATCACCAGTGAGGCTACCTGTAAAACAGGACCCCAAGAAAGACATGGGGATCATCCAATGACAGAGAAATGTATGAGATCTACATGAACAGCCTGGACATGAGTGGGAGCAATGAATGGTGAGGGTCGAGGGAAAGAGAGCGGGAGATCCCACCTGGATCAAGAACAGAGAGGGAGAACAAGGAATAGGAGACCATGGTAAATGAAGACCACATGAGAAAAGGAAGAAATAAAAGTGCTAAAGAGGCCCACAGAAATCCACAAAGATACCCCCACAATAGACTGCTGGCAATGGTCGAGAGACAGCCAGGACTGACCTACTCTGGTGATGGGATGGTCAAACACCCTAATAGTTGTGCCAGAAAGACCATCCAAGGACTGAGGAATCTGGATGCAGACATCCACAGCTAGGCCCCCGGGTGGAGCGCTGGGAGTCTAGTTAGTGAGAAAGAGGAGGGTTTATATGAGTGAGAATTGTTGAAACCAAGGTTGGATAAAGCACAGGGACAAATAGCCAAATGAATGGAAGCACATGAACTATGAACCAAAGGCTGAGGGGCCTCCAACTGGATCAGGCCCTCTGAATAGGTGAGACAGTTGATTGGCTTGATCTGTTTGGGAGGCATCTAGGCAGTGGTACCAGGTCCTGGGCTCGCTGCATGAAATAGCTGTTTGAAACCTGGGACTTATACAGGGACGCTTGGCTTAGTCTGGGAGGAGGGGACTGGACCTGCCTGGACTGAGTCTATCAGGTCAATCTCAGTCCTCCGGGGTGGCCTTGATCTGGAGGTGGTGGGAATGGGGGGCGGGCTGGGGGGAAGGGGAGGGGGGCAGGAAGGGGGAGAACAAGGGAATCTGTGGCTGTTATGTAGAACTGAATAGTATTGTAAAATAAAAAAAAAAGTATAATCAGTCAAAAAAAAAAATTGTGAGAACCAGACAACCAAGATGCCTGGTGCTAGATAGTGTCTCTTAGATATGACAAGGAAGGTACACCCATGAAAATCCAACCATATGGTTATCTGAACAAAATCTATATAGTGACACCAGTTGACACACCAATGTGGATCAGGAAAATTTCACAAGGTCCTACCCCTAGATGAAAAGCTACAGGCAATTAATGTCTGCTGTGAGGAAGAGAATAATTTTCTCCAGGGATAAAGCACCTTGATAGGTTATCCAATCTCCAGTGCATGGTTTTATGATGATTTCTATACTGTCTGTGTCTTCCAGGCAATGTGTGTGTGTGTGTGTGTGTGTGTGTGTGTGTGTGTGTGTGTGTGTGAGTAATTTTAATATTTCATCAATTAGCAAAATTTAGAGAGGGATGTAAATGATCTGAATACAGTACTCATGTTTAAAATTCTCAAAAAAATTAAAATTAAATAAAAAAATATTGTTGGAAGCAGATGCATAAATCAATGGCCAGGCACCAGACCAAGCTCCAGTAGTCCAGTTGATGAGAGAGAGGAGGGATTCTATGAGCAAGGGACATCAAGCTCATGACAGGAAAACATACAGAGACAGACAGCCAAACTAGTGGAAACTCATGAACTGTGGGCCAATAGCTGTGGAGCTCCCATGGAACTGGACTAGGCCCTCTAGATAGGCGAGACAGTTGTTTGGCTTGAACTGTTTAGGGGAGATGGAATCTGTCCATGGTGCATGAGCTGCCTTTTTGGAGCCCAGTGCCTATGGTGGGACACTTTGCACAGCCTTGGTGCAGGGGGAAGGGCTTGGACCTGCCTCAACTGAATGTGCCAGGCTCTGCTGACTCCCCACGAGAGACCTTGCCTTGCAGAAGGTGGGAATGGGGGTGGGTTGAGGAGGAGGGAGGACAGGGGGATCTGTGGTTGGTGTGTAAAATGAATAGAAAATTTAATAATAAAAATAAATAAATAAAAATGTTGTCATTTTGTAGCTAGAGTTTTCCTGCCTTGCCCACAGTCAGGACAAATCTTTGTCACCCGCCAGTCCCACAACCACTCAGACCCAACCAAGTAAACACAGAGACTTATATTGCTTACAAACTGTATGGCCATGGCAGACTTCTTGCTAACTGTTCTTATTGCATAAATTAATCCATTTCCATACATCTAAACCTTGCCACATGGCTCGTGACTAACCAGTGTCTTCACATGCTTCTTGTCATGGTGGCAGCTGGCAGTGTCTCCTTCTGTCTTCCTGTTCTTTCTTTTCTCCTCTCTGTTAGTCCTGCCTATACTTCCTGCCTAGTAACTGGCCAATCAGTGTTTTAATTATTGACCAATCAGAGTAATTTGACATACAGACCATCCCACAGCATCATTTAGCAATATGGATAAACACATTAGAGGAAAATCTCTAAAGGATTCTGACAGCCTATGGCAAGGTAGCATAGTGCTTCAACTAATGTTACTGATGTTTTCTTTTTTTTTTTCAAATTGATAAATGACAATTTTATTTTTTATGCATAAAGGTTGATGAAAAACCATCACTAGTTCAATTAAAACTGAACATTTCCATTGAAAGGCATAGTACATGTACTTATTAAATATCATTTTCTAAACTACAGCTTTAGAACATAAAACATGCCAGAGTCCATGATATCCGGTGATCAGACTTGAGCTAAAACCCCACCCATTAATGTACTTCAGTCCTGATCTTGATGCAAGTTCTTTGCCTAGCGTGGTTTTTCCAACCCCTGGTGTACCGGTGAGCAGGATGTTCGGAAGCTTCATAGTCCTCCCTCACAGGCAGCCAGCGCCTGGGCTTCACTCACCTGAAGCAGAGCTCTCCAGGGAGTGGGCACCCGGCTCGCTCTAGCTCTCCTCAAGGCCCCCTTGGGCACTCACCGATGACTTTCCCAGCCTTCGGTGCTATGCTTCCATCAAATGCTGGAAGCCGGGCCACCACCCTGGCCTGCATTTTGGGTCAGGCAGTACGATGGACCTGTTACTGATGTTTTCATAGTTGGTTAGTAAAGGGGTTTCATTCTGTAGCTAAGGATAGCCTCAAACTCATGGTGATCCTCCTGCCTCAGTCTTGCATGTGCTGAGATTAAACGCACAGGCTATCATACCTGGCTGTTTGTTCCTTTATAGACTTTGGGACTTTAAACCTGCTTTCCTAGAGAGTTGAAAAGATATGGAAAAAGTGACGAAAGACAGAATTTTACAGGCTCTTTTCTACACGAATCTTTAACAGAACTCATGCATTATTTGTAGTTTGGAATACAATGGAGAACACAGGGGAGTTAACCGTTAGATACCTGCTGTATATAAGGGCATCTCTACACATACTTGTCGAGTGATATTGATGGTGCTTTTTATTCTTTTCTCACCAATCTCTCCAGCGTTTCCAATGACGCTGATATCCAGTTCTTGACCATCTCAAAGGAAAATATTCTTTCCAGTTTTCACCCTCTCTTTACCCTGTCGCCTCCATGACACCATCATCCTTCCACTTGTAATTGACTGTAAGTGCGGTGAAGTGTCTTTTATATCTTTATATCAGCCTCCACTTGCAGACACTATCTTATCAAAGTGGAAAAGACCTTCCTTTCTCCATTTGCCCATCTGGAACAGCAACTTTCATGGATTCATGGGAGGGGACATGTGTCACTGTGGCACAGTTAGTTTAAGTCCATACTTCTAGCATTTTTCTTTGGCTTTATTCTTGTGAAATTATACCAGTGATCCCATAATTCCCTTAATGCCTATAAATTTGGACAAATGCTTTATTGTCTCTGAATAAATGGCATATACTTCAAATTATCACACATTCGTTTAAAAAAAGTGAAAGTATTTTATTTATCTTTTTTTTTTGTTCTCAACAATTTAATGTAAAAGAATAATAAAAATGGTAGGGTTTCAATTCTTAATACATTCTTGGAATGTTGGCCTCCCAGAGAGCATTATTTCAAACAGTTGAAGGATTATCTAACTTTTCTGACTTAAAGACAGTTTAAATTTGAAAAGACTTGGTTCCATGGGGTTGTGGTAGCTAATTTATCGTGAGAATTAAATACAAACATGTCAAGGTCTGAGCTAACAGAGTAATGTGACAAAAACAGCTGGGCAGACAGGAGAGCAAACAATCCTAATATTACTTTTCCCTTGTAACAATATTAATACTTGAACATAAATTAATTATACATTCATTATGGTGTTTTAAAACAGTCACACCCAAATAAGTTCATATCATCGAAAGATGTACACACACTATACGCCTGCTTAAGCACAGCTTTTTGTCCAACAGCTCTTGGCCACATGTTGACAGGATCCTCTGCTTCTCAAGCTAATATAGGTCTAGCTGTCATTTTGTAGAAGACACTGAAACTTCAAACCTCACCAAGCTGGGGCTCTGGTGTTGGAGACACCAGGACAAAACCAGTGGTTCTCAAACGAGCTTGCATCCCAGCCACCTGGAGGGTTTGTAAAACACCCTGCTAGTCCCTGTTAATGAAGCCCCCAAATCTCTGCCTCAAGAGAGTTAGATGGGGTATGATTCTGTATTTCTGACAAGTGCCCAGGAACCCCTTATTTATCTTATTTATGGTGTATGATTGCAAAAAGAAAACTGTGTTCTCGGTTATGAAAAGATTCTATGATTCTATAAATACTAGTACAAGACAAGTTAAACCCCTTTTCAGATTTGCAGAAAACAAACAATACAGTAATTAGGAGGGCTCTGTTAGTACTTTAAAGTAAATTTTGGTGAGCACAATCTCTGCACATTGTAATATTTATGAAAGTGGAGTTTAATTAAATATAGAAAATGTATAAAGAAGAAAGTGAAAATATTTCCCTGAGCATGTCCCAGCATTAATAAAAATGTCCATGTTATGTATTTTCTTTGAGTATATTTTATATAGGTAAGCAAACATTACAGCTAAACCTAACCACAGTGTACTCACTATTCATAACTTACCTCATTTAATATTGAATGACAGGATTTACATGTGTTTCCATATCAGTCAAGAAAGGCTCAAATATTTTTTCCTGTTCTTTTTCACTTTTGGTTTTTGGTTTTTGGTTTTTTCACAATATAATCTGATCATGGTTTCCCCCTTCTTAACTCCTCCCATATCCTCCTTCCAACTTTGTACCCTTTCTTTTACTCCTTTTGAAAACAAATAATATATTTTCATGCTTGATACTTGAAAATTATAAAACTGTTAATAATTTAAATGAAAATGCTATATTCATGTTATCCTTAGGGAAAGCGGTGAGATTTGGCATTACTTCTCATGTGTATGTGTGTGTGTGTATGTACATGTATGTAAGTTGTGTGTATGTATGTGTATATAGTGCGCACATGTAGAGTCAGGGGTTGATGGCAACTGCCTTCCTTAATTGTCCACCTTAGTTTTAGAGACAGGGTCTCTCAGTGAATCTTGAGGTTAGAAATTGAGCTAGAAACTGGCTAGTCATCAAGTCCCACTGATCCAGTTGTCTCCTCCCTGGTGCTTGGATTACAAGCGTACATCACCACCACATGCTTGTTTTGACCAAAGTCTTGTATTTGCAAGCTAAATGCTGATTATGTTCTCAGGTGGCCAGGAAAATGAATTGAGTCAAGCCTAAACTCTGTTTCAGAACATCTTTCAAGTTTTTTTTTTTTTAATTAATCTGTGTATTTACTTGTTTACCAAAAAGAAATCCAAACTAATACTATATGGTTTGGTATTTCTGTACTTGATTTACTTAGGATGTACTTGAAGAATATGAAGCCTTATACTAACTTTATAAAACATTATAATTTTCAATTAATATTATTCATTGTTTCAGAGAGCATAAAAATTTCATGTAATCATGCAAAATAAACATGATTTAAATATTTTTATTTTAAATGAATATTCAAACCAAACATCATGGTGAATATCTGCAGTAGTAGCCCTTGAGAATTAGAGGCCAAGGATCAAGAATGATCTTGGCTACATAGTTAGTTCAAAACTAACTGAGCTATGTGACACCAATTTGAACACACACACACACACACACACACACACACACACACACACACATATGCACACATATACACACTCATTTGTACATATATATGCTTATATATGTATATATTCAAATGCTCAAAAAGGTTATTAATCTGTTCCTATCATTTCATTGCTGTCATTAACATGACATTAATATTATAGAATAGCACAAGGTAATTTTCACATAAAATTGAGGAATATATTTAGGACGTGGTAAAATTTATGAGAATAAAAATAATGAGAATTTCATGATCCTTAGACATGAACTACAGATGCCTCTAGCACTGAATTATAAGCTGCTTCTTAGAAAAAAATCACATATTTTGGAGTCTTTTTAAGTATTCAAAGCACTGTCATGGCATTTCAGTATCAAAAGCATACTCTTAGTTTACTCTCAAACATTATAGTGTACTTATACACATAGAAAATTGCGATTCATTTCTAAAATATGATTGAGTGATGGTTATTAATCATCACGCTGTGGTTGACTGACTTTATTCAAGTGAAAATTTTTATTGGTGCATTTAATTGAATCCATAAAATTTCCTGGACACATTATATATGACAACAGTTCTTCCATAGGAATAAAAAGATTTCCACAAAATAGGAGATTTTTGTTTTCTTAGAAAGTTTTTACATAGTGTCTTAGGAATGTTAAGGGGAGAGTCATTAGACTTTCCATTTTTATAGTCATAGATGTTTGACCTCTAAGTAATGCAGGTAAAAGTTACTTTATTATTTCTTTTGTATAATTATAAAACCCAAAGTCAGACTGTTTATCAACTGTGCTGACACTGAAAATATAATTCAAACCCTGACTCTATAAACACAAAGGCAATTCTTTACACTGAAAAGCATAATTTTTATCCTACTCACTATAATTAAAGTACATTCAGTGTCTTTTTGAAGGAATGGAAAATCACAGGCTTGGTGGATTGCCTTCCATTATCAATGCCATATGATGTATGTAATTCACCAAGCACTTTCATTTCCCAGAACTTTTATGTATAATGACAGTCCAACATTAGCAAAACTTTGTTGACACAGTGAAGGACAGAAGATTGCCTGTATGGAGCAATAAAACAAAAAAATCATTTGAGTGAAGTCCTATCGACTATTTCATTCATCAAACCTGGAATTTACTTCTAAAATGTCGATCTATAATTATGCATTTTATTAAAATGTTTACATTCAAGTATATTGTGCATTGAAATTCAATTGATTCTGTTTTTCAGGTCACCTATAATTATTTCCTCAGACTTCTTAACTATGGTGGTCTTTGTTCAACTAAACGTTTCAATGATTCTCATTCTGCAACAGAAGCCACTGTAGTTTAGCAAAGAAAGGGATACTCGAGTGAAAAATAATTAAATGACTCAATACCACATTCAATCAAAGATGGACACATATCCTCCCTAAATTGTACCCAGCATTGGATTCTTCTTTAAATAGATTTACCATCAATGTATATCATTACTTACAGAATTTGTTTGTTTAATTGCCTAATTTAGAATCCCATCACAGCCTTTTAATCACAGTGTTCATTGTTGCCATATATTAGGTTTCATTATTTTGTTACAATACTTTATTCATAACATTATTTTTCAATTATTTCACTTAATGTCCATGTATGCACACTCATGTGCTCATGTGTGTGTATGTGTGTGTGTGTGTGTGTGTGTGTGTGTGTGTGTGTGTGTGTGTTCATGCATCTTCATGTCTGCAGATGTCAAAGGTCAACAGATGACATCAATTCTCCCCCCTACAGATCTCCACCTTAACTTTTGATACACGGTCTCTTGCTGAATTTAGAGCTCGCTGATTGAGCTAGACTGGCTGACCAGTTAGCACCAGGAATTTTCTGGTCTTCTCCAAGAAAAGTGGAATTAAGTTACATGAACAATGCTTACTTATCTAATGTTTTCTGGGAACCTGACTCAAATCCTCATGCTTATGTGGCAAACATTTAACCAACTGAACAAGTCCCCCAGTCCTCAATTGGTTTGTTTCTTGTTATTTACGTTGTGCAGTCATGTAATATCTTAGTGAAAAGGGGATTAGCATAAAGTTGTTAAAGATAACTACAAAGAGCATATCATTAAAATGCTTGGTATCTTTTTTTAATAAAGGTATAGTTCCTGAGTGAAGCCTTCAAAATTGTATATACTCAGTCTAAACATACTTTAAAATATCTCCAGTAAGATATAATGTGAAACTAACATTTCATAGCTCTAAAAATGAACCTTACAAATTAGAGTATGAGATAGCAAGTTGAATTATTTCTGTCTCCTTTAATGTTTTTAATGGTCTTCTATGTACCATGGTTATAAAATTACTCAAGAATGCATAATTTTAGTTCAAGGAAAACATATGTTGCCAATTCACATTTTAAATATTTATGCTAAAAAATAAAATGGCTTTAACTCTTTGAAGTCTTCCTTTCTTAAATATGAAGATTTATATCTTCTGTAAATGAACCAAAACCTCATGAGCATTTGGCATATGTGTATGTAGTATTAATACACAGTATTAGTTGGTGTATATGATAATTTAATTGTGCTTTGCCTGAATGATTTAATATATAGTATTTAAACCAATCCACACTGAATTCTAGGCTTTATAAGAAAATATTTAAAATTGTAGTTCTTGCTATACTATCTCATATATATGTATATATATATATGAATTATATATATGAATTTTTCAGCAACTTGACTGTTATTATGTAGTTGTGATAAGTGAAACATTGAGAAAATATTTTTGCACTTCATTGTATGTCCTCCTTTGCTATGCTAAAATTAGTAATAAAAATAACAAATTATACAAGAAAAGGAAGGCAGTCAATAATGTGTTTTGTTATAGTATAGGGAGGAAAAGAAAAGAGATAAAAGTTTTCTAGTTTATCAATTCAGTGCCTTTGAAGGCACATTAAAATCACTATGAGGTCAGCTGAAACCATCTAATGAATGCATGGACCACTTGTTTTTGTCTATTGAACTATTTCCCTCAAAAAAGAATTTTTTTCCTAAAAGATCAGGAAATTTAGATAAACTTGGAATACTTTATGATTGTAGTAACCATAGTGCTTACATAAATACTGAGAACATTATTAAATAGGTTATGAGCCACTTTGGAGAGGAGATAATGTTGGCAATGTTGTCTATTTAAGCACAAAGGACATAATAATTATTGTAGCTAGTATGGAGAGAGACCTACAGTATTTGATATCTTAAATCCATGACAAAACTTTCAATGGAAAGCCCTAAAAATATACATACTGTATATGGCAAAATATACTGCATTCACCTGTTTTGATTTTCTACCAAAATTTCATCAAGCCAAATCGGTTAAGTTTGTAGAATTTTTAGCCAACTGTGTTGGGTGGGGACAAATATAATCATAAAATAAAAAGGAAATAATGCTTTCTGTTTTGGGAGAAGAAAAGGGATAGTACAAATTGGAGATAATGTAAACAGAGAAATGGACCACTTTTCATATGAAAACAATAAAATTTTAAAAGATGTATAAGGAAAAGGAATATTAGGGTCTTGTCAAACTTCCTGTGACTGGACTTTCATTATTGGTGGAAATGGTAATGTCCACTTGGGTTAATTAAAGATGCAAATTGCCACATGTCTGAACTAATGCCCAAGGTTGTACTAAATGTCATGTAGGTGACACTGGCCACACATTGGCACATAGGACACATACACTGATACTTTGAGTAGTAACCAAAGCTAAATTCCTGAATAATGGAAGTGGAAGGATCCAGCCCTTGTTTGAGAACAGTAGTACAGCTTCCAGATGCAATGATCTTTAAACTTTTAAAATGATAAATGTTTTCCTCACATCTTTTTGAGATGTGGAAGAGTAACTACCAACAACTGTTCTAAAGTTATTTTTAGGTGATGTATTTTCTAATTTTGCTGTTGTGATAAAATACTACAGCCAGAAAACACTTGCAGAAGAATTTGTTTTGGCTTATGGTTCCATAACAGCTGGTAAGAAATAGCTGCAGGTGGCAGGAGAGGGAAGCTGAGAGATTGTATTTTCATACACAGGCATGAATCAGAGACAGCAAGCAGGGGTGGAGCTAAGCTATGAACTGTCAAAGCCCATCCCTAACTGTGTGCTTCCTCCAGCAAGGCTGAACCTCGCTACAGTTAAACTCTTAGAGTTTCCATAACCTCCCCAAACACTGCCACCAACTAGAGACCACGTGTCTACATGAGTCAATGTGAGCCATTTCTTTTCGGAAAACCACATTACATGAAGTAAATTAAAGTTATCTCTCAGTTTAGAACAGTGTTTCATGTTCTGGAGTCAAAACAAAATAAAATACAGCCTCCAAATTTGGACATACTCATCAACCAATTAGATCAGGAATCTAATGTTATATAGTAATTTACAGTTTTTAAAAATATGATGTAAAAAGAAAACCATAAAAATAGAATAAAGAAAAGAAATCTGCAGTATAGCTCTATGAATTTTCATTAAAGCACCCAAATTGAAAACCAACCTGAGGCCAGAAGACTCTGGTCCTCTTCCAATGGCTGCTCCTGTGACCGTAACTTCGATCCTGACTTTAATTTAGCTTTTTGATCAATAAAGACATGTATATGTGTAGCTAGAGTTTTCCTGCCTTGCCCACCATCAGGACAAATCTTTGTCACCCGCCAGTCCCACAGCTGCTCAGACCCAACCAAGTAAACACAGAGACATATTGCTTACAAACTGTATGGCTGTGGCAGGCTTCTTGCTAACTGTTCATATATCTTAAATTAATCCATTTCCATAAATCTATACCTACCACGTGGCTCATGGCTTACCGGTACTTTACATCTTCCTTGTCCTGGCGGCAGCTCCAGGCAGTGAGTCCTTCTGCCTTCCTGTTCTTTTATTTCTCCTCTCTGTTAGTCCCACCTATACTTCCTGCCTGGGCGCCAGATATTGGTGAAATTATTATTGCCACTCCACGTAGTTAAAAGGAAGATTTATTTAGTGGGTAACTCAAAAAAAAGGGAAAGGTAGGTTGTGGGGTCTCGGGAAGGTGTATCGAAGTCCAGCGGTGTTCTCTGGAGCTCTGCTCGGTCAACCTCCACTGTCTAGTGTCCTGGAACATAGCTAGTGCTGGCCCATCCAGATCTCGGGTCTCCAGGCACCTCCCCTGGCCCCTACCTCATAGGCGTGACAGTTGCCAGAGTCTCAATGGGTGTTGGAACTTCCAGATCAAAGCTGGAATGGCTACCCATTCCATGTATGTTTTCATATGGCAACCATTGGCTGGTTCTAACTCTTACATAATATTGTAGTGTACTTATGAATATGTCACATTAATTATCTATCATATACTGCCAATTGGAATTTGAGCTATGTAGAATTATTGTTTATTATGAATAGTTCTTTTTGTAAATGTTCTTTCTATATCTTCAAACTGGAACATCTTTGTTATCAATTATTTATATTCTCAAATTTAAATGGTATGGTTACCTTTCTCCAAACATTCATATCAGATTTTATTCCATTAGGACAAGCATAGGACTTTAGTGGCTTCATACCTTTGCCAATGGTTGTTATTATATTTTTTATGATAGCTATTTTGAAGAATGTGACTGGTATGGTTTGTAATTCTAGTAATAATAGAGTGGTCAAAATGAAGATAGGTGTCTCCAAACTTGAGACCTTTCTAAAATCAGGGTGACTCCTAGGGGAGAAATAAAAGGGAATTTAGAATACAATTCATCTTGCTGTTTGGAGGTGTCTTCCTTTCTCCTCCTACTGAAAGCAGAATAACATCAGAAACTTAAAAGAACAAAGTCTTCAACTCTTCAGATACTCCTATTTCTATTCAATAATAAAGAAAACCTTCAATTATCCCGAGTTTTATTTCTAACAGGGTAAAATAATACCCTGAAGTTGAAAAGATACAAGGAGATTTAATTTTAGCTTATAGAGATGTTGTTTTTATAAAGATGTTTATAATTTATAAACTACTCACAAATACATCAGAATCCTTAACATGGCCGTATGTGTCTCTAGTCCCAGCACTGAGGAGACTGAGGCAGGAAGATGGACAGTTTCATTCTTGTCCAGGCTATATAGTGAAACCATGTGCCAATACACTCAGGATGTTTTTTGTCTAGCTTCATCCTCTTACCTGCAAATTTCATGATTCTTTTTTAACTACTGAATAACATTCCACTGTGTAAATGTACCACATTTTCATTACCCATTCATCTCTTAATGAACAGTATAAAATTTCTGACTATTATGAATACAGCAACAATGAGTAAGTGTTGAGACAGTGTCCTTGTAATAGGATGTAGAGTCCTTTGAGTATACACCAAAGAATGGTATAGCCGGATCTTAAGGTAGATCTATTCCCTGCTTCCTTAGGAACTGTAACACTGATTTCCATAGTGGCTTATACAAGTTTGCACTCCCACCAGCAATGAATGAGAGTTCCCCTTACTGAACATCCTCACCAGCATGAGTTGCCATTTGTTTTATTGATCTTGGTCATTCTTAGTGGTGTAAGATGAATCCCAAAGGTTTAATTTGTAATTCCTTGATGACTAAGAACATTGAACATTTCTTTAAGTGTTTCTTGGTCATTTATATTTCATATTTTGAGAACTCTATTTTTAGATCTGTATTCCATTTTTAATTGGGTTATTTATCTTCCTGATATCCAGGGTTTTTTCAGTTCTTTATGTATTTTAGATATTAGCCCTGTAACAGATATGAAATCAGTAAAGATCTTTTCCCATTCTGTAGCCTGCAGCTTTTTCTAAATGATGGTGTCCTTTGTCATATAGCTTTTCAGTTTCATGATATCTCATTTATTAATTGTTGTTCTTAGTGCCTGTGCTTTTGGTATCCTGTTCATAAAGTACTTTCCTGGGCCAATGAGCAAAGACCATTGCTCACTTTCTCTTCTATCAGATTCAGAGTACATGGCCTTATGTTGAGGTCTTTAATCCCTTTAGATCTAAAGTTGAGATTGGATGATAAGGGTCTATTTGATTCTTTTACATAGAGCCATCCAGTTTAACCAGCACCATTTTTTGAAGATGCTCTCTTCTCTATAGTGTATGTATCTTTTCGATAAGGAAGTCAATTCTTAAAATGTGGAATGGTAAAGTTTAAAAGTAATATATTATTCATACTTTGCAATGGGGGATTTCAGTGCTGCAGTCAATTTATTTTTTTTCATACCCTGAATAAAATAGAATATTGTCTAGTGAAATACAACTCCCTAGTAATGGAAAGTCTCAATTTGCTAGTTTTGAGATGCAATTTATAGTTTCAAAAATACTCAAAAATTTAGTGAATGTCAGCTAAGAAATATTTGTTCCTGTAAGCAATAAAACAATGAAAGTTTAATTCAATAAGTTTAGATACTTCATAAAGGAACCCAAAAAGCAGATAACTGTAAAAAAACATACCTTAAAATGCAGTAAAAAATAATCAAGTTCTCCATGCTGTACCCACAAGCACTTTATGTTCATTCAGCCTGGTGCTGGCTCATGTCTATTCACACACTTCATCTAGTTTATTTACTAACAGCTCTTTTGCTGTTAGTGCCCATCAGAATATTTCTGAAGAAACTGCTGAGTCATGAGTCACCAGGCATCTCTAGAATATTTTCCAGTTCTCCAGTGCTACAACCTCCTAGAGTCCCAGAAGGGACACATGTTTTAGATGGGAGAGTATATTTACTGGAATACTCACATGCTAAAAAGTCTATACCTTGTTAACACATCTATCCTTCTTACTTCTAAGGATTAACTGGTTTACGAACTTGGTCTCCTTGAGATTAAATCAGTTGCACTGACACTTTCCTTATGAAGCAGGGTGAACACTCAGCAACTCATTGGAACTGGCACATTACCCACTGTGTGTAAGAATATCATCAGGAATCTAGATACCTATAGCTTTCTCTCCATCACTCAAGTGATTGAATTCCCAGAGACTGTGGTCATCACCCCAAGCTATAAATGAGACCCTTGTAATATGAAGCAATTAGAGGCTCAGTTTCAGTTTCACTGTATAGGGTATTAGAGAGGTAGAATAGAAATTATCCATGATATGTAACATAAAAATTAAGGAGTAGATGGCAATCCCAATACCAAGGTAATGTTTATAGTATATGATCCATTTAAACTTGGCACTTAACCAACAGTGAGTAAAGCTATCCAAGGAGCCTGAGTGATCATTTGGAACACTGGCAAAAGAGTTTGGCACAAGACACTATGCATTAGTGTACTCAGAATGTGTAAATTGTCATAATGACTCTTAAACACACCCTGGTCTGTAACAGAATCACCAGGTAATGAAGCCAGACAACTTGATGAGAAATGGCTGTCTCATTTACTTCCTTAATATTCCCCAATCTATAAATTACCAATGTAAAAAAAAGCTTCAGCTGACCTACCGTTTCAACAAGAGGGTCTCATGGAAGAGTGGTAAGTAATGCATGAAAAATAGAAATACACCAGAATAGAGTACATTATACCACTTCATCTTGGGAAAGTTGCCATTTCAAATTAACATTCCTTCTAATGTATAATAGTAACAGTCAGGTTTTGTTAAAGGAGAAATAGTTTTAACTTCTTTTCATGCATAAAATTTGTATTAGCATGTATTCATTGTGCATAATGATGGGACAAAAAAGCAAGTAGGTTCCTTACTGCTCAAGAGTTCTGAAGTTTTATGATTTAGATGTGAATCATCCTGTGGGGATGCTCCAGTTTGAGCATTTGGTCCCCAGGTGCAGGTGCTGTTTTGGGAAAGTATGGAAACTGGAGAGTAGGGTGTAGGTTGAGGAAGTGGGTCCCTGATAATCACTCTTGAGGTTTACAGCCCACTTCAGACTCCTGCTTTCTGTTTTGCCAAGGTCTGAGGAGGCAAAGGAACATGGCAGCAAATATCTCACTTCATCCTCCTGGACTATGGGCCCAAATAAATCCTTCCTCTTTTGACTTGGCTTTTTGTCAGGTGTTTAGTGATGAAAGAAGTGACTAAAACATGAGGCAACTTTGCATTCATTGCATATATCTCCAGTGTCCGTTTGAGACTTGTGATTATCGCCACATTGGCACCCAAAGACCAAAAAAGATCATTTTTGTTTTAAGATGCAGTCTTTCTTTCCAGGTGAACACTTATGGCTACTAGGGATATGAGGCAGGAACTCAGAATCAAACTCTTCCCTCACAATAGAAAAAAAAACTGAAGTAAATGATGTAATGGGTCAGAATACAAATTTAAGTTCAAAGTTTGAGTTCTTTTCACAGCTGGAGACAAAATTCAAGCTTTCTTTGAACCAGCACCACTTTCCTGTCATCTCTTCCTTATGTTAAAGGAGGAAACAAGGAATTCAGAAAGAAGTGACATTTTCAATATCCGTAGGGAAAAAATCATTCCTATGCTGAAAATTCAAGGATTAAGAAGCAACATGAATGAAAAGTAAAACTGCATGACTGAAGCTAAGAAGCTGTTTTCTGTTTCTGTTGAGAAGCTGTGGTATTGTAGACATTGAATTTAAACAAATCAATGTCTATTTATTCTCCTTAGATACATTATGACATATGGTAGTAAGGCTTTAGCTAAAGACATTCATAAACCCAGACTGCTTCTCATGCAGCTAAGGTGTTAATTTTTTACTCAGCAAACTAATAGTCTATTATGTGTGTCTCCTTCATTGTGCCAGGATCCTGCCTACATCTCATGTCATTCAGTTCTCACCTTCATGTTTAGTATCCACCATGTTTTCAGCACTATTCAATTGTAAAGAGTTCTACCAAGGACCAGGGAGAAAATTCAGTGAGTAAAAGGCAGGCCGTACAAGCTTGATTTAGATTTAGATTCTCAGAACTACACCAGAGAAGAACTGACACCCAGACTTTGACTTCTGCATGCATGTGGTGAATGCTTGTCTCTATCTCTCTGCCTCTCTGTCTCTCTTTCTCATACACACATGCACACACAGAGAGAAAGAATGATAAAATTAATTTTAAAAAGTAATTTTTATCAAGTATCCTCATATATTTTAGTTACATATCTCTGATAGTACCTAGGTTTTCCTATGTTCCAGTATGAGAATGAGTATGTCTTGTTATTGTTGGTCCAAAGGAAAAGAAATTATATTGAAAATTAATATCTACTCTGAACCTTCCAGAATGGTTTTTCTACTATTGTGTTTTTTCATCTACAAATTCAAACAGCACTGATAATGTACTATACAAAATATCAAGTTCTCTTGTAACAGAATTCCTTCATTATTCAGATGGGTTCATTTAATGGTGGCCCATGTGGGAATTTTGTCCATTTAGCAGGCAGAATATATTGCCACACTCAAAGGAAAAGGCCTTTAATAAGCAGCTTTATCTGCATTTAACCACCTCCTAACAAGTGGAAAAGAAGAAAAACTGTTGTATCTGTCTAGACTTCTTTTACCTCAAAGTAATCAAACTGGAAAGCAGCCCTTGACCGTGAACTAAAGAGCAAGGCATTGAACTGTGAACTGCAATCACACAGCAACTGAGGGCCTGGAGCTCTTTCTAGAAGAATGAGCTTTCTGCCTGAGTGTTCCTTTCAGAAGAGAGAAATGAAATGTCACAGCAATTATCTGGGCAGTGGACAGTGCAGGGAAAGCCGGCTGTGGCCAGAGTCCTAATTACTGGATTAGGCAGAGATGGATCCAAGCAACTCCTGTCATTTCAAGGTGAGTTTAGTGAGAGGACATAAGGATTCCTCAGAAAGTTCCTGGAAGCATACAAACAAGCCTGGCACATGCTGTGGGAGTGCTTGAGGGTTTGTATTCCCAAGCAGTGTTTCTAATCACCAGTTCTGTTACTCCACATAATGAAAAAGTGTGGCTAAGAACTTGTCTGTAGTAATAAAAGTGGAGCACTCCCAATTCTGGCTAATTTCTTAAAATATGACGGTTGATTACTTGAGTCTAGCAAAAATGGCAGTGATCTGTTTTGGCTTTCACCTACATGTCAAACTTCTAAGGATGTAAGATCACTGCCCTGGACACTATGGGGTAAGAAATGCTAGATAGCCACACATCTATCTTTAAAAGTAGAATATTCTAGGGACTAAGCAGAATATTCTAAGGGACTACATACATTCATTGGCAAAATGCTTGCCTCCCAAGCAGGATATCAGAGTTTAGTCTCTAGAACACAAAAGAAAGAGAAAGCTGAGTGTGGTGGCAAATGCTCATGGTCCTGGAACTGGGAACATAGAGAGAGGCTAACTCTGGAGCTTGCTAGTCAGCAAACCTGCCCCTTTTGGAGAGATGAAGGCCAGGGACAGACTCTGTCTTAAAAACCAAGGTGGACAGCATGTAAGGAATGAAAGCCAAAGTTAGCTTCTGCCTTTCACATGTGTATACAGGCATGTGCCCCCACACACAAACAAGTATTTTCACACATACATTCATACACAAAAGTTATATTTTATACACAAAATATACACAAATTGATTTCAAAGAACAAATCTTGCTCCTAAAGTAAAACTTAAATATCAGAATCACTTGTTCTCTCTTCTCTCTCTCTCTCTCTCTCTCTCTCTCTCTCTCTATATCTATCTATCTATCTATCTCTCAAATAAATTAGAAAATATCTCTCATGGCCCATTTATCATGGATGTCCATGTGTTGGACTTAAGGTGTATGTCTAGTACACAAAGTTGCAGTCAGGAGCTCACATTGTACATCCAGATGAAAGTGTGGGTGACAATGTTCTCTCTGTATGTGTTTTTGGTAGTTACTGGATTACTAAAGCTATTGCTACTGTGTACCTACCTCCCGGGAGGAT
Organism: Peromyscus maniculatus bairdii; assembly: GCF_049852395.1. Classification (NCBI taxonomy): domain Eukaryota; kingdom Metazoa; phylum Chordata; class Mammalia; order Rodentia; family Cricetidae; genus Peromyscus; species Peromyscus maniculatus. Next base: position 80,603,249 of record NC_134870.1, on the reverse strand, counting down.
GTATTTAAAACAGAGTACAATTTGGAGATAAAAACACCATCAACTTAATTGAATGTTCATTTTGTTTTAGTTTTATGTTTTTAGGAAGATTTTTCTATCTGATGTCCTGAGTCACTTGCTATGGTGACTCCTTTATATGGAAACTGAAGCTGTTCATGGACTAGTTTCACAGAAATTGATTTAATGTTTTAGAATCATAATTCTGTGAACAAAATTATGTGTTTATCCTGGAAGAGTTAGGAAATTCTAACATATCTGCACAAAATGCATAGTTCTGTTGTCCTGTCCATGAAATGTGAAGTATGGGGAGAAACTAAGCACTATAAACTATGTTTGTAACATGAATCTTAAATGGTCTTATTAATAAAAAAAAAACTGGGATTCAGGTATTGGGGTGAATTCTGAAAGACCCGAGAAGCAGAACAAGCCACAGCTAACCTCACCCCTCCAACTTCTCAGCCTATCCTGTTTCCTCAAACTGAAAGCCTCTGAGTCCTCATCCTTAACCTTCTGTACAAACTAGTTGGATGGATCTCCATGAAATTGGGCTGTCTCTTCTTGAATAACTTCAGCAAACTCAAACAGTAGGGAAGTATCAAGCATAAAGACAGTAATGACAGCTACTAACAGTAAAGCTTTAACCTTAACTTTCAAATTTGATACAGAATATAATGTTACACTTGAACAATTTAAGTTTAGCATGAGAAAAACTTCGAAATTAGGTGTCAAAACTAGAGAAATAGAAATAAATTAACAATTTTTTTCAAGTAAAAACTGAAAGAACAGAAGAGAAAATAAATAAAACATAATGCTTATTGAAGAAAAGTGGGCAGGAAAAGATTTAAATCAAAGTGAAATAAAGGTTTAAAGAATGTCACAACATTGACAATAATAAAAAAAAAGTCCAAATTAATAGCACTATTATTTTATATCTCCTTCCTTGGAAGATCTCCTTCATGTCAGCTCTCTTACTAGTTATCTAACCTCTGTGGTTGTTCTGATTCAAACACGTATACCTAAAGCTTAAAATCTCACATTTGCAATATTTGTCTTTCCAGTCCGAGTTACCTCACTCAAGATTATTGTTTCTAGCTCCCTCAATTTATCTCAGAATTTTATGATTTCATATTTCTTAACAGGAGAATAACATTCCATTGTGTGATGGGTGATGTCGCTCTGTATACTGTGAATATGTGTTGCTCTGATTGGTTGATAAATAAAGCTCTTTAGACAATGGTGAGGCAGAATAAGGTTAGGCAGGACATTCTAACTGGAGAGATAGAGGAGAAGAACAGAAGAGAGGAGATGTTGCCAGCCGCCGCCGCCATGAGAAGCAAGATGTAAAGGTACTGGTAAGCCACAAGCCATGTAGCAAAGTATAGATTTGTAGAAATGGGTTGATTTAAGTTGAAAGAGCTGGCTAGTGAGAAGCCTGAGCCATTAGGCCATACAGTTCATAATTAATATAAGCCTCTGTGTACATTTGGGTGTGAGTAGCTCTGGGACCATGGAGCCACGAGAGCCAGGTGGGACCAGAAAAACTTTAGCTACAATTGTGTAAATGTACCACATTTCTGCTGTACATTCATCAGTTGATGGATATCTAGACTGTCTCCAATTTCTAGCTACTATTAGTAGGCCAGCAGTGAATGCAGATGAGTAAATATCTCTATAGCAAGATATAGAGCTCTTTTGATATATTCCCAAGTATGGTAGAGCTAGATTATGTAATAGATTTTCAGTGTTTTGAGGGACCTCCACATGATTTCCATAGAGACTGTACCGGTTTATAATCCCACCAGAATGTATTCCCCTTTCCCTGCTGGTACTTGTTTATTAATCTTGGCCATTCTGATTGTAGTAAGATAAAATATCAAAGTAGTTTTATTTTGCATTTCCCTGATATCTAACCATGTTGAAGACTTTTTGCATGTTTCTCAGTCCTTTGTGTTTCATCTTTTGATAACTCTCTATTTGGTCCTATACGTCATTTTTTTAATTGAGTTATTTGTTTTGTGGGTTTTTTTTTAAAAAAAAAAAATGGTTCCTTTTTCTATATAATAACCCTCTACCAGATGTATAATTGGTAAGGATCCTCCCCATTCTGTATGCTCCTGCTTTGTGTGAGTGATGGTGTCCTTTGCTGTATAAAAGCATTTTAGCTTAATGGGGCCCCATTTTTCTGTGTCTTATTCAGAAATCTCTTTCCTGTGCCATTGAGTTCAATCCTATTTCCCATTTGTGTGTGTGTGTGTGTGTGTGTGTGTGTGTGTGTGTGTGTGTGTGTGATCAGATTCAGGGTATTTGTTCTTATGTTGAAGTCCTTGGTCCATTTGGAGATGAGTTTTGTGCAAGGTGATAGATGCAGGTCTATTTTCATTCTTCTACATGCGGCTATCAAATTAGACCATCACCATTTGGTGAAGAGGCTAGCTTACCTTCATTTTGTATTTTGGCTTCTTTGTCAAAAATCAGGTCTCCATACATGTATGGATGTAGGTGTAACCGTCTTATTAAATAAGAAACACAGAGCCAATGCAAAGATGAAAGTCCAAGAGGTCAGAGCAATTGCTAAGAACTAAAAACCTTACCCTTCACTGCTGCTTCTGTCCTTCTCAGGAAGAGAGCTACTTCCTGTCTGTTTGTCTGTTTTTATAGACTTTCTATTCTGCCTTCTCATTGGTTGTAAACCCAACCACATGACCTCCTTGTCACTGCTTGTCTGTACAGACCTCCAGGTCTTCTATGGTTGAGATTAAAGGTGTGTGTCTCCATGCTGGCTGTATTCTTGAACACACAGAGATCCACTTAGCTCTGCCTCCTAAGACCTGGGATTAAAGGCGTGCAACACTACCACCCAGCTTCTGCTATGGCTTGCTATTAGCTCTGACCCCCAGGCAACTTTATTAACATACAAATAAAATCACATTTCAGTACAATTAAAATATCACCATATATGGAATAATGTCTGGATCTTCAATTTGATCCCATTGATTGATGTGTCTGCTTTTATGCCAATACCATATTGCCATATTTTTGTTGTTATTATTACTATAGTTTGGGTTGTGATGCCCCCAGAAATTCATTTTTTTTCAGGATTGTCAGAATTGGTTTGACTATCTTGGTTATTTATTTGTTTGTTTGTTTATTGGTGTGTGTGTATGTGAGTTTTCATATGAAACTTAAGATTTCTTCCCTTAATTCCTATGAAGAATAGTGTTGAAATTTTGATGACAATTATATTGAAACTGTAGATTGCTTTTGGTAGGATGAGCATTTTTACAATATTAATCCCATTGATCCATGAACATGACAAACCTTTCTATCATCTGGTGCCTTATATTTCTTTATTCAATATCTTAAAGCTTTTATTATGCAAGTCTTTCACTTGCTTGGTTAGAATTAGCCCAAGACGTTTTTGTAGCTATTTTTAAAGGTACTGATTTCTTTCTCAGCCTGTTTGTCATTTGTGGATTTGAAGAGTATTGAGTTTTGTGTATTAATTTTGTACCCTGCTATTTTGCTGAAGCTGCTCATCAGCTGCAGAAGTTCCCTGGTGGATTCTCAGTGTTTTTGTATAAAATTATAACATTTGCAAATAAAGTTTGGTATTTTCATAGTCTCATGATTTCCTGTGTGGGGATCTTTTTAGATTTAATAATTTCTTTGACTGAGATATCCTATTTCTCTTACCTTGTCTTCAACACCCAAAATTCTCTTTTCTATATCTTTTAAGTTGTTGGTTTGGCTTACCAGTAAGTTTTTTGTTTGACATCTTCAGTTTTTCTTTTCCAATTTTATTTCAGTTTCGGTTTTCTTTAGTGATTATTTTGTATTAAATCCTATTTTTATATCTTGAATTGTTTCATTCAAGGCAAAGGCCAACAGATCTCTGCAAGTTCAAGGCCAGCCTGATCTAGAAAGTAAGTTTTAGAACAGCCAGGGCTGTTACACAGAGAAACCCTCTCTCAAGAAAATAATTCATATCATATGCTTCAGTTAAATTACTTTTCTTGAAGCCTAATGCAATATAGTTGGTGGCTTCTGGGGGAGGTATATTTTCTTATTTGTTCGTGTTGTCATCTTGCTGGGAACTAGGAATCTGGAGTTAGGGTGATTGAAGTAGTTTTTGGTGTAGATACCTGGTTTCATCTTTGTTGACTTGGTATGCTGTTCTTTGGTTGCTGTTGCCCACTCTGGGTCCTAGTCAAGTGTGGCAGCTGTAGGGTCCATGAATGTGGTAGTTTCCAGCCCAGTGTGGTAGATATCATTTTCCTAGTAGATAGCAGTTGTGTAGGTCTGTAGGGTAGTCCCAAAGGAAAGGAGATGGGCTAGAAGGAAAGTTGAGAGGAGCAATGGTAAAGATCTATGGAGATCCTGGGTCAGCACCAAGAAGACAAATTTTAAAGGGATAGAGATGGACTGGGGTGAGGATGGGTTGCTCAAGAAAGAAGGATGCCACAGAACCAAGAGTAAGTCTGGGGAGATCAGGACGTGGGATAGGAAAGAGAGTGAAGGTCTGCTACCTGAATCCCAGCCTAGTGTGGTAGCTCTGGGTGCCTGGTAGAAAGAGGTTCTGCCAGTTGGCAGAGTCACAAAGAATGGAGATGGGCTAGAAGGAAAGGCTGTCAGGGGCCACTAGGGAGAAGTAGTGGGGTCCTGAGTCTTCATCAAGAGACCAGATCTGTGTTTGATACATTGTGCACCCCAATAAACTTATCTGGGCCTCAGAGAACAGAACAGCCACTATAGTAAACATAAAGGTTAGGCAGTGATAGCACACGCCTGTAATCCTAGCATTCCAGAGGCAAAGATCCATCTGGATCTCTGTGAGTTCAAAGGCACACTGGAAACAGCCAGGCATGGTGACTTACACCATTAATCCCAGGAAGTGATGGCAGAAAGGTATTTAAGGCATGAGGACAAGGAACTAGAGCCTGATAAGCTTTTAGGTTTTGAGCAACAGTTCAGCTGAGATTCATTCAGGATGAGGGCACAGAGGCTTCCAGTCAGAGGAAACAGGATCAGCTGAGGAATTGATGAGGTAAGGTGGCGGTAGCTTGTTCTGATTCTCTTGAACTTCCAGCTTTAACCCCAATACCTGGCTTGGGTTTGATTTTATTAATAAGACCTTTTTTAAGATTCCTGCTACACAGATCCCTAAGAGGTTGGGTTGGGCAGGATTCCTGTGGGTAGGCTGCAGGACTAAGCATGAATTTGGAGATTTATAAATAAGTGATTAATACAAAAATGAGAAAAGTGCTTATTTTGAAGGAGAAAGTGAAATGTGTAAGAATGAACATGTTGAGGGGCTTTGAGGTAGGAGAGTAAAGTTCTGTGCTTTGATATGAATGATAGTTACGAAGGATCAAAGACTATAGGAATAAATACTCAATGAGCTATTTGAAGCCTATAGTAGTTGCCTTTATCTTTGCCATGACAAAATGCTTGACAAAGGCAAATCTAAAACAGGAAGGGTTTATTTATGGCCAACAGTTTGCAGGTATGGCATTGTGGAAATAATACGAGAGGATGTACGCATTATCAAGAAGCAAAGAAAGTTGATCAGGTACTTAGTTCCTTTCCTTTTTTTCCCATTTTTATTCAATTCAAGACTCCAGCCAATAGAACGTTGCTACAAACATTCAAGGAGGTCTTCCTCTTCAAACATCCCTAGAAACATCTTCATCCTCATGCACAAAGGTGTGTTTCCTAAGAGACTCCAAATTCATTCAAATTAACAATGACAAGAAGCTAGAATCTTGTGCATCTTTCTGCATCTATTTTATTTTACAATGAAGTAGTTAATCTGTTAAATATATGTGTGTGTGTGTGTGTGTGTGTTTGTGTGTGTATAACATGCAACCATTTTAACAATTTTACTAAAGAGCTAGAAGGTAACTGTGTCTATCATGAAGCATGTGCACATTTGATATCTTTTCATATCTCTGTAAAAATTTAGTTATTTAAAAATTAGATCAATCTTACCAGATTTGTGGAGAAAAGAAAATGTTTGCTTTTTATTCTGAGTAATTTTGGAAGCTCTTAAGGAAATTAAATACTCAGATGCTATTGTTATTAATTGTAGAATTTAAGAATAAATTTTAACTTGCTGCCATTCATAAGTTTTTAGATGATAAAGACAAGTATCTTAATGATGGGCCATTTTGTTTAACTCAATCATGCTGTCACTGCAGAGGAGACCTTTTTTGGCCATGCAGACTTTGTTGAAATCCTCTGCCTGGTGCTGGCAGTATAAATGTGAGCAGGAATCTTAATGATGGTACTGATTTATAGTTTATTAATGTGAAAAATACAACTATGTTAGTTAGTCATTGGCTTAAAAGCAGAATTTAATGTAACTATCAAAAAAACCTTAGTACAAAAAAACTTATATTTGCTGTTAACTGCCACCATTTTTTGTTTGGTTGGTTGGTTTTTCGAGACAGGGTTTCTCTGTGTAGCTTTGGAGCCTGTCCTGGATCTCACTTTGTAGACCAGGCTGGCCTCGAACTCACAAAGATCCGCCTGCCTCTGCCTCCCGAGTGCTGGGATTAAAGGTGTGTGCCGCCACTGCTCGGCAACTGCCACCATTTTTTATATTTTTCCATTACTGTTTAATATACTGACCTGAGAACAAGATAATGGAGTTGTGATCCAAATGGAACCATTTCCTGACATATCAAATGCTTTTTAATTATTGTCTATATTCTATTAGAAATAATTATTTGTTTGATAAAGTTTTTGTCAGCAGCAGTATGCTGACAGTTATATGAGAAGATAAAAAAAATCTCAAATCTGAAAACTAACCTCAATTTGTAAGCAAATGAAATCATGAATTCTCACTTGACTATGAGACAAAATACAACAGCTGGCTTATGAAATTCTTATTTCAAAGTTACTGAGACTGTCCATAGCTGGGAAATACAGTGAAGCACTTCCTGAACTTCCCTATAAAAACGATGTGTGTTTTTTAGTTCTGCTTGAATGTTGCCAGCACTGTTCTGACAGGCATTTAAGATCCCAAAAATACCTCTACCAAGTCAATGAGCTCTTAAATGAAATGATTTTAACAACTTTGAGGCATATGACCCAAATGTAATGTTTAAAGACATCGAATCCATGCCTGGGATATCCAGGTTACATCGGCCATTTGAGGAAAATGTGGGCTAATATACTCATGGTGTGATTTTACTTGTCATCTCTAAAGAGCCCTCAAAACCCAACCCCAGCTGAGAAACTCTCTAAACCTAACAGCACAAGTTGATTCCCTAAGCTGTTCACTTTAATATAAAAGCATTAAAACTAAATATCATTGTCATGTCCCAGCATATACAATTTAAGGCAATAGGTTACAATCAGCAGGAAAGAAACACTTGTGGTCTAACTTATCTATGTAGAATTATGTTTGAGGTTTTCTTTTTACTATTTTTAGTTCTTGAATTTTCAGTCCTCTATAAAGACACTCAATTAGACCCATTCAATTTGCCTTCCTTTTTTATTGCACCAAAATACTAAAAGAAATCTAATGGTGCTAATCTATGGATTTCCTCAATTTCAAAGTATTTTAGCATTTTCTTTTATATATCCAACTAACTAAACAACTTTTCATTAAATGTGATTTTAATTTTTTTCTATATTACAATTATTTCTGCTTTTCCTGATTATATTTTCAAATTGCTCATACAAAGAAGCTAAATCATCCTACATTTATTTTGTCTCTAGTTAGTGCCTCTTTTCAGAAATCACTTATGCTTCAGAAATTACCCATTATGTTCTGGGGAAGGATATTAAGTACTATTATTAAACACTATTCATCCAGTGTCGTTTATCTGCATACATGTCTGAGAGGCTTGCCATCACACAAAAAGCTCTTACACTATTTTGTCAGATCTGATCATTTGGGGAAGAAAAGTCTCACACTTAAAAGCTCCACACTTTTTCTACCTTGTTTCCATAATAATTGAAGAATCACATTTCTTCTATATTTTTAAAGTGACTTCTAAAAGGCTGTTATAATGATTTATATCATCCATCTATTTTCCTGATTGCCCAGAGTTTCTGAACCAACATCTCAGCCTTTTGATAATTTACACCATTTTAAAATGTTCACAAATGTTACTGTCCTTTTATCTAAGGTTCTGGGCAAGTCAGAAATGATAGAAAATTTTATATGTTATACATTATATATATTATTAATATATAATATATATACTAATAGTCAATATTATATGGGGGTTGATTAACAGAAATGACTCACTCCTCCAGGGCAGAGGTGGAAAATTACAATGAATCTGCTCAAAGCTGAACCTTGAAGCAATTTGGCAACATTGCTCAATGATAGTCCACCAAACAAAGGAAACCAATGGTATAACTGTTAGAGGCTGCTCATTCAAGAGCCCAGAAGCCACTGGGCCACGTTCCAAAGACTTAAGTATCTAAAGTTCTAACATCCAAGAATAAGAGAAAGGGATAGAGGAGATTTCAGCTCATGGTCATGTGACTCTGTGTTTCTGAGCCTGCAGTCAGGTAGGACTTCATGACAAAGGAGCATGGTAGAGGAAAGTGGCCAGCAAGAAAGAAGAGTCCAGGAGACACATCCCTCTGTGGCATGTCACCAAGGTTCTGCTTTCTCAAACTAGGTGCTGCCTCCTAGCTTTCAGCTCCACACAGTAATTATGAACCCATTAATGTATAATCCATTGATGAAGTCAGAGATCCCAGGATCCAGTGACTTCTCCACAACCTGCCAGGCTGCAGTCAAGCCTTTAACAAGTCTTCAGAGGACATTTTAAAGTGTAAATCCTAACAAATGACTTTTTATTTATTCTTGCAATAGATTTTCTCCCATTTTCAAGGCCTTACGAGTACACAGACTATAAATTCAGAATTATAACATCATATTCTACTAATTCTTAAAGTTACCATATTTGGCTGAACAAAATACCAAAGAATTACAAATTCTATTCTCCAGACTGTGTATGTTAGAATATGTTGCAAATTTGACAGTGTCTGGGACAATGAGACAATGAGTCTCTTCCTAAACTTTTCAGATGGAGTCCTAGATGGAATCTTAAGTGGCATTCAACTGTATCCTAGTAGTGGGTAACAAACTACCCTGAAATGCAGGCAAGCAACAGAAGAGAGCCCCGCCTTCTGAACGTACCACAGTCCACTGTGGCTATGACCGTGCTGCTCTCGCAGAAGATACAGAAGCCACTTCCTGCCATGTATAAACTAGCAAAAATAAGCTAACTCTCAAGTTTCTTTATCTCAGGGGAAACATCACTTTAGAAACCATATCAGAAAATGTAACCTACGCCTGTCTACATCCTGGCAGGCAAGTTGTGGGAAGCTGTTCTCACCTCCCAGGCATGTTTGCACAAAGGACCTAGAAGCAAATTAGTTACAACAGAACTGACGGTTGCTAGGATCCCAGCAGCCTATTTTGTTAGTGGCCCTCATAATAAGGATTTCTTTCAAAACGCTTCCTTCCTTCCACTTTTCCATCTCTCTCTTTCCTTCCCTCCCTCCCTTCCTTCCTTTCTACAAGTTAAGTAAGCATAAAGAACTGACATAAAATAGGTTATATCAGTAGGATATTTACGCTTTCCTTAAATAAAAAATAATTAGGCTGATTCTATTGCCTGAGCTTTTCAGTGATGGTGTTGGGGCTCAAGATCTCTCTTAGTGTTTCCTCCACTTCCTGTCTTCAAGCTGTCAGCTAATGTGCACAACATGGCTGCTGCTGTAGCTCAAGACATCACATCCACCCTCAAAACAAGGAGGAGGGAAAGCAACATTTTCATAGTAAGGCTTGTTTTTCTTAATCAGTGAATAAAATCATTCCAGGATTTGTGCATAGACTTCTCTTTCCATTTCATAGGCTATGATTTTGACATATGATCATCCCTGTTTGCAAAGAGTCAAGGAACATAACCGGCAAAGAAGAGAAAGACTGTGCACAGGATCTGTTATCTATCTTTCTGTAGAAGTAACCGTCTTATTAAATAAGAAACACAGAGCCAATGTAAAGATAAAAGCCCAAGAGGTCAGAGCTAAGAGCCTTACCCTTCCTGCTTCAGCGATCCTCTTCAGACAAGAGAGAGACCTACTTCCTGTGTGTTTGTCTTTATATAGACTTTCTGTTCTGCCTTCTCATTGGTTGTAAACCCAACCACATGACTACCTCGTCACTGCCTGTCTGTACAGACCTCCAGGTCTTCTGTGGTTGGTATTAAGATTAAAGGCATGTGTCTCCAATGCTGGCTGTATCCTTCACCACACAGAGATCTACCTAGCTCTGCCTACCAAGTGCTGAGATTAAAGTTGTGCACCACCAACGCCCAGCTCTGCTATGGCTTGCTATTAGCTCTGACCCCCAGGCAACTTTATTTATTAACACCTTTCCAGCTAATGTGGGATCTTTTGGGATCAAATCATTCCTTGAAATAATTTCTCTCATCTTGAGGACAAAATGGAAATAATTGATATCTTCTAAGCATACTTTCCATTTTAAATTTATTCCACAATAAATGTATTTGTGGTAAAAATTTATATATGGCTGTTGAAGAAAGTCTGGGAGAAAAACAAAAGAACACTAAAGATAAAATGAGAATTTTTATTTTAAAATTCATTTCCAGAGACAATTGTTCTAGCATGTGTCATGATTCCTTATTTAGATTTACTTATTATTCACCCATTTATTCATGTATAGCATGCTAAACTATCTTAATACTGTTTAATTTGTATTTTTATTAGTATGAGTATATATATATGCATGCATGATTTATGCAAGTGTGTGCATGTATACATACAGATATCACTTTCCATTTAATTTTTCTCAGATAGCATCTCTCACTAAAGCTGCTTTTCCCTCACCAATGTGGAAGTTACTGGCATCCACCACCATGCTTTCATTGTTATTTTAAGTGGGTGCTTGTGATTCAAACTCAGGTACTCACATATGCACATCTAAGACTTTACTCATTGGCCCATATCCCTAGCCCTAATGCTATGTTTAATGCATTTTTCTTATCACTATGTCATGGGAGTTCCCCTGCATCATTAATTCCCATAGCATCATTCATAATGACTATATGACATTCCATCCAGTTTATTCCTACCTTACTTGATATAATCAATACCTAGAGTCAGGCATTTAAGTTGTTTCCATCTTTGGGGATAGATTTGGAGCTATCAAACCTAAAAATTTCAGTTTTTTCAATTTCAATTTTCAGGGTCTACAAACATTTATGGATGATGTGAACTGCCAAAACAGCCATATAGTTACTCTCTCTAATTAAATTCCTCCTCTATATCTGCTGTGATCCATCCATCCACTACCACCACCATCACCAGGTCTCTGTAGTCCTGTAATGATAATGTTGCCTGTCCTAAAGCCCTGCTTAAAAACCCACTGATTGCCCTTATGGTGCTATATAAAGTCTCATCTGCTCTGCAGGACTTTAAAAGCTTCATTCTGGGGTGTATTCCACACCCCTCCCCCATCTTCTTCCTCCTGTCTCCTCACACTGGCTTCCTGGCATACTGATATCAATCACTGATCCTTGATTCCTATAAGTCACTCTGTGCAGTGCTAACAGGATCACTCAGCCAGTAAAGTGCTTGCTTTGTAGGCAGAAGGACCACAGTTCTGGCTTCAAAGCCTACTTTTAAAAGCCTGGACATGGTGCAGGCAGATCTCTTGGGCTCACCAGCCAAGTAGCCTAATCAATTAGTTGAGTTCTAAGCCATTAAGAAACATTTGCTCAAAAAAGAGAAGAGGGGGGAGGGGAAGGAAAGGAGGGAGAGAGAGAGAAAGAAAGGAAGGAAGAAAGAAAGTAAGTTAGTTAGTTGGACAAGGGGCTGGCAAGATGGACCAGGTAAAAGCACTTCCTGTCAAAGTGGATGACTTGGCAATCCCTGAAACCTACTCAGTGGAAAGAGAGAACTGATTCCTACAAGCTGTCCTCTGACCCCCCCCCCCCCCACACACACACACACACACACGCAACTTCTTTGTTCTTATTAAGAAAAATTTGAAAGAACATATGAAACTAGTTCCTATCAAAACTGTATGAAAAATAGATTAAAAAATAGATTAAAATGGGCAGATTTCTGCCCATCAGAAAAAAATAAAAATACAGGTCCATTAGTAAAAGTCTAATTTTTATATTGCTTGTGTTATTTTGTGATGATTTATCTAGTATACAGACTTCCTACCTCCTCACACTCTCAGAATTATTGACTGTTATTTAATAACTTTGGGGCTGAAGAGATGGCTCAGCAGTTAAGAGCACTGACTGCTCTTCCAAAGGACCTGGGTTCAATTCCAAACACCCACATGGTGACTCATAACCATCTATAACTCCAGTCCTAGAGGATCTGACACCCTCTTCCCTCCTCCCTCCTCTGTGGGCACTGCATGTACATGGTACATGGTACACAGTCATACAGGCAGGCAAAGCATCCATATACATTAAAAATAAAGAAACATTTTTAAATGTTTTTTAAAAATAGCCTTTGAATGTTAAAGGAGTACATTGACAAATTAAAAATTCTACAGTATACTATATAATGTTGGTGGCTACCAATATTGTATTTTTCAAATGCTTCCTTGTTATTATCATAATTGCTAGAAATGCAACATGTTTGATAACGATTTCCCTAAAATTATTAGTAAGTAGAGGAAAAATTTATTTTAGAGAACATTGGGAAAATTCCCTCTGAATAAAATGCAAACAACCTGCAGTGAGAGATAAATACATTAAATGCAATAAAATAGATTTAAAATGCCCCACAGAAAAGTAAGATGATTTATGTCCTTACAAAACCTATCCAACCTTGATAATCTGATGAAGGAAATTCCAGGAGGATCTAATGAGTAGCAAAGATCTCTTAGAGAAATGGCTCCAACACACAATTTGGAAAATGAGATATAGAAAAGCCTGAAAGGAGATACAGAAAGCTATTGGAGGATACATTATCCAAACCTCTACTGTAAATAAATTATCATTCAAAATCAATCCAGCCAATAAAAACACGGGTAACTCAATGAAGAGAATTCAGAGAAAGGATTGTTCTTCTCTCCACAAAATTGTGGAAGTTGTTTTTCTAATGGTGGACTGCTCAAAGAGAACAAACCAAACAACCAAATCAGAGTTTTCAAGTTTTTCTGTTGCTTCAGCTTTGTGAATGAAGGTCTAAGGTTCTGAGAGCCTAAAGTGCTTTCATGGAGACAATGAGTAAGCAGACTTAGTGTTCCCTAATGCTAGATCCCCAAAGCAACTCACAGTTTCTAAACAAGCCAGCTGCTGAGATCACTGAAGTCAAGTCAGTGCTTGAGGAGTTCAGAAAATGTCCTTTAACCAACAGTTAAATTATGAAAACTATTTGTCTGGATGCAGAGCTTTCATATCCTACAATAGTTATGAATTCTCATTTATTCCTTTGAGTCCTTATTTTCATTAAAAACAAGGAGACTTAAAAGAGATACCAAGAAATCCCTTACCCATTAATTGGACTCTTGTTTTCTGTCACCACACTGGAATGCTGGTGGCCCGAATGCACAGGTTGTTACTTTTTTCATGTTCATGCATTCCTCACATGAACCCTTTAGAAGAATTTTTGTTGTGCTTGCTATTTCTATCTGTAACCTATGACCACAATTACAGCATAGAGTATAAGAATCAGGACAGAACTGGTTCAGCCTCTAACTAAACTACGTTTTACCCTTCCTCAGAGAACCCTAAGGCAAGCTGCAAACAGAGCCTTGTATTACAGCATTTGCCTAGCACATATGGCACCTTGTATTTCAGCCCTAGCCTCCCATAAAAGCTCACTATCAATTTTTTTTTAATATATGTGCTTGCTTGTTGCACCTAGACTGCTAACCAGTTCTGATGTTGTGCATGAGTCAAATTCTCTGACTTTGATTTTGGTGAGTTAGCTACCAAAGGGATATCCACAGGCTTGGATATAAAAGGATAGAGATAATAGGTTAAAGTAAACTTCTGCTATGTAAATAAGAAGAATCTTTGTACTATGAAAGTTAAGGGGTAGCACATGTGAGCAAACTGTCATCAATACAGTTTCACTACTAAAATGGAATCACATGAAGGAGAGGTTAGAAAGATACTCACTAGCAACTATTGTGATTAAGGACCATCAGTTAGTCAGAAGCTGCACGGGACATAAAGGAACGCAACTCCTGTTCTGTAGATTTTTAGTCCAAAGGAGGCAGACATACCACTGAGCTATTAAAATAGTCACTGGAGAAGTATTTCCATCTCAGGGAGTTAAAGCTCATGAACACTTGCACTGTGGCTTTATTTTCCCTGTTCTTGAATAGAGGGTGGAATGGGAAGCACAAGGTTTGAAGGTGCTCTTGACAGCCATTGAGAGATGTCCCAAAAAAGGAGTAATGAGAAGCAGTGACCCAAGAAATAAAATGCTGATGAAAAAGGTGAGACAGATGTAGTTATTTTTAAAATAACATAGCCACATGCAAAATAGGTGGTGCCATAATTGTAATTAAACCTGTTTCTGTAGTTGTGTGTTCTTTAATATTCCATGAAACCATAACACTGAAGAAAAATACATAACAGACCATAATGTTTATCAACAATTTTATCCCACATAAATCCTGATGTAATATAAAGCAAGTTGCATATGTATGTACAATATATACATGTATTTTTTAGTCAGGATTATCTAGAAAGTCAGAACCAATGGATGATGGTGGTGGTGATGGTGATGGTGGTGTATGTGTATATGTGTGTATGTGGAGAGAGAGACAGAGACAGAGACAGAATTTATTGATTAGTCCATCACTAAAATATTAACAAGTTGTATCATGTCTGAGAGTCTGAGAGCCTTGCAGTTTTCAAGTCCTTGAGACTACCTTCATCGACTGGAGTAGTCCCACAGTGGCTATCTCACACTGAATGAGTATTTGCTCAGTTCACAAGGATGGGTGCCTCGGCATTTCTACTCTAGCATCACAACCTGAGAGGTTCCATTGGCCCTTAGTGATGAAAGCCTGGAAACACTACTTCAAAGATCAGCAAAGGAAGCAGCTGCAGCAACAGAATGAATCATCTCAATGGGAAGAGGGAGGGCCCATAGT
Organism: Peromyscus maniculatus bairdii; assembly: GCF_049852395.1. NCBI lineage: Eukaryota > Metazoa > Chordata > Mammalia > Rodentia > Cricetidae > Peromyscus > Peromyscus maniculatus. Next base: position 80,588,119 of record NC_134870.1, on the reverse strand, counting down.
AAGAAGGAAGGTCAGGTTAGCGCAAAGTGAAAAATAGCCCTTCTTCCATCCCCTCTTATCTGGGCTGCTACCAGGAGATGCCACCCACACTCTACACTCAGAAGTTTGTTCTTCCCACATCAATTAAGGCAGTAAGGACAATTGTACAGGTGAGGCTCCCTTCTCAGGTGATTCTCATTTGTGACAAGTTGACATTAAAAGGAACCATCACAATGTGCAAAAATAGTATGCAAATATACAGTGTTTCATAATTGTAAGGCTAATAAGCCACACATGGTTTCCCAAAAATGCCAATCATATATATTTGAAGGATTAACTGAAATTGTTACAAAATAAGCCTTAAGAAAAGCAATTATAGTCAGCTGGCCTTTCCACCAAGTTTGATTTATTATTGTTAAAGAAAAAGAATTTGACAACTTACATTAACATCTCATTATTTGACCTTTGAAAGTAAGATTATTGATATTTATTTTTTAAATATTTAATCTAATAGCAAAAGGAGATAATGACTTATGTTTTACTGCTTACTTTTTAAATTATGCTTGAACCCCTTACACTCTCAAGGTGATAGTTGATAGCCTCTTTTTATTCAAGAACTGTTGCTCGAATTCTAAAAAGATCTTTTAATAAAATAACCCACAGCCAAATATTGGAGTAAATGCTGAAGGATCAGAGAGACAAAGGAACAAGCCACTCCACGAATCCTCTGAATTAAGGCCTCTGAGTCCACAGCTGAAAGGGGTCCAGCTGAAAGGCTCCAGCCAAAAAGAAGTGCTCCAGTTCCTGTCTCCTCACGCCTTAAATACCTTTTCTGCCCAACCATATTACTTCCTTCCTAGTTCTGGGATTAAAGGTGTATGTGCTTCCCAAATACTGGTAGCAGAGGTATGAGATCTCACATGCTGGGATTAAAGCCATGTTACTCCCAAGTACTGGGATTAAAGGCCTGTGACTCCCAAGTACTGGGAATAAAGTTGTGTGCCACCACTGCCTGGCTCTGTTTCTCTCCTAGACTGAATCAATCTCATATAGTCCAGGGTGGCTTTGAACTCACAGAGATGCAGATGGATCTCTGCCTCCCAAGTGATAGGATTAAAGGTATGTGCCACCACTGCCTGGCCTCTATGTTTAATCTAGTGGCTTGTTCTATTCTCTGATCTTCAGGCAAATTTTATTAGGGTACAACAAAATATCACCACAAAGAACTTTTTTTGTCTATTTTAAAATTGTAAGCTGAAATGTTTATTCTGCCCACTTAAATGTCTCTCCTATCTGGGATCTTTTTATCAAATTCAGTACAGTCTCAGCTAAAGAGAATTGTTTGCTCTGTTTATAGTTAGTAGGACAAATTCTGTCATTAATGGAATCCCCACAGTTTAGAAATTAGTGTTATTATGTTGCCTTAGATGGTAATGGTGCATAGAAAGTCTTACTGGAAGGCAACTGAAAAAAATGTATTTTCAGGAGCATACTGTTTCTATTTTTGAGTTTATGATATATGCTAAGTGTTAGCCTATTACAACATTTAATAATATAAAAGGTCAAATATTCAATGCAAATGATCTTTGGAGCATCTATATGAAATGACACATTAATCCCAGTGTAATTAATGAGCTTACCTCATATTTATTAGGCAGAAAATATGATTATTTCCTTCAGAATATATAAGCCCAGCACAATAACAGTTAATAAATTTTGCAACTACTTTCCTGGCTACAAACCAGCAGTACTGGGCAAATGTACACATTTTGATGTACTTTTATAACTACCAGAACTATGGTGTAAATATCACTTACCAATCATCATAGTCCTATGATCATCAGCCTTAAGGATCAGTATTTTGCAAGGCACACTAGGCAATCAGAAGCAGACATTACTGGGATGACTTTTATATAAAATCTTTATGTCAAGGGATAAGTATATTCAGAAATTGGATTGCTGTTACAGCCTTATAAATTTATAAAATGTAAACACTAGCTGACCAAGTCCATCATACATTCAATTTTTAATTCCTATAATAAATTCCTATAATGTTTTATGCAAACCTGGTCAGAAGTTGCCGGGGGACTTATAAAAGCACAGTTCATCTCATTGCTAATTATGAGGAGTGCCAAGCTACATGGTTTATTGACAGTATATTAATATGAATCACTCTCTTACTCTTGGTCACAAACTGCTATTAATTTATAGAAATTCAGATATTATCTAGGCCAATAACTCTTAAAACCTCTCAAATTCATCTCATCAACATACCACACACAGCTTGGGAGAAATGTCCGTCCTTGCCCTGCAAACTCCCTAGCTTACTAAATCAGAAATTCTAGAAGGGGAACTGAGGAGCCTACATTTATTTACATTTGTGTGTGAGCGTGTGAATGGGTGTGCACACTGTGCATGTGTGCATGCTAGGGTAAACATGTCATGGTGTACATGTGGAGGTTAGAGGATGATCTTGGGTGTTGGTTCTTGGCTTTTACCTTGAGACGGAGTCACTTTGTCATTATTATTGTTTACAACAGCACTCCTTACTGGGCTAGCTGGGCTCAAGTTTCCAGAGATTCTCCTCTCTACACCTCCCATCTTGCCATAGGAACTTGGGGATTACAGACAGATAAATACAACTTCATCTGGCTTTTATATGGTGTCTTGAGATTCAAACAGATCCTCACATCCATGTGGCATATGCCATACCCACCGAATCATTTCTCCTTCCCAGAAGCCCACATTTTAAAAAATCTGGATGATTCTGCTGTGTGCTTGGATTGCAGACAACTCAACCTTATTTTTCCCAGTTCTGTGAGTGGCATTAGCCCAATTATGGGTCATCAAAATCAAAAGGAACCTCAAATTTCCCAAGAATACTTTTGACAATGCCATGTATCAAGATAAAATAAGCATTTTTTGGACTCCTGTTATTACCTGGTTTTAAGCTTTATGGATTACACATTCACAAAGAGGAAAAAGGCAACGTGTGTGTGTGTGTGTGTGTGTGTGTGTGTGTGTGTGTGTATGTGTGTGTGTGTGTGTGTGTGTTAGCATACACTTAATAGAATGTCAATGGTTTATAATGTTATTTAAAAAATTAAACTGAATTACAGAGGATGCAAGATTAAAGAGAATTGTCAGATAGGCCATCTACAAAGTTGGTTAGTTCTGTACTTGTTGTTCCAACCTATAGATACTTTTCTTTGTAATCTTTTTCTTGAATAACTTGACTTAATTGTAAAACATTTTCACCTGATATTGTGTGCCCCAACTTATAGAGAATATAATGATGACTATTGTACCACTAGCTTCTATCAGATTCCCCTTTCATGGTGATAATCAAAACATAGCCTTTGTGATAAAATTTAAGATTTAAAAACAGAATACCATGAAATTTTAAGAATTTTCAAACATCCCAAATGAGATAGTTGTTGCTAGTAAAAAATGAAATAGCAAAGATTGAAAGAATCATAGCACTGCCTTGTCAGCTCATGAAACCAAGAGGGTGAAATCCAGATATTCCTTGATGGACAGGTCATTTCCAGCATCTGAGTATCAAGGAACTAAGGGGAAAGGCCAACTCTGCCCGGTTTGAATAATTAGAATGAATAATCCCCACTTACTAGGAAATCTACATTCTTGGTCTTGTTGCAACACATTAGGGAATAAATTGCAAAATGCCGAAGTAAAATTGAGGAAGTGCTTTTCAATTGATTGGCAAGGTAATACTGTTTTAAAAGGTATACTGTGTCCAGGCCAGGATTCTACTTCAGATACACATGAACTTCACAACCTGAATCTGTGCCAAGGGTCCTGTTTAATTTTGCAGATGAGAGTTGAGAGACATTATGTCCTGGGACGTTCAAAGTCCATGATTGGCAGTATAGAAAAATCTCAATATAATGGATTCAGATTTGTTGATTGGGGCTTATTTGTTTCACTGAAGTCCTAGTAGGAATATTAAAAGTGAGGGTGAAAGTAAAGACCCTTGAAGGCTGTATCATCACCCTGCAGAACTCTGGGACAGTCAAGGGCCTGCAACTGACCTTTCTATACTTACAAACCCAGGAAAGTATGATTGGGGCAACTCCAAATAGAACTGAAACTTGTATCAAGAACAAAACTATAGGGAAAAATAAAACACTCTGCAAACCTGTATGACTATTTTCTTTAGATGGAATTAGAGAACTTCTATAGAAGAGTATAGCTATTTTACTGTCCAAACTGAGCTTCCCCCTGGGTGCAGGGATGGGAAGGTAGACCTACAGAGAGTTTGCTTTTTGGTTATTTGTTCCAGATGACTCAAATGGGTACACAAAGGAAAGCTGGTGTGTGGAACAGGGGAATAAGCACAAGATTCCAGCCAGGAACTCAGTCAATGCTAACAATCACAGCAGAGTCAAGCTTACTTTACCATGTTTAGCTCTTGCAGATAAAAAATAGGAACAAAAATTGCCTCTTTTTTCCTTGGTTTCTTTTCATTTTAATCCTTATTTTCACTTAGCATACAAAGTAGGTTTCATTTTGATGTTTTCACGTGTGTATATCATTATATTTTGCTCATATTCACCCATCCATTCTCCCTTTCTTGTCCATATTCCTGTAGGCTATTTTCATTTCCCCAATGGCCCCTTTCACATCGTATCTAGATTTTCCATCTTGTTCTCCTCACTCTCCCTCTACTCTCCTATTTCCCACTGCATAGTCCTCCTCATTTTTATACTGTGTATATGTGTGACATTAATCTAGATGCCACATATGAGTGAACAACTCTTACATACTCTGAATATGATTTAGTACTCTTAGCATGATGATCTCATTTTATACACTTCCCTGAAAATGACATGATTTTATTCTTTATGGCTCAATACAACTCCATTGTTTTTGTATACCATCGTTTCTTTATGCATTCATCTATGGTGGGGCTATAGAATGATTTCATCTTAGCTATTGTGAAAAATTCTACAATGATCATAGATGGGAAAGTATTTTTGAGGTATGGTGACTTAGATTTCTTTGTTTTCCACCTATTTCTTGAGGCTGTTTTGAAAATTAAATGAGATACATATGTATTTCTCCAAAAAGCAATATACTTATGACTACTTTGATAAAACACATGAAATATAGCCAAGAAGGTGTGTCTCAAATAAAGAAGATGCACTAGCCTCTTCACAAGACAGAAGCCAATTGGGTTGGTGCTGAAGATGGCCCTGGAAGCTAGAAGAAAAAGAGATACCCATGAGAGTTTTAATATATCCCCTAACCTTGAGAAAACTAAGCATATAAAAAAGGATGGAAAATTCCACAGTATGGCAGCCAAAACTAGGAGTCAACTGAAAAGGGAAATTAAAGAGCAAGGCTATATGAGATTTCTGCAGTTACAATCTGCTGTGCAACACAAAATGTGTGCTTGTAAGGCTCTTTTGACTCATCTTGCGTAAAGTAGGTAGAATGAAACTGTAAACAGATAAAATCTCTCTGAGGGGGTGTGTAAGAGTAATGTTTGTGGCCAATAAATCCAAGAAGGAGGAGGAGGAGGAGGAGGAGGAGGAGGAGGAGGAGGAGGAGGAGAAATATAGGGAGGTAATTCATATTTCCAAATATATCTTTATGAAGCCAATTTAGTCAAATCCAGCATCCATAAGAATGGAAGGGGAAATGAGCTGCTCCATCCTACCCCACTTAATGTTACCAGAACAAAGATGCAAATGCAGTATGTCACATATGAAACATACCAGGGAACAGTATGACACAGATTTCTGCATCTCTCGAGGAAGAGAGAAGGTTGGTGACTTTTATCCCTTGTATGATCTGAAACTCCAGAGAAAACAAAATAAGAATTAATGATCTGTGACAGACAGACCTGCTACAAACTGCAGTGAAGTGATTAAGGCATTACACACCTGCAATGTTGATATGCTTAGTGCAATACAATCATTCTTTATGCAAAGGTCATGCTTGAACAAAAGAACATGGCTGCAGGAATAAGTGATTTAAATGAAAACAAGCAAAATGACAGGTGACAAAAAGCTTGATAGTAAACATGTTTTCTTTATAAATATTGGTTAAGTTAAACTCTAAATGAAATTGTTCAGTTGTTGACTCTAAAACTGAAATTTCATAGGGGTGTGGAAGGTTAGCTAGACTATAGAAAGTTGATAGATAAAGATGATAGAATATGCTAGAGAATAGACTGAAGAAAAAATATAAATGATAGATACATAAATAGATGATAGTGGATGATAGGCGGTAGATATGTAGGTAATAGCTAACAGATGGGTGGTAGGTAGATAGGCAATAGATAATGACAGAATATAGAAAAGTAGATCATAACTTGAGTCATTCACTATTTGGCTAAAATTTTGTTTCACCTCATTTTGTTTCATTGGTTGATAGACTTATATGAGGAAAACTACTGTTTTGTCTACATTTAATATCCTCCAAGATTTATGGAAATGTCAATCTCTATGAATATAATTATATTTTCTGAAAATAACCATTATGACTTGAGACAGGAGAGGAGCCAAATACACAGGTCCAGACCAAACAGACATCTCCTTTCAACCTCTATATTACTATGTCTTTTAGAACATTAAAGCATGCTCATTAATCTATTGGGAAGCCTTTCCCAGCCTGATTGCTCTCAATTTGTACTGTGTCAAATTCGAGACAAGAAAGGCCTGAGGCTTTACCAGGCTCATTTCCAAACCTCCTGGTCTGCTGGACCCTGGAAGCACAGCAGATGGTCTGCATTTCCTTCTGCCAATAGGATCCATTCTTCTACATTTCTTGGGTAGTGTGTTTGTCTCTCTTCTAAATAACAGGAACCGCACATGATGAGAGCTTCTGTACTCTCTATGAGCAAAGCAATGAATTAACTACAAGGTCTTAAAACAGGTTTGCAATGAGAGACACTCTTTTGTGAAGAGAAAGGATGTATCTTCCTCTGTGGTATGAACCTAAGTAACTGACATGCATGGGACATTTACAAGATTAAATGCTGTGTAGACAGCATCATCCTCTTAAGCATTGGCCATCAACTGTGTTATCATTTTTATTAAAATTATTTTTAAGATTATAATACAATTATATTATTTATTTCTCCTTCTTTTTCCCCACTCCAAAACCTCCCAATACCCTGCATTGCTCTCTTTCCTTTGAAATGCATTTCTGGGCAGCTGAAATGGTTTAATGGGTAAAGGTACTGCCACCAAGCATGATGACCAGAATTCAATGCCTGGAACTCTCACTGTTCGAGAATAGGACCAACCCCAGAAAACTGTGTTCTGATCTCCACATGCATTCTGTGGCATTCACTCTTCCTCACCTTTGCTCACAGAAGACAAGCAAGTCACAGGAAACAGAAGGGAAAGATACAGTTAGGTAGTCTTTTGGGGGGTTACAATTTTAACCCAAATATTGAGAGGGGCACAATTCAATCCAGAGCAGTCTCCTAACAGTAGACTTCATCCAAGGAACCCACATAATAAATGCAAAATACATATCCTGTGGCCAGTTCACTGCCTACATTTCCATCTCAGAAGAACTCATGAACTTCCCTTCAAGCTTTCAAAGAAAAAATAAAACTTCAGTGAAATTTAGAAATAGTCTTGGGGACTCAGAACTAAACAAATACATATCTGCCTGCCACTAAGAATGCCCACTGAAGATCTTCCTTCAGTTTGGCATCAAGAACTTCAAGTGCCTTAAAACCTCCTGGCTTCTGATGCTCACAGAGACAGTAGTGGCCATGGGCCTTGTGCAAGGTTGTATTGCATCTGTGGCTGTCCCAGAACTCTGCAATTGGCCACTGTATCCTGAAATACCTCTAAAACATGGTGTGCTCTATAATGGATGAGAAGATGCAGGGCAAGTAGGAGATATGTATTAAGAGACTTACAGCAGAGAATCAGCCCACATGAGTGTGAGGGGGGGTGGGTACTATGTAGACAATTGTCAGGTTGACATATGGGACACTGCAGCAAAGCTGAGCTACTATTCATTGGCAGAATGTCTTCCTCCCAAGAATCTTCAGTGCTTCTCTTGGGTTATTTCAGCTGATTAAATCACACAATCTTTCTCATTGTGATTTTCATCATTGATAAAAAGATCTTCAGAGCAATGCCTGTGTTGGTGTTTGACTGACAACTGGGGCCTATAATTTGTCATGTCCATATAACAAAGAACCATCCCTACAAGTAACGTTCCATTATGTGGTCAAGGGCGAACAGGCAACACGGGAAGAACTGCAACCATCTGGGAGCCAGCATGTTAAAGGAGGCCTGGCGACCAGCTAGGGAAGCAGGAAAAAGAAGGAAAGATGCCCTGGGCAGCTGGTGTAACCCCTCACAGTCACATAGGTGTCAGTAGTCACCAGTAGAATCTGAGTGACAATTGTCATTTGGCTTGCTCTTGCAAAGTTTTCAAATAATAACTTTAAAAATACAATGAAACAGACTTTCATATGTATATAAGTGAATTTCTATGTTATTATTTTTTATTATTAATAGTATTATCATTATTGATAGCAGAGATATTTATTTACAACAAAATGTGCTTGAGTATTAAGTAGTATCATTTCCCAGATCCATTTTTCACTCCAGCATGTATAATACCAGAGATAACATGGAATTTCAAAAAATAGTCTACTAGGGAGTGTATGGGAGAGGATGGCTCGTATGTACTTATACAGATTCAGGGGTACTTGGTGTGTGTGTGTGTGTGTGTGTGTGTGTGTGTGTGTGTGTGTGTGTGTGTGTGTGTGTGTGTGTGTAAGTTAGAGAACCACCTTAGGTCGTTCCCTTCTACAGTGTTTGAGACAGGATTTCACCACAGCATGTGCTAGGCCAAACCTGGAGCTTCTGAGGATGCACTTAAATTTGTCTTTCATCTTATCATATGAGTACTGGAATTACAAGTACCTGCCGCTATGCCTGGCTTTTGTATGGGTTCTTGGGATTCAAACTTAGGTCCTCATGGTTGTACAGCAAAGACTCTATCCAGGAAGTCATTTCTCCAATTCTTATCTGTGTTTAATTTTGATAGTAACAACACTAATATGATATCCGTCTTTCTGCCAAGTCTTCATTTATGCATGAGAGTATTATAAAGCATAGGCACAGATTTCTACACCACAGCTCTAGAGCTTACTTCCTTTTCATAACTGAAACGCCAGAAGAGGAGGAACTTCTAGTAGCATTATATACCACAGGTCCATCCATTCTTTAGGCTTCTTCCTTCTTGTATAAAGCAGAATAGTCCTCTACTACATAAATTCCATTTCATACACAGGCACACACACTTCTGTTTTCTCTGTCCATTCATCTGTCAATTGACATTTACATATTCCTTTATCTTAGCTATTGTGAGTAAACTTCAGCCCACAATCACAAGAACCAACTAGTTTCCTACACTAAAATCCACATGAGAACCCCAAATTGCAGGAACCCGAATGAGCAAAACTCAAGAGTTTTCAAGCTTCTGCTACACAGGTTTGTAAATATACAAATTTTATTTCTGCTACCTAGATTTATACAAACTTCATGTGAATATTTTTAAAATAGTAATGTCAGTGGGGAGCAAGAGGCAAAATGCAATGAACAAAATTACAAGGTGTTGGTGAATTTTTTCCAGTAATACACACTATAGTCCATTTCAAGCAAATATCAAGCTACTTCTGTGCACAGAATTGAGTCTTGTGGTGCAAAGGTCAACACAAAGAATGCAAGGTGGAAAAGACATCTAGCATTAAGCTTATTAATTTTATAATTACATATATATATATACATTCAGAAATAGCAAGTCATTTTAAACAATAAACTTAAATATGATGTTTCAATGTGAACAGCATTGAAACCCATTATTATTCAACAAAATAGTGAAATCATTCATAGTTTCTAAATATCAGAATGACAGAAACATAAACTACTTAAATACATTATCACTTTTTTGTGTGAATAAAACCAAGGTTTTGCCATGATATGGAAATTAAACACAATGGTTAGCAATGGTCTAGATTTAGGAGGTAAGGCGCAGGATTGAACAAAAGCAGGTGTGACTCCCCACTTGCTGCTCCAACCCTCTATACCCACTTCCTCAGGTGGGCCACCATTTCTCTGCTTTCCATGGTACTTCTTAAAACACCGCAGATCCAAAACTCTCAGTGTCTGCCATCTTTCAGTTCAACTGTTACAGGGCACAGAAAGAAACTCAACAAAAACTCTCTGATAGGACATCTATTCAGCAGTGAGTCATCCTCTGAATGTTAACCATCCCAGCTTATAAGCTATTTACCCTTCAATTACTTTATTTTCTACCTTTCAAAGGGCCCTATTGTCGTAGAGCAATAGTATCTTAGAGCAATTGAGGAGAGCAGCAAATCTCTGAGAACAATTTACCATATTCAGAAGGAAAACGTGCTTCACTCTTTTTAACAATGGTTCTAACATGATAAAAGCTTGCTTCTAAAAACCACAGGAATCATTCATTTTCTCTGCTTTGTGTTGCTACTAAAATAAATGTTTCTTTCCTGTGTAAAATCAAATGAGCTCTCTGATTTTTTTTCTTGTTTCATCTTTTTGTTGAGAGCCTGCTATTCTTTAAAAACATCATCTAAAGAACAGATAGTCTCTCCAACAAGACAATACTAGCAGCAACAACAACAAAATCTATTTTCTTTACAAGAGATAATTTGAACAACTCTTCTGAGGTGCCTAAGCTGTCTGTACTGGAAATTACTTGGGATTAATAGTCCATTTCAATCCTGTAGATTTAAGTGATAAAAATACCACTTAACTCATTTTTTATTCTCTAGGGCAAAACAAACAAACAAACAACAACAACAAAAAACACTGTCCATATTTATTTATTGTACCTTCTTTCATTGAGTTAGTTATTCAGCTCTGTATGAAACCATCCAATATGTCACTGCTGTGTAAATTACCTAAGTATGGTGCTTATTTCAGATCTAGGAAGGATTCCATTGCAACTTAATACAGCCTTACTAAATGGGTAAATGTAAAATCCTCCAAATTTTGAAGCATCTTCCTTTAGCATTAGAATCATAAATATCATGATGTATTGTTATCGTCAATGACACCTCTGAGATTATACTCTACATGTGATGTTGGAAGTTAAATCCCCACCATTTCATGGCTCCTAGTAGAATCTCTGAGACAAGTATGACAGATGCACCCAACCATTCACTATTCACAGCATTGTTACTAGCCATCAGCAACTGTAATGGTGTTCAAAGCTCCATAACCACTGGGTGACATTAAGAGGAGCCAGGTGGCCCAGTTCAGGAAATAAAATGTTATAGGTGTGCAACCCAAAATTTGAGACACCTCTACATTTTATATCTAACTTCATGCGTGTTCTCAGAACAGATATTATATTTCTTATACTATAAGAACCAAATCTAAATCTTTGACTTCTATAAATACCCTTAAAAAGATTATTTAGAAAAATGACATTGGTGCCTTTGCTCAGAAAACATGCAGAGGTGCAAAGGACCCACAGAGCGGTCTACCAGAAGAAAGCTTCAATAGCATTGTTTTGTTTCCTCATTTTCTCACCAAATGCATTTCCATTTTAATTTTTAAAATATCTTCAATTGCAGCCAGGCAGTGGTGGTGCACACCCTTAATTCCAGCACTCGGGAGGCAGAGCCAAGCGGATCTCTGTGAGTTCAAGGCCAGCCTGGTCTACAGAGTGAGTTCCAGGAAAGGCACAGATAAAAAAAAAAAAAAAAAAAAAAAAAAAAAACAATGCTAGCATTGCTGGAGAAGTCACTGTGAGAAGCTGGGGACAATCATGTCCTTTCTCTTATTATCAGAGTTGTTAAGGCCAAAGCCTTGCCCTGGTAGTGTCAGTAGGCTAGGCTCAGCCACCTGTTCTCAACAGACCAATGAAGGGTACAGGTTGTCTTAGTTAGGGTTTCTATTGTTGTGAAGAGACACGATGGCCATGGCAACTCTTATAAAGCAAAACATTTAATTGGGTTGGCTCACTTACAGTTTACAGGTCTAGTCCATTATCATCATGGCAGGAAGCAAGGCAGCATGCCTTCCTCTCACTGGCATCAGACATGGTGCTGGAGCTGAGAGTCCTTACATCTTGACCTAAAGGTAACAGGAAGTAAACTGAGACACTGGGTGATATCTTGAACATATATGAGACATCAAAGTCTGACTCCACAGTGGCATACTTCCTCTAACAAGGCTATACTTACTCCAACACAGCTGTACCTCCTAACAGTACCACTCTCTTTGGGGGGCATTTTCTTAACACTGTCACACAGGTAATGGTGAAAATCAAAGAAGGAAATTTATTCAATTTGACCAAATTAGGAAAAGAAATATCTAAAGAGTTCTAGTGACACCCTCTCTGGTCCGTGTTTGGGGTCTTAACTAATGTTTAGGTTTAAATAGAGGGCAGGAGGTATGCACAACTAAACCTTGGTCAAGGCATGGTCTTAGCCATCACTGACCCATCATTGTCTATACTCAGGCCAACCCCCAAATACTAGTCAGGTAAGTTGAGTCCTTCCTCTCACTGGCATCAGGATTTAGCATTTTCCTTGTTCCAGAATGAACTTCCTAGGTTTACTGGTTAGTTTTGTGTCAATCTTATACAAGCTAGAGTCATTGGGTAGAGGAAAGGAAACTATTGTTGTTTTCACTCTTTTGCAGAGCTGACCACTCAGCTCCCAAATAAATAACACACAGTGGCTTATTCTTAATTATAAATGCCCAGCCTTAGCTTGGCTTGTTGCTAGCTTTTGTCTTTTATCTTGTCTAGCTTTTGCCTTTGGGCTTTTACCTTTCTCTATTTCTGTGTACCTTTCATTATTTCTTACTCTGTGGCTTACTGTGTAGCTGGATGGCTGGTCCCTGATGTCCTCCTCCTTCTTTCTCATTCCTTCTGCTCTTCTCCCAGATATATCCTATTAATTGTCCTGCCTGCCAGCCTCATCCATCCTTTCTTCTGCCTTGCCATTGGCCACTCAGTTCTTTATTAGACTGTCAGGTGTTTTAGACAGGCACAGTAACACAGCTTCACAGAGTTATACAAATGCAACATAAACAAAACTAATACACTTTAAAGTAATATTCCCTAACAAAACTCAGGTGAGAAAATGCCCCCACAAGAGTAGGATGTAGCAGAAATCTTAAAGAGTCTTATTAATAAAATCAAACCTGTGGCCAGTTATTGGGGTGAATGCTAGAAGGTCAGAGAAGCAGAACAAGCCACAGATAACCTCACCTGGCCAACTCCTCAGCTGGTCTTGTTTCCTCAGACTAGAAGCTTCTGTGTCCTCATCCCAATGGCTCTCAGCTGAACTGCTGCTCGAAAGCCTGAAGCTTAACCAGCTAAAAGCTTCTAGTTTCTGGTCTTCATGCCTTATATACCTTTTTGCTTTCTACCACCACTTCCTGGGATTAAAGGCTCGCTTTCTAAGATTAAAGGCATGAGTCACCAGGCTTGGCTGTATCCTTGAACACATGGATTTCTGCCTCTGGAATACTAGGATGAAAAGCATGTGCTACCACTGCCTATCCTAAGTATCTAGTGACTTTTCTGTTCTCTGACCCCAGATAAGTTTATTGGGGTATGCAATATTTTGGGGAACACAATACCACCACACAGACTGTGAGCAAGCCTGTGATTTTTTTTTATCAGACATTTTCTTGATTAATGATTGATATGGGAGGGCCTAGCTCACTGTTGGCATTGCCACCCCTAGGTTCTGTGGAGAAAGTAAGTAGCACTCCTCCATGGTATCTGCATGTGTCTGCCTCTAGGTTCCTACCCCAAGTTCCCTCAGTGGTAGAGTGCTCCATGAGAGTTGTAAAGTAACAAACCCTTTCCTTTTCAAGTTGCTTTTGATGATGTTTTAAAATAGCAATAGAAACCCTAAGAGACTAGAAAAATTGTAATTCCTTGAATATCATTGTTTCTGTCATCTGATAGCCAAGGGAAGAGCACAAGTGACTCTGTAGAGTATTTTCATTCCTGTTACGACTGTTACAATATTTAAACCTATAACACATATCAGATAATCACATTTAGTTTTGTGCTTTGATTTAAAATTTCATTAAAAAACCAAAACATTACCATTGCCCCATTAGCCAGGGCCAGGTCCCATCATTTAATTGCTTTGATTCAACATGTAGTTTTTATGATCAAAGGTATGGAAAGCAAGATGTGAGGCTGCTCCTTCCCTGCATGTTCCATTCTTCCGTGCACACAGAGCTGAGCTGTCACATGCATTTTTCATAGTTTTAGTCATTAATATTTATTGAGTGCAGTGTGCCTGGCATTTCACAGGGCTGCAAAACACAAAGGTAAATAAGCTTCCTCTTCTCAAGCTTAAGGGAGAAGATACTTGAGAGATAAGAGATAAAACGAGGTAGGTACCAGGCCCTAAAGGAACGCAGGAGGGTGTGGCTCTCCACTCAGGATGGAGAGTCAGGCTTCCTAGGTGACTGTTTTTACACACAATCTTAGCCAAAAGATGGAAAAACAACCTTTCATATATTTGCATTTGTGTGTGTGTGTGTGTGTGTGTGTGTGTGTGTGTGTGTGTGTATAGACTGCTCATATGAAGGTCAGAGAACAAACTTTGTGGAGTAGGTTCTCTCTTTGCATCATCTATGTTCACAGAACCAAAATTCAGGTTATTGGATGTCTTAGTTTTTGTTCTATTATTTGTGATAAAACACCACAACGAAAAGAAACTTGAGGAGAAAAGTGTTTATTTGACTTAAGCTTGAACACATCACTGTTCATCATTAAAGGAAGTCAGGAAAGGAATTCAAACAGGGCAGGAACCTGAAAGCAAGAGCTACTGGAGCCACGGAGGAGCCCAGGCTGGCCTCAAACTCACAGAGATCCACCTGGCTCTGCCTCCCAAGTGCTGGGATTAAAGGCGTGCACCACAAATTTTTAATATAGATTTTGCTAGAGAAGTAGAATTTATAGCTCCCAAAGTTATGTTTCTAACAGTACTAAGAACCTGATTATGTTAGAGAGTTTTCACTCTCCCTAAAGAGGTATTGGAGTAGTAGTAGCCTGATGTCCATAATTGCATTGAGAATACATTAACTTTAGGTGGTCGGTTTGAGAAGAAAAACAATTGGATATCTTTAATCTTAGCAATAAGGCTAATGATAAAGTCAAGGTAGAGACAACGTGAAGGAAATGTGTGGATCGGGGAGGAGCTGAGGAGGTGAACACCATAGGGCTCGATGACGGACAGCATGACAAGAGATGATGGCAAGGCCAGGAGATCAGAGGCCCCCCAGGCATGAGACATAACTTCAGGGATGCTGTGTGCTAATCCCCACAATATGAGTGTGAGGAAAGGGCACACAATTGAGAAGAGTAACGGATTCATCTGTGATGTACACATTCTTGGTAACTGCCAAGTTCTTGTTCCCTGATCATGCTTTGTTATTCAGTTGATGAAAGCCAAAGTGGAGAAACATGACTGTTTCCTTCATTTCAAAAGCCTCTCCTTCTTCGCCAATAGGTGATAAAAGAGTGGTACTATTATACAATTTCCAGCTGACACGCTTGCCCTGCCCAGTTCTTACAGCAGCAAGGCATCCTCTTGGTTTTAAATGCAGCACTTTTGCCGTACAAGGAAAGGTCAGAGGCACAACAAAACCCAGTATCAGAGGTTTATTAGGAGGAAGAGGGGACAGAGGAGAGTGTGCCCAGGCCTGGGGCAGAGACACATGCATGAGAGAGTGGGGTGGGGGAGGAAAGAGCAGAAGAGAGGGGAGGAGTCTGTGTCTGGCTTTGTAAGGATTCCCTTGTTGTTGTTTTTGCAGCGCTCTTGCCCTGCCGAGGGATAATCACAAAACACGACAGAATCCACTAACAAGAGTTTTATTAAGAGAGA
This sequence comes from Peromyscus maniculatus bairdii, assembly GCF_049852395.1. Taxonomy (NCBI): domain Eukaryota; kingdom Metazoa; phylum Chordata; class Mammalia; order Rodentia; family Cricetidae; genus Peromyscus; species Peromyscus maniculatus. The sequence goes on along the minus strand of NC_134870.1, from coordinate 80,572,224 downwards.
GGGACAGATGTGCACAGGCCTGAGGAAAGACACATGAGTGACGGGGGACTGGAAATCATGACGTTGGCCCATCAAGGCTGGGCTGCACCTGCGCACACAGGCCCCTGCGGCTATTCTATGCTTGAGCATAGATCGCATGGTTGCATTGTGCGCTTTACCCAAAGAGTAAAGCCAGGGTCCTGGGTCACACCAGACGTTTGACCTGGAAATGACTAGGCAGAAGTGACTAGGTCCGGACGGGCATGTGCAACCATGCCCAACTGTGAGGGCGTGTTGTGAATTAATATCACAGGTGGGCTTATGTAGCTACGCCACACATGTGCTGATTGTGTGACATGCTATGTGCATTTGCGAAGTCATGCAGCACACTCATGACATAAGACCCCTGAACTGGCATGCATGGTCACATAGCTGGAGTGGCAGAATCCTAACCCATCTGTCCTTGTTCTTTGGAGAAAGTTTTCTCCATAGTAAATCAAAGATCCAGAAAAAAAAAACTAATGAAATATAGTGATTAAGTCTACCAGGCTTTGCTCTATCTACTGGTTTATTTGTGTTCTCAACCATCACAATTTTAAGGCAATTAAACTACAGATATAGTTACAAAATCAGGACTCGAAATTAAGTCTATGGCATCTCAAATTACGTTCTGTGTCACTTTCCTGCATTTCCCATACAGTTTTTGTTAAAGTTCAAAAAATGATAGTGTTTTACCATCTCAATTTTATTGCTAATCCAGCTTAGAACCAGTATCCGTGTTCTGCATAAAATTAAGAACAGTGCCAATGATCAACTCTGATATATAATATGTTTTAACATTATGTTCTGCTATAAGCCGCAGGAATGTAGTAGGAATTCAGCTGAATATGGTAAAGCTAATAGCTCCAAGAAACTAAGGGCCTTCCAGAGGATTAAGCCAAATCTTAAGGTGTTATTCGGCTTTTAATATATCAGCTGTCTTCTGCTGTGAATTTCATGTGTGTTCATAACTTCCCCCAAGAACTGTTAATGGTGTGTTTTACCTGAAATTCTTCTCAGGCATCCTAGGCAAAACTGACACACAGTCCTGAGGTAAACGCCCTTCCAGAGACTCCACTTAGGAGACAGGCACATAGCTTTGTTTCTTGTGCAAATGAAGCTCAGACCCTCCTTTCCCTCACAGCCATAATGGCATCCCAGAGCAACTGACTCAGAACAAAAGGGCTTTTTGCATGCCAGATGCAGTGTAGCTATGAGGCAGGCTTCCTAGCTCCAAGCAGAGTTACCCTGTACTGCCAGTATATGGTGGCATAGGAAAATAGAGGCAGTTTTATTTCAGTGACTAATAGACTCTTTTACCTAACCACCTGTAAGATTGTACGTTTATGACAGACTCCTAACGTTTCACCTAACTATTTTTAAGAATATATTTTGAGCACATAAATTCCCCTTCTGGTTTATGCCAGGCCTTATATGACCCCCACCTCCTCTAGCCACTCCCCTTTTGTGTTGCAAATGAAGCTGGCTCTTGTAGGGAGGGACCTTGGAAGCTTTGCATGGTATTGGAAGAGTCAGACTGCTGGTAGGGCTGAGACCAATTCCAGAGGAGGAAAGGAAGGAACCAAGATGGAGAGAAATGAAGATGAGGATGAAACAAAAAGAGCTTAGTTAGAACTAGGATAGGACAGGAGGAAAGGGGACAGAGAGGAGCAGAATGTGAAAACAGAACAGAAGCCGTGTAGAGAGAGAACTGGCTCAGAAAAATGAAGCGAATGAACTGTTTTGTGTACGTAGATTCATTTAATATTATTAAAGATTAGACTATCAGCTGCTCTTAGATTCTTCCCTGGGAGAGGGCTATCGAGGGACTGGACTCCCCATAGTCCCCATTAATGTTCTAATTTTTGAGATAGGACTTGAATTCACTATATCATAAACACCTGTGACCACCTCCCAGGACTATAATTACCAGCTATACCACTATGCCTGATTTATAGATTATGTTCAAATAAATAATTGTGTCTTATAAAGTAATAAAAAGAGAAAACTAATGGATACAACTTCCATAATTATGAAAGGGAAATAAAACGGTTCTTTGGGAGGAAATTTTTTCTTTCATTAGTGTACAAATAATTCAGATTATTCTCCACACGTTTTAGATCATGTTATAGTGTTACATAAAAGGTAGTTATCGTCCCTACTGTGCACCTTTAACTCTAAAATGTATTCCAAAATTATATTATTTTCCTGGTTCTTGCTCTATATGATAGAGATACACACATGTGCACATACACAAACACAAGACTGACAAGGAATATATGTTTTTTAATGTATATGTTAAATATTTGCAAAGTTAAGAAGGAATTTGTTTGTGATTATCCCAATGTTTCCTGAATCTTAGATAAATCAGTCTAATAAGTTATTAAAAGGTAAGTCCTGGGCAAACTCCTACTCTAAGAATTGATTTTAATAATCATATTAACAAACATTTAGAGCCAGTGAGATGAACAATCCAGATTTCATCATGTTATGCAAATATTGAAGTGGAACCTGTAAAATTTTTTTTAGTGTTCAGGCTAAATGTAAACTTTGACCTCAATCTGTGTCAGTATAAAAATGTGCTGCATTATTTGAAAATCTGAAGGTGTTTTTAAACAGTGTCCTTATGTTTCATATAGACTGACTTTCTGAAAATCCATCCTCGTACAAATTTCCTTGAATTTGACAATTCTGCATATAGCATTATTATTGTAAGTCAAATCCAAGAAGTCTCATTCTCAGAAAAAGATGTTTATTTGCATCAAACAGCATTTTCCAGTTACTTATTAATTGCAATTTTAAGGATCATTAGCTAATATGAATTCTCTTGTACTTAATTTGTATGACCTTAATGTGATGTTTCATTAAATGTATTAAACAACTGAGTATAGAGTTCAGGTCTCTATCTGAACTTGGTATATTTATAATGACAGATAATTTCTTGATTGCTGAAACTGCCAATATGCTCCCAAATGAAACCCAATATATAAGAAAAATATACTTTTTTTACTCTACTCAAATTTTATAAATAACCCTTTGAAAATGATTACAAAATATGCTTTTAAAACCGTTTGAATTTATCACTGTAGGTAGTTTGCCATTCCTTTTGTTCAACACTAAATGGATTTTCATTTCATGCATTCTGTACTCATGTTGTTCAACTTAAAATATTCCTTTTTAACACTTGCCATTTTATTGGCTGCTTTAGACTGTAAAGCCTATAATTATTCAAATGGCTTCTCCATCTACTAATAGTAAAGAGTTAAGCTAGCTTTCATAAAGAGATCACAGTTGTAGAAAATTAATATCCTCGTAGGTAATTATAAGAATTAGAATATAAGACAAATTAAATGCAAGCAATAAGAATAAATGGATGTTACATCAACCAGAAAATTTATAAAACTATTTTGTTATGAAAAATGTGTGAAATGGTTATTAAAATGTAATTCTAGTTTAATAAATCAAAACATCTTTAGCAGTACTAAAGCTACATTGTATCTGATATTTGTCAGTATCTTAATGTTTTTAAATCACCAGTCTAACTATGACTGAGTGCTACATAAAACTAATTTGAATATTTTATAAAATTTTTAAAGATCTGAGTAAGGAATATTCAGATATCTACCTGTGAGACAAGTCAAAAACTTCAATGATAACAGCAATATAAATAATAGCAGTAAATATTACATTTCTATATGTTTTCACATTAAAGACAAGAAACATTAGGAAATAAAGAAGATGAGAAAGCTGTTACAAGTTTAAATTAGAAGGTATAATTTTCCTGCAATTTTGTTAAGTTTGGAAGTAAAGATTAAACAAATTAAAAACCCACAACAAAGTCAGGCAACAAGCAAAGAATATGAAACTGGACTCTACAATTACAAATACAGTATTCAAACATTTTAAACAACAGAGAGTCCAGGAAAAAGGAGAGTGGTAGAAGAGAGAGTAATTCAGAAATATTTAAAACATTATGAGTTATATCTATGACCAGCCTGGTAAGACACACCTATTGGTTCAATAGTGGTATTACTTATGGAAGTAACCAACTACTTCCTGCGTGGATTTATGGTGCACTCCATAAAGTGTAGCCTATATCTGGCCCATTACTAGGACCAAGAATCTGTAACCAGAGACATTATAGGTCCTACTGAAGAACCTATTACTACTAACTACTCTGCTAAATAGGTATAGTTTTAAACCAACTCCTAATGACTTATTTTACCCGTTGATTAGTTTAGCCCTCATCAGAGAAGCTTCCCTCTGCATTAAATGGTAATGAACACAGAGACCCACAACTGGTCAACTTATAGAGAATAAGAGATTACAAAATGCTCAGCCCTAAATGGAATACATATTCTATTAGTAGAACTATTATAAACACCATCACAATACTGAGAAACTTGAGGGACCTGGGTAGTCAGGGAGCATTAGGCACACCAAGGGAATAAGTGGTAAAGCTAGATCCCAAAGCAAGTAGCCTTTCAAACTCATACTACTGGCCACTACACAATAAGACACACTTAATGTAGAACATGAAGTAAATTCCCCATCAGTTCAAGAGCAAAAGAGAAAAAAGAATTTAATGCAAATATTGGAAAAATGTAAAGGAAAGGGTTTAATATTCTTGTAAAGAGAATATTTTTATTAAGACATAAAACCCAGAAAACTCAGATCTATTTTTAAAAATGTAGTTTTAGGCACTTTGTGTGACAAAAAGAAATTAACAAAACATAAACGATGGAGTTAGAGAAATGGTTCCACAATTAAGAGCATTTGCTGCTCTTCCAGGGGCCTTGAAGTCTGTTCCTAGCTCCCAAGTTGGATCTGACACCCTCTTCTGGCCTCTGTAACTCTCACACACACTTGGAATACTCACAGAGACACATACAGACACTTAAATATATTTTAAAAAACCTCTATATACCAATGAGATATATGTAAGTTCTCATACTTAAACTTTGGAAAAGTAGGTGGGACTTCTGGGGAATGATGCAGAGAAGAGAGACAGGAGACAGAGACCAAGTCAGACATACAATACAATGGAGAGGTAACTGAACCATGTGGCAGAATGTAGATTAAAAAAAATCAGTCAATTAAGTTATAAGAGCTAGGTGAGGACAAGACTAAGCTAAAGGCAAAGCTTTAATAATAAGTCTCTATGTCATTATTTGTGGGCTGGTGGTCTAAGAAGATCCGAAGAGCTCACCGCATTGTATACAGTCTTAAACTGTATTATATCACCTCACAAACAGGTATTAATAACCCAAAGAGAAAGGCCAGGAAAATGCTAACCTATATCCAACATAAATTATATCTTAAAACTAATGAACAATGAGAGTTCCTCTGAAAAGCAAAAATGTCATCTATTGGCTCTATGGACTAGATATGGTTTGAGTGTGTCCCTCAGGTTCAAATGTTGGACATTTGGTCCAAGATGTGATGATGCTAAGAAACAGTGGGACCTTTAGCAGCAGAGCCTAATATGAGATCATTAGATCAGTGAGGACACACCCTTGGAAGGGATTAACATGATTCTTGTAAGGCTCCAATGTGTTTCTGCCTTCCCATGTGATCACTTGTGTATACAGTTCTGTCCTGAACACCACCTGCCACATTACAGCAAGGAGATCCTCAACAGATCTGGTGTTATGCTTTCTGTATTTTCAGTCTCTGGACCAGTGAGTTAACTCTCTTTTCTTATAAAGCATATTGTCTTGGGTATTTTGTATAGTCACAGAAAATAAGATAATATACTTCTGCTATCATGTTGCTATCTCTTGATTCGTTTTACTTTATAGATTTTATGTGTGCTGAATTGTGCCCTTTGAAAATATATAGGTTAAATTCCAAACCCCTCATGAGAATGCCATTGATGGAAGAACCTTTAAAGAGCAAATTGAGGTAAAATGAGGTGTTATGGGTAGGATTCACCAAGTCAATGAATCTCCTCAAAAAAGTGATGAAGTTAGGCATGTACATACAGAATAAAGATCATAACACAGCAAGAATGTGGACAGTTGTAATTCCAGTAAAGAAGCCCACTTCTAGAGGAGAGTGACCTCAGAAGACACTAACCCTCACTTTGGTCAGGCTGCAGCACCAAAAATTGAGACTATGAACTACTGTGGCTTGAGTCACACATGCTGAAATATTTTTAGGGCAGCCTTAGCAAATAGGATATAGCTTTATTATTTGAATTAGTTTTGTTCTTTCACAGTTACTTCATTATTTTACAGGCACTTAGGTAAAGTTTTAGGAGCTGAATTGTAAAATTTGACATTTGATTGATTGTCTTCTGATAAAGTGAGATATGTTTCTAAAGAGCCTCTGTGAGGAAGTGGAACAAAATATTAGAGGCAATGCCTTAGCTTCTGTTTGTTAGGAAAATAAGTTGTGATACCTGCCCTAACAAATATTTGAGGAGTTGTTAAACATTTATAGACCTAATTCAGTTTATCTACATGTAAAATGAAAATATGAATCATTGTATAAGTCACCCATTTGTTGCTATTATGCAATACCTGACAAAGGAATTAACAGAAGGAGAGTTTATTTGATGCATGGTTGTAGCATGAATCCTAACTGGTCTTAATAATAAAAACCTAGAGCCAGATATGGGAGTAAATGCTCTCTCCTTTATTGATCTTTCAGCATTTACCCCATTATCTGGCTCTGGGTTTTTATTATTAAGACCAATTAGGAGTCATGCCACACATGGTTTCAAAGGTTTCAGCATGTAATCAACTGTCTCCATTGTTTTTTAGGCATAATTCAAGGCAGAAATATCACAGCAGAAAGCCATATTGAAGGAAGGTTTTTGTTTTTGTTTTTTAATGCTCACTTTTCAGCAGCATAAAAGAGAATAGCGACCAGAGATAAGGTATATTCCTCAAAGGCATAGCCCATTGACCTACTTCTTCTCTTAGGATCACTTCCCAAGAGCCCATTAAGCCATTAAATTAACAATGAGTTCAGTCATTCATGAAATTAGCATCCTTAATTTTAGAATGTTAATTCCATCAATGACTGAGTCACTCCTCAAAAGCATCAACAGCTAGGGACCCAACCCTTAGCACAGTAGCCTTTTAGGGGACACTTGATATCTTTATCACCACACAGTTACCCAGAGAAACAGTAGCAATAGAATATGTATAGATACATGAGGAGATTTATTAAGAATTGGGAGTTGTTTTGTTGTAAAAAAAAAAAGGGGGGGGGGAATCCTTTAATATGGGATCTGCAAGCTGAAAATTCAGGGAAACCAGTAACATAATTCATTGAAAATCTTAAAGACTGAGAATCAAGAATCCTGTGTCCAAAAAACAGGAAAGATGGGCACCTTGGCTTAGAGAATTTGCCTTCATTCTCCCTTTTACTTTATACAGATGACTGGACGATGTCCATCCACATTGATGAGAGAAGATCTTGTTTGAATACCTACTGAGTATCCTAGAGAATGCCTCCACAGATATATTAGGAAATAGTTATAGTGTTCTTCAGTCCTGTCAGAATTACAAATGATACATAATCTCTCTTTCTCAAGTTGATAGGATGACTTTTAAGCACAGATTTTCTGTGATACTTGGCACACATCTCCATGAAATTGGTACTCAATGAGCAGCAGTTTTTATAATTTTCTTCTAAACCATTCTTACAGATTAAACCAATTATCATTTCCCCATTGGATCAAATGTGCTGAACCTGAGCCCTCGTGCACCCCAAGTTTATTCAAGGTCATAAAGCTACATCCTCGAATCTGCATAAGAATTTCAGAAGCACTCTTAGAGACCACAAAGATCAAGTCCAAAAGAACACTAGTGTTAATTTCAACTATTAAAAACTGAGTATGTTTCAAATATGGTATATAGAAGAAATGTTGGCAATGAATCTTGGCATATCTATATATAATTAATCTCTGTTGGTTAATTATTGAGATATGGTGGAGCTGTAGGTCGTATCTAACTTTAGTGTGGTTTCAACTTTCACTTACTTTTAAGATTAACAGTCACGTATTAACACAGCATAAAACCCTCCTCTGTCACAAGACACTGTGGTAAGTCCACTCAGTCAACCTAGCTCTGAATCATCTCTTCTTCCTTCTACCAACTCCTCTCCTGTCAGGTGCATGGGTGCAGCCTACTCACTCTTGGTGCTAGTGGCTAGAAAGTACTTGTTAAAAACAATATCTCTCCTGAGTATCTAGCCTAAACTTTTATTAATGCTTTTACTCCACATGTTTCCTTCCTTAAAGAACTTTCCCAATTCATTTATTGTAATATTAACTTTTATGTTGTTTTATTATTTAAAAGAACAACACTCTTTCAGCTCTTCTAGATTCTAACAAATCTTTTAAGCATATAACTATCAAGTGTCTTTATCAAGGCCTATTTCTTTTACCAACTAGTGTCCAAGAGTTCTATATTTTAAAAAACCTGGCTTGCATGAAAACAGTTTTCTTTTGAATCTGCATTGAAAATAGATTTGGTTAATAAAAGTAGAAAACCAGATGTCAGTCAAGTTTGGGGAGTGTAGCAAAAACTGCTGATGGCATACTTCTTAATTACTGGGAGAAGAGGGCATGATGTCTGCCCTTTTTCCTTCCCTCTTCTCGCCTTCTCTGTGTAAGAATCTTAGCTACAGCACTCCAGCTCGGCTGCCATTTTCTACCACATTTGCACTCTTTCCAGTTCATTGCTAGTTGGGGCATTTGGAGATCCAGCAGGGAAGTTTCCTTTTAAAGCAAGCATTCATTGTGTCTTTATTGTTATGTGATGCTCTTCAGTTCCCAGAATGATTTTGTTAGAATAAAGCAAATGCCCTAAATAACTCTACACCCAACTTATTATCTTCCTTCTAGAGTGAAATTATGCAGATTAGGTTTGGTGGGTGCACATACAATTACCATGTCAGAGGGTACTTGAACCCACTGAGTAAATGTAGTCAACAACACCATAGAAACATGGAACATTTGAACAAAACATCATTTTCTACCAAAGCAGACATGACTGCAGCTAGAGGGGAAAGAAAAATTCAAAAGTATTTTTTAAATAGACTTATCACTGTTAGCAGATGTGTTGCTTTTAATTTGTAGCACTGTGCAGATGCTCTGAGTGTCTATTCACCTTATCTGTCTGTATGGCCAACTGGGGAAAAACTGACAGCGTTTCACTAGACTCCTTGTCAACAGGATGAACAGGTCTATTCCACTGAGTTTTTAATTTAAGCCTCACAGTTTATTTTTGTTGTTTTTTTGCTTTCATCAACACTGCCTAAGGGCATGATTCCAATGAATGCTGAAAAGGGGCTTAATTATTTCTCTCTTTGTTCACATTTATTGTCTCTATCAAACAGCTTTCACATATTCAGTTCTGATTGAGGTATGTTATTTTGTTGATTAGCATAATTTGTGAACTGTCTGAAGAAATAGTTGAAGTAAAAGAAAGTCATAAATTAATTTCCAATTAAACTAGAAATGATTCACAGAGGAGGTTAAAAAAATATTGGTGACCTTGAAAGAGAATAATATTCAAAACATGTCAAAGTGAGAGGCTGCACATTAAGATGGTAAGGAAATGTGGGTGCTGAGCAGAGAATGATAAGAGTGTGCGCCCACTCTGTGCAGAACAAAAGGAAGAAAACGAACATTAAGTACATAACTTCCATTTCTGCTGGCTTTCAACAATCATATGTATAAAACATGTTTAATTTCCATAATACCTATGGTGAATATGATCTCCTCATGTGGGACAATGAGACCACAAAAGTACAGCAAAATTCCATTTGTTTCTGAAGCCCTTTGTAGTGGTGAAACGCACACTACTCATACTGTGAAGGGGAAGCAGTTTGGAGTGCTGGAGTGATATGTGTAGTTTTAGCATCCACCTCTCCTCTGGTTCTGCTCAGCATTAGTAGAGCAAACCATTTACTTGGTAGTTGTAGTTTGCTCTCCTTGCCTGACCATCTTCCTCAAGGCAGCTGATCAGCTCTGTAAAATCGGGGCCCACCTCTCCAGACATGCTCTTTCATGGAGACTTTTTAAAGTAGAACATTGGTAAATGTCCATTGTATTATCTGCTTTTTATGCTCAATATTATAGAAGTAAAAGGAAAATCCCATGTTTATAGGAAAAGTCTTTATTTTCAACTTAAGCCTTCACTTTCAGCCCATGAGTAATATGAATCAAAGGTATGCTTCACCCATCTTTAGATATTTTTATATTTTAATAGCATTTGCATTAAATCAAGGCCAAGACTGTTCTTTTTTAAATATCTATTTTGTTTTTAATTATATGCATATATGGGGAGGGCGGCAGGTAAGTGGCCATGAGTGCAGTTGCCCCTGGAAGCCTTAAGAGGTTATCAGGTCCTCTGAAACTGAAGCCACAGGCAATTTTAATTTCCCTGGCATGAGTTCTGGAAACAGAATTTGGGTCCCCTGGAAGAGAAGTATACACTCTTAACCACAGAGCCATCTCATGAGCCCTAAGAACATGTTCTTATCTTAATACTAGACTTTCTAGCTGCTATATGCTGATAAACACAATGTTTCTAATTAAAAAAAAAAGCTGTAAGTTCTCATTAGTCAATGGTAAGATAAAGAGACAAAAATCACCAAAAAAAAAAAAATTTAGTACTTTTTACTACATCAGCTTAGCATCAATATCATGGCAAGATGCTACCTCCTTACAGACCTTCACTAACTGTTCTAGCTAACATTTAGGAAACACCTACTGTCTCAGATGCCTTCCTATGTGTTGATATATTTAGTGTTCATATAACCAATAGAAAGTGTAGTTCTTCCCCCTGGAACAGCGAGACTCATGGAGACTACCATAGAAATCACATTTTATTTTTTATTGGATGACAACATTTGGCACAAGCTAGCTCAGGGACTTAACACTTAAAACCACAATATAAGTTAAGTGCCTTTGTTATCATCATCTGATTTCAGATCAAGAAACCAAGAAACTCAGAGCAAAGTTATATCCCTTAAAGTTAACTACAAACAAGAAGGTAGCAAAGGCAGTGTGCATGCCTCGTGTTGGCTCTTCTGAGATCCCAACCCTAGCCTTTAACACTCCCTTAACTTCTCTCTACCCCATTCCATAACCCCATCTAACAGCATCTCCTGAACACAGCCTCCATTGACCACCTAAGTCTCTGACTCCTCCCCCTTTTCTGTTTCTGTTTCATTTTCATATATATATGAAATATATATATAATCAGAGTCCTCAGGAGGAAAGAGCAGATGCATCCAGTTGAAATTTTAAAGTAACTTAATGAAGAGACAATGTAGAGACCAATAGGAAAAGGTAAAGTAGTTAATGACAAGTGAGGCAGATGCATAAAACCATGTGTAATAACCCCTCTCCCAAAGCAGGAAGACACTAAAGGAGGAAAACAGGAGTAGAGGACTGTGTAAGTATCCACATTCAACTTTCAGACCATTTTAGTAGCTATCGATGTATATCAACTTACTGTATCACACCAAGCGTAGATTCAGTTATAAGGAAGAACTGTACAAGCAAAAGGTTCAACAAGTTCAAATGTACCTGATAAAAGAGAGACCCCAAGAAGGACAAGAAGAATGCCCCCATTTGTCTTCCTCCAAGATATTCAAGCAACTAGTTTCTAGTTCTTCCCAGTCCCTGGTCCACAAGAGAATCAGACCAACAACAAAATTAAAACAATTTCTTGCTAGAAAGCAAGATTTCTCTCTCACATTTTTTTTTAACATTTAGGCAGTTCTACCAGTTTTAATTAGCCTTTAATTACCCAGTTCCTATGGGTTTTCATCCCGGATCTCAAGCTTTCCACACTGCAAGGATATTTTTGGAGTCATCAAGCATGTGGCAATAAAACTGGCTTTGAGCCTATGACATTGCAAAGGACAGGGCCACTGAGGGGGTGTGACAGTGGATGTCCCATGATTCTATGTTAACAGATAGTGTTCTCTGGATTCTTCTCCCAAGAGATCAGCTAAAGCACAAATCAAATTAACTGCGTTTCATCTCTTGAGTACAATATAAACTCTGAAAGGGCAGCACATACAGGACCTATTTTTCTTCTGTCTCACTAAACCCTTCCTTCCATCAGGTACAAACCACCCTCAAGCACAAAGAATACTGGTTATAAAAAGACTGAGACAACTATTGGAAAGTTTTTCTAAAGTATATATATATATATATATATATATATATATATATATATATATATATATATATATATATATTTACTTCTCTCTGTACATTGTGAACATCCTGGCACATTTTAAGCAATCATTAGTGCTTTGGTTTGCATTAGACAATTGTGTATCACAAAGTAGCAGCTAAACAGCCAAATTCGTAGCAGAATTTTCTTGAGGTATATTTTATATGAGTCAACTCTTAAATCACTTTAGTAAACCAAGATATTCATCAGTTACAGGGACTCACCAAGTTCCGGGGAGAAACAGAACCCCTAACCTATTATTTCAAAACCTTTTTGGTAATTGGTTGTTACTGATGAGGTAAAATCTAAATTATCTGTTCACAGATGCTTGAAAGAAAGCATTTCATTAGCTTTTGTTTGCAGAAAGTGAGTATAAGGGAAGAGAAAGAAAGTAAGAGGCTTTCTGTCAGAAACACCTTTCCAAGGGAAGGATTTTCTATTTTTATTTCAAACGTTGAAGAGAGGAAGGTTGGTAGTTTCAAATATTAGCCTAGGTCTCTGCATGTCCAGGATTTTAGGCAAGATACAGTTGGGAAAAATACTGATGCCTCAATATGTTTTCAACTCAAAGATCAAGACATAAAGCCTGACATGGTGGCACAGACTGTAATCAAAGCTAATTGGGAGTCTGAGGGAGGAGGATCAGAAGTTCAAGATCTGCCTTGGCAGCTTACTAAGATTCAGTCTCAAAATAAAAAGTAAAGAAGAGAGCTGGAATAAACACCTTGACTAGCATGTAAGAGGCCCTATATTCAATTCCCAGTATTGAGTTATAGAAAAAGAATCAAGATACCAAAGCCTAGATTCTTGCCATTTTTCTTATAAGCTTAATGTTAAGGGTTTGAAGTCTTTGATTAGATTTATTTGTTCTGTTTTCTACAGATGCTTTTGCTTCTCCTGATGTGTTTCTTAGTACAGCTTTCCTTTCCTCCCCTCCAGGTCATGGGTTTGGCTCATCAAAGATGTCCAGGGCACAGACATTTCCCAGTTATGCTCCAGAACAGAGCGAAGAGGCTCAGCCACCATTGTCACGGTCCAGCAGCTATGGATTCAGCTATAGCTCCAGCCTCATTCAATGACACACAGAGGCCATCAGTGACCAGCAAAACAGTCTGCCCTGGACCTGCCATGGGGTCATTTCGCCCCGTGCCTCCTGGAAGATCAATTGCAGTACAAATTAACACTGGTAGGGCCTAGTCCCAACTGGAAGGTTAAAAACTGGAGTTCTGCTTCCTTGATTCAGTGGTTAAGTCCTTTATTTATTGAATTTCTATGGGGGAAATCTATGTTTTACAAAAAAAAAAAAAAAGAATCCAATAATATGAACACTCATTTAAGTAAGAAAAATTCTTTGTGTCTGACAGTAACAGAAGCCTTGGCACTGGGAAATTTGCCGACTCTAGTTTGTGCCTGGGTGGGAGTCACCGACATTTGTCCTTAATGCTGTGTGCTTCTGTTTGGACACAGGGCCTGTCTTTAAACATAATGATGACCCACCATAAGCTCTGTGGCTTTGTCAGTTTTGACAGAAACAAATCAAGTAAGCTCTACACATGGCATCTTAACTCTCCATGTAAAGAAGCTCGGTGACAATTAAGGGGATGTGAAATTAGAATATTCCATTAAGAAGGGCCCGGTAGCTCGAGTGTGTGTGTGTGTGTGTGTGTGTGTGTGTGTGTGTGTGTGTGTGTGTGTGTGATATTGCTATATCCATCTACAGATTAGGATATATCAAATGTTCTGAGAGTGACAGGATATGCTCACTTAAATTATTGGAAACTAATTTGTTGCGTTAAAATTTTGTTGACTAGATACTTTTAAAATAGTGCTGTTAGAAAATGAAAATGGCTTCCTACTAGCAATTGAATCACACTAGCCCACTCTGATCCTATGAGCGTTATGAGCAGAAACCCAAGAGTGAAGCCTTTTGGAAATAAGGATACCAGCCCGCTGCCCTGCATGTTCGTTGTGCTGTCTGTCTGGTTGGTGTTGCCTTGTCATTGACTGTTTCTCTCCATGGCTATCCATCTGAGCAACTTGAGAAATTGCTGTAATCTCCAACTCCAGTGAGAGATGCCAAAATGTTTGATAAAGACACAAAGCTACACTTAAAGTGAACTCAGCTATCTTACAGCTAAGAGAAGAACAAATGATACTCAAAAGTAGACGTTAGTGTTTTAAATTGCACAGATGAATTCTTGCAAGGGTCATTAGGGGGTTGGCATTTGCTATGGAATCCGAATTTGCTTGGCTTAAATTTTTTGTACTGAACTTGATTGGGATGACAAGAGAGTGTTTCACTTGAAAATTTTTCAGCTCTAGAATACGACAAATTTCTCAGTTTGAAGGGAAATGGGAAATTCTACTTGAAAAGGAAAAGTTTGGCTAATTCAGGTCAACATAGACATGTTTGCCCATAATTTAGGGAGTGAAAATATAAATTACTCTGCTTGACTCACCTGGTGTCATGTGCCTAAACTAGATTATCTGTCAAGGAATCCAGATCAGGTTTCAAGAACCAAGGTCAAACAAGAAGAAAATCTGACTTTTTCCTTGATAGCAAAATGTTCTATGTTCATTTAGGAGCTATGTTCTACTAAAAGGGTAGCCTTTCACTGATCCCCATTAAGATTTCACTCATCCTTATCCATAGCTTGTGAGCAGATTGACAACTTCTTTCAGTGAATGACTACAGAGGAAAAGTGGTTATGCATCCCTCCTTGATAAGAACTTACTGTAACTACCCACTCTCCCCAAATCACTCAAATAGGTATGAAAAATCTCATAAAGATACTAATCATAAGAGTTAATGTGGCTGTGAAAAATAATTATCATAAGCCTTCAGGGATAAAAAGAAAATTACCCAAACTATGCCCTGTTGATTTTGCTGACACAGCAGAAGAGCAAATGACTGGGTCCTTCTGAGGAGAGAGAATGCAGTCTTCCCTGGAATCCCACTTTTCAGGGTTAATGCCTCTGAGTTTCTTTAACACATGGCATCTGCTGTAGAAATGCCATTAGTAAATACATCAGAGCAACTCTGAGCTGAGACTGTTCTAGCACAGTTCCTAGTGTGGCCATCAGAGCAAGCCTCTCCCTGGCTCACTGAGTCGAGCTGTTGCTTGGAGACCACAAGTTTCTACAAGGGACTTATGGGGAAAGGCCCTGAGGGGGTCTTGATTCACATCTCAGCTTTATCAATGTGCCAGAAGCACAGATAGCAAGTCCGGTGGGATTCTGCTAATTATGAGTCTGCTCTTGTGTCTCTTTGGTGGGCAACAAGTACCCACATAAAGTAACTTCAACATTTGGTTCTGATCATTAACAATGAGTATCACTGAGAAGGAACTGAAAACCATGCATAAGTTTAGGCCAATTTTTTTCTGAAAACAAAGTCACAAAAAGTGTGAGAGATGTACCTCCTTAGTCTTTAACCCAATCTCACCATAGTGAGAATAATATTGTAAAAATACTTCATGATACATTTTTAGGAGCTTTATTCTAGCATACTCCTCTGAGTATATTTAAAAATTTTAGCTAAGTTGAAACTGCTAAGAAAGCAGCAAGAGAATTTATAGTAGCCTAATATTCTTAACATGAGGCAGTGTTAATTGTAATAAAAGAGACAAACAGATGAACCTATAAAAACCAAAGATGGAAAGATATTTGCAGCTGTCTCCTGGAGCCTCATAAAACCATTCTACCATAATTACTAGAATGGCTGTGGGCATGTGTTAGCCCACCCAAGCCTGTAGGTTCTTGACTGAAAATGCCTCTACACTTTGCAATTGTTCTCACTTCAGAAGTTGTATTATACCTTAAATATACATGTGACTTTCTCGTGAGATAGAGCCTGCTATGCACCAAAGACATCTTTTGGCCCCTTCTGAGTATGACTCAATTGGGCTTCCACTCAGATTTATACAGAGTGGTAAGATGGTTACCATATCTCTATCAGTTGTTAGACACCAGTGATGAAGAAGGCTGACATGCATGAGAAAGTCTCTTCAAGAAGTAAACCAAGCTTGGTTTTTCTACCCTAGTGTTTTTCTTCTATTATAAGTATGACTTGTAACACATACCAATACATTAAATATGCAGAAAAGCATAAATGACCTTGGTCCACTGATTTACTATTCTGCTGGCGTGGGGGTTGATACAAAAACACACCTTTCATTAAGTGATTGAACAAAAAATAGGCACTCAGATAATTTTCTTAGACAAGTTGGAAATAGTTTTGAATCAATAGCGTTTGGCCACTGCCATAATTTGAATTTAATAAAATATAAAACAGATATCTAGAGTGAGCCTTTTGCTGGTTCAGAATCACACCATTGTTTCATATATTAGGGAAGATGCTGTTTGATAGAGCATGTGAAATGAAGAGAAGCATATTTATTAGAACTAAACCTTTCCTTGTTCTAGTATCTAGACTACTAGTTCCAGTGTGCAGTTCTTCTGATTTCACTGGGAAACTTTGTTTGAAAATCATTCATCCTCCTTATAAAATGACCAACTATTCACATCTCTCATCTAACATACAAGCAGTGGGGTAATCAGTATCTTCACACTATTAGCTGTAGACTTTACAATCCAATTTATTGCATGTGGTATCCTTAAAATGGATATTAAATATACATCACAAAGATTGATGTTTAACCCTCATTCTTTGGTCAAGGTCTCACAAAACTTTGTTTTGAAGAAAGCATGAGTAGTTAACTTTTTTGATTACTGGAACCACTTACAAAATAACCATTAATGCTACAGTGAAAACAAGCTAAAGAAATTACATTATTATAAAAAATTGTAGTCCAGTCTTGACTATTCTAATACACCACTATAAATGAGCAATATACATTCAGAGGTCCTGAGGTTTAGGCCTTTAATTCTTCATATTTCACAAAGTACAAATATAATGTTAATGACTGCTTCAAATCTATTTACCTATCTACCAAAATAGTGCAATGACAACTTGCTTTTACAATTATTAGTTATACAATCTTTGGACTACCAGTGTCCCAAAAATAGACCCAAAAAGTATCATTTGAGTATGTACTCATAGTTTTAAAGTAAGTGATATGCTACATAAAAATTGTCAAGCCTAGGAAATTTATGGGTATTCATAGTTTATGAAATTTATGGAAATTACCAATAGAAGAAATAGAGTCAAAGAGAAATGATCAGTCAGTAGGACAATTTGAGCAAAATGATAAAGAATTCATTGGTACAACCAGCAAAATACTTGGACCTTACTTTTCCAAGATTCTGATCCCGTTCTGTGTGGCAGATTCTGCCTTCTTTACTGGTATTCAGCTAGTAATTTGTTCAAGTTAAAACTATTCAGTCATATTATATATTGACATAAGCATAGAACACAAATTACCAACAAATGTGCTGCTTTCATTTTGTGAAAAAAATTAACACAAAAGAAGGTATGTATGCTGCAGTTTTAGTAATGTAGGAATTGCTTTCTGTAGGCAATCTCCTTGGAATTTCACCATAAAGTCGTGTTATCAATGAGAATGGTTAGTTGCTCAGTATGTGAAGAGAAACAGATATCCCCATATCTACATATTTTGTAAATGGATTAGAAAGATTCATTTTGTGTGTAGATCTACCACAAGTCCATACTTTCTTACTCAAGAATGTGAACCTCGAAACATTTCTACAGTTATTCTCAGAGAAGGTTTAAATAGTTTAACAAGTTTTGTGCAAAAATCTTGAGAATCCCGGCACATTTTTTTGAAATAGGCTTAAGCCCTAGCAGCAATTTAAAGGTCATACAGAGTGAAGGGTTCATTTCATGTTACCCTGGAAGAAAACTGAAATGTGTGGGTGTTGTAATTTGTTCAAAGACAATAAACAACTGGAGGTGCTTTCCTCCTGTTTCAGACCCCATGAATGTTCCCTAGTTCCACCTGTCTCTCAGCAGAATGTGGTGGGAACTGGGTAACAGCACATGGTCTCAGAATACTTAAGCCCTTGTACCTTGAAATGCTCGCCTTTCCTTTTTTACCTGTTTTTCTTCCTCTTGGACTCATCACCAATGATACCCAGAAAACTTCTTTTTGGGCAACTCATGCCATTGATTGCCATACACCTTTTCATTTATACATTGTCATCCAATACTTTATTACCTCAAATAATATGCAAACTAAAAGTTAAGGAGATTTTTGTTGTTGTTGCTTGCTTGCTTTTTGTCATTATTGTTTTTCTCCACTAACAACTCTATGGCAACTGTCAGTATTAGTCTAGGGGTCTTCATCCCTCCACATGACATTGTGGTTCCATGGTCAGTGTTTGTCACAATTGGATTAGATAGCTGATGACATTAGGGCCACATTCTCTCATGGAAACCTCACAGTCTCCATTCTCAAAAAAATTAAGAGAATAGATTTTTTTAATATTTAAATGCCATATCCATCATGTTTTTTTCTTATGAACTTAAGTAGGCAATTATTTAAATTTGAAATTTAGATGAATAAGAAAAAGTTAAAAATCACCTTTACTTGCATTTTCAGAGACTTTCCCCAAGGTTAATGTAGTATGATCTTGTAAATATTTGTAAAGGAAAAAATTGTAAAAGAAATATCCCCTGTAGTAATTTCATATGCACAATAAGTTTTAATTTTAAGTTATTTGATTTTCTCTGACAACATCACTAATCTGAAGTCCTCATGCTGGTTATCAGAAAAATAATTTATTTAAAAAATGTTATCACTTTTCGGAATCAATTTTAATAGTTAATACAAATAACTTAAAAGTGTATCACTCTCAGGATAATTTTAGACTGAGCACATAAAATCAACCCTCTTTGTAGACAGAACTGTGTATCCGTGGAGTAAGCTACCAAGCTGGTCAGGAGTGGTATGGTGTTTGAAACTCAATCACTGAAGTCACTCAAGGTATCGATAGTTTCAAAAGAATCAAGTATTTGAATTTTATAACCACAAATTCCAAGAAAAAAAGATGATTTAATTTTAAGCCACTGCATGATCTCTCTCAAAAGAATCCTCCTGAGTGGCTCATACTTATTAAGGATCACTGGCAATATGACACATTAACAGATGATGACAAAGTACAGAAGACAGTGATACTATCACCTTCATGTCACACATAAATCAGAACCGAACATGATTATTATGAGCTAGAATCCAAACCCATGAATCTATTGTGTGGCTCAAGAAACAATGCTTCATATGGACAAAAAGTATATCTATAGAGAGGTGTATTAATGTCTAGATGAGGGGAGTGGAACTCTACACTGGAGATGAGCTGTACAACATAGTTTGCTTTTCTCCTTTCTTAGACACTGTTATTTTAGCTGTAAGAGGCAGTACATGAACCACACCAGCAAATCCGTCTGCTGAAGGCCAGCCAATGTCATCTTCCTGCAGGTGACAAGAGACAATGGCTCCCTTGTCCATTCCCATGGGCCCCAAACAACACACACACTCATATCCACAGATACACTCTTTCACCTTTGACTTTTGACCCACTCTGTTTTCAGTGAAGTTGGCACTTGCCTTTTTAAAATATCATTTGTTGTAAAATAGTTATCCCAGTGATCTCAAAAATATACTAAATTATACATTATATGTCTGCTTCCTGTAAATTTTTATTTAACTAATTTATATATACTTTCTGAAGACTTCTACTGTGCATTTGTTGTTATAAAGGGATAGCATTTGTTGTTGATAAAATTAACAAGACATTTATCCATGACTAAGAAATAAAACACCCACTACAAATTTGCTTCACTTGGAAAACACGACCTACCACATCTTATTCTTAGTTACAATCTATTCCAAATAAATAGTCTAGGGATATCTGGACTTAAATACTAGTTGAAACTCAACTTTTCAATGAAATGTAAAGTAAAACACCTGTATATGGAGAGTAAATATGAATTTCTGACTGAGCATAAAATATTATAAGGCAATAATAAAATTAAGAAATTCAGTTTTTAAATTAGTGTTTGTGACTTTTGCCCTTCAGTAAAAATACGTAGTTGAAGAATTTGCTTTTCCTAAATTTATCATTTTGTACATATTTCAATCCTTAAGAGATTATTGAGTTCTTATAATTCCTAGGATTTCAAAGAGGCATTGCTGCAAAGAAGGTAACATAGTTGTAAAACGTTAAAATTTGCTTCATCACTTTAAAATGGGTAAAACATCTGAAATATTATTCTTCACCACAACTCTGCATGAATGAAATTTTGAACTAATGCAATGGCTTTATCCATAATATTTGACTTTTCTAGCACTGTAATAGTGATCTCCTTTTATTTTTGTCATGTGATGAATGTAACTTTGTAATTAACCAGAATTCTGACAATCATATCTTGCTAACCTCTAAAATGTTAACTGCTTTCATCACTTATGAACTTGTGATTTTCAAAATAAAGTGAAAGAGAGCCCTTTATTAATTGTAAGGTTACTGAGAATTTATTATATATTTCCAGTATTTTCCTAACCTTATATTACAATAGTTAGAATTCTATTGGGTTGAATATGCTTTGAAGAAATCGTGAAACATTAGTATTAATGATATCATTACAATCAACGCATTTATTATCTGTTTTTGAGTGAAAAGACACCCAGAAAGCATAAGTGACTTACACAAATGTGATGTAATTAGATTTTGGGTTTTCTTCTATCTTTCTACTCACTCATTGAGGGTAATGAAAATTAATTAAAATGAATATTTGGCAGCAAGATTGGACATCAAAATTGAAATTCACATGATGTTAACTGTCCTGCAGTGATGTGATTCATGATTTCCTTTTTTAATTTTCTTCTCAGAATACAGCAGTTTGTGTCATTTGAATGTCCCTCTATCAAGACAGATGTTTGCTGAGCCTATTTCTCAAACTTGGTGGTTAGATATGAACTGAGCCTTTCTGGTTAGTTGCTTAATATTTCCCCTTCTAAAAAATGCATGCCCCTAAAGAAATTCTAAAGTTTCTCAATTCTGGAGAAACCAAATTAGATTGTAGATCTTTATCACACAGTCAAGTAGTGTTAAGTTCCCTTGATTGGGAAGTATAGCCACACAACTTGTAAAAAAAAAAAAACAAACAGAAAAAAAAAAACAATAAAAAATGTCTAGGGCCCTTTGATGCTACACAGTTTAGAAAAAAAATGCTTAAGAGTGGAATGAAAATGAAAATACCCATTCTTTCTAAATAGTGAATAAAATACAATTTATTCTGAATACCAATTTTTGTGCCATTTTCATAGGAAATTAATGATGTGAATTTGGTGGGGTTTCTTTCCCTTTTGTCACAATTAAGATCATGGGGACTATTTATTTTTTCTGGGGAAAGTATCTTTATGAAGAATGTAATGGTTTATATAAGCTTAGAGCTGACATCAAAGACAATATTTAATGAATACTTGCCACAGGGCACAGCCCTGAAGCAATTCCTCTGCTATTTTTGTAACATACAAACAAACCAGCTTTGTCTGTTTCCAAGTTACTCAAAAAAATATGTTAGATAAATTGATCTAATTTTGGTATCCATATGGTGACTTATTAAAATAAATGTTTGAGCAAGAACTGGCTAGAATATCTAACATTTATGAAAATGTGAATTGTCCTATTATTTAGGCATTTTAGAATATCCGGCTACTGATTTATGCTGAGTATGATCTCAAAGTCCAGTCAATCACTAAATGCTTACTGAGTTCTTGCTACCTCCAAAATACAAATAAAGGACATGCAATATCTTCTGATCTTTGTTCTTTCCTCCTTTTAATTCCTTTTGGTATGTGCCAATATTAGGGATTGGTTCTGACAGCAAAGCCGTACTTAGATCACAGAATGGTTAAAAATAAGGAAATAAGGAAAGCAAGAGGTCATCTTGATCAGATTCCTAAAAGTCAACTTTCTCAAAACATCGATAAATGCATCTCCTCCCTCCCCACCTCTTCCTCCCCATTTTCCTCTTGCTTCCCCTCCTCTTCCCCCTTCCTTCCAGTCCTTTTCTTCCTCCTCTTCCCTCTCCTCTTCTTCCTCCTCCTCTTCTTCCTCCCTCTCCTCCTCCCCCTTCCCCCAGGTCCTCTGCCTCCCACTCCTCCTCCCCCTTTCTATTCCTTACTCTCCTATTCATTCCTCCTCCTACTTTTTTTCCTCATCCTTTACTTTCTTTTCCTCTGCCTCCTCTCTTTCACTGAACAGACTGCTTTTTTCATTCACAAATAATTGTCAGGAAACAAAAGCAAATAATAACACAAAAATCATCTCTCACTATTGGAATGTTAATTCATATATATTTTTTAAATCTTCAACTTTATCTTTGACAAAATCAGAAATGTCTTCATGAAGAGTTTCCATCATCATTCATTACTCTCTATATATGTGACAATTATAGAGACCTACTCTATATATCAAAATTCCTCTGAATACATGTAAACTCTAGTTGTAAGGTAATAAATTGGAAAAATAGTTGTTTCAAACTCCAATCTAAAAAGCCTTAATTGAATCTTCTCAGAGCCAGAGCTCAAAAATACACTGTGATAACACTTTTCCAGAGTACATCACCTAGAAGTCAGGAGGCAGGTAGCTTAATCTTGTCTTATTCACTGAGTGTCCCTGGAGTACCATTGGCTTTACACATTCCTCCTTAGTTCCAATATATATATATAAAGTGTTATTTTTGGATAGCCCGCTGTTTGTGAGGTTTGCAACTTTTTTAAACAAATCTAATTACATTTCAGAGAGCTAAGTATAGTGTATTAAGGCCATTACCTAGAAATAACCTATTTCACTCACTCTAAGGAAATCATCTCATTTTCAGTTCTGTAATGGAAAGAACAATGTTATTTTGCATGTTTTAGTAAACTTTCTTCCTAAGCACTTCTACCCAATATCTGACCCACGTCTTCAATGGTGGAAAGGAATGATATTCTAAATTGAAAATCTCATGGACCATTAAGGGACTTTTCTGGGAAGTGTTAGCAGCAGTAGGACTTTTATATGTAGAATTTATAAACTGTATGAATAATGTTGAATGTGAAAGAATGTCCATTGCTATTTTTGATATGTTCTGACATCAATCTGTTTTTGGTAATCTTTAACACCTCAGGTAACATTATCATTGCATTGAATACAATATGAAATGTTCACTTCATTTGTGAACAAATTATAACTCAACACTTCATGTAACATTGCCTTTCCTAACTCTCCAGAGGAAATATCAAAAGGCCTAGGTATTTAAGAGATTACAAAAGCATAAAATGGCATCTTATTTCTATGTTTATAATAAGTAAATCAGAAACTCTAAGACTTACAGTATAATTTCTAGTACATCAGAACACGGCATACTCTCAAATAGTTCATATTATTGCTACTGAGTAGTGAGTTAAAGAACATTCAGTCTGTTGGAATTCCTAGACAATATTTCCCTGATGATGTGTGATTCTTACTCCTTGATTACTAATACTAAGGCTTTTTCCTAAAATGAAGAGAGAGTAACACATGATGGGCAATTACAGAATGTTGGCTACTTTTTAGTGTAACCTAATGGAATAATCCATTTGAATGTTGCTTCTCTTATGTAGGTTACAGCATAAGAAATAATTATTCAGTGACCTACTTATTAAATTTTTGAAATATCCTTAAACATAGCCATATATAGTGAAAAAATCTCTATGGCAAGTCTACAGACTTGGTTCCATACCTTGTTAAAATTATATTCATAAAAAGGAGGTTCTGCTCACAAATAACACACAAGGGCTACAAAAGCTCTCTACCTTCTTTTGATTTGCCCTTGCTTTTCCTGTTTTTCCTAAGAAAACTAATGATTATATATACACACTTGCAAAATCCTTGACCATGCTTCTTTCTTGGCTCTTCTCACCATAAAGTCTTCTATTCCTCATTTACATTTTGCAACTTTTAAAATTTTATCCAACCAAGCAAAACTAATGTTGAAAACCACTTCCTGACATTTCAATTTTGTTTTATTTTGGCAGTTTAAAAAAAAAAGTTCTCAAAATTTGGTGCTTCAAGCTAACCTCAGTGATGAATCAGCCCGACTGACAGTTCATATGCTCCAGTATTAGCTAATTGGGTAGACCTACATATGATCTTTGTGTACTTTCACACAAAATATCCCTCTAACCTTTTGCTTCTTTTGGATTTGCAAAGTTTTATGAATTTTAAAGGTAACTTAAGCATAATCAGGAAATCTGAAAAAGTATGATTTAAATTGACCTTCAGATTTTCCTCTCATAATGTTATAGTTATTTTTTAAAATAAGTTCATGCTCAATTTATGTATACCCTAAATGTTATGGCATTCACTAAAATGATTTAAAATGCAGCATAGACCACACAAAGTCAGAAAGGACAAACACCTGCATCTACTCTTCCTAGTGGAAGCATCAGAAAGTTAGGGCAGGGCAGGAAGTGAATGCAGCTCGTTTGTGGAGTTATTGCTTATTGTGGAGAAAACACCTGAGTTTGATCCTCATCACTGCACAAAAGAGTCACACATCTGTTTACCTGTAATTCAAGCACTAAGGAAGCAGAGATAGGAGGATCAAAACTTCAAGGTCATCCCTGGCGACATGGTAAGTTCAAATCCAGCCTGTTATACATGATATCATGTCTCAAAAACAACAACAAAAAAAAAATCAAATCAAGCAACAATAATAAAATCCCAAGGAAAGTAAAGAATTTGAAGGAATTTAGCACCCACAGTTATAACAGACTCCAAACATAGCCTGATCCCTAGTGAGATTGGGATTAATCTACAAACCAGTAACTTGTTAACAAAAAAAGATTTACAGATGGGAAAACTGTATTTTATGGGATCTTCAGAACTTGACATGAAGAGAAAAGAGTTAATGTGAATGTTAGTCATGTATATAAAGTTCTTAAAGTAAAACCTAAGCAGGTAGAAAAGCACAAAACATTAAGAACAGTGGAATAATTTCAACAGGTGTAACACAGACATAATCTGAAGCTCTAAAGAGGACTAAAAAGAGAATGAAGTAACAATATTTGAAATAGAAGTATCAATGAATTTGCCAAAATTATGAAAAGGCATTAACAGAGAACCACTAAGTTCTTAGAACATATAAATTCTATAAATACAGAGAGAGGAAGATGGAAGGAAGTAAAGGGACACAGAGAGAGAGAAAGAAAGCAGAGCTAGACAGAGGAGAAAGGGAATGAAGAAAATAAGGGAGGAGGTAAAAGAGGGAAAGGTGAGATGAAAAGGAGCCTTGACCATCTCTGGGAGATACACTCAGAAAGAAAGTAGAATTACATAGAAATTTCCAGTTGAAACCTGAGAATAGAATGAAAGAAAAAGATAAGATTTGAAAGAATCAAATAAGTACAGAAGTAGAAAATAATTATAAACATATAAACTATGTAAGAAAACTTCTTTCTCTTGAGTAGTTTAAATATACCAATTAGAAAATAAAGATTGTTCCACTGTTTTTTTAAAGATTCACCTATACATTGCTTTAAGAAACTGTTTTTACTCTGCCCTGTCAGCTGGGATCAGACTAGACCCTCTGAATGTGGGTGACAGTTATGTGGCTATATCTGTTTGGAGAGCCTCTGGTGGTGAGACCAGGACTGACCCTGAGTGCATGAAATGGCTTTTCAGAAAACATTCTCAAGGGTGGGGTATCTTGTTCAGCCTTGACACAAGGGGGAGGGGCTTGGTCCTGCCTCAACTTAGTGTGCCAGACTAAGTTGTTGACTCCCCAAGGGAGGTCTTACCCTGTCTGGGGGATGGGAAGGGAAGGTGGAAGGGGATGAAGAAGGGGAGGGAGGGGGAGCTGGGATTGGTATGTAAAGTGAAAACAAAACTTTCTTTTTAAAGAAAAAGAAACTGTCTTTAAACACAAACATGCATCTACTTCAATGTCAAGAGTCAGTGAACAGCATGCAATACCAACATGAGTCAAATATTTATGGTAATTTCATAAGAGGCCAACTTGTACTAGGATGATTATGAGAGACAAAAGGAATATTTAATATAGGAGGGTCTTTTGTTTTTCAAGAAACCCAGCAATCCTAAAAGTACAGTACTTTACAACTGACTAATAGAATGTTTCAGGAAAAACTGATAAAAATCACAAGAAAAAAATCAACAAATTCACTATGATAGCTGAACACTTCAATATCTCTGTCAGTAAGTAGATGGGAGATTAAAAAAAAGATTACAGAAGACTTACATAGCACTGTCCATCAGTGCTGTCCTATGTACTCTTACAAAGTGCCACATCTAAGAGCCTAATGCACATTCTGTTCAGAGCAAATGCAACGTTCTTTAATATAGGCCATATTCTGAGCCATCAAACAACACATTCAAAAGAATAAAATCATGCAAGTAATCACTTTCAATATAATAGCTTTAAATTAGAGATCTTTACTGAAGCACAGTAGGAAAATTTCCAAAAAAAATACATAATAAATATCAAATCTATAAAAGACCAAAGAGTTTGCAAGTGAAACTTGAAAATATTTTTAGTTAAATGAAACTAATCAAAATTTATGAGATGCAGTGTAATTTATACTATTTGGATGTAAATTTGGGAAAATGAAAATCACAAAATTAGTAACATGACCACAAGAAAAACTAGGGAAAAGGAGTAAGATCTAATCACCTTAAAGAAACCAAACAAAATAACACAAAACAATGGAAAATAATAATTTAAAAAAGTGGTGATTCCAACTAGTTCCCTGGGGAGTCTGAAAATATTCATAAGATATAACAAAATCAGATAAATTATATATATATATATATATATATATATATATATATATATATATATATATATATATATATATATATACTGATGTCATAAATGAAAGAAGGGCCATGGTTAATGATTTAATGTATATTAGATGTGGAAAAAAGGGGAGAAGGGGCAACTTTATATAAATATGTTTGACAACTTAGATGAAATTGAGATGTCATCGACCAGTTCTTTGAATGATACAATGTGTATTCAAATAAATATAAGATAAACTAAATAGGCCTATATTGATGAAAGAAATAAATCTATACTAGATAGCATTCAGAAAAGTTCCATTCCATAATGGTTAGAGAAGAAAGAATACTAATTCTCATGCCTTCCAGAACATAAAAGTAAAAGAAATTTGTCCTTATTCTGTGAGATCAGCATTGTCCTAATAGTAAAGTTAGGTAAAAATATTATCAAAATAAGCCCACCTGGCTCTTCTGGGACTCACCTGCCTGCACTGTCAAGTAGATGGGCTCCTTTCCATCCAGTACACTCACCTGGAGAGATGACTTCTCCTCAGCCTTCCAGATTGATGTGCTCCTTCCCATCCTGGAAGCCTCCTGGCTCTTCCAGAGACTTATTATGCAACCAAGGGGGCCCTCTCCTTTGTACTCCACAGGCCTAGCTATTTTTTCAGGATTTCCCACCCCTGCATGACCAACTAGATCCTCTCCTCACCTCAAAACCCACCCAAACACTTCAGAACTTCACTCCTCTGCTTTGCCAAGAAGGCTCTGTTCCTCCCTAGACATGGCATGGCCTTCCTCTGCAGCTAACTAATCATTTAGTCTTGGCTTCTTCCCATTCCCACCCATGCTCCATTAGCCGCTTGACTACACACAGCTTCGCCAAATCTCGTATCCCCAACTGACTGTTGATCAAAACTTACTCAAGGTAGAGCAACCAGATGTGGGTAGCCACACCAAAAGGCAACAGAGGAAAAGGATAGGCAAGGGACATGCTGAGTCACATAGGGTGTTCGTGTTGACAGCGGTGGAATCTCAAGAGAAGACTAAGCATAGAATCTACAATCTTCAATACCAGTTCCACAAAAAAAGTCCTTTATGTGTATCAACCTTCTCACACCTTATCTTCTCCAGAATGTCACACATGCCTACACTTGAAGAAAGGTGATTTGAGCATACAGTAAAACAAAACAAACTACAGATGTACAAATCCCAGAACAGAAATAGAAGTAATGCAACAAAATAAAACCTCCCCATCACAAATTACCAATCCAGTAGTAAAGAACCCCAGTGAGAATGACATGGATGATCTTCCAGGCTACTTCAAAAGAATGATTATAGCTATGTTCGTACAATTCAGTGGGGGATATCTACATACTCTAAGAGACCAAAAACAAACAGGTAAATTAAATAAAAAGTCCATCCACAACATGGAAATATAATTCAATAAAAGCATAGAATTGCTGCAGAAAAGCCGAACTGAAATTACATAGGAAATGAAAAGCTCAATTAGACAAATGATAATTTGATTTGAAAACCTCATAAACAGAATGGATCATGTGAAAAACAGTCTGAGCGGAAAGACAAATAGGAACTAGATCATTCAGTAAAACTCAGTGAGAAATTTAAAAATAATTATATGAATAGAATGTGGGAAAGCTTTGAGACACCATGAGAAGTTCTAACATTCACACTGCAGTCACAAAAAAGAAGAAAATAATATATCAAAGGCATAAAGAATATTTTAAATGAAATTATAGAATTAAAATTCCCAAACCTAGAGAGAGACACCTATCCATGTACAAGAGATCCACTGACTTCTGAAAGGACAGAACAAGACGAGAAACTCCCATGATACATTATATTAAACTGAAAAACACAAAAGAAAAAGGGAAAAGGTACAGATGGCAGCAAGAGTGAAAGGTCAAGTGACACAGGCAGACCCACTGGAATGACGTCTGATTATTCAGCAGAAAGTTTACAGCCCGAATAATTGGAAAACGTGTTACAAATTCTGCAAGACCACAATGGTCAACACAGCCTGTTCAATCTAGCAAAACTATCTGTCTTAGTTAGGGTTTCTATTACTGTGACAAAACACCACAACCAAAAAGCAAATTGGGGAGAAAAGGGTTGGTTTGGCTTACACTTCCAGATCATAGTCCATCAGTGGAGGAAGTCAGAACAGGAATTCAAACAGGGCTAGAATCTGGAGGCAGGAGCTGACGCAGAGGCCATGGATGGGAGCTGCTTACTAGCTTGCTTTCTTTGGCTTGCTCAGACTACTTTCTTATAGAATCCAGGACCACCAGCCCAGGGATGGCACCATCCACTGTGGGCTGGGCCCTCACCAACTGATCACTAATTGGGAAAATGCCCTACAGCTGGATCTCATGGAAGCATTTCCTCAACTGAGGGTCCTTTCTCTCTGATGACTCTAGCTTGTGTCTCAAATTGACACACAAAAACCAGCCAGTACTACCTAACCCTTGTCAAGTTGACACACAAATACATCACCATTAAGCCACAATACTTCCTTTGTTATTCATTCCAAAGATCCCACATTAAAAATATAAAGAATTTTAATAGCCACAGTCTTTACAAATTTAAACACATTAAAACTTCAGTCCCTTTAAACCAGCTTATTTCTTTTAAAATCCAAAGTCTTTTAAAATTCAAACTCTCTCAACTATGGGCTCTAGTAAAATAATTTTTTATATTGAGAGAGGAAAATCAGGGCACAGTTACAATCAAATCAAAGCAAAACCAAATCCCAACCATCCAATGGCTGGGATCCACTCACCATCTTCTGGACTCCTCCAAAGGGCTTCAGTCACTTTTCTGGCTCCACTTTCTATGACCCACATAGCTTATCTTTTAGGCTGTATCTGGCTCCACTCCACTGCTGCTACTGTTCTTGGTCATCCCATGGAACTGGCATGTCCAAAATGCTGACATCTTCTGCTGCAACTGGGATGCACTTTTCACCAACAGCCTCTCATAGGCTCTCTTCTTGGTGTCAGGCCTCAACTTTGCATGACCCCTTTTGTCCTGGGCCTTCAACTACAACTGAGGCTGTCCCTTCACCAGTGGCCTCTCTTGGCCTCATAGTGCCAAGCCTTAGCTGCTCTCCATGACCCCTTCATGCCTTCAAAACTAGTACTACCTGGGTGACTCATCACCAAGTCTGGCTGTCAGCATGAGATACAACCTTGGCCACCTCTGGAACAGCTTCTCTGTGCCCTCAGGAAACACTTCCCAGAAGATTTGATCTCAGTGATGCTGATCTCTTCTTAATCTAATTTTTTACCTCCAGCTGACCATCATCAAGTATCCCAGCAATGTAAAGTTTCACTTTAGTTACTTTTGGCATTTTGTTAATCACAACTGGTTCTTCAGTTGCAGCTAACCAGAACTACAAAAATATTAATTCAGAGTAACAAATGGCCCCAATAGTCTTTAAACTTCCCTCTGAAATTTCACAAGCCAGGCCTCTGTCCTTTGCATTGCTCTCAACATTGTCATCTTCCAAATTTCCACAGAACATCCCACTGAGCTCTTAATACTCAATGACTTCTCTAGCCCAAACTTGTAAAGTCCTTCCACAATCCTCCCCAAAACATGGTCAGGTCTGTTACATCAATACCCCACTCCTGAAATCAATTTCTATTGTCATGACAAAACACCAGGACCAAAATTCAAGTTAGAGAGGAAAGGGTGTGTTTGGCTCACACTTTCAGTTCATAGTACATCATCAGCAGATATCAGAACAGAAACTCAAGCAGAGCTGGAACCTGGAGGCAGGGGTTGATGCACAGACCATGGAGGGAAGCCGCTTACTGGCTTGCTTGCCCTGGCTTGTTCAGTCTGCTTTTTTTTTTTTTTTTTAAGATTTTATTTATTTATCATGTATACAGTGAGTGTTCAGCCTGCAGGCCAGAAGAGGGCAGCAGATCTCATTGTAGATGGTTGTGAGCCACCATGTGGGTGCTGGGAATTGAACTCAGGACCTCTGGAAGAGCAGCCAGTGCTCTTAACCTCTGAGCCATCTCTCCAGCCCCCTCAGTCTGCTTTCTTACAGAACCCATGACCACTAGCCCAGGGATGGCACCAACCACCATCAGCTGGGCCCTCCCCCATTGATCACTAATTGAGAAAATGACTTACAGCTGGATCTCATGGAGGCATTTCTCAACTGAGGCTCCTTCTCTGATGACAAGTTTACGTCATGGACACACATAACCAGTACATTATCTATTAAATCTTAAAAAGAAAAAAAAACTTTCTAAGATTAAGAATTTATGATCACTCTATAGAATATACTGGAAGGAATTCTTGAGAAGAGAAACATACCCAAGAGGTCACAGGAAAACAAATAATTCAAGAGAAGTTAATCAAAAGAGATTAAAGAAAATACCACAAAAAACAAGAGTAGGAATTAATATACATCATTCAGTTATAACATCCATATAGTATATATTCACAATTAATATGCATATTATATAATATAACAATATTAATGGATGCAATTCCCTGGTGAAAAGACATAGACTAACACACAGGATTAGGAAATGGCATCTGTCTTATTTTCTGCCTCCAAGAAACACACCTCACCATCAACGATAAGCACAGCTTATGTTAAAAGAATACAAAACATATTCTAAGCAAGCATATCTAGAAAACAAGCAGGTATTGCTATTCTGGCAACTAATAAAATAGACTATACATAAAAAGTAGGCAAAAGAGATAAAGAACCATATTTCACACTTTTTAAAAGACTAATACACCAAGAAGATATTACAATACTAAATATATATTCTTCAAACAGAGGGGCACCCAATTTCATAAAATAAATGCTATTTAAATCTAAAAGCTTATCCTCAATGGAATGATATTAGGAAACTTGAATAACCCATTGCCACCAATAGACGTGTCATTTGTACAAAAACTAAACAGGGAAATACTGGAGTTAAGGGAAACCATGAATCAGATCAATTTAAATGAACACCTTTTCAGTGCACAGAGCTTTCTCCAAAACCCTGCCACATATTTAGACAGAAAGAAAATGTCCACAAATATAGGAAACTTGACAAAGAAAACCACACTAGAATAAAGCTGTATATCAAATAATAAAAACTAGAGAAAGTACACAAACTCATAAGGACTAAACAAAACACCACTGAATGGCAATTGAATAAAGGAAAAAATCAGGAAGGGAATTTTAAAAGTCCTAGATTTGAATGAAAACAAATATACAACATATCAAAATCAATGGAACAGAATGAAGACAGTTCTAAGAGAGATCTCACATTAATAAACTAATAATGCCGTAGGCCCAAAGGTACAACCAGTTGCAGGCCAGCAGGCAAGACTTCTACAGGCAGACCCAACTCCCACCATCCCCCACTGGACCCTGTAACCTACAAGCCCCAATCCACCCCCCAAACCCACACATCCTTCCAGCCTGCAGCTGCTCCCTGAGACACAGACTCTGACAGCTCCAATTGAACCAAGAGCTCAGATTGCACCAAGAGGGGCTCCCTGAGACACAGACACCATTTGCACCAATTGGAGGGAGAGATGGGTGGACCGACACCAGTGTAAGAATACATTCAACACCATAAAGAGCAATATGGCACCACCAGAACCTAGTGGTTCTACATCAGTCAGACCTGAACATCACAATGTAGAAGAAGCAGAAGAAAATGACCTTAAAAATGCCCTTAAGAAGATAATAGAGGCCTTTAAAGAGGAAATGAAAAATGCCTTTAAAGAAATTGAAGGGAAAAAAGCAAAAAAATTGGAAGAAATCAATAAATCCCTTAAAGAAAGCCAAGAAAAAAAAGGCAATTAAACAGGTGAAGGAAACAGTTCAAAACCTGCAAAGTGAAATAGAAACAATGCAGAAGCCACAAATGCAGAAATAGAAAATCTGAGTAAATGAACAGGAACTACACATGCAAGCAAAACCAACAGAATATGAGACAGAAGAGAGAATCTCTGGCATGGAGGATATAATAGAGGAAATATATTCGTCAGTCAAAGAAAATACTAAAGCCAAAGAAGTCATAACACAAAATGTCCAGGAAATTTGAGACACCATGAGAAAGCCAAACCTAAGAAAAATAGGGATAAAAGAAGAGGAAGAATACCAACCCAAAGGCACAGAAAAATATATTCAAAAAAATCATAGAAGAAAACTTTCCCAACCTAAGAAGGAAATGCCTATGAAGATACAAGAAGGTTACAGAACACCAAACAGACTGGACCCAAAAAAAAGTCCCCTCACCACATAATAATCAAATCACTAAACATACAGAATACCAAACAATCCAATTAAAAAATGGGCTACAGAGCTAAACAGAAAATTCTCAACAGAAGAATCTCAAATGGCCAAAAGACATTTAAGGAATTGCTCAACATCCTTAGTCATCAGGGAAATGCAAATTAAAATGACTCTGAGATACCATCTTTCACTTGTCAGAATGGCTAAGATCCAAAACACTGATAACAGGTTGTGTTGGAGAGGATGTGGATCAAGGGGAACACTCTTCTACTGTTGGTGGGAGTGCAAACTTGTACAACCTCTTTGGAAATCAGTATGATGGTTTTTCAGAAAATTGGGACTCAATCTACCTCAAGACCCAATGATACCACTCTTGAGCACATATGCAAGAGATGCTCAAGTATACCACAAGGACACTTACTCAACTATGATCATAGCAGCATTATTTGTAATAGTCAGAACCTGGAAGCAACCTAGATGCCCCTCAACCAAAGAAGGGATAAAGAAAATGTGGTACATATACACAATGGAGAATTAATCAGATGTAAAAATTAAGGACATTTGCAAACAAATGGATGGAACTAGAAAATATCATCCTGAGTGAAATAACTCAGACTCAAAAAGACAAACATGGTATGTACTCACTCATAAGTGAATACTAGATGTAAAGCAAAGGATAATGAAACTGCAACCTACAGCTCCAGAGAAGCTAGGAAACAAGGAGGACCCTAAGAGGGATGTGTGGATCACCTTGGGATGGGGAAACAGGAGATCCTGATGAGTAAACTAGGGGGCTGGGCAATAGAGGGCAGGGGGTGAAGGAATGAGAACATGAGGGCACGGGATGGTCAATCTGGGGGAGGGACGGAGTGGGAGAGCAATGAAAGAGATATCATGATAGAGGGAGACATTATGGGGTAAGGGAGAAACCTGGTGCTAGGGAAATTCCCAGAAATCCACAAGGATGACCCCAGATTAAACTACTAGCAACAGTGGTGAGGGTGCCTGAACTGACCTACCCTGGCAATCAGATTGGTGAATACCCTACCTGTCATCATAAAACCTTCATCCAGTAACTGCTGGAAGCAGATGCAGAGATCCACAATCATGCACCAGGCTGAACTCCAAAAGTCCAATTGAAGAGAGGGAAGAAGGATTACATGAGCAAGGGGGGGTCAAGATCATGATGGGGAAATCTACAGAGACAACTGAACCAACCTCAAAGGAAGTCACAAACTTTAGACCGACAGCTATGGAACCTCCATGGGACTGGACTAGATCCTCTGCATATGGGAGAGTTCTATAGTTGGGTCTGTTTGATTGGCCCCTGCCATTGTGATCAGGATCTATACCTGGTTCGTGAGCTGGCTTTCTGGATCCCATTATCTATGGTCAGACACCTTGCTCCCCCCTGATAAAGCAGGGAGGGGCTTGGCCCTGCCTCAATTGAATATACCAGGCTGTGGAGGCCCATAAAGGTTTCCTAGTGAGATCTGAGCTTAATTTATGGAGCAAGGCTGCATTTAGAGGATTGCTTGACCATGTGCATAGTTACTAGGTGATTGGAAGGGTCTACTCATGGCTGAGCTAGGAGGAGGTCTTTTGCTCTACCCATTGGAATTCCTATAAAAGATCCTTGAGAAGAAACAGAAGGAGCCGGTGGATAATGATCCAGGCCCTATGTTTCTGTCTGTTTCTCTCCCCTCTGTCCTTCTATCTAATATCTCTTATACCTTTCTTCTCAAGAGTACCCTGCAGTAAAATGTAAGAGCCAGTCTCCCAGCCAGGCCCCACACCAGGCTTGGCTGTCCCCCCATGGGAGAACTTACCCTGTTGAAAGAGGGGAGGAGGGGGAAGGTGGGGGGGAAGCTGAAGGAGGGATGAGAGGGGCATCTGTGGTTGGTATGTAAAATTAATAAAAATATTATTTTTAAAAAATAAATAAACCAATGACACCTTAAGGCTTTGGAAAAAGAACAAAGAACATAAAACTGTAGGTAAGAAGAACTAATCAAAACAAGGAAGAAAATCAATAAAATAGAAATAAAAAGAACAATACAAAGAATCAAAACAAAGAATTGGTGATTTGAAAAGATTAACAAGTTTAGGACTGAAGAGATAGCTCTGTGGTTAAGGGCACCTAGCTGCTCTTCCAGAGGACCCACATGGCTGCTCCCAACTGTCTAGAACTCCAGTCCCCTGTGATCTAACACCTTCTTCTGGCCTGCATGGGCACTGCATTCACACAATGCACAGACACCCATGCAGGCAAAACCCCCATAAACATAAAAATAATAAATAAAAATTTCAAAACTATTAAGAACAAAAAAAATGGCCTCAAACAATATTACAAAAACAAAACAAAAAGATGAATAAATATGACAAACCTTTAGTCAAACTAATAAGAGATATCTGAGCCAAATTAATAAAATTAAACATAAAATGAAGATGTTACAACAGGTACTGAGAAAACTCAGAGAATCATAAGGACATTCTTTAAAACTCTATATTACACTAACACAAAAAATCTAATAGAAATAGATAAATTTCAGATTCATTTGGCATATAAAAGTTAACCAATATGAAAGAGAAAATTTAAACAGGTACAGGAGAGCAAACAAGATAGAAACACTAATTAAAATCTGTGGTAATGTGTCCCCCAATATATTGGGCACCCTAATAAACTTATCTGGGGTCAGAGAACAGAACAGATAGACATAGAGGCCAGAAAATGGTGGCACACACCTTTAATCCTAGCATTATGGAGGCAGAGATCCAGACAGATCTCTTTGAGTTCAAAGCCACACTGGAAACAGCCAGGCATGGTGACACATGTCTTTAATCCCAGGAAGTGATGGCAGGAAGCAGAAAGGTATATAAGGTGTGAGGACCAGGAACTAGAGCCTTTGTTAAGCTTTTAGGCTTTTAGCAGCAGTTCAGCTGAGATTCATTCAGATGAGGACTCAGAGGCTTCCACTCTGAGGAAACAGGATCAGCTGAGGAATTGGCGAGGTGAGGTAGCTGTGGCTTCTTCTGTTTCTCTGATCATTCAGCGTTCACCTAATACCTGGCTCTGGGTTTGTTTTTATTACTAAGACCTTTTAAGATTCGTGCTACAAAAATCTTCCCAAAGGGAAAAAAATCACAGGACCAGAAAAATTCAGCACAGAATTAAAAATCTAGCACTAATATTCTTCAAATTTTTCTGTAAAATGAAATATGAAAGACCACTTCCAAATTGTTTTTATAAAGGCAACATTATCCTGATAAAAACACAACGGCAAAATAAAATTGAATTCAAGAACACATCAGAAACAATCATCTAAGACAATTAAGTCTGCATTCCAGAGATTTGGGGATGATTCAACAAACCTAAATCACTAGATTGGAAAGATTAATATTGTGGAAAATAGCCATTTTATCAAAAGCAATCCACAGATTCAATGCAACCCCTATCAAAATTCCAACATAGTTCTTTGCACAAATTGAAAAAAATAATCTTGAAACACTGTTAGAGTTATCATCATCCTAGACTTTAAGTTATGCTATAGATCTATAGTAATGCAAACAGCATGGTACTAGCATAAATCTGAAACATTGTTTAAGGAAATAGAATTGAGGACCCACATATAAACCCACACTCCTTCAGCCACCTATTTTTTGACTAAGAAGCCAACTACACACATTAGAGAAAAGAGAGCATCTTCAAGAAGGGTTGCTGGTCAAACTGGATAGCTTCATATAGAAGGAAGAAACTAGATCCTTCTCCAAAGGATCAAGGGTCAACAACAAATGTATCAAGCACCTCAACGTGAGATCTAATGCCCTGAATATGTCTGCAAAGAACATAGGGAAAACCCTTCAGTGACACACACAGGAAGAAATCTCTGAACAGGAACACAGTAATAAAGATCAATATAGCTAACAAATTGGAGTTTGTGAAACTAAAAGGTTCCTGTACAGGTTACAAGATGGAAACAATCTCCACCATTTACACAGCTGACAAAGTGTTAGTGTCCAGGATACAAAGGACTCAGAAAACAAAACACCAAGAGAAAAAAATAGATGCAGCAGTCAAGATGGCACTGACAGCCGTGGAGACCCTAGTATCATGCTCCAGGCTCTGGGTGGCTATGAAGACTGTCACCTAGCCCAGGGCCCTGATCTCTCCTGACAGTGAGAGCCCTGGTACATCTCCTCCACCCTGCTTAGGCAGGACAGAGAAGAGAGCTGCAAAGAGAGGACGCTGTAAGGAACATCAAGAGAGCATGCTTGAGCCCAGGAGGCACCATGACTGGGATTATCAAGAAACAGGTCCCGGATGCCAGGAAGCACCTAGACAACACAGAGGACAAAATTGGGTCCACAAAGGGCCTGGGAATGCCAGAAAGTTCCTAGACAACATCAAAGCCAGTCCAGCTCTAGTTGGACCCAGCATGCATACTGCAAATTGCAAAGACAACACTGTGGCCCCATGCCCACCTGGGCATGGTGGGAATTGAGTAAGTAGATGCTGGAGTGATGGGAGAATAAGAAGTAAGTAAAGCGGTGGCAGGGAAATGGAAGTAGTTTATGCACTATGAACTGTTGGAACAGGAGACACCAAGGCAGTTGCTGTTCTTGCTCCTTAGGAAAAGGTGAATTACACTGCCTGTCAATAGAGCCAGTAACAAACCCTGGTGTTAGTGGGCCTATGCCTTCTTCCTTTGAGAAAACCAACCACTCTATGAGTTTCTGTGACTCACAGAGCTGTATCCTAATCCGGGAAGAAGAGCAGTACCTGCAGAACGAGCTGACCCACAACTGACTGGTGTGATTACTTCTCATCATTGACCTAACCACTAATCTCCCCAGTTGTTTGTGGTGGTGGTTCAACCATGAGACTGGATGACTCTATGTTGAATTACAGTTTTGCCATGCTGCATCTAACTTTGGCCAGAGATTTATTTCCTTTGGAAGCTTTGGGTTGAACAAATACTTGAAGAAACTCAGAGGCCCCACCCACTGCCATGAAGAGTAAATAGGAAGAAGACACTCAGAGATACCTCCCAACACATGGACTATCCAAAGCATAAGCCACTACAATGTGCAAGTATGAGAGATGGTAGAGAGATGGGAGAGAAAGAGAAGCAGAACATTTTGAGCACTATGAAGAGAGATGGATCTGGAGACATGACGGTGGAGAGGAACAGCCTGATAGGAATAGCCTTCAAAGCCACCTAAAGCCATGGTGAAGTCCCAGACCATGTTGCTGCTGAGGACCATGTCTGCGTCTGAAGCCATGCTGCAGCAGAGGTCTGTGTCAATGTCCATGGCCCATGTTACTACCAAAGGCCACATGGATGTCCCTGGTAGTAAGCCTGCAGAGAGTTGGTCCTGCCCATCACTGCTGCAGCCCTAGGGAGAGCGTCCCTTGCCAGGCAGCACAGTAAGACTGGTCCTGATGGCAGGGGCACACCCTTGAGTGTGTGATAGCAGAGGAGCTAGCCCTGCCCCTCATCTACAATGCAGTGGTGTGTGTGAGGGAGAGATGCCCCGCCTTTAACCCCTCACCAACTGAGGCAGGCAGAAGAGCTGGCTTTAGGGGCATGAGAGCTGGAGAGCAATCCTGCCCCTCACCAGCTTCGGCACCCAGGAGAGCAGGTGCTACACCTTGACTGGGCAGCACAGCAGATCTGGTCCTGGTGGTGTAGGTGCAGGGTGAGCCCGCCAGAGGGCGTGAGAACAGGAGAACTAGCCCTGCCCCTTGCTGCCTCCGGCATAAGGTGAGCTAGTCTGGGCAGCACTGAAGAGTTCACCTTGTTGGTGAGGGTGCAGGAGAATTGACAGGCTGACCAACTCAGCTACCACCCAGTTCCATATCCAGGGCTATGATTTGGCCCACCCCAACATCCACCCCATTTATGGACTGCTGGAGCACATGAAGGGGCTGGTCCTGCAGATCCAAAGCTGTAGGATCTCCATGACACAAGGCAACAACAGTTTATATAAGAGGAGTCCCACGAGGATCCAGTATTGAGAGTAGCAGAAGCCAGAGACCTGAAACTGGACCAATGACTCATTGCATTGAACATTTGCAAGAAAAGATGTATAGAATAAAGTGTGTACTGTGTGACTCACTGAGACATACTACAGTTTCCTCAACAAGATTTTGTTGTTGTTTTGTTTTGTTGATTTTTGTATTTTTTTAAATTTTATTTTGGAGGGGGAGGTTGCAAGGGCAGAAGGCACATATGAAAGAACAGGAAGATGAGTGGGATTGAGGTGCATGATTGAAATCCACAAAGAATCAATAAAAATTTAAAAGAGGAGAAAGAATCAACTCAATTAAAACTTGAATCATGGAACTAAAAGGAGAGTTTGCAAAAGAAAAAATACAAATGGCTTAAAAACAGTTTTTTTAAGTGCTCAAAATCCATAGCCTTCAGGGAAATGTAAATTAAAACTAAGTAGAGATTTCATCTTTCCCAAGTTAGAATGGCTAAGTTATAAAAACAAAAACATCAAAATAAGTGAGAGCAAATGCTGCCATGAATGTGCTGAAAAGAGAAAACTTACCCATTGTTAGTGGACATGTGAACTATTGTAGCCATGGTATAAATCAGTGTGTGTATTCCTCAAAACTCTAAATATGAATCTACCACAGGATCCATCAGTAGCACTCCAGGGTACATTACCAAAGGACTCCTTATCTTTCTACTGAGATTCTGACTCATCCTTGTCAAGTCTGCTTAATTCACAATTGCCAGGAAATGGGAACAGCCTAGATGTCTAAATGGATTGTGAAATTTTGCATATACACAATGAAATTATTCAGCTCCAAAGAAAAATTAAATTATGTAATTCAAAGGTAAATGGATAGAGCTGGAAATAACTACCCTGGATTAAGAAACTCAGAAGCAGAAAGACAAACCTCACATGTTCTGACTTATATTTGGATGGTAGCTGTGACTCTTTAGATATGCATATTTAAATTGGAGTAATCATAGAAGAAGGAAACTACTAAGTGTCACCTGCAGCAGAGAAGGATGATAGACATGGGTAGAATGAAGAGGGAATAATGGACCTGGAAGGGTTAAATGAGGAGAGTGACAGGAAGAGAGGCTAGAGGGAAGAGGATAGGGAGAAACAACTAACACTAAAGTCCCTTGAAAACGCCATGTGGAAACCTACTATAGAAGCTTCTTATATTTTTGGTTGTGAGCCTAGCCTTTAATGACTGAGCCATCTCTCCAGCCCAGGCCGGCCTCGAACTCATAATTCTCCTGCCTCCACCTCCTTCAGCAAATCCTACTGGAATGTACCACCACAACCAGCTTATACTACCAGAAATAGTAGAGAGGGTGCCTGAACTGAACTGGCTTGCCCCAGTGATCAGATCGGTGAATATCCTGTTATCACAGAGCTTTTCTCCAATGTCTGATGGAAGCAGATGCAGAGATCCACAGCCAGTCACTAGACAGAGCTCCAGGAGTCCAGTCAAAGAGAGAGAAGAGGGATTCTATGAGCAAGTGCATCAGGATCATGATGGGGAAACCTACAGAGACATCCAAACCAAGCTAGTGGGAACTCATGAAAGTTGGATCAATGGCTGTGGAGCCTGCATGGGACTGGACTAGGCCCTCTGCATGGGGAGATAATTGTGCAACCTGATCGGCTTGGGGGGACCCCCTGACAGTAGGATCAGAATACATCCCTGGTGCATGAGCAGGCTTTTTGGAACCCACTACCTATGATGGGACACTTCCTACAGCCTTGAGGCAGGGGGAAGGGCTTGGACTTGCCTCTGCTGGATGTGTCTCCCCATGGGAGGCCTTGCCTTTTTGTTGGGGGGGAGTAAGGGGTGGGTTGGGAGCGGGCGGCTGGGAGGGCAGGAGGAGGGAAGAGGGGGATCTTTGATTGGTGTGTAAAATGAATGAAAAAATTTCTTAATTAAAAAAGCTTCTTAAAATATATGCATATATGTATATATATACACATACATATATAAAATTTTAAATGGAGTTATCCTATTAGAGGCTGACATTGTCTCCCAAGACATCATAGGCTATTAAATAAAAAGTCCATTGCCAGATATTTTGTTACTCTTTTCCAGATGTCGATCACTGGGTTTCTATAGACAACCCCCCCCCCCACCTAAACATTACAGGCTCTTTTCACCATTCTGAGTTACTCTCCAGAACTTGTTGAAACACCACATACTTGACACACAGTACATAAAGAAATCAAACTGGTACCAACCCAGAAGCATCATCCCTGCTGGTTAGCTTTCATAGTGCTAGAAGATGCTCTGCATGCACCTGGCAGAGAAAAGTAGTCAACGGTATTACCCAGCTATAGATCCTGCAAGCAACAACAATGATCATTCAGTAAGATATGTTCACTGGGGCAATAATGACATTTAAGCTATGGTAGTAAGCTGTAACGAGAGCCTCAATGGTATATATACATATACATCAATTGGAAAAACAGACTCATTGATACAAAATGAAGCGATACCATTGCTTCTTCGTCTCCCAGGGAAAGATGGGGAAAGCTCCAGACCAGGTCGCCAAACAGTGCTCCAGGAAGCCTTCCACATCCAAGAGATAGTGACCCCCCTCCCTCTTCCTTTTTTAAGAAGTCACATAGGCAGGCAAGAAGCACCACCTCTATTGAGCCACATAGCCCAAGGTCATGGGCCGAGAAGGAAATTCCCATTACAGTAAGCAACTAGTTTCTGATTGGATTTAAATCATTCTCCACAAGATGAGACTCATGTCTGGTACCACTAACTTGGTGAAAAACCCATCGCTGGCTAGGTCATAGGCCCTACAGGAGAACTAATACTATTATTGTGCTACATGGACATAATAATAAACCTCCTCCAAAGTTTATATCATTAAACCCATGAAGCAGTGCATCCATCAAACCTCATAAAAGAAGCTTCTTTTTGCAGGAGATGGACTTTAGTACAGAGACCCACAGGTAGTTAGTTTTCAGAAAACAAGAAACTGTAGAAATGCTCAGGTAGTTCTAAATGGCATATTTATATCATCCCTCTTCTCCCAAGACTTGGGGACCATGAAGAAGGAGGGGATGGAAAGACTGTGAGAGCCAGAAGTAGTAGGCATTACAGGGGAAATAATTGCCAAGCATGACATAGGCATTGCACACATGAATTCACAGTAGCTGTGACAATATGAACATGACCAATGCAGGATCAAACTGGCCAAAATCCCAGGATGAATGGTGAATGGACTCATGAAGTCCCACCCTTGGTTAAGGAGCTGTTAGCAGTTAATAGAGAGTGATAAAGCATCAGTTTTCTTCAGGGATGCAGGCTCTGAGAGGCTAACAACAACACTTGTGGTCCTCCACCCATGCACATACAGAGAGCACCAAGTGAGCTCAGTAGGTTTAAAAAAAAAACCACATGAATTCAAGAAGTAGATGTGACGGACAGAACAGGGAAGAGTAGAAGAGGTGGAATGGATGATGGATTTATTCAAAACACATTGTATCCTATTATTATTTATGGAATATTTAAATAATTAAAAATGTACAAACAAATAAGCAGTATAGTAATTGTGAATGGTTAAAAATGGAAACTAAAAGAGTGAAATATAAGTATGTCTTATAATATTAAAGAGAAATTTCTCAACAAATATGTAGATGTAACCAACCGTCTTATTAAATAAGAAACACAGAACCAATGCTGAGAAGAAAGCCAAGAGGTCAGAGCTAAGAGCTAAAACCTTACACTTTCTCCTGCGCTGGTCCTACCTCTCCAAAAGAGAGCTATTTCCTGTGTTAAAGTCTTTATAAAGACTTTTGGTTCTGCCTTCTCATTGGTTGTAAACCCAACCACATGACCGCCTCATCACTGCCTGTTTGTACAGACCTCCAGATCTTCTATGGTTGGTATTGAGATTAAAGGCGTGTGTTTCCAATGCTGGCTGTATCCCTGAACACACAGAGATCTACCTAGCTCTGCCTACCAAATGCTGGGATTAAAGGCGTGCACCACCACCGCCCAGCTTTCCTATGGCTTGCTAATAGCTCTGACCCCCAGGTAACTATTTATTAACATACAAATAACATTTTAGTACAAAATAAAATATCATCATACAAATATTATAAATTAAATCCAATAACATATGCAAAGAATTCAGATCATGCCCAAATGTGACTAATTCCAGGTATGTAAGCTGGAATTGATCAACATTAAAATAATCTCAAATATCATCCTCCACATCAACAAGATGTCATATGGCTATACCACTTGAGTCAGAAATACACTTGACAAAAGCCAACATTCACTTATTATGAAAAATGTATTATTGCATCTGAATAAGAATATAAAATATCTTCAAGCTTTAAAGAACATCTACAAATACCTGCAGTTAGGATTGTGCTTGCAGGTGATGACTGCATACTTTCTAAGATCAGGAACAAGGCAGAAATGAAATATCTTAGGGTTTTGTTTTCTAGAATTAAAAACTGCTTCACAAAGACAAAATAAAACACATAAAGGTTTAAAAGGAAAAAAACTAAATTATTCACACAGAGACATGATTGTCTATGTGAAAAATGCCAAAGAATTTATGAAAAAAATATTTTTACTCACAAATAAGACCAAGATAAAGGAATGTAATCATATAGATCCAGCATACATTTGGCTGGATATAAATTCTTAATTTGTTTGAGTGCTATGGTAAATAGCATTGATTTTTTTAAATTTCAGAATCTAATCAGTTATTATTGGAATTTTCAGGAAACCAGCTGACCATTTTTGGTTTTAAATGTATTAGCTTTATATCTTTTTAGACATGCGAAGGGAAGCTTGGAAGAGAACCCCATGAAGCTATTGCCATTGGGTAGCTATTTGCATGGGTGATTTTGCAGCCAACAAGAACTGGCAAGTAAGGCTATAATTGGCCAATGGGGTATTCAGTCAGAGGATTCTGGGCACATAATAGAGAAGGAAAGGCTGAAACTTTCTAGGCCTTTCAAATCAGCCCATCACCATATGACTAAAATGACCTATAGAGAATAGTGTTCAACATTTCACATTATTCTTACAGGAAATTTTTAAAAATCTGTTTCCTGTAGGAATTAATGTTCTCATCTTAATCAAGTTGACATAGTACTGTCTGGCACACTATTTATCTGCATCTGTATCTACTAAATTCTCAATTACAACAATACTGTTTCTCTTGGCACCATCTTGAAGTTTTGTAAAATTAACAAAAGAATATAAGAAATAGCTTTAAAACTATACCACATAATAGAAATACATAATTTTGTCAATTACCCAACTTTATAAGTGGTAGCTATTCCTAGTGTTTGAAAGGGTAACCAGAGACTTGTAAAATTTTATTTACTGATTTGTTTTGTTGACAATTGCATAGACAAAAACAATGTATTCTTAAAAAAAATCCTAGAAGAGTAATATATGTCTCTAGAATCTGCTTAATCATTACATTTTTAATTTACATTTTTTTTAATGAACAGGAGATAAGAAAGAGATTAAAAAAGATTAACACTTGCTTCTAATAACTCATATACTAAAATGAAAAGTGGAACAAATAAGCTCACCTAAAGCTACTTTCAAAGCTTTACAAGAAAGCATGATAGCACTGAGAGTAT
The DNA here is from genome assembly GCF_049852395.1 of Peromyscus maniculatus bairdii. Taxonomy (NCBI): domain Eukaryota; kingdom Metazoa; phylum Chordata; class Mammalia; order Rodentia; family Cricetidae; genus Peromyscus; species Peromyscus maniculatus. The sequence continues at coordinate 80,527,335 of NC_134870.1, read as the reverse complement.
ATTGGTACCCTCATCCTTACTCACAAAGATGATTAGACTCAGGATCTTGGCAACTTTGGAATATCTTAGATAAAGACTGTAAGAAGTCAAAGATTACATCATCGTAAAAGTGAATTCCAAGAAAAACTAAAAAAAGAAAAAAATCAATAAAGATCATGTAAATTTTGAGGAGCAACAAAAGTGGATCATCAGCTTCCTAAGATTTCTGTCTCACAAATATGGCTTGGCAATGCATGAGGAATTTTGTTTGATATTTTAAATTCATGGCTGTGAAGTCTCAGATGAGCTTTATCTTCTCACCTTATAATGTTAATTCCTGTAAATCAAATAACACTTAGTTTAATTTGTGGCATTTATTAGTAGCTTTCCACTTCAAAAATCAACTTTTTATTCAGAGCTTTGTAGATAGCATGTTAAAAAAATTTTGTATTTCCAAAACCGGAGTGATGGTTCAGTGATAAAGAACACATACTGCTCTTGCAGACAATCAGAGTTCAGTTCCCAGCATAATCACTTACAAATGTAACTCTTGGGCATCTGATACTCTTTTTTGGCCTCTACAGGTACTAGCATTCATGTGCACATAACTACACACAGGCATACATGCATACACATAATTTAAAAAACAGAGATTGATATTTTCTATGGAGTTATATCTAAGTTCAGATAAAAGTTGAAGGTAAAAATCTACAAGCTAGAGTAAAGTTTAGGGAAATTATAATTTATCTGCTATATGGAATGTCAATAAAACCTAATGTCCAAGTAAAATCTTTTTTTTTTTTTTTTTTTTTTTTAGGTTTTTCGAGACAGGGTTTCTCTGTGTAGCTTTGCGCCTCTCCTGGAACTCACTTGGTAGCCCAGGCTGGCCTCGAACTCACAGAGATCCGCCTGGCTCTGCCTCCCAAGTGCTGGGATTAAAGGCATGCGCCACCACCGCCCGGCAAAATCTTAATAGCACTTTGGAAAAATGAACGATTGATATAGATAGTATAAGAACTAGATGTTGATGTAACCAACCGTCTTATTAAATAAGAAACACAGAAACAATGTAAAAGAGAAAGCCGAGAAGTCAGAGCTCAGAGCTAAAATCTCACCCTTCCTCCTGCTGTCCCATAGATATCTGTGTGTTCAGGGTCAGAGCTATTAGAGCCATAGCAAGAGTGTGGCGGTGGTGGCACACGCCTTTAATCCCATAAGATCTCTGTGTGTTCAGGGATACCGTCAGCATTGGAGACATATGCCTTTAAGACCTAGGGGGCTGTACATTCAGACAGTGACGAGGCAGTCATGTGTTTGGGTTTACAACCAATGAGAAGGCAGAACAACATACTATAAAAAAACGAGCCGACAGGAGGTAGGTCTCTTTTCGCGAAGCTGGGACAGCAGGAGGAAGGGTGAGATTTTAGCTCTGAGCTCTGAACACACAGATATCTATGGGATTAAAGGCGTGTGCCACCACCGCCACACTCTTGCTATGGCTCTAATTGCTCTGACCCCCAGACAACTTTATTTATTAACATACAATCAAAATAATAATTCAGTACAATTAGATTATCACCACAACTAGTTATTTATTTACTCACTCAATTTGTTAAAAGTCATAGTGGATACAGGTGGATAGAGCTGCTTTTATTCCAGACTCCAAATATGTATAAAGTGTAAGATTAAGAAAAGGAATTACTCTTAGGGTCCTCCTTGTATCCTAGCTTCTCTGGAGCTGCGGGTTGTAGTCTGATTATCTTTTGCTTTACATCTAGTATCCACTTATGAGTGGGTACATACCATGTTTGTATTTCTGAGTCTGGGTTACCTCACTCAGGATAATATTTTCTAGCTCCATCTATTTGCCTGCAAATTTCATATGTCATTGCTTTTAGCAGCTGAATAACAGTCCATTGTGTATATGTACCACATTTTCTTTATCCATTCTTCTGTTGAGGGGCATCTCGGTTGCTTCCAGCTTCTGGCTATTATGAACAATGCTGCTATGAACATAGTTGAACAAGTGCCCTTGTGGTATGATTGAGCATCCTTTAGGTATATGAGAGGGGGAATCTGTGGTTGGTGTGCAAAATGAATAAAAAAATTAAAAATACTCCATAATTTAAATTAATAAACATTTATTGAATGTTACACAGACACACACATACACACACACACACACACACACACACACACACACACATATACATGTATAGAAAAGCCAGTTACATCAAGTAGAGATACTTGACAGATTAGATATTCCTCAGTAGTAACCTTAGAGAGTATGCTACCTTCTGTATTTAGGAAGAATCAAGATATGCCTAATTTACCTTCTTCTCACTAATAACTGTAAGAGACATGGTGCTTCATTATTACAAATGTAACCCAAACTAAGATAGAAATTGGTACTAGAAGTAGGGTATTGCTGTGAGAGACCTGGCCATGTTTTGGGAAGATTGTTGAAGGACTTTGGAACTTTGGGCTAGAAAAGCCAGTGAGTGTTGAGAACTCAATGGGATGTTTTGTAGAAGCTTGGAAGATAAGAATGTTGAAAGCAGTGCAAATGTGGTATGTTTGAACGTCCTTGGGGTAATATCCAAGTGTAGTAGACTGATTCCCAGTTTACTGAGAAACCACAACACTGACTTCCAAAGTGGTTGTATAATTTCGCATTCCAACCAGCAATGGAGGAGTGTTCCCCTTGCTCCATATCCTCTCCAGCATAAGCTGACATTTATGTTTTTGATCTTAGCCATTCTGACAGGTGTAAGATGGAATCTCAGAGTCACTTTGATTTGCATTTCCCTGATGGCTAAGGATGTTGAACATATCCTTAAGTGTTTCTTGGCCATTTGAGATTCTTCTGTTGAGAATTCTTTGTTCAGATCTGTACCCCATTTTTTAACTGGATCATTTGGTTTGTTGATATTTAGTTTCTTGAGTTCTGTATATATTTTGGAAACCAGACCTGGGACACTACCCTACAGATGGGAAAATATCTTTAACAACAATACTTTCCATTCTTGTACTATGACTATACACACACAAATAGTTCTTTTCTAAAGTCAAATGATTGGTATTAAATGAATAAAACACATTCCTGCCCCCTAAAAAAAGTAAATTCTTACATAGCTCTTTGAATTACACATATTTATAAAATATACAAAATATTGCTTTGAGATAAAAGTTACAAAGTTTCCATGATTAAAATTTGTTCTGCATTTTTCTCTACATGTTTATTTCTCATAAAATTCTATAGTGACCACTGAGAACTATATTTTATTCATTCAGAACAACAGACTACAGTACATCAAGGGAAAGAAATACTTTATGGCTAAAAATGCAGTCTCAGATAATGAAAAGTAAAACTGGAAATGTTCTAAATAGGACAATCACAGAACATATTATTATAGCAGGGATAATAAGCAATAAGTCAGGATTAGAGAGTTATTGTTCTTAGCCCCAAATAAGTTATTTTCTAACAACATCTTACAACATTGTTAGTGCTTTGAACATAGAAAAAGTAAACTATGTAAACTAATTTCTAACTATAATCTGGGCTTTCCTAATTTACAAGATTATTGTACCCCTGCTGGTAGGAACAGAATCCATCCCTGGTGCATGAGCAGGTTTTTTGGAGCCCACTACCTATGATGGACACCTCATGAAGCCTTGAGACAGGGAGAAGGGTTTGGACTTGCCTCTACTGGATGTGCCTCCCCATGGGAGGCCTTGCTTTTTAGTGGGGGGGGAGTGAGTTGGGAGGGGGAGGCTGGGGATGGGAGGAGGGAAGAAGGGAATCTTTGGTGTGTAAAATAAATGAAAAAAATTTTTAATTAAAATAAGACTATTGTAATGAGGATGTTATTTTATTTAATAGAGTTCTATATGCAAATTAATATAACTTGCAAGTTTAAAATAAAAAAATCAAACCTTCTAGTTTTTTTTACTTTATCTTTTAAAATTTATCTTTAAAAATTTTTTAAATAGTATATTAGCAATAAGTTTTAAAACTTAAACTTTAAATTTATATTCTGGAGTTATAGCTCAATGGTAGAGCACTTGCCTGACATCTAAAAGCCCCAAGTCCAATCCTCATTAATAGAAAAATGGGAAAGAATAAAAGAGAAAAAAGATTTATATTCTATTTTCTTTCTGTTTTTGTTTTGTTTTTCGAGACAGGGTTTCTCTGTGTAGTTTTGCACCTTTCCTGTAACTCACACTGTAGCCCAGGCTGGCCTTGAACTCACAGAGATCTGCCTGGCTATGCCTCCCAAGTGCTGGGATTAAAGGTGTGTGCCACCACAGCCCAGCTAGATTCTATTTTCTTAACATTAACATGAAGACATTTAAATAACAACAGCAGTCTGATTTAAAAAAAATAGTGAATGAATAGTTTTTGTAAGTGCCTAAGAAAGTATTCTGTCTCTAATCAAACCCAACTTCCTTTCATTGTTTAATATAGATATTAGGATAATAGCATTTAATGTAAGCATGTATATTTTACTTAATGTTGTGTTATATACTGTTATACATTATGTGTATAAAACACCTCCAGAAAGCATCTAGCATCCAGACCAGCACCAAATATTAAAAAAAAAAAAAAGAAAGAAAGACAAAGTTGTATTTCATTAGTAACTTTAATCTTTAATTTTTGGCTCAGTTTTGATCACCCTGCTTCCAGTCAGCACAACAGGCACAATTTTTGGAGGGGGTCACATTCCAGAAATCTGGTGAACTGTACAGGATACAAAGACAGCAGTTAAAATGTCCAGAGAGACAGCAGGCATCATCTCTTCAACATAAGAAAGATATGGGGAGGTCAGAGGTCGCAATAAGTGTTGTTGATAAATACTAAATTCTGCAAGGGAATTACATGTAGAAAGGAAGGGTAGGCAGAGTAAATATATTTTGAGGGAGTGATTTTTTTTTTCAAAAAAGCATGTGAATTCCCACAGCAACAGAGACAAGTGCCCAATGTTCTGGAGGCTTTCTTGGTCTACTTAGGTGATTCTTCATACAAATCACTGACCACCAGGTAGCTACTTATATCTTCCTATGGTGCAATTATAAAAGCATTCCCTCTCACTTACTTAGCCATTACAAAATTGGGCACCCAAATATTCTAGAAAGCAGTATTTTGGTTGTCTTTTAACATTTGTGGAAAATAACTAGACTGCTTTATGAATAATACTTAGCTGTTTCACTATGCAACCTGAGGTGTGTAGCCATGTAATTTCTGATGGTTCCAAATGTTGACTAGTTTCTGTTAATTGTCTTCCAACTTTGGTACACTGACATATTTATGGAAACAGTTCACAAAATGAGACACAAAAATCTTCAAACAAACAATAAGAAACTGAATAACCATTCTTGAATAAATACATAAACACAACTAAAAAAATGGTCCATTTTCATTTATAGCCCTCTGAATTTCTGTTGTTGGCAAAATAATTGGCCTATTCATCATGCATGGTATTTAAGGTTAAAAATATGAAATATCTACTAATTAGCTTAAAACTATGAATTACAGTTGAGAATCTATGTAACAGCATTAGCATCTGAATTTGTTTCACTTAAGTTTGTAACAAAATATACAAACCAGAAACTTAAATGGAACTTTCGACAATGAAGATTTAAAGATTATGACCCTTTAAATTTCTTTAGAGATAATAAATGGGTCTTTCAGATACTAAACATCATTTAATTTGATAAAGACTACCATGATTTGAAGATAACTATAGTTTTATTTAGTTTCACAAATACTTCTTATTTTTTCCTCTATCCTGAATAGAACTATAACAGGTGTATTTTCTCAATGGCAGCAGTGTTGGTCGGGATGGACTTGTCCAAAATCTGGAGCACAGGTTTTCTTTCATATATCATTATTCCGTGACACCTTTCCCTCTTCCCCCACATTCTCCAAACTCTCTGCTCTCAGATTCCTACATTTCTATACTCTACTGCTTACAACCACCAATCTCTTTCATGCATTCATTTTGCAAGTTTTTTAACTCACAAATTTACATATTAAAATAAATCTCAAAATTGGAAAAAAACATTATCAAAAGCATGATTTCTTATTGGAGCATCTCATTTTATAAAAGACTAGGCCCAGTGGATGGCAAGAATTCTCTATAGAACTGGAGATGAATTTATTTGAACCCAGAAAGGGAAGAGACACATTTCACACCTGTCTCATTCCTGGCCATTCCTTTACATATACTTTTTTAAAATTATGCTGATCTTGCAGCATACTCACTTGTTAGCTGGTTAACAAGTGATGTCTTTGTAGTCAGTGTTTGTTAGGAATAACAACTTCTAGGCCCCTCTCATCCTTCTTTTTAACAATACTTGGAATTCCCAAGTAATGCTTTAGTGCCACCCCCATTTTATAGGAGAACCCATACCTGACTTAAGTCATCTCATCCTTTACGGTAATGCTATCCTCTTACTAATATGTGAATAATAAACTTTGTTTCTTGTGTTTGACCAGTAAACTTTCCACCAAGTGTCACTGGCAATCATCATGGGAGCATCTGAGGGAAGCAGCAAGAGTATTGGATCTGTAGTATTGGAACCAACACTGTAGGGAGGATCCATAGACAAGCTTCTGCCCACCATTAATTTCAAATATAACAAGAAAACCTTATGACACTTCATCTTCTCTAGACTGTTCTATTGCACAATGGGACAAGTTTTCTTCTGTGTGAGCTAATTACATTTGGATTATCTAATGTATCTCTATTAAGAATGTTCCCAGGTGATGAAGTATTTCTTTTTAGCAAATAAAATAAATTGAATACATTTTATACTCGTGGTGAAAAGAGGATGGCTAAAAATCTATGCCACAGAAGTTATCACTAATGTGCTCAGGCCAGAAGAACAGCTTAGACTCTTGGTTTTGGTCTTTGAGAGAAGGTTGGATAGTTCACATAAATGTCCTCTTTTTCATCATCTATAGACTGGATGGGAGAAGTGGGACTTCTGCAGTTGGTGGCTACCTACAAAATAAATAGCAGAACATTTGAATGGCTCACTAAATTTCAGCACAAATTGAAGGCATTCTATCTTATTTGATCTTACCCTACAAATGCACTTAGCCAAATTCCCATTACAAATAATTTGATAAAATATTCTCCATATCATCTAAAACTTAATTTAGAAATTACATTCTCAATTTACAAGACTGGAATAGATGCTAGACAAATTTAAAGCAGATTATCAGGTTTAATATTATTCTGGTTACCTCTTCAAAGATAAGATGTACTCTACCTATGCAAAATCTAGTATATTTCTCCATAGTGTGTATATAATAATATCTGATGAATTGATACTTTAATAAATAAAACTTTCTTTAAATATAATATTTTTACTAATTTTTATTGTTTTAAATGTACATATAATATATTTAGGTCATATTAATCACTGTTCCTTTCCCTAACTCCTACCAAATTCGTCAGCCCATCCCTCTCAACTTCATGTCCATTTTTTAATAACCCACTGATTATTATTCCAATTTATTCTGCCCATATACAAGTAGATGTGAAGTCATCCACTGGAACATGGTTGACCCACCAGAGGACACATCCTTAAAGAAAACTGATTTTTCCTCCCACAGAAGCCATCAACTCTCAATAGCTTCTCATCTAGGGGTTGGGGCTTGTGAGTCCATCTTCCCTCCAGGTTGGAATGCTGGCTGGCTTCATCTTGTATGGATCTTGTATAGGCAACCACAGCTGCTGAGGATTCATCAGTGCAGTCAGTAGTCCTATCATGTCCAGAAGACAGCATTTTAGTCCAGCCCTCTCCAAACTTTGGCTTTCTGCCCCCCTTTCCTTGATAATCTGATAATCTCTGAGCCTTGGGAAGAGTGGGTTTGAATAGATAGATAGATAGATAGATAGATAGATAGATAGATAGATAGATAGATAGATAGATGATAGAATAGCTGAGCACTACACAGATACTTATTCTCTTCACTTTAAAATGAGTCATGACTTTCTATGTTAACCACTATCCACTGTACAAAGAAACTTTTGTGATGATATCTGAGAGCTACACTAGTTTATAGGTACAGAAATATGAATTTAGAGAGCAGATTAATACTACATCCGTTTAGCAAATCCATAGGTTCTTGCATGGGGCCTGTAAGTTCCCCACCATAGGTCTTAGAATTACAGCACCAAGCATACATTTCCTCACATGGAGCAGGCCTTTTATCCAACCAGAAAGTAGTTGGTTAGCCCATAATATTTGTACCACTAATGCACCAGTGTTATTCAAAATTTTTGAGAACTTTTTCCTCTAGCATCCTAAATAGTGCCCGTTGACATTATTTATGAAAGCTATCCAGAGGGAAGGAAGTTTCCTTGTCAATAGCAACTTGATTTCTCTCATATAGCATGGGTAAAGTGTGTGGTGTCTTCAGAATAGTCTTATCATTAAGTTCTCATGGGAAACCAAGAAGAATAGCAATAGACTGTATTTTTTAAATTCCTCCAGGACACCCCTGACCAACAACTTGAGAGAAGGAAGGTCATACCTAGCAATATTCTCTTTAATAAATAAAAATGTTAAAGTGCACAGTGTCCTATATTTAAACAAAAAGTAAGCAACTAAATATACTGAGAGAGAGAGATCTTTTGATGACTAATTCAAAATTAAATTATTTTTGCATCTGTATGAAGAAAGCAAAAGGAAAACAAAGGTGCTTTGATATTGATATGGACTGTGTAAAGCACTCAAAAGAATCAAGTATATATAACACCTTTATCTTTCACAGTTCTAAGATTTCAATCATTTAAGATTACTAAAATTGTCCACAAATCCTTTATAATATCCTTATGCTACAGAAGTCTGGAACAACTGGCTATCTAGTGGAGATAATTTAAAGCATCTTTCTTTCCACTCTCAAAATTCATAGCAATAAATTTGCATTTGGATTGGCTTTTTGGGACAAAAAGTTCAGCACAAAGAAAGGACTCTAAGCACTGGGATTGGAGCATCATCTTGTGTGCTCTAGTAGCAGATGAACTAAGGCAAGACATCTTTGTTTTGAACTTGATTTCAAGAAGCAAACTATGAATCAGTCAGGAAAAATAATTTCCAAAGACCAATGCTTCATAAAAGAGGAAAATTAAATTGATAGATTATTAAGAAGTCTGCAGCACACATATCAGATTGTCAGGGACTTTTTAGTACTTGTCCTTCAGCCACGTAGTACTTGACTGCAAATAATTAAAGTGAAGAAAAATTGACGTAATTTTGGATAGCACTTGAGAAAATGTTTGTCTTAGTTCAGGCAGCTATAACAGAATAGCATAAAATAAGTGGCTTAATTAAACAACAAACATGTATTTCTCACAATTTTAAAGTATATAAAGTCCAAGGTCAAATATCAACTCAGGGCTTGATCCTTGAATTACAGATATTCATCTTCCTTCTTCTGATACCAAATTTTTCCTTGTGCCAAGTTTTTCCTTGGACAAAAACAAACAAGCAAACAAAGGGATATGGCTTTCAAACTCTTCGCATCTCTTCTCATAGGAGCTCTAATTCCATTAATGAGGGCTCCACCCTTATAACCCAATCACCTCTGCAAGGCCCCACTTGCAAATACTATCACCCTGGAGGTTTGATTATTTCAATATATAAATTTAGGGGGCATATGAGCATTCAATTCCCAGCAATGTTTTATAGTGAAACTTAAAAAATACAATAATATGCTATTAACATTGAGATATCTGGACTAAAATTAGGGACAATGAACATGAAAAAAGCATCCCTCCTATCTGCAAAATCAGAAGGAATTTTCCATTTTTTGAATTGAACAGTAGGGGGCAGAAGCAAAACAGAGTAGAAAAGAAAAAATTCATTGTTACAATCCTACAACACACATGAAAATTCTGTAATTTTATAGCCTATTTGAGCATTTATTAATTAAAAATAATTCAAAGATAATAATATCAATGAAAGTCATGAATTATACCTTTCTTTGTGTGTGCTATGCTTCTGAGTCATTTTGTGGTTTAATTTAGCCCTCATAATAACCTTATGACATAAAATAATGTTATGTTCTGTACTGAGTTGAATAGGTGCCTCTTTAAAAATGTCTTTACAAGAGATAGCGCCCGTGTTCCCACTGTTAGGAGTCCCATGAGAGGACCAAGCTACACAACTATAACATGTATGCAGAGCACCTAGGTCAGTCTCATGCAGGCTCTCATTGTCAGTCCCATATCTGTAAGCCTCTATGAGCCCAGATTAGTCGATACTGTACTGGACTGCCTTGTCCAGCCTTAATAGATGGGGAGGTGCTAAATCTTACTGCAACTTGATATGCCACGTTTTGTTGATTCTCATGTGGAGAATCTGCCTATTACTAAACAGAAATGGAGGAGGAGTGGATTGGAGTGGGGAACAGAGGGGTCGGGCTGGGGGAAGGGAATGGGAGGAGAGTAAGGAGGGGAAACTTCATCCAGGATGTAAAATAAATAAATAAATATTTTTAAAAATAAATATATTTACAAAAACTTCATTATTTAACATATTTTGGAAGTAAGATCTTTGCAGATAAATTAACACTAAGGAGCTAGCTAGGAGGGCTTGGTGGCTAAGTGCCTAGTGGACAAGCATGAACATAGAATTTAGATTCCCAGCACCCATGTGCTAGCTGGGCACAGATCTCTGCAACCCAAGTACTAGGAATTTAAGACAAGAAGATCTCAGGGAGTCAATGGCCGGTAAATCTAGCAAAAGTGCCAAGCTCTCAGTCAATGAGACACCGTCTCAAAAAATAATGTGGAGATCTATAGAGGAAAATAGAAGACATCATGAACCACTGGCCTCCACACATGCAAATATTGGCAACAAAACTTGCCTTCATATGCACATCTACACACCCAAAACCTAAGAAGGTAAAGTTAATGTGATATACTGAAGTAAGGAACATCAACCTTTAGTCCAATATGACCAGTGTCTTTATTAGAGCCAGAGAGACCCAGACAAATGCAAATAAGGCATCATGTGAACACAGAGAGAGGTTTAAAGGCACATCTGCAAGCCAATGGATCTGCAAGCCAATGGATCTGCAAGCCAATGGCTGTGCAGAACTGCAGGAAACTACCACAAGCTGGAAGAAAAGTGCAAGACCAGTTTTACCTAAGAAGTAGTCATCCTTCTCATGCTTCATTTTTTTTGTTTACTTCAATCCTCATAATTATAAAAGAGTACATATCTGCTGTTTTAAACTATCAATTTTGTTCAATGTGTTATAGAAACACACATAATGCAGATTTTAGCAATGTATTGTGCTGACTATAATGTCAGTGTAATTTCTATTATTTTTCTCACAATCCTCTTGCCTTGGTTTTTTAAGAACTAGAACTATGGGCATATAGTATTTTTTTACACTACTATATCTTTAAAATTCTGGCTTCAAAACTATTAACAATAAGAGAGTGAGTATTTCCTCAGCTAGTTGATACTTGAATTGCAAGCAATGGCATTCAAGATCATTGAAAGGGAAATAAGCAATAAGATTGATAACTGAAAATAAAAGAGGTCTTACAGGAGACTTTTAAACAATAGGAGCAATAACAACCAACTTACCTTACTCTGTTTATCCCTGGGCTCTTTAAGTGGTGTTCTCACTTGTCTCCTTCTCCTTCTAAAACACAAATTCAGCAAAGACTATTAAGATACTGCACTCTAACACTAGTTATCCCTACTTTTCAAATCCTTGCTGTGTCTCAAGCCAGTGTGTACCTGGTGAATAAGTAGTTATGGCTATAAATAATTGCTTTATGTCTACACTTTCTACTGTGGTGGTTTGATTGTCAGCTTGACTAGATTTTTTTGTTTTGTTTTGTTTTGTTTTGTTTTTGTTTTTCGAGACAGGGTTTCTCTGTGTAGCTTTGCGCCTTTCCTGGAACTCGCTTTGGAGACCAGGCTGGCCTCGAACTCACAGAGATCCGCCTGCCTCTGCCTCCCGAGTGCTGGGACTAAAGGCGTGAGCCACCATTTAAAGTCATCATGGAAGTGTATTTCTGGTATGATTTTTTGTTTCCAGAAATTTTTATCTGAAGAAGACTCATGCTGATATAAGTATTACCATCCTACTGGCTGGGGTCAAAGGCTCAATAACAAGAAGAAAATACACTGGGAATCACTTCCCTTGGCTTCCTGACTGGATACAACATGACCAGATTACTCATACTCTTGCTTCCATGGTTTCCAAACTGTAAGTCAAAATAAATCTGTTCTTCCTTAGGGCTGTTTTTCCTGGTGTTTGTCACAGCAATGAAAAGCATAACATCTCACCTTCTCCAGTGTGCTTATAGATGGGAAGGACAGCTACACGGCTCTTTGGGCAGAGTACATTAGTAATTAATCCCAGTGATTTCACAAGATACTATATAGTGGGTTAGTATTAAAACAGCCTACAGCTTTGGGACTTGGAGGTTTTCTACAATTAAAACTTCTTTAAAATGCTAGCATTGGAATTTATTGGATGACAATAATAATTGACTTAAGTTTCATAAAATCTCCTGGGTCTTTATAAATTACCTGGATGCATTATTTTGAGTTCATCAAAGCTCTAATACATTAGGAAAGTGCTGAGAGGGAAAATACCATCTTGCCTGGTATCTTAGTTGGTTAGTAGTATTGCTGAAGTTAAAGCCAGGGCTCTCCCACCTGACTCCAAGGCATCCTCACCCTGAGTCACTTGGACAAACAGGCCATCCAGAAAAATAGTGTGCAACACACTCACCTAGGAAAACCAAGGTTCCTGGCAAAAATCTCAGAAAAAAAAATATAAGAGAAACAAAAAAAGATGATAATATAATTGAATGTGTAGAAAGAATAACCACAGCCAAGAATATTGAAAGAGCTGTTATGGGGGATCATGACACTCTCTTTGTCATCTCTTTCTGGACAAGATTCTAACTGAACTAAAACAGAAATAGATTAAACACAAGTGAGAAGTTTTGTTTTCTTTCCATTTCTGATTATTTGTTTAAAGATACAATTTTAATTTCTCTGTAGAAAATCTGAAAGCAAGATATTCTTTCTACAAAGAAAAGCTGCTCAGTAATGGCTATTGCTTGCAGTGTATACTTGGAATTACTTGAAAGTACCCCTACTACCTCAGTACAATTTTATCTCTTTATGTGCTTTTATTTGGTTTTTGTTATTTAAGAAATTAGTCCTCAATTTATTTCCACATTCCATGTGTAAATGTATAATGTATAAATGGTATTTTCCTAAGTTTATGTAAGTCAATTCTTACTTATTCTTTAAGAAAATATGTGATATGGCTGTTATTGGATGGATCTATGCCTCTGGCCAGTTAAACTGTCATTCATAAGAATATCTATGTGTATCTATATGTGTCTGTGTATGTCTTTCTCTGTGTATTTGTGTGTCTATATGCATAGGTATGTCTCCGTGTGTAGGTGTCTGTCTCTGTGTATGTTTACCTATATTTAAATAAGACTAGTACATACAATGTGGTGAATAAAAGAGAACTTGACTTAGATCTCAAAGCTCTCTTTATGTAACTTGTGGTGTGCTACTTTCTAGACAAGGAGGGATCCATATCTCTCACTGTCAGTCCTTTTACCAAAGTTTGTTTTGTGTTCAACAGTTGTCCTGGTTTGCCTAATTGTAAGGTACTTCCCCATATGTGACTTTTTTTTCAGTGCTGAAAAGAGGAGAGTTTCCAGCATATCAAGATATTATGTAATTTGCAAGTATTTACAAAATGTATGAATAAGCAATATTTTTCTCACTAAATATTAAATATCACCTTACAAAGACGGATGTCCATCTCATGAATAAACTTTGGCTCCTTTCATCCTGAGCAACACTCTGTGCTGCTGATCATATTCACTATTGTCAACGTTCTCATCTCTACATGTAACAAGCACACACCAGAAGCAGAGGAATTGCTCCCAAGGACATCAGAATCATAGGTGACTAGGTGCCAAGAGCAAAGTCAGGATTTGCTTTGGCTCCTGTCCAACTCAGCACATCTGAAGCTGCAGCATTATTCTGAACAGGAAGACACAGGGCTCCAGGTCATTGCTATAGCCCTCGGGTCAGTTTTCAAAGCATTTCCATTTGAAGTAACAACCAAAAGAGACTTGTGACAAAGTAGGATGAACATGTGCCCTTTCTTTTGTGATTTTCACCTACTATTATGCAGTCAAGCCCATTAATCTTTTTATAACATTTAACCAGGGGGAGGCTACATACTCTCTGGTTCAATTTAGTTGTTCAGATAAAAGTAATGCATTTTCATGAAGCGAAACCCATCATGTCCAACATCTGTGACCCTGCAGAGGTCCCTCCTGCCACTCACTGTTTCAGCTGTGCTGCCTGGCCCTTTGTACTGCACCTGTGGCCTCTGCCCTTTGCATCTTTTAATAAACCAAGGTGGAGCAGTGTAGAATTTTCTATGATACTAACACTTGGGGGTTTTTACTTCAACTTGGTAATTTCTGGTCAGAAAAAAATTAAGGCTACCCGTGATGGGGAGAAAGGTAAAACTTCCCTGTGTTTCCAAGAGCTTATACAGACACCTATTGAATATGTACTATTTAGACATATTAGTGCTAAATACAATTGAATGGTGAAAACGAAAACCATAACATCCTCACATTATTATTATAGATGTGGAGGAAGGTAGGGCAATGACAAGAAGAATTAAAATACAAAGTAAGATGCAAGGAATGGTAGAAAAGGAGGACAAAGTGATTCCAGGTAGTGACATCATGTTTATTTGAAGGAATATCAAAAGAGGACAGATCTCTGGCATGGGGAAAGAGGACAAATGCTGAATGCTGAATGAAGCCTGAAGTCAAAATAGAGAAACTGTATTTTCATAGCAAAATTCTTCTCCTTTGAGAAGTGAGTTAGACATGTTAGAAATATGTATAATGGTTCCAGTTTTAACAAAATTAATCAGCACTAAGGGGTAGTAGTAATGTGGACAATATAAATGAAGATGCTGTCAAGATGCAAGGTATCTTCAGTGACTTGGTTAACAAGTTCCAAGATTATTCTGATGTCTGGGGGAAGATAATACAAGTGTCAATCAGGAGAATGACATCACTAGTCCTATCTTCAAAAGAAGTAGGTAAAATCAATAGGTTAGTTCGGGCGGTGGTGGCACACGCCTTAATTCCAGCACTCCGGAGGCAGAGGCAGGCGGACCTCTGTGAGTTCGAGGCCAGTCTGGTCTCCAAAGCGAGTTCCAGGAAAGGCACAAAGCTACACAAAGAAACCCTGTCTCGAAAAAAAAAAATCAATAGGTTAGAAGGATAAAGTGTGTCAGAGAGCAAAGTGGGATGGTGGTGAAAGCAGTTATTAAAGTCAGCAAAAGAGATGGGGGTCAGGGACAATATATGGAGAGAGGTCATAAAAACCTGCTGGGGAACCATATTAATAAGTGTGTGTGTTTTAATATTGTCAGCAAAAGAAGAATGAAATTTTATTTATTCATTTATCAAAACAACCATATTAAGTGCCTGTGCTGTTCCAGACATGCAAAATATCAATGTTCAAAGAGTCTTCCCTTCCTCCCTTGAACAGGGAATACTCCAGCTGGTACATAGTATAAGTTATCCAATATAATTAAAGTTGAGAGGGATGAGAAACACTAGATGAATCAGCAGTGCTCATGGGAGAACTAGAAGCAAAAATAAAGGGACAACTAAGGAAAGTTTTTAACTTTCTTCTCTGTCAAAATACAGCAAAGAGTAAGAAGCTGTAGTAGAACCTAAACCTCTGTCTAAGGCCACCCTTCCATGCCTAGCTAAGTCACTTCATGTAACATCTCTAGATGGCTTCCTTCAGAAACTGTCAAACCACTTGTTATCTTGCTGATATATAAGCTTCCTTACCTCTTATTTGCCACATTTCAGTAAAAGGAAGCTGATGAATGAATAAGCTTTCCCCTTCTTCTCCCTGTCTCTTTCTCCCTCTCTGTAGCCCTCTCCAGCCCCCTCACACAAAACCTTCTCAACTGACAGCTGTTCCCATGGAGGAGCAGAAAGGGAGGATGGAGGTGGAGCAGGACGATAAGGGCACGCTGCCAACTCTACTAATTCCTAAGTGAATGATTCCAGCTGTCTATAATAATACTGCCCCTGCTTCTTGTTGCTTGTTTGAGAACAGTAATTAAATATACATGCGCACGCACACAAACACACACAAATCCTGAGTCAGCTTGATAAGTTGCTGGGTCATTTGTAAAGAACCTTAAATATCAGAATTATTCAAGGCAAATAATACCCAGGCTAAGTTGCCTTACTCACCTGTTATAAAACATGATCGTGATGACTATAATTAGGATAACAAACAACAGGGAAACTGACCCTCCAGCAACGGGAAGGATAAAATGGTTATTGGATGCACCTAGAAGAAAAAAATTTGGGTGTGAATTAGTAATTTAATTAAGGACACCAAGAAAGGTAGAAAATGAAGAAAGGACCCATTAATCATGACAGGTCAACAATCAAACTCAAAGAATCTAATAATGATAGGATAGGATAAGGCAGAAAGGCAGTTTTCCTTGAGAGCCTCCTTAATTCTTATGACTATCACAGGTTTTTAATTACCTCCTTGACTAAGTTGGGTTCAACAAGAACGAGAATATGGGGCTGAAAAGATGGTTCACTGGTTACTTCTCCTGCAGAGGACCTATGTCTGGCCCCAGCATCTACACAATGGCTCACAATTGGCTGTAATTGCAGCACCTGAGAATCTGACACCTCTGACTTCTAAAAGCACTGATGCTCACATCCACATATGTTACACAGATATGCAGATACACATCAAGTAATAAAATGGATCTTAAAAAAGAACAATAATTGCTGGGGGATGTCTTTCTGCACAGTGTGAACATATGTTCGTCCCATTGGTTAGTAAATAAGCTGCTTTAGCCTATGGCAAGGCAGCTTAGAGGCAGGTGGGAAATCCAAGGAGGGAGAAGAAAGAGAAAGGTGAGTCTGGAGAAATGCCAGCCTGCTGCCCAAGGAGCAAATGCCAGCAGACTGGTAAAGCCACAGAACACGTGACAAAACAGATTAATAGAAACGGATTAATTTAAAATATAAGAGCTAGCTAGCAAGAGGCCTGCCATAGGCCATATAGTTTGTAAATAATATTAAGCCTCTGAGTGATTTTTTTTTTTTTTTTTGGTTTTTCGAGATAGGGTTTCTCTGTTTAGTTTTGCACATTTCCTGGTACTTGGCTGGCCTCGAACTCACAGAGATCCACCTGCCTCTGCATCCTGAGTGCTGGGATTAAAAGCATGCACCACCACCACCCGGCAAGTGATTATTTTATAAGCAGCTGCAGGACCACAGGGCTGGGCAGGACCAGAGAAAGTTTCAACTACAAATAATAGTAATTGCACCCATTGAATACATATACTCTTTTATTATCATATACAAAAAAGAATTTGCAGATAAAAATTATAATACTGGAGTAATATGTTAATAGAACTGCATCTTATATTGACATATACTCCAGGTAGGCAATATAACTGAAATGTTTACCAGAATTTTTTAAAATATGCTTTATACTACATTTGAATGAACATTAAAAGTAGTGTTGAAGGTGAACATGTTACTCCAACTTAGTGTTATCTGATACTCTAAATTTTCCCCTTGACTGGTCTCTATTTTAGCTGATTGGTCCTCTGGCACCACCTTTCTCTGTTCAGAATTCTTGCATCTTTCAAATGAGGTGATGAATCAGTATTTGAAAGAATGGTGAGCTACTACTTGAGAAATCCCATCTCTGGAGGTACCAAAAGTAGGTTAGAGACTACCCCACTTTTATCTGTGTCCTCCTGCCCACGGCCACCGTCACCCATTTCCACTCACAGAGCATCTTCTGCGATAACCCCCATGACTATCAGTTGCTGGTAGGGGTGAATTTGAAGTGAGGTTTTCCTGTTGTCTTTATTGCTCTCTATTGAGACAGCACATTTGCCACTGCAGTCTGGAAATCAATGACAACCTGAGAGGAATGTCCATTCAGCTCATTCTACCTCATATTTCTTCAGGACAACCCATATTTCCTAAGTCACAGCTTTACTGAATCCTTTTCTTATAATAAAAACTTAAAGTCTAGACCAGCTTTATTCAAAAGAAATTAAGACAAATAAAAGGTGTTTTTAAATTTTATATTTGTTTAATCTGTATTATAAGGATAAGTGAGAGCAGCCATATAGTGGTTCTCTTACTGAGTCTGGCTTATGTCATTTAACAGAATATCACAAGGTTCATCTCAGGGTCACAGATGGCATAATCTTCTGTCTGTATTGCTGAATGTTACCTCGCTCTGTCATATATACCATGTTCTTTATTCATCCCACCACTGATAGACATGTTGGTTGTTTCTATATGTTGAATGCTGTGAATAGTGCTATGTGAACACAGGGAGACAATAATCTCTTCAAGGAACCAATCCCTAGTCTCTTGGATATACACTCAACAGAGGAGTTAGTAGGTTGTGTAGTAGTTCCACCTTCAATTTCTTGGGGCACCTCCGTTTTGTTTTTCACAATGACTATGCTAATTTATATTCCTACAAAGGGTGTACCTGGGTTCCTTTATGCCACATCTTTGCTAACATTTATCATATCTTTATATTTTTATATTAGCTATTTATCATGTTATTCATGCATGTGCACTTGCACAAACATGAGCATGCATGCGTACCTTGTGATTTTGAATTCTGTTGGTGACTAGTGATACCAACTATTTTTTTCCATACTTCTTGGCAAGTTTTACATTTTGTTTAGAAAAGATCAATTGAGATCTATCTCTCATTTTAAAATTTCATTATTTTCAGTATTTTTCTGATAAAATCTTGAGACTTGTGACAGCCCAGATGAACTTGTAGAATATTATTCCATGTGAAATAAGGCAGATACATAGAGACAAACACTATGAGTCTAAGTGTAGGTGAAATCTAAAAATGCTGAAAGCAGAGAGTGGAATGGCAATCTCTGGCATAGAGTAGGAAGTACAGACTATGAGGTCATGCTCAAGGGTACAAGCTTTTGTTATATGAAGAAAAGGTTCAGGGGCTATAGAGTATAGTATAGGTAAGTTAGAGGTGTATTAATTAATTTGGTGATGGTAATCCTTGCTCAATATTTACATATACCAAACCTTCATATTGGACACACTGAATATATTTAAGCTTTGGGAATATAGATTTAATTTTTTTAGAGTTAGAAGATGGATCAGTTGGCAAAGCACTTGCCTTACAATCACAAAGACCTGACTTTTGATCCCATATGAAGTCTGCTGTGGTGTCACACTCTATGTTAAGAAGTTATGTTACTTCTGTTACAGAAGTAAGCAGACCACTGGGCTGAATTAGTAAGCCCCAGGCCAGTGAGAGGCCCAGTCTCCAAAAGCAAGATGAAGAGCTCCTGAGGAACAGTACTTAAGGTTGGCCTCTGATCTTCACATGTGCATGTACACAGGTTCACTTGCACAGATATAAACATATACACACACATGAGTACATACACACAGATTTAGAGTATATGTTTCTCTTGCGTTTTGTTTTTTTCCAAATTTTCTAAATGATATGTTACTTGTGAATCAGAAAAAAAACTATGAAAGTATAAGTCTATATGCTTAAAACAGAATGATTTATTGAATTTCAGTGGTTACCTTTAAAAGACAAAATGTGGGAAACTCCTTTTTAAAGTAGATTCAGAATCATTAAGAGTTAAGATCATGTTTTTGTTGTGTTCATTTATATGACTTTAAACTATTTTCAACAGAGTTCTCAGTTATAAATCCTAGTTTCAAATGCTTCAGTTTGAACTATGTTTTCCATGACCAACCTCTTTCAATAAATCTGACCATCAGCTTTAGTCCCTTCCGTTCAGTGTCTAAATGTCTACAGTCTCTCAGTGTACTGGGTGATGGGCATGACAGAGGATGACAGATATGCACCTACTTTATAACTGACTTAGTGGAACTTACATTACTTTGAAAAGCCCTACATGTTGTAACATCAGGCACCAAACAAGCATTTTTCCTCTGGAAGTGAGTGTATAGAGACATGCGGCTTTAGCCACACATGGACCAGCACAGCCTGGAGCCACCGCTGTTCTCCCTCCCTTCCCTGTCTTTTTTACTCAGCTGCTCTGGAAATGGCCAGAGTACCGTAAGCATGGACCTCCGTAAGGCCTGTGTGGATGGAAACACAGAAAACAAACAGGATGCTTTGGGGAGTTAATCAATAGTTCATAACATTCGCTTTTCCCCTTAAGTTCTGCTAATAGATCTATGGTTGAATAATTCCAGCCCTCAAGCCCTTCTCCTAAAAGAATTATTATCTGTTCTCAGTGGTCCCTTTCTAATGGCTTTTTTCATGTGTCCCAATGCTGTATTGATTCATAGGAGGACAAAACTGTCTTGAACTATGAAGCCATTAGTTTTCTTCCTATCACAAAGGATAAATGCAGTTAAAACAATTTCAAGCAAGTCAGTAAAATTTATAAATGAATAATTTTCTCTAGGCCTATGACCCTCCAGGGTAAGTTTCTGCCAGGCTAAGTATTTATGACTGAGTTATAAACCTTTAGAGAAGACTCATGATAGAAATGCCACTAGATCTTTCCTACAGTACTAGGCAAACAGAGTCCTTGGCACTGGCCACTGTTTGTCTTTATTCGAGACTCAGTTAGGTTGAGGGTGAAGGCACCAAACAATGTGGAACCTAGATAATGAGGCAAGTGCATTGAGCCATGTCTTTGATCCTAATATTTTGGAGTTGGAAACAGGATTATCAAGAGTTTCTGTGAAGCCTGGGCTACATAGCAAGCTTGAGACCAGCCTGGGCTGCATGAGACCATTTTAGAAGTGTTTGTTTGTTTGGTTGGTTGGTTGGTTGGTTGGTTAGTTGGTTGGTTTGTGGGGTATTTTTGTTTGATTGTGTTTGCTTTGGGATTTAGGGTTGTTGTTTTATTTTAATTTTATTTTGTGGGAGGGATTTCAAGGGCAGAGGGCAGAAAGGAAGGGACAGGAAGATGAATGGGATCAGGATGCAAGATGTAAAATCGACAAAGAATCAATAAAAAGTTTTTTAAAAAAGAGAGAAAAAAGGAAAAAGAAATGAAACACCAAAAAAATCTAACTAACAGGACCAGAACATGTGAGGAAGGGAACATTTCAAATATCAGGTAAAAGTGTTCTCTTGGGCTCATTAAAAAGGGAAGCACAAATGTCAGACCTTAGTCTGTCGACAGATGAAATATACATACAGTGAGTTTACGTGAAGCAGATATTTATGTGCTAACAGATTCTGCAATATCAAGTCATTCTGCATTTCATCTCTCGGCATTAGACAGAAAAATATCTAATTTTAAATTAAACAGCAGGAAAATAAAAGCACAGACATTGAGGACAGATATGGGGTCTAGTCCTGGCTTCTGCTTTATTTCACTTGAAGAGTTCATACTGGACATGTAATCTCTCACTTTTGTAAGTGGCAAAATGATGATAGAATTAATGCCAAGCATGATTTAAATATTTAAATGGTATTTAAATAAAACATGTAGTGGAATTTAAGTATTTTAAACACTATAAAAATGTTATTAACTGCACAAATTATACATTCACATTTATATTTTATACACACAATCCAAATTAGGATTAACTAAATAAGCCATTTCTATTCATGCTGGAATGTCACACTGAAGTAGTTCTGTATCACAGATGCTGCTTGCTCCTGTAACTAGTCCCCCTTTTCCTTCTCCTCTCTGCCTTCTCTCTCTGCATGTACCTTCCTCAGGCCTGGTCATGCTCTCTTCTGTCCCTCCCTTCTCCTAATAAAGCTCTGATAATGGGTTTTGTCTTGCCTTGTGGCTTTTCTCACATGGTAACAGTGCTGCTTAAAGAATAACACAGCACCACATTTTGCCATGTACTAAGCATCTAGTACAGTGGTTCTCAACCTTCCTAATGCTGTGACCCTTTAATTCAGTTCCTCATGTTATAGTGACCCCCATCCATAAAATTAGTGTACTGGTGTTTTGCAATGGTCCATGGTCATGCACAGCTATCCCAGGTGTCTCTGTCATGAACTGGGATTGTCCTTTGCCCAGATCCTACTCCCAAAATTATGGGTGTCTGGGCCCCTTTCAATGGCTGTAGCATAGTACCAGAGGTTAGATGGCAATAATCAGACATTTATCTGAGTGTTGTTTTTCACACCCATCATGCTTTCACTCAAGAGGTTAAGGCAGGAAGATTGGCACAAATCTGAGGTCAACTTGGACTACATACCAAGTTCTAGACCAGCTGGGCTACAAAGTAAGAACCTGTCTGCTCATCACCACCACCACCATCAAAACAACAACAGGCAACAGGAAGCCTTCTTGTTGCATCATCCCATGGTGGACAGTGGAAAGACAAGGTAAGGTGGCATCATATGAGAGAGAAGAGAAGGTGCTATACTTAACCCTCTCTCAGGACTCCACTCTCAGAGCTACTAAAGCACTATCGTGATAATGGCATGTATCTGTTGATAACTGTAGAGCCCTCATGGCCCAATTAAAGCTCCAACATTAACACTGATTCACTGGGGATTGAATACAGTTAAACCACACAATATGCCAGTCTCTTTTTAGTGCAGACTTGACTTTATCAGTGGCCAGAACCCTACCTCTGGATGTTGACACAGGCTGTGATTGTGCTGGTTCCCCAGGACTGTGTGCAGAACCAGTCTCAGATGACTCCACAAGCCCCTAAGAAATGTGGACAATAGTAGGTGAAGAAGGGCTCCCAACCACGCAGGACCTGAGCATGAGGGCAGTAACCAGCTGAGCTGCAGCGCCCAGTGCTAGAATGGGACAGAGATCAGGCCCCAGTTGTGAGCCTTCACTTGCTTCACATATCAGCTCAGTGTGAATAAATATCTAAAAGGAGGAAACCAAAGCTCCATGACCTCACTGACACCCGCTTCTGAGGTGAGCAGCAAGACTTCTACTTTGGGCAGAATGAGGAGCTGGGGCTAAGAACAGGAACTCTGAAGCCTAGACGCTAGCCTCTGCAGCCTACCGCATGTATTTATTAGCTAAGAAGCTTTGAATAAATTGATTAAACTTGCTGTGCTTCACTTTTCTCATCTGTAGAGTGCGGATGAGATGAAACTGCTGTGAGGAGCAAATGAGTAGGTTCTGCATAAATCCTTAGGCCAGCAAGCAGCACGCAGAGAAGCATGACCCGTGTGCATCCAAAACAGATTAACACAAAACCATGTGCATTCAAGATTCAGACCATATGGTGTGTTAGTCAGCTTTGCGCTACTATGACACATACCAAGAAGAATAAACTTGGAAGGAAAAACAGGTTTTATTTTAGTTTCCAGTCCGTGATCAAGTTGTCTCACTGCTTTGTGGTCTGTAAGGAGGAGTCCTATGGGAAAACAGCTGATGGGAGAGGAAAACCACCCACCTCCCACACAGAGCAAGGGAGCCAAAGTCTCATCATTCAGTTCAAGGGCACACCTCTGAGACCAAAAGACCTCTCTCTCACTGTGTCCCTCCTCTTAAACATTCCACCACCTCTCAGTGGCACCAAAAGGGATCAAACTTTTAACGCCATGGCATTTTGGACACTCAAGATCCATATTATAGCACTGCTATTAAATAAATCCCACATATAAATGTACTGTTTGTGTGTTATGTTTGTCAGGATATGATACAGGATACAAGTTCTGGGTAAAATGTCTAGCATGTGAATTCTATCTAAATTTAAGGAACTATAAGAACAAAAACAAATATTGTTGTTTAAAACTATAGTTTTATACTCTAGACACAGGCATGACCAGCTTGATGTGACATAATGTTATCATGTATAAAGTTCACACTCAAGAAGCATGCAACTGAGTTACAAAAGAAATTGCAAACAAACCCCATAATGTTTTAAGTGGTTTATGATTTGTGTTGTGCTGCACTCATAGACATCCTGGTTGTGGGTGACAGTTAGACATGACCGTTAGAATTTAATTACCCACCCGATTTCTTATCTTTTAAAAAGCCAGTGATTGTTGATTGCATGACTAGATTTCAAAAATTATGCCTTTCATTTTTGGAGTCAGAGAGAGAAAACAATAATCAACATAAAAGCAAAGTGAATTGTTTTCATAAAACTATCTGAGATTTGGCATATACGCCTGTGTTAAGTACACATTTAAAACTGCCTACACAATGACATATTAACTGCTTTCCAGTTACAGAGCAAGTCAATAAGGATCGTTTGACTCTCCTTCACAAACGTTCAGACATACATTTGTTCTTAAGCACACATACAAATAAGAGTGAAGAATTAGTGCTAATTTTTCAAATAAGACATGAAAAGTGAAGCCATTAATATCAAAACAATTATACTTTGTGAACCTGTATTTTTCCATATCTGTAAACCTGCATATCATGACCCTGAGCATCTTTGACGTGCAGCCACTGGAAGTACTCCAACCTTTGCCAACGTCCTCCTCTCATAGCATCTGGTCCTTCTTGCATTCATGCACAGCATTGTCATTAGCTTTTCCATCATTTTGCTCACTATCAACGTGACTAAAACCATTCTTAATCTCTCTGAGCCCAACTAGGAGCACTGATATTTCACATTTATATTTGTGTATGGGGAAATCAGGTCTTATGAGTTAATAAAATGCCAATGCCATTTTGAAACATTATGGCACCATGACTACTTTTGAGTTCCAACAAAAATGAAGTGTGCTAAATGCATTCTGAAAATAAATCGTAGTGAGGTCAATGTAGACTGCTAAATATTTATTTTACACTTTACAGATGATGAAAAAGAAAAACATATTTCTCTATTGGGTCAATACCTTTTAAGAATTCTTGAATCACGTCGGTGTAAATTATAACTTTAAGGTGCAAATTGGGCTTTGAGGATATATCTCCGAGAGTGGCAGATTCATTCTTGCTCTTCATGTCCTGATCTTTTAAATAAATAGCCCTCTGAAAAGCCATTATACTGCCTTTGAATATTTGTCAAGAGTCAGGTCAGTGTGTTTGAAATTCACATAAAATATTCATCTGGATAATTAAATTGAAATACTCAAAACTGTAATTTCCAGTTTTATGTGTGTGTGTGTGAGAGAGAGTGTGTGTGTATGTGTGAGAGAATGTGCATGTATGGATGGTGTGTGTGTGTGTGTGTGTGTGTGTGTGTGTGTGTGTGTGTGTGTGTGTGTTGTACAGAAGCCAGAGACCAACTGGCAGAAAACAATTCTCTTTTTACCAAGTGGGTTTCAGCGATTGGAATTCAGGTCCATTAAGAATCAAATACTATCAATCTTATACAAAGTTAATTTCTTAAAATGGCAATTGTATTTATGTGTTTGGAAAAGACTTTACCTATTAATCTATATACAATTTCTAGTATGACTCTATGGAATAACCACATGCTATTAATAATTCCTGGGGGTTTTAGGATGAAATTTGTATATAGGACCAAAAGCAGTAAAAAAAAAAAAAAATGATTACTATAGAGTCAAGGTGTTTGGAGGGTATTTTTTTGTTTTTTACAGTCCACAAGGCCATGCGTGGATCTTAAGGGGGAACACAGATCTGAATTTGAATTTTACCTGTCTAAATTCCAAGGAACAAGAAAGGTTTAATTTTTTAATAAAAACTGAGGGTGACAACATGGCTCAGTGAGCAAAGGTACTTGTCACCAAGCTTGATAACCAGAGTTCCAACCCTTGAAGCCCACATGGCAAAAAGAGAATTATTTTCTGCCAGTTGATCTCTGATTTCCATAACACACACACACACACACACACACACACACACACACACACACACACACACACAGTGTAAATAAATAAAGTAATAAAATGTTTTAAAAAGTTGAAACTTACTCTGGGGGCAAAGATTTATCAATTAGCAATATCAGTTTCTAAGAGCAACTGCTTTCTCCTGTTTCTCAGATTTCTTTTGTGTGTGATATTAACATGACAGTATTATTCAATCCAATATTAAGACATGGAATGTATAAAATGACTGCAAGCAAATGTCCCCTTACTTTGTACTTTGGGGAAAATGTATGTATCTCTACATGGGACTTTAAAAAGAAACTATCTGACTACTTGTGCTTTCAAATGCATTATCTCACTAAAAGGAAAAAAAAATCTTTGATGTGGGCAGAGGCAACTGTGAGGTGAAGAAACCATGACATAATAGGCAGTGACTGAGTACTCAACTCACTTGTGATGTTGGTAACTGTGTGTTACATCTGGGTAACCAGCTGTCATTCAGAATTTTTAAATTGATATTAAATTGAGGTGGAAATTATATCTGATCTGCTTCGGGGGAAACTATTTTAACTTTTGAGTGAAATCAGCAGGACTTGGGGATTTTAGTGGAGTGATTCTAGCATATAAAAGAAATGTCATGAACATTTTATTTTCCATGTATGTAAAATATTCCAGTGCTGAAACTTATCAAACTGTGTCATGGAAACAGACTGGTCTCTACATACCAGCTTAGAACATCTAGTTCAAACCCATGGAAGTAAGAAAGAAGGTTGTAAAAGAATAAAAATCTAAAGCACAAAGCAATAATTAATAACCTAGAACTCTTAGAATAAAAATCAACTCATAAAAGTTGATAAATCCCTCTTTGGAGCTGGAATGCTTTGCAAAGTATTTGTCTTGCAAGCATAAGAACCTGAATGAGACAGGCACACATATGCATATGTGTGCATATATGAACATGGACACACACACACACACACACACACACACACACACACACACACACACACACAAAATCTTCCATACTATCATACTTCCATACTATCAAGAGCACAGGGAGTCAAAGTCAAGAAGCTTTGCCAAGCATGGATGAGGGATCTTAACGATTGTTAGCATTCTACTCTTGTTATCTGCCAGCCATGAATCTTGCTAATGAAACACACAAGTAGCATTTTTGTGGGGGGAGTACATACTGTGGCATTTTGGTTCCCTGAAAATACTCCCCGTGATCTAACTTCATACTCTTCATTCTCTAATCCTACAGACTAGACATTAGGCTCTGTTTGTGGTTTTTTGTTTTGTTTTGTCTTTGTTTTTTAATTTATTTATTTTACATCCCAGCCACAGTTTTTCCTCCCTCCTCTTCTCTCATTCCTCCTCCCCTTCCTAACTCTGTTCCTACCCCCAATCCACTCCTAACTTTCTGTTTAGGAAAGGGCAGCTCTTCCATGGATATCAAAAAACATGGCATATCAAGTTGCAGTAAGACTAAACACCTTCCCATGTATTAAGGCTGGGCAAGGTGATCCAGTGTGAGGAGTAGGGTCCTAAAAGCCAGCTACTGTTAGGAGTCCCACAAGAGGACCATGCTACACAACTGTAATATATATGAAGTGGACCCAGGTCAGTCCCATGAAGGCTCCTTGGTTGTCTGTTCAGTGTCTGTGAATTCCTGTGAAGCCAGGTTAGTTGATTTTGTGAGTTTTCTTGTGGTATCCTTGACCCCTCAGGCTCCTACAATCCTTTCTCTCCCTCTTCTTCAGGATTCCTCAAGCTCCACCTAATGTTTTGCTGTGGGTCTGTATCATTTCCATCAGTAGCTAGATGGAGCCTCACCGACGACAATTGGATTAAGGCACCAATGATGTTTGTCTTTGTGCATCTACATTTCCTTACTCAGGATCATTTTTTCTAGTTCCATCCATTTGCCTGAAAAATTCAGGATATCATTGTTTTTAACAGCTGAGTATACTCCATTGTGTAAAAGTACCACATTTTCTTTATCCTTTCCTCAGATGAGGGACATCTAGGTTGTTTCCAGTTCCTGGCTATTATGAATAAAGCTGCTATGAACATAGTTGAGCAAGTGTCCTTGTGGTGTCATTGCCCTTCCTTTGGGTACATGCCCAAAAGTAGTATACCTGGTTCTTACAGTAGATCAATTCAAAGTTTTTTTTTTGATAATTGACTTCCATATTGATTTCCAAAGTGGCTGTACAAGTTTGCACTCCAGCAATGGAGGAGTGTTCCCCTTGTTCCACATCCTCAAACAACATGAACTGTCAAGTTGTGTTTTTCATCTTAGCCATTCTAACAAGTATAAGATGGAATCTCAGAGTTGTTTTGACATTTATTTTCCTGATGGCTAAGGTTTTTGAACATGTCTTTAAGTGTTTCTCAGCCATTTGAGATTCCTCTATTGAAAATTCTGTTTATATCTGTACCCTATTTTTTAACTGTGTTATTTGGCTTGTTGATGTCTAGGGATCAGTCACAAAACAAATCTCAAGAGATACAAAAATTGGAATAATCCCCTGTATCTTATCAGTATACCATGGCTTAAAGTTGGAATTCAACAACAATACAAATTACAGAAAGCTTACAATCTCATGGAAACTGAACAACTTTCAGTTGAATCACCACTGAGTCAAGGAAGAAATAAAGAAAAAAATTAAAGACTGCCTACAATTCAATGAAAATGAAGGCACAACATGCCCAAACTTATGGGACACTATCAAAGCAGAACTAAGAGGAAACTTCATAGCACTAAGTGTGTACATAAAGAAGTTGGAGAATTCTCACACTAGTGAGTTAACAGCACAACTGAAAGCACTAGAACAAAAAGAAGCAAAGTCACCCAGGAGAAACAGACACCAGGAAATAATCAAACTCAGGGTTGAAATCAATGAAATAGAAACAAAGAGAACAATACAAAGTATCAATGAAACAGAGAGTTGGTTCTTTGAGAAAATCAACAAGATTGACAAACCCTTATCCAAACAGCAGAGAGAGAATATCTGAATTAACGGTATAAGAAATGAAAAGGGGGACATAAGAACAGACACTAAGGAAATACAGAGAATCATCAGGTCATAGTTCAAAAACCTGTACTCCACAAAGTTGGAAAATGAAAAAGAAATGGACAATTTTATGGACAGGTACCACATACCCAAATTAAGTCAAAACCAGATAAACAACTTAAATAGATCTATAACCCCCAAAGAAACAAAAGCAGTCATTAAAAGTGTCCCAAACAAATAAAGTCCAGAGTCAGATGGTTTCAATGCAGAATTCTACCAGAATTTTGAAGAACTATTACCAATACTCCTCAAATTGTTCCATAAAACAGAAACAGAAGGAACATTGCCAAACTTTTCATGAGGCTATAGTCACCCTGATACCCAAACCATGCAAAGACACAACAAAGAAAGAGAATTACAGACCAATCTCTCTCATGAACATTGATGCAAAAATACTTGAATGGAATAAAATACTGGCAAATGTAATCCATCAAAAAAAATCATCCACCATGATCAAATAGGCCTCATCCCAGAAATGCAAGGATGGTTCATATGAAAATGTGTCAATGTAATCCACCAGATAAACAAACTGAAAGAAAGAAAACACATAATTATCTCATTAGATGCTGAAAAAGCCTTTGACAAAATCCAACACACTTCATGATAAAGGACTTGGAGAGATCAGGAATACAGGGAACATACCTAAACATAATAAAGGCAATTTACAGCAAACCAACAGCCA
Organism: Peromyscus maniculatus bairdii; assembly: GCF_049852395.1. Classification (NCBI taxonomy): domain Eukaryota; kingdom Metazoa; phylum Chordata; class Mammalia; order Rodentia; family Cricetidae; genus Peromyscus; species Peromyscus maniculatus. The sequence goes on along the minus strand of NC_134870.1, from coordinate 80,497,755 downwards.
CCATCAAATTAAATGGAGAGAAACTCCAAATGATTGTACTAAAATCAGGAATCCAAGGCTGTCCACTCTCCCCATATCTATTCAATATAGTACTTAAAATTCTAGTTAGAGCAATAAGACAACACAAGGAGATCAAGGTGATACAAATTGGAAAGGAAGAAGTCAAACTTTCATTTGTAGATGATATGATAGTATACATAAGTGACTCCAAAAATTGTACCAGGGAAATCCTACAGCTGATAAACACCTTCAGTAATGTGGTAGGATATAAGATTAACTCAGAAAAATCATATACATACAAATGATAAGTGGGCTGAGAAAGAAATCAGAGAAACATCACCTTTTACAATAGCCACAAATAAAATATCTTGGGGTACCTCTAACCAAACAAGTGAAAGACCTGTATGATAAGAGCTTTAAGGCTTGGAAGAAAAAAATTGAAGAAGATATCAGAAAATGGACAGATCTCCCATGCTCTTGGATAGTGTAGGATCAACATAGTAAAAATGGCAGTCTTACCAAACGCAATCTACAGATTCAATGCAATCCCCATCAAAATCTCAATATAATTCTTCACAGACCTTGAAAGAACAATACTCAACTTCATATGGAAAAATAAAAAACTCAGGATAGCCAAAATAATCCTGTATAATAAAAGAACCTCCAGAGGCATCACCATCCCTGACTTTAAGCTCTATTATAGAGCTATAGTAATAAAAACAGCTTAGAATTGGCATAAAAACAGACATGTGGATTAATGGAATCAAATTGAAGACTCTGACATTAATCCACACACCTATGAGCACTTGATTTTGACAAAGGAGACAAAATTGTACAATATTTATGTTTTAAAAGGAAAAATAATAAAAAAGGAAATTGATCATTCTGACATATACAAACAAAAGTTAATGAAAATTTCTTCTACAAAATTGCACTTGATTTTTCAAAAGTTCTATTTATTTGATCAGTAATTTCTAAACCTCCAATGTGGAATATGACATATGAGAAGAGTCTTTAAATAAGCTATGAAGAAAATGTAAAATTCATATGGACATTATCCCCTCTAAGATGTAAATTCTAATATAGTAAATGTCAAGCTCAATAAATGTTCTTGAGCATAAGTAAAAGGATACTTTGATAACTTTCAATATAGATGTAATAATACCTAAATAGATGTAATAATTTTCTAACTACAAAGCTTTTATTATAAATGTGATGTGTACACCATAGAGTAAAAAATAATTTTTCATATTTCTACTATCCCAAAATAAGTTTATTTTATATGTATTTCATAAAGTGAATACATTTAAAACATTTTTTAATTTTCCTTTTTTGCTAAATATGTATATTCAATAATTATTAATAAAAATACCATTTATTTGTAGCAAACATTATTTTAGAAAGAAAGAATTAGATAAGTAAATATATATATTTAATATACTCACAAACTTCCAAAAGAGTTGATTTCTTTCTATTTTAATGAAAACTACAACCAAATATGACAAGATTATGTGTTAAGAATCTGGACCACACAAACAAATGCAGTTACTACATCACTTAATTTCAGTTGTTTTAAGTTATAAAAGTTTAAGACAGTAAATGTACAAGGTTCAAAGACATGAAAGGAGTTTGGGCTAATGTAGACACAGCACAAAGACAGAGAGAGCTGACTAGACTCTATGGGAATGAAAGTAAATGGTGAAAGATGGTGTCCAGGGCAAGGAGAAAGTAGAATAGAATGTGGGGCTATGCCAAGGGGGCCACAGTCAGAAACTGAGACTCTGTGCTGTATCTCTCTCTTCATGTCTAGGCCACATTAGTGTCTATTTGGAGCATGTGACCCATCACTAATCCCAGAAGATGGTTTCATAGAAAAAATAAATGAAACATCCAAGGTAGGATTAATACCAACCCTTCTTCACCTCTCTGAATATGTGAGGGATACTTCCAAACTCATGAGAAAAGCATTGCTCTGATACCAAAACAAGCAAGCCACAAAGACAATTACAGGCCAATGTTTCTAATGTAGATGGAGATAGATGAAAAATTTCAGTAAAAGACCAGCAAATTTAATTATATAATTATACTATAGAATACAAAAGGATTGTATACCACAATCAAATGGGATACAAGAATAAGTCAATGCATGAAATCAATCAATATACCACATTATCATAAAATGTATATATAAAAGGCCACATATGGTGATATTTTATTTGTACTGAAATGTTATTTTAATTTTATGTTAATAAATAAAGTTGCCCTGGGGTCAGAGCTATTAGAGCCATAGTAAGAGCGTGGTGGTTAGAAGAGCTAGGTAGATTTCTGTGTGTTCAGGGATACAGCCAGTATTGGAGACATACGCCTTTAAGACCTGGAGGGCGGTACTTACAGGCAGTGATGAGGCAGTCATGTGGTTGGGTTTACAACCAATGAGAAGGCAGAACAGAAAGATTATTTAAACAGAGACACAGGAAGTACCTCCCTCTCTCGGGGAAGCTAGGAGCACTGCAGGAGGTAAGATTTTATCTCTGAGCTCTGACCTCTCGGCTTTCTCTTTTACATTGGCTCTGTGTTTCTTATTTTAAAAAGACGATTGGTTACATCTACAGCCACATGAACATATCAATAGAAGTAGAAAAGGTATTTGATGTAAGTTAACATCTTATCATGCTTTACAAAAATCTCTCAGCAATAATGGCCATATATGAAACTCTCAATAATAAAGGGTATGTATGAAAAACCACAGATAACATCAGACTCAACAGTGAAGAACTGAGAACTTTTCCTTCAAGAACAAAACGAGTATGACACTCTCACCACTGCAATCAAGATAACCCTAGAAGCCCTCACCATAGAAAGTAGATGTGAGAGATACAGTTAAAATAGGGAAAACAAATGTTTGCATGTGACATTATCACACATACATAAAACCCTAAGGACTGTGCTTAACCCACACACAAATAACCCTCAACTGTTGGAATTAATTAATGTATTTTTAAGTTGCAATGTATAAAATCAATATAAGAAGATCATCCATGTTTCTCTGTATAGCATGATACAAAAAATAAGAAAATAATCTCATTCATAAGAGAAAAGGAAGAAATGAAGATGGGAATAAATGTAAGCAGAGTTGAAAGACTTATATTCTGAAAATTATGAACACTCTACTTTTTCCAGAATTCTATTCCACCATCTTTGCTTGGAAGCTAGTAGTGGCTTCCCTTGATTATGACAGAAGACCCATGGTCATATCAATGTGCCATTTCATTTAACCTGCCTCGCTCTATACTAAGTCATGGCCCAGACTGCCTGGGCCAATTTAGTCGTCTGATTATAAACTTCTACATACACTTCCCCACTCTCAGGTATAAATTTGCCCTCCATGACCTATTTTGCCATGACTCCTCAGCGCTAGTCATCAATACTGCCTCCTCTGAAACTTGGTTCAATCAAAGGAACGCATCAGAGACGACTGGACAAGGACTACAGCAAGCCCATCAACCATTAGTGAACGGTTCCTTCCAGTCTTGTCTCTGAACTTCCTGAGTGAGTTGAAGTTGTTTATTTTATTCTCATTCTTTTTATGTTAGCAAGTGCAGTTTAAATAATAATAGTCTATACCTCATTTAGTTAACATTAAAAGGACCTCACAATTTTTTCCTTGGGACCTGAAATATTTTCTTGAGACTAATTAAAATCTGAGGGATATTAAAGAACACAAATTACTGTAGTCCTTGGCTATAAGCACACATTTCTTCCTGTCATTGGCCTCTGTGGTTATGTTCAAATCAGTAATTTCAATCTGTAACTGTTTCTTACTGCTTCCAAAGCCAAGAGCACACACAAACAGCAAGAAGCTTTATTTTTTTTTTGCTAAGAAATTCAATGGCAAATAATTCATGCTTCTGCCACCTTCATCCTTTATTTAAAATATGTCAAGACACATGCCATATATACTTCTGGTTATTAGACAATTGTTGATTAAAATCTCTTGGGTGGTCTTTAATTAATTCTTGTGTGAAAATCAATGTAAGCAGGCAGAAATAATGGGGAAACTCATAGGGGTGTGTGTGTGTGTGTGTGTGTGTGTGTGTGTGTGTGTGTGTGTGTGTGTAAATTCGAGACCCCTAAAGAACTCATTTGGATGCATGCAATATCATGTCTTGTAAAGGAAATGGATAGGAGCTAAGAGAAGAAGAATATGTAGCAGTTTATAAAACATGTGTCAAAATCACCTTTACCCTGACAGTTGAGATGAATTAAATCCGCCTCACACCTTATTCCTGTCTCTTGGCTTTAATCTCTACATTGATTTTTGACCATATAGCCTCAGGACTTGAGATAATAAAATCACACCAGAGGAAACACAAATCATCCTCCATGCTTGCTCTCTGGTAGCTTTAGATTTTATCTTTACTTACAATAATTGAAAAAAGAATTAAGTCAAAACATACAACCAATTGTTGTCATCTTCCATCAATTATAATTTTTGCTAATGGATATAAAATCCAGTTGTTATTCTTTTAATCTGTCAATTAGATGTCAAAAACTATTTTGCATCTGTTCAAGGCTTGTGGACACTAACAATACCTGTTATCACACTGTCACTTCCATCTGGTGGCTGATTTTTGACATTGTTTACAATTTATGCACAGAGAAATCATTTTGAGAAAAATGTTGGGCATATGAAGGACATTTTTCACTAATTTGTAAAAGTTAAACAGCATCACCTCCTAAAACCCATTCCCCTTGCTTGCTCTATGACCTAAGATAATCACTTTATAATTTATAATCATTTTCTCAGCATTTACTAGGTAAGACTTCTCATACGTGGTTGAAAATGGCTTTTGGACATTTCTGTTTAGGATATTTTCTTGCCCTGCTTTTTTTTGTTGTTGTTGTTTAACAAAAGATGAACATCCATTTTTATTCTTTTTTCTGTCCAGATCCAAAATAACTTCTGTGATGACAGAGTTTTTTAAATGAGAAGTATTTCCTGTCTGTGCCTATGGGAATAGTCAACACTATGCTGTTCACTTTCCTCCCCTACCCCTGCCACCATATATTTTTTTCAATCAACCATTCTTCGATATGGTTTTAAATCCAATGTCTATTTGTCCTTCAGTTCATGACCTTATCTAACACATGAAAATCTGCTGTTCTCCAGTAACCACCATCCACTTTACACATAGCAACAGTGGCAACATGGACAGAGGCTGCTGTTACACAAATCTTCCCTTATTTATTCCAAGGTGGAAGGAAAGACCAGTTTGCAATATGAGCAGAAACTGTGAGGGGAAGCTGCAGGCTAAAAGAACTGCCTATAAATATTTAATCACTGCCAAGGTAGGTGAACTCACTGAAACTACAGAAGACAGCAATAGGGGAGGGGGGGGAGGGGAGGGGAGGGGAGGGGAGGGGAGGGGAGGAGACAAACTGAATCCAAAAAGAATGCAGCCTCACAGAAGAAAACTGTCCAGAGGGCCTGAAGGTCAGCTTTGTAAACCTCCAGGTCAGTCTTCTATTCTGGAAGGATACAGGCCCTCATCTGGGAAACTGGTAATGACACACTGCCAAGTGTCCGGAAGTGCAGTCCTCCCAAGTCTTAGAAACTGTTGTAGCAGCATTCTGTGACTTCTGGGGATAGCAATATCCAGGCATCAAACCCACAGTGAGGAGTTAGATAATGAAGATACAGGCTGATAATACCCTCGTGTGTGTGTGTGTGTGTGTGTGTGTGTGTGTGTGTGTGTGTGAGCGCGCGCGCGCACACGTGCATGCACATGCATGTGCACACTTTAGTTCATAAATGTAACAAGTAAGAAAACAAAATAGTGAAATGTTTAATGTTTGGCTTGGGAAATGGCTCAGTGAATAAAGTACTTGCCACATAAGCACGAGGATTCCCAGCACCCACAGCAATGCTGGGTCTGACAGTGTGTGCCTGTTACCCCAGCAAGGGTTGAGGCAGAAACAGATATATTCTGGGCAAACCACCCAGCCAGGCTAGTCAAAACTGTGAGCTTTGGGTTCAGTGAGAGAACCTCTCTCAAAAAAAAAGAAAAAGAAAAAGAAAAGAAAAGAAATGGTAGAGAAAGTAATAGGGAAGTCTCCAGATTTCAATTATTCACCTTTGCATGTGTATACACAGATGCAGACACATTTGCACACACACACACACACACAGTATAAAAAAGTAAAATGAAATATTTTCATTGATAAATATATGATGTATGAGTTAACTAGATAAATAAATACCAAATCCTAAAATTTAGTATTGTTCAACATAATTAAACCAATGAAAGCATATATTTATAAAGTATATATATATATATATATTCATATGACTATTACGCAAAATTTTTTTGGACTTTGGGTAAAGATAAATCATACTGAAGTTTTTTCAAAAGAGACATGGAAACCTACTACTCTAGATGCTTCATACATAAACATTAAAAAATATTGACATATAACAAAATCCCATTAAAGAAATATCTGTACTGCAAATAAAAAGAATGAAGACCAATTCACAGTGGGTTTGTTTTGTTTGTCTCTGGGTTTTTTTTTCTGCTTTTGACACTTGTAACATCTCTTGTCACTCACCATCAGTTATGATCAGCCTTATGACAATGGTTTCATTTTCTCCTGAGCTGGCCTCAGAGCGGCATCTGTAAAGTCCAGAGTCAGCAGCCATGGCACTGGGGATGATGAGGACACTCTGCATGCTCTCCTTGCTGCAGTTGCTCCATGTTTTCCTTTGGTACCGTGATGTGTATCTTGTCTTTTGAGATAGGTTACAGTAAGCTAAGATGTCTACCTGATGGGGCTGGACTTTTTCCCACATGACTTGTTGCACTGGCCATTTCCTTTGAAGCTGGCAACTGAGTGTAACATTTTGTCCAGGTTCTGCATATAGATTGCCATTTGAGGGTGCAGCTATCTCAAAACTATCTGGAAAAAAAAAAGCAGATGCTTAGGCAGGTGGTCAGATGTTCACACCAAGAGAGGAAAGAAAGCTACCCAGAAATTCACACTGAAGTGATTGGTGGCATTACCTAATGCAGTTGCTCCAAGATTAAATAGTATCTTCACTTTGCATTTTTGTAAGAGAATGGATTTTTCATTAAGGTTTTGTAGACAGAAAAGGGATTTATGCTTGACCTTTGAATGTAACTTGGTCAATCGAACAATGAGAAATATAATCAAAAACCTTGGTACTTTCTTTGCAGTGATCATATCAGGGTCTGAATACACAAAAGTAAGCCAGTAACATCAATTTCCACATTATAAGACAATAGACTAAGGTTTTAATGGCCATTCAAAAAAACTACATCATTTTTTATTAACTATATTCATTTGTACAGGAATATCTAGTGCATAGGTGGAGATTCACATGTAATATAAATTTCTGGTGCCAAACATATTATCCTAAATTCCTACCTTTATCCACCAGTTCTAGAGTTTACAGACAAGTATGCGTCATCAAATATTTCAATAATTATCTGTGTTAGTATGTTCTGGGTACATTTGTGTGCCTTTTGGAGATCTGTAAGATTCAATTTATCTTCAAAGCAATAGAAAAATAAAATTAATCTTTTTCAGTCCTGATTTCTCAGGTATATACTGTTAGAGCCTCTGAGATACTGTGCAGTGAGTGCCCAAAGATTCTTGTGTTTAAAATTGTATTCAGTGTTAAGCTCTAATACTATGAACATGATAGATATAAACCACATTAACTAATGTTCTTTAGGGGCCCTCCATCATTTTTGAGACCAGAAAGTTTGTGAACTTAATGTAGACACTAAAATTCAAACTTTTTTTTTTTTTTTTTTTTTTTGGAGCTGAGGATTGAACCCAGGGCCTTGTGCTTGCTGGGCAAGCACTCTACCACTGAGTTAAATCCCCAAGCCCCAAACTTTTTATTTCTAAGATCAGGATAGCTCAGATCCATAACAAGTGAAGTAAGCACCAGCTTCATTCATCCAAAGTCTTTATTACCACAAACCAAGAACTCTGATGTGTTAGCCAAGAAGAGAAGAAGTCTGAGCAGCAATGATGTCACAGAGCTTATGGGCAGGTGGGATGGAAAAAAAAATAGAAGAGCATCTACTTATCTGGGCCAGCTATGCTCAGAAGTGACAACGAAGAAGTGCTTGGGCTTATAAAACAATAATCAATCAGTAGGAGAAGGAAGGGAGGGGAGACAATGAAAATAAGAAAACGGCACATTTGAAAAAGAGTACAAGCCGGGCGGTGGTGTCGCACGCCTTTAATCCCAGCACTCAGGAGGCAGAGGCAGATGGATCTCTGTGAGTTAGAGGCCAGCCTGGGCTACAGAGTGAGTTCCAGGAAAGGCGCAAAGCTACACAGAGAAACCCTGTCTCGAAAAGACAAAAAAAGAAAAAGAGTACAAGTCTAAAGTACAGTGTGATTAGGTGTTCATATTAGATTAGGACCTTGTATCTACCGGCACCCAAAACTGGCTGCAGCAGCAAGTGGCTCCTGGTGTGAAAACTCTTGCATAAAGAAAAGCCACAGCTGTCTAGTATTTCAGTGTGTGGCCCTGCAACTGTTCAGCAGAAGTAACACTTTCACCACATAAGAGGCATACAGAAAATGTTCCATCTCTAGGTTACAATCCAACACAACAGAAGGAAAAAAATTAAAGGGAGAAAAATGTGTAAGAAGGAAATAATAATAAAATCAAAGCTTAGAGGGGAGAAGGGGGAAGTTAAAATTAAGTTGGGGGAAGTCACTAGAAAAATGAAACAGAAGGAAAACGCTAAATCAGATAGTAGCAGTCTGCAATAAAACACCTGCTTTTTATATGCCAACTATCCTGGGCCTTCAGGAGCAGGCAGGTTGTTGGCAGAAGTTTCTGTCCCACCTGGTCCCACAGCCATTCAGTCCCAAATAAACACACAGAGGCTATATCAATTACAAACTGTTTGGCCTATGGCTCAGGCTTATCATTAACTAGTTCTTACAACTTACTTCAACTCATTTCTATTAATCCACGTTTTGCCATGTGGCTTCGTACCTGTGTTCCATTACATCTTGCTCTCCTGGCAGTGCTTGGTATCTCCCCTAACTCCGTCTTCTTTCCTGTTTCTTTGCTTGGATTCCCCACCTGGCACTGTTCTGCCTTGTCATAGTCCATAGCGGCTTCTTTATTAACCAGTGGTAGCAACACATATTCACAGCGTACAGAAAGGCCATCCCACAGCAGCAGTTAAGAGCCCTGGCTACAGGTTTTGGTGCTTGTCTTCAGAACTCACATTCATAGCTCCATTTCTTCATTCTACTTCCATCTCAGAAGCTTTCTTTAGGCTGTTCTCACCCTGCCCTGCTCTCAGGAGCAGCTCCATATACTTGTCAATTCGGCACAAAGTTCTAGGTTCTGCATAGGGAAATTACGTGCATTTATATGAAGGACAAATCCATGAAGCACCAGAGAAAATCTCTACCCATGAACACCCAGACCTAAGGGATGGAGGGAGCGTTAGGGGCAGACGGGTTCCAGTTCAGGCTCCATATAAGGACCCAGACCCACCTCGCTGTAGACTCAAACGGCAGAAAAATCAGGATAGCTTGCTGAGAAGCATAGAGACGCTTCCCTTATGCCCCCACCCCACCCCAGTCAAGTTTCATTCTAAAAGAATTGACTATTTGGTCTGAGACAAAAACCAAGCCCCACATGAAGGCTGCTTGTGGCTGCTATGCTCATCCAAATGGAAGGTTGTCCAAAGTGACACTAAAGATAACAATGAAGAAGACCTGACATAAAGAAGAGGGTACACCATCCTGACACACTAAAAATTCAAAGATGAATACGTTTAAATCAGAGAAAAAACTGACATAATTCATGGGGAAAAAAGGTCTGATTTTAATTGAACCACAAAATGAAAAAAAAAAAATAGAAACCCATTGGTTCCATATTTATAATTCAGGCATGTATTAGTTTCTAAAATGAATATAAAATACTGTTGTCTAATTTTTATTGGTATATTCAAGTTTACAAGTGACTTTTCTGTCATAATTATAGATCATTAATAAAAAAATTAGTTCCGTGCTTTATCTGCTCTTCCAAGTATTGCTCCACCACTGGAGAACCAGTCACTGCTAGGTGTACTAATATTTCATGCTTATCTCACATCCCTAGCCACTGACTTTCACCATCAGTATCCTCACAGGTCTATCACTCAGTCTGCTGTTTGGGAAGCTCTTCACATTACCCAAGAGGTACAGTAGTTTCTTCCAGAGCTGTAACACTCCCTCCAGGAGGGAGGCAGAGATACAGGGAGTAGAACCAGTGTAAAAAGTCTGTGAGAGCTCAAACATGCCAGATCCCTGTATAAACCTGCCTGGGGTTGTAAAGGCAGTAAACAGCTACCAGAGAAGCAGAAGGCCCCAGGGTTAGTGCTTTCAGGAGTTGCCACTGGTCTGTTGGGGTGTTGTTTTTTTTGGGGGGGGTGATGTAGCTTCCTTTGAAGCTACTTCTGTTAGTTGCCTCAATAAAATCTTATTGGTTCACCAAATTTGGCCCATCATGAGATATCTTTCTGGAGTAAGAAGGTAGGTATGTGTGCCGTGTCTCCCAGGAAACGATGGTTGAAGAACCTCATCAATGTCACAGAGCCTGGGTCTCTACACCAGCTTTGCAAGCCAAGCCTTTGTGCAGGCCAACTAACAAGTTACACCACTCTGTCTTGAGTCCCAAGAGCCACCCTTGCAAGAAATTAAAGAGGGTAATTAATACTTTTTTAACGGAAAGTCAATTCACACCCCAATTGTAGTTGATGCGATATGCCTTTTGATTGTTTTGGGTGGTGTTGACATCTGCGATAATCCTCATGTTAGGAAATATATTCAAAATAACATTTTAATGCCAAAATAAATTAAGAGTTCTATCCAAAAAAAGATACATCTGAAAATTCATGAAAAGACATTCATGTTTCCTAAGAAATAGTAGTCTTGTCAAAACAACCAGGCTTAACTCTAACCAAACTTTTAAAGTTACTCTCAACTTATGAAGCTACAAAGAGTTGAGAAGTGTGTTATATGACACCTTGAGGAAGCAGAACATTGAACCATACAAAACTCAAATTTATGACAACAATAACAAAAGAAAAGGAAAGAGGAACTTATAAGTCTGAAAGGACTAAATAGTTCTAACGCATGAGTTGAAAAGCAGAGTATTGAGACAACTGGAGAAATGTAAAATAGATAAAATCTAATAAGAAGGAGTATGAGAAATATAGAACAGGAATATTAGGGCCAAGATTGATAGTTTGTCAAGTTATAAAAGGGGCACATAGGAATTTATCTTACTGTTATTGCTGGAATGACTAAGGTAACACCATCCTGTCCTGTTCTGATTCCATTTTGTGTTTGCTTAGACAGTTCTCAGCCCTTTACCCTCTTCCCCACAATAATCACCTCTGCCTTGGCAAGACATTTGGGATTTTCATGGTCTTGACCATGGTCCAGACATATTAACCCAAATAATAAGTAAACTAAAATAACTATAGAAATATAAGTAAAATATAATCAGCATGTAGTGTCTAAAATAATAATTATTATTTTGCTCTGCCAAGAATAAACATTTCAAGGTTACTCTGACCCTCACCTAACTTTGGTGTAAAGTATGGATGATTTTTGTAGTTTTTGTCTTTAAAAACGCTGTACCTCTGAATTTGAATGCCAAGAGATTTTTCAGAGGCACAAGCCTGTTCTTGGTCTAGATAATAAAAGGAATGTAAAACTTCTAATTGATTTAATCAGCATGGTCATCCATAACTATCTCCCACAGATCATTTCATTTCTAATGAAATTTTCTTAATTAAAGATCTAAAACTATGTATTTAATAAAAGTTTGGGAAGCCAGACAACTAAGCTAACTAGAAGCATTGGTTGTAAAGGCCCTTCACACTCTCAGGCTCTCATTTTTGCTGTAACTGTGTAATCAAGTAATAATGAGCTTGTTTCACAAATGTGGGTGACTTAACTTCCCAAAACACTATGCTTATAGGTGACAGAATGCAAGTCAAAGAAATTTCATTTTTTCTTGAATCCATGCATTTTACATGCCAGAATATTCCCACTTCTAACAGTCTCCTTACTTTTCCACCTCCTTTTCTAACCAGACTCCTTCCACTCATCCCTGAGTGGAAATTTCTCCCCTCTGAGATCCACCTCAGACCGGATGACATAGTACCCAATGTCCAATCATTCTTAACTCTCCCCTATTCATTCAAATTTACAGAATGTGTGGGTCTCCCATGTGTTCTCATTTTCCATGAGTATTTCATGCAGTTAGCATCCATTTTTACCATTCCACCAAAACTCCAAATGCCACCTGTGTCCTTGACTCTAAATGTTAGAGGTACAGCCTTCTATAAAGCCCTACTCAACCCATCTGGCATCTATGTTTTCTTGTTTTGCCTCTTTCCTCTCTGACATGCCTCCCATCTCCTTCAGAATTTGCTCTTCTTTCTCAAGTGTTTCTCTCTGAACGTCATTATGCGTTTGCCATCCTCGGGTGTCTATGTCTACCCTCACTTCTCCACCACTTCTTGTTCAAGTAAGGTAAAACTCAACAACTCCCACTTGCTCAGATGTCTCCTTGGGTTTCCAAAGTACAAGACAATAACTTGTTCTTAAGATGTTTAAAATAGACTCACTGTTGAACAGTGCAGAATTGCCCCAAGCCATCTGTAGTACCTATTATTACATCAGCTAATTAGAAGTGTTAGCACTAGTGGCTTCAATGTATTCCCCTCCCTGCCTAGTCCACGAAGATGCACAATGGAATTCTCCTAAAATACAAACATTGACTGCATGATGACTAAGAAAGTGTTCTACGGTGACCTGAGATATAGTTCTCCACAATAAGCAGACAAAATAAACAGACAAAATAAGTAAATAAACACACTAATTTCAATTACAAGCAGAGTCCAGGAAGTGGAAATGAGGGTCCAGGAAGTGGAAAAAGATGTTTCTGAAATTCATAGAACAGGCAGTGTGGGAGGATGCTGTAGCAATGGCAGAGGAAGGAGGCCAGACCCCAAAGACGAAATTTTCCCCAAAGTAGCTTCACCTCCCTCGCTCTTCCTGTGACAGACAAAAGCCAGAAAAAGTCAGTTGTGGCAGACCCCTAACTGAAGTTTAAAAGAACTTTAAGCAAACAGGAACAGGAACCTGTAACCTAAAATATGTCATTATTCAGAGCTTCAGCAGGCCAACTCCCAATTACTGCTGTAAAATCATTGCAGTGTGTTCGTTTCAAATAAAAAGTGATAAATAGGTTAGACACCCTTTCCTTAAAATGTCCCAGTGTTCCTTGATGACTAAGTTAGGAGATGAGTTGAATGTGTTCCACTAAATTCACAGGGCAAAGTTCTTAGCCTTCACCAGCAAAAAAAGTAGTTTAGAATGAGGTCCATTGTGGATGCCATTAGTTAAGATGAAGTCATCCTGCAGTAGATCAACTCTTATCCAATATGGTCAGCATCTTTGCGTTACAAAGGGGCAATTCAGACACAGAGGGAGAGGGAGAATGCTGTAAGAGAATGAAGGCAGAGACGTGTGGCGTACCACAAGTCAAGGAAGGGCTGGGTCTCAGGGAGAAGCCTGGCATAGCTGTGAGAGGAACTTGCCCATCCACCCACGATGCTCTCCATCTGGACAAGCAGCATGGAGTGTAGCTCTTGTTACAGCAGCTGTAGCAGTAACTCAGAACTACACTTGGGTAATAGGAGCTTCACCAGCCCACTCTGAAGCAGCCAGGATGCCGTTTAGAAAAGCAAGAGTCTCCACAGCCCACCCACAAAATACGTTTGCCATCCTTCATTTAAAGTGCAGATAAAAGGTAAAGGAACCAAGCAAGATAAAAATGAGCTAAAAGATTGTTTGACTGGAAAGCAATGATAAAGAGAGAAGGATGAGAGCTACCATCAAGAGATAAACACAGCCCTCCCAAAGCAGGCTGCCAACGCCATCCCAAAGGCAGGACAGACAGGGACATTTGTCTAAAGGGAACAAAAGAGGTCATCCCTAGAGGATGAAGCAGGGACTCAGCCCAGAAATCACAAATAAAGGGAAGATTTACAGTAGGTCCAAAACAGGCTGCACCTGCCCAAGCCCCAGACAGAAAACAGCTTACCACATGGCTTGGCAGATCTGATTCACACCACCCAGAAGTCCACGCAGTGATCCAGGCTGCAGGCCCAACCCGAGATATCCAAGCTGCTCTCCTGGCAGCTTCCAAGAGCTCTTTCGTCTAGAGAGCCTTTGTCTGAGGGTAACCAGGATCTGCACATTTTAATTGCTACTCAGATTCTCTCACCATGCTTGCTACCTGGAAGTGATGCTATTTATTTAAGTCGGTAGCACAGTTTGCTGAACTCCATGAAAAAGTCCAACTTTTCGACGATTCTGCATTATTTTCTCTCAGGAAAAACAAATAATGGGGTACAAGAATTTTAAAGAGTACATTTCTGAGGTCTTTTAAAACAAAGATATTTCAGTCCAAGAGCTTTGGGTTTTTCTACTAAAATGTTATCAAGAGTCTCCCATATTTATGAATAAATGTTAACTTTGTGTAGGAAATTCTTAACAGAAAAAGAAAAAATTCTATCAGAAGATTAATCTTCTCTTTAATCATCCCCCAGCAGAGAACAGAAGCTGGAGCACACCAAGCATTTACCTCATATACTAAAATCATGTGTGTGCAGCTTTAAAGGAGATGTCTCCATCAAATCCCTCCCCTCAGAGCTCAGGGAACCACATGAAAGAGGAGGCAGAAGGAGTGAGAGAAACAGAAGAGATGGAGGACACCGGGAGAACACGGCCCCTAAAACAGCTGAGCAAGGCTCATATGAGCTCAGAGACTGAAGCAGCAAGCACGGGGTCTACACGATCTGCACCAGGACCTTTGCATGTGTATCTCAGCTTTCGGTTTAGTACTTTCATAGGACTCCTGAATGTGTAAACAAGTGGGTCTCTGATTCTTGTGCCCTCTCTTGGGCACCCTTTATTTTTCGGTTGGCGTGGCTTGTCCAAATCAATGTGATGGTTTTCATTTTCCTTATATTTGATTTTGTCATATTTTGTTGTTATCTCATAGAAACCTGTTCTTTTCTAACGAGAGACAAAAAGGGCATGGATCCAGATATAAGAGGAGGTGGGGAGGAACTGGAAGAAGTAGAGAGAGGGGAAATCATTTTCAGATTATATTTTATGAGAAATGAATCTATAGTGAATAAAAGGAGGAAAAAGTGTATGTTCTGTGAGCATATTCATGTATAGGTGTGTATGCATATGTATGTCCATGTGTGTAGGGAACAGGGGTCAACATCAGATGCCTTCATGGATCAGCTTCTGTCTTCTTTTGTAGAATAGTCTCTAACTGAACCTAAAGCTTGATGACGCAGCTAGACTGGTTATCCAGCAAGGGATCCTCCTTTTCAACCTCTCTATAGTGAGGACTATGGACATACCTCTCATCCGGCTTTTTGACATGAGTTCCACACAAGCACTTTACTGGCAAACCCATCTCCCATTTGCAGTGTATTTTAAAGTAAGGCAATCAAGCTTGAAAAATTCTTTACTTTTATGCTGGCATTAAATGCATGGCATATGCTAACATACTGCAGAGAAGCCACCCGGCTGATAAATAGTAGAATCCTTCTCACCCCAGTGGGAGGGTGTGGAGCCACACCAAACCACTGAGCCAGCTCTCAACTCTTATATCACAGTGAAGCCTGGCAGAGATAACTGAAGCTTTTGTTTTGTCTTGTTTTGTTTTTTTCCTGCATGGAGGGTGAATTTCACAGAGACAAACAGGACCCAAGATAGCCTTAGATCCTAAATATCTTACTCTCTGATGCCTTAAATCCTATAATTAGAAATCAGCTTCTGTCCTTATCCTTATTAAAATGCATATAACAGTTTCGATTCCTGGCAGGCACCAACACAGTGTGAAATTGCCCATTAGATTGTTTTTCAAGCAGAAGTAAAGAAGCAGGTTCCCACAGACAAGGGGCCCAAAGCAGACTTGCTGTGTAGCAAAGGAAAATGTCAAGGTCGGGAGCCAGCCTTGCCTCACCCATGCTACCAATGGGTGTGTGCAGGGAAGTAGCCCCTGTTAGGTGCACTGTTGTGGGAGGAAGTATAGGCAGGCTGCAATGGAGTTGACTTTGTTCCTGCTTTCCTTCCTTCTTTCCCTGCTCCCCTCCCTCTTTCACTGTTCTTCTTTCCTTTCATTCTTGCTCCTTCCATCCTTCCATCCTCTGTTCCCTCCCACATTCATTAAGCCAAAAGAGAAGTACCAGGATCAGTGACCCTTAGAGAGTCGCCACAGAAGTCTGCATGGACCCCTGTGAGTTCTGATATGTGTCTATCCACCGACTCTGGGCTCACTAAGGTCTGTCAAAGTTAATAGACATTTTTTTCCAGAGGAAACTCTACTTAAGGCCTTGAACTCAAATATTCAATTTCCCCTTGGTTACTGCATTTACATAAATTATGTTTTCTTTATTTTTCAAGTTCAATTTTTTTCCTTTCCCACATCTTCTAACTGTGTCATTTCATTATCTAGTTATATTCTCAGGTGGTTTTCCAGAAATACTAATTGGCATTTCTGATGCATGATATTTTAGTAATGACCAAGAAGCAACTGGTATATTAAAAATATGAAAACAAGAAATGACAGGTTCACTTCCCCAAAATGTAATAAACGCATATTTACATAGATGTGGACTTGCATACTCCAACTTCCTATAGACACAAATGCTTTAGCAAACTTGAAAATCAAGTTCAATTACAAAATCAGGATTTACATACAGCTTGTTGTCTTGTTTGTTTTGTGGACGTGGTTTTTGCTTTTGTTTTGTTGTGGGTTTTGTTTGGTTTTGTGTGTGTTTTTGTTTGTTTGCTTGGTTGATTTCTCGAGACAGGTTTCTCTGTGTAACAGCTCTAGCTGTCCTGGAACTTGCTCTGTAGACCAAACTGGACTAGAACTCACAGAGATTCGCCTGCATCTGCCTCCCAAGTGCTGGGATAAAAGGTGTGTGCCGCCACTGCCTGGCTACATGCAGTTTTTAAAAGTGAACCATTTTTTTTTAATTAATGTGACTCCTCTAATTGTTTTGCTCTGAAAAAATAAAAAAGGAAAGCCATTACTTAAAATTTCTGTAAGAAAAAGAGGAAAGCCTGTTCTATGAAATAAAAGTCATTTCCTCTAAGTTAAGAAAATCAGTCCCTCTGCTCACACTCAGCATTCTACATCTAAGCAGTAACGCCAAGAGTACTTAAAGAAAATCCAGCTACAGAGGGACTCATTCAACATTCTCCTCAGTCATATTTACTCAGTCATAGCTGAGGATAAAAGTCAGGATTTGTGGAACAGAAATGTGTGGTTTATATAATGATTTATTCTATGAAAGAGAAATGCAATGATGGATCCAACACCGAACTTTGCATGTGCATAAAGGTCAATAATACCCGAAAGATCAGAACTCTGGCCTAGGCAAAAGCATCATATCACAGGAGCCTCGTTTATGGAAAGAGGCAGTGCTTGAAATGGACACGACAAAGACCCTAAAAATGCTCCATGGACGTCCCCATGGGATCCCTTCACCTATGTCTGGCAATCAAACATCTTAGCACTCTCTTCTGTAACACGAATGTTAAAATGGTCTTTTTCATTTAAAAAAAAAAAAAAGTACCAGATAAGAGACAAAGGAACAAGCCACTGCCACATCTTACCTCTAGGACTTCTCAGCCTGAAAAGCCTTCAGTTTCTGTTTCCTCACACCTGATATACTTTTCTCCACCCAACCATCACTTTCTGTCTCAACCTTCCTAATGCTGGGATTAAAGGTGTATGTGCTTCTCAAATACTGGAATTAAAGGCATGTGACTCCCAAGTACTGGGATTAAAGGCCTGTGCCACCGCTGTCTGGCTCTGTTTCTCTCCTAGACTGAGTCAATCTCATGTAGGCCAGGGTGGCTTTGAACTCACAGTGATCCAGATGGATCTCTGCCTCTCAAGTGCTAGGATTAAAGGTGTGTGCCACCACTGCCTGGCATCTATGTTTAATCTAGTGGCTTGTTCTGTCCTCTGATCTTTCAGGTAAATTTTATTAGAGTACACAATATATCACTGCACTCTTTCATGTGTAGAACCCCTGGAGTAACTGGCACCCAAACTCCCTAGCTATCTGCTCATTCATGACAAGAAGGATGGACTCCCTTGCCTTGGACACCCTCAGGACTCTGTGATAGACGATGTTGAGTTTCACATCCCTGGACCTTGTTTATGGGTCATTGTTCTGCATCCTTGGTCCGGCTTCCCTGTAGGATTTTCCTGGAAACACTAACCTGTCTGGTCACATTTATCCTCCTCTCTAGCACTGCTTCTGGAGAACACAGCTAAAGGTGTTTGCAGTGCTGGGATTTTATGAAACTTACGTAGCATTAGACTTATACCATCCTGTCTGCACAAGAGACAATACAAGGCTTCCCAGAATCTTCACAGTGGCACAGCTTGAGTCAATTAAAGACTTCTTCTTTGACTCAGTCAGCCTCTGCCTACCTCCAAAGTCTGGCTAGACATCCTTCTCTTGAACGAACAGGAGTCACATAACCACTGAGTCTTGGAGACCTTATTTTCTTTTCATACTTTTCTATAAATGTGTAAAATAAATTGCTGTGCTTGAAAAAGATAAACTGATACCACCCCATGTGTGCATGTCTTGCTTTTCTCAATTATGCTGGACTCTGTAGAGATAAAAATAATTTCTGAAATATACATTTGTTTCTGGTTTCTCTGCTGTGTTTCAAATGTTTTCAAAGTAAATGTATCATGTATTATACTTATTTAGTCTCAGGAGGAACCTCACATCTATGTGATGGTCAAAAACAACTTGCTAAACACATTTACTTCTCCTGTGGGAGCTAAACACAACATCAGAGAATGTTGTACAACAGAAATAATGACTTCTAAACAAAACAGGATAGAAATATGATACAGTTTCAGAGCTTTTCTTTTTCTTTTCAATGGGACCATAGACATAGTTACCCAAATGAACTCTATAGTTCAAGCTCTACTCCCCTTTGGTCCTTGTCGGTTCTTAAACCGTGAAGGTGAACCATGGGACTGATTATACCCTATGCTCTTCCTTGTCACTCGAGTACTAAGAAAAAGAAATACTTTTGCTCTTGCCCTTGTCTCTTGTCTCACTCCTACTGGAATCTACAGTAGGTGTTCCCAAAGAACTGCATTTACTTTATTTCTTTGTATCAGCCATATAGTCTCAGATGCCTTCTTCTACTCATAATGCTTCATTCCAAAAGCACTGTTTTACTTTGATGCTTTCTACCATGCTGTATTCTATTTGCTGATTTTCTTTCCTACACTAAGAAGCTGATGAGTCCTCGAAGGTACCATACCTGCAAAATGTGTAATCTTAATTCAATGCCAAGCACATTAGTTTGCATCATGAATTTTATGGAGAACGGGTTATTAACCATTTCCCAAGGTGTTAAAAGTTTAGTGAATGATACCAAGTCCTACGTGAACTGTGGTTTTTGTTTCCTGATTTACTAAAGGAAATACATTCAGAATTTATTTCTCCTGGTATCAAATCCACACAGTAGCCAGGACCTCAATATGTGTGGTTTTGATACCTTTGCTACAAAAGGTTCCAAGTACTATTCAAACCACAGAAAGATGGACAGTATTTCTCACAAACTTCTAAGGGAAGAGAGGCTAAAGTCATTTCATTCAAATGATAATGGAGTTAATCATCACAGTATTGAAATATAAGAATGAGCACAAGCTATTAAAGGGGGATAAATATAGTTATTAGATCTGCCCAGAAACGCAAGCAGTTAAGGAAAAAAAAATTCAAAAATAGGAAGAAACAAAGAATACCCCTGTCACATATATACTGTAAGAGGCATTTTAAAATGTAATTGTCAAATTATCAAAATATGTTTGTAATGGGGAAACAGGCATGGTAATAGAACAAAAGAAAATAAATCTTAATCTGCATTCAGTTTATGCCCTTTGTCCATCAGAGGAACTGCCCACACATCAACCCCAGGAAACACAACTTTCTCTGTATGAGTGTGAATATTCTTATCAAGATTAGTTGAAATAGGAAATGATAGAAATAATCTAAATATCCAGCAATATATTGAGATCAAATAAGTTTTGAAAGGCTAAGGATGTTTATCACATAAAATTCAGGAAATATTTTCATGATATCTCCACTTTACTAACAGTCCAAATATACATGAATTAAACAGGAGACAGAGGGTGGAATAGAAGGAATCTTCAGCTTTCTCTTTATTTTTTATACATGTTTATGTACACACACACACACACACACACACACACAATATGCTATCAAAGAAATTTTTCTCACAAAAGTATTTTGTTGTATTAAATTTTTTATTTATTTTACATACCAACCAGTTTCCTCTCTTTCCTCTCCTCTCATTCCCTCTCCTACCTCCTTTCTCCTTTCTACCTCCCCCACTCCACCCCACTCCCGCCCCATCCAATCCTCAGAAAGGTTAAGGCCTCCCATGGGAGTCAACAAACTGTGACATATCAAGTTGAGGAAGGACCAAGCTCCTATACTCTGCATCAAGGCTGAGCGAGGCGTCCACTATAGGGAATAGGTTACAAAATGCCAGGTCACAAAGCTTATCTCTTAATCGCATGTTTGGGCGATGAACTTCACTTTCTGTTCAACTGAATGCAACAGACTTTGCTTCCTTGTGTCTATTCAAACTGTTGCTCTTATTTCATCGTTCAACATGAAATGGGAAGTCTGTCATACATTCACAAGATACACCAGCATCAGCAAAATAGGCATGAGGTAAGTGATCAGCTACTTTTGCATGGTGCTCATTCTGCCCTTCGCTTGTTTATATCCACATGCTTTTTCTTTTCATAGTCCAAGAAAGTGTAACTAGAATCCTTTCAATTCTGTGACCAAGATGTCAAAACTACAAATCTTTTTAAGCTTTCAGATATAAAATTCCTCCCCACTGAAGGTGACAATATATCACCCCTCTTATCAAGGGTTTCAATCCTCACACTTGAAGAAGGAACCTGACTCTCATCAAAAGTGTGATAATCATCTAACCTCTGGGTCTGACCTAATTGTGGTCATGCTTTCTTGAGTACTTATTATCTGCATGTTACAATGCAATGATTTAAATATTCTGTTTCATCTTCACACTTACAGCAATCCAATGAGGTTCATATAATGATATCACTTTATAGATTCTGAGACAAAATGAGTAAGAGCAGAGCCAGTATCTGACCTGGTCACATATAACAAAATCTGTTCTGACCCTTCTCCAGTATCGGTGTCTCAGACAGCACAAGCAACTTGTGGTTAATGGCTTTCCGATTCACTATGTCCTTGTAATTAGAATAAGGCATTCTGGGGCTAAATATGGACCTATGAGTTACAAGTTGTGTCTAAGAAAGCCTGATCTGGTGGGAGGATCCCTGGAGTGCCAGAAGAAATGTAGCATCACCCCCACATTGGTAGCAAAATAGTCCCTGTACCTGTTGTGGCATCTTTTCTATCCTTCTATCCTTCTAAGCAGAGGAAAGAGAGACATGTAGAAAACATTGAGAAGGTCTGAAAAAGAAACACAGGAACATTTTAGGAAATCCATTGCATTGACAGAGTCTGAAAACAAAGCTAGGTAATAACTGGAGAGTTGATTTTTTTCTAAAGGATTTGTTACTGGTTGTTACAGAACACAAGATCTGAGGATTTTGCAGTTTAAGTTCCTCATTTCTCATAGCAATGGCTTCATCACCACTAGAAAAAAAAGGGGGGTTGCTATTTTTTATCAGGAGTTAATCTTTTTTACTATTAAACTATTTTATTTATTTTACGTATCAACCACAGTTTCCCCTCCCTCCTCTCCTGTTCCTTCCCCCCACCTCCTTTCTACCCATCCCCATCCACTCCTCAGAAAGGGTAAGGCCTCCCATGGGAGTCAACAAAACATGGCACATCAAGTTGAGGCAGGACTAAGCTCCTCCCCCACTGCATCAAGGCTGAGCAAGGCATCCCACCATTGGGAACAGGTTCCAAAAAAGCCAGCTCGTGTGCCTGGGACAGATCCTGGTCCCACTGCTAGGGGCCCCACAAATAGACCAAGCTACACAACTGTCACCCACATGCAGAGGGCCTTTTGTGGTTCCATGAAGGCTCCCTAGCTGTTGGTCTAGAGTCTCTCAGCTCCGACTACCTCAGGTCAGCTATCTCTGTGGGTTTTCCCCCATCGTGATGTTGATCCCCCTTGCTCCTATAACCCTTCCTCCTCTCTTTAATGGAACTCTCAGAGCTTGGCCCAATGCTTGGCTGTGGATCTCTGCATCTGCTTCCATCAGTTACTGGATGAAGGCTCTATGATGATAGTTAGGGTATTCACCAATCTGATTACCGGGGTCAGTTCAGGCACCTTCTCCACTATTGCTAGGAGTCTTAGCTGGGATCATCCTTGCGGATTCCTGGGAATTTCCCCAGCATCAGGTTTGTCCCTAACCCTATAATGGCCCCCTCTATCAAGATACCTCTTTCATTGCTCTCTCCCTCTCCATCTCTCTCCCAGCTTGACCATCCCATTCCCTCATGTTCCCATCCCCCATCTCCTCTGTTCTACCCCCTCCCCACCTGCATATCAGATGTCATTGTGACCCTTTCATATGCATATATGTTCTCTAATCATATTACCCCCTACTTTTCTCTCTTATCTTTCATTTCCTTTACCCTTTTCCATGTCCTTAATAGTCTTTTATTCTCAACTCCTTTTTCCTCTCTAAATTTCACATATGATAGAAAGCATGACACAGCTCTCTTTTTGAGTCTGGCTTATTTCACTTAGCATGATGATCTCCAGCACAATCTATTCTCCTGAAAATGACATAACTTAATTCTTCCCTGTGGCTAGATAAAATACTACTGTGTGTGTGTATATATATATGTGTGTGTGTGTGTAGTGTGTAGTGTGGGTGTGTGTGTGTTTGTGTGTGTGTGTGTGTGTGTGTGATGTCACATTTCCTTTATCCATTCATCAGTTTATAGACACTTAGGCTGATTCCATAACTTACTTGTTACAAATAAAACATACAGGTAAGTGTAACGTGAATCTTAACAGTTCTTATTAATAAGATCAAACCCGAGGCCAGTTATTGGGGTGAAGCTGGAAGATCAGAGATACAGAATAAGCCACAGCTAACCTCACCTGGCCAACTTCTCAGCTGGTCCTATTTTCTCAGACTGGCAGCTTCTGTGTCCTCATCCCAATGGCTCTCAGCTGAACTGCTGCTCGAAAGCCTGAAGCTTAACCAGCTAAAAGCTTCTCGTTTCTGGTCCTCATGCCTTATATATCTTTCTGTTTTCTACCACCACTCCCTGAGATTAAAGGCTCGATTTCTTGGATTAAATGCGTGAGTCACCATGCTTGGTATGCTTGGTTGTATCTTTGAACACGTGGATTTCTGCATCTGGAATGCTAGGATTAAAGGTGTGTGCTACCACTGCCTATCCTCTATGTTTAATATTATGGCTTTTCTGTTCTCTGACCCCAGATAAGTTTATTAAGATACACAATATTTGGGGGAACACAATACCACCACAGGTAAGTGTATAAATTAATGCAGTTACTGTATAAATCAGTGTAGAGATTCTTCAAAATAGTTTTACTCTTTAGACATGTAGTACTTAAGAAGGAGGAGGGGTGTTTCTGAGACTTTCCCTTCGTTAGCATTACATTTACACCACTCTTATTTCCAGCTCCTCCATCCTCCTCCCAAATTCATGATTTCTTCTTTAATTGTTATTGTCTGGACACATGTACATGCATATGCACATACATATATAATATATATGCACACATGTATGTGTAACCTACTGAGTCCATGTATCTTTGCTCTAATGTTCATGTATTCAGGACTGAGCATTTTGTATTGGATAATCTATGTGGAAGTCCATCCTGGAACACAACTGATATCAGCTCCTCATCTCAGCAGCCTTTGACATCCAGTAGCTCTTCGGCTAGAAGTAGGAGCACATGGAACTTCCTGTCTAAATTGATAGGTTAATTAGTATTGCCATTTTGTTCATCTTATCACAGAGGGTATATAGTTGAAAGTTTATGGTGTATTTTTCCTCTGTGGTATGTCTAGGGAACATGATCTTTCAATAGGCATCCTAGGCCTCTGGCTCTTAGGAATTTTTTCATCCCCTTTTCCATGATTTTCTGTGAACCTTAGCTTTAGAGGAACCCATTGGAGATGGGCATCCCACAGTAACTTATTCTCTTCATTTTGACCAGTTGCAAATCTCTGTAATAGTCTCCATTATGCTCCCCCACACACACACATTAAAAAAAAAAAAAAAGCTTCTTTGATAAGGACTGAGATATACACTTATCTGTGGGTACAAGAATAAGTATACAGAAGACAGAAATTATGTTGGTTTAGGAACCTGACAACAGTAGGTTCTCCTCTTGGGTCTAAGACCTCTTCAGCCTGCACAAGTTGCAAGGTTTACAGTACTAGAAAGGTTTAAGTAACCTCTTGTTCAGCCTGAAGCCCAATTAAACAGCTGCTGGCGACATCCAAGTGAAAAATGCCACTACTTCACCATTTGCATCTCTTGTAAGTCCAGTCACTGTTGCTTAGAGGCTTTACAGCTGGGTAGGACTGCCGAGCATCCCTTTCTCTTAGCAGCTTTCATAGCACCTTCCAATACTACAAGAGTCCCTTCTCAGGGAGGAAGTTCCAGCTCAGCTCCAGTACATAGAGCTTTTTATGAAAACCAATTAAAGCAATTTCTGAAAGTCTTCAATCCATGTTTACTCATTAAAGTAGAACACTTAAGATCTAATTCAGTATATACATTTTTCCTTTTAAGTAGCAACCTTTGTCATCTGTCATATAGTCTTTTCACAGGGTAAGTATCAGTTAGAGTTGAAGAACACCTTATAGGGATTCCACTACAAGTAATACTGTCTGGATTGCAGGCCTTAGGTATTCTAGTCAAATACTTTGCTTTTATAATATCATGCAAAGGACCAGCTAAGACAAATGGGAGAGGTTACAGTCTAAGATAATGGAAAATTTAGAGACCACAACATAGGAAAGGGAGAAAAGGAAAGATACTTCATAATGTGGAGGAACATATCTGCTTTCTCTGTCACCTCTGATGTTCTTTATAAGATTTCTGGAAACAATGTGAGTTGAGGGAAAGTCAAGATTTATGTTAGAGACCCTTCCAAAATCTGGGAAACTCATTGTGGTCATATCTTCTTGCCTTTATTTCCACATAATAAACTAAAATAAGATTCAGTTCTACATAAGAAATTTGTTTGCATATAATACTTCAGTAAGATAGAATCCCTGACTCCTATATCTCACCTCTGTGTAAAATATTCCATGTGACATATAAAAAACAGTTCTAGGGGTCACAGTGCATCCCAGGGACCTGATGGAACCTTCTTTGATTATTTTCTGACACCCACCAAGCATTAGTGCCCTTGGGGACGTGAGGAAACAGACTTAGTTCAAGCCTACTAGCATCACCAGAAAACAAACTTGCAATCCACAACCTATCCAGCAAATCCATTGTATTCATAGACCAGAGAAGGAGTATTTATCTTCAGATTTTGAGCTAAACCTGTGCTTGGTAATTCCTTTCAGTGGTTCAACTAAATTCTTATTTTCTCAGTAAAGTGCCAGAGTTCATTCTTTGTGCTGGATCCTTTGTCGAAAACAGGGAAAGGCATGCTAGATCAGCCGTGTAGCCCTCCCTCTAGTTGAAAATGACAACCAAAACCATGCCTGGCACACTTAGCTGTCACTCTGTGGCTCACAATAAAACACAAACGCCTATACTTTTAAGGTAACTCCCGTGGCATCAGATGAGAAGCTTATTATTTTTAAGATGTGTTGAATTCTAGGCCAAATCTAATAACCCTTAAAGGAATTACAATTAATAATGCAAATGGTACTGCCTCATCTGAAACAAAGGTGGTATGAGAAAAAGTACAAAAAGTACTTTTAAAGAACATTACCATTTTATATTAAGGGAGATTTTAGTTTGAAGTATACAAAATTTACGCGTAATTATTCATTTCACAAACAGCATTTGATGGCGATGCCATGGGAGCCATCTCCATTGTGTGAGATCTCAGTGATTCTAAATGAGGGTAAATACGCTGACTACTTTGTGTCCTGCTCAGAGTATACATGCATTATTTTGAGATGATATCTGTAGCTACTTTTCATTATCTATGAGTTCAAAACAGTTAAGACGACCTATAAATGTTCAATATGAAAGACAATATTACTTTTGATAGAGTTGGATATTGCTACCACTTGATTTAACTTAGTAGAAGAATAAATGGAAAATGCACAGAAACATGTAGGTATTTTAGTAAATTATCAAAGTACCTATACTGAATCTTACCCAATGCTTTGAAGCTATCTGAAAATCTGCAGGTTTTTCTTAATTGTCCTGTGGCTCTCCATTTGCTGGAATTCATCTAGGAACCATGTTAAAATTATAAACACTGAAAGCAAAAATTAACTTTAGAAAAGCAAACTAAACTGTTTCCAGATCAGTCAGAAAGAGCTCTGATGAATATGACACCTATGAATCCATGCGTCCATGTACCATGGTTCCTTGTTAAACAGTCAATCAATGCTTTTCACTCTCTCTGACTCTATCTCACTGTAAACTCTGTCTCTAAATTGGGGGTGACTTTTCTTCTCCCTGCACTATGCACACTTCCCTCCAAGTCTGCAATTTAATTTCCACCTCCATAATTTTAAATATTTTAAAGTCATCATTTTACACTCTCCATTTTCCTCCAAAATTGCCTTCAGTAATGGCTTCCTAACTCCATTATCTTGGAATTACATTTATCACATTTATGGGTTTGCCTTTTAAAAGCAAAACAAAACAAAAAGCTATAAAATTTAGGGATCTGAGCCTAATCACAGGATGTGCCCCGCCAGTAGCAGCAATTACAAATCTACCCTAATGTGCTTCGATCAAGGTGAGGTTTATCACAGTGTGCTACTTCATTTCAGAGGCATATTGCTGTAGAGTAATAGGAGAACAAAGCATCTTTTCAATTCTATGCAATGGCCAAAATAATTTATTCACAGGCTTAAATTGGGCATCTGAAAGGTGCATATAAATAAATCACTGATGGCCTCAGCAAACAGAGAAAACTACCAAGACTACCAGTGAGTTCTTAGTAAAAATCCACAGATGAAGAAAAAACTATGCTGAATATTACAGCAAGGTGTTAGTTGGATGCAGAGGTACTTAAAAATTCTATATGATATATAGATATAATATAACAAAAGTTAACTAATCAAACTTAAGACTACTCCAGAGCTGGTGAGTAGCTTATGTGATACTGATGATCTTCTCATCTCCATGTTTCCTTTTCTCGAAATATAATTTGAAAGAGTAATGGGCCAGCAGACTAATCTTTATTAAATAAATGCTTTTCAGGAAGAGATGACTCAAAACATTTGTCAACTCAACAAGTATCAGTGACGGGTTTGATTTATAGAGTAATGTAAAAATAATGTTCTCTTCATGCTTAGACAAGAATTAAGCACAAAATAATACTTCCTGATGAGTCACTGGACTAGAGACTTTAGCTTCATCATTTAGTGTGAAAACATGATTTATCAACTAGAATCTATACCCAGAAACAGTCCACATATAGCAGAAGGCAAGAGCTGTTTACAGTTCATACCTGTATCTAATGAGCATTCGTTACATTCTCATCAATTTTGCTTTAAGGAATACCGATAGAACATTATAGCTTTGTGTACTTTGGAACAAGATATTCTTCTAATGTCATCCATTATTATAAATGGTATCTTTACATGTCAGCAGCTAGTTCAGAGGTCAGCCTACACCTCCATGCCCAGTTTCTCATTTAACTTGTCCCCAAATTCTATCACTCCTTCTAGCCTTCCATTTGCCTAGTGCTTTGTTTTCTCAATTAAATTGGTGTGGTGGTTTGAAAGAAAATGGCCCCAAGAAACTATTAGGAGGTATAGTCTTGTTGGGATAGGTGTGACTTTGTTGGAGAGAATGTGTCACTGTGAAGGTGGTCTTTGAGGTCTCTTATATGCTCAAGTCACACCCAGAGTCTCAGTTCACTGCCTGTTGCCTGAAAGATGTAGGACTCTCAGATACCTCTCTAGCACCATGTCTGCCTGCACGCTGCCATGTCCCACCATGATGATAATGGACTGAACCTCTGAAACTGTAAGTGAGCCACCACAATTAAATGTTTTCCTTTATAGAAGTTGACATTGTCATGGTGTCTCTTCACAGCAATAGAAACCCTAAGACAATTGGTCTAATTATCAATTCTCGACTATATGGACCTTCAGTTATCATGTCACCATTCTCTCTGCTCTTTCCTCATTTCCATCAATCCCTGAAATACAGCCAGATCAATTCTGGAAAACAAATCCAGGCTTGTACTTTCCTAGTTTGAAATTTTAAGTGGTTCTAGAACATTTAGAATTAAATTCAAACTTCTAAGCACTACCATGAGTCCTATGGAAAGAACCAAGAGTTCCCAGGGCTGGCTTTGCTGCACCTCTACCCCAGGCTTAAATTCAGATTGTCTTAAGAATCACACATACACTTGTTTTACCTCCGAGTACTCAGTTAAGTTCTGCTACACAGCACTACCTTTCTTCTTCTGTCTGTGAAGTCATGTGCTATCTCTTCCACTGAGCTTCTCCAAACCCTGTTGACCAACAATCAATTCCCCATTCTTAGACTGTTTTTTTAAACATATATTTATTTAATTCATGGTGATGTTGCTAAGACATTCCTCTCATATAGTTGCTGGTGTTTTTAGCAAGGCTAAATGCTGTATATAACTTCTTACCCAACTTGCTTTATTAGAGTTGACTTCTCCAAATTGCTCTTTTCATCACCATACATTTCATAATTATGTATATAACTTTATCCTTATATCACTTTATGGAAACCAAAGTCATTGAAAAGTATCAAATTGTTTAAAGTAACGGGGAAATGATGGTAAAAGCCATGAGCAACTTCAACTCACTCAGAAGAGGGTTTGAATCTAAAATGTTCCTAACAAGCTAATGATTAGAGTGCTTGGTCCCCAGTACAATTAAGAAGACTATGGAATTTTTGAAATATGGGACCTGGTTGAAGGTAATGATGGGGGTGGGGCTCTGGAGGTGATACCAACCTTGTTCCTTTTGCTTTCTAGTATAGAGCCATGTTTAGAACTCCGCCACATGTTCCCACTGCTATGAGCAGAACCACACTGCCATGCTTTCCCCATCGTGATGACCTAAAACTGTGAGTCCAAATTACCCTTTCTTCCCTTAAGTTGATTCTGCCAAATATTGCTCACAGTAGTGATAAACTAAATAATATAAGAGTTGAGAGCCAATAGCTTGCTTTTTTGAATCATGAAACTGAGTCAAGTGCTAAGACGTCTGGCCCAAGGCAATGGTAGATGGCATCTGCCATATGTATAGGCAAACCAAGTACCCAAGGACATAACTGCTCATCCAAGGCTGACTCACAAATGTCATAGCATTTAGTCATGAGTACTTCAATGAGTTAATTTCAAGGAATGGAGCCTCTAAAGGTCTATCATATAAAGGTTTATGGGAAGAGATTCATGGATTATAAAAATGTGTAATAATTACCCCTGCCCTGAATGAGCCTACAAAGAGTTACTGAAATCACTAATTCAGTGTTTAAAAATAGGGTGGGACTTGTAGCTTATTAGAACACTTCCCTAGCATCCATGAGGTCCTTGGTTTAAGCCCTGCACAACAAATGTAAATAAATAGATATTATTTAATAAAGGAATGATGTATGATAGGGATTTAAAAAGATAAAAGGATGGAATGGTTAATAAGACAGATGGGATCCTCTTGTCATAGGGCCTAGACACTTTTAAGTAACCATAAAATTAAACAGAGAATTAACACGTAAAGTGCTATGTGAGTATATAAAGGAAACAATTTCAGAACAATTACCCTAAGCAGAAGAATGAGTGTTGGCTTGGAACAAAGCAAGAGATTATCATGTATCACCTGGACTTTAGAAACTCCCAGTCTGAACAGGAAATTGACTGGAAGGACTGTAGTCAAGAAACATTGACCAACAGATGGAGTTTGAACTTTTCACACTGAATGTATTGGCAGGATGGTAATTCTTATCAATATTCTTGTATACTGATCTATGTAGGAAGCAAGTAGAGAGACTGGAGATAATGGAAACCCTGCCTGGGTCATTCAAATAGAAATATGAAGGAGGATTTGAAAAGAATATAATTGCTGGAGACTCTAGAAGGTAAAACTGAGTTGTGAAAAGAAAAAAAAAATGAGAGAAATGTCTGATATAGGGAAATATTAAAACCTTATCCAGAAAATACTTGGACAGCTGTGGCTTCACCTCCTGGGTCATGTAAGTGCTGGACATTATCTGAGCTGAATTATTAATTTATTTCTTAAGGATAAACAAAATCTGACTATGGCCTCTCTCTTCTAATTATGCTCAAGGTGAGGAAGAAGAATGAAGAAACCCAGGCAATTCAGACATTCCATAAATCTGTTTAGGGCCTACCCACAAACATAGAAGCAAAACTTCTGGTATACTACTGAAAAGTATGCCTTAAAATATTTCAAAGATGTCCTGAACTAGGAACTATTACATAAGGCAAAATATTTCATTTGCACCACAACACTTAAAGGATCATTGGAGAGGTAGGCAAAAGCCTTCAATCAATACTTACTATCAAAGAAAAGAGAACCGATAAATACTTTTTGAAGGAGCTTAAAGCAAGATTATTGAAGTTTTAAGGATAAATAAATGCTAGAAGAGAATGAATATTATCTCTGTGTGAAATAAATAACACCAGGCAAAGTATATTTTCATTTTCATTGTTCTTTGCTGAAGAATTCAGAGGAGGATTTAGTCTAACAGAAAAAAATTGTTTATCATGACTGATGGGTACTATTAATAGTAATAAGTAGTTTAAAGAACAGTTCTAAATGTTGAATGAGGATTTTAAAAATGAAATTATTTCAAAATAGAGGCTATTACTTACTGTAAGGTACATGAACTTCCCAACTCCATCTACTTTGTTTCTCATTCTTCCCATAAGCCCAAACCTGAGACTAGAAAATAAAAGCAAAAACAAGCAAAAAAAAAAAAAAAACCTGAAAATTATTCATTTTACATACCTCATGAAAGCTATCCCAATTTTTTTCCATTTATTCTGCTATAAGGTGTGCCAGTGGTGTTTTTATTTTTCATATTCATAACCCTTTACTTCCCACAAAAAATATATACCCCCTACAGACTTGACACTAGAAGTGAAGTTTATGTTGTCTATAAAGTAAAATTACTCAACTCATCAAGGTGTTCTCACCATTTTCAGGGAGGAATTTGGAAAAGTTTCTAGTGAGAACTGGAGAATCCCAAGAATGCTATGAGCAGAGTTCAATGAGCAGTTCCAGTGGAAGTTCAGAAGCCCAAAACACTGTAAGAAACACAGACAGAACATGGTACTCACAGGTTCCTGATGGGAACAGACTGTATTGGGAACTGGACTGGAGGCCATTCATTTCACAATCAGGCAGAGAATGTGTCTATATTTTGTCTGTTTCCTAAAATTTTGAATGAGTCTGAACTCGAGAGTAATGTACTCAAGAATTCAGTGGAGGAAATTCAAGACAACACATTAAGCTGGAGCATGCTTGATGATGGCTACCTTTACCCAGAATTATGAGAAAATTAGCAAAAGGAAGAACACAAAGATGTGGAAAATGTCTTATTTAACCAGAAAAGGGGAATGTTTAATGTTTCTGGCAAAGAAACTTCAAGAAAGTGCCTTTATTGCTAAAGGTTAACACTACAAAAGAGAACTCACAGGCTTTACAGGAGAATATTCTAGAATATTCGAAGGGGCACTTTGAGGATGAGTCCCCACCCCCTGAAGACTCCAGGGAGTAGAAATGCAAACTCATTTGAAAGGCTTTTCTTTGAAAAAAAAAAAAAAAGGTGCTTGTAAAGAAAGAGCCTCCAACTACCCTGCTAGGAAAGGCTGACCTATGGGAACAGGTTTTGAGTCCAGCAAACCAAATATTCAGACACTGGCACAGCCATGTTTAGAGTGTTCTGTTACTACCCGAACTGGAAGAAGAAATGTACACCATCTGTGTGGTTTTGTAGGCATGAAGAATCCAAGAGTTAGAGGATATGGAATCTTGCACAATGATTTTTAAAGTAATCTTGGAAGTACAAGTAATATGCAACTGAGCCATTCTCTTCAGGGAATTCTTGAGAGACAAATGTGTGAAGCTGTGAAGGTGAAGCCTAAGGTTCCAGGAAAGTGAGACATTTGCTGATGAAAACTGCAGGTACTAAGTGGATCTCCACGTCATAACAGCACATGCCCCAAATGTCAGACAAGGAGCTAGAGGTTTGCTGTTTACCCTGCTGGATTTCAATCTAGCGCTTTAGTTTCCTTTTCTCCCTTTGAAGTGACAGTGTTTACTCTGTGCCATTGTGTGCTGGAAGTATATAATGTTCCTCTTTATTTTGTAGTGGCTTATAGTTAAGAATTTGCCTTGGATCTCAGAAAAGACTTTAAACTTTGAACTTTCGAACCATTTTGTTGCTGTAATGACTCAAAAGGACGATTGGAATCAAACTAAATGTATATAGCATTAACCGATGACCACACCCTGCACCTCGCCTGGGTAGCACAGAACTACCCTGTTCATCTCCCATGCTGTGGCATGGGCTAGGGAAAGACGCCTCCCTCCTTGCCTCTCACCCCTCTACATCTGTGGCAGGCAGGAGAGCTGGCCCCAGGGACACAAGAGTGGCTGTAACACTTGGGAAAGCGGGCCCCACACCTCACCTGGGCAGCATAGTAGAGCTGACCCTGTTGGCAGTGGGGGAATGGGTGAGCCAGCTCTGAGGGTGTGAGCACAGTAGAGAGCTGATTCTACCTCCCCCACACATCTGCCATGTGGTAGTGAAGGTGAAGGAAAGATGCCCCCCCCTTCCGCCCCACTTGCCCCTCACCACCTGGAGCAAGCAGGAGAGCTGGCTCTGGGACATGAGAGCAGGACAGCGGTCCCTCCCCCTCACCAACTGCAACACTCAGGAGAGTGGACCCTGCACCTTGTCTGGGCAACACAGCAGAGCTGGTCCTAGTGGTTTGGGTGCCAGTGAGCTGGTCTCCAGAGCATGGGAGCAACAGAACTGGCCCTGCCCCTTGCTTCCTGCTGTGTTGGGTGAGCTAGCTGGAGCAATGCTGGAGAGGTCCCCTGGTGGTGAGAATGAGGGAGGACTGGCCGGCTGACCAACCCAGCTACCACCCAGGCCCAGAACCACGGCTGTGAGTTGGGCCACCCCAATATCCACCCCATCTATGAACTGCTGGAGCATATAAAGGGGCCGTTCCTGCAGATCCAAAGACAAAAATTTTCCATAACACAGGGCAATAACTGCATAATCTAGAGGAGTCCCAGTGAGGGCCAAGTATCAAGGGTGTAACAGAAGCCAGAGGCCTTGAACCAGACCAATGACTCCTTGCAATGAACACTTGCAACTAAAGATGTATGGACCAAAGTGTATATTGTATGACTCACTGGGCCATACTACAGCTTCCATGACAAGATTTTTTCTTTTAAATTTTGTTTTATTTTATTTTAGAGGAAAGGTTGCAAGGACAGAGAGTGGATATGAAGGGATTAGAAGATGAATGGCATGGGGACGCATGATGTGAAATCTACAAATAATCAATAAAAAGTTTTTAAAGAGATTATTAAAAGTGTAGGCAAACTAAAAAAATACTATTACTTCTAAATGGAACCATAAAACTGCCTATTTAAAGGAAAACAGATGACCACAAACCTTTGTGGGCTGTATGGCATGGGCAGTGTTATGTTCGGAATAAGAAACATCACCCCCAGAGTCATGTTTTAAATGACTGTTCTCCTGCTGGTGGCACCATTTTCAAAGTCTGTGGAATCTTGGCTTCATAAAACCAGTTCACTAAGGCCAGGCTTTTGCAGATTTAGAGCCCAGCCCATAGTTTTGGCGTGGTTTCTGCTTCCTTATCTACAGTGATGTTAATGGCCTCCGTGGCATGCTCCTTCTGTTAGCGTGATAGCACAATAGTCACCATTCCTTCCTCACCTCGATGGACCAAACCTTTTACCTCATGAATTAAAGTAAGCTCTTCCTCCCGTAAATGGGTTCTACCAGGTATTGGGGACCTAACAATGTGAAAGTAACCAATACAGTTTGTTGCTGTTGTAGAGAAAACAGTTTCTCTAGTTTTTGTGCTGGGGTGGAAAATTTATAACCAAATTTTCCCATGGGAGGAAATTCCTTCCCAAATATAAATTTGATCTCAACTATCCCTGCTTGCAATTTTGGAACCTCTAACATCACAGAGTTCTCTAAGTATAGTCAGCCTCCAAACATCTCTGTTCCATCTTTTTCCACACCATCCATAGTTTGTAATCACAGTTATTATGTTAAAAGACATCATGTGTTCATAATCCTTACTCACTTCATGTCTTTGTACAGACAGTTCTGTCTGCTGAAATATTCAAATTCTATGTTCATCCTGATAGCATCACATGTGAACTTCTAAAGTATCTCCTTTGGCTTTGAAGCTATGGCTCTTACCTTCCCATTCTTCTACTGCAGCATTTCTGTCAGAATTTAGCATATCCTGTTGATTCATTATATGGCCAGTGCTCCAGAGAAGTAACAGCTTCCTTCTCAAAGAAGGGCACTAACATTTCCACTTTCACAGGCAATGTCTCTAATAGGCCAACAGTCCCAGACTCCAGGAGTGAATTGTTCTACACACAGGGCCAGACACCGTGTACCTAATGCAGACACTGAAATAGCTCTTCATCTGTCATAATTATGTCATTTTTATTATCTCTGAAAATGAACTTAAATGAGTTGTCTCCACATAGACAAAGGAAGTAACTATATATAAAATGACATCATTTTTGACATTCCAAACTGCATTTGATAATTGACATGTTACCACCATGATAATCTTTACTTATTCCTAATTTCCTAAATAATTATTTACTCCTGAATTTTTGCTATATTTTGGTTTTAGTTTGACTTTTGTTCTTTCTCTGGGGGGGGGGTTACTTTTCTGGAGTGTTCTGGTTGGCTATCTCTGGGTAACCATACTTAAGGGACCACTAAGAGTCCTCACTCATTTATTATCCATCATTACCAGTTCCCTCACATACAGGAAATCCCTCATGATAAATGGCCAGCTGTCATTTACTAAGTGGTATACTAATGTATCTATACTAGAACTGGAGATACTGCAAATATATTGCAAGACTTGCAATTTGCTCTAAATAAATATATTGTTTTATATTTGAATACAGACCTAGTGTAAGAAATGAAAAGTAATTTTAACATTGAGAAGAATGGCCTTGAGTATTTTCTGAATGTGTGTACTGTTTAAAAGACAAACAGGGTAAATAGAACAATTAATATTAAAGAACTACAGGAACATGATTTAGAACTGCTGAATTTAATAGAAACTAGGAATCACCTCTTCACTAAATGAATAACATTAAGAAACCAAGATTCAGAACACAGTTCAAGGACCCACAATGAAACGATTAAATGCTCTGGATTAGGGTCCTTTAAAGTTCTCATGGTTCTACTCCAGATAGCATTAAAGTGGTGAATTTCACAGAAATTTATGAGAGCAGTTTTGAAGGGGACAATGGTAGAAGAATAACAAGTTCTGGGATAACACTGGAAAGGAAGGGTCATGGTGCAGAAAAACATACCTAGAGTCTAGAGCATGGAGGGTGATGGGATTCAATATAGACCAACTAGAACCCAGTCCTCTTCCTCAACACATGATTTTTCAAGTCTCTTGCTTCCAACATAATTTTCCATTTTCCCTACATAACCCCAACCATTCTGACTTTCTCAAAATCCTTACTGATCATTAAGCCTTAACTACTCTCTTTATCTGAGCACTAATAGAAAATCACAGTTGACCAACACAAATACCCAAGTCTTAAAATATTGAAAGGATTAGCAAGAAGCAAGGGAACAGCTCCAACAAAAGTGATTCAGAATGAAAAAAAAAAAAGATAATCTATAAAAACAAGACTTTTCAAAGGTAGACACACTGTCACCTACTGGCATCTTAGCTCAGTTCTAAATAGCAACTGCTATAGAAGTCAAACTTTATATGGTAGAAACCTGTCCCTCATGTGATGCTGTCAATAACCTGGCCCAAACAACGGAATGAAGGGACAAACTACACAAAACCAGTTAGACAAGAATTAAACACAGAGGCCATAGGTAGCTAAATTGTCCACATTCTGTCTTGAATCTCTCATGTCAAAAAAAAAAAAAAAAAAAAAAAAAAAAAAAAAAAAAAAAACTTAGTACATTCAGATTGCTCTTCTAAGTGGTTACTTAATCCATGAGAATAAAAATGTAATGAATTTTACATTGTGCTGTGGAATAAGTTGTGAGCTTTGAAGCCATTGCCACTCTGAACAGAAAGTCAAAGTTAGAGAATGTTCACTGGAAATTTTGCATATTTAACAAATGGAAACCATTCTAAAATGCAAATATTCTGGTTTTTAAAATATATACATAAGTTCTAGTTTAAAAAGTAAAAATCCCAAAAGAAACCCCACGAATACTAGAAAACATGTTTGAAAGTCTAAGGGAAATACATTCTAACAGATCTAAAAGGTTCTGTGATTAAAATAAAACCCCTTATGGCTAAAATGCAAAACCAAAGTATCATAGTCAGATAAAGGTACAACTTAAAGAAAAGCAAAAATACCATTCAACTGGGAAGAGTTACAATGCCCAGAGGTACAAATAGTAACAAGGCCAAAAGAATATTTGAAAATACCTGCCCCAAACTCTAAAGAAAATATTTCAAAACATCAAAGAGAGAAAGTTAAATGGTGACACAGAGGATAAAAATTTTTCAGTGGATGAAGAGAGAGTAACTTTGTAGAAGAAGCCCTTAAGAATGCCCAAATCTTCTACTGGAACCAAGAGAAGCATGTTTTCTTCCTAGAAATGATAAACCTTTGATCTAACTTATATACTGGGAAAAATTACCTCACTGGGAATAATAACTCCACCGCCACTGAATTTGCTGTACAAATGTAACCAGCCAACTGGTCTGACACAAATCTCATCTGTATTGGCAAACAGACACCATATTTCAGAACACTGCTATATTTTCATTGGGTACTAGTCTAAAGGTGTATAGGTCATTAAGGCCAATTAGTCTGGGAAAATTTTGATACTTAGTGTATAACCAAATACAAACTAGGATAAGAACTACAGCATGGTCTTAAGATGAAAATGTCTACCTTGGGATAGGAGCAATGGCTCATCAGATAAACACACTTACTGCTCTTGCAGAGGAACCCGGTTTAGTTACCAGCACCTACATAGCAGCTGACAACCATCTGAATTCCAGGCAAAACACTCGGGAACATAAAATATAATAAATAAATCTCTAAAAAATTAAAAAGAATGTGTACCTCCAACCCTAGAATTTCCTTGGGAGAAATAACATGTGGCAAAGAAGAATAAAACAATATAAGTCAAATTTCCAAACTCTTCTATAAACTTCGTACTTACAGATAAGCAAAGCCATATTCCCCTTTCCAAACTGAGTCCTTCCTATTCTCCTACTGTTTGGAACTAAATGTCATTCTTTTTTCCCAGACAGCGTTTCTCTGTGTAGCTTTATGCCTTTCCTGGAACTCGCTTTGGAGACCAGGCTGGCCTCAAACTCACAGGGTGATCTGGCTGCGACATCTGTCACCCCATTGATCACCAGGGTTGATTTGGCTGATCTGACTGGCTAGGCAGGTGTCCCCTTTCTCCCTCACTGCTCCATGTGCGTCCCTCCTGCAGCTGCAAATAGAGGAGGACCGGTCTTTGGTCAAGGGTATACGAGTAGCTGTGCTCCCCTGCTAGAACCTCCAAACAAGCTCTAAATGTCATTCTTAACTCATTTGTCTTTGTCAACACCTCTAACTTAGTCAATAGGTGCTGTCACTGTTTTTTCTTTATCAAGTATCCTACTCTCCACCCCAGTTACCCCTATTTTTTTAAACAATCAGTCTCTCTGACCTGTACTTCTAAAATTGACTCTTATCATCCTCATTCATTGCAGTTTTGCTATCATTTGAATTTACTTTCCATAAATGATCCAGCAGATATTTCTATTCCATTCAAACCTCTTTGGTAAATGAGATAAGCTATAAGCCTCTGCCACAATCCAGAAAAAAAAAAATTTAACTTCCTGAATGGAATTCATAAAAGGTTGCTATGTCCCATTTAATTGTGTTTGAAAGTAATGTTTTCCTATGTACCTCCCAGGGTTAAAGGTGATGACTTTGTATACAGGCATCATCTCCTTCTATTCTTTTATCACTTTATTGAGCGTGTCTTCTAAGTATACAACATGTTCCCACCAATGATGTCCATAGAGGAAACAGAAAAATTGATAGCATTTGAAAACAACACGGGCAATGTATTAGTCACTGTTCTCATTGCTATGACCAAAAGAAGGCTTATTTTGGCTCCTGGTTTAAGATCAAGTCCATTGTGGCAAAGAAGGTATGGTGACAAGAGTGTGAGGGGGCTGGTCACATTGCATTCATAGCTACAAAGCAGAGTGGGAAAAGAAAGACTATTACTCGGTGTACTGTTTTATTCAGTCCAAGCCTCATTCTAGGTAGTCTTTCATCTTCAGTTAAACCTCTCAAGAGGTGCTCTGATAGACACATTCAAAAGTGTTTCCTAGGTGACTTCAGTTCCAATAAAGTTGACAGTGAAGATCAATTATCATAACAAAGGAAGTTTCTGAGGAGCTGCTCTAACAAAGTACCACAGAATGGATGGCTTAGACAACAAACATTTCATTTTCAGAATTCTGGAAGCTGAAAATCCAAACTTAAGATGCCAGCCAGGTTGGTTCCTTTTCATGCCACTTGTTTTGGCTTGCAGCT
Source organism: Peromyscus maniculatus bairdii (assembly GCF_049852395.1). Lineage (NCBI taxonomy): Eukaryota > Metazoa > Chordata > Mammalia > Rodentia > Cricetidae > Peromyscus > Peromyscus maniculatus. The sequence continues at coordinate 80,458,589 of NC_134870.1, read as the reverse complement.
GCAGAACACTGTCTCCTTCCCATGCCTTCATATGGTTTTCCTCTCTACACTCTAGTAGATTAAACCCACATTAATGATTTTCGCTGATCCCTTCCAATCATAATCTAGACCTTCTACTGATAGCACAATATGCCATTTCTTCACCCTTCTGATTCATCTTGAACTAACTTTTACATGGGCTCTATTAAGAATCCAGTTGTCTCTAAACAAAATAGAATCACTTTGCTTTTGTGTCATTATAACATGATTTCCATCTAGCAAGAAACCATTTTGCAACAGTCTGATTATTCTCCAATTCCAGAAGTTCTAAGCTTTCTTCTTGAGACAATTCAATTGTCTTTTCATCACTGCATCCCTTGAGTCTCCCCTTTCCCTGTCTCTTGCTCCATCCTTCCAACATGCATGTGTAACACCACCTCCCTTCTCCTAACATCACCATCTCCCATTCAGGGCACCCACATCAAGCAAGCATTGGATTAGACTGTAATTCAGATCTGAGAGTGAGATTAGGGACCCAAACATTTTCCTACCGTACATGTGCTGCCTAACATAGCTCAGAGCATTTGATAAGTATGTATGGAAAGGCAGAAGGGGGGAAAGAAAGATGGAATTTAGTGTAGAAGCTTTCTTTGTTGGTAACAGACTGCACTGTGGGCATTCCTTGCAAGCTTCACCTGTCCTGCTTGAGTTGACAGGGCTCTCTTTGTCTCATCGGCTTTACCTATGCCATCTTTCTGCTTTTTCAACCTAATCAACTCTCATACTACTGCAAGCTGTGGCTAACATGTGACCTCCACCTTACAAAAACTTTACTAGCTGCTAAGTGAAATCCAATAACTAAAATTTGTACTTCCCAACCTATCCCACAGCCTCTAACAAAATGTGTTTATATTCAACTTTATATATTCAATTATATTTCCCTTGTCAGTAGTGTTTCATAAGATGTGCCTTCTACATAGAGCTTCTCATCCCTAATGTGCCTGTTATCTAAAACATACCAGATTCCCAGCCCATGGTTCCCACCAAACCAGAAGAAATCTTAGCCATCTCTCATTTCCCCGAGCCATGAAGAATGCTACTTAGCACAATTCCCATGTAATAGGTTTTCCCAGCTGTTATAATTTCAAGTTGCATGGACATAGGCCTTTCATGAGATTATAACTCATAATAAGGACATTTTCTCATTTCTTCACAGATAAACACACACACACATACACACACACATATAATTTTCAATGAGTTTAGAAGGAATTTACATAAGGATTTAAATGATTGCTATCATTCATTCAATACATTCAATAAATTGTAATTCAATATAATAATGTCACTTGGCAACAGGTTATAATTTTCCCTTTGGCTTAATTTTTTAATGCTATTTTCACTAAAAAATGTAATGGTCAGACTACATTAAAAATGAGAATTCATGTGGTGTCCTTGAGCCCTCTGGCTCCTACAATCCTTTCTCCTCCTCTTCTGCAGGATTCCCCCAACTTTGCCTAATGTTTGGCTGTGGGTCTGCATCTGTTTCCTTCAGTTGATGGATGGCACCTCTCTTATGACAATGGGGTGAGCCACAATCTGGTCACAGGAGATGGCCAGTTCAGGCTATGGATCTGCAATTGCTAAAAGTCTAAGCTGGGGTCATCTTTGTAGATCCCTGAGAGATTCCCTTGTGCCAGGTTTTTACCTGACTGGGAAATACACCCCCTTTTCCAGTAGCTAACTTACCTGGGTTCACAGACACTGAACCGACAACCAGGAAGTCTGCATGAGACTAACATAGGCCCTCTGCATATATATTACAGTTGTGTAGCTTGGTTGCCTTGTGGGACTCCTAACAGTGAGAACAAGGATTGTCTCTAACTCTCTTCCTGGCTTTTGGGATCCTACTCCTCATACAGGGTTACCTTGCCCAGCCTTAATACATGGAGAGATGCTTGGTCTTACTGCAACTTGAGATGTCATGTTTTGTTGCTATTCATGGGAGACCTGTCCTTTCCTGACAGAAATACAGGAGGAGTGGACTGAGGGGTGGGAACAGAGGGGTTTGGGGGGGGACTGTGGCCAAGATGTAAAATAAATTAATGTATCTATTTTTAAAAATGAGAATTCAAATATTGAGTCAGTTCAAGGAAATGCAAGAAGAGTAGTTGGACATGTTTCTTTCTGATTAAATTCCTACTTTATGAAACAGTTCTAACACATAAGAAATAGAAGCTCTATTTATAAATATTATGTATTTAACTATCCATAAATGTGTATTTTTAAAGGTAATACAGAAGACACTGGGTATACAGAAGGGTGGTGGAGTGCTTGTCTACCATGTGTGAGGTCCGATGTTTGATCCCCAGCACCACGCACATAGAAATAGGTAATGAAGGGACCCTCCAAGAAATCTAATGTCATGAGCTAATGAACAAACTATCTCTTAGTAAATATGCAAATATTACCAAGCCCCATATCAGAAATAATAATGGGATTCCTTGGCTGTTTCTCGTGTGAAAAATGGTGGGTTTTCAATTATAGCATGTAATTTGTAAAGGAAAATAAATTTACTCTATACATTCATGGAATTAATTGGAAATATGATTAAAAATTTCCTGTAATCTAGAGTTTTGAGGCAGTGTGGAAACATAGTACAGTGTAACCTTCCTGGAATCTATGAAGATGTCTCTACTGAGGACTCCTAGTAATGGAGAATATCGAGTCTGAACTGGTCATTTTTTTGTAGCCAGGCAAGGTTTTCAGTGGTGGGACTGGGCTGCATTCTGTCAAGTTATTGGCTAAAAGGGTTCCATAGAAATCCCCAAACAACCCAGACTGATGCCAGAACAGAGGGTCACTTTTCAAAAACTGACAATGGGGTCCCCATTGCTGAAGACAACATCTATATAACTCACTGAACATAGAAAGGGTGAGCTGGTACCTGCATGGAGCCTTTGCCCCTATGTTCTAGTCTCTTTGGTGTGAGAACATGCTTGGCAGGCTACCAAAAGAGAAACTTGGACTCCAACCTGACCACAAAACCTTCAATGTACAACCTCTTCTGCCTACAAGATGTGCTGGGGCAATAGTGGTAAAAACAAACAAAAAACTTGTGGAGTGGCCAACCAATATCTGGTTTAACTTGAGGCTCACACCAGAAAGAGATCGTATGCCCTACACTGCTTAAATGGTCAAGAACTGAGACTGAATAGCCCAGAAACCTAGGGTAGAACCAAACACAATTGTCTTTCCCCCACGGGGAAAAAAAATCAATAAAATGATTTCTAATGATATTCTGGTATATTCATAGATTGGTGCCTTATCCAGTCATTAGAGAGGTTTCCTCCAGCAGCTGATGAGAGTGGATGCAGAGACCCACAGCCAAACATTGTGTACAGAGAGTCTAAATTAGAGGTTTCCATGGAGTCCCTCCCCTTAGAGATCAGGAAATCCTGCAGAAGGGGGGCGGGGAGATCGTAGGAATCAGAGGACACCAGGAGAACTTGTCCCACTGAACTGGTTAAGCAGGGCTCACATGGGCTCACATACTGAAGAAGCAAGCACAGGGCCTGGATGAGTCTGAACTAGGTACTCTGCATACTTGTTAGTTTGGTGTTTTTATGTGACGCCTAACAGTGGAAATGGCTGTATCTCTGACTCTTTTGCCTGCTCTTGAGATGCTTTTTCTTCTATTGGGTTGCCTTGTCCAGCCTTGATAGGTGGGCTTTTATCTTCTCTTACTGTATCTTGTTTTAGCATATTTGGTTGTTGTAGTTGTAATGTTTCTCGGGTCCCGCCAAGCCCCCACAGTCCCATGGCCCGCATATAGAATAATCATTCAGAAGCTCATATTAATTATAACTCCTTGGCCATTAGCTCAGGCTTATTACTGACTAGCTCTTAAACTTAAATTAACCCAGAATTCTTATCTATGTTTAGCCACGTGGCTTGGTACCTTTTCTCAATTCTGCCTTGACATCTTGCTTCCTCTGTGTCTGGCTGGTGACTCCTGACTCAGCCCTTCCTCTTCCCAGAATTCTCCTGTCTGCTCACCCTGCCTGGCGACTGGCCAATCAGCATTTTATTTATCAACCAATCAGAGCAACCAATCATTCACAGCATGCAGAATGATATCCCACAGCAGGCTGTTGTCTTTTGAAGTCTTTCTCCTTTCTGAAGGAAAATTGAGGGGGAATGGATCTGGGGGAGAAGGGAGGTGGGGGAAGAGCTGTAAGGAGTCAAGGTAGGGGAAACTGTGGTCTTAATGTATTGTATGAAGGAATCTATTTTCAATTAAAACAGGAAAATTACACCATATTCATGGAACATACACACACACTCACTCACACACACACACACATCCCTTCACTAAGACATTTTGAAATGTCAATTTTGATAGCACAATGAATTTCATTCTGCACCTAAGAAATTACCCTAGTTTGTATTGGGAACCAGTCAGATGAGATGATAATGTGAATTTTCATGAGTATTCTGATAGCTAAGTTGAACTTTTAAACACAGAGCTCATACCCACACTTTATCCTTGCTGACCACCATCTCCATTCCACTGCATTCCACAGGCAGGTCACCCATATCTACTTCAAGTATGAGTAAATATAAAATGGCATGTTATCACCCTTTCTCTAGACACTTTCCTATATACCTCTCCTACTGAACATGGGTCTCCCCTTGACACCCTCCTATACCCATATCCTGAGGGACATGATCTTTCCTGAGACATGATCTTTCCTATACATATATCCTATGGATGGTGGATCTTTCTCTAAGCACCTTCCTATGTCCAAAACCTATAAACATGAACATTTCTCCCTGGGCAAATATGAAAAGACCAGGCTTTTAAGATGTAAGTTGGCTAAATAGCTGAAGTCGGGAGAAATTTCCTCACATTAAGATTTATTGGATTGTGAATAATCTCTCTGGGGAAGCGCCAATAGCCCCATCAGTGGCGTTATTTAATTAAAACTATTCTAAAATAAGTACAGGAGATGTTGCTCCAGGGACTAATTTTGCAATGACCCCAGAAGGATCGACTTGATGGTCTTAAAATTGTTAACAGTTTCAAAACCTTTAACGTCTTTGGAAACAGTTTCCCGCCATTTTCATGAAGAAAGGGATAGATTGTTCTACTTCTAATCACCACTCCCTATAAAGCCAAACAAAAACAAAGGCCAGCAACAAAAAATACAGTTTACAAACCTAGTTGTTTCTTATAATCTCTAAATGATATCCCCACTGGCAGCATCAGCTCAGAGAAAATTCTCAGAAGATTCTCTCAAGCCAGCCCTGGAGCCAAGAGTTTTATTTCTCCTACCTTCTTCAGTTACTTATTTTCTTGTTTGATTCCTTGTTTGTAGATTCAAAATTCAATGCTTTCATTTTATAAAATGAAAACTAAGATTTTGCTTCCAGTTAGCACTCTAACTAATCTATAGGTATATTCCTATAATCATCATTTATAATCTATGCACTAATTCTACAGAGAACAATGCTTGCTCTCTGTAGCTTTTGACCTTTGATAAGGAAAAAAAAAAAGAAAAACCTTAAACAACTTAAACAACAATGAAGCCCAGCAAGTCTTAGGTAGCCTTGACCTGTGGACTGAATGTGTTCCATGATGATGCTAATAAGTACCAAAGACTGATGGAAGAGTACCAGCTATTATTACTCATGAATGAGGCCTTGTCCCCTACACATACCAGCACCCACATAACCCAACACCCTAACCCCTGCTCTGTAGAGGAAACATGTTCCAGACTTTGTGGTTAGCAGCTTCTTTCAGACTGGGTAAAGAGTAGCTATAGTAAGGACTAGTGGAAGAATTGTGGATTTGCTCGACCTTTGAGAATTTAAAGAATTAAGATAAAGATCTGAACAATTTCCAGTAACCTTTGTAGCAAGAGGCTATGACATTTTTTCTTAGTGGCCTTCTTAGCAGCTGTAGAATATCCTTTGACATTCAGAATGCCCTTGGCCTTTCACACCAAGTCTCCACCTTCATCACTTTGTACCTGTCAGTACTACACAAGGTAGAGTTATGTTTATGCATTTTTCTTTCTTTGTTTATTCTGGATAAACAAAACAAAAGCTGAAATAAAAGTGTGATAATATATTAAGAAGGATTACAAAAGAAAGTCCACCTACTGAAAAAAGACAAGCTATTAATTTCAAACCAGGATAAACTACATGCAGAGCCACGGATTTTTATCTTCCAAATCACTGAACATTACCTAGAATATTTTAAGTTCTTAGTAAAGACTTGGTGGATGAGTTAATGGATTGAGTTCACTCTCCCATATCAGCAAATCTATTTCTGGAAACTGGATCTAGGACACTCTCCCCTTTCCACCTTTGAATCCTTGCATCACCAACCCTAAGGGAAAAAGAAACAATACTATCCCCACTTGATAAGGAGGTCAGCATTATCTTTAGAAGCTATTTTACGAACTCTGGGGCCTCCAATCTCTAAGGCACTGTTAACTGTCAATACACATGCATGAACCTTTTATCTGCTAGCACCTGGGCAAAGAGTGCTAGACTAGCAGGGAGTAAGAATATGAGACTATGGAAAGGGGTGTGAAAGACATGTGCATCCTTATCCCACCCAAAATGAATGGAACTCTTTAAAGGGACACAGTGAGGAGCAACTCAGTGTTCAATCTGAGATAAGTGCGCTGGAATATGAACACCACAGCCATGTGATACAACTGACCAAAACATCTATGCAGGTGCAGCAAGAAAGATAACTGTGAGTCCCACTGTCTGCTGCCCCCAAACCAGTGATCCATTTTCCCTGCTTCATCCTTCTTTTCACAGCCCGGCCTCTCTCCCTCCTTTCCCTATAACTTCCATGTCTGTACATAATGTCTCCACACACTTCAATGTGCCCTTGCTCCAAGTTATGTCCTAAGTCTTCTGCTCCTACTCACTGATACTTTGTTAATTCTTTTTCACATGTACTGGATGACAAAATAACATCAAAGTTGACATGTTCAATCTTGAACTGCTTTTCTACTCCACTGTTCCATAATGTTGAGTGACAGGTGCTCAGAGTCTATGTTACAACCCAGGGCACCAGAATTATGTCCTTTCTGACAAGCCCAATCTGGTCCCCCAATTCTCCGTCCTTTTTAACTAAAGTTAACATTTTCCTGTTCTTAGATCATAAAAAAAAAAAAAAATTGAGGGCATTCTTGAAGCTTCCTTCTCTTTAATATTCAGGCCAAATAAGAGTGGAGCTTTCATACCTACCTTAGGAAGGTATATTTGAGCTGCTCAAATACTGCAATTAAATATTTCCATCATTTTCCTAGAAATTCAGCATGTTTGAAAGAAATGCTATAATATAGTTTTGAGAAATAGTAAATAAAAATCCATATGAATATCACTATAACAATGAATATAAAAGACTCTGGTGGTCACTGCTGATTCTGTATTCTTCTTGATCATGCTTTAGAACTCCTTGTTCATTGTAGCCTTATTTTGTTGTTCTTATTTATATGTCAATCAACCATGTTTTGCTGAGTTTTTGCATGCCTATACAATGTAAAAGACAGGAACCACACCCAAAGTCATCTATGGTTTGCTTCCTTCCCTTGGTGTGATCTTGGTGAGATTCATCTCTGTTGGTGAGTATAGTGGCGGTCCCTCCTTTCTCAGGAATGCAGTTTCCTCCTTCATGAGTGAGCCATGTGTATTTGCTTATCCTACTCATGAACCTCTGGATGGTTCCCAAATATTGCTCCTATCATCACTATTACTATAAACATGGATTTTCTGACACATGTGCACAGTCAATAGAATATCAAAGAGAGCAGAATTATTATATCACAGAATATGTATTTCCTTAACCAGCTAATGTATCATATTCCAAAACAGGTCTGATGGTTCCTCTCTCTCTCCTTTCTCCTTCATTTGGGAACCAGAAAATGTTTTTTTTCTGTGTGGCTGAGTATTCAAACATATTACAGGAGACATTTGATTGCTTCATACAAAGAGGATATCTAGTAAAACTTGGGCAGGACATTGCAGTGGGTCACCATCTAGCAGGTAGGGAGTTATTTAACTAGAAATATGTTTTATTTCACTGACCACTAAGGCCAGAGATACTAGGTAAGCAATCTGTTCCCCAAGACTTCCAACATAGACTCTGCTACCAAAGAGCACTTTGAAATGTTATTGCCTAAGTCACCTCAATATATTTTACCATGAATTGTGAAAATAATACAGCCAATTTTATCTATTTAATTTTATTGGTAATTAAGAAATCCCTACTTTAAAGCTAGCAAACATTTTTAAAGTCTTTTCTACTAACACTGTCACTTATCCAGAATAAGATCTCCAACTAGCTCAATATTAGGCTAAAAGACTATGGAAAGGAGGAAGAAATAAAGCACAAAGGAACTTTTTAGGTATATATACAATGGTCATGTCTCATCCTTGTAAGACCTAGAGATTCATGTCTCCCCAGATATTACTTAACATCAACCTGTGGTGCTATACCATGAGACACATACAGAGCTGGAGGCCTTGGAAAGGCTAGAAGACTTTACAATGCATGGCATCCCCATCATGGGGATCCTGAAGGTGATGTCCACATCCAAGTGTACAGTGGGGAAGAATCAGGAAATCTAAGACACTGAAAGAAGATCCTTCTTCCATAGAGAGTTACTAATGAAGAGCAGAAATCAGTGTTAATGATAAGCATGTAGCATCACTCCTTCCCATGAAGTTCTGACAATGTCATACACATTATGATTTCTGATTTTTAAGTTTGTTTTTCTTTTAATATTAAATAGATCAACTCCTTTATTTTAGAATTCTGACAATCTATTATGCACATTAGAATTTCTGCATTGTTAAGTTTGATATTTTTAGTGTTAAATAGATCAACTCTATCTTTATATTATTTAAAATACAGTATTTGTAAATCTTGGTAAGTTGTGAATAAAGCATAAAAGGAACTTTTTATGATACTGACACACTACCTACTGTGCTACTGAGGCTCCTTATAAGGAGCTTTTTAGATACATTCTAAGGCAAATTTTAAAATACAACAAATATTTAGTTTCACCATTATCATAAAACAAATACCCTTGCAAATCTCAGAATAAGGTAGACCATATGCCTTAGCCCACTACATCAATATGCTCTTTAAAGTTAAAAATCATTATTTTTTAAAACAACAAAACATGTCTCAGGATTTCACCATGAGAGACACTTGAGGAAATGAAGAACCACCATTCCATTTCAAAGCCCCCAGAGTCTCTCCTTCACTGACCTAGAAAAAGTAAAGGGGGCAGCAAATCTGAGCGATATAATGGAGGAAAAAACTCCCCAAACTCTTCCAAAACTCATGCTACAAATCCTCCATTGATCCAACAATGGTCTGACAGTTTAGCTCCACGTTCCACACTAAACATTCAGAGATGTCTAGATCTTCTCTTCTATGACACATATCAAAATGCCTGATGTAGGAGATAAACTATAAACCCTGACACCACAAGCCAAGAAGGGGCACTCCTTTCCTTTCAGCCCTGACAGCTGAAGCCACTCGTGAAATATATCACCCTAATTCAAGGCCCATATCACTTCTGTTTCCGGAAATATGGGTCAAAGTGGATTTTATACTTAGGACTAGCAGAGAGCACTAAACAGGTGCCAGTGTATGGTGGCAAACAGGTTCCTTAGTGGTATAACAAATCCTTTAATAAATAAGTGCCCAAAGATATATTAATTAACACTTCATAACAAAATTAGTCAAGATTAGCTATACCCAAGAGGGAAAAAACCTACATGTGTAAAGTGTCATTTCTTCCTAATCATTTCTTATTCCTCTTGTACCATGATCATTGTTGTTTTTTTAAAAATATTCATCACTTTAATTTAAAAAAAAAAGGCTCTGCTTCAGATGGTACAACACATCCTCCTTTGTGTATCCATGGGGCGTGACTTGAGAGCCACAGGACAGGAAACTACAATTCCAAACCCTTCCCTTTTCACTGTTATCTGAAAAGTCTGTGAATATTTTTTGTATCAAAAATAGAAAAAAATCAGTAATACTAATAGTAATAATACCCTATTCTCTAATGACCATGGACCAAACTCTTTAAATATATTATCCCTAAACATTCAACAAGGAAATTATTATTATTGTCTTCACTTGTTGTTCAGATTGAGAGGGGGTGAGCCACTAACACGAGATTTTATGGAAAATGATGGCTTTAAAACCCAGACTCTTTTGATATACCATACCTAGTCTAAGTGGCCATATGAGAAGAATCAAAGCATAGTCACCATCCTACTTAATATAAATCATTATTCTCTTTCTGGTGCAATGTCTCTCGGTTTCTAAAGAAAGTAGATAGGTTGGAGATGGAGTCTGTCTTCAACTTTGCTCAGAATTTGCTAATAAATTCAGATTAAGTTATGCAAAAAAGATCCTAGATATCCAGGGGCTGAAATTAGTGCCAAATGCTCAGCAAAAAGAAATGGTCCCACACAATGCTGAGATAAGCTTTGAAAAAAGGGATTGGCTCTGAATCTTCATGTCAGCAACATCACTTGAATCAAGCCTCATGTCATCAAAAAGACTACGTAAATCTGTGCTTCTTCCCACATCACTGAAACCCATGAGACACCTCCACTCAGAAATGACAGCAATTAAGAAAAATGGGATTGGTTTACGTTAGTCTTTGAGGAAAAATAACCTCAAAGAATCTAGAAATGGAACAGGAAAAAGAACAGAATAATGCTTTAAGCTTTTAGTTGGATTTCTTAGAATTAAACATTTTAAGTAAAAAAAAAAAAAAAAAAGAGAGAGAGAGAGAGAAAATAAAGTTTTTCCTTACCTGACTGGACCACCTTTATCTTCTTTTCCCAAGATCCATGTGGGAAAGTATGAAACAAGCATGAGTAGGTGCCGGTGTCTTCTTCAGAGGCATTGTGAAAGGAAAGGCTCATATTGTGGAGCCCCTCTGTTGAGTTCAGAAAGTGCACTTTATGGCGGTAGTTACGCTGTATAAGCACAGGATGGCTAGGGTTGTAAATAGCTATGGTCACTTTTTCTGTGCCATTGATCTTGCTCCACTCCACCTGGGTTAAGTTATCCGTAAATGAATACACACATTCCAGAGTCATAGTCTCAGAGAGCTGAACAGCTGTGTCCCAAAAGGTCTCTTCACACAGTGCTAAAATACACATCACATAAACTGAGTTATATGCAATCATGAAGAACCAAATAGATAAATTTTATAAAACTTAACAAATAGTCTGATAAATTCATAGTAAAGCCTGACAATTTCATCTACAAAATTGGCTTTTGTAAATTTTAGTATTTCTGAACAAGTGAGAAATTACCTAAGGGAATCTGCACATCACACTCAGACACCAAAAACACAACAGAACTTTTAAATGAAGACATAGGATTGTCTTTACCTTTGTGCACATGAAGAATAGCCAAAAGCAAAGTAAGATAAGCCATCTCTGGAAACAGTTCAGAAGGCTAGCCTGCATAAAAAAAAAATAATGTGTATGATGTTATATTCACAACTCAACATGAAGCGCTGTTTCCTTCCTCTCAGATGTTATCAGCTGCATCTTTTTCTCTGAAGTATGAGCACAGGAAAAGTTTTAACTTCAAAAGCAGCTTTGCTCTTATACAGGGATGGGTAAAGTGCAGTTACTTCTTTGTCAGTTAGTTTACTTTCAAGAAATAATTTTCAAGAAAGATGCTTTCAGTTGACAAATGTTTACTGAGTATATCCTGTGTCAGGTTCAGCTCTATGCAACAAGAACATACAAAAACACATCTTAAAAATAGCATCCTGTGCCATTTTCTTAGGAAGAGAATGATGCAACACTGAAGGTGTACTAGATATAGTAGGTTGAAGGTGGCAAGTACCTGAAGAAAAGTGAAGCATACAAGAAAGTCGAGCTCTTTTGATATAGGCTGGTCCAGGAACTCCTCACTGAGAACGTGAATGGGGGTGAGTACTAGATGTTGACTGGATGAGCCTGCATAGCAGACAGCCACACATGTGGCCTTCTTTGGCTGCATCTCCTGACTAGACTTGAGCATACACATACAAAGAATGAACCTCTAGCTACAAGAAAATGGTGGTCCACAACACATACAAATATGCCATTGTATCTGATTTTTTTTTACTTTATTTAAAATAATTATGTAGTGCTAAGAAATTAGACATTCCAGACAAGTCCCCTTGGAGGCTGCACATTATGTAACTATGTTATACCATCAAAATGGAATTGATTTCTAAGATTCATCATTTCTCTTTTCTTTCTCTTATAAAAACAATTCAGGGATGTGGCAAGATAGTTTAGCCAATGCAGGTTATTGCTACATAGGCCTGAGAACCTGAATTAGATCCCCAGAATCCACATAAAGGTATGAGATAGAACTAACTCCACAAAGTTATGCTTCGACCAACACAGGTATACTGTGGCACCTAAACCCACACACACACACAAACATACACACACACAAACATACACACACAACATACACACACACAAACACACACACAACATACACACACACAAACATACACACACATACACACAAACATGCACACACACAAACATACACACACACACAACCATACACACACACACAACCATACACACACACACAAACACATATACACACAAACATAAACGCACACATACACACACACATACACACACACATACACAAACATACACACACATACACACACAAACATGCACACACACAAACATACACACACACACACACAAACACACATGCACACACAAACACAAACAATTATAATATGAATGACTAATACATTTAAAATAAAATAGCAATTCTAATTCTTAAAACTTTATGGGGGGCATTTCAACATGATAATATAAAAAAATCAAAATTATACCTTTATAAAAAGAATTGTATTGCCATTGCCCCCATTAGCAGAGCTAGGATGCAATATGTACATTGTAAATGAGGTCAGTCCTCATTCTCAGTGTGAACTTGATGTTCTCTGAAAACATTCCCCCATTAGATACTCAGGTTGAGTAGTTGATGCCCACTGATAATCTTTTATATTGAATCACATTTGAAGTACAAAGGCAAAAGTGTATTTCACCTTTTATTTTAACAACAAATATTACTTCATTTGGTGCTGTGGATATCACTCTGTATAAATAAAATGCTGATTGGCCAGTAGCCAGGCAAGAAGTATAGGCAGGACAAGCAGAGAAGAGAATTCTGGGAACAGGAAGGCTGAGGCTGAGGCAGAGACGCTGCCAGCTGCTGTGATAAGAAGCAACATGTTAAGATACCAGTGAGCCACGAGCCACGTGGCAACTTATAGATTAGTAGAAATGGGCTAATGTAAGATAGAAGAACTAGATAGCAAGAAGCCTGCCATGGCCATACAGTTTGTAAGCAATATAAGTCTCTGTGTGTTTACTTAGTTGGGTCTAAGTGGCTGTGGGACTGGCAGGTGAGAGAGATTTGGCCTGACTGTGGGCCAGGCAGGACTGGAGAAATCTCCAGCTACAATTTGGTTTCATGACAATCAAAAAAGGAAACAGTACATTTTAATATATTTGGAGAATATTTCATATAAAATATGAGGAAATAAAGATGTGTCCACATGGGGCATGTTCAGGAAATGATATAAGTACAGAGTATGGATGGGCTGATAGTATGATTGGGAGATATATGTGACTATAATAGAGAAGTATGTTACAGTCTAAGGGATTCCAAGGGTTGAAAAATATTGAACAAACATACAAATAAATACTTATTTGCAAAATACCTGTCATGTTATGATGAAAGAAGTTCACAAGGGTGTTCTGAAGACCAAGTATCCAGGACTGACAACCCAGCAGATTTCTATAGGAAGGGTGACTGGGGAAAGACTTGCCCACCTATGTAATGAAATCTATAGATCCAGGAGCACTAGCCACGTGGGCACTGAGATCAGGTGCAGGAATGAGCAGCTAATGCAGACATGAGAACAGGTGCACCTAGCCAGGAACTGGGGATTTTCAATGCTGTTGTATCTGTGGATAGTAGAGAGGAAATAGACAGGAAATGGTGGGAGGTGACACTTTATAGACAAATGGGGTAAGGTTTTGTTTGTTCTTATAGACTCTGGGTGGTTGCTTTGAATTAATAGAAGGATAACTAAATGTCACCCACTTCCTTTTTCATGATTCATGGGAAATTTGACTTTGAGTGTCCACTCCTTTCTCTATACCACAAGATAATGAATCTAAGCAGTTCTACTTGGTTGAACTGAGAGTTTGGAAAAGACAGCCGAAGCCTGAGCTGACCCAATGAGCACAGGAGATTATTTACATTCTATGCCAGAAAAAGGTTTTCTCTTTCCTCCACTCCCTGAATGTAAACAAGAAAGAATGTTGTGTGGTCACTACACTACCCCAGGTAGCTATCTAGAAAATCAATCTGAAAATAATTGTCAGAAGATGGAACAAACTTGTATCTAGAATCACTGAGCCACTGAATCCAACAACTATGGTGTAGAGTATATGGTGAGATATATTACATTTTGTAAGAAGTCTTTATTACTTCTGTCCATATATATCTAAACTAGTACAATTTTTTTTCCTGACTGTGCTATGAAGATAAGATTGTGAATGAGCAATTGCAGACATCCAACTTTTAGAACATCTTTACCAACATGAAAACAACATAAAATGGTACCCAGGACTCAGATGATTTCCTGCAGGTGACATGATTTAGCTAGCGTCCAAGAGATGACCTGTTATCTCAAAGATACGGCAATAATAGGCATCTATAACTTCACATCATCTAGGCTGAATCCAGTCAGGAAAATATATCTCAAGATTCAGTAGAAGGTACTTTCACAAAAATAAATGGCTAGAGAAGTTTGTAGATAATATAAATATAATAAAACAGATGAGGTGAGAAAATAACTCAAACAGAAGCTTTGAAAAGGATCTGTTCCTGTATTAACCATTAAAGCATCCAGGAAGAGGGCTGCCCACTATGGAGGTTGCTGGTTAAAGCTAGAACTTTGAATGATCTGAAGCTCATCAAGAGATATTGGAAAAGGTCAAGAAATGAATCCATCAGGGGGAAGGGGGTGGAGGACAAATAAGGAAACTGATGATCCAAAATTTTAAACTGCCACTTGTGAAAGATGCTTAAGAAACACTCACAGCTAACATCATACTCAAGGGGGGAAGTCCCTCTGAGAGTAAGAGCAAGACAAAGGTGCTTGCTTTCACTCCTGCTATTCATATTGCTCTCCGGGCTTTACACAGCAAATAAGAAAGAAGAAATAAAAGGTCTCTACATAGCCAAGGAAGAAGTTATCCCGTCCCCTGCACAGTAACTGCATGATTTTGTATAGTAGCAGACTGAAACATCTACCCAATACTATTTAAATAACAAAGAAAAATTGGATAATACTAAATGAACAGATGAAACTCTTTTATATCTGTTATTTACTAACAATAAATTACATGAAAAGGAAGTTTAAAAAACAATTCTATTTATAGTCCAAAAAGTAGACAACATCTGAATAAATTTAACCGAGTAGATGAATTAACACTTTACAATGAAAATACCAAACATTGCTAGTTTTTAAAAGAAGGCCTAAAAATGAAAAGGCATGTGTAAAAAATGTATCTAGAATATATCCATGTTCATAAAATGGGAATTTTAAGCAATACTTAATAAAATTTAAGTGGTCTTTTGTTAAAAATAGAAAAATCTGATGTAGCTAGAGTTTTCCTGCCTTGCCCACAGTCAGGACAAATCTTTATCACCCGCCAGTCCCACAGCCGCTCAGACCCAACCAAGTAAACACAGAGACTTATATTGCTTACAAACTGTATGGCCATGGCAGGCTTCTTGCTAACTGTTCTTATAGCTTAAATTAATCCATTTCCAGAAATCTACACCTTGCCAGGTGGCTCATGGCTTTCCGGCATCTTCACATGCTGCTTGTCATGGCGGTGGCTGACAGTGACTCCTTCTGCCTTCCTGTTCTTTCTTTTCTCCTCTCTGTTAGTCCCACCTATACTTCCTGCCTAGCCACTGGCCAATCAGTGTTTTATTTATTGACCAATCAGAGCAATTTGACATACAGACCATCCCACAGCAATCTGATCCTAAAATTCATACAGCATTGTGATGGCCCCTGAACAACCAACATTTGCCTAAAAACAAAAGGCTGGGTGATTGGTACATCCCCCTTTTAAAGCTTAGTACAAAGCTAATAGTCAAAACCTTGATATTGGCATAAGGACAGACACAAACAAATGGGATACAAGTGATAATCAAAATCAGGGCATTTGGGAGGTGGTATAGAAACCTATCCATTGGAAACTTTCTAAGATATATGAAGGCCATACTAATGAAGTCTTGAAATAATGAGAAAGACAGAGTTCCCACTGACGATCGTTTATTAACAAGGTTCTAGTAGCAGGACTGGGTTGCATCCAATTGATTTGTTGGCCAAAGGGGTCCCATGGAAATTCTCAAACAACCAAGGAAATCGCCAGGATAAGAGATTGCTCTCTGCAAATGGGTAGCAAAACCTCATTGCTAAGGACAACACACACACAACCCATTGAACATGGAGTTGTCAAGTTGGTGACTGCAAAGAACCTTCACTGCCATTTGTGTCTTTGGTCTGGGGAGATACTCTGCAGGCTAAGAAAAGAGAAACATAAACACCAACCCAGCCACAAAACCTTTGATCTACAACCTGCCCTGCCTGGAAAATATGCTAGGGCAACGATGGTACAAGATTTAGGGGAGTAACCAGCTAATGCCTGATTCGACTTAAGACCCACTGCATAAGAAGGAACTCTGATCCAGCCCAGCTTGGATGACCAATAACCAGAGACCAGATAGCCGAGAGACCTAGAGTAAAAGAAAATATTGTTTGGGGGTGTTTTTAGTAACAATAAAATGATTCTTAATAATATGCTATATTCATATACCAGTACCTTGTTCAACCATCATTATAAAAGCTTCCTCCTGCAGCAGATGGGAACAAATACAGAGACTCATGGTCAGACATTATGAGAGAGAGAGAGAGAGAGAGAGAGAGAGAGAGAGAGAGAGAGAGAGAGAATGGGATGTTTCCATCAAATTCCTCCCTCAGAGCCCTCTAAAAGAGGCAGAAAAATGTAAGAACCAGAGGAGATAAAGAACCTCAATGAGAGAACAATGCCCTCTAAATGAACTGAGCAAAGCTCATATGAACTCACAGCGACTGAGGCAGCAAGCACAGGACCCACATTGATCTGTACCAGGTCCTCTGTGTATATATTACAGCTTTCAGTTTGGTACTTTTATGGGACTCCAGAGTGAATGAATAACTGCATTTCTGATTTTTGTGCCTTCTCTTGGGGCTCTTTTCCTTCTATTGATTTTGCCTTGTCCAACTTAGATGTGTTATTTTTTTGTTTTGTCTTATTATATTTTATTTTATTATTAAAAAATTGAAAACTTCAAAAAAAACTTAAGTAACACATCTATAGTCAATTGTCGACATTCAACAATGAATTAAGACAAGTCAGTGGGAGAAAATACAGTCTTCAATGATGCTACAACAACTGACGGCCACATGAAGTTAGATTTGTGCTTATCATCACACACAAGAATGATATCAAATGAACTGACCTAAATATACAACTACATGGCCATGGAATTGACTATGGGTTATTAGATATGACACCAAAAGTATGAACAACAAAAGGAAAAGTAAATGGAGACTCACCAAAATCAACAATTTTGTGTATCAAGAGAGATGTCAAGAAGTTAAAAAACCAGGCCAATAAAATGGAAGAAAATGCTTGTGAATTAAATATCTGACTGGTAATTTACAAAATATATAACTAAGCTTTAAAATGGGCAAAGTACTTCAAGAGACATTTCTTCAAAGAAGATGTCCAACAAACACATTAAAGGGTATTCAACATCATTAGTTATAAGGTCAATGCAGCTAAAAACCACATTGAGAAATCACTTTATAGTCAGTTAAGTGGCCATCATAAAAAAAGAGAAGATGCAATCATGCTGTGAATAAATTGAAACTTTTGTGTATTACTAAAAGGGATACAAAATGTTGAAGCTGCTGTGGAAAGTAATTTGCCATGCCTCAAACAGGATCACAGGATGTGACAATTTCACTCCTAGAAATGCAGCCCATGGTATTAAAAACAGATGCTAAATACTCATTCACACATCATTGTTCATAGCAGCATTGTTCATAAGAACTAGAATATGAAAACAACCTGAATATCTATCATATGCATGGGATAAACAAATTCAATATAACCATAGAAGGAGATATTATTCTGCCACAACAAGAAATAAGCATTGATTTGTGCCATGATATGAATGGTTATGGAAAATAAATAAAACAGTGTAGGCACAAGTGGTCACCAGAGTGGGTAAACGTGTAATATAAGATACACAAAGCAGACTAGTGTTTGCAAAGGCTGGCAGAATAATACAATGGGGAGCGGCTGCTTAACTTATAAAGTTTCCTTGAAGAATGATTAAAAAAAAAGTTTTGGAGTGGATAAGAGGTAGTTACTGGGGCTGGAGAAAGGGTTCAGTGACAAAGCGCAATGGCTGCTCTTCTAGAGGACCAAGGTTCAATTCCCAGAACCAACAGGGAGGCCCACAACCATTTGTAACTCCAGTTCCAGGTGATCTAATGCCATCTTCTGACCTCTGTGGGCACTGTGCACATGTAGTGCACAAACAGATTCAAACACTCATACCTACAAAATAAAAATCACATCTCCCAAAAGTGAAATGTTTATCATAGAGCATTGTGAATCTCTTAGACACATCTTAAGCAAACACTTAAAAATGGTTACTTTTATATAAATCTCACTATAATAAAACAAACACTGCTACAATTAAGATTGCAACTGTAACCTTCGTACTCCCAACTGCAGAATCCAATACAGTTTGCTGTCTGTCATTTATTTATTATTACTTGATCCTCCAACTACCTACCCTGTTCTAATGTGGTGCACATTAATTTCCTAGGACATTGCAAGAACAGAGCCCAGTGACATGCTACACCACACACTTGTGACAACAGTTAGAAATAAATAGTAAAAAGATCAGAAGCTGGAGAGATGGTTCAGCAGTTAATAGCTCTGGCTGCCCTTCCAGAGGACCTGGGTTCAATTCCCAGCACCTACATGGCTTCTCACAACTGTCTGTAGCTCCAGTTCAAAGGTATCCGACACACCTATACAGACATACTTATAGGCAAAGGACCAATGTACATGAAATAAAAACATAAACAAATCATTAAAAGATCACAGTCCAGGTTGTCAATTAAGGCTTTGAGAGATTAAAACATAAATGCCTGCTAAATGAACGTGTGTGTGTGTGTGTGTGTGTGTGTGTGTGTGTGTGTGTGTGTGTGTGTGTGTGGCGGGGGGGGGGTCAGGAAAGGAAAGGGGTCAGGATTATGTAATGTGGAATGATATAAAAAAAATCAGATAAAGTGACTGTGTATTCTTACAAATCTAAATGGAATTAGATGCGATGTGACTTCCTCCACACTCGGTGACTTACAAACAGAATGGAAAGAAATTTCCTCTCTAGGAGTAATAGACTAGGTTTGTGGGAGCAACATTGATATTAACTAATTGATAACAACGTATAGTTAATTCCCAAGTCATCCAATGACAGTTCACCCGACAGGAGAGCTCAGATGCACTCGTATTCAGAAATCTAAGCACCTAGAGGTCACAGATTCATTTGCAAAGGTACCAATGGACTTGCAGTTGAAGATAAAAGTTTGGCTGGTACCGATTTGCTGGGGACAAGCCCTATTTATCAACATCTTACTAGAGAAAAATAGAGATTGCAACTGGGCTATTTATGTGATATTGGCAGTCATTTTTCACATGATTTATGGAGGGGTTTTGGCTTGAGAAGTTTTTTCTAATAGAGCTGCCTGTGCAAAGGAGCTTTGTCCTGGAGAAAGCCATTAATCAACATATTCCTGGATTTTTCAACTATTTAAAACATCACAGCAAGGCACATGAGCAGGGGTCTATCCTCAGAGCTTTCTTGTATGGCTCTGGTGAGCATCTTCAGATACATTCTTTCTAGCCACACAGGCAGGCCCCTCTCCATTTCTTTGATTTCATTGCATCTGAAATCTGTGATATATTGTAATTCCTAAATGTTTCTACCACTTAACATTGAGAGGATTCTTATCTTTTTTGATTACTCCAAAGGCACCTTTCCCCCACAAACTCACGCTGTCACACTCTATGATCGCTCTCTTCTCTTACTCAAACCACGGGAAAGCAGAGGAGAGCAATGCTACTCTGAAATTCATGACCCTTATTGGGAAGATCACAGATATGAGATCTTTGTTTCAGTTCTTGTTCTCAAAGGCAAAAGATGTTTGCATGCTGGGACACTGTAGCTTAGCTGTTTGGGGGCTGGGAACTCCAGGTAGATTCCATAGAAACAGGATGGCCTTGGTTTCTACTCAAACCCAGTGAACCTCCTCTAGGGAGTCTTCATCAGTTTAGAAGTTGGGATCTTCTCTGCAACATGGCTCCCTTAGAATCTCAACAGCTATAATCTTGATCCTATAGTTAAACTGTCACTAAGTGACTGACACCCCGCCCCCATTCAGAATCCTCAGTTTGCCTTCAGCAGTGATCTGGGGCAGCCATACATGGTGGCCCATGAGGCCATCCAGCCCACTGTTTGGTTTCTATAAAAGTTAGCTGGATCACAGCCCTTCTCATCTGCTGAGTTGTTGACTGTGGCTATTTTTTGCTACAGTCCTCCACAGGAAAAGTTTGCCAACGTTTTCATACTATGAAAATTCTTCAGATAGCAGACACTGGTTATGTTCACCCCACTCAAACTTTCTTAAGGAAGACTAAATGTGATAGCTCAGACACTTATAAAGTCATATCAATTTTCTTATGCTAAGAATTGTGTTATGGTAAAAACAACTTTTCCATGAATGGACACAGCAAAGTATTTAAATGTGTCATTTTACCAAAACCATACCCATCACTTAAATCACAGGCTTACAAAGCACTGACATTCAAACAATGACAGCTGTTTTTTGTAGTGCTCCTACCCTGCATTATCTACCTGTACCACAGACTTATTGTGGGAAGTGTCAAGTCAGCCACGCCCAGTATTTTATTTGACATATATTAGATATAGTACTGGGTTTCATAGAACATTCTTCATTCAAGTATGTTTGCATTTTCACCAAGTTCCATCACCTTCCTCTCTCCCAATCCTCCTATCCCCTCCCATTCCCACTAAACCCCTTAGCTTCCTAGACAGCATTGGTTCTAATTTCATGTCACATGTACAGATAGGAGTTAATAATTATACATAAAATCTGGAGTCCAATCTTTCTAAGAAGGCACTCACCTTGATGCAAGCAATGCTCTCTGGCTGTAATTCTTGTTGCAGCTACGTTGTATTGTTTAGGACTTCGTAGCCACTGGCCAGCACAGGGAACTTGCCTCTTTCTGGAAATCAGCTCTTCCCTTTTCTTAACACTACAGCCTCCTCAAGTAGCCACTGACACCAAGCATTAGTTCATGGAACAAGTTTTCCTGAAGTCAAGAAGTCTTCTGCATCTAGATGCAACTTGACTGCTTCATCTATCCATACTCATTCCAAACTCAGAGACAGTTCGGAGCCTCTGTGCACTTTTTGTACTCCATTCTAACAGCAAACTGAAACTAAATGCAATTTTTAAACTTGAAGTTCATTTCTTTCTTTTCATTTCCCCATTTCTTCCGCCAATCAAAGAACTGTACCTTCAGTAGTATCTCTAATTCAGGAAGCTTTGTTATCTCAGATCTCTCTCTTCTTTACTATCTGTTCTGTGATAACACACTGCAAAGAACAGAGTTCTGTGGAGATGTCTCAGCTGGTGAAGGGCTTGCTCCACAAACGTGAGGACCTGAGTTCCATCCCCTGCACCAAAGTGAACAACAGGGTGCACAAACACACACCTGCAGTCGCAGCGCCAGGGAAGCAGAGACAAGAGGACCTTTCTGGCCAGTCAAATCCTGTCCTGAGAAGTAAGGCGAGAAGTGATTGAGGAAGATGCCTGACATCAACCTTCAGCCTGAACACATAAGGAATGCAAACTGATGTCAACAAAATTCAGTCCCTATGTATTAGGCAGCATCTTTGTTATTAAATTTCTTAATTACGATATAATTACATCATTCTTTCCTTCCCTGTCTTACCTCCAACCTGTCCCATGCTCCCACTCCTCAAATTGATGGCCTCTTTCTTATTATTGCTACATATAAATATGCATCAATATTTAATTACAACTTACTGTGTCTATTTAGTGTTACTTGTATGTATGTGATTTTAGGGCTGACAACTTCGTATTGTATAAGAAATTGGGGGGGGGCATCATTCCTTGGAGAGTATAATTTTTCCTTCTAAAAGGTGATACGCGGCTGCTGTTTGTCTAGAAGTGAGACCCCCATGAGGTTTTCCCCTTCCATGTTAGCATGTCTAATGATATTATCATTGTTCAGGTCTTGTTTAGACAGCCATGTTGTTGAGGTATCATGAGTATAGCTTCCCTATCATGTCTAGGAAACACAGTCTCTTAGCAGACTTCCTGATCCTCTGGCTCTTACAGTCTTTCCACTCCCTTTTCCATGATGTTTCCCTACTCTTCTCGCAGAAGTTGTACTGTGTGTATAACAGCTGGGGCTAGGATCCCCACAGTCCATCAATCTCTGTATTACGACCCATTGTGGTTTTCTACAATGGCCTGTCTAAAATAAAATTTAAAAAAGCTTATCTGATTGGGGTGATAGATATACCCATCTGTAATCTGAGGACAAGTTTTAGAATGCATTTAGGAATTACAATGATCTAGTGTGGGAGCCCATTCTCAGGTTCCTCGTGACTTTACCCAGCAGGTCCACATGGAGGATGATTAGGACCACGGGCCTGAGTGCAGGTGTCTGAGATAGTCTGCACTTGGCTGTGCTGGGGGAGGAGGTCTTTTGCTCCACCCCTTGGTGTCTCTATAAAAACCCTGGGTCAGAGACAGTCTGGGCCTGTTGGAATAGGTTCCAGGCCCTCTTGAGGCTATCCTGCATTTTCTATCTGTTTATCTCCGCAAGATTCTCCACTATAAATCCTTCTATCTAATATTTCCTGCTGATTGCACTCAAGAAAATTCTGGGGAACTGTGGGGGTGGTGGGTAAACGCCCCACAATCTAGTAAAGTGATGATTTTATTTAAATTTTTTTCATTTTATATGCCAACCACAGTTCCCTCTCTTTTCCCTCCTCCCCCCCCCACTTTCTTCTCACCCCTCCCTCATCCAATCCTCTAAGAAGGTAAGGCCTTCCTTGGGAAGTCAACAAAATCTGGCACATCAAGTTGAGGCAGGACCAAGTTCCTCCCTGCTGCATCAAGGCTGAGCAAGGTATCTCACCATAGAAAATGGGCTCCGAAAAGCCAGTTCATGCACCAGAGATAAATCCTGATCCCAATGTTAGGGGCCCCACAAACAGATCAAGCCACAACTGTCACTCACATTCAGAGGGCCTGGTTTAGTCCCATGCAGGTTCCCCAGCTATCCTAGAGATATCCCACTAGCTTGGGTCAGCTGTCTCTATGGTGATCCCCATCATGATCTTGACCCCCCCCCCTTGCTCATATACTTCCTCCTTCCTCTCTTCAACCAGACTCTAGGAGCTCAGCCTAGTGCTTAGCTGTGTATCTCTGCATCTGCTTCCATCAGTTACTGGATGAAGGTTCTATGATGACAATTAGGGTAGTCATTAATCTGATTACTGGGGAAGGCTAGTTCAGGCACCCTCTCTGCTATTGCTAGGAGTCTTAGCTGGGTCATCCTTGTGGATTCCTGGGAATTTCCCTATCACCAGGTTTCTCCCTAGCCCCATAAGGTCTCGATCTCTCAAGATATCTCTTTCATTGCTCTCCCTCTCGATCCCTCCCCCAACTCTGACATCCCAAGCCACACACCTATGAACACTTGATTTTTGACAAAGAAGCAAAAATTGTAAATGGAAAAGAGAAAACATCTTCAACAAATGGTAGTGGCATAACTGGATGTCAACATGTGGAAGAATGTAAATAGGTCCATATCTATCACCATGCATAAAACTCAAGTCCAGATAGATAAAAGACATCAACATAAATCCAATTGAACTGAACCTGATAGAAGAGAAAGTAGAAAGTAACCTTGAATGCATTGGCACAGGAGACTGCTTCTTAAATATAACACCATTAGCACAGACACTGAGGGCAACAATTAATAAATGGGACCTCCTGAAACTGAAAAGCTTCTTTAAGGCAAAGGATACAGTAAATGAAGACAAAATGACAGTCTACAGAATGGAAAAATATCTTCACCAACGCCACATCTGACAGAGGGCTGAACTCCAAAATATACAAAGAACTAAAAAAACCAGACATTAAAATACCAAACAATCCAATTAAAAAATGAGCTACAGATCAAAAAAGAGAATTCTCAACTGAAGAATCTCAAATGGCCAAAAGACATTCAAAGAATTTCTCAACATCCTTAGCCATCAGGGAAATGGAAATCAAAACAACTCTGAAGTACCATCTTATACCTGTCAGAATGGCTAAGATCAAAAACATTGAAGACAGCTTATGTTGGAGATGATACGGAGTAAGTGGAAACCTCCTCCACTGCTGGTAAGAGTGCAAACTTGTACTGCCCCTTTTGTAAATCAGTATGGCAGCTTCTCAGAGAATTGGGAATCAATCTACCTCAAGACCCAGCAATACCACTTTTGGACATATACCCAAAAGATGCTCAATCATACCACAAGGACACTTGCTCAACAATGATCATAGTAACATTATTTGTAATAGCCAGAATATGAAGCAACCTAGATGCCCCTCAACTGAAGAATGGATAAAGAAAATGTGGCACATATACACAATGGAGTATTACTCAGCAGTAAAAAACAATGACATGATGAGGTTTGCAAGTAAATAGATGGAACTAGAAAAAAATCATCCTGAGTGAGGTAACCCAGACCCAGAAAGACAAACATGGTATGTACTCACTCATAAGTGGATATTAGACACAAAGGATAATCAGGCTACAATCCACAACCCCAGAGGAGCTAGGTAACAAGGAGGCCCCTAAGAAGGATATGCATGGATCGCTCTAGGAAGAGGAAATAGATAAGATAATTCTCTTTAAAGATCCATCACCACACTAGCCCTGGGAAGTTAGCTAGATTTCTAGAATCAGGCGTTTTCCTTCTATTGAGCGTGTCTGAAGTCTACTTAAACAGCCGTTGGTTATCATTACGATAAGAGTGTCATTGTTGCACCTTGAGGAATACATTCTATGTCTTAAGCTGTAAGCCTTGCTCTAGATGGTTTCGATCACCTGGAATGGATGGATGAAGTCAGCACCAAAAAGAGACTGTTATCACCTGTCATTCAAACAAGTATTCCCAGATAGCCTGGACTGTCTTTATTTATTCAGTTTTAATAGTGTGCATGAACAATTTTACAATCAGTTTTTACTTCCTAAGTTTCTAAAGAATGGTGACAATAATTGCCAGTTTGTTCCGTGCTTCTTTCCCCTCCCCCTCAACTTTCCCACCACTAGTCACTACCCTTTTGATCTATGTCTCTGCTGTTAGAAACACAAGCATTCTTGCAAGCCACAAAGGTACTTTTCTAACTAGGCACTCCTACAGGTAGAGCAATGTGCCCAGGTGGTAGCACATGTGGTTACAGCATCTTGCAGGGTGATAGACAGTTTAGTTTCTTGTGGTTAATATTTATATCTAGTAGGGTCTGGGTTCTCATAATCAACTCACCAGCCAAGGCTAGATCAATCCATTCCACATCTGTACTACTCTACCTCCTCTGGGGATATTCCAGGTTTTTCCATTTGTCCTACAGACAACATAACTTGGAGACTTGCTCTTAGTAGTTGGCACTGTTTATCCTTTGTCCTTATGTCTGTCTCCCTTAACTTCTTTCAGTATTGGCACAGTTACTAGAAACGAAGGAACTGTGGGTTTCTAGGATTCTGTTTCATTCTTTGCTCCTAGACTGTTCCCATTAACTCCTGATATCTATTAATAACATTTCTCAAAGACTCTTATGGTTAAATTAATTCCTTCCAGAACAGTTATGCAACTATGTAATATTAAACTTCATGACTTACTGTTACTCACTCATTGAGGCCAGTAATGGCTAGCATGGTGAAGGCTAGAACACGTAGCACCTATGCTCCCAGGGTCATGCCCAGAACCATGTAGTGAACTGTCCACAGGTCTTTGTCAAGTGGGTCAGGGTCTCCAGGGGCTTGTCATGAGGAGAGCCATTCATGCTATTCTCAGTCCTTGTTCCCCAAAGAAGTCATATGGCTCCTGCCAGTCTTAGGAACACTAAAGTATAACAATTTATTGGTTGTTTTGATTAACTAGATTGTGAAGTCTGTTAGTCAAGTCAACTTGAAGGATATGGCTGATGCCTGGGGTCTTGCAAGGTATGAAAATACTGGGAAGGTGGGGTTGCATTTGGAAAAAGAGAAATCATTATAGGGCCAAAATGCCTTGTACATTAATCATGCATCAGGATACAGGGTAGCCTTATGCTGCTAGACTATCTGTATGTCTGAAAGCATGAAGAGGAAATAGAAATGTTATCTGTAACCAAATTTCTAAGTGGTCTTTTTTTTTTCTTTTATTTATTTTATTTTACGATACTATTCAGTTCTACATAACAGCCACAGATTACCTTGTTCTCCCCCTTCCTGCCCCCCTCCCCTTCCCCCAGCCCACCCCCCATTCCCACCACCTCCAGATCAAGGCCACCCCCGAGGACTGAGATCGACCTGATAGACTCAGTCCAGGCAGGTCCAGTCCCCTCCTCCCAGATTGAGCCAAGCGTCCCTGTATAAGTCCCAGGTTTCAAACAGCTATCTCATGCAGTGAGCCCAGGACCTGGTACCACTGCCTAGATGCCTCCCAAAGAGATCAAGCCAATCAACTCTCTCACCTATTCAGAGGGCCTGATCCAGTTGGGGGCCCCTCTAAGCGGTCTTATTAAATAAAAAACACGGAGCCAAATATAGGGTTGAAAGCCTTAGAGATCAGAGAAATAGTGAGAGCCACCAACCAACCTTACTTCACCAGCTCTGCAGCTTCCAAAATGCCACAACTTCCTATCTACCTAGGCTTTTATTGCCTTGCTGTTCTGCCCTCTCATTGGCTCTTAGCCCAGCTACCTTACTTCCTTGTCACTGCCTGTCTGTACAGACCTCTAGGTCTCTATGGTTGGTACTGGGATTAAAGGTGTGTGTCGCCATGCTTGGCTCTGTTCCCTAGTGTGGCCTTGAACACACACACAGACCCTGCCTGCTAAGTGATAGAATTAAGGGCGTGTGCGACTACCACTGCCTGACTTTTGTGTTTTCCTTAAAAATGGCTTGCTATTTCCTCTGACTCCAGGCAAACTTAAATATACAAATAAATTATCACCTCAGTTGTCCTTCATTACACAAGAGTTCTGAGCACCTACTGTGGATCAGAGGTGGCTTTCTGAGACACCCACCCAATTCTCATTATGTCTTGCAGTGCCTCCCTATCCTAGGTGATAGGTAAACAGCGCTGGTTGCCGCATAGAGAGGTCATGGTCATGACAGAACCCAGTGGAAGTTTTTAGAGCTTTATTAGGAAGGAAAAGGGGTGGGGGAGAGAAAGGGGAGCCAGGCCTGAGGGGAGAGAGCAGAGAGCAGAGAACAAAGAGAGAGGATGGGGTCCGCATCAGGCCTTTTTAAAGGTACAGATTGGGTGCCCTCAGTGCCCACTGATGACGTAAGATGCATGACCCTGAGGAGTGAGGGCAGGATCCTAACACTAGGGAAAGTAAGCTTTATTCTCAGCCCTGTTATAAGTGAGGCACTTTTTCCACTTTCATGTTTCACAAGTGTTCTGATAACTCCAAACTTTCATTCTATATCATTTGCACTCACTTCCTATCTCTGTGTCCATATATAAACACACAAGTGCACACATACATACATACACACACACACCACCACCACCACCACCACCACCATCATCCTTGTCTTAGTTAAAGCTTCTATTGCTGCAACAAAACACCATGACCATAAAGCAAGTTGGGGATAGGAACTCAAACAGGGCAGGATACTGGAGGCAGGAGCTGATGCAGAGGCCATGAAGGGTGCTGCTTGCTGTCTTGCTCACCTTGCTTTCTTATAGAACCCAGTACCACCAGCCCAGGGATGGCACCACATGCATGAGCTGGGCCCTCCCCCATTGATCACTAATTGAGAAAATGCCTTACGGTTGGATCTCATGAAGGCATTTCCTCAACTGATGCTCCTCCCTCTCTGATGACCCTAGTTTGTATCAAGTTGACACGCAAAACCACCCAGTGTAACTGACCCTTGTCAACTTGACACACAGACACATCACTATTAAACCACAACCCTTCCTTACTTATTCATCCCCAAGATCTCACATTAAAACATTTTTAAAAGTCCCACAGTCTTTACAAATTCTAACACATTAAAATTTTGGTCTCTTCAAAATATCCAATCTCTTTTCAAACCTCAAGTCTTTTATCTGTGGGCTCCTTTAAAAATCAAAACTAAGGCCGGGCGGTGGTGGCGCACGCCTTTAATCCCAGCACTCGGGAGGCAGAGCCAGGCGGATCTCTGTGAGTTCGAGGCCAGCCTGGGCTACCAAGTGAGCTCCAGGAAAAGCGCAAAGCTACACAGAGAAACCCTGTCTCGAAAAACCAAAAAAAAAAAAAAAAAAAAAAAATCAAAACTAAATAACTTCTTCCAGAGGGAAGAACCAGGGTACCATCACAATCTGAACCAAATAAAATCAAACTCTTACAGTATAAATAACTCAATATCCATATCCAATTGTCTGGGATTCACTCAGAATCTTTTGGACTCCTCCAAAGGGCTTGGGTCACTTCTCCAGCTCTGCCCTGCAGCACACACAGTTCGTCTTCTAGGCTCTGGCTGGCTCCACTACTGCTGCTGTTTGGTGTTGGTATCTCCAAAAATCCTAGGATTTTTCACTGCAACTGGGCTGCACTTTTACCAATAGCCCCTCATAGGCTCTCTTCATGGTGCCAAGCCTTAACTTCTTTGCATGGCCCCTTTGGTTCTGGGCCTTCAACTGCTACTGAGGCTACACCTTCACCAATGGACTCTCCTGGTGCCAAGCCTCACCTGCTCTCCATGACCCCTTTCCTCCCTTCAAAACCAGTACCACGTGGATAATGCTTACACATTACAAAGTCCTGCTGCCAACACGAGGTTTAACTTGGCCGCCTCTGGAACACAGCTTCTCTGTGCTCTCAGCAAACACTTCCCAGAAGATTTCACCCCAGTGATGCTGGTCTCTTCTTAATCACCACTAATTTCTTAGCTCAAGCTGACCAGCATCAATTGTCCCAGCAATGTAAAGGTTTCACTTTAGTTCTTCTGGTATCTTGTTAATCACAGCTGATTCTTAAACCCCAGCTAACCAGAACCACAGAATTTTTTCTTTTCTTTTATTTTTATTAAGAGATTTTCTATTTGTTTTACATATCAACCACAGATTCCCCTGTCCTCCCACCTCCCAGCCTTTCCCTCCCCACCCCCCATTCCCACCTCCTCCAAGGCAAGGTCTCCCCTGGGGAGTCAGCAGAGCCTGGTACATTCAGTTGAGGCAGGTCCAATCCCCTCCTCCCTGTACCAAGGCTGAGCAAAGTGTCTCAGTATAGGTACTAGGTTCCAAAAAAGCCAGCTCATGCACTGAGGACAGGTGCCAGTCCCACTGCCTGGGGGTCCCCTAAACAGTTCAAGCTAAACAACTGTCTCACTTTTCCAGAGGGCCTAGTCCAGTTCCATGGGGGCTCCTCAGCTATTGGATCACAGTTCATGTGTTTCCACTAGTTTGGCTATTTGTCTCTGTACTTTTTCCAATCATGGTCTCAATTCTTGCTCATATGATCTCTCCTCTCTCTTGTCAATTGGACTCTGGAGCTCTGCCTGGGGGTCTTGACCGTGGATCTCTGCATCTGCTTCCATCAGTCACTGGATGAGGGTTCTATCATGAACCCTGTTAGGGTGTTCGGCCATCCGATCACCAGTGTAGGTCAGCTCAGGCACCTTCTTGACCATTGCCTAGTTGTCTATAGTGGAGTCATCTTTGTGGATTCCTGGGGACCTCTCTAGCACTCTGATTCTTCCTATTCTCATGGTGTCTTCATTTATTGTGGTATAGCTTTCCTTACTCTCCCTTCTGTTCCTGATCCAGCTGGGATCTCCCACTCCCCTAAGCTCTCTTTCCCCCAACCCTTGCCCTCCATTACCCCCACAGCCACCCCCAGTTTGTTCATGTAGATCTCATCCATTTCTCTGTTGTTGGGCGATCCCTGTGTCTTTCTTAGTGTCCTCTTTACTAGGTAGCCTCCCTAGAGCTGTGAGTTGCGATCTGGTTATCCTTTGCTTTAAATCTAATATCCACTTATGAGTGAGTACATACCATGTTTGTCTTTGAGTCTGGGTTACCTCACTCAGGATGATACTTTCTAGTTCAATCCATTTGCCTGAAAACCTCATGATGTCATTGTTTTTCTCTGCTGAGTAGTACTCCATTGTGTATATGTACCACATTTTCTTTATCCATTCTTCAGCTGAAGGGCATCTAGGTTGTTTCCAGATTCTGGCTATTACAAATAATGCTGCTATGAACATAGTTGAGCATGTATCCTTGTAGAACCACAGAATTTTAATTCAAAATAACAAACAGGCCTCGTAGAGTCTTTAATCTTCCCTCTGAAATTTCACAAGCCAGGCCTCCATCTTCTGCACTGCTCTCAGCATTCTTATCTTCCAAGTTCCCATAGAACATCCCACAGAGCTTTTAACATTCAACGGCTCTTCTAGATCAAAGTTCCAAAGTCCTTTCACAAACCTCCCCCAAACATGGTCAGGTCTGTCACAGTAATACCCCACTCCCAGGACCAATTTTTCTTAGCTATGGTTTCTATTGCTGCAATAAAACACTGTGACCATAAAGCAAGTTATGGAGGAAAGGCTTAATTTGGCTTACACTTCCACATTTCTGTTCACCACTGAAGGAAGTCAGGACAGGAACCCCTAGAGGCAGGAGCTGCATGGTACAGAGGCCATGGAGAGGTGCTGCTTACTGGCTTGCTCAGCTTGCTTTCTTGTAGAATCCAGGACCACCAGCCCAGGGATGGCACCACCCACAATGGGCTGGCCCCGCCCCCTTGATCACTAATTAAGAAAATGCCTTACAGTTGGATCTCATGGAGGTATTTCCTCGACTGAGGCTCCTCTTTCTCTCCAATTACTCTAGCTTGTGTCAAGTTGACACACAAAACCAGCCAGGAACGCCCTCATGATGATCATATCCTATAACAAGGTATTGATATCATTACTATAGACAGAATCAAGACAGCTAGTTTTTCTTGATGGATCTGTAGTGTTTTAAATGAGAAATGTCTCCAAAGGTTCATGTATTTAAACACTTGGTCCCTGATGGGTGGTACTGTTATGGGATATGATGGAACCTTTACATAGTGGAGCCTTGCTGGAAGAAATACATCACTAGGGGTGGGCTTTGACAGGGTATAGCCTTTGTCCTACTTCTCTCTCTCTCTCTCTCTCTCTCTCTCTCTCTCTCTCTCTCTCTCTCTCTCTCTCTCTCTCTCTCCTCTCTCTCCCCCTCTCTCTCCTTCCTATTTGTACATAAAGATGTGATCAGCCAGATTCCTACTGCCTTCCCTGACATTTATGATTCTATCCTTTTGGAACTGAAAAAACAAACCCCATCTTCCTCAAGCTGCTGTTGGCCATGATGTATTTTCACAGCAATAGAATCATACGTAATAAAGGATATAACTATCAGTAAACAGTTTTGTCAGCTGATTCTTGAAGAATTTTAAATTTTTGTCATATAAAGAGCCCAACAATTAGCTTTATATAATTGCCAAAGAAATGCAAGGCACCCAGTGATGAGGGTCCTAGAAATGTAGAATTATTCCCCCCAACATAAAGCTACATAGTTTTAATCAGCAAATAAGAGGAATATAAGACTGCCACATAACTGGTCATCAGTCAGGAAGCAAACAACAGAAAGCATCCTGAGACAAATGAAACTGCTTCACTCTCAAAGTTCTCCCCGGAAGAACAAATGAAGACAAGGCAGAAAAATCAAACAGAATGAAGATTGGCCACTGCTCATGGAGATAGACAGATTCCACCTTCCAGCATTGTTATGGACCCTTACAAAAGGCATTTCTATCATTTAAAACTAAACAATGCCCTTTGCTGTTACCATCTGTTGACAGAACCAAGAGACACAGTAAAACTCACATCACTAGAGGGGCATCACATTAACTACTCTTTACCTCTTTTCCTAAAAGTTTCCAGGGCACCAACACATTGTTCTAACAAAGTATAAGAGAGGAAAAAAATAAATATTTATCTCATTGTTCACATACAAATTACACCCAGGATAATCTAAATTTATCCTTCTAGAAAAATGGAACTACTGTATAGGAAAACGCCTATTGTAGATATATGTTGTCACTTTCTAATGCATGATAAAACAGTCAACAAGGATAATTACTAAGATAGATAGACACTAAAACCACCGAGTGAATGATGAATAGGAACCTCTACAACGAGAGGAACTGTCGATTTGGCAGTGTCAACGCCCTCTGGCCAACTTCCCTAAAAAAAGTTCAAGCAGATATTGCAGGTTTTCTATTGCAGCACAGGAGGAAGAAAATAGTGCCATTTAGAACGTGATCTTTCCAGCAGACCTGAGCCCAAGTTCATGGAGTTTGAAGAACTAGCAAATACTGTAAACAGAAAACAGGCAGAGGAGAACATTGACCTGCAAAGGAGTGCTGAATTGCCTTGAACAAGCCTCTGTGCCTCCATTACCCATTTATTCTCAGATATGTCCCATGTTCTATATCCTTTCTTTGTGTGTGTGTGTGTGTGTGTGTGTGTGTGTGTGTGTGTGTGATGTATGGGGTGCACATGAACGTGTGGATGCAGAGTCACATGTGTGTGAGTATAGGCAGCTGCCATACCTGCCTGGCTTTTACAAGGGATCTGGGGATATGAACAGCTCTCACACTTGCCAGTGTTTTATCCACTGAGCCACCTCCCAAATTGTTGCATACCTCCTTTTAAAAAAATTCTTTTGAAGTATGAATAGATATAAACAATGTAAGTATTTAATGTATATAACCTCACAGGTTTAGAAACAAGAATATAGTACTCTGGTGAAAGTCCCACCACAGTCAAGGTCATAAATGTACCCAGGACCTCCAAGGATTTCTCATCTCCACCTTTAAAAAACATTGAATACATTTAAACATTGGTGGTAAATTTGAAACCATATATACCTTCTTAGGAAATGTTAACATCTATTAAAGTATGGGTAACTATGGGCACCGCACTGCACAGATCTCCAAAACATATTATACTTCCATGACAATGACTATCCTTTAATCAGATGGTATACTACATCCTTTTAATACACTGTTTCATTTTTTTTGGTTAGATAGATTTACTTCTAAATATTGCAACTAAGAACTGTGACCACTAAATTGACCAAAATTTCAAATTCATTCAATATTAAGAGTGAGAAAAATGGTCTTCAAAATAGGAGGCTAGGGATAGGCTTTGGTTTGAGACAGATTCTCTCTCTCTCTCTCTCTCTCTCTCTCTCTCTCTCTCTCTCTCTCTCTCTCTCTCTCCTCCCTCTCTGTCTCTCTTTTTGTCTGTATCTCTCTCTTTCTCCACATATATACATACATACATACATGTGTCCATACATTTATGAATATCCACAGAGTCATCTCTCCAGACTATAACTTGTGTCCTTTTCAAACCACTTTAAACATACACCACCAAAGCTCCAAAGTTAGGAGAAATGTGACATTGCTTTTTCCTTACTAATAACTTAGGACTCTGGCATGTCAAGTATACAACAACAAAGCAAAAACCCATGAGAATCTGGAGAGGAATAAACAAAATTTATGAGAGGGAAGTATAATAATTTTTAACTATAGGTTACAAATTACCCAAATATTCCCAATTAAATCAAAACAGTTAAGGATGTGAAACATCAAAGAATTTACTCTCACCAGTTGTAACCAACAAAAGTTAAAATAATTATAAGCCAACTTTGATTTTACTAGGTGTATAAAGAGATACACGAGAATAATGGCGATGGTTTCTATTAACAAGATCGAGTACAAACATTTCTGTGGTAAAGAGTCGACTAATATATTTCCTAAATTTTCTGTGTGTTTATAGAGTTAAACAGCCTATATGAGAAATAGACTTGTAACAGATACCTTCAGACCCAGCAAAACCACTTCAAAAGATATATCCTAAAAACTGGTAAACTTGGCAAAGTTAGCAAGGATATTTGTCTAACGTGTAAATATTTATTACATGTTCTGTTAATAAGAATTAGAAACAACTGTGGGCTCATCTCTAGTGGACAGACTGCATGCATTGTGATAAATGCACATAGGAGAGTGTTTGCTCTACAATGATTACACAAATCTATATTTAGACGTGTAACACTTCTGCAATGTGCTGAGAGAAGAGCTTTGAACAGCTCATACAGCCCCACAGACAAGAAATAGACCATCGTACAAAACAGCTGAGAGCCCATGCCCTCCTCCTCACCTGCCATCTGCATTACCAAGGGCCTAAGCCTCTGCATCCATGCCACCCTTGCCACTGGCCTTTCCTTCTTCTTCTGCTTTTCACCCTTGCTCTCTTGGTGGTTTCAAGGTTTCCAGAAAACGTATTCTCACAAGTACATTAAAGGGAATGCAGACCATAAGCACAAGACCTACGCAAATGCTGAGTTCTTTGGGATGGTTTGCTGAGAAAGAAACAGGAAGCAGCAGCCGGCCCAGCTGTGCTGATGGACAGAGGCTTTCTGATACCCAGTATCTCTTCCCCTCAGTGCAGTCTCCCAATATGACTGCTCTGTCATCCTCTGTATTCTACACTGCTCTGTGCTGCCACGGTTTGATAACACTGAGTTCTCCATCGTGGTTACAAGAGTAAGTCAGTTGTCATCGAGAATCAAGAGTATGTCCTGTACAGTGACTTGGGTTCTAACTTTCATCCCTGTGTGACTAGCCATGGTGCTTCCAGTACTAAGGAGGCCTAGATCCTTACTCAGCTACAATGGCACTCTCTTCCAGAGAGACTGAAGCGTCCAGGAAGGCAGACCCCATCTCTGGTACTATAGACCAAGTCCTTTCTACCTTTGGCAGAGTCCAGTGAGGATATTTTTAATACCCTAAATGCCCCACAAGTTATTTTGCCTCCTATACTTTCAGTATTTCTGTACCTAGGGTGTTGGAAGAAATCTCTGTTGCCTACAACGCAGAAAATCTATGGCCTTAAGATATGGCTTCCTTTCTTTCCTTCCTTCCTTTCGTTCTATCTATCTGCCTTGCCTTTCATTCTCAAAAGTGTCTTGATTTGGATAATAAATTTTACAGTCACCAAAAAGCCACCTAGGGGACTTTAGGACTGAAGCCCCATGTCTCGGGAAACCCATGATCTTGCACATTCCAGAACAGGTGGTCACACCGTGCATGTGTTGTGTCTGTCTCTGGGACATCAGCTTAAGGATACACACCTCAAGTGCATGAACCTGCCTTCTTCACTGCTGTATCAAACATGGTCCATTGTCTAGGTTTACCTCCCATGCCAGATGGGAGCTTTAGTCACAACCGTGAGCTGGGGAGGGCGGTGTTAATGTTGTTACTTTCAGGACTCTCCATCCTAGGAGAAGATGAGAGGAGGCGGTGGTCAGTGTACCAGCTTACTCCCTGCCAAGCAACTCAGTTCTCCCCTTCTGAATTCTTCCTTGCAGTTCAGAGGGTGAAAGCTTGGAGAGTGTGTGTCCCAGTAGTCTTGGCAGCAAGATTTCAAGATAAATTCTTGGGACAGAAGACATTTACATGTGACATGAAAGTCCAAAGTATTGCATGATTTCAAATGTAAAATTTGTACTGCTGCCATCTTTAGCTTTGGTGGGCAAGTCTGGGAGTTTTTCTTTCTTTTCTTTTCTTTTTTCTTTTTTCTTTTTCTTTTTTTAACTTATGGATGCCAGGCCTTAGCTTGGCTTAGTTTCTAGCCAACTTTTCTTTACTTGACTTATCCCATCTACTTTTGCCTCTGGGCTTTTCCCATTATCTTACTTCTGTAATTCTTACTCTTACTCTGTGGCTTGCTGATTGTGTAGCTGGGTGGCTGGCCCCTTATGCCTTCCCCTTCTCTGGCTCCTTTTCCATCCCTCCTCCCAGTTTTCTCCTTCTATATATACTCTCTGCCTGCCAACCCCACCTATCCTTTCTCCTGCCTTGCTATTGGCCAGTTCTTTATTAAACCATCAGGTGTTTTACACAGGCACAGTAACACAGCTTCACAGAGTTGAACAAAATCAACTTAAACAAAAGCAACTCACCTTAAAATATTCTACATTTCCCCCTTTTTGTCTAATTAAAAATAAAGGTTTTAACTTTAACATAGTATAAGTACATACAACAAAGACAATTATCAAGTAAAAATTAATTTACAATATTTATCCCATTTGTAGTTAGGATATTCAAAGAAAACAATGCATTATCTATCCTATCTTAGTGAATCTAAAGTTTTATATCTAATTTACTCTCTATCATAACTAAGAAAAACTGCAGCTATAACTATCTAGTCTTTAATCCCATCAAAGACCCAGAAGGATGTAATATTACCTAACAACAGAGACATTTGGCTGCCTGGACAGTCACCAAGATTTCCTCTGCAACATTGGGGCATCTATCTTCAGCCTAGAGGCCTAGAGTATCTAGCAGGCTCTTCTATAAAGCAGAAATTTTGGACTCTCCTGCCTTGTGGTGGCAATGTTCATCAGTCACTTTCCTCTGTGTCCTGCAGAATATCTGGCAGACTCTTGTGTGAAGCAGGAATTTTGAAGGACTGCCCTGCCTTGTTTTGGCAAAGTTCAACAGTTTATCCTGTGTTTTTTGCATGTCCAGTCTACACAGCACGTTGTCAGCAGTCAAAGGCAAAATTATTTTCTTTGCCAAGTGGCTAACCTTGGCACAATGAAAGCAAACTCCATAAAGAGTTTTATCAATGCCCATATTTCTAAAGTAAATTAGTGCTGCCAGGAGCAGATGTGTCTCATTATCATGAAAAACTTTAAGTTAACAAAACATTTTAAATGTCATATTCTATAGGTCTTTGAAAAATTTGAAGACCATCTATCTAAAATATCTATTTAACCTAGAAAACATACCTAATATATCTACAAATTTGATTTTTATGAATGACTATTGACCTATGTTTGATTGATCTATATAGTTTATAATAATAGCTTTAAAAAACTAGAACTTTATCTTACACTCCAAATGAACTGCATAGGAACAATACCTCAAACAAAAGTAGAAACATACATAAGTTTGCTCGGCTCTCTCTGAGTTCGAGGCCAGCCTGGTCTACAGATAGAGTTCCAGGACAGGCTCCAAAGCTGCAAAGAGAAACCCTGTCTCAAAAAAACAAAAAAGAAAGAAAGAAAGGTTCATTCACACAGTCAAAAGAGATACAGATGGAAAACCTCTAAGCAGGTTACAGTGTGTTTAACAATCTGTGTAGGCTTAAAAGAATAAGGGAGTTTTTCACATAAAATGCTTGAAGCAGCTTCCTTTTGGAACCTTCCTGAAAAGTCCTTGCACCTGTGCTTCTGGCAGCTGGTGATGGACTAATGTGTTCTTGAAGAGCCAGAACTTCTAATTCCTGAATACTTGACTGCAGCCAGATCTCAGAGGACTCCATGAAGTTTGTGTCCTCAGGACTTCAGTTATGGAGCTCTCTAGTCCTCCAACTTCAATCTCTTCCTGCTTAAACAAACACATTTATTTCCCTTATTTACTTCTCACTGATAATTTTATATCTAGTAAGTTGTGGACACCATCCATGTCAAGTAGGAGAAAAGCTAGCTGCCTGGTAAAGGGAAACTTGATAACTGTGGATGATGCTTGAGGATTCCAGTCCTCACATTTTTTTTCCCTCCACACTTCTCTGGGACAGAGGCCATAATTCAGTATCCTTAGGAAATTGTTTAGAGGAAACAGCTTTGAAGAATTGCATCTGTTTTTCTCCTTCCCCAGAGAAGAAATCTTATACAGCAGACTCCTCTGGCTATACTGACCAGAATCAGAGCTCATCTATCATCTTATCTATTATGAAATCACAAACAATTCCCCAAGCTTAGAGCTTTGTGGAAAATTCTCACAATTTTTTGTGGATTAACTATATGGGGAGTTTTACTCCTCTATCTTATCTCTATTCACCTTATCTGGCTGATTGGGGAAATCTCTCTGTTTCTGTCTCCACCTCCTGCTCTTCCCCTCTATCATCACCATCGTCATCATCATCATCTCTCCATATCAGGACATAATTTAGACCTTCCTATGTTCTGCATTTATTCTCTACATGCTATTTTAACAAATCACCATAAGTTTAGTGGCACAAAATGAAGCATGAGTCTGAACTGAACCCTAAGTGTCCACAGAACTGTGCTTCCTCCTTCAGCTCAAGGCAAGAACACATCTTCTGGGCTTTGCCTGTTCTGGAGGCAGATGCTTCCTGGACCCCTGGTTCTTTCTCAATCTTCCAGGTTAGGAACATAGCATCTCTGATCATTCTTTACACTCACATCCCTTCTGACTGTCACTCTGCCACCATTTTTGAGGATGCTTGTGATTATATTGGAACCATTAACACAATCTCAGATAACTTTCCCACCTCAAGGTCTTTGATCCTTGTCTTGTGAGAAGTTGCCCTCCTCATGAAAACTCACATTCACAGATTCCAGATATTAGGATATATACATATAACTGAAAAGGGGGTGTCATTACTATGTCTTCCTCACAAAGAAAATACAAATTAATTTCCTTCTTCTCTCTCTCTTCTCTCTCTCTCTCTCTCTCTCTCTCTCTCTCTCTCTCTCTCTCTCTCTCTCTCTCTTTCTTTCTTTCTCTCTCTCCAAAAGCAAAAATTTTAGCTTATTGAATTCTCTCCTTGGTGCAGAGATAAGCAGAATCCTGGAAAGCTGACTTAGCAGTGGCCTCAGCTCTGTGGCCAGTTTCTGGGGGTTGCCAAAGAAGACAACTTGGAAAGAAAAATCATAAAGCTGTTGATGAGAGAAGAAAGATATACAAATCAGTATTAAGCCATACATATGTATAGCTAGTAAGGTTATTCCTTGTTGAAAATCCTTTTAGATGTGTGATCTTATTTATGTGTTCTTGTGTGTTTGGGTCAGGGAGTGAAGGGACACCTGTATGCCACAGTGGTGAATGCATGGTGTTCAAAGTGTAACTGGAAAGGGTCAGTTCTCTTCCTCCCCGATATGGGCTCCAGGGACTGAACTCCTGCTGTCAGACTTGGTGGCAACCATCTTTACCACTGAACCAAGACATATTATACTGTGGATATTGTTCTATATAAATAAAACACTGATGGCCAGTGACCAGGCAGGAAGTAGGTTGCCAGGCAGGAAGTAGGTGGGACAAGGAGAGAGGAGAATTCTGGGAAGCGGAAGGCTGAGGAGAGAGACACTGCAGCCACCGCCAGGACAAGCAGCATGTAAAGACTCTGGTAAGCCACCAGCCACGTGGCAAGGTATAGATTTATAAAAATGAGTTAATTTAAGATAAAAGAACAGTTAGCAAGAAGCCTGCCATGGCCATACAGTTTATAAGTGATATAAGCGTCTGAGTGATTATTATACGTGGATTGTGGGACTGCGGGGCTTGGGGAACCTGGAGAGAAGCCCTCCAGCTACAATATTATTTTGTGATAATAGTGCTAGAAGGCTTCTGGGTTCCTAACAGCTACAATGCAAAGGTACAATTCAGGGAAGTGAGAAATTAGAAGGAAACAAAATCCAGCTGAATTCTAACACAGGTAAAATCCACTACTCTATATGCAGAAAGTGTTGAACTTTAGACATCTGTCATACTAAGTCATTTTGTCAAGTTTCCGATTTACTTAAACCTCTGCAAACACCGTTTTCTTTTCTGGCTTTAATTTATGTATATTTATTTCACTAGAGACCTTTCTAATTCTTCCCACTTGTGTTATTTCTTTTCTCGATTGTGAGTACCAGAATGCCTTTCATTTTTAATTCCCTCCCAGAGGGCCTATTCTACCACTCCAGTGCCCTCAATAAAAAGCAGAGATGTCCTCAACATTCAAAGTTGCATCACAGGCATAATTCTCCTTACAATACAACCATGCACTCAGACTGTTTCGTTACCAACATCTGTCAAGTATCAGACTTTTGAATAAACAGACTAAATGACTTCATATTTCTT
The DNA here is from genome assembly GCF_049852395.1 of Peromyscus maniculatus bairdii. Classification (NCBI taxonomy): domain Eukaryota; kingdom Metazoa; phylum Chordata; class Mammalia; order Rodentia; family Cricetidae; genus Peromyscus; species Peromyscus maniculatus. Next base: position 80,418,066 of record NC_134870.1, on the reverse strand, counting down.
CCTCTCAATAAAGGCAAAATAGAAAGATTTACCCTTTGTCTTACAGTGCTGAATTCCTCGAGATATTATACTGATGTCCAGGACACACTGCATTCATGACAGCTGAAAGCCCTCCTTTCTGGCTCAACCTCAGTGCCATCTTTGAGTTGTTCTTGTTAATGTGCTTATCTTATGTTGCCACATACTGAATAATATCCATAAAAATACTTTTAAAATCAGCCTCTTCCTTTCTACTCCCACTGACACCATCCTTGCTCTCAAAGCAGCTGTTACGATCAGCAGATCACTATGCATGGTCCTTGGGTCTACTTTCCCAGGGTCATCAGGAGTCTGGCTAGTTCTCCCACCTAACTGTCTAACTGTAGATGTTCCAGCTGGTAGTCATAGGATCAATGTCATGTGCCCAATATTTCTCTCTTTTTTTCATTTCTCTCTTTTTTATAAGATTTTTTATTTATGATTGAGTGTGTGTATGTGTGCATGTTTGTATGCATTGTGTATATATGCATGTGTGTGCACATGCATGTGTGTATGTGTGTATATGTCTGTGTATATGTGTCTGTGTGTGCATGTGTGTGTACATTTGTGGTTTGTGTGTGTGTGTGTGTGTGTGCGCGCGCGCGCGCGCACGCGCGCGCACGCCCATTTGTAGCATGGCACCCATATGGAAGTCAGAGAACAACCAACAGGAGTCTATTTCTCCTTCTAACCTGTGGTTCCTGAGATCAAACTCAGATCAGAGTGACTTCTGCCTTTACCTGATGAGCCATCTTGATGGTCCCCTAACACTTCTATTTCTTCATTTTATGCTTTCCTCCTTTTCTTTTTTTTAATCAAAAAAGATTTTTTCAGACCATGTATTCTGATCACAATTCCCCCATCCAACTCCGCCCAGATCCACCTACCTCCCTAGCACCTAACTTCACACCCTTTCTTTCTCTCTATATATATAAAACAAACAAACAAACAAACAAACAAACCAGAATTTTTAAAAAAAGAAAAAAGAAACACAGACATGATACAAATACACACAAAAACAATGAAAATACTAAACTGGAAGCAATAGTACAGAAGCTAAAGACAAGTACCACGAAAAAATGAACAAATAAGCAATATTAGACAAGTCTACAAAATTATGATTGAGTTTGTTTTGTGTTGGCCATCTACTGCTGGGCATGGAGCCTGTCCTTAAGTATGGTTAACACACTTTTAATCCCAGTACCAACCATAGAGACCTGGAGGTCTGTACAGACAGGCAGTGCCGAGGAAGTGAGGTGACTGGGCTAATAGCCAATGAGAAGGCAGAACAGCAAGGCAATAAAAGTGCAGGTTAGACAGGAAGAAGTTCATTCACTTGGGAAGCTATGGCAGCATGGTAAGGTAAGGTTAGCTGGTGGCTATTCCTATTTCTCTGATCTCTATGGATTTCACCCCTGTATTTGGCTCTGTGTTTCTTATTTAATAAGACCATTTAGAAATTCATGTACAATGGAGCACAGACTTTCTTTTTCAATTTTTGTATTTAATTTTTTTTCATTTTACATACCAATCCCACAACCCCCTCCCAGAAGAAGTCAAACTTTCACTATTTGCAGATGACATGATAGTATACAAAAAAATTCTACCAGGGAACTCCTACAGTTCTCGGAAAACCAAAAAAAAAAAAAAAAAAAAAAAAAAAAGAAAGAAAGAAAGAAATGTGGCAGGATACAAGATTAACTAAACAAACAAACAAAAAAAACCAGCAGCCCTCCTAAATATAAATGATAAAATGGGCTGAGAAAGAAATCAGAGAAATAGCCACAAATAACATAAAATATCTTGGGGTAACTCTAACCAAACAAGTGAAAGACCTCTATGACAAGAATGGTAAGTCTTTGAAGAATGAAAAAAAAAAGTATTTGAAAAAAGAAATTGAAGAAGAATGTAGAAAATGGAAAGATCTCCGATGCTCTTGGATAGGTAGGAGCAACACAGTGAAAATGGCAATTTTACCAAAAGCAATCTACAGATTCAATGCAATCCTCATCAAAATCCCAACACAATTCTTCACAGATCTGGAAAGAACAATACTCAACTTCATATGGAAAAACAAAAAATCCAGGATAGTCAAGATAAATAATCCTGTACAATAAAAGAACATCCAGAGGCATCACCATCCTTGACTTCAAGCTCCACTATAGAGCTATAGTGATAAAAATAGCTTGTATTGACATAAAAACAGACATGTGGATCAATGGAATCAAGTTGAAGACTCTGACATTAATCCATACACCTATGAACACCTGATTTTTGACAAAGAAGCCAAAATTGTACAATGGAGCACTGTGGCAATATATTGTGTACCCTAATAAACTTAGCTAGGGATCAGAGGACAGAGCCAGCCACTAGATTAGACATAGAGGCCAGACAGTGGTGGCACACACCCTTAATTCTATCACTTGGGAGACAGAGATCCATCTATGAATTCACAAAAAGCTGCTTGCCCATAGCCTTGCAGGCTCCTGGCTCAGGCTGGAGCTGCACACAGCTGGAGTCTCCACCCTATGTGGGCTGGAGTCTCTTTGGCTTCTTGTCTCCTGGTGGGTTGTAGCTCTCTTGGGATCCCCATCTCAGACTCTTAGCACACTAGGTACCTGCCTTGAAACATGCTCAGGCATCTACTGCTCTACACAGAAGCAGTCAGCCTCACATCTGAATTGTCATTGTTAGCAAATTTGGTGAGTCAGTTAAGATTTCTTAAAGGGAGGAATTTGTTAAAAGAGAATTTTTTCCCCACATTAAAAAATGGAAAACACTTTTTCAATGGATGAAATTTTGTTCTCTGTTTGATAACACATTAGACAATCTGAAAATAGAACAATTAAATGAGAGGATAATTAATGTTGATGGGATAGATGTAATGTCAATTGTAAATATTATTTGATCATTTCTGAGTTTTTGTCTGGGTGGCCTGTCCATTGGCAAGAATGAGGTATAAAAGTCACATACTACCACTATGTTGTTGTGGGGCTCCCACCAGAGAAGACCACTCAGATACTGAATATGAGCCCATTGAAAGTCTTCATTCCAGCCAGTTTGTGACTACACTTGGGTATTTGGAACCCAAGTGCAGCCCAAGCCCTTCTCAAGGTCCATATTGAAGAAGAAAAAAAAAAACACAACATGCCTGGAAAATCCACAAGTTTCCCTTTCCAAAGCTGCCAGCTAAGCAGATAGTTATAAAAGCAAAAAATTTATGATTAGAAAAACTAGAGACACCAGAGAGCCTATGTCCTTGAGTTGTTTTTCTTCCCAGAATTGTCATTCTTACGTTCTCCTTTTCCATTACTGGCACTGTATTCAGCAAGACAAAGTTCATCTGAGGTACCAAAATGGAGTCATCGTAGTCAACTTGCACCCCTTGTCACAATGTGATACAAGATTTTAGGTTTAGCAGTGCTTCCTTTATGAACTTGGTTGTCCTTGTGTTTGGTGCATAAATGTTTAGGACTGCAATAGCCTCTTGGCAGATTTGATGAGCATTTAGAGTTCTTCACTATCTGTTCTTACTAGTTCTGGTTTGAAGTCAATTTTGCCAGACATTAAAATGACCATATCTTTTACCTGAGGTGATGTATATTCTTGATGTTAAGGTGTGTTTCTTGGATATAGTGGAAAGGTGGATCCTGTTTTTAATCCAATCTGTTAGTCTATCTCTTTTTGTTAGGTAATGGAGGCCATTAAAAATTAAGAGTTAAAAATGAGAAGTGTTTATTTTTTCTGCTATTTTTTTTTATGGTGTGAGTTTTCTTCCCTTCTTTTAATTTACTGGTCTGGGATTATTTATTACTTGTGTTTTCATGGCTGTGGTTAACCTCTTCAGACTGAAGTTTCTCTTCTAGTGCTGTCTGTAGAATTGGATTGGTAAATACTGCTTGAATTTGGTTTATAGTGGAACATTTTTCTTTCTCTGTCTATTGTGATTGCTAGTTCTTCTTGGTGTAGTGGCCTGTGGTGTCTCAGAGCCTGTAGAACATCTGACCCCTCCTTTCTAGCTTTTCGAGTCTCCCGTGAGATATTATGTGTTATTTTAATGTATCTGCCTTTATATTTTACTTTGTGATTTTTTTCCCCTTGCAGCTTTTAATATTCCTTCTTTGTTCTATAGGTCTAGTGTTTTGATTATTATGTGTTGTGGAGAATTTCTTTTTTGGTCCTGTCTACTTGGTATTCTTAATGCTTCTTGTACCTTGATAAGAACCTCCTTCTTTGGGTTTGGGAAATTTTCTTCTATGATTTTGCTAAAAAATAATTTCTATGCTAAAAAATAATTTCTGAGTTTCAGTTTGACTTTTCTTTAACTATTCTATTTTACTTTCATGTATTAAACTGTTCTTATTATATCATTCCACCATTTGTGTTTTCATGGACTGCATTAGGGTTTTATTCATATCCTCTTTGAGGTCCATGAATATCATCATAATTGCTATTTTTAAGTCCTTGTCTTATGTTTTAGCTAAATTTCATTTCCTGAGGCCTATTGTAGTAGGGTTGCCAGGTTATGGTGGGATCTTCTTGTCTTGACTTTTAATATTTCTGTTTTTCTGCTGCTGTCCAGGCACCTGGAGTTAAGATGATTGAGATGATTGCAAGTGTGGGTATATTATCTTGTGTTTGTTGGGTGGGTACTCCATTCTTTGGTTTTGTTGCCTTCCCTGGATCTTATGAAAGTGTGGTAACTGTGTCTCTTTGATAGAGAGTACTTCTATAGGTTTGCAGGGTAAAAACAGAAGTAATGATGGACTAAGAAAATGATGGGAAGGGCTGTGGGAAAGAGCTAGTGGGATTCTGTCCACAATAGAAGACAAGGTCCCCAAGGATTTAGAAGAGTCGTGGGATACGGGTTTTTTGCAAGTAGGTTGCAGTAGAACAAATAATATGTCTGGAGAGACAGAGATGAAAGAGATAGGGGAGAAATGATTTTGTATCAAGATTTGGAGAATCCAGTTAAGTGGAGCTGAAAAGATAGGAGAGGTACCTGCCAAAGGGTTGTGACAGGGCTAAGAATGAAAACACAGAGTTCATCATGAAGGGCAGGAAGGATATTGTGAATCACCTACCTGAGTCCAAGCCCAGTGTCACCACTGAGGTCCCAGGTAGCAAATGTTTCCAGGTATTAGCAGCTGACACAACAGACTAGGAATGGGTTAAAAAGGAGGACTGAGAGTGTTCACAGGAAAAACAAAGCTAGGTCCTCACCAAGGTCCAGTCCCCAGGCAAATCCACTTAATCCTTTTGTAAATCTTAGAAGTATACTAAGAAATTATTTCTATTTAGGTAACTTACCTAATGTTCCCCTCCTGACATCTCCTACTTATCAAAGCCAGGATTCAAACCCAGATGCTTGCCTACAGAATCCACCATTTTAACCTTAACATCCACTGTCCACCTATGGCAGTATCGACCTTTTCCCCTACTCAATAGATAAATGGGCATCACAGCAGGTAGAAAACCTCCTGAGTTCTGTTGGTAAGTGACCTTAGTACATGTTTCCTTTATTCTATAATTCTCCCCAGGTCAGCAATGTAAATTGAGAAAATAAATTATTTCCTATGGTAACACCCCTTCTGTGGGGTCCTCCTGTTTCAAAGACACACACAAATGAGGACAAGCAAAACTTGGAGAATCTGAGGAAGTTAAGCCTACTGTATTAGTGTCAGTGCCCTAGTGTGACATTGTTATATGTTTTGTAAGTTGTAACCATTTGGGGGACCCTGGGTAAATGTTGTGGAATGTCTCTGGCTTATTTATTACATCTGCAAGGGAATTTGCAAGTATCTCAACTACAAAAGGAGAAGGGAATAATAAGACTTTAATGATCCTTTGGTGCTGCCCCAGGGCCTCTGCCAGATGGCTCCTGCCAAGAGCTGGGATGGAGATTCAGTCACCTTTTCAGCAAGACCAGAAGGACATAAACTTGGGCTCAGGAGACTTGCAATCACTTTGCTTTTTGCTCTCTCCTGCCTAAAATTGACTATGATGCAGATTTATATAAACCTGCATGGGCATTACTAAACCTCACAGTGCCCTCTACAACTTTTAAGAAAGCAGAATTGTTCAAACTACTTCCAGAAGATTAGGCAATACTTGGCTAGGGAAAAAATGCCATATAAACCTGTAACACATAAAGATTGACTTTCTCTCCTTCTTACCACAGGCTTGTTATTTAACTTTGGCCTGGTTCATTCTCATCCTACAGCTACATGATATGTTTGCAAAGTTGTACATGCTACATCCTAAATAACTGGTTTTTCTATCTAAATGAAAGAAGAATAAAGCTTAATGTGACCACATCCTGCTCTTTGAAGCACTGAACAACACAGTTAAAGGTATATATTCACACACAGACACAGACACAGACACGCACGCACGCACGCACGCGAAATAATTCAGAGAGCAAATGTAAAATTACTCTGTTCACTTTTGACTCCAATACAGAGGGTTCTAGAAATATGTGTCTTTCTGCTCCATTTCTATTCTAGTAATTCCTCATTAGCTTCCCAACATGGCCGTGGTATGTTTTCTGCCAGTTCTGGGAGCCATCAACTCTCAGAAATAGTGGGTCTATGCTTCTATCAAAGTAGCATGTAGCCCACAAACCTCTTTTTTTTTGTTTTGTACTAGCAAAGGCTAAATCCACCATACAGCTTAATGTGCCACGTGCAGAGGCCTCATTCCCGCCATACTGCAGGTCGAGTACACACGCCAGGAACCTGCCATAGTAGATCAAACACGCAGGCTGCTGCTAACTTGAGAAAGACAACTAGGAACCATTTTTAGCTCCGTTTTAGAATCTTTTTTCTCAGGTTTTAGGTGGAAACTCTTGCCCCACGTTGGGTACCATTTGTAGTTAGAGTTTTCCTGCCTGGCCCACAGTCAGAACAAATCTCTCTTACCCGCCAGTCCCACAGCCACTCAGACCCAAACAAGTAAACACAGAGAGACTTATATTGCTTATAAACTGTATGGCTGTGGCAGGGTTCTTGTTATCTAGTTCTTATATCTTAAATTAACCCATTTCTATTAATCTATACTTTGCCACGTGGCTCGTGGCTTACCGGTACCTTACATCTTCCTTGTCATGGCAGCAGCTGGCAGTGTCTCTCTGCCTCAGCCTTCCAATTCCCAGAATTCTTCTCTGCTTGTCCGGCCTATACTTCCTGTCTGGCTACTGGCCAATCAGCATTTTATTTATACAGATCAATACCCACAGCACTACTTCATCCACATCCCTTCATGTAGCTTTCTTATTCTCAACTGGTCATCTTTTAATTGCATCATTCCTAATGCTAAAGATGTTTTGATAACAAAATTTACCATGCAGAAACAAGCTCATGAAAGGACTCTAGCATTTGTTTCTAATACTTTATCTAAGTTTAAAGTTTTACATTTCAAGGAGGCTATTTAAAAGAATTTTTTATTCCATTTGCTTGATAAAACAGTTGCTAAAATAATATGAAACCATGATTTATAACATAAAATATTAATTTATACATGAAATGACAAGATGAGTAAAACATCCCCTGAACAAGATCATTAAATGACAGCAAGTAAATTATTTTTATCTATAATGAGCATATTTTATTGGATAAAAAGATGCTTTTAAATAATACGGGGGTGGAGAGATGGATTAGTGGTTAAGAGTATTTGTTGTTCTTGTAGACAACCCAAGTTCAATTCCCAAGTTCGCCCATGCTGGGTGGCTCATAGCCACCTGCAGCTCCAGATCCAGGGGTTCTGACATCCTTTTCTGTACCTCAAAGAAATCTGCACTCACAGGCACATGCCCACGCACAGACAGTGAGATATACATCTAAACATGAAAATAATAAGCCCCTTTTAACTGAATATGGCATTCGTCCTAGAGGCACTGTCACTAGAGTTACTGAAAAAAAAAAGATAAGGTCTCATATAGCCTAGGTTAGCCTCAAACTCATTATATAGTCAAGAAAGACTTTAAGTTTCTGATCCCCTGCCCCTACTACCTGATTGATAGGCTTTAAGTCGTGTATCATTATGCCAGGATTATGAAAAAATTGGTGATCCAATCCAGAACCTCATAAATGCTAGGCAATGAGCCACAATGCTAGCCTCAAGGGTTACTGAGAGGTTAAAATAAATAATACCATGATATAAGTGATGATCATATCTGGATTAGTACATTAAAGTCAATCTTTGGCTGATGAATTTCTGACTATTTTAAATTATGTAAAAGTACAGAATTTTTGCAATAGGATAAGAGATTTTAATTAAGAAAAGTGAATAGTTATTTGATAGGTGGTACAGTCAAAACTTGTATGATTTACCAAAGCAGCACCCACCTTGAAAATGGAAACTTTAATAAAGGAGGACTGATTGAAGGGGCCCAAGTGCAGCCTCAGAGTACAACGGGCAACCAGTGGGCGTGATTGTTAGAAAGAGAAGGTCATTGCTGGAGTTAGCTTCAGAAGAAGAATGCACACAATTCAAAGTCATTAATTTGATTCCATGTTATGCCGGGCATGGTATTTTGGATTTTTGTCTGGGGTATGGCATTCACTACCCTTTGCTATTTGTCCACAGTGGGTCTTTATGAAAAGAAGTTGGAAAGAACTGCCTATATATCTAGGATTCTGAGCCAACAAGTCTTCTAGGAATATTCTCTCTAAACAAAGGTCACTGACAGTACAAAACAACATAGGAATACTTTGTTCATAATTGTGACATTGGTTGTAACAACAAAATATGAGAAATAATCCTCATCCACAAGAGAATAAGTAACTATGAACATCCATTTCTGAGAGCACTAAGAATAGGATATGGATTGCTGGACAGTCATAAAACTTAAAGTAAGAAAGTACAGGCCGGGCGGTGGTGGCACATGCCTTTAATCCCAGCACTCGGGAGGCAGAGGCCACAGATCTCTGTGAGTTCGAGGCCAGCCTGGTCTACAGAGTGAGATCCAGGAAAGGCACAAAGCTACACAGAGAAACCCTGTCTCGAAAAACCAAAAAAAAAAAGAAAGTACAAAGAATATTTTAAAAGCATTTTCTGTGGAAAGGGAGATGTGGCCTGTGAGTTGGCTCAGCAGGTAAAGGCACATGCTGTTCCGCCTGACAACTTGTAATAGGCTTTAGTTCAACCCGGGAACCTACAGGGCAGAAGGAGAAAACCAACTCCATGAGTTGTATTCTGACCTCTATAGGTGTACTATATATACAACTTTTAAAATTATACATGTAGTTTTGAAAAAATTTTAAAAGTTGTATATATAGCACATTTGTTTATTTTGGAGAAGAGAAATTCAAAAGAATAAAATATAAGCTAACAACAGCACATATGTTTGCGGGTCAGTAGAAAGAAAGGGGTGTGGATAGGAGTAATGTATCACTGAACATCTCTCTTATATGGAAAAAATAAAAGTAAAGATAAAAAATCAAACTAAATTTACTACAAGTAAAAATAATAAACCAAGCATACATCAAACATGAAACCATACTAGAAAAAAATTCAGGCCCTTTGAGCACAGTTCTTTGTGTATGTCCTCTCAGTTCTGGGGTTATAGATCAAAATCATTACAAAAGAAAAATCTCTGAATTTCACTAAGTCTAAAGAGTCCTAGCTTGTTGGTAGTACCCTTTGCATACTAATTCGAAAATCACTTTGTTTTCAGGGAGAGGAAATGAGATGTCTTTGCTTGAGTGTGATGGGGAAGCAGAAATCTCACCATGGAGAAGGAGACGCAAACATGGAATGAGGAACAGAGAGGAAGAACTCTACTACTGAGTGAAAACTGGAAATTACTTGCCCATTTGTAAATTTCAAAACCATTTTTTCAATTCTGACCACTGAAAATGACCTGCTGTGCCAGCTCAGCTGCCTGTTTTCAAACCACCCCCAACTTGTCTCTGGATACATTTCTCCTAAAGCAAGGCTCCTTGCGTAAATTACTTCTTGCAGTGTGGGGTGGAGAGAGCCAGAAAGAGACACAATGTCCTACAGATACCCTGGCAACTCTCTAATACCCTCCTTCCTAATTCTTCCAGGCCACACTTGTTCTTGTCCTGCTGAGGCTCTAATTTCTCCCCATTCTCTTGACTTCTCACCCTTCACTGAATCCAAAGCAAACCCCCATTCCTTGGCCTGCACACGGTGACCATTTCCTAAAGCCACGAGATCCTCACTATCAGGCTATAAAAACGTCTTTCTCTGTGTCACCCTATCCCTTGTGCATGATCTCACTTTCTACAGCAGGCATCAAGCTGCCAGCTGTGTTGGCAGAGAAACCATGTCCACATCTGCCCTGAACTGGAAGTGAAGCATGTAACATATACAGGTGTGCTGAAACACAGTTTGGAATCCATAAATCGTATATCAGAAACTCCACAGCGCTCAACCCTGGGTTGCTCCTTCCCAGAAACAATTATTTTCTTAACTGTTCTTATTCTATATTCTTGAATAAATATGCGCATTCTGATATTATTTAATTTGTCTATTGTTTTCTATCACTAGCAAGGCATGGTAGCATGGGAGTGTAATCTCAGCATTTTGGAGAATGAAATAGCCTTGGGGTTCTAGGCTAGTTTTGGCTACATGGTAAGACCCTGTTTCATAGAAACACTGCAAGGGAAACAACAGAACAAACATTATGAGGGTTGATGTCATTATAACTCTGCAAATGCTGACAATTCCTTTCTTGAACAATTTCACTAGCCATGTGCTAACCTACCTCTCACCAAAGACAGAAACCTAATTCTTTACTACAAACCACTCTCGTCTTAATTCTCCTTTAAGATTTTGTAGTTGAATACTACATCCAGAATGAGTAGCCCTCTCATTGGGGACAACGACTGTGGAATTCCCTGAAGATTTGTTCAGGATCCTATGGTATCTTTACAAAGTTCTCCAAGGCAACCAGGCTTAGTATAGTTGTCACATTGTCCTGCCCAATTACCATTATTAGGTGAATGGCATGCGAAAGAGCCCTGGACTCTGTACTGCAGTAACTTCCACAATCAGCCTTCTCTCTTGAAAGAAGAGTTCATCACATATTATAGAGTAACATGAACACCACTGACTTTCCTTTTGGAGAGCTCTAATTATTTAGTAAACATCATACAGTCCATTATGTAACTTGATATTGAGAGTCCTTTTGCTTCAGTGACCTATAGGACAAAATTGAGCTAATTATCTGAGGAATTTGAAGAGGAAATGATGGTGGAAAAAGAGATCCATTCCTGAGAGTGTCCAGGAACTTAATGTTACCAGACATGCTCAGTTGTGCTACAGTTTTCACAAGATCAGTAAATATGAGGAGGTAAGACTATAGTCTGTTAATATTTGAACAGGGGTTGAGAGTATAACTCAGGGGTAGGGTGTAACTGAATGTTTTTCTGTGTCCCAGCTGGCCAGAGGTTAGAACAAATTTCTCCCACTCACATCCCCCAAGTAAACACACAGAGGCTTATATTAATTAAAACTACTTGGCCATTAGCTCAGGCCTACCACTGACTAGCTCTTACACTTAAACTCAGCCCATTTCTGTTAATCTGTATGTTGTCACATGTTCTGTGGCTTTACTGCTCTGTTGGCATGTTGCTTTTCCTTTGGTGGCGGCTGGCGACTCCTGACTCAGCCTTCCTGTTTCCAGTATTCTCCTCACTGTTTATCCTGCCTATACTATACTTCCTGCCTGGCTACTGGCCAGTCAGCATTTTATTTATTAAACAATCAGAGCAACACATTCACAGCACACAGAAAGACATCCCCAGCAGTAGGGTGCTTGCCTATAGTGATATTTTATTTGTACTAAAATGTGACTTGTATGTTAATAAATAAATTTGCCTGGGGGTCAGAGCTATTAGAGCCATAGCAAAAGCTGGGCAGTGGTGGTGCACACCTTTAATCTCAGCACTTGGTAGGCAGAGCTAGGTAGATCTCTGTGTGTTCAAGGATATAGCCAGCATTGGAGACACAGTCCTTTAATCTCAATACCAACCATAGAAAACCTGGAGGTCTGTACAGACAGGCAGTGATGAGGCAGTCATGTAATTGGGTTTACAACCAATGAGAAGGCAGAACAGAAAGTCTATATAAAGACAAAAACACAGGAAGTAGGTCTCTTGGCTGAAGAGGCTAGCTGCAGCAGACAGGTAAGGCTCTTAGCTCTGATCTCTTGGCTTTCTTCTTTGCATTGGTGCTGTGTTTCTTATTTTAAGACAGTTGGTTACATCTACCCTTGCCTGGGATGCATAAAACACTGAGTTCTATCCTCAGTACTGAAACAAATGCAGAAATATTTTAGGAGAGGAAATACACATGTGTCAGGGACAAGGACAGAATCTCTAGTTAATGGAAAAAAATACAGACCCCCATAAGACAGGGAACTAGATCATCTTTCAGTCAGGTTGCATAGCAACAGGACATTGAGTCAGAGCCCTTGACCTTTTTACCCTGTAAACACCCTATACAAATATCCTGCTAGCTTGCCCCACCCTATGCAGATAACAGCTTCTTGCTTCCCCACCCCACCCCACCCCCCTGCAGGAACTATATAAACTCTCCTGGAGAAAAATAAAGTTTCACCTTGATCAGAATCTTGTCTTGGTATATTTCTTTGTGTCTCCTGGCATCATTCCATCCTTAGGGTGGTCGAGTTCCTGTTAAAGCCCTGCTCACCAGGGCACACACGAGCTTATGGTAGAATATTTTATTTCATTTTCAATCCAACCATGTGTCTCTTTGCTATTACTTCACTCCCATAACTCCTTATAAAATCCCATGGACAAGTAAATTGAAAACATTCTCCAAACTTCATGGAGAGACTGTATGATCTCTAAGACTGTGTGATCTCTACATATCATGCAGTAACTGGATACCAGTATCTGAGGTTGGAGAATTGCTGCTTGTCAGCTGCAGCAAACAGCTCCAGGGAAAAGAGAACATTCTAGTGCTAATGCTATTCTGAGAGTGATTGCCAGAACACAGAAGAAACCTGGATTACTCCAGGGATGGGGCTACTCAGACCTACAGGATCTGAGAAGTCAAGCATGGGGGAGGCAGTTGGATAGTGGTAAGTTATAAATGAAGCAGTTATAAATAAGGGAAACAATTTGCAAGCACATCCATGACCTTCCCACAGAGGCAATGAGTGAAGTCAAAAGAGGTGATGTGACCTCTTGGGGAAAGTACACAGGAGCAAGAGCTGAAGAACAGTGACAGCAGAAGCCCAAAATAACATGAATCAAAACTTAAGCCACAGAATTCTAAAGCCTTCATGGTGGTTCAGAAGTCAGATCGAGTTCTCAGAATTGAGAAGAATCTCATCGTAGCTTAGAAGTAAAAGTGAAACATTAGGCTTTGTCAGAATTGCCTTTGGTCCAGTAACAATCCCATGAGTAAGAGGATTAATATTGCCTTTCCATAGAGCACAATATAGAGTAGAAAGTGAATAATATAAGTTTGATTATTCTAAAATGCTAAATATGAGTGGCTCTACACACACACACACACACACACACACACACACACACACACACACATACACACACATACACTGTATGTGAAAGATCTTGTACATGGGAAGGAAATGGTGACTGTTCCCAGCACACTTGGATACATAGCTCCCTAGTATAAAAGAGAAGTTACTTTGTTCTATTTTCTCATCCTCTCAGAGCACAAGGAGACAGATCTTCAACTGCTGTAAGCAATGCCTCACTAAATTTTCAGGAAAGAAGCAGTTGGTTAAATGTTTGGCACTGGCTGTCAAATTAGTTTGAGGATGAAGTTTAGTCAGAAATGCCCTGCTTTATAAGACATTCACACCAGGGATAGATGGTATAGGGTTCTATGCCATAGAATGAGGCCTAAAAGCCTTACTGTGAGGTAGGTAGATGCTTCTGCAGAGGAGTGTAGGGTTGCTCTCCAGGAGGCTGGAGTCTAAACAATGAGGGGGCTTGAATGCAGTGTTAAACAATTAATTTGAAGTTGTTTGTGTCACTTCCAGTTAATCGCTGTCACTTTATATCTTCTCTAAGCTCTGATTTATATAGTTATATCTGTGATGTGTGTATGGTGGTGGTGTGTATGTGTTTCTGTATATGGTTTGTGCAAGGGAAGAGTACACTTTCTCTTGACATAGGAGAAACACTGAGCACACAACTCACAAATTATTAAATCCATTCATATAAAACCTCCCTTGTCTATTCTTCACCTCTTTGAGATTTGAGAATCCCTTTGAGAGTTATGGGCTTTCAAACTTTCTGTGTCCTGTATCTGAATTTAATAAGCTCAGTTATTTTACTTTTCTAATTTCAGATGGAACTCCAGTGCAACCATGGGCCAAGCTAGTTTTAGCATGGCCCTTGATATCAGCACAGTTTTTAAGCTGCCTTCTTAGCTCTTGAAATTCTAATGAAGTAGACTTAGTTGTGTTATCCATTGAACTATCAAAACACACTGCTACTATCAGTATGCTCTATCTGGCAACTATGTGTGTTTGTGCATGTCTTTCCTTATGACTTAATCACTTTTATGTACATCTTTCGCATACTAGATTGCAACATATGGAATCATACAAATATTCCACCCAAGGTCTCCCCAAATTCATGCCATTTTACAATATAAAATATATCCATTTTATCCCAATAGCTATAGAACTCCTGTTACAGCACCAACTTAAAAAACTGAAGTCTACAGTCTCATCATATACAAGTGAGACTCAAGGGATGGTCCACTCCCAGGCATATTCTTCCCAAGTTATGGAGCTATGAAATCAAACATGTTTTATGTTTTTAAAACACAATGATTGGATAGATATAGCACAGACGTTCTCATTATAAAAAGGGAAAAATAACAGGAAATAAAGTGCTCTAACTATTCCCAAAGTAAAACTAAACCTCAACATTAAATCTTAAGGCTTAAGGGAAATCTTTGATTATGACATCTATTTTCTAGATTCACTGAGATATGAATTTGGTCTCAGCTTAATGTTTTTTGTGGTGCATATAGCATCCCTCATGTTTTATAGTCTCATGCAAACAGCTCATTCATGCTGGAATTGCACAATAGTGACTACAATCCTAGTCTCTACATTCATCTCTAAAATGGACAGGTCTGTCATGCTCATGGGATTGGCAGAGTTAATGCTATGAAAATGAAATCAGTAATAAAGTATTCTGTTTTTCCATCCTTAGAAGATCCTCTCCTGCCTTCACCTCAGTTCCTCTGTGGTTATCTAATTGGAAGGGAAAATAAAATACAGTGTTGTTAGTAGTATTAAATGGGGACAGAGAATGTAAGGGCATTGTAAAGGAGGGAATATGGTAAGGGACAACTAACACTAGAGGCCTTTTGAAAAGCTATATGGAAATCTATTACTGTAGAAACTCCTAAAATATGTACATATCTGAAAGGAATTTAAATGGAGTCACCATATAATAGGGAAGACAAGGTCCCAAGTAACCACAACAGTGCCAGGAATGGGTTACATTTTATTGAGTCATTGACCAAAGGGTTTTCAAAAACTTCCCCAAATATCACATAATATTGCCAAGGTTATTAGTTACTTTACCTGATGATAAGGCCCTGTTGCTGAAGACATTGATTTACTCATGTCATCAAACAGGAAGAGGTTGAACTGGTGCCAAACAGAAGCCTTACCCATACTGATTAGAGCTAATGGTTCTAGAAGGTATTTTTACATACTACCAGAGGAGAAAAGTAATCATAAATATCACCGAGCTACAGAGCCTGTGACCTACAGAGACTACAAGATATACTGGTATACAGCAGTGGCATAAATGTTATGGGATTAATCAAACACTGTTTTAAAAATTGGATTTAAGGTCCATGCCATGAGATGGAAACCATACCTGACACTGCTAAAGTGGCCAAGAACCTGCAACTATATAGATCGTGGACCCTAGAGGAAAACCTACAGCTATTATTCTGCTAAAGAACATAGCATAAAATGATTCCAAATGACATGTTGCTATGCCCATATGAATTTCATGCCCTAAGTGCATTGTTCAGCTCTCATCAGAGAAGTGTCTTTTCATAGTAAATGGTAATTGACACAGAGACCCACAACTGGACAATTACAGAGTGAAAGACTTTGGAACACTAAGCTCTAAATGACGTTTCTTTATGCACAAGAGAAGGTAGAAAGATTGTAAGAGCCAGAAGTAGTGGATGACTTCAAGGAAACAGTCTTCCAGATACAATAAGATTGATACATAGATTAACTGGCAGAGACTGAAACAGCATGCAAAGGACCTATACAAGTTTAAACCAGATCAAATCTGAGCACGGAGAAGTGGAAGTAGAAGTTGTACCCTTTACCAAGAAGCTGTTTGTAACTGATTCTTTCTGGGACAAGGAAAATCAGAATTCTCCAATAGAGTGTCACTGGATATATCAACTGAATTCCCAGGTAGGTCTCAAACCCAGGAATAGTTGACTAAAATAAAAATGGATTTCATGTTTTTCGTTTGCTTTTTTGTTTTGGTGTGATTTGATGATTGTTTTTTCTTATTGTTTTTTTTGTTTGTTTCTTTCTTTTGATTTTTGTTTTTTCCTTTTATTTGAGAAAGGGAGAAAGAACATGAAGTTGGGAGGGCAGACAGGTAGGTGAAGAGGATCCGAAAAAAGTTAAGGGAGAGAAAATATGATCGAAATATGTTGTATGGAAATATTAAAGAAAAAGCAAAATGGTTTACAGAATCACACATTCACCATAAAATTTCCAATGATTCATTTCATGACACTAGAAAAGTGATTCTGAAATTCATACGGAAGTAGAATGACCAGGAATAATCAAGGCAATCTTAAGTAGAGAAGGTATTATAATACTACATCTCAGACTTTACTACAAAGCTAAAGTAACAAAACAAATTGGTTTTGGCATACAAAACACAAGAAGCATGCAAACAAAAGCCAGATATATAGACCAATAGGACAGAATAGAGGTCCCAGAAATAAACCCTCACTTCTACAGCAACTTAATTTTTGAACAAAAGTATTATGAATATGTACACTTTGGAATTGAATTGAAGACCCAGACATAAATTCTGTCATGATTTTTCAAACTTCTAACAGACATTCTACTCACTAATTTGGAGGCCTTCATTTTATGAAGATTTAAAGACAAAGTTTTTCTGGAAGATAGTTGTGAGAACTCCTGCCTCTGCTCCACCCCACAGGTATTGTGGGTACACTTTCTCATCATCCATCATCGTTCAGGAATTTCCATTGTGGTTTCTGCTCTAACTTTGGGGTTATTCAGAGATCTGTAAGTTTTCAAATATATCAACACACTTTATCTTCTTTTTATTAGTTATAACTGAATTACAAAGTGGAAAGACTTCTTGTAACACACAAATTTGTCCAGGATCAAGTAGACATGGGCCACAGAACAGCCTATTTTCCTTAAATTTTAGTAGCAAAACTTTGCCAAATCTTGTGACTCAAGTTTGTCAGTTGAGATGTTCAGGTTTTCAACATTCTTTTTATGTCTTTTCCATCTTGATCTCTAAGTAATAAATAATTTATTCCTTCCTCAAACTTTGTTTGGAGAGGCGGAGACAGGAGGAATGCCCCAAGTTCAAGGCCATATTGGGCTACAGTGTGAGACCTACCTCAAAAAAAAAAAAAAAAAAAAAAAAGCAGTACAAAATGACTCCTAATAATATCTGCTATGCTCATAGATCATTGCCTTGTTCAGTCATCATCAGAGAAGCTTCCTCCTGCAATGGATGGGAACAAATAAAGACCCACAACCGGACATTATGCTGTGAGAGAGACCTTGGAATACACAGCTCTAAATGGAATGTCTCCAACAAATCCCTCCCTTCAAGCTTAGGGAACCCTGCAAAAGAAGAGGCAGAAAGATCCAGAGGAGATGGAGGACACCAGGAGAAAAAGACCCTCTGAAGCTCATATGAGCTCACGGAGCCTGAAGCAGCAAGCACAGGGCCAGCATGCAGCTGTGCCGTTCTCTGCATATATATTCGAGCTTTCAATTCAGTATTTTTATGGGACTCCTGAGTGTGGGAACAAGTGGGTCTCTGATTCTTGTGACCTCTTGTTCCTTCTGTTGGTTTGTCTTGTCCAACTTCGGTGTGATGGCTTTTGTATTACTTATGTTTTATTTCGTTGGTTTGGCGGTTATCTCTATCTTAGAAGTCTGACCTTTTCTAACAGGAGACAGAAAGGGAGTGGAGCTAGATGGCATAAGAGGTAGGAAGAACTAAGAGGAGTAGAGGGAGGGGAATCTACAATAAGAATATATTGTATGAGAAAAGAATCTATTTTAACTAATAGAAAAAACAAAAAGAATAAAAAAATAAATCTACTAAAGTGATGACAGGTTTAGCAATTTATTCTAGAAACTCTAGAACAAATTTAGCTTCATCTACTTCAAAGTTATTAAATGTATAAGTTTTTGAAAATACATAGTCTTGGTGAATTGACTCTTTTATCATTGCAGTGGCCTTTTTCATCTCTATGTAATTTTTAATACTAAAGTCAATTTTTTTCATGACAATTTTTATTTTGGTTTTCATCGTTTTTCTCATTATTGTTCATAACTTACATATTTTATTTTTATTTCTTTATTCATTTTAGAATATTTCTATTAATTTTAGAGAGGTTTATGAATGTATCTGAATAGTATTCACCTTTCACTCCTCCCACAATTCCTCCCTGGTCCACACCCTTTTCCCCCACTCATGTCCTTTTTCGATCTTGCAGCAGCTGCGTTAACCCTCTGCTCTTAAAATCTTCCTGTCCCTTCTTCCACGATGTTTCCCAAGCCTTCACTACAGGAGTTGTGTGGCAAATGTATCAGCTGGAGAAGTGTACCCCACTATCCACTGGCTGCTGCTGCAGCTGAATCAGTTGTGGCTTTCTCTAGTTATCACTTCCCTGTTCACTGCAAAAAGAAGCTTCGTTGATGAGAGATGAGAGCTGGATGTGTCTGTGGGTACAAAGATAAGTTTCAGAATGCAGTTTCAGATCATACTGGTTGAGGAAACTGGCAGTACTCGATTCTCTTCTAGTTTCCAAGGCCTCACCCACCACAGGCAGTTGGCTAAGTTTACAGTAGTGGGCATGAATGCTCCTCCATTAATAGGGCCTTACACCCGACTCAGTGTTTCTTGGTGACCCCAGGTAACCAGTGCCTCTACTGCACTTACCAGAATATCTTGCCTTGTTTGTCACAGTTGTGATTTGTTGGCACCACAGCTGGATAGGGCTCTTGATTGTTTTTCTCTGATGGGGACTTACTTGTCTCTGTCCAAAACTTTGAGGGAGAGCCTTCAGTGAGAAGGCCTCCATGTCATGTCCATACATATATGCCTCCAAATCCTGTGTCTGAAGTGCGTGGTGTGATCAGCAATAGATCCTTACCTTGCTTTCTGAAAGGTAATGGCAATAGCCCATACTGAGGGTCTCTTATACTCTCCTGACCAGTAACGTTAAAGGAAGTTTTCCATGCTTGTCACTGGGACTTTTTATCCTTTTATTCCAACCCTGGAGACAATGCAAATTTATATATATTTAGTTCAATGTTTTGAACTTATATTTATGAGTATTGGGAATTTACTTTTAATGATATGTTGTGATTTGTTTCTGTCATTGTTTTACTAATGATGTTTTTCTTACTTTTAATTTGTACCTGTTCTTTCTAAAAAAAAAAAAACGAAAAAACTACATCCACAGCCTTAAAAACAACATAACATTTTCTCATAGCTCTTGTATTTTCCCCTCATTCATGTACCTATTATCTATAATTAATTTTTCAGTGCCTTATTAAACTATAATATACATGTAATAACATGAATAATACCTATGTGTGCATTTGTTACCATAATCTGTATTGAGATATACAATATATGAAGTAAAAGAGCCCAGGTTATTTTGTGTCCTTTTCAGGAAACAAACACTTATAAGTTATAGTAATTATGGCCTTTATCACCACACACCAATAATGGCAATTATCATTCTTCTAGAAGTAGAATAATTGGTATGAATTCTTTTTGTGTCAGGCTTCTACTTTTTTATTAATTATTTTAGAATGTCATACAATGTTTTTGATCATATTCATCTCTACTCTTATGCCTAACTGCTCCTAGTTTCATCTGACCACCCCTTCCTTAAAGTCCTTTTTTTAAAAAAAAAAAAAAATCTACTTATTCCAAATGTGTATGGGGCCATCCACTGGAACACGGTAGACTTAACAGAGGCCATAACCTAAAATAAAACTGACACTCCATCCCCTAAAAGCTTCTCAGTTAAGGCAAGAACTCCTGAATTCCTTCCCTTTCATATTAGAATGTTGACTTGATCTTGTACAAGCAAGCAGCTGCTATGATTTCATGGATGCATTAGTCTTGTTCTGTCTGGATGACACTATTTCAGTCCAGTCTTCCTTGGCTTTTGGGCTTTATATTCTATCCACACATGCTTGTTGATGGTCACTGAGCCTTGGGGAAGAGGTGTGATACAGATGTCCCATTTGTGGCTGAGCACTCCCCTGATACTTGTTCTCTGCACTTGACCAGTTGTGAGTTTCTGTATTAACTACCACTCAGTGAACAAAGAAACTTTGATGACTTCTGATAGCTGTACTAATCTATGGGTCTAGAGATATAAATTCAGAGGGTAGTTATATACTCACCATTTAGCAGAATAACAGCAGTTGGTTAAGGAGCTATCAGTACCAACTTAAATTTGCTGTCTTGTGTTCAACAGATTAACTTGCAGTGTTCTTCTATTGTGAGGTAGTATGTTATTCAATTGCACTAACTTAACTTCTATTTTATAAAAATAATTTTATAGTAAAATTAAAATAAAATTTTATAGTATAATAAGTCAGCACAAGATACTGTGCTTACGATAGTTTTCATATATACATACATATATGTGTATATATATATATATATATATATATATATATATATATATATATATATATATTCACAGTGTGCTGTTATGGGTCTGGGTTCATTCAGATTCACCAGTCTGACCATGAATTAATTTTAAATTAATTTTAAACAAAGAAGAGGTTTTATTTAGATACCAATGCTGGATACTCATGGTGCCAGGACTGCATCGCAGTGGACTCCCAAGACACATCCCTGAATTATAGTAATCAGGGGTTTATAAATGCAAAAGTCATAATGCTATGCATATTTCCTGCCTCCGTACAATCAAGGGCAAACACATATCCTGATGTACTTCCTGTCTACATGTAATCAGGCACATGTCTCACCTACGTGGAGTCAGGGGCAAGCAAGCGTGTTTACAGAAGTGAAAACACACAGTTTGTTATCTTACATGAATAACAGTTTTGTTAAAATTGTACAAGACCAGATAATGACAAGAACAGTCCCAGCATTCCAGGAAGTTAGCTGTGCTTGGACAAGTGGGGTTTACAAGTTAGAGGCATTTTTGTTTTATAGTTCTCTTAAGTGCAGTAATCTTAAATTTTAAACAAAATGTTCACTATCACACTCTAATTCATCAACCTCCCCACTGGCCTCCTCCATTCCTTCCTCTGGCTTGTTCACTTCTCTCCTTCAGACAGTATCCATTTCTATTTTTATATCACATGCATTCCACTACCCTCTTTCTCCACTTTGAGCTCTTCTTGCACTCTCAAAATCCTCTTTCAGTTTTCATGAACACACACACACACACACACACCCCACATGGAAATCCAAAGAATCTGTAGAAATAAAAGGATACTAGAAAAGTGCAAGAAATAAGGAAAGATAGACATTATTCCATAAAGTAGATAGGAAAGAAATCTGATCAAACTCAGTATATAAAGCTAGCATTACTCTTATGCCAAAATGATATAAAAATCCAACAAAAACTATAAACCAATTCACCTAATGAGTATCCACACAAAAATTCTCACTCTTGCATACCAAATTCAATATGTCAAGATCATTGTTGCTCGAATCTTAAATTGGTTTTATAATACAAAAAACAAACAAACAAAAAACCTGGTACCAGATATTGGTGTAAATTCTGAAAGATCAGAGAGACAAAGGAACAAGCCACTGCTGCATTTTACCTCTATGACTCCTTAGCCGAAAAAGCCTCTAGCCGAAAGAGGCGCTTCTGCCGAAAGCCTTTGTTCCCGTCTTCTGATGCCGTATGTACCTTTCTCCACCCAGACATCACTTCCTGGGATTAAAGGCATGGGTGCCACCACTGCCTGGTTCTGTTTTCTTTCCTAGACCGAGTCAATCTCATGTAGTCCAGGGTGGCTTTGAACTCACAGAGATCCAAACAGATCTCTGCCTCCTGAGTGCTAGGATTGAAGGTGTGTGCCACCAGTGCCTGACATCTATGTTTAATCTAGTGTCTTGTTCTGTTCTCTGATCTTCAGGCATAGTTAATTACGGTACATAATATACCACCACAGATCATACACCATGACTAAGCAGGGCTTTATACCAGGGAAGCAAGTTTTGCATAATATATGTGAATCAATAAATATAATGCAGCACATAAATAGTTTTAAGGATAGAAAGTATATGATCCTCCCAATTGATACAGAAAAAAACCTAAATTCTTGCAAACAGTTGTAACCCTCATGTCCACCAGTGAGTTTTGCCTTTCAAAGTCTTTCAAATTTAACGCTTCATATCTTGGTTAAGTGCAAAGTCAAAACAAGGAAAAGAAAAAATGATTCAGTGGCCTAATACTTGTTACCTGAAGCACATAAGGTAAACATGGGAATTATTTCCAAAGGAAAAATGGAAATTTTATCTGGGGAAACTGCATCTATTCATAAAGAACACAGAGAAAAGGCACATTTAGGAACATGCCCAATCAAGAAACACATTAATAAGCATGCTTAGTTTAAAAATATATATAGTTCAAGTGCTGAGGATACAACTCAATGATACAAGACTTGCCAATATGCTCAAGGTCTAATCCCCAGTATTACAAAAAATATTAATAAAACAGTTCCAAAAGGAAATATGGCTGACGAATATTTGCTATTCTTAGCTCAAGGTTATGGACTACATTCTCAAAAGGTAAAAAGTGACAGACAAGAAGAATTTTAGGAATGTCAAGACGATATCATAAAGAGACAGAAAGGGATGCCTGTGGGCATGCTCATGTTCTGACAAAAAGATGGGTGAGAGAATGCCTCTGGGCATGTTCAGGTTGCAAGGTAAAGATGGCAATAGAAACACTTGGGGCATGCTCAGCTCGTGTCACAAATCTGCTCCCAAGATCCCCTCTGGACATGCTCATCTTCAGTCATAAAGTTCTAGCTTAAAAACAGACACTTTGAAGGGACATCAACATCAGAGTTCAGTGATGTCTGCCATAATAAGCAGCTAATAAAATTGGTTTGGAATCTGTAAGGTCCTCAAATATGTGTGCCTGAATTTGTGTCTCCCAGGGTGCAAGTTTGATCTGTCCAAAGAAACCTTCTAGTTCTTAATCTGTGCCTCAGTTTCTCTAAGAATTAATACACCCTTGCAATAAATTTAAGAGGAGGTTATCAACAGTCTTGGTAGTTTAGGGTCTTATTCAACACCAGCTCCAGTAATTTTAAATCCTTGACTTATACACAGGCAATGTCACTTGTGTCAGACCTGCCAGTTCTGAGTTAGACTGTAGTCAGAGCTCTCCCTTTGGGTTCAAACTTAAATTGACAATACAGACTCTCAGTATCTTTCTGCATGCAGCTGGAGCTATGTGTTATCAGCTGCTGCCAAGAAATAAGCTTGAAAGTTTTAAATTAATGCAATTATAGATGGTATTCCCTACTGTGGAGGTATCAGAACAATGTGCATTGCTATTGGTTTTCATTAAGTTGAGCTAATAAATGCTCCTCCAGCTTTTACCTCTACTTTCTCTATTTCTTTGCAAATAAACATGTGTCACATGCATCGTGTTCAAAGGCAGGCTCTTTCAGAGTTTTGCTGCCATGTATGAACACTAGGAAATGAGAACTGGGAGGAAGCTGATCTGATTCAGTCTCAGTGATACACCAGGTGACACACTGCTGCAATTGAAGCTTATGTCACTTTCAGAATGTGCTGTTTTATTTTGCAAAAGCTGACACTGATGCCACACTCCCAACTATGATTCTTAGAGATCCTCAAAGCACGGTTGGCCTCTTTCTTGACAGTGTTGGCTTTATTTTCACACCATAGCTAGCATATTAAGACTTCCATTATCTATGAAATTTAAAAAAATCTAAAAATTGATTTCAATTAACACAGAGATTTCCCTTTTTAAAAAGAACACACAACTTATTCAGGATCTACAAAAGAAACACTAATGGTCTTGTATTTTCCTGCAGTCATTAGAACTACATGTAAGCCTGACTTACTCTATGTCATGCTTAGTTTTACTGAGGTATTTTTCGTACTCATTCATTCAGACAGATACACTCCTTGTATCTGTTTGTCATGGCATCACAAAAAGCATCAAGTCCCAAGTTTATCCAAGGTCATGTCTCATGAAGTCAGTGGGAGCATTGACTATATGCTAGCTAATCAGCACAACACATGGGCAAAAGAACTAAGTGATCTAAAAGTTAAACACTTGAAGTAGTTGTGTAAACTCAGAGTAGAGAACTTTTTTCCCAGCTGGGAATCTGACATAGCTTCCTGGAAAAGGTGACATTTCACTTGGGCTTTTATAATAGGTAGAAATGGAAGGTGGAGTTAGATGGGTGAACACTGTGGGAAAGAAGTTGAGTTAAATCAGAGTTCAGAGAAGAAAGGACATGGATCCACACAACAGAGAATCTGAAGATGGCACTGAGGTTAAAAGGTGAGCTGAGAATAATATATGAGCAAGTACATATTCTCAGACAAGTTTTGTTCCTAATAATAGGGAACCAGGCAAGGAGTAACACATAAAAACAAAGGCCCTTAAAGTTTGAAGAATCCTGGGAATCTGATAGGGATTGTGTTTTTAACTGATACAGAGAAGGGGCTGGCCACACATGTAAGTTTATTCCAGTAAAACACATGGCCAAGAAAGGCACACCGGATGTGACTGTCAAAAATGGAAGATTTCCTAGAGATAAATGGTAAAACAACAAAACAATCTGCGTACTGGAGAGATGGCTCAGCAGTTAAGAGTTCTTGCTGCTCTTCCAGAGAAGCAGAGTTGGGCTCCCAGCACCCAAAGCAGAAGTTTACAGCTGCCTCATCTGGCAGTTGATGCAGATGCACACAACATTCATAAACACATATGTCTATGAACAACAACAGCAAACTGAAAGCAGTTAGCTTTGCTTGTTTAACAAGTACATTAATATTTTCCACTCTCAAAGCCTGGAACTGGAGAATTTCCATCCAGATGGATTAAGTGTGACTTATGACCAAACAGTATGAACTGCATTTAAAAAGCCTTAGGCTTTCAAAAGACTGGAGAATTGATAAACATTTAGATTCTGCAAATAAAATCTTGGAGGTAGATATTATTAAATTTTGAAACTATTTTATTTTTAATTGATCATCTAATTTTAAATTGTTGTCTTTCTGAACGTTGGGAATATGTTCAGTAAGACTGCTTTCTTCCTAGTCTCATTGCTTCACAACAGGAAGGAAGAATTTGACAGCTTCCATCCACAGGGCAGATTCCACCCAGGGTACTGAAGAGAAGCAGTCTTCACACACACTGAAATTCATATTGCTTTGTTGTCTCATACTAATATTTTCAGTTATGCAATCAGAACTAATCACAAAGTCTTAATGAACATGAAACAATTCGTTAAAGTAGCGAACCTTCCTTACTGTCTATTTGGGGAATAATGCCTACCTATAATGTCTCATTTTTTTTTTTTTTTTTCTGTTCAAGCAAGTTAGGGCACTGCTATCTGGAGAAGAGACTGGTGGTTGCCTAAGCAAACTGTCCATTTCTTGAATGACAGAGACCAATTTTCCTAGACATGGCCCTGAGTCCTGATGAGGGATGACAGTTCTTAGCCTCCCTTGCAAGCTTGAGAGATCACATGTGATGCTCACTTCAAGGACTGAATGCAAATGTGCAAGTTGTTAAACTCAGGAAAGCTTCTCTAAAAAGATAGCAGTCAGCTGGAGCAGCTTTTTTCTCACAAGTCAACTTACTGAAGGTAGGATGAATTAATAAGAAAGCAGAAAGATGGGCACTTGAGTATATGAGGACAGTTGGCTGTGGCCTCATCACCAGTTTGTATCTAAGAAGTGGAAAATAATTCACTCCCTTTGCCGTGTACATGAAAGAACGAGGAGGTGTGGAGGAGAGAAGGAAAAAAATGTAAGAAGCAGAAGACCTCACTCACTGAAGCCATGTTGTGTAGGACTTTTAGCTCTATGAAACCATGGTTTTTCCAAACAGATATAGGAAGTGACTTAAAACAGGCATTATACCCACAAACAGATTCTGGGCAGTTAACCTTTTAACATTTTATTATGCACTTCATTTTTAATTATGTGTATCGTGCGCATGAGTGCAGGCGCCTACAGAGGTCAGAATAAGGAGACGGATAACCCAGAGCTGGAATTAGAGGCAGTTGTGAGCTGCCTAGTTTTGGGTGCTGGGGACTAAACTTGGGTCCTCTGAAGAGCTACAAGTGCTCTGGAAACCACCAAACCATCTCAAATCCACAATCAATCTTTATGAATATGATTAGAAAACAATTAACAGTAAATTTCCATTTTATTACCTGATGTGTTCCATGTTATGCCAAAGAAAACATGTTCTAATAAAGAACTGAGAGGAACAATGTTTTCAGAATTCACAGGGAACTGCCAGAAGTCTGCCCTAGGATGCTTAAATCACTGACCAGATTAATCCACAAAACACTGACAGATCAAAGGCTTAGCCACTGTCAGTGAGAAAATAGGTAAGGATAATACTGAATAAAAAAAGTCTATATAGAACACCCATTTTTTTTGCAAAATTAAAGAGAAATTAATTATATATGCCCATAAGGGTGTTCCTTGAAATGTTAAACAAGATTTTATTTTCTGAAACAGATTTCAGTGCAGAAGGAGCAAATGAGATGCAAAGATAAGTGTTGAGTACATTGGAAATAGGATCACACTGAGCTCCTTGTGTGTTGATGCCAGGGCTCAGGATTCCTGGGGTCTTGGCAGTCTTCTACAGTTTGAACTTCACGCCCTGCAGATTCTCATGCAGTCCCACGAGACCTACTGCTTAAGTTGTATAAGAAGTTCCTAAGTATAAACCTACAAAGAATAAAGTCTCAGTTCACCATTTCCTTTATTCACAGACACAATGCACTGGTGCCATTCATTTCCCTTACTTATTGGATTGCAGTAAGTTACATTCTTTAAGTTAAAGATTTTTTTTTTTACTAGTAAGGTAATAATGTGTGTATTTCAATTTTCCACTTTTACAAGTCAATCGGAAAAAGAAACGTTTCAACCCATGATGTCAGAGAATTAAATGTACCAACTACCCAGGTACATTCAGTGTCTATGCACAGTGCCAATCTGCTGACTGTGCAACATCCACCCCAGGACTGTGGACATGAGCTTCTCCAATAACTGTCCATCACAGCCTAACAGAACTCCTAGGGGAGAAAGTCACAACTATCCCTGGTTCCAAAGGGACATGGCACAGCATAGCAGGATGTGGGAAAAGTCAAAACTAATGAATCATAAAGAAAATGATCATTCTCTTGAAGAGAGCAACTTTTTTCCCCCCAGAAAAGTAGTGGTTATTCACAAGATCCAAACACAAATCCTTTTTCAATCACTGGAGTGGTAGATGAAAGTATAGTTGCAGTATAGCTGAGGGACTAAGAAACAGAGCCAAAATTTAGAGGTATTGGTAGGTATCTTGGGATCCATTCTTACCCATTCACCAAAAGTGAACAAATTATCACTCCTGACTCTATACTTATTTACCTGTGTGGTAGTTTGAATGAGAATGGCCCCCATGGCTTCATATATTTGAATGCTTGGTCCCAAGTTGGTGGAACTATTTTGAGAAGGATTAGGAGGTATGGCCTTGATGGACATGTGTCCCTAGGTGTGGGCGTTACAGTTTCAAAAGTCCACTGAGGGTTCTCTCTCTCTCTCTCTCTCTCTATCTCTCTCTCTCATCTCCTACTTGCAGATAAGATGTAAGCTCACAGCTACTGCTCCCATGCCTGCTGCTGCCATACTCTCTGCCATAATGGTCATGAACTCAGCCTCTGAAATTGTAAGCAAGTCCCCAAATAAACACTTTCTTTTATAAATTGCCTTGGCCATGGTGTCTCTTCACAGCCAATAGAAAAGTAACTAAGATAGACTCTAACATAAGAATAACAGTATTATTTTAGGAAGATTAATTAATTAGTAAAAGTTCTAAGACTAGTGCTTGGAGACATACAGAAATTTCCTTAAATGGAAGTTATAACAAAATCCATCTTACTCATCAGGAAAAACTTCAAGAAAATAAAATGACATAAAATACAAAAAAATGAGGGTAAAAGAGAGGAAAAATTCCCAAGATTACTGTTTTCAGGGTTGTTTGAGTGATGTTTAATCTTGTTTGTCATCTTGATGGGATTTAGAATCACCATGGGAGCTGGGTAGTGGTGGCGGTCTGAGCTTGAGGCCAGCCTGGTCTACACAGCAAATTCCAGGACAGCCAGAGCTGCACAGAGAAACCCTGTCTCAAAACAAACAAACAATCACCATGGGAATAAAACCACTGGGTGTTATTCATAAGGGACTCTAGACTGGGTGGCATCAGTCTCTGGGCTGCAGGTCCTAAATGGAGAAGGGAGAAAAGTCTGAGTTGTTAGTAACAGTAGTTACGATGTGGCCAGCTGCCACAGGCTCCTGACACCAAATCTTCCCCACTATGTTCCTTTGAACTGTGAACCAACAGAAATCTTTCATTAAGTTACTTTGGTCTATTTATTTGTCATAACAAAGGAAAAATTAATAACGCAATGTGTATTTTAGAAAAATCGGCATTCTTGTTATTTCAAATTAACCTACTGAGAAACTTCAGAGCTTCTTTGATTTTTCCCAGCTCTACTCAATACGTCCAACATAGTACAAACTCATTCTTATTTAAATATTTGGATTTGTGATTGTACTTCTGGCTAAATGATCACACACCTATGATCCCAGCTAATCAGAAGCTGGAAAAACTGCAAATTTAATACTAGCAATTTAGCAAGACTCTGTCTTAAAAATAATGAACAAATGAATAATTAAGTATATAAAATGCATAATAATCACCCATGGATTATTTTATTGATTGAAGCAATTTGCTGAGATTACTTAATAAAAGTTTTCATATTGAAGAAAATATAAAGAAAACTTCCTGAATTATTTTGTAAAATTAGAGTATATAACTGTAGGTAGGTATGTGTGTGTACATGTATATACATACATGTACATGTACACACACATACCTATGGATTACAGTTGTTATTTCTCTCATACACAATTTTGTCTCCTAACTTGAAGATGTGTAAAGCTCCTAAACAATTGCTCATCACACACTGAGGATCAGTTATTTCAAAAGACATTTTTATCAATGTTGTTTTTCTTGTTTGTAATAATTACATAGACTTTCTAAGCTGAACATCCCTAATCTGAAAACAGAAAACTTTTGAGTGACTTTGCTCAAAAAGTTTCAGGTTTCAGAGCATTTCAGACTCTGTTAAATATCTCTAATAATTCTCACAGAGTACAAATTGGTTCCTGTTTCAATATTTGACTTGTAAGTTCTGGCTCAATTCTTTAAATAATTTCAGATTTCAGAGAATTCGGGGTTGCAGATTTTTTTTTTTTTTTTTTGGTTTTTCGAGACAGGGTTTCTCTGCGTAGCTTTGCGCCTTTTTCCTGGAGCTAACTTGGTAGCCCAGGCTGGCCTCGAACTCACAGAGATCCGCCTGGCTCCGCCTCCCGAGTGCTGGGATTAAAGGTGTGTGCCACCACCGCCCGGCAGGGTTGCAGATTTTAAGACACTTATCCTATACCTGAACTGGTTTTTGTTTAATTACTAAATTCAAAACTCTACACAAAATAGAAATATACACAGAAATGTAGCTGGACAATGAGGAATAACTTATAATATTCTGCAGCCCAAAGAGAATACAGTAGCTGATAGAATTTTGAATGTTCCAACATGAAGACATGATTAGGATGATGGATAGGCTAGTTATCCTGATCATATACACACTGTATACATGTACTGATATATACAACTATGATTTATAAACATCTTGTCCTTCGACATCCACGTGAGTGTTGTGGCACACATGCACATGTACACAAAGTAAAGAAAAAACTTAAAAGTAGATGTTGAAAAACCACTAAACTACATCTTAATTAAGAATAATTATATCAGCTAGGTTTGGTGATATAATCTGAAATCATAACACTCTGGAGCCTGAGGCAAGAGGACTATGAATTTAAGGCCAGCCCAGGCTACAAAGCAAGAAATTGTCTCTAAATAAATAAAATAAAATAAAATAAAATAAATTAAAAAGGTTATAGTCCAGGATCTATACTGCCACTAGCACATGCTTCAATTCATTATTACACAGCCTTTCTGAACTTGAAAGATGAAAATGACAAATGATTTTTAAATTACATAAAAAGAAGTTATGGACACTAAACATTCTGTAAGGAAGCTCTAAAATCATACACACATACTCACATGCAGTTCAGCCTCATGTATTCTCCAAGTACAAAAGTCAAGATTGGTATGGACAGGATCAGATTCTATGAAAAAAAAATTTAAACAGGAAAGAAACCAAGATAAAATTCCTTTTTGTTCCTAAAACAGTGTTCATGCAACTGATAAAAGTCTGCAAGCATATTCTGTGTTAGCCAACTTCAAGGTATTAGAAGGCACTATGCAGGCTCCTGTAGTAGGAAAACAAACACAAGTTTTACCCACTATTAATCTGGTTAGTTACAACAATGACCAGCTTAGCAAGTTATGCCCATGGATGCAGTAGGAGCATGAATGTTATAGAGGTAACTGCCTTGCAGGTGGGTTTAAGGTTCACTTCATGTAATGGTCAGGGTTCTGCAGAGGAACAGAACAGGTAGAATGAATCTACATCTATATATCTATATTTATATCTACATATCAATATATGGGATTTATTAAAGTGGCTTATAGGCTGTGATCCATCTAGTCCAACAATGGTAATCTACCAACAAAAAGTCCAAGAATCCAGTAGTTGTTCAGTCCACGAGGCTGCATGTATCAGATGGTCTTCAGTATACACTGGAACCTAAAGAAGTAGGATCTAATGCCATAAAAGGAATTAAGGTGCCTGTGAGAGCAGAGGCAAGCAGCAAAGAGCAAGCACTTTCTTCCTCCATGGCCTTTATACAGGCTGCCACAACAAAATGTGGCCCAGATTTACGGTGGATTTTCCCACCTCAAAAAATTCAGATTAGAGGTGGGTCTTCCCATTTCAAATACTTTAATAAGAAAAAAAAAAATCCCTCACAGTGTACGCAGCCACTTGGGTTTTAGTTAATTCCAGATGTAGTCATGTTGACAACCAAAAATTGCTATCACACTCCACAAAAGGAAACTAATGCTTGGTAAACCTGGGCAAGTACCCATGGCAATGGAACTCACAGGCCTGCGAGAGGAACCTATTACTATTCTTCTCCTAAATGGAGATAATATGAAGATGTCTTTTAAGTAGGTATCTCTCTGCCCATACAATAGCACAGCTCTCAGATCTCATCAGAGAAACATCTTTGTGAGTGTGCTGTGGAAAACACATATAAACAAAAGGAAAAGTGCAGAGAATAAGCATCATTGGAATGCTGAGGCACAGATGGGACAACCCTCTTCCCAAAAGTCTCAGAGAACATCTCAGAAGAGGCGGGAGGCGGGGGGGGGGGTGATGCTAAGAGTCATAGGTTAGGAAAGACTGGGGCAAAACAGTGTCTTCTTGGACATGACAGGAACATTGCACCCATGGCAGCTGTGGTTCCCTGCACAAGATCAATCCAGTCAATAGTCTAGAATGGATGCGGGGGGGGGGGCACACAATCTCTCATCACTATTCTATTAAGAGTTGATGGCTTCTAGGGCAGGTAGAATCAGTTTTATTTAGAGGTATAGTCTTTGATAGGCTGACCATGCTCTGATTTCACACCCATGTACTTATGTTTGGCATTAATTAAACTTAATGGGTTATCTTAATAAAAAAAAAAAAAAGGATATGAAATTAGGATGGGGACATGGTGTGGGGAAGGTCTGGCAGAATTGTAGGAGTGGGCGACAAATATACAAACATACTACATTGCATAGATGAAATTCTCAATGAATAAAATACACTTTTAAAAGTCTGTAAGTAATACTAGTCAGTTTTTGTTTCTAAAAATATTATTTTATTAAATAACTATTAAATAGGATTTTTACAAAACACGTTGCATAGAAAAGTATAAAAATGTTTATACTGCCAGAACGCTATGTCTGCAGCATCTTGGGTCAGCAAGTCTTTACTTCTGGAAGCTGCCAGGAAGGAACAGAGTGGGGAGTCGCCAGTCCTACCCCTTCCAGTATGGCTGGCAATGTCTCACAGGGAAGGCAGCCACTGATATTGCAGGGTCAGCATCATTCAGGAAGCAGCTGCTGTGCAAAGCTGGTCTCTGATCCAGATCTCCTGTGGATGGGGTCAGCTCTGGAGCAGAGTACCTCACGGCTCAGGAATAGTTAAGCAGCTGTACAAGATTTTCAAGGCATTTCAAATAGTAGGCATTTAGAGGGTTTTCTTCTGAATTGGAGAAAGCTGATATAGGAAAATAAGAATTATAAATACCAATTTATTAAACTTAATGCTACATATAGGGGTGGACACTCCTACATGAAGCTATGAAAAATATTTGTTAGCAAGCTATTTATGTTCTCGATAAACTAGAATTATAAAAATATTTTACATTTATGAAATTAAGATGTTAGAGAATTTTCATTCATTTCTTATCAATGGCTTATCTAGAGCATATTTAAGGATACATCTCCACAACTCACATAAATTATAATTCAGAATAAATTTCTCAAAACCTACCTAAG
Source organism: Peromyscus maniculatus bairdii (assembly GCF_049852395.1). Lineage (NCBI taxonomy): Eukaryota > Metazoa > Chordata > Mammalia > Rodentia > Cricetidae > Peromyscus > Peromyscus maniculatus. The sequence goes on along the minus strand of NC_134870.1, from coordinate 80,384,988 downwards.
CAATGCACAATACTGTCATTTTGCAATGGCCTGCTCAAATATTTCAGTAACCAGAAATTTCACTTAGTACTTATCACATTTAATTGTAATCTCTTAGAACTTACTTCTCTTTGCTATGGAATATGCTTCATCTACTCTTCTTTTTATTGATGGATTTTTCAAAGTTGCTTTTGCCTGGAAAAGATAAAACAATCTGTTAGATTTATTCCCAAATATTAAGGATGAGGATAATGCAATACTAACTGCCTATTACTAACTACAGTGTTAAACAGTTTAGAGTTAAGATACAGAAATATAGACAGTTGGATACGAGTTCAGCCTATTGTGTCAAGGCCACTGGACCTTCTGAGGCTTCCCCTCCATTCATCTCTAAGTTAACGGGGTCCCTTTTCTACAGTTTGCAACCTTTCCCTCTATTCCTGCTCTCTCCCCTAACCTCAGTCTGTTACTTTTGAGTAATCATCCTTAGGGAATTTCTCATTACCTCAAGTATTAAATTTCAGATTAAGTACTTCCAACATTACTGGCTGTTCAATAAATATTTACTGAGGGACTTCAAGATGCCCAAACCTCTGCTTAGCCCATTCGAGAAGGATGCAACAACCCTTTGGTCCAGGTGAAGAGGAGCCACACAGGCATGGGTAGCTGAGGTATGTCATCTCTAGGAAATCTGTGTGCCCCAACACTGCCATCTACGGAGTCCCCCCCTAGAAATTCTTGCGTATTTCATTTAGGAATGAAGTGTTTGCAGTAAAAGAAGACCAGCGGCCAGAGAATGAGTGGCCACAGTACCCCCTTGCCTTTACTCTTCTGGGGAGCCCCTGTGCTTTGCTCCTAAAGGGACTGAAATCACTGTAAAATTAAGTGATGATATATACATAAGAAAGTGAAATCACATACATGGATAAAACTATTATTCAGTCTTCCATCAAGATGCATTTCTCCTGGGCACATTGTACAAAGAAATAATTTTTACTAAAATTACAACAAATTTACAATTTAATTGAAACTAAAAGGGAAATTCACTTAAACAGAAGTACTGTTCTGAATTGAGCCCTGATAAAATAATTAAATGAAAATATTAACTGATAGATTATTAATCACATAAATGAATAAAGGGAACTTGGGTCTGCAAGTTCATTTTTACCTTTACCTGGTATTCCTCTAATATTCGTGAATGCATCCGAAGAGTCTTAATAATTTCACTGCACCAACTCCCCTTCCTCCATTTCAAACAATGACTTTAAAAACTAACCTTTTGATAATTGTAAATTAGAGCCCAAAGTGAAGCCGCTCCAATCCTCTGGGCATTTTGATTCTCACTTTCTAAACAGGTAGCCAAAAGAGTAACAATTTTTTCTACAAATAAGCAAATTATAAAAGTTCAGTTCCACACACTTCACTGTATCTTATCTATGACAATAAACAGAATAACTATCCATTAGAATAAAAACACAAGTTGCTATCCTCAAATAACATCTTTTATAACTTGAGGTATGTGAAGGGGTATCTCAGAACAAACTTTTCACACCAGGTACAGATGATCTAGATGTCAGTGCTCTCTAAATTTTCTGGTCCAAGTTCAACACAAGCTTATGCACTGAAGGACAATAATGCAAAAGTAAGTATATTATGAATTATACTAAATTATTCTGTTATAGCTCCCATTTTCACATGTACAAAAATAGATTATCTGTCATAAAAGCATAATCACCACTACACAAATATACTATAGAATGGGAATTTTGAATTTTACATCACAAGAAAATTTGACTTGATGGCATTTCAATATATAAAAAATGTTCCTTTTTACAAAGCTATCAGAGGAGAGAATCAAGACTTACTAATTATGTATACGAGTCTGATCATTTTAAGTGAAGATTCAGAGGCATCTACTTCCAAGGCAATTGTCAAGATGTTTCAAACAAAATTTAAACTTACTTTTATTATTTTCATATACCATTAAATTTCATTATTTTTCTCAGTTATATGATTTTTAAAACATTGTGTTTTTAAAGGTGAAACATTTGTTTCAGCAAACTATTTACACGTTAACCACCCAGCAGATCTAACTAAACTAGTACTGTTCTAGGAAAGATTGACCCCTGAGAACCAGACCCTCAACTGGCCTTGATAGTAAAAAGAGTGATTAATTTTGGCCACCTGCATGGTCTTAAATATCCAGTGGGAAAGTATAACAAATGTAAACTCATTGATAATGATATAAATAAACAATGGGTCATGCTTTACATCTGGGCTACTGATGTGGTAGGTGGGGGATAATCACAGCAACTCCAGATGCAACCAAATTAAAGGACTCACATGCTTTTCCTAACTAGGAACATCCTACCATTTATATATTTTTGATAATCTTGCTAGTTTCTCCTTTACAAGATCCATAAGAATATACTAAGACCATACCAAACACCACCATCCCCTTGGCCAACAGTACTAAAACTGGACTTCTAGATCTTCACCATAGAAATGGATTAAATATATTACAATCTTAATAGTGACACTATTAATGTCTGGACTTTGTGTATGCAACTGCTGTCTTAATTTTATCTACTCTCAGGTAAGCTGATCCACGCTCATATGGTTCTGCAACACTCTCACTTCATCTACCTAGATCCCATGATTACCCACAAATGCCTGAAGGTCAGCAAGAATGGATACTCTATGCTTTCAATGGCAACTGGAAGCAGTTAGATTGACTTGTTGTCCATCTCTTAAATGATTTTAAGGTGGTGTCTCTTGAGGAGAGCACATAAGACAGCTAGAAGATATCAGCAGGCTTGGAGACCACTGAGGAAGGACTCCTCCCTCAAAGCTTCCCTTCCTCCAAATTTTCTGATAGCAGAAACTGCCCCAAGATCTCTCAGATGAGGACATTGACCTTGCCCAGCAGGAAGAGCTACAAGTACAAGAACTGCTGAACCTTCTTCTCTACCTACCTTTAAAAAAGTTCTTCCATCTTGATTACAATTTGTGAAGTCACAGTAGTGAGCATTCCAGAACTAAACCCTAAATTCCTGCCAGACATACTACTGCAGATCCTGGATAATGGCTGCCGTAGGAGATGTTTATTGGCCACAAACACTGTCTCACTCACTACTCACCATTCTTTGTTTACTAAAAGCAAAGGGCAATCTCAGGCCCCCAAAGGAATCTTTTCTACTTCTTTCCTGTCTCCTCCCCCTTCTCCCTTTAACTACCCCAGCTTGTAAGCAGGCAGACTTTAATTCTTAAAGAGACTCCTCTGCAGGTTTTCTCCCAAATAAAAGTCTGCCCTGTCTTAAAGGTGTGTGTGGGGGGGGGGGGGCAGGGGAGGTGGAGGTGGGGGGTGGTGTCTCCTGTCTCTTTAATGTATTCAAATTGCTCTGCCACTATGTTATAGGGACTCAATAAATACTACCTGAATGAAAGTTCAACATCGTAACATTTTGTTTAAATTATGTTGTGATTTGACTAAAAAATGTGCCCCACAGACTCAGTTGTGCTACTGTTGGGGAAGGCTGTAGAAACTCCAGGAGGTGGAGCCCTAGGAGCTGCTATAGGAAGTATGCTAATGGAGGTAGGCTTGGAAGTTTTAAAGCTTAGCCCTACTTCCTGTCTCTACTTCCTATGTGGAAATAAAACATGACCACTATGGTTCCTGACTGTCAGGAGGGGCTGACATGTCATGTGTTCCCTACCATGATGGACTCTGTCCCTTGGGCTCTCATGCCTTCCCTACCATGATGGACTCTGTCCCTTCGGCTCTCATGCCTTCCCTAGATAAGAGTATATCCCTCCAGAACTGTAAGCCAAAATAAACCCTTTCTTCCCTAACTTGGTTTTTGTCAGGATATTTTATCACAACAATAAAAAAGTAACTAATCCAAGTGATATTTTTGGAAGGAATTCAAACTCTTTTGTAAGAAAAAGAAAAAAAAATGTCCCACGAAGTTTAAACAAATTTGTGTGGTAGAATGACAAGGTGGTAGGCAGGTAAGGAACAGTCATGTTCTACCCACACAGCCCCCTCCTGCCTGAATACCTCATGTGCATTACCCAGCTCCCCATGGCTTTCCTATAAAATAGCCTATCCAAAATTAGTCTATATAAATAGCTATCAAATGTAATTTGGCATATGGATTGTGGGTGGCTACATAAAATATGAGGGTAATTTCATTTTGTTCCAACTGAGAATCATCGAGTAATTTTATATGCCAAAACATTCAGATAATATAATCCTTATGATTTAACTAAGTTTATATCATAACTTCTTTAACAAGTAACTTTCACTTATCATTTTTAATAAACCACATTTACAGGCTAATTAATACATTAGTCCTCTGTTAAAGTAAGTGAATAAAAAATTTAAAGACAATACTTTATCATTAAATATAACATGCATACAAAAAAGCACATAAAACATTTTAAATTCAAGAAGTTGGTGTGAATTCTAATTAAAACATAAGAACAGATAATAAGAAACTATAAATGATTATAAACCTAATTTTAAATATCTTAAGTGATTTAAGAATAATAAATGAATCAGCAAGAGTGAGATATAAATACCAAGAATTCAAGAAATGTGTTAATCAAGGTTGGTTTAGTGAGAAAGCTGAAAGACACATCAGTCAAATGAACATGTCCTACACAGAACATGAAACACACTCGGCACACTACTATCAGGTTCAGATTTACCGGGCAGAGATTAGATTACAATTCCATTTGTCAACTCATGACTGAATAACAATTACAAATTAACTGTGGATATAAAAGTTTAAGAAAAGAAATCAAGGGAAATTTTCTAAGAAGCAATTAGTCACAACTTGGATAAATGATTTGTGCCTCAGTCAACACACATCAGAGAAGCTTCTTCTTAATGTGACTGTGAGGTTGCTCTATATTGCTTTATTATGTTGCTTGCAAGAACCTGTGACTAGATAGGTCATAGATCCTAGGAGAGAACCTACTACTAAATATTCTGCTAAACCAGTGGTTCTCAACCTTCCTAGTGCTGCAACCTTTTAAATATAGTTCATGTTGTGGTGACCCCCCAACATGAATTGTAATGTAAATATCTGATATGCAGATTATCTGATCTGTGACCCCCAAAGTGGTCACAACCCAAAGGTTGAGAACCACTGTGCTAAATGGATATAATATTAAATCAACTTCTAAGAAGTTCTCATTGCACTCATATATTAATATATATTAATGCATTTCTCAAACCTTACCAGAGAAGTTTCTGTTTGCACTGGATGGTGATAAACACAACCAACAAGCATCAAGATATAGAAAATAAGAATGAAATACTCAGCCCTAAATGGAAGATCTTTACTATATCCTTTTCCCAAGGCTCAAGGATCATTCAGGAAGAAGGGGTAAAAAGTTTGTGAAAGTCAGAGGTGATGGATGACCCTAAAGAAACTGTTTTTCAGACACAACAGGGCAAGTAGATATACACACTCAGAACAGTTGTCACAGTATGCACAAGATCTGTACAAGCACAAACCAGACTGACCCCTAGCATGGACAGAAGAGGTGGGCATGGAGTCCAACTCCTATCCAAGAAGGTAGTGGCACCAATAGCTGCTATAAGTGGGGATCAATTTTCCTTAAGAGTGTAGTCCCTGGTGGGTGGTGTGTAACCACATCATCCTAATGGATGCAATGGAGCCAAACTCAGAACATTCCTACTACAATCAGGGACATGACAAGGATTTCCATTCTACTCCATCATGTTCAGCATACAACTGAAAGTCTTAGCTGTCACAATAAGACAAATGAAGGAGATAAAGAGCAGACAAATAGGAAAGGAACTACACTCAAATGAAGGCCACACATCTGAGAATATCTGAATAGCACAGATTGGATTCAAGGGTTTGGGGGTATGGCCAACTTGTGTGGGTAAGGCAGAAGAGGTGATCTGGGAGGAGTCTGAGGGTGGAAGGTATGATCAAAACACATTGTATAAAATTCTCAAAAAAATAGAAAAAGAAATGAAGAAAACAGAAAAGCATAGGGTTGAGCCACAGAAACTAAAGATGAAATTCAGCTTGATACAGTTCATACTTTCCTTGTTAAGAGAGCCAGCCCATAATGTCTCTCTTGGTTGTCAACTTAAGATGTATGGGAAGAAGGAACCTCAATTAAGGAACTGCCTGTCAGGCTGGCCAGTGGTCTTTCATGTGTGTGGGGTGGAGAAGGTCAAGGCATTTTCTTAATTACTAATTAATGGAGGTTGGTCTATCCTATGTGGACCAAGCTACCCTTGGCACATGGTCCTGGGTTGTATGAGGAAGCTAGTTGAGCAAAAGCAGGGAGCAAGCAGGTAAGTAGAATTCTTCTGTGGTTTTTGCTTCAAGTTCCTGCCTCGTAGTCCCTGACTTGGCTTTTCTTTCTTTCTTTTTTTTTTTTAAATTATAACTTTTATTGATTCTTTATGGATTTCATATCATGCATTCAGATCTAACTTATCTCCCTGTCTCCTTGCATTTGCCCTCTGTGCTTGCAGCTTCCCCCTACCCAAATCAAAACCAAATTTAAAAGAAAAACAAAAATCCAAACAAAACCAAGAGGCAAACCAAAATCCAAACAAACAAAGAAGAATCTAGCCATGGAAGCTGTAATGTGGCCCATGAGTCACACAGCTTATAACCTTTAGTCTGTTCATCTTTTCTTGGAAGTGTTCATTGCCACTAGTCATTGGTCTGACTTGATGCCTATGGTTTGTGCTATACCACCATGTAGTCTTGGCTTCTCTTGATGGCTTTAAGATTGAAATAAACCCTTTCTTCCCCTGCTCAAAAAAGAAATAACCATTATCCCCCTTTAAACATTTCATCTTCCATTCTCTTTTTCCTCTTCATTTATAATTTTATTAAAACATTTTAGATTGTCTCAGGGTATTTGTCATATAACTTAACTTTTATGTTTTTAATTCTTTCTCATCTCTGCTGCATTCTGAATAATATTTTGCTAAGCTATTTTCTTGTTCCTAAATTATCTCTTTTGCTGCATCTAAATTGTATATTGTTAGTAACAGATATCCATATTAACTTAAATTTAGGCTATTAATGTTCTAAAGTAACACTGTCCAGTAGAACATCCTGAAATGACAGAAATACTTATAATTATTTGTAATATAGATAGAGAAGTTGATATCTTTTCCTCTGCTGATTCTTATTCAGATTGCTAAATTTCCCAATGTACTTGATTAACTGTTCTTGTTAGTGCCCTGAAAAGTTATTTCTGGCAGTTCTCTGAGGTCTAGCATGAACTTGTCCTTTATCCAGCAGAGGAATTTTGCTTGCCAAGACTCATGATCACTATTAACCAATCAGGGATCACATCAAGAACATGTACCTCTGAATGAAAAGACTGGGAAGGACAATGTGTTCATTATGCATCCTACAAGAATGAGTCTTTGAAGCTACAGCTTCATGTACTAAGGAGAGTCTCACCTGAAAGTTATTTCTCCTTTCTTCTCTTTGATGTTCTAGACAAAAGCTAAGCAATAATACTGGCAAATTTACTTCAAGCAAAAGAGCTGTCCACTTGGACACAAGCTGTCAATCAAAATTGGCATGTAAGTTTCCCACTATTTTTCCCGTACCTTAGGACAATTTGATGTGAATTTGTATGGCACTTATTCAGTGTGTTGTTACAAAAGATACTCACTCTGAACATTACTAGAAACTGGGAAAACTGTGGATGTTTTTAGCATCCAGGTCAAGCCCAATGCACAATTAATCCTAACTATTTACACCACGTGTCTGGTGCAGCCTGCCTTAGTCAGTTCTGTAACTTAACTGACTCTCCCAAAGCCTACTGTCTGGCTCACCATGTGGAAGGCCTGTGACAGGTCCTCACAGCTCCACACAGAGCCTATACAGCTGCCTCTTACCTAGAAAGCCCACTGAGGTCAAGTGCGAGAGAGTAGGAAAAATAATTTCTTGCCAACTGTGTCCATCTGGTTAATACTGACGGGGGAGAGAAAACACTGCTGATTATAGGAAAATCCATAACATAAATCCAGAGATGTAGAAGTGTAAAGTGTAGACTTCCTCAACTCCCCCCAAAGTCTTTCCTTTTCCTGACTCAACAGTAAGGCTGTAATAAGCAGGGGGACAAAAAACACTTACTCTGAGAATGGGGAATAAACAAACCAGATGCTATGGAGCTGCTCCCATGAATCAGGACTGTTAGCAGATGATCTGTATTCATCTTAGCACCTGAAGTGGGGCTTATCATTATCCTTATTTATAGATGTGAGGACCAAAACCGATGCAGTGGAAGAGGACTGAAAGATAACCAGTGTTGCACATCTCCCAGGGGTGGAAAGCACTGTCAGCAGAAGAGTGCTGGAAGACTGGATGCAAATCCAGTCAATTTAGGTGAGTTTGAAGCTGGCTGAACTTGAACCATTTTCTGTACAACATTTTCAACAATTCTATAACTGTTATAAAAAATAGAAGCACTAATATATGCACACAAAACATGAGCACAGAGTCATTTCTATTCACTTGGAAAACTTGGAGTGGTTAAGTCTCTGAGAAAAATTAGGTGTAAAACATAGAAGGAAAAGAAGGTTAATACCTTAAACTATCTACCATGTACAAGCTAGGCATAGAAACATCTCAGCATAATAAGCATAGAAAGCTAGGCACTTTCTATGTTTCTATAAACTCTTTCTTACTAAAACAAAGAAGGGAGTATTGTGTGGATGGAGAGGAGCATTCAGGACCAGAGGATGGGCAGCTAAAGGTTCTCCTCCCCTCATCACAACAGGGTGTCTCCTATAAAATTCCATATGAAATTCACACCCACCTACTTGTTAATTGTGGTTTCAGAAACAGATTCCCCCAATTCCTTTCTTGTTTCTTTCCCGCCTGGACTCCTTTTAAATTGCCTCCGGTTACACTACATCTCAGAGAATGATTTCCCTATCTGGTTTTGGTTTTCAAGTTTGCCTGTCAGGATTTCTCTCACTCAATTACTAAATGCTTAAGGAGTGCTTACTGGTGACAGGCAGAACTATGGGTGATAGATACACACATATAATGTCTCAGTATAAAGGGCACAGAAATAAAGAGTCACACATATAAAATTCATAGTATATCAGAGAGTGACCATGCTATGGAAAAAGGTGAAGGTCAGGAGTTACAACCAGGACAGCTGTTCTACAAAGTTTTCATTTGCTCAAAGACAGATAAGAAATGAAGGGGAACAAGAATAATAGCAGATCAAGAAGGGAGAGAGAGAAGGAGAGCGTGAGATTGGGACTAGCCCTGACCACTGCTGCTCTCTCCCCTGCACCTAACTGGTCCCCTGGAATGACAATTGTTGATCAACATGCAGAAGCTAGACCCATTCTTGAATACCTACTCCTGCCCCCAGCTCCTGCCTCCCACAGGGCTTTAAGCACAGCAGGTGTTTAAGAAATAGCTTGGAAATTATAGAGCTACTTTGTGTTTTAATCTGAGCAGAATGGTCTAAACATGTGTGAAATGATGTGGCTACTTACCATTAGCCAGGATTTTAGGCTTATTAGCAGGACTGAAGCAAATGTTATGAAAAATCAGCAGAGGTATGTAAGGGCTGCTCTTGTGCTTGTATTTGCTCATCTCTGTGAGTAAGTCTAAGCAGCCATCCAGCCTCAGGATCATTTGCTGTCCATCTTCTCCAAATGATATATTCAGGAGTAACTTCAACCACAGAATGGCCAGATTGCTGAGATGTTTATTTCCACCTTTAGGCAATGTGAGGGACAGGAAGTGCTGTAGGAAGTTGCTCTGTGGGTAAAGATAGAATATTATTTTGTTTTCAGGTCTTTTTCATTATTTTCCTAGTCCCTTGGTGACCAATTAACTAGCACTTTGATATCCTTTTCCCTAGTTTTAATTTCTCATTCTTCCAAACGCTTCAACTATACAATTTCCAAGTATAAATGTAAAGGCAAGGACAAAATAGTGTTTAAATTTTAATTCCTGCTATTTTTCCTGATAATGGATGAAATAACTATAGTCAACTCTATTATGGTTGATAATTCAGAGTTGGCCTCCTGAGTTCCCTTTCTTACTGGCCTTCTGGCAATTTTGCTACTCATTAAAAATATCCTGTAGGAGGAAAGGAAACAAACCCAAATCCAGCCTGCACAGGAGTTAGCAACTCTAGCAGGAGTGAAGGTGTTCAAACCATTATAGTTACAGGTGTTTTCTCCTTAAATTTATGAACATGTATATACCTCTCATTTTGAAGAAGGTAATCTCATACATCTGCCTCAAGATGTGTATATCACTTGCAAAAGAACTGATAAATAGGTAGATATGAAATGTGTACATTTATATGAAAATATGTATAAAGAAATATATTCAAATATGTAGATACAACATGACATACATGGCATATATGTCTATAAATATGCACATGCACACATATGAACAAATGGTAGCAATATCAGCATGTACATGAAGAAATTATTGAGCTGTATGTTAGTAAATAAACAGAACTGTCTGAATGAGGGTGAGGAAGATCACTGATTATAGTGTTTGCCAAGTTACATGGTGTGAATGCTCCCCTCAAGAAGCATTTCAAGATAATATTACAACAGACTTGAGAAATTTCTGAAAAATGTAATGACACTCATGAGCCAGAGTAAGCTGAGTGCAAAACATTATTGAAACTATTTCCATAGTAAGACCAATCAATCCATTTCCTTAGTAAGAGAGCCATTTCAAGTTATTTGGTGATTATATTTAAACTATCTTTCAAGGGTTCAGAGACATAAAACAGTAGAGGGGGATACTCAACTCCTATGTCTTACCTCTAAGCAGGGGAGGAAAAAACAAAAAACACTCAAATCACTGTCATTAGTAAGTAACATATCTGATAACATTCAAATTTTAAAAGATATTCACAAGTAGGGATTCTGTTCATTTATAACCATAATGATGCTCTGCTCCCTGTCCACGTGGACTAGAGTTTGTTTCACCCATTCCCTTCCTTTATACACTCAGAATTAGTGATAAGTGAAGGTTTAGAATTGCACATCCAGAGACCTCACAAAATGACACTTCATGCCATAAAGAAGTAAAATGTAACTGGGGCAAAGGGGCTTTGACGTCATACAGCTTTCTGTCACCGTCATATGAACAAGAACTGTTACTGTTTGACTGGTCTGCGTACAGACTGGACCTATTATTTGTATGATACCAGTGTTTTTTCTAAACATCATTTTTGAGGTAAACACAATGTAAGGCGATGAAGATAACTAGAAGGACACGGCATCATCAGGGTTACTGCTGCTTCAGTCTAAGGCCTCCAAACCGGCTTAAATGATAGCTTCTTAACTCTTACCAATCTTAAAAAAAAAAAAAAAAGTGTCTTGAAATCATAATAGAATAGTCCCAGAAACTGACTTCTAAAATTTGATTGACAGGATTATTTTGCCAAATAACTCTTTAATGACATATAGGAGCAGCTAAGTGCTTACCTTCTGAATTACTCCCTTGCAGTCATGAGATAAGGCCAGGTTTGAAAGAAACATAAAAACCATCTGCTGAATGGTGGTGTTCTCTGCAGGCATCTGAGAAGCAAGCTTCAGGATACACAGCATCAGGGAGTTGCTGGGGGGGCCTCTGTGGGCAGTTTGCACATACTGTCCAGAATTTGACCAACAAAGAGAACTGCAGCCTTCAAAAGAAAAAGCCTGTCACAGAGTTGCCTCTGTTCCACTTCTTGGTTTTTAAAAACACAAACTGGTAAGCATATATGTCTGTCAGAATGACTTGGTCATCCACCCATGAACTGCAAATAGGCACCGGGGAAGCCTAATGTGGATATGTACACTCACCCCAACAGACTGACGGTCCCCACTCAGGGCCTAATTAAATTAGTATAATGGGGTTTTTAATAGTCATAAAACAAGCATCTAAATAAACCCTCATGTGAAAGAACAGAATTTTAACAATGAGAGGTAATTGAGATAGCTCAAACACTATCTTCCATAGTACCCAGGTAAAGATAAAGAACCCAGAAAAGTCTCTTCATGGGTTGTTCAAGGTCAAAGAGTTCATAGGCAGCAGAAGCAAGCAGTGTTATCTGTGGCTCCCCAGAGTTCAGGGCTCTCTGAGTAAATTAAGTAACCATGAGACTTATTGGGGGATTAAAAAACCATGAAAGAGTTAGAAATACATTTTGGTAAGTGCTTTGTAATCTGAACCCAAAGCAAAATTACATGCAGGTAGAACAGCTTATAAAGTTACATTGGAATTGAACAGTCTGTGAAATAAACTCACACATGACAAGTACACACAAATACAAAAATCTTCCCTGTATTCCTAACTTTATAGCTATATTCAAATACCAATGTTTCTATTAAATGATGCATTTTTGCTTAGAAACACATCAAATAGAAAAGTAAGATTTCTGCTTAGGTTAGTGGTACCCTAACCACTTCTAATATTCTATAAAGTTTAAGGATGCATATAGCACAAATTAGTTAAAATTTTTATGTATTTTTGCTTCACACTTAGCAACTCACTTTTTATACCACCCACATTCCTAGGTTATGCTGAGCTGGCCACACTAAAGGGGAGGTAGAGATAGAAGATACATTGAGAAGAGATTGTTCAAGCAGAAGAAAGGGACAGAGAAAGCAGCAGTAGAAGGGAAAGAGGACGTTCCGATTTACAATCAGACATGGGATCCCGTGCAGTTCACGAGCTTCACTCTGTTATATGCAGACAGCCTAAGGTACTAGACTATTCAAGAAAAATGTTGTCATGTGTGTAGCAGTGACAAGATGGGCTCATAGCTGACTTTATTTCCCACCCCTTCCCTGTACACACTTTGGTATGTGGACATCTCTGTTGCTGAGCTACTGAATGTTGCCAGAAGAAATCATACATACTTGCTGACCAGTGAAACCTCCTATGTCTGACCATATGGGTACTACACACACCCAACACACTTACTTTGCCTCCTTTCTGAAAACTAACTTCATGCCTCTTCTCTTCCTAGAACGGTCTACCCTTCTGTTCCCCTCACAGTCTAATACTTAATAGTCTGCCAATAAAATACTGACAAATGAATGAACAAAGGGAGTCTCAGTGACACCAACTTCCACAAAACCAACAGTAGCTTGAACTAACTTCCATCATCCCTGTCTCCTGTTCGGGAATCTATAACAGCTCTAATCTTCACCTATCTTCTTCATAAAGTTTCACCCTTTAGATGTTCTCACTGGATAGAGTTTCCCACAACCATATAATCAGGCCAATCTACTTACTGAACTATCCAATGACTCTCCTGGGTTAACAAACATATTCTTAAATTGCTCTGGAGTCAGAAGACCCATAAGAAATTTTGCCTTTAACTAATATACACTTATAAGGAGAAATACATCAACATATATATTTTTCCAGTCCAGCTTAATAACATCATATGAAACTAGTAGTTTAATTTATTATAGAAAACAACACTGGATTCCAGTTACCAGTTGGAAAATTAGCAGTATAGACACAAAGCAACTGCAAGGCAATTTGCATCAATGAATCCTCCATCAAAAGCCAAGGCCAAAGAGAGTGCAGAACGGGCACAAGACGTGCTTCAAGAGCAGCCACCTGTTTGGGGAAGGAAATAAGAACAGCCATCAGTCTGGACATATGAAATGCAAAATTAGGTTAAAATACCCCAAAAGTTGTTAGTTATATAAGGCAATAGTTTAATTCATCTTCGCTGCATAGAAGGAATATCCTTCCCTCAGTCAGCAGTGTTCCCCTTGGGCAGCCCTGATCAGGAGCCTGCCTAGTCTCAGGAAGGGTGACTAGGATATATTAGTGAGAGAAGAACTGTAGAAAACAGTTTCCATAAATGTAAGGTATGCAGGAAAGTGATTATTTCTCACTAAAAAATAAACTCTTGAAAAGGCTCAGACATGGTCTAGAGATAGAGATTTGTAGTCAAGAAAATACTTCTGCTTTTTTCTTCTCTTAATGCAGTATATATGAGGAGAGACAATTTTCTGAAAATAGCTCTTGACCCCAAAGGGGTTGAACTTGGCCCAGACCTCCAGACCAAGTTAATAATAATATGCCTTGAAATTACTTAAGACTATGTGTGGTGATATTTTATTTGTGCACCCCAATAAAACTTATCTGGGGATCAGAGGAAAAAGCCAGCCAGCCACTATATTAAATAGAGGTCAGGCAGTGGCAGCACACGCCTTTAATCCTAGCATTCAGGAGGCAGAAATTCATCCAGATCTCTGTGAGTTCAAGGCCACACTGGGAACAGAGCCAGGCATGGTGGCACACGCCTTTAATCCCAGCAGTAGTTAATCATAGAGGTCTGGAGGTCTGTACAGACAGACAGGAAGTGATAGAGCTAGGCAGATAGAGGAAGTAAGATGGCAGAACACAGAAAGGTATATAGGCATGAGTGTACAGGAAGTAGTTCTCTCTGGAGGCTGAGGAGTTGGTAAGGTGAGGTTGGCTGTAGCTTGTTATATTCCTCTGATCTCTCAGTTTAAAACTTAAAAATTGAAGCACAGGCAATAAAGGAGAAACAAATCAAGGAATGCTGGAAATGGAAAATCTGAGTAAACAAACAGGAACTACATATGCAAGCATAACCAACGGAATACAAAAGATGGAAGAGAGAATCTCTAGCATTGAAGATACGATAGAGGAAATAGATTCATTAGTCAAAGAAAACATCAACAAAGTCATAACATGAAACATCAAGGAAATCTGGAACACCATGAAAACATCAAACCTAAGAATAATAGGGATAGGAGAAGAATATCAGCTCAAAGGCACAGAAAATATATTCAACAAAATCATAGAAGAAAACTTTCCTACCCTAAAGAAAGAGATATCTATCAAGATATAAGAAGCTTACAGAACACCAAATAGACTGGACCCCCCCCCCAACAAAAGTCCCCTTGTCACATAATAATCAAACCACTGAACATACAGAATAAAGACAGAATATTAAGAACAGCAAAGGAAAAAGGCCAAGTGACATGTAAAGACAAAACCATCAGAATAACACTCAACTTCTCAATGGAGACTCTGAAAGCCAGAAAGTCCTGGACAGACATTATACAGATACTAAGAGACAACCAATGCCAGCCTAGACTGCTATACCCAACAAAACTCTCAATCACCATACACGAAGTAAACAAGATATTCCATAAAAAACCAGATTTAAACAATATCTATCAAATGGACTTAAGAAGCAAGCTGGTGTAATTATCTTAATATCTAACAAAATAGACTTCAAACTAAAATTAATCAAAAGAGATCAAGAAGGACATTACATATTCATCAGAAGGAAAAATCTATCAAGATGACAATCTCAATTCTGAACATTTATGCCCCAAATACAAGGGCACCCACATATGTAAAAGAAATATTATTAAAGCTTAAATCACACCTCAAACCCCAAACACTAATAGTGGGAGATTTCAATACCCCATTCTCACCAATAGACAGGTCTGCCAGACTGAAAATTAACAGAGAAATAAGGGAACTAACAGATGTTATGATTCAAATGGACTTAATAGACATCTACAGAGCATTCATCACAAATACAAAATAATATACTTTCTTCTTAGCACCCCAAGAAACCTTCTCTAAAATTGACCATATACTCGGTCACATAGCAAATCTCAACAGATACAAAAATAACCTCCTGTATTTTATCGGATCACCACGGCTTAAAGTTAGAATTCAACAGCAATACAAATTACAGAAAGCCTACAAAATCATGGAATAATGCCCATATGAATCACCAATGGGTCAAGGAAAAAAGAAAGAAAGAAATTAAAAGACTTCCTAGAATTCAATGAAAATGAAGGCACAACATACACAAACTCAAACTTATGGAATACTACAAAAGCAGTGCTAAGAGGAAAGTTCACAGGACTAAATTCCTACATAAGTTGGTGAAATCTCAAAGTATCGACTTATCAGCACACCTGAAACCTCTAGAATAAAAAGAACCAAACTCATCCAGGAGGAATAGATACCAAGAAATCAAATTGAGGGCTGAAATCAATAAACTAGAAACAAAGAGAACAATACAAAAAATCAAGGAAACAAAGAGTTGGTTTTTTGAGCAAATTAACAAGATAGACAAGCCCTTATTCAAACTAACCAAAAAGCATAGAGAGAATATCCAAATTAACAAAAATCAGAAACAAAAAAAGAGACATAACAATAGACAACAAAGAAATCCAGAGAATCATCAGGTCATACTTCAAAAACCTGTACTCCACAAATTTGGAAAATCTAAAAGAAATGGACAATTTTATGGATAGGTACCACATACCAAAATTAAATCAACACCAGATAAACAATTTAAATAGACCTATACCCCTGAGGAAATAGAAGCAGTCATTAAAGTTTCCCAACCAGAAAAAGCCCAGGGCCAGAATTCTACCAGAATTTTTAAAGAAGAGATAATACCAATACTTCTCAAATTGTTCCACACTGTAGAAACAGAAGGAACATTGCTAAATGCTTTTTATGAGGCTACAGTTACACTGATACCTAAACCACACAAAGATGCAACAAAGAAAGAGAATTATTGACCACTCTCCTTCATGAACATTGATGCAAAAAATACTCAATAAAATATTGGCAAACAAAATCCAAGAATACATTAAACAAAAAATCATCCACCATGATCAAGTAGGCTTCATCCAAGAGATGCAGGGATGGTTCAACATATGAAAATCTGTCAATGTAATCCATCATATAAATAAACTGAATGAAAAAAAAATGATCATCTCATTAGATGCTGAAAAAGCCTTTGACAAAATCTAACACCCCTTCATGATAAAGGTCCTGGAGAGATCAGGAATACAAGGAACATACCTAAACATCATAAAGGCAACTTACAGCAAGCCTATAGCAAACATCAAATTAAATGGAGAGAAACTCAACGTGATTCCACTAAAATCAGGAACAAGACAAGGCTGTCCACTCTCCCCATATCTATTCAATATAGTATTCAAAGTTCTAGCTAG
Organism: Peromyscus maniculatus bairdii; assembly: GCF_049852395.1. Lineage (NCBI taxonomy): Eukaryota > Metazoa > Chordata > Mammalia > Rodentia > Cricetidae > Peromyscus > Peromyscus maniculatus. The sequence continues at coordinate 80,367,956 of NC_134870.1, read as the reverse complement.
AGCAATAAGACAACAAAAAGAGATCAAGGGGATACAAATTGGAAAGGAAGAAGTCAAACTTTCACTATTTGCAAATGATAGTCTACATAAGTGACCCCAAAAATTCAACCAGGGCACTCCTACAGCTAATAAACACTATCAGTAATGTGGTGGGATACAAGATTAACTAAAAAAAATAAATTAAAAAAAATCAGTAGCTCTCCTATACACAAATGATAAACAAGCTGAGAAAGAAATCAGAGAAACATCACCCTTTAGAATAGCCACATACAATATAAAATATTTTGGGGTAACTCTAACCAAATAAGTGAAAGACCTGTATGACAAGAACTTTAAGTCCTTGAAGAAAGAAACTGAAGAATATCAGAAAATGGAAAGATCTCCCATGCTCGTGGATAAGTAGAACCAACATAATAAAAATGGCAATCTTACCAAAAGCAATCTACAGATTCAATGTAATCCCCGTCAAAATCCCAACACAGTTCTTCACAGACCTTGAAAGAACAATATTCAACTTCATATGAAAAACAAAATACCCAGGATAGCCAAAACAATCCTGCACAATAAAATGACTTCCAGAGGCATCACTATCCTTGACTTCAAGATCTACTATAGAGTTATAGTAATAAAAACAGCTTGGTATTGGCATAAAACCAGACATGTGGAATTGAACTGAAGACCCTGAAGTTAATCCACACATATATGAATAACTGATTTTTGACATAGAAGCCAAAAACGGTACAATGGAAAAAAGAAATCATCTTCAACAAATGGTGCTGGCATAACTAGATGTTGACATGTAGAAGACTGCAAATAGATCCATATCTATCGCCATGTACAAAACTCAAGTCCCAGTGGATCAAAGACCTCAACATAAATCTAGTTACACTGAACCTGATAAAAGAGAAAGTAGAAAGTACTCGTGAACACATTGGCACAGGAAACAACTTCATATATATAAACAGGAGCACAGAAACTGAGAGCAACAATTAATAAATGGGACCTCCTGAAACTGAGAAGCTTCTGTAAGGCAAAGGACACAGTAAATAAGACAAAATGACAGCCTACAGAATGGGAAAAGATCTTCACCAACTCAACATGACAGAGGGCTGATCTCCAAAATATATAAAGAACTCAAGAAACTAACCATCAAAATACCAAACAATACAATTAAAAAATGGGCTACAGATCTAAACAGAGAATTCTCAACAGAAGAATCTCAAATGGCCAAAATACATTAAGGACTTTCTCAACATCTGTGGGCATCAGGGAAATGAAAATCAAAACCACTCTGAGATACCATCTTACACCTGTCAGCATGGCTAATTTCAAAAACACTGATGACAGCTTATGTTGGAGAGGATGTCGAGCAAGGGGAACATCCTCCACTGTTGGTGGGAGTGCAAACTTGTACAGTTACTTTGGATATCAGTATACTGACCTCTCAGAAAATTGGGAATCAATCTACCTCAAGACCCAATGATACCATTCTTGGGCATATACCCAAGGTATGCTCAATCATACCACAAGGCACCTACTCAACTATGTTCATAGCAGCATTATTTATAATTGCTAGAACCTGGAGACAACCTAGATGCCCCCTCAACAGAAGAATGGATAAGGAAAGTGTGGCACATTTATACAATGGCATATTACTCAGCTATAAAAAACAATGATATCATGAAATTTACAGGCAAATGAATGGAACTAGAAAGTATCACCCTGAGTGAGGTAACCCAGACTCAGAAAGACAACATAGAATGTACTCACTCATAAGTGGATAACAGATGTAAAGCAAAGGATAACCAGACTAGAACCCACAGCTCCAGAGAAGTTGGGTAACAAGGAGGACTGTAAGAGAGATGCATGGATCGCCCTGGGAAGGGGAAAAAGATGAGATCTCTGGAGTAAACTAGGGATGAGGGGGAGACAATAGAGGAGAGGGGATGGGGGAATAGAACATGAGGGAATGGGATGTTCGAGCTGGGGAAGGGATGGAGTGGGAGAGTAATGAAAGACGAAGACATTATGGGGTTAGAGAGAAACCTGGCTCTAGGGACGTTCCCAGGAATCCATAAGGATGACCCCACATTAGACTACTAGCAATAGTGGAAAAGGTGCCTCAACTGGTATACCCTGATAATCAGATTAGTGAATACCCTAACTGTCATCACAGATCCTTCATCCAGTAACTGATGGAAGCAGATGCAGAGATCCACAGCCAAGCACCAGGCCAAGCTCTGGGAGTCCAGTCTAAGTGACGGAAGAGCTATATGAGCAAGTGGGGTAAAGATTATGATGAGGAAATCTACAGAGACAACTGAACCAAGCTTGTAGGAATTCACGAACTTTAGACCGACAGCTGTGGAGCCTACATGGGACCAAACTAGGCCCTCTGCATGCGAGAGACAGTTGTGTAGCTTGGCCTGTTTGAGGAGCCCCTGGCAGTGAAATCAGGATCTATCCCTGGTGCATGAGTTGGCTTTTTGAAGCCTATTACCTATGCCATGTTTAGCCTTGAGGCAGGGGGGAGGGGCTTGGTCCTGCCTCACCTAAATGTACCAGGCTTTGCTCACTCCCCAAGGAAGGCCTTACCCTTTCTTGGGGTGGGGGGACATAGCAGGAGGAGGAACGAGAGTGGAATCTGTGGTTGGTATGTAAAATGAATAAAAAAAAATTCTTAAATAAAAAAAAAGAACACATTATTCCTTTCCATAGCATGTTTTGTAGGCTGTTCAATAAATACAGAGTAAAGCCTCATCAGATACACATACACAACAGGCAACAGACTTACGCACAGATTCAGACACAAGTGCAGACCCACACAAGAGAAGATCACCAATCAGCCAATAATCACAAACTATAGACAGATGGAAGGCACTGAGAGAGAAATGGAGAATTCAAAAGGAAGTGCCTTTGTTTTTATTCCTGAGATTATCTTTAATGTGTTAAACAGTGTGTGCATGCATGTGTGTGTTGTGTGTGTATGTGTTGTGTGTGTGTGTTGTGTATCAGAAGCTAGCAATTACTTTTGTATAATTTGAACAGATTCTTAAGTAACTTAGTCTTTATTAAAAATCAGTTACCAGTGTGACAATGCTGTAGATAAGATACAGTTCTTGCAGAAGTGCAGCAGTATCTTTTTAAAACAGGAATTATAAGGTAATTTCTACACCCACATGTACTTGAGTGCATGTGCACAAAATTATACACACATTTTGGGGCACACATGACCAAACAGTAGAATGAAGTGCAAAGTCATTCAAAACATTTAATACTCTCTAATTTTGAAGTTACTCCCATGGTCTTCCTCGTGCTTATCACTCTCTCAGCTTCTCACTCAGCCCCACACTGGCAGCAAATGACTTTGCTCACTTATTTCACAAAGACAGAAACGGTTAGGTATGAATTCTTTGTCTATCCTCCATCCTACCCACATGTATCTGTCCTCTCATCCATTTACCCTTTTCCTTTGCCTGGCAGAGAGTCAGTGCTCCTCTTGTCAGGAACTATGCACTCATCTGTCCTCTGAAACTTGACTCGGGGGTTTGATCTTTCCATTAGTTCTTTGTCATCTCCATCTTTATTAACTAGCCCCTAGTTTATTCACTTCTCTGATGACGTTAAAGTAGTTTACAATTAGTAGAACCAAACATACTCGTGTCATGCAATGGTCGAGCTGTAGAAGAAATGCTACCGCTGTCATTTCCCCTTCTCGCATTTTTCCATCAGCAGAGCTTTACATCTTCATCTGCAGACAGCAGGCAGAGACTGTGCTACTGTGAGTTTTTTAAACCTCAAAGCCCACTCTCAGTGACACACTTTCTCCAAAAAGGCCACAGTGACTCCAACAAGGCCACACCTTCTAATCCTTCTTAAACAGTTCCACTCCCTGGTGACTAAGTATTCAAATATATGAGCCTATAGGGCCATATATCACAAATGTATAGTTATTTTTTTTTAAATAAGTGTTACCTGTATTTTACTTAATATAGATTAAGTAATACGTTTACCATGTTTTTCCAAATACAATATGCTTTTTCCAGTTTTACCATAACCAAGAGCACAAACTCAAGAAATTTAAAACAAGAAGTTTCTCAATTGATCTTTGCCTCACCAATTTTTTTTATCCAAAAGTTTAAGCCAATGCCTCAAGTGAGGTCATTCTAGATGGACCAACTTCAAGAGTTCAGAAGATTTTATGTCACACAATAGTATGATTGCTTAAGTGGACAAAACCAATACTTAGAGACAAAGCAAGATAACTTGGTGACTCTCAAAGAGCACTGTGCAAAGGCCACACAAGACAGCAGATATGGAAGAAGGGGCTTCTTTAAGTGACATGACCATGCTGAGCAAAACAATGCCAAGTGTGAAGTAGGATACATGCTTATCTTCTTTCTTATAATTATAAATACTATCACTCCTTTTGAATAATCAGTTTTGACAAACACCTTTAAGAACCTCCACTTCCTAAGACATCTGCAGCCATTTATTATTCCTTTCTAGACAAAAAAAAAAAACAAAAAAAAAAACAAAAAAAAACTAAATGCCTACCAATATAGAATGAAAGATAAGTTTAAGAATTTATGTTTCAATTATGAAGTTCAAGCCTTGATATAAGTAAGAATGTAATTAGTGTTGAAGGATGACATGATTAAGTGTATCCAGCTCTGAGAATTAACTCTGAGCTTAAGAAACAAGCAACTACACATCTTAAACAAGAGAACTCAGAGGGTCTACTATTCTTCCTGTGCTACCTCATGCAAAGATTCAGCTGTTCACTACCTTAAACTGCTATCAACACTCTGAGGAGCTCTACTTACTTTACATTCTTCATTTTGATAAAGGCAATTCCTTAGGAGCTGCATAGTAATGCTTAACTCTTTAATAAAGCCATCCTCCTGTATAGACACAAAAAAGTTGAAAACATGAATGTAGCACTTTTTAGAAACAGTAATTCTGCAGTTGTGCTGTAATCATGCCCGACCACCAACACTTTGTGAAAACTGGCAAGGTATGGTGACCATATCTCAAGAAACACATGCACCAAAAAGAAAAAAAAAAAAAAAAGCTATTTCTATTCCATCAAGCATAGAGGAACTCAGATATATAATAGCCTTCATGTTTCATCCCAATAAAGTAAGGCAGGTACTGACTGGTTTTCAATCACATCAGGTGCTGGCTGACTTTCTCAATGATGAAGTAGGGCTTTTGGCTAGGCATGAAAATAAGAAGCAGGAAGAGAAGCTGTCAACATGGATTCTGTTACCATGTACCAGTTAAACTATGAAATAAAGCGTTGTCTTTCTTTTTAAAGATTTAACTTTACTTTTAAATCATGTACACACAGACAGACACACATGTCTGTGTGGGGGTGTGTTCATGTGAATGCAGTGCATCCAAAGACCAGAAGAAGACGTGTTGGATCCTCTAGAACTCAAGTCCTCTGAAAGAGTAGTATATATTCTTAAACAATGAGCCATCTCCCCACCTCCTTCTTGTTTTCTTAACAGTTTTTACATAAAAACTATTCTGCACATTGATTCCCAGACTGGCTGAATCAGTTTGCAATCCCAACAACAGTGAGTGAGTGTTTCCCTTTCCCTATATTGATGCTAGCATTTGCTGTCACATGTTTTTCTATTTGTTTGTTTTTTATAATCTTTCTTGAGACCTTTATCAATGAGCATTTCATCTACATAACTACTTCCCTTCTCTCTTATTATGTATATTAATATATTAATTAGTATATTATACATAATAAGTAGAATATATATTTGAATATTTAACTATTATGCACATGTACATTCATTTTCTGAAAAAAAGTAATATAAATGTAAATGTTACTGGTCATAATTATTGCTAGTCAGAGGTAATATACAGCCACGATGTTATATTGTGTTTATATGAAAGTACAATTTATATACACAGTCAAGCATTTCAATGCTAGAACAAACATCTGGGATTCATAGAAGGAGATTGCCTCATCAATTGCAGGATTCTGTGACTATGTCGTTACAAGTGTTTATTCATGAGATAATAAATTTGAAATGTATGACTGTGCCTGACATATGAACATGTAATTAATCATAGTTGTTACAGATTTCATGCCCTAGAGAACTTACACTTTTATTTATATATTCCATTTTATAAAATATTTTTGCAATATATCATGTGAATATACATATTTTTATCTGTGCATAACAAGAATGAATAATATGTAAGTCTCACTTAAAGATTTCCAAATGAGAATCTCAGTAATTTACTGCCTCTACCTATGTTCTAAGTCAGACACTGATTTCAACCTTGTGCTCTTTGTAGGCACGAGAACAATGGAGATAGAGTCACTCTACCCATGTTCCCTTACAGGAGAATTCAGACCTTGAAGTCACCTTTTTTTTCAGTGTTGCTTTCCCCGGCCTCAGAAAATCCAGGTTCAGTTGTGCATTGATATGCTTCATCTGCTCCATGCAGTTCTCTATGAGATCAGCTGAAAGAAAAAGGGGCCATTCCATTTCTGAAGACGTTAAGGCTGCATATATTCAAGTCACTGAAAACCTGTACAAGTCTAATCTGTGAGAGAATAATGGATTAAAAGGGAAAAAAAGAGCACAACACTGCAGCCCACTTGTTTTCATTTCTTAGTGAGTTTCCAGATTTACTTTATATTTTCATCCTTGCATGCTTCATCTTAGCAGCAAGTCATTAGTTGGATGGATGGGGTTTGTGTTCCTATTACTTTCTTTCACCTCTCCGACCTATAATCCCTGATGTCCAGAAGAGAAACCATCACCCTACACTTGATCTCAGCCAAAAGGCTGAGAAGTGTAAAAATTTATATAAAAATACTGTTCATTTGATATTATTGGTTTTACTGTACCATAAAAACTATGTTTGTATGTGTTAGAGATATAAAATGTGCTTGTATACGCTAATAATTATGAAGCTGAGTAATAGGTTAAAGCTTGAAATTTCTTTATATATAGTCTCTAGAATAACAATCACTACATGTAAACAGAAACACAATCTACAAGCATCATCTTTGTATTATTGATTGATTGATTTTTCAGTACAGGGGGGAGGGGTCAAAGTCCAGGTCCTATGTTCACTAGGCACTTTATTCAAAGCCTACTCATTTTGTACTTTAAAAGCAATTCATGTGGGGCTGGAGAGATGGCTGGGTAGTGAAGATGGTTAGCGTTTTGCTACTGCAAAGACCCTGAGTTCAGCTCCCAGCACCCATGTCAGGCAGCTCACAACAACCTTTAACTCCAGCTCTAAGGGATCCAATATCCTTTTCTGTCCTCCATAAGCAACTGCAGCCATATGAACATACCCACAGACAAACATACATACACGCACATAATTAAAAATAAAATAAATCTTAAAATAAAGAAGTAAAAACAATGAATGAGTACTGCTAAAAAAATTTTAAGTGTCATTGAGATTTTAGTATAATTTCTTTATATTTTTAGTTTAAAGAAAATTAAACAAGTAGTAGAAAATATGATTGTCAAGATGCCATATAAACAACTGATGGTGAAGATCACCTCTCAAAGCATGCTTCTGTGCTCGTCTGCTGACAGCCAGAAGTGACATCAGAGCATTTGCAGCAACTCTTTTCAGGACATCTTTGGGAGATTTTCCTTCATAGCACTGCAGAAAACAGACAAAACAGGAGGAAGGGGGTAATGCAGAGGGAGAGGAAGGAGAAGGAATAAATAACACCAAGGATGCTTGAAAGTAACATAGGAAATTGTATTATTTTATATTTACCTAAAATTATATATAATATCTATGCATATGTATATACAGATACATAATTATATGAAGGTATGAGACTTGGAGTAATAATGCACCTCCCCAAGAACCACAGACGACCTAGTGAAAACCCCAGGACCAAGCACAAGAAATTCCTCTTGAGTTGGTTGGGCAGGGGAGTCCAAAAGACCCCTAACACAACACAGACTATTGCTATTGTCCCTTGTTGGAGCCCAGAATTTGAAGGTAAGGCCCTATTGCACTTCGGACACAGGACTTGGAGGAAACGTGACGGAACTGATCTGGAAGTTTCTTCCCCAAGGGCTTTCTCTCATTGTACCCCAAAGTGCCATGCAAACTGCAAGGAAGAAAAGTAATCTACAGTTCTATCTAGCTGTTAACACCAAGAAACATAACACCAACTAGGCTAGAAAGATATCCACAGTGCTGCGACAGTGGCACTTTCATCCTGGGTGTAGCCTACCTTGTCTGATTGTACCTACGGCCCTCAAAAGAGGGAAACCCATGCCTGCTACTGTAAACCTAGCCAGGTACCTGTGGCTGGAGAGGTCACAGACTCAAGATGAGTACCTTCTATTGCCATTTTCCCAAACTAACATAAATTCTAACTGCATTCTAAATGCATATCCTCATATCCACAAAACAGTATAGCTTTCACCCCTATTAAAGAAGTTTCATTTTTGCATCAATTGGAGAATGACTAATGGTCAAAATGCAGAGAAAAAAGTGGACTTTGGGTTATCAGCCCAAATAATAAATCTACAATTCAACTTCTACATCTAAGGCTCAGAGAAAAGTCATGGGAGATGGGTATGAAAGATTGTAAGAGCCAGAGGCCCGAGATGCTTGCTGTTAATGAATCTCCTGGATGTGACAGGAAAAGTGCACCCATGAACTCTCAGCTATATGGTTGCCTAAACAAGACCAGCATAATGACAATACAGGTTGACACCGACAAAGACAGGAAAAATTCCATGAGGTCCCACCTATAGACAAAGAGCTACAGGCGGCTGATGACTGATGGGAGAGGAAAAATCAGTTTCCTTCACAGATGAGATTCCTCATAGGTTGTCTAATCTCAAATAAGCAGCCCTGTGTTCTGTCTCCTCATGTGTACACACAAGCAAAGCTAAATCGATTCAGTATGTTATATGTGTATGTGTGTACACAAATACACACTCACATATGTGTGTAAATATATCCATATATATGTAATAATAATAAAGATTTCATGAATGGGAGGGTCACAGGAAGAGTAAAAGAAGGAGAGAGAAGGGAAGTAGTCATATAGCTGCAATGTTCGTTGATAAAGGTCTCAAAAAAGATTGTAAAAAACAAACAAACACATAGAAAAACATGACAGCAAATGCTGGCATCAATGTGGGAAAGGGAAACATTCATTCACTGTTGTGAGATTGCAAACTGATGCAACCAGTCTGGAAATCAGTGTGCAGAATCCTCAAAAAGCTAAATCAGTTCCACCATAATGCCAACTCTACACTCCTTGGAATATACCCATAGGACTTAACATCAACCTCCACAGATATTGTTCAGCCATATTCATTGCTACTCTATGCACAAAAGTCAGGAAATATAACACTCTAGATGTTCACCAACTGATGAATGGATAATGGAAATGTGGTATAATTAAATAATGTAATATTATCACCTGTTAAGGAAAGGGAGATTATAAAATTTTCAGGTAAATGGATGAAGCTGGAAATAATCATTGAGTGAGGTAACCCAGATCCAGAAAGCCAAAGTCTAATGTTTTACCTCATGTAGATGTGAGCTTTGAATTTTTACATATGTCTGTTAAAACTGGAGTACCCCAAGAAGTCAGGAAACAAGTAAGGCCATGGCTGAGAGGATTTTGAAGAGAGAGGAGACAGAGCACAGGCAGAATGGAGAATGAGGTAAAATGGTGAGTAAGGAAGAAAGAAGGGTAAGTACTGTGGAGGATGAGAGAACAGGGTAAAGGAAGGATATAGGGAGTGAACAACTAACACTCAAGACTTTTGAAAAATATATGGAGTTACCCTATAACAAGGGCAACAATGATGCTACCAGACACTACAGACTAGCAAATAAAAGTCCAGTGCCAGGAATGTATTTCCTCATTTGAAGTTGTTAGTCATTGAGCTGAAGACAACACATACTCAAGTCATAGAACATAGAGAACTACAGCTGATACTCATCAGGAAAGTTTATCATTAATGGCTGGCTTTCATATAGCTGAAGTGTGCAATGCACAGAGGAGAAAGTAATCATCAATCTTACTGAGCTGTGAACCTTGTGATCTACAATGACCTACAATGAAGCAGATATAACCACTGTTACAATGTCATAGAAGAATCCAAACCACTTTCTGGTTGGATTTGAGGCCCACTCCAAAAGACAGAACGTTTGCTTGGCACTGTTAATAATGCCAAGAACCTAAGGCTAGCTGGCATAGGCTCTAGGAGAGAATCTATTGCTATTATTCTGCTAAATGGATACAGTATTAAAATGATTCCTAAAGATTTCTTGTTATACCCATATATTAGTTTATCTCTCCACCCTCGTAGATGTGATTAATACAAAGACCCACAGTTGGTCACCAAGAAATGGCAGAGAGTGCTGAAACTTAAAGAAGATATCCATATCACACCCCATCCTCCAAAGGGATCATTTTGTCCCCTCTTCCATGATGATCCCTGAAGATAGGATCATCATGGAAGAGGGGACAAAAAGATTGTAAGATTCAGGCAGTGGACAACTTCAGAGAAAAACTGTTTCCTGGATACAACAGAGCAGTTGCACCGAAGAACTGATGTAGTGGGTAGCAATTCCAGCTTTGATCTGGAAGTTCCAACCCCCATTGAGGCTTTGGTAACTGTCAAGCCTAAAAGGCGGGGGCCAAGAGAGGATCCTGAAGACCTGAGATCCCGATGTGCCGCCTCTCTTGTGTCCTGGACCCTGGACGCCGGAGGTAGACCAAGCAGAGTTCTCCAAAGAACACCGCTGGACTGTGCTACGTCTTCCCCAGACCCTGCAACCTACCTATGCCTTCATTTGTAAGTTATGCCACTAAATAAACCTCCCTTTTAACTACGTGGAGTGGCCTTAATAATTTAACCAATGTCTGGCGCCCAACATGGGGCATGACCCCACGACCCTGAGATTAAGAGTTTCATGCTCTACCGACTGAGCTAGACAAAATCCCAGCAGGGAGAAGGTCAGGAAGTCCCATTCCTATCTGAGGAGGTACTGAGGGTTGCTGGAAGAGGGAGAATCAGTCTTCATGAATGAGGACTTGGAGCATGTGGTGGTTTGAATGAGAATGGTCCCCATAGGGGCACATGTTTAAAGACTTGATTCTCAGTTGGTGTAACTATTTAAGAAGGATTAGGAGATGTGGCCTTATTGGAGGAGGTGTATTACTGGGGATAGGTTTTGAGATTTGAAAAGACTTGCACTCTTCCTAGTCACTTTCTCTGGCTCATGGTTGTGTCTTAAGGTGAGAACTGTCAGTTCTTGCTCCAGTGTCATCCCGGGCTGTCTGCCTGAGGTCATGTTCCCTATCATAACGGCCATGGACTCTAATCCTCTGAAACTGTAAGTCCCAAATAAACTCTTTCTACTAGAAGTTGCCTTGGCCATGATGTCTTATCACAGCAATAGAAAATAAACTAACACTGAGAGGCCATGCATGCTCCAATATCTGGCCCTATACCCGGGCATACACTGCACATACTGCCAGCACTAAATGGACTCTGTGGGTTTAAAATAAGAAACATATGAAATTGGGAGAGAATACTAGTGTCAGGGGTAGGCAAAGAATTAGAGAAGAGGGAATGGGGTGTGATTGGCTTGATAAAACCCATTATACATATGTGAGAAATTCTTAACCAATAAGAAAAAAGAATCAGAATCAAGAGATAAAAAAAAAAAATCTTATACCTAGTTATAACTACACACTATTTCTGTATGTATTCCCTATGATATAATTCTATAAAGTAGTCATTTAGAAGATATTCTGGGACATGACATTTTAATTAATTTCCTAATAACAATTTTCTATGAGATGAAAAATTTTAGAAGCAACTGAAACAAATAATGAAATCCTTTCATTTTGCATTTGAAGAACTGAATCATATGAATTAAATGATTTGACTAAGGCCCACATATGATATTCCTCTCAGAATAGTTTTATAAAGACTTTAAGTATTCTTTTGAAGAACATCAGGTTTAGGATACTAAACTACCTCCTGATATTTGAGCATGTGGCAAAACCCATAGCCTACATGAACATAGAGAAAAATACATATATCATCTATAATAATAGGTTGCCATCTAGTGCATTCTGATGATACTTTGGCTCACATGTATTATCCATAGGGCAAAGAAAACAAAGTTTTGTTAAGACTATCAATGTCCTGCCTTACATTAGACTCACGTTTTCTAAAATAATGTGTACACAAATAAAAGTCCTCTGTTCATTCCATCTTAAACTTTCTCATTCCTTTCCTTTTAATAAATGCTATGCATCCACAGTCTATTGCTGATATGAACAAGAAGAAGATGATTTATAAGGAAACATCTTACATAACTAAGATACATTTTCATGTTTCCATATCCACACAGAATGAATGGATGATAGTATCTTTTCTAATTTGGAAGAATAGAGAGAAACACAGTCATTAGCAAAGTCATGATACCCTATGGTTGAATAATACCTCATTTTTTTTCAAGGTTGTAACACCAAAAGGTAATAAACAAACTTTATAATAAATAACATTACAATGTTCTAAGGAAACAGAAGAGCAAGACAAATTTCAATAAATCCTCTGCCATGGAGTTTTCACCAAATAGCTTCTTATAAGCTGGCTCATCTTCACTATGAATCTAACGGAATAGAGCACTGTTAGGAAAACAATACCCTCTTTGCCCTAGCTACAACTCTATTTCACCAGGTCCAGCAGGACTGGCTACAGGAAGAGGCTAGACTCTCTGAGTTTCTGGTCTTCTCAGAGAGGACAGAAGACAAAGGTTGAACACATGATTCTTACAGCACTCTTCTCCTAGGGAAGTCATTTGAACCCCCAAGAGGAACACATGCTGATAAAAGCAAAGCTTGTTCTACCAGAAAACTGTTCTGATAAGGCCAAAGTTAGAAAATAAGTTACTATACTGGATGGAAGAATAACTTATAGAAAGGGATGAATTTTTTTTCTTGTTTGCTATACTCTTTAAAATGCAATAATCTCAGGGAAAAAAAGTTTGTTAATCTGACAGAACCAGTGTAGCTGAAGTTTTCCTGTGTCCCCCCCTGGCCTGTGGGCAGGACAAATCTCTCACCTGCCAGTCCTGCAGCCACTTGGACCCAAGTGAACACACAGAGATATGAAACCTTAGACTTACAAATATAGGATAAATAGGATATCTTCTTTAATTTTGCCAAATACAAATAGACTAGATATTATAAATTGACTAGATATTGTAACTGTAATTCTTGGTTGATAACTGTTTTGTTATATGTAATTTTACTATGTTAAAGTTAAAACCTTCCTTTTTGAAAAAAAGAAAAGGGGAAGTGCTGTGAAAATCGCTCTGTATAAATAAAATGCTGATCGGCCAGTAGCCAGGCAGGAAGTAAGTATAGGCAGGACAAGCAGAGAGGAGAATCCTGGGAACAGGAAGGCTGAGTCAGGAGATGCTGCCAGACACCATGAGAAGTAAGATGTAAAGTACCGGTAAGCCACAAGCCACATGGCAACTTACAGATTAATAGAAATGGGTTAATTTAAGATATAAGAACAGATAGCAAGAAGCCTGTCACGGCCATACAGTTTATAAGTAATACAAGTCTCTGTGTGTTTACTTGGGTCCAAGCGGCTGCAGGACTGGCAGGTGACAGAGATTTGTCCTGACCATGGGCCAGGTGGGACACAGGAAAACTTCAGCTACACATCAGAGACAGCATCCAGTTTTTTGTTTTGTTTGCTTGTTTCTTTCTTTTTAAGATTTACCTTATGTGTATGTATGTGTGCCAAAGTGTATGAACGTGCACCACGTGCATCGACGATTCCATGGAAGTCAATTAGAAGAGGACACTGGACCTCCTGGACTGGAGTTATAGTGGCTGTGAGCCATCGTGTGAGGCTGGGAACTGGACCGAGGTTCTTCCCAAGAGCCATAAGTGGTCTTACCCACTGAGCCATTTCTCCAGCCCAGCATCTAGTTCTTCACTGGGAGAAGCTGGGAGGATGCAGGTAAGGCAGGAGCTACAGGGGAACTATGGCCTCACTCAAATGCTGAGCTCCTAGAGGAGACCAAGCTTCTGAAGCAAACACTTCTGGAGGCAGATGAGGAAACGTAGGAGGCTGTCAGGATTCTTAGCTGTACTGAGAAAGCAACTAGATTTCATAGAACAGAGAAAAAAAGTGCCCCCATGGAGCCCTGTAAATCTTCCATGTATCCTTTAGCTGGACCAGAGAGTATCTCCTTCTGTCCTCTTGCTGTTGCTTTTAATTAAATTTCCGTTAATGTACAAAGAAATGGCTTTCACTGTAACATTTTCATACATGTCACTAACACCCCATTACTCTCCCCTCTCCCTCTTTCTTGCTGGTCCGGCTCTACCTAGAAGCAGCACACCCTTCTGATTTTATGACATCCATTTCCCTCTCACTTCTGCTTTTCTACCAGCGTTTCTTCATTCCAACAGTTAAGGCTGATGTTAAAAATGTACAAGTAGTCACACCAGAAACATCTTCCTGAGGATAATCCTCACGATCAAGAGGACAGGAAACCCTCCAAACTCAAAGCAACAAAGGGACCACCACAAATCAGCAGAGGGAACAACGGTGTGAATTCCATCTAGCTGACGTACAAATCCTTCATACATGATTCCACCTTTCCCACCTTTCAAGAGGTGATACAAATCAGAAGATGGTATTAAAAAGCTCCCCAACCCATCCCTGAGTCAGTGTCTCATATGTCTGATGCTGGCCTTGAACACCTCCTATGACCTTGAATTCTTGCTTCTCTTGCCTCTACCTCCTGAGTGCTGGAATTTCAGGTGTATGTTACCATACCCAGTGTATGTAGTTGGAACACAGAGAATTACACATGCTTATGCAAGCACTCTACCAAACTACACTTATGGTAAGCTAGCCCTTATGCCCAGGACCATAATGTCAGACACTCAAATGGCTGAGACAGGAAGATCATAATTTCAACGTTAGCCTAGATTACAAGGTGAGTTCAAAGCCAGCCTGGGCAACTTAGAATTAGTCTCAAAATAAGAGATAAAACAAGGAGCTGGGGCTACAGCTTAGTGACAGAATAGAATGTCTGCATAATGTCACACACACACACACACACACACACACACACACAGCTTTACATGAGGTAATTCTTAAAGTCCTATTTATACTTGTTAATCTATTTATAGTTTTGTATTTTATTGTTTACCTAATCAAAAACTAAACATTGATTACTTAATAAGATTGAAAATTTTTAAATTATGAATACTGAAAGTGAATTCCCTTAAACATATATAAAGTCTAGAAAACAAACAAAAACAAGTCAAGAAATCACACACCTGAAGAATTGTTTCATTAAGTCGCTCTGAAAATTTAAGACTTTCCGGAGTTCCATCAAGAAGAAAAGCCACTGTTGGGGCCTGGCATGCGCTTGTTCTGTCCTTCTCCTGAAGACGCCTCTTTTCCTCCTCGGCCAAGAGAACAGACAGGAACTGGAGGCTGGCAATACTCAAGGCAGGGGACCTGACTGACAAGCCCACACATCTGCACAATGTATCTAAAGGGAGAACGATTTCAGGTTCAAATGTTTGAAAACTTCAAAATTAAGGAGTGAATTATTCAGATTCGTCTTAGTAGTTAAATTTATAGCATTCTTATTTTTAATGATGCAAAGCTATCAATAGCACATGGATAAGAAATATCAAGTTTTAAAGTCAGTATTAAGGCAATATACTGAGTTAAATCTATTTAATTTTTCATTATGTTATGTATTTGTATGTATACAGAGACAATGCATGGATGACTGCTTTGAGCTAACATCTAAAGTTCTGAGAATTTTTAAATTCTGAATTTTTATTTCAGTGCTATGAAAATGTTAGGCAGAGCTTGGAGATATGGCTGAGGTATGGCTCAGCACTTGTCTAGCATGTACGTGGCCCATATGGAAGCCTCTATTTAATATGTTTCCTAAAAATATATTTTAAAAATAATTAAATAAAATGAATATTAAAAAGACTAGCAAATGTTAGATATAAATACTATGTAAAATCTTGCGATGCTAAAATTTGAGACTATAAAGAAATCAAAGTTTGCCGGGCGGTGGTGGCGCACGCCTTTAATCCCAGCACTCGGGAGGCAGAGGCAGGCGGATCTCTGTGAGTTCGAGGCCAGCCTGGGCTACCAAGTGAGTTCCAGGAAAGGCGCAAAGCTACACAGAGAAACCCTGTCTCGAAAAACCAAAAAAAAAAAAAAAAAAAAAAAAAAAAAAAAAAAAAAAAAAAAAAGAAATCAAAGTTTACTACCTTAAAAAATAGTCAATTACTTATTTTAATGAGAAACAAAAAATAAAAAAATAACCTCAATTTTGGTATTTCTATGCTATAAAAGTGTCTTGAGAAAATATAATATTTTAGAACTTCTCATGCTTTATATGAAATTCCATGTATGTACATTTAACACAGAATGCCTATAGCAAAAAAAGGCCTGATTTTTATGGGAAGAAAAATAAATCTAATTGTTTTATAAACTTAACATGTATGTTTTCATGAAACCATAGACGTTTCTTCTTACTTGGTTTTTGGCATACTGAAATTTATTGCAATTTTTCAAATCTGCATTTTGGGGGAAAGGAGGATCATCACCAGTATTGATAATTCTCAAGTCAAGAGTCCTGCAATTCTTTCATATGCCATGCCATAACTACATGGAAAATTTACACATTTAACTGGGAATAAAGACTTATCTTACTTTTATTAGATGAAAGACCCAATCATTCAATGATCTTCTTACCAATCACTGCCTCCCAGTGCTCGGCAAGAGTTGAGGTAATAATAAGAAGGGAAACAGCACTAGCTTTCCTCAGGAGTGTGGCCAGAAGGTCAAATAAGTGTGTCCATGTGCGATGAAAAGCCAATACTAACTGTACATCTGTAAAATTAACCAAAATACTTCAAGTTATTAACAAACGAACTCTTCAGAAATATATAACTCTGCACACACACTTGTCAAAAAGAAAAGCAATAATTGCCAGTGGCTCAGGTGCAGAACACACCAATCAGAAGAGTGACCTCCCTGCCAGCTGAACTGTCCCACTCCCTGGATTCTGTTCCCAAGGCCCATTCCAGTGCTCAAGAAAAGCAATAATCAGTATTTTCCTAGTTAGGGTTTTTATTACTATGATAAAACACTATGACCAAGAGCAACTTGGTAAGGAATGGGTTGAAATAAACCCATAGATCTCAGCTAACAGTGACATCTTCAAACGCTTCAGAGATCTACAGAATATGGCATTTAAAATGTTTTAATAACTTAGAAAATTTTCTTTTTGTTATGACTATGAGACATGTCGGTTCCTGGCAGTACCAATCTACTCGAGAGAAAATATGGGCATTGAAGAAACTGCATATGGAGTTAACTTTCATTGTGGCCAAAGTTAGCCACTGGAAAACAAAGTATCCTCGAATCAACTGCTGACAACAGGACAAAACGGACAGACAGAATACAAAACAAAGGACTACTGATTCTTTCCAAAACAAGTGTGGTTATGGCTTTATCAAAAGGCATCTTCTAAGGCCAGGACAATATGGCCCATCCCTGAAGTGGCCTTCACAATCCAGAAAAGGTACGGTGCCCTTTTCTTCGAAGGCAGCTGAACAGACAGAGGGCCGATGGCTTCTGATGTGGAGTGGAACAGCAGCTGAAACAGTTATTCTTGAAGAGTAACTAAACTCACACCTCTCAATAGTAGACTGGCATTTAATAGAGGGATATGGAGAGAAACAGGGTGCTGAGACGAAACCACACACACACACACATAGCCAAGAAGAATGGGCAGCTGAATTCAAAAAACATCAACAATTTCCAGAATTTAAAATCCTGAATCATGACAGGACACTAGTGGAATTCAGGTGTTTCTGGTACATGGACTGCTCTCACCCAATGTGAGGTTAAACTATTGACCCTGTGTACATCCTACTTCACAAATGAGTCTATCAGATACGCTAAGCCTATAAACTGAAGATGATGCCCCAACACTGCAGAGAAACCTCAGGTAACTGTCCAGGCAGCTGGCTATTTCTGTCAACCCACATTTTTTTTTTTTTGGAAGCTGCTCTTCCTGTTTTTATTTTTTATTAGGTAATATTATTTCCTTCTTGGGTCTCTAAGGGAGTTGAAGATTAGTTAGTTATAGTTGAAGATTAGTTAGGATAGAAAGTGGATTAGGTACATTTTGGACTTACCAAAATAGGATAGATAACGGAATTATTTTCTCTGAATTTGTCAAATACAAATGGACTAGACATTGTTTGGGTATTTATTACTTGTATATATGGCATATAGTTATTGTACTTTTGTATATAGTTTTTCTTATGTTAGTTATAACCTTTTTCCTTTTTTCTTTTTATTAAAATAGAAAAGAAGAAATATGGTGATATTTTAATTATACTGAAATGTGATTTTATTTGTATGCTAATAAATGAAGTTGCCTAGGGGTCAGAGCAAATAGCAATCCATAGCAGAAACTGGGCAGTGGTGGTGCATGCCTTTAATCCCAGCTCTTGAGAGGCAGAGCTAGGCGGATCTCTGTGTGTTCAAGGATAAAGCCAGCATGGAGATATATGCCTTTAATCTCAATACCAACCAAAGAAGACATGGAGGTCTGTACAGATGGGCAGTGACGAGGAGGTCACGTGGTTGGGTTTACAACCAATGAGAAGGTAGAATAGAAAGTCAATAAAAAAGACAAATAGACAGGAAGTAGGTTGCTGTGGGATGTTAATGTATGTCCTGTGGGAGCCCTTCTTGGGTTCCTTGTGGCGTTACCCAGCAGGTTTGCATAGAGGATGATTAGGACCATGGGCCTGAGTGCAGGTGTCTGAGATGGTTTGCACTTGGCTGTACTGGGGGATGGTCTGTATGTCAAGTTGCTCTGATTGGTCAATAAATAAAACCTGATTGGTCGTGGCTAGGCAGGAAGTATAGGCGGGACTAACAGAGGAGAAATAAAAGAACAGGAAGGCAGAAGGAGACTGCCAGCCACTGCCAGGACAAGCAGCATGTGAAGATGCTGGTAAGCCACGAGCCGTGTGGCAAGGTATAGATTTGTAGAAATGCGTTACTTTAAGATGTAAGAACAGTTAACAAGAAGCCTGCCACGGCCATACAGTTTGTAAGCAATATAAGTCTCTGTGTTTACTTGGTTGGGTCTGAGCGGCTGTGGGACTGGCGGGTGACAGAGATTTGTCCTGACTGTGGGCAAGGCAGGAAAACTCTAGCTACAGTAGGTCTCTTGCTGAGGAGGACAAACAGCAGTGAAGGGTAAGGTTTTTAGCTCTTAGCTATTGCTCTGACCTCTTGGGCTTTCATCTTTGCATTGGCTCTGTGTTTCATATTTAATAAGATGGTTACACCTATAGTGACACATCATCATCTATCACTAAGGAAAATCAGGACAGTAACTCAAACAGGCAGGAACTTAGAGGCAGGAGCTGATGCAGAGGCCATGGAGGAGTGCTGCTTACAAGTTTAATCCTCATGGCTTGCTCAGTCTGTTTCAGTATAGCGCCCAGAACCACCTGTCCATGAATGGCACTGCCCACAATGATCTGGGCCCTCTACATCAACCATCAAGCAAGAAAATGCACCATAGGCTTGCCCTAGACCAATGTGATGGTGGTATTCTCTCAATCAAGGGCTCTCTTCCCATATGACTCTACTCCGAGTCAAGCATAAAAATCAGCCTGCACAATTATCCATGTAACTACAATTAATTTCATTTTTTTCTACTGCTTCTTAAAGGTATGTCCCTCCACCCTTCTACAAAGTCACACAAGCCATCCTCTCATTAAAATATGGTCAACAACAATCAGAAATTGTGATACAGTAAATATAAACTACAATTTCAAAACTGCACAGTAGGCACATTATAAAACATGACAGTGTCTATTTCTGTGAAACAAACTTTCCTCTTATTTTCTTTATTCCCTCTAGCATCTCTGTGCAGAGATGAAAAGGAAAGCACAATGTGCTAAGGTCAAGGCAGAAGAGAAAGAAAACTTTCTTTGAAGAGCCAAGCAAAGAATTATTCCACAAAGAAAGCTACACTACAAAGTGGACTGAGCACGGCTGCCTGTGTGGACCCCATGTTAGAGAAGTTGACCTTCCACAGTGAGGATGCTGTCTGTGTAAACGGAAGTTGGACAGCAGTGGCTGTCTAGGGAATCTCTCCAGTGACACCTTTGTAGTTCTGTCACCATTCATCAAACTTCACTAAAGTAAGCTAGAGACATTGTCTAGGCATTCCTCAGCACCAACGAGGTGCTTGGAGAGAGAACCTTTCAAGGATTCAGGTCACAACCAGTCCCAGGGCTCCTCAACTATCATATCACTAAACTCATTAAGAGGTATTTTAGATGTTTGCTCATTGCCAATCCCATAAAAATTTAATTCCAAAGATATGCTGTGTACTCACATATTCATGTACTACATGCATATTTGTAGTACCCCTTTAAAAATTCATAAGTACTCTTTTTATTCAATAAAGGCTTAGGAACAGTAAAATATTTAAGCTGGAAGGTAAATTTAAAATGTTATTAACACTTAACTTTATTACTGTACTTACTAAATATTTTAGTTGAATTTGTTTTTGCATATTATAAGGAATTGAATTATATATTTGAACTAACAAATCATATAAATATATAGTATACTTATTGATATAAATATCTAACATACTTGCATATATTAGAAATACATGGAAACAGAAATATAGCCAAAGTTTAATAAAAATCATTCACAACTTAGTTTCTAAGAAAACAATTTTAAAATACTTTCCTTAAGATAGATTGTAATGAACATTTATACTTTTGCAAGATACAAGAAAAAAAACTTAGCTGCTAAATGTACCTTCAGATATTATTGATAATTTTGTCTTGCAGTATTTTTTGTAACTAATCATAGGATTAAATAGTTCTTTATGATAAAATACATAGGAGGAACAATAAAAAATATCTGTAGGGCCACAGTAGTAGTCACACCACCTCTTGTTAGGTGTACTAGATCAAGTGACTCATCATCTTCATCATAGTTTGGTGCACTCAGGTTGCAATGCTTTGCACATCTTCATGAACTTAATGTCAGTGTTGGTCAAGTAACAGCCACAAAAATCCTACATGAGAAATTACTTAATAAAAAGAATTCATGAGGTATAACTTGACTCTGTTAGATCATCATTGTAATATCTAACTCACCCGCTTCTCATAAGAATCAATTTTATTATTGTTAAGACTGCAGTCTAACCTAGAAAGCATAATTAAATTATTGCTACCATGAAGTGAATTTCTAAGCATGATACTACTGTAACTCAAACACAGAGGTAATTTTAACATGGATATAAATGATGCTGAGGACTGGACTTGATCAGGATTGTTGTAGAATATTACTTTAAGTTTGTATTACATTTGTTTATGCTGTGAAACATTTGTTTAATGATGCAAAGATGTGTTGCATTCTTTTATATTGCATTTGTTTAACTCTGTACTTTGCCTGTCTAAAACACCTGATAAAGAACTGAATGGCCAATACCAAGGCCAGAGAAAGGACAGGCAGGGCTGGCAGACAGAGAGAATAAACAGAAGGAGAAAAAGAGGGTTGAGGGAGAAGAAAGAAGGATCATGAGTAAGAAAAGAAGGGGCTAGCCACTCAGGCACACAGCCAGATATGGAATAAGAAGGAAAGAAAAGATATACAGAGACAGAGAAAGGTAAAAGCCCAGAGGCAAAAGGTGATGGAATAATTTAAGTTATGAAAAACTGGCAAAAAACAAGCCAAGCTAAGGCCAGGCAATTATAAGTAAGAATAAGTTTCCATGTGATTTATTTGGGAGCTGCATGGCGGGTGGGGGGGTGCAAAAGATCAAAGAGCTAAGAGTATAAGAGTAAAAAGGAACCAATAACACAGGATCATGGCATCTTTTACTTTCACACCTCAAAGGCACAGCAAATCCACATAATTCACAGGACTAAATAAGAATAAATTGAAGTCAGGTCTGATGGTGTATGTCTGTAATTCCTGATTAACTAAGAGGCTGAAGCAAAATGATTTCAAGTTCAAGGGCAGCCTGTGCTACAGGATTAGTTCAAGCCAGGGTGGACAACTTATCAAATCACCGTCTCAAGATAAAAAAAAAATTTAAAATAGGTTGGACTTTTCATAGTGTCCCACATTTCCTGTGCACCTCTGCATAAGGGAGACAGCTGTGTAGCTGGATCTTGATGCAGCAAGGAGGGGCTTGGTCCTGCCTTAACTGAATGTAAGCTTAGCTGTACCCTCATGGGAGAACTGAGGAGGAGATAAGGGGTAGGTTGGGGGTGGAGGGAAGGTTGGAGGGGGAGGGAGGAGGGATGAGAGAGGGATCTGTGGTTGGTATGTAAAATGAATAAAAAAATAGGTTGGAGAGGTAACTGAGCAGCAAATTGCTTACCTAATTTGTACTAGGCCCTACATAAATCTTTGGGCTATGGAGGAAAATGAGTGAATGAATGAAAAGAAAGTCAATGAAGTGATCAGTTACATTATTATAAATGATTTATATTTAAAGTAAATATATTCATATATGATCCTATATATTTGATAATTACCACTGATAAATATAAACACATATTTCTGTCTATAAAATTCAGGGTTTGGCACATATAACCACTATACTATTCACTCAACCCTATATTTTTGTTTCAATTTTCTTACTACTAACCATTAAATTCAGCTTTCAACGTAAAGTAGGTCTCAATATTTTAAGAGCTTATGAAATGTTCATATTATATGCTAAACTGACTTATACCTGTAACGGTCATTTGGCCCTAACCACAAATATAAAAATAGTACTCCAAGCTCACTGCAGACTGTAGCATGTGTTTCAGCTGACAGACAGAAGAGACTTTTGGTCCAATTTTTTAAGCTACTCATCTGCCCTAAGTTTCTCCTGGAGCTACTTCAAATCATTCTAATTATAAAACATACCTTCAAAACCTCCCAAAATACTGGGAGAATTGGTGGGGGGTCACCTGGAGGAGAGTAAAATTTACTCCCTCAATATTGTTCACTTCTCATCTACACTGTAAAAACAAAACTTGGCTAAAGTCCCTATTGCTGAAGACACAGTGTACTTTGGACACAGGACCCAGAGAATCAGAGCTAGATCTGACCTGAAAGCCTCTTCTCTGAGGACACATTTCCTGGTAGCAGAAGGCCCCATTCTAGTTTTCAAAGGTGAGAAGCAAGCAATCGTCCTAACCAGCTAAGGTGCCTATGAACTACTACAGTGACTAGCATGGCACAAGAGCCCTAAGGATACAGTTCTGCCACCCATACCTTGGTGGTAACCAACAGGTCTCTAATGGATTTCCTCCACAAGAAGAAAATAATGCCTACTACTGTAACCCTAGCCAACTATCCAAGGCTAGTGAAGTCATGGATCTTGTATGAAAACCTACAGCTGCCAATTTACTAAAACAGCACAATCTCTAACTGCATTCTAATATTTGGCCTTATACTCACAAATAAGTATAGGTCTCACCTCTCTGCAACAAAAAGAAATGATTCATTGCAACAGATGGAAATCATTACAGAAAACCACATTTGATCAAAATTCAGAGACCAAGAGATTGTGTGGAGCCCAGTCCCAACTGATACATCTATCATACAACACCTGTCCCTAAGACTCAGGTACCACTGCAGAAGAACAAGGCAGAAAGATTGTAAAAGCCAGAGGAACAAGAAGTTTGCTGTAAGATTTTATCTCCTAGAAATGTCAGAGAAGCTGCAACCATGAAGTTTCATCAACATGACTGCCTAAAGACCTAAAGGACAATACCAACAGACATGCTAGAATGGAAGGAGAAAAATCTCATGGGCTTCAACCCTAGACAAAGAACTAAAGTCATATATGGAATATTGATAGTGGGAGAAATAGTCTTCCTCGGGAAAGAACTCCCAAATTGTTTACCGAATGGCCTATCCTGAAATCATAAACAGATCAGTAACATTATACAAACTCAGCAGGTTATGAAAGATAACAGAGGCCACGAATTTGAAAGACAGTGGGGGATGGAGACATAGGAAGAGTAGGAGGGAAGAAAGGGTAGAAAGAAAACGATGTGGCTATATTTTAATTTTTAAAAAATTAAAAAAAACTTACCTAATACATCTTTGGTGCACACAATGAGAACTCGGATGACATTAGTGATAAGAGGTTTCAAGAGCTCACCCTGTGTCACAAGGTTAGGATCTACCAACAGACAGGACTGCAGAAGCTGGGACAAAGAGGACAGGTATTCCAAGAGAAAGGAAGCCTATTTACAAAAAGACATAGAATACAATGAGTAACTAGATCTCATGAAAAGCCAATCTCAGTGGCATCATGGTGTTTTACTTTTCTATGTGTTGTAAGAAATCATTTCTTCATAAAATACACTTAATAAAGCACTAAAAAGCACTCATTATAAATTATGTGCTATAAACTTAATATGAAGTAGCAAAGCACAGTTTCTAATATTAGAAGTATGTCAATAATGGTTACATCAGCACTATCAACTATACCACCAGTAAATAAAGTAGTATTTCCAAAGCTGATTTCAGTATTTCATTTAAAGAAAGTCTTTATATTTTTAAAGTAGGAACCAATATCCTAGAAGAAGCACAGAGAATATTTAAAGCCAAAGTAAACTCATTTTAAAGAGAACTCTGCTTACAAAAATATTCCTCAAAGTGCAAAAGAATGGAAGAAAATACATCTATCCTAACAGCCCAGCTAATGTTATCAATAAAATTTATTTTTGCTTTTAGTTATCCTTCAGTATAAAAACAATATTCTTAAGTGTAAGGGAAAAAATTAAAAAACTATCTTTGGAATTTTCTTAATGCTAATACTATAAGTAATACCCGGTAAATGTTCTTTTCAAACTTCCTCTGGACAGACAGCAGTTAAAGAATATGTCTTATGTAGTTACTGTTCTTAAGCAGTACATCCTTATAAGGGAATTTTATAGAGCTATGCTGAGGTCAGTTTCTATGTCTTTTCATTCATCTTAGTCTGATGCTGTGAGAACATAATTAAGAGTTGGGAACTGGTCTCCATTTCTGGAGGTGTGCATGTCTCTATGGTACACAGCCTCAAACCTTTTAAAAACAACTGTTCTCTTACTTATTCTATGAGTTTGAAATTCCATTATAGAATATGCTAGCTTATTTATATTATATAAAAGTATATGTAACTTTATCCTTCGCAAATTCCTTCTACAGATTTTGAAATTTAATTTGCTTATTTCTATAACACTTTTGTTGTTCTTTTATATTGTTGGAGACAGGGTCTAATGTAGTCGGGGCTATCCTAGGACTCACCACACACTTGAGGTTGACCTTGAACTTCTGCTCCTCCTGCCTCCATTTCCCAAGTGCTGGGATTATAGGCATGTACCATGAGACTCAGCTCTGTTAAGTCTCTGTAATCTCTTCATTTTATGCCCTATTAAAGTTATAGCAAGTCTAACCTCTGGACACTGGAAATATTATAATCAAGCCAGTGAGAAACATGAGAGAAAAACTGAATTATTTTGTAAATTAACCATTTAAGATTAAATATTGATATAGTTAATTAACTGTCTTTTTCTATTTATAACATTCTTAAAAACAAACAAACAAACATAAAGCAACAAAACCCAAAAACCTGCCAGTCACATACTCCAACACACTCTTGCCTGTAGCTGACTGTAACCCACTACCAGCATTCTGCACCATGCTCTGCCTCTGACATCTATGTCTGTTCTCCTTTTCAGCCTTCTCTGCTCTGTTCTGACCTTCTATAGGTTTTTTTTCCCCCGACCATTCTGTAGCAACCACTCTGTCAGGGTCCAGCCCCGACCTGTCAAAGGGTTCTCGAATGGAGAAGTGAGGAACTGAGAAATAATAGGCAGAAATATAGACATAGACGAAGAAAAAGAGACACAGGATAGCTTTGGGAGAGCTCTGGGCCAATACCACAGATGCGTGGAGTTTATTCATGATGGGCTTTTTATACATTAGCAAGGGGAGGGGGAAAAACAACTCCTCCTTTCAAGGTCAAGGTATAAAGTACCAACAAGTGTAGGCCCTTTAAAACACTTGGTAACCATGCCTTTGGCCAAATCATCCTATTATGCAGCCTTGCTGGGCAAAGCAAGCTCAGACTTTCTGGCCTTCAGTAAGGCCTTACTAGGGGGTCTCTGTGGGTCCCACACTGCTCCCCTTGTGACACACCCTTTTTACCCAATGAATGTCACTCTTTCTTTCCATACCATTTGTTACTATCTGGTCCCATACTTCACTTTTATATGTGCTTCTATCTGTCTCTTGCACCTAATCCGTAGATTCCTTATGGGCACAGATGTTTGCTTTGTATCAACAGCAACTAGAACAGAATCTGGTAAATGTTAGAGAATTTTCTGAATTCTTGTGCAAACAATGTACAAGCATCAGTTCACATAGGCAGACAGCACAGTGGATCAGAGTGTGCTCTGGAACCAACCTGCATGGCCAACTTTGCTTGCTCTGCTCAGTACTGTGTGAAATCCCTCAACCGGCACCATTTCCTTTGTAATGTTACAGCACTGATCTCTCATGATTTTTGTGCATGTGTTTACTCAGACATGGATCCATAAGTGTCTGCCACTGCTCTCATGGCACTACACTGCACACTCAAGACACAACTGCAGATGAGGCCTGCCCTCATTGCTAACTGTGTTTTCTAGCCTCGCCTCCCCCACAGATTCTGCTCCAGCAATTCTGGACTCCTTGCTGTTTCTTGGACAGACCAACCAACCACCCTGTGACCCAAAGACTTTGCTATGCCTACAGGACCATCTTTTTCACTACAAACCACATGTCATGATTGGGAAGGTTTTCCCTGGACACTAAGTACAGGCCTCTGCCTCAATATCTGGTGTTGCCCCTTGCTTTATCTTTTCTTTGAAATGCTTGTCATCCTTAGATATACATGGATTTGCTATCCATTCTCTAAATGCAAGGGGAGGTCTTTAACGACTTAAGGGAGATTCTAAACCAGAGAAGGTATTCAGTGAAGATTTTCAATTGTACCAACAAAAGAGTAAAGAGAACATATATCTTGTGAATCAGCTGATTTAATAAAAACACTACACTAGAAAGAACGTGTGCTTCAAAAATGGCATGCAGAATATTTCCAAGATGTCCTAGAGGCCTTCTATGTTCACAGAATGCAACACAAATAATACTTCACTTTCCACTTTTCATCCCTTACCCACACAAAACAAATGGGATGTTAAATTTGGGCCTGTAAATAAAATTTCTAGTAGCAGCAACTATATTGGAAATTACTAAGCATATTTTACATACAGAATTAGGCAAGAACCCCCAAATTTAGTGAAGAGCTGTGAAGAAAAAAATTAAAAATTTTCACCTTGTTTTGAAAATATACATGATGTTTTTAGTTTTTTTGTTTGTTTTGTTGAGAACAAGGTCTCACTACATAGCCCTGGCTATCCTGGAAATCACTATGTAGACCATGCTGATCTTGAATTCACAGAGATCCACCTGCCTCTGCCTCCCCAGTGCTGGAAGGTTCAGCTGGACTGTAGTGGTACACACCTTTAATCCCAAAACTCAAAAAGCAGGGGCAGGTAGATCTCTGTGAGTTTGAGGCCCTCCTGGTTTATCGGGTGAGTGAGTTCCAGGATAGCTAGGGCTACACAGAGAAACCCTGTCTTGAAAAACAACAACAACAAAAAGGCATGTTAGTCTAACAATTTCAACCTAGGTGAAAATAACAGATATACCAGAGATAGCCTAAAATAATGAGTAAGTGGGATATACCAGTGCCCCTTTATAAAGTGGTGCTCAAAGAAATTTGATTAAACATTCATATCTGATTAAACGATGGAGTTAGGAAAAGTATTCACTGTTCTTTTCTTCCATCCCAGTTGTTTCTCTATTAAAGGTAAAATTTTTCGTAACCTAGTTCAAAAAGCATGCAATACCACATATATCCTAAGACATTTCCAAGTTTTTCTTATGGTTGTATCTCCTTAGAATTTGTTGTTTGGCCCTCCAGGCAACGAAACCCATAATAAAAATGAGAGGCAGACCCGAGCTCCTTACCTGAGCCTGAGAATGTTCAACAGCAAATGATAAGGGTGGCGGGGTCTTGAGTTCCTGGATGCACATCTCTATGACAGAGGCATCCACAGTACTGTCAAGGATAAAGAATACCCCATCCATAGTTACTCTGCTTCTTATTAAAGACAAAACATCACAATTTTAAGTGTGAATATAAACCTGAATATAAATAAAGAGAAAGGACTTTTACAAGTAAATAAAATATTTAAGGTTTCCCAGAGTATTTCAGAAAATAGGAAAATGTTGTGTCAGGCAAGTGTGAAAAACAGAGAATTCTAAAAGTGAAACTCTCATAGTTAGCGTCAGTTGTCAGTTTGACATATCTGAACAGAGGCAAAAACAACTGAGGCACTGCCTCCATCCTACTATCCTGTGGGCATGTCTGTAGAGCATGCTCTTAATTGCTAAGTGATGAGAGTGGGCCTAGCCCACTGTGGAAGGTGCTATCCCCAGGCAAGTGCACCTGATGGTTTAAGGCAGCTGAACATGCTAGAGGGAACAAGCCAGTAAGCAGCACTCCTCCATGGTCTCTGCTTCAGTTCCTGCCTCAGCTTAGCTCAGCTTCTCTTGACAATGATGGCCTGTAACCTGTACGCCAAATGAGCCCTTTGCTCCTCTAAGTTGCTTTTGGTCAGTGTTTTATAGCAAAAGAAAACCTAGGTGTAGACAAAATTCTAAACAGTCTTAGTAAATAAGAAACACAGAGCCAAATACAGAGGTAAATAGTCATGACTACCTCATCTTATCACCTCGCCACCATTGCTTCCCCAGAGAGAGACCTTCCTGTCTGACTTGTGTTTTTATTGCCTTTCTGTTCTGCTTTCTCATTGGCTCTAAGCCCAGCCACATGACCTCCTTGTCACTGCCTATCTATACAGACTTCCAGGTCTCTATGGTTGGTACTAGAATTAAAGGCTTGTGTCACCACACTTGGCTGTGTCCTTGACCACTCAGAGACTCTGCCTGCCATGTGGTCAGATTAAGGGCGTGTGCTACTACCACTGCCCTTTTGCTTAATGGCTATTTGACCTCTGATCTCCAGGTACCTTTTTTATTAACATACAAATAAAATATCATATTTCATCACAAATAAATTATCACTATACCTAGGACAGAAAGGAAGAATTTCCTTTTCAGTTCTTTCTTCATATCCCAGAAACAGAGAAGGTAGTATGGCTTAACAAAGATAAGAAAGACATTTCTGACAGCACTGTTCAGAAGTAAAAAGAGAGAATGAAAGAGGAATGGACATATGCACGTGGTTAAAAGAAGGCAGACATGCTGGGCTAGAGTAGCTGGATGTTAGGAAGAGAGAAGTCACATTCACCATATGCAGGTATACTATAGACACTAATTTTTCTCACACTCATCTCTTTAAACTAGGGACAGCAACAACCCTCTAGAGGATAAAGCATGTTCAATACTACAACACTATGCAAGGAATGAACTATAAACTTAGATATGCCTAAACATAATAGCCAAAGTTTTGCCACTATGCTAAAAACATCATCAGACACTCATTAATATTAGGAAAATGAAAAATTTAAAGAATCAAGTCATTGTTTCCTTAAATTTTACCAGAATAGTTCTGATGAGTTTAGTTTCCCATAACAAAATGCATCCAAATAAAATTCAACAGTAATTTTCAACCTGGGAACATTATTCTGATATGACTGCTAGAGTCAGGAATCTTCAACCTCCTTCATGTCCAATGAAAAATAAGCAGGGGATTATACTACATGCCTTGTCTGTGCTAGAAGGCACATAAGATTTAGAACCATCTCAATTCTTTAAATTGAAGAAAAAAGTCTTTTTAATCTAAACAATAAAGCTAAGAAGCCAATAAAAGTACAGAACAGACGGAGGAAATAACAACAGCAACAGTGAAGACAACTGGCAGAAGTAAAAGCCTAGAACTTAGTGCCTGTAAGAACAAATGAGAATACACTGTCAGGCACACACGGTCTTGTGTTCACTCGTCTCTACTCCCGTTTATCTCTTACCTACAGAGAAGCTCTATGAGGCGGGCTTGCTGGAAAGCACTTGCAGCTTCTCTAGGAGTAACTGCCAAGAGGTTGTCTAGGAGGCTACAGACCGCTGACAGGAGAGACGGGGTAACAAGCGTGCACTGCTTGTGCACAGGAGCAG
Organism: Peromyscus maniculatus bairdii; assembly: GCF_049852395.1. Taxonomy (NCBI): domain Eukaryota; kingdom Metazoa; phylum Chordata; class Mammalia; order Rodentia; family Cricetidae; genus Peromyscus; species Peromyscus maniculatus. The sequence continues at coordinate 80,337,591 of NC_134870.1, read as the reverse complement.
ACAGCGGTGAGTCACGAGGGCACACGGGTCTGGTTTCACATTGACCTGTGATTTATAATAGAGCATAAAAATTATTCAATTCATCTGGTGGTTATTAACAAAATTTACAACTTCTCATAACACAGGAAAGTTCCTAAAGAAACAGAGGTAGGTGGTTGGTTAATTCTCATAACTGCATGGCTCAGCTTAACCTTGGAGCTAGGGAAATTGACTGCTTCTCTTCCTAACTCCCATCCCCCGTGAGTGTACATGTGCGCACACAGAAGGACTCAACATGCAATAACTCATGTGCACATGCACACATACACGAATACATGTGTATGTCCTGGGAAAGAGTAATATGAGCCAAGGCTAGAACACAGTCTTTTTTTCTCCCTGAAATTCTAGGGGCCAGAATGTTCCCAATTTCCAAAGACTTTTGGATTTTAGACAAGCACTAGGGCACAGTTAACTGTACATTCTTCAACACCTCCAATGGGAGCATAGACATTCTTTGAACTACTTCTGTAGAGAAGCAAGCACAGTCATAACAGGGTGAATCAAGCAGTGATCAGGACTGCAAAGCAGCATCAGTCATTGGGTGTGGGCCAGCAGACACCTGTTGACTTCTGAGAAAATCTGATTGACAGGAACTGTGGATTTTAGGTAAGGACTGTGGACCTTTACTAATTGAATCAAATGTGCCTCAACGGTTTTTCTTATTACTTTCAGTCCTTGTTTATTCTTTTGAGAAAACATTTTGAATGAATTCCCACTGAAGAAAAAGCAAGAGTATAAGGAATTTTGAACTAAATATTTTACTTATCTACCTACCTGCCCTGGAACCTTTTATTTTATGAATTGTTTGTAATTCACAGATACATGCTTCCTTAATAACTTCTGAAGATGGAGTCATAGTCTTTAATTACTATAGCACCATTAGTAAAGTCAGGGAATTAACACCGATACTGTCTCATATCTAACTACAGACCTTTTCTAAATCTTGTCAATCATTCCACAAATGTTCTGAAGAGCAAGAGAAAAAAAGTAACCTATTTGAAATCCTGTTTTGCATTTAGTTAACATGTTTCTGCTTTCTAAATTGGTAGAGTTCCTTGGTCCTGCTCTCTTTCCTGACCAAGACAATTTTATGGAGAATCTTTCTGAGGTTTCTTCACGATCAGATTCTCTGCACATCTTATCATGGGATATGACTTCTATTTCCCACTACTGGAGATATGAGCTTTGACTGTTCAAGCAGTGCTATGGTTAGAACGAGTGTCTTGCACAGGATCCTGTTGCGAGGCACCACACCCAATTGACGGCATGACGTTCATAGGTTCTGGAAACTTTGGGAGGCAGGACCTACTTAAGGAGAGCAGGTCACTAGGACAAGGGGTGAGGGAGGTTCCTGGAGATGCCTTGTGAATGGCCCCTTCCTGTTTCCCTCTCTACTGTCTGTCATGATGTGAATAGTTCCTGCCACTCAATCCACTCCAATGTGCTGATGGAGTCCTGTGGGCTGAAACCTCTGAACTTCCTCCGTTTACACTGCTCTTTCAAAGAATTTGCTTGCAATGGCATAAATGTTACTGAGACAGGTAGTGTCTAATAGGTTCCTTAACTGTAAAATATATTTTCCTTTATGCTAAAATGGCTACCAAATGGTAATTTTCCAATGAAAGCATTTTTTATTTTAGTTGACTTTCTAGCAGATGAAAGAGTTTTCCTTCTGATCACTTACTTATTTTAGTATAATTCAAACATTCTTAATCTGTATAGCATATTTATTTTGCTTGAATTATCCTAGGAACATTCTTTTCTATAGCAATCCTATATCTTTTCCCACGTATCCAATTAACCTCTGTTGCTCCAGGTTCAAGTTATTCTTTACACATCCCATGCCCTGAAATCAAGCATTTGCTCCAGAGAGTTCTGATAGTATGGAGAGGAGAATGAGATTCAGAACCAAAGATTGACATCTGAACACTAAATATATATATATATATATATATATATATATATATATATATATATATATATACACACACACACACACACACACACACACACACACACACACACACTTTTCTTTCTCTTTGTAGCACATGAAACATAAAATACGGTTATAAAAGCCCAACTAAGCTTAGAAGTATATGTAAGAGAGTGACGATGCCCACTCTCGAGCCCCTTTTACCTTGTTCTCACCCTCATGTATTTCTTCCCTGACACCCACCCACTCTGATACCTGAGCTTCCTGCTGTCTTTTATAACAAATGAGGACACACACGTATTTTTTATTATTTTATTGCTTTCATGTGTATGTTTGTTTTCTCCAAGTGTATGATTATGCACCGTATGCATGCCTGGTGCCTGCAGATGCCAGAGGAGGGTGCCAGAACCCATGGCACTAGAGTTACAGATGATTGTGAGCTGCCATTTGAGTGCTGGAAATTAAATCCAGGTTCTCTGGAAGAGCAACCAGTACTCTTAACCACTGAGCCAAGTCTCAAAACATAGAAATCTACTATATATTCTAAGTATATATTTTTAGTGTATTTTGTAAGTGTGATGTATGTGTGGGAATGCCCAAGTATATACATGTGGAGGTCAGAGTTGAAATTGGGTGTTCCTCTTTATTGTTTTCCTTTATTGTTTATGTACTGAGTGAGTCTCTGTCTCTCTCTCTGAACATGAACTTCAGCAATATATGGCTGCTCCATGAACCCGGTTTTATCTGCCTGCTTCTGCGCCACCCCCATTGGCCTGAAAAGCGTGTGTCGCCACAGCCAACACTACACACAGGCACTAGAGGACCGCACAGCAGGCACTCTGCCCACTGAACCAGCCCCTAACCCAGTCGGATGCTTTTTTACTTACCAATATTTTGGTGGGGATTTACTGTGTACCAATTTGAAGATATCTTCCTTGTTTTTTAATAGCTGAATAGTTCATTACATGGATATTAATTTAAAGCCAGCCCCATTTATGGGAATCTGGGTGTTTGATATATTTTCTAATTGCAAATAATATTTCATTAAATAATCATGTGCATATGTATTTTCATACTTTTAGCGATGAGTCATGTGAAAATTTCTATCTATAAGATAAATTTATAGATTCATTAGACATTGCCAAATTCCCTTCCAAAAATGTTACACTAATTGCATTCCCTCTTTCAATTTATAGAAGTGTTGTTTTCCACAGTCTGGCCAAGAGGATGCACTGCCAGCACTTTTTAATGTTGGTGATTTAATTTAACAGCTAAGAAAGATGGTCACAGTGTAGCATTAATTTGTACTTATCCGGTAATATGGGACCCTCATATCTTTTGTGAGGGTCTGCCTCATCTTTCTGTTCACTTTTACATGATGCTAGTTCTCTTCCTTCTGAAGAACTGAGAACACTTTACATGCTTACAATGCAGCTAGCTTTCTTTGTAAGTTATGTTACAAATAGTTACACTAGTTTGTCAAGGAATTTCTTCACTTTATGGTATTTTCTGCCATATAAGTTGTTGTTTTTCAATTATTATTACTAAACATAAAATGTGTCCTTTTTATTGATTTTTGATGTTGAAGCAAAATTGGAAAGCCTTCTACATAATTTTATAGGCATCCATCCATGTTTTCTTGTAGTATTTGCATAAACTCATTTTTCACTTTGGAACCCAGGTAACTGTGTATAAGATGTGCTCTTGTGTCAAATGGCCAGCCAGATTTCACCATTGTTATCAAAAGATCCATGGCTCATTCAGAGATCTGAGGTGCCACTTTAATCATTATGGATACATTTCCAATTCTGTTTTTTCATTGCTAGTAATAAAACATATTCAATTACATTTCTCAGTATGTTATAATATCCATGTAGGACTTGACTATTTTAGAGCATTTTCCTGGAAACTTTCATACTCATTTTTGTTTTGTTTTAATTGTGAATAGAATCTTGTTTTCCACAAAGAAATGTGGTGGTATTTTGACTGGACACTGTTTATTGATTAACACCTGATATCTTTTTTATCTCAAGGTATCCTATCTAAAAACAATAGATGTTTTTTATATTTGTTCACATCTATTTTCATGGGTTTGGAGAATATTTTAAATTTTTTCTTCTACAACTGCTGCAGGGGCTTTTGAGATGAGATGGCTCAGCAGGTAAAGACAGTTGCTGCTAAACTCAGGAACCAAAGCTCAGTCCCTGGGATTCACAAGGTGGAAGGAAAGACCCTACCCTGAAAATTATCCTCTGACCTCCACTGCACAGTGTGGTATTTGTAGACACACACACACACACACACACACACACACACACACACACACACACACGATAATTAAAAATGCAAAGAAAACCCTGAATATACTTTGTGTGTTTCTTATGGTCTGCTCCTGCAGCTGTATTCCTCTGCTGCACTATAGATGGTCTTGTCTACACTGTAGTCACTGTTTATAAGCACATACAAGATCTATCAATTTCTGTGTATTATTTGCCATTCTATCTTAGTGAATATTTTACTACTTATCATTAATTGTTTAAAGATTTGTAAGCATACAAGGTAGATATTCAGTTAAGTATTTTCTATTATTAAACATTTTATTTACTAACACAAATTACTAGAAACCAAAGTGGAACCCTGTTTATGAAATTATTGGAACAAATATTGCAATGGAAATTCAGTGAAGCAAACTTTTTCCCAAGAACATTTTCTATACATCAGTATTCACATTTAACTCCTTTTCAGAAGGTATTATTTCTTTTGGATCAGAAATTTAACGCTATCAAATAAGACCAACATACTCTCTATAATTAAAAGATGTGTTGCAAACTTCATTATAAATACAACTTAACGTAGAGTTGGTTGTGATCCAAATACAAAGAGTGAAACATACTGGCATTTGTAAAAATATATTACAGGAGGTTGAGGATTTAGCTTATGCCTACCATGAACATAGCCCTGGGTTTCGTACTCAGTTTCAAGAAAATAAATCAAAATATAGTGCAGGTTGCTCATGTGAATTTCTAGAACATAAAGACCCATAGATCTTGTTTCAAATGATGGCACAGCCTTAAAGATTGCATCTCAACTTCAGTCTCTTCATTTTTAGGTCACCTATCATTAAGCTTTTCCAAAACAGGAATAAAAAAAAAAATGGAATGAATATGCAGTGCTTATTGACTCAAACACTAAATATTGCTCAACTAATAAGGAGCCATACGGCAATTAGAATTGTTTTCTAAACACTTCCCTAAACAATGAACTGTTTCTTTAAATGATTTACTTTTTTTAAGTATGTAAATGTGAGGGTCCACTTGAGTGCAGGCGCCCTGTGGGTTTCCCTGAAGCTGAAGTTGCAAGTAGCAGTAAGCAGCTCAACATAGGAGTTGGGAACCTAACTTTGTCCCTCAGCAAGAGCGACAGCATTCTTGACTGCTGAGCCATATCTCTAGCCTCTCAGACTTTTTGATAGCCAAATTCTCAATTACTACTTCACAGTAAGTTAACATAACATTCTGTTTATTTATTCTAGATTATCCTAATATGTCTGTGATTTGTTTAATTAGTAATTTGTTCTCCAGGTATTTCGTTTAAAAATTGTCTGTATTTTCTCTTTTCCTTTCCCCATTCCCTACCCACCTCTCTTTCTATCTTTTATTTAAGTAGAATATCTTCCTAAAAGAAAACAGTAACTTGAGTGAACTCAGGAGATGAACCAATGGGTAAAGTGCTTGCCAAGCACCATGGAGACTTGAATTCAGATGATCCATGAAAAAGCTGGCAGCAAACATCTGCAATCCCAGTCCTGCGAGGTCAGAGACAGGCAGATCACTGGCCAGCCAGTGAACTCCAGATTCAAATTCCTGTGTCTCAAAACACATGATGGGGAGGGGACTTGAACACACAATCCCACCCCCAGCCTTGGAGCAAATGTTAGCTGCTGGTAGAGAGACAGTTCTCTCTAAGATGATAGCCACTGTTAAACTGACCATGACCCAGTGGGAGAAAACAAATCCAAAAATATTTGGAAAGCATGTTTTGTATTGAAAGGTTTCATGGTGGTGAATGCCTTTAATCCCAACACTTGGGAAGCAGAGGATCTCTGTGAGTTCAAGGCCAACCTGATTTCAAAGGAAGTTCAAGATAGCCATGGCTATATTGTGAGATCCTATCTCAAAAATATCCCCTTAAAAAAACAGTTTGGAGGATAGAAAAGATGGGGTATATCTGGAGAGAGTGGAGAGAATAGGGGTGAATATGCTCAAAACACATACAAAGCTCAAAATTCTCAAAGAACTAATAAAGAAAATATAAGCAAAAATGCCTTTTTGGCACTTGTGGGGCATTCAGAGAAACACTCTGCATGGATGATTCCCTGATGATAGAGAGCAGTGTTGAGCTATCTCCAAAGAAAGGGAGGAAATTGTGCTCAAAGCTCTTTAAAGGGAAAAATTAAAAATGTTCAAAAATCTTAACCATGGAGTTCAAGTGGACATGGTATAAAGGAAATGTGCAGCAAGTGTAGGACACACAAGAGAAAATCTGTCCAGGTTAAGGGAGCTTATAGGCTTCCTATGGAAAACTCATGAGGAAGTAAATGTGGGTCACACAGCTTCACCCTCAAAAAACCATAAACTACAAGTTCAAAGCACCTTCGGTTTGAAAATCTCTTTTGTTTACAAATATTAAATTTTCCGTGCTGTTCAAAAATTAAGGGGAGAATGACTGAGAAAGATTCCTAACATTAACCTCTGGCCTACACACACACACACACACACACACACACACGTGTATGAAGAAGAAAAAAAAAAACTAAAGAAATAAAATAAGATTAAAAACCTCACACACAAAAGAAGAATACCTTGAGTCACAAACTGGTCAAGTGCGGTTTCAGGAGCGAGTGTCGATGGCAGAAGAGGCTGAGTCTCACTGCTGCCCACTGAGGTCGCCACCTGTGAAGCAGGCAGGGTATTTTACTCATTAATGCGGAAGCATGGAAAATGAAACAAACAGTAGATGTGCAAAATTTCCTTAAGAAAGAAAGTTTAGAATGAATTTTAGCAGCTAACATAACTACAAAACAATTTAAATCCTGAGTTATTGCTAGTTTTCTGATAAGGGCATTTTCTATGACCCCCTAATAGGAACTGTTACAATGTCCATAAATCAGTAACTCAAAAGAGCCAAGTTTTAATTTGAAGCCCAATAAGATTTTAAGTTTCTGATATAAGCAACTTATGGCTCTTGCTGCCTAAATGTTGAAAGGCTTAAGATATATACTTCTACCTAAAATGCATTGTTTTTGAGATTCTCACATTTCTTTACCACAGATTTGTTATGTACATGAGTGTTTTGCCTCCATGTACGTATATTTATCACATATGTGTCTGGTGAGCATGAAGGAAAGAAGGCACTGGATCCCCGCAAATGGAGTAAACTGAACCCAAATCCTCTGCAAGAGCAACAGGAGCTATTAACCGTCAGGCCATTTCTCTAGCCCTATTTTATTTATTATAAATGGTTTGTTTTTGATGTTTCAAATTGCACTCTTAAGTTTAATGATGCCTATAAAAATCAGTGTAAATGCTGAAGAGACGGGATGACTCAGAATTTAAAAGCATGTGCTGTTCTCCCAGAGGACACAGCTCCAATCCCCAGCACCCACACTGCTGTTCATGGCCACATATAACTCCATTCCCAGGAGACTTGATGCCCTATTCTACCCCCCACCTTGCCCCAGATACCAGGCACACATTGGTGAACAGACATACACACAAGACAAATAAGTAAATAAATAAATAATCCACACACATAAAATAAAGTGGCAGAAAACCTTGCAGATCTAGAATTTAAAAAATCAGCAAAGTATTAAAAGATTTTTCTCTATCTTACCTCATATCGGAACTTAAAAGAAAAAAAAAACCTTGGCAAAATGCTGACACTGAGTTTCAGAACAGAACATTATTAAAAACATTGCACCTAATAGAAATGCTGTAGAAAGCAAACACAAATTTACCTTGTGGCCTTCTAAAATTGGATGCACTCAGCCTACTGTGTTTGGTACTTCTTATTTGAAAAATACCTCTCTTCGAAGGGAAGATACCTCTTTTTTTTTTTTTTTTGCCATCAATCTTTTTCTCTGTGAAAGGGCACTAAGGGGGCATACCTGGAGAGCGCCCTTGTCAGTGTGTACACATGACATGGAGCATCCACAGAACTCATAAATAAGCATTACTTATAACATAGAGACCACCAGGTCACATCTATATACACCCTGTGCTTATTCCTAGCTTATTGTACCTTTGATTTACAGTGATACATGAAAGCAAATACTAAGATTATTTTCATTTGTAGTTTCTGGTAATAAAGCCAATATGCACTCAAAGATATTCATAGAAATGAAGTCTACATATACTTAAAAATCTACCTTTCAGGACATAAGAACACACACTGAGAAAATCCAGAGAATCATCAGTTCATACTTCAAAAACCTATACTCCACAAAGCTGGAAAATCTAAAAGAAATGGATAATTTTCTTGATATGTACCACACATAAAAATTAAATCAACACCAAAAAAAAAAAAGAAAACATTTTAAATAGACCTATAACCCCCAAGGAAATAGAAACAGTCATTAAAAGTCTTCTCCAAAACCAAAAAAAGCCCAGGGCCAGATGGCTGCAGCACAGAATTCTACCAGAATTTCAATGAAGAGCTAATACCAATATTCCTCAAATTGTTCCACACAATAGAAACAGAAGGAACATTGTCAAATTCTTTTTATTAGGCTACAGTTACCCTGATACCCAAACCCCATACAGACACAACTAAGAAAGAGAATTACAGACTAATCTCCCTCGAACATTGATGCAAAAATTCTCAATAAAATATTGGCAAATCAAATCCAAGAACACATTAAAAAAATCATCCACCATGATCAAGTAGGCTTCATTCCAGAGATGCAGGACATATAAAAATCTGTCAATGTAATCCACCACATAAACAAAGAAAAAAAAGACACATGATCATCTCATTAGATGCTGAAAAAGCCTTTGACAAAATCCAACACCCCTTCATGATAAAGGTCTTGGAGATCAGGAATACAAGGAATATACCTAAAGATAATAAAAAAGCAATATACAGCAAGCTGACAGCCAACATCAAACTAAATGGAAGGAAACTCAAAGCGATTCCACTAAAATCAGGAACAAGACAAGGCTGTCCACTCTCTCCATATCCACTCAATATAGTACTCAAAATTCTAGCTAGAGCAATAAGGCAACAAAAGGAGATACAAATTGGAAAGGAAGAAGTCAAACTTTTGCTATTTGCAGATGATGAGAGTATACTTAAGTGATCCCCAAAATTTTACCAGGCAATTCCTACAGCTGATAAGTACCTTCAGTAATGTGGCAGGATACAAGTCTATGTCAGGCCTCTTGCTAGCTAGCTCTTGTATTTTAAATTAACCCATTTCTAACAATTTATGTTCTACTGCATGTTCCATGGCTTACCGGTCTGCTGGCACGTTGTTCCTTGGGCAGCAGACTGGCATCTCACTCTCTCTCCTTTCTTCTTTCTATCTGCTTGTATCTGCCTGCCTCTAAGCTGCCTTGCCATAGACCAATATAGCTTTATTTATCAACCAATCAGTGCAATACATACAGAACGACATTCCACAGCAGACCTCAACATAAATCCAGTTACACTGAACCTGATAGAAGAGAAAGTAGGAAGTAGCCTTGAGCACAATGGCACAGGAGACCACTTCCTAAATATAATACTGGTAGAACAGACACTGAGATTGACAATAAATAAATGGAACCTCCTAAAACTGAAAAGCTTCTGTAAAGCAAAGGACACTGTCAATAAGACAAAATAGCAGCCTAGAGAATGGGCAAATATCTTCCCCACCCCCACATCTGACAGAGGGATGATCTCCAAAATATATAAAGAACTCAAGAAACTAAACATCAAAATATCAAATAATCCAATTAAGAAATGGACTACAGATCTAAACAGAGAATTCTCAACAAAAGAATCCCAAATGGCCGAAATACACTTGTTCAACATCCTTAGTCATCAGGGAAATGCAAATCAAAAGGACTATGACATATCATCTTACACCTGTCAGAATGGCTAAAATCAAAAACACAGATGCTCAATCATACCACAAGGACACATGCTCAACCTTGTTCACAGCAGCATTATTTGTAATAGCCAGAACCTGGAAACCTAGATGTCCTTCAACCTAAGAATGGATAAAGAAAATGTGGTACATTCACAAAATGGAGTATTATAGGCAAATGTATGTGGTACATTTATACAATGGAGTATTTCAAATGGATGGAACTAGAAAAAAAGCATTCTGAGTGAGCTAACCCAGACCCAGCAAGACAAACCTGGTATGTACTCACTTAGAAGTGGCTATTAGGAGTAAAGTATAGGATAACCAACCTACAATCACAGCCCCAGGGAGGCTAGATAACAAGGAGGGCCTAAAGGGGTATGCATGGACTTCCCTGGGAAGAGGAAATGGAAGAGATCTCCTGAGTAAACTGGGGGCGGGGTTGGGGATTTTCACAGGGATGATGAGAACTTGACAGAGCAGGTAGGGCAGGCTGGGTATGGGAGGTGGGTTGGGGAAGGGACAGAGGGGAAGAGTAAGGAAAGATACTTTGATAAAGGGGCCATTTTGGGGTTAGGGAGAAACCTGGTGCCAGGGATACACCTAAAAATCCATAAGGATGACCCCAGATAAGACTCCTAACAATAGTGGAGAGGGTGCCTGAACTGGCCATCTACTGTAATCAGATTGGTGACTACCCTAATTGTCATCAGAGAGCCTTTATCCAGTAACTGATGGAAGCAGATGCAGAGATCCATGCCAAGCAGTAGGTCAACCTCCTGGAGTCCTGTTGAAGAAAGGGAGAAGGAGTGTACAAGATAGGGGGTTCATGGTCACGAAGGAGAAACCCACAGAAACAGCTGACCAAGCTCAGGGAGCTCATGGACTCTGGACCAACTGTTAGGGAGCATGCATGGAACCGACCTAGGCCCTCTACGTGTGTGTGAGTTATGAAGCTTGGTCTGTTTGCAAGGATCCTAGCAGTGAGATCAGGACCTGTCCTTGGCACTTAGCTGGCTTTTGGGAACCTGTTCCCCATGCTGAATTACCTTGACCAGCATTGATGCAGGGGAGGAGGTAGGTCCTGCCTCAACTTGGTGTGCTACGCTTTAATTATGCTCCTTTCGGAATGGAGATGGAGGAAGAGTGGATGTGAAGGGGGGTAAGTGGTGGGGGTGGAGGTGAGGAACTGTGGTTGGTAGGTAAAAGAAAAAATGTTAATAAAATAAAATAAATTCTCCCATTCAATAGAAGACATTAGCTTTCACCTTAGGTAAATGTAATGGTTCTGATACTGATAAATGAGAAAATTCTGAAGGCTTAATCACAGAGCTTAAGCATAAAAAGCCATTTGAATGAATGTTTCATCTAAAATCACTCATAGACAAGCACTAAATCCCTTATTTTGTATTAAATTCAGATAATAGGAAAATAGCCTAATACTTGCTTATTTTACAAATATATTTGTTCAGATGACAATTGAGGCATATAAAAATATTCTTGTCAAAGCAATCAAGATAAATTTTATAGTTCTAAGGAAAAGCAATCAAACACCATGACTAATAACACAACCTAGGTATGAGTTGAATAATAAATATATCTGTCTCCTGTTTCTAGCTCATTTGGGAAGAGAAGGGAAACCCAAGCTTAAGAAAGATGTTTGTGGAAAGAATCTAAGAGTTAAATTAGAACTTCCCTCATGTGAATGAGGAAATAAAAGGGCTTCTTTGCATGGTACTATGTTTCAAAAATTGACAATGGGTAATCTACATTTTCACTGTTCTCTCTCTCTCTCTTTTTTTCAATTTAACCTATTAGTAAGTTCTTCTTTTAATAAGCAAAACCAAAAATACAATAAGATGAGCTGCTCCACTTCCATGAAAAATGGTAAAACACATATATGAAATATTTATTTATATTTAATAATCTATATTGATATAAAAATCTGTTCAAATCCAAGTAGTAAGTGTTTTGACATCTAAGTATTTTAGCTGTTGCATGCTGCTGATTCACACAGAAAAGAACTATTCTAGTCCTGTTCCTCAAGACAAGGGATTTGCTACTAGTTAAGGCCATAACCAGGAATCTAAGTCTATAATTGACAGTATAAACTCTTTCCAATCGGAGGAAAACCTCAGGTACATCTATAGAGGGAGGGAACTAGCTGCCTTTGTTTGAGAGATTATGCTTCTTTTTCCAGACTTTTGTGAACCCATGTGAAACCCTCAGCTAGATTAGGACTTCTGTCCAGCCCCAATATGAGGTGGTGGAAGATGGCTTACTTAGAGTAAACATCATGCTTAGGCCCTTCCTTCTTCCTAGTATAATCCTCATTCTCATTCCTTACCACTTTAAGTAAGAAATCTAAGCGGGAGGCAGAGGTGTATCCTATTCCAACAGTAAACCATTTAATTCATCCATAATTTCCTTGGTTCATTACAACAGCCTCAATGCAAAACTACAACAAGGCAAGCCTAGTCCATGGACTGCATGCATTCCAGAATAGTTACGAATGAAGGACAACACAAAATTGTCAATTTTCTTAAAATATTATTATATTAAAAGAAAAAAGAAAATGCTCCTGTAGCTTGATTAAATAGTTCTTGAGCCTGAATTCTGTGGATGACGTCATGTCACAATGTCAAAAGTCTGGACGCACCTATTTTATTTGTCAAAGCAACTATACAATGCATTTCATCATTTTTCTTCCATGAAAATCATTACTAATGCTTAAATTGATTTAGCATACTAAATAGGATATATATCTAGCCACATTTTAAAAACATGACAAAATATAAGGTGTAAAAAGTTCCAGTGAGAATATAGTTTATATGTTCCTTTTTATAAATGATACCCTTATGCCCAAGAGCAGAAAAGCTTCCTGATTTGTTATCAGCAATTTTCATAAATTGTACCAAGAAGTCTAAATCACTCCAACTGGATTGTGTATAATACAAAAAAAAAAACAGAAAGCACAGAAAATATCACTTAAGGAATGAACTGGGATGACAGAAGATCTATGCATCTCTAACTAGAATGAAGACAACTCACAAGCAGAGACTAGCAGTATGCCTGAGTTGTGACCCTCACACTGTATGACAAGTAACTGAAGAGTGTACATTTCTGGGTGCTTACCCTACTCTGTCCTCAATTAGCCTCATGACCCTGGAGTGTGGTGATGTATTGTGTCCTCCAATATTCTATGTCTCCCAATAAAATTTACCTGAGAATCAGAGGAAAAAGCCAGCCACTATATATAGAAGTCAGGCAATGGTAGCACATGGCTTTAATCCTATCACTTGGCAGGCAGGGATCTGTCTGGATCTCTGTGAGTTCAAGACCACACTGGAACAGAGTTAGGTGTGGTGGTACATGCCTTAAATTTTAACACTCATTAACCATGGAGGTCTGGAGGTCTGTACAAACAGACAGGAAGTGACAGAGCTGGGCAGGAAGAGGAAGTGATGTAGCTGGACAGAGAGAGCAAATCAGATGGCAGAAAAGCAAGGCATACAAGTGTGAGTAGACAGGAAGTAACTTGCTCTTTGGAAGCTGCGACGTTGGTGAGGTTAGGTTACCTGTGGTTTTCCCTAATTCCCTGATCTCTCAGGTAGGTTTTCAACCCATATCTGGTTCTGTGTTTTTTATTTAATAAGACAGTTTAGAAATTCGTCTACATTGGAGCCTATACTTCACTTTCGATGTCAAAGGGTATCATCGCCACATAATGTAGACTAAATATCTTCATCTATTTGCACATAACATGAGTAACCAACCATGGCAAATATGGGAAGCAGCAATCAGAGGCTTTTCTTTACTTTCAAATTGACTGTCCATTTACTTAAGTATTAGCACTTGACAGTATTGTCTATAAATCTGTAATAACTTAGTGTGAAAATATTGTTAAATGACAACAAAATAAAGAGAAATATAAAATATTGTTCTTCACAAAATATGACATTATGCATATATGTCCTATAGAATGAATAGAATAGAATGAATATTCTATTCCTACAGCTATCACATTCAAATTCTATACAATGAAAATTATCACATCAGAAAGTAGTTCTTAGAATTCACTATCAAGATTTAAGTTTTACTAGTAAATATTAATTCCTATGTTCCCCAAACCAAACATATAAACACTGACATATCTGTGGCCTATGTGAACAATGCTTAAGAAATGCACTCCATTTGTATTTTCCTAACTGCAAAAACAGACTTAATTCTTGCAGGTCCTATAAATACTTGAAATTCATTTAAAACAAGGATATTATTTGTTTTATCCCTTTTTACTAAAGTCCGTGCCACTGAAGTCATGTAGATGCTGCCATCAGAGATATTTAGGCAGAAATATTTCTCTAAGAAGCCTCTTGATCCATCCCTACATATACCAGTCTGTGTATAGAACAAATTTTAATTCCCAAACAAGTGTCAGTGCTATTTCCCTAGTATCACTTGTAATATTACAAGCCATTTCACTATGCTGAATAAAATGTCTTCACATCTTTATCTCTGTAAAGGCATATCTTACTCCTTCACACCCAAAAGCTGACTCAGCTTTGACTAACCTGTCTTTGGTAATCAAATTTCAGCCTTTAACATCACATTCTGAATGTTTTAGTATATAACAAACAATAGTTATTTTCCAACCTAAGCTTTACAGTCTTAGACAGTTTCTGCTCTTTTAAGCACTGAACATCTCTAAGTTTCTCAGTCACTTTCATATGTGTACAGAAGTGTCGGAAGAAAGGAAGCAGTCCTGCAAATGGCCATTTTATATACAAAATAATTATTTAATCATTATTACAGTATAACCTTACTGCGTTTTGACTATGTAACTCATCAGTGACTTCGAAGGGGAGTGTAACACTGTGCTCAGCAACAGAGTTGTTGCCTCTGCATCTGCATGGCTTCTACTGGTTTGTGTGCCGGGGTCTCACACTATCCCTCATTTTCTTCTTTTGCAACAAAGTGTCAACAAGAACTGTTCAGTAATTTTATATCTCCAAATACAATGATGATTCATAAATTTAACTTTTCAAATATTTAAATAAACTAAAAATCAGTCTTATTTAAATTTGTGTTCCATATAAGGAAAAATCTAAAGAAAAAGAAACACATTTTCTGCATCATTTATTCTGACAAAAGATAAAACAAATTTAAAGCAATAATAAAACAAATCTTGGTCATAAAGCTACATTGTATTTGGGGTATACTGTGTATAAATTTCTCTTTTTTTAACTTTTTGAGAAAAAAGAAATGGTTCCATGAGGAAAGGTATGCTGTATCACTGACCTAGTTGGATTGAAACTACAATTAGGAAGTATTTACTAGGGCAATCCCTCAGTGAACCCATGACACTAATTATCTATCAGCACTGTAGACAATATACAGGCATTAACCCTTACACTTGTAACAAATAAAACTAAAAATAAAAAGACTGGCCGGGCAGTGGTGGCACACGCCTTTAATCCCATCACTCGGGAGGCAGAGGCAGGTGGATCTTTGTGAGTTCGAGGCCAGCCTGGTCTACAGAGCTAGTCCAGGACAGGCTCCAAAGCTACAGAGAAACCCTGTCTCAAAAAACAAAAACAAAAACAAACAAAAAAAAAAAGACTGAACTACTGTTCATTAGAGAACATCGCTAAATCCCAAAAGTGGCCCTGGCAGCATAGAGTGGACAAGCCCAGTACTCAGGATCCAAATCAAAGAGGGTCCTCTGCTTAGAAAAGACAAAATGGAAAAGCCAATCAACAAGTAGATCTTAACTTTTCTCAATTCTGAGAGATGAACAAATACAGATATAAATAGCCAGATAAGCCCATCAGCAAGACAGACATTCCCTCATCTTCTTTCCTCAATTCATAACTTATACATTCTAGATAATGCTAGTCAATTCTAGACATTAGAGGAAGTATCAGGTGATCTAAGTGCAATTGCCTTTGCATACAGTAGCAGTGACCAGTAAATAAATTCTTCAGCCGGGCGGTGGTGGTGCACACCTTTAATCCCAGCACTTGGGAGGCAGAGGCAGGTGGATCTTTGTGAGTTTGAGGCCAGCCTGGTCTACAGAGAGAGATCCAGGAAAAGTGCAAAGCTCCACAGAGAAACCCTGTCTCAAAAAAAAAAACAAAAAATAAATAAATAAATAAATTCTTCAGACTTGTTTCTTTGGGACACAGATACACATCACATTAGCCATGGTAAGAAAAGCAATTAGAATAATTATGGAAGTTAGAATGAATTAAATAGTAACAGTAATTCTAATACTGTAGTTTGTAATCTACTGTCTTCAAAAATAAAATTATAATGATAATAAAGTGAAACTGGCTCTACAAAGCTCTAATAAAAATATTAATCTTTTGTAAATACAAATGATGTGCATAGGGCTACATATTAAAAATAACTTCTAGTGGAGATGGCATAAATGTCTTAGTAGATAAAACGTAAGTTAGAAGATAGGAAGAGGGGCTGCCAAACGATACCATTTAGGAAAGACACATTCATTGTAATCACCAACTCTTAGCAACTACACATGCCTGCAGGGGATCAACATGGGACTGCGCCAACAGTCAGACATGAATGAAGGAAGCACTTGGGGAACCCTAACTTTCTCTACTCAACTGTTTGCTACTAGTAGATTAAGGGAGATGGGAGCCACTGCCTTAAGTTATATGCCCACTGGTGACCTCATAAGCTCTAATGGATAGTCCTAATTAAATGGTCACACGGGTGGCCCTGTTTAAGTGGATCATGAGACTAAACCAAAAGTCATGAAGGAACTGATAAGGAGGAAGAGAAGCTGATTGGGCTGTGAGGCAGACAAAAGAAGGCAAGGAATGGGAGCATCAAAATGCTTTATATGCATGTGTGAAATGATCAAATAACTTAATAAAAATAATGTTTAAAGCTTCAAAATCTCATTGACATATTTTTACATTTTATTTTTTATTAAAAGTATATGTGTATATGAGTTGGGCATGCATGTGCTATGGCACCTATATGGAGATCAAAGGACAGCTCTTGAGAGTTAGTTTGTCCCTCCACGGTGAGATCCAAGGACCAAAGCCAGGTCATCAAGCGGGCACAGTAAATGCTTGTACTCTCTGAGCCATCTTACCAGCCCATGTAACAATCGACTACGAAGAAGTTAAGGACTGGTAAATTTAGAGATTGCTGGAGTTTAGATACCGAAAGTTCCCACAGGCCCATGTACTAAAGCTTGGTGCCAGCCCACAGTGCTACTGGGAAGGGATGGGGGAACCTTTGGGAGGTGGGGCTTATGGAAGAACTTTAGATCACTGGGCATGTCCTTGAAGAACATATCAGAGTCACAACCACTTTCTGTGTCTTTCCCAGTATCCAGGCTGTCATGAGATAAATAGGCTTCCTCTGGCACATATTCACACTGTAATGTATTGTGCAATTACCGGCCAAAAGCAACCGTGCACAGCAACTGTGGACTGAAACCTCACAAACTAGAAAACAAAACAAGTCTCTATTCCTTTTAGGTTGATTATTCCAAGTGTATTGCAACATCAACACAAAGCTAATGAGCACAAAGGTACTTCCATTTAAATAAGGATCATAGTAAATTAAGTTCTTCCAGAGTAATTCTCAGAAAAATCTAGTGCTTTAACTTGTAATGCTGGTATAAACCAAAAAATATAAATTTGATTCTTCTTTCTGTACCAAGTTCTTCTTATATATGATAAATATAAGTTGAATAACATAAAACAGTTAACACAGAAAAATTACTATTTATTGATTAGCTCTGATAAAAAAGAAGAGTTTTAGGCTGATTTTAGGGCCCAATGTCTAATTTCCTCCCAATGCTCCTGTGCTAAAGATTTTGCCCCCAGTGCACCCCAATCCTCCTCTCTAACTGTCGTTTGTCTCTGGATACCACGAGGTGAACATCTCTGCTCCACCACATGCTTCCCTGCATGATGCCCTGCCTCACTGAAGACAGGCCTAGAACAATGAAGTCATGTAGCCATGTGCCTAAATCCCTGAAACTGTTAGCCTCAATACAGCTTTCCTACCTGTGGTAATTTTCTCAGGCATCTAGTCATGGTGACTAAAGGTTTACTAGCACAGCTATTTCATAGTCTTGTAAAAACTGGACCAGTTGAGGAAACTTACTTTTAAGCATGTATTGATGCTGTCCTTCCTGTGATTTTCTGTGAACCAATTAATAAAACTCATTTTGGTATTAAAATCATATTATTTCTCTTGCTGAACTAAAGATACCTACTATCTTTACATTTAAGCTTGGAAAGTATGACATCTAGTGGGAGCAGGGTAATTATTCTACATTTCCACATAAAATACAATTCCTCTCTTTTGAATCTAATAAAAAGAGGGAAAAAGGGAAGGGGACAATATAGGAGGTAAATTTTATCAATGTCTACATAATTACATTTTCACATATACATATTATTATTTAAACTTCTAAAATCAAAGGTACCAAACCTTTGCTTCCCTAATAGATTCTACAACACTGTCATTATCAACAAATGCTTGAAAAATCAATGTGTTTTTTAATTTAGAAGAAATGCTTTTTTTTTATGCTTGGACGAAACTGAAGACCAGCATCAGTTATTAGGAAGAAAGCCACATATGCATGAATAAAGACATCCAAGTACGCACAATTTTCACATGTTCTAGATATTAAAGAAAAGTTTCTCATACAAGTATTTAGAGACATGTTTGAAATTATCAGTACTTCATTGGATCATCTGAACATGTAAACTTTCTCATTCTGCCTTATCCTTAACCAAAATTTCAAGATAACTAATGATTTTTAATTATATAGAATATGTCTCATCTACTATTAATGAAATATTTTTTGACTATTCTACTCTAGATTCTATCAGAAAAGGTGGGAGAAAAAGGAGTAGATGACTCTCCACTGAAAGTATATATGTAGTCTGACAACCATCAGGCAATCCCTAGTTAAATTCCAGTCCTGCCTCTTACAGCACTATTTATCACAGTTACTTAACTTCGGAATGACATAGTTATGTGGGAAAGCACGAGGGTGTATATATATGGTTAGTTGAACACATTAAACAGAGTATTTTAAGTAAATGCAGAGCAGGAGTCTTCTCAGAATACACTTCTTAAAAACCACAGTGATTGTAATTGTAACCTTAAGCTTATATACAATATTTTATTACTACTATGCAAATTCAAACTTATTCAGAGACTCAAAATGAAGCATTTCTATGTCCTTCTCAATTACCATTGTTTCTGAGGTGGAAAGAGAGCTTGGCTCATGATCCTGAGTAGATGTCCCTGAGGGAGCCCTCCAAAACTTGAATGAGTCATCTAAACCTGTGACAACAGAGAACAGTTAACATGACACTCCCCAAATTCTCCAACAACTAACAATGCAACTCCTTAAGGAAACCAACCATAAACAAAGAAGAATGACTTTTTGCTCTATTCAAGGAGGGGTGGTTGGTGCAATTCCTCCACAGCACTTGTCCTAAGAATTCTAACACCCTATGGCAGAGTGAAACAATGAATGCACATTTCTAACAAACACCCAAAATACATCAATACAGATTGGCTCAAGAGCCATGTTAGGACTAACAGTGATACATAAAATCGAAACAACTGAGTAAGTTACTGTTCTAATAGTGACAGTTATTTATAAAGTTAAGAGTTTCATTATATGCTACTTTCAGTTCCCCTAAGAAGGGAATGGAAATGTGAATTACAATTTATAAATTACATTTAAGTAAATAAAAGTAATGTAATTTCATGATTTCAGTTTATGATTTATATACATATATTTCTGCATACAGACATAAAAAATTATGTATAAGTACATACACATATACACTCATTAGATAGTGAATAAATTCATATATTTAAGGGCTTTTGTACTTTTATTGAACCTTTTCTATGTTAAGATTCTAAAACATATTAATTTCAATATTAAAAGCAATTTATGTTAAATGGATATTCATTTTATGAGATCTAATTTAGTATTTAGGTATTAATATATAATACTTAGAAAATCCAAAATCATCTACCAAGAGAAGTAAAAATACTTCAGCAAAAATTCTGATAAATTCATGACATACCAAAAATGAAGATTTTTAAGACCTTTACCAAATAAATTAGAAAATTTAATTACAGAAGATCTTATTCATAAAAAAGTTTGGAGGAAAAAATCTGTAGAGTTTCAAGGAATGAATGTTCCAAATGAGTTTAAGATTTTATTAGAGGAAAAAAATTATAAAACTTTACTGAAGGGCATAAAATAACTTATAAAACATTAATAAGATGTCAAACATGGCTTCCAAGAAGAATTTTGTAACACAGAGTAATGTTCAGGCAATGTTTAGAGAAACAGAGACTAAAAATGCACATAAAGCATATAAAACAAACATCACATGGCAGAAAACAATGGTAAGAAATACAACATATTAAGAATATTCTCTGGGGGACTGGAGATAATTTTATCTTGTGCACTTTTCATTATTTTTCAAATGTTCTCTAAAGAACACATGCGTTTCAATGTCATGTTTTTGCATGTGTAGGTGGTATGTGTGCTTGTATATATGTTCACATGTGTGCACTTGAGTAAGGAGGTCAGAGGTTGATGCCACATGTCTTCCACAATAGCTTTTTTTCACTTTATACATTAAGGCGGGGTCTCTCACATGAACACCGAGCTTATCAGTCTGATCAGTCTAGCTAGCCAGCTTGCTCTAGGGATTCCAGACCACTTTGCACACCTTGTATGCCTTTAGGTGTTGAGGATCCAAACCCCAGTCATCTCACTTGTGTTCTTTTAAGCACTTAATTATCTACCTGGCCCATCAACGCCACTTAAAAGAAGTTATACTTTGTAAAAACAAATAATAATAATAAAGGTATTAATTATACTTACCATTTAAATCACTGCATTCTGAAGTGTCAGTAAAAGCAGAAAAGTTCAAATCAAACGTATATCTTCCTACATAACAATGTTTCACCATCTGAGTCAAATGCTCATAGAAATGGCAATGATATAAAAGGGCCTGGAGGGCAGGTTTTCCTACCAGTGACAGGCCAGAATCCTCATCATGAACACAGGGGCCCTGTGGGGAAGACAGAGAAAAGGCACTGATTTAACAAACCATTTCTTTAAAAAGAGCCATTGCAACTCACTAAGGCAAAGATGTCCCAGATCCTACCAAAGTCTTTCTAGTTATGGCTACTTAGACTAGAATGGAAATGACTTCACTTTACTGGCCCCTGGCAAAAGGTTGATCAACTCTACCTCCTAAATGGTCAATTCATTAAAATGCTTCTATGAAATGATCATTCTCATCCAAGTAATTACACACTTGAGCACAAACACAATAGTATCTTTAAACCTACACACAAGAGTAAAACAATTATTATAAATACCTGAAATAATGTGGTCCAAGTAATAGTTTAAAAAATGTTTCTACTTAATCAATGAGTCAGCAAAAATAAACAACTTAAATACAGACGTCTAAAAGAAGCAGGCAAAACAGAACAAGAGAATGGCGTCAGAAGCCATGCTTAGTCATCAAGGTCAATTACAAGCAATGTGGTTCCTCATTTATTTATAAATTATCCTGACAAGGAAACCGGGCCTCATCCATGCTCTAGGAGTGCTCTGCCACTACTATCCCTATATTGTCCTTTAAGGCATGACTTTACTAAACTATCCTGGGTGAGCTATTTGTCAAAAATATTGAATAGTAAACCTTAACTAACTGTCACTGCTACAAAGAGTTTTAAGGGTGTTTTAGTATGCTTAAATGTACACAACATGATAAAGACAAGAGACATGCAACAACACCAAAACATCATGAGGCAAATCCTCTGTTACCCAGAGCAAGAATTTCCAAGCTAAATAAAAACTGTGGTTTTGTTAAGGCAGGTTAGGGGGTGCAATAAAGCACTTACCTGCCATACAGAAAGCCCTGCATTTGACCCCTGGCACTAAAAACAAAGGAACACAAACAAAACAGCTCTCAAAGGTTAACTCCAAATTCACAGCTACTTAACAAACTCAGTCAATAAAACAAAATTAACATAAAATTTCTATTTTTCTATATTTCTATATTTCCTAGTGATGATTAATTTTACTTTGCAATATACTAATGTCAAATTATTTAATTCATTTTATAAATTGTGTCTATGTAATTGTCTCCTCTATCACAGCCAGAGTCCTAAATTCATAAATATTTACTGAGAACAGGTAATGAAATATAAATTGTATAAATCATGAAAACAACAAAAACAACTATTCAGTGCTCTTCACAAAAGTTAGATCTACTGAGCCCTTAATTCATCAAAGGCCTTTTGGATGGACAATGGGAACAACCATTAGAAACACAGGTTACAAACCCACTATCTTCTGAGGTCCCATTTTTCTATCTTTAAAAGCAGTGGTAAAGTGAGAAGTAATAAGTGCTGTCTATAACAATTCTAGTGATTATTCTCTGAACTATAAAATTATAAAGATAATCTAACCAAATTACACTTACTTTTATTTAATAATTTTTTTAAACTCTTTGATTTCTAGTCTTTCAAAGAAGATAAGCTAGATTTTAAAACAAAGATAACAGAAGACATCATAGTAGAGACATAGCCACAAAAAAAATTAATATCTCAAAAAGCAGTGTAAATCTAGTTATGACATAGAGGTCAGGGAAAATCAACCCAAGAGGCCCATTATGGGATTCATTTTTAGAAACATAAAACATAGCAATGTCAACCAGTTTTTCAACACTGACTCTATATAAGTCAAGTTCAAAGAAGAAAAAAGTTCATGTTGGTTCATAATTTCAGAGGCTTCGTCTTTAGGTGGCTAGCTCCATTGAGTTTAGGTCTGTGTCTAAGCAGAAACATCATAAAAGGGCATGACCACCATGGTCATCAGCTGAGCACTGACCACCTCATAGCAGCCAGAAATCAGAAGAGCAAGAAAAGGCAAGTATACTATGGACAAAATGTACCTCTCAAAGGCATGTCCCCCAAAGACTTCCTACAATGAAGCCCCAGCTCTCAGCACTACCACTGTTCACATTGTCATCCACTGTGCACCACACTATTAGTACACAATCCTTGGGGACATTTAAGATCAAAACCATAACACAGAAAAAGGAAAAGTCATTCAAAAAAATACAAAAAATAAAGAGACTGTGAAAAGTCACAAAGTATAGAAGAGCCAAACCTTCAAGTAAAGAGCTAAGTGAGTATTCAGTGAAAAAAAATTAAGATAAAGTTCTAGAAAATCATGAATAAAAAGATAATGAAGAGTAAAAGGTCAAGGATAAAGAAGAAAAGAAAGTGTCAACAGCCCTGGATGCTAGAAGATGCTATAAGACTATAGGGTAAAATTCTTAGGAAGATTGGTTTTCAACTTAGTACATAGTAAATAACCAATCCAGTAAAGCTTTAAAGACAGTTTTAAATATGCTAGAACTCACAAGGTAGATAAGATTATAATCATTTTAGGGATGGTTACCAGAAAAGGTAGTTCTAACAAAAGAGGAAAGAAGATTAAGAGTAGAAAATTTGGAGTTGTGACACAAACTTACAATGCAGGAAAAACAAAAAGGCCTTCCAAAGAGAAAAGATATGTCACATGTATCTATTTTTTTAAATCCTGAGCATACTTATACACATAAATAAGGAACTGAGCACTAGATGGGTCAGCCATGGAAGAGTGGATAAGAAATTTTAAACAGAAATCACTTAATGTCTCTAGTGAATTAGTAATTTCCAATGTTCAGAATCAATCTGCAGACAAAAGTCAGGTAAGAATGTAAATACCATCAAGCCTCACAAAGCAAAGGTTTAAATAAAAACTGGCAATGATGACCATAAGAAGTAAGAACACTAATATGACATCTAAGGCACAGCGTGCCTGTGTTCTAAAGGGGGCCCTGCAGGATAAGAGGCAACAAGGTCAACAAGAGCAAGGCTGGTCACAGACGTGAAGAGTTAACAGTGTCTACAGGGAGTCACACAGGAACTACACAGGCAAGTGTCCAAGGAATAAACACAATATTGGAAATACATCATTTGGAAACATATGGTAGGCTCCTGAAGAAGTAAATTCAGAGATAAAAATGTCTGTGAATGGGACAACTATAATATCTGTGAATATTATATGTATCATTAATATTCTGAATATCATTATATATTCTATTGCTTTCTATAAGTATGAATATTTGTTACTTGACACAATCATCACTTCTAAAAATGTAAACAATTACTGCATTAAAAACATTTTACAGATTCATTTTTATTTAAGTATCTCTATGTGTGTTTCTGTATGCATTATGTCATGTATGTGTGGGTACCCATGGAGGCCAGAAGAAAGTATTGGATTCCCTGGAACAAGAGATCTAGGTAGTTGTAAACTAGTGCTGGAAAGTGAACTCAGGTCCTCTGAAAGATCAACAAGTGCTTTCAACTGCTGAGCCAGCTCTCCAGCCCCTTAAAACCACTTGTAAATCTTTAAAAAAAAAAATCAAATGAATGGAAATTCATGTGTGTTAGACATCATCATTTATTTTCAGTTGACTGATTTTAACTAAGCTATTAGGTGAATCACTCACTATTCTCTAATGGCAAAGCTTCTTAGTGGTGAGGGTGTTATCAGCAATGTTGCCATACCAAGCATATGCACAAAAGGACTGACTCAGGCTTTCCACTGAGGATAAATGGTACAAGGGCCAGGATAATAGAGACTTATACTGGCTTTCCACCACAGATTCAATTGTAATCAGTGTCTTTTGGCACTGTTGGGAAGTTCACATGGTCTCATAGCTCTATCTCAAGATTTCTGTGTTCTTAACACCCTTGTCCCTGAGAAGGTGAACTGAACATTGGACCTCACAGAACACCTGCTGAATTTCAGGGAGAGCTCAGAATGGCAGTGCATGAAGAAAAAGCAACTCTTTTTTTTTTTTTTGGAGGTGAGGACCAAACCCAGAGCCTTGTGCTTGCTAGGCAAGTGCTCTACCACTGAGCTAAATCCCCAACCCCAGAAAAAGTAACTCTTAAGTTATCAGGTGCCAATTATAAACATAATTGCAAAAAAAAAGTGCAGATTAATTATCTTAGAACTCTCCAAATAACTTGAAAACAGCTCTGAAGGATATAAACTAGAATATCGGTTGGAAGACACATATTTTACTCATATAGTCAGTCACTGTGTGAATAGACTTTTTACATATGATAGAAATGGAACTAGAAGCAAATTTATATGTAAGAAGAATTTTAAAGTGGAATTAGTTTGGTAACACATAGAAATTACTATAATATAATCCAAAGACTATAAAAAAGATACTAAATACATTAGAAATCTATAAAGGCACATAAATTATAGCAGCATTAAGATGATTTCACTAAGAAATATTTTATGAAACATTGAAAGTGCTTCATGATGTATACAGTAAAAGATGAAAAATATGTATATTAACCACAGCAAGTATGAAACATACTCATATACATGACTAATTTATAATTAATTAGTAGATAGTAATAAGTGCTTCTCTTTATCAAAAACACATACACAAATAAACAAGTGTGTGCACAGAGGGTTATTAGCTCTATGTGCTAGCAGGATACAGAAGCAAGATAAATCAAGAACAGTGAGCCATCCGGATGCCAGACTTCATTTTTAAATACTACTCTGCGGGTTGGAAATATGGCTTGGTTGGTAGAGTGTTTGGCTAGCATGCACAAGACCCTGGTACCATACAAACTGGAAACGGTAGGTAGTGCATGCCTATAATCCCATACGAGATAGGTGAAGGCAAGATCAGAGGGCCATCCTTATTACATAGGAGTTTGAATTCAGCCTGGGTTACAGACCCTGCCTCAAAAAAAAAAAAAAAAAAAAAAAAAAAAGGAAAAGCCCAAATTAATACATGAATACATACGACTCCTTTAAAAAAAAATTTTAATGCGTATGGTATGGATGCTTTGCCGTCCTATATGTCTGTGTATCACATGCATGTCTGATGCCTACAGAGGCCAGAAGATAACAGATTCCCTGGAATGGAAGTTACAGATGGTTGTGAGAGGTCATGTATGAGATGGGATTCTGAGTCCTCTGGAAAAGCAGCAAGTGCTCTTAACCACTGAGCCATCTCTCCAGCCCCCATACATACTTCAGTTACTGAAAAGTAATCAGAGCCTCACAAAGCAAAGGTTTGGGGCCAGAGAACTATAGGACAATACCTTTCTGCACCAGAAATAAAGGTAATGTTCAAAGCTTCCTAAAGACAAGTTTAAAAGACATAAGAGTCATCATCAAGGACACTCTTTGCCAAAAGTAGAATAATCTGATCAACTAAATAAAGAGACACAGGTAGCAATCTGTGAAGCAAAGTAAGAGCCCTTGAGTCTGTACAAAAGTAAACAAGTAAGTGAACAAATAAAGAGCAGGAAAGCTCTTTGTTAGAGCGGAATGTGATGAATACAGAAAGAAATGACATAATTACAAAATCATTAGTAAATGTCCTATGACTGCTTCAGACAAGGAAATTAAAGTTAATAAAGGAGTCTGATAAAAAACATACTGACAAAGTGTCAGAATACTCCTAACAGTAAAAATGAAGAAAATAGGAAATAATCAAGTAATCAATTAATGTAACCAAAATAATAGAAAAAATACATAAATCTGAGTATATCATTTCTATGACTTTTATGCCAAAACTGAATAATCCAAATTCAATCATAAGGAAACAGTTAAGAATAATAGCTGAAAGACATTACAGAAGCTGGATCACATGTATTCTTCAAAAGTGTTATAAATGTTGAAGAATTAGAATTTCAAATGAAAACAACTAAATGAAAAAATATATTTCTAAGTTTGAAACAAGACTGGATTTCCTTTCTCCATAAAGAAAAAAAGTGGGATGATCCAGAGGATATAAGGTAATGCATCAGGTAACACCCTGAAATCTGCCCTTCAGCAGCTCCTTGATTCAGTTAACTGTTAGGATGCATTTGATGAAAATATAAAAATAAACTAAGTTTACAGAAGATCCTTGAGAGAACTGCCTAACACACTAGAAAAACTTGAGAATTGTTATTATCATGTAAGAGAATGTCCTTCTTTTTAGGAAATCCATCATTCAGTGTTAAGGGAAATAGCAGCAGTATGTTTGTGATTCTCAAAAAGTTCACAAAAATTAAAAAAAATACCAGGTAAACATTTTGGTTTCTGCTTCTGTAATAGACACCATGACCAAGAAAAAAAGAGAGGAAAAAAAAAAAAAAAAAAGACCAACCTGGGGATGAAATGATTTATTTGGCTTATGGGTTATATAGCCCATTCTGGAGGGAAACTAAAGTCAAGTCAGGAAGTGAAGCAGAGACCATGAGATCACCTACTGGCTTAATTCCTGATTTTGTTCAGCTTACTTCCTTATATGACCCAGAACCAATTGCCCAACATGGGCTACGCCCTCTTCTATCATTTAGAAATCAGGAAGATGCACCCACCCACCACCTACCTACCCACAACCCCACACACACTTATAGGCCATCTGGGTGGAGGCAATTCCTCAACTGAGGTTCCCCCTTCCTGGTTATCTCAAGTTGAAAACCAAGAATAGCCATAACACAGACTTGTTAAAACACATATAAAAAATAATACTCTTTAAGATCAATCCATCCCCAGCATATTTCTGTATCCATACAAAAAGAGTGAGATAATATGATACAAAACAAAGACTTCACTTATATAAGACCAAGAATGTAAGATGAATGCTTTGCACACTAAGTCAGAAAGGCTAAAGCAATGCCAATCTACTACTCTCCGGTGGAAATTGGTAGAACATTTTTCAAAATATAAAACTTATCAGTGGTAGAGTATTTGCTGCCTAGCATCATCAAGTCCTTGGGTTCAATCCCCAGAGCCATAAGAAAAGAAAATAGAAAAAAATAAAAATAAACTATGGCCCTAACCTTTAAAAACCAACATTCTATATAAGAAGATAAAGTTTAATGGTAAGAAATGAGGCAATACAGTAAAAGTAATATGAACCCATTTTAATAGTAAAAACATAAAATACTAGTGTCTTTCAGAGAAGAGAAGAGAAAACTATATTGGATAGTAAAAATATTTTTAGAACTATATTTGGGGAACAGCAAGATGACTCAGAGGGTAAAAGCATTTGCTGTACAAGCCTGATGACCTGAGTTCCATCCCTGGAACCCATAAAAGAGGAAGGAGAAAATAAAGTACACAAAGCTGTCTTCTGACCTCTCAAATCACACACACACACACACACACACACACACACACACACACACACATACACAAGAGATGACTTACAGCACCAGCACCACAAACTTGGCTTTGTAAAGTCTAGAGAAGTAAACAACCCGGGAGATTAAGGCCAGCTGGATCATGCATCAGGTGACATACTTAAGCCTGCCTTTTGGAAGCTCAGCTTGATTCAGTAACAATTAGTATATTCCAATGGAAATTTAAAAATAAACAGATTTATAGAGGATCCTGGAAAGTACTATATAACATTATTATAAGCATACAATCAGAAGATGAGGATGAGGATAAAATGATAAAAAATACATCTTATGCTTACAATGAGAGCATTTTCATATTCTCCAAATTATCTACTTAAATGTTAACTATTTCGTGACTTGATATTAACCATTTTTAAAAACTCAATATAAAGAAAAAGAGAAAAATCAAATCCCCAACTGTACACTAACTCAGGAAAAGAAAAAGAAATTTAATATGTGTGGTGTGATATGTGTACCCTAATAAACTTCACCACATTATGCTTACATTTGTAAATACAACCAATTCTATTTATTATTAAATTATAGAACCAATTTAATGATGTGGACAAGAAAGAGACTATCTGTACTCACAGCAAAGATGTACCACTGACTAAATATGTGGCTTCATCAAGCTACTTCAATCCTTTATGCTAAAACTTCTAAACTATACAATGAGGAAAATAGTTCACAGCACCAAAAATTAAGCTAGTGAATACACATGAAGCTTCTAGAAAAGTACCTAGCATATGTCATGCTAACCATCAATAATTCTAAAAGTATTAACCACTACAGAAAAGAGATTTTTTTTTCTTAGATTTTTTTTAAAGTGTTTATCAGGCTGACTATCTATGGTGGCACATGTGTTTAATCCCAGCTCTGGGAGGCAGAGGACAGCAGATCTCTGTTGAGTTTGAGCTCAACCTGGTCTACACAGTGAGTTCCAAGCCTGCCGAGGCTACATGGTGAGGCCTTGACTCCAGATAGATAGACAGGCAGGCAGGCAGGTAGGCAGGCAGACAGACAGACAGTCAGACAGATAGATAGATGGTAGAAATAAATGTTTTAGTGGAGGTTGGAGAGATGGTTCAGTAATTAAGAGCACTTTTCACTCTTAAAGAAGACCAGGGTTCAATTCACTGAACCTGTATGGTGGCTCATAACCATCTGTAACTCCAGTTCCAAGGGATTGGTCACCTCTTCTTACCTCTGTGGGTACCAGGCATGCATGTGGTTCAGACACATTCATGAAGGCAAAACAGTCACATACATCAAATAAGCAAATCTAAAATAAGTAAATGCAGTGTGTGTGGTGGGGTTATACGTGTACCACAGCATGTGTGTGGAGGTCAGATGATTTTACAGAACCAGTCCTCTTCTTCCCCCATTCCTGGCCATTTCACAAGCTCAGGAGAATGTGTAAATGTGAAAACGTATCAGACAATTTCTACCTTCTAGTTAAGAAGTACTTGCTACCATACACACAGTTTTTTAAGTAATAAAGTTTAGCCATTCCTTGGTATCAACAACAGACTGATTCTTAGACTCTCACAAATACCAAAGACTGTAGACAGAGAAATTCCTTATATAAACAGGGTGGCATTTGTATATTATCTGTGCATATCCTGTGTGTAATCTAAAAGCTCTCTAAGTCACAATGCCTGATTGTTATTGTATGTGGTTGTCATGCAATACTGTTTAATTGTTCAGTACAATTACTTTTTCTTGAATATTTTTGACTCCTAGTTGCTTAAGTCCACAAACATGAAACACACAGACACAAATGGATAGCTGCACATATATGCTGAAAATTTAAAACTAATTAATACAAAATATTTGCTAGGTTGATAACTATTTATACCCACCTGCCAAGTATAATTCTTTATAACTTCTGAAGGCATTGGAACTACAAGGAGATTCTGAAGAATAAATGCAGCCTGAAAATTAAAATACAAATGTCAATGCTGCCATCTTGTTGTCATCTCTGAAATAACAGAGGTTGCAGCTGGTCAGTTATACACGCTGAAAGATCCTCATAAGATCTCATAACCGCATTTCTTATTAGCTGATGAGCAAACTATGGAACATTTCATTAGGAAATGCATATTTTACTATTTCAAAATTTAGTTTTGTAGGGTTACATACAGATAGCAAATATTTGTCCTCTCCCTCCTCAAACTCCTTCTTTCTCATATAAAGTCTTCTTAAACCACAAATGTCCAGCTTTACCTATCAGAATACACGGTGACAGAATAAAATAATCATACAAATATAAGAACTGATTTTCATTTAATGAAAGATTATGGTACAATTCTACTTAGAGAATAACAAGAATTTGGGGAATTCTAAGAGTAAAACTTCCATCCATCTTCACTGGAAGTCAGTTTTAAAAGTTTAAAATTAATGAAGCAAAAAAAAAATCCATAAATGTAAGAATAATCACTTGAAATTATGACAGACTAATTAATAAGAAAACTGGCTTTATACGTTAGCTACTAAGTATTGGTTAGTGGTAGGAACTGCTATTTTCTTCAGAAACCATTGAGAACTATTAGCTTGTCCTTTTTAAAGCTGCTAGTGTGCTAGTGTGAATCATCACTTTGGCAGAAACCACCAATTGGGGCTGGCAAGATGGCTCAATGGGTAGATGCAGCTGTAGTGGAACGGGTTTGATCCTTAGAACCCACAAGAGAACTGACTCTGGAGATTGTCCTCTGGCCTTCACAGGCACACACATGCACAAATAAACGACACAAGTAAGTAAATAATTTTTAAAACATGAATTAAATTGGTTTATTTTCTTCTCAAATATTATTGACATATATTTTTGAAAATATTATTATTAAAGGTTTATAAACACTCTTAAAGAAGACCAGAGTTTGAAAATATTATATGTTTTGAAAATATTATTATTAAAGGTTTATAAACACTAATACTTATATGTACTGAGTGAAAACAACTGTTTTCTGTGAATACTTTTCAATGTGTGATATAAAAGTTCACATTAAAATATATAAGCAAGATGGCTCATCTGGTAAAAGCACTTGCTGTCAACGCTGAATTCTACCCCAGAACCCACATGATGGAAGGAGAGGACTGGCTCTGGTAAGTTGTCCTCTGACCTCCACAGCAGAGCATGTGAATGCACAAGCATATGTGTTTGTATATATATATATATATATATATATATGTGTGTGTGTGTGTGTGTGTGTGTGTGTGTGTGTGTGTGTGTACACACACAAAAAAATATTTAATGCAAAAGTTTGAAACATTCTGCCTTAATTTTATCAGAATAAATGACTTGCATTTTTACTATAAATTAGCAACTTTTCATTTAAATTTTTTGTAAGCAAAATAAATAATGGTTTTTGCTTGGTCCTCCCTGCTAAACAAGAAGTCAAGTGAGGCTTATAGACACTGCAATAGACTCCCATAACACCAAGCAGGTGTGCTGTGGATGTCTTTCTGTATGCGTGAATATGTGTTGCTCTGATTGGTTGATAAATAAAGCTGCATTGGCCTATGGCAGAAAATCCAAGCAGAGAGACAGGAAGAAGGCAGAGAGAGACGCCAGCTGCCGTGGGAGGAGCAACGTGCCAGCAGACCGGTAAGCCACAGAACATGTGGCAAAACACAGGTTAACAGAAATGGGTTAATTTAAGATATAAGAGCTAGCCAGCGAGAAATTCCATGTAGTTTGTAAGTAATATAAGCCTCTGTGTGTTTACTTGTCCAAGCGGCTGCGGGCCAGCAGGATACAGTAAAACTTCTGACTACAGGGTGGGAGTAGGCTGCTCATACAGACATACCTCCCGGCGCACCACACTGCATTCTGACTGATCCAGAAGAATGTTCACCACGGTTCCCCAGAGCCCACCAGAAATATTCTGACAACTGTTTGCCAAGGCCACGCAGCCAGCTTCAATAGTAGTCAGTGCTGATCCCAATCCCAGTGAAGTGAATCTCACCTGTCATGTAAAGACAGAGAAATCAAATCCAAGGATACTCTTTCTTAGCATGAGGTCATCCTTCTAGTACAAAAGAAGTGTTAGAACTGAGTGAATATGGCATTGGTTTTATATCCCTATGCTGTAAAGGACATTCAGAAAAGGTGTTCTACATGTCTGTGAGTATGGCATTGGCTCTACATTCCTACATATTAAAGCATACACAAAAACAGTGTATTACATGTGTGTAAATACAGCATTGGCTTTACATTCCTGCATTCTAAAGACACTCAGGAGGTGTGCCCTACATGTGTATGAATTGGCTTTACAGAAATTCTGTATCAAGGTTGGAAAAAAAAAAAACCAGTGACCTGAAAAAAAAGTATATAGTATAGTAAATTGTCACATGAAGGTAAACTAAATACTATAAGTAAGCATTAAAGTAATTATAATTTACAATTTTTTTAAGGAAAAGCAGTCAGGACACTTGGTCATATTTACTGAACATGATTTCTATTTATTCCTCATTCATTAAAAAAAAAACCATTATTTTGTTCTATTTTTCTTAAGTCATTAATATCTTTTTCAAATAAATAGTTTTAACTTTTTAATACATTATTTCAAAATTATATAGCTGAATTAAATTTCTTTATAGAACATGTAGTATTTTCTCAAAAGTTAAAGAAAAAATATTTCATAGAAACTTAATTTGGTACAGTAATGCTGGCTATAACATAACTTCTATCTAAATAATAATTTGGTGCATTTCTGAATTTTGACCCAAAAATACATTTTCAGTGACAAACAGGATAAAAATAACATAGCTGTAAAATAGCAAGTAATAAGTCTAAGTGCAAAGTTCCCAAAATTGTACCAAGTTCAGATCAAATAACACTTCTACAAATCAAAGTTTTTAATAAGATCCACCATTTCTTATTCA
The DNA here is from genome assembly GCF_049852395.1 of Peromyscus maniculatus bairdii. NCBI lineage: Eukaryota > Metazoa > Chordata > Mammalia > Rodentia > Cricetidae > Peromyscus > Peromyscus maniculatus. The sequence continues at coordinate 80,304,292 of NC_134870.1, read as the reverse complement.
ATATCACTGAACAAATGGCTAAAACTTGTTATAATATGAATTTTGTACTAAAATGGCACTTAAGTATTACTAGGCTTTTAAAATGAAGTGAGATAGCTGCCTTAAAAGAAAGAGATAAGGTGTCTTCCTCCATGTGCCTGCAACAAGAAAAGGAAAAATGAACACATAATAATAATGCAGCCATCCCTGCAGTGGGAAGGGAGCCTCCCAAGAAGCCAGTTGTGGACCTTGGACTGCTCGCATCCAAAAACATGAGAAAAGACATTGCTGGTTTTTAAAGCAATCATTCTGTGGTATTTATTATAGCAGCCTGAGAACATTAATACACGTTATTTTTTACCGACAAGAGGAGCTATACTGAAACAAATACCTAAAAACATAGAAGTAACTTCTGAACTACACAACAGGTTAGAGTCTAAAAGACTGGAAGTTCATACCAGGACGATCAATTACAAGGGTAACTATGGTGTAATATCAGAAAGAAATAAGAACATGTTACTAGAAACATGGTATGGAATAAAGGTGGCCCTTAAAAGATGGTGCTTTGATTTGGACAAGTAACCATCAAAGGCTTGTGGGTTCAATGTATGGTCCCCAGTCCATGGAACCACTGGCAGGAAACAGAACTGCTTAAAGATAGGGCAGTTAGAAGTCTTCTAATCATATTATGGCAAGCCCCCCCAAAATAAATATTGAATCCCTGGCCCTTCTACTTTTTCTCTGTCTGCTGCCCAGCTGCAAAAAGGGGAGCAGCTGTGCTACTCCATGAGCTCCCACAGACATTGCTATAGGATCCAAAGCAATGAGTCTGACTGTCCATGGACTGAAACTTTCAAAACCGAGCCAAAGTACACCTTGACTTTCTCTTTAAGCTGTTTTACTCTGGCATTTGTTATAGTAATGTAAAGCTGCTTTACACAAATAAAAGTGATCCAACTGTATTCAAGTGTTAAGTGTTTTGTGAGCAATGAAATTGTACACATAGCTGAAAATATTTCTAAAGTAAGTGCTGAGTGTATTAATTCCTCCTGAGTGCTTATAGCAAACTGCAAAGGAAACAAGATTTGAATAAGGAATTAACAATACATATGTAAAAAGAACAATTATAGGCAATTAAGAAGATTCTCAGCTATGTACAAAATGAGAACTCATGCTCTGGAAAGACCACAGAGGTATGGCTAAATACTGTTCCATGACAAGATTATGAGTCTTTAGACATTTTAGCAGGAGCCAGAATGGAGAGGAGACTAGATTAGCAAAGACAGTGCCAATGTGAATGGCAGGGAATGGGAAAGTGAACCGGAAAGACTGGAAGACTGTGGGGCTTGGATTCTATAGGCAATATGTGTCATCATTCTTCAAAGAGAATAATGGCCCCAATTTGCTGTGGATATCAATCGCTCCGTATGCTGTGAATATGTTGCTGTGATTTGGTTGATAAATAAAACACTGATTGGTCAGTAGCCAGGCAGCGCGTATAGTATAAGTGGGACAAGCAGAGAGGAGAATTCTGGGAACAGGAAGGCTAAGTCAGGAGACACTGCCAGCCACCACCATGAGCAGTAAGATGTAAAGTACCTGTAAGCCACAAGCCACATGGCAACATATAGATGAATAGAAATGGGTTAATTTAAGATATAAGAACGAGATAACAAGAAGCCTGTCATGGCCATACAGTTTGTAAGTAATATAAGTCTCTGTGTGTTTACTTGGTCTGTGTGTTTACTTGGACTTGGGCCCGAGTGGGACTGGAGATAGCTACAGCTACAGCAAATATAATTCAGAGATCTTCAGGTTGGCCGCTCCTACCTCAGGCTTGGAGGCAGCACTCTTTTCTCCTCAGTTTCTAATGCTATGGCTGCCTTTCTAATTCCACTGGTCCAGGATGGCCCAGTCCAGTCCTTCAGGGATGGGTGATGCTATCCTTAGCCACAACAGCACAGCTGGAGTCCAGAGAGACAGCCTGAAGAGGTCAGGCTACCCACTGAGTAGGAGGAAGCTAGAGCTGAGACTATTCCTCTAGATGAGTCTGTGATCCACAGTACAAAACACGAGCTTGTGCCTCAAGGGCGATGGAATTTGCTTCCCCAGCATGCACACTTGCTTGCTGTCTTCCATTCCTCATGTCTTCCATTCCTACTTCTCTCTTGTCACAAGACTAGGACCCTATGACTACTCCACCATCCGATAGAGAGGTGATTTCTGTGCTTCACAGTCCCTAACTGAGTTGAGAACAACAAATTCTTTCCTCAGGATGAAATATATGAATTCTCATCTATTCTTGATTTAGATAATACTCACACAAGGCTTTGGACTTCAGAGTTTAAAGTTGATATTGCAGTGGGTTAAGATTGTTTTTGTTTGGGGGGGGGTGCTTTGTCTTTTATCTATTTACAGAAATTAATGTATTTATCTGAAAAGATAAGGATGTGGGTTTTAATGAAAGAGAGATGGAGAGCTAAGTTGAAAAATTACCCCCCACATCTCAGTGGAAGCTTTCATTTCCAATGTGACCTTTTAGAAATAGGGCTTCCTCAAGATAATTAAAATGAAATGAACTCTTAACAATGAGGTCCTACCCCCAACCAGACTAGTGAATTCCTGACACATATACAGTGAAAAGCCTGTGGACATTCTGCACAAAGACAGGTATACGTATGGCAGTGAAAGTGAGAGCTCTCTCCAGAGCATGACTATGCTGGGACGTTCAGCCAACAAAACTGGAAGGCAAGGAGTTCTCTTACTGCAATAACCCAGTCAACAGTGTTTCATTACGGCAGCCTGAGGAAAGACAGAGGCTAAATAAAACATAAGCTGTATCAATTACAACAATCCACAATATTACAGAAGTATATCTGTTTTGTTTCAGTTGTTTTTCAATCTAGACCTGACAAACTTGGTATTCCTCTATACTGACCTCCGGGTCTCGATCAACCCATAAAGGAATTAGCCAGGCCAATCCTTGCTGAGTAGGAGCATGTTCTTCACTGTGACTACCCAAAGGCAAAAACCAAAGTGGCATCCAATCCTAGAATGAAAACAAAGGACAGAGTACTTTAAGTAAGTTTAGAGAACTTAAAATAACTAAATTTTTAAAGACCAAAAAGTAAGAATGTATTTTTAGCCAAAATAAAGCAAATAAAAAATACTTGCTTCCCTTTCAACAGAGGCTTTTCTCCCATGATTTATTTAGCCAAACAATGTCATTTTCTAGTTAATGATTTCTACCAAAATAAATTTTTAAATAAAATCAGACATATATAACTTCCAAGAAATGTTGTAACCCCAAATAATTATTATTATCTTGAAGATTTTACTTTTGTTTATGTTTTGTGTGTCACACATGCATGCAGTTGCCTACACAGGTTAGAGAACAACTTTGTATCTATCCCTTGGAGCTGGAGATATAGGCGGTTGTGAGTCGCTCAATGTGGGTGCTGAGAACCAAACTCAGGTCCTCTGGAAAGGCAGCAAGCGTTCTTCACCATTGAGTAATCTCTCCAGCACCCACCTCCAAATAAACAACTCTTGTCTTATTAACAAGTCAAAAATAACATTTTCATGTAGCAAGCTCATAGGCTTGAAATGTATTGGACACGGCAACAGTTCAGATAATAGCAGCTTGTGTTCTTCTTACCGAGTTTGGTGCCTGGGCCATCATCTCATGGGATAAGTGAAGTAAGCAAAGAACTGTGCTCTTCGTAACACCTTTGCCCATGAAGGACATAGCATTTCCTCCACGTTCCACATAAAATGAAGTAATGACCTAGACAGCAAACATGAAATTTTACGGTGGTTTTCCTCTTAAGTGTACATAACAGTAAGCATCTTTCTCCTAACTTAGCTAATCAAACATCAGCCACATAAATTTATAATAGTCCTATTAATTCATTTAACAGTGACTAGAGTGGTAAATTTTACCATAGTTAAAAAATGTTTTTAAATGTTTTCAACTTTGGGATTGGTTCAAAGATTGTTTATTTAGTACCTTCTTGGAAATTTTTTCTGATTTATAACATGAATATAATATTTTAAGTGCTGCAGCATTTAAAAGAAATTTTTAAAGTGTAGTTGAAAAGTATATGCAAAATCACTAGCTCTACAAAACTCATTCACTACCAGGGTTATGCTAAACTTTGTTAAATGCAAATAGAAATTTTCTTTACTTCTGAGTGATCTTAGATTTCTATTGCTCATTTGAGAATATGCTTATTATTTAAAAACTTGTCCTCATTTTGTTTCTTTCCCACACATCAGAGAGCTCTGACACTTCTCCAACAGGAACAACACAGTAGTATTTCCCTTGTGAAGAGATACTCTTAACTAAGCAACTACATTAGGAAAGTCTTGATTCCTGATTAGAAAACTCTCTCAATTATGTGGCAATTGTTTTGAAGCATTTCTGTATGGATCACACATTGATCCCCACACAGGCGCTTGGTAACTCACTGTGAAGAGATTGCAAAAAGTAACTATAGATTATCAACTTAAAATTTAAAAATTCAGTCAGACAAAAAATATTTCTAGTTCCTACTTAATATTTTTTCAAAGGATGCTGTACTTAGGCCCCATACATTTGAAGGAAAATTCTGCTGTAAATTCTGGCACCAACACAACTGCAAATGCTGGTTAAGGCCCCACTGCTCTGTTCATGGTAAACCTCCGCATGGACCCTCCCGCCTCACCTCCTGGAATTCCTTCAGGGATTTTTGTTTTGTTTTTTTGTTTCTTCAACTCAAGCAGCAAAGGAAATCACATGTATAACATACATTACAAATATGTAACATATAGACCTGATATTGGGAGTATGGATCTTTCAAGAGAAATTGGCTTCAGTTACAGAGGAACCATTAATCAAATCAGCAGAACCAACAACGAGTCTTGCTATGTCTACTCGCATAAGCTTTACTTTCTCCTTAATAATGAGAGTTTAGACAGTAGATGATAACGGGACCCATTCACCTGATTAACTAAGCAGAAGGTCCTAGAATAGATGTAACTCAGCTACAATTTCTAACAAAAGTGACTTCTTGACATTAACTTCCTATCAGGGAATATAAAGACATACATGTTTTCCTCCTTATTTTCAATTGAGCATTAAACAAATACCTGTTTATTCCAAATCAGGACTTATTAGTCAAATTTTTCATAACTATGAAACATTAGAAAATAGGGAATATTTTTATCGACTTCTTGGTTCAGGCACGCTGCTAATGTTCATTGTCTCAAGATACTGAACTCAGAATGAAGTTATTATCTTCTGACTGGATTAGTTACTTAGAATTAAACACTTTATTCATCAATAATATGAATAGCTAATTTTGATTTCTTTTTTTTTTTTAAGATTTATTTATTTATTATGTATACAGAGGAAGGCGCCAGATCTCATTACAGATGGTTGTGAGCCACCATGTGGTTGCTGAGAATTGAACTCAGGACCTCTGGAAGAGCAGTCGGTGCTCTTAACCTCTGAGCCATCTCTCCAGCCCACTAATTTTGATTTCTAGAATTTGAAGGACAACTGTGATCAGAAATAATCTTAAAGACAAAAGTACATTTGACAGTTTCCAAATATAAATGGAACGTTGAGCTTCTCTTCAAACTGTAATTCCTTACATATCCCTGATTTGAAAAAAATATATATAAGTTTGTTTTAAAGAGATGCACAGCGGTGCTGGAGAGATATCTCCATGGTCAACTTCCAGCACCTGTGGTTAACATCAGGCAGCTCCTGTAACTCCAGAGGATCTGTACTCTCTCTGAACTTCTACACATTAACATGCAAACACTTGTATAAATGCAATTAAAAATAAATAAATAAGGGGCTGGAGAGATGGCTCAAAGGTTAAGAGCACTGATTGCTCTTCCAAAGGTCCTGAGTTCAATTCCCAGCAACCACATGGTGGCTCACAACCATCTGTAATGAGATCTGGTGCCCTCTTCTGGCCTGCAGCCATACATGCAGGCAGAACACTGTATACATAATAAATAAATAAATCTTAAAATAAATAAATAAATCTTAAAATAAATAAATAAATAAATAAAAGAAGATATATACCATAAAAATTACATATGGTTTTAATTTAAAAATATACTTTAATTAATAGTGCAAATTAGGTACCTGCAGGTTAAGTTGCATTTTAAATCCACGAGTAAAGCTAACTTTCAAAAAAGTATTATAACCAATTCTTTAGGTAATATACCTGTGCAAAATAGTCATATATTTCTGATCACAAACACCTTGTAGCATGGAGTAATTAATGAGAAAGCTTACATTATATCTCTTTTGATGTATATAGTTAAGAAAAACTGTATTTTATTAAGGAGGCTATAGTAAAATTTGTACTGAATTTTATAGTACTTCTGAAAAAACTTAGCACTTCCAAGTCTGTTTTTAAAAACAGAACATAATTTTAGAGAATAACAAACTGTAGATAACAATCATTGTCCTAAGCATTCAAATAGCTACTGAGGAGTGGAAATGGTCCAAGGACAAGTCTCACAAGCTAACAATGAAATATGTAAAACAAAGAAAATATGATGTATTTAAAAGATTATATACTGAATAATATTGGCATATGTAAGTTTCTATAGGTAAATGGTCATCTACAGACCAGCAAACAATATTTATAACAAAGCTATGAGAAAGAAAAAAGGCTTATTAAAGGAATGAAGCAAGTTAAACCTTAAATTCTTTGTACTGACTGCTGTCCATAAAAGATGGAAACTGCCAAATAGTCTTTGCTGAAAAGCTCTGAGTGAGCAGCCAAATATAACAGAAAATTCAAAGTGCAAAAAAAAAAAAAAAAGAAAAGAAAAGAAAACAGAAAAACACTCAAAATGTAAGATTATCAAAATTCTTAACATGGATGTGGGCTTTTAACACATCAGTTTAAAAAATAAAAGGAGGGCAAAAAGTTGGATGGGTAGAGAAGGAGAAGGAAGAAATTTGGGGACAGGGCAAACAGAATCAAAATACATTGTATAAAATCCTAAAGATAAAAAAAATTGAAATCATAAATATAAAATAAAATGTATCTAACTATTAAAAACAACATTAAGGTTAGACATTCATAGCCAGCTTCTAATAGCGAAAGTGCATGAGAATCAACCTCCTGTCAGTTCCCTGGAGACTCCTGGGTGTTGTGGGATATTTTGTTTGTCTTCTAACAAATAAAGCTTGCCTGGGGATCAGAAGGCCCCTAGCCACTAGTAAACTGTAGAAGTTGGGCGGTGCTGGCTCACACCTTTAACCCCAGCACTAGGGAGCTGGAGAGAGGAAGTGATAAGGTGGGGTGGATCTCTGCCCTTTCTTGGTCTGAGGATCCAAGAGGTAAGAAGTCACTGGTGGTTGCTCCTCTACTTCTCAATCTTTCAGGTTATTACCCCAATATTTCACTCTGGTTTTTATTTATAAGACTAATTAGGTTCAAGTTTCACCTAGGCTTTCAAATTCCAGAACAATCTCAGAAAATTCTGCTAAGACTTCCATCAACTGGGCATGTAAGGCTCCCAGTAGACACAGCAACACTGTTCTCTGAAAACTTTGCACAACCATAGCCTCGTTAAATTAATTACATCATACTTGAAATACTTTGAGCCAAATGATGATTGTGGAATACAATTAAGGCCATGCTTCTAATCTACTGAAACAAAAAACTTACTTAAGAAAAGCTGGGGGGGAGGGGCAGAATTAGTGAAGTAAGACCATACCTAAAAGCACTGGTAAGTGAACACTTTTTGTAAGTGTATAAAATCAATAGGGAAAGCACTACAAAGAGGAACCAAGAAGATGGTGGGTCATTCCTCTATAACACTAAAAACACGTTATCACCTGTGAGATAATGAAAGAAAAATAGAGAAAGGATAATTTATATCTGGATAGCAAGAACTATAGATGCAATAGACATTTAAGAGATGAATAATTGGGCTGCAGAGATGGCTCAGTGGTTAAGAGCACCGACTGCTCTCCCAGTAGGTCCTGAGTTCAATTCCCAGCAACCACATGGTGGCTCACAACCACCTGTAATGAGATCTGGTGCCCTCTTCTGGCCTGCAGAGACATATGCAGACAGAACACTGTATACATGATAAATAAATAAATCTAAAAAAAAAAAAAAAAAGAGATGAATAATTTTTAGATAATGGTTTTGAAAATACAGATAAAGAAAAATTTTAATTCTGGAAAAATATAAAATACTAAGACAAACAAAAAAATAGTCTAATTATAGATCTACTAAAAAACGCAACTCACAACATAATCTTCCCAAATAGAACATTCCAGGCCTGAATGATTTCATAAACAAAATCTATCAATAAGTTAAGAATTAAAGGCATTTGCTTAGAAACTAGAAACAAGGTTAATGGGTAGAGCCAATAAATAAAGATTAAATTTTCATAAATAAACATGAATGAAAAATTTTTAAACACATGTAACATCCTCATTTTCACCAAAAGGCAAAAATGTTCATAGCAACACAAAAATCAAAACACTGTTATGCCCAGATCTCAGGGACCCCCAAAAGACTACCATGGAGACCGAATCCTGTATGTAAAAGCAAAGAGCCTTTATTTCAAGCTCTGGGGCTTGGTCCCTCTGTCTGTCTGACACAGTGGTGAGCAGAGAGCCCTGAGCCCAGGCAGGGTGGGAGGGGTATCTTGGTAAGAGGCTCAAGGACATCTGACCACCTTATCTAATGGTTGGAATGTTTGGGAGGTCGGGTACTTCCCCATCCCTGGGTGGTGTCAGCTTAAGACTTTTCCTCGATCTGGGTGTGGCCTGCCAGTAAGCCTGTCACAGAAGCTGTGTCCAGGCCCCTAAACCTGTCATGGCAGCTGAGTGGTCAAGCTGTTTTGGGCCCCCTCCAGAACACTAAATGTAATTCACTGTGGCAGTATGTAGATTACTATAAAAAAAATTAAACTCCACCTATAAGCAACAAAATGAATAAATTTTCTAAGGATATTGTTGAATGAAACAAATCTAAGCAAATGATTCCATTTGCACATTTAAAAAAATTCAGAAAACATTTTGTATACCTACACAAGATAAACAGCAAAACTATCAAGAATGAGAAAGACAAGGAAAAGGGTACCAAGAAATCAAGATCCTTTGGGGAAGGTTACCAAAAGGAACATGTTTGATGTTGCCAGAGTTGTCAGCGAGGTTCTATTTGGAGATTTGAGGGCAATCTTGTGAGGTTTAATTATGGAATAACTCACTGGGATATTTAATTTTGCATATTTTCTGGACATGTAATTGTTCTGGACATCATATTTTACAATTTAAAAGTTTACACGGGGCTGGTGAGATGGCTCAGCAGTTACCTAGTTTGGTGAACCAAGTTTAACCTCATGGCTCACATGGTACAAGGAGAGAAAAGACAGCTATAAGTTCTCTGATCATCACACCTGTGCTGTGGCATGCAGGACTATCACCCCACCCTGCCCCAACGCCCAGAGAAGTGGAAATAATTTGTTAGCATGGAAAAGGAAGTGAAAAAACAAATCACTTCTATAAAGATACTTAGGATAAGCCTTAGTTTGTCTTCAAAATGAAAGTATGCATATATAACCTCACATGTGTGTTTAAAAATTAAAACATTTTACCATTGTCAGTTATGCATATACTGTACTATAATCTACCTTAAATATAACAATATATACTGCATTTGTTCCTGGCATGAAAATAAAAAAAAAATCAATAAACAGTATCTAGGTGTTAGAGTTGTCATTCTAACTTACCTCCAGGAGACCCGACAAGTATTTCCCACAAATCTCAAGTGGCTTTGAGATAGGAGAGTGTGCACTCCACCCGGGGAAAGCAGTGAGGTGAGCCATCCCTCCTAAGGTCCGCTCCAAGGCAGGCAAGCCATAGAAATGAGGAGCATCTGTGACTCTGAGGCACTGGAGCAGCTTCAGAGACAGCTGAGTTTGAAAGACATAAAAAAGTTCCAAGCATTTCCTGTTCGTAGAAAAAAGAGGAAAACCACACAGTCTTAGCTCCTGAGGAGGTTTCTGATGGTGTAGGAGCCCACTAGGTTTCTTAGTGGCTGTACCCAGCAGAACTGCATGGGAGCTTGACTGGACCATGAGCCTGGATACCAGGTGACTGTAACTAGCAAGAGGGGAGGTCTTTTGCTCTACCCCTTGGCATTGTTATAAATAGACCTTTATTCCAAATAAATACCATTCGGTGGATAAGGATCCAGACCTACCCGAGTCTATCCTGTATTTTCTCTCTGTTTCTCTCTCTTTATTTCTAAGTCTTTTATCCCTCATTCCTCCAGAGTTCCTGGGGTAAATAAGTATCGGGGCTGGTCCTCTACATGATGGTGCATTACATTAGAAATGTATGAATTAGACAAGATGGTAGAAAATATTCCTTCTGAAAATAAGTTTTTGAAGGGACCCATAGAAAAAATATTAACAAAGGTAAGTCATGGGAAATATAAGTAACAAGTACACTGAAAATAATAAGTAAGTGGATATTAGCATTGCCACCCTGGTGAGGCAGAAAGCTGAAATTAAAAAAACACAATTTTGCTGGGCGGTGGTGTCGCACGCCCTTAATCTCAGAACTTAGGAGACAGAGGCAGGTGGATCTCAGTGAGTTCCAGGATAGCCTGGCCTACAAGAGTAAGTTCCAGGACAGCCAGAGCTACACAGAGAAACCCTATCTAGAAAAACAAAAAAAAAAAAAAAAAATTCAAGTGAATTTAACTTCATATATTAATACTATAATAAAATCACTGTCATGAAAATGTTTTCATTTAATTAAAATTCACCTTTTTCCATAAAAATAGAAACATATAATCAAAACTGACATAAATAGAACATTTTCTACTAAAAAACAAATTCTTAAAATTAAGTGCCTAGGCATGGATTCAGAAATATAATTCTTAGATAAAAAAAAAACTTTATATAACAAAATACTAAGTAAAGCCTGAAATTTTCTTCAGTACTACTAATTATAAGCCTCTAAAACTGACAACTTTGATTGCATCATTATCTACTCCACCAGATGTATTTCTTCTAAGATCATTATTTTACGTATGTCTCAATGGCGGACTGTTAAAGCATTTTAGAAGCACAAAGAACTTACACTAAAGCCAAAAGTTACTTAAGTAAGTCCACTTCCTTACAAGGTTAACCACAACCAATCTAATACTATTTAAAATGTTCCTACCTTGTTTTAGCATTCAAACCTCGTTCTCTCCCTCCTCCTCTTCCCTCCCACATAACCACAAAGCTGAGCGGTACCCAGATGACTACCGCAGGCATTAGCAATATAATAATAGCCACTGATTTTCTTCAATGAGAACCAAGTTTGCCTTCAGGAATTTTTATTTCATCTTCCTAAAACATGATTGTGCTTATTTCACCTTTAAAATACACACACACACACACACACACACACACACACACACACACACACACACTTTCCTTTTTCCTAGCTGCTTTTTATTGCTATCGTGGTTAAACCCAATAGCATAACTAATAACTTTAACATGAAGAAAAAAGGAATATAGTAAAAAATGACGTGTTCTCATAGACAATTTTGTATTAAAGACCCATCGTACACTTAAACTGATATTTTCACATAAGATTTTTTTTTTTGGTAAGAGTTTAGTGTAACTGGTTTCTGCATAGAGGAGTAAACTCATACTTTATGGTAGATGTGCACTTTGCCAACTAAATCTAACATGTGCTATTTTGGAACTTATTAATGTCTCTGTAGTACTGTTCGCTAATTAAACAAAATAAGGATTAGTGTGCCTTTGTGACTACATATCTATTTGCTCCTTTTCTTAAGCTGACAACACCTTCTCATGTGGTGACTCTGACTCTAAGGAGTGCATGCGGACATTTAGGCCTGTGTGGTGTGACTGCATTCTTCATTCATGCTGGCTCTGCTTCCTTCAACTGTCTTTATGGAGATACTTCTCAGCATAAACGTATCCCACTGCATTTAAAAAAAGAATAAATATATTTTGAAGATTCATTTAGAAGAAGAAATACATTTAGGAATTGTTGTTGCAATCTGATAAAAATGGGTAAGAACTTGTGTAAAATGTGCATCGGATTGAAAGCTCAAAAAGAAAGCCAGGGAAGTGACACACTTCAGCGGATAACTCAGCCACAAAGCAATCAATAAATGGATAGAGGGAAAAAGGCCTAAAAATAATAATAAAAAAAATGTATATTTTATTTATTTACTTATTTATCTTGGTTTTCCAAGACAAGGTTTCTCTGTGTAGCCCTGGCTGTCTGGGAATTTACTCTCTAAACCAGGCTGGCCTCAAAATCAGAGATTTGCTTGCCTCTGCCTCCTGAGTGCTGAGATTAAAGGTGTGTGCCACCACTGCCCAGCCAATAATGTATTTTTTAAAAAAGAAATTCTGATGAAAGAAGAAAAACAATCTCCATCAAAATTGTAATGACACTCTCCACAGATATAAATTAAAAAAAAAAAACTCCTAAAATTCATATGTAAACATAAAATACTCCAAAAAAAAATTAAAGCAATTCTTTAAAAATGTATAATGACATAGTAACCGACTTCCAGCTATTCATAGTTCCAAAAGAAAAAAACTAAACAAAAGAACAGCATGGCATTGTCTTAAAAACAGATGTGTGGGCCAATGGATTAGAAGTTGTTAAAAAAAAAAAAAAAAAAAAAAGCCAAACCAGCTATACCAACCTACCCCTGACAAAGGACCAAAATCTAACTGTCTAGTATATTAAGCGACGATCAAAAAGTTACAACCAGGCTGTACCGGAAACACAAACAGATTGAGCCTATCTGGTAAATAGCCTTTACCTCTTAATTTAAAGAACTAAGAAGTCAAGAAAGAATTAAGAAGTCTTGAAAATCAAAGAAAAGTATGCTTTATATATACCCGAATGACAAACACCACCAATGGTACCTGTCCGTGACTGTGATGAAAACCAGCAACAAGGAATTGAGAAGAGCGATCAGTTCTTTCTGGAGTTGCTGTCTGACTGCAGTCCGGATGTGATCTGCCTCTTCTCGTGTTTGTGACTCTGTCAGAACCAGCAGGTCTAATAGTGGGTTTGGATTCTAAAACATAAACATTTTTAAAATATACTTATTCTCTGATTGATATGTGCTGCTTCCTGTAAGTTTTTTGTTGCTGTGTTATTATCTAACTAGCAAAATTGGCAGCCCTAGGCTTTAACTACATTCATAAACACATTCTAAATTCAACATGGTCTTAATGTATTATGTCAACAAGAAGAAAGTGCATCCATTATAAAGAACTAAGGGGAACAAATGAGACGAAATCAAACAGAATGGAATCTGGAAGGGAATCACACATAGCTCCATACTCCCCTCTTTGTTTCTGTGACTAGAAATATAAAATGAATTATAATCATGTCTTTTACACAAAACTAAGTGAAAGATCCACTATTTAAACACTGGCTTTACTGATTACTATATTCTTTACACCTCATTTTGATGGCTGTTTCTCAACCATAATGACTTATAGTACTACTTATGGATACTCAAAGGTTTATAACTTCCCTGAACGCAACAAAGAGTGTGCATATCTCTGATTAGAATGCATATAAAAATTGTAAGCCAAGAAATCACCAAGACAAACCACTGCAATAGTTTTAAACTTTCATATTATCTGGGGCGGGGGGTGGGGGGGAAGTACTGACTATATGACTAAGCAGGATGTGAAAGTGAAAAGAAGTGAATCAAACTTTCACTTTATAAAATTTGTCCTGTTTACCAACTGAAAAACTGTTATTTCTAACAACATTGAGTGTAGAAAACATTATAAGGTACTGTGTAGATGTAACCAATCGTCTTTTTAAAATAAGAAACACAGAGCCAATGTAAAAGAGAAAGCCGAGAGGTCAGAGATCAGAGATAAAATCTTACCTCCTGCAGTGCTCCTAACTTCCCCGAGAGAGGGAGGTACTTTCTGTGTCCCTGTTTAAATAATCTTTCTGTTTTGTCTTCTCATTGGTTGTAAACCCAACCACATGACTGCCTCATCACTGCCTGTAAGTACCGCCCTCCAGGTCTTAAAGGCGTATGTCTCCAATACTGGCTGTATCCCTGAACACACAGAAATCTACCTAGCTCTTCTAACCACCACGCTCTTACTATGGCTCTATTAGCTCTGACCCCAGGGCAACTTTATTTATTAACATAAAATTAAAATAACATTTTAGTACAAATAAAATATCACCACAGTACTGGATGGCGGTACATTAATCATTTTGGTGTTACAAACACCATGCTAAAGAAGGAAAAGACAAGATTTCATTTAACTTTCTGAGTAACTAGAAAATCTGTTTTCACATGTGTATTACAAATAGGCAATCCAATAGAAAAAGAGGATAAAGCCTACAAATGCAGAGCAAGAGGCATCACACTCCAAATCTAGTTAATACTCATTCTTAGCACACTGTCACACCACCAGTGCATAGAATAACATACAAATTGATCAAATCTAAATGTTGCTACTGCTCTTATTAAATTATTTGTGTAAAGAACTCAACTTAAAAATAAATGCCTGCATTACATCTAGTGAAAAGAAATTCAGAAAAAAAAATCTTCTTCTCTGTATAAAAATATATATAAATTATTTATATTACAAAGTATGTTGAGAATACATAAATCAGATAGGTAAGTCTAAAAGTATATCAGTGGAAACCTTGGTAAAGACCTGGGGAGGGCTGTCTTGGTTCTAATTTACATGACTATACTTTATACCTAAGCAGTGCTTTTTTTCAAGCTTTTTATTTTATCTTAAGCAAAAAATACCCATGGGACAATTAAAATTACCTAAAACAGAGCTGACAAATCCATTTTCTCCCATGAATAAAAGAATCAGGGCACACACCTGGGTTATTTAAAAAAAAAATCAATATATTTTCTATAGGATCATAGCCTAAAGGGTGACTCACACATACATGCCAACTTACTCTTATAAGTAGTGGTAAAATAAACAACCGATCCATACTAAGATTCTCAAATGTCTATATGTAACAATAAAGAAACATTTATTCTGATGTACAAGTAAAAATTAAACAGAAATCACTGACTGCCACAATGATACAAAGTATTTATCTAAAAGTAAGATTTGCCCAAAGACTCAATCCAACTAGTAAGCTATCTCTGCTTGGCAACTGCTGCAACTTTTCTCCTTCTGTATCTTCAATGCACATGTTAAAGTTCAAACCCAGTGAACTTTAACAGTATCACTTCTAAAACACAAGAAAAGTACAAAGGGAACAGGGAGGATGGTTCTGCTGCTTAATCTCTCACACCTCAAGCTTCTGTCTTCATATTAGTATTCTATCCTCACTTTAAACTAACTACTGGAGCCTTCATTTGTCACTGCTGACCTCAAAAGAGCAAAACATTTGTACAGCAATGGCTCATTTTCTTTGTGCACATACACCTAACTTCACCCTAATCAACAGTCTGTGCCTGAAGGCTGTGCAATGATTTCAGTGAACTATGGCACCAGGGCACGTTACAGGAAAATCAACAAAAAAGTAGTGATAAGGTCCAAGGCAAAAAATTCCAAAGGAAGATAGTTTCCAGTCTACACTCTGAAAATTAATAAATTTGTCTTTCATTTTCTATTAGTATTCTTTGCCCAGATGAAGCATTTATATCAATCAAACAATAAATGACAAACCATATCAAAAGTATCTGTAATTCAAAGGTCTCCCTAATTTATGAAAAGCTCCTTCCTTCATGAATGAGTGAAAGGAATGAATAAAGGAAGGCAGCCAGCCAGTTATGGAGTAGAACCAGCAAGAAATCAAGAAGCAATTTGTAGAAAATAAAATAAAAAAAAATAAATGCCTCAAGTATATAAACATCTCTACCTCACTAAAAGTAAGTTATTTTCAGCACAATACCAACAACAACAACAACAACAACAAACTCAAAATACACACATGCACCCATTCATGAGCACGTACTCACGAAATTGCAACATGGCACAGCAATAATTCTACAAATTTATAGTTTATAAATGGACTTGCACATATACCTTGGACAAACTTTACCATGACCATTTTAGTACAGGTAAGCAAACTACAAAATTAAGTTACATGTGTTTGAGTTAACAAATGTTCATAGGCAGTATTAAGATAGAAGTAGGCATTTAATTATGAGCAAAACTGCCTGATTTCACTGGTTTACATTAAAGAACATCAAAAAAAAAAAACTTAAGTTGTATATAAACATTCCTGTCAATTAGAATTTCCAAGTTTTGACATACAGATCTTGGTATTCTTATAAACTTTGAAAATATGTCAAGACATAATAGACATAGCTGCCTTATTTATAAGGTCTACCATCTTCTATAACAGGCCAGACATTCTTCTCTAATTCCTGTGTACTTTCTCATTTGAAAAGGCTAAGTTCATAGACATATACAGATGAACAAAGCCATGAGCACCACAAAGTAAGCTGGCTTTAGTGCCCTTAGCAAGTTTCTTAGAAACATTCAGCTAAATGTAAGACAAGTAAAGCCTGGACTAGTAAATCCTTTAGTACCTTACAGTAAGGACTGAGTGCCATTCACCCAGTTCTCTCCTACTTCGTCTTCAGGCATCCTTCAGGTTTCCTTGAGGCTTCCTTAATGTGATGGTTTGAATAAGAACGGCCCCCACAGATTCATGTATTTGAAAACTTAATCCGGGAGTAGTACTACTTGAGAGGGATTAGGGAGGTGTGGCCTTATTGAAGTAGGTGTGGCCTGTTGGAGGAAATGTGTCACTGGAGTGGTCTTTGAGGTGTCAAAAACCAAAGCTGCCTAGGCCATGGCTCTCTTGTCCTGCTGCCTGCAAATCTGGATGTAAAACTCTCAGCTCCTTCTCCAGTACCATGATGTCTGCCTGAATGCCACCATACTCGCTGCCATGCTGATAATGAACAAAACCTCTGAAACTTTAAACAAGCCCAAATTAAATGCTTTATTTTATAAGAGTTGCCATGATAATGATGTCTCTTCATAGCAACAGAACACTGACTAACACAATTACCTTTTTTGATATTTTGATATTTCTCTTTACAGTCCACAACCCAAAAGCAACATTCTATTGCTGAAAACACCATATATTTATATCACAGAACATGGAGAAACAGAGCTGGTCAATTCAGCTAGATGCTTCACCCTTACAGACTAGCATTCATAATTCTGGAAGGTGCTATAAGAAAAGTCATCATCAACCTCAGCCAGCTATGAACCATCCAAGTTATAACAGCCCCCGCCTGTAAGATATACCAACTGGCACAATAGTGGCACAAATGTTACAGGAGTAACTAACAATTTTATTTGTTTTAAACTGGACTAAGGGCATGTTTCATGATATGGAATCAGGCCCGACACTAGATTGGTCAAAGGCCCTATGGGAAAACCTACCACTATTACCTTGCTAAATGCACAAAGCAATAAAATCACTCCTAATGACATACTGCTATACCCAGAAATCAGTGCATCTCTCAGCCCTCATCAGAGAAGCTTCTTCTTGCAATAGATGGTAATGAACATATAGACCCACAACTGGACAATCACAGAAAGTGAGAGATTCTGGAGCAGGGTGTGTGTGTGTGTGTGTGTGTGTGTGTGTGTGTGTGTGTGTGTGTGTGTGTGTGTATACACTTCTTTTTGTTGTTTATTTGGGTTTTAGTGTTTTTTAAAAGAAAGAATACAAGGTTGGGTGGGTAGAGAGGTGAGGTAAGATCTGGAAGTGGTAAGGGCAGAGAAAAATATAATAAAAATATATTGTATGAAATTCCCAAAATTACATAAAAACTTTCTAAAATTTACTAACATTAAAAAAACTAAAATATAGCAAAAAACTCACAAACAGAACTGGATTTATTAAACATCAAAATGCAAGGTCTCACTCACTCTATGGAATGCACATTGAAAAAAACAGTCAATCATATCAGAGAGGCCACACTGCAGTGATCATTCACCACAAGGTAAGAATTATTTTACTAAACACATGTTATAAAAACATTCTTTTACAATATAAGTGGTTTTTCCAAGCAAGTTCCTTCCCAAACAAAAAGTTTAAATTCTTTGAACACACTTACATGCCTAAGAAGTAACTCTAGAATCCACTGTAAAAGTCCTATTGATGGATTTTTTCTTTGTTCCTTTATTAACTTATTCAAAAAATGTATGATGTCTATTAGCAGTTTCTCATCTTCAGTGCAAGCAGGAAGCACTTGTAAAAACCTGTATTTTAGAAACAGACAGTAATCATGATTTCTAGCTCTTAAAAATGCACACGTCATCACTGTTTATCAAATATGTAAAGTCAACACAAGCACAAATTTTCTAAGGCAAGACTCTAGAGTACTGGGAAATGCACAGATGAAGGAAAGCCATTTGCCTCCCAAAACATCAGCCACGGTGGAGACAAATGTGGTGAAGTTAGTGATGAAAGAAAACGAAGAGAAGTACTTCAGTAAGAAACAGCGCAAGATCAAGAGGGGCTGAGGCTCGGTGGCCAAACACTTGCCTGCCATGCATGGAACTCCAGGTTCACCCAGGGTTGCCAAAATTAAAATAGAAACTTCAAGGAAAGTGCCAAAGGGGATGCTGGGAGGAAAACACTCCCTCTGCTTGTGCATTTTCAAACTGGCAGTGCCAGGTTTCATTGATAAGAATTACTATTTCAAATCCAAGTCTGACTATTAGGAAAATCAAGGTGGCAAAATCAAGAAAGAAGGGGGAGACCACACACATACACAATCTTGCAAAGAAATTGCTAGATTTTTGCAACAGGCTGAAAGGGGGCTTAGGAAAAATCTCTTTTTAAGAATAACAGAAGCCAAACCAACCTTCTGAGATTCTTAAATAAACACTGGTGTAAGATAGCAAGAAGGTTGTTAGACAAGAAAATTTCTGTAGGGGAAAAAAGGTAAAGCTTAGAAAAACATTTTTAAAAAGGCAATTGGGAAGAGAAATGAGATTCAGCAACATTGGTAACAGCTTATTTAAAAACACCCAAAGGAGCTTTATCAATATGTTGTTTGAGTAACAATAACAAGAATTAGGTCACACAGCATCCACTACTCACTGACCTTTTGCCACAATTTTAAAAGCTTGTTTCCAAAACCTTGATAGCTCCATTTTTAAAATGAGAAAAGTCAGGCAAAGATATAGTTAGGTAATTTTTTCATGGTCTTGTGGCTTCTAAGTGTTAGAACATAAATGCTAATGCAAGCAGTCCATCACCATGGCAAAGTTAGTTATGCGATATTTGCTATAATATTGGGATTGCTATATTACACCTTTTCATTTAAAATGTCTTCTTTAAGAAAATGGCATTCAGTTGAAAAAAAAAAAACACCAAATCTTGATTTAAAAGAATACAAATTAGAAAACTATTTTTTAAAGGCAGAATGAAGAAATGATTCTAACAAAATAAAATGTTAAAGTCATAAAAATTTCAAGAACTCTTCCATGATACCCAACAAAATCCTATTATCCCTATAGCACCATTCTGTATCAGCTCCCATATCCCTCACCTCCACATGTCATTTCTCTTTCTGTTGTTCAAAGGTACTCTTCTCTAATGGAAGGCCTTCATCCCTTCGCCCGGCATCTGTCCTATTTCTATTGTACTTACTTCTATCATGCCTTGACTTAAACTTCTTCCCCTGAAACACTAGGCCCCTCCTGGGTGATATTAGAAACTCTTTCATCCAGTCTCCTCCTTGGGAGCAATCCCACTATTGGTAACACTATTTGCTGCCTTCACCATGAGTTCCATGATAGCAGGGGACATATTTGTTTTGCTTACTATTAAATTTCCTAGAAGTGCCTAGCACCTAGTAGGTAAACAAACGTTTGCTGAATTCACCAAGGAAAAAACAATATTCTTTTTTCTTTGTCTACTCCATCCCACATTAATACTTCCCTTTTAAAAGTCATCACATCATGGTGATAGAGGAAGTATGAACAAATAAAAAGTCTAAAGAACATTGAGAGCAAGTGGGGAGAAAAATTAGAAGAAATTATACTTAAATAACTGGAAAGATGTCACATGCAAATATGGTTATGATTAATTCTGAGTAAATTTAAGGACATACTAGTAGGTATAATTACAAAGTAACAGTTCAAAACAAGAACTTATGGTCAAGGTCCGAAATGGAATAGTCATTCTTTAAAAGGTCCTCACATTGGAGGTGCAGGACTGTTAACAGGGAAACACAGAAGGGGACTCATCGGATACACGGCAAGACAAAACCATCCCTGTGGGCTCTGACATCCCCCAGTCTGCATCAGCGGGGCTCCTAGCACAGTTATCTGCAATTGCTCAACTCCTTTCTGTAGCATAGCAGTGTATTTACATACAACCTACGGATATCCTCCCATGAGCACTCTATTACCTCCACACAACTTTGACTATCCAACACAATGTAAGTATCATGCATACAGTTGTTACACTGTATTGTTTAGGAAACAGTCACACGGAAAACATCTTTTCATCACAGATGCTTCTATTTGGGGGAATTGTTTATTTATATGTATGTATGTGCACCATGTGTGTGCAGGTGCCCAATAAGATTGATAAGGGAATGGAATATCTATAAACTGAAATTATATGCGATTTTGAGCCACCCTATATGGGTGCCGGTAATGAGCTCGGGTCCTTTGTAAGAACAGCAATTCTCTTAACCATTAAGCCATCTGACCAGCCAATCTTTTTTAGTATTTCAATCCACAGTTAGTTGAATGCATGGATACAGCAGATTCATAGCTATGGAAAAACATCATCATAAAAATGTGACACTCACCTATAGTTACTGCCACTGTACAATTTGAACTACCTAGAAGCTTCCATTGGTACATTAGAGAGCCTCTGCTTCAGTCTGGTATAGCATACAATTAGCGTTTTAATGCACAAAAGAAAATCTAGTGCCTACAATGAAGTCAAGATATATTAATGGCTTTTGCCATTCAATTTTCTGACAAATAGAATATATCAAATTTACTGAAACTGCAAAGTTTGTACATGCTTACGATGGCACATGTAAAAGGAGAAGTCTGATAAAACAGAGTACTAATGCGCTGTGTTTGCCAGTTTACCTAGTATAATATCCCCATTGTGGCCTATTTTAAGCTACAGTGTACTAGGGGGCTGTGAAAAGTTGTACCAGGAGCACACAATACAACAACGCTTCCATAAAAGATTCATTACAAATAACCACAAGAGCAGAGACAACAGTAAAATGTAAAGCAATTAAAGGGTGACATTTTTCACATTTATTACCTTTACTTTTCATATAATTCATACGTTAACAATATATGAAATTATACTTCATATAGTTATTTTTTTCATATAACTAATTTGAAAATACCATAAATCAAGCCACCAGCTCTTCAGCAAAGCTATCTCACTAGCTGGTTTGGCACACCACTGGAGAGGCTTAGTTACAATTACAGCCTTAACAATGAACTAGAGAAATTCACATTTACAAACTCATATGACCTATCATTTTGAAAATTATACACTGTGCCTATTCAGAAAGTTATACATTTAAACTACTCATGTGCATGATGAAATGAAAAACTATTTGCAGGGAGGGCTTCTCAGTCTTAGTCTTGTGTCAAATGTAGCCATCTGCTACCAGTTCAACATTTGAAATTTACAAGCTAGAATCTTTCAAATAATTATCAAAAGACAACCACATGGTCATTAACTTTATGAAATTTGATCAGAAAGAAATATGAAATCATTTATCTGAGAAGAAAATGCAGGCAAAACAAAACATCCAGTAGCAGGTGCAGCAAAGCTATTTGTCAATCTACCAATGTTTCAATTCAGTTACAATATGGACAGGAATAAACACTCAGTGAGGTTCATCCACGTGGTATCCTGATTATTTGCTTTTGTGAGATAAAATTTTCTAATAAATAAATTGTGTTAAATTTATAAATAACCCCTTCAGGAATGTCAGGACTAAGGTCAGAAATTCCTCTCTTCCGTTATTATTTATTATAGATAACAAACTATCCTGGAGTTTTTCTTTCTATAAAAAGCATTTCTCTCATGATAACAACTGTACAGATACATACTCTTCTCTTCAAAGGTTTGAAGATCCTAAACATAATTCAAATTAGGTCTTTCAAACGAGCAGTCTTAAACTTACACTAACCTGTTTAGCACAGTGTGCCAAGCCAAGGATTTTAACGTAATCCCACATGGACCAATGTCATCCTTCAAAGACAGTCTGTCATTCAAAAGATAAAAACTCATCCTGGTGATAGCAGCCCTCACATCCCTGTGGCCTCCAGCCTGAACAATGGAGTGAAAGCAGTCTTGCAGCCCACTAGCTGTATATGTGATCCTCAGTGTAAGGATATCTTCCGTGGATAGCTGCAATACATCTAAAAATCTAAGCATAAAAGAAAAAAATTTAAAAAAGAACATAATCCCAGGTTTATTTCTATCATAAGCCTCTCTCAAAAATTCTTTTTGTCTTCACTTGCTTTTCATTAAAGGCTAACTTATCGTTAAAAAAACTAACATATAAATCCATCAATGTCATAGTTTTTTTTTTTTTTTTTTTTTTTTTTTGGTTTTTTTTTTTTTTTTTTTTTTTTTTTTTTTTGAGACAGGGTCTCTCTGTGTAGCTTTGCGCCTTTCCTGGAGCTCACTTGGTAGCCCAGGCTGGCCTCGAACTCACAGAGATCCGCCTGCCTCTGCCTCCCGAGTGCTGGGATTAAAGGCGTGCGCCACCAACGCCCGGCCTCAATGTCATAGTTTTACATTAGCATTCAAACTGTGGATACTAACTTTTTCCTCCTTATCAATGACACACTAATACAGTATTATTCCTGTGGGACAATTAAGACATCTAGAAGTAGGAACATTCTCAGGTACACTTTCTGAGCTTTAATGCCACAGCACCTTTAAGTACATCTATTAACTGAATAAATATTATATAGTTCCTAGGACAGCATAGAATACAATCCTTTCTAGCTTAAATGGCTTTATATAATTTTTAATAGGCATAGATCTAAAAAAAGTGAAAATATAATGAAGTTGGAATCAGTTGATAATATCAAGCAAAAAAGCTTTTAATCTACAGAAAAGGTGCAGCCTGATTAATTCCATGTAATTTACCATAATATAACTACTTACTCTTGAATTTTAGCTCCAGAGGTCATTTGTTTCAGTAGATTATCACTCCCATGGTACCACGCCAGGTTCCAAGCTACTCTTAGCATGTCGGACACGGGCTTCAAGGCCAAGCACTCAGCAGACAATGGCAAAACTATTGCGTAAGGACTCACAGCATGGTGGCCGATCGCATGAACTGGCAAATGATACCTAAAGAAAAAGAATTTAAATAATTGCACACTGTAATTTCTTAAATAGGACTCAAGTAATGGGCCAGAAGTGACTAGTTTTGTGACTCTTTTGTAGCAGGAATCTTAAAAGTTCTTATTGATAAAATCAAACCCGAGGCCAGTTATTGGGGTCAATGCTGGTAGATCAGAGAGACAGAACAAGCCACAGCTATCTCACCTTGCCAATTCCTCAGCTGGTCTTGTTTCCTCAGACTGGAAGCTTCTGTGTCCTCATCCCCATGGCTCTCAGCTGAACTGTTGCTGCTAGAAGCCTGAAAGCTTAACCAGCTAAAAGCTTAACGAGCCAAATGCCTCTAGTTTCTGGTCCTCAAGCCTTATATACCTTTCTGCTTTCTACCATCACTCCCTAGGATTAAAGGCTTGCTTCCTGGGATTAAAGGCGTGAGTCACCATGCCTGGCTGTTTCCAATGTGGCCTTGAACTCACAGAGATCCCAGATGGATTTCTGCCTCTGGAATGCTAGGATTAAAGGCATGTGCTATCACTGCCTAACTAGTGGCTTTTCTGTTCTCTGACCCCAGATAAGTTTATTAAGGTATTTTGGGGAACACAATACCACCACACTCTTTATTACATTTTATATAATATTTTAATTATTCT
This sequence comes from Peromyscus maniculatus bairdii, assembly GCF_049852395.1. Lineage (NCBI taxonomy): Eukaryota > Metazoa > Chordata > Mammalia > Rodentia > Cricetidae > Peromyscus > Peromyscus maniculatus. The sequence continues at coordinate 80,280,290 of NC_134870.1, read as the reverse complement.
TTCACTTTCCTCCACATTCCAAAACACTTCATTATTCTTTCTTGATGAATGGCTACATTCTATATATTAGGATTGTTGCAGAGATAGCTAGTGCTCCTTGAAGTCAGCAACAAAGACTACAGTAAATTAAGCATTAAAGATGCTTGGCTAAAACACGAAGGCTGACTTCCGGACAAACATTTTCTGAAACCACCATCTCTCCAGTTACATGAGTGTTGCTATGGCATACCCTGTACAGATGGACAAAAGGGAGCTACAGAACTGTCCATGATCAAACTCACTAAGTGACTGAGCTCCACTTACTGTTTTCCCTTAAGAACACAATGATCGATCAATAAACTCAAGATTCCATAAGTATTTCTAGATACACGAAGAAATTCAATACCAATGTCTCTTAAATGAATCCAAGCTAATTTAACAGTGTTTAGCAAGACAGTTACACCTAATACATTAAAAATGTTAAGTATAATTTTAATAATGCAACATATTCCAGTAGGCTGGGGCTATAGTTCAGTGATCAAATTCTTGTCTAGGATTAAGGAAGCCTGGGTTCACTAGCACAAAAATAAAATAAAATAAATTTTTAAAAATAATTTTAAAAAACTAAACCCACCAATCACTAATTTACATTATTAATGGCCAATGTTATACAAACAATTGCAGCATTTAGTTTATAAGAGCCACTGACTCATGCTTTCATTTTCACTTTCAACATACCAATGAAAGAATCAATACTAGAATTTCATACCCAAATCAGACTGTATAATTTAGTAAGTAAAGCTACTTTTAATAGCTTCTAATATTTTAACAGCAATTTAAACACTTTAATAGCAATTTTCCACTGAAAACTACCAAGGCCGGGCTGAAGAGCTGACTCAGTGGTTAAGAGCACTTGTTACTCTTGCAGAAACCAAGGAGGTTTCCAGCACCCACACCAGGCAGGTCACCAACATCTGCAAGTGAAGCTCTAGGGACGCTGCCTTCTTCTGGCCTCGCTGGCCAACCGCATGCTCACAACACACAATTTCTTTCTCTCACATACACATAAATAACATAAATAAGTATTTTTAAGAAAAAAAAAAAGGTTTTCTTAGATTAGTAGCTACTGCTGGTCTAGAGGACTGTGTGCCTTGACTGTCTCTGCACCAGGAAACAACAAAGCACTAACTGATTTGTAAAGTCATGTCAGAAAACTGAAGAGTACTAGATAATCTCACTTCAAAGAATAAAGATAATGGATGATATTCTTTATTTTAAAACGTGAATGGTCCAAGCTGGATGGGGTGACTCATGCCTCTTAATCTCAGCCCTCAGGAGGCTGAGTCAAAAAAACAAAACAAAACTATGGAAGTTCCATAGTAATACTCTAAGAAGAAAGGAAAAACAAGCAGAGGGAAGTTATTTAATAGAGGTAAAAAGAAACAAGCCTAAAGAAATAATTGTACAGAAAGTGTCATCAATGGATACAAAATTGCTGACAAATACCTTCAGGCAGTCATGGGCCTAAAGGCATCCGCTTCATAGGAAGAAGCACAGCTCTCACTGAAAACCAGCACCACTACCCACGATTAGCTCAACAACACTAATGAAATAACCATACATACTTCAAGAATAGGCCTAATAAAAATGGAGAAAGAGGGAATGGAGGTATTGTTCTATAAAAATCATTCAAGGAACTTCTACTAACTGCTATGAATGAAAAGCAATGTGAATCAGAATAATTGCCTATAAAAACTACAAATACCAACTTCTGACATTCTTCACATAACAGAAAAACCACGCCTCTATTGGGCCAGATACCACAAGGTCATTGGTGGGCTAATTTCCACAACAGAGTTCCTTAGGTCAGCTGAGGGTATTTCCTCAAAAAGGACAGTGAGACTCCCTTTCCTGCTTCACAACTCTCTGGTTCACATGGTAGGTGGTTCTGCACTGTTGAACTTTCTGCAATAATGTGATACCCTCACTAGAGGCTCAACGCAAAGCTGACCCCAATATTATACCACCCTTCCAAAACAGTAGCCAAAGTAAACCTTTCACTTTTAAGTTAATTATATCAAATATTTTATTATATTGCTATGAAGCTGACTAATACAAAATGACATTTAAAGCCGGGCAGTAGATCATGGATGCTCCAGAAGGTGAAGTTATCAGATTAGCACTTTAAAAGTAATAGTGTTTATTCGCGAAAAATCACTGCATAATGCAGACCTAAATCTAAACTAGACTTCAACCAGAAGCTGCCCTAACCTTGGATGAGGGTGCTTCCACCCTGACCAGCCAAACCCTGTCCTTTCCCTTTCATGCCAGCCGCTAGGAGCTGCTGTCCACACCACCACTGAGGAACACCTTGAAGCTCAGGTCCTCAGTGCTACCTTATTCTGGAATCAAGTCTTTGCTAAAGTCTTTACACTTATACGAATTAAAAAGAAGTTTTAAATAAGTACTAGCAAAAAAATTTCAAGTCCATTCAAACATATAAGAAAATTTGAGCATCAAGCAGAAAAAATATGAAAAATATTAAACTTAGAGTTAATATGATTAAATAAAACTATAAATAAAAATATTACTTCATGAAATGACATAAGCAAATCCTTCCAAGTTAAATAAAATAAACAAAATGTAAGAATGCACTATGTTGATAATCTTCAAAAGCCATCAAAAATAAGCTACAGTGATAGAAATTAAAACAGGATTACATTTTGGAGTGGTAAAAAGTAACCAAGGAAAACAGAAGGGGTTTCTGAACTAGAAGCAACAGCTACATCTTTACCTTCATAGTATTTCTACAGATGTGTTTACTGAGAAAAAAAATAAAAGGGCTGTATATAAATTTCATATGTATTATACAAAAAAGAAAAATGATTTACATATTTTTAAGTCCTAAATAGACATAAATCAAATTCAGCACATGATCTTGATTGTACTCTGCATTTTTTAAAAATGAACAGCTTATTCTCAAATGGTTGAAAATAAAGACGCTATATGGAGAAAGAGATAGCATGTGAGCAACTGCTAAGAGTGCAGGGATGACTCAGGCTGGAGGGAACACAGACACACATTGTACTTCTTCCAGCTCTCCTGTAATTTGTACAACAATAGTTTGTCATTCATGAAAATGAGATAAATCAGTTCCTTACCTCCTGAAGACTGAAACAGGCAGACTGAAGACTGAAGGCAAAGAAGATTTATTACAAGGATCAACAGACCTATAAAAGGGGGGGGAGAAAACTGAATGGGCCAAAGTTCTGTGCAGTACAACCCATCCACCCTTGGACAGTGAGTGCATAACTGTGTAACGAGTCTAACCAACATTCAGTGTAGTCAAGTGTTTGCCACCACCTGAACTGATATAAAGACTCATATAACAGAGTGGATATAGCAGCAAGTGAACCCTGTGGCCCCTCCCACCGATTCTTCTTCTTCTTCTTCTTCTTCTTCTTCTTCTTCTTCTTCTTCTTCTTCTTCTTCTTCTTCTTCTTCTTCTTCTTTTCTTCTTCTTCTTTTCTTCTTCTCCTTCTCCTTCTCCTTCTCCTTCTCCTTCTCCTTCTCCTTCTCCTTTCTCCTCCTTCTCCTCCTCCTCCTCCTCCTCCTCCTCCTTCTCCTCCTTCTCCTTCTTCTCCTCCTCCTCCTCCTCCTCCTCCTCCTCCTCCTCCTCTTCCTCCTCCTCCTCCTCCTCCTCCTTTTTCTTTTTTTTTGAGACAGCTTTTCTCTGTGTAACATCCCTAGCTGTCCTGGAACTCATTGTGTACATCAGGTCAGACTTGGACTCAAAGAGATCTTCCTGCCACTGCTTCATGAGAGTTGGGATTAAAGGTGCACCAGCCCCACTGTTAAGGTTATTTTAATCAAAGACTATCATTCTAAATACTTTATACTTTTTAATAATAACGTTAAAGTACACAAAGCTGAAAACATGTACTAAAAACATATCCAGGACAAAAATCACTATAATAATTACTTTAAATTTATACTTAGTTATGCTCAAAAATATAATTCAGGGTGACTTTTTGAACTCATGGGTTTTTAAATACCACTTATTCAAACCCAAAAGCATCAACACATGTACAGAATGGAAAGCTTTAAGTCAAAAGAACTCAATGCACTGCTGTAGGGGTGCATCAGACTATAGATGTAACCCACCGTCTTATTAAATAAACACAGAAACAATGTAAAAGAGAAAGCCGAGAAGTCAGAGCTCAGAGCTAAAATCTCACCCTTCCTCCTGCTGTCCCAGGTTCGCGAAAAGAGACCTACTTCCTGTCAGTTCGTTTTTTTATAGTATGTTGTTCTGCCTTCTCATTGGTTGTAAACCCAAACACATGACTGCCTCGTCACTGTCTGAATGTACAGCCCCCTAGGTCTTAAAGGCATATGTCTCCAATGCTGACTGTATCCCTGAACACACAGAGATCTTATGGGATTAAAGGCGTGTGCCACCACCGCCACACTCTTGCTATGGCTCTAATAGCTCTGATCCTGAACACACAGATATCTATGGGATTAAAGGCGTGTGCCACCACCGCCACACTCTTGCTATGGCTCTAATAGCTCTGACCCCTGGACAACTTTATTTATTAACATACAATCAAAATAATAATTCAGTACAATTAGATTACCACCACATCAGACCTTAGATGAGCCAGGGTAAAAACAAATAGAAATCCTTGTCTCTCACCATGTATCCATTCTTGATACCTCATCAAACAAGAGAAGACAAAACAATGCCCCGACTTCAGTCACCACAGTACAATCTTCATGAAATATCAAGGAAACTGAGGAAGAAAAAAGAATGCAACTTCATAAAATATTTTACTTCTAGAAAGAATGAACTTCAGCATTAAAATGTCTTAACTTGAAAGAAAGAGAAATACAGCATTAACCCAGAAAAACTGGTATCACTAAAGTGTTTTAGTGTCTCTCAAGCTATCGTATGTGTGAGAATTACCAGGGGGACATATAAAACAGTTTCTCAGTCTAGATATGTAATGTACATTTCGTTATAACAAGTTCCCAGAAAACGCTGACACTACTGGTCCAGAGCCACATATGCAGACCTGCTCACCAAACACCGTCCAGAGGCAGGTGACCTCAGCATAGCGATCCAGCTCCAACAGATGCTTTGTCAAGACACATATTTCTAGCTCAAATCTTCCCACTAAAGATCCTTTATAATTTTTGGATCCTAACAACAAACATGATCCTAGCTCAGACTTCATGCTAAAACACTGTGTTTATGCTATGTTATTCTGCTTTTTATTATTATGAGAGGACATGGAAAAAAGACATCTTCTGAGCTAACAGGCAATAACACAACTCCATCACATACTAGTTCAGAGACCTAGTCAAGTCCTTTAACATAAAAAAGTTTCATCTACTTCTGTAACATTTCCAATGGTATAGTTTTCCACTATTTGAAAACTAAGAAGGTCTACACAAACTGGAATAGTAGCTGTACCATCACACAGGAATAATAACAACACAGAATCTTCAAATTTATAGAAGCACAAACAGGAAATCCATATTTTAAAATTACAGTTTTCCTAATTATAAGAAAAGATAAGCTAGGTGGTAGTGTCGCACGCCTTTAATCCCAGCACTCGGGAGGCAGAAGCGGGAGGATCTCTGAGTTTGAGGCCAGTGTGGTCTACAGAGTGAGATCCAGAACAGGCTCCAAAGCTACACAGAGAATCTCTGTCTTGAAAACATTAAAAAAACAAACAAAAAAAAAAAACCATAATTAGCATGACTAAAAATACAATCTAAAAAGTAAAGAAATAAGAGTCATGTAGAAGTGAACTAACAGTAAGCAGACATTTCCACTCAGCAGAGACATAATGGTTCAGAATGGTTTGGAGTATTTAAATACGTAAGAAATTTCTGGACTATAACTGGTTACGGTGTGGGGTTAAGACAGATTTAGGTCCTTACCTAAGTTACCCATAAAATTTTAAGCTTATTACAGGTTTCAGTTATAACAGAAGCTCCTTTCTTGTTCTACTTTTAAATAGCTTACAAACTAGAGAAGCTTCCTAAGGTTCTTCATACACTTTCATTCCTCTATCCCCTGCCTTCTTTCTCCCACGCCCCTGCCCCATATCTGCTTAAACCTTGAGTTGCCACGCCCCCCAGCCAGTTCTCACATCACATGTGTTGTACTATGCTCACTCATTTTATTTTTTACTCAGGTAAAAAAACTTCTTCATGCACACTTTATTTTGGCTAGCTCCTCCCCAACAGCCTCATTTTCCCATCCCTATTATTCTATAACCTATATGAACCATTATTTTTATCTATCTCACTGGAGAGGAATTTACTCATACTCCACAGTGAGGGCAGCAGTTCTAATGACAGTATATGCACAAGATGGTAGACAAATAATTTTCTGACAATAAAAAAAACCTGAAACTAATATTCAGTAAATGGCAAATGAAATAAGAATACAACATTCTTCTTTGAGGATATTCAAAAAGCAGATGATGAAAACCTATAGAATTTTATTATGTATAGCTCTATACTGTCTGGAATTTTGCAATGGGGATATGTAACTTTGTCATCATTGAAAAAAAAATAAAGAAGTTAGAGTTCTACCTCTAACACATATCTAGTTATGGCTATGACCAAGTCCCTAAATTCTCTGAGACCTCAATTTCCTCCCTCTGTAATGATGTAACAAATACTAAGTTTGTTTCTACCCCTAAAATACAGTATAAGAGTCTGTCATAGAAAGTTTATAATTCAGAGTTTTGCAAGATTATTTGATCATTAAAGCCTGTCAATCAACTTTCCATGATAGAACAGAATAATCTCTAAAATACATATTCTCATTTAACAACCTCATATAGCTCCTCTCTGCTGTTTATTAAGACTTATTGGCTCTTGCATGAACTGCCCTGTTTACATCATCCCACATTCCGCTTACCCATACTCCTTCAAATCTCATTGTCCCTAACAAACTAACATTATCAAACATAACTTCTTGCTCTATCAGTAAATCAGTCATGTCTATATGAACTCCCATGCAATTCTCAAATCCCAGCTTAAATAACATTTCCTAGAAGCATTATCTAATACTTTCCTAACACTAATACATTCAGCACTTCCTCTGGTACCAGGAATCCCACTTCAGGTATTATGCTGTATTTATAATTATTTGTCAAAGTCTCTGACTCCCTGACAGTCCATTTGCCATGCTCATAACTCTAACAAAAGGGCCTACCACTGCACCCAGAACATAGTATGTGCTCCACAATGTTCACAGAGGAATGAATTTTCCTGGCAGAGTAACTCATTTAAAAATGGTATTTTTCCCTGCATATGTATGAGAGAGAACAATTGCTAAACATGCCACCAGGATATAGCTTATGTTTCCATGCAAAGTGCTTTTGCAAGCCAGGAGTGTGGCTCACTGGTGCAGCAGTAATCTAGCACACACATGACCTGAGCTTGATTCCAACCACCATCTCACACATGTAAAAGTGCTGTAGTGTCTGCTAGGTACTCATAAATGCCATATTGGAAGAATTAAAATAAATATGAGTAAATGGGAGATTAAATGCAATTAATAAGATAATTACCAACATGAATAAAGGAAACTGGAAGCTAAACACCATAGAACACACCTGCAATGCCAGTACTCAGAAGGTAGAGACAGGCTGATCACTACAAGTTCAAGACCAACTCAGTCCATACAGCAAGTTCTAGCCAGAAAGGGCTACACAGCGATACCCTATCTCAAAAAAGTAAATTTTAAAAAGAAAAGAACAAATAAAAGAATGAGTAAATAAAATAAAATAAATAAAATCAGAAATGTATACTTGCAATTCTTTCAGGTGATCACTCTGTAAAGAGCTATAAAAAATTTCACACTCCACTTCAAATTTTATAACCTTAAAAATGAGTCTTTTTACCTGGTTTAGACTTTAACAAATGTTTCTTAAATAAACTGTGTCCTACTCACTTTGTAAGCAGATTATCATCGAGGGGAAATGCTAAAATAAAATTATTTTATAATACTATGTATTTTAATATCTTACCAATGACTAACAGGTCACAAAATATCGAGGTATTTGATCAAAACCCCTCTTTAGAATAATTAAAAAAGTGAGGTAATATTGTAGGAAACAAAGTGCTGTAGAACACTGTGATGGTCAGCCTTGACTGTGAACCTGACTGCAGCTGGACAAGAGACAGCCTCTAGGCTGGAACAGGCGGCAGCCCAGACAGGGCCTAAAGGGACTGTGTTCCGCTTGCCTGCCTTCAGTCCTTGCCCTGACTGAGTCCATCCTGCGCTGCTGCCATACTTCATTATACCAGAATGTTGTAGAATACTATTTTAAGATGTGTTACATTTGTTTACGTTAAATGGAACATTCATTTAATGATGTAAAGATGTGTTGCACTTTTTATGTTGCATTTGTTTAACTCTGTGAAGCTGTGTTACTGTGCCTGTGTAAAACACCTGATGGTCTAATAAGGAACTGAAGGGCCAATAGTGAGGAAGGAGAAAGGATAGGCGGGCTGGCAGGCAGAGATACGGGAGAAGAAGAGCAGGAGCACAAGGGAAAGAGGACACTAGGGGCCAACTGGCCAGCCACCCAGCCACCCTGCCACCCAGCCACCCAGCCACCCAGTCAGCCTCGGAGTAAGAGTGAAAGTAAGATATATAGAAATAAGAAAAGGAAAAATCCCACAGGCAAAAAGTACATGGGATAATTTAAAGTTAAAGAAAGCTGGCTAGAAACAAGCCAAGCTAAGGCTAGGCATTTATAAGGAAGAATAAGTCTCTGTGTGTATTTATTTGGGAGCTAGATGGTAGGCCCTAAAAATCCAAAAGAGTAAAAACAACCAACAACACCAGAACCACATTTCTTCTACCTTCCAACAGGTACTAAAACCTTTGACTCTCTGGGAATCTCTCAGGCCATCCCAGCAGACCAGGACTGAGCAGCTCCCAGGTTCTTAGCCTCTCTGGTGTGCAGATGGCCAGTACTTGGCCCTATCATGCAAACCAATATAATAAATCACTTATCACAATACAAACTCATTCTATGTTATGTTCCTCTAAAGAACCTTGCCAAACATAAAAATACCCAGGTCTATTAAAAGTAAACGATAAGCAGAAACAAGACAAGCCGGGGTGGTGGTGGCGCATGCCTTTAATCCCAGCACCCAAGAGGCAGAGCCAGGCAAATCCCTGTGAGCTCCAGGCCAGCCTGGTTTACAGAGCATGATCCAGGACAGGCACCAAAACTACACAGAGAAACCTTGTCATGGGGGAAAAAAAGAAGAAGGAGGAGGAGGAGGAGGAGGAGGAGGAGAAGGAGGAGGAGAAGGCGACGAAGAAGAAGAAGAAGAAGAAGAGGAGGAGGAGGAGGAGGAGGAGGAGGAGGAGGAGGAGAAGAAGAAGAAGAAGAAGAGAAAGAAAGAAAGAAAGAAAGAAAGAAAGAAAGAAAGAAAGAAAGAAAGAAAGAAAGAAAGAAAGAAAGAAAGAAAGAAGATAAAATCCATGATATTTTTCTATCCAAATATCATTAAAATCAAACTAACCTGGAGTTCTTTTTTTAATAGCACATTTTTAAAACATTTCTAAAACTTCCATACATACACAGATGCTTAAACCATTCAGTGTGATTTAGCTGGGTCTACAGTCTCTATCCCAGTCTAATATTGAAAGCCAATGCCAAACAAAGGGACAAGTGTAGTGGGAATTGTTAGAGCCATGCCCTGAAGCACCACCCCTAGTGAGGTAGCAGGTAACTGTTACACCTGCCTATGACCTTGAGGTACCTGCCCCTGGGGCGTGGCTGCTGGGGGACCCTTAAGACCTGGGATGCACGCTCTCTCTTCACTACCTCTTGGTTTTGGATGCTGGAATGGAACAGGGCAGAGCTTCCCAGAGAACAGCATTGGACTGTGCCTCATCCTTCCAAGATTCTGCGACAAATTCCTTTATTCTGTCTTATGACCTAACCCCCAAATAAATTCCTTTGCTCATTAAATAGACTCCATGGATGGATTGCTAGCGATATAATCCCAAAAGACAAGAGACACCAGAAGTAGGGTACAAATGTTAAAGAAAAGGAACAGAAAGCAGCTGGCCTCACCTCTTCAAAGATAACAATGACCATATAAGCACTAAATTACGTATTAACAAGCAGGTACAGAGAGTCATCAGAGTTCAGCTTTTCTCAGCTGCTGCCTACTTAGGCAACAACAGTCTAAGAGATATTTCCACAAAAGCATTGAGTGCTTTTCATGATGACTTTTCAAGTCAGTCAAGAACTTTGTTCTCATACTACAATGAAAAGCAAATGTTATCTGCAGTTATCCTTCTGGCACTGATTACTCACCTCTGAACAACAGGGTCAAGAGAGAAGATTGCTGTGACAAGGAAACACGGATGACTGGGTCAGCATATAAAACCTTCCTCAGGAGCGTGAGACATGGCTGAGTCAAGCATTCTACAACCTGCCAATGGGAAATGAAATAAAACATACCACATGGCCTTATTCTAAGTATTATGGCTTGGTCATTAAATTACATGCAACTAAAATGAAAAGATGTTAGATATTCTATTTTTAAAATTACATTAACAATTACTTTAAATATTGGGTTGGAGAGATGGCTCAGCAGTTAGGGAGCATTGGTTGCTCTTCCAGAGGACATAGGTTCAATTCCCAGCACCCAAGTGGTGGCTCACAATGGTCTGTAATTCCACTTCTAATGAATCCAGTACCCTCTTCTGGCCTCTATAGGCACCAAGTATGCACATGATGCACCTTATACATATAAAATAATAATTCTTTAATTTTAAAAAATTATTTAAAGTAAAAACAACATTGAATACACTTCTCTTTAGAAAGCTCATAGAATTTTTAAGCTTAGTTTTCCTTTAGAGACTCCTTTTAGAAATAAAAAAAATAAAAGATGGGTAGGTCTCCCTTAAAATACAAGTATTCCTCCAAATTCAGCTAAATTCAGTTCAAACTAATAAAATCAACCTATCAGGCCGGAAATATGGTACAGTGGGAAAGGTACTTGCTTTGCAAGCCGGAGGACCTGGATATGATCCTTAGCACCCATGTAGAATCTGGGTGTGGTGACCCAGAACTTCCCGGGAGGAGACAGATGGGTCCTTGGAACTTGCTGGCCAGCTAGCCTAGCCAAAACAATGAGTTAGCTACAGGTTCAATGAAATACCCTATCTTAACAATAATACAGAATGTGCTGGGAGGAGACAGATGGGTCCTTGGGACTTGCTGGCCAGTTAGCCTAGCCAAAACAATGAGTTAGCTACAGGTTCAATGAAATATCCTATCTTAACAATAATACAGAATGTGCTGGGGTAAAAGTAGCCCAGAAATTGTGTGAGTGGCCAACCAATGACTGGTCCAGCTTGAAACCCATGTCCCAAAAGTGAGCCCACTTCTGACACTGCCTAAAGAGCTAGGAACCAGAGGCTGGATGGCCCAAAGGCCTAGGATAGAACAAAACACAACTGGCAAAAAAAGAAAAGAAAAGAGAGGGGGAGGAGGGAGGGAGGGAGGGAGGGAGGGAGGGAGGGAGGGAGGGAGGGAGGGAGGGAGGGAGGAAGGAAGGAAGGAAGGAAGGAAGGAAGGAAGGAAGGAAGGAAGGAAGGAAGGAAGGAAGGAAGGAAGGAAGGAAGGAAGGAAGATCAATGAAATGAGTGATGATTCCTAATGATATTCTGTTATACTTGTAGACAGGAGCCTAGCATAACTGTCATCAGAGAGGCTTCATTCAGCAACTGATTAAAATGCAGAGACCCACAGTCAAACATTAGGTAGATCTTGGGAATCCTACAGAAGGGGCAAGGATTGTAGAAAAACAGAGTCAAGCAGGCCACAAGAAAACCCACATAATCAACTACCCTGGGCTCATAAGGGCTCCCAGAGACTGAACCAACAATTGGGGAGCCTACTGGGTCTGACCTAGGCCCTCTGCATCTATGTTATGGTTGCATAGCTTGGTCTTCCTGTGGGACTCCTGACAGTGAGCACAGCGGCTGTCTCTGACTCGGTTGCCTGCTCTTGGGGCTCTTCCTCCTACTGGGTTGCCTCATCCAGCGTTAACATGAAGGGAGGTGCCTAGTCTTATTGCAACTTGATATGTCATGTTTGGTTAATATCCCTGGGTGGCCTACCCTTTTCTGAAGGCAAATGGAGGAGGAATGGATGGGGTAGGGGTACTGGGAAGAGAGGAAGAAGAGGAAACTGAAGTCTGGATGTATATATGAGAGAATAAATTTAAACAATTTAAAAATAAAAATTAAAAAATATTAACAAAATATAATACAGAGAGTGATAGAGGAAGATACTCAACTTCAACTTCTGGCCTCTACCCACTCATGCATAGGCAGGTGAAACTCCATGCCCATATGCATATAACACACACACACACACACACACACACACACACACACACACACAAACATACCCTTCTATTTAAAAAGGCCAACTTATAAAAAATGTCTTACCTTGCCATCTTGACCCACACATTCATTTAAATACCCGATTATCTTCTCAATTAAGCATAACTTTTTCACCACAGCATGCATCTTAATATCTATAGATAAAATAATATTCAAGTTAAACAAGTATTTGTGGCTTTAAAAACATTTTGAAATATATGGGACAGTTATGCACCCAACTTCCAAACTATAAAAAATATGGTATACCTAGGGCTGAAATTAGAAGACAAAATATTTTTATGAATCTGTACACTGTGAAACATTTAAGTTACAAACAATTCTTGTTTGTTTTTTCTCTTTGGAGGGTCCACCACCCAGCTCCCAAATAAATTCACACACAAAGGCTTATTCTTAATTATGAATGCCCACCTTAGCTTTGCTTAGTTTTTAGCCAGCTTTTGTTAACTTTAACTTAACTTGTCTACTTTTGCCTCTGGGCTTTTCCCATTCTCTTACTTCTGTAAATCTTATTCTTATTCTGTAGCTGGCTGTGTAGCTGGGTGGCTGGTCCCTGGAGTCCTCCTCCTTCTCTGGCTGCTAGATCTTAGATCTCTTTCCTCCCAGATTTCTATATATACATATTCTCTCTGCCTGCCAGCCACACCTATCCTTTCTCCTGCCTTGTTATTGGCCATTCAGTTCTTTATTAGACCCATGGATGTTTTAGACAGGCAAAGTAACATAGCTTCACAGAGTTAAACAAATGAAACATAAACAAAAGTAACACACCTTAAAATAATATTCCCCAACAAATTCTTACATCTACTCACACACTGGTATATGAAATATAAAAAAAAAATCTATAAAAACTAACAAATATGCTAACTATTTTAGATACTAAGTAGAACTAGAATTTTAAGAAAGCAAATTAATTATTTTAGTTACACATGGCAAATTTTTTTCTCCAAATTGTTTCATTTCTTCTCTTTCCCAAATAGATTACTTCAAAATATTTAGAATTCTCTATAAATTAATAAGTAGATATGGTTGAATATGAACATCAGTCTACTAATGAATGATTTTCAGCCTCAAGTTATTAATAGGAAATATAAAAGGAATTTTTTTAATGTACTACATATTTCTGAAAAAATATTTGATAAGCATATATTCAAATATATATGGCTCTCCTGCTCTCATGCCCTCTGGGCAGGCTCACCTGCAGCCCAGACAACAGGGTCAGCTCTACTGTGTTGCCCAGGCAGGGTACAGGGCCCACTCTGCTGTGTGCTGCAGCTGGTGAGAGGCAGGGTTAGTTCTCTCACTCTCCTGACTCTGAGGCCAGCGTACTCCCCCACCCCCACTGGACATCTTTCCCTCACCATTGCACTGCATGGCAGATGGGGTGGGGGCGGGGCAGGGGGGGATAGGGATGCAGGGTCAGCTCTCCTGCTCTCATGTCCTCAGGGCTGGCTTATCTGGGGAGGAAGGGGCTTCCCCACAACAGGGTCAGCTCTAGTAGGCTGCCCAGACCAGAAGCAAGAACCCACTCTCATGCGCAGCAGCTGTTGCAGCCAGTGAGGATCAGGGCTTGCTCATGAACACTTGCAAGTAAAGATGAATGGACTAAGGAGTAAACTGTGACTCAAGGGCCACACTACAGCTTCCACGACAAGATGATGATGATGATGATGATGATGATGATGATGATGATGATTTTTTGGGGGGGGTTCTTTTAAATTTGGTTTTGATTGAGGGGGAGGTTGCAAGGGCAGAGGGCTGATGTGGAGAGGGGATGATATGTAGGATTAGAATGCATGATGTGAAATCCACAAAGAATAATAAAAGTTAAAAAAAAAAAGTGAGAATTTGCTTTTTCCAGAAACATTAAAATGCATATATCAAAGATGAGGAAAAATGAAATACTAACCTTATGCAATAGTGATATTACAAACAAAGCAAGCTATCTTTTTCTAGTTTATTTTTAAATAATAAAACCACATACATACTCTTTTTAAACAATAAACCACACATACACAGAATTACAATGCTTTTTTTTCATTTTATGTGTATGGTTGTTTTGTCTGCATGTATATTTTACACCAACAGCATGCCCTGAGAACCCTGAAGAGGGTATGAGATCCCCTGGGACTGGAGTTATGGGTGGTTGTGAGCCTCCATGAGATGCTCCTTAAGCCACTGAGCTATCTCTCCAGCCCATAATGTATTATTTTTTGTCTTACCCAAAATTACTGTTTGGGTCACTTCTCTGAACAACATGTAGGAATCAAAATTACCACATACCAATAAATTTTAAAAGGAAAAAAAACTTTATACTCATAATTCTATTAATATTTTAGATTATATTTGATAATTTGATAAGCCCCCCTATGACATTCTATAGATCAAATATTGACAATGAACTTGACAAGCAAACTCTTCGTAAAGAACCTCATAGTACATATTATAAGTAAGGTCTACCACACATTCTTAGATCTTGGTTTTGTTCAACAATCTAAACATGTAAAAAGACATTCTTATCATGAAGATTAAAATACGTCAGAGGCTAGGCCTGGCCTATGAACAGTTATCTGACAAACTAATACTAACACAGCAACCTCAAATCTTAGGCTAGGAATAAGAACACTATCAAAAAATCATTACCTTGCATGATTACAGCTAGTTGCTCTGCAGCTGACTTCCTTAAAACAAGATCAACATCATCTGAGGTGAAGATTTCGTATACCTTTTCAACAGTCTCCAGCTGAAAATCAAAAATACATATTTTCATCTGCTTCCAATTCCTCAATAAAATTTTACAGCTCATGCCATAAAAACAAAAGCCAACATACTTAAATAAACATTTATATGTAAATTTGCAACAATGGTGTGTTAGGTAATAGGGAAACAAGATCAGAAAGAAACAGGCATAATGTTCAAATAAGCTTCCTTTTTAATGAACATTATTGTTAAGGGTCATAAGTAATCCATTAATTCACTAGCACTTGCAAATATCCTAGAAAACTTCTGGGATTCCTGGCATCTCTGTATTATACCAGACTAACCTGAGACAAGCAACTCAGACCTATGACTCAAGATTTCCCTCAGTCCTGTAAACTACCAACTGCAAACCCTGTGGTCCCTTCTTTAACCATCTCTGCCTCTGAAGACAAGTCCAATGGCTTTAACAGTCAGAGATTGATATTTGCTTACTTTAGAGAAGTGTGAAATAGCAAAAGCAGCAATACAAAAAAAGACCTAAAGCAACATTACATTTTTCTCATACCCTCTGCTAACTTCTATCCAGTGATAGCTAATCTCAGCGGTCAACTTGAAACACCTAAGAAGGAAATTTTCAATTGAGGAATTGGCTTCATAAGATTATGAGAAAGCCTATGGAGCATTTCCTTAATTTCTAACTGATGCTTTAGGGCCCAGACCACTTTGAGTGGTACCATCATCCCCAGGAAGGTGGATCTGGGCTGCAAAAGAAAGGTAGCTGAATTTCACCCTGGGACAAACCAGCAAGCAATGTTTCTCCATGCTTCCTGCTCTAAGTTCCTGACTTGGTTTCCCTTGATTATGGATTAACCTGTAAGACAAAATAAGCACTTTCCTCTCTAAATTGGTTTTGGTCCATGTTTTTTCAGAGCAACAAAAAGCAAACCAGAACATATCCCTACTGTAAACTCACAAGGAATCCCAGGAATTCCTCTCCTCCCTTCCTACAAATTCGACAAAAGCCTAACAATGAATAATAGAATTTTGGTACTCACTGATTCCCTAGCTGTATCTTTTTAATATCCTATGAAGATCCTCAAATCCTCTGGCCAACGCCACCATACAGCAGAAAACATTAAGCTCAGAACAAAACTAAGAATGCATTTGCCCATTAAAAACAAAATAAAACAAAACAAAAAACACTATCAGAATCTGTGTGTGGTAACCTACACCTACAACCCCAGCATTTGGAAAAGTGGGCCACTATGATCACAAGATCATCCTGAGCTACACAGCAAGACCCTGTCAAAAACAAAGAAACAAAAAAAGCCAGCACTGTACTAACTACTCTGTGTGGCCCTTTGTTGCTAATACCCATGCTGGAGACTTCATGTAAGTATAAATAAAAACTGACAGATGGCAAACTGAAAAGTACATGGGAAGCTATAAAGCCCAGGAGGGAATCAAGGATGAGGACAGAAGGCAGAATTCTCCATCAGTTCAGTGATGTAGGTACAGCCCTGGTTAAATAGGTACTGTCTTAGTTTGCTTCTCTCTTGCTGTAATAAAACACAAACCAAAACCAGCTTGGGGAGGAAAGGGTTTATTTCATCTCACAACTTCACAATCATCACTGAGAATCCAGGGCAGGAACCAAAGCAGAGACCATGGAGAAACACTGCTTGCTCTTTGTGGCTTTCTCAGCTTGTGTTTTCATATAACTTAGGACAAGCTGCTCTGGGGTGGCAGCAACTCAAGTGGGCGGAGCCCTTCCACATCTATCATTAATCAAGAAAGTGCCCATAGATTTACCTACATATCGGACTTAATGGACGCATTGTCTTAATTAAGCTTCCCTCTTCCAAGATTATCCTAGCTTGTTTCAAGTTGACCAAAAATAAAAAAACAAAAAACAAAAAACAGTACCACAGGTACTAACCTTCTGGAGTCATCTAAAGGAGCCAAAGGCCAAGGATTCAGTAAAGAGTTTTAAAAAAAAAATCTTATAATCACTGTAAAATCCTGGAGAAACTGCTTTGGAGATACATATATATGTGTGTGTGTTTTATACATATGTGTGTGGGGGTGTGTTTCTCTTAAAATGCAGAGGCTGAAATACTTTCCACAAGAACTTTTTCTTTTTTCCTAGTTGGCAATTCCCAATATTTTTATGTCAATGATATTTGCTTGGTCATCATAAGAGCAGGTGAGATGCTCATTGGGTAATGGCACTTGCTGCCAAGCCTGATGATCTATGTTCCATCTCCAGCAACACACATGGTGGAAAAAAAAAAACTGACTTCTATGACATGTCCTTGTGTGTGTGTGTGTGTGTGTGTGTGTGTGTGTGTATATATATATATATATATATATACAAAAAAATCTAATAAAAATACATTTTAAGAAATTAACTGAAAAAAAAAACAGGAGCTGAAGAAATAACTCAGAGGGTAAGAGCATATGCTGCTCTTCCAAAGGATCTGAGTTTGGTCCCCAGCATCCACATCAAGTGTCTAACAACCACCTGTAACTCCAGCTCCAGGGAATCCAATGCCCTCTTCTGGCTTCAACTTGGCACTGTATTCACATGCACACAGATTTTTAAAAATTAGAAAAAGACATAAAAATTCATCACAAGACTTCTCACTCTATTCAACTGTAGTGCATTTCCGACACTCCATGAATTACTTCCACTTTCAGCACATACATATAGTCCCCAGAAGACAATGGACTTGTGAGAACCAAAGTTAAAGGCTAGAGGCTATTTATGTTTTCACTCCCCTAAACAAGTTTGTTTGAGCCACCTGTACCAACACCAGACATGCTTGATCATATGTGGATGGGAAATATGTCAGGATATGTGACTGCCCCTGATTGGCTCTGATGGAAAAATATGGTAGCCTTGTGGGGTTGCCTTTTTAAGCCTCTTCAAGGTGTGACTTGTGGTCATTTTCTGGGAACCCAGAGATGGACCTGGCCAGAGAATTTATCAACCTGGCCAGTATTTAATTAAAGCTTGCTTCCAATTTGGTTTTAAAATGTGGTAGTGGTCTTATTCTCAACCAGTGGGATTAACACACTTAAGTAGTATCTGCCCAGTAAACAAAGGCATCCAGAAGCCAGATCAATATAGAATATGAGAAACTAGTCCCAAATTACCCATCTCCCTCCCTATGCACATACAGCCTGAAAGTCACCACATAAAATGCATGTTATATACATGTGTCAAATTACTAAACAGTAACAAACTCAAAAGTTACTGTTACCTTAATAACTAGTTCTCCTCTGTCATCCAGTTTAAGGTCAATAGGTTTTTTCACAATAAATAGATTAGTAATTCGGGAGAGAATTCTGGCATCTATTAATGGGCGCTTTGTATCAGCCCCTTCTTCATTGGTAAGATAAAATGCTAACAGCTTTAATGCTAGTGAACGAACCCTAAAAACAAAACACAAGGTATTTAAATCAGTATTTTGTGCTTATAAATAGGTTTATAAACATGCTTAGAAATACAAAGAATTATCAAAATAAAGTATAACTACCCATATATATACATATATATATATACATATATATACATACTGCCATCAGTAGTATTTTCCTATTTCTACAAAACTCTTTCATATAGATCTATTTTCACATAGAGTTAATTTTGTTTTATAAAATAACATCATAAACTGAGAATAATTAGTAACAACAACTGGGTAAACTTACAGAGACTAAAACACAGCCAACTTCAGTTAATCTCCATGTCAGATCTGTAGCCCCAACTATGCAAGGATGCAACAGAAGGATTTTTAACACAGGAGTTTGAGAGTAGCCTAGGACAAATAGTGATAAAGCCTAGTATAAAACCAAAATTGTAAGGTGTCAGAGAACCCAAGATGTGGCGATGCCAGACCCATGGGATATCTGCCTAGGAGATATCCAAACAGGGAAGCAGAACCAGCACAAGAGAAAGCAGTTGTTGCAGTCAACAGAACTGGAAGGGCAGAGCCATCTCGACATAGGATACACAGCTTCAGGATTTAGAGTCTGCCCTGCTGGGTTTCAGTCTTGGTTTAGTTTAGTATTTCCTCACTATGTCCCTTTTCCTCCCTTTTGGAATGGTAATGTATATTCTGTGTCATTGCATTTGGAAGTATGTAATTTGCTTTTTGCTTTTACAGGGGGTTACAATTAAGAGACTGCCTTGAGTCTCAGATGAGACTTTGGACTTTTAAACAAGTATGGAAACTGAAAGACCATGGGGATTTTGAAGCTGAACTAAATGAATTTTGCATTTTGATAAGGCTACAAGAATATGGGGTCCAGGGAGTAGAATGTAGTGGTTTGAATGAGAATGCCCCCCCCATATGCTCAGGAATGTTTGGTCTGTATTTGGTGGAACTGTTTTGGGAAAGTTAGGTGTACCCTTGTTAAAGGAGATGTGTCACTGCAAGTAGGCTTTAAGATTTCAAAAACCCCATGCCATTCCCAGTGGCATTCACAATGAGCCTACTCTCTCTCTCCCACACCCTACTCTGCCTCATAGCTGTAGATCAGATGTAAGCTCTCATCTACTTCTCCAGGACCACGACATCCTGTCTACTGCCAGGCTCCCCACTGTGGTGATATTTTATTTGTGCTGAAATGTGATATTTTATTTGTATGTTAGTAAATAACGTTTGCCTGGAGATCAGAGGTCATAACAAGCCATAAACAGAAGTCAGGCGGTGGTAGCACACACCCTTAATCGGATCACATGCCAGGCAGTCTCTGTGTGGTCAAGGACACAGCCAAGCGTGGTGACATGAGCCTTTAATCCCAGTACCAACCATAGAGACCTGGAGGTTTGTATAGACAGGCAGTGATGAGGAAGTGATGTGGCTGGGCTTAGAGCCAGTGAGAAGGCAGAACAGCAAGGCAAAAAAGGCGCAGGTTAGACAGGAAGAAGCTGGTTCGGTTCTCTTGGGAAGAGACAGTGGTGTGGTGAGCTAAGGTTAGTTGGTGGCTATCACTATTGCTCAGATCTCTACAGCTTGCACCCCTGTATTTGGCTCTGTGTTTCTTATTTAATAAGACTGTTTAGAAATTCGTCTACATCCCACCAAAATGGTCATGGTCTCTAACCCTCTGGAAATGTAAGCCCCAAATTAAATGCTTTCTTTTATAAGTTGCCTTGGTCATGTGTCTTATCACATTGATAAGAAAGGAAGTTAGACATTTGCTTAGTTAGACATTAGCTGTTGTTTGTTCCATTGTAAGGCAATGACTCACAACAAGGCTAGAGATGAGAAAGATAAAACATGTTTTTTTGTGTCTTCCTTTCTAGTATATAAACTTGGCATGTTTTAAGGTTAAGATCTGGCTACCAGAATCCAATTACTCTAATATTTATCTACTTATCCAAAATATACTTATATACTCTGTAAAAAATATAAAGATTAGTCAGTAGACAGGGTTCCCAACTTCATTAAATTTATAGATGGGATAGTATAGATTGAAGAAAATGAATATCTAAGTTAAACTGTGATCTGTGCTCTTACTCAAAGAGAATTCAGAACTTATTCACGGATCCTGTTGAGGGTGTCTTTGCTTACTAGAGATCTTAGGGCCCCTGTGATGTTTGTTCATCTTCACTGTCTGCTTGTCTAGATTTAGAATTACCACAGAAACATCTCTGACATGTTCATGAGGGTGTGTCACCAGAGGGATTATTAGGGAAGACCCACCCTAACCATGAGTAGTGCCATCCCAAGAGCTACGGTTCTGGACTGAATGAAAAGGACATGAGCTAAGCACCAGCATCCGTCTATCTCTGCAGACAACACATGTAATGTGGTCGGCTGCTTCAAGCTCCTGCTTCCATGCCTCCCACAACATAACATACCTTAAGCTATGAGCCAAAACAAGCCCTTGCTCTCTTAAGTTGCTTTTGTTAGGTATTTTGTCAGAGCATCAACAACAACAACAAAATAACTAATACAATCTATCTAAGAGAACAACAAATATACTTTTGTGTTGCCTCACCAAATGCAGGTGTTAGCTAAGAGAAAAAGAGTACAAAACTAGCACAATAAATACTAGTGTTTGCCAGGGACCATGGCAATAATTATAGAAGCCAGTCTCCATGGAACATGTTGACATTATCTGCTCTGCTTCTCCCTGCATCACACTGCACAGATATATGCAGCGTCTCTTCCTTTTATGCTTTGGTGCTTTAATTTATTTCCACATATTTCTTTATCATGTGGGGAAAACAAATTTATTCTCAAAACAATGTCTGTGTTGGACAGATGCCTCAGAGGTTAAGAGCACATAATGCTATTCCATAGGACACAGTTTGATTATAGCACCCAAAACAGGCAGCTCACGAATGCCTTTAACTCCAACTCCAGAAGGATTCAGTGCCTCTGGCCTCTGTGGGCACCCACAAACAGACACACACATATACCCATCATTAAAAATAAAATAAATTTTCTAAACTTTTGCTCGGGCTAGAGAAATGTCTCAGCAGGTTAAGAGTATTTGCTGTTCTTGCAGAGTATGGGGTTCAATTCCCAGCACCTACATAGTAGCTCACAACCATTCTAATTCCAGTACCAAGAGATCTGGTGGCCTCTTCTGCTCTCTACAAACACCAGGTACAAATATGGTGCACAGAAATATGTGCAGGCAAAACACCCATACACATAAAATAAAAAAGTAATGAATAAAATCTTTAACTAAATAAATTAAT
Organism: Peromyscus maniculatus bairdii; assembly: GCF_049852395.1. Classification (NCBI taxonomy): domain Eukaryota; kingdom Metazoa; phylum Chordata; class Mammalia; order Rodentia; family Cricetidae; genus Peromyscus; species Peromyscus maniculatus. The sequence goes on along the minus strand of NC_134870.1, from coordinate 80,258,418 downwards.
TAAATTAAAAAAGACTGCTCCTCTTGGCCTTTTGAATACCCTTCATCACTGTTTGACTTAAACTTTTCCCTCTTCTCAGTGAGGGGAAATGTTCCCACCATTAACTTCAGAAAGGAACAAAGAAAATTCATAACTATACATCCCTCCTTCCGTTATTTTAATTAAGATGATACCCACACCAATGATGGTGAAGAAAAGAACTCCTTTTAGCTCCCCAAGTAACAGTACAAAGTAAATGAAATTAAAACACCTCAGTAAAGCAGCCAATCAGCCACACACTGATTAGTTCTTCAGAGTAATAACATGAAGCCACCTTCCTTCCTTCCTTTAGTTCTGTTTAAGATTCATATAATTACTATACTTTTCTAGAACACCTTCATTAATCTTTCTTATTCAAAAAGTTACACTGTACTTACGAAGGCTTTTTTACTAGCAAAAGTCGAAGCATAGACTTCAGCCGGGCAGTAGAAGGGAGAATGCCTTCTGCTTCAGAACTCGCTTTGCTTAGAAGGAGAATGCAGTTGCCTAAAGGATCTTCTGGATCAGCATAGCCCTAAGAATTATTTTTTAAGAGAAATTATCATTCAGTTTTATACATGTTAAGTTTTCAATTTGAAAATAACAGTAATTATACAGGCATGTCATGCAATTCAATTCCCCTCAAGTCAGTTATATAACAGTCTCTTTTCAAAATAACCAATGTGAGATAAGGAGATGAAATTAAAAGTAAAATAATTTTTTTAAAGTATATTTTAAGGAAAATGTGCTGATATTTCTGTTTTCTACAATCCTCTAGCAGTAGCATGTTCATACTCAAGACACTTGATAAGCTCTTTAATCCTCTCCAAACAGATCCAAGAAGGAGTGGTATAGGAACTTCATGTAGAAAACTGGACCAGTGAGCTTTGAGGACTAAAACCTATGTGTCCATTGGGAACAGAGAACCATTGTCCATAGGAAGTTGTAGTCTGTTTCCAGTGAATTACAGCCATTTCTTCTACATATTTTTAATATCAAGTAACACAATGCAACATAGGTAATATGAAAGTGAGAAAAGAGAAGTCTTCTGAAGCACATTCTCAGAAGTCCTAGTATGCTTTTACTGTCAACTGGACACAGCCTAGTCATCTGAGAGGAAACCTGAGCCAAAGAACTACATAGATCAAACTAGCCTGTAGGCATGTCTGTGGGACTGTCTTGATCATAACCTGATGTGGGAGACCCAGCCCACTTGGGGCAGCACCAGCCCTAGATAGCTGAGCATGAGTACAAGATACCCAGAGAGTGAGCCACAGAGCAGCTTTCTTACACGGGCTTTGCTTGAGTTTCTGCCCTAGCTTCCTTTGATGATGCCCTGTGACCTGGAAGTATAAGCCAAATAAATCCTTCCCTTCCTTAAGGTCATGATACTTGTCATAGCAACAAAAATAAAACTAGAAAGGAAAACGTGGAAGGGAAGGATAAAAATCACTTTTCTTCATGGTGCTGTGGAACAATCTTTGTACACTGTAAATATGTATTACTCTCAATAAAGAGCTGACTGTGATATATTACAGTGACTAGGCTGTGTCCAGTTGACAGTAAAAGCATACTAGGACATCTGAGAATGTGCTTCAGAAGACTTCTCTTTTCTCACTTTTATATTACCTATGTTGCATTGTGTTACTTGATATTACTGACATAGCTGGGCAGGAAGACGTTGGGTGGGAAACCATTCTAGGAGGATGCTGGGAAGAAGGGCGGCGTCTGAGTGTCATGAGAGACAGAGAGAAGCAAGATGAACATGACACGCTAAAAGAAGGTACAGCCACATGGCAGAGGGTAGATAAGAAATATGGGTTAATTTAAAATATAAGAGTTAGCTAGTAACCAGCCTGAGCTATCAGCTGAGCATTTATTGTCTCTGTGTTGGTTATTTGGAAGCTGCTGAGACACAGAGAAACTCCGCCTACATCATGGCACTAGACAAAAGCTTTTCCCAAATTCTGATCCTTTCTTTCGAGTGAGTCAGCTGCAGATTATTCCTTTCTCAGGCAAAACACCTGAACTCTAAGAATCCCAACGAGATTTTTAGACTATCTTATCACACTCACAATAGGATCCTATTTAATAAATAGAGCAAATAATTTTTGAATATGAACTTTTGAACACAGAAACAATCTATTTTATAGTAAAATGACAGTTGTTCAGCTTCTAAAGATAAAGATAATTATGTACTTAAAAGCAAACAAACAAACCTGGGACTATAGAGATAGTTCAGCCATTAGGAGCACTTCTGACTGAATTTCAGTTCCCAGCATCCACATCAGGCATCTTATAACTGCCTTTCACTCCAATTCAGGTGATCCTGGTCTCCTTGGGTACCCACACATACATGGCATACACTCATACAAACATATATATATACATATAAATAAGATTTAATTAACATAAATAAGTATGTGTTTTGGTTGCCATGCAGTGTAGTTTTGGATCAGTATATGAGTGTTTGTCCATTGGGTCTCCAGATGAGGCAAAGGCCACGGAGACTCACTCAGCAAGGACCAGTGGACTTTGGGGCAGCACAGAATACTGCTGTGACTGCGCAGCCTGCACACTCTCTTCTCTCTCATAATAGTGAAGATTCTCTTGGCGGTTTTTAGTGTCACTTCAGTCAGTCACACATGGGACAGATGTGATCACTCCTGGAAACCCTATTTTTTCTCAAATATTTTCCCCTAAAATTCCTTGCAAACCAAAGCTTTTCAGGAAATACCTGCTGTCATTCCAGATCCTGGGAACTGTTCTGATTCACTGCTGACAGGATTGGTGGCAATAAACGTTAATGGACAGTTAAGACATAAGCTAACTGTATACAAGCAGTTTATAGCAAATTACCACTATTTCTGTAAATATGTTTTAAACAAGACCATTGTTCTTGAAAAAGTGTGCCTTTAAGGTGGAAGTCTCTGTCCTACCAGCAACTCCCAAATACCCGGCAGCCACTTCCCAAATAATTGACTCAGAGGATTAATATTTCTTATAAATGTTTGGCTGGTAGCTCGGGCTTATTACTCTTACTAGCGCTTACACTTAAATTAACCTATAATTCCTATCTATGTTTAGACATGTGGCTTTTGCTTCTAACACTGTGTCAGGAAGCCCTCTCTTAAAGGAGTAGCGCCTCTGCTCACCTCCAGCAAACAGAGCCTACCAGAGTAAAGACAGTTACCAAGAAGCTGTACTTGACTCTGTTCTTTTATGTGTTTCAAAACCTTCCCCCTCCCTGCCCCCCCAGAGCTGAGGACTGAACCCAGGGCCCTTGTGCTTGCTAGGCAAGTGCTCTACCACTGAGCTAAATCCCCAACCCAAAATTGAATTAGGAAGACTTTTTTTTTAAGGTTTATTGATTTATTATATATACAGTGTTCTGCCTGCATGTGTCCTTGCAGGCCAGAAGAGGGCACCAGATCTAATTGCAAGTGGTTGTGAGCCACCATGTGGGTGCTAGGAATTAAACTCAGGACCTCTGGAAGAGCAGTCAGTGTTCTTAACCACTGAGCCATCTCTCCAGCCCCAAGCTTTATCAGGTTTTATGTGGAAATTCTTGCCAAACATTTGGGCATCATATGTAAATGAAGTTTTCCTGTCACAACTACCCAGTTCAAATACCCAGCAGCTTTTTTTTTTTTTGATTAGACAGAAAGGGGAAAATGCTGTGGGAGGACCCTTCTGTATATTGTGAATGTATGCTGCTCTCATTGGTTGATAATAAAAGCTGTTTTGGCCTACAGCCAGGCAGAATAAGGCTTGGCGGGAAAGCCAAGTGGAGATACAGGAAGAGGAAGGCTGGTGTTGGGGAGTCACCAGATAGATGCAGAAGAAGCAAGATGAAAATGCTGTACTAAGAAAAGGTACCAAGCCATGTGGCTAGACACTGATAAGAATTGTGGTTTTATTTAAGTGTAAGAGCTTATTACTGTAGTTAGTAATAAGCCTGAGCTACTGACCAAACATTTATAATTAATATAAGCCTCTGTGTGGTAATTTGGAAAGCAGCTCCCAGGTATTTGGGACCAGGTAGTCAAGACAGGAAAACTCCATTCACAGTGCCTATGTTAATCACCTTTTAGTTTTGTGAAGAAGGGATGTACCTGGCTCGATATTTGGTCACGCTAGCAAAATGATATGTTACTTTGGTTTAAAGATGTTCTGATGTAAAAATTGGGAAAAAACATATTTGACATATTTGTTTTGCCAAAGGTTAATGCTGGAGGGTGGGGAAAACATGTTTGTTAGTATGGTAAAATATGCTTGCTTTTGAAGTATAAATAAAGATGGTTTGAGTTATTCAGGGCCAGCCACTTGTGTGAAACTCATCTGATGGTCAGATACTACTTCATTTCTTCATGCTGACGCCCCTGCAGTTGGACTACAGCAAATAAGTTTGTGAGTACTAGCCCTACCTTTCCATCCAAGGGAGGTAGAGACCTAAACTTTCCTAATTCCTTCAGGGTCCAGAAGGACTGTTTAAGAAAGCTTTGTTCCTAGGAGCTCATTAATCAAAGTATCACTCTAATTAAATACATGCACAAATAGAATGCATGAGGCAAGCTAATTATGCAATGTCTGCTTAACAAGGACTGCTGGCTTTGCCTCAAAGCCTTTATAAAAGGTTGCGCTCTATTTTGCACAGTCAATACTTTTTGACCTCCCACCCAGATATGTAAAGTATACATGGGCAAATTAGCTATCCTTGTTTAACCTTCTGCCAGAAACAAGACAGCCACCCACTTCCTGCTCACTTCAAAGCTCCCCTTCATTTTTCTCACAATGTGACAGTTCTGCTGCTTGCATTCTTTTACATCACTGACAACCAGCCAAAGACAAATGGTATCATAAAAAATGAATTGCACAGAGTACCTGTAGCACTGGAACGACAGGACAGAGAGACTCGATAAACTTGTTCCAGGTCAGTGCTGTCATCACCAATCGTCCCTGGAGCAGATACAACAGAATGGCCTTGGCAGCAGCATTCACCTGCTCAACAAGACACAGCCATGCTATGAGATGTCCCACTGAGTCCTCTCACAGACCTGTAATGTTTTATAAGATCTGAAAAGGTACAAAACTTATCTTTCTTCAAATGTTTCTCTCATCATATGTCGTCTATATTCTGTATTCTGGTATTAATGAGTTTTCTCCCTTAAGTTTCTGCTATTTTACCCTTAGCAATAAATCTGAAATAACAGCTATTCTGTAGTTCCTTACATCTAAAAGAAAATCATAGTAAAATTGATCTGATTCTGAGATCAAGTGCATTCTGTATTTTGATTTACCCATTTTCTTTAACATTTCTTTTTTTGTAAATAATATCAGAACTTAAGAATATACCAAGTATACATTTCCTTGTACCTTCACATGAAGCTGTCCAATCTTATTAGAGCATTTCTTTGACTTGGTAGAGTAATCCTTTGCACATATTTTTAACATATCATACCTCATTTTTGGGTTCTTGAATACCAAATGCAGAGATTTCATATAGGACTTTTGGATGAAGCAGAAAATGAATTCCACTACAAAGTGAAGATACAGGTTTAGTGACATTATGGACACCTAAACATTCCTGTAAAATAACACAAATTTTTTTAATTAGTGACAATGATTTTTCTAAAAGAATTCTCTGTCTTCTGTTTGTAATTTAGTTCCAATTTTAGTTTTCACATCATAAAATTGTTTTTTAGCTAATACTAGCTGTTCAAGTCTATGTGGATTATGTAATGTTCTGCTAATGAGCAAAGTCTTTATAAATAACCAAACAAACATAACCCCTAAAAGTAAACAGATATAAAAGACATGACAAAACTCTAAAACCTTAACCTGATGTGTTTGATTTGTGACTTGATTTACTGAAGCTTGAGAAAGAAAAACAAAATTCAAATTAAAAAAAAAGAAAAGGAAAGAAAAGATATTGGGGAAGAAATACATGAAGAAGGAAACATAAAATCCTTTCTCAATTATAACAGAAAATATTTTGTTAGAAGCTATGTGAGAGAGAATAGAAGTGACCAGAAATATTAATAGAATGCAAATACAATAGGTGGAAACACATGCAATAATGAGTAACAAACTTAAACTCAATTCCTTTCATACTGGAAATTGCTGTCTTTATAACTACTAACAATTCACAATTCAAAATATATGCATGTGATTTCACATATTTATATGCATATACATTATTAAATACTCTAAACTTTTGAGAGCTGAGGCTTCAGCCTTAATATTTAGGAGCAGCTGTCACTTCCTTAAGATACACACAATTCCCTGAGCTCCAGCTTATTCATCCATAAATATAATAATCCCTTCCACAAGCCTCCTATGCCCATCTCTAGATGATATTACCAAGACTATAGTCTTTAAAACTCATCTCAGACGGGCATAGTGCCATCTGAGTACCATGGAGTAAAGATCCCAGCACTCAGGATTAAAAACTTTGGTTCAGTAAAAAGGAGATTCAACCTAAATATTCACCATTAAGTAAAAGGAAGCAAGCTCCAACTTATAACAGTAAAGATGAATTAAGTAAGTAGATCTCAAATCCTTCAGATAAACTAAACACTTAGCAAAAACATATATAGTATGAAACTATACTTTAGGTGTACAAAATGAACAATAATACACTTTATAAAAACATGCGTCTACAGTAAACATACATTCTAAAAACATGGATGGAAAGACACACATCAACACCAAGAGCATCTACACCGATGGTGCAGAAGGGGAGAGAAAGCCATGTCTGTTTAACTGTAGTCTTTTTATTGATGTGAAAACAGATCAGAAGTAAGAATGGCAACACCCAAACAGACTTACAGGAGTTGTTAGATTTAATAAAGCAGTTCAGTGAGACTAGGAAGCCAAAGGAAATTGAATAGTGCAACCTTCGCAGAGCTGACTAATGAGTACCATCTACTTATGGAATACAGTTCTTAGGCTAACACAAAAGCTCATGAAATTTAATTCTAAAGGCATAGTATGGGAATCCATTCTTAGTTCTCATATTAACAAATTAATTTTAAAAACAAGCAAAATAAAAGCCCCACCTTCACAATCTCCAGACAGCACTGATAAGTCTCCACCTTCACCTGTGGCCAAGGGTGAGCCAGCATATGGAGAAACACCTTCTGACTCTCTCCCTGTAGTAACGGACTGGCCTGTGCAGATTTCCAGCTGGTAAAAAAGAAAAACAGCCAAAACATCTGAGGCCAGGAGGTACCAGGCAAAGGAGTACAAAGCATGATGGGAAAGCTCCCCTCCTACTCCAGTTCCTTAATTAAGGATCTTTTAATTAAGAGTGGATCTTCCCTTAATTAACTACCTCAGCAAGAACTTACCAAGCAAAAAATATTCTCTCTTATGGGACAGAGAAAGAAGCAAAAAGAAAACACCCATAAAAACTCACGCTTGCAGCCAGGCATAGTGACACAAGCCTTCAAGTCCAACACTCAGGGGACAGAGGTAGACACATCACTAAGTTCCAGGTCACCCTGGTCAACACAGAAAGCCCATGGCTAGCCAAGGCTACACAGGCAGACCTTATTCAAAAGGAATAAAATTTGAACAACAAAAAAACAAAAACAAAAACGCACTTCTGGCCTGGAGCCAGTGAGACACTTTAGAGGGTGGAGGCGCTTGTCACACAGACCTGGTGACCTGAGTTCCATCCCCAGATCCCACTGTGGAAGAAGAGAACCAGTTCCCCAAAGCTGTCCTCCTGCCTCCACACATATGTCACAGCATGTGCACCATATTATTGATACACATTAATAAAAATAAAATTAAAACTCAAAGTTAACTGATATTCATCATACTGTGGAATTTATTATAGGAACCTGTTCCAGTATCCTCAAAATAAATTAACCAATACATAATGCTTTCTAAATATCTATAAGTTTTATAAAATTGATAATTTATAAAATTATAATTACAAAGGAATCGTAAACTTGGGGAATTATTTCTGTCTTGACTTTATTTTTTGAGAACGGGTCTCACTATGGAGTGCATGCTGACTTAGAACTCCAAGTAAATCTCCTGCTTCTGTGTCCTGAGCACAGCACCTCTGACTACTTAAACTAATAACTGTTGGAGTAGTTGACAGGGATGGCTACAATGTATACAAATCCAAGAACTACTCATTTTCATTATAGGCATGACACTGTTAAAGTTAACTTTTGAATAAAGCAGTTAACTAGTTAATGCAGCTATGCAAGGTAATTCAATTTAACAGTGAGACCCATAAAACAATTTAAAATAGGAAACCTGTAAGGTCATTTTTATTTACATTATTCCTAAGTCTACATAAACACATTCATGCACACACACAGACACAGACACACACACACACACACACACACACACACACACACACACACGTGGTGGTATTCTAATTGTACAGAAATGTGATTTTGATTGTATGTTAATAAATAAAGTTGCCCGGGGGTCAGAGCTATTAGAGCCATAGCAAGAGTGTGGCGATGGTGGCACACGCCTTTAATCCCATAGATCTCTGTGTGTTCAGGGATACAGCCAGCATTGAAGACATATGCCTTTAAGACCTAGGGGGCTGTACATTCAGACAGTGACGAGGCAGTCACGTGTTTGGGTTTACAACCAATGAGAAGGCAGAACAAAATACTATAAAAAGACGAACAGACAGGATATAGCTCTCTTTCGGGAAGCTGGGACATCGCAGGAGGAAGGGTGAGATTTTAGCTCTGAGCTCTGACCTCTTGGCTTTCTCTTTTACATTGTTTCTGTATTTCTTATTTAATAAGATTATTGGATACATCTACACACACACATACACACACACACACACACACACACACACACACACACACAAACACACACACCGCCCTATACTGTCACATTTTAAAAAAGAAAATATTACATCTTTGAACAAATGCAGATGGTTTCCTTTATTAGGGGGGAATGATGATGATAGGAAAAGCTCCTCAAGGCTTGGTCTGCCAGTTCCAATAATTCTAGGAGATTCTTTTCTCCCTATAACAAAAGAGAAACGGGACAGGAAATATGAAATTCATATGCAATAACATTCTCATAGTTAACTAAGTACCTTCAAGAAATCAAACCATTCAGAGACCCTGTTCATATTTGTTTAACTCCACTTTCTGAAGAATCAATCTACAAATGTCAACCTAGAAGGCAAAGTGTAGGGGAAATTGTAGTGAAATATCACCTGGGACCATTCATTATTTGGGTTTCCTTTACTCATCTGTGACCTCCATTACTAAAATACTGGTATATTTTATCACCTACCACTCCTCTCTACCATCCTAACAAGTTCTGGAAACACAGAAGGCATCTACAGGTGCACTGCCAAAATACTGCAGAATGCCAAATAAATATCCACTTAAAGATGTGGCTGAAAACTTTAAAGAAAGAACTGGGAAGCCAGCAGCATCAAGAAGTGACAAAAGTGAGGCAGGCCAGGGAGCCAGGCCTTCACCCAGCTGCTGAGGAGGCTGAGGCCACACACGAGGCCCTCCAGGACTACAGTATGAGCTCAGGCCAACCTGGTCAATTTACAAAAAACAAACAGAAAAGTTAAATAATAAGAAAAAGGAGCAGGGGCTAGAGGCCTGAGATTCCATCCCCAGTACAGGGGAAGGTGACAGGAGAAGGGATATGGCAAAAGCGAAGGAAAAATATCATAATGAATAAATAAAGGAAAATTATAAACATGAGGGTCAGAGAAACTTCAAAAGGAATAAGAATTGTGTGCAAGACCCATTTGGGTATTCTCAGATGCTACACATACCTCTACTTAAGGCAATGTCATCTCTAGGATCTACTAGTCTTTTAATATAATATTTTATGCTTCAATAGAATTTTTAAATGAGATAAATGGTAATAATTAGTGCTTTAATACTATACCTCAAGACACCTACTATCTTAAAAATAGTAATTCAAGACTATAATTAACAGCAACAAAATTATCAAGTTCTTCATGAAAGCATGTAATAACTGTCATAAAAAATTAAAACAAAATTGTATCTACAAGTATATAAGTATGTATTAACATAGCTATCATAATTCTAATTAAATCCATCATCACTCACTTCCCATATAGTGAAACAGAGCTATGGCTTTCTGAAACTGCTAATTCTATGAATACACACTATTCAGTACACTAAAGTTTCTGTGTTGCTTTTGTACAAACTATATCCTTATTGTAATCAGACTACAGGCCCACTCAACAAAAATGTATCTCACACCTAGCAATTTACTTGTTGTATGCCTATCAGATGGAACAGTGTAGGTCAGATTTTCTAACCACTTTACCAAAAAGACTTAAGAGATATTTACAAAACATTTTACCTCTTTCCCCACATCAGACAGAAAGTTACAGGTACATTCAATTGAATAAACAGCCTCTGCAGTTCGTTTATAAATGCTGTAGTTTTCAGAATCCAGCTGTTCCAAATAAGCTACAACAGTGTCGTGAATCTCTGGATATTCCAAAGAAATAGGCATGTCCAAAGAGACAAGGAGTAACGCTGCTGACATGGGCTCTGGCAAAAACTCACTCGCCTTGATTTAAAAAAAGAAAAAAAAAGTTAAATATTTTCTACAGTGCTTTTTTAGAAACATACTGTAAAATATAATGTTAGTTGAGTCTATCTTCCATATTCTCTACCAAGAATCTATGCATTTTCAAAAGAAAATTGTATTTTCCAATATATCAACATATCATCTACTTCTGTGTTTTATTCAATACAATTTCTCTCTGCCCAAAATGTCTGAAGTCCAAATATGGACTCTTGTCTCAGGCTGGGAGATTGAATACCTTCCTCCTACTGGATCAAATTGTTCTTCCTCTAGGAGCTGCCCTTTGTTTACAACTCTGCTATGAAGCATGAAGCTAAGACACTCCTAAGGACAGAAACATTTTCTCTGACATAAATAAGCATGCAATGCAGGGCTTACTAACTACCCAAGATGCAACACTAATTCAAATCCATCTTGATTTATTTGAGCAAAAATTGACCTGTGCTCTTTTTGAGAGGAAATGCCACACATTTCAAATAGTTCCAGAAAACTTACAGAAGACAGACCTATTGTGTTGTTTTATAAACTAAGATATAATTCATAACCAAAATCAATGGATTTAAAATTATAACTGATTTTCTTTATTTGTTTTTTATTGGTCATTCAGTTCTTTATCAGACCATTAGGTGTTTTAGACAGACACAGTATCACAGCTTCATAGAGTTAAATAAATGCAACCTAAACAAAAGTAACACACCTTAAAAAAATATTCTACAACAGAGAAAGAACAAAAGAAAACAAATACTGCATTGTTACAGGGTTTTACACAATGTTGAATGCTTTCTATATTCTTTTTTTTTTTTTAATGCCGAATGCCATTTATTGAAGGAGGGAGGAGGTCTTAAATACAGGCTTACAGCACAATGGGAGAATCCCAGAGGGTAGAAGTTCACTACCGATGTTTTACAATATTGCATCTAAGCTGTTAATGCCCATTAAGCATTCAGGAGGATGGAACCCAGCAGGGAATTAGTATAGGGAGGATATCAAGGTCAAGGTCAGCAAGCAAGGCAACAGTTACCCAAAACGGAGCCAGGGCCCTACAGGTCCCCCTTTTACTAAAAAATGAGCTTCTGACTAAGGTTGCGTGGGACATCAGCAGGTCACCTTACCCGTCATGGAGACGCCTGCCCAGGCCATACAGGTGTTCTGTCTTAGGTTGGTGAGCACCTCCCAGGTATTACCCATCTCTAGATACTCATTATCATACAGGCTCAATCGTGTGTGAGCTGCAGAGTTAACTGCTGCCAAAGATCTCAAAGTGGCACTGGGCTTGCAATCTGTGTGTTCGACACAGAAAAGACCAACAGAAGTCCTAACTTACCATAGCCAATAGGCTAAAGGCAACTGAGCCATTCCCTTCCTTAATGAGCCTTACTGCAAATTGGAGTCCTTATAAGATGGTATCCCAAAAGTAAATGGAACTTGAGTCTATAAATTTATAATTTTCAAAGCCAATCGAAATGTATATAACTATTAAATTAAATTTATCATGCCCAATAGAATGAAAGATTAACTAACTGTGGTAGCTACTTTTGCTGTCAGGGTCTCCACTGTGCTAGCTGTAGTAAGCAGTTATGAAATGGTAATCCCAGAAACAGTAGCAGCAGTGGCCGCCATTGCTATAACAGCGACAGCGGTAGCAGCAATGTCAAATTCTCTTCTCGAGTGTGTGGACATCCACTGGCATGGATACAACTCCAGTAACACGGACAACCAAGGCCCATTTTTCTTGATCCCAGCACAACTTAATCTGGCAGCTCTGCAAAAGAACAACTAAGAACCATAAAGAAAAAACAGGCAGCTCACAAGGAGCAGAACTAATGGTCTCATAATGGCTACATTCAGGCTCATAAATTTTAAGGTATCTTCAAAGGGGACTAAATGAATTTCAGGAGGCCAATAAATGTTGCACAGAGCCACTCCTGAAAAGTAGGTAATACACCAGCTTGAAGAGGATTGTGAAAATGAAAAGGCTTAGCTGGCATGCTACTGTATAACTGATTTTTAATGATTCTAGTTTTGTGGTAAAATTCTAAGTATTAACTAAAGAAATGAAACGTGGTTAAGTCAAAGTTAAAGAAAAATCATTCAACAAGCTCAGTAGTATGGCTGAAATACTGTCATTTTTACTGGATTTAACCATGATTCATTTCATGGCTGTCCTATTTCAACAATAATCATCAACTGCCTAAAAGTCTAATATTAAGAGGTGGATCAATTTGTTGCCGGGTATTTGATCGTATGTGACAATCTGAGACTGTTAGTAAAATTACCCTTGAATCAGGGGGTGGAGTCAATGACTAGCTGACAGGAATCAGCCACAGAGATTTTGGAGGACCCAGGATACAATACAATAGAGAGGCACAGGAAAGAGTATGGAGGAGCTTAGAAGGATTCACAGGTCTTTTTAATCTGGGAAGCATGGAGAGGGTCAGCTCGCCATGCCTCTGCTGATTTCTTGATCTATCAGGTTTTTACCCCAATATCTGACTCCTGAGTTTTTATTAATAATAGAACAATTTAGATAAATGCTTCATCAATTAAGCAACAAGGCCCTGAAAATAGTTTACAAATAGAAAATGAAGATCAAAAGATGGAATCAAATTTAGTTTAAAATCACTGAAAAGCTTAAATGCATAAGAAAGAAGCTATTAGAAAGTCAAGAGAACGTTCACTGTTTTGTGAGTAACTCTCCTACTGAAAAAGAAAGAGAGAAAAACCACATACCTGCTCACCTACAATTCAGTCAACATCTATTAACTCCCCTCTGTTCCTGTGTATGGTGGGCACTGTACAGATCCTGGGAACACAGCAAACACAAAACAAAATCTCTGCCCTTGTGAAGCCAACATTCCACTGAGGAAGGCAGAGAGTAAATACTACATCCATACAGTGTCAGATGTAGCTAGGAATACTAGTAAAAACTTTTAAACCAGGATGGGAAAGATAGAGAAAAGTGATGTGGAACAGACAAGAAGGGCTACTACTTTGAAGCAGCACAACCTCTCTATAAGGGGACATCAGAGTGTCCTAGTGTGCTTTCTATTGCTGTGATAAACATTATGACCAAATCCAATTTAGAGAAGAAAGGGTTTATCTGGCTTACCAGTTACAAACCATCACCAAAGAAAACCCAGGGAGGAACTCAAGCCAAGAACCTGAAGGCAGGAAGTGAAGCAGAGACCACAGAGAAATACAGCTTACTGGTCTGCTCTCCATGGCTTGCTTAGTTTTCTTTCTATACACCCCAGGACCACCTGTCCAAAGATGGCATGGTCCACTTTGGACCAGGCCCTCCCACAAAAATCATCAATCAAGAAAATGCCCCTCAGACTTCCCACAGGCCAATCTGATGGAGGCAATTCTTCAATTAAGGCTCCATTTTCCCAGATGTGCCTGCACAATATAGGACCTGGACAGTCAGGAAATATAGGTATCTGGGGTAAAGCAGTCACAGCAAAGGGAAAGGTAAGTACACAAGCTCCAAGTAGGCCATTAGAAATAGTACTGAGGGGTGGAGATAGAGAGAGATGAACCAGATCAATTAAGGCTTTGATTTTCCTTAAGGACTTGTTCACAGATGGAAGCCCTTGTGTGGTGGTATTGTGTTCCCCAAAATATTGTGCACCCTAATAAACTTATCTGGGGTCAGAGAAGAGAACAGCCACAATATTAAACATAGAGGATAGGCAGTGGTAGCATACATCTTTAATCCTAGCATTCCAGGGGCAGAAGTCCCTCTGGATCTCTATGAGTTCAAGGCCACATTGGAAACAGCCAGGCATGGTGACACACACCTTTAATTCCAGGAAGTGATGGTAGAAGGCAGAAAGATATATAAGGCGTGAAAACCAGAAACTAGAAGCATTTGGTCTGGTTAAGCTTTCAGGCTTTTGAGCAGCAGTTCAACTGAGATTCATTCTCGATGAGGACTCAGAGGCTTCCAGTCTGAGGAAACAGGATCAGCTAAGGAACTGGCAAGGTGAGGTGGCTGTGGCTTGTTCTGCTTCTCTGATCTTCCAGCATTCACCCCAATACCTGGCTCCAGGTTTGATTTTACTAATAAGACCTTCTAATATTCCTGCTACACCCTTGACAGGACACAAGCAAGTATTGAGACTAGTCTGCAAAGAATATAGGGTAAAACACAAAAGCGAAAATAGAGAAACCAATGAAGAGTTTACTGCAGTAACACAGCTCAAACAGGACACTGGGTTCAACTCAGGTACTTTACACTGGAGAAATGCTACTAAAGGACTGGAACTTTTGCCTAAGAAATTAATAAATGAAAAATGAAGATACTATTTATTGAAATAACAAAGTCCATACGGAGAAAACACTTATGAAGCAAAGAATTAGGTCTGAGGTGAGGAGTTAGAGACACCACTATCTAAGTGAAGGTATCAAAATGAAACATGAGAGATCTATAAGATTTAGATGATATGAACCATATGATATGATGTGTGTATGTCTTTCCTGGAAATATAAACAAGTAAATCACATTTAAAGGCCATATAAAGGAGGATATTTCATGAGGTCAGTCTTCTACATTTGAAAAAATGAGGAAAATAAAGAGGAATAAGTGAAGGATAATTGGTGACTTGGACACACTGTAGTGAAATAATATAACCTAGAGGGTCTAACTCCATAGTTATTACATTTTACTTTAAAAGAGTAATGCCCAATTCTAGTGAGAAAAATAATAGCTGGATATGAATTAAGCATTAAGCAAAGAACACACGACATAGTTATGGTGGTTTGAATGAAAATGGCCCTGTAGACTCATAGGGAGTGGCATTATTAAGTGGTGTCACCTTGGTATAGTAGGTGTGGTCTTGTTGGAGGAAGTGTGCCACTGGGGGCAGGCTTTGAGGTTTTAAATGCTCAAGTCAGGCCCACTGTCATTCTCTCTTCCTCCTGCCTGCTGATCCAAATGTAGAACACTCAGCTCCTTCTCCAGCACCATGTCTACCTGCATGCTGCCATACTTCCTGCCATGATCACAATGGACTAAACCTCTGTATTGTAAGGCCACCCTAATTAAATACTCCCCTTTTTAGGAACTGCCATAGTCACAGTGTCTCTTCACAGCAACAGGAACCCTAAGACAACAGTAGTTGATAAATATTCATTTCCTTCCTTTCCCCTTTTCTCCTCAAAGAGGAATTCTGACCTTTTCACTCTGCATATTTGTATCTGAAATTGTATTACACCAACAATTCAAAACACTGTGCTAAGTTCCTAAATTTAATTCTTGCATGGTATAGCATTAAGAGTCTGTAAGAAAAGGAGACCTCCAGGTTAAGGATTTAGCTCAGTAGTACAGTTCTTGCCTAGCAAGCACAAGGCCCTGTGTCCCCAGCAATAGTGGGTGGGGGGTTTGAAATGCAGCAGCTCAGGCCCTACCCTGATGACTCAGAATATGGAAGATAGAGGTAACAAGATCTAAAGGAGATCTGTTTGCACATTAAACTTCAACGTGTCTGTTTGCACATTAAACTTCAACGTGTACTGCCCTGAATCACTCAGTCAGCAGCATCAATCACAAGACCTGACACGTCACTAAACGGCCAGAGGACTTGGTGTATGAAGTCCTCCTTATTTTTACTTCTGCTTGCAAGCTGAGAATAATATAAGTATATTCCTAGAATACACTTGGATTCTGCATTTTCTGGTTCAAGGCTAGTATTTCCAGCCCTCCCACCACCCTGCCTCCCCCATCATACACACACATATTTACCCAAATGAAATAACCTTCATTTCATTTCCCAATTTAGTTCACACAATATAACCAACATTTTAACCAAATATGAATACTCTTCAAAGTTATTTACAATCAAAGCATAACAATTTCAAAGGAAAAACCTCTGTAAACATGACAAGTTTCAGGCATCAAATTCCCCTCCAGTTGTTGGTGGCTCCTCACAGGCAGAGGGCAGCAAAACTTAATGTTTATACACAATGGAGCTATGAGGAGCAATGGAAGAGGATCTGTTTAGATGCCATTTTAAAGTACTTAATTAAAGAAAATATAACCAAGTACCCAATAAATACATTAATTACAATTTCCTGCAGTGTCTAAAATTGATCTAGTGAAGTTTTAAGTTAAAAACACAAATACTACCAAAAATTACAGATACTGATTTATCTTCAGAAAAACAATGAAAAATATCTATGTTCAACAACAAAAAAATCCAGAAGGACACTGGACATATTATACACACACTATACATACACACACTATCTACACATACCCATGCACAAGCTTGCAGTTCAAGTAATTGATAGGTCTTGTATGGAAACATTAATCTGAGGAGTATAAACAAGTAGATGGTTTTAAAAATCACAAGTAGGGTAGTTCATGAGAATCAAGGTCAGTACTGGGTTCCACATTTTAATGTTTCACAAAGTAAAAATGTATGTTTTAAATGTCAAATTTTATTTTTTCCAAAATGACCTGGCAATTTATTATATGTGTTAATATTACTAGAAAATAGAATTGAGACTATATTCTCCACCAAACTCCAGGAACAAAACTAAAAATGGTTAATAACTAAGGACAATGAAAAGGCACAGTAAGTAGTTCTCTGGTTGCCATGATTCCTCCTATGCATTCTGTGATAATACATTTTTCTGAAAATGTCCTTGACTCCAGAAAAACTTAACTTTCTAGACATTGCCAATATTTACAATGAGATCAGGTAAGACTGTGAACTTAACCTGCTATCCTGCTGTGTACTCGGCCTAAGTTTAACCTGCCTTGAACAAGGAACCACCTCACTATGCCTTGAACAAGGAACCATGCAATTAGCTTGTACAAGCTAAGCTAAATGCATTTGGGGTCTTAAATTCACACTCTTGCATGCTTCTGACCCAGAACAATGTATATGTGTTGTGGTGATCATTCGCTGAAAGCAACCAATAGGTTAGAAGCAACCTTAAAACAAATATTCGCTATAAATATTAAAAGCAATCTGTGAATATAGCTTGATAACAACTGTTTGCAGTGCTGAGTGCTATATGGGGTCAGTTATTTATTCTCTTGTAAAATTCTGTTAAAGATTTCTGTAAAGAACTCTTTTCCTTTCCCATGCTATGTTTCCTGAAGTGTTCAATAAATACAGAGAAAAGCCCTTTGTTAGGGCAGGCATGGCAAACATCAGACACAGATACACACAGACACATCCACAGACACTGACACACACACACACAGACACTGACACACACAAAGGACAGATTATAGACAGGCCAGTAACTGCAAACCACAGACAGGCAGAGGGTGCAGAAAGACGTGGAGAATTCAGATTTAGACTTGTTCTTGGTTAAACTAATCCAAGAGGATCTTGCTTGGTTTTCATTTCCAAATGGGATATTGATGCATACTGGTGCCTTCTGAGGTTATTGTTAATGCATTAACTGACACACTTTCACTCAAGTAGGCCAGCTTTTTTTGTTTTTAATAACTACACTATAAAACACCTGTACATGAATGATGTGCAACATTTTATCATTAACAATCAAATTCAGAGATATAACCTTACATTTAAAAATATAGTCAGGGCCACTGAGACAGCTCAGTATGTAAAGTCACCTGCCACCACACCTGTCCACCGGAGTTCAACCCTTGGGACCAACAGTGTAGAGGAGAGAGCCAGTTCCCACAAGCAGGACTCTGATTTCTATGGCACATGTACCCACAGACACACACACACACAATAAACAACAAGTGTTATTCTATTTTGCAATTAAAATTAACGAGTTGCTTCAACAAGTAGCAAAGGTGGTAAAGCTCCAAAGACAAGAAGTTGAGCAGAACTTCATAGTTCCATCACCTGACCTTCAAAGCAGACAAACTAGTCAGCAGAGAAAAGTCCTTCCTGCAGGAGTTAGCTGAGAGGACAAGTGTGGGTAACACACAGGAAGATCCTGGGGCAGGCTGGTAATGTTCTGTCTAGTCAAGGAGGGGGTCACTAGGCTGAAATGCATTCATCTACATACTTGTCTGATAGAACAAAAACTTACCTAAAAACAAAGCCTTTATAGAATAAGGGTTTTTGACTCCTAAAAAATTTTAATTTTAAATGGTCTAATTAAGCTATCATACTTCATTATTTCAGAAGTAGTGTTTTGCCATAAAAAGAAGAAATACTGACTTAAGGCACTTCCAACATTTTTCAACTTCTCAAAAGTATTTCTTTTTAATAATTTTCCCACATGTAAGATCACAATTATACTTTCATTGTACTATTTTTTCACCTTGTGGAACTGCAAGATTTTTTAATATACCTAAAATAAAAACATGCTTTAGATGCTCATTTTGATCCAGTAATGCAATACAGACTTAATTCAAAATATGAGTAAATGCATGTAGACATATGCTTGACAAAGTGTTACTCCTTACAACATTTAAAAAAAAATTCTAAATTTAATTTCCAAAACAATGTCTTTACAAATTATGGAACATTTTTATTGCATAAAATATTAGTAGCCATTAAAATTTATGAAGTGCCTAATTAAGTGGAAATGTTAGATAAATATTAGATAATAAGGAATCATAAAAGCATAATTTTTATAGATACTCTCAATTTGATAGTAAAGGAAAACCTCAAACTAATATGAAATCGTAAGTAAATTTTTATCCTTCTTTGTATATTAAAATGTTCTCTAAGAGATTATTTTAGATTCCAAATTAAAAGACCAAAGTTTTAAAAAGAAAGGATTAGGTAAAATAGAAAAGTAGATTTTTAAAAAGAACTAAAGACTAGGACAGAAGAAGGCTTAATAACATCAAGGGTAGAAAAGTAGCTCTGCAAAAGAATATGTCAATCACAAAGAACTTTCAAAAGACATACTAAAATGTGAATCCATAGAATTAGCTTAAACCATCAATATAGCTTAGATACTAAAACAAAGAGCCATATATCAAATATTAACCATATGAGTCAAAAATTAGGATTTTTAAGATTTTATTTTTATTTATGTGTGTCTGTGTGCACATGTAAATACACATGCATGTTGGTACCCACAGAGTCCTGTCATAACTTTGGCAGTAAAGTTACAGGTGCTTGTGTGCTTCCCAGCATGGGTCCTGGGAAGTAACTCAAGTCCTCTGCAAAAGCAGTCAGGGGTCTTAAGCCCTGAGCCATCTCTCTAGTCCCTAAACATCAGGATATTTAATACTACCAAATATGCATTTTTTAAAAAATTCTTTTGGTAAACTGACAAAATAAATAATATCAAGTAATTATACTGCTGGTAAAAGGAGGCAAGCGGAAAAGAAAATGTTCAAGATATGTATGTGTTATCAAAAAATAAGTAAATAAATAAATCACAGAAGTTATTAAGCTAGAATATACAACTGAGAGTACAGTATGTATTTAAAAAAAGAACAATATTAAGAAACAAACTTGACCAACTCCTGGATGCTAAAGTGCTGCTTATCTATTCTGAAAAGTCAAGTGAGAGAAAACAGATGGATGACATTAGCATGTGCAACAAGGATGTAATTTCTGAAAGGCTGGAAACTATATTACATGTGCCAAGGAATTCTGGGAATAGGTATAAGTAACAAACTCTACCCAGCTGAACAGAGACAGCAGCTAACCTTGCCAGGAATGACAAGCATCAAGAGCCATGCTGCTCACTTGCAGAGGGGAGAGCATGGGTATATTTGTACTGACAGCCATTCAATTAAAAGGTCTATCAGTTAAATAGATACACATATGTGTGTGTCAGTCTCGCTATATACATGAGGTATTTTTAAGGCTTACTGTATGCTTAGCAAGAGTAAAAATAATAGAGTAAAATGAACTCGAATTGAAGACATGATCACTGCCCTTCATGTGACCCCAAACTTGCTGCTCTTACAGAGGACCAAGGTTCAATTCCTGGCTCCTGCATGGCAGTTCATAACCATCTATAACTCCTACTCCAGGGGATTTGCATATACACATGCAGATAAAACACACACAAAATAAATCTGTTTTATAATAAACTTAGGCAAGTCAAGCATGTAAATAAATATATTAATAATAGCAAGTTTTAGACAAGACTAAGTTCTATGAGACCAATTCTAACTTAACTAGTTCTACATCTAGTTTCTAATATTACTAGCCAAAGACAATGAGTTAAATATTGAATAAATAAATGAAGGAATATACATAGAAGGAATAATATGTATAGTGTAGAAAAATCAAATAAATTTAACATATGCAAAAAGAATTATGAAATTTTAAAAATCTCTATCAAATGATTTGCCAAAACTGTTCAAGGTACTAGTCACTTTCTATGTCTCCCTTAAAATCACTCTATTGTGGGGGTGGAGGAAGCCATGAGTGAATTGGTAAGGAGGGGATGAAGTCCTGAGTGAATGTGTACGTTGTCAGGGGCACAGTCATGTCAAGGACCCCAATGTCTCAGACCCATGGGAATGGCAAAGCCTTCCTCTGGTCCAAGTATGAGCGTTTAGGAAAGACTGACCAGTGTGCAGAAAGTAGCAACCACAGCTTCCTCTTGGATGACTGCAGCCTGAGACTGCTCCCCTACAGACAGATCTCCTGCCCAGACTAGCTGGACCACCGCCTTGTCCAACTGTACACAATAAACCACCTCCTCACGCAGAGTCTCAGGGTGGCTGTTAGTGTTCGTGTCTGTCACAGTGGACAGCCCACTCAATCCCAACTGTCTATCCATGTGTCTGTGTGTCTGTCCTATCTTCATTCCTTGGTCACCCCAATCAGGTTTCCAGGACCAAGTTTGAGAGAAGTGTGGGAAGAGAAAGAGGGAGGGAGGGAGGGAGCAGGGAGGGGGAGAGAGAGAGAAGGAGCGCATGGCTAAGTGCTAGGTGTGACACATGGGACAGGCGGAACCCGGGAAGAGGCAGTTATGCTCATATTTTGAAGTTACATTTTAGTTCTCTGACGGAGATTTTACTGGCGGTATTTTCCTTATGAATTGGCTGTTGGATTATACTCACCTCCTAAACTATCAGGATTCTTTAGGTTTTTAGAGTTCCACAAGTTTGTAGCAAATCACTTTATAGTCGGTCACCTGTGGTGATATTTTATTTGTGCACCCCAATAAAGCTTATCTGGGGATCAGAGGAAAAAGCCAGCCACTATATTATACATAGAGGTCAGGCAGTGGTGGCACATACCTTTAATCCTAGCACTAGGGAGGCAGAAATTTATCCAGAGTTCAAGGCCACACTGGGAACAGAGCCAGGCATGATGGCACACGCCATTAATCCCAGTGCTAGTTAGCCATAGAGGTCTGGAGGTCTGTACAGACAGACAGGAAGTGATAGCACTGGGCAGAAGGAGGAAGTAAGACGGCAGGGCACAGAAAGGATATAGGCGTGAGTATACAGGAAGTAGCTCTCTCTTCTGAGATTTCCTAGCAGGAAGAACATGGCTGGCTTCTTACTGCTTCTCTGATCTTTCGGCTTTCACCCCAATATCTGGTTCTGTGTTTTTTTTTTTATTATTAATGAAACCTTTTAAAATTCATGTTACAGTCACCATTGACCTGCCCACACTGCAATAGTTCCTGGACTTCCAGACAACCTGCCCAGATCTTTGTCTAGGCTTTTTTTTTTCCTCAGGTGTAGAAGTGGTCAGGAGCAGTGGACTCTTGTGTTTGAGCTTGATCTCTGGCAAAAGCAAGCTGCTCTTGCTCCTGAGCTAAAGCAGGACAACTGAACCAGCCTCCCCACCCTAGGCTACGGAGCCCTTGTCTGTGAGGCCAGGATCTGAGGTAGCATATGCCCTCTTGGATGGGAACTCCTTGACAGTAGGGCACTGGCCACTACAGGGCAGGCTGGGCACCACCTCAGGAAACAGCTCTGTCCCTTCCACTCGGTGGACTTGGCCAGCAGCAGCTGCTTGTAGCAGCGATCTTAAAAGCAGCCCTGAAAGAGGACCGCTTCAAGGGAAAGAGCTTCCTGATTTTCAAGCTTTCCTACTTTTTGAGCAGAATAAACACAAATCACCCAGGCCAGAGGCCTCCATGTTTTCTCTCCTTAGCCAGGTTCCAGAGATCACAAAAACTGACATTGAACCACAAGTCAAGCTGCAACAGTAGTATTTAAGAAATAAAAAAGAAGTCAGATGGTGGTGGCCCACATCTTTAATCCCAGCACTCAGGAGGAAGAGCCAGGTGGATCTCACTGAGTTCGAGGGCAACAAGATCCAAGACAGGCACCAAAACTACACAGAGAAACCCTGTCTCGAAAAAACCAAAACTACAAGAAATTAAGGAAGGAAGGAAGGAAGGAAGGAAGGAAGGAAGGAAGGAAGGAAGGAAGGAAGGAAGGAAGGAAGGAAGGAAGGAAGGAAGGAAGGAAGGAAGGAAGGGGGAGTTGTGAGGAGTAGAGGAAGTCTTGAGTGAATGTGTGAGGGGCAGATGACTTTCTGGGTGAATGTGTGAGGGGCAGATGACTTCTTGAGTGAATGTGTATTACTCACATGGGCATAGCCATGTTCTAGGATCCCAATGCCTCAGCCACACTGGGTGTGGCAAAGCCATCCCCAGGTGAAACTCAGAGGGAATCTGCAAAGCCTTCTCTATTGATCAGTGTGCACTATATGCAGAAATTACCAAGCACAGCTTCCTCCTCCAGTATGACTGCAAGCTGAGACTGCTCCTCTACAGAGACTGTGGTGGTCTGAATGGTCCCCATAGGCTCATACATGTTGTATGATATTTTAATATCATACACCACATATATTTAACTGTTTGGCTTCCAGTTGATGGACTGTTTAGGAAGGATTAGAAGGTGTGGTCTTGTGGGAGGAATTGTGTCAATGAGGGTAGGTAGGGTGTGAGGTGTCAAAATGCCATACCATGCCCAGTTCAGTGTCTGTCTCTGTCTCTGTCTCTGTCTCTCTCTCTCTCTTTCTTCCTCTCTCTCTGCCTGCTGCTGGTGGATCTCAGCTACAGCTCTACTGCCATTCCTGCCTGCCTGCCTGCCTGCCCTGCTCCCTGATATAATGGTCATGGACTAACCCTCTGAAACTGTAAGCAAACCCCAAATTAAATGCTTTCTTGTATATGCTGCCTTAGTCATGATGTCTCTTCACAACAATAGAATAGTAACTAAGACAGAGACCTCCTAGCAAGATTAGCTAAATTTACCTCCTTATTTAGCTGTATACAATAAAGCCATCTCCTTGGTTGATATGTATAAAATAAATAAACAGGCTTAGTTTCTGAGTTTCTGCAGGTGGTGGTGTGTCTCCATCAGAGCACACGGCCCACTTGATCCTGGCTTTTCTGTACATGGGTCTGTGTGTTGGTCTTTTTCATTTTCTCGTCAGTTAGGTTCCCAGGGTCAAGCCATGCAGATGTGGTGCTATACCACATATATTTTGAAAATATTCTAAAGCAGAACATCTTCACACCATTAAATAGTCATTTATTTACAATGCTCAATACAAGCATCCAGCCTTATCTCCCTTACCTTTTCAACGGGGAGAAGGATTTGCAACAGTCGAACTGTGAACAGTGTAATGCTGATGAAAGCCATCCTGTGGTGCACAAGCAGAGCCTCAGCTTGCTCCAAGTTAAAGCTGGTTTTACGGTAACATATGGTTTCTCCAAGGGATCCCAATACCTGGAGCAGTTTCTCTTTCTGAAAACATCCAAACAAGATAAAGCTAAACAAAACGCTCAATTTTGCATGTAAATATGATTGAGAACAAATAAAATATTATTGTTAAAATACTAGACCTTCTGCATATGGGAGACAGTTGTGTAGATGGGTCTGTTTTATGGGCCCCTGGCAGTGTAATCAGGATCTATCCCTGGTGCATGAGCTGGCTTTCTGGATCCCATTACCTTGCTCCCCCTTGATGCAGGGAGGAGGGCCTTGGTCCTGCCTCAACTCAATGTACCAGGCTTTGCTGTCCCCTCATGGAAAAATTTACCCTTTTGGAGAGGGGATAGGGTGTGGGTGGGTGGGAAGAAAGCAGGGGGTGGGTGAGCAGGAGGAGGGAGGAGAGGGGGATCTGTGGTTGGTATGTAAAATGGATTAAAAAATTTTTTAATAAAAAAAATACTATCATTAAAAATCCAACACAAAAATGTATGCCACTCAACCAAATGACCATCATCTATGTGATAATAATAAAAACACAACGGAATGACAAATGTGTCGACATTGTAATGAAAAGCTACCAGTGATTGAGTATTGAATGACAAATCCTAACTAATGCCAATAAAAACAATAAAACACAAAAGCTTAGTGGGCTATAAACTCCTCCCTGTTCCCACTGCCTAATGCTCCAAACTGGAGCACATACACATATGGACCTTGCTTCTAATGCATGTCTGAATATGTGCTGAATACAATGGCAAGTATTACGGGGTAGAGGATGTAATTTAACAGCTGGATCCTCAAACTGATCCAAATGTTATTAAATAATAAAACAGAAGCCAACAAACTAAAAAAAACTGTCAAATTATGTCAACTTTCTTCTCAAGTAGCAATGTTGTTTTAAGAGGAAAATATTTTATTATAAATTTCCATGAAACTTACCACTTAGCCAGGACAGTGCACCTTTCACATTAAAAGGTGTATATATAAAGCATAAAGAGTAACTCCCAACATAGTAACATAAAAGCTGGAATGGAAAGCCGCATGCAGACTAAGCACACTGCACACTCATTACAGATCACTTGGGAACTTAGAAGCACGAAGATGAAAAAGGACGACTTGCCAGTGAGCTACGGTGAAGGGACCCAGGGACTGAAGTGAAACAGAAACGAAGAACACAGAAGGAGGCCAGCACGACCTGAGAGGAAGGCACAGCCCGCAGCTCCTCAACCTAACTGCCATGTGTGTAGGAAAAATGCAGACCTGATTTTGTATGCAAGATAGAATGAGGTACTCTGGAAAAAATCTAATTTTGGCAAATGCTTAGCAATAAATTTTCTCTTTTATCAAAAATAATTTTCTCTTATTTACTTCAAATGAATAAAGGTATTCAATTCTAGGGGAAGATTCATTATATTGTGCTTAACAAAACTGAATTACAGAATGTTAGACATGACTGAACTATTTAGAACTATCTTGAAATATGATTATATACCCTTAAGTATTTAATTTCTAAATTGATAACAATATATTGTGGTATTCCTTTAATGACTTAACAACAATATTCTATCTTTACCTTAAATTTGGCCAAAGTAGGAACAAAAAGAAATTTCAGTTTTTTGCTTCCTTTAATATAACACTGAAGAAAATAGCTTTTACCAAGGAGGTATTTATTCTTAAGTAAATTGTGTATAATTTCAAGTACTGATATTTGACCTAGCATTTCTTACCTACCAACTGGTACTTGTATAACAGATTTAATCTTTACAGTAACAAAAAAAAAAAAAAAATCACTGAGTCACCAAAGATCAGCAACCAAAAGTAAAAACTGAATGACTAACTTTCACAGATAAATGTTCTGGCCAAGCACCTTCAAGTTAATTTTAGAAAAAACTGATAATCCATTCCTCACATTTCTAAGAATAAAATCACTTGCTGAAAACCTTCAATATGTGGGGTTGGGGGAGGAATCTCCTTTTTTAAAAAAGTACTATGAAGAAAGTAACTTTAAAGAAAAACGAAGATGAAGAATTATTTTATCAGGACTAGAGGAGTAGTTCAATTGGTTGTATGATTGTTCAGCATGCAGGAAGCTCTAAATTACTGCCTTGGGAAGGTCTCTCATGCTTGCAATCCAAGCATTTGGGAAATGGAAACCAGACGATCAGAAGTTCAGGATCATCTTTTGCTACACAGCGAGTGGGGAGGCTAGCCTAGGATACACGAGACTGTCTCAAAAACAAAACTATTCACAGAAATGGAACCTGTACGCCATTTATCTATCTTTTCAAGGCACATGTATCATAAAAAATAACACCAGAGATATGTGTATGCATGGTGCTGTTATAGTTAGAAGCTTAACCACCTCCAAGGTCTAAGTGCTAAAGGCTTGGTCTCCAGGGTGAAGCCATCAGGAGGGAGAGCCCGGTAAAATATCCTTAAGTCCCCGAGGCTGTCATTTGAAGAGGACCAAAGGAGCCTTAGCATCTTCCCCTTTCTTTCTGCTTTCTGGCCATGGTATGCAAATTAACATCATACAAAGACCACCACTGCTATCACACACACACCTACCTGAACCCAAAGCAACTGGTTCCACTCATTCTTAAACTGTAAGCTCCAAAACTGTAAGTCTAAAAAACCTTTCCCTTGACAAGTTAAATCAAGTATTCATTATAGCATCAGAAAGATAATTAATATACAAGTATTAATTATGTAAATATCTGCATTATATGTATTTTACTTGTGTTCGGACTTCTATTCCAAAGGATTACTAACAGCCCATTTTCTAACAGCCCAAACAGACCTTAATTAAATATAGACAGACATAATCATAGTAACAAAGAAAATTCAGTAACTACAAGTCATCACATGGGCTGCGGATACAGCTAGGTAGAAAGAATATGCCCAGCACATGCAAGGGCCTGGGTTTGATCCCCAACATTTACAGAACACTAAATAATTTATCTTAAAAGCAATATATACTTTCTATGACTAATGAATTATTATAATATTTCCCTAACAGGATAAACAAAAAGAAAGAAAGAAAAATTAAAAGAACAGACATTACTAATTGACATTAACAAAAGAGACAATATCATTCTTTCAAAAAAAATGTTTATCAGATAATTGTAAAATAAAAGATAGACATGACAAATGAATTATGCTACACTGAAATGTCAAAAAAAGTTATAGTTTCTCATTACTAAGGATACATTAAGGGCTGAGGATGTGTTTCAGTGGTAAAATTCTTGTGCAACAGGTCCTGGGTTCAAGGTCTAGCACCAAAAACAACCAAACTTTGGAAGTTTACAGATCTCCTGAATGTTATGCTATAATACAGCATTCCTGGAGCTACTGTGTATTTCTGAGCTTATCTACCAAATGAAATACAGAGAGTGGAGAACAAACATCTGCCCTAGATCGCTTCCTTTTGCTGTGATAAATCAGTGACCAAACCAACTTGGGGGAAGAAGGAGTTTATTTGGCTTACACTCCCATATCACAGTCCATCACCGTGGGAAGTCAACCAGAAACTCAGGCGGGAACCCAGAGACAGGAACTCAAGTACAGACCACAGAAGAACTCTGCCTGCTGTCTTGCTTCCTCTATCTTGTTTGGCTACTTTTCTGATACGGCCCAGGCCCACCTGACGGCACTCCCCCAGTGTGCTAAGCTCTCCTAAATTAATCAGCAGTTAAGAAAATTCCCATAGATACCCACAGGCCAATCTAATGGCAGCAATTCTTCAACTAAGGTCCTCTTTCCAGGTGACTCTAGTTTGTGTCAAGTTGACAAAAACTAACCAGCATAGCATTTGTCCACACATAATGATCAGAGAGATGTAGAGCATACTGTAGAATAACTGGACAATTAAAACTCTGGTAACTTCCAGATAAGTCAGTTGCTTAAACAGCAAAATTTAAAGCCTCTGCTTTGGGTCATAAAATAGCAATAAGGACTAGTCGTTTCTTCCTAAGAAACAACTAAAAAGCTGCACAAAATAAGGAAAAAATTAGTAGACTCTGGGGAGTTAGCAGTACAAAACTGTCATGTCAGAGTAGAGAAAAACAAGAAGAGAAGGCCCTGCAGTGCCTGCAAGGTATGTATGTGTATGATTCCACAGAAAGAAAATCCTAAAGAAATTACCAAAACCAAAACAATGAGAGAGAAAACACAGACAAAGAGGCCCGTGGAGTATGACAGCCACAATGGTTTCAGAAGATGGAGATGATTGATGCGGAATCTGAGATGGTACGACACTACAGGCCAAAGGACTACACACAAGAGCAATGCACAGAAAGAGGTCTGGAAGCCAAGACTGTTCCATTGGTCCATGCTGAGATGGGTGATTTGAGTTACAGATGCAAACTGCATACATGTGGGCCAAATCTAACCACTGAGATTTAACATGAACAAATCACAGGGTGCAGACAGGACAATAAAGATCTGAGCCTCAACCAGTAGAAGTCATCAGAAATCACTGCAGACATCCAATAGGAGCCCTAGGGGGCCACATCTCACCCTGAGTAGAATCCAGACCTATGTAAGGATACTCTAAGACTATAGTTTTTCACTCATGATACTATTGATACCTTCAGCTAAAAACGCATTTCTTATGAAAAGCTGTCTTGGCTTCTAGCTACTAGATACCACTCCAACTATGAGACGTAAAAATGCTTCCAGACACCGCCAAACGTCCACTGGAGGACAAAAGTGCTCCACTTTGAAGCCACTGTTTCAGACCCTTTCTAGCAAACTTTAAATAGGCCTCAATGAGGTGAGCCCGCTCTGCAGATAGCTTAGCCACCGGTTAGGACAAATGCATTAAAATTAAGACACAGTGTAATATCCAGCCAAGTACCGGGAGGCATACCTATAACCTCAGCACTGGGGAGGCTGAAGCAGGAATCTTCAAGATCAAGTTCAAGGCCGACCTGAAATATCTAGCAAGACCATGACTCAAATATAAAAATAAACAGAAAAACAAATAACTTCTATTTTAAAAAATGGTCATCTCTATAAGGCACTGAAAAAGCTAGAACAAAATCTAACATCTGTTCAAAAACATCAAATCAAGGAATATAGAGAACTTCCTCTCAGCTTCCTCAGAGCACCTCACAAAACTGGAGAACTCAGACTGTATCTAATCCTCAAAGACTAACTACACCCCACAGGATGAGGAACAAGGCTCTCAGCACATCCACTCCAACTGGACTCGATGTTCCAGCCAGAGCAATGGGCCCACAAGTAGAAACTAAAGAATATCTAAATTGACTAAACAGAAATGAGACTTTTTATCCATAGATAACACAGTCCTAACACTGTTTATTCACCAACAGTGTGATTCCATAGAAAGAAAATCCTAAAGAAATTACCAAGACTGGAACAATGAGAGAAAAAAAAAAAAAAAAAACTCTCAGAATCAACAAGTTCAACAAAGTCACAAGATAAAAGATCAATACAGAACATTCTATTGTATTTCTAGACACTAGGGCAAATCAAGTACTCTTTTCTTTAAAATTCACTTGCAATGATATCAATGTAAGAAATTTCAGTGAGAGAAATCTGAGTTACACTTTTTGGTAATTTTTTAAATGTATTTTTTTTTTAAGTTTTTTTTTTTTCATTTTATATACCAACCCCAGTTCCCCCTCCTTCCCCTTATTCCACCTCTCCCCACCTCCCCCACTCCCACCCCCCATCCACTCCTCAGAGAGGGTAAGGCCTCCCTTGAGGAGCTAATAGTCCGGCACACTAAGCTGAGGCAGGACCAAGGCCCTTCCTGCTGTTCCATGTCTGAGCATGTCATCCCATCCTAGGAAATGTGTTCCAAAAAGTCATTCCACGCACCAGGATAAGTCCTGGTCCCACTGCCAGGGGCTCCAGAGTTACATTTTTACCTTTTTTGAAAATAAACTGAGCTAATATAATTTTTTCTTAAAATTGTAAGAAAAAAAAGAATTATTTCAAGTAGTAAGATACAATATTTCAACTATATGTCCTAAAGTTTAAATTTACTCTAAGTCAGAAAGAACTGCTGGGAAACACTGAGTTTCTGAATTGTTCCATGATAACAATGTTGCTATTCTCAAACTATCTTACATATGGTAACAATTAAAATTAATTATTTTGCTCTTGTTATGAACTAACACTTTCTATGAGCAAAAGTATAAAAAAAATTAAAATCAGAAAACAGCAATACAACCATTAAATCTTTACATTAGATACTATAGTTCTGCTACAGAAAAGAAAGGATGGTGTTGACACCCATCATACCCAAGTGGCCTCTTATTGTTCTGCACAATTTGTTCCTATTAATGTAAAACAAACCAATGAGGAAAACATTCATTTAGAGATGCATAAAAATGAGCCTATCATGTATTTTGCCAGAAAGTCTATACCCCACAGAAGATGATCTCACCACATCTATAGCAAAGAGGCTGCTATCATCCCAGATTTCAGGTGAAATTGCTTGTCCAATGAGCATCATGTCCTCTGCAAGCAGTTCCAGAACTCTTATGATCATTTCTCTGCTGCCTAGACATAGAAACAGGAGGAAGGCAAGAGAAAAGAAAGTCACTCCATTTTCAGATAATCAGTTGGACCCTCTAGCTAGGCATGCTCCCAAATTCCTATTTCCCCATTTTTGATTTTTTTTAAACTTCTGGCAAGATGAATGAGGACATCACAAACTCACTACAACAAATCAAATGTGCTCACAAGTGGAAAAGTGGATTGAGAGTAGAAATAACTAAAAATACCGTGAAATAGATTTAAGCAGTTTCAAACATGTTACACATTATATACAACAAAATAAGCAAATTTAGGGAATGCATTCTAATCACTTCTGTCCACTACCACAAGCTTTAACTTTGTCATAGATAAGTATTTTAACACATAAGTGTCACACAGAAAGCTAATCCTGTACCACAGAAACTAAAAGAGTAAGTGTCCATCCACACTGTATCATACTCTATAGGAAAACCATCCAATGCTGAGGATGTAGCTAAGTTGCCTGGCTTGCTTGAGGCCCTAGATTCCACTTCCAGCAAGGCCTACAACAGGTATGGTAAGGCATACCTCTGATCCCATTACTCAAGAGGTAAAGGCAAGAAGATCAGAAGTTCAAAGTCATCTTGAGCTATGTAGTATGTTTAAGACCAGGCTGGCGCACCTAAGAATCTGTGTAAAAAAAAAAAAACCACAACTACCCACAAACACTCCAAGAGATGCTATGCTAACTAGACATGGTGGTACACACCTGTGATGCCAGCACTGGGTCACATGACCTGTTCTTGGCCTCATTACCAGACCATCTCAAAAGAACAAAACCAACACTCCTCTAAAAAAAAAACCATTAATCTCCTTTCTTTACTGAGACCAAAAACAAAAACACTTCCAAAATTCTGAGTGAGACAAATTTTCAAATAAGACTATCCTATCCTTTATCTTAAAGGTTAATTCCTAATGAATTATTAGTTAAACAAACTCCTGAATCACAGAGATACACATTCATTTTTTCATTAACAGCTGGAGCAAGCTCTCTCTGCACCTCTTACAATACTGAACAACTACAAATTATGCAATAATTTACTGCAAAAGGGCAAGGGAACATTTAGAAATTTTTATGTGCAAGATATAGCTTTATAATTATCAATCTGACTTTTTACAGCAAATTAAAGAAAGGTTAAATGGAAAACCATTAGGTCTAAAACGGTTCTTCCCACTATCCCAGACAAATAAACAAAGCCACCTGATGATGTCAAAGTTCAGCTCTTCCATCACAGAGCACTGGCAGCACCCACACTCCTGCAAGCCACAGCCCCCACTCTGGCAAGGCAGGCACAGGGCTCTCCAGGGCACAGATGCTTCCCAGACTTACACCTTTGTTCTACTTCCCTCTCCATCACCTCCAAGCAGGAAAAAACAAAACAAAAGAAACCTTAAAACTTTAACTAGTTATACGGGATTTTTTTTTATTTTTTGACGATTAAACTAACAAGGGCAAAACTCGCTTATATTTATATCTTGACAAGTTCATCAACTACTAAATGTGGAGGTTTAGGGGTGAGTGCTTGCCTAGAAAACATAAAAACCTGGTTCAATGTCCGACACTGAGGAACAGACAGACTCCTCACAGAATAAAATCATTACTGCTTCCACTCCTCTGTTTACACTGGAAAATGTAGTGGGTAGCCATTCCAGCTTGGATCTGGAAGTTCCAACCCCCATTGAGACTCTGGCAACTGTCACTCCTACGAGGCGGGGCGAGGGGAAGCACTGGAAACCCGAGAGCTGGATGGGCCAGCGCTCTCTCTGTGAGCACTCTGTGCCTGGACCCTGGACGGTGGAGATTGACTGTGCAGAGCTCCAGAGAACACCACTGGATTGCGATACACCTTCCCCAGACCCCAGCAACCTATCTATTCCTTCATTTGTAAGTCATCCACTAAATAAATCTTCCTTTTAACTACGTGGAGTGGCCTTTATAATTTTCCCCAATATCTGGCGCCCAATGTGGGGCCCAAACCCATGACCCTGAGATTAAGAGTCTCATGCTCTACCGACTGAGCTAGCTGGGCTGGTTCCAATAAAATGAGTCAGTTCTTTGCTTATTACAATATAAAGCATGTTACAGGTATACCACATAATGCCACAGGCCAAGCAGTCATAGAGAGATCCAATCGAACTTTAAAGGATATGCTAAATAAACAGCAACAGGTAACAATGACTCCTAGAAATAGACTACATAGTGCTTTATTAACCTTGAATTTTCTCAATGCTAATGAGAAAGGAACAACAGCTGCAGAGAGACATTGGACGACAGACAAAACTCCTGAGCTAAACCAACCAGTTTATTTCAAGGATGTGCTGACCTCAGAATGGAAACCTGGATATGTTCTACGTTGGGGAAGGGGTTTTGCCTTTGTTTCTGCAGGAGAAGAAAAGCTATGGATACCAACAAAATTAATAAAAATTCGATTTGAACAGGAAAAACCCCTTGATGAAGAGAAGTAAAAGATCATTCACCAATGTGACATCTCTACAAGTTGTAAGAAAAATTTAACAATCAAAGGGTGGGGTAGGGTTCTGTTTTTGTCTTTCCAGGATAATGGAAATACCCATCTTCCAAAACTCATAAGGCCTTGGATATCCAGATATTTATAGCAGAAAGGAAGAATCTATTGGTACCAATCTACACATGGTAAAATCTCACTGTCTAACATCTTTCTCTCTATCAATCTAGAAAAGTTGTGGTTCCAATTCAATTATAGCCAAGCTGGCTTTGGAGATGGAATTGGCTCACTCCTTCTCTAAACCCAAGCATATTGCTAAAAGAAAAGTTTGAGAGATTCTTCAGTCCCGTATCAGAAGAGCCCTCTGGTGTGAGACAGAAGGAAACCAATAAAAAGGAACCATTGTCTTCTAAATTCTAATTCTCTCCATGCTTACTCTTGATTTCTCAGAATCCTTTCTTACATGCTATGTCCTCTTTAAATCCAAACCTCCCATTTTTGATAACAAATAAGTTTTTCCAATAGCAATCTCAGAAGTCTCAAGAAGGAAGATGGGGCCCCAATAACAACAACTCTACCCAATCCAGAATGATGCCATGGTAATCATCATCATGCTACACTTCTTGCCAGAATTTCAGACAATCTTACCCATTACTCTAAAACTTGCTGCAGAACCTACAGTTAGTCTAACTGAGATTTAACTATCTGAGCTTTCTCACAGTACCCAACAGAGATAACATCACCCCCTAAACGGCAGGAAGCAATTCTAAGAAAACGACACCCATTCTCCTTTAAGTTTCATAATTCTCAGGGTTATGGATGACGGTTATAGGGTTGGGGGTGGAAGAAAATATTAACTCAGTATTGTAAAAAAAAAAAGGGGGGGGGGAGAAGAAATGGAACGGATAGGTATAAGATATGATGGTAAATCATTGTATATACTAGTAAACTTAGTAAAATAGCAACGTTAGACAATTTGCACTGTAATTTGTACTGTTATAGATTCTTATATGTTGATACAAATGTAAACTATTTTTATACTCCTGTTTAAGATAATTTGTATATTGATACAAATACAGAACTATATTTGTTATAATGTACATATATTTCTACTCTTATTTGAAACATTTTTATATTGATACAAATGTAAATTTATATCGGTCATACTTTATATATGTTCTACTTCTGTTAAGATATTCGGTATATTGATATATATTTAAGATTATTGTCATATTGCATATCACACTATATATTCCTACCTCTGTTATAAATATCTTGTGCATTGTCACAATTGTGAAGTCATCGTTCTTCACCATACATTTGCTTATAGACTGTTTACCTTATTTACATGAAGCTTTAGTCCTTAGGTTATTTCGGTAGATAAGACTTATAGATTTATAGTCGCCTATGCCTGTCATCTCTATTGTTATGTTAGTTAGGTTATCCAGATTTACAGATACATAGGTCAGATGGGCAGGTAATCTTCAAACACTTCATAGACCTAGAGAATATGGCATTTAAATAACTTAGAATTCTGTTGACGTGAGACACAGTTGCTCCTGGCTGCACCAATTGATCCCGAGAAAATGTTGGGCTTCTAAGACATTTCCATTTGGAAGTTTGTCTTTTTGGCACAAAATGGCCTACTGGGCAAAGAACTGCCCTTGCCTTGATGGCTGACAGTACAAATGCAATGCTGTCCTTTCTGGACAAGCGGGACACAAGGAAAGCAACCACTGTACTCTGCCAAGACAGGGTAAGATGGTCTTTCAGAAATCCTGCTTCTGAAAATGGTCTGTCAGATACTCTAGGCCTGTAGCCAATTTGAATGCACCAACAATGCTGAGAAACATTAGGTGACTGTCCAGGCTGCCAGCTGTCTTGGTCTACTCTTGCAAGATTCCCAAAAGTTGCTTGCATCCATCTACCATTTCTCAGGTTCCATTATGTTCCTTCTCAGGTCTTTGATGGGATTGAAGACTAGCAGTTATAGTTACAACTTAGTATATATAATATCTTAGATAGAACATATTAAGTATTAGATTCAGGTTCTTTAGGATAGGACACCTTTGAATGATCTTTATAACATGCCGTTTACCTATGCTCTATACTTCTCTGGATTTTAGAATGTGTTTCTTGTTTGATATTGTTTGCATTGGTTGTAGTTACATTTTATCTAGGTCATTATCCCTCATTATTTCTGGACAATATTTGATAACCATTCCTTTGTATATAGTCTTGTATTAGTTTAGAATCTTCTTATTTAGACAAAAAGGGGGAGATGTAGTGGGTAGCCATTCCAGCTTGGATCTGGAAGTTCCAACCCCCATTGAGACTCTGGCAACTGTCATGCCTACGAGGCAGGGCGAGGGGAGGCACTGGAAACCCGAGAGCTGGATGGGCCAGCGCTCTCTCTGTGCGCGCTCTGTGCCTGGACCCTGGACGGTGGAGGTTGACTGTGCAGAGCTCCAGAGAACACCGCTGGACTGCGATACACCTTCCCCAGACCCCCGCAACCTATCTATTCCTTCATTTGTAAGTCATCCACTAAATAAATCTTCCTTTTAACTACGTGGAGTGGCCTTTATAATTTTCCCCAATAGGAAAATGTTAAAAAGCTTTTTGTCACGCCTCTGCTGTTGGCCATCTGACATTAGGTCAGCCTGAAAATCACTTTAAACCCTCGTTTCCTCGTGTGACAATGTGAGGACAAAGCACTACCTGCCACTGCTGAAGGAGGAAGTGGGTTGTTGACAATTCAGTGACAGAGCAGGCCGGGACTCAACACAGGCCTCACTAATAAACTCTGGCAGAGATCAGCCACTTTCTCACCGTTGTTACTACTCCTCAGTAAGGCACACGTAGTACATATGAGTAACACGGGACCCAGAATATGTGTGGGTTTCTTTACAGTAATACTTAGTACATATGAGTAACACGGGATCCAGAATATGTGTGGGTTTCTTTACAGTAATACTTAGTACATATGAGTAACACGGGATCCAGAATATGTGTGGGTTTCTTTACAGTAATACTTAGTACATATGAGTAACACGGGACCCAGAATATGTGTGGGTTTCTTTACAGTAATACTTAGTACATATGAGTAACATGGGACCCAGAATATTTGTGCATTTCTTTACAGTAAAATATATTGTTATAAAGGGTAGGAATCCAGTTAAGGGGTTTGGTTACCATTTCCTGGCTTATAAGATATAAATGTGGCTAGAGAGATGGTTCAGTAGTTAGGAGCACTAACTGCTCTTAAAAAAGGACCCAGGAGGGAGACAAGCAGACGCAGGTAGGCCTGTGGCGGCGGCCCGCGGAGGTAGACGGGTCCGGCGGTAGTGGCTGACAGGGACATTTAGGCCCGGCGGCAGCTGGCGGAGACATTCAGGCCCAGCGGTGGCCCACAGAGGTGTACAGGCCCTGCGGCAGAGATAAGCAGACGGAGGTGGACAGGACCGGCGGCGGCGGCCGACAGAGACATTCAGGCCTGGCAGCGGCCCACAGAAGTGAACAGGCCACACGGCAGAGACAGGCGGACGCAGGTCGGTGACTTGCGGAGGTGGAAGGGCCCGGTGGCAGCGGCCGACAGGGACATACAAGCCCAGCGGCAACCAGCAGAGACGTGCAGGCCCCGTGGCGGTTCGCAGAGGTGGATGGGCCCGGCAGCAGTGACAAGCAGAGGTGGGTAGGCCCGCGGCGGCAGCCGGCAGAGACATACAGGCCCATTGGCCACCCGCAGAGGTAGACAGACCCAGCGGCAGCTGACAGGGACATACAGGCCCAGCGGTGGAGACAAGTGGACGCAGGTGGGCCTGTGGCGGGGGGCCACAGGGGTGGACAGGCCCGGGGACGGAGAGGGGCGGACACAGCTTGGAGCGGGGACGCCCCTAGCCCCAACACCTGGGGAAGAGGGTATCTCCGTGGGTCGGAACCAGGGCGAGTCTGGACACTCCGTCTGGGGACAACCCAGGGCCCAACTGCTGATCCTGTGAAACCCAACAACTTGGAGGTGTTGGTGAGACTATCCTGCTCAGCTGAAACCCATCTGGGAGAGGATTCAGATGCCTACAGTTTGAAATCTGAAGAAACAAGATCAGCTGAGGAGTTGACAAATGAACAAAACGTGACCTGGGAACACAGAAGAAGGCACTACCCAGTCACCAAACCAGATCACGAGAATCATAAGTATATAATTCACCAACTGAAATCAGCTGTCCCTGAAGAAACAGCCCAATAGCACCAATTTAACCAAGAACCCCTACTAAACCAAGACTAAAAATTAGAACAAGAGAGGCACTCTCAGACACAGACACCACCTGCACCGCACAGAGGAAAAGATGAGTAGACGCCAGTGCAAAAATACAGGCAACAACATAAAGACCTATATGGCAACATCAGAACCTAGTGATTCTACACCTGCAAGACCTAAACATACCACGACAGAAGAAACAGAAGAGATCAACCCTAAAAATGACTTTAAGAAGATGATAGAGGCCCTTAAAGAAGAAATAAAACATTCCCTCAATGAGGAAATAAAAACTTTCCTTAAAGAGGAAATGAAAAACTACCTTAAAGAGGAAATAAAAACTTTCCTTAAAGAGGAAATGAAAAACTCTCTTAAAGAGGAAATAAAAACTTCCCTTAAAGAGGAAATGAAAAACTCCATTAAAGAGGAAATAAAAAACTCCCTTAAAGAAATGGAAGAAAAAATGAACAAAAAATGGGAAGAAATCAAATCAAGCCAAGAAAAAGCAATTAAACAGATGAAAGAAACATTCCAAGATCTCAAAAATGAATTTGAGACAATAAAGAAAACACATGCTGAGGGAATGCTGGAAATAGAAATCCTGACAAAACGAACAGGAAATACAGAAACAAGCATAACCAACCGATTGCAAGAGATGGAACAGAGAATCTCTGACACTGAAGACACGATAGAGAAAATAGATTCGTCAGTCAAAGAAAACACTAAAGACAAAAAAGTCATAACACAAAACGTCCAGGAAATTTGGGACACCATGAAAAGACCAAACCTAAGAATAATAGGGATAGAAGAAGGAGAAGAATACCAACTCAAAGGCACAGAAAATATATTCAACAAAATTATAGAAGAAAACTTTCCTAACCTAAAGAAAGAAATACATATGAAGATACAAGAAGCTTACAGAACACCGAATAGGCTGGATCCAAAAAAAAAGTCCCCTCGCCACATAATAATCAAAACACTAAACACACAGAACAAAGAAAAAATATTAAGAGCCGCAAAGGAAAAAGACCAAGTAACATATAAAGGTAAACCCATCAGAATAACACCAGACTACTCAATAGAGACTATGAAAGCTAGAAGATCATGGACAAATCTCATGCAGACACTAAGAGACCACGGATGCCAACCCAGACTATTATATCCAGCAAAACTCTTAATCACCATAGGCGGAGTAAACAAAAGATTCCAGGATAAAACCAGATTTAATCAATACCTGTCTACAAACCCAGCCCTACAGAAAGCACTAGAAGGGAAAATTCAACCCAAAGAAGCTAAACACATCCATTAAAAATCAAGCAATAGATAATCCCACACCAACATACACCACAGAAGAAACAAGCTGGTGTAGCTATCCTAATATCTAGAGAAAAAGGATGTTTCAAAAGAGAAGAAGTCTTGTGGCAATGCCTCAGTGGTCCAGGTAACTACCAGAACTCGGAAAAGTTGGTTGAATTTGGGATTGACTGGGAGGCCAAAGATTTAAAAAGCAGAAGATTCTCTCAAGACACTAGTTGTGTGATAATAGTGTGTTTTGTGTGTGTGAATGAGAATTTGTAAATGTTGAATTCTAGGCTTCGACAATCATTGTCAGTGCAGATTAAGCTGCAAGTATTTATGCTTTAAAACTTAAATTATAAAGCTAGTTACGTCTTTCTAACAACTAGTTTTAATGTTTATGAGCATATTTTACCTACATTACCTTTTCAGGATATTGAGAAAGATGCATCACAAGCAAAGGCTGGAGGCTGGGGGCTAGATGGTTTTGAGGAAGAGGTCTTGGTGGACTCTTTCATAGAGCAAAGGGAAGCAATGCCTTCTGGGAAATGAGCTAAGTTTTAATCTAGTCTTTAGGATTAGAAGTCAAAAACAAAAATATTAAGGAAAGGAAAACCTAATTGATCTTTGAAGTGTTGTTATAAGGAATTGAGTGGGACTTTTGAGGCCTTTCTTCCAGAAAACAAGGACTTGGTTGTCAGGCCTATATTAGGCCTAAACCTTGGTGCCATGTAGTTGTACTTAAATCATTTCAATGGAAAGTGTCTTAGTGATTGGAACTTCTAGTGCAGTTTGAAGTTCTTCCATTTGAAAAATGTGATATTTGCATGGGATTGTTTGAATCTTGTTTTCTAGTCCCTATCCATCACCACCCTCATAGTCTGAAGGTAGATTTTTCTCTTGATAAAGGAACAAAAAAAGTGAACATCTTGTTTGTAAATAGGTATCTAGTAACTAGTGGTAAACTTGAAATGGTAGAATTCTTTAAAGCCTAATTCTAGATAGCCTTAAGAAAATATATCTTAATTACTTTTGAACCTGTATTCACCTTGTTTTTTTTCAAATATCTTAAGTTATATTTTCTTTTTCAGAGCTGCTGCTTATTTGGGGCTACTTTTTTTTTTTTAATTGAGGCTTAATTCATAAAAGGGTATATTGTTTTGATGAGACTTTTTTTTAGAGTTACTTTTTAAAGTCATGAGGTCAACAACTTGGACTACTATGCATGTAAGTGCTAATGCAAATTAAAGCCCAAGTTGACCTCCAGCAGCAGTTCATTCTATGTTGACAGTGAGAGAACACTTTGCCTGTTAGGATACTGTTACTCGTGGACTGAAATGCTGAAGAAACCCCTCCCCCTATTTTGTTTTTTTGTAAAAATCAAGGTATATTCTAGGGTTTCCTGGTTGACCTCAACAGATAAACTGAGATGATAGTCTTAGTTCAGAAATGATCTGAATGTAGATTTACAGTCTACGTGTACAGCTGGCTAAGTGAGATCGCTTTCACAGTTCTGCATGTAACCCATCGGCTCCCCATTAGTCACTGAACTCTTAAAACTTGTATTGTGGCATTATTACAATGTTTTGCGCCAATTTTATAAACTTTACAGTACAATATGTGTTCCTTTTCTGAGGCAAACCAAAGGTATATTTCTCAAGGTTCTGCTGCTATCAGCAGTGTTGATGGAGGATTTTTTATACATTTGTAATAGATAGAAATAAACCAGAAAAAAAGAAGAAAAAAAAAAGTGGTGGAGGAAAAGGTGAACACTGCAAGAATACTCAAAAGGGCTGAGAGTTGCAAACGCCAAGATTGGCTTTGCATAGTAAATGGAATAGAACAGCTCTGAACTATAGCTTACTTTTCCTGGTTTGGTCTGACAGAATGATTGAATGCTTTTGTACAAAAATCAGAGCCTTAAAAACAAGGATTTGGTGAGATTGTAAAATGGTGTGCCACTTTGGCAAAACAGTCTGGTGGTTGGTCAAAATGCAAAACATTGTTACTCTGTTACTCAACAATTCTACCCTTAGGAATATAACCTCAAACTACTGAAAATGTGCACCTATGAAACATGTACATGAAGATTTACAGCAGTGTGTTGCTAATAGTAAAAAAGTTAAAACAACTCAAATAGCTATCAAATACTGGAGAGAAATAAAATGTGGCTTATTCATACAATAGAATATTATTAAGACATAAAAATGAATAAGAAACTGACAGATTAAATGACTTTGGTGAACCTTCATAATTTCATTTGTAGATCTTTCCATTTCTAATTTATAAATACATTTGGGGTTATAAATTATAAATGTACTGCCTCCTGTCAACATTGTATACTTCTATTTGATGATTTCTGTGTCAAATATTATATGGAAATGTTTCCAAGTATTTTCTGTATTAACTGTGAATGAATAGAACAAAATAAATTGCCTGAAAAAAAAAAAAAAAAAAAAAAAAAAAAAAGGACCCAGGATTGGTTCCCAGCACCCACATGATGATTCATAACCCTGTTACTCATTCAAGAGGATCTGATGCCCTTTTCTAGTCTCCATGGGCACCAACCACCGACACTCACACACATAAATATAAATAAATCTTTCTTTAAAATGTTAAATAGAGTAACTCAAACAGTGACTAAAGAGCGACAGCAAATTTTTTTTGCTTGTCATAATTATCTTTCTTAACTTTTTTCACATAAATCTTATAGTTAGTGTTCATATTTAAAATACAGAAGAAGCCCATGACAATAAAAACCTATGAATAGAAGAGAATATTCTATTTGAGTATCAGCATGGCACTCACATTTAGTAAAGTAGAAAAAGGGAGGGGCTTATTAATTTCTTAGGGAAAGTAAGTAAAAATAGATACTAAAAACTGTAATAGGAAAGAGAAAGAGCCAGTCAGCTGCAGGAGACACACAAACACAAACTGTAGGAAATGGGATTGCAGACACAGCTAACCTGTTCTCAGCAGAGGAACTGCTGCCTCCAGGATGGAGATGCAGAACTGAGGAAGACTAAGCTGCTGGAACTGCAGCTCCAGGGCATCCTCTGTCTCCAGCTCCGGCAGATCGACGTGTGCCGCATCCAAAGGAGAACGCACAGATATCCTAGAGTTCACATGAGCATGGCTACT
Organism: Peromyscus maniculatus bairdii; assembly: GCF_049852395.1. Lineage (NCBI taxonomy): Eukaryota > Metazoa > Chordata > Mammalia > Rodentia > Cricetidae > Peromyscus > Peromyscus maniculatus. The sequence goes on along the minus strand of NC_134870.1, from coordinate 80,216,504 downwards.
GCTTCCACTGGAAAGCAAACAGAGACAGACCTTGAGTGAGGAAGCAACCCCCCAGCAGACTTGCTGTTACCTGCTGCACGGTAGAACTCACACCACTCACAACCACACTGATCTTGTCAGAATTCTGACAAATTAGACTAAATTCCATACAGACGACACACGAAGGAGTTTGGGATGCAGCTCAGTGACACAGCACTTACCTATCATGTACTAGACTAAGAACTGCAACACCACAAAAGAAAACTTGAACATGAAGCAAAAAATACATTTATTTATACCTTGTTTTTCATATTAATGATTCTGAAATACCAGCATTCCCATAGCAGCAAACATGAGCAGCAATAGCCCACTCACTTCTAAAACAAAACAAGTAGGTTTACAGCAAAGCATTGATGGGAGCCAATCATAAGGATAAAACCAGTTTATAAAGTTGCCAAGGGCTTCTGTGATTTTCAGCTAATGTTCTAAGTAAGCCAATGAGAGCAACTTAAGAATGGCCTCAAAGACAGCACAGGAAATGGGTTACTTTGCTGGTGTATTCAACATCACATGATGATTTTGAAAAGGTTTCTTCATTAAAAAATTCTTAGCCGGGCGGTGGTGGCACATGCCTTTAATCCCAGCACTCGGGAGGCAGAGCCAGGCAGATCTCTGTGAGTTCGAGGTTCTGTTATCCACAACTACAGCTGAATCATTTAGCTATGCTATTAGAACATTTAAAATTGCCCAGATTTTATGCCTATTTCCTTATTTCTTAGCTTCAAGATCCCAAGCATCCCAAAACATGGAAGTAGACCACCCAAGTTTCTCTCAATGTCTGACAGACCCTGTGAGGGAGCTGTACACACACGAAGAACCAAGCAGTAATGCATGCCTTACAGCAGGAAAAAGAAAACCTGCAAGTTATCAGCCAACCACCGCTGAGCACGATGCGCTCTTAGCACACGATGCGCTCTTAGCACACGCAGCCCCAACACTACTCCTTACAAGTGCCACGGTTTCAACCTCTTGAAAATGCAGGCTTTTCTGTATGTCAATAATAACAATGCCTATCCTATTATAGAACTGTCTGAAGGGGACAAAGAGGTCAAGAATGTAAACCTTGTGTTACTAACACCATACTCATGGGCTCCTGAATCTGTGTGAGCTTGTAGGGCAGCAGCAACAACCAAGTCAAGACACAGGCTACCTCACTGAACACTGCTTAGGACTATATGCAAGAAAAGGCTACTGTTACAAGGGAAGGCTACAGTTACAAGGGAAGGCCGCTGTTACAAGGGAAGGCCACTGTTACAAGGGAAGGCTACTGCTGTTACAAGGGAAGGGAAGGCTGCTGTTACAAGGGAAGGCTACTGTTACAAGGGAAGGCTACTGTTACAAGGGAAGGCTGCTGTTACAAGGGAAGGCTACTGTTACAAGGGAAGGCTGCTGTTACCAGGGAAGGCCACTGTTACAAGGGAAGGCTACTGTTACAAGGGAAGGCTACAGTTACAAGGGAAGGCTACTGTTACAAGGGAAGGCCACTGTTACCAGGGAAGACTGCTGTTACCAGGGAAGGCCACTGTTACAAGGGAAGGCCACTGTTACAAGGGAAGGCCACTGTTACCAGGGAAGACTGCTGTTACAAGGGAAGGCCACTGTTACAAGGGAAGGCCACTGTTACCAGGGAAGGCCACTGTTACAAGGGAAGGCTACTGTTACAAGGGAAGGCCACTGTTACCAGGGAAGACTGCTGTTACCAGGGAAGGCCACTGTTACAAGGAAAGGCTGCTGTTACCAGGGAAGGCCACTGTTACAAGGGAAGGCCACTGTTACAAGGGAAGGCCACTGTTACAAGGGAAGGCCACTGTTACCAGGGAAGGCTGCTGTTACAAGGGAAGGCCACTGTTACAAGGGAAGGCTACTGTTACCAGGGAAGGCCACTGTTACAAGGGAAGGCCGCTGTTACAAGGGAAGGCCGCTGTTACAAGGGAAGGCCACTGTTACAAGGGAAGGCCACTGTTACAAGGGAAGGCCGCTGTTACCAGGGAAGGCCACTGTTACAAGGAAAGGCCACTGTTACCAGGGAAGGCCACTGTTACAAGGGAAGGCCACTGTTACCAGGGAAGGCCACTGTTACAAGGGAAGGCCACTGTTACAAGGGAAGGCTACTGCTGTTACAAGGGAAGGCCACTGCTACAAGGGAAGGCTACAGTTACAAGGGAAGGCCACTGTTACCAGGGAAGGCCACTGTTACAAGGGAAGGCTACAGTTACAAGGGAAGGCTACTGCTGTTACAAGGGAAGGCCACTGTTACAAGGGAAGGCCACTGTTACCAGGGAAGGCCACTGTTACCAGGGAAGGCCACTGCTACAAAATTTATGGCCTACTATGAGCTAACAGAAATCCAATGCCATCCCTTCAAGAAAACATATGAAAAATCTGCATTCACACAGAAAAATGATGCCCCTCAAAAGAGTCCCCATTTAAACAATATTTTCTAAACATTCCTTTCCAAATACACAGGATTTTAAATTATGATTAGGCTTACAGAAATGTGTATAAAAATACCATTTAGAAAATATGTCAGGGATGGAGAGACAGATTAGTGAATAAAGACACTTACCATGAAACCTAATGATCTGAGTTAACCCCAAAAACATATGTAAAGGTTAAGAAGAGAATCAAATCCAATGTTGTCCTCTGATCTCCACACATATTGCAGGACATGCTAGCCCCTACCCCAGCAACACACACATACATACTAATTTTTAAATGTATCATTCATTTAAAGCAGTGGTTCTCAACCTTCTTAATGCTGTGACCCCTTTAATACAGTTCCTCATGTTGTGGTGACCCCCCCTCCAACATGAAATTATTTTCATTGCTATTCCATAACTATAATTTTGTTATTGTTATGAATTGTAATGCAAATATTTTTTGAGATAGAAGTTTGTCAGAGGGGTCTTGACCCACAGGTTGAGAACCACTGCTTTAAAGCCATGTTTTGTTTTGTTTTTTAAATAAGTAATATTCTATGTATAACTGATAGAAATAACTTAGTGGAGCAAAACCATTTCTTTTTTTTAAGGAAATAGAAAGGAATAGGTAATACAGATTGGTTGCAGAATAACAAATCAAAGTAAAATGCTGTCAACATGTTTTTGGTAACACACACACAGAGTCAGAGAAAGAATATCAATGTGTTCTGAGTACACAGTTTCAAGGTAACATTTGAAAACCTGCAGATCACGATAACAAAACTATGAAAGACAGCGGTTTAAACAGGCCTACACACAGGGCAATTATTCAAGAGAAGGCAGGAAGGAATGATTCTCTCCTCCTAAAATACAAACAGACACAGGAGCCAGTCACCTGGAAGACACTGCATCCCAGTCCTGACCATCTCCTCGGGGCCTCTGGCCTGTACGCCCAACTACAGAAGGCCGAGGACTGCTGCTTCCTGGAGACGGGTGTGGGGAATGGTAAGTACCTCTTGTTTCATGACAGTAAGACAAAGAAGAATTCTGGGAGATTGTATCTGGAGAAATAAAGAAATATAATTACCCCTTAGTAGAAAAAGGCTTCTGATAATGAGATTATATCCAACAGCTTCCAAAAAAATAACAAGAGATAGAATGATTCTGCAAGGGCAAAATTCAATGAGAAAACTCAGCCTTTCCAGCAATCACTCACAGAGTACATTCCTGACATGACTAAGAAACTCTGGGTAGTGGCAGCAAGACTGTGAAGCAGAACAACACTTGATAACACCTCCCAGCTTTAAGCTCTCAAAGCACCCCTGCCTTGAACCACATGCAAACATTAAACAAAATGAAACATCAATCTAAACATGAGCTAAAGCCATAAACACTAAATAGAAAATCCTCAAGGCAATGGATTCTTAGATATTGAAATCAAAAACAAACAACAAAGTAAAATAGATAAACCAACTTTATCACATTTTAAAATTTTCATGTACCAAAATATATTACAAGAAAGCGTAAAGACAAAAAACAGAGTGGGAAAAATATTTGCAAAGTATATATACCTAGTAAGGGTTTAATATTCTGAACATATTAATAACTCCTAAAACTCATAATAATAATAAAGAAACAACTGAAAAATAGGCAAGGACTTTAACAGCCATTTCTCCAAAGAAGACACACAAATAACAACCAGCACCTGAAAACCACTAGGGAGTCTGTCAGCCACCGCTAGTGTTTGGAGACGCAAACGAAAAGGACAGTGATAAACCACTTAGCACCTATGAAATGTTATGATGAAGAGCAAAAGCAAGCATAAATGAGTAACTACAACGTGCTGAAGCTTTATGCAGTGCTATAGAAATGAATATTATAAAAATAGAAATAAGCTGTGAAGGGCTTATAGACTTTCCAATGTAAAGAAAGACCTAGCATATCATCTTCCATTCCTACACACACAACAGACTCACACACACGCAGGACACCGTTTGCTGACACATGATTCAAGGTAGATACAACACACATGTCCCTCAAAAGATGAATGAATAAACAAAATAGGACACATACATACAATGTAAAATTATTCAGCAATAGGAAGGAATAAAATACTGATATATGTTATAATAAAAACATAGCTTAAAAATATTACAAAGAAAATAAGCCAACACAAAATGACAAATTCTGTATGATCTCACATGTATCTAGAATAGACAAAATTCACAATAAAATTAGAGGTTACCAGGGGGTTTAGAGAAAAAGAAACAGGGAGGTATTACTTAATGCCTCTCTTCAGGGTAACAAAAAATGTCTACAGAGAGCTGTAAAACTGTGAGCATTAAAAACATTTTTTAAAAAAGCCATAATTACATTTTATGTTATAAATGCACATGAGTTGAGCATGGTAGTGCACACCTTTAATCCCAGCACTCAGGAAGCAGAGACAGGGGGATCTCTGTGAGTTCAAGGCCAGCCTGATCTACATAGTGAGTTCCAGGACAGCCAGAGCTACAGAATAAGACACTGCCTCAAAATAAATAAATAAATAAATAAATAAATAAATAAATAAATAAATGTGCATGTATTCACATGTATCTGTAGATAAAACACATGATAGTGAAAGAAGACATGACAGCGTTTCATATCACATATGTATATGTATTTACAAACAGCTATAGATAATAATAAACAGATGACAGGTACACGGATGCATTGATAGATGATAGATTTACAAGGGGGAAAACATTAACGCCTCACACTTCTCACAGTACTTCAGGAAGTATGAATGCTTAGCCCCTTAATCTCTCTCATCTCACCTCACTTCCTTGTACCTGGTTCATGACACCCTGCTCTCACCGGCCATGTTTGCCTTGCTCAAGCACATTATCTTCTTGGTGCCTTAGGCTCGGACTTCCCCTGGAATACTCTCTTGCAACTCTTCAAGAGGAAGACAACTATTTATCTGAAGGAAGTGGCATCCTATCACATCATGTTTTTATTTCTTTAGAGCACTTCTTGTTAGAAACAAACCTGGTTTTCATTATCTTCCTCAGCTTTCTAAACTCAAGACTGTAAGTATTGGGCTGCTCGGTCAGTGCTACCTACCCAGAAGAGACACAGAAGTATATATGAATAGGTAGCTGATCTTCAGTTAATACTAGAACTCTTTCTCTGATAAAGTACGGGGGGTCCAGCTCTCTGGGATCATTCACAGAAAGCCATATCCCATGAATACAGTGAGAGCCCACAGCCTTTAAAACTATAGTAATTACAACGTTAAGTACAAATACTCAAGTAGCAGAGGATAAGTGAAGTTCCCAAGTAAAGAAGACTGTAAAGCAGGGTAACAAATGACTGGAGTTTTGTATTCACCTTTCAAGGCACAATGTATAGACTCACAGAAATAAGGTTGTAGAGGCCATTCCACCTAGGCCAGCCTGTACCCCATCTGTCCTATGAAAAGCCTGTGACTGCCAGCACATCTACAGATGCTACAACTCAAAAAGCATAAACAGGGTTTTGATAAAATACAAATCAGTGTTTTTCAAACAAAACAATTTGTTAACACAATATATACCTTGTATTAAAATTCCCTAAGTCCCACATGAATTGTCACAGTCTGAATCCTAATCCTCAGGACCATAAGGATAGAGAATCTGGAACTAAACAGAAAAGCATCTGCAAATGTCTAAGCAAGAAAATTCACCACAAAGAAGCTTCAGAAAATGGGACTTCTGCTAAGCCATCCTTAAAATGAAAAGCCAGAAGTCTCAGAGGGGAAACATGACAGAAAAGGGAAGGAGATGTGACGTGAGGGCAGCCAGAATACAGGACAGTGCAGCAGTGAAGAACACTTGCTGCTCTTCCTCAGGACCCAGGTTTGGTTCCCAACACCCACATCGGGTGCATCACATGTATCTATAACTCCAGCTTCAAGGGATCCAAATCTCTGGCTTCCTCAGGTACCTGTACTTATGTGCAAATAGCAACACAGAGATATAAAACTACATATTATTAAAAATAATAAAAATTAATCTTTGAAGAATAATTTTAAACCATCTGCAAAGGAATATATATTCATATATAATTTTCTCAGAAAGTTATGAACCATGAATGACTTGACCTCTTATCATTAGAATTCCATTGACCTTTCCTGGCCTGTTTTATGAGCCTGTAAACCCACACAATGCACCTTATAAACTCATCTAGGAAAGAGAAGTTCTTTGGATAAAAATAAGTATACTAATACTAAAACATTTTACTTGATATTTTATTAAGTCCTTTGAGCAATTTATCTTCAAAAGCCACCAACATCACACACATAGCCATTGTTTAGACCCTTAAAGCAAATCTCTGTAAGCTGGCACCAACCTCTGGAGGTGTGCTACTGTCCTTCAGTGTGTCTCTTTCTTTCCTAGTGCCGACACCTAAATCATTTTGAAAGTCTTTCTCATAGTAACTCCAACTTTGCTTTACTTAAAAAAAAAGGGGGGGGGGGCTCATGGTGGTTCTGTTATTTGCCTAGCTACTGTTCAAGAATCCGGTAACAATTTAGGAGTGGGAATTTGTATTGTGAAATGCATACACAGTAAACTTTGAGGTGCAGGGGACAGTTCAAGTGCAGAAGAAGATAAAGAATATCACTATCTGGCGAATAGATAAGCCAAGTACCTTGTTTATTTGAGAAAAGGTTGGGGTCTCTGTAAAAGTTGAGTCTGTTTTTTAAACACGTGCACAGTTGCTGCAAACAGGACACCGACTGTAACGCCACACGATGCTTCCCATCTCCCGCAAAGGCCAGCTTCACCAGACACAAGAGACCCTGAGACGGGAGAGTGAAAACAGTCAGACAGCTTAACTCCAAGGAGCGATGCAGCCAGGCTTGGTGGGCAGGTCCAGGGTTCCAACAACTGTTAGGTAGAGGCAGGAGGATCATCATGGCTTTAAGACAGCAGTCTGATCTGCACAGCAAGTTCCAGGACACATATAACAGGATATGAGTTTTTTGTTTTGTTTTATTTTTTAATTAATGTTTTTAGAACTACATGCAAAAAGAAAGAAGGATGTGGCACTTAAGTTAGGAAAGGTGAACAGTCAAAAAAAAAATTAAGGTTGCAAATTTTGATAAAATAAGAAACTAGGGCCAGAGGGTCAAAACTCTTGCCACACAAGCCTGACACCCTGAGTCTGATGCTTGATGCCCAGGACCCACAGCAAGGTGGAGGCAGAGAATCAACTCTATAAAGCTGTCTTCTGACCTCCACTTGCACACTATGGTATTTGTGTCAACACACACAACAAGAAATTTAAGACTTCAAATTTAAAAAAGAAGATAATCTAAAAATGACAATTTGAAATAGACAAACTTGGTAGAACAACAGACTACTGTCCACTAAAAGAACTGTAACTCTCCAGATAAATTAGAGGGAAAGCAGTTTAAATAACTCAGTACTTCATTTTTTTCAATATATTAATACAAGTTTTCTTCCCAAAGACTATTACTCTGCCATGCAATTTGCTAGTATGTAGTGAGATAAACTGTACTGTTTAAAACCTAAAGCAATTACAGATACTTACCTGAACAATCCTTGGTCTCTGAAGGAAAATCTCAGCAGGAAAGTCTTGCATGATCACGTCCTTCAGAAGCTCACATGTGTTCCAGATCAGGGTGTGGTTACTACTTCTCAGAGAGCTAAGACAACAGAGTTAGACATCAGAAAGAGACCACCTATGCCCGCCCGTGTCAACTAATGGCATGTCTCCAGTACACCTTACGCCTGGCAGCAGCAGCACTTTTCCCGGGCATGCATCCTCCATCTTTCCGTAGTGAACTCTGAGGAGGAACTTCTTTCATATATCTGCACTTTGTGATGTGGTGAATGTTTGCTGGCTTTGATTCTCCACCAGAGCACACTCAGGAACAGGAGCTATATCACATTAACCCCTGAGTGTGAAGACTATCACAGTTCTACCAAATGGGACTGGTGTGGTCAAACACAACTTTCTAGTTAAAAGAAAAAATAACAGCCTGTATAGTGGTAATTTCATGGAATTAGATTATCTAGTCATCTTCCCTGTTCTAGGCATCTTCTTATCTCACACCCCTCAGCTTCTACTTACCTGAAGAGCAGCAACTGTATACAATCCACCTCAAGAACTCAGCTGGAGTCAGTCCACCTCTTCCTTAGGTGCTGACTCACAACTAATAAAGCATCCCCAACCCTTTTTAAGGTGGGTACTACCTCTTCAATATTCTGCCCTAAGAAAATGATTGGAGCATTATCAGAAATCATCTGTATCTTGCCTTAACTCTTTCAAATTTGATTTTTCACCTAAATTCACACCTTATCAAAAGAGGCAAGCAACTCATTTATTGTGACTTCAATGAAATTGTACCAAGTGAATATGGATAATAAAAACACTCTCCAGGACTGGAGAGACAACTCAGTAGTCAAGAGCACGTGCTGCTCCTGCAGAGGACCCACATTCAGTTCCCAGCACCCACATTACTCAGTTCACAACCACCTGTAACTCCAGCTCCAGGGGATTGGATGACCTCTTCTGGACTTCTCTGGCACATGCACTCACACATGCACAAACCCACACTCAGACACATATAATTAAAAATACAAATAAAACTTTCTCAATTTTTAGCTTTTAAGATTGGGTGTCAATATGGTGCCCTGGCTGGCCTCAAACTCACCAAGATCTACCTGTCTATTTCTAAAGAGCACTTGTATTAAAAGTGCTTTCCACTATGATCAGTCCTAAAATAAACCAAACAAAACTCTGCAAACTTTTATATATCAGTCCTCTACTTCTGAAGGTAATTTAAATCAGTACACACTAGAGAAGATCAGTGCAGTTATGTCCAACCTTCTCAAGAGGGGTAAGTTTTTCTCCTAGTGGAGCCCACATTTTAAAATATATTCTACCAAAAAGATTACTTATGTTTAATTTTTCCACTGTTCTTCATGAAGGGCACAGGAAACAGGCAATCAATCTACACAATAAAGATTGCATGTCATGAAAGAGTATATAAGATTCCAACCACAAAGAGAAACTGGGTGAGCCAGATGTATAGTGCATGTTCATCACCACAGCGCAGGAGAGGAGCCAAGTGCAGGGAGGAGTCAGTAGGTACAGGTCATTCTTGATGACAAGCAGTAAGTCTGAGGCCAGCCTCGACTACAGATACCCCACATTGGAAAAAAATGGACAGGTAGATCACTCAAAGATAAAGACGTACAATAATTTTCTGGCTTTCTTTTTTGAAATACTGAAAATTGTACCTCTTTTAAACACTTGTGACCATTTCCAGATGAAAACCAATGGTGCTAACTATCAGATTTTTATGGCTACAAAGAATCAAAAAGACCTGCACTACATCAGAACTGTACCTTTCATTGGAGGAGAGAACATGTCTGTCTGTTGTGGTCAGGGGTAGCCAAGGAAATACAGAAAACTTCAGCCACTTCACAGTCGAGTTTCCTGTTAGAGGAACAACAAACATCAAACATGACAGGGTGCACATAATATCTATAAGCTGTAAGATGAAATTAACCTTTTCCTCCCAAGTTGCTTTTGGTCATGGTTTTATCACAGCAATAGAAAACAAACTAATGTTAAGTCACCACAGAGAATCATCCGGAAGGTCTCTACAACAGAAGTACAAGAGCAGAAACCAGACATAGGACAACCACACACAGAGACCTGGAAGTGAGACTCCTGGAAGAGAACACTAAACACAATGCTCTAATCTTATGTCAACTGGCTGCTACACAAATAGTGATGACAAGTAAGCTAGGCTGACCACGAGTCTCCAAGCAGAATAACTGGATTTGTTGTTACCATTTCATAAGCTGGAGAATGAATAAGACCACCCACGTACCATACACGCCACAAACCTGACAAGAACCTGTGTTCAACAAGCACTAACTTGTGATATTTTGTGTATGCTCTAACAAATAAAGTGTGCCTCAGATCAGAGGGCAAAGACAGCCACTTGTTACCCATAGAGGCCAGGTAGTGGTGGCACACACCTTTGATCCCAGCACTTGGGATCTCATGCCTTTAATCCCAGCACTAGGGAGATAGAGACAGGAAGTGATATGGCTGGGTGGAGAGAGGAATATAAGGTGGGAGGAGACAGGAGCTGAGTGTCCTTCTGGCTGAGGATTTTGTAGAGGTAAGAACTAGTAGCTGGCTGCTCTGCTTTTCTGATTTTTCAGCATTTGCCCCAGTATTTGGCTCCGGGTTTTTATTAAGACCAATTAGAATTCGTGCTACACTAACTCCCAGTGACAGTACCATTACCTGCCTACAGTGGCTCAAATATAGTTACTGAAGCATAAAATCTGACCACACAGACTCAAAATCCTAAGTTAGTACAAAGCAAATGAAACATTAAATTTTGTGCTAGAGTTTTCCAGTTTGACCACAACATATCTTCAAGCAAGGGAGAAGAGTCCATTGGTCTTCTTATTCACCAGTCAAAGCTTCCCTATACATACATACCTACTGGCCCTGGTGGTACTTCCATCTGTTGGAAACTACTTTTGTCTTGGGAGAAATATCCTGTTAGAACTTCGGGTTGCTGTGACAATTCTGAAAAGAAAATATGTTAATTACTATGTTATCAATTCACCTGATAAAATAAAAATTATTCATTTTAAATTATATTATTTTCTCTCAATCTTTTAATAATTATTAAAACAAAACAAACAAAAAAGCAATCTAGTTTGTTCTCTGACTATTGTATCTTCCAAAACAAGAAAAAAATGACTGTTCACATAGATACACACACACACACACACACACACACACACACATACATACACAAATTTTATTACACAAATGAAATGAAGATTTTAAAGAAAATACACAGCAAAGAAATTTAACAAAATTGAATACAGAAAAAGAAAAGTTACCGATTTGATCAGTTTGGTAAGTGGCAGAACACAGTACAGGAACTTCTGAAGGAAGAACAAAAAGTCCATCAAGAATGCCATCAATCTCAGCCTGTATTGCTGGCTCCACATGTGGACGGAGCTTAGATAAGAACTCCACTGCACCAAGGTCAATCAAGTGTTGGACCGCTGGGGGATACTATAGTAAAAGAAAAAGTCTTAAGAATAGTCGTGAACACGGAAATGTTCTAAACTTCATTTTACCACAATCAAAACATAATTATTTTGGTAAATCAAACATTCCGTGTTTTGAAAAACAAATTCTGTACTGCTGTGCTCTAGAGTAAACAACTTCCATGAATCAAACATATTTATACATATTCATCATTGTAGTTTGTCTCCCCAACACACACACACACACACACACACACCACGCTGGTTGGCCCCTGCCTCATAAGCTCTCTTCTACTTCCAAGTCTTTCTTTTACATATAAAGTAAGTACTTTTCTCTACTGACACTTTATCCTATCCTTACTGTAAATCAAGATGCCAAAGTCATTAGAATTCCTCCATGAGGACAATGATTTAAAGGTATAAGAAACTGAACTTATACTGACATTTTGACATTAGTCTTGACAACTAAATTACTCTTTACGGAAGATACAGGAACAGAAACCATTGTTTTTAATTGAATAGCATTATATGCAATGTTAATTAAACTATTTAAATCTTTTTTTAATACTGAAATGTCTAAATTAAACATTAAACATCAGAAAAAGTAAAAAAAAAAAAAAAACAGGCAGCAAATAATCAGAAATAGAAGATACAAGAACTTAGTAGTTCTATTTCAGGGTACAGCACAATGTGAGATTGGGCTATTACAACAAATGACAAACAGTATATATCCAGGTGAATTAAAATTCAACACCTCTGGTTGTCTTCCAAGTTATTTTAACTCTCAAGTATGTCTTTCAATAAATGCTACATTTAATTTTGACCCTGGTTGCTTTATTCCAAAACGTTACCTTAACCAATCTGCTTAACAAGTTCAGAACCTCCTCTTTCATTGGGACGGATGGGAAATTGAACCATTCGAGCAAATGGAGAAAAAGCAACCTTTCCTGAATCAGGTCAGCATAGCAGATCAAATTGTGCTCGATCTTGCACAGGATACTTTTGAGGGCGCGTTCCCTGATCTCCACCAGCTGATGGCCTGTCAGAGAAGTTGGCACAAAGTAATTTTATCTCCCAATTCTGGAGACGACCCACCCATAACTTATTCTAAATGTGCGTGATTTACTCTGGAGACAATCCGGGGGGAGATTAAGTGTTGGGGAGGCCGCAGGTGCGCTAGAAACAGCCAAGGATTACAGAGTTTGAGCAAGGTCGGCGGGCTGTTCTGGGCAAGCAGGGACTAGGAGCGCTGACCGCGTGATCCCATCACCGGAACTTAGCACCACCACGCCCAGACCCGAGGGATGCTCCGACCCTGGGCAACAAAGACAGTTACCAAGCTTCCTGATGAGCCCCGGCAGGACCATCTCTTCGCCACAATCTGCCGCCGGAGAATTAAACTGCCGCGCCACAACCTCCGTCCATAATTAATGTCCCCCGGAAACTGAGACGAATGGAACAGAGGTTCCGCGATGTCTAAGATAGACAGACACCCCTTGAGGTTAGAGCATTAGGTGAAATGTTCCCAATGCTTCTGTCCACATACGGGTACGGTCTCTATAAGTTACTACTGCTCATTCCCTAGACCACAATCTTGGCTCTAAGAAGCCGGAATGAATAAAGGTGTCAAGGGGAGGTAGAATCCTCTTCCGCCAACGTGCATGTCGGGAGTTGTAGTCCTGCAAGAGTTCCAGACACGCCCCATCGCGGCTTAGAACAGAGTTCCGGGTTTCAGGCGCGGGCTCTGAAGCGGGAGACTAGTCCCTGGCAGCAGCCCAAGGCCCTGCTGCTCTCTCCCTCTGAGAGGGATTTGTTCAGACCCTGACAATCTGACTGTATGGCTTCGAGAGGTTGGGTTTTGTTTCCTAAAGTTGCCCTTCCAACTCTCTCCCTGATTATTAAATGACTAAAGCTGTAAAACGGAACTGCAAAGTTCCGCAGCGTCTGGGATACCTCACCTCAGGTATACACAAGGCACAAAAGGGGAAACACAAGAGGAGAGGGAGGGGAGAGGGGGAGGGAGGGAGGGAGGGAGGGAGAGAGAGGGAAGGAGAGGGGGAGAGAGAGAAGGAGAGGGAGGGAGGGAAAGAGGGAGAGAGGGGGGGAGAAAGAGAGGGGAGGGAGGGAGAGAGAGAGAGGGAGGAAGGAGGGGGAGAGAGAGAGAGAGAAAGAGAGAGAGAGAGAGAGAGAGAGAGAGAGAGAGAGAGAGAGAGAGAGAGAGAGAGAGAGAGAGAGAGAGAGAGAGAGAGAGAGGAACTGCGTGGAAAGATTCTATTGAATGCTTTCCAAATTGACTTTTCTAACAGGCACTGTAATCAGTCTCAACGAAAAGAAATTATAAACGATAGCAAGCGCGATGACACAATTAAATTTATGAAATGATTTACATTTTAGAGAGGGTTTTTTTGGGGTTTTTTTTTTGTTTTTGTTTTTTTTTCAGTACTGGTCTGTTCAGTCTCCCATGGAAGGGAGGGAATGTCAATCAAGATAGGTAACCCATCCTTTTTCTTTCTGTCTTTCTCCCCACCCCATCCCCGCCCTTGGCAAAAGAACAAATTTAAAAATTCGAGAAGTACTGATCCAAATTCACACCAAATAGTAAGTAAAATTAAGGAACTAGTCTTATGTTTCTTGCCCCCATTAGAACAGTGCTGTGTGTGTGTGTGTTACAGTGAGATTAAAAAAAGTGAAACGAGTTGAATCTCCGATAAATAGAAAATGTACTAAGCCCAAAAAATAGAAAGAAGAAATTCCTACCACAGAAAACCATACCATCACAAAGAAAAGGATTCAGAGGAAATGTGGCAGATACAAAGAAAATGAGAAATTCATTGAGGTCAGTTTACTGGAGAAGAAGAAAAGGATAGGAAGGTTGCTGCTAGTTTCTGAATATTTTCTATTTGCACTTCCAATATTTCCTCCCAACTTTTCTAGCCCCACACACAGCAGCTGAACAGTACTAATGAAAACACAACATACAACACCTTCTAGCTCCTATGGAAGATTCTTCTGTTCAAATCTCAAATCACAAGTCAAATGGAAATCTCAAGTTAGGCCAAAGATAGCTTCCTTGGTGTTGGTGGTTTAAGTTCCAAGGAGTTGAAAAACAGGGCTGTACATAATCTTAAGTAGCCATAGCCAGGCAACATTTCCAGTGAAAGAAAATGAATGCATTCTTTTCTCATTTCTTCATATGAGTAACCTTGGGAGAATACCCTTCTCAAGCCTCCAACAATTAATTGGAATCCTCATTTATTTATGAAAACAATATATAAAAAGAGCTAACAATAAAGATTCCTAAATAAACGAGGCTCGATCCAACAGATATGCAGAAGTTATTTCTTATCTCTCCGACAAGCTTATGTTCTGTGTCTTTCAAAAAGTTACCCAAATGCCACCCTATATTATTTAAGAATAAAGGTCACAATTATTAATAAAACTGGTCGCTAGGAAGGAAAAACTGTTGACGCCTGAGGTTTCATTCCCCACTTATGAATTATCCAAATCAAGCACCATAACTTCGTGCCATGAATTCACATAATATTTAATTTATAAAAGCAGCATAAAATTCTAGCTTATCCTCCCAACACAAAAATAGAAAGCTGATAAATATTGTATGCCATTTTGAAGTGGCAGGATTGGAACAAAATATAATTACATTTCTAAGAGCAGACCCACATGGATTTGAGTCTTGCTTCCATTATACAGTTAATACAAATGCTTCTTAATTACAGAAACAAATAAATACAACCACAATTAACTGGCTATCCGAACCAGTTCATCAATACAAGTCTTTAGAAAAGAGTACTTTTTTTCAACAAATGAGATAACTAAGTATTCACATGGGAAGGAACGAATGTGTAGTCATACCTTACACTATGTGGATAACTGGCCAGAATGTGCCAAAGAACTAACTTATGGACTGAACTATGAAATTATTAGGAAAAATATCAGCTATAAGTATTTATAATTGTGAACCAAGAATTGTTTTCTTAAATATACCATCAAAATCACAAGTAATGAACAGGACTGATTGGTCCTCAAAAAAAATTGCTTTGTGTTTATGAGGACATTACCATGAAAATGAAAAGAGTCCACAGAACATGAGAAAATAGTCGCAAATCATATATCACATAGAGATCTATTGTCCTGGATTTATTTTTCAAATTCTTATGACACAACAGTAAAATGAACTCAACAAGAATTCAACTTAAAAATGGGATAAAAATCAGAATAGGCCTTTGTGGTGGTATTGTGTTCCCCAAAATATTGTGTACCCTGATCAACTATCTGGGGTCAGAGAACAGAAAAGCCACTAGATACTTAGGATAGGCAGTGGTAGCACACGCCTTTAATCCTAGCATTCCAGAGGCAGAAATCCATCTGTTCAAGGATACAGCCAAGCATGGTGACTCATGCCTTTAATCCCAGAAAGTGATGGCAAAAACAAAAAGATATATAAGGCATAGAGACCAGAAACTAGAAGCATTTGGCTAGTTAAGCTTTTAGGCTTTGAGCAGCACAGTTCAGCTGAGAGGCATCCAGTCTGAGGAAACAGGATCACCTGAGGAATTGGTGAGGTGAGGTTAGCTGTGGCTTGTTCTGTCTCTCTGATCTTCCAGTGTTCACCCCAATACTTGGCTCTGGATTTGTTTTATTAATAGAGACTTTAAGATTCGTGCTACAGGCCTTTTGCCAAGAAGATACATAAATGACCAACAAATGCATAGAAAGGCCCCGGCATGAGTCAAGAAGACAGAATTATACTATAGCTGCATCAAAAACGGAGCGACATAGTATCACTGGTGAGCATTTGGAGAAACTGGAAACCTCAGACATTCCTTTTGGAAATATAAAGTGGTGGAGGATTATGGAAAATAGTCAAAAATGTAAGCCTAGAATTACCATACAGCCTAGCAATTCTACTCCTGAATATATACAAGTGCTCCTTGTCTGTGTTTTTATGTCTTAGACTCCAAAATAATTCTAAATTTCTCATTGTTATGAGAAGCATGATGAAATATCATACTGCCCTGTTCCATCCCACCCAAAATGTGAGGCATCCCCTTGTCTACCAGCACCACACCACGTATTCTGCCTTCCCACTCAGTCCTTAGCTGCCTTGGTTATAAGACAAATTTTTGTGGTATCACTTTGGTCAAGTAACCCTTATGTAATAATAGCCTAACACTATATCACGAAGTCTGTGCCCTTCACCTCATGTCATTTCATCATGCATGTGTGCACTGTATCCATTCACATCATTATAAGAAGGGTAATTGCATTAAGGAAGTATGATGAGAGAGACCACATCCACATAACTTCCTGGAATATATTATTATAATCAATGTTTTATCATTTTTGTTAATTTATTACTATTCCTGGTTTATGAGTTAAAGTTTTTCAGATATTTATAGATATCAAAGCTACAGTAGAGGAAACCCTGGTACAAATAGGAGTCAGTATTGTTTGAAGTTTCATTCAGACTTCCACTGAAGGTCTTCCAATGTGTTGCTCACAGATCATGGAGGGGGGAACAGAGAGGACACTACTACATACCAGAGAGAAAGGAAAACAAAACACTTTTCCAGCATTACTGTTTACTATGGAGACCCACAGAGGCTTCCTAATGAGACCTTACTCACAGTCCAAGAACCTGAGCTTGCTTTACCCAGCAGCACTGCATAATGGGATGATTTGGCCATGGGCATGGTTACCGGGTGTTTGGAAGGGTCTATGCTTGGCTGTACATGTGCTTTGATCTCAAAAGGGGAAGGTCTTTTGCCTAGTCCCTTGGTAGTCTATAAAAAAACCCTTTGGAATAAACCTTGGGGTGACTGGGTGTTGACCCAGGGACCTCCTGAAGCTATCCTGTGTCTCTGTCGTTCTTATCCTCTCTTTCTATCTATTATTTTCTCATTCCTCCCTCCTCCCCCTCAAGAACCCTTCAACAGGTCAGAGCTAGACTCTGACAGACTCCCACAGTTTACAAAACTGAAAACAATATCTATCCATTAAGGAATAGATAAAATATAGATCACCCATCCCATGGGATATTATTCACCTGAAATAATGATTGAAGCAGTTGCTTAACATAGCAAGGATGGGATCTTTACAACGCTATGTTTATGGAAAAGAAAGTCATGAAAGCTTAGCTGTTGTACTTCCACTCAAAGGTATATGGGTCAACTCAGGCTGATGTCCCATACACTAGGTGACTTAAACAAAGAATATTCTCCAAGTTCTGGAAGCTGAGAAGTACCAGAGAAGGCACTGAGAGTGCTTTCAGTGAGAATGTCTTCCTGACTTTCCCTCAGTGTGTGTCCAGAGAGAGAGACCTCTGGTGACTCATTTTAGTGTTACACTTGTGACCTTATTCTACTATAATTAACTCCTCTGTGCCCCTATGTCTAAAGACAGACTTGTTAGGGATTAGGAGTTTAACAAGTGAAGTTGGGGATTATAGACGAACTCATCTCAGTTAGTAACAGTTTTAAATACCTAGAAAAGGCAAACTCAGAGACCTGGAAAAACAAATTGTTGGCTGCTAAGGGGTGGGTAGGCAGGGAGGACAGGGAGTGAGCACACTGCCTCCTTTTTTGGTTGAAGGGAGTATTCAGGAGGTAGGTAATAGATGACTACATGGCAGTGTGGCTGTTGGAGATGCTAGTGGGTCAGAAAAGAGCAATTTTTGACTAGGATGTGGAGGACTTGCAAATCTCTTGCTCTGTTGATGGAAATATAAAATGTTACAGCCATTCTGAAAAACAGTCAAAAGATCTTCAAAAAGACAATCTAGTATCATTAGTTCCTGAATCTAGTATAAGACCACCAGTCCCAACTCCCACGTCTAGGTATGTTTCATCAAAATGAAAGCATATGTAGTAATTATTCGAAAGATCCTGAAGGGGAGAACAAGCAGATGTTCATTAATTTATGAATCTATAAACAATGGATGGGTATGGTGTGGAATAAACCTTCTGTACGTTGTGAATACATGTTGCTCTCATTGGTTAATAAGCTGACAGGCTGGTAGCTGGGCAGGAAGTATAGTTGGGACAGCCAAACACACAGACCTCTGGGAGAAGGGAGGGTGGAGTCAGAAAGATGCCAGCCAGCCACTGAGGAAGCAGTATGTATAGAAAATGAGGTAACAAGCCATGAGCCACGTGGCAAAGCATAACTAGAAATATGGGTTAATTTAAATGTAAAAGTCAACTAGTACCAAGTCTGAGCTATTGACTGAGCATTTACATCTAACATAAGCTCATGTGTTTGTCTGAGAGTGGCAGTGGGACAGGAAAACTTGTGTCTACAGGGGTAGAAAGAATAAATTATACCTATACAGGTATCATAAAATTTTAACAGTTAAAAAGTTCCCAGGTGTGGTGATGCATACCTTTAATCCCAGCACTCAGGAAGAGCCAAGCAGATCTCTGTGAGTTTGAGGCCAGCCTACTCTGTGTAGTGAGTTCCAGGACTGCGAGGGCTACATAGTGACCTGTCTCAAAAAAAAAAGATGGATGAGAAGCTTAGTACTCTAAGATAAGTACTCAGTGAAAACAACATGCTAAGTAAAGAAGCCAGTTATAAAATCCTGTGTATTAGACGGGGAGATGGCTCAGTGGAGAAAGTACTTGTCATGTGAACCTGAGGATCTGAGTTCAAATCTCCCCGCACCCATGTCAAAGTACCCTGGAGTGTACTAGTAACCACAGCACTGGAGGAGTAGAGATGCTGACCCCTGGCTTGCTGGCCGGTCATCCTAGCCAAATCAGTGACTCCAAATTCAGTGAGAGACCCTGTCTTAAAACATGAGGTGGAATGTTACTGGAGAAGACACTCAGCATTGACCTCCAGCCTACAAAGCACACACGCATGCACTCACATACCACCATATATGATTACATGTTGTGAAATGACCAGTCAGGCAAATGAATGGAGATAGAGTATAGATGTTGATTGGATTCTGGGGTCGTTAGGGAAATGAAGTGACACTTGACAAGAGGAGGGGATTTCTTTTGAAATGAAGATGTTCCCAGATTGCCAGTGGTGATGGTAATATATAGTTGTAAACATATTAAATACCATTAAATTATGAACTTCAAGTTTAGGGACTGTCTAGCATATAACTCACCTCTCAAAAAAATTTCACAGAAAGAAATGCAGTGGGGTATTAATATAGAAACAAAGTTTCATTTTGTAAACAACCTACTTTGTATCAACACCAAGACAGAATGTGAAAGAAAATCAATTTTCTGAGAATGTGTGAGACTTAACTTTCACCCTCTAGTGGCAGGGAGATTCAGGCCTTCCAGTGTGATGTGTTAAACAGGTCCGTGTGTTCATGTCACAGCCACTTTCCTAGTTTTCCCCCGTGCCTGCAAATGTGAGACGTTTCTGTCCCATTTCTCTTTCTCCTTCCAGCTGGAGTGACTCTAAGACACACTCTACAGTCATCTCCATTGAAAATGACGTCTGGGTGTGTCTTCTTTACAGACTGAGATCCAATTAGTTAATGATAGAAAGCCCTTGATGGAGAGTGCCATGTAAATTCAAAGTAATATTGATGTCATGTTCAGTCACATAACCTAATCATGACAGTTAGAGTGGACAGATGCATGATTCCAGGTAGAAGGTACTTCCAGAAGGAAGAGAAGCGAAAGAATCATTCTTAGTGGCCCAGCACACAGACAGGGTTTTTCTGTGATCTCCATGGCTTTCATGCTCATAGTATCTTCTGCCCCATTTTCAATAATAACCGGCCTTCACTTGGGCTACACCTGAATGTAGTCTCCGCAGTGAAGATCAGGCCCTGACTCTGACTTTGAGCCTGCTGAGTCTAAGTAAAATTCAATTCTAGTCATTTCTATAAAATGTTCCTTGTTACTGTAGATAATTTTCCATGTTGCCAATGGATTTGAAATTCAGGATTCTCCAATGGTAGTAGGGAGAAGTCTGTTAACTGACTAATCTAAAAATGTAGCTAAGAGTTAATCTTGGTAATTTTTTTAAAAGTGCTGTAAATCTTGTATTAAGTTTCGAAGGCAATCTTGTATGTCACTCAGATAAACTGAAACAGTTATCACAAGTTAACTTTCAAATGACAAAAGAGTCTCTGGGGCTCTCCTCTCCTAGAAGCAATATCCATAATCTAATAATGCTTTTTATTCACAGCAGTTTCAGACACCACATAGGCCTAATAAGTTTGGCCCTCAAAAGGCCTATATCTCTAACTACTTGAAGACTTCCTCCTCCTTTTCTTTTCTTTTTTGGCTAGCTCAAACTCATTATGTAGCTGAGAATGACCTTGAACTCATGATCCTCCTATATACCCCTGCTTAAGAGTGCTAAGATTATAGGTGTGCAGGACTATGCATGCTGAAGACTGAACCCAAGACCTTGTCCATGCTAGGCAAGTACTTTGCCAATTGAGCTATATTTCCAACCCACTTTTCACAGGAAGATGCTCTGTGATAAATGATAAGTTAATATTCTAATTGGATAAACAAATAAGATGCCTATTGATGCTGAAGTAGGTCATTTCTGTTAGGAAGTGAGATTTAAAGTCATTAATCATAAAAGAAATAATCATATTTGAAAAGAGATTTTATAAAGTTGGATTGTTTTGAGCCGGGCGGTGGTGGCACACGCCTTTAATCCCAGCACTCGGGAGGCAGAGGCAGGTGGATCTCTGGGAGTTCGAGGCCAGCCTGGTCTCCAAAGGGAGTTCCAGGAAAGGCACAAAGCTACACAGAGAAACCCCGTCTCGAAAAACCAAAAATAAATAAATAAATAAATAAATAAATAAATAAAAAAAATAAAAAAGTTGGATTGTTTTAATATGTGTGTTCTCTAAATCCAAGCACTAGGGACAGTTGACTTCAAAACTAGTCCTACTGATGGCTTTGTGATTGTCAAGTCTAGACCCATTCTATTCATTTGCATCCTCCAATCTTATCCTTGTATTTGGCTTCACTGAATCTCAACAGCAAACAGTCCACTTCATCATATCTCCATTTCCTCCTTTTGAGATCCAGACTCAGCATCTTTACTTGAACTTCTCAGAGGCATCTTGAGCTCAATCTACTACAACAGTCTTCTTTAATCTGAATATCATGGAGTGGTGCCAGACAAATCCTGGAAGGATGTTCATGCCTCTCCAAAGTACAAATATCTCCAAACACAGCATTGATAAATACTATCACTTTTATCCCTAACATGTCTCTTTTATACAGTTCCTCAATCCTTATCCTCCAGAGCCATGTTAGTCTCAACCTCTAAAACAACAATTTTTTCTTGCTTGGGTTACTTGACCACCTAAATTGTGGACTTACATAAACCCCTTCAGAATGGTTTACCACAAGAAACCAGCACAAGCTTGTGAAGTATAGCTCAGATGTTATTATATCACCCCTCCATGGTCCGCGGGTTAAAATACTCAGTGGCTTCCCACAATTTGGGAATAGAGGCATCACTGAAGATTCTGTTCTAGACAAAGACCATCCCTTTCTCTAAGTCCTCTCATGGTGTTCCCACTGGCTATATCTCACTCATTCCAGTATTATTTGAAGCTCTGACTTTTCCTATATATATATATTTTTTTAATGCATGCCCTTCACACAGTTTTGGTTTTTGCTTGAAATACTCTTTTATCCCAGTTTTGTCATGAATTTCTCCTAACTTGTCCTACCTTCTGAGGTTCTAATGTTGTCTCTACATAAAAGCCTTTTCTCCAGACATGCAGTTAACTCACAACACAATATAATTCTACTTTTGAGATCCATCACACTTCAGCTTTACAATTATTCATAGAGTTTACATTTTTAATTAGTGTGTGTGTGTGTTTGTGTGTTTGTGTGTGTGTGTGTGTGTGTGTGTGTGTGTGTACAGTGCTCCAATGGATGCAAAAGGCAACTTGGAAGAGTTGGTTCTCTTCATCCATTCTTTGGATCCCAGGCATCATACTCAGGTCATCAGGCTTGGCAGTAGGTCCTTTCCCTGCTGGTCCTTCTTGCCAGCTTTTATGTCTCTTCTTACAAAGACTAATCCATCACCAAGGGCTTGATTTTCATGACCTCATAAACTCCCAAGGGCTTACTTTCAAATTGCTATCACATGAGGGTTAGGGCTTTAACATGTGAATTTGGAGTAAGGCACAAGCTAAAATGAAAAAGAGAAAAATTATCTAGACATTTCTCCAAAGATATTATACAAAATAGCAAATAAGCACACAAAAAGATATTATTATATGTGACTAGTCATTAGAAAAATGTATTACAAAACCACAAAAAATATGGAGAAAGAGCTCAATGGGACAGTGCTTGCATGTGTAAGGCCCTGGATTGGTTCCCCAGCACCATAGTGTGTCAGCATTTTACACTCACTAGAAGTCAAGTATCAAAGTAAATACAAAATAACAAGTGTTAGCAATGAAGTAGAGAATTTGGAAGACATGGGTACCTTTAAAGGAAGTGTAAAATGGTATAGCCACTATGGAAAAAAAAAATGGCTATCTCTCAAAAGTATAAAGATATAATTGTCATTTGATTTAGCAATATCATTCTGGGTATATACTCAAAAGAATAAAGGCAATAACTCAAGTGGATAAGTGTAAACCTTTGTTCTCAGCAATATTATTCAAATAGCCTCATGTAGCAGAAATGAAATTGTCCATTGGCAGATGAGTGGGTAAACAAAATGTGGCCTGTATACATAATGAAATATTATCCAGCCTTAAAATTGAATTCTGGCAATGCTACAATGTCAACAAACCTCCACTATATTATGATAAATAGAATTGCCTCTCATAAAATAACAAGTTCTATGGTTCTGACGAGATTGGGAAATAGAAACTGGTGAAGCAATTCAGGACAAAAACCTCAAAAGATTCTTGTCCTTGTCCAGAAACTGAGAATGCCCTTAGTTCTGTCCTGACTTGAAGCCAGGAAGGTCAGAAGGGGCCTCTGGCTCCTATTCTTGATTCTGTGTTCTTCTCTCTGTCTTTACTCTTCCTGGATGAGCCTTACTGCTTGAAAGCCATGTTAGGCTGAGACTGAAATTCAGAGATACCTGGACTCCTCTTGAATGGATCAACTGGACTGAACATCTCCCCATACCTCAATCCAGTTTCTGCTATAAGACCCACAACAACCCCTAGAAAAGCAATTCAGTAGTACCCCATTTTTGGAGAGCCACTCTAGCTACACAGCAACCCTGCCTTCCTTCTTTCTCTTTAACACCCTCCCCACCCCACCTATAACTCTACAATAAAATTCCTCTCTAAACTCAGCCTGCTATTGTCCATGAAATTCACTGCATTCCCCCTTCCCCATTTCAACTCTACTTACAGTATATGAAGTTTTTAGAATAGTAAATTCCTAGAAACAGAAGACAGAATTTGTGCAAGCTAGAAATACAGGGAAGTTAAGGAGGTGTGAGAAGAAAAGGGAGTCTCAAAGCTCAGATTTGGCTTACATTTTAGTGGCTAAAAATCATAAATGTCAGTACAACTGGAAAACAAAAACACATTGCTATGAAGAACACCTATATAGAGACAGTACTTCTTTTCTGAACATTATCTCAAACAAGAGGATTAAAGCAGCTCAAGAGCCATGCATAATACCAGAACATTTATGACACTCAACTTTAACCATCGTCAGAGTGGTCTCATTCATAGACTCGAACAGTGCACCTTACAAAACATCTTACAATTTCATTTTCTTTTCAAAAATATTTTATTTTTATGTGTATGAGTGTTTCACCTGCATGTATGTCTAAGTACCACTTGCATGCTTGGCACCCATAGAGGCCAGAAAAGGGTTTTGGATCACCTAGAACTGGATCTACAGATGGTCGTGAGCTGCCAAGTGGATGGAAGGAATCAAATTCAGGGCCTCTGGAAGAGCAGCCAGTGCTCTTAACCACTGAGCAATTTCATTTTCAAAAGGACATTCTTTAAGATGTAGCTAGAAAGTGATTCAATGGTAAAGAAACAGCCAGGGCTTCCTGTATTAAGGGTGAAGACCTGTTTTACAACCTAAAAAAGACCAGCCTGGAGCTAAAACGTGACTGTTGATGATTGGAGTGGTTAATACTGTTAGTTTGACAGAATCTAAAATTACCCGGGAGACAAGCCTCTGAGAATGCTTGTGCAGAATTGTCTGTATTTGGTTAACTGAGGGCATTCCTGTGGTGGATTACCTAGATTAGAATAGCTTCTGAGCATGCCTGTCAAGGATTACATAATCAGAAGCTATGGGTCTTGTCTTGCTAACGGGTGGCACCACTGGATGGTCTGAGGTCCTAGACTGAACTTGTGAGCTGTGCACAAGCAGTTATCTCTCTCTTCTTCCTGACTGTGAATGCAATGTCACCAGTCACATCTTCAATCCTATCACCGTGACCTCCCTGCCTGGGTGGGTAGAATACACTGCCAAATGACAAGCCAGAGTAAAATCTTGTCCTGCCCACTTCAGTTGCTTTTATCAGGTATTTTATTGCAGCCATAAGACAAATAACTAATACTATTTTGTGTTTATATATTGTGTTTAGACGTTATGTGTTTATACATCCCAGAGTTCCTCCTTTGCAGCAGCACACAGGCTTCCCCTGCTGAGCCTGCTTTCTTTCTCCTGACCTGTCCTTTTGTTTCTAACCCCAATAAAACCACTCTCACATCACCTTCTAAGATTGTTCGTAAACTATTTCATCTATGAAGCCAAGAACCCACAACAGGGACCCTTTATTCACCTGAGTAACAGTTACAGTATTTCTTTTGTAAGACAAAAAAAAAAATTCCAGAAATAGATAGTAGTCATGGTTAGACAACAGTGTGCTTGTACATAATGACACTAAACTATATTGTCATTAACATGCAATGTCAGAATCATAGACAAACACATGATTTTATATAATGTCAGAATTTATTAAACATAAATTCACAAGGTATGGAGCTTTCATTGAAAATGATTTACCAGACATTCCCACTTTTTCCTTGACAACCTTGGTGAAAATGAAAAATAAATTATTATTTATTCCAATAATAATTACTCACTCATTACACGTCACACAGTAAATACATCTATATCTATAAATGTACATATGTAGAATATAGAATTGCAATGAAAGATTTAAGAGGAGAGGAGGTTTGAGGAATTTCAAATAAGCTTGGGAAGACAAAGCTGAAAAGCTGATAGAAAAATAAATAGAATCTCTGTGCGGATGAAATAACAAACCAGATGGGCTTTCTTCAGAGGCACCACATCTGCTGTTGCAGGGTTCAGCTGCATGGTCAGATTGAACTGTAGTGTTGAGTCGGGCTACAGAGGCAAAGGGCAAGAACAGTCCAAATGGGTGGATGAACAAGCAGATGGATGGATTACAGGTCTAGGTGGGTGAACAGGAAGACCAATTGAGTAGGCCATGTCAACATGGGAATCGATGGGAATAGAGCCAAGACAAAGCTCATAAAACAGGAGTTCTCTGCCTCTCAGTCCTTTGACTCACACACCTGATATGCATCCTGGGCAGTCAGATGACAGGAGCCATCACTATGACTATGCTAGGTGTTAACCTTTTTATGGGGTTCAGGGAAAGGAGTTATACACCATTTCAAATGATCTAATATGGCTGATAAGTTCTCAGGCCTGCTTTACTTGATATGATCTTAATAAACTCATGAATCCCTACAGTCCCAGTTTCCCCCAACAAATGTATAGTGTAGCCCCCTTCCAGAAGTAAGTCATTATCTACCAGTCTGTGCTGCATAGGATTTACCAGGCAAAGGGTGTCCTTTATATATTCACCCAGGTGCCCAGTCATCCTCCATCCTCAAAATGGAGTCAAAATCTATTTCTAAAATGAAGTCTGATAGGGCACACCAATGCCTGAAAAACCACAAGTTTATACAATATGGGATAACTTAGGGCAGGACACAGCCTAATCTCAAAATATATACTTAAAATGGTGAAGTTTGTATTATGTCCACTTTAAAGAAATTTTGAAAGCCACAGGAGAAAAACAAGTTTCAAAAGAAAAAAAAATAATAATAATGGCTGGCCACTTCCTACAGTGTCTTATTACAGTTCTGTGATTTGGCCCAAGGTGACCCTTTATGACTAACTAGTGGGAAAGAGAACGTTTGACACTTCACAGAAATGAGGCTTGAGGGAGGCGTAAGTACTGAGGACATTCTCAATCAGGTCAAGAGCCTCAAGAGGAATGTTCAGAATATGAGGCTTCAAAATGAATTTAGAGGCTGTACTTATGACTTTATTCTTTTAACCCAGTAGACTTGGATCTCCAGTGTGTCAGACCCTAACTTGTTTATAGTTTTCATAGATGTTTTCAGATTTGCACTCTTCTAAAGATAAAGTCCAAGGCTTTCAAGAGACTCACAAAGCATTCTATCCACCTGCCAAAAATAAACAAATCTAGTCCACTCTGTTCTTTTTCACAGGAAGAAACTGAGATGTGAAGAAATGCTACTTCCAACCCAAGATCACAGAGTTAGTAACAGTAGGTTCTGCTTCCATTTTGCAAGAAAGTATTTTGAGTTTCAGGTGATTTCCCCAGTGGGATTCCTTCCATTTTTTAAGAGGGCACTGCTGGAACCAGCTGTCCTTGGAACAAAGGAAGGAATTGAAAGCACCCCTGCCTCCACTGGTCCTGCCTTTCAAGAGCACCAGAGGAGCCCTTTAATGAAAAGGGGAGAAAGGTACCTGGAATAGAAACAAAAGAAGAGTACAGTGGAGTGGAGGCACTGGCCTAACTCTGGATGTCCTTGTATCTGAAGGGCTCCCCTGAGATGGTCGCAGGAACTAGATGCATTGTATTCATATCACAGCACAATCTAGATGCTGGGCTGGGCACAGCATGATCTGCCTTAAGAGGATAGAAAGAAGAAAATAGAGAGCGATTCACAGCAGGGCCTTTCCAGAACAAAAGAGAAGGAAGAAATTTTGGCTAAGTACAACAAACAGAAAGACCAACCGGCAGCCTGATAAAACAGGAAGCGGGCCAAGAAATTTAAGCCCTTTCCTTGCTGAGAACTGTGTTTCAGTAATCAGATCCTTTCCCAGGAAAGCAGGTGTTTTGTAGACTGGTTATAATGAACACAACAAGTCAGTAGGTTTGGTAGAAACCTTACAATGCCAAAGCACAGAATAGTTTAATCAAATATGAAGGGGCCACAGTGATTCAGTAAATGAAGGCACACTGCCCAGAAACTTTGCAGGATTCTGCGAAGTCTCAAAACATTTTGCCAAATGATACAATTCTCAAAAGAAGTGTTAGCTAAATTAGTAGATTAGAATTATTCACTAATTAAATTGATCTCCCAGCCGAAAGCACTACTTGGTAGAAAAGAGTCTGTTCCAGATACCCAGGGAGCATTGGCACCAGCCAAATCAGACACAGTTTGAGCTGATCTCCACATTAGCAGTACAGAAAACTGGGTTGTGATTCTGTAGATATGAAACATCCCAGCATCAACTCATCCCCACATACCTAGTTTCCACAGTGGTGGGGGTGGGGAGGACAGACAGCATTCATCTTAAAAGGAATGATAGATAGTTTAAAGCAGTGGTCCTCAAACTGTGGGTCATGCCTTCTTTAGGTGGTTGAACAACATTTTCATGGGGGGCACATATCAGTTATTTACATTATGATTCATAATAGCAGAAAAATTACAGCTATGAAGTAGCAAAAATAAATAATTTTATGGTTGGAGGTCACCACAACATGAGGAATTGTATTAAAGGATTGATGCATTAGGAAGGTTGAGAACCACTGCTCTCTAGAACCAAATTTAAGTGACCATGGCCAGAGAAGACAAATTAAGATTACCCCCAATTCCATGTTCCAGCGTGGAAGCAGTGTCAGTTTTACAGAACAGTCATTATTTAAGGCCATTTTAAAATACACCAGTAGGTACATTAGAGAGGCTATTTCAACTAGATGTGGGGAGCTTTTCTATAGACCTCAGATGCTATCTGATGACATCTGAGTTTTAGGGATGGTGGAAGCGAGTGGCCTGCTAAATTCATAGATTACAAAGTGTTTTGAATTTACTATCCACAGGATGTCAGTTCCAACACAAAGGTGGGCAAGAAATGGCTGTGGGGAATGGAGGCGGTAAAGCTAGCCCAAAATAAGGTAAATAGCCTCTGGACCTGCAACATCCAACCTCTCTTCCTTACTGAGTTCTAATCAGTCGATGAGCCTTTGCAGACACAGCTTCTCCTGTAATTCTAGTTGGTAGTAACTATAAATCCACCACTTTCAGGTACTGTCATGAGCAAACCCAAGAAAATGTGGTTTGTTTTAGCTTGTGTCCATGAAATGAACAGTCATGAGGTTATGGAGGCAGGAGAGAAAGAAAAATTAAGGAGACACGGGTAAAGAAAGACACCCTGAGATCCATTTGCTGCTGGCTAAAAATCAGGAAACATCAATGCAACTAATAAAACCAAGATTGCCAACAGAGATAACACTGATTTTCCCAAAGACATCTCAAACAATGGTGTTCAAAACAGCAAATGAACTATTGTCACAAGCATGCTATGCTAGGTGCATGAATGGACACTTCCATCTTTCCACAATGTCAGAATTTATAGAGTAACAACAAATTCACAAGCTACATATGTCAGTTTCATTGGCTTTAGTTTGCCAACTGTACTGATTTCCTTTGATGGCTGGCTGAGCAAACACAGGCTCTTGTATTCCAATCTTAACTATGAATATTAGCTCTCACTGCACACCACACATCACACAGTTAAAATATTTATATCTGTGTCTATTCATGTTGGCTACAGAACGGCTGCAAAAAGGTTAGAGAGATGACCACAGGGGTCAAGGAGCTCCAAAGAGACCTCACTGGAGGGCACACAGGAGGTTGGTGCAGATGCAGAGTGTTCCAAGTGCTTAGATAAGATGTGAACAAGCCTGGTTGGAGGCACTGGTCACATGGTCAAGCCAAGCCTCAGTATCTGGGTTAAGCTAAGCCTCAGGGACAAGTAGAGCTCCAGAAGCAACATGCATGACTGTGGAGGCCATAGAGGCAAATGGAGAACCAGATCCAGGTGGGCAAATGGGCAGATCCATAGATAGGTGGGAAATCAAGTAGGTCACCTCTACATTAGGGACTAAACTGAGATGAAGCTGGTAGGA
The DNA here is from genome assembly GCF_049852395.1 of Peromyscus maniculatus bairdii. NCBI lineage: Eukaryota > Metazoa > Chordata > Mammalia > Rodentia > Cricetidae > Peromyscus > Peromyscus maniculatus. The sequence goes on along the minus strand of NC_134870.1, from coordinate 80,186,788 downwards.
CATGAAAAATTCTCTGCCTGTCCATCCCTTGGCTCATACACCAAGTGGTAAGATACACCAGGTTGGCAGGGGCCATCACCATTACATCATTTGATGTCCTCTGGATGGGACCAAGTGAGGGTGTTGCAGCTGTGCCTTGGTCTGGTGCATTAAATAAGTTCTCAAGCCTGTTTTTCCTCATATAATTTTAATACACACATGTGGCTCAAATTGTCCCAATTTACTTTGATAAGTTTATAGGATGTCATCCATTTATTTCTAGGAATAGGCTAATCATTTTTTTTCCTCCTCGATGGTACTGCACACAGGTTATTGTCAGGTGGCAGTGTTCATGCCTAACAAGATAGAGTCATTTGCCTCTGCATTTGTATTCTCGATTCGGCCAAATGTTATTTGTAAGATACAGTCTCTCAGAGCAAGGAATATATGAAGAAATTTAGAGTGTAGTGTAAACAGATGGTTTTCTCCCACCTGTCAGTTCCTGAGAAACCACTCAGGAATTAATATTTCTTATAAATGCTCGGCCGATAGCTCAGGCTTATTACTAACTAGCTCTTACACTTAAATTAACCCATATTTCTTATCTATGTTCAGCCACGTGGCTTGGTACCTTTTCTCAGTACAGCATTCTTATCTTGTTTCCTCTGCATCTGGCTGGGGACTCCTCTCCATGCTCTACCTCTTCTCATCATCCTTAGTTTGGTTGCCCCACCTATACTTCCTGCCTGGCTACTGGCCAATCAGCATTTTATTAAACCAATTCAAGTGACAAATATTTATAGTGTACAAGAGGATTATTCCACAGCAGTGTGGCAAAGCTAGATCTCAAAAACTGTGTTTACTTAGGGTCAGAGTGTTTAACCTATCAGCACTTCTCTCTTGTCCCTAAATATAAATAGTGCACATAGATTTCATATACAAAGCAAAATCTTTTTAGATAAGAGAAACAAGTAAACCGACTCATATATTTACTTAATTTTTAAACTTTGCTTAGTGTTTAAACTTTATTGTAAGTTACAGTCTTTGAACAATGTAATTTTTAAAAACCACAATTACACACACACACACACACACACACACACACACACACTTCAATGTAAAAAAAACAAGTGTGACTCTCCTGAGAAACCCATTTCCATGTCTTGAGTGTATAACGTTTTTAAGCTTCTCTCTGTGTGTAAACACTTAAATCTTAAGTGTGTACTATCCCCTATAAATGCTTTATAAATTTACGGACCTTGCTCCACTCTGACTCATCCTGAATTGTTTCAGGGCTTAAGGATCCAGTTCTACTTGATGGGGAGAGGGAATCTTCAGGCCACTGGCAGCAACGCTGGACTGCTACCGCTGACAGCATTAGGTGTAACAGATTGTTCTGACAGGATCTTTATGTGAAAGTCAGAATTGGATGACCTACCCCATGAAAGATAAAAATCATTTCATACAATGTCAGATATGCAGTTTTCTGCCAATATGTTTTGTTTGTATGTGTGCATGTCCATGAAGGTACGTGTACGTACATGAGCTGTGGAGGTCACAGCTGAATGCCAGTTATCTTTCTTCATAGCTCTCCACCTTAGTTTTGAGACAGCACCTCTCACTTGATGTGAAGCTCATCAATCCAAGTACCCTCCTGTCTCCACATCCCCAACCCTGGCATTGTAGCTATTCACTGTACTGTCTAACACCTTACGTGAGTACTGGGGATCCAAACCCAGGTGCTCAAGGTTGATTATACAGCCAGCATTTACTCATGGAACCATCTTCCCAGATATATTTCTTCTGCTGATATATTTAAGCAATTACATACAGTTTAGCTATATCTATAGTAATATATAACATGAATTAATTTCACTGGGAATTAAAAAAAAAACTAAAGATTTATATGGAAGAAAATATAAGTAGCATTATATACATGGATATTGCATGAGCTGCTTAGCACCAGAAACAGCAAGATTCTTCTGAGGTCAACACATCAAAGCTGATCTCAGTACAACAGCTTTACTTCTACTTTCATAAAACAGACATACACTGAACTATCAATGAGATACAACACAATCTCATCTGACCATTTCAGATATTTTTTAAATTTACATTTATATGTGAGTGTGTACTTGTGTGTGTGTGTGTGTGTCTGTGTGTGTGTGTGTCTGTGTCTGTGTGGCATGCACTTATCATGCCAGCACATGTGTGGAAGTGAAAGGGCAACATGTAGGAAATGGTTCTCTTCCACCATGAAGATTCAAGGAGAAGAGATTGAACTGAGGTCATCAGATTTGGCAACAAGTGCCTGTACACTGTGATTATTTTAATGACCAAATAAAGCAAAGTCATTGAACTTTTGTAAGTAATATCGTTGGACTTCTATGGTGATATTGTGTCTCCCAATATATTGTGCACCCTAATAAACTTATCTGGGGTCAGAACAGAACAGCCACTAGATAGACATAGAGCCAGAAAATGGTGGCACACACACCTTTAATCCTGTCACTTGGAAGGCAGAGATCTATCCAGAGCTCTGTGATTTCAAGGCCACACTGGAAACAGAGCCAGGCATGGTGGCACACACCTTTAATCCCAGGAAGTGATGGCAGGAAGCAGAAAAGCATATAAGGCATGAGGACCAGGAACTAGAGGGTTTTAAGCTTTTAGGCTTTTAGCAGCAGTTCAGCTGAGATCCATTCAGATGAGGACTCAGAGGCATCCAGATTGAGGAAACAGGATCAGCTGAGCAGTTGGTGAGACAAGGTTAGCTGTGGCTTGTTCTGTTTCTCTGATCTTTCAGAATTCACCCCAATACCTGGCCCCCAGGTTTTTTTTAATTAAGAAGACTGTGTAGGAATTTGTCTACATTGACTTTTCACTCTCATTGACATTAAAATAATCATTGTCATGAAAAGTGTTAGAAATTTTTTTAAAGGTAGGAAAATAGAAAATCCTTTTGACTTCTTTTCTGTGTTTATTCATTTCTAATTGTCCTGGTTTCATAATGCAGTAGTATCCCTATTTTTACATCAAAACTATGTTATTATAGTTCACTTCAGTAATAAATTTCAACATTATGCTACATGTCCTATAGAATTATTTTAAGAGTTGCATAGTAATCTGAGTTATTATTTATTATGGTAAAAACTAAAACATTTGAGAATAAAACTTTGTTGCTTGGATTCTAACTGCTCCCTCAGGGGAGGGGTGAAAAGGCGTGATGTCAACAACTCAGACACCGGGAGTCTGTTGAAAACAAATAATGAACTCATATTCAATAACAGGGAAGGCCTTATATACCCTCCTCCCAGTGTCCAGTCTGTGTGGTCACCCCTCATTGGCTGGGCACGATCAGGAACTCCAACAGCAACTGTTACTAGGCCCTCCGCCAGACTCCAGGTTGGCTCTTAAGGAGTACATTATGTTCATGCCTCGGCTACTGGTCTGAGCCAATTTCCTCGACCCTATGGGCCTGTCCCACTATAAAACTTAACAAAATAACTCTAAAAGTTAAATATTTGGAAGTATAAAGTTTCACTGCAAGAAATTTGAAAGACCTAAATGGCATCTTGCTATTTTGTGTCATAGATTGGAAAACTTTATATAATTAAGATAGGAATACTCCCAAATTCATCTGCATATTCAAAGTAATATCTACAAAATTACAGCAACCCTTTCTTCAGAAAAAGATGAAAATGATCTTAGAGTTTATATGAAATGTCAGAGAATCATACCAGCCCAAATATTATTTGAAAAGGAATAAATTTGGATGATTCATACTTTACAATTTCACAATCTACTATTAAGTGATAATAATCAGGAAAATATGGTGCTGCCATATGAAAGTAACCAGTTCAGATTAATGGGATAGTAGGAAGAATCTGAGACTCACATTAGGATAGAGAAAAATGTGGATCCAGCCAATTTTGAGAGAACTTTCCCATGACCTCTCTCTTTATTAAATATGTTTTGTTCATTGTTTGATTTGGTGTTTTGAGATAGGGTCTCTGGATGCAGCTAAAGCTGGAGTTTATGCTTAAGTTTACAGCAGTCCTCCTGACTCATCCTCTTGCATGCTGAGATCACAGCTGTATGCTGCCAAGCCTGGCCAATTACAGCCATATAGCACTCTAAGCAAATATGATTATTTTTAAAGTTCTAGCTCTACTATTTGAGTGACTCATAATTGAGCCATTTTGATCCTTTTCCTTCTATTATGACTGTTATGGTTGAGGATAGAACTCCATGAGTTATTTTTAGAGAAAACTTAATATGAAGGTCTAAAAACTATCAGCTACATTTAGAAGCACAGAAAAGATTTTAAAAAGAGAACACCAAACACCAAAGATATAATAGCAGTGGAGAGTAGAATGTCCATCCTCTTTGTGAGCTAAAGTGAAGCATGGAGGAGGGTGCCTGTGCAGTTGAAACCCAGCCTCTGAGAAGGGTACTTGTCCAGTAGGGCCAGAATATGGACTTCTGAGGGCTGGCTGCGGCTACTGTCCACTGTGTGAAGGTGGATTGAGTCTATCTGGGATTAGACAACTATATTCAATTCACTCTGTGCATTGTTTACTGTTGCTTAAGGGAAACATTGCTAGGGTAATGTTCACAGCAAGAGAAGCAGGTGGGAAGTCACCGGAGAACTCCTTTCTTCCTTGAGGCCTCCATTCAAACCTTCCTAAAGACAGGACCAACATGATAATACAGAAGCGGGATTCGGAGATACCTGCCCCCACATTACTAACACAATACAAAGGGCTCAGCCACTGGCACAACAGCCCATCAAATACAGCTACAAAATTTGAGTAAGGTTTACTGAATAGTAGCTGGAAATCCTTCACTGACACAAAGCTCCAATTGGAATTAAAGTCTTGATGGTCACAGTTTTATTTCCAAGTGCAGTGGAAAACAATTCAATTTTAGGTGATATCTAAAAAGGGCCCCTACAAGGGATAAGGTGCCTCTTTTCCTAAATTGGGAACCTGTTCTGAATATCCAGCTAATGGCCAATGCTTTATTCTCCAAATTGCCTATAGTTAATAGTAATTTGTTTATGGTTAGACTTCAGTGAAGTTGGTGCAATGGTTCCTGCTAGGTGGTAATAATGTTTCTGTTAACTGCCCCCATCTGTCCACAAATCTATTAAAGATGACTCTCCATTACTGTATGGATTTTTATCTCTATCCTATAGAAAATACAATTTACCTGTCGACGTAACCAACCATCTTATTAAATAAGAAACACAGAACCAATGTAAAAGAGAAAGCCAAGAGGTCAGAGCTCAGAGCTAAAATCTCACCTTCCTCCTGCAGTGGTCCTAGCTCTCTGAAAGAGAGCTACTTCCTGTGTGTATGTCTTTTCATAGTCTTTTTGTTCTGCCTTCTCATTGGTTGTAAACCCAAACATGTGACTTCCTCGTCACTGCCTGTATGTACAGCCCTCCAGGTCTTAAAAGCATGTGTTTCCAATGCTGGCTGTATCCCTGAACACACAGAGATCTACCTAGCTCTTCTACCAAGTGCTGGGATTAATGGCGTGCGCCACCACCGCCACTCTCTTGCTATGGCTCTAATAGCTCTGACCACCCGGCAACTTTATTTATTAACATACAATCAAAATCACATTTCAGTACAATTAGAATACCACCACATTTACCTATAAATTCTATACTCTTTTCCTTGCTGAAATACTGACCTGTGACTGACAGCTCCATTCAAGGTATGATTATTCATGTTCTATTTGATCATTTCTGAGTTTAAATACCAAGGAAATTATACCAGTATCATTAATCAGATATATAGCTTGAATTTTTTCATATAAGTAGAAATTCAAGACAAGATTGAAGTTGTAATATTTCATCAGAAACACATAATGTTAATGAAGCCAGTAGACTATGATGTGTAGTGTAGTATAAACATGAAAGTTTATGCATCATACTAACTAATAAGAACACAGAATTGAGCAAATACCTAAAATTCATTGAGGCAACACCTCACTTGTTTTAATTTTAATGAGTTTTATATAATATTTTTAAAAGCAAAGTAAAAATATTATAGGATAAGCTACAAAGAACAACTAATTAGCTATCCCAAGTTGTTACAAAATATTATCAAAGTGGGACTAGAGAAGGGACTGAGTGGTTAAGATCACTTGCTGCTCTTGCAGAGGATCCTGGTTCTTTCTGAGTGCCTACATGGCAGCTCAGAACCATCCTTAACTGCCTTCTTTCTGGCCTCTGTGGACATCATACATACACCCCATACACACACATACACGAATAAGTAATAAATAAATAAGTAAATAAATAAAATAAAAATTGAGTCTAAATGATAATAGAAAAATATACAAGAATTCTTTTTACATGGCATGAAAAATCTATTAATAAACTACAGTCACTAAGAATGCAGTTTTATGTTCGAGTGTGTGTGTGTGTGTGTGTGTGTGTGTGTTGCATTGCTGTAAATCAAACTCAGGACCTCATGCATAATAGGCAAGTGTTCTACCACTAAGCAACAATCCCAGCTTTGAATATAACTTTAATAATGATGTGAAATAGTGGAGGCATTACACTTTGAATGAGAAATGTCCCCCATAGTCTCCTGTCTTGAGTGGTGGGTCTCCAGCTGGTAGCACCATTTGAGGAAGTAGTGGAAATTTCCAGAGCTGATGCCTTACTATAAGTAGGTCAAGGGCATGATCTGGTCCCGTCCATTCTATCTGCTCTATTCCTGTAGTTCTACTATGTTCCTATGTAGTTCCTGCCTGCTATGTAGTGGGCATCCTCCTCATCTACATACTTCCTCTGCCATGATGTTAAGCTTTGCCTCAGACCCAGTGGACTAAAAGTTGAAAAAAATAGAATCAGTTAACCACTAACTGAAACCCGAGAAACCATGACCCCAAATAAACCCTACCTGAGTTGTGTGTCTTTTTTTCTTTTCAGTGATGAAAAGTCTGACTCATACAGGAGGACTGTGGTGGTTTAAATGAGAATGACCCCACAGAATATATTTGAATGTTTGGTCTCCAGTTAGTGGAACTGTTGGGGAAAATCAGGAGGTGTAGCCTTTTGGAGGAGGTGTGTCACTGGCGGTGGACTTTTATCTTCAAATGTCTCATGTCATTACAATTGGCTGGCTCTCTCTCTCTCTCTCTCTCTCTCTCTCTCTCTCTCAATCTCTCTCTCTCTCTCTTATGCTTGTGGATCAGATACATGTCCATATTTCAACTCTTTTATGTTTTCAATAATTGCATTTATAAAACAATCCATTAGAACATTTTATCAAATTTTTAGCTAGTAGGCTCAGTAGTGGGTTTCATTATAACATTTGCAAACATTTATGTCATTGCACTTTGTATTTATCTATCTAAGCTTTTAATATACTTTGATTATATTCATCCACTCTATCACCTTTTTAAATTCACTATTTTATTATTTTTGTGTGCGTGAATACACATGTGTAGGTGCCTATGGATCCTAGAAGAAGGTGTATTAGTTACTTTTCTATTGCTGTGGCAAAATACCATGACCAAAGAAACTTATGAAAAAAAATATTTAGCTGGGTTTACAGTTCCATATGACTAGAGTCCATGATGCAATGTTTCTGAATTTTTTTTGAAATTGTTGAATGCTGTGTGATATTTTGTTTGCATTCTGATGCTCCTGAGATTGACAATAAAGTTTGTTTTGAATCAGAGGGCAAAGCTAACTACTAGCCGACCAAAATTAACTATAGAGGTTTTGGAGGACTGAGGACAGATAGACACAGGAAGTAGTAGGGTGAGGCTTAGAGAGGATCTTGACCTTTTTTTATTTAAGGAAGGAGAGAGAGAGAGGAGGTCAGTGGTCACTTCCCTCCTACTTCTCTGATCAATCAAGTTTTTACCAAAATAGACTCCTGAGATTTTATTGAAAAAAAGAATAATTAGATAAACACTTTATCTGGCATCCAACTTGGGGCATGAAATCACAGTGTAACTAACCACTTGCTCCAGGTTTGGCAGCTGCTGGTTGCTCCTGGTTTGGCCGCTGCTGGAGCCCCCACTGCTGCTGCCATTTCCTCCCTCACCCCAAGCCTTCTAAGCAAGTCTGGGATTTTCCTGTTGCAGCCTCCAGCTGCCACCCATTCGTGGCCCTAAACTCCGCAGGCACCCGGGCTCCAAATGCCATCGCCACCAGTGAGATGCCCACTGCCAGCCAGCTCTGCCTTCAGGCAGCCCCGTGATTTCAGTCTCCGCCACACGTGCTTCTTGCACACATTCCCGTGTCTGCTTTTCAGTCAGCTAGCTCCCTCTATCCCCAGGTTGTGGGCTTCCACTGGACCCCTTCCTGGGGGGCTGCCATTCTAGGTGAGCCACCTCAACTCCCAAAACCCGCTTGGCCTCTCTTGTTACTGCGACCACCACACACTCAGCTCACAGCTACATGCATGCCAGCAGCTGCAGCTGCCCTCAGGCAGGCTGTGCATCGCCTGTGTTCTCTGCCCAGCCTTGCTACAAAGCGAGAGTCAGCCTCACACTTCACTGTCATCGTGGGCAGATCTGGTGAGGTAACTGGGAATTCTTTTTTTGTTTTTATTTTTTTATTTTTTTTTTATTTTTGGGGGGGATTCTTAAGGATGGGAATTGGAATTAGTTTTTTTTTTTTTTTAATAAAAAAAAAAAGGTTTTCCCATGTTAGAAATGGGAAACAATGTTATGATGTAGAGAGTTAGGTCGATGTATGGTTCCACAACATATGGTTTGAAAATGGAACAATTAAATGAAGGGATAATCAACTTAACTGGGATTGACATAATGTGAAGTATAATCATTATCAGTTTGGTAATTCATGTTTTATCCCTAAAAAAGTTGTTTGATATCAATGACAAACACAAAAAAAATTGACTGATCAAATGCAATCCTTAGAAAGACATATTAATGAAACTAAGAAAAATATTCAAACACTGACAGAAAAATTTAGAGCAGAAGCTACTGCACCTTCACAATATGAAACTGAAGAGGAGTGCTCAAGGTTATTAGAAAACCAACCTTAGTTTATCCAATTACCATCCAATAATGACCACCAGTTATGGTCATTATGTGAATAATACAAATTAAGACTGACAATTCTCGAGCATATGTCTCTACTACTGAAACAGTTTTTTGCATATTACAACATAAAGCATATTACAGGTATACTGCACAATCCTACAGGACAAGCAGTTATAGAAGTATCTAAATGCACATTAAAAGATAATAAACAAAAACAGGTAATAAAGACCCCCAGAGGCAGATTGCACAATGCTTTATTAACTTTAATTTTAAAATGCAAATGAGAAAGGAATGACAGCTGTGGAGAGACTTTGGATAATAGAAAAAAAAAACTGTTGAATTAAATCAGCCTGTATATTTTAAAGATGTGTTGACCTCAGAATGGAAACTAGGATATGCATTATGATTGGGAAAAGGTTTTCCTTTTGTTTCCATGGAAGAAGAAAAGCTATGGATGCCTACAAAATTGATAAAGATTAGATTCAAATAGGAGAGTCTTCTTGATTAGAAGAGGTGATAGTTCATCAAACAGCATGGCCATTCAATCTAAACTAACTTATAAGATGAACAATTCCTTTCACTTGATCAGCTATAACCTGCCAAAAAGGAAATCCCCCAAAGTTAAGGCAGGGGCAGGGTCCTGTTTCTGTCTTTCCAGGAGAATAAAAGCATCCAACTACGGAATCTGAAGACCACAGGACAAATGAAACATCTGAAGAAGGGAGAACCGGCAGGGCGGTGGCAGCACATGCCTTTAATCCCAGCACTCAGGAGGCAGAGCCAGGCGGATCTCGGTGAGTTTGAGGCCAGCCTGGTCTACAGAGTGAAATCCAGGACAGGCACCGAAACGACACAGAGAAACCCTATCTCAAAAAAAAAAAAAAACCAAAAACAAAAACAAAAAAGGGTGGGGGGAGAATCATTGAGAAAAAATGTCCCAAGAAAAGGAGTGACTTGGCTAATAGAATAGCATGTTTCCAGCAGGATAAGATTTCATAAATTTTCCCAAATGTTTCTTTCTTCTCTTCTCTACAGACATACAAGACAAATGGTCTTTTTGTAGTCTCAGTTCAATTAAAAATTAAAGCTAGCTTTGGATTTGGAGCGTGGCTCTCTCCTTCTCTAAACACAAGCAGATTTTTCTCTGTCTCATGTCAGACAGAGCCACCTGGTATGGGACAGAGAAAAAATTAAGGGACTATTCTGTTGCCGCTAGCCTCATAATCCTTTGTTTAATTTTGATTCTTTAAAACTTTCTTAAGCTATAAATATTATCTCAAAATTTATAAAGTTTATATATACATACATATATATATATATTTAACTTTTTGTTGTGATATTAATAGTCATATAGAGTACTAACTAATTCTAGAAATAAGCTTCATCTAGTTTCCTGTATGTGATTTTGGTCTCGAATCTCAATCAGGTAACTAGGAATGAAGTTTGTGTATTCCAGATGTACTTAACAAATTGTGGTCCTGAACCTCTCTGATATCTGCTGCATATGACATTTAAAATGTTTTCTGCAGTGAACCATGACCATACATAACAGCGACCTTTGAAGTCTCCAAAAGGATGATGGGGCCCCACAACAACGATTCCACCTGGATTGTGGTAACTCCATTAAACTGACAAACATCACCCAAAGAACATCTTTGGATTGCAAATTGTTCAGGACAATTTCAAGGCAGCTAGCTGAGATGGTCCAGCCTCATGCACTACTCCAGCCCAGACTTCAGATAAGCCCTGCACTTTTCCATTACACAGAGACTGGTAACAAATGATACAGCTAGCTCTTCCAGGACTTGACAGTTATCTCAGTTTTTTCAGGATCCCCTAGAGATACCACCCTCCCCCCCAGACAACAGGAAGCAATCTAGAAAATATGACCTCCACATTCCCAAGAGGTAGGGTGGGTGGTTTTTGGTCATTTGATGGGTTATAAATATTTGTCCTCATGTAAGGGGGTTGGTATTGGTAATGGTCAAGAAAAAAGCTGAACAAGGGAGATTAGATTCGTTCTGAAAAGAAAAAGGGGGTATAGAAATGATAGGATAAAAGGGTAGATTATTGAGTCTACTTTTAAACTAAAAAAGCAACTACTAGTCTTAAATATTTTACAATGGTATTGATACAAATTTTTTTGTTTTGTTATTTTTGTTATACAGTATATATGTTTCTACTCTTATTTAAGGTATTTTTGTATATTGATACAAATTAGAGGTTATTTTTGTTAGAACATACTGTACATATGTTTCTATTCTTATTTAAGGTATTGTACCTATGCAGCTCTTTTAACAAAGTAATGCAAATTCCTAGTCTTTGAAAGTTATGATTACAAACTATTTAGGATAATAAAGAAATGCATGCTAATGAAATAAATAGTCAACTATTATAGTCAAATTTGTAGTCATGTTAGGTATGTTTTCTAGATCAAACAAAGATATATTTTAGATAGATGGGTGGTCTTCAAACACTTCAGAGATCTACAGAATATAGCATTTAAGATGTTTTAATAACATAAAGCTTTTCATGACAATGAAACATATCTGCTCCTGGCAGCACCAGTCTACTTCAGCGAAAATGATGGGTATCAAAGAAACTCCATATGGAGTTTTCTTTCTCTGTGGCGAAAGTTAGCCACTGGGCAACAAACTGCCCTTGCCTCAGCTGCTGACACTATGCTGTCCAAATTGAACAAGCAAGACACAAAAGAAAGTGACTGCTGAACTTCACCAAGACAAAGCAGGATAGTCCTTCAAAATTCCTGCTTTACAGAAAAGTCTGTCAGGTATTCTAGGCCTGTAGGCTGAAGATGGATGCCCCAACATTGCAGAAGAACCTTGGGTGACTGGCCAGGCAGTCAACTGTTTCTCTGTCATTTTTATAGTTTTGGAAGTTGTTTGCTCTACACTTTCTGTTTACTCAAGTAAACAGTAAATATCCTTCTCAGGTCTCTGATGGAGTTGAAAACTACATAGTTATAGTTTTCCTTGTTATCAAATTCAGAAAAGAAACTCACAAAAGAGGTGTAAAATGTATAAGGTTGAAAGACATACAAGGATAGTTTTTGGTTGGTAATACAAGTAAGGATAGAAAGTGAATTAGGTACAAAACTTTGAACTCACCAATAGATAATGGAGTATTTTCTCTAAATTTGCCAAATGCAAATGGACTAGACATTGTGAATATAATTCTTACCTGATAATTATTCTTATTGTATATAGTTTTCCTATATCAGAGTTAAAACCTTCCCTTTTTATTTAGACAGAAAGAGGGAAATGTTGCCAGGCGGTGGTGGCACACGCCTTTAATCCCAGCACTCGGGAGGCAGAGGCAGGCGGATCTCTGTGAGTTCAAAGCCAGCCTGGGCTACAAAGGGAGTTCCAGGAAAGGTGCAAAGCTACACAGAGAAACACTGTCTCGAAAAACCAAAAAAAAGGGGGGGGGGAATGTTGTGTGATATTTTGATTGCATTTTGATGCTCCTGAGACTAACAATAAAGTTTATTTTGAATCAGAAGGCAGAGCTAGCTACTAGCTGATCAGAATTAACGATAGAAATTTTGAAGGACTGAGGACAGATAGACACAGGAAGTAGTAGGTCGGGGCTTAGAGAGGGTCTTGACTCTTTTTGGATCACAGAAGGAGAGAGGGGGGAGGTCACTGGCCGCTTCTCTGATCAATAAAGTTTTTACCCTGATAGACTCCCGAGTTTTTATTAAGAGAATAATTATATAAATGCTTCACTTGAACATAGGAATGCAAAACGCACAGATGAAGGCTTATTGTACTTCTTTTGCAGTTAGAATCGGTGTTTCATGTTTTAATGGCCAGTTTGTTCAGCTTGGCTAACTATTAATGAAAAATGTGTACATAAAACATATACAATTCAGTGGTGAAGTACCAGTATATTAAAGTTATGGAATGATTATTAAATTCATAAAAGTAATAATTTTGAAGGCCTGAGGAATGACTTGGTGACAGAGCACTTTCCTAGCTTATGTGAAAAGCCCTGGGCTTGATCCCTAGCTCCACATTTTTAAAAAGTCATTTTAAAATTATTTATTTTTTCATAATAGCTATGGCTTACAGTAAATACACATTGCAAAGAAATCTTTTAATCTTTCATTTAATCTCTGTGATGCCATAAGGAACCTGTTATTAACTCCTACTTATACAAGAGGAGAATTAAAAAGCCAAAGACAACGTTTATGATCACACATTAATAAGTGACAGTATCATTCTTCCCATTCATGTATCTAAGATCTAGTTTTCCTTAGAGTTTTATTTCTCTATAGTACCAAGGGGACATGATACAGAGTTCAAACTGTGAAAACCACAGCCTCTTAGGAGGAACAGAATGCTTTAATTCAAAGCTGGTGAAGCTGCAGTAGTGTGACAAATACAATAACTCCTGACTTTCCATCTGTCATTCTTAGAGACCAGGAGACTCCACTCATCTCTGTCTGGGGCTGTTTTGAGGTGTGCACCTCAGCTCATTACACCAGAGCTCTGTCTTTCCATTAGGTCTCCTTTATCTCAAAATCCCAAGGTAACTTCATCCCTGAGTCCAGTTTCCCCTTCAGCCATGAACCTAATCTCTGTCAAGTCTCCAGCTGTTCTAGTAAACCTAGGTTATTTTTAACTCATGAAATGAGCTCCTTCCAGAAACCTTTGGCTGAATCCTCTTTGCCAACCCTTATGCCCAATACCTGGTCGAAAGGAAGAACAAATGAAGGAAGCAATATATGTCCCAGTAAGAAGGGAAACTAGGTATTTTTAAATTTACTTTAGGTTTGGCCCGGGAACCAAGATGTAGTAGAAAAAATGCAGTGAACGAGAATGAGTCACCAAAATAGAAAGTAGTGAGGGACAGAGACTCCTAGGGTTGCACAAAATGTCAGTAATTATGGACTTATGGGCAGAAGCATCACTTGGGTGGCAGCAAACAAAAGAATGCCCATGCCTAAGGCAGAAATAAGGGGTTTGTATGCCAAGCTAAACAAAGGTGTACAATGGCAACAAGAATGGACATGGGCTTTCTCAAACACTATTAGCATGTCAGGTAAGAAGTAGTCCAGGCATGGCACAAAATGATCTGCTGTCTTAATGGCTGTGTGTAGCCTACTAAGTTCGGAGTACCAGGATCACCTGGTGGAAACAAACGAAGTTACAACAAAGTGGCTATAGTTACATGAAGCTGGACTCCTACACAAGCTGGAAAAATACATGACGTGATGTACACAGATGATGAATGGCAGGGAGACGGAAGGACCACACATGTTGCATGAATACTATTCATCTTCTTTTGATTAGAAGCCTGTTGTTCTGTGTGAACCCCAAGACAGAATGCCTCATGCTATTCTTTTCTTCACCTACTACCACAGACACACCCTTCTAATAATTAAGAACATCTTATTTTAAAAATATACTATGTAGATTAAATAATAGAAACTTATTCCTTCAAGTTTTGAAGACTCAAAGTCCATGATCAAGGTGTCAGTCAATTCAGTTTCTAATGGAGACTGTCTTGTAGATGGCCACCTCCTCAATGCGTCCTCACATGGCAAAGAATGGGCTCTCGGGTGTCCCTTATGAAGATACTAATGGCATGAGATCAAGAAAAATTTCATATCCTCATAAAACATGAATTATCCAAATATAGCAACAGTTGAGGGAGGGGTAGGACTTCACCATCTGAATTTCATATGGTACACACTTCAGGGCATAGCAAGAAGCACATGAATTAGTATATCATTTTTAATCAGTACAGCTGAAAGATACTTAAAAACTAGTTGTGGGTAGCAAAGCACATAATAAGGCTTGGTGCTAAAGGCTCCTAAGAGAATAAAACCTAAATAAAACTTTAGTCCTAAGGACCATCAGAGAGTTTCTGGTCCAATGTCTTTTTTATTTTATGAGAACTTGAGATCCAACAAAAAAAAAGTAACTTCTTAAGATCATAAATTTGGTGTCAGGAATAGAACTGGAGATCAGACCCCTCTCTCCTGTACTTACTAGTAGTTCCAACTTTATTTTGTGGAAGTTGTGTATGGGAGCTGTTTTTCTGGAGCCTGTTATGCAAGATGTGTGTGTTTGCTTTTCTCATTTGACACGCCCGACCGATGAAATTCAGTTGTTAGTCCTTTCCTTTCCTATGGAAGATTATCTAACCCACATTGTATTAGTTACTTTTCTCCTTGATGTGACCAAATACCCAACAGGAGCAACTTCAAGGAAAAACTATTATTTTGCCCCCAAATTAACAATGGGGTACAGTTCATCGTGGTGGGAAGGCAATGAGGCTGGCGCGCAAGGCAGCTAGTCACGTCCTAGCTGGACTCAGAAACGAGAGGAGAGATGGCACTTGTCTATGGTGATATTTTATTTGTACTGAAATGTGATTTTAATTTTATGTTAATAAATAAAGTTGCCCTGGGGTCAGAGCTATTAGAGCCATAGCAAGAGCGTGGTGGTTAGAAGAGCTAGGTAGATTTCTGTGTATTCAGGGATACAGCCAGTATTGGAGACATACACCTTTAAGACCTGGAGGGCAGTACTTACAGGCAGTGATGAGGCAGTCATGTGGTTGGGTTTACAACCAATGAGAAGGCAGAACAGAAAGACTATTTTAACACAGACAAACAGGAAGTAGCTCTCTCGGGGAAGTTAGGAGCACTGCAGGAGGTAAGATTTTATCTCTGAGCTCTGACCTCTCGGCTTTCTCTTTTGCATTGGCTCTGTGTTTCTTATTTTAATAAGACGATTGGTTACATCTACACTTGTCCATGGCTCACCTTCTGCTTTTTTTTTTTCTTTTCATTCTGAGATCCCATGGAATGGTGCCACCTACATTCCAAGCAGCTATTTCCTCCTCAGTTAAACTTCACTGAAAACTCACTCATGGACACTCCCAGAGATGGGTTTGCTTGGTGGTTTCAAATCCCTTCAAGTTCTCACTCAAAACCAATTGCCATAGCCATCATGTGCCAGATATACCATTGTCCTTTTAATGAAAATCGGCACTGGCCTAAGGGGGAAATTAATTGCCACAATGGAAAAGGGAACATAAATACCCTGATTTCTGGTGACAATATCTTTTCTTAAATGTAGGTCACCCAAAAGTAGATCTATAGTAATATTTTTCAAGATCCTATGGCAGTTTTTATACCTTCATCATAAAAGATAGGGAACTAGGGGAAGGAGAGAAAAATGTACCTCTGTCTTGGAGTTGGGGGATTGGCTTGAGAATTAAGCTGAGAGAAAGTACATTAACAGGACCCAATCATGCAAATGTATGTAATTTAAGTTTTATGGGCCTCATAGAAAATGAAGATGCAAAGAAGCATAGTCAAATGCTTATCCTCAATTACATGCAGTCATATATTGTGAAAGCATAAAGAGGAACAGAGAGTTAGAGTTAGTTGAGTGGATAAGTGACTAGTAAGGCAAAGCTTGACTTCACAGGGTTTAACTTTCCGACCTTATTAAGTATGTTACTTCTTCCTGGTTTTGGGAGGGCATCTGCCTTGGGAGAGTTTTATCTCTAGCTCTCAAGAAGAAAGAAGTAACATGAGAGTGAACTTCTCACACTTAATTTTTTTAAATTTTATTTTACAATACTATTCAGTTCTACATAACAGCCACAGATTCCCTTGTTCTCCCCCTTTCTGCCACCCTCCCCTTCCCCCCCAGCTCACCCTCCATTCCCACCTCCTCCAGAGCAAGGCCTCCCCCAAGAACTGAGATCGACCTGGTAGACTCAGTCCAGGCAGATCCAGTCCCCTCCTCCCAGATTGAGCCAAGCGTCCCTGCATAAGTCCCAGGTTTCAAACAGCTAACTCATGCAATGAGCCCAGGACCTGGTACCACTGCCTAGATGCCTCCCAAACAGATCAAGCCAATCAACTGTTTCACCTATTCAGAGGGCCTGATCCAGTTGGGGGCCCCTCAGCCTTTGGTTCATAGTTCATGTGTTTCCATTCGTTTGGCTATTTGTCCCTGTGCTTTATCCAACCTTGGTTTCAACAATTCTCGCTCATATAAACCCTCCTCTTTCTCGCCAATTAGACTCCCAGCGCTCCACCCGGGGCCTAGCCATGGATCTCTGCATCCAGATTCCTCAGTCCTTGGAGGGGGTTTCTGGCCATCCCATCACCAGAGTAGGTCAGTCCCGGCTGTCTCTCGGCCATTGCCAGCAGTCTTTTGTGGGGGTATCTTTGTGGATTTCTGTGGGCCTCTTTAGCACTTTGTTTCTTCCTTTCACACTTAATTTTTTAAATGCCTTTAGCTCAAAACAACCCAGTGCTTGCTTTGTGTGTCTATAGATGTGACAAAACACACAAGAGAAACAGCTTGAGGGAATAAAGTCTATTTTGTTCTAAGTTCCAGAGGTTTCAGTCCATGTTCAGCAGGCTTCATTGTTTCTGGGCCATGGAAGACAGAGTATAATGTCAGAAAAGCACTTGGTAGAGCAAAGCAGTTCACCTGATGATGGATGGGAAGCAAAGACTAGAGTCAGTACCATCTTTGCAGGTACTGGGTCAGACTTCCAGAGTCTGACTCAGAGTTTATTCTTCTTACACAATTAAGCACAGTAAAACTTTAGGAAAGGTTTTCCACGTGATAATTATCACAACAAAGTTTTAGGCATAGTACATAGAAACCTCCTAGCAAAGTAGCAAAGCACCTGTGACCTTGGCAATAAGAATGAGTTCTATTGGCTGATAAACAGAGCTCAGTGCTAGGTCTAGAGGAAGGATCAGTTGTAAGCATAAGGATGGATTCTATTGGTGGAAGATACAACATACATGGGGTCTCTTTCAATCACTGAGAGACAGCTCAGGACTGGGGCCTGAACAAAACTCAGTATGTTGGAGAGATTCAGGTGGAAACTGGCTTCTAACAGAATAGCAAAGAATCACCAGGTTGTTTGACCATTTTTCACTGTGGCATTCCAGGTGACCAGGTGTCATTCATTTCCTTCCTTTGAAGGATATAGGCCTGTGTGATTGACAGTCTTGGTTTTTCCAATGCTTATGCAATGATACATGCAACTCCAAGATCAACAGAAATCAATTCATTTTCATTCTGTTCAATATATGCAAACCATTGAAACTATTAGAAGCTTCAGGATTTCCCAAAGATTTTATAAAAGTAAGTTTATGAAAACTGTGTTGCTTTGGACAAAGTGATCAACTTATTGCTTTTTCTACAATTATTCTGTTTTTAGAATTTTGGAAAAAACTATATGAATTATCTCCCAAAAGAAAAAAAAATGACCTTAGGATTTACCAAATTCTGAGGAAATGTGTTTTGAAAGAACATCAGTTCTTTCTGAGCCACATATATGTGATCTTGTCAGTGTCACTCACTAAAGAGCTGAAGACTCTGTACTTCCGAGTCATAGTCCCTGACATTCAGTGGTGGTTTTCACACATTTCCATGGCTTATTCATGCTTCCTCACAAAGCGTACTAAGGTAATGAATAAACATCATTCTTAATTGAGAAATCAATTGCAATTGTGTATTTTAGAAGAACAATGATCATAATGATTAACTTGCAATGATTCTATTCATTTTGTTAAACTAGGTTTGGGGGCTGGAGAGATGGCTCAGCAGGTAAAGCTTGCAAACAGGCTGAACAGCCTGAGTTTGACCCCCTATTCTCACATGGTAGAAAGAGAGACCAGTTCTTTCACACATTGTGACATGCACGCCCCACATAAATAAATGAACAAATAAATAAATGTAATGAAATTTAAAAAAATAAACAAATGTAATGAAATTAAAAAAAATAAACTAGGTTTTTCACTTGGACAAACTTAATGGTGTGAGCAGGTTATACTGTGCCACAGTATTTATTTAACTGCAGACTGCACCTCTTTCATTTCAAATCATCAATCTTTTGTTACAGCAATCCAAATTGGTAATGTATGGTGGGTTACACTCATTTATTAAGGACGTTAGTCCTCCTCAGTCCTTGTGTGAGGAGGCGTGGATGTGGTAGAATATCACCAGTCATCCTGTTGAGTAGAGACTGGTGGAATAGCTTAATGCAGTGTCAGCCCCTGAGACAGGAGACTGAATCTAAAATGCCAGTGATTCTAAGAATAGGACATGACAAGGAATGTACTTTTCACTGTCCATTCAGCCTGCGGATATTTTTGTGTGATCACATGATATCTGAAGCTGATGCAGCCAGCTTGTGACTACAGGGAGGTAGGAGGAGGTGGCTCATGTGCTCTGAGGAGGGCAAGCAATAAAGACGAAATCTTCGATGATATAATTGAGCCTCTGACTTGAAGATTCACAGAAGCACCATCACTTTAGGCTGATTGCTATAAATTTCCCCATGATAGTCTGTTATTTTCAAATAAAAGTAACATGGCTGACACTTGAGGCATACAACAATTAGATAGTTGATTGAGTTTGGGAGTTAATTGCCAAATGTTTAGAGTCAAATTTAGCATGTCACTATGATTCTCTGGTCTTAACTCTAATAAATAACCACACTAATATTAGGAGGTTTTACTAATATTAGGAGGCTTTCATTTGGGAGTTTTCTTTCATCAACCCTATCTAGAGAAGCATACACCAAGAGACTTCACTATACAGATACTTAGAAGTAGAAATAGTTTTTATTTCCTCCAACCTGCTAGATAGCCCATCTGTCACATGAATTTTCCTAGAGAGCCAAAAAGAAATGTATATTTATCCCAGATAGAAAAGCCTTCAATACATGAAAGAAAGTGTTATGTCTAAGTCAAGCATGGAAAATCAGGTTTTATTGGAGTTACTAATGGGTAAATCAAAAGCAGTTAAACCATTAGGAAGTCTCTTAGGCAACTTACAGGAAGATACATTGATGAATCACACCCATATCATGAATAGCTGAAGAAAGTTGTAACATCAAAAAGACGCACTGACCTAGTAAGGCTAGCTGCACTCCTAAAGGCTCCCCAGTCCCAGTCCACTGTCCACCTTATAGAACCTCTGAAGAGAAAGGGCCTTGATAATGCTCTCCTTACCCTCTTTCTCCTTGCAAGAGGGAATAATGATGCTGACATCTTGTGAGTCTCCTTTGTGTGATCACAACTGCTTTGATTCTACACAGCAATGATGTCGGACACTATTCCTGAGGAGACATAAACAAATGTCTACGCTCAGTCAATAGGGAACTGACAAAAGATCAAAGTAATGATGGCACCAAAGTCCAACTTGGTGAACTAATAATTTTTATTGGAGTTACTTACAGGAATATAGGTGAGGGTTAGTTAACAGGAGCAGAATGACTCAAAGGCAGCTGCACCTCTCCAGCATGAATGACAGTTCACTAAAGCTAGAAACCTGGAGCACACTGTAGAGCACACACAAACAGAAAGCTCAACAGGATGAAGAGTGTCTTTCCTGGGTGACTCAATTGTTCTGAACCTCTTCTAAGCAGCTCAGCTGGTTTTTGTTTTCTCTGTCTGTGGGTCACGCCTCCCTTGGGGTGATCAAAGTACCCTTTCACAGGGGTCTCATAAGACCATCAGAAAACACAGGTATTTACATTATGATTCGCAGTACTAGAAAAATTACAATTATGAAGTAGCAATGAAAATAATTTTATGGTTGGGGGTCACCACAACATGAAGAACTGCATTAAAGGGTTGCAGCATTAGCAAGGTTGAGAACACGGTTCTGGGCAGTTCAGCTAATCTCTGATTCTTCTAAACTAAACTGGTCTGACAGTGACTCTCTACAGTCTTTATTGCTTATATACCCTTGAGGAGGGAGGGGTCTGGTGGATCTAGTCAGTTTCAGGGAATTCCTGAAGCTATTTGAGTTGTTTGTTACCTGTCTAGTGAGCTTCTCTGAATGATGGATTGTTGATCTCAGAGGAAACTGCTGTGGAACTCATGGTCTTACCCAAACTGGAGGAAAGAGGTACACAGCACCCCAAACTGCTCCTGTTCTCTGCACAGGTAAACTGAGTCCCTAGGGTGCTGTGACAGCTCCACTCATTCTAGACAAAAGGAAGGGCCTGGGTGCTGCACTCTACTGAGGGGCAGCCTCCTGCTGACCACTGACTGCACTTCCTAGCATGTGCAGCCTTCTTCCTAGGGTCATCTCAGCCTTTTTCTGCTGTGAATCCTAGGAAGTCCTCACATTTGGCTAACACGCCTGTCATTTGCACTGGATAGATGGACTGTCATTCTGTGTCCTTCATCAGGACTGATGATTGATCAGTTGATCCTGACAGCTGCAGTAACTGGTGTTGATGGAATCTGAATTTAATCTAGATGGCTAAAAATCCACTGGATTCAAACAGGAAACCTAGCTGGTGCCCAGGGTTGTGTATTTCCCTAAATCTCCTTCCCCAAGAGCTTTATCTAAGATTTCTTGCAAAGGAAGAACCATAGCTGTCAGTCTAACTCAGTAGCAAATGCTAGTACCAATGTATCAGTTTATGTGGCCTTGACAAAGTGATTTCATGTCTTTCTGACATATTCCCCAATGAGTCTAAGTGGGTTTGAAAGTGTAGAAAGAGAAAGGAAACCAAACCATAGAATCATTTGCCTTTCTTCCTACCAAAAAAATCAGAGCAGGGCTAGAGAAATGGCTTACTGGGTAAAGTAATTGCCAACAAGCATGAGTTCTTGAGTTTAGAAGCCTGGCACTCATATAAAAGACCAGGCCCTGAGGTGTGTGCCTTTAATTCCAGTGCTGAGAGGTAGAGACAGACAGATGCATGAAGTTTGGTCACCAGACACTCTATCCAATTGATGAGTTCAGATTCAGTGAGAGACCCTGTCTCAAAAATAAAATAAAATAAAATAAAATAAAATAAAATAAA
Organism: Peromyscus maniculatus bairdii; assembly: GCF_049852395.1. Lineage (NCBI taxonomy): Eukaryota > Metazoa > Chordata > Mammalia > Rodentia > Cricetidae > Peromyscus > Peromyscus maniculatus. The sequence continues at coordinate 80,164,924 of NC_134870.1, read as the reverse complement.
ATAAAATAAAATAAAATAAAATAAAATCAGGTGGAGAGCCAATTGAGAAGATATTCAATTTCTACCACTACCTTCCGCAAATACATGTACATATGTGCATCCACACTAACATATGCACACAAAGACACAATCTCATCCACCTATGATCCCAGTACTTTGCAGGTTGAAATAGGATGAATTACGCTTGAAGGAAATCTAGGATACAAGGAGAGACACTATCTCAAAGAAAATGAAGTATGTGGGAAAATTGCCTAAAAAGGAAAAGGCAAAAATGCACCAGTAGTAATTTTTAAAAGGCATGACTTTGTGCAAATAATAGCAGCTAATAAGCAAATGCTGAAGAAACTCCCCATTTCCCTAGTTGTCTGGAGTTCTTATGCATGTGTCCCAGTTGTAGAGAATTGCCTTCTGGGACAGCATGCCTTTTTTCAGCTGTGTGTGTCTGTGTGTGAGTAACAATGTCCTTTGGGACATGAAGCATAAAAGGAGAGCCAGGGAATGGCTGTGTGTAGGGGCAGAAGCCCCACGGTGTTATACAGAATGGGGATCTACCTAAATACTAGGATAGCATTACTGTGCACTCACCAGGCAACCAGCCTGCTCTCTAAAAAATGAGGAAGATCTCTGATTTGAGGACAGCCTGGTCTACAGAGTGAGTTCCAGGACAGCCAGGGCTACACAGAGAAACCCTGTCTCGAAAACAAAACAAAACAAAACAAAACAAAACAAAAGTAGAATTCTGCAAGTTTAGTTTTAAATCATTCCATTTGGCCATCTTACAGAAACAAATTGAATCTACATCAAAAAATCTCTCTTAAATAATAATTTATTCTCTCTGCTTCTCTCTCTGTCTCTCTGTCTCTCTCTGTCTCTCTGTGTGTGTGTGTGTGTGTGTGTGTGTGTGTGTGTGTGTGTGTGTGTGTGTGTCTGTGTGTGTGTCTGTGTGTGTGTGTGTGTGTGTAGGTCAGAAGTCAATTTCAGCTATTGTTCCTCAGGAGCTTCACGCCGCCCCCTCTTTTGAACCAAGGTCTCTCATTGGACCTGGAGCTGTTCAGGTAGGCTAGGCTGGTTGACCTCTGGGAGCCCCCAGGGTCCTCCTGTGCCTGCCTACCCAGAGCTGGGTTACAAGCACAAGCCGCCAACCAGGCTTTTCATATGGATAAATGGGAGCTGGGCATCAAACTCAGGATGCATGGCAAGTACTTTATCAACAAGAGCTGTGTCTTCAGCCAGCAAGATAAAAATTGCTTTGAAAATCATGTTTTGTAAACGAATGAGTTACTTGGCAAAGCACAGCTCATTTTTGAGTATTTTTAGCTCTTTCTTTCCATTTTCTACAACTATCCTTTATGAGGATAAACAGCGAATTGTTCTTTATTCATTGGAGCTTTGTTTAATTGCTTAAACAACAAGCACATCATAACTCCATGGTAAGATTTTATAACATGGAAAAAGTGACCCAGCATCCTGAATGCTTTTCCAAGGTGTGTCCTTGTTAGTAAAGAATAGCTGGGGTGTGTCAGGGCAGACAGTCAGCATGGAGCTACAGCAGGAGGCCAAAGGACACGCACTCCAGCCATGGGGAAGCTCACCAGGTAGGGTGCTGCTTCTGATTGGAGCCAGAAACAAAGTCACTGAGAATTTTTGGGTAATCTTTTTCAAGAAGTCTCCCCACCTCCAACTCAGAACAATGGCATACTATTTACGTCAGCATGTAGGGCACTGCCATACAAAGCTCAGTGTGGCTTGAAGGAATATGGAACTCCGCATAATCCAAGTGCTAAAGTCTACGTGAAGACCAATAATGAATAGTGAATGACACTGTTTGCTAATTTGGGTCCTCAGGAAAGCTCCATGGAATCTAGCTTATCATCCTAAGAGAAACTATACAACTTATTGATTTTTTTTTGTTTTTTGTTTTTTGTTTTTGTTTTTTGTCCCAAAACAAAAGAGCTAGGCAGGAGTTACAAATAAAAAACTTGCTCTCTATTTCTCTGTTTACTGAAAATTATTTTCTCAAAGTATAATTATGATGGTGCATAGAACATGATTTCCCTCACCTTCACTCTGGCAAATTATAAAAGTAAAAAAGACAGCCATGGAACTCTAAAAATGTTTTTGAGGGGAAAAAGTGTCTTTTTTTTTTTTTTTAAGCAATGGAATTTTTTTTTAGTGGGTGGAAACAGGAGACACTTAGAAACACAATACTATTTTTTTATTTGATTAAAAAATACTTTCAAAGATATTGTACTTTGTCTCTAGAAAAATCAGTGTATGAAAAATGAAAGTATAACCAGTTTTCAGAGGCAGACAAAAAATTAACTTTATTACATAAGGTGAATACTCAGATATGTTTATGTCATCAAAGCAATAATGAAAAAAAAATCCAACCTTACTTTCATGTAATACCCACTTTCCTACAGCCCCATAAGAAGCCTTCTTCTGGTTTTAATTCTAATATTCTGATGAAAAGCAAAGAATGATTCATGGCCAGTAGTTCCAGTTCCAACTAGACATCAAAATTACATAGGAAACTGTTTTATTTAAATGATTATACAAAATTATACATGCTCATTTATGGGAAGGTAAGGCTTAGAAATTCAGATTCCACTGTTACTATTTTCCTTCCACAAGTCATTTCCTAGATGTAACCCCTTGTTAACAGTCTAAGGAATCTACCCAGGCATTGTATATAACAATGTGTCAACAAATTAAGTTTAATGATTGTCTAAGTCTGGTTTCTGTTTGTATAGCAGAATGCTTTAGAGTAGGTCTTTGTAAAGAAAAGAGGTTCAGTTCTGGAGATCTAAAGTCCAAGATTGAGTAAGATTATCTGGCTCTGGTGAAGGCCTTGCATGACAGAAAAGCAGCAGGGCAAGGCACTGAGTATAAAGAGAAAGAACACAAGAGGTAGCATTGCTTCCGGACAACCTACTGTCATGGTAACTCATCTAGGACTACAGAGTGAGGACGCAATTTCAGGAGACAGCATGTGTCTGTTCAAAAGCCCCAAATGTTTCTGGGTGGCCCTACCTCCCAACACTGGCCGAGTAAAGAACTAAATAAACCTCAGCCTGAGTTTTGGGAAGACTCATGCTTTTCAAACCATTACTGTTAGGATTCTGCCACTCAAGCTATATGACCGCACATACACAGTTCAGTAGCTAAGCAAGGGGTCCTACGTCTTACATCATCAGTGTGCTGTGTGATTGCACAAACGTGCACAGTCACACAATCAGTGCATGCGTGGCCTACCTGACACGTGTAGGGGAATCCTTAAAAAGCCAGACACAGACTCCTCCCCCTCTTCTGCTCCCTCCTCCTCCCCCTTGTCTCCCTCCTCCTCACAAGTCTCTCACCAGGCCTGGTCACTCTCTTCTGTCCCCACCCCCCAGAGCTCTGATACTGGATTTTGTGCCTCATGACCTTTCTCGAATGGTAACCAGCACCATGTACTTAAAATGAACGTTGGTGACGTGATTCGGCAGCTGTGGCATTTAAGGTACCATGGGAGAGATGAGAAAGCCCATGAACCGAATTGCCAAATGCTGGCACACACTATCCGAGCAGCTGCATAAGGGCTTCCAGGTCCCTGTTTTAGAAGGCCACACGGGCTAGTGTGTGCCCTGACCCACTCGGGCCATCAACTGAGCCTTGTTCAAAGTGCCACCTAGAAGGATAACTGGTCAGCTGACTGCCCTCATGCACCTCATGGCATGGGGACATCAAACTAAGACCTCCAGCAGACCTCTTAGGCCTGGCCACGGGCTCACAGGGAACCCAGGATGCAGCATGGGGCGATCCATTTCCTTCCTGTTGGACACTGAGCCACTTATTCAGTCCTGTGGGAGTTTGGGGGTCCCACCTCTCCTTGTTTCCCTATTGTTGGGGTAGGGGGAAAGCTTTACCCACCTCACCAGACCTCCACCACTTAATTCCTCTTACCACTTTCTTTCAGGGGTACCTAATGGGAGGAGATTTTCCAGCTAAGGCAGGAGCTTTCACTTCATTTGCTCCCTCCATGTGCCTCACTCCAGACCGGTCAGCAGGGCTTCTCCTCCTCGTGCACACTGACACAGACAAGGCCCTGCTCTCTCTCAAGTTCCAGAGGACACCAGGATCCACTGCCTTGTCACCAATTCCAGAAGAATGAGGTCTCACCCCACAAGCTTTTCTCTTACTGGTTCCCTCTTCTAATTAACTACTCAGCTAATTGTTACAGGATCACCATAGAGCTGGAGTCCAGGGACCATCAGATATACCCAGGTGGTAAGGGATGCCCCCAGACCCTGCTGTACCCATACCCCCAGGAGTGGGGGGCACAGAAGAGAGTGACCAGGCCTGGGAAGAGACACGTGAGGAGGAGGGAGAGGGGGGAGGGGAGAGAGCAGAAAAGAGGGGAGGAGTCTGTGTCCGGCTTTTTAAGGATTTCCCTGCATATGCATAGGTGGGCTTACAGAGCTTACAGAGTTTAGTGTCTCCTGGCTACTAAACTAGTAAAGGAAGCAGGTGCTTTAAAATAATCTGTCTCTGATAAGGCTTATCTCAGGTAAAAATTTAAAACATGTTCCAATATTTCTCTCTCTCTCTCTCTCTCTCTCTCTCTCTCACACACACACACACACACACACACACACACACACACACACACACACACACTCTCTCTCTCTCACTAACACTAATCAATATAAACAGAGTACTAAACACTACAATGTCATGTCATGGTCACCAGCCCAAGACTTTAATTTTCTCATGGCTGCTTCTTAATATGTTTAAATTTTTTTTTCTAAACTCCAGAAACCAGCTTAAGTCTATCTGGACAGAGTCCCAAGCCAAGAAAGATGAACATCTCCAAGGCAGCAGACGACAGCCCAGGATGCCTGTCTACCTCAGAAGCACCCTTCCCTATCCCCCAAGAGTTAACCAACACCCACTGAGTCAGCTGGAAGTAGTTTTTTTTGGGGGGAGAAATGACGCCCCTGTTCCTGTTCATCCACCTTTTTTTATAATAAGCAAAAAGTTTGGAATGTTAGGATTCTGCCACTCTAGCTATATGACTACACATGCGAAGTTCAGTAGCTAAGCAAGGGGTCTTACATCTTACGTCATCAGTGGGCCGCATGATTGCACAAATGTGCAGTGTGGTCACACAATCAGCACATGGGTGGTGTAGCTCTGTGAGCCCACCTGCACATGTGCAGGGGAATCCTTAAAAAGCCGGACACAGACTCCTCCCTTCTCTTCTGCTCTCTCCCCCTCCTCCTCTCTCCCTCCTCCTCAAGTGTCTCTTCCCAGGCCTGGTCACTCTCTTCTGTGCCCCGCCTCCAGCAAAGCTCTGATACTGGGTTTTGTTGTGCCTCATGACCTTTCTCACATGGTAAGCAGCACTGTGTATTTAAACCAACAATCACCGTGATTTAATAATTGGCTTCTGATCTTATAATGCTGATAGGCTGAATAGAGAAGATTGAAAAAGGAAGGAAGGGAGGGAAGATGGGAAGGAAAGAAGGAGGGAAGGAGAATGGGGGAGGGAAGAAAAAGAAAGAAAAGGAAAAGGGAGGGAGGAAGGGAGAGAGGAAGGGAGGAAAGGGAAGGGAAGGGAAAGGAAAGGAAAGGAAAAGGAAAAGAAACTAAAGAAAGTAGAAACTGAACAAAATGCGGATTGATTGTTTCATGGTTACCGCAGCAACCAAGCCATAGGACTGTGATGCCAGGGATGACTGGACCCTCTTGGGATTGGTGCTGTGACTCTTCTGTCTTACAGAAAACCGATCCGGCTGGGTGGTGGTGGCGGCGGCGGCGGCGGCGGCGGCGGCGGCGGCGGCGGCGGCGGCGTGGGCAGCAGCGGCACGCCTTTAATCCCAGCACTCAGGAGGCAGAGCCAGGCGGATCTCTGAGTTCGAGGCCAGCCTGGGCTACCAAGTGAGTCCCAGGAAAGGCACAAAGCTACACAGAGAAACCCTGTCTCAAAAAACCAAAAAAAAGAAAAAAAAAGAAAAGAAAAAAAAAAAGAAAAGAAAAGAAAAGAAAACCGATCCATTTCTAGGTTCAGTAAGATTGTTTCAAGTGTGTGTGTGTGTAGATGTAACCAACAGTCTTATTAAATAAGAAACACAGAACCAATGTAAAAGAGAAAGCCGAGAGGTCAGAGCTCAGAGCTAAAAATCTCACCCTTCCTCCTGCGGTGTCCCAGCTTCCTGAAAGAGAGCTATATCCTGTCTGTCCGTCTTTTTATAGTATTTTGTTCTGCCTTCTCATTGGTTGTAAACCCAAACATGTGACTGCCTCATCACTATCTGTATGTACAGCCCCCCAGGTCTTAAAGGCATATGCTGGCTGTATCCCTGAACACACAGAGATCTATGGGATTAAAGGCATGTGCCACCACTGCCACACTCTTGCTATGGCTCTAATAGCTCTGACCCCCGGGTAACTTTATTTATTAACATACAATCAAAATCACATTTCAGTACAATTAGAATACCACCACATGTGTGTGTGTGTGTGTGTGTGTGTGTGTGTGTGTGCTATATGCATACATATGCATTCGTGTACTCTTACACATGAAGGTCATATGTTAGCATTGGATAGCCTCCTCTATGGCTCTCCATCTTATCTTTTGAGACAGTCTCTTACCTAATCTGAACCTCACTGATGCCACAATATCATGTATCCAGGAAGCTCCAGGGACAGTCTGTTCATAGGGATCCAAACTCAAGTTCCCGTGCTTATGTGCACCTTACCACTGAGCCATCTTCCCAGCTCTTCCATTTGATTTCTTTTTTCTTTTTCACATAATATGGTGACTCCATTCTGACTTGGACTGGCATATTCTCCTTCCTGTGCTAAAAAAAAAATGAATAACCGAAGGTCTTCATGATTTACAGTGTGTCCCCACCCTCATGAATGACTCCATTCTGATTTGGTCTGGCTTCTTGGGGTCTGGTGTAGGACCACAATCCAAATAATTGCCTTTCATAAATTTCATGTAACAAAGGGTAGAGAAGGTATAAGGAAACAGAGTGTATGCATAGTATCTTAAATTCTGTAAATTCTGCAAATTAAGGTATTATTTCACTACTCTGTTACTTTAAAAAAAAACAACACGGCATTTGTTTCCTCATTTGATTTGTGGCAAAGTCCCTGAATAAACTGAACTAGAGGGGTCTGAAGTAGAGATTTCTGGGGCAGTCAAAACCTTATCAGCCACAATCTTGGCAGGAAACAGATGGTACCCTTTCCTGAACACAAAAAAGAAGGGATAACTGATGGTCTTTGTTATTGACAATGTGTTACCAGTTTCAGCCCTAGCTACAGGCAGACACGAGTTTCTTTGTGAGAAAACTGACCATTCCCCCCCAAAGAAAAACAAACTTCAAGACAGTCTTGTGTCATGCTGTCCCTGCATGATCCTCACAAGACTGTAGCCACTGCCCCCAATGAGCGTCTCAATCAGCCTTCCAGGTCTCTGTTTAAAAATAGGACTAGTTCATGAGGGATCACAGAGCATTTGAGGGAACCCAGACACAAAAGAGCCAAACAGAGAAGCAGAAGAAAAAGGCTGGCAGGGGTAGAAAAGCTCAAGGTGGAAGGAACACACACATACACACACACACACACACACACACACACACACACACACACACACACACACCACACATCAATATATATATAATGTATGTATGTGTATGTATGTATGTATGTATGTATGTATGTATATGATGTATATATTGGTATTCTCATAGTTATAAGGTAGCATTTCCTATATGAGATGAGCACTAGCCATATATACGTAACCACTCTGAAAACAAAAGCCACAATGGGAAATTAGTATTGAAATAGGAGAAGGAAAGAGTGTAACAGAAAATTAAGAGATCAAGTAGAGAGTATTGCTCAGAGAGTGAAATTCTAAGGCAAAGAGAAAACATATGAAAAAGGAGGCAAACTAGGTCCAAAAAGAGATTTTAAAAACTCCATCAATAAGAGTTTCAGAAACAGGGATTAAAAGAAAACAGAGGGGGTCATAGGAACATCCCCCAAACTGAGAGGTAAGAATCATTCAGAGTGAAATTCCCTACCGCAGGTACAACACAATGGAAAAAGAAAACACCAGAGAAAGTATTTGTAAAACTTCAAAACAGAATTGAAGAGAAGATATTTTAAATATCCCAACAAAGAGAAACGGGCCACATGCTTGCAGAAGAGTCAATGACTTGAGGACAATGAAACAAAGTCAACACACTTTTAAGGAAAAAAACAAAATTCAAGCCAGAAATATAAACCCAGCATGAAACTCACATAGCAACAAAAGGAGGAGATAATGTGCTCTTCACTTGAGAGTCAGTTTCTACTGAAAAATCTATTATGAAATCTAAAACAATTTCAGGCACCCCTGTGTGCTGCAGAGAGACAAGAATCTTAGAAGGCCAGGTGAATGATCTAGAGAACACCAAATTTGCAAACTCAAAGTTTAAAATGTTACCTTAAAATTTGTTCATGTGTGTTTGTTTTTGAGATAGAGTCTTCCTCTGTAGCCCAGGGTGACCTTGAACTCTCCATCTTCCTCCTTCAGCCTACCCAGTGCTGGGGTCACCTGTGTGCTGCCTCATCTTATTTACTGTAAGACTGTGAAGTGAGAACATGTCTCCAGTTTTCTGATTTTCCCCTAATGACTTATGAGGGCATCACTATTCCTATTCCTTATGTAAGCTGTCTCATTAACACAGGACCAAGCCCCTTAAGGGGAAGAGGAAGAGGGAAAAGAAGACAAGGGAGGCAGAATGCTTCCCCCTTAGAAATGTAGGATGGAAGATTAATTCACAAAGAAATGCTGAAATGTCATTGTTAGTGTTGAGATTCCTGCTCACTATTATTTGTCAGACAGAGCGGTATCAAATAAAGGGTTACAAACACATGGCCTTTGCAAACCCTCTGCTGCAAGATGCATGTAGTCCCAACGATGAAGCAATCATCCTGGTGGCCAGTGACACAGGTACATCACTGACCTCCTGAATAATTTTATTTGGATTTGTTTCTGCATCACAGCATGCCACTTCCTGGAAGTTCAGGGTCTCTCTCCATTCTAATTTGCTCTCCTTTGCTGTGATAAACGCCATGACCAAAAAAAACTTGGGAAGGAAAGAGTTTATTTCAGCTTACACTTCCAGGTGATAATCAACGCAGGAACTGGAGCAGGAACCATGGAGGACGAGTGCTTACAGGCTCACTCCCTCTTGTTAATGCTAGACCAGCTTTTTTATACAACCCAAGATCACATGCCCAGAGATGGCACATCTCACAGTGCTATGGACCCTCCCACAACCATCCACAGTCAAGACAATTCTCCACAGCATGGCAAAGCCAATCTGGTCTAGGCAATCCTTCAGTTGAGACTTCCTCTTCCCAGGTCACTCTTGGTTGTATCAAGTGACCAACAAAAACTAACCAGGACATGCTGCTATGACAGCACCTTGCAACCCTGACTACGCATTAGATTCACCCAGAAAGGCTTTTTGGTTTATTCATCCTCACCTAGACAGACTCACCTGATCTGAGTGCCTAGGCTGCATTCAGAACACCACTTTGGTGACTGGAAGAGATAGGTATTTTGTTGTTGTTGTAACTTTGATTCTGCTACATGTTCACTCTATAGACCAGTGCCTTAATATAGTGTATGGTTGCCAGGTGGTGTCACACACATATAGTCGCACACACACACATACACACTATATATATACATATATAGTATGTGTGTACGTGTTTAATATTGTGATCCTCAGACTCCAGTAGATTAGCGTGGCACCTCTGCTCTGCCCCTTACAAGTGTGTGACCTTAAGTCCACATAACTTCTTCTAAGTGTACAGATTAGAAGCATTTTCTACTCATTGGAGTTTTAAAAGAATTTAATGGAATAATGTCTATAAAATGCTGTTGTACCTGAATGAATAACTACTAAAAGGAAAAAAAAAAACCTCAACAATAATTGTTGTTGTTGCTAATTTAATTTTAATCTTTCATTATCATTATCTGAAAGTGAGAATAATAGAATTGGCCTTATAGTACAATTAAAGGAAATAAAATATTCCCAGCACTATGTCTAACATATAGTAAATAGTTAAGAATGTTTGCTATTGTTATTAATAAATACATAAAAAGCAGTAAAACCATAATTTTATTTTATCATGTCACTGTATTACTAAGAGTAGTTCTTATAAGTAAAAGCTCTGCTTTTCAGAAAACTTCCAATGATTCACAGATGCAAGATATGTATATATGTGTAATTTTATTTTAAATTTTTAATTATTTTATGTGTATTGGTTTCCATTGCATGTATGTCTGTGCACCACATGCGTGCCTGATGCCCATGGATGCTAGAGAAGGCATCAGATTCCCTGGAACTGGAATGGTTGTAAGCCAGAGACCATTGTAAGTGCTGGGAATTGAACCACATCCCCCAGAAGAGCAGTCAATGCTCTTAACTACAGAGCCATCCCTCTAGGCTCCATTATTCACTTTTCTAAATGTATCTTATGTGTATGTATTTCTATGCCTACATGAGTTTGTGTGTATCACAAGCATGTAGAAGGCTGCAAATGCAAAAAAAAGGGGGGGGGGAATTGGATGCCCTGTAAGTGGAGTTGTAGGCAGTTGTAAGCCACCATGTGGAGGTTGGTCACTGAACCCTGGTCCTCTGCAAGAACAGTAAGCACTCTTAACCACAGAGCCATCTCTCTAGCCCCTACATTATTTATTTATGATGCAGATGGAGAAATTTATAACAACTTGAGATTGCCAAGCTTTTCCTGTGGTAAGCTGAGTAATGAATAAAGACTTATTCTAATTCTGAAGTCTATGAATGTTACTTTCCTGATAAGAAAGATTTTGAAGATACGGTTAAATTGGGTTTTGAGGTGGTTAGGTTTTCCTGGATTATCTGGCTTAATCCTTATAGCACACATAGGAAGGAGACAGGAGGATGAGGATGAGCAGAAGCAATGATGCATATGTCTGTACGCCACATGCATGCAATGCACAGTGGAGACCAGAGGAAGTCACTGAATCCCCTGGAACTGGAGACACAGACAGTTGGGAGCTGCCACGTAGTTGCTGGGAACAAGCTCCTCCAGAAGACAGGCTGATGCTCATGATTGCTGAACTATCTCTTCAGCCCTACCAGAAACACTTCTAAAGACTCCAGAGAAGGGGAAACTTTTATTAATAGTAAAGAATTATGTAGTTTAAACATCATATGTATGTATGGTTGTTTGATTAAAGAAATTAAAATATGGGATACAAAGTTAAATTTCAGAAATAACTACCTATCATATTTGTACATACAAAAAATTTAGGGCATACTTGAAGAAATATAATTATTCATCTGAAATTCAGATTTAATGGAGCCTTTTATATTTCTTCTGGCAATCCTAATTGTATGGATATTGTTAATGCCAATTAGTATACAAGCAATCTCTACTTTTTATTTTAGTGGATTTATGAAAATCACATTAGAAAAGATGACTGTAAATAAAGATAATTTTAATCCTACTAAATGTAAGGTGCACTTAACTAGGAATCACCATTTGTATTATCAGATACCACCATATGTATGCTTATCAATTAAATTGCAAATGGAGGTTATTTTTCCTGATGAATATACTTCAGAGATGGACAAAACTCATGAATAACTGATTAATGGTTTTTTTTAAAGTGGGTTTTAATGAGACTGTTAGATAAGTAACTCAGTTACATTTGAAGCAGGAAAGGAACAAATGGTGGTATAATTATAAGATGCCGTACGGATTGTACAACAGCAACACATTTCCTTAGGGGGATCTGGAGCACAGGGCTATTTCTAGGAAGTATTGGGGCACATGTAATCATATTACATGCTTCCTTCTCTTCCTAACCATCAATACTGTCCAGCTGAAATCTAGTTAAGTAGATTTCCAGAGCTCCCTTGAGGATAAAGAAAGGTCACAGAGAGGCAGAAGGGGAATCGTTCTTTCTCCTCAGAAATTTGGAATGAATGCGTGCATGTGCACTTTGGTTTTCTCGTGCATTTCTCCTTCATTGGGCTCCTCTGAGACAAATAACTGATGCCACAATGGGAGGATATGTTTTACACATGCCACCAAAAGACTGTAAGTGTGGCCAACTGTAACTTATAACTGAAGGTGTCAGAGCACCAATAGATTTTAAAGAGTAAGAAATCAGAAGTTAAGTACTTAAAAGTAATAGACATATCTTGGCTATTACCAGTGTTCGAAAGAATCATTCCTAGGATGCTTCTATCCACCCAGTCATGCTTTGCATTTGTTTTTTGTGGCCTTTTGACATTGTCTACTAATTTGGCTCTCTGGTCTGGAATGTAGCAGGTGCATTACAGTGTCTTGTGACAGCCCTCAATCTGTACTGTGCCTTTTTGAACCCAGCCCTGCTCCCCTGACTTTTCCTCCATTTGCCAGTTTACCAGCAGCACTGGCATACTAGACTGGTTCTCATTCCCAGATGTTCATTACTATTCTTTATAAATGTTAATGTTGTTCTGAGACAAATGTAAAGTCATTACATAAAATTCCTGTTTAGTAAATACATGAGAATCAAGCAAATTCCCCTGTAATTTTGATAGCCAAAAAAAGTTTATGTTTAAATGGTTGTAGATTGATACAGATAAAATGCATTTTCTTATCACTGAGAGAGTAAGTGTAAGGGATTCATAATTTGAAGACAAGCCAAGGAACAGAAAAGCAAAGCCCCGCCTGTGGTTCATGCTGTCAACATCAGAGGTGACAGAGTGCTGTCGGTTGTGTCAAAGCTAAAGCAGAGGGAACAGGCTTTTATAATAGATGCTGCATAATATACTTTTCTCTAATGAAACATTCTTTCTTATTAGTCAGAAGAACACATCCCATCAAATCTTAAAAGTATTTTTGATTAAATTGAGCAAGAGCTTCTTTGACATAATCTCATCAGAGAAGAGGTGACCAAGAAGTAAGATACTTGGTTATCTATTATTATAGGAGAGAACATAAGCAGGCAGAAAGGCTCCCCATGCTCCCCTTGGAAATAATATTTCATACAAACATAATCATAGATTGTTTGTTTAGCTAACTGTTTTTTTTTCTTTTTTTTTGTGATATATATTTTTTATTTTACAATACCATTCAGTTCTACATATCAGCCATGGGTTCCCCTATTCTCCCCCCTCCCATGCCCTCCCCTTACCCCCAGCCCACCCTCCATTCCCACCTCCTCCAGGACAAGTCCTCCCCCGAGGACTGTGATCGACTTGGTAGACTCAGTCCAGGGAGGTCCAGTCCCTTCCTCCCAGACTGAGCCAAGTGTCCCTGCATAAGTTCCTGGTTTCAAACTTAGCTAACTGTTTTGAAAGCATTTGCTTGCTTGTTCATTTTTGTACCAATGTTGCCATCCCCTAGAAAATGTTTTATATTTTTTTCATAGGTTGCAATGAGTCCTGTCTCTATTCCACCATTTCAATTAAGGAGTGTGTTAAGCTTCAACATCAGTCACTGCAATCGTAGCTTACTACCAATTAGTCTATTTCTCCACCAATACACATGTGTGTGTGATACACAAAGAATATAATACAAAATTCACATGAACATTTCAAATAGTAGACCACAAGTTAAACTGAAAATATCATTAACAATAATACCCCTTGCCAGTCCTTTCATTCAGCTTTTAAGGTTAATTTTATCCAGTTTTCAATTACTCGTTGCTAAGTTTTTAAACTAATTTAAAAAAATAGTGCTGAACATTCACATTGTGCACACCATATTTTCCCTCAGTTTCAGTATGCATCTGCTGAAAATGAAGGACATTCCCCTGGATGATCATCGTACCTAGAAAAGCACTAAATTCCCTATTACCATTCGATACCCAAAATATCCTTGTGGGTTTCTCTAATTTTCTGCAAATGTTTGTAGCTGGCTTTACTTTCAATGTAGCTCTTTCTTCTAGGTCTCTCTTCTCAACACCATGTTTCTCAACTTATTTGGAGGGGGCAGAGGCAGGATACCTTGAGCAAAATACAAGGGAAAAAGAATCTCCACTTAACTGTTCTAAATTCATTTTTATCCCTTTTTATCTCAAAAACTCTGGATTCAACACTGCCACCATGCTCTGGGGAAAAAAGAAAAAAGAAAAGCCCTTCAGCTTGCTGTACTCTGGAGCCTGGGGGTGCCAGGCTATATAGTAGTGCATAGACTTCTAGCTTTTTTCCTTTCTCTGTATATTGTATCTCTATGATACAATTGTATCTCTATGTGACTACAGACATCATTTACCAACAGGTACCTGTCTACTTTCTCTCATTTAATTAAAAGAAAACAAAAGGAAAGGAAAAAGGGGGGATAGAGAAGGTCAGCAAGGGTGGGTTTGAGGTGCCTGGGGGAGCAGGTAAGTGGGCATTGTGACAACATGGCTTCTCCTTTGGCTCGTTGAATTGTGGTGTTTAATGGACATCCTTGCAGTTTAAGATGACTCTTTTACAATACAATTCTCTCCTAACGATGACTTGAGCCCTGCTACTCAATGGGAAAATCAGAAGAACCTATAGAGTTTTATTTGGAGTTGACATTCTCTGTTGTAGCTTTATTTTTATTTATTTATTTATTTTTTTCATTTTCACTGGAAGGAAAAAGATGCTTATTTTAAATGTTGAGGTGTACAAGTTGCTTTGTTACAATAAAACCATGTGTGCTCAAAGGACCTGATGCTTTTCTGTCAGAGCAGATGCTCAGCATGACCTTCCGAGTTTGACCTGCATAATGACATCCTGTCAAACTTGATCTTCCTAACTTTGTATTTTTTGATACTTGCTTTGCAGGATGACCTCAGAGCTATGCAGATTGAGTTAAAGGGATTTTAATCATATCTTAATGTCTCCATAACTGAGTGAAGTGGGTATAGTTTGCTACCATGGACTTGAAGTACCCTTGATGTTTTTCTCAATTAAGATTTTTTTTTAAATGGGCCTTTTGTTACCTGGATATTATGACAGCACCTGCTCCCACCATGTCACAGACCCATTGCTCTCATGCCATCTATATGAAGGACAGATGCTGACATGTCATCACTGGCACTGTGAACTAACTAAGAAGGTAGGCTGTTAGAATCAGCAGCCATGAGGTGACCCAGAGTACTCTGTCCCAGGTATGTGGCAGAAGCTCTCAGATGTGGCTCTGTAAATCTGGGTGGATGAAGAGCTCTGTCTGCTCAATGCCACTGTGCATGGAATAATGTTTTGGGAAGCTACCTGATGCATAAGCTTTCTAATGTTGTAAACAGAACTAAAATTAATTGCCACTTTTTCAGAGATGATTAATGGACAGTTTGGTCAAACTCAAAGCTTTTTGATGTGTAAAACTTAATAAATGGAACTATTCCATCAATAGACAAAGTGTAACCAAAATCTGTCTAGATGTAGAATATATAATTTCTGCACAGGACTCTACCTAGCAAATCACTGTATCATTAGGAATCTTGCTCTAATAAAGGAATGTAAAGAATTTAAAAAAAAAAAAGCCCAGCATGGTGGTGCATGCCTTTAAGCCCAGCACCCTGGAGGCAGAGACAGCTGGATCTCTGGAGCCCAGCCTGGTCTACAGAGCTAGTTCCAGGACAGCCAGGACTACACAGAGAAACCTTGTCTAAAAAAAAAAAAGGAAGGAAGGAAGGAAGGAAGGAAGGAAGGAAGGAAGGAAGAAAGAAAGAAAGAAAGAAAGAAAGAAAGAAAGAAAGAAAGAAAGAAAGAAAGAAAGAAAGAAAGAAAGAAAGAAGAAAGAAAGAAAGAAAGAAAGAAAGAAAGAAAGAAAGAAAGAAAGAAAGAAAGAAAGAAAGAAAGAAAGAAAAAATTCTATGCCAATCTTGTGTACAAAAAATACTAAGTACATACCACTGTGTTCAGATAGAAAAGCTTGAAGAGGATTCATTCAGAAACATTTCCAGCTATCTTAAGGGTTCTCATGTACGTTGTACCACATTCCACCAAGAAGTACTTAATATCAGATTATTAGCTCATCTTATATGAAGCATAAGGCCGCAGTTATTGTCCTTGGGGAGTACATCCACAGGTGAGCCACCGAGCCACAGTGGACAGTTTCAGACTCATAGTCGCACTGTCAGCCCTGTTTAAACCTAGTGAGTAACAAAATGAAATGTAGTCAGAGGTTTTCCTGTGTCCCACCTGGTCCCACAGCTGCTGGGTCCCAGGTAAACACACAGAGGCCTATATTAAGTACAAACTGTATGGTCTATGGCTCAGGCTTCTTGCTAACTACTTCTTTTATTTTAAATTAACCCATTTCTATTAATCTGTATGTTGCCATGTGGCCATGGCATTACCTCTCTGCTGGCATCTTGTTGCTCCTTGGGCTGCAGGCTAGCATCTCTCCTGACTCCACCCTTCTTCATCTCTATCTTCAGTTTGAATGTATTGCCTAACCTTATTCTGCCTTGCTATTGGCCAAACAGCTTTATTTATCAACCAATGGGAGAACACATATTTACAGCATACAGAAAGACATCCCACAGCAATAAAACAAAAGGATAGGGATAAGGAAGGGGCTTTAGGGAAATGGGGTAGGGGTCAACCAAGGTCGTAGGGAGATAGAAGGGGTTAGAATGACCAGAACGCATTATTTACATGTGAGAAAGGATCAAAAACAAATTTAATAAAAGCTATTTTAAATAAAATGAATAAAAATTACCAAGTATGCACAGTTTTGAAATCAAAACCCTAAGGCTTATGGGAAAAATAAGACTGGAGGCACAGCATACAAAAACTTCATCAATTAAACACTTTTCAAAAGGCATAAACCTAATAAAAATGGGAGCACCAAATGGAAGCAACACATGAACATCACATAAACATCATAGTTGCCCTGAGAAGATCTGAGATTTGTACAGAGAAGTGGGCAATAGAACAATGGTTCTTGTAAATTAAGTCATGCATAGCCAAGTGCAAAATTAATGGTATGTCCCAGTTTCCCCTAATTAATTCTAGTAAAACCAAGCTGTGGTCTCAGAAAAAGCCATACAATGGGAGAATGTAAGCCCTGGGTAAGACTTCAATACCACATAGCTACTCCATTTCTCATCAACGCTGCTTTTTCCCCCCAGTTGAGATAGAGTTCTTTCGCCTTAGCTTCCCATGCATGTTTTAGTACTGGAATTGCAGGCATTCATCACCACACCCAGCTTCTGGTCACATGTTGTTGGCTTTGGCATCAGTTGGTTATCTTGGCTGTTTTGACTGTTTCAATGGTAATAGCAGACAGTGATTTTCAAATTCTATCTGTTCCCATACCTGTGCAGCAAACACGGATCCACACAACAGGCTTTCTCTCTCTAGACAGAAGGCATTTATCTCCTACCCTTTGAACAAAAAATGAATATAATTTCAGATGTTTAGACTCCATGATTTTGAATCCTTCAGTCTTCCTGACTTCAAACTCCTCTTACCATTTTGCATATCTTGGGCTTTGAAATTCTTTTACCATTTTAATCACTCTCTTTTGAATAAGGTCTTATCTCTCTTCAAATGTGTCCTGTTTGAATAGATGTAGACCTTGGCTTCTCTTGTCCTAGACATCACATTTTGAAGAGTGCTTGGCTAATGTTAATATTGACCTACACTTTTACTAAAATTGCCTCACTGGACAGTCAGTCTCATTGAATTGGTGAGCTCTAGGTTTAGTGAGAGATAAGGTCGAGAACAAGAGTGAAAGACACCTCTTGGTCTCCATATCTGGTATCCTTTATTCCAAAGGAAATGGTTTGTTTGTTTGTTTGTTTGGATTTTTTTGTTTTTGTTTTGTTTTGTTTGTTTGTTTTTGAGACAAAGTTTCTCTATGTAGCCCTGGCTGTTCTGGAACTCACTCTGTAGATCTGGATAGCCTCCAACTCAGATCTGGCTGCCTCTGCCTCCCAAGTGCTGGGATTGAAGGTGTGTGCTACTACCACCTGGCAAGGAAGGTTTGTTTTTATTTGTTTTATAAAACATTGTGTTAATTTTTGTATATTTGAACAAATCCTCATTATTTTAAAGACTTTGTACATTTTTAAAATGTTCATCTCAAACCTAGTTTTAATATGCATTCACCTCAGTTTGTAATACTGGCTCTGAAGCTCCTTAAATAATGTCGTTTCAGTGTTACAGGCTTTATGTTTGTTTTATAGGCCTGTAAATCTCTGAACAGAGAAGAGGAATCTGGTAATGGGATCCAACCAAGGGGCTCAGTCTTTTCATGGCAGATAACCCTGGAAATGGATTGAGCTGTACTAAGATTCTAGCCCATAGTTCTACTCTGAAAATTCATGAAGTGGAGCTCACAGCAGATTACTCTGTAAAATTAAAACACAAGTGAGAAAGAGCCAGATGACTATATTTGTATAAACTTAGAGCACTTAAGAGCTCTGCCATTACATTTGAATAGACCTAAAACAACACCATCTTTGTCTTTGAATTCATATGGGAAAATCAGTCTATACTACAATTACCAAAAGTTCTATGTCAGTTGGGGAGCCAAGACCCTGCAGAGTAAGGCATGTGGTTATAACCCTGGTGACATATAAAAATATCCTCCCAATCATGCATTGATTGACATGTTTGTTCTATTTTGCGATTCTATGACAGCTAAAAGGCTAATAATATCCATACTTAGGATATCAGAATTGGATACTGACTACACAGGTAATTTTAATATAGAGCAGATTGCTAGGCATTTAATCAAAGGAAAATAATGTGCTTAATATTATCACAACATTTGGAAAAATAATTTCAACAGTACCAAGTATGGAATATTAAAGTCAGCTTCTATCAATTCAAAGGCTGATGGCAAAATCTCTATTTTTTAAAAAAGGATAATTTAATTTCTGTGTTTTCCTGGACAGGAAATGAGTTTTTAACTTTTATTTATTTAACAATTCCACTAAGAGTTCTGAGTCTAAATAATGACTTGGTAATTTTCACCTTCTGTTGAAATATTGATTTTTTCCCTGAAATATCCAATTATTATTATATAAAGGAAGAAATAAAATTCACAAGGCAAATTATTCCTTTCCTTTTCTCCATAGTGAAACAAACCAGAAATTGGAGTCTGTTTCTTTTCTGTGATTTTTAAAAGATCCAAGTGATTACTGTGTCTTTTAGATCTAGATTATACAATAGTGTTACCATTCATTATGCTAGTCTGTATGTTAGGGGATTGTGAAATATATATCATACAAACTAAATCAGTGCATTGGCAGTAAACGATGCAAAATATATTTTGTTCCTGAAGTTTGCCAATTTCAGATGACCTCCCTATGAAATTATGTTTTTCCCCCACCCCACCTTTAGTTACAGACTTAGCTGTACCTCGGGAAATTTCTGCCATGCTTCTTACTTCTTTGTAGGAGGCTACCAAGGGTTATAATAGCAGTAGTGGAATAACACTGTCCAGGTTTCATTCCAATTATGTTAGAAATAAACATCTTGTAATGAAAATGAACACTGTGGCAACCAACATGTATATTTGATTTAGAAAATGATTTTTAGAATCAGGAGAAAATCTTGGCTTAGTTCCTATAACAGTCTAACAGTGCATGTCCACCATCATGCAGATTGATGTGTCCCATCATGGATGGCACTTAATTAAATAAAATAATGCATGCTCTTACTAATGTTGGTACTCTTATTTATCTCTTAGGAGGGAGTTCGTTGGGTGCATTGATTCAAATTTTAGTGGTTACACTAAACACTATTTTACAGGCTTTTAGATTATAATTGTTTTCCAAATAATTTTTTCTATTCAACTAATTTTTATCCCTTTTTAACCTTTTATACATGTCTTAAATAAACAAAATATCTTAAAATTCTTTTGTATGCTGATTACATTTAATTTACCTACTTTTATGAATATAAACTTTTTTCAATATAAAAATTTGATTCAATTAATAATGTTACCTGAGTGATAAAAGCAAAGGCATTTGCAGAAAAGAAAATATTAATATGTTTTTTCTGAATTTCAGTATCTAATATTGTAACCCATTTTCTATCAAATATGAATATATTTGATTTTTTATTTCTATCAAATAATGAATATACCCTAATTCAGAGTCTTAAATTTTACTAAGTTACAAAATATGAAAGATAATTGAAATGTATTCACTTCCATAATGAGACAAGTTTGGATTCATTGGTACCCCTCACACACATAAACACATACACAAAGATATAGATGACATTATAGTGAGTTTCAAAAAAGTACATGAAGGGAATATGAAAATTGCCCCTGTGATTAAATAAATTACATCACTATCAGAAATGGGTCAACTGCATTCATGGCGTTTCACTATATTATTTCTGTTTATTTCAAGTGATGCTCCTGCCTCGTCCTCCTGAGAATTATAGGCGTGTGCCACCACAACCAGATAAAGGAAATTTTCATTGGCACAATTAAGATCTTTATTTTCTATAAAAACAAAACCAGAAAGCCCCACTGGAATAGAAGGGGGTTGAGGTTGTTACTACAAATAACAATAAAAAACACACAATACATCTATTTTCTGACCAATTTAGATAGCCATGTAACTAAAAAGAAAAGGATGAGACTAGTAAGAATAAAAATAATGCGTAGAACATTTAAAATTTCCACCAACCCTGACAGTCTCGGGTAGGGGTCGCAGGGACACGAAGACCACTGCCTGAACCTTCGCAGACCTTCTGTCCCGGGTGGTACTTTCTGCCACCGCAGCGACCCATGTCTAAAGAACACAGCGGTCCTGGGGTCTTCATATTGGACAGACACATCTTACCCCTGTAACACCTGTTCCTGAACATGGAGGAAAAGTATGTCTTGGGCTGATTCCTGAGGAGTTTTTCCAGTTCCTTTACCCCAGAACTGTGGTAACAGGACATTCGTGCTTGGAACTGTGCTTAGCTTGTATTTTCTATCCAAAGAAATGTGATTACACCAGAGACCTTTCTACCATATCAGTAGTGGGGTTGATTGTCGATATGATTAAGAAATATGGTGCCTCTATTGGAGAATTTATTGATAAACTTAATGAGCAAAAAATTGTTCAACTCGAAGAAGTAAGCAATAAATCAAACAAACAAATCCAGGATGCAGTTGATATGGAGAAGGCACAGGCAGGCACTGGTTCGGAAGTGCCACTACCTGTTTGACATTCAGAGGAATAACATTGCAAATGGCCTTGGAGGTCACTTCCTGGGAAAGACTGCATAGAGCACATAAGGAGGCAAAGTGGTCTGGACTACCATATTTCTGCATGACATCATGTTTTTGTTGGTATTTTACTCTTTATTTGGGGGGGGGTGCCACCCAGCTCCCAGATAAATCACACATGGCCTTAGCTTGGCTTATTTCTTTCCAGTTTTTCTTAACTTAAATTATCCCGTCTACCTTTTGCCTCTGGGCTTTTCCTGTTCTCTTACTTCTGTAAATCTTACTCTTACTCCATGGCTTGCTTTGTAGCTGGGCATCTGGGTGTCTGGCCCCTGAAGTCCTCCTCCTTCTCTGGCTACTTCTTCCCCTGATCCTTGGTTTCTCCATCTATATATTCTCTCTGCCTGACAGCCCTGCCTGTTCTTTCTCCTGCCTTGCCATTGGCCATTCAGCTCTTTATTAGACTATCAGGTATTTTACAAAGGCACAGTAACACAGCTTTACAGAGCTAAACAAATGCAACATAAACAAAAGTAACATACCTTAAAATAATATTCTACTACAACATGATGCATGGCAAGGAGCAAGAGCAAGTGATATACTGGGTGAAGAAGCATGTTGTACAGAAAGGCAGTGTTGTGGGATGTCTTTCTGTATGCTGTGAATATGTGTTGCTCTCATTGGTTGATAAATAAAGCTGCATTGGCCTATGGTAAGGCAGCTTAGAGGCAGGCCGGGAATCTAAGCAGATGTGTGGAGAGAAGAAAGGAGAGCAGAAGAGATGCCAGCCGCCACCAAAGGAGATGCCAGCAGACTGGTAATGCCACAGCCATGTTGCAAAACATAGATTAATAGAAATGAATTAATTTAAGATGAAAGAGCTAGCTGGCAAGAAGCCTGCCATAGGCCATACAGTTGGTAATTAATATAAGCTTTTGAGTGATTATTTTATAAGTGGCTGCGGGACCATAGGTGGGAGAGATTTGTCCAGACTACAGGGCCAGGAGGGACTGGAGAAATCTTCTGGCTACAGCATGTAGTGCAGCAGGAAGAGGAGACCATTGCCAAGTGCATGTGCATCTAAAACTGCTCACAAAGAAGGCTCAAGCTCAGCCAGCTATGTGGATGTATCTACCTCAATTGAGATGGCCAGAGAGAGTTAACTTAAGCTGAAACTAGACTGTGTGCAGAACTCTTCCTGTGTTGGTGTCTATTGAAAATACAGTGTACCTTTCTTGAAAAATGATCAAGGTTCATTTAATGACTTAACCTATTGGCCACTCTGGTATTTCTGACCCTTGTTCTGTATCTGGAGTGGTCCAATGATCACTTTTGAATAAGCAATTTACATCAGCTTGCTGCCCAACTAAAATTACCAAGTTAGAGAGTTTAAACTTGCAATTAGTTATACCATCTTGCAATAAAATGACATTTGAAACAGAATAAATAAATAAAATTTCTGCCAATAACTTAAAATGTATCTTTACAAAAAAACCCAAGAACTATGACACAATAGTTTGAGAAATAATAAATTTAGCTACTTTGAATTTTAATTCTAACTCTTAGCTGCTATGGAATGCTAATAGCCTCAACAAAGGCATCATAGGTATCCAGATTGACATTAATTATTTAATTATATTCCCAAAGGGAAACGGATCTCAGACTTTTCTCACATATTTAAAAGGCTTTAATAAGGAAAAAAATTGAAATACTTGAATAGCTAATGCATATATAGGAAAATAAAAGAATAGCAATGTGTGTCAGGGTTTGACTGGAGACTCAAGCATTTCAGATATCTTTCTTAACAAAATACTGATATTTTAGGAGTGGTCTTGTATTGTGGAGAGTGATGAGGCAGTTTTTGTAAGACTCTCTCTCTCTTTCTTTCTCTCTCTCTCTCTCTCTCTCTCTCTCTCTCTCTCTCTCTCTCGTGTGTGTGTGTGTGTGTGTGTGTGTGTGTGTGTGTGTGTGTGTTGTTTGTTTTTTACTCTTTTGGGGGGGCCCTGCCACCCAGCTCCCAAATAAATCATACACAGAGTCTTATTATTACTTATGAATGCCCAACCTTAGCTTGGCTTAGTTTCTCACCAGCTTTCCTTATCTTAAATGATCCCATCTAGCTTTTGCCTCTGGGCTTTTCCCATTCTCTAACTTCTGTAAATCTTATTTTTATTGTGTGGCTTACTGTGTAGCTAGGTGGCTGGCCCCTAGAATCATCCTTCTTCTCTGGCTCCTAGATCTTAGATCTCTTTCATCCCAGTTTTCTCCTTTTATATATACTCCTGGCCTACCAGCCTCACCTATTCTTTCTCCTGCCTTATGGAGTAGTCCGTGAGGGTGCATTGTCTGAGCCAGTTGCCTTGAATCTGATCTGGATGTTGGATCATCTGGGTCATGGTGTCATCGGAGACCTTTCAGGGGTCTTGGCTGGTCAAACCTGATGTGTCTTAATCTAGAACAAATCCATAGCCTCTGGCTTTCTGTGGAAACAAAAGCAGAACCTCCTTTCCAAAGCAACATATCCTTACATCCAAAATTTGAAGTTAAGGTACCCTTAAAATATACATTTTGGCCTAACTCAACAGCTTTTGTAATCAAATGTTTTTCTTCAGTTACGAATATCAAAGAGAACATAATCCAGATTCTCTGTGTGGTAGCCATCTTTATGTGTCTTATTTTTTGTATTACCTTGAGCCTATTGCTTTAAATTGCAGCATTCTAAGACCGAAACAGCACTGTGGCTGCTGGTTCCGCCCACTTTAGCTTCACAACATGGCAGTGGTACATTTTCTGCCAGCTCTGGGAGCCATCAACTATCAGAAATAGTGGGTCTATGCTTCTATCAAAGCAGCGTGTAGCCCAGAAACCTCTTTTTTTGCTTTGTACTAGCAAAAACTAAATCCAAAATGCAGCTTAATGTGCCACTTGCAGAGGCCTCATTCCCGCCAAACTGCAGGTCAAGTGCACACACCAGAAACCCGCCATAGTAGCTCAAACACACAGGCTGCCACTAACTTGAGAGAAACAACTAGGAACTGTTTTTAGAATCTTTTTTCTCAGGTTTTAGGTGGGAACTCTTGCCAACATGTTGGGCACCATTTGTAGCTAGAGTTTTCCTGCCTGGCCCACAGTCAGGACAAATCTTTGTCACCCGCCAGTACCACAGCCGCTCAGACCCAACCAAGTAAACACAGAAACTTATATTGCTTACAAACTGTATGGCTGTGACAAGCTTCTTGCTAACTGTTCTTATAGCTTAAATTAATCCATTTTCATAAATCTATACCTTGCCACGTGGCCCATGGCTTACTGGCATCTTCACATGCTGCTTGTCCTGGCGGTGGCTGGTGGTGACTCCTTCTGCCTTCCTGTTCTTTCTTTTCTCCTCTCTGTTAGTCCCACCTATACTTCCTGCCTAGCCACTGGCCAATCAGTGTTTTATTTATTGACCAATCAGAGTAATTTGACATATAGACCATCCCACAGCACACACCCCTCCCCCCAACACACATACACACACATACACACACACACACACACACACACACACACACACACACACACACACAAACACACTTCGCTGAAGTCAGGCTGTTTGGAAGAAATTATTTAGGCCCTGCAAAGGAAGTTTGGACCACATATAAACTGAGGGCCAACCTTAGAGCATACTTCTTGTCTCATGGGACCTCATTTACAAAAACAGAGTCAAAGAGGAAATGAAGAAGCATTTCAAGAAAAGGCCTGAACCCACATCTGTGAGTCTTTCTGACAGTGGGGATTACCTTAGTCATAAAACCACAAGGCAGTCCAGGGTAGGGCTTTAGATTTAGGTTTTCCCAGAAATCCAGTGACTGGGGACCTGGAACATCTTGCTAGTATTCATAAAATAAAGATTAATTATCAAATGCCTTGAGCCGTTAGATAAGGTAGAGGGTTTTTTTGTTATTTTCTCTAGCTTGGTGATTGGATTTTTTTTATTAATTAATTAATTATATACGGCCATATTTGCAATAACAAGAATATTTTGATTTTCCAAATGTATTATTATTGTGCATGCATGTGCTGATGTGTGTGGGGAGGTGCATGCCCCATGTTGGGGATGAAGAGGTCAGAGGACAACTTTGTGGAACTTCTCCTTCCACCTCCAAGTGGGTTTAGGCAGTGAACTCAAGGACATAGGCATACGTGACAAGTGCTGCCCACTGAACAGGCAGTGAACTCAAGGATACAGGCATATGTGACAAGTGCTGCCCACTGAACAGGCAGTGAACTCAAGGATACAGGCATACGTGACAAGTGCTGCCCACTGAACAGTCTCATGGGCCCCACAAGAAAGCTTTAACACTGATATGGGATTAAAAGATTAAAAAGATTCTGGTGAAGAGTGGCTTTGATAATCACTCAGAAGGTATTTTATTTTCCACTTTAAAAACACTTTAATTTCTTTTCTGATTTTGATATTTCACATTTTATTTTGACAATGATAGGCTGAATTGCTTTCACACCAATATCAATTTTTTTTAAAGAAAAACATTAAAAATAGAAAAACCTATGTAAGCATTTCTACAACCTATTTGGGCTGCCCACATCAATTTAGTTACAAATAAATGTCAGTTTCTGTGAATCTCTTTTAACTAGTTTGATAACTGAAATGAGTTGTGGAATGTTTGCTATTTTATTTGTAGCCAATTAAAAAAAATGAACAAGAAAATGCCAATTTTATAAAATATAAATTAAAGTAATTTGAAATTTTTCTTTTTTCTTTTTACATGATTGTAGCTGAAGTTTTCCTGGTCCTGCCTGGCTCCCACAGCCCTGCAGCTGCTTGGACCCAAGTAAACACACAGATGTTTATATTAATTAAAACTGCTCGGGCATTAGCTCATGCTAACTATCGACTAGCTCTTACACTTAAATTAACCCATAATTCTTATTTATGTTTAGCCACGTGGCTTGGTACCTTTACTCAGTTCTGCCTTCACATCTTGCTTCCTCTGTGTCTGGCTGGTGACTCCTGACTCAGCCTTCCTCTTCCTAGAATTCTCTTCTCTGCTTATCCTACCTATACTTCCTGCCTGGCTACTGGCCAATCAACATTTTATTTATTAACCAAATCAGAGCAACACATTCTCACAACATACAGAGCGATATTCACAACACATGATTTCCTAATGTCTTAATTTCTTTTCTCTTGTTATGATAGAATGTCCTGACAAAAGAAAATTAGAGGAGAAAGGGTATATTTTAATATCAATCAACCATATCAGGGAAATAAGTTGGTCATGTCACTCCCATAATTGGGAATAAAATATAACCTATGCATGCATGCTCTGTTTAGCTTCAGTTCAGGATCTCCTCCCTAGGTAATAGTACTACCCACAATGGGTGGGTCTTCTCACTTAAATGAACCTAATCAAGGTAATTTCCCACAGATGTGACACAAGTCAACTTGATCTAGACTGTACCGTATTAAGACTCTCATCTCAGATAATGCTAGACTGTGGTAAGTGGATAATTAAAACTAATTATTACTGGGTGTGGTAGCAACCACCTTAATCCAAGCATTTGGGAGGCAGGGGGCAATGGATCTATGTGAATTCTTGGACAGCCAGAGCTACATAGAGAGATCCTGTATCAATTATCAATCAATCAATAAAAAGAAATAAAAAAAAACCCTAATCTTTATACCTAGGAAATACTTCCTCCTTTTAATAGTCATGATTTATATAATGAATATTTTACAAATTAGACCATTAAAAAGCAACTGATTTAAGAGATTAATAGGTATAAATAAGATTAAGAAGGATGACTTTATTTCTTCTCTTCTCTGATAAACAACAAAGTGAAAAATATGAGCAAAATACTGACATAATGGGAATTCCAAGGAAATCAGTGAGTTACATTAAAATACATACTCAGCATTTCTGAAAATCATATGTAATTTAAACTTGTGTTTTTATTTATTAACTTTTAGATTTCTAATTTGTTAACTTAGTGGGTCTCTACCTCCTTTATCAAAACAACAAGCCAAATTATATGATAATCAAGAAGCATAATTAAGTTCTAGAAAACAAAACATGATTTTATTTTATCTCACAAAAATATTTGTTTCAAGCTTGGTGGTGATTGACTACACCTTTAATCCTAGGACTTAGGAGGCAGAGGTAGGTGGATCTCTGAGTTCAAGGCCAGTCTACAGAGTAAGTTCCAGGACAGCCAGAGCTACACAGAAAAAAAACCTGTCTCAGAAAAACAAAACAAAACAAAACAAAACAAAACAAAACAAAACAAAACAAAACAAAACAAAACAAAACAAAACACAAAAAAATCTGTTTCACTGTTTCATGTTTTTCTCTTTTTTTTTTTAAACAAAAGCTTTATTTATTGTTTGTTTGTTTTGAGGTAAACATTTTTGCTATGGACCTGAATAAATTTGAGATTTCCTAACACTAACCCTCAAATTTGCTGTGCAACTAAGAATGACCTTGAACTTCTGATCCTCTTGTCTCTACCTCCAGAATACTGGAATTATAAGCATGAACTGTTCGCTACGCCCAGTATATGACTCTGGAAATGGAACCCAGGGCTCTCAAGCTCAGCCATCTAAGCAACTTCCCCAGCCTGAAATGATGAAATGTGACACCTCTGTTTCTTGATGTTACCAGGCCGTTGCTTTTAGAGATGCTCTGAACAGC
Organism: Peromyscus maniculatus bairdii; assembly: GCF_049852395.1. Lineage (NCBI taxonomy): Eukaryota > Metazoa > Chordata > Mammalia > Rodentia > Cricetidae > Peromyscus > Peromyscus maniculatus. Next base: position 80,137,034 of record NC_134870.1, on the reverse strand, counting down.
CTATGGGTCTAGGTGATACCTTCTATTCAAATATACTGTCTGGTTCCTTGACTTCTACTCATGAACAAGCCTGCTTTAGGGCCAAGAGAACAAGACAAACTCCATTTTAAGAAAGAACTCAATTTTAAACAGGACTTGATCAGTTGAATCTGGTTCCAATAGAAATCACACAGTTCCAAGAAAAATCACAGACTGCCAGGGCCCGGTCAAGGTGACCCCACCAGGGTGGGCTGGCAATGAGAAACTTTGGTAAACAACATCCTCAGGCTCCAAATGTCCTTGTGGCTTTCTGTAGCTAGAGTTTTCCGCCTTGCCCACAGTCAGGACAAATCTCTGTCACCCGCCAGTCCCACAGCGTTCTTATCTTGCTAACTGTGCTTTTATCTTAAATTGATCCATTTCCATACATCTATACCTTGCCATGTGGCTGGTGGCTTACTGGTGTCTTCACATGCTGCTGGTCATGGCGGCAGCTGCAGCGTCTCCTTCTGCCTTTCTGTCCTTTTTAATTCTCCTCTCTGTTAGTCCCGCCTATCTTTCCTGCCTAGCCACGGCCGATCAGGTTTTATTTATTAACCAATCAGAGCAACTTGACATACAGACCATCCCCCAGCACAGCCAAGTGCAGACCATCTCAAACACCTGCACTCAGGCCCATGGTCCTAATCATCCTCTATACGGACCTGCTGGGTAACGCCACAAAGAACCTCCAGACCCCAACCAGTAAATTCAAAGGTTACATACCCTCACCCAATCATGAGACACCAGGCCTTGTACCTAATTGCCATTTTTCCCTTTAAAAACCCCTTACTATGAGGACTCGGGGCTGTTTTTTCCACCTGCTGCTTCAGAGTGCTGGATAACGACCCAGCTTGAGCTTGTCATCAATAAACCCCTGTGTGTTTGCATGGGAAAATGGCTCTGTGGTGGTCTTGCTGGGAGGGGGCGGGTGTCTTGCAATGGACAGAACAGGGCCTGCCTAAACCTAAATCTGTTGCTCTGTACCAATCCCCAGTAAAGACTAAAATCCCCAGGCATTTGTTAGGGATGTTTATTTTGCTGCTACTCAATACTTATCAGCAACTCAGGTGAGAGTTACCATTTTCTTTAGCAGCCTGCCAGGAGCCCAGTGAGGCTGTCCTCTCAAAGAAGAACTAAGTAATTGTTCTACAATTGTTTGCTCTACAATCCCCCCAGAATAATTTTTAAACACAACTGAACCTGAAAATCTTAAATGACAGATCTAATTCATACTGATATTTCCTTAATAGGCCCATAGGCTTCTCTCTGTTGCTTTATCTTTTCAAGCTAAATCCTGAGTTTATTCAGATATAGCAATTTTTTAAGAGGGACCGTGTTAGAAAACTACCCCAAGACATCTCTGACAAAATTTCTCACTGACCATTATTAATAGATAGTAGTTTGCTGTTGTAAGAAATGTGTATTTATGCCAATGAAAATGTAAGATGCAATCAGTACTGATAGGCTTTTAGCTATTTCCTTAGATAATGAAAACTATGTTTGGCCAAGCACTTTTGTAAGTGTCTGCACAGTCTATTGTATTTGCTCCTCATATGAAGACCTATTTTATCACTGTCACAATTAGTGGTAGGTATTGAAGAGAAAATTAGTGGAAAGAAATTCATTGGTGGCCTTCAATATTTATACGTAGTGATCATTATTAATATAATGCATGGTGGTAGACACTTGCGATCCCAGCACACAGGAGACTAAGGCAGGAGACCCAGAGTTTGAGGATAGCTTGGATTACATACTGGAAGCCTGTCTTAAAACCAAATCAATCAAAAATCTAACGACCATATTGTCATTTGTAACTTGTAGTGATCATACAGTTTATGGATGGGAGAACTGTAGAAACTGGTTGGACCTCTTTTGTCACAGCAAGGGGTTAGGCTGTCAACAAGAAAGAGAGCCCAGAAGAATCGATTTGAACAAGAATATGGTGGGTGTGATTTCTTTTTATGAAGATATGGGATTGAGAAATGAAGCAGTTAATGTATTTTAAACATTCACAAGTGAATGTTGAATGTTTTTTAGTCTAGAAACATTAGTTGTTTATTTCATTATGTTGTTTAAATTAAACACTGAACCATTACAAATTAAATTTGAATAAATCAGGTGTTAATGGAGAAGAGAGATTAATCTGGGCAAGAGCAATATGCTCCCTCCCAAAACAACGATTATAAGAAGTGAACAAAATGTTTATTATGAAATCTCCAATTACCATTGTCAGTTTCTGTCTTAGTTATCCTTCTTTTTGTCTGACAAAATACCCCAGCAAAGGGCATGCATGATGGCGCCTGGTAAAAGCACTTGCCACACAAGTCTAATAACTTGAATTTGATATCTGGAACTGACGGTAGAGGAGAGAAACAGTTCCTGAAAGTTGTCCTTTGACTTCCACACATGGCACACCCCCATCACAACAACAACAATAATAAATAATAATAATAATAATAATAAAAATAATTTTTAAAAATATCCTGACAGAAGCAGCTTGAAGGTAAAAGGGTTTCTTTGGCTCATAGTTCCAGAAGGATGCCATCATCACAGCTGAGAAGGCGTGGCAGTGGGGGTGGGGGGGCTGGCAGTGGGGGGCACGGAGTGGGGGGCAGCAGTGGGGGGCCCCTGGCAGTTGCGGGAGCGGCAGTGGGGGGCTGGTCTAGGGGCAGAAGCAGGAGGCTGGCTGGTCACACTGCACACACATTCAAAAAGCAGAGAGAGAACAGGGAGCAAGGCTAGGCTGTAAAGCTTCAGGAACTTTTCCCCAGTGCCTCTCTTCACCCAGACAGGCTACACCTCCGAATGGAACTACAATCTTCCCGAACAGAGATCAAGTGTTCTAACATGAGCCTTTGGAGGACACTTCATATTCAAACCACAACTGTTTTGTTTTGTTTTTTTTAAAATAAGGTCAAATAATATTCAAAGGTTTCACAGCAAAAAATAAATAAATAAGTGCTGTTCATTTTTGTTGTGAACCTAGCACTGATTACTATGGTTTGTATATTATTTGAGTGTTTCCTTCAGAGGTTTACATGTTGGAAGTTTTGATCCCTGGTATGTTGGTGCTGAAGGGCTGGAACCTTTAAAAGGTGGAGCCTCCTGATAGGAAGTTAGGTCACTGGGGTTGCTACCTTAGAAAGAATTAAGGTATGTGTGGTGATATTGTGTCCCCTCAATATATTGTGCACCCTAATAAACTTATCTGTGGTCAGAAAACAGAACAATCACTAGATAGACATAGAGGCCAGAAAATGGTAGCACACATACCTTTAATCCTAGCATTCTGAAGGCAGAGATCTATCTGGATCTCTGTGAGTTCAAAGCCACACTGGAAACAGCCAGGCATGGTGACGCATGCCTTTAATCCCAGGAAGTGATGGTAGGAAGGTACATAAGGGTTCATGAAAACCAGGAACTAGAGCTGTTTAAGCTTTTAGGCTTCTAGCAGCAGTTCAGCTGACATCCATTTGGATGAGGACACAGAGGCTTCCAGTTTGAGGAATAGAATTGGCTGAAAAGTTGGTGAGGAGAGGTTAGATGTGGCCTGTTCTGCTTCTCTGAGCTTTCATTGTTCACCCCAATACCTGGCTCCGGGTTTGTTTTTATTAATAAGACCTTCTAACAATTCGTGCTACAGATATGCATTTTAATATCCTTGTTAGTTCCCATGAAAGCAACTTTTTATAGAAAGAACAAGCCTAGACTCTGACTCATCCTGATTCCTGTGACATCATGTAATCTCTCCCATCATTGTGGCATCTTCTGCTCTGAGACCCTCATCCAAGGCAGCCTCCCAAAGTATGAGCTAATAAACCTCATTCTTCCGTAAAGCACCTAGTCTAAAATTTTGTGACAATCATAGGAAACAGATTAAGACACCATATTAAAGAAAAAAAAACTAAAGTTTTGTTTTAAAAGAGATGATACTAAAATAAAATGTTACAGATAGGCAAACATTTGCACCTGCTGGTTGCTTAGAATTCTTACTCATTTTTATGCCTCCCCTTTGTGGTGATATATTGTGTACCCAAATATAGCTTGCCAGAGAATCGGAGGACAGAGCCAGCCACTAGATTAGACATAGAGGCCAGATAGTGGTTGCACACACCCTGAGTCCTATCACTCAGGAGGCAGAGATCCATGTGGATCTCTGTGAGTTCAAAGCCACGCTGGAAACAGAGCCAGGCAGTGGTGGCACACACCTTTAATCCCAGTACTGGGAAGCACACATGCCTTTAATCCCAGGAAGTGATGTCTGGGCAGAGAAAGGTATATAAGGTGTGAAGAAACAGGAACTCACTCTCTTTAGACTGAGGATTTTGTAGAGGCAAGAACTAGTGGCTGGCTCTGACCTCCAATCCCCAGGCAAGTTTATTAGGGTACACAGTATATCACTACACCCCTTCCTTGAGTAGTAGGGGCATAGCTGGAACCAACATACACAAGCGAATTCTGCTTGGTTGATTTTGTTACTTTTAGCTGCAGGATACTGGGAAAGTTACTTAACTTCTTTGTGACTTGATTTTCATTTATAAAGTTGAGTGTATTAATTAACAGCTCCTATACTATAAATCACCAGAACACTTGGTGGTTTTGTTAACTACCTTCCTCGTCATTGTGACATAATACCTAGTGGAAACAACTTTAAGGAGGAAGGATTTATATTGGTTCGTGGTTCTTGAGACTCAGCCCCTTATGTCCAGGGATGGCTGGTGCCTGGAGGCACAGCAGCATCGCTTGGAGCACAGCTGGTCCACATCACCACTTCTGACAGGAAGCAGAGGGCCAGACTGGAAACAGGACTGGCCTATAACCCTCAATGCTCGCACCTATTACTCCTGTCAGCTGAGCTCCATGTCCAAAAGATTCCACAACCTCCCCAGTTAGTGCCAACAGCTGGAGTCCAAATGCATGAGCTTTCAGGAAACATTTCACATTCAAGCCACAACGACGTTTAAAAGAAGCATTCATCATTTCACAGGTTCCTTGAGTAATGAGTCATGAATCAGACATCAGTGTCCACTTATTTATCTTTTGGTTCTTTAATTAAAGTGGATGGTGCCACTCTATGTTAGAGAGAGCAACTTGCTTTATTCAGTCTGCCAATTCAATATCCACCACATACAGAAACACCTTCATAGACACACCCAGAATTTTTGTACCACTTGTCCCAGTCAAATTGGCATATGGCATTAACCATCATAACCACCTTCCACGATGTCCAAGAAAACATGACGATGCCTTTCCAGTACCTAAAAGAAATAGAATTCAACATATACATGGTAAAATGAAAAAGAAAAGTTTGATTTCTCAAACTTTATGATTGGTATATTTATTTATTTATCCACAAAATAAAATAGTTGGTGTGTGCTAATATGGAATTACTATATGCAATCTCCTATTAAGAAAGAAATATTACTTTCTAAAACTGTCTCATTGAAATAATTACAGGGACACAAATGCTCTCACTCCTAAAAGCTATCTCTAAGGAAATCCTCGGGTTTTTCATGCATTATCAAGTAATAAAAATATTCTCTCATTACTTTCAGATTTAAACAATTCCAGTCCACTGTAATGTCAAATTCAGTGTGCTGCAAATGTAGCTTATCAGGGAGAGCACACAGCTAGCACTCCAGAGGCCACAGGTCCTATCTCCAGCCCTGCTCTAGAATGGGGAAGCGGCAACACACAGTCTTATGTGTGAGAAACCTACCACTTCCACATTAGACACTGTCCCAGAGCAACAAAACAACTTAGATCAGCCCTAACGTGGTTCAGCTGTTCAACGTGCTTACCATCCTTGCAGAAGACCCAAGTCCAATTCCCAGCACCCACAGTGGGCAGTTCACAACCACTTGTAACTCCAGTGCCAGAGGATTTCACACCCTCTTCTGACCTCTGCAGGTACCCACAACATACACATGACCCCTCAGAATGATCATCCCACATAACCTGATTTTTTTTTTCCTTTTTAGGAGCTTCAGGTCCAGGGCTTGGCTAAACCTCCTGACCATTCTCTCTGTCTTCTGTGCCACAGCTGTAAGCCAGTGCCCTGCATGCACCAACAGGGAAGAGAAAGGCAGCTGACAGGCACCACATTCTTACTCATCCTCTGATGCTTGGGACCAGGGTCCCAGTGCTGGCTTCTCTCTCTCTCTCTCTCTCTCTCTCTCTCTCTCTCTCTCTCTCTCTCTCTCTCTCTCTCTCTCTCTCTCTCTCCTCCCAATGGAGAGCATCTGTGTGGCCTTGGAGGCACTCACCCCTGTGAATACTGGGTTCTCTAACTTACACTTCCAATTCAGAGTGTGTTTCTACCAAATACCCACAGTTACCCTCTGGTCCCTGTCTGTCTTAGTTAGGGTTTCCATTGCTGTGAAGAGACTCCATGGCCACAGTAACTCTTATAAAGGAAAGCATTTAGCTGGAGTGGCTCACTTACAGTTTCAGAAGTTTAGTCCATTATAATCATAGTGGGAAGCACGGCAGTATGCAGGCAGATATGGTGCTGGAGAAGGAGCTGAAAGTTCTTACATTTGACCTGCAGGCAACAGGAAGTGCTCTGAGACACTGGGCGTGGCTTGAGCACATATGAAACCTCAAAGCCCACCTCACAGTGACACACTTCCTCCAAGAATGCCATACCTACTCCAACAAAGCCATGCCTCCTAATAGTGCCACTCCCTATGAGCTCAAACCACCACACTGTCTTTCCAGGCATGCATCAATCTGCTCCCCTGCTTGTCCTAACAAATCAAGCCCAAATCCAGACTTAGCTGTAGACTTTGTTCTGAAAGATTATTGCCAACATGCAGAGAGGACCCATTGTACTATGGGAGAGGAACTGTTGCTGCCGACTAAGGCCGTCCAATGGGAGGCTTTGATTTACTCAGGCAGCAAGGGCACAGTCCAGGGTCTTTGTTTAGTTTTCCTAAATCACCTGATCACTGGGCTTATATGAGGAGGAAAACCCTGTTTCTCCATCACTAAAAGATGACATATGTATCTTTTTGTACCCTGAAGCCAGACAGTTGAACTCGCTCAGGCAGAACAGGTTCTGAAGCGCCCTTTTTTGCAAGTCTGGCAGGGACTATCTATAACTTAATGCAAAGGTGCTTAGCACCTATTGTTCTAGCCTCAGCCAACACTCCCAGCCAAGAGGACATTAAATGAGCCTTGGCCGGGAAAGTCCCTCAGTGGGAACTGTCCTGCATTTCTTTCTGAGAGTTCTTTCTGGGCTCAAACTTTTAGCTAGCTGAGATAAAGATGTGACTCAGGATAGGAATGCCATTTCAAAGGCATTTTAATTACTAAAGACTGAAAGACTCAAATGAGCAATGCCTCTGTTAGAAAATGGAATGGCAGCTGTGGATTCATTAAAAGAGCTGACATGAAATTACCCTTCCTATATGAGCTTTATTAGGAAAGAGGACCTCATGGCCATGGGAGCTATGATTGGGCTTTGAGGTGAGAGAACATTAAAAAGGGACAGTCTATCTTATCAAAGACAGTGTGTTGAGGCCTTAGGTGGAAAAATAGGCTTCCATTTAAAACTTGGAGAGGAGCATCATTAAGAGAGATATTTTAAAGTAAAAAAGAGAGAATCTCTATGGACAGGATGGCAAAGGAGAACCTTCAGAGTAATCCCCCCAAACAAAGGAAAATATCTGACTTTATATCTTTCAGGGGTAATGGGAAGTTCCATATCATGGAATTTAGTTCAACATAGCGCAAAGCATGGATGAGCCAGGCAGCATAAACCAGTGGTCATTAGGCTGCAGTACAACATGGCTTCTTAACTCTCTGTTCTAGAGAGAGAGAGCTAAATAGAGACATGGCCTGATTTCTTCTTCAGGCCATGCAATGTGGTCATCTAGAGTGACCAGCACCTTAAATGCCCATGAGCTAACGCTTTTATTTAACATAAATAATATACTTCTGATACATGTTTGTTGCTAATGGAAGAAAGTAAAATCAGGTCTGTATGATATACTCTGAGCCTCAGTGCTTTAATAACCCATGATGGAGCTCTGGACCTCACTATTTATATTTCATATATTTGCTTTGGGCTGCACACTAAGTGATGTTGAAGCAGGATAGAAAGCCTTGGATAATTAAGGGACACAGAAAGGGAAATGAGGCCTTTGCCCTGGACTATGGTTGAGGACTTTTGCCAGCTGTAGAGCTAAGAATGCCAGCATAATTAACAATATTTGTTATGAAGATTCCCTCCATACAGTATTCCTCTTTTTTTGTTTGTTTGTTTGTTTTAAGATAGGGTTTCTCTGTGTAGCTCTGGTTGTTTAGGAATTCGCTCTGTAGATCAGGCTGGCCTCAGACTCAGAGATCCACCTGCCTCTGCCTCCTGAGTGCTGGGATTAAAGGCGTGCACCACCACTGCCAAGCACTATTCCTCTTATGTAAGTATTTCAAATAAGAATCTTAAAATTTCTGTGCAAGTATGAGGGCCTCGTTTTGGACTCCCAGCACCCACATAAAACTAGGCACAGTAGCACAAATCTGTAACTCCAATTCTGGGGGTGGGAATTGGGTGTCAGAGACAGGCAGGTCCCTAGAGTTCTTTGGCCAATTAACCTGAACGGATAAGCTCTAAATTTCAGTGGAAGACTGTGTCTCAAAAATAAGGTGGAGATCAATCAAGGAAGACATCCAACATCAGCCCCTGACCCCCATACACATGTGCACACACATGCACAGACCTACATACACACACACACACACACACACACACACACACACATACACACACACGTATACTATTGCTGAGACACGTAAAGGTGACATTCTTGAGAAACCCACAATCTCACTTGGGTGGACACCATTCTTTCTCCAGTGCTTCTCTTTCTATTAAGTCCAAGCTTAAATCTACATTTTCTCATCTTATTAAGCTCCAACTCTGCTTCAAACTGGCTATCCTGAAATTCTTTTCTATAGTAAAGAATCTCAGCTTCACCCGAGTGGAGGTCTCTGTAAAGAACTCCTAGGGCTGCTATAGGCAGCAGTGTGGAGCTGACTTCAGCTAATGCCCCTCTGTGGCTGACGATGTGCAACCACATTATTCAAAGCCTTCCTCTTACAGTGATGTTTCTCTCAATCAGCTAAGCCTACGTTTTAATCAGATGCTTCTTTTTAATTATCTGGCATCTTCATTCAAGAGACTCTGAATAGAAAATTACAAAAGAACTACTCCAAAGTAAGTGTGTGTGCTGTGGGGTATCAGGCTGTGCTACATGTAAATGGAAAGGATGGTTGCTCTGGAAGCAACTAGAAGACTCAAATTTTGGAAAACTATGCACTTTCTTTCTACTTGCCTAAAAGCAGTGCACAAGTTTACAAAGACAAAAGATGGCCTTCTGCTTCCTGCCAGAGAGAATAAAGGTGATCCCTGAGGACTGTTTAGAACTCCATGAGCCTGGAGGTGGTTCCAGAGTTATCTGCTTTAGTGTTGACTGACTAGTCTTGTTTGCCTACCCAAACTCTGCCGCCCACACAAACTTACAGCATTTTTCCTTTGTCTCATCATTTTTCTAATACTTCATGTTTCTTTGTTGAAGATCTCATATTGAGGCAAGATAGACAGACAGGGAAAATTAAAGGGGCCTTGGGGAAGGAAAGGATCCCCTCACTCCAAAATCTAATGTAAGTCTGCTGGCAAAGAGTCAAGAATTCCACCACAATTAACAAAGTTGCTATGAAGATTGCTGGCATGGAGGCAATATTCCCTTTGTATGGTGCTGTGGGATGTCCTTCCGTGTGCTGTGAATATGTGTTGCTTTCATTGGTTGATAATAAAGCTGTTTGGCCAATGGTGAGGCAGAATAAGGTTAGGCAGTACAATCAAACTGAGGATGGAGATGAAGAAGGTGGAGTCAGCAGCTGCCAGCCAGCTGCTGAGGAAGCAAGATGTATAGAAAATGAGCTAACAAGCCACAAACTACGTGGCAAAGCACAGATAAGAATTATGGGTTAATTTAAATATATGAGCTAGCTAATAATAAGCCTGAGCCATTGACCAAGCATTTATAATTAATATAAGCCTCTGAGTGATAATTTGGGAAGTGACTGTGGAATGGGGCAGGACAGGAAAAAACCCTCTATTTACAGTACAGAGACATTTCACATAAAAAATATTAAGATGAGATGAAGCATGCTTGCAGTGTAACCTAAATGACATTCAAGAACGGCCATGGTCCTGTCTTTCCCAGGTTTAAGCTTAGAATTTCCTGGGACTCTACTACAAGCTTCATTCACAATAACATGTCTTAGCTTCCATGTGCAAACCTTGTGACCTCTGGTTAACCTTACAATTCATGTCAGTAACCACCCCCAGGAACCGTCTGAGATGTAACTTCAGAAGCATCCAGATTATGTGTTTGACTTCTGTAAGGCTATGAATACACTTTAGCTCCTGCAAGTTGTCTTATAACTACCACATTTATATTATGGCAAGTGTGTGTGTGTGTGTGTGTGTGTGTGTGTGTGTGTGTGTGTGTGAACACATACAAACGAATAAACACATGAAATATAAAATATCTTCTTAAGAGCCGGGCGTTGGTGGCGCACGCCTTTAATCCCAGCACTCGGGAGGCAGAGCCAGGTGGATCTCTGTGAGTTCGAGGCCAGCCTGGACTACCAAGTGAGCTCCAGGAAAGGCGCAAAGCTACACAGAGAAACCCTGTCTCGAAAAACCAAAAAAAAAAAAAAAAAAAAAAAATCTTCTTAATAAACTCAAGCTCTGCTTCATAGTGACTCATCTTTGAAATTCCTTTCTGTGAGCTCCACCTGAGTAGAGTTCTCTAAGAACTCAAAGTGTGGCAGCTCTTCTTTGGGCCACATCTACTGCAATTGATAACATAATGAAATTCAAAGTTACCCCCTGCCTTGGGCATCTCCCATTATGTGTGGAATATACACATCAATAAGTTCATTTTTCTCTTTCTCTCTTTTGACCATTCTGTAGTAACTAAGATTATATGAGGGTTGAATAAAAGCCATACTTCTTTGCCTACATCACCCTAGGAGTTTGTAACTTTGAATTAATGTCGTAAGAAAAAAATAAAATGAAAAAAGATTTAGTTACCAACAAAAACCCTGTCCTCAACTAAACTTTATGTGGGGGCTCTCCAGGTCTCTTTCCCTGCTTGGCTCCATCAGCCAGTCCCGTGTGGCTCAGTCTTAGCGTTCCTTTAAGTCAGCTTGTGTACAACCTCCATCGTTTGTATCTCGTCACTTTCGCTATCGGACCCGTTTCCTCGGCCTCCCCTGTCCCTGCTCTGTCCTCTGGGTGATGCCTGGTGCCCCTTCCCTGCCTGCAACAGGGAGCAAGCCCAGTTGGCTTAGCTAGAATCCCAGCTGCCAGTGGGGTTTGCTCTTCGTTGTTTTGCATCCACTGCCCACAGATGCTCTGCAGCTGTGTATCCCCAGTGACCTAGTAAATACCATGTGTTTGGAATTGAGCCTACACTGCGCTTCCTTCCTGAATAAGACTCACTTACCATTTGCTAATAATCTGTGTACCCTCCAAATTCATATGTTGAAATCCTTATGATACCTGCAAGGGAAAGGGTCTTCTTGAGTGGAATTAATGCTCCTATAAAGGAGACCCCGGGGAGTTCCTCAGTCTTGCCTTTGAAGATGGCTCTCCATGAACCAGGAAGTGATCTCTAAGAAACCTTCACTTATTGGCATCTTAATCTTGGGCACCTAGCTTTTAGAACTGTGAGAAGTAAATGTTTGTTGCTTATGGACAACATGGTTTACAGTGTTTTGTGATAGCTATCCAAACAGACTGACACTGCTTGAATTGCTGTTGGTTTCTGACTTTCTTTAATTGTAAAAAATTAGGATTTTGTTGTTGTTGTTGTTTGTTTGTTTTGTTTTAAGATGGAGTATCACTATGTTTCAAAGCCTGGTCTTGAATTCCTGGGCTCAAGTAAACCGTCTGCTTTAGCCTTGTGAATAGCTGAGACTATGGGCAAGAATTAGGTTCTTAAAACATGATTAACCTTCATCAGAAGCTGGTGTTTGTAAGTGAGACTTTAAACATGCCTTAAGATAAATAACAAAATATATCTCACTTACAACTATGTGTTATAAAGTTTGTTAAAGAGTGACTAAATTATAAGCAACTCAAAAGTTTGGCAAACTTGATGACAGTTATTTAATTAGTTCCATATATGATATACACACAAATTACCCACACAGATTCTCATTCACAAATTGGCAATACTTTTTCTAAGCACATCTGGGAATTTTGTGAACAGAAATAATAAAAAACACTATAAATCAAATTTATTGTCAGTCTGTTCTTTCCTACCATGCATTTGGTGTCATTCAGACCTAGCATTTTCGTGTTTATGTCTTAGAAAACAAATGCACTGGCATCATTAAATCATTCATTTATCCAACAATGAATTGTTATCCCCGCCTCACACAATGTGCCCAGCACTAGCAAGTTCTGAAGGAATAGTGATGGATGTGATGCCTCTCTCTGCCTTTCTGAATTTTATGGGCTCAGAACAGAATGATGTTTAATAGGTAATCACATAAGAAATCACATAGCTACATTCATAGGAAAGTCTGTGAATGAGAAATAAAGATATTTTTCATTTATTAAGGATTTGTGATAAACTCACCTTGTCTTAAGTATGCTATATAATATTTAGTTCTATTAGCAACCCTATGAGATAAGAGCCATTATAAGTGTTGACGGATTTCTACAACCTAACTATAGCCAACCATGTCTGAAGCCTGGATGGTTAGTGCTTGCCTTTGTTTGTTGTCAACCTGTATCATCCAGTTTTAGAGAAGACCTTGGTCAGTTTAGAAAAAAAACTGGTCAAATTACTCATTCCCCACCATCCCTTAAGTGCTATGTGAGCACTCCGGCCTGTCGGCCACAAGCATTCTCCTGTTGTGGCTCAGGACACAATACTCTAAATTTATGGCACCTTATATGCTGAGAACTTTGAACTGAAGGTGTTTGGAAGGGCCCCAGATCAAGTTATTTCTGCTTTCCTGTCTCCTGTCCTATCTCTACCCTCAAATAAACCATAGAAACCAGACTCTGTTCTCATGGTGAGTCATAGAAACTAGACTCTCCCTTCCTCAAAGAAAGCCATAAAACATGAAAAGGTTACTATCTTCCTTCTCCTTGATTCTTGGAAAACCCCCATTCCGGAGGGAAAAGTTATAGAGGAATGCCACACAGAAAGACCCGAGAAGGGGAAAAAACAACAACAAAAAAACCAGACCTTTCTTCTGGTTTTCTCCAGGTCAGTCTGTTACCCTTATCTCAGTCCTTTTGGCCCAGTCACATTTCTGAATATACAATTCTGTCCACTCTTAATGGCACTGAAGCACAGACATAGTTTTTCTTTGGGTCTTTTAGTCTCTATCTCTGAAGCTTCCTGTGCCACATAAAACCTTGATTAAGTAAATATGTTATGCTTATTGCTAATTGCCCTGATACTTTTTCAAAGGAGTGCCATCCAGGACCTTTATCTTTTTTAAAATTTATTTAACTTATTTATTATATGTACATTGGTGTAAAGTTGTCAGATCTCCTGGAACTGGAGTTATAGACAGTTGTGAGCTGCCATGTGAGTGCTGGGAATTAAACTTGGGTCCTCTGGAAGAGCAGCCAGTACTCTTAACCACTGAGCCATCTCTCCAGCCCCAAGGACCTTTATCTTATGTGAAGGATTATATATTATACCTTTTCACCCCTATTCTCAGATTTAACCATGTCTTCTGCCTCTGATGTTCCTCTTAGTAATTTATGTGCACCGACCTCTCTCTTTGACTACAAATCCCACTGTCTCCTTGTGTTTGGAATGGAGCTCAGCTCTGTAATAAGATCTCTTTTCTTCCTTTGTAAGAGTTCCTGAATAAAATTTCTTTATCTTCTAATGACTTTATTGTGCAACTCTGGTGTTCTTTACCACTGCAATGGGTTTCCATTTTCTGACTGGCTCTATGTCTTTACCATCTTTATAAAGTGGATACTGAGGCTCAGAAATCAACATCCCAAACTCTGACATTTTGGCATGGCCAATGTTTCAAATGAAAGAAGCACCAAGACCTATCTGACCATATCCCTCCTCATCTCTACCTATATTTTCTCTTTTCCTTTCTATAACACAGACATTTTACTGTACCTGAAGAAAATTGAGGATATTTTCACTCATGTAGCCATCAGGGCTCTTGTGGTATGTTCTGCCAAGGTGTGCATGCTACCATTGCACCCCAGGGTTACCTTGGCATGCTTATCATTGTTGTGGTTCACAGTTATCACAGCTGTATAGTACTATTGGTGGCTTCCCTCCTTTGGAAGCTTCATGGTGCCTTCTGGTACCATGAAATGTAGTTCCCAGAGAGGAGGCTTTCAGGGAAGTTTCAGTTCAGGGTTCTCCAGGTCTTATGTCTAAATCACATGGTGTCTTCATCAATAGGTACTTGCCTTCCAACTCTGGGAGCAACCAAGAGCAATATCAATAGCTTACGATATTTGGGGAATCTCTTGGACAACTCTGACCAACTACTTAAAAGAGGATTTCTTGTGCCTAGTGTTGAGATGGTCTTTGACTCTTAAAGCAATCATTGTCATTTAAAGTCTATATGTACATTTTTATAGCAACTTATGTGTATTATATGCATTTTCAGGTAGATTGTTAATAGTATGATTCTTTATGACTTTTTCAGATGTCTTACTATTATTTTACCCTCCTCTTCTTCTGTATTTATCTTCTTTTTACTTTCCTGGTTTCTGTAGTTATTCCATGTGAGTTATTCATTCACATCTGAAGATTTGGAGCTAGGAGCCTCAGATGAGCCAGAACATTTAAGATTTGCCTTTCTGGATATGGGTTACCTCACTCAATGTAGTGTAACATTAATCTTAAAAGGTACTACTAATAAAAACAAACCAAAGGCAGTTACTGGAGTGAATGCTGGAAGATCAGAGAAGCAGGACAAGCCACAGCCACCTCGCCTCGTCAATTCCTCAGCTGATCTCATTTCCTCAAACTGGAAACCTCTGTGTCCTCATCCGAATGGATCTCAGCTGAACTGCTGCTCCAAAGCCTAAAAGTTAACCAGGCTCTAGTTCCTGGTCCTCACACCTTATATACCTTTCTGCTTCCTGTCATCACTTTCTAGGATTAAAGGTGTGTGTCACCATGCCTGGCTGTTTCCAGTGTGGCTTTGAACTCACAGAGATCTGGATCTCCAGAATGCTAAGATTAAAGGTGTGTGTGCCATCATTTTCTGGCTTCTATGTCTATCTAGCGGCTGTTCTGTTCTCTGACCCCAGATAAGTTTATTAGGGTGCACAATATATTGGGGAACACAATATCACTACAATGTCGTATTTTCTAGTTCCACCCAAATCTCATGATTTCAGTTTTCTTTACAGCTTAATAGTACTCCATGGTGTATATGTACCATATTTTCATTACTCATTCACCAGTTAAAGGACATTTAGGCTGTTTCCATTTCCTAGTGTATTAGTCAAGTTTCTTTAGAGCAGTGGTTTTCAACCCCCCTAATGTATTGACTCTTTAGTATAGTTCGTCATGATATGGTAACCCCCAACCATCAATTATTTTGTTGCTACTTCATAACTGTAATTTTGCTATTTTATGAATCATAATGTAAATATCTGATATGCAAGATATCTGATATGTGACCCCTGTGAAAGGGTCATCGATACCCAAGGGGTTGCAGCCCACAGGTTGAGAACTGCTGCTCTAGAGTAACAGAGCTTACAGAATCTCTCTCTCTCTCTCTCTCTCTCTCTCCCTCCCTCCCTCTCTCTTGCATCTATCTATCTATCTATCTATCTATCATCTATCTATCTATCTATCTATCATCTATCTATCATCTATCTATCTATCATCTATCTATCTATCTATCTATCTATCTATCTATCTATCTATTTATCTAGGGGATTGATTAGAGTAACTTACAGGCTGTGGTCCAGCTAATCAGACAATGGCTGGTTATGAATGGAAACTTCAAGAATCTAGAAGTTGCTCATTGCACAAGGCTGGATGCCTCAGCTTGTCTTCAGTAGACCCTGGGATCCTGAAGATGTAGGCTCTAATTCCAGTGAAGGAATAGACTTGCTAGCAAGGCGAGGGCAAGCAGGCAAAGCACAAAGGCCTCCTTCTTTCATGACTTTTTATGGGCTTTCCCCAGAAGGCATGACCCAGATTAAATGTATCTTTCCATCTCTAAGATTTGGATTAGAAGTAGATCTTCCCACTTCAAATTCAGTAGAAGTCCCTCACATGTGTGCCCTCTATTTGGAAGTTTTAGTTAATTTCAGATGTAGTCAAGTTTCCAACCAAGAATAGCCATCACACCTAGCTATTGTGAATAGAGCAGCAACGAACATGGCTGAGCCAAGTATCTGTGGAGCAGGACATCGAGTTCTTTAGGCAAATGTCAAGGCCAAGCACTCCCACTTTTTGAAGGTAGAAACTGGCTAAAACTTAGCAACTAATCTATGTTTACATAGTTCTATGAACTGTCCAAAATGTAACATGGTCCAGGTCTGCCACATTCAGAGTCCAGGGTCTTGGCCATGGATACTGCTGCCGATGGTCATTGGTGTCTAGTGCTCAGTAATAGTTTCCTGTCCATAGGGCAGATGAGGAAACATCATTACCGGGCAAGAGACTGAAAAGCTTCCTTCTACTTAATCACCATTGATCTCTTTGGTAATTTGATTTCAGTCTATATTCTATTACTCGCTGAAAACAGGTATCTGACTTCAAGTTAAGTGGGACTGGGCTTGTTGGCTCAAGACTAAGGTGGCTATCTTGGGGGTGGCAAGAGAGAGACGGAAGAAAAGAAGGAGAATATGAAGTGAGTTACATTTCAACCAGGATACCAGTAGTGATAGTGTTCATTAATCCATTCAAGTAATACTGAGAATGACAGTGGTTAGTCTCGTAAATAACACATATTGCCAAATGGCACTGCTATACCATCCCATTATAAAAACGGACTTAACCCACTTTCTATTATTTACCCAGATTTTGTGTTTAGATGAACACCTTCTACTACCGAATGTTTCTGGAAATTAATGGCAGTTATTTGAACTTCACTATTATTTTCTTAAACTAACATATTCGATGAAAGAGAGCTGAAGCTCTTCTAACTCTTATTCCCCAGCCTTGTTTCTTCATACAGTTTCTTTTTAAAAGGCCCGTACCTACCATTCAAGAAACACTTTCAAAGCTCACACTAATTCTAAGCTAGATTTCTAACAATATGTATTCACCCACTTTATTGAGATATTAATATTTTCTTTAATTGCTCACCATTATAGGAAAAATAAATTCCCATTGGCCTACTTATAAACAGTAATAAAATGGGTCTGCTATACATTAGAAGCATATTGTGTTAATTTGTAAAAAAAAAAAAAAAGTGAGTTAAGTTGCCAAAGCCTAAACACAGACACACACACACAGACACACACACACACACACACACACACCTATTAATTGCAGGAATTCTACTGAAAATAACTCCACAGAAGGGTAAATGAGTTGACAGAAGGGATAAGCGCCTAGTTTTCTTAAGCTGTCCGGAAGACCAAGCCAGAGTAGGTGCTGGAAGGCTTTCTTTCCCACTTGTGGCTGAGCGTGGACAGGGGCTCAAGGCGGCCTGGGAGTCCTGGGAAGGATTGCAGAGCCATGGTCCCACCCTCTACCTGCAGCCCCTGAGGACCGAGACCCGCCCGGGCTGCTGGCTCCGAAAGGGGCGGAGCCGCTCGCACCCGCGGCCATGGCCCCGCCCCCCGGAGCCCCCTCCCACCCCCGACGCCCCGCCTCCCGGGCTGTGCCGAGGGCGCGGGCGGCCCGGGCTCCTGTGCGGCGGCTCCGCTCCCGCCTGGGCCGCGGCCGCGCGCCCTCCCTTCGGGGAGGAGGAAGAGGAGGAGGGAGGAGGAGCGGCCTGAGGAGGGCCGAGCGCGGCAGTAGCCGCGGCCGCCGCCACCGCCGCCGGGAGGAAACGGAGCCGGCGGCCGCAGGGTGAGCGGCGCGAGGGGTGGTGGTGGTGGTCGGGGGGGCGGCGGGGAGAGCCGCGGGGTCGCGTGCGGCCGAGCGGGGGGAGGAGAGAGGGAGGCCCAGGCCCGCGCCCCGACCCTCGGCTCCATGCCGGGCCCGCCGCCGCCGCCGCCGCCGCCTTTGTTGCCCGCGGCTCGCGGCTGTGCGAGGCCGGGGCTCGGCGAGGCCTGGGCGGCGGGGCCTGCGGGCCGGGCCGGGCCGGGCGCGGCGGGGCTGCCGGAGCGGGACCAGGGAATCGTCGCGGCCGTCCGGGCCCCGGGGGTGGCGCCCGGGGCCCGAGGTGCCGAGTGGAGCGGGGACCCGGTGGCCGTGCGCGGGGTGCGGCGGAAGGGCCGCGGGAGGAGGGCCGGCCGAGGAGGAGGCGTTTGCACTGCCCCGATCTCGCACAGGCCCTCCTCCCGCCTGGGCGCCCCGAGTTGGCAACTTCAGGTACACACCATGGCGGTGGCCCCCGAGCGGGCGGGCGGGCGAGCAAGCAGGGCCTGGCCCCAAACTTGGAAGAGTTGTGTGCACCCAACTTAGTGTGCAGTCAGAACGCGATCTGGGGTTCCCGTCCCCACTTTTTTGTAATTGGAGGCCGGTGAGACGGAGGTGGGACTCGGGCTTCCGGTGGGGCGATAACGTGGGATTCCTGAAGGTCTCACCAAGGCAGCATGCTGCTGCTGTGCCCGAGGACTGTGCAGGATACCAGTTAGAATTATAATGTGATTTAACCCCCGGGAGACTTCCCAGACACAGGTTTTAATTTACAGTGTTCCTTGGAATAAAGATAAACTTGTAATCAAACAAAGGTAAACTCCTTCCCCACGCAAAGGTGAAACATCAGCCACGGTAGGGCAGCAGTTTACTTTTAACCCACCAACTCCCACAGTGGAATCCACGTAGTTTACTTGAATGAATGAATTTCACTTGGAATTCTCAGTGCCGTGGAGGCAGTGAAAACCACGAGTGGTGTTGCTTACAGGCTTCGCGGATGAAATTCAGGAGAGGTAGTGTATAATCTGTGGCTTTCTCCTGCACCGATTTCTCCTCAGTGCTGCGTGTAGGGCTGTGGGAAGGAAGAAGGTGTAGGGTCCTCCGTCCCTGCCCCAGGAAAGTAGGTCACCTTAACCATTCTCCTGAACCCGTATTTATTTGAGGGCATGACTTCTGGACAGTGGGCCTCGTCAGGGATGTAGGAGAGTTTATTATCCAGGGCTGGACCGGGTCAGGATGTGCCAAGTTATTTACCTGAACCTCTATAGTTTTTCTAGGACTCCATTTAGCATCTCTTTAAAGACACTGCTTGTTCGCTTTTATCTTTTAAGACATCCTCTGAATTGGTCCCTGGCCCTGTTCCTTTCCCTTCTGACCATGGAACTAAAACACTGTCTCCCTCAGGGAGTCCTCTGAGTGCCCCCCCTGCTAGGACACCTGCAGGGAGTGGCCAGGCAGGGATTTGGGTGCCAGCCGAAGCAGCACAGGGTGTGGTGTGGAAAAGTGCTGCTGTACCAACAGGATTCCAAGACATTTACCTTCCCATGCCCTTCTCCAGTCTTGCTGTGGAATGGAGAAGCCGTTGTTTTTAAGAGCTGTCTTTTCAGAGAATAGAAGCCAAGCGCCTTCGTGACCTTCTTGTGTAACTTCATCCTTAGAGAAAACCTGCTATTTTTTTCACTGTGAACAGTTTTAGGAAACTTTGTGTTAGCAAGAGAATCTCTCATTTTGCTTACAGAGGTAATTGCGTGATTTTATTTAGAAGTCCTGAGGTACATGGAAAGGAGACAAAGGCTTTATGCCCATTTCTGAGTTCTTGGTGGTCACTGGCACTCTCAAGAAAATGTGTTCACCAGAAACAGGATGATACACACATGTGTACGGCACTGGAGAATGAGACTTCTCTTCTGACCTCTTGCAGTCGTAAAGGTGGCACTGATATCTGGTACCTCTGTACTTTTGTAAGATTATCATTTTCATGAGGAATCAGAGTGTGGCTGTCTTAAACTGGCTGTCTTGTTGATATCTGAATGACCATATTTAAGATTTTCCTTTTCATACTGCACACAGAATGACATGTGTTAGGGTGTTCATTTGCTAGCATTGTGACCTTGAACAGACTTTGGATCTCTTGAGTCTTATCCTCAAGTGGATCTAAATCTATCTCACAGTTATATTAAGTATATATTTTATTTGAAGTAAACTCAAACTCTTAATTGGGCTACAGGATTTCTGCGTAGGTTTTCACCTTGTCTTATACCATAGTCATAGCCCGGCCCTTCCATTCCTCAACATTCCATGCTGCTTTCCAACACCCAGCCTTGATACACTGGTTCCGTTAACTCTCAGTGTTACAGAACATGGAAGGTAAATGTGCACCAGTGGCTACTTGTGTGGGAGGTTTAGTCTTAGGCCTTGTAGCCAGTGTCCACCTCAGAGAACCTTCCTAAGTACCTTGGAGTAACAAATTGGCATGTGTCCTTCAGACATGCTGTCTAATTGTTCTCTTCTTTCTGCTCTGTTCTCATACAGGTTCATAGGGTAGTATGCCTGTGATGGCTACTTTCCCCTTTGTGTTCTTAACATATCCTGTGGAACGTGCACACTGAGCAGGGACCTAGTGTGCAGAAAGTATATGTAGTACTCACCACACGAAAGAAGGAAGCTCGGTGTGTAGATATTAGGTAGCCTTTGATATTGTGTGCTGTTTGTCTTTGTCCCAGCTGATCTGCTCAAGTGAATACATCATGACAGTATCCATATGACCCAAACAGCCCTTCACAGAGAACTGTTTCCCTGTGGAGCCATAATATGTGTGAGTTTCTCATGAACCAAACTGGCTTAGGGCACAGATGGACAGATCTGGCTCACTTTCATAAGGGTGGTTATTTGTCAGTGTGGAAAGTAACTATTCTGTAGCATATTTCCTCATTGTTCCTTTACATAGCTTAGTGAAGTCAGGCCTTAGTTATCTGGAACCTCTTGGCAGCCGCAGTTTTCAACAGAGAATCAAGCAAGAAAGAAAAACCAATTTGTAATTAGACATGCCAGACATTTAGAAGATTGATTGCAGCAGTCTTTCATTGGAGTACAAATCGAGATTGAACTTTAACACTTTGATTTTATAGAATAGCTTTTTTAAAAGTTTTGTTTTATTTGTAAAGCAGTAGTTTCTGAGGTGAGATGAAAAATTGAGAGTGCATGTGACTAGGTTGATGTTTAGAATATAGCAAATGATGATAGTAATAATTAGTTTAAAATGTGCTTGGGTTGGTCAACAGGAATATGCTGAGGAACCAGCAATGTCTCTGTATGATGCAGACATTCTTCTTAAAGAAGCCAATATGAGAAAAGGGTGTAAGACAGTAGCAAGAGAAATGGGCATGAGAGGGGAAAGCAACTTGGCATCTGCATGGATAACTGGTAGTGTACAAGCTGCTGTATGTGTGGCAGGGGTGCACAGGTCACAGCATGGGTGCCAGTGGAGCTTGACTGTTGGCTTAATACTCTTAGATGGTGTGAAGTTCCTTGATGTGTATGAGGCTGTCTTCCTCTTTATAGCCACCACACTAAAGTATTGTCTTAAAATTATTGAAAAGGTTTTGAAGACTGATTATCCCATTTTCCCATAGCCAACTCTTGGACATTAGAGAAGAAAAGAAAGAAATGATGGAATATAAGATGTCTGAAGACCTTAGTGGCAGTGTGAACTTGTGTTTAAACTACCTCCTTACAAAGGCATAGGATTGCATGGCTCCTATTAGATAAAAGATTTTTACCAAAACTTAAGTCATTTAGTTTTGATCTTTATAATTACACAGGCTAGGTTGGTTTACTAAGTGCTTCAGAGAGCCATTCTTTGCTGTAGACATTATCCTGCCCATAGTGTCAGAAGTGTCAAATGGTTGAAGCAACTGTGTTAACACATGAGGTTAAGATAAGTTCTCATTGGTGATGTACTACTTTGCATGTGTGTTACTTTCCTTGTGCAAATTTTGCTTTGATATTTATAGTACATCATTCCAAAAGTTTAGCTTTGGGTTTTTTGTTTGTTTTGCCCCCCCCCCCCCCACCACCACAAGGTTTCTCTGTGTAACCTGTCCTGGAACTCACTCTGTAGACCAGACTGTCCTCGAACTCACAGAGATCTACTTGCCTCTGCCTCCTGAATGCTGGGATTAAAAGCATGTGTTACACCCAGCAAGCTCTGTTTTCAATTGAAATATTACCTTCTTCAATGAGTAATTGTCTGTTGCCATCCCTTTTAATGAAAAACAAAAACAAAAAACAGCTCCCGTATTTAGGGAATAATGTTACTAAATATCACAGACTGGTGGAATATATAAATAAGTAGGAAGTGTCTTGATTTTTGTGTTTTTATACATCTGTAAAATTGTAATTTCAGGCTAGAAGGAATTCAACAGATTATGATCAGACTTCATTCTTTTACAGATGATTGAATAAATAAGTAAATAAATTCAGACCAATGTTTATGCAGTTAGCCTATTTGTATATCAGTTCTCTATAGGATTTCAACATGGCATCTCATGCACATAACTCTTCTTGATATTGATACAAGTGGTTTAATTTAACCCTGGAAGTTGGGCATTTGTACTTCTGTCATCATGGACAATCGCCTGGGTTTGGCTAGGGGAGATATAGAAGCAGGGACAGAAAGAGCCCATGCATCAGTCTGGAAGTTGTTTGGCCAGGGGAATCCCTTGTTCTCTTTGAGTTGCTGGAACTCACACCTGTAGAAACTTCTTAGAAAGGGAGGAAGCAGTACCTGTCTGGTTTTGTCTTGTGTGTCAGAAAATGCTTACTCCTAAGTATTTGGTTTATAGTCTGGCTATGTATAGAATTTTAGGTACAGTTTACTCAGAAATAGGTTATGTGGCACTCATGGATTAACCCTAAAATCTCAGTGTGTTATGAAGAGTGACAGTTGGCTTTTTGCTTTCCTAGTTTTTGGAGGCATGGGATCCTTGTGACTTCTTTTGGGTCTGTCTGTTCTTCTTCAGTTGCTGTCCTATGACTCCAGGCAAGTGGAGAGGATAACAGGTTGATTCACTGTTAATCCACTACCCAGAATCCACCCTGTAGTCTTGCAAGAATGCCAGGGAATGTGGACGATTCAAGGAGAGCCACTGAACTATTGTGGCGATGGCCTTGGAGGTTTGAAAGCAATGCCATTGTCTCCGGCCTTCACTGTTACCTTGGGGCAGCTACCGCTTGTTTATAGTAGCTGTGTGTCTTCAGAAGTCTTTTGTTGTTTTTGTATTATCTAGTAAATACTAAAGCTTCTCAGTGGTATGTCTCGTCCTTATTCTTTTATTCATAGAATGTAATATTCCATTGATTTTTAAACTTAAAAGACTTTAAACTTTCCTTTGTAATTCCTTCCCCTAGTTTTTATGATTTTTTTTACTTCTCTGAAGCTCTTTGTTGGCTACAGGAAGTCCCGGATTGATTGATTTATTAGTTATTTTCTCAGTTTTTCATGTCAATCTTTTGGGGGCGTTTTTTGTTGTTATATATAAATGTTTCACAATTAATTTTGGCTTTATTGCCCTCCTGCACCTCTTTAAAAAAACAACCTTGGACTTGTTTCAAATTTGTGATCTTTTCTCAGGCCTATTTCTTCTTTCTTCCCTTCTACGACTGAATTTACTTACTTATTTTTTTCAGTGCTGGATCTGGAAAGCAGGAATTGGCACATACTCGGCAGGTGTACTATCACTGAGCTGGGTGCTGCAGCTCAGGCTTGTCTCTACCAGTTCACATTGTTCTCATGGGTCATACTTTTCTTTTGCTTTCAGGTTTTCATTGTGTATGGGGGAATGGTAGTATGCTCATCAGATTTTTGTCAACTGGACACAAGCTACAGTTATTTGGCAAGAGGAACTCGAAATTGAGAAAATGCCTCCATAAGGTTTGCCTGTAGGTAAGTCTGTAGTACAGTTTCTTGATTAATGATTGATGTGGGAGGGCCCAGCTCTTTGGGAACAGTGACAGCTCTGGGCAGGTGGTCCTGGTTGATACAGTTATTTGGGAAGAGGAACTCTAAATTGAGAAAATGCCTTCATAAGGTTTGCCTGTAGGTAAGTCTGTAGTACAGTTTCTTGATTAATGACTGATGTGGGAGGGCCCAGCTCTTTGGGAACAGTGACACCTCTGGGCAGGTGGTCCTGGTTGATAAAGAAGGCTGAACAAACCATAAGGAGCACTGGTAAGCAGTGTTTCTTCATGGCTTCTGTTCCAGTTTTTCCAGGTTCCTGCCTTGAGTTCCAACCCTGATTTCCCTCTGTAATGGACTGTGATCAGAATGTGTAAGCCAGATAAACCTTTTCCTTCCCAAATTGCTTTTGATCATGGTATTTTATCATAGCAATAGAAACTCCAGCCAAGAAGGTAGCAGTTAACATGTATGCTCATTTTTGTTGGCGGTGGAGATTTTTGTTGCCGCTTGTTTTTTGAAATAGTTTTGCTATCTTGCCAAGACTGGAACTCACTGTGGTCTAGGCTGGCTTCAAACCCTCATTCTTGTGCCTCAACCTCTCAAGTGATAGGATTATAGGCCTGTATCACATACTCTGCTCAAAAACTATATGGTTAATAAATCAGGACCTCACATAAAACTAGCAGCTAGCTGGTGTAACATGAATCTTAAAAGGTCTTTTTAATAAAAACAAAACCAGGAGCCAGATATTGGGGTGAACACTGAAAGATCAGAGAAACAGAACCAGCCACAGCTAACCTCACATCGCCAATTCCTCAGCTGATCTCATTTCCTCAAACTGGAAGCCTCTCAGTCCTCATCTGAATGGATCTCAGCTGAACTGTTGCTCCAAAGCCTGAAAGCTTAACAGAGGCTCTAGTTCCTGGTTCTCACGACTTATATACCTTTCTGCTTCCTGTCACCACTTCCTGGGATTAAAGGCGTGAGTCACCATGCCTGGTTGTTTCCAGTGTGGCTTTGAATTCACAGAGATCCAGAGGGATCTCTGCCTCCAGAATGCTAGGATTAAAGGTGTGAGTGCCACCATTTTCTGGTCTCTATGTCTGTCTAGTCATTGTTCTGTTCTCTGACCCCAGATAAGTTTATTCGGGTACACAGTGTTTTGGGGAACACAATACCACCACAAGCTGGCTTGCCCCCCACCCCTCCTTTTTCCCCCTTGTGTTAGAGCTCAAACCCAGGCCTTGGTTATCCATGTTAGGCAAGCAAGCACTTTACCACATTCTGCATCTCCTGCCCAAAGCCTGTTAAGCTGCACTGGGCAACATGAGTAGTTTAAGTTGTATTGTTTTGGAGAGGCCAGTCGGTGGACATGTGGAGATAGATGACAACTTACAGGAATTGGTTCTCTCCTTTCACTGGTTAGGTTCTGGGGACTGAAACTCAGGCCATCAGGCTTGGCAATGTCAGCATCTTTTACTTGTTAAGCCAACTCACTAGCCCAAGTTGGATCATTTATTTAGTAAGTAGATGCCGGGCATGGTGGTGCACGCCTTTAATTCTAGCACTTGGAAGACAGATGCAGAGGCAGGTAGATCTCTGAGTTCGAGGCCAGCCTGGTTTACAGAGCAAGTTCCAGGACAGCCAGGGCTACCAGAGAAACCCTGTTTCTAAAAACCAAAACAAACAAACAGACAAAAAGGTAGAAGGAGACCTCATCTTTGGGAATTCTCAGTAATTGATTATTTTAGATAATTTGTTTACAAAGCAAGCAATCTTTTTATGAGATTGTTAAATTTTTTTGCTTAGTAGGGTTGCATTGTTTAAATGATTATTATTACTCTCTGAGATCCTCTGAGCTCTAATGATTAATGGATAAAATTTAATAGTAAATCTTCTGTTATTCTAAAATCTCAATTTAAGTGTAATTTAGAAAATGCAGGGTTTTTTTTTTACATAAAGCTCATAACTTATGGCAGAGATAATAAGAATTATGTGTTCTATACGGAAAAACATTTGAAAGATGAACAAATTTCTTTTTAGATTGTAGTTTCTGTATGATCTATAGACTTCAGCAATTTCTTTCTTTTTAGTCATTATTTGTATGTCTGTGTTGTCTTTCAGAATCTGAGTTAAGTGCCAGGGAGTAGTGGCAGTGGTGGTGATTGCCTTTAATCCCAGCACTTGGGAGGCAGAGGCAGGCAGATGTCTGAGAGTTCATGGCCAGCCTGGGCTACAGAGCTAGTTCTAGGACAGCCAAGGCTACACAAAGAAACCCTGTCTTGGAGGGAAAAAAAAGGAATCTGAGTTAAACTTTTTGACTATAATGGTTTGGTATA
Organism: Peromyscus maniculatus bairdii; assembly: GCF_049852395.1. NCBI lineage: Eukaryota > Metazoa > Chordata > Mammalia > Rodentia > Cricetidae > Peromyscus > Peromyscus maniculatus. The sequence goes on along the minus strand of NC_134870.1, from coordinate 80,110,638 downwards.
TTGAAGAGATTTTTATTTATGAGCAAATTACATCTCTAGAGAAAATGCAAATTCTTGAACAAATCACATAGTAGCATTATTTTGCTGTACTACCTCTGCTCCAGAATAAAAACAAGCTGGCAAAATACAGATCTTTGGATTTTTATGTAATTGTTCAGTTTGTCCAGAATTCTTAAGGAACTTTATCTACTTGGCAGCTTCATCAGAAAAGTCACACTGATTTTGTGGGCAGTGAAAATGGTGAGCATTTTGGAGAATGTAAAATATTTCAGCTAACACCATTCTGTTGACATTTATTAAAATGTTAGTTGATTTTAATTTTCAACTGTCAGTTTTATGTATCAGTAAATTCTATTAAACAGTTACATTTTTAACAGGGGACAGGGTTTATGACATTACATAACTTATCACTGAGTATTACAATAGATCTTTTCAAATAGTCAGCTGTAATTGTGCCTTAGTCAATAAAATGGGTATATGGGGATCGTTAGGATTTTGATAGTAAGTTGGGTAGCATGCTCATGATTTCCTTTATCAGTGTTACCCAGGTGCCACTGGTTTATTATTGAGGAAACAGTTTGTTGAAATGTCTGTTAGTTGTTTTATCTGGCCCAGGTATGTAGGTGTGTTAGTTACTATGTATTTTTAGTACAGTTATCAATTTCCAACATGAAAACTGGTGTTTTCCATTGTGACACTGTCCAGAGTAGCACAGCCCCCACGGGTAGGAGCTTAGTCCACAGACTTTCCCCATTCAGATGCCAGCTTGACATCCTGGCCGGCTCTGCCGTGTTGCTGACTGGCCATTAAGTCAGAGGTTCCTAGTGAGGACCTCTTCTGATTAGTTAATTTGTAGAACTCAGTAAAAGACTTAGTTGACTGATTTATTATAAGGATTACATGCCAGGAACAGCTGGGGAGAAAGGCTGCATGGGATGAGGTGTTGTGTGTGAGTTGCAGCTCCTATGCCCTCTTGACATGCCCTACTCTCCAAATACTTATTGTGTCCAGAAGTTGGTGATCCCGTTAAAGAGTGTGTATAGTGTCCAATCAGTCTCTTAACTCATCCCTTCCCTCTATGATGTCGGGGTGGGGCTAAAAGTTCCCACTCTGTAATCTAAGTCACTTGATTGGTTTAAACTCTGGTGTGCTTGAAAGTCACCTGCCATATCTAGGAAGATACTTTAATCATTCAGGAAATTGTAAGGTTTACCATAGCCTTCATCTTTAAAGCATGCAGAGAGACTTGTATGTTTAACTTGCAGAGCAAGTTTTACATGCACTTTTCTTTTTTTTTTTTTTTTTTTTTTTTTTGGTTTTTTCGAGACAGGGTTTCTCTTGTGTAGCTTTGTGCCTTTCCTGGAACTCACTTGGTAGCCCAGGCTGGCCTCGAACTCACAGAGATCTGCCTGGCTCTGCCTCCCGAGTGCTGGGATTAAAGGCGTGCGCCACCACCGCCCGGCTTTACATGCACTTTTCTAAGAATCTTTTATTATAACCCCATTTACTACATTCCTGCTACATTCAACAGGAAATAAATGTTCACTTACAAAAAAGTTAATGCAGCTAGCCTTTAAAAATTAATGACATGAGTGTTCATTTTTCCTTAATTACTTTATTCATTAACAGGTTGCACTTAAAAAAGTAGTAGATATCTCATGTGTTTAACCCCAGAACTCGTAGGTAGAATCAAGTAGATCCCTATGCCTTTGAGGGCAGCCTGGTGTACATACTGAGTTCCAGACCACCAGGCTACAAAGTGAGGTACAGTCTCCAAAAAGAAAAGTGGTACACAATCTACCAACTCAGTGTTGTCTTTTGGTATATACAGACATTTAAATCTATTATGCCCATTTTACACCTGTGTTGGCACTTGCTAATTCAAACCACGTATAGTATCATAGGAAATATTTGGTCTTTGTCTCAAGTTCCATTCAGAAGAGGCTGGAGCAAAACCAGCAAGGGAGTCTAAAAGTGAGGTGCCCTTGTAGCAAAGGCACAAATGTATTGACAAGTTTCAGTAGCATCTTGGGTAAGGACTGAGCAGTTAGCCCTGGGCTGCATGTGCTGTGATGGAGATGGCTGTGGCTGGTTAAGAGACTGTGGAAAGTAGGAATTATTGCTGCTGATTTTACAAAGGTCTCTGGTGACCACTGCTGTGAGGGGAACTGTTCTAGGGAACATGGCTTGCAGAAAGTGGGATATTTATATGAGAAATAACATTTTTAGTAATGATCCAACAAAGGGGAAAATTGTTAGATGAGGTTGCTGTAGTGCCTTTAGAAAGGAGCTGAGGAGTCGCTGTGTAGCAGATACTGCTAAGTGGATTGACACATGGTAAAAATCTACCATTTCCTCTTTTCCTTCAGTTTTGGGTGCTGAGCTTTAAACATAGGACCTCATGCTTGTTGGGGAGGCTCTCCACAGCTGAGCTTTATCCCTAGCCATGAAGTTTCCTCTTGATGACTTATTTTCTCTGGAATTAGAGCCGGGCCATCAGCTGAGATTGAAGATGGAGTCTTTAAACGTGAGGAAAGATGTGGGTGGAGTGGTTAGCAACAAAAGAGAATGAACCAAAAAAAAGTTGATTTCTAGGTAGCATTAAGAATTAACTTCAGCTGTCGATCCAAAGTTTGTGAGATCCTTTGAGCTTGGTTCAGTTGTCTCTGTAGATTTCCCCATCATGATCCTGACCCCCCTTCCGCTTGCTCCTATAATCCCTTGTCTCTCTCTTCGACTCCCGGAGCTCCGCCTGGTGCTTGGTTGTGGATCTCTGCATCTGCTTCCATCACATACTGGATGAAGGTTCTGTGATGACACTTAGGGTGTTTACCAATCTGATTACCAGGGTAGGCCAGTTCAGTCACGCTCATTGCTGTGGCTAGTAGTTTAATCTGGGGTCATCCTGGTGGATTCCTGGTAGAACCTGCGTGGGACTGGACTGGACCCTCTGCATACTGGAGAGTTGTGTAGCTGGATCTGTGTGAGGAGCCTCTGGCAGTGTGATCAGGGTCTATCCCTCATGCATGAGCCAGCTTTCTGGATCTTATCACCTATGGTCAGACACCTTGCTCACTTGATGCAGTGGGGAGGGGCTTGATCCTGCCTCAACTGAATATACCAGGCTTAGCTGTCCCTTCATGGGAGAACTTAGCCTGTTGGAGGAGCGAATGAGGGATGGGGGGTGGAGCGAGAGGAGGGATGAGGGGGAGATCTGTAATTGGTATGTAAAATGAATAAAAAAAATTTTTAATTTTAATTCAACAAGAAATAAAAAAAATTAACCTCAGATCTATGGCCCTGAGAACTAAAGGAGACCAATCTGAACGCCTTAAAGGAGACCAATCGGAATGCCTGTTTTTCGGGCCATTTTCAGCTATGCAGGTGTGGCCTAGGCAAAGACATAACTGCTGCTCTAGTGTAAGAGTGGAGGGAGGAAGCTGAGTGGGTGTCTGCAAGGGAGTGATTACAGTGGTTAGCCGTGGACCGCAAATTGAGTAGGGAGATGTGCTATTGAAAATAGGCTTGTCATTTAAATTTTGAATATGTAAGGCTAGTAGACCATGACTCTGTGTGTGTGTGTGTGTGTGTGTGTGTGTGTGTGTGTGTGTGTGTGAAATCTTATTTTTGTTTTTTGTTTCTTTTTTTTCTTTGTTTTTTTTTTAAAAGATTTATTTATTTATTCATGAATTCTATGTAAATGACTGCTCTGTCTTCATACACACCAGAAGAAGGAATCTGATCCCATTACAGATGGTTGTGAGCCACCATGTGGTTGCTGGGAATTGAACTCAGGACCTCTGGAACAGCAGTCCAGTACTCTTAACTGCTGAGCCACCTCTTCAGACTGTGTGTAAAATCTTGTATATATCAGTATAAAAATTTCATGTCTGATTCACAAAATGTTCTTTTCCATAGATAAAAAAGAGGAGGACATATTGAAGTTTTACTAAGGCAAAAATAATAGTCTCATCCATTGACTTACTTTTTGTTTATGAATTTGTTTGTTTGTGAAATAACTTGACTCCCCAAAGGAAGCTTTCTGCTTTGCTTGAAACTGGTGGATTTACTTGGCCATTCCCACGTAAAATCAATTTTCAGAAAAACAAAAGCCTCACAGATTTTACTTGCTTAAAAACACTCCAAGTTCATATTAACTAACATGTCTAAAGAATTCTGCCATCTAACAACAGCTCTTTCTGGTCCACTTTACTCCCTATTCTTTCTACATAATTGAGACCACACTTTACATATAATTTTATTTCCTGTGTTTTGCACTTAACAAATGAACACTACGAGCTCTCCCGTGTTATTTATAGCTGTATAAATACCAATTTCAGAGTTCTCCACGTTCCATTGTGTAGCTGTGCCAGCATTTGTTTCACTGCTTTCATACTGTTGGAAATTAGGATGTTTTTGATTTTTAAAACTCAGTTATTTTTAATCATAATTTAGGGAGCATTGTTATTTCTTAAAATGTAGAAAAAATAGTATTGCCAAGAGAGAGTATGATAATTTTTAAAAGTTGAATATCGCCAAGTTAATTTGCAGAACTGTATTAAGATACTTTTAAGCAATGGCTAATTGGTTAGAAAATTTTTGGCTAATTTGACTTGAAAAATGCTCTTACTGGTTTTTTACTTTGATTCTTATAAGGGTCAATATTTTCTGTGACACCAATTAGTTATCCAAGTGGAAAATTTAATCCCTACTTCATATAAATTAGTATAAGACTAACCAAGAACTTAAATATAAATGGCAAATTTTTTTGGTAGAAAATACAGGAAAAACTGTATTTCAGTGTCAAAAGGATTTCTGGAGGAAAAAAAGGGTCAAATAATAAGAGAGTGCAAAAGAGACAGAGTCAGAGACAAAAAGACAGAAAGACATAATCATTATGTAGCAAGGGAAAATGCAGAGACAAAGCAGAAAACAAGGGAATCTGTGGGACTGATACAGAGAGATTTCTAGGCATCTAGAATGTATCATAAGTTCTTTGTATAATGAAATAGAGCTGTTTAGATGATTCTGAGTGCTCCCTGTTTTTATTAGTTGATCATTGGTGTTAAACAACTTGTTTGTGGGTCATGAGGTAGTTCAGTGGATAACAGTGCTCACTATCAGGGTGATGACCCAAATTCTATAGAAAGAACGCAACTCCTGCAGGTTGTCCGATACAAACACATTACATAAAGCAATCCTGACAGCACAACCCACACACAGACACACAAAAATACAAGAATTCAGTTTGACCATAATGATTTCTACATGTTGTCAAATTTAGTTTGCTGATACTGAGTTAAGGCTTTTTGGATCACTGAGGAATACCCACCTCCAGTTCTCTCAGTGTGTTTGGATTTGGTATCAGGTAGTACTGACTGCCTGGAGTAATTTACAAATTCTTTCTTTCTTTATCATCTGAAAGAATTTGTTAGAGATTTCCTGCTATCTATCTTACTAGTTTCTACTTTGTCATTCAGTGTGTGTGTGTGTGTGTGTGTGTGTGTGTGTGTGTGTGTGTGTGTGTGTGTGTCTCTCCCCGGGTTCAGTTCTATATTATACTTGCTACTCTTCAGAATTGATTTAACAGATTTAAGCTGTATGTTCTCAGGGGTCTTCTGTGTGCCATCCACACTGGCCTCAAATTCAGTTGCTGGGATTACATGAGTGCATTTATAAACTGCTTTTCCAAGCACCACTATATATTTTATATTCTGTTTGAAGTACGTTTTAAACTTATGGTTTCTGGTCTTTAGTCCATGGATTATTTAGAAGTATTTTGTTTAATTTCCTAATACTTGATGGTTTTCCAGATTTATTTCTGTTGTAGGTGTAAAATTTAGTTCTGTTGTGATCAAAGAACATATCCTATATGATGTCAGTCCTTTTAACTTTGTTGAGTCTTGATTTTGTCTATCCTAAGAACAAAAACTTAGAAACAACATTCAAAGCTGTTGTTAGTGTTCAGTTCCCAGGTTGAGCATCTGTCGTCCAGAGTGTTTGAGACAAGAAGTATTTCTTTCTGATTTTGGATTCTTTTCAGAGTTTGAATATTTGATTGTATGTAATGAGATGACCTAGGGAAGAGTCTGCGATTGAACAAATAATTCTTGTGTTTTGTGTTCCCTTAGTGTACATAGCATAAAGGTGTTATTTTTATTTTTCTCAACCTTTCCTTTTGGCTATAATCCATCACACCAGGTTAGGTGTGAAATTGTCAAAATGTTGGATTTCTGTGTGTTTCAAGTTTCAGATTTTTAGTTTAGGGATCTTCAACCTCCTAACCTCTCACCCTTTCTTTTTTTCTCCCCCCTCCCCCCCACCCTTCCGCTTCTTTCATCTGTCTTTCTTCTTCCTTCTCTCCCCCCATTCTTCCATCTCTTCCTCTCTTCTCCTTCCTTTCCCTCCCCCTTCACAGTGGGGATTGAACTCATGCTTTGTCAGGAAACTGTTTACTAGTGAACTGGGAGCCTGCCTTATTGAAATCTGTAAGTATTATTGAATTGTTTATTTCTCCTTTCACATCTTTACTTTATGCACTTTGGGGTTTAATGTTAACCACATATGCATTTATAGTTACTCTATCTTCATGATATATCAACCTTCATTTCATTTTAAGATGTCTGTTCTCTAGTAGTACTATGTTTAAGTCTCTAGTAGTACTTACTCTCTTAAAGCCTGTCTTTTTTCTGATGTTAATTGAGCTATTTTAGCTCTCTTGGTTACTCCCTTGGTATATTCTTTTGTATCCTTTCAAATGATATGCATCATTCGTATTAGAGGAATCTTATAGATAGCATGTCTTAGTTTGTTTTCTGTTTCTGTTGTAAAACACCATGGCCAAAAGCAGCGTGGAGAAGAAAGGGTTTATTTGGCTTACAGATTATGGTTTAGAGTCCATTGAGAGAAGTCAAGATAGGAACTCAAGGCAGGAACCTGGAGGCAGTAACTGAAACAGAAGCAATGTGGGATTGCTCTTATTTACTGGCTTGCTCTCATGGGCCTGCTCTCTGTACAAATCACGACCACTTACTCAGCAGTGGCCCTACCCACAGTACCCACATCAATGTCAATCAAGAAAATGTGCTGAGATGGTCCCTACTTTTAATCCCAGTACTCTGGGAGGCAGAGGCAGAGTTCAAGGCCAGCCTAGTGTGCATAGTGAATTCCAGTGCTACACAAGAGACATTATCTCAAAAAACAGCCTCCCCCCCCCCAAAAAAAAAGAAAATGTCTCCATAGACTTGCCTATATACAATCTGATGGAAGCATTTCCTCAGTTGAGGTTCTGTTAATCCCACTGATCAAGAATAAGACCACTACCACAGTTTAAAGCCAAATTTGAAGCAAGCTTTAATTAAATACTGGCCAGTTGGATGGGCTCTGGCTAGGTCCAAACAGGTTCCTGGGAAATGGCCTCAAGTCATGGTTTGTAGCAGCTTAAGAAGGAAAACCCATAATTCATTGCATTTCCCATCAGGTCCAGTCAGGGGCAAGCATACATCTTGACATACCTCCAGCCTATATCCAATTTGGGCAAGCATATATCCTGATGTATTTCCTGCCTGTGAACCAGGTCAAGCAAACTTGTTTGGGGGAGTGAAAAAAGTGTGGCTTGTTATCTCCCATAAAAAATAGCCTCCAGCATTTCAGGAACTATCTGTCCTTGAGCAAGAGGCTTGCAGATCAGAGACATTTTTGTTTCATGCATCTCTAAGGCATAATAATTAAACCTTAAAATGTAACTTTGGCTCTCATAGTTCCTCTTCCCAGATGACCCTGTTTTGCATCAAGTTGACAAGAAAATAACCAGCATACAGCACATAACTTTCTTTTTTTATTCATTCTAACAGTCCTTTGATTAGGTTAGGCATCTACCAACTTTTTCTGTAAAATAGCAAATATAACTTTTGCATGCTATAGAACCTCTTAGCTCCTTGTTTTGAGGAGGCAACCATAGACAATCTGTGATATAGAAGTGTGATAGTTGCTTGATAAAACTAATTTACAGGCACAGAAATTTGAATTTCATATAATTTTCTCATGTCATAAAATATTGTTCTTTTGATTTTAGCCAGCTAGTAGTAATACCATAACTATTTTTCCTTGATGAGCATACAAAAAGAGTGATTAGCTCAGTTTGCCCACAGAGTACATTTTGGGCCATAATACTTTAAAAGTTTAGTCCATTTACATTTATTGATGTCACATTTACATCTGTCATTTTGCCAGTTTTTAAATTTACTTCATTTTATATTTCTTCCTATGATAGGGAACTCTTGTGTTAAATACATCTTTTAAATGTTAACTTCAGATTCTCAGAGTACTTTGTGACTACATCATAGGCCCTTAGTTATTTCTTACCACAATGTACTTCAAAATCATGTTAATTCTGGTAAAAATATAAACTTGCCCTTTCCTATCCTTCTGATTTTTTGTGCTCTTTTGCATACTTTGTATCTGTGTGTGTTGTATGTTGCATCTGCATGAGTACAATTGATTTATATTTTGTTCTTTAAAGCAGAGAAATGAGAGGATTTAAATTAACCTTTACTTTTATCATTTCTAGTCATTGCCAAATGACACTTTCTCTGGAGCACTTTCCTCCTGGTGTGTTTGTAGTTCAGACCTTCTATCACCCCAGCCTCTTTTTAACACATGGATGTTTATGTTCATGCTAATTCTTCCTCCTGATTACCCACATTGCTTTGGCTGTAGAATTCTTGGTAGCAGAATGTCCTTCAGCATTTGAATGTGCCATCCCAGTCCCTTCTGGCCTCCTTTGTCTCCTTTATATCTGTGCTTTCCTTTCTGATGAATCCTTCCTCTCTTGCTCTCAACCTTGCCATCTCCTGCATAGATTGCTTTCTCCAGACTTCAGTAATGTTCCTGAGAATGTATCTTAATACTACTTGACATATGAGCTCAGCTTCAGTTACTTCGTGGGGGAAAGGACTCACAAGCCTCCTTATTGCATCATGCTACAGGTACCCCCTAGGAATATTACTGTTTTTGCCTGTATTTCTGGATGAGGAAACATACTGTGGGGCATGCAGAACATTAGGAAATAAGTGGTCTTGTGAAATGACCCAGGAAGAATGGCTTATCTGTGTACTTGATCTCCCTGTGAATTGTCCTACTTCATTCATGTCAATACATTGAAATAAGTGGTCACTTCTAAGTCATTCACCAGCTTTCAGTGCTTGCATGTTATTCAGAGGAGTCCTTGTGAACTTGGGAGACATTATTAAACTGTCTGAGGCTAATTTGGTTTTTTCTATAACATTGTGGCCTTTTTTTAAGTAGAGCTCTTGTGAGGGGGCAGGAAAGTAAATGTCCTTTTTGGTGCATTCTGACTTCCATAGCTGCAGTCATCAGCTCTATAGTCAGCCAATGAGAGGAGATGTATGGAATCAGATCCCTACTGCTAGTTTGAGTCATTGAATGGTGCAGCATCCTAAGTGCTTTTTTATTGTATGTGATTGCTGACATCTTACGTATCATGCTGGAACCTGAAGTCCTGGAGGTTAGTGCTTTTGTCCTTCAGCCTGTGTTTTTAACTACTGCTTGTAGCTAAGTCTTCAGACTCTTCTGGGAAGTATAATGTTTTGTCAATGTCTTGACAGTCATATGTCTTGTAATGATAGAAGAAGTGGTGAAGGCAAAGAAATGGGTATAAATGAAGGAAACCTGTGGAAATCGTATGAGTGATGGAAACCACTGCTTTGGATGAGTTCAGTTGTCAGGTTGTTAAATGTCAGGGATTTGGCTGGATGAGTTGTAAGCTCTAGGGAATAGACCCATCACAGTAGATTGAGTTATGATTGAATTGAAAAGCAGTGCTGAAGTGAGTGTGGGATGTATAGAATGAGGTCAGACATGAAAAGGTTGTCTTCATTGTGACATTTAAAACTAGGAAGACTTGGACATGGCTAGGCAGGGTTTGAGGGGAGTACCTTTGGCAGAGCCTTGTCTTGTCATACACTGTTCCACTTTGGCAGATAAGGTGGCTTGGAGTGATTGTTACTGAAAGTAACACTGAATAAGGAAAGTGGGCTTTCTGACCATATTTTCCTATTCTTCTAAGGTGTGACTATTGTTGTTCATGTATCACCTGAGGTGTTTAATGTGCCAGTTTAGATGTAAACACACACACACAGAAATAGGACCATTTTTGCATTTTGTTTTATAGCTTTCTTTTTCTCAATAATGTTTTTTGAACATCTTTCTTCACCTGTATGATTTATTTAACTAGTCCATAGATATGTGATGTGTGTGTTGTTGTTGTTTCCTACAGTTTAGGTTAAAGCTGTGTTTTTTATAAGATGAATTATGCATTATAAAGGTGTGTGTAGTGATTAAGTAGACTTTTGAATCAACTGATCAGGTGTGTGATTTTAGGCAAGTGTCTTATGGTGTTTGTGCCTCAGTTTCCCTATTTATTTAATGGGACTATTACTACTTACTACTAGCTGCAAGCATTTGGCCTACTGGTATATGGCATTGCTTTAAGGACATCTCATATATAGGCATATTTTAACTTCATAAGTTACATAAGTGGTAGATTTAGTTATGTCTAAGATCATATCATTGCTAAGGAGAGCTGAGATATGCATAAACTCAGTTTAGTTCCACAGTGTCATAACTGCTTCATCAAATTTACAAAGCTCTAAGATGATAAGAACTGATGAAACCGTGTATTCAAAAGACTTAGTTTCTGTCACTCTGGCAATATGTAGCTTATATTTACCACCATAAACAATGTAAGCAGCAGTAGGTTTGTTTAAACCAAATGATGGGAGGACATTGTTGTCTTATAGCTTTGGCAAAGAACATATCCAAAAGACAAACATGTCTACTTGGTTAAAGTATGTATGAATTGTTTTTCAAATAATCTTACAAAGCTGTTTCCAAATTCTATTTAATCGCCAAGCTATAGTGTTGAGTTTGGGATGTCCTTCCCAATATCATGCTGCTGATTTAACTTCCCCAGTTCCTGGGTGAAGGTATTATCTTTATTTGTATAATTTGTTTTTATTTTATGTTCATTGGTGTTTTGTCTGTGTGAGAGTATCAGAAGCCCTAGAACTAGAGTTACAGACAGGTGTGAGCTGCCATGTGGGTTTTTGGAATTGAACCCAGGTCCTCTGTAAGAGTATCCAGTGCTCTTTACCACTGAGCCATCTTTCCAAGTGTTCAGTATTATCTTTTTTTGTTAAATACTAATTTTTTATTTTATGTATCTATATATATATGTATGTGTGCCTGAATGTAGATGTGTGTACCACACATGTGCAAATGACCTCAGAGGCCAGATGAGGGTCAGATCCTCTAGAACTACAGTTCCAGAAGATTGTGAGCCATCTGATAAGGCTCTAACTAAATTCGAGGCATTAAATCCAGGTCCTCTACAAAAGCAGAAGAATTTTTCACTGGTAAGCCATCTCTCTGACCAAAAGATACTTTTCTTTCACGTTTTTTTTTTTTTTTAACATTACATTTTACCTTTTAAAAGAATTTCATACATGAGTGTATTTACATAATTCCTATGCTTGCCTCTTCCCCCTTTTGATTTTAACAAGAACCACTGCACTCCTTTCGAAAACACATGATCTCTTCAGCTATTGTTGCACATGCATATGTGCACAAACATTGTAAACACCACCCGATGAGCCTTTAGTATTGCTTACATGAATATGTGTTTAGGACTGACAACTTGAGATTGGATTACCTTTCAAGAGGCCCATCGTTGAAGAAAATTAATTCTCTATTAGCCATTGATTGCTTATAGCTCTTTCTCTAGAGGTGGGATTTTGTGAGATTTCTACCATCTGCTTCAGGTTGTCAACTGGTGTTGTCACTTTGCAGGTCTTGTTTAGGTGACTGTATTGTTAAGATTCCATGGGTGTGCTCTCTGTCATATCTCAAAACATCTAGTAGCTGATGTTCTGGACTTTTGGATCTTGGAGTTTTTCTGTCCCCTCTTCTGCAGTGTTCCCCGAGCCTTAGGTGTGGGTTGGGTTGTAGATGTATCAATTGGGAGTAGGCACTCCATGGCCAGTTGTTCTCTGCATTCTGGCCAGTTATGGATTTCTGTGATGGTTTCTCCAGCAAAAAAGGGCTTCTCTGATGAGCTATACTGAACCTGTGAAAATAAGAAAATAGGTATTTAGAATACAGTTGGGTAATATACTGGTTTAGCAGAGTGGCAATAGTAGGTTCTCCTGGGTCTATGACCTCACAGCCAAGGGTAGTTGCCTAAGTTTTCAGTACCAGGTTTGAATTCTTTTCTATTGAATAGACCTTAGTCAAATGGGATGGCTATTGGTTACCCCCAAGATACACATGCCACTATCGCACCCTTTTTGTATATCTTGCTATGCTGGTCATTGTTGTGGTTTCTAGGCCTTACAACTGTGTGGGTCTATTAATTGCTTTTCTCCCTTTGGATAGTCCTCAGGGAGGAGGCTTTCAAGTTAGTTCCAATTTGAAAGGCAGTTTCCCATGCCTGGCAATAGATTTTTTGTTAGCTAGTCTATGGCTCTTAGAAATTTCTGTTTGAGTTTTCAAAATGAGGTATAATTCATCTACAATGAAATCACAGTTTTTAGTACACAGTTCATAAAGTTTTGACAAATGGATCCACCCATTTAAGCCCCACTGTAATTAAGTCCTTATCATCCCCAAATTCCTTGAATTTCTTAAATTTTTAATTTTGGGGAGAGTCAGCCTCTCCAGTATCCCAGGCTGACATTAGACTCCTCCTCCACCATTTTTACTTAAAGAATAATTGACAAGTACTATGGTCATTCAACTTAAGTTTCAGATTTTTTTTCCCATGAATGGTTAGAATGAGCCTCTCATTTCCATGAAACCAGTAGACAATATTATTGCTAATGGCCCATTTTAAAATTTCAAACAAAGGTTAAAATTGTAAAAATCTGTGTCTCTCACCATTGCCTTAACTACTTTTTCTACCTAAGGACTTTTCTAGTGGAATCAGTGGTGATATTCACAAATGTGGTTTTTTTGTAAAAAGCGAAAACAAAAACAAACCCTTTTTTGGTGTTGTATGACTAACTAAAGCATAATATTACAAAATCATGTATGAGCAATGATTCAAATGCAAGATACATTAATTTGTATGAAACAGAGTAAAAGTAAACATCTTGATGTAGTTTCAGATTTCCAGTACAATTTAACTTTTAAGAAATTATCATTTGGGGCTGGAGAGATTGCTCAGTGTAAATGTAACCAATCGTCTTTTTAAAATAAGAAACACAGAGCCAATGTAAAAAAGAAAGCCGAGAGGTCAGAGCTCAGAGATAAAATCTTACCTCCTGCAGTGCTCCTAGCTTCCCCGAGAGAGGGAGGTACTTCCTGTGTCTCTGTTTAAATAATCTTTCTGTTCTGCCTTCTCATTGGTTGTAAACCCAACCACATGACTGCCTCATCACTGCCTGTAAGTACCGCCCTCCAGGTCTTAAAGGCATATGTCTCCAATACTGGCTGTATCCCTGAACACACAGAAATCTACCTAGCTCTTCTAACCACCACGCTCTTACTATGGCTCTAATAGCTCTGACCCCAGGGCAACTTTATTTATTAACATAAAATTAAAATCGCATTTCAGTACAAATAAAATATCACCACAGCTCAGTGGATAAAGTACTTGCTACACAAATATGAATACCAGTGTAGCTGGAGTTTTCTCCAGTCCTGCCTTGGCCTGCAGCCACTCAGACCCAAACAAACACACAGATGCTTGTATTAATTAAAACTGTTTGGCCTAATGGCTCAAGCTTCTTGCTAGCTAGATCTTACATCTTAAATTAACCCATTTCTATAAATCTATACTTTGCCATGTGGCTTGTGGCTTACCCGTAGCTTTACATCTTATTTCTCATGGCAGCGGTGGCTGGCAGTGTCTCCTGACTCAGCCTTCCACTTATCAGAATTCTCCTCTCTGCTTGTTCGGCCTATACTATACTTCCTGCCTGGCTACTGGCCAATCAGCGTTTTATTTATCAACCAAATCAGAGCAACACATTCACAGCATATAGAGCGATATCCACAGCATACCAGAGTTTGGATCCTAGAACTCATGTAGAAAGATGGATGTTGTAGCCCACCTCCTGTAACCTGAGTGCTAGGGGGCCAAAGATAGACAGATTCCCAAAGCTCATTAGAATATTGAGCTCTAGGTTCATCTAGAAACCCTGTCTCAAAAAATAAGAAACAGTAGTAGAGGAAGACATTGCAACATCAACTTCAAATATTGATGGAGGAATATATCCACATGTACACATATATGTGGATGTGCGAACAGACACATGTACAGAAACACAAAACAACCACTCCTTGAATTTATATACTATCAAAGAAAAATATGCACATATTTTTATAAAAGTATATAAAAGGTATTAAGCAAAATATCTTTTCTTTCCATGGTCTCTGTTAGATTTTTTTTTCTTACCCTTGGAATATTGGAAAGAGCATATTGAAAGAAGAAATGCAGAGGCAGATGTAAGCTCAGCTGCGTTCTCTGTCAGCACAAGATTTTTAGTAATGTGAAATGGTGCTACTTTTCTCTCTTACTGTTTTTATTGCTTGGAAAATAAAGTTCTTTTTCAGGAAATTGATTTATGTTAGTGCATAATGAGTATATTAATGCTTTTAAATAAACAGATAAGTATTTTTAAACTCAGTTTTAGTTTCTAATAGGACAAATTTCAACAGACACAAAATACATAATTAAAACATTTTGTGATTCCCAAACAGCATTTTTCAAAGTCTTCTAAGAGACTAAAAACACAGAAGGTGGAAAGTTTGAGGAGCACTGACCTAAGGACTACACCTGTAGCAGGGTGTGTGGCACAGGGGAAGAACTCGCTGTTCCCAGGAGCAAATGATTTCACTTCATTGGACAGGTTTTAATTTCTCTGAGACTGAGGTTCCTTTTTGTAAAATGAGGGTAACAGAACTACTTTGTTAACTTTAAATCATTGTTTGACATGTCTCTAGTTTTTATAGTAGATGTTAAAATAAATGGTATGCAAGGATACCTGGAACCATCCCTTTAAAAAGAGGTGGTAGCGCCCAGAGTGAGGGGGCCCCCACCTGTAATCTCAGCACTTGGGCTCATTGAGTTCAGGGTTTTTGTTGGGCTTCATAGTAGTTTTACACCAGTTGGTCTACCCAAGACCTTGTCTTAAAAAAAAAAAAAGTTGTAAAAATGCAGTTAGATGTTATTTTCTGTCTATAGAGTATTCTTTTTTTTTTTATTTAAACAGTTTTTAATGTTTAGTGTATGTGTGCTTGCATATACTATTGTTGTTTGTATGTAGGTCAGAGGACATCAGGCTTAATGGCAAGTACCTCTACCTGCTGGGCCACCTCCCTAGCCCTGTAGAGTTTTTTGTTTGTTTGTTTTGTTTTGTTTTGTTTATACCTAAATCCTTTTCCTTTGAAGTACCATACAAATTTTCAAGTGTATGCTTAAACTTAAAACTTTGAATTAGAAAAGTGGCAAGATTGATTCAGAACTTACTTGGGCATAAGACAGATGGTAATCCTATAAAAAGATGGCATATATTTTTGGAAGTGCAAACAGGAAAATAGATACTCTTTAAAAAATTCTAGAGTAGTCTTTGCCTAGAAGCTGCAGGAAAGAGATTAAAAAACATATGGCTTAATTGAGCTTCTACTTTCTAATATCTAGGATTTGATCATGTTCCCTTAATATTAGAATCGGTTGCATATGCATTAGTAGCATTTTTCAAGTAGATACCTGCCAAGTGCTTTTCTCATCTGTGGTGCAGCTATGTGATAATGGCAAACAGGACTGTTGGAACCCCAGGTTTAGTGACGTCACTTACCATTTAAGAATCAGCTACCAAGTCTATCTGAGAGTTAGCCTCTGTGCTTGGGGACAAGACCAGGTACTTAGTGAGTTCACTTAGGGTACAGCTTAATGTTTAAAGTAGCTTGTGCTCCAAATATTTATAAGTATTCTATTTTTACAGTATTGTAGCATAAATCTTAAAAGTTCTTATTAATAAAATCAAACCTGAAGCCAGTTATTGGGGTGAATGCTGGAAGATCAGAACAAGCCACAGCCACCTCACCTCACCAATTCCTCAGCTGATTCTGTTTCCTCAGACTGGAAGGAAGCCTCTGAGTCCTCATCTAGAATGAATCTCAGCTGAACTACTTCTTGAAATCCTGAAAGCTTAACCAGGCTAGTTCCTGGTTTTCACACCTTATATACCTTTCTGCTTCTTGCCATCACTTCCTGGGATTAAAGGCGTGAGTCACTGTGACTGGCTGTTTCCTGTGTGGCTTTAAACTCACAGAGATCCACATGGATCTCTGCCTCCCAAGTGATAACATTAAAGGCGTGTGCACCACCATTTTCTGGCCTCTATATCTAGTGGCTGTTTTGTTCTCTGACCCCAGATGAGTTTATTCGGGTACACAATATTTTGGGGAACCAATACCACCGCACAGTATCTTTCAAAAACAGTATATGACAGTGAGACTTAAAACTGCTGCTGCTTTTTGTGGAGATGATGTAGCTGTTCCTCTTGATAAGTTGTCTGGTCTGAGTGGTTTCATTGAGCATGATTTCATGCAGATTCTGTCTATACATCAACCAGCTGCTGTCTGTAGTTACAACAACACTTGTCAGATTCTTTTCTGCCCTCAACTCCCACCTGTGTTAGCAGTGTGTTTGAGATGAATTTGGGTTATAATTTACCATTCCTATATATGTCCCTTCTACTGGCTTAAGATGGTAACTAGCATTCATATTATTGCACTGTATTGTGTGTGTGTAGTAGTGGCCCAGTGAGTTAGAGCTGTGGTCTCCTGATAATCAGCTGCATTGCACTAAGTAGTTGGAAAGGTGTTACGTTTTTTCTTCTTCTAGACAGGCAGTGCCCCTGTGATGTCCAAGAGCTGTGGCCTTCAGGAGTATGAGGAGCCATAGAAAAGGCTGGTCTCACAGTACATGTGTGTGCTTGAAGTGAGGGTTTGTTCTTCCAGGGCGTTCACAGTGCCCTCACTGTGCTTTGCTCCTTCACCTGGTGCACGGGCAGTGCTGAGTTTGCTCCTTCAGAGCTGGTGCAGAAGATGAGCCTGGTCAGATAGAATAGTAAACACCAAACAAAAAACAAGGAGTAAATGAAGGACCTAGTATTTGCCCAATGCCCAGTATATAGCAGGCAGTTATCCTAAACTTCAGGGTGAAATTCCTAAGAATAGATTTGGACTCTTTTGTTTTGAAGCTTAAAAAAAATTGTTTTATTTGAAAACTAAAATGTTTAATTTTTTTTTTTTTTCTTTTTTGGAAAATAGCTCCAGAGGTTGAATGAAGCTGGGCAGAGTTCATCCATGAAGCATCACAGCCCCTCCCGATGTTTGGGGATAGCTGCTCCAGAGAGAAATTGACCCGTTTGGATTAGGTAACTAGTCACAATGAAGAAAATTAGTTTGAAAACCTTCCGGAAATCTTTCAACCTGAGTAAAAGCAAAGACGAAACCGAGTTCATGGTGGTTCAGCCCCAGTCCCTCGCTGGCGACTTCGTGAAAGATGACTCCTTATTCGGGAGCTGCTACGGCAAGGACATGGCCAGCTGCGACATTGGCAGTGAGGAGGAGAAAGGGAAGAACAGGTCCAAAAGTGAAAGCCTGATGGGCACCTTGAAGAGGCGATTGTCCGCCAAGCAGAAGGGCAAGGGCAAGGGTGGGACTGCACCCACAGACGAGGACACCTTCTCCTCAGCTTCAGCGCCTGGGGGCCTCAAGGACGTGCGTGCCCCACGGCCCATCCGTTCTACATCATTGCGCAGCCACCACTACAGCCCCACACCCTGGCCGCTGAGGCCCACCAGCTCGGAGGAGACATGCATCAAGATGGAGATGCGGGTGAAGGCCCTGGTGCATGCTGCCAGCCCAGGCCCTGTCAATGGTGTGCGCAAGGAGCTGCGGGAGCTGCAGCCCAAGGAGCTGCGGGACCTGCAGCCCCGGGAGCTAAGGGACCTGCAGCCAGAGCCACGCCCAGAGTCCCGCTGCAGCCCTGGTTCGCCCGGGGACCTGCGCCTCCATCTGGAGGAACACGTGCCTGTAGTTATCGGACTCATGTCTCAGGACTACCTTCAGTACACCGTGCCTTTAGAAGACGGGATGTGCCCTCTGGAAGGGCCGCGCAACTGCTGCCTGGACACGTCCTCGCCCATGGAGGTGTCGGCCGTGCTGCCAGGGGCCAGCGCCTTCTCCGAAGACGACAGTCAGGTGGACCAGGATGTGGTTGTAGCCCCAGAGATCCTTGTGGATTCTTCGGTGAACAACTTGTTGATTGGCACCACAGGAGTCATGTTGCAGAACCCTAGAGCAGGTCATGACGATGCCCCTCCCCTCTCACCATTGCTACCTCCAATGCAGAATAACCCAATCCAAAGGAACTTCAGCGGCCTCTCAGGCCCGGACATGCACATGGCCGAAAGCGTGCGCTGTCATTTGAATTTCGATCCCAACTCTGCACCTGGGGTTTCAAGAGTTTATGACTCGGTGCAGAGCAGTGGGCCCATGGTTGTGACAAGTCTTACGGAGGAGCTGAAGAAGCTTGCAAAACAGGGGTGGTATTGGGGTCCTATCACACGCTGGGAGGCAGAGGGGAAGCTGGCAAACGTGCCTGATGGTTCTTTTCTTGTTCGGGATAGTTCTGATGACCGCTACCTTTTAAGCCTGAGCTTTCGTTCCCATGGTAAAACACTTCACACTAGAATTGAGCACTCAAACGGTAGGTTCAGCTTTTACGAACAGCCAGACGTAGAAGGGCATACATCTATAGTTGACTTAATTGAGCATTCAATCAGGGACTCTGAAAACGGAGCATTTTGTTATTCACGGTCACGGTTGCCTGGATCTGCGACTTACCCGGTCAGACTGACTAACCCAGTGTCCCGGTTCATGCAGGTGCGCTCTCTGCAGTACCTGTGCCGCTTCGTCATACGTCAGTACACCAGAATAGACCTGATTCAGAAACTGCCTCTGCCAAACAAGATGAAGGATTATCTGCAGGAGAAGCACTACTGAGAGATTAGGAGCCCTGCTTCTTGCACTTGGGGTTCAGAAACAAGACTGGAGTACAGTTTACAGACGTACATCGCCATTGAAGTCTTTGCTGCCAT
Source organism: Peromyscus maniculatus bairdii (assembly GCF_049852395.1). Lineage (NCBI taxonomy): Eukaryota > Metazoa > Chordata > Mammalia > Rodentia > Cricetidae > Peromyscus > Peromyscus maniculatus. Next base: position 80,091,445 of record NC_134870.1, on the reverse strand, counting down.
AACTATTTTAGTTTTTATGTCTGAAAGGGTCATCAATTTGTTCAGGGGTGGGGAAGTGTCTGCAAGGTGTCTTGAGTTTATTTTGATTCTTTGGAAAGGGTTGTCTTGAGTCTTGAGGATCTAGAAGTGTGAGTTATCTTTCTTTAATGTGCAGAATAATCACAATGTGAATGACCAGATTCTCCTTAATGCTCCCCTCCCAGTCCTTTGCTGCTATCCACTGTGATTCTTATGCATTAAAGCACATTTCATGTGTATTCAACCCTAAGTAAAGTTGAATGAAACGTAAAGAATAAAAATTGCCATGACGTTAAATGGCCCAGTTGAATAAATGTGTGGGATAAAACATATTTACATATACACTGAAAAATGATTTTTTTAAGTCTCACACTTTAAAAAAGATTTATTCAGAATTCTGAATTGACACAGTCTTGGTTAATGGAATGTAAATCTGCAACATATCTTGTACAACACTTTTCTAAATTATTTTCTAAAGATGTGATAATTGTTTTGAGTTTTTCTGTTGCCTTCATTTTCATCTTGTGGTTTGTCTCTTTTGATAAATGGCCTTACATTAAAAATTGTAAACAAATATATACCCAATTTAGAAATTGTTGCCTTTTCTGTCATTAAACTCGGGTACAAATTGGCATAACTTAAAGCCCTGTAAAGCCCAAACCGTTGTTACAAAAGTGAGATAACCCTGGTTTCTTGTGAGCAGTGTGTATGGGTGTGTGTATGAGAGAGGTTCTTTGAGTTAAATGTTTGATCTGTGATTTTAGTCAATACTTTTCTTCCATAAACTTGACAAAACAAGTTTCATAAATGAGTTGTATTTTCTTACATTAAAGTTTATATAAAGTTGTAAATTGATTTGAAGAGAAAAGTTATTTTGAATTTGACTTATCTTTCTTCTGTGTAGTCATTACAGTGTGCTGGGTTTGACCATTCCCTAAATGACATCGATTAAATAATTGGAAATTGTGATGCATTGTGTGAGAAAAACTGTAAAACCATATCAGATATGCAAAAATAGTTTCCTGCTGTGACTGCCCTTTGAAGATTATGCTAATTATGCTAATTCTTAAGTAACTTGGCATCTCTCTCTCTCTTTTTTTTATCATTGTGTTAGAGAATGATGTGCCAGGTTTTAAAGCTTATTTTGGAATATAGACTGTTAAGTTCAGAGTTCTGCAGTGGTGTTACTAAAACTATTAAGTGATAGTATTTAAAGATTGCCCCATTCAGAAAGTATTTCCAGCCACACATGCTTTAAAAAAAAAACAAAACACATCACAAGGGGAAAGGTCTTAAGGTCAAACTTTCTGGCTTTGTCATCCAAACATATCTGTATCTTTAAATTTTTCTCTATTTTTCTAGGGTTAGAATTGAGATATTACAAGAAAAGGCACAATGCCATTGTGTTACAGTGTTAATGGCATCTTGACTTCTAAGGAGCAAGGTACTTACTTTTGATGGAATGTTGGTTGGACCTTGTTACAAAGATTTTCATTTTCTGATGTCTTTCGTCTAATATGATGGAATATGGAGTATATTGTAATAATACATGCATTCATTATAAGCTATTGGAGTAAGAACTATTGCAGAGTTGTAGGCTTGTTATCAAATTAATGCAAGACACTTAACTATTTTTTGAAAAACTATTTATTTTTAAACAACTGAAAATATATCTAGGGTGAGTTGAAAGTCCCTGCATCTACGTTAGATGGCAGGTGTCACATAGTCACCGTATTGATGGTGAATGTCAAGATAGCTTCATATCTGAGAAACATGCACATGTTCTCAAGATCATGGCTCACAAAAGTCTCTGGACTGTCCCCAACATGTCTCACATGAACATAGCTTGTTTCCTACTCTTTCTCATGGTGCCCCGTGTTTTAGATCTACCCATTAAATGTCAAGAGTATTCTGATTTTCATCTAAATCTTTCTAATAATAAATTTTGTGTTATTTTTAGGGCAATCTTTATTACAAAAAACAACTTTTGTTACTTAATATTACAAAAAAACAACTTTTCATATGACCTGTCCTAATTCAATTTGAAATCATCAGGTTCTGATAGTTTATGAATAAAAATCAGCATTTATTGAGAAATCAGATTCACAGAAAGGTGTATTATCAGTATTTTTTTTTTTTTTTTGTAGCCAAGACATCCATTTGACAGAAATAAGAAACAGTGGGAAATAATGGCTTTGTAGGATGGTGTCTGTTAAAAATGGAAAGAGAAAGAGTATGTCCTTGTCTTGTAATTTGGCTTAGATAGAAATTGGTTAACTCTCTGGGTTTCTTTGAACTTAGATGATACAAACACAACCTGTAAGCCGTTCTTAAATCTGTACATTTAAAATTCCTAGGTTAAGGCAAGAAAATAGCAAGCAGGAAAGCTGCATCCATTTGTAACAATTCAGTTTTTTTACTCAAATATTTTACCACTAAACTTGCTGAAGGCTGGAAGTTACTTTGGGGCTTCCTAAGACACTTAACACATTTTTATAAATATGAGAACTACAGAAAGTACTTGAAAAGTACCTTGTTTTTTCTAAGGAAGACTGTTTTCTTTCTACATGGTGCAATAATCTGAAAATTTAGGTCACATATCGTAGTAAATAACCATGGAACTAAAAAATAATTTTAAGAAAACCAGCTACAGAAGGCAACCGTCTTGCTGTTGAATAAAATCATGTGCCACAAAGGCTAACTCATTGGCATTAAGAAGATAAAACAAAGTATATGTCATAGTTTCTGAGCCAGTATTACTGAAATAGGATGGCAGTTGTTGAAATCCTACCTGTTTATGCAGTTTCTCTCCTAGTGCTAAGTATCTCTAACTGCTTTCAGGAATGCCAACTTTAATTACTGTACATTTCATGTTATAAATGAAAGAAACTTATGAATGATTCAAAATAATATATTTTGATTTAAATCTGAATTTCTTTCATTGAATGTGAAGTGTTAATTAGAAAATGAAATGACATTACCAGCAATAGACAGTTTTGTTCAATATTCTTTAATGAAGAACAGTTGCCACTTCCACAAATAACTTTAAAATTATAAAGGTATTGGTACGTTAATAATAAAAAAATTGATTCCTTTTAATACTTTTTTAATCCTATAAAGTTTTTATGACATCCTTTTTATTGATCAGTCATAATATAACAAGGCAAATATGTACTTTTTTTGAAAAGCGACCCAAATTCTCCAACCAGAGAGGATGAAGAGGTCTTAGAATTTCCTAACAGTATGTATTCATGTTGGGGTAAAGAAGTCTCATAGTTGGTGTGCTATGAAATTAATACCTGCAATCCAGATTGCTGTAGTTTACACTTTGTACGTTTCAAATCAGGTGTGTACTGTTTGTACTGAGAACACCACAGAATGAACTATCCAAAGTCCATTGATTTAATAAGTGTTTTGGTTTGTAAGCGAATTATAGTAATTTCTTGCACATTTTTGGGAAATCAATTGTATAAAAAATTATGTATCTGCTTCTAGATACAGTGTGTAAATAAAAGTTTCATTCACAACATCTGCTGTCATCTGTCCAGGTGCAGGGCCTGACTTTATTAGTATATGATTAGCTAGAGTTTCGACATGTTCAATGAAATGGGCAGATACTGAAGAGTGGGAAAAAAAATAACATTTTAATAAAAAGGGAACTGTGAAGTGTCATTCAAGATGATTAACCTAGGGGTCAATTGATGGTGCTGATAAACTTCAGTGGTTAATATGGCTGGAATGCATTGAGAGACTTGCTAAAAGACTAAATTCAAACTAACAAAGGTAACAAAACCTTACAAAAAACAAGTTAGGCTAAGTGATAAAATGTTTGGATTGGGACATTAAAAAGTATCTCATTATTTAATAGTATTTTACCAGAAAAAAAAGTATCTATAAGAGGTTTCCAATAACCACTGAATTTTATTGTCTGCTTTGTAAAAAATATTGTGTGTGTGTTCACAAGTTGAAACACAAGATGGTATTGGATGTCCTCTGTCACTCGCTGCCTATTACTTCTGAAAGCAGGGTCTTTCCCTAAACTTGGAACTAAAATTTTCTTGGGTAGACCAGAAGCCAGTAAGCCTCAGGAATGTCTGTCCCCCTCAGGGCAGGGTTTCCAGTTGTGTGTGGGCCACCCAGCTTGTTAAATGAGTGCTAGGATCCAAACTACTCCTCATTATACATCAACAACCCTTGACCACTGAGCAACGCTCTAGCCCTAGTTGTCTGCTTTTAAAGTTCCTGTCTTATTTTTCTCTAATGATAAAATACCCTGACCAAAGCAGTCTGAGGGAGGAAAGGTATTTTTGGCTCACAGTTCAAGGTATAGCCCATGTTAGGGAAGTTTAAACAGCAAGTGCCCAAAGCAGGTGATTGATTAGCTTGAACTATTTAGGAGGCCCCCAGGCAGTAGGACCAGGACCTGTCATTAGTGCATGAGCTGACTGGAACCTAGGGCCTATGCTGGGACACTTTGCTTAGCCTGGGTGAAGGGAAGAGGGGACTGGACCTGCCTTGACTGAATCTACCAGGTTGAGCTGACTCCCCGGGGGAGACCTTGCCTTGGAGGAGGTGGGAATGAGGGGTGGATTGGGGGAAGAGTTGGGGCGGGAGGAGGGAGGACAGGGGAATCTGTGGCTGATAGTAAAATTAAATTAATTATAAAATTAAACAACAACAAAAAGATAATCCCATATAGGCAAGCTCAGAGCTAGATAAACCATGGAGGCCTGTTTCCTGGTTTTGTCCTGTTGACACTTAACACTAATTGTCATACCTTCTTTCCCAATTATTATCTTACTTGATAACACATCACTGTGAAGTCAGAATGATTTTCTAAAATCCTCTATGACATGTCTTCAGTAATTTCAAATCCCAAGATTTAATAAAATCTAAATAACAAGTAGCTTCAAGGTTCAGCTTAGCCAAGAATAGTTGTTCCATTTAATGCCCTGCAGGGCAGACGTCAAAGGCAAGACTGAACTTCTTTTATTGGCCCAAAGACTATCATAAGAGGATGTACAGATCTGTAGCCTGCTTCTTGACTGTCTTATCTAGGGTGTGTTTAGGAACATGGTGAAACATTACCAAGCCAGCTTTTGGTTCTAGAGCTCTCCCTAATGCAGTTGCAGGACTGGTTCCAAGAAAATGGATGGCTCTTGTCAGTAGAGCACATACAGCAAAATTTTGAAGACCCCAATGTGTTCTTCCTGGCCTCATGGGCAGTGCTCATGACAATCCAGAGCATTTCAGACTGTCTATGAGTAAAGCTGGGACTCAGGCCTGCAGGCCCAAGGATCTGAGATGCAGCCCAGGTAGTATTCAATAGTGACAGCATACTTGGAATGATATCTTCAGAGTTGAACTTCTTAGTTATTTTGAGCACTTGAAATTTTTGTGTTTTATGTGAATTACTTAATTTTTTTTTTACATTTTAAATTTTAAGAAAATTGCATCATCTCCTCTTTCCCTTTTCTCCAGCTGCTTCCAACTCCTTCCATGTTTTCCCCTTCACTCTCATATTGATAGCATCCTCCCAGATTGTTAGACACATGTGCACCCAGGCACGTGAACACACACACACACACACACACACACACACACGTGTGTACACAAATATATAAACACAACCTGCTTTTATCCTCCATCCTGTTGCTAGAGTCATTCATTCTACCCCGCAGAAGAAGAAGGGGACTTGCTGAGAAGCCAGATGGTGTCCCTAAAGGTCTTACAGCCTCTGTGAGGAGGGCAAGAGTAAAGAACCATGCCTTGAGGATGAAGGATCTGGTGCTACAATAGCAGCTAACTCACTGGAAACATCAGCCTGGCCTTGAAATGCTAAATTTACTCCTATGCTTAAGAGCCAATTTCTTTTACTCCCACCTTCAAATTCTTAACTCCTTGCCGCTGCCCCAGGCCCAGATGTTTTTCTTTTCTGAGGCTTTTAACTTCTGAATAAAAATAGTTAACCTTTATTTCAGTTGAATTTGTCTTCACAGAGCCTGATATTTTGGCCTCCAGTGATGTTTTTACTTTTCTTTAAAATCTCTGCCCTGGGTCTGGAGAGATGGCCCAGCCTTCCCTTTAAAAAGGCCCACTGCTCATTATATACTATGAGTTTTGTTCATGGCACATATGTGGGCAGCTCACGGCTATCTTTAACCAAAGCAACAAGGGACTTCTCTTCTCTGTAAGACTTCACTACCACATGAAGATTTTTTCCTGGGTCATCTCTGCCTTTGAAGTGGCAGTTCTATGTGTGAACAGGGTGGTCTATACTTAGGTAATTCAGGTTTTACAGGAAGATCAGTCATGAACCCACGTTAGCATGGCTTTAGCTAGACATGGGACTCATACCTAAAATCTGAGCACTCCGAAGTTAGAGGCAGGAAGACTAGGAGTCCAAGATCATCCTTTGCTTACATAAACGTTCAAGATTAGACTAGGCTACATAGAACGGTTTCAAACCAAAGGAAGCACTGGCTTTGAGGAGAAAAGGAGCTGTTTGCTAGGATGGATCATGGAGAAGTCAAATCAGGGACTTCGGAAGTGCCGAGGCCTGACCCTGGCAAGGAACCAGTAAGTACGCTAAGTTTGTATGTGTATGTACGTGTGCTTGTGAGTTCAGGTGTTTGAGTGTGTATGCATGCATGTATGTACATGTGTGCAACTGTGTGAAAGCCAGAGGTTAATGGGATGTCTTCCTCGGTGGCTTCACCTTATTTTTTGAGAGAGGGTCTCTCCCCAAAGTTGATCTTGCTGTCTCAGATTAGAATGGCTATTTAGTAAGCCCTAGGGATCTACCAGTTTTCACCCTTCGGCACTGGTGTTACAGGAATGGCTATACCATGCCCAGCTTTTTATGTGGGGTTTAGGGATCAAATTTCAGTGCCTACCAGCTGAGCCATCTCCCAGCCCCCACAGCTGAGTTTTGTAGCCATGTTCCTTTAACTACTTTTGTACAAGACTGCACTCTTCCCTACTTAGGACCATGAAGCCTGACCAGCATTCCTGGAAGATAGGAGTATTCTCTTGGGAATGCCTCCCTTGGATTAGAAACATGAAGAAAAGCGAAAAGACCAGTATAGAGCCAGGCCCAAATCCCAACAGCAGCATGGTTTCATGTGACTCATAGGCAAGGACAGGGAGGTGTCTATTGATGGAAGGTAGATCTTGTCTTAGCTATAGTCCCTACTTCCCCAGCTCTTTAACCTAGTCTCTAGCCTCATTTATGTAGCCCTGGACTCTCCCTGTTTTCTACTAGTTTTTAATGATGTTTTTGCATGTTATCTGTGACTCTATAGTATCTTGATGAGTTAAAGCTTGTGGGCAAACCCAAGCCATAACCAAGAAGGTATTTCTTTTGCTTTCTGTAATTATCTGAGTTGATGTATCTACTCTGGTATTAAAGTCATTCCTGTGTTGATTTGATTTTAGTGTATTCTTACCCATTCTCCATCTAAGACTTTGTTGATTGTAACCCAGTTTTGCCCTCGTTATCCTGAAATACTACTTTTGTTTATTCTCTATCACACTGATACATGTAATTCCAATATATAACAAACTTTTCTTTTACAAACAAAAAGGAATTGATTTTTATTGTTGTTAAAGATTCAATTCTAATGCATGCCTCCCAGACTCACTGCAAATAAATTAAAGGCAAGAGAGAGGTCAAGCTGCTGAAGCTCTTCTTATAATATTGAAAACTTACAGCTTCTTTTTTCACTGGCACGGTGAAGCCATGGTAATGAAAATAACACGAAGAGGCAGGAAGCAAAATTACATACCAGTACTTTGCTCTGATAGGACCTTGGGGTTCTCAGGAAATGTGCCTGTATGACCCTAAGTCATTTATAGAAAGAGTTTTTCACAGTTTTGATCACTTTTAAAGCCAGTCTTTTGATTGACCCATATCATAGTTTCTTCTTTTCCACGTGAGAACATTTCTTCAGAGAGCAGAAAAGAGTTTGTGAAATGTAACTTTGATCTATTTACTTTGATTTTTGGGGAAAAATATGGATGTAATTTGCTTATTAGAAATCATGTAATGTTTAAGTGTTCAGTTAGCAAGGACGATTAATATGTGGCATATAGAAGTTTATATTTATGCCGTTGACTCGCACTCACTGTTTGAATCCTAACTGCAGACTTCACTCATAGTGAAGGCTGGTTTTGGTTTAGTTCTCTTTGTGCGTATATGTGTGTTTTTTTAAAACTACATCTAAGGAAGTAGTTTTTCCCTGTTTAGAATTTGAAGACAATTGGTGGAATCCAGAAATCCAGCAAATGCCAGCTGGAAGGGGAAATCTGAACTTGAGTTCTTAGAACAGTTTAAATCAAGATAGTGATTTTTTTCCCTTTTTGCCTAGCATTCTGCAATACCTGTGCATTTATATTGTCTTCAGTCATTGGAATTGTACAAACTACCTACGTTTGCTCTGTAACTGGATGATTAAATGTAAGTTCTACATTTAATTAACAATTTAATTACTTTGAGTTATTAACTCGAGTATAAAGGAGTTCATGCCACAACATAAAATATGTAGTATTATCAACTACTAAATTGTTATCCTTCATCATTAATTGACACAACCTTGGATTTTAACCCTGCTGTTAAAATGGGTTGGAAGGATTTTCCTATTTATAAGAACTGGGTTTTAAGGTCAGAAAAGAATTTATATTTCTTTTCTATATAAATATTCATATATTTCTATGGCTTTCTGAGGAAGTTAAAATGCAAGATATAGAAATGTTCAAAAAAGTATGTATGTTTAGAAAACTCTGGTTATAAGAAATGTATTCATTTTCGTTCAGTTTTTTCCCATATCAACCCCAGAATAAAAGTTCAGCTGTAACATGGTAAAATTTCAGCTGTAACAACATAATACTGGTTTCTGTTCAGAGCTCCTACAAATACATTCAGATCTAAAGGTTGAATACATACTAAGAGATCTACTTGAATTTCCTTCTATATTTTCAGTACATTTTTCATCAAGTTGCTTTTGCTTTTCTTCATGTAAGTAGACCACAGAATAAAGTTCTTATAGTCGGAAGATTTCCTGTGTCCCGCCTGGACCATGGTCAGTACAAATCTCTCACCCACAGTTCCGCAGCCTTTTATAAAATAATTACACAGAGGCTTAATATTATTATAACTGCTTGGCCATTAGCCAAGCCATGTCACTTCCTGTCTTAACTCCTCCCTAATGCTGGGATTAAAGGTGTGTGACTCTCAAGTACTGAGGTTAAAGGTGTGTGCCACCACTGCCTGGCTCTGTTTCCTAGACTGAATCAATCTCATGTAGTCTAGGGTGGGTTTGAACTCACAGAGATTCATAAGGATCTCTGCCTCCTGAGTGCTAGGATTAAAGGTATGTGCCACCACTGCCTGGCCTCTATGTTTAACCTAGTGGCTTGTTCTGTTCCCTGATCTTCAGGCAAATTTTATTAGGGTACACAATATATTACCAGAACTTCAAGAAGCCAAATTCAGCTCACAATCAGAATGAACAGTAGATAGACTCTTTCCAAGAGTCCAGATGTGAACCATCTTTCAGACATGGAGACTTTAGCTCTATGTGGCTCCTACCTAATGTAATGTCTACAGAACTGTGAGATTACATAAATCTGTTATTTGGGGACTGTGGAGATTTGTATTTGTTACATATAGCAAACAACAGGAAATATGATGGACATGTTATTTAAGTCTAATAGACCTGTTTTACTTTACAAGAGTAAACTTTTTATTTTATTTTACTTTTTATGTATATTTATACATATCTGTGTATATGTGTGAGTGGATTGTGTGCTCTCAGAGGCCAGCAGAAAGCATAAGGTCTCTGGAGCTAGAGCTACAGAGTTGTAAGCTGTCAAATGCGGGTGGTTGGATCTGAACTCCAGTCCTCTGCTAAAAGCAGTAAATGCTCTTAACTGCTCAGCCATCTCTCCAGTCCTGTAAGTTTGTTTTGAGTATACAAAAATTTAAATCTCTAATAAGAATTTATAGATGCTTTCTTGGTGAGATTAACACATATAATTCAAACTAGTAGACTCTTTCCAACTCCCCTTCGATTAGGTATACTGCACAAGAACCCTGGCGGCTTTGCAGCCCATGGCTTTGGATAATGACCTCTGATATTTAAGATACTATGGATGCTCCCAGTGTCACGTCTATGCCTGTTTAACTACAGTAGTTTAGCATCATGGCTGCATAGCGGCTAATATCCCCTCTATTGATAGATGGTGTTATGCACCTTATCTTTTGATTTAAGATGGTTTGTGACTACTTTGACAGTAAACAGTAGTGACCATTTATGACTTCTGGTGGTTAGATTATGAAAGGCCAAGCTGCTTCAGTCTTGGATCTGAGTCACAACATGCTAATTTCTGGTTCTTATGAGATTACCTTGTTGGGGAGGCTCCACATAGGTATCCCACTCAACAAATCTACTGGAGCTAGCCCATAGCCACCTTGCTCAGAGAGATGTTTTTATGCCTTGATAATACCACTTAGGGTGTCTTCAGGGTATTCCATTTTCCTATTAAGAACCATAAGTGATATTTGCCAACCTGTCATAAAACTGAAGAATGTCTAAGATTATCCCTACTCAAATTCCAGAGCTAAAAAAATCATGAAACATAATGGCTTTTATCTTCAGACAACAATTTAAGCTTTTGGAAAAGTTTTTAGGTAGCAATAAATGACTGTAACAAAAATTGATTAGGCACATATTTTGATGGGACCTCTACAGCTTCAATATCTAATTTATCTCTGGAGTTAAAGCTGTGGATTATGCTTAAAAAAGATAAATGGAAATTTTTCCCTGGCAGGAAAAAATATCACCACTACTAGTCACCAGGCTCTCCCATAGAGCAGAAATTGTTATTCAGTGATGGTGGTCAGGTGGTAAGGAGATATATGAATTCTACACTTAGGAAAAGTGATTGGTTAGTTGTTGCACTCTAGCCCAAAAGTACGAGTTTTATGTTTTGTGATTTTTAGAATCCATTGAGATATTCTTTAATGTTCTAAAATATAATCATTTATTGAAACCTGCCAAATGTTCATATGACACACACTTTTTTTTGTGAATGTGTTTTTAAATATCTGTTAATCATATCATTCAATTCTTCCCATAACAAAAACACTTGGTTATTATCATTCAGGCTTACTTCCAGAAACATCAGATAAACCAACTCTGAGATGAGGTGAGAGCTCTCAGAGGCTGGTGCCCTTGTTACACCCTCATAAACTTCCTGAATTCAAGGCAGTGAGATTAATCATATGGCTAGGATGAGGCAAAGCAAGGGTGTGGCCTCAGGCAGGCAGATTTATGTTCTAAAGGCCCTCTGGTTTATGGAGACTTAATTTCAACCTATTTCATGTTATTTTGAAAGACTTGCAGCACAGCTAACTAATAAAATAAAATGCTGGCTGAGCCCCAGTTAACTCCCAAACAATGTCTTACATTTTTACAGAATATCTCTCTTTTTAAATGACATTTATTTATGAGTGTATGTATATGTGTATGCAAACAAAATCATGCACACATGCTCACCCATGCTGTAATTCATATGTGGACGTCAGAGGACACCTGGGGGAATAGGCTCAATCATGTTGATCCTAGGGATTGAGCTCAAGTGGTCAGACTTGGCAGCAAGTGCCTTAAGTCCTGGTGCCATCTTGTTGCCCCCATTTACAGAATATTTTCCTGTCTGCTGGTTTTATATATTTGATAAGTATTTGTATGTCATGCATGCATGTGTACATGTTCATGAGTGTACATGTGAGTGCCTAAATTACTTTCCACATTTTTTTGAGACAGTGTGTTTCATTGAACCTGGGGCTTGATGCTTCAGCTAGGCTGACTGTACACCAAGCTGCAGGAACCTTCCTGCCTCTGTCTCCAACTCCCACAGGGGTTGTATTCTACCATGTCCTACTTCTTATGTGGGTACTGGGGATCTGAACTCGGGGCCTCATGCTTGTGTGACAAGCTGTTTACCAACTGAGCTGTTTCCCCAGCTCCACTGGTTCTGGTCATTTCAGTTTTGTTTACGTTGTGGAAGTTGTTTGAAAACAGCTGACTTTTCAACACCGTGTGTCTCTTTTCATTCTGGTTCTTCCTTCATGTCAGTGATTCTCAACATGTGGGTTGCAGCCCCTTTTGGGGGGCGGGTGTGAAAGGGCTTTCTCACAAGGGTGGCCTAAGACTATGGGAAAATATAGATATTTACATTATGATTCATAGCAGTAGCAAAATTACAGTTATGAAGTAGCAACGAAAATAATTTTATGGTTGGGAGTCACCACAACATGAGGTACTGTATTAAAGGGTCACAGCATTAGGGAGGTTGAGAACCACTGCTGTATATCTTTTTTATCCCTTTATTCCTTTTTATTTAGGTATATGGGTATCAGAGAATGAGTAGACTGCCTTAATTGCGATGATTTGAATGAGCCAGTTTGATGTGTCTACCTTATCTGCATTTCCTTCATACCCCAGCCTAGTTTCTGGGAGGTGCTGGGAGCCAGGGTGACTCAGTTGAGTGTGCTGAGTCACCAGGACAGTGCCCGGGAGCCAGAGGCTGGATGGAGATCTAAAGTCCTTGCCATCTCACCTCTGTTGGTTTATTGGCTGTTGACCTGGGGCTGCTTTCTGACTATGGCTTACAGCTAATCATTTAATTGCATGTTCTTTTCATCTCTCCCCTCGGATGAAAATCATCATCCTTTATCCCTTCACTTCACCATCAGTATACTAATTATTAAAAATAAAGCAAAGCAAAGCTTAATTATTAATAAAAGTAAAACTGCCATTGTTCCCACTGGCAAGGTTTCTCTGTGGCTTCCTTGTTCTCCCCAGTTATGCCTGCAAGTTAAGCAACCACATGCTCATTGAGAAGGAAGCTTTGAAATTCCTTGCAGAGCTCACCTGCATTCATTGCAAACTGTTACAACTAGCTCTTTCTCTGCTAGTAGCTAGTTTTTCTTTTTTTTGTTTTGTTTTGTTTTATTTTGTTTGAGACAGGGTTTCCCTGTGTAGTCCTGGAATTAGCTCTGTAGATCAGGCTGGCCTCAACCTCACAGAGATCTGCCACCACTGCTGTTTCTAAGTAGTAGCTGTTTCTAAGGCATGATAGGTTTTGATGGGTTGCTTTTGCATTTGTGGAGGCTTATGAATTTACAGGCTCTACTTCTCATCTGTACAAGTCCATGTTTCCTATAATGCAGGATAGCAGAGATGGGTGGATGAACCTACCAATTGAAGGGTTTATTTTAATATGATGTGTAGAAATAGGTGTTCTTAGGTTTGCAGGTGGCTTAAGGTCGTGGGGTCCCATGCTGTTTCTTTTCTTCATTCTGTAGCATCTTTAATTTTTGTCCTTAGGTCTAACACTTCGTGGTCACCAAATCATTGCCGTACTTCTCAAAGCCAAGTCATTACATGGATTTGTACAGGTGCAGAAAGAGGGCCTTTGCCAAGATCGTGAGAGAACACTTTTCTCCTTTTCTCCATGAACAAAAGTCTTTCCCAGAAGTCCCTTAACTCTGCACCTATTAGGGTCAGTAAATCTCATGGCTTCTTTGGACTGCTCCCAGCATGACTGAGAAAGTGAGCAAGAATCTCATTGTTCAACATCTGTGTTGAGAGGAAAAGGAATGAGAAATGATTAACTAATCTCTTTATCACAGCTCCCAAGCTCTTTTTCTGTCTTCTCCTTCTGTGTCATTTACAGGAACGATTACCTGTCAGTAGCACTTTTGGAGATCTGAAGAAGTCCAGAATGAATGTGTATTATTGGCATGGGCATGGCCATGCCGAGGACTAGTGCCTCAGATCCATGAAAAATAGGCAAATCCTTCTCTCAGGTCAGGATCAAGAGTGTGAATGTTGTCTGTGTGTGCAACACTATCAACTAAAGCTTCCTCCTGATGTTCACAGCCCTCCTATGGAGACTAGCCAACTTTCCTTCTGTGCTACTCATAATAAAGGCACTAAGTTTCCAGATTGTGTACTCCATCAGAGTGGGCACAGTCCACCAGACCCCAGATTTTCTGTACATGTGTCTGTGTGTCTGTAGCCATTTGTAGCTGGAAGTTTTCCTGTGCCCTTCCCAGTCCGCAGCTGCTCAGACGCAACTAAACACACAGAGGCTTATATTAATTACAAACTGTATGGCCCATCAGCTCAGGCTTCTTGATAGCTAGGTCTTACATCTTAAATTAACCCATTTCTATAAATCTATACTTTGCCACATGGTTCGTGGCTTACCAGTATCTTTACATCTTGTTTCTCATGTTGGCAGCTGGCAGCATCCTCTCTGTTCTGCCTTTCTCCTTCTTCCTCTCTAGTTAGAATGTCCCACCTAACCCTATTCTGCCTCACCATTGGCCAAACAGCTTTATTTCTCAACCAATCAGAGCAACATTTTCACAGCATATAAAAAGACATTTCCCCCTCATGAGTCTGTTCTTTCTTCATTCCCTCACTGCCCTTTGTCAGGTCAAGTTCCAGCCACATGGGTAGCTGTAAGTTCCCATTCCCCAAGGACAGTGTTTGACACACTCATAGTCCTGGAGCTCCACTCTCTCCATCTAGGATGAAAAAACAGAGACCAGCACTGCATCCCACTGTCTCTGAGTATTTCTCAAATGTGCTGAGTGTACAAGATGTATCTGTTTAAATTGTGCTGGCATTGGCCCAGGAAAATACTACAAGACAAAGCAACTTCAGGAACAGAGGTAAGAGAAATTGTACTGTTACCAGTTTGCTTCTCATGAAGCATTGTGCAGGAGGTGGGCAGCACTGTTTTGACAAATGTAGAGTGACAGTTTGAGGGACAGAAATTCTAGTCCTGGAAACTGGGTATTCATAGCTGCCTTTACACATTTGTTGATGAAAGATAAGCTTTATGTCTAAGTACAGTTAGCATAGTCTATCCAGAACTGGGGTTCATCATCTGAAATACTAGGATCCCTTGGGTGTCCACATGGCTGAGTGGGCTTACCATGCTAGAATCCCCCTTTTAAACCATCGTTTTCTCCAATTTCCTTTCCTTTGCTTTAGAATTTATAGTTTGCTGTCTCTGAATAGTTGGGGAATGACCTGGTATGGAATTACATGAGGACAATATGCACCATCATTGATTCTGTCTTTTCCTTATAGAGCCATTTTTTTATTGATAAGAATATAGAACACATAGACTGGCATCATGACCATATAATTTAGCTTTATTTTTATTTTGTTCCACAAAATACCATAATTAGGAGAAGTTTGATGAATTATGACTCTCTTTTAGTTTTCCTCTCTCATCTTGCCTAAATGATAGCCCTGAAACCTGACTTCCTGGGTATACAGGTTGGTTTTGGTGAGACAGAAGGGCAATTAACACATCTTTCTGCAGAAATAAAGGAAGCTACTGGCTGGGAATAAAATTTCCCAGAGGATTCCAAGAAAAGCTAACCCTTCTTGTACTGGCTGGTTTTGTGTGTCAACTTGAGACAGGCTAGAGTCATCAGAGAGGAAGCTGCCCCTGTTGTGGAAATGCCTCCATGAGATCCAGCTCTAAGACATTTTCTTAGAGGGGAGGGGCCAGCCCATTGTGGGTGGGGTCATCCCTGGGCTAGTGGTCCTGGTTCTATAAGAAAGCAGGCTGAGCAAGCCATGGGGAGCAAGCCAGTAAACAGCATCCCTCCATGGCCTCTGCATCAGCTCCTGCCTCCAGGATCCTGTCCTGCTTAAGTTCCTGCCCTGACTTCCTTCAATGAAGAACAGCATTGTGGAAGTGTAAGCCAAATGAACCCTTTCTGCCCCAACTTGCTTTTTGGTCATAGTATTTCATCACAGCAATAGAAACCCTAACTTCTTATTCTGAAAGGGTTAAGCTCTCCCACTTTCACAACTGAATTTGAGTTTCAGTTCTCTGAGAAGGGCAAAACAGGTGTCTCTCCTAAAAAAGGACCATTTATCCACAATACCCTTGTATTCAAGGATGAGGTCTGAGCCAGCCTCACAATGTCTCAAGGACAAATCCAGCAGCCTCTTCTGAGTGACATCTGAACTTGCCCAAACTTGTGCAAGTATGTCTAAAAACAGTAATACTAAACTTCAGCCAATTAAAAGTATACTAATGTAACTACTGCTTGCTTAACCAGTTATGTATGAGATGACCTGTCTCTGAAACTCCCTTTAACTGTGCTTAAAAGGAGCTTGCATGCTCCTCTCGGGGTCGTTGCCATTTTGTTCAGGGGTCGACCCCTGCATGCTGGAATATTAATAAATGCTCTTTGCTTTTACATACAATTTGAGTCTGGGGTCTTCCTTCAGCGTTTTATAGGACCCTTACAATTCTACATTTTCCTACTGATATCGATTGAGCTGAAGGTCACAGATTTTTGACACTGCTTAAATGAGCATCTGGTTTATTTACCATTGCAACAGCATTGGGGTGGTCACTTCAGGGACTGATGAGGGTGGTGTAGACTTTGGTTACCTTTGTCTATCAGCTGTGCTATGCTTCCAGCATAACTGCAGAACAAATGAGAATCATGTTATCAATATGGGAGCAAGGACGTGCACGAGGGAGGAAGGACCGATAGCCATTTCAGCCCTTGGGACATTTCTACAAACGAAGAACTGTTATCTCACCTTAACTGCCTCTTACAGATACCTTTGGCTACATGAGAACCTGGTGTTATAGGACTGTGTGTGTTTGTGTGCACATGTATGTGTGCAGGCATACATGAATGTATGTGCACATACGTATATGTTGAGGCCACAGGTCATTGTTCAGTGTCTTGCTTAATCACTTTCCATCTTAGTTTTTGCTTTTGTTTTTCTGAGACAGGGTTTCCCTGTGTAGCTTTGGAGCCTTGTCCTGGAACTCGCTCTGTAGACCAGTCTGGCCTCAAACTCCCAGAGATCCTCCAGTCTCTGCCTCTGGAGTGCTGGGATTAAAGGTGCACCACCATTGCCCAGCTCTACCTTAGTTTTGGAGATAGGGTTTTTCAGTGAATCTGGGGATCCATTTTACCATTTTAGATAAACTAGCTGGCTAGTGAGCCTTCTCTCCCCATACCCACAGCACTGGGGCTACAGATCCATACCATTATACGCAGATTTTATTGTTTTTAACATGGGTGATGGGAATGTAAACTTGGTTCTTCATTACTCAAAACTCATTGAGCCATAAATCATCTCCCCATTGAACCATGAGCCATTGCCCCAACCCTGCTGTCCTCCTCCTCCTCCTCTTCTTCTTTTAAGGCTGGGCTCATTGCCATCTTGTGAAAACTGAAATTCTTTTAATGAGGATAAACCAAGGAAGTGGTAGTCTCTAAACAGCTCGTGGTGTGTAGTATATCTACTGTCGTCAGGCAAATTATGGTATCATTACTTTGAACATCCATTTTCACAGTGAGAACAAGCTAAAGTGGTCAGATACAGAAGTTCACCTTCTCATTTTCTTTTTCCAGTAATCGAAAGTAGCCTTCCTACTCATGCTTACACTTGACCAGAAATGAGGTTTGCTTTACTGCTTTCACCTTTCTCTCCCCGCCTCTGTCTGTCTGTCTGTCATTTTTATATCTGCTGCACACCGCTACACCTGGTCCTACTGCTGCCTCAGCTGCTGGCTGCATCCCCACGGCCACCGCTGCTGCCTTCCTCCTCAGCATCTTCTCAGAAACAAGCTCTCTCTACTCTGAAAACAGAACTCCTCCAACTGCATGTTCCTCCCTTCCACTTCCTGTGCCTCTCTTTCTCTGACCTCCTGACTTCCCCTCACTCTATGGTTACTTCCAATCAACTGGTTGCTTGCTCTGCCTCTCAACCTATGGTTGATTTTATTTATCGAAATCTTGGGTTTCACAGTGTGATCAAATATCTTTATTTTGTGTGTGTATGGGGGGTGGTGCACAAGTGGTACAGTGCCTTGGTGGAGGTCAGAGGACAACTTGTTCGTCAGTTCTCTACTTCTACCATGTGAGTACCTGAGTTTTAACTCAGGTCAGGGGTTGACAGCAAGCACCTTTACCCTGTGAACCACCTCACTGGTCATTTTCTACTGTTTTATGTTCACAACCTTACATGCGTTTGTATTTTAAATATGTGAGAATATACATCTGCTTAGAGTGCCCACTGTGTCCAAGATTCCACATCTGTGGATTCAGTCAGATGTGTATTGAAAGTATTCAGGAAAAATGTGCGTCTGTGCTGAGCAGGTTTCAGACTCTTCCCTTTGCCACAATTCCCCCAAAGATACAGTGCGACAATTCTTTCATAGCATTGGCAGGTTGCATCCAGTGATGACAGGTTGTGTTATATGCAAACACTATGCCTTTTTGTGCAAGGATCTTGAACATCTGGGACTTTGGCATCTGTTGAAGGTCCAAGAGCTAATAGTACATGGATACCAAGGAACAGTTCTACCATAAACTGAGAGGATCATAAAATAAGTCTTATCATTCTGGAGACTGGCACGTTCAAGATCAAAGTGCCACCAGCATATTTGTTGTCTAATGAGTGCCTCTTTTCTGGATTTGTAGATGGTGCTTTTTTCCAGTGGCCAGTGAGCTTTCTGAGTTTCTTATATCAGGACACTAACTCCATTCAGGAGAACATAGTCTTCATGCCCCAACCATCACTTCAGTTGTTAGAATTTCAACATTGATTTTTGGGAGATACAAACCTTCAGTCTATTGCAGTTCACTTAAATAAATAAAATTTGCAAGAACAAAGGTCATTATGTTGACCAAGGAGTGAGGGAGACATCTTGAGGAGACTGCTCTATCTATCACCTACCTTTCCCATCACACACACACACACACACACACACACACACACACACACACACACACGAGGGGGGGGTGGGGGGGAGAGCTTGAGTACCATCCACTTCACTTTCAGAATCAGGGAATCCCAGCCCTTGCTAGATCTGGAGAGGACTTGAGCTTGAAGGCTAGGAGCAGCTTCCGAGTGAGCAGTTCTGAGTGTGGCCTAGCTGCCTGTCTGGGATGTTCAAGTCCATTGTACAAAAGGGCATAGTGTTTGTATATAACACACACTGCCCTGATACTTAGGTCATCTTTAGATTCTACAATGCCAACCTTCTTAATGGTGTTACAGGCCAAGATCAATGTAAATTTAAAAAGAGTTGAAGAAGTGCTGAATACAAGGCCTGGGTGTGTCATGAGTCCAAGGTTCCTATTCTTGGAACCTGATTGAAACAGAAATACCAAACTGAGGACTCACTGTGAAGTCAGCCTGTTGCAACCTTGTAACTAATTGGACTAGTTCTTTCCTCCCTGCTAGCTATTTTTCCCTTTATTTCCTCCTTTTCCTCTGTTGACATTTTGTTTAGAAATTGATTTAGAGACTTCCAAGTTCTTCTGAGAAAGTAATAAAAGCACCTTTTGAGCCCTCTGCTTGTAGAAATCCTAGAAAACTTTGTTCAGGTTCTGCATGCCAACTTACAGAGACAAGTTGAAACACGCACACAGCTCGCAGGCCAGCTCTGAGTAATGTGTAAGAAAGACTAACTTCTTGCATCAAGCTATTATGAAGCATCTTCTGTTAGACTTCACAACCACATGCCAACAGGGAAACTGTAGTTGTATTTAACAGAATGAAGGATCTTATGAACTCGTTGCTTCCTACTGCATAGGCTTCCTTGATTCAGAATTAAATGATAGCTTAAAGGTCTTTACAGGAAAGTTGGAGTGGAAGTATCTCAGAAGCACAGCAACAGTTCTGCATAAAAGCTGAAAGCATTACTAATGTGATAAAGAGAACCTGAACCATATCTCATGCAGCTCTGTCACCTTTAAAATTAAAATACTGAGGCTATGCTGTCATGAGGATCTTTGAACATTCTAAGTTCAACAGTATAAAACAACTTGTATCTCATTTCTCTCTTTGTTCCCCCTTCCCCTTCCCTCCCTCCTGTTTGTAACTATGAGAGTTTCAAGAAGAGGTTAACTGATTTGAAGTAGAATGGTCAGAGAAAATTCTGTGAGTAGAGGAAAGGATTGGATTAACCGAGAAGGAGGAGGGTGTGGACATTAGGAAGGGAGAGACTGAACAGAGAGATGGACAACGTAGTAAGTTTTGTGAATTCAGCTTGAGTCATTCTGTATTGATTACTCACACAGGAAATGTGCACCCGGCAGCAGCCAGGACTGCTCATGCTGCCTTGTGCTCTGTTTCCCAGAGACCAGATCATTTACTGAGTGGAGTCAAGTGGAGCAGTGTGTAATTCTGAACATTCCTCTCAGAGAGCCACCCTTCAGAGCAAGGCACTCCCACAGAGGTAGTGTAGGTCACGTGCCAATCTAGGCAAGCCACTTGTAACTTTATCTGCTTCTCTTTTAACAGTAGGGCAAAATACAAAGGGAAACTCTCGTGGAAGACAGCTGCAGGTGCTGTGTTTGGTTTTGCAAGAGTGTCACTTCTGATTTTAATGAACTGTGTCTTGACTACAGTAGATGATTTATCCTCAGGATGAACACCTGTGGAGTGATTGTCTATTTGAAGCACATAGTTGGTACTCCTGAGTCCCTTTTAGTATAATCAAAAGGATTTGAAAGAACAGGAAGTTTTACAGATAGTGTGGTTTAAATATCAAATGTCCCCAGGCTCATGTTTTAGACGCTTGGTTCCCAGAAAGTGGTGTTACTTGAGGACCTGGTGGGCCACTACTGTTCAGGACCTCTTCCTGTCTCGTTTTCTACTTCTTGGTTTGTCACAAAGTGAGTAGCTCTCTTCTACCACAGGCTACTAACATAATGTTTTCCCCAAGCCAATGGGGCTAAATGACCAAGGTCTGAAAACCCTCACAAACTGTGGGCCCAGTGGATTCTCTCAGGTTTTCCCTATCTGGTACTTTTGTCACAGTGACAGAAAAGCATGAAAGACAACAGAGCAAACAGAAGTCTTCGGTTCCACGACCTTTTACTTGGGTGGTTGAGTTTCTTAGGTTTCAAGTTTCTTAGTGCGATTATTTGTGAGTGTGTGGAGGTGGTAGAATTTGGTGGTGAATGGACAGCTTTCTGATTGGCTCTCCAGTTCATCCTATAGTGTTTGATTGGCTCCTGTTCAACATTAACGTGGGAGAAGCACACAGCCTTAGTCTCATGGGCCTTGTTTCTACTAAAAGAATATCTAGTTCTTACTTTGAGTGAGGAGCGTGCAGCATAAGCTTGTTCTGTGTGATTATTGCACTGATCTGTCAGCTCTCTTTCCAGCCTTTGTCAATACCTGAAGTATAGGAGACATTGATATATGTGTGTGCACTATGTAATCTCTTTCAGGAAGGCTTTCACAACAGTGTACTTTTCTTTTTGCACTAAAATAGTATTCCTTTATTTGCTTTTTTTATTAGCAGATTTTGTTCATTCACAATTTCATACATGTTCACTGTATCTGACTCCTCTCTTCCCCATATTCTCCTGTTTATTGTCCCTCACCCCATAATTTTTTTCTCTATTTACTAGTTTTTGTTTTGTTTAGTGTCCCACAGAGTTTAATCAGGGCCATTTTTATTGTCCTGAGTTTGGAACTAACTATCAGAGCCTGGGGCCTCACCGGTGGGTACACAATAAATACCATGCTTTACTTTCTAGGATATGCTGGTTGCCAACAGATCAGCAGTGTGTGATCAGGCCCTGTGAGTCCCTTTCTCCTCCCTGCTTGACTGTTAGGAGGGCTCAGGTTCTGTGAAACCTGTGCAGTAGCACAGCTGCTGTGAGTCCATGATTGCCATATTCTCCAACACTTTAATCTTTTTCAAATATAAAAGTTGAGGATTTTGGATAATGTGAATTGTCATTTGCTCCTGGTTTAGATTCTGCAACTAAAAGATTATTCTTTTTCATTAAAATTGAAATTTATTGAATAGGAATGGAGAGAGTAGACAGACACCCTTTTCTTGGTCTTTAAATTAGTGGAAAGACTTTGAGTTTTTCTCTACTTATCATGATGTTGGCTATAAGTTTGTTACATATTTGTAGCTTTATTAGGTTGAGGTATGCTCCTTCTATGAAAGTTAAATACAACTGCTGCTTCATATACTGTTAGGAAGATTTTCATTAAAATAGTTTTTCTTGTTTATTTTTCCTATTTGTTTCAAGTGTTATTATATTTTCACATCATTACTCTCTAGTGTTAGACATTTGTTCACTGCGGAAAGTCTAGCATATGGCCTCTGACCATGAGGGAGGGATGAGGTATGCAAACAACCAGGAGTGAGTAAAGAGTCTGGAATTAGAAGCAATGGGTTTGAGCCTAGACTTTGTCCCGTGTAGCTGTCTCAAAACAGCCACTCAATCATTACACTGTAAAATTAAGATAACACTTAGCAGTACTTAATTTTACTAAAGAAGATTATTTAACATCAGTTAAAATGTGGTAAAAGTTACCTAGGTGTGTGATGGTGTACTTTTGTAGATGGAAGTTTTCTTGTCCTGGCAGCTGCTTTCCAAATAACCACTCAGACACTTATATTAATTATAAATGCTCAGCCAATAGTTCAGGCTTGTTACGAGCTAACTTTTACATTTAAATTAACCCATATGTCTATTTATGCTTTGCCACGTGTCTCATAGCTTGTTACCTCATTTTCTACACATCCTGCTTGTCAGTGCTGGCTAGCATCTGTCCCGACTCCCCCGACTCTGCCTTTCCTCCTCCAATCATTCTCTCTGTGTCAGGCTGTCTTGCCCAATTTCTTCTTAACCTGCTATCAGCCAGTTTTTTTTATTATTATTAACAATGAACATAATCCACAGCACATTTTTCATAGTCATAGCTCAAAGAGATTGAGAGACAGATATGGTGATATTTTAATTTAATTGTACTGAAATGTGATTTTATTTGTATGTTAATAAATAAAGTTGCCTGGGGGTCAGAGCTAATATCAAGCCATAACAGAAACTGGGCGGTGGTGGCACATGCCTTTAATCCCAGCTCTTGGGAGGCAGAGCTAGGAGGATCTCTGTGTGTTCAAGGATACAGCCAACATGGAGACACACACCTTTAATCTCAATACCAACCATAGAAGACCTGGAGGTCTGTACACACAGGCAGTGATGAGGAGGTCATGTGGTTGGGTTTACAACCAATGAGAAGGCAGAATAGAAAGTCTATAAAAAAGACAAACAGGCAGGAAGTAGGTCTCTTGCTGAGGAAGATAGCAGGCAGTGAAGGGTAAGGTTTTTAGCTCTTAGCAATCACTCTGACCTCTTGGGCTTTCATCTTTGCATTGGCTCTGTGTTTCTTATTTAATAAGATGGCTACATCTACAGACAGAAGGTTCACAATCTTAAGGCCAGCCTGGCCTATGTAATGATTGAAATTATTGTGGAAAGGATGAAAAACCAAGATTTTAAAGTTCCCTTCACAAAGTTATTTCCACTATGTCTGGAAATCATGAATTCATGATGTTGATGACAGCCAGACAGTGATAAAGTGCATGTATTTAGAGTATTTAGACAGACACATGGAATGTACTACATCCAGTCTCTTTCCTTTTGTGTATGAGGCACAGGTAAAGGAATGCACCACCACACTTGGCTGTCTTATTACCTTTTTATTGCTGTGATAAAATGCCATGGACAAGGAAACTTATAAAAGAATTTAGTTGGGTTCTGGTTTCAGAGGGTTGGAGTCCATGATGGCAGAGCAAAGGCATGGAGGCAGGTAACATTGAGAGCTCACATCTTGATCCAAAACCAGAATGCAGAAAGGACACACAGGAGTAGCACCCTAAGCCTGCTTCCAGGGACATTCCTCCTCCAACAAGGCCACACCTCCTAATTCTTCCCAAACAGTTCCCCGTGGATTTCTGTGGGCCTCTTCAGCTCTTTGCTTCTTCCTTTTCTCATGTGGTCTTCATTTACCATGGTCTCCTATTCCTTGTTCTCCCTCTCTTTTCTTGATCCAGCTAGGATCTCCCGCTCTCTTTCCCTCGACCCTCGCCCTTCATTGCTCCCACTCATGTCCAGGCAGTTCATGTAGATCTCATCCATTTCTCCGTGTCTTTCTTGGGGTCCCATTTTCCAGGTAGCCTCACTGGTGATGTGAGTAGCAGTCCAGTCAGATACCCCCACAAAGGACTGCTGGCAGTGGTCGAGAGACAGCCGGGACTGACCTACTCTGGTGATGGGAGAGCAAGGGAATCTGTGGCTATTATGTGGAACTGAATAGTATTGTAAAATAAATAATAATAATAAAAAAATTTTAAAAAAAGATAACAAAAAAAAATGCAGATTGAGCAAGCCATGGGAAGCACGTCAGTAAAAGGCATTCTTCCATGGTTTCTGCTTCAGTTCCTATCTTCAGGTAGCTACCTTGAATTCCTGCCCAGGCTTCCTTTCATGATAAATCATAAGCTGTAACCTGGAATACACACTTTCTTCTCCAGGTTGCTTTTGGTCATGGTGTTTATCACAGTAAAGAAAACAAAAACAAAAATAAACTAAGACAGTATATGTTTAGTATGTTCAGGACCTATCACAGTAAAGAAACAAAAACAAAAACAAACTAAAACAGTATATGTTTAGTATGTTAAGGACCTATAAGTTCATGACTATAATATTTTCCTGCCTTAAAAAAAAAATTGTGGTTAAAGGTGCATGCTATCCTTGTAGAAGACTGGAACTCAAGTCTAGCACCCATACCAGGCAGTTTATAGCTTCCTTTAACCCCAGCTCCCGAGGATCTGATGTCTTCTTCTAACCTCTATGGACACTACATGCGTGTTTACAAACCCATACACACACACATAATTTAAAAAAACCCTTGAACTATCTTTCCCAAGCAGCCCTCTGAAATTTTGTATTAAAAACAAAACACATTATCTTCCTGTTAACATAAGTATTTTTTCTTCTTTTTTTTGATTTTCCTGTTGTTAATGTCCACCCCTTTATTTTCAACTCCTGTATACAATCTCATCTCTATTTCAACATTTCTATAGCTATTACCACATGTAACAGAATTGTGTGGAGATTGTCAACCCAAACCTACTTTCTTCATACTTCCTTTAAAAGCAAAGAGAATGTTGTGTGGGTCTTGGACTCAGACATAACAAAATACCACAGACTCACTGGCTTATAATGAGATAATGTTATTTCTCAGAGTGCTGGACATTGGAGACAGAGACCAGGAGGGCAGCATCATTGGATTCTGGTTGCCACAACCTATTTTTGTTGTTGTTGTGTTCTCACCTGAGGGAAGAAAGGCCCAAGAGCTCTGTGGGCTCCCTGATGTAAGTCTCTAATCTTACTCATTAATGTTCCACCCCCATGATCTATTCACTCTCCAAAGCACCTCCTCTTTCATACCATCAAGTTGGAGGTTAAGGCTTTAACATATGAAAACTGTGGTGACACAAGTATACCACCACTCACACCTCGCTGTGTTTGTGTACTAAGAGATTGTGGAACAAGTGAGCATCTTCTAGATCATGATTTTCTGTGCTAAGGCAATGTACTTTTCAAACTTTAAGAATATATTAAATGCTGTATTTTGTTTAATGGAGTCATTTTCAGATTTGTTACTGTTAAGAAGAAAATGGATTCATTTTTATACCAGTGACATGGGCACCTAAGTTTGGAGTTTGTCTGCATGGAGGAGGGAACTGGCACAGTGTAGCGTGTCCTGTGCACCCCTATCAGGCATGGTATGCAGTGTTTATACCTTCCAGTTCTGTGCTTATGGAATAAAGCTTCCAAGAATGCAGGTTCCAGAGACATACCCAGCTTCTGTGTATGGAAAATATTTTGAAAAAGCTTTTTTTGTTTCTGGAATGTGCCAGATGGGTTTTCTCTGTATACAAACATTCAAAATTCTTGAGACGAGAAAGGTAGGTTACAGTTTAACATCCACTATCTCTAACAAGACAGGCAAATTCCTGAGACAGGGTTGGGATACACATTCATGAAATCTGAAGAGAGCAGCAAATATTTGACTAATGCAGTATTGAGTAATGAGCTGGAGGTGCTCTTCCTGCCCCACTCTGAGGGCCACCTCTTCTCCAGGGACTAGCTGCCACTCACTCACCTACCACCTCCCTCAGCTGTCACCTACACAAAGCCTTTCTTCTCTGCAGGCAGTGCGATGGCATCCTCCTTGAACCTTTGTGTGTTGACTATGCTTAGAACTAAACAAAGTGTTGTGTAATGATTTGTTTGCATACCTGTGGCTCCCAGGAGGTGATGAGTTCCTCACTGGCAGGGACTGCATTCTCATCACTTTTGTATCCTCTTCTTCTGTTGAAAAACCTTTGAGTCTATTTCTGTATCCCTCGGCACTGCTTACAGTGGCACCTGTGGTCATCAGCAAACTTCACATCTGTCAAGTACCTTGACATGCCAGTCAGACAGAATATTTTTATAGCCGCTGAGTATGTTAGGCTCTGTCTTAGTTAGGTTTTCTATTGCTGTGAAGAGACACCATGACCACGGCAACTCTTATAAAGGGAAACATCTAATTGGGGTGGCTCACTTACAGTTGAGAGGTTTAGTCATCCATTGTCATCATGGTGGGACATGGTGGCATGCAGGCAGACATGGTGCTGGAGAGGTAGCTGAGAGTCCTACATCTCGCAGGCAACAGGAAGTGGTCTTCTCACTGGGTGTGGCTTGAGCATATATGAGATCCCAAAGGCCTCCACAATGACACACTTCTTCCAACAAAACCACACCTCCTCCAACAGGTCCACACCTCCCGTTAGTGCCACTCCCTTTGGAGGCCATTTCCTCTCAAACCACCACAGCTTTCTCCCCACTTTCCTCCCTATGCTAGGACCACTGTCCTCAAACACCAAACTGCTCTTTCCATTTGCATTAGCCTTTCCCTATTCTGAAGGCCTGCTGTAGCTCTCCCCCTGGGTATTGGTGAAATAGTCTTTGTTTCCCCCAGCGTATTGTATGACACACACCACTGTGATTGTGACCTTGCTTGTCTTTTTAACCCCCACTTGAACAATGTTGGGATGTACACTATGCAGTTTCTCTTCCTCCTAGTCAGGGCTACTACTTAGCAAATATTCTTTAAAATGAATTTCTTCCTAATTCACATCATATACCATAAAAGTTTGCCATAAAGCAGAAAAGGTACATGAAATAAAGTAGCAAACTTTCATTCTTATTCAGGTTCTGTTGCGTATAGGTAGGCAGGAAAATAAAACATAAAAGTTCGCCCAATCTTAGAGTGTTTTATAAAATAAGTAGAAATAAACAAAGAGAAACAGGCTTGGGCCAAGAAGTAGGAGTCATAGTACAAGGCAATGGAAAAACAGGCAAGTCAATGTGGCAGCCACTGGGCTTAGCAGGCTACAGAGGGAAGGGACTATTACAGTGGCATGATCATGTGGAACAAGGCTGTACTCAGGCAGTCAGCTGGCACTAACTCTCCAAGGTGGAGGTAGTGGGGAGAAGTGGATTTTGGTTTTGGAGAGAAAGAAGGCATTGAGCCTAAGCCCTATGCGTTTGTGCCTATGCCTGGTGAGGCTACTCGGGAAATCCTCTTCAGCTATGTCTCCTTTTAGCAGGGAAGGGAAATGATGGCATTTAGGATGAGAATGTGACAAATGCTTGGATTACTCTTTGTCTTAGTTAGGGTTTCTATTGCTGTGAAAAGACACTCTGACGCTGGCAAATTTCTTAAAGGAAAATATTTCATTGGGGCTGGCTTACAGTTTCAGAGGTTTAGTCTGTTATCATCATGGCAGGACATGGTGGTGTGCAGGTAGATGTGGTGCTAGAGAAGGAGCTGAGAATTCTACATCTCAATCCACAGGCAACAGGAAGTAACTGTGTCTCACACTGGGTGTAACTTGAGCTTATGAGACTTCAAAGCCCACCTCCACAGTGACACACTTCTTCCAACAAGGCCACATCTCCTAATATCGCCACTCCCTGTAGGCCAAGCATTCAAGCATGAGTCTTTAGGGGCCATCCATACCTATTCAAACCACCACACTCTTCCTAGACATCATCCTCTCAGCTGTCTGTGAGAGAGAGGAGCAGCAGGCCATTTAAACTCTTAGAGCCTTAGGATCTTTCTCTGTAATAATCGTGGTATTTATTTACATTGTGAATATTAGTCTGGAAAATTATATAGAGATAAAACTTTTGGTGCTGGGTGTCCATGACCATTCATGGAATCGCACATAGTTCTTTGAGGGCTGGAATATATCTTCCATCTTTTGTGAGCCTAGAGAGTTCCCCATGTTGGCTGTCTGCTGTAGGATGGTCTGTACGTCAAATTGCTCTGATTGGTCAATAAACAAAACACTGATTGGCCAGTGGCCAGGCAGGAAGTATAGGCGGGACTAACAGAGAGGAGAATTGAGAGAACAGGAAGGCAGAGGGAGACACTGCCAGCCGCCACCATGACAAGCAGCATGTGAAGATGCCAGTAAGCCACGAGCCACATGGCAAGGTATAGATTTATAAAAATGGGCTAATTTAAGCTATAAGAACAGCAAGAAGCCTGCCACGGCCATACAGTTTGTAAGCAATATAAGTCTCTGTGTTTACTTGGTTGGGTCTGAGCAGCTGTGGGACTGGCGGGTGACAGAGATTTGTCCTGACTGTGGGCCAGGTAGGAGAACTCTAGCTACCACTGTCATACACAATTAATATTTTAAAATGTAATTCATTCTTTGTTAAATGCAGATCCATTTTTCTTCATGTCCTTCTCCCTGGTTTAGATGCCTCAAGCCAAGATACAGATACATGCAAGGGCATCTTAGCAGAATAAGCCTATGGTGAGGGCTTGACTTGTTTCAGACATGAGATTGAATTCAAAAGGCAGCAGAATGGTGGCTCATGGACATGCACAGGCTAGAGGTACCCCCTCCCCCGCCTCCCCGCAACCCCTGTGTAAACCTCTGTGAGTGTGAGTTATCTAGTTCCTGCTAGAGAACAAGCTCACAGCAGACACCTCAGGGAGGGAATACATGGAGAGGTAGAGGTGTCATGTAGCCAGCCCTCCCCCAACAGGAGTGGGAGTGACTGATGTGAAGGACTGAGAGAAATAGAATCCTTGAAGTGACTGTAGATTAGTTTAATTAGGAAACTATGTGGTAACTGCTCTACTCATTATACCACATTCTGTTAGATGACATCACATAGGTCAGTTATCCCAGTTATTTTGGATATGGAGGCCTTTAATTTTTACCCTAGTGTATCTAGATGGTAGTATTAAATATATTATAATATCAGATATATTAATCAGATTAATATAATTAGATCCTTGAGGAATGTTTATTTATTGTACTGCTGGGATTAAACTTAGGACCTCAAGCATAAATCACTGCAAACCCAGGGTGCTGGTTCACACCTGCAATCCCCACTCTAGGAAAGCTGAAACAAAGCATTGTTGTGAGTTCAAGGCTAAGGTGGGCTACACACTGAGCTTTAGGCAAGCCTGAGCTATACAGTGAGACTCCTATCTCAGAAAACCAAACAGAAAGTCAAATAAATAAGTAGAAATAAATTACCTTAAACATTACTAGCCTAAAATAACAGAAAACATTTCATTGTTATGCAATGGTCAACTTGGCTAGGTTATAGCAGTGAGTAACTAACTCAGTCAAACATTAAGTGGTTCACTACTTTGAGTTTTGTTGGTGTGATTGACATAAAGAAACTTAACATTAGCTGAAAAAGTAAGACACAGCTTTTCCTCATGGCCTGAGCTTTCTGATCACACAGTGGCAAGGATTCCCAAGAAAGTATGATCAAAGAGCCTAAATTTCACCTTAGAAGCCACGAGTCTTCCATTTAAACATATTTTGTTGGTAAGAGAGTCAGACAGGTCCATTAGGTTCAATAAGGACAGTACAAACAACCACCTGATGGGAAGAGAGCTAATGTCATAATGAAGAAGAGCTTCTGCCATATTTCAACTTATGGTGGGATGAGAAAAGTAATACCACATTGTTTCATTTCAGAGAAAAGTTTTTCAAGCCTGAATTAGAATGTATAATACAATACCCTACATTTGTCATGTCAAATATTCTGTATGATGTTACAGTGATTGTTGGATGTGTCAATCTTTTTTTTTAAATTAGTATATTCACTATGAAAATTAAAAAGTCAAGGACTTAAGACTAGTCTATGAGGGGTGGTGAAATAAAGGATTTAGCAATTTGTACTCAGTTTCTATTGGGTCTTGTAAGGCTTTTGTAGTATTCCCCCAAAGTGATTACTTTTCCCGTGAAAATTCTTGATGACTGTGCATTCTCCCCATTGAGATACTGGCCATCCTCATAGTGGAGAGTCTTTACTAGAAAAAGTTACCCTTTGCCTTCTTACTGGAGCTCCTAGAACTCAAGTCCCTTTCAGTTCACTTATACTTTCCCACTGTGTCAGTATCTCAGTCACATGCCTTTTTTCTAGGTTAAGCAACCCTCTGTCCTTGTGAGTTTTATGTGTGTGATCCACTTGGTAACGAGGTGAACTTGTGAAGAATACTGGTATCAGCCACTCTTGTAAGAGTTGTAGGATGTTGAGGTTCTGAGCTGCAAGGTACTTTCAGGCTATGAATCTATACATTTTACAGTGCTAATTATAAAATTTAGAATCACTGTAGTTGGTAGTATTCTCCCTTAATAGGAGATTACTATAGAAAACAGTGTGTTCTGAGTAATATGGAAAACAATGAGACCATATACTTTTGATAAACAATTTATATTTTTATTAGTATGTCCATGTCTTTAAAAAATAAATATGGATTACATAAAACATATATTATCAACTTTAATTTCACATTCAGAAATATACAGATTTCCAGTTTTATCCATCTTCTTTGAATGCAGGTGAATGTTTCACCCAAAGATTTCTACTCTATTTTCCTTCCTGTTTTTACCGGGTTGGAGTTGCTATTACCATCATGGATGCTATGTACTCACAATAATACACTTTGCTTTCCTAGCCTTTGTCTTCTGCTTAGTGTTTCCAGGGATTGTTGGTCCTGGTGCTTTCCTCTACACTTCTCATTTTCATTTCCTCTGTAAATTTCACACAATGCCCCGACTCTTCATCTAGGTGGTTAGATGAAGTGGTCAACAGGACTAGTTGAATGGGTCACTTGGGGTCACTTCTCTGATATTTCTTGACTCTGTGACTCTGTGCGGCCACACTTTACCTTAATGAACTCCCATGCTGAATGCCTTTCTGAAATTAAAGCTTCCAAGGGCTCTGGGTTCTGTTTTTACTCTGGAAAAGCAATTATGTGAAATCTGTCTGAGAAGTGTTTACTGGGTTCCCTAGTGCTGAGAGGATTTCTGGTTTATTTGAAGTCACAAAATACCTATTTTTAAAACTTGTTTCAATTTTTTTCAAAATCAGTTTCAAATGTGCTTGTAATCCTGAGACCTCTGTTTATGACTGTATCAAAATACAACCAACATTTGTCATCTCCATTTCTTTTAGAACATTTTCCTATTCTCCATAATTTCTCAGTGCTTACAAAGACTAGTTTAAGTTTGCATCTCTTGGTTCCTGGCCATTAACCAGAACCAGGTTCCTGGACCTGGAAACCAGAACAATTATATTTTATGTGTCAAGTGTAGGTTCAGGGCCAAATTTTGCTCATCTAATTCCAGAGTATGGACAGCCTGAAACCAACAACAGCTATCTGGCAATAAAGGCAACTATAAATATTAAATATAAAACTAAAGTTATAATTTAGCTGTATAAACAGTGCTACTTTCACGCAGCAACTTCAAGTGGGAATAACCTAGTAATGACAAGGACACTGGGAAAGGGTAGGCCATCCTGGTTTTATTGTTCTGTAAGTCCAGAAATGCTGCTGACAAGTGTAGGGAAACATAAAGTCATAAACAACTCTAGTTTCAGCTGTGATAAATAGTCCGAGGTGACATTTTCACATCCATCTTTGTATTCTACGGCATGCATTGCCCCAATCAGTTCTGAGTCAGCTGTAATTAATTCCAGATTGATGGTGGCTTTACTGTTTTCCAGCATTTAATTGATGGATTATCTTCAGGGCATTTCTTAAGGCATGGCAAGAATTATTCAGAGATTTCGCTCCAATGACTCTAAAGTTTAAATCCTTTTGTTCCAGTGGATGGCGTCTTGGCACTTTGTCAGTTTTGATATTTGTAGGGTGAATACTGTTCTGTGCTCACAGTTAGGAGCTGGCCTGCTGTATACTGGCCCCAGCTCATCGTTCCACATAAGTTTTCCTCCTGTACTTGAGGATAATTCCCTTTAAATATTTTAATACACACTACTATGTTTAAATTCTTCCTTTTAGAAAACAAATAGGAATGTCCTCTTTCATATCTGTATCTGGGATATAGATAGTAAATTCCTATTATAAGTATAGATTGTTTAATAAAAGTAAAGAGCTATTTTGGTATATTTTCTTGTAGTTGACATTTTTCTTTGTTGGTTTGATACTCAGCTATCCTGAGTTTGGGGGCATGGGGTGGATTGCATGATTTTTTCCCCCCCATCAAATGGCTAAAGACACATTTACATGAAGTTTTAATATTCTTGCGTATGTCTTTTTTGTTTGTTTTGTTTTTGTTTTTGTTTTTCGAGACAGGGTTTCTCTGTGTAGCTTTGTGCCTTTCCTGGAACTCACTTGGTAGCCCAGGCTGGCCTCGAACTCACAGAGATCAGCCTGGCTCTGCCTCCCAGTTCTGGGATTAAAGGCATGTGCCACCACCGCCCGGCTTGTGTGTGTCTTTTCAGTTATATCTCCTGACCTGTTTGTATAGTTTTTCAGAGTAGAAACATGTTCTTTATTTTAAAAAATAAAGTCTGTTTTGGAGACTTGGAAATGACTCAGCAGGTAGAAGCAGTGCTGGGGGCCCGAGTTGTATTTCTGTGACTCACATGGCAGGAAAGGATCCTCTGACCTCCACATGAGACCCTTGGTACATTCCCCAACCCAAATAAATAAATGTAATAATTAAAAAGATTAAGCCAGTGAATAAATATACATGTATAGTTTAAATAGAAATTTCCCTCCAAGAGCTAACAACCATTTAATAAAAACTCAACACCAAACATGATAAGCCCTCTTTGAAGTTTCTGGTTAGGATTTTTCAAGAGACTCCCAAAATATTATAGGGAGTATTACTATTGCCCTTGGTTCTCAAAAGTGGAAGGTAAGGTAAGGGGTGTAGCTGGAGATTTCCTGGTCCTGCCTGGCCCACAGTCAGGACAGATCTTTCCCACCCGCCAGTCTCGCAGCCTCTTAGACCCAACCAAGTAAACACACAAAGACTTATATTGCTTACAAACTATATGGCCGTGGCAGGCTTCTTGCTATCTAGTTCTTATACCTTAAATCAACCCATTTCTATTAATCTATACTTTGTCACACGGCTTGTGACTTAACAGTATCTTACATGCTGGTACTCATGGTGGCAGCTGGCAGCATCTCCTGACTCAGCTTTCCTGTTCCCAGAATTCTCTTCTCTGTTTGTCCCGCCTATACTTCCTGCCTGGCTACAGGCCAATCAGCATTTTGTTTATACAGAGCGATATCTACAGCAAAGGGGACAGAGTAGGAATGTTACAATTAAAATTAATTTTATTACTTTATTTTATGTGTGGGTGTTTTGCCTGTGTATGTGTCTGATATGCAGGATTTGCATGTTTGGTGCCCACAGATGCTAGAGTAAGATATTGGATGCCCTGGAACTGGAGTTTCAGACAGTTGTGTGGTCATGTGGGTGATGGGAATGGAATTCAGATCCTCTGTAAGAGCAGCCAGTGCCCTTATCCACTGAACCATCTCTCCAGCCCAAGAAATGTTTATGATTTAATGTGATGTGTTTGTATGTCAAGTTGGCAAGGGTTGAACTTGTTAATAGTTAAATTTTATTGTCAGGACTAGATTTGGAACCCCCTAGGAAATAATCCTCTGTGTGGTTCCATAGGATATTTCTAGAGGGATTTATCTGAACAGAGAAGACCTACTCCATGGGCTGTAGTCCCAGACTGAATAAAAGGGAGCATACCCTCTCTCTGCTCTTTGAATGGTAGACACTCTGTGATCATCCATCCTCTTCATACTCCCAGGGCCATGACTTCAGTGCCATGATGGGCTTTACCCCTTCAAACCATGAGCCAATGCAACGTTCCTTCTTTAAGTTGCTTCTGTCAGGCATTTTGTCAAACCAGCAAGAAAAGCAATCATTACCTTTCCCCTTGCCATGTAAATTAACACATTAACAGCTACTAGGGAGAACTTGAAGCCACAACTATTTGAAGATATCAATATGCCTTCCTTCATTATTAATTAATTAGAAAAATATGAGCCAGGAAAGAAAAATTAAAAAATAAAAGTTTATGTATCTCTCTACCTGACTGGTACATAGGCTATAGACCATATGCATCTTTGAAACATAGCATAGTCCTCACTGGATAAGTGGTTATGGGATGGGATTTAAGTAGTCTATTTTGTAATGGTTTCTTGTACTTTTTAACTTTCACAAATTCCTCTCAGTATCTGACTGGGAATTATTTTTATGATTTATCATCAAACATGTTCTGAGAAATGAATAATTTGTTTTATGCAGTTAGGTGGAATATCATATAAGAACATATAAAAAGAAAATACCATAATTATTTTACGTTTTTAGAAGAAGAAAGAAGATATGAAAACTTTCTTAATATAAAAATCTATGATTTTTTTGCACATGCAATTAAATATTATTTTTCTGGAAAACTTTGCTTCTACTAAGAATGGAACCATTACTTACATGATATATAATCCACAAATGTAAAACAGTTAATTCATATTATGTGCTGTTCTATCTAATATGTCAGTATTTTGGAAAATATTTTTTATTGCATTTATTTATTTATTGTAGCATGAATCTTAAAAGTTCTTATTAATAAAATCAAACCCGAGGCCAGTTATTGGGGTGAAATGCTGGATGGTCAGAGAGACAGAATAAGCCACAGTTACCTCACCTCGCCGGATCCTCAGCTGGTCTTGTTTCCTCAGACTGGAAGCTTCTGTGTCCTCATCCCAATGGCTCTCAGCTGAACTGCTGCTCGAAAGCCTGAAGCTTAACCAGCCAAATGCTTAACCAGTCAAATGCTTCTAGTTTCTGGTCCTCATGCCTTATATACCTTTCTGCTTTCTACCATCACTCCCTAGGATTAAAGGCTCGCTTTCTGGGATTAAAGGCGTGAGTCACCATGCCTGGCTCTTTCCAATGTGACCTTGAACTCACAGAGATCCCAGATGGATTTCTGTCTCTGGAATGCTAGGATTAAAGGCGTGTGCTATCACTGCCTAACTAGTGGCTTTTCTGTTCTCTGACCCCAGATAAGTTTATTAAGGTACACAATATTTTGGGGAACACAATACCACCACAATTTATTGTGTGTGTATGTGTATGTATGTGTGTGTAAGTGTGTGTGTGTGTGTGTGGTATTTATGTGTGTGTAAGTGTATGTATTTGCATGGGCTCACATGTGCCATGGCATGTGTGTGGAGTCAAAAGACAATTTTTGAGAGTCACTTCTCTTCTTGCACCATGTGGGTTCCAGGAATCAAACTCAGGTTGTCCGGTTTAGTGGCAAGCATCTTTATACATTGAACTATTTTATGCACCCTCATTTTATTTATTTTCTTTCCTTATTGTCTTTTAAATATACTGATCTGAGTTTAGATGACTTAATTAGTACCATATTTTCACTTGTTCTCAGATCGTTCTTTGAATCTAAAATTTCACCTAAGCAGAAATTCCATTGGTTAGTACACTTAAACTTTTAGGATATAATTTTTAACAATATTTTTTTTTCTTTGTTCTCAAATTCTCTCTCATTGTTCCTTTCATTGATTTTTCTGCTGTCAAACATCAACATTGTT
The DNA here is from genome assembly GCF_049852395.1 of Peromyscus maniculatus bairdii. NCBI lineage: Eukaryota > Metazoa > Chordata > Mammalia > Rodentia > Cricetidae > Peromyscus > Peromyscus maniculatus. The sequence goes on along the minus strand of NC_134870.1, from coordinate 80,055,551 downwards.
TATTCCCACAGTCCGTGCACAGTAGCATTCCCTCTCCTTTGGGAAAGCGTGCCCAGATCTACCCATAAATCAAAGTGTCTGAAGACAGCAAGTAATCTCAGAGCTTCTTATGGGCCTAGGAAAACAAGGAGTCATCCCTGCAAACTGAATTCTGTTCTCAGAAGAAGGATTCACCTATTCCCACAGATCTGCCTCCAGGGATGACGTCTATGTGCTGTGGCTTTGTGTAAGTTAAGACTAGTCAGCAGGACCAGTTCCTAAGGTGTACACTCTTCATGGATAAATAATTTGATCATTTCTAGTGAAACTGTATATCGTTAACTATAGAATGAATTGTTTTTTCCAAGGTAAAGGGGGGGAATAGCAAAAATATTTCTCTTTCTTAAAATCATTAATTCATGTAAAAGTAATTCATGAAAATACACATTTTTAAAAAGAAAATTTATCCACAATGCTACCAACCAGGAATGAGGATGAATATCATAGTGACAATTATTCCACTTTTAGAAATCATATGAGTGTGTGTGTGTGTGTGTGTGTGTGTGTGTGTGTGTGTGTGTGTTATGTGTGCATATACCCGAGATTGATGTCAAGAGTCTTCTTCAGCCATTCTATACTTTATAGATTGAGGCAGGGTCTCAGTTGAGCTGAGAGCTTGCCAATATGGCTTGTTTAGCTAGCCAGCTTGCTTCAGCAAAGCTCTATCTCCTCTTCTGAATGCTGGAATTACAGGAAGGTGCTATGACCACTTGGCTTTGTCATTTAATGAGCACTCTAGATAGACATGCTTTAAGACTTGATACCAGATAGTAAAGTGGCCCTGAAAAAGACTGGATAATTTACACTGGTGGTGTATGTAAAGATGGTGTTTGTAACCACTACCCTCTTGTTACCATTGAGAATCAATTTGCTTATTTTTTTAAAATAAGATCTCAGTATGCAGCCCTGGCTAGCCTGGAACTTGGTATGTAGACCAGGCTGGCCTTGAACTCATAGAGATCCACCTGACTCTGCCTGTAGAGTCCTGGGATTAAAGACATGCCCAATCATGCTTATTGTTCATTTTTTAAATTAATTAATTAATTTTGCATCCTGACCACAGTTTCCCCTCCCTCCTCTCCTTCCAGTCCCTCTGTTCCCATCCCCCAAACCACTCCTCTTCCATTTCTGTTTAGGAAGGGACAGGTCTCCCATGAGTATCAACAAAACATGGCATAACAAGTTGCAGTAAGATTAAGCGCCTCCCCATGTTAAGTCTAGACAAGGTGACCAAGTATGGGGTATAGGGTCCCAAAAGTTAGTAAAAGAGTCAGAGGCAGTCCCTGTTCCCACTGTTAGGAGTCTCACAAGAGGACCAAGCTATACAACTGTAACATATATATGCTGAGTGCCTAAGTCAGTCTCATGCAGGCTCCCTGGTTGTTGGTTCAGTCTCTGTGAGCCCCTATGAGCCCAGGTTAGTTGATTCTGTGAGTTTTCTTGTGGTATCCTTGACCCCTCAGGCTCCTACAATCCCTTCTCCCCCTCTTCTGCAGGATTCCCCAAGCTCTGCCTAATGTTTGGCTGTTTATGTCCACATCTGTTGCCATCAGTTGCTGGATGAAGCCTCTCTGATGACAATTGGATTAGGCACCAATATGGTCCCAGGAGATGGCCAGTTCAGGCTGTGTATCCACTATTGCCAGGATAATTAGCTTGGGCCATCCTTGTAGATTCCTGGGAGATTCCCTTGCACCAGGTTTTTACCTGACCCTGAAATGCTTCCCCTTTCAAGTAGTCTCTTTCAGTATTGTCCTCCTCTACCTCTTCTCCTCAAGCTGATGGCGCATGTTCCCATCCCCACCCGCCCTCACTCTACACAAAATTTCTGTTTTCCCTTCCCAGGGAGATCTGGGAGTCCATTCCCCCCATTCACCATGAACCGTCTTTGATACCTAGTCTCTCTGGGTCTGTGGATTGTGGCATAGTTATCCTTTGTTTTATAGATAATATTCACTTATGAGTGAGTACATTCTGTGTTTGTATTTTTCAGTCTGGATGATTTTTTTTTAAACTCACTCAGAATGAGTTTTTTTCTGGTTTGATCTATTTGCCTTCAAATTTCCTGGTGTCTTTGTTTTTAACAGCTGAGTGATAAATATTCCATTGTGTAAATGTACCATATTTTCTTTCTCCATTCCTCAGTTGAGGGACATCTGGGTTGTTTCTAGATTCTCACTATTACAAATAAAGCTGCTATGAACGTATTTGAGTAAGTGTCCTTGTGGTATGGTTGAGCATCTTTTGGGTATATGCCCAAGAGTGGTATACCTGTGTCTTATGGTAGATTGATCCCCAGTTTACTGAGAAACTGCCACACTGACTTCCAAAGTGGTTGTACAAGTTTGCATTCCCACCAGCAATGGAAGAGTGTTCGCCTTACTCCATATTCTCTCCAGCATGAACTGACGCTTATGTTTTTGATCTTAGCCATTCTGACAGGTATAAGATGGAATCTCAGAGTAATTTTGATTTGTATTTCTGTAATGGCTAAGTGTAGTAAGCTTTTTTGTCAGACTATCTTGGACTACTAGCCTGCAAATAACAACATGGAGACATATTATTATGAAAGCTTGGCCTTAGCTAAGGCCTTTCCCCAACTAGCTCTTATAACTTAATTAACCTTTTTCTATTGAACTATGTTCTGTCATGACTCCATTACCTCTTCTCTGTACTATATGTATGACTTGTTTTGTGTCTCACTGGCATCTCTGCCTTTCTTCTTCCCAGAATTCTTTCTCTCCCTGGAAATCACACCTATTTTCTCCTGCATAGAAATTAGCCATTTTAGCTCTTTATTAAACCAATCACAGTGATACATCTTTACACAGTGTAAACAAATATTATTAAACAGCTAAGGATGTTGAAAATCTCCTTAAGTATTTTTTGTCCATTTGAGATTTTTCTGTTGAGAATTTTGTGTTTAGATTTGTACCCCATTTTTAAATCGGATTGTTTGGCTTGTTGGTATCTAGTTTCTTTAGTTCTCTATATATTTTTGAAATCAGCCCTTTGTTGGATGTTGAGTTGGTGAAGATCTTTTCCCATTTGGTAGGCTGCCATTTTTTCCTATTGATGGTGTCCTTTGCCTTACAGAAACTTTCAACTTCATGAGATCCCATTTATTAATTGTCAATGTTAGTGCCTGTCCTATTGGTATTCTGTTCAGGAAGTTGTCTCCTATGCCAATGAATTCAAGGCTACTTTCCACCTTCTCTCCTATCAGGTTCAGTATAGTTGGATTTATGTTGAGGTCTTTGATCCACTTTGACTTGAGTTTTATGCAGTATGATAGATATGGATCTATTTGCATTCTTCTACATGCTGACATCCAGTTAGACCAGCATCATTTGTTGAAGATGCTTTCTTTTTTCCATTATGTAATTTTTGGCTTCTTTGTCAAAAATCAGGTGTCCATGGGTGTGTGGATTTACTTCTGGGTCTTTGACTCGATTCCATTGATCCACCTGTTTGTTTTTATGCCACTACCATGTGGTTTTTATTACTATAGTTTTGTAGTAGAGCTTGAAATCAGTGATAGTGATACCTCCAGAAGTTCTTTTATTGTACAAGATTGTTTTAGCCAGCCTGGGTGTTTTGTTTTTCCACATGAAGTTACATATTGTTCTCCCAAGGTCTGTAAAGAATTTTGTTGGGATATTAATGGGCATTGTATTGAATCTGTAGATTACTTTTGGTAAGATGGCCATTTTTACTATGTTAATCCTACCAATCCATAAGCATGGGATTTGTTTCCATTTTCTGATATCTTCATCAATTCCTTCCTTCAAAGACTTGAAGTTCTTGTCATACAGGTCTTTCACTTGCTTGGTTAGAGTTACACCAAGATATTTTATATTATTTGAGGCTACTGTAAAGGATGTTGATTCTGTGATTTCTCAGCCCATTTATTCTTTGTATATAGGGGGACCACTGATTTTTTTTTATTTAATCTTGTATCCAGCCACTTGACCAAAGATATTTTTCAGATGTAGGAATTCCCTGGTAGAGTTTTTGGGGTCACTTATGTATACTATAATATCACCTGTGAATAATGATACTTTTGCTTGTGGAATATTGTTTTAACTATGTAAAGATGTGTCACATTTGTTTATGTTGTGGAATATTACTTTAACTACGTAAAGGTGTGTTACATTTGTTTATGCTGCATTTGTTTAATTGTGTAAAGATGTGTTGCTGTTTTACCTTGCCTGCCTAAGGCACCTGATTGGTCTAATAAAAAGCTGAATGGCCAATAACTAGATAGTAGAGGGATAAGCTGGACTGGTGGGCAGAGAGAATAAGTAGTAGGAGGAGTTTAGGCTCAGGAAGAACAGAGAGAGAATAAGGGAGAAAGAGGGGAAGATGCTTGGGGCCAGTTAGCCAGGCAGCCACCATTCAGCCAGACACAGAACAGGAAAGTCAGAATGAAAGAAAGGTTAAAAGCCCTGAGGCAAAGCATAGATGAAGAGAAACAGGTTAAATTAAGTTATAAGAGCTAGTGGGACAAGCATAAGGTAAGGCTGTGCCTTTATATCTAGTAATAAGTCTCTGCATCATTATTTGGGAGCTAGTTGGTAGCCCAAAAGAAAAAGCCTGATACATTGACTTCTTCCATTCCAATTTGTGTCCCCTTGATTTACCTTAGTTGTCTTATTGCTCTAGCTAGAACTTCAAGTACTGTATTGAATAGGTATGAAGAGAGTGAACAACTTGTCCTGTTCCTGATTTTAGTGGAATTGCTTTAAGTTTCTCTCTATTTAATTTGATGTTGGCAATTGACTTACTGATATTGGTTTATTATGTTTAGGTATGTCCCTTGTATCCCTGATCTCTACAGAACTTTTATCATGGAGGGGTTTGGATTTTGTCAAAGTCTTTCTCAGCAGCTAATGAGATGATCATGTATTTTTTCCTTTCAGTTTGTTTATATGGTTGATTACATTGACAAATTTTCATATGTTGAACCATCCCTGCATCTCTGGGATGAAGCTTACTTAGTCATAGTAGATAATCTTTTTGATGTTTTCTTGGATTTGGTTTGCCAGTATTTTATTGAGTATTTTTGCATCAATGAATGAAATTGGTATGTAATTCTCTTTGTTGAGCCTTTGTGTGGTTTGGGTATGAGGATGACTGTAGCCTCATAGAAAGAACTTGACAATGTTCCTTCTGTTTCTATTTTGTGGGATAATTTGAAGAGTATTGTTATTGGCTCTTCTTTGAAAGTCTGGTAGAATTCTGCATTAAAACTTCCTGACCCTGGTCTATTTTTGGTTGGGAGACTTTTAATGACTACTTTTATTTATTTAGGGGTTATCAGTGTATTTAAATTGTTTATCTGATCTTGATTTAACTTTGGTAAATGGTACCTACCAAGAAATTTGTCTATTTTTTTTTTTTTTTATTTTTCCAGTTTTGTGGAGTACAGGTTTTTGAAGGATGACCCAATGATTCTCTGGATTTTCTTAGAGTCTGTTGTTATACCCTTTTCATTTCTGATTTGTTGATTTTGATATTCTATCTCTGCCTTTTAGTTAGTTTGGATACGGATTTATCTATGTGATTGATTTTTCTTGAAGAACCAACTCTTTGTTTCATTGATGTTTTGTACTGTTCTATTTTGTTGTTTCTTCAGACCTCAGCTTATTTCTTGCCATCTACTCCTCTTAGGTGTGTCTGCTTATTTTGTTCTAGAGCTTTCAGGTGTTAAGTTGCTAGTATGAGATCTCTTTAAATTCTTTATAAAGGCATTTAGTGCTATGAACTTTCCTCTTGGCACAGCTTTCATTGTGTCCCATAAGTTTGAGTATTTTGTGCATTCATTTCCATTGAATTCTAGGAAGTCTTTAACTTTTTTTATTTCTTTCTTGACCCAGTGGTAACTCAGTAGAGAGTTGTTCTCTTTATATGAGTTTCTATGCTTTCTGTTGTTTTTGTTGTTGTTGAAATCCATGTTTAATCCATGATAGTCTGATAAGATACAGGGGGTTATTTCAATTCTTTTATATTAGTTGAGACTTGTTTTGTGATAGAGTATATGGTCAGTTTTGGAGAATGTTTGATGTGGTGCTGAGAAGAAGGTATATTCTTTTGTGTTTGGGTAAAATGTTCTGTAGATCTCTGTTAATTCCTTTGAGTCATAACATCTGTTAGCTTCCATTATTTCTCTGTTTATTTTCTGTCTGGATGACCTGGTCTTTCACTATTATTAAGCCTATAAAATTTAACTCAATTAATATAAATGTACTAATCTTGTTATGTATAAATTTTTGTTTTGTGGCACACTTATAATGTATTTCTCTCTTGAGTGGACAAGCATTTATTTAAATATTTTGTAATGTTTGATATAAAATATTTTAATATACTTTGAATTATTCCAATTGGATATTTTTTCACTATCAAATAGATAGTAAAAGCTGATAATCTAAGCTGGAGTGCATCAGCAGTTTGGCTTGTATACTGGCTTACTGTATCCCACAAAAGAATGTGTTCAGGTATTTTCCTTCAGCACCTGTGAATGTGACCTTATTTGAAGTAGGATCTTTCTAGAAGGGATCAACTTAGCACAAGGTCATATTAGATTAGGATGGACTTCAATCCAATGACGGTGTCTTTACACAAGGAAGACAATTATGACACTGAAGACACAGTGAAGGCCATATAATAAAATTGGCAGACATTGTACTGATGAACTACCAGCTAAGGAACAGCACAGGAAACCCACAATACCAGAAGCTAAGAGGGAAGCAGGAACAGTCTCCCTTGGAGCCTTCAGAAGGAACCACTCCAGCCAACACCTTGACTTCAGACTCCTCGACTCAAGCCGGGGTAAGATGTATTTCTGCTGCTCTCAGTCAAGCAGCTTTTGATCATTTGTTATATCAACCTTAGAACACTAATACAACTTAGATACACAATGGTTTAAGAGTATTTGAAATAGTTGCTGTCAATACTATATGAAAAGGCAGATTCCCCTTAAAGACACTCACAAGGATGCACCCTTAATATGTTTCCTGGTTTGACCTCAGCATGGAGTTGATTCCCTTGCCTTAGTGCCTTAATGCTCCAGGAGGACATCTACTTTCCACAGTTTTCCTTTTTGTTTCTCGATGGTAAACTTCTACTGACACCATTTATTTAGCAAGCTAGCAGATCTGTAGGTAGAACGTGCCTTTATTATCTCCACGTGCTTATCAGTGCTTGAGCCTACACTGGGGCTTTCTATTCTTATCTTTTCATCTGTCTAACTAGTCTCTCATCATCTACTTTATGGCAGTTAAAAAATATAATGTTGAATCTTGTTGGACAAGTAGGTGGTACACTTCCTCTATCACTCAGCTCTGTCGGGATAAGTGAGTTTTAAAGAGGTGAATACAGATTCAGCTTTAATAGACCTGAGAGAGTGGCTTCAACTGTTTATTGTAATGAGAGCATCAGCATTAGATTTTTGTCTGTGGATTGCTTTCCCACTGCCAACTTCTTTTGTATGAAGAAATAATAATTCAAGAAAGAGCCATCTCATTACCATTGCAGTTGTAAATATCATTTGTCATCTGAAAAAAACATATGGCATCAGACCGTGGAAAATAATCATCAGTCTTGTAAACTTCATTAAAATGTATGCGAGCGTCCTTTGTCCTTTAGCTAAGTGTCACCTTCTTCAATTTTGTGTGCACAAAATATAAATTAATAGGAAAAGGAACTTTCAGAGAATTGTGTGTATGGAATATTGAAAGATGAGCTTAAAATAATAACTTAAGTTGACATTCAGAAAAGCCTTTTACTTATTTTTTTCTTATTGTAACATTTTAATTTTGAAATAATTATAAACTCACAGGAGGTTTTGGAGAGAAAGAAGGTACCAAGTATCTTGCTTTTAAATAACATCCTTCAGTGTAAAGATGCTATGTAAGTATAGTATTTAAGCCAGAAATGGACATCAGTACAATTCATATGATTATTTAGATTTACCATGACATAGTATTTTCTGTGAGTGTATGAAAGCTAACCTTAGGTATTAATTTCTTGGGTTAAGGGTTACACAGGTAGTCAACAAAGCACTCATTCTGGATGTGTCTATGAGTGATTTTCTGGAAGAAATTGGTATTTGAATTTATAGATTGAATAAGGAAGATCTTCTATTCAGTAGTATCAAAGACACTAGCTAATTGCCTAAGGGCCTGGGCAAATCAAAGTTAAACAAAGCTGTTTCTTCCTTCCATCTCTTGGAAATGGGAGACTAATCTTCCTGTGTTTTTGGACATGAAAACTTCAGGTTCTCCAGCCTCTGACTTGTAGTGTCACGCTGACCTGGCTGTATTCCCTGCCCAGGTCCTCAGACTTTGGACTTGGGCTGAGCCATGCTGTCACTTACCCTGTTCTTGAGCACACAGAAGTTGTCTTAAATTCAATAATTTCATGAGAGAAATCCTCAAATCTCTCCCCTTAAGCTGTACATGGTGGTGCATGCCTACAATCACATTTGGAAGGAGGCAGGTAGAATCAAGAGCTGGTCATCCCGTGCTGCATAGTGAATTTGAGGTCAGCTTAGGCTAAGACCCCATCTCAAAAAGTGAAAAATAAAATTACAACAAAAACAAACATATAACAAAGTGAATCAAAATCAAATAAGTCTACTTACTGATCAATTGATTATCAGTTGTGCCTTCCTTTGGGTTCTGTTTTTCTGCTTAACTATTGAAATGTATGTTTACATCAGTTTTATTATGTGTAGTCTTATGCCATCACTTCCATAATAAAGACAAAACTGCACCATAATCGTAGGGTTCCCTTACATCACTTTTAGTGACTCATGTCTGTACTATCTCCCCATCTAATCCGTGGCAACAGCTGTTCATTCTCTATATCTGTTATGTTGTCATTTTGGGAAAGTTGTGTGAATTTAGCCACACAGTAAATAACCTCTTGTGTTGGTTATTCATCTACTGTCATTTACTGGGATTTGTTCAGATAATGTCCTCTCTTTACCATGCTGAGTAGTATCTCATAGCATAGACTACGACAGTTTGTGTATTATTTGTCCACTGAAGGTCATTTGGGTATGTCGCAATTCGGGGCAAGTACAAGTAAAGCTGCTATGAATAGTAACTTACAAGTCCCTCCATGAAAATATGTTCTGATTTCTCTGGAATAAATGTTCAGTATTGCAAGCTGGGGGCTGTATGATAAAACCATTTTTAGTTTTGAAAGGCACTGCCAAGCTATCCTCTAGCGTGTCTTACCAAAAAGCCACTTGCTTAAAATAATACTGTTCTTAAAAAATATTTCTATTCCCTGAAAACTTCATATGTGTTGAGCGAAGCATGAGCAAAGGAGACCTCAAAACCCACCCCTACAGTGACACACTTCCTCCAACAAGGCCACACCTACTCCAACAAAGCCACACTTCCTAATAGTGCCACTGCCTTTGGGGACATTTTCTTTCAAACCACCACAGTGTCACATCTAAAACCTTTGTGTGAACCTGAAGTCATAAATCTTTCTACAATCTAGGTATGGCCAGTTGAACCAATGCTAAAAGATCACTCTTCATCCAGTGCAGGGTCTTTCTTTCTTCAGTAAGACTAAGTAGTCATGTCTATGTGGTCCTGTTTCTGGACTCTTTGTTACTTTAAAAGTGGAACTACCAAAATTGAAATTGTACGCTTGTCCCTTATAACTGTCAATGGGAAAACATTGTTCAGAAAGAAAATAACAACAAATAGAGCTGGCCATCCTTTTCCAATCCATTATTATCTGTAGATTAGCCTGGGGGTTGCAGAATGTACCGAGTTTTGCTGTATGGTGCTTTTATTGCTGAGGGCCAGGCTGAGATGTTTGCTGACATGGTAGCATGGGCTGGCAAATAGCATCTGGGTGGGTGTATTTGCTGGAGTGTTAAGGTTATAGAAGAATTTCCCAGTGACTAGAAACAAAAGTTTGTGAGGTCTAGGACATATATTGACTTACTGAAATGTGACAAAGCAGTCAGGGAAATAGAGGCACAAAGAAGTTAACCTTTCCAAGGTTACCCAACTAGTGAGTGCACACACATATGCAAGTGCTTTGTAGCATCCTGCCCTCATCAGGCTTGCAAATATTTTATGTAGGTAAAGATATATGGTAAATGCTAATTTCAACTATAGGTATTATAACCTTAATATTTAATGGTACCCAAAGCTTCTCTTTTCTTCCTGATTATAAGAATTATCTTTCCAAATGAGCTGATCATACCTCCTAGTGGTCTATCCCTGGAACTTGCCTGTTTTTCTGTTAATTACTGAGTTTCACTGTAGTTTAGGCCACTATTTTCTCTGTCCAGGAGGACTTCACAGCCCTTAACTCTTTCTGCTCTCAGTCCAGCTTTGTGTCATGTTTTCTTGACAGGGCCTTTGGTCATTTTGCTGTAAGGGCAATCTGATTTCATTTGTTGAGTTTGTCAGACAGTAGAAGATAATTAGTCAACAATTAGGCAGTGAATGAAAGAGAATACTTCCTTGGAAATGCTACCTTCCCTGTAGCTAGTGCTTAGATAAATACCACAACTTTAAACTTTGCCTCATGATTTCCCAGCTTCTTTTGCTATAAAGTTCCTCTTTTGAGGGTCTTATCAAGTGATACTATGGAGTTAAAAAAGAAAAATGCAGAGTATTACTAGTGGGCTTAACCAGGCATGTGAATTTTACACTCTTCAATTTTAAATTACTCTCCAATTTCAAGTAAATGGCTGTAATTAATGCTGATCTCACCTAGCTACATCAAAGCTGCAATTTTTTCCTCTTCCAATTTTGTTCCTGACTTAATATCTGCGAGCTTTCACCACAACCACCATATCCATTCTCAGCACTAACCTCGCTGTTAGTTAACACGAACGAAAATGAAGGTCCAAGTCCAAGGAGCTACCTCTTCTCAACACCCTTCTCAACTTGTCTGGAATAATTCCACCCCACCCACTGTGCTAGACTGAATGTTTGTGTCTTCCCAATTTTAACGTAGATTCTCAAACCCTAAAATGAATAATTTTGGAGATAGGTTTTTGTTGCTGTTGTTTGAGAGTATAACTAAGGTTAAATGAGGTTTTTAGGGAAGGACCTAGTCTTGTTTGCTCTCTCTCTCCCTTTCTTTCTCCATGTGAGTGCACAGAAGGGAGGTCATGTGAGGTCACAGGGAAAAGACAGCTGCCTTCACGGCAGGAAGAGAGACCTCCTCAATGCTTTAGTTACTTTATCTTTGCTGTGTAAAATACCTGACAAGAGCGACTTAGGGAGGAGGGGCTTATTTTGTCTCACAGTTTGACAATACGGTCCATTGTGGTGACGAAAGCATGGTGACAGGAGAAGAGGTGGCTAGTTATATTGTGTCCATACTCAGGAAAAAGAGACATGGATGCTAATGCCCAGTTTACTTTCTCCATTTTATTCAGTCCAGGACTGTAGCCCTATGGAATAACAGCTCCCACACTCAGAGCAGACCACCCTTCTTCAGTTTAACCTCCCTGGAAACTTGCTCACAGACAATCCCAGAGGATTATCTCCTAAATGATTTAAAATCATCAAGTTGACACTCAAGATTAGCCAGCCCATCCAAGAACGAACATCTCTGTCACCAGATGGTGTCAGACTCCAGACCTGTGAGAAGGTAGGTGTCAGTTGTTAAACAGTGCAGGGTGCTTTGCTGAGGATGCCCAAGTAGGCTAACACACGTGTTCTGTTGGGAGGATCAGTAACTCAGAATTTCTCCCTTGCTTACCTTTGTCCTGGATACCATGGTGATGGCTTCTGTTTTGTGTTGCCTGGCATCATAAATATTGAGCATGGAAGGAATGGAGTGAACAAGAATAATGAAGAAATGTGGAGAAAAGACAAAAGTAGTTATTTCACCTAAGCTAAGACTCTCGTCCATGGGCATGCTGTTTGGTACAGATGGATTCTGGCATCTGTAGTTGGAATGGGGCGTGAGGAAAAGACTGCCTGCAAGTTTTTTTTAGACTTTTCTTCTAATAATCTCAAAACACACACACTGATTCATGTTTAGAATAAGTTTGCAGCTTAGGATGATATCAGTATATAGTTTCTTTTCCTGTTGTCATGATTAGACATTCTGAAAAAGTCAATTAAAGGGATAAACGGCTTATTTGAGCTCATAGTAAAGTCTATCATGACATAAGTGTCAACGCAACTGGACACTGAACCTGCTGGTCACATTTCATCCATAGTCAGGAACTAGAGGACATGAACACATGCTGCTTTTCAGTTCCCTTTATACTCTTAATGTAGTTCAGGATCTCGGGCAGAGAATGGTTCACCCACAGTAGGCAGATCTTTCCACCTCAGTCATTGCAATCAAGGATCAAGGTACTTTCCTATAGATGTGCCCAGAGGCTTATCAAAGTGACAGTTAGTATTAACCATCATAATCAGTAATATGCCATTCTTAGCTTAAAATTGATGTACAAGTTAACAATCAGGAACAGAATATTTAGTGAGGACATGTTTCAGTCAAAGAGCGTACGATTTGTCTATTCATACTGAGAAGGGTCTAGAAAAAAGGGAAGTCAAAGGTGAAGATTAAAGACCCGACGTCAGCAAAATAAAAGAGGGAACAGAAAGCTGAGGCCAGAGCTAGGACAGAAGTTTCCAGAGATGGACTCTCTTGCTCTAAGGGTTTATCTGAACTTGCTGTTTTAAACGTACTGCAATGCTTAAGCACATCTGTCAAGCATGAGCCTTAGGGTACAGATGGGTGCTGATGAAAAGCAACAAGAAAGAGAAGTAGACACATGCCATTCATTCTCCAATTCTCTTGGATTTGTCATGTAGTTTGCTGGTTTGTGCACCAGGCAGGGTCACATCTTAGAAAGTACTTACACATCTGAGGCCACTCACTGCCTGATGAATGGCAGGCAGCTTGGGTTACAGCTCAGAGGTCCAATACCCTCCTCCTTGCTCAGTCAACCCCTTTTTTCTTCTTAACTTAGGAATACATCTTAGATTAGAAAAATGGAAAGCCACTGACTAAATAAAGATATATGCTGGCTTACTCTAAATACACATTTGAATGTAAAGGTGAAACAAATGGGCACTTTTCAATGAGAAATGGGTCAGAGGTTTGGGTTACTATACAGTTCTGTTGGTGAAGAGTACTTGTACCTTTTCCTCCCAACCACTAGTTAGGACTGTATTTGGCTTTTCATACCTATACTTCACCAGTGGGTCAGGTTACTTATCATGGAAAATAGTCATTCTGAGTTAGCTTAGTGATGTGTCTGCTAAATAATGTTTCAGAGCCTACGATGTTGACACGAATCTTGTACCATCCATTGTTTGTCTCCTCAAATACAGTTTGATGAGGCCCTGGCTATCTCCACAGCACGGGGTATATGCATCTTGGTGTAGCAGGTGTAGCTGTAGCTGCTGCCCGCATTTTGTGGCCGATTGCTTCTGCCAAAATATTGAATGAGAGCTCCTGATCCAAGGTTGCCCTCCTAGACAACTGGAAAGGCTTCAAAACCTTCATCTTGACACTAGAGTTATTAGAAAGTAAAATCAGCATTTCTTTTTTTCCTTGGCAATCAATTCCCAATCAGCATTAACTTCCTTTTGAACTGAAAGTTTGAATAAAAGTAGCACATTGAATAAGGTGTGATGGGATACTGTAATCTTAACACTGGGAGGGCTGAAGCAAGAGGATCACAAGTTCAAAGTCAGCTTGAGCCACAAAACAAGGCCTTGACTCATCACCAATCAATCTACAAGTCCACCAAGCAACCATACTTGCTTGACTCATCACCAATCAACAAGTCCACCAAGCAACCATACTTGCTTGACTCATCACCAATCAACAAGTCCACCAAGCAACCATACTTGCTTGTACTGAGAAAAATCTTTCATAAGGCCATTAGCCTTAGGAGGTGAGCTTTTTAGGGCTAGTGCCTTAGTTTTGCAAAGGACATACCTAGGTTAATGTCTCCTGGAGAGGCAGGGTGTACTCTGTTCAGTAGTTAAGCAGGCCATGGTGACAGTGTGGAAAATCATATTACATTCCATTCACGATGTGGGTGTATTTCAGTTGACAGCAATTAACCCAGGCTATAAATGTATCTTATGGCAGGGGTCCTTAGGCACACCACACAGTGGGGGAAGTGAGGAAGAAGCCAAACAAGTAGCTAGGAATATATGAGAGATATGTGAAGAAGGTTCAGGTCTGGAGTGAGCACTGTTTAAAAACAAAACAAACAACAAACTAACAAAAACCATAAAATCAAAAACATAGCCCAGGGGCAATTATAGACATAGCATTCTAGTATTGCTAAGAGGGAGGATGTTTGTGGGGCTGCCAGGTGCGATGGTTCAGAGGACTTTTTAGAGATCCCATCCTGCTCCTCTTCCATCCTCACTTCCATTCTTTCAGGCTGGAATTCACCAAGCACTCATGATAAGGCAGCAATGGGCTGCACTTCATGTAGTGTTCTTCCGGGTGGTAGTAGGAAAAAAAATGGTGCTTAGCTGGATTAATTTTATTTAATTAACATTTGGTGAATGTTTTTCAATGACTACCGTTAGGATGGAGGCAAAGATATACATATAATGAGCACTCACTGAGAAAACCTCAGACAACTTGGTCTATGTAGGACAATAAATAAGCAGAAGTTTCAAGCCAGGAAAGTTGATTTTCTTGTTTTCAAAAAACTGTGTATACTCTTCAAAGTCTATTTGCCTTGAAAGAGATCTAAAAACACAGAAAATATAGGAATTAAAAGGAACTACTCTGCAACTACCCCTCTCCAGATATATAATTACACTTAACAGATTCTATCTTTAAAGTGTTTTTCTTCTTGGAGTTATTTTTAAAAAAATAAGAGAACTTTTAAAAAATTAGAGTATGTGAAAGAATTGGCATTCCAGTAAAAAAAAAAAATTCAAAATACACTTCTTCAATTTTATTACCCACTGGGAGCAGTGTGATTTGGGTAGAAATGCCACTGGTTAATTTATTCATTAGATTCATATCATGACTGGGGCTCCTGGTGAAGTAAGAGGTGTGAGCTGAGGATCCGCTGGGAGGTGATTGTTTTCCAGGGCTGTGCTTTATAGAGTATGTCTGTCAACCCACTTCTGAGACTGTGTGTCCAGGTTTAAAGCAGCATGGTGCAATAGATCATTCTAATAACACCATTCTACAGGACTGCTGAGCTTGAAACCAAAAAGTTCATTTTCCCCAGATCAATAAAACAGGCTTGACGTGATCTTGTTTGATTTCTTAAAAGGTCTGAGAGATGGTCTATGACACCACTATCTACATAGTAACACATTTACCTGAAGAAGGCAATGTGTTCACCCATCTGGCAAAAATGAATGCTGAACATACAGTGAGTATGTCTAGAGAGCTTCCTTCACAGAAGATATTACCTACATAATTGTCTGTTGGCAATGAAAACTCCCAAAGCTGGGATGTATTTTAGTGGTATAGGATTTTCTTAGCATGTACAGGTCCCTCAGTTTGAACTTCAGCACTAGAAAAATGCTCCTGAATACCAAGAAATAATTACATCAAAATTCATTCCTTCAAAAATATCTCCAGTCTTAATATTGAGTATAAAAATATGTCAAATTGCCATCTGTATTGACTGTTGTTTGTGGATATGGTAAGAAGCAGAAATGTACTCCTGGCTGGCTATGTGATTATTTAAGTATGTGTTTGGGGGATAACCTGGAGGATAGATGCATTGTTAAGTTTTTACAATGTAATATTAATAGTCAAGATGATAGTAGTGATAATGAAGGCAGGAAAATTAAAATATATACCTTGAAAAGGTGTGTGTGTGTGTGTGTGTATGTGTGTGTGTGTGTGGTCTTTGTAGGTATGTGTTTGTATGTATCTGTGTACCTTTGTGTGTGCATCTTTGAATGTGTGTGTGTCTTTGTATGTATATATGCATCTTTTTAAGTGTGCATGTGTATCAATGTGTATATGTGCATATGTGTCTTTGTAGGTATATGTGTCTTTGTGTGTGTTTATATGTATGTGTGTCTTTGTACATTTGTATGTATGTGTGTGTGTCTTTGTATGTTTGTGTGCATCTTTGTAAGTGTGCATGTGTGCCTTTGTATGTGTTTTTTTGTGTGTGTACACATCTTTGTATGTGTATGTCATATGTGTGCAGGTTCCATGGAGATGAGAAGAAATCTCTGGAGCTTCTGGGGCTGGAGTCACAGGCAGTTGTGAGCTGCCTTGCTATGTGGGTACTGGGAACTGAACTCAGTTCTCAGTAAGAGCAGCAAGTAATCTTAACATAGAGTCATCTCTCCAGCCCTGGAAAACACAGTTTTGATTGCAGATAAGAAAAAATAGGTTTGCCCTGGAGAAACTCTGTGAGTGGCTGAGGACAGTTCCAGTGAAAAGTCAGTATCTGCTTGTGCTGCCGGGAGGGTCATCAAATGGTCAAATAAACAGCTTTCAAGCACACAGAATGACACAGACCTTGACACAGTTATCCTCTGTACCCACTAACACACACACATCCCTGCTGTAACAAACTTCCTTAATTCTTCACACACTTATCAAGGAAATGAAAATTACTTTCTCAGTCTTTCAAAAATTAATGAACTTGAAGAAGGTGGAGAGTACAGAAGGTTGTGATATAAAGATAAAGAGTGGGAAGTGGTACACTAAAAAAGAAGCTAGCATTTATTCCAGTTTAGCCAGAAAAGGGGCAGTTACATTTTTTGGCATTGTTATAAGGACAGGGTGTTCTACTTGGTGATGATAGGATTATTCAATAGATTACAGGACGTTCAGTTACATGTGAATCCACTGGCGCATGAGTCATTTAGGTTGTACAGGACACACACACACACACACACACACACACACACACACACACACACACACACACACGAGTTCAGAGGATGAGGAAATCCTTGAGAGGATGCGTCTGTCTGATACCTTTCCCAGGGGTTGGCAAACTACAATCTATAGGCACAATCCAACCTGCCTCCTGGTTTTAAAAATAGAGCTATATTGTAATGCAGCATGCTTCTCCTACTAGATATGGCCCAAGACTGTTCTCATCCTAACAGCACAGCTGAGTAGCTGTGAGAGAAACTGGAGAATCTGCAAAGCTCAAGAATTACTATGTGTTCCAAAGGAAGAGCAGACGTTCACTAAGTAAAGAAAGATAGAAGAAAAGTGTTCCTTCTTCTTCTTCACAGCAAGGGGAGAAGAGGAGGAAGCTTCAGGGAATCATGTTTGGAAGGGTTCGGTAAACTGTTTGAAAGAATGCCTTTATTCTCTTTGTTCGTGCTCTTTCTAGGATGATTTTCTCAATTAGCTTAAAAATCAAATTCATTCTTTTTAAATTTATTATGTGTGGGGCGGCATACAGACACAGGGAATGCCACTGTGATGAACGGGTATGTGGTAGAGAAATGGGAGAAAAGGAGAGGCAGAGTGGTTCGTACATTGTGGAGAGAAGCAGAACTGAAGCCAGGACAGCGGTGAAGAGCAAGCTGATGTGGGTGGCCTGTAAGGCTCCTTGAGGCAATGGTGAAGTCCAGGCTCCAGCTGCAACCCAGGGCCATGTCTGGGTCTGTGGCCCTACTGCAGCTAGGGGCTATGTTAATGTCCGTGTTACCACCCAGAGGTATGGATTGCTGTCCCTGGTGGCCTGGGCACCAGAGAGCTGGTCCAGCCCCTCACCAGCTGCCTCATCAGGAGAGCTACACCGCCCTCTAGGGAGAACTGGTCCCTGTGGTGTGGGCATGGGAGAGCTGGCCCGACACTCAAGGGCCCTGAGAGAACTGCTCCCCCCTTCCATCCCTACCTTCTCCTCTTACCCCCCACCTCCACCCACATAGGGAGAGCTGGCCCCACTCCTCACCATGCATTTGGGAGAACTGGCCCTGACCCTTGCCTGAGGAGGGCAGTCCCGGTGGAAATCCCAGACTGACCGACTCAGCTACCACCCAGGCTGACATCCAGGGCTTTGAGATGGCCCACCCCAGTATCTACCCCATCTATGACCTGCTGTAGTGTGTGAAAGGACCAGTCCTGCAGAACCATAGCTGCGGGATCTCCAAGACTCTGGGCAACAACAGGATATCCAAGAGAAGTTTCAGCGAGGGTCCAGATGGCCTTGAACCAAACCAACAACTCATTGCAATGAACTTTGGCAAGTAAAGCTGTCTGGGCAAAAGGGTGTCCTGTGTGACACACCACAGCTCCCAAGGCTACCGCAACAAATGGATGGAGAGGCAGGGAAGGCAGAGGAGTGAAGTGGTTTTTCGTTTAGTTATTTTTATTATTTTATTTTGAGGTGGGAGGTTACATGGGCGGAGAGCAGACATGGAAAGGCTTGCAAATAAATAAGTGGGATTAGGGCATGCTATGTGAATGTCCCAAAGAATCAATAAAAGAATTGTGCTAATTTAAAAAAAATCAAAATTTCAAACAGTTAAAAAAATTCTTTTTAATCTATTTTTATATAGTTTTTGAAATTATAGTATAATTATATTATTTCTCCCTTTCACTTTACTCCCTGCAACTTCTAACATATATCCCCCATCTTGTTCCTTCTCAAATTCATGGTCTATTTTTCATTTTTTAAAAGTTAATTTATTTATTCTATCATGTATCTTGATCTCATTCATTCCCCATCCCTTCACATCTGCCCTCTGCCCCTGCACACTCTCCAAATAAAACAAAATTCCAGAGGAAAAAAAAAATTTTAAAAAGGGAAAAACTTAAAAATCTTGTCGTGAAATCTGCAGTGTGACACAGTGAGTCATACATGCCACAAACTCTTTGTCCATATATCTCTGTTTGCAAGTGTTCATTGCAAAGAGTTATTAGTCCGGTTCGAGGCCTCTGATTTCTACTACACTATCCATGCTGGGCCCTCGCTAGGACTCCTCCTGGATATCTTGTTGTTGCCCGGTGTTGTGGAGATCCTGCAACTTTGGGTTTCCAGGTCAAGTCCCTTCATGTGCTCCAGCAGATCACTGATGATGTAGATGATGGGGTGGGCCAAGTCATAACCTTGGGTCTGGGCCTGGGCAGCTGTAGGGTTGGTCAGCCAGATATGAAATGGGGACAGCTCTCCCATGCTCACAAGTTCGGGGCTGTCTCACCCACACCTGCACTAACAGTGTTGGCTCTCCCACCTGCTCCAGATGTTGATGGGTGTGGGGGAGGAGGGAACTCTCCCCTGCCCAAACCACCACAAGACAGATGGGTAATGGGGACCGCTCTCCCATGCTCACATTTTTGGGGCTGGCTCACCACACCTGAGCTGACAGGGTTGGCTCTGTTATGCTGCCTTGACAAGGTGCAGGGCCTGCTCTCCCTAGTGTTGCAGTTGGTGGGAGGCAGGGATGGGTCTCCCACACTTATGACCACAGGACCTGAGGCATTGATGAGTGGGGAGGGGAGCTCGTTCCCTCCCTGAGGCAGATGAGAAATGGAGACAACTCTCACATGCTCACAACAGGCTTGGTTCTAATGTGCTGTCCTGGCTTGGTGCAGGGCCTGCTCTCCCAAGTGTTGCAGCTAGTGGTGGTCAGGGACAGTTCTGCTCTTATGACCACAGGGCCAGCTCCCTCACCTGCCTCAGGCATTGATGGGTGGCGGGGAGGCCATCATTCCCCTGTCCATGTTGCCATAAGATAGATGAGAAATGGGGACATCTCTCCCATGTTCACAACGCTGGCGCTGGCTCACCCACACCTGAGCTTTATTGTGCTGCCCTGTTGAGGTGCAGGGCCTGCTCTCTAGAGTGTTGCAGATTAGGGGGCAGGGGTAGCTTTCCCACTCTGTTACCTCAGGGTCAACCCTCCCATCTTCCTTAGACATTGATGGGCTGGGGTCGCGGGTGGAGGGCATCTCTCCCCAGCCCATGCGGCCATACAGGAGATGACGGTCACATTCTCAGGGTTGGCTCACTTGTGCTCTCACAAACAGGGTGATCTCTGCTGTGCTTCTCAAAGTGCACGGCAAGCTTTCCAGTGTGTTGCCCCTGGTCAAGGGGTCAATTCCTTCATCATCTCAGTCTACTACCTTCCTCTCTGTCCATGGGGCGTGAACCACTCTGTCTCTCTCTCTCTCCTATACCTCTGCTCACACTAATAGTGTCCATCTGGCTAGTGCAGGAAGGTACCAGTGGTCCATGTTTTCTTCTTGAAGCTCGGAGTGGATAGCCCCAGGCATGCATGTGGGTCTCCTTGTTCCACTTGGGTCACCCTGGTGGTGTGCTGGGCCATGCTTTCTCATGACAAAGAGATCATTATGGTGCCCAGACATCTGGCCCCTATGGCTCCTGGTTGGCCTGTTTGGTTGCATGGCACAGATGGGGGATTTCTCTGGAGTCCCGTGGGGAGCTGGGGGTTAGAATACCCCTGGCCCACGGTGGGCTGGGTTCCACCCACACACTGCTCACTCCCCAGCTCTCAGCATTCCTTAGTTGCCAGTAGTTCTTTGTCTAGGGTTAAGGCCTCAAGAGCCTTCTCTCATTCATGTTAACATACTTACTGGTGTCATTGTTATTTAGGTTTTATTTAGGCAGCCATTTTGATGAGACGTCATGGTGGCAGCTTCTCTGACATCTCTAGGAGACAAAACCTCACAGCAAACTTCCTGTTCCTCTGGCTCTTACAATCTTCCTACCTCACGTTCTTCTGCAATGATTCCCGGAGCCTTAGAGGCAGGTGTCGTGTTGTAGAGGTATTAGTTGGTACTGAACTTGACACAATCTCCTGTCCTCTGAATTTTGATTGGTTGTGGTTTTTTCTGTAATGGCCTCGGTCTGTTGCAAAGAGAATTTTCTCTGGCGAGGGTCAAGGACTACACTTAGGTGTGGGTATAAGGGTAAATATTTAGGATGTAGTTAGGAAGTATGTTGCTTTAGTAGAGTGGCAGTCGCAGGCTCTCCTCCAAGATCCATGGCTTGGTAGTTGGCCAGGTTCCTAGCACAAGGCATAATTTCCCTTTTTGTTAATCAGGCCTTAGGTCCATTTTTTTTTTTTTAAATTGGTGAGTGAGTGGATATCACCAAGGTATTGGTTTCACTATTGCAGCATCGGATCATTGTGTCATCAGAGTCTACATCTCATCTTTGGCATAAGTTCTTTGGTGAGGATATTTTTTGTTTTTCTGGGACTGGAGAGATAACTCAGCGGTTAAGAGTACTTGTTGCTACTCCAGATGATGAGTTTGATTCCCAACAGCTGTGTTGGGCTGCTCACAGCTGCTTGTAACTCCAGAGGCTCTTGAAGGGATAATCTCTTCTTGCCTCCTAAGGTGCCATGAATATGTATCACACACAGGCATGCACATACAAACATATGTAAAAAATAAAAATAAGCCTGGCACAGGTGGTGCAGGCCTTTAATCCCAGCACTTGGGAGACAGAGGCAGGCAGTTCTCTGTGACTTCGAGGCCAGCCTGTTCTAAAGAGCAAGTTCCAGGGCAGCAAAGGCTACACAGAGAAACCCTGTCTCAAGAAACCAAAATAAATAAATAAACAAACAAATAAACAAAATAAAAGGAGTATTTCCTTACATTTTTAACGTATATTTTTCCAGAGATGCTTGTTTTATTAAGTTTCCATTTGCTGTTTCCATTACTAAATAGTAAACTTCTGAAAAAGCTAGAATTATTTTATCTGTTACTACTAAAGTGATTAAGTCAATTGTGCATAAGTAGAAGTTCAATACTAATGTATTGAATGAACATACGTAGTAATTTCCCTGCAGGAGGGCAGACAGAATTACGCAGTTTGCCTGCAGTAGCTGAGTTCTTCTGAAGAGTCCGTCTCTGCTGCACTGGGGTCTTTAAAGACAGGAAATACGTGGCCCTGTCTCTGCTGCTGACATTGACGCCTGCTGACGAGTGCGCGATCATCCTATCTCTCCTTTACGGTTGCCTGTCCCTGCCGTTCTCTCTCATGACTGACAAGCCCCTGGCCAGGCTAAAGGTCACTGTCGGCACTCTTTGTCCATTTCCTTCTGCCTCCAGTTTCACTAACATGCATTCCAGTTGGGGCTTGCTTAACCAAGGTTAGTGCTCCCATCTGCAAATCATAGTTTTATTTTGCACATATATTTCTTGGAGAAATGATTATGCCTTTTTGGTAGCTTTTTTATTCATTAATACCCAAGTATCTATGTTCTGTACTGGAAAAACAGCAGGTCAGGGGAGCAATATTGAGTTCCCTATTTAATGAGTAGATAAGATACTTAATGTGAAATTTCATCTGCTTCAAGGCTGAAGTTTTAGATTCAACAATATTGAGGCCCACACAAGCTGGTCCTTATGTGGGTCCAGGCATACATTTTCTGAGAAGTGCGAGACTCTCATTTGATGTAATATCATTCGAGGTCTTTCTGTCTCCCACTTTTGGTTGTGCTTGTCTGCCAGCCAGCCATTTGTTTTATCAGTATTTCTTCCCTTGGAGGCAGAACTGGTCATTCATGGTTGGGCAAGGGAGTGAGTAGCCTGTGCGCTCCTGACCTGCAAGAGCACTGGAGGGCAATGAGCCATTAATTCCCCGATTCTTTTTCCAGCTGCATATAGAGATCACAGCTGATCAAATAATGGGGTAAAAATGTACAATAACAGTTGGCCCCAGCCTAAGGAAAAAAATACATTTTCTTTTCTGAAGTCAAATATTTAATTGGTACACAGTAAACAGGGGTAATTATAACTCACAAAACAAAATCCCTTTTTGGAGAAGCATAGTATCGGAAAGGAAAAGAAGAATGTACAGTTTTAAACGTTTTACATCAATCTGTTAGCTACGACTCGAAGTGATTTCATCGGATTATACCATTTGCTAAGTCAGTAGGTTTGAGGAGGAATTTATAATCACAGAATTCCAGAGGTAAAGGCATTTTACAAAATAACTGAGTAGGTTTCTTTTTATAACAGGGGCTCTGGAGATAACTCAGTTGGTAAAGTGCTTGTCACGCAAACATAAGGGCCTGAGTTTGATCCCCAGTACACATGGATAAAGCCAGAGGTGGTGGGTGGCCCATCTCCTGACCCTAGTGTTGGGAAGTAGAGACAGACAGATCGTTGGGGCTTGATGACTGGCCAGACTGGTCATATCAGTGAGACATGTCTAGTAAGACACCTTGTCTCAATAATAAAAAAAAAGGTGGATGGCACCTGAGGAGAAATGGTACCCAAGATTGTTCATTGGCCTACTTTTGCCCACAATGCATGCACTCCTTTTTCAGGAACACGCACGCACGCACGCACGCACGCACGCACGCACGCACGCACGCATGCCTTTATAAACAGTGTTGAAAAGACTAACAGGTCTCTCTGAAGCAGGATTCCTAGCAATCGTCACCTGCCCACAGGTTGCTCAGGGTTATCACACGAACCTGTTCTCAATGCAGGAAAAGTGTTCAGGTCCATGCTTTTTCTAAAGTTCATTACCTTTACTCTTTTTACAAGTTCTTGATACTCTGATTCTGGAATCTAGATGGAAAACATGAATGAATCCTTTCTGTGTTAGTCAGTTCTTAGATCAAATCACTCACCAGGAACCTACCTTTGAACCTAGTTGTTTTCTGGTGTGGTCACCCCAAGAGACAATATTCCTCTGCCCTAAGCATCCAGTATTGGTGAAATTATTAAGGCCACTCCACGTAGTTAAAAGGAAGATTTATTTAGTGGGTGACTTACAAATGAAGGAATACGTAGATTGTGGGGATCTGGGGAAGGTGTATTGCAGTCCAGCGGTGTTCTCTGGAGCTCTGCTCAGTCAACCTCCACCATCTAGGGTCCAGGAACAGAGAGAGTGCTCGCCCATCCAGGTCTCAGGTCTCTAGGTGCCTCCCTTGGCCCCGCCTCGTAGGCGTGACAGTTGCCAGAGTCTCAATGGGGGTTGGAACTTCCAGATCCAAGCTGAAATGGCTACCCACTACAATCCAGGGCCTGGTGCCTGACAACTTGAGTGTACCTAACCCCCGAGTCCACTCAAATGTTTCATCACATCAAGCCTTATCTTGCCTTTCCAGCAGGAACTCAAATAAGGGCTCCTATGCCTGCTAAGTTCACTCCTGTGGCCGCCAAGATAGCCCTGGTGCTTGACCTGTGTCCTCAAAGGTGTAGCTTGCCTTTTCTCTTGGGAACTGTTAGTAAAAAGCTGTTTTTTCAATAGCAATTACCTCCTGACCTCATTAGGCTGAATCATTCACATAACCTACATTTTTAAAACAGTGATGTTGACGATGGAGAGATTTAAAAAACATTCCATCAGAGGAGCACTATCACTTTGTTTATTAGTATTCATCTTAAAAACATCACCCCCATAGTGCATTTAAAATTTCTAGAGCGTCTTTGGAGTCCTGAGAGGTCTAAATACAACATGAAAATTAAAATTTTCATGGGGGAGGGGCACACATTTCTTTATCTTTTTTAAAAAATTCTGTTCTGTTTGTCTGCCTCATTTGAAGAGAGAGAGAGCGCAAGGGTGTGAAGTTGGGGGAGGTGGGAAAGGTCTCGGAGGAGTTTGGGGAGCGGAAACTGTGATCAAAGTACATTTTATGAATTTTTTCAATTAAAAAACAGATTCTTTAAGCACAAAAAACAAGACAATGCAGTATGTAAGATACTGAGGACACCTTTTGTAGTGGGGAGCTGAGTGCTTTGTTCACAGTCAAGTCTGCATGTTCCCTGTGGATTCGGGGAAAGATGATCCCTGGCAGGCAGGCCGGTTTAATCAGGGTCAGCATAGTAAACTCCCCTCACCCCTTCCCCCAAGCTTCCCTCTACTGGCTTCCTCATTACTCAGGCCTCCTATTTCTTACCTAATTGTCTTGGTAGCACCAGCTGCTCTGTGAAGTCCGTGCCAGCTTCCCAGGCTCACAAAAGAGCTATAATACACCATATGCTAGACCCTGTTGGAAGCACCTTAGAAATGAGCCAAAGTAATCGGCACAGCAGTGCTATAGGGCTGCGCTATTGTGTCTTGACTTTACTGGTGAGTAACCCGAGAAGAAACAACATTGAGTGAAGCTCACCATTGTAAAGCTGAAAGGTGTTCAGGATGCCACAGGTATTCAAGAAATACTACTTGAATAAGTAAAAATATCCATGGGAAACAAGGAGGTAACACACTCCTCTCTCTCTCTCTCTCTCTCTCTCTCTCTCTCTCTCTCTCTCTCTCTCTCTCTCTGCACTATTTGAATAAGAGCTAAGGAGTTTCAACATTCTACAACTTTATTAAGATTGTGTTGGGGTAGGCAGGGAGTTAAGAGGTTAGGAGCAAGGCAGATTCAAAGGCTAGTTCAGATTTTCAAATGATTGCCTTCTGACAAGCAGTGTTCAAGCCACTTGTCCCTGTTTACTTTCAAAAGAAACAGAAGAGCAGACTAGGGCTGTGACTGTTGGGTTAACAATGAGCTTGCACAGCAGCTGACCTAAAGCTAAAAGGAAAATTTTCGACAGTGTGTGGTTAGCTATCTCCTGCCTCAAGTATGCATCCTGCAGTTTTCACTTCAATAAAAATAAGAACCAGCTCAAAAGGTGGGGCACCCAGTTCTTTGTTTCTTTTTGTTGGGCACACCAACTCTCCACAGTATATCATTTTAGTTCAACTTCACCAGAAGCTGACCTGCCCTTTCTTCTAGGCTTTGTTTCATTCTTTGCTTGGGAAAGTGTTCTAGGAGAGGCATCCATGAACTTAGACTGCCTCACCTAAGAACCAGCATGATCTTTCTTCAGTAACAGACATCACCATTCACAATTTGGGAATCATTCAAAGAAAATTCAAATCTAAGTTTTTGGCTTTGGCTTAGCAAGATGATTTTATGAGTCTTTACTTGTAGAGAATTAGAAAAACAAAATTGCAAGTAAAAATTTAAAACCACTTAAATACACCAATTTATCACTAGCTTTTATACACATGCAAGACACTAACTCATTCCTTCACATTAAATACGGCAAACATGAAAAGAACTGTTCAAGTTCTTTCAGTTCAAAGTTCAATCAGAAAAGCAGAAGCAACCGCAGATGTTAGGAGATCCATTCTGAGGAACTGAGTTTCGTCACTATGGTGCAGTTTGGATAAGTTTCACATCCGTGGGGCTGTCTTGGAGTCCCCAGAGAACTTCCCTAGTGAAACCCTCATTTAGTTCTTAAGGTCTTTCCACAGACAGAGCTAGGCTTTCTGCATGATTTAAGCAAACCTCACTTACTTCTGATTCTGTTGCCTACAAGTAACCTTTATATTTGTAGTATGACAGGCCGATAGGGTCGAGGATTGGCTCAAACCAGTTGCCAAGGCATGCACTTAAAGTGCTTCCTTATGAGCCAACCTGGAGTCTGCCTGAGGACCTAGCAACAGGTGCTGTCAGAGTTCCTGATTGTGCCCAGCCAATGAGGGGTGACCACACAATGCCATCAGGTTGGGACGCAACTTGGGTGCTGGGAGGAGGGTATATAAGGCCTTCGCTGTTATTGAATAAACTAGTCTGCTGTTTGCCTTCAACTGACTCTCAGTGTCTGTGTCATTAATGCCTTGCCTTCTCATCCCTTCTCCAGAAGGAACACTTAGGATCCAGCAACGCACATTAACATTTCCATTCATGTTTGAATAGCCTATTAGCAATACAGTCTTGTTAAATCTGCACAGGACCTTTACTGCTAGTCATGGTCTTAGTCTCTTTTATGTTTATATTTATGTAGGAAAACAAAAAAGTAGTTCGTTGAGAAATATTGTACTGTATAGATATTTTACTTGAATGGACTTCCTTCAATTTTATTGAAGTCATATAACCCAATTTACTGGTAATTTTTTGCTTCATTCTCATAGTCCATGTTAGGTTCTCCAGAGGAACAGAACTGGTAGACCATGTAGTATGTTTGTTCATGTGAGTGTATATTTATGTGTGTACATGCATGTACATGTGTGATAAGCAGAGATTTATTGGGGTGTCAACCTAGTTTGAAGGTAGATGGATAGTCCTATAGTCACTGCCTGCAGTCTAGAGAGCTGGGAAACCAGTAGCTACTCACTCTAACAATCTTAAAACAACAGGGACCCATGAGGAAACCCCAGTCTGAGCCTGGAGGCCAGAGGTTCCTAGACAGACCCTGGCAACAGTCCGAGTTTGAAGGTTTAGTCCACTGTCCATAGATGATAACAATAGCAAAACCAAAAAGCAAAACACCCAACCAAACCAAACATGAATGCACCCAAGAGGAGCCTAGCATGCACATGTGGGCATGCTTGCCCCTTTGGTGTTTATTTGACCTTGATGCCCAGACTATTGGTTGCTGTAGCTCACACAGTCCATGTGCCAATTGTTTCTGCAAACCTCTTCACAGACATATTCAGAAGTGTGATTTACAGTGTTTCCAGGTGTCTCTACATAGTCAAGTGGACACCCAGTATTGCCCATCACATCTCCTGACACATTTCTGTTTCTGTTTGCTTCTGTCCCCCTTTATCTTTCAGGTGTAAGTATTGCTAGTTTACAGTATCCCTGGGTCTCAGTCACATCATATGAAAAGAGAAATAATTGTAGACTTCCAGTAGATCTGTTGAGTTAACTTTTGAATATTCGTGGCTACTTTGCCACCAGGCTGACAGATGGTTCTTCTCAAATTTTACATGGTCACTGTTTCAAAACACGGAATGTGTGCAAAGATGTTTGCTGAGCAAGCTTGTGTTTCTATGTAGCTCTGTTTTGACTTACATAAGTGTGTTTTGTTGTTTTCTTTTATGTGTGGGAGATACCAAAATGAAGAGGAAGTTGTTTTCCCCAGCCTATATTCTGGACTTAAATTCCTGGTGTCTAGACTTTTGTTTGCATGGCTCTGGATACTAGCCATGATGGGGTACTAAAGTCACTCTTTTAAGGGGGCATTAGCATGCATCATTGGCAAAGTAGTAGGGAAAACACTGATTTTCTTTCTAACTTTTTTTTCTTTTGGCATTCCTGGCAACGGACAGGGGTATACTATTTATTTATTTGCCAGCAGCAGTACTTATATTTTTTATTTTATTTTATTTGATTTTATTATTTTATTTGATTTTATTTAGTTCTCCAACTGTATTTGACACTCAGCAGCTTAGTTCTCATCCACATTGACTGTCTGTAGATTTTTGAATGTGGTAACAGGTATGTAAGTTACCAGTGTGTAGAGCTTGTTTGATGAGTCCTCATCCTCATTGTGTTTTCTGGACAAACGTACACGGATACAGTATGGAACATTCCTTATTCCTTTGGCCCAGACGGCCTTATCAAGCCTGGTATCAGTGCACATGCCTGGAGTCCTTATCTCCTTCATGGCAAATCTGGATTTCTTTGAGTGCCCTGGGGGCACGCTTCTTGAAGCCTACTCCATGGAGGCGCTTGTGGATGTTGATGGTGTGTTCTCGGGTCACCACCTCGTTGATAGCAGAACGGCCCTTCTCGCCACCCTTCTTTGTGGGAGCCATCGCCCGGGATCATTGAGCCTCGGGCCACCAAGCTGGCCTGCCCTGCGCCCGGAGAGCATGGAGCTGGATTTCAGAGCCAGGACCCCGCGGCCATACAGCAGAGCTTTACTTCTTCCTTTTAGAAGAAGAAATTTCTCAGTGAGGAGAGAGTAGCAGTTACTGTGTCAGTGGAGAACAGGGCTTGCTGCATTCCCAGAGTAAACTCTCAGAAATGCTGGGTGCTGCTTTGATGTACACAAAGAATGGGGAAGTAATAAGCGCTAAGAAGGATATTTTCTTTACACATCCGCCTCCACAAAATGTCCATGGCCATCTGGTAGAGATTATAAAAATGGCACTGTCCCATACACAGGATGAACTTATGTTAAAGTCTTCGTGGAGACATCCTGTTGCAAACATGTGGGCTGTGTACACGGAGCTTGCACATCAGCTCCCCTTTCTTTTTCTGGATTTTTTTTTCTTTTTCTGGAGCTGAGGACCGAATTCAGGGCCTTGCTCTTGCTAGGCAAGCGCTCTACCACTGAGCTAAATCCCCAACCCCTTTTTCTTGATTTTTTTTTTTTTTTTGCCTCACCTACAAGACAAGTCCTTACATATTAGAACTTAATCTTACATCTGCTTACTCCACTACACTTTCAAAGAGAGCTCAAGGCATAGCCAGAGCTAATACTGGTTCAATAAGTGACTTAGTTGATTTACTAAAGTATTCTAGATTCCACAAAGGAATAAAGTTTTAGCAGTTTCTTAGTATGCAAAGGCCATAAATGGCTGTTGCAGGTGGTGTGAGCAATAGCATAAAAGCTCATCTGACTTTGAAAAAAGATTCAGATGTGGACCAGGTGCCTAGGAACCACACCTGTGTTAATAAAGGAAACCATTCTTTTTTGGCTAGTAGAGTTTATGACTTTTGATAGCATCATATTCAAATGATTCATGTTTTGAGATAATGAAAATGCATCATCCTGCTTTTCATTTGCCAAGGTTAATGATAACCTCAAGCAGGTAGGTAGTTATGATTGTGAATTCAGGATTGAGCAATTGTTCAGAGAAGAGTCCGTGGTGGTGCCATAAAAAAATGGTTATGAGGTTGAATGAAAAAAGATTTTCCATGTTATTATAACCAGAACAAGTAATGTGTAAAATCTCATACTTCATTTAAACCAGCAATTATATAAATATGGCTGAGCTCACAGATTTTGGGTATTTACTCAATTGTAATTCAAATAATTCTACATAGTTTTTTGGGGTCTGCAGTAGATAGTACAGGCAGCTTTCCATCACCCCATCATCTTGGCCTTCACTGATGCTGTGCGGGTATGCCAGTGATGTGTAAGTGTAAATGTCTTGTTCGACTATATAGTTCCTGAAGAAATGGCTAATTTCCAGTTCCCTTTTTTCTTTCTTTCTTTGCTTTCAGACCAGCTTCTCAGTATGCTTTATTAATATGCTTGTATATGTTCATGTTATTAGCTAAGCAAATGTTCACTGTCCACCTCTTCAAGCACTGCATGCCTATTGACTCATTTAATTCTTGCAGCAGTCTATGAAATGAAAGTAATTTTCACTGTCTTTCTTTTGTTTTAAAATAAGGAAACAAAGAAACGAAGAGAAAGAGATGAAAGAGTAAAAAATAATTTATACATGTCTCATCGATGTTTGTTAACAGATAGAACACCTGAAAGGTCTCAATGCTGGTGATGCTTGCCCATATCATATCCACCCAGCTCAGAGTCCACATGGGGTGTTTCTGATGCAGAACTTTTCTTCCCAAGGCATGTAATAAAAATAAGCAAAAGGTATTAAATAATAATGACGAAGATAAATACAAGAGTGATTTCTCAATGAGCATTGGTTACTGTATTTTTGTTGAGACTTCAAGTCCAGGCATCAAAACATGAGAATTCTACAGCAGTTAAGAAACATTGTTAGCTGGGCATGGTGGTCTTTAATCCAAATATTCAGGAGGCAGAGACAGGCAGACCTCTGAGTTTGAGGTCAACCTGATCTACAGAGTTAGTTCCAGGATAGCCAGGACTACCCAGAGAAACTTTGATTTGAAAAACCCAACATTGTTAACTGTTCATTCTACCAAAGAAGGTCACATACCAGTACAATAGAAGAGGATCCATGGATACAAGCTCCATGTTGGAGAAAGGGAGTAATTATTCAGAGTGGTACTCAAAATAAACTAGCCTGGAGCCTACAAAGTTTTGCCTACGTGGTCTAAGTGGTTTTTAGACTGTGTGCGATGGTGGGAGGTATAAATCACACTAGCCTAGCAGGGCAAGTAGTGTTTTAACAGGCTGCTACAGTGCAAATCAATGTGGGGTTTTGGTAACATTAAACTTACAACATGGAAGAACATTCAAGCCCAGGGGTTTCAGCAACAGTAACAGCCCTTCTCACAAATCTATTGGTACAGATTGCTGATTTTGTTGAATATTTGAGAGAAGCCACTAATCATACTGCTGGTCTAGGGAGACCAATGAGATGAGTCTTTGTAAGTGAATGAGAAGGTGAGAGACCGTTAGTGACACAGTGTGAGAAGGATTTGATTGGCTGTTTATGGGGAGAACTTGGTTGTTAATGGCTCTGAATTATGATAAGGGATTAAGATATGTGGACTGCTTACAGAAGCTGGTTAAGGCAAGGAACAACACCTAGATAATCTCCAAAGGAGCTCCTTGTTTTTACCCCAGCAAGAACTATTTAAGAATTCTCACTTCCAGTTGTTAAAAACAATCTCCCCCCGCCCTCTCTGCTTTCCCTCTCCCTTCCCCTCCCACCTCTCTCTCACACACACTTTCTTCTGTTTTTTTTTTTAATTTTAATTTTATTTTATTTTTTTTGTAGTGCTGGAAATGGAACCTACAGAATTATATTGTACTTTACCTCAGAACTACAACCCTCAGTCCTGAATTAGTTTTAGACACCAAATTTGTGACTATTACAACATTACCAGGAAACAGTTACAACACTGAGTGGAAAATGTTTACTTTTAATTGAACAATTTATTTTACATTGAAAAGTGTGTTAGAAAAAATAAATACAGTCTCTCTCTCTCTCTCTCTCTCTCTCTCTCTCTCTTTCTCTCTCTCTGACACACACACATAGACATAATAGATTGAAATGTTATCATGCTACTTCAAGATCTATTATAAATTTGCAATATGGATCTTGTAAAGAAACCTATTTTTTGTATATGTTAGGTTGGGAGAGGTGCTTTGGGATCTTCTTCTCACAGTATTATCTTCCTCCAAATTACAGATGACTAGTCATTGATGATCATGTACAAACACCAACACATTTCCTTCAGTGAAGGCTGTTCTACTATAAGCAGTTAAATGCATCCCTAATATCACAGAGACATGCTTTTCACTATGATCTCGTATTTCAGTAATGTGCTAGTTCTCTATTTAAGTGTTTATTGAATTCTTGTGCATGTTGAACATAGTGTCCACCTGTTAGAACATCACACAGTCAGGATAGTGATTAGTACAACTCCTTTGTTGGAGTACAGAAACAATGATTATGTTTTATGTCATGAGAAAGCAGAGTGGAACACACTGTGTAGCTCTCATTACAATTCTATTGAAAAAAGGAAACATATGAAATTCTTTTTTGTTTTGCTTACATTGTCTGTCTAAATTTTATACCCTGCAAGTCACAGCACAAGGGCTAAGGTTTTCTCTAGAAAGCCAATAAAAACAACAAATATGTTTAAAAGACAGTACCATACAGAAAATATTGAATATTTTCTGTAACTGCTATGGCCTGGATTATGTCCTCAATTTATTATTTTTTTTGAGCCTTATCCTGTGATGTTACTATATTTGGAAATATGTCCTACAAAGAGTTCATTAAAGTTACATTAGGTTATAAGGATGGGACCCCATGTCTTTATAAGAAGATAAGGTAGAAACCACCCCTTTCCTCCACTTGGCACAAATACATCATTGAAAATAGTCTGCATCATCTTCAGGTCAAAAGAAGAATTCTCTCAACAAAAACAACCCTGCTGGAACCTTGGTCTTGAACTTCCACGCTACAAACCGTGAGAAGATAATTTTGTTGTTTAAGCTACCCAGGCTCTAGTATTTGTTAAAGTGGCTAGAGCTAAGACAGTAAAATATTGATTTTTTTTATTTCTTTTAATGCCTATATCATTCTTGATAGTAGCTACTGTTATTACTTCAGGGAAGAAAAGGAGAGTTCATAGAAATGTCTTGTTCATTTTGACAGAGCTGAGCACTGAAAGGACCAGGCTGAGGCTTCAGCTTCCCAAACAGACTGTATAACACACTTATATACAGAGTTAGTTTTGGAATTTTAAAATAATAATATTCATGTAATTCAGTCATATAAGTAATTACAGGAAAATCATGTAAAAATAATAGTCTGATCTCTCTATCACCTGAAATATTATTCCAGGAGGCTGAGGCACAGGGGATGAGGGAAGGAAAGAAACAGAGAGGGATATCACTGTTATAGAGAAATACAAAGAAACAGAATAGAAAACTACTGCAGCTTTGCTTGAGTCATTAATTATTATTAATTAATAATTAATATATTATATAATATATTAATTATTATATATAATATATAATTAATATAATTATTATATTATTATATTAATTCAGTGCATGCATGCACATAGGTCAGAGAACAACCTGCAGGAGTCAATTCTCTCCTTCTACCATGTGGATGCTAGTGATGAACTCAGGTCATTAGGCTTAGAGACACATGTCTTTGACAAGTGGGCCATTTCTGTCTGTCTGTCTGTTCATCTGTCTGTCTGCCTCTCTCTCTCTCTCTCTCTCTCTCTCTCTCTCTCTCTCTCTCTCTCTCTCTCACACACACACACACACACACACACACACACACACACACTCAAATGTCAGTATTCACATTTAGTGAGTTGTCTTGATTTTCTTTGTTTATCTGGCCACGAAGAGAACAGTAACTCTACTCTAAAGAAGTCATGGCCAGGAATAACAAGGTCCCCATAGTTGTTGGCTGGGGTCACTCCTTCAAAAGGATGCTAGAGATTACTGCTTTGAGGAAGGTGATAATGAAGACCCTGCTATTGCTTTGCTTCTCTCCCAGAATCTGCCTCAGCCTGTCAGCCCAAGATGTTATACCTCCTTTGAGAGAGATAACACTGAAAAAATAAATGGTGGGGAGAAGCAATGAATATCTAGCTGTGAGTTAGGAGACAGAAACATTCTGCGTTGGCCATTTCAGTTCACAAGGGCTAAGAGAAGTAAATAATACGACAGATATTTACTGACAGCTTGTAGATGTGCTGGACAGGGCTGGCTGAAACTGCTTCCTCTGAACGCTGTGACGGAAGGAAGGAGAGTGCATCTCTTCACTGTCTCAGTGTAGAATTGGGAAGTATTTCCTAACTACAGAAAATAATGAGCAACAGGGGCATGCTTACCTCTCAGCTCTGTCAAAGCCAACACAAGGAAACATTTCCCTGAAAAAACTCGTCAAGGTGCTGGAAGAAATGATCATTAGCAGTGACCAGGACAGGTGAATATGGTACATAAGATAAAGCTTCATAGCCCAGTTTACTTAATTTTGAAGCTCTGCCTGTGCAGTGTGGACTGGGCGTTGTCATGGAGAAGAATCAGTCCCGTTCTGTTGACCAGTGCTAGCTGGAGGCATTAGAGATTTTAGTGCAACTCATTGGTTTGGCATGTGTGTGTGTGTGTGTGTGTGTGTGTGTGTGTGTGTGTGTGTGTGCGCAATTTTGGGTTTTGGAAGTTCCCTGAAGCTTCTTTTCAGCCCAGGGAGCTGCTCTTTTCATTGCATGTCATGATCCATAGATGAAGAGAATAACAATTCAAAATAAAAAATTAAAATTGTTTTCAACCAGTTTGTAAAGCACACTCTTTTTTTTTTTTTTTTTTTTTTGGTTTTTCAAGACAGGGTTTCTCTGTATAGCTTTGCGCCTTTCCTGGAGCTCACTTGGTAGCCCAGGCTAGCCTTGAACTCACAGAGATCCACCTGGCTCTGCCTCCCGAGTGCTGGGATTAAAGGCGTGCGCCACCAACGCGCCGGCAAGCACACTCTTATCAAGCTTTCCTGCCTTTAAAATCTGCTTCAAATGCCAAAGGAAGCTGCGTTGAGTTCTTTGGCATCCCCTTGTGATGTTGTAAGAGGGTCAGCTTTGATGATTGCTCTCAACTGGTCACTGTCAACTTCTGGTGGGCAGCTACTGTATTTCTCATCTTCAAGGCTTGTGTCTCCTTTGCAAAGCTTCAGCCTCCACCACATTGTATATTGGCCAGTAGTTCTTGGGCCAAAGGCAGTGCAGTTATTGCAAGTCTATTGTAGTGTGCTGTCACCTATTTTGAACTGGAATAAGAAAATTGTTTTAATTTGCTTTTGGTTTAACAGAGATTTGCAATATAAAATAAAAACCAAGTAATAAATCATTAGTATAAAAACATAAAGATAGAAATATACTTTAAAATATATTAATATTTAAATATATTAAAATATATTTAATTAAATGTATAATATAATATAATTAAGAAAGAATTCCAAGATCAAATGGCAAGCTTCAGCAATACAAAATTCACAAACATATTTATACTATCCTAATATCTTTGTATCTCAATACTCTAATTTATAAAGTGGAAAACAGTAAAAAAAATTAGTTGAATTATAAAATAAAAAAAATCCCTCTGAACAATAGAGTGTTTGGAGAATTACATGAACTATTGCTTTTTTAAATATTCTTACAACTATTTTTCAATATAACAGTGCATGTTTCAGTTAAAAACATATTTATCCATTCAGGATAAAGGACACATGGTACCCATACACAATGGAATTTTGTTCAACCATGAAGAAAATCAGATCATAATATTTGCAGGAAAATAGGTAGAACTGGAAATTATTATGTTTAGTGAAATAATCCAGGCCATGGAACTAGAAAGGGGATCATAAGTGGAGATTTAAAAAGATTTTAAGGATGAGGGGGGAAAGAGAATACATGTGTCATGGTAGGAGGGGTGGGGTCACAGGAGAGAAGAAATTAGAATGAAGTACAATGACATATATGTGTGAGATGCCATAGACAAACCATTACTCTTTCTGTTAAATTAATCAATTAAAAGATTGAAATATCCGTTTGATTGTTGATGGACTTTTAGAATATTTTCCCATGCCATCATTATCAACTATGAGGCTGTGAATACTTCTGTTGGATATTTCTCCAGATCCTAAAGTGTAATAGCTCAGGCTCAAGGAGTTATACATTGAACTTTTAGACATTACTCGACGGTTGTGAAATAGTTTAATTTTATTATCTAGTTTAATTTGTATTGTTTAGATTAGTATTTTGTTAGTTAGGTGTTAGTTTACATTGTGTTTCCATGGGTGATGTGTTCATACTCTGTCTCTCCACTGTCTAGCTTACTTTTCCTTATTGGACTCCAGAGCTAACCCCCCTTTTTGTGCTATGTATTACACACAGAGTTTATTAGTCTGTACTTGTCTTTTAATTTTGCTTATGGTATCCTTTCTTGAATCTAAGGTTTTTTTAAATATAAATGAATATAGCTATTTCTTCTTTAGCATTTGTTGTTTTACAAAAGCCTTTTTGAAGAAACCCTATCATGAACTCCAAAGCATCTTTCTCTTACATCTCTTTTTTCTTTTTAGGGCAGGATCTAGCTCTGTAGCTCAGGCTGTCCTCAATTCCTGTGTGTTGGGAATATAGCCATGCCTGGATTGCATACCTTTTAAGTATTTTAGTGGTTTTGATTTTTATGCCTAGATTTTTAATAGATTGAACTATTTTTTTTGCATTGGATGTGAGTGGCAGGGTGATATTTTCCATGTAGATGAGCAAGTGTCTCATACTGCCAGCAAAGCCTGGCATGTGTGTGAGCCTGGTGGAACCCTGCAATCAACCCCTCCTCATGACCGACTGTGAAGCAACCCTCCATCCCTGACAGGCAAGGTCCCCTTCCCACAGTGCCCGACTTCAGAAAACTCTTGGCTGCTTGGACTTTTGTTTTACTACAGTTTCACTGATGGTTGAAAAAAATTTTGATGTATTGTGAATCTTCCCATGTAAGAACTCGGACCATGTCTCTATTATTTAACACTTAATTTTATGCTCTGTAGCTGGAGTTTTCTCCAGTCCTGACTGGCAGGACAAATCTCTCTCACCCACCAGTCCCACAGCTGCTTAAACCCAAGTAAACACACAGAGACTTATATTGCTTACAAACTGTATGGCCACAGCAGGCTTCTTGTTATCTAGTTCTTATATCTTAAATTAACCTATATCTGTTAGTCTATAAGTTGCTACGTTGCTTGTGGCTTACTGGTACCTTACATTTCGCTTTTCATGGTGGTGGCTGGCAGTGTCTCTCTGCCTTAGCCTTCCACTTCCCAGAATTCTCCTCTCTCCTTGTCCCTCCTATACTTCCTGCCTAGCTACTGGCCAATCAGTGTTTTATTTATTAACCAATCAGAGCAACACATTTAACATACAGAGCATCCTTAGCAATGTTCTTCAATGTATAGTGCTTCTACCTTTGACCTTTAGTTTATGTTACTGTCTTTATCTTTAGGATTGGGAAAACTTCCTGCCCCACATCAAACAGTCCTCCCCTCTCTCTGCCTTATGTCACTTAACAATGTTTCTAAGGAATGTGGTGCACATCCTCTCTCCGCATCTCATTGGTGAGATATGATGAGGTTTCTTGGCTTGATAACCTCAGTTTCCTCATCTATGAAATGGAAAAAAATAGAGAAAATCAGTGTGACACGTATAAGAGATAAATTATGGTGTCTGTCATGGGACAGATTGTTCTTTTTATATAAGACCAAAGTATCCAGAGTAGAGAGGCAATATGTCTGTAAATCAGCTCTCTACTGTTCAGAGAGACATATACATTAAGACAGAGAATGATGAATCAAATGGTAGCAAAGTGACAATATTTGAAATTCTACCTAAAGACTGTAAATGTATCCATTTTACTATTTTTGTAATTTAAACAAAGTATCTAGAAAAGAGGAAATTATTTTGAAAATGATGTTTGATACCAAGGTTGAATCTTCTTTCATTTGGAACTCTATCACTGAAGATGCCAGACTGAGATATAGTTCTCTCATTGTTTTCCCTAAATTAAAATTCAGTCTTGTTTACATTTTATAACCAGTAAATAATGTTAATTATGTAGTGCAGTAAGCCTGACTCCATAATTAGCCAGACTGTAATTTCTAAGGGTTATCTGCAATTAGAAGCCCCATCCCCTCTGTTCCTGGCATGTTATCCCAGGATTTGCTACTTCTACATAATCAGGAATGAGTGCATAGTCTGCCTGACTGATGTTGTCTGACATGGATGCATGCGACACTACAGAGCAAGAGGACAAGGTCACCCTGGGGAAAATCAGCTTTCACAAAGAAGGCTTTCGGGATGGACTTCAGGGAGTCTGAATCTTTTCACATGATACTAAATTAGTTGGATGTAGGAGGGCATAGCATCATAGATTTATCATTTTATGGAGAACGAAAGTTAAATATTTGAAGAGTCCTTGTACACATGAAGGACTAGAGTACACATTTCACTGTAGGTAAAATGAGCTCTTGAGTAGTTTGTCTTTGTGACATTCCTGTCTGCCACATTTTCTTCATTTTCTTCCCACAGCAAATTGAGAAATCTGGCCAAGGCTGTGATCTATAGGGGAGGTATTCAGCCTGAACTTAAGATATGCTCAACCTAGAAGCCAACATTCCTAGGTGCTGTGGGATGTCGTTCTGTATGTTGTGAATGTGTGTTGCTCTGATTGGTTGATAAATAAAATGCTGATTGGCCATTCTGGGAAGAGGAAGTCAGAGTTAGGAGTCATCAACCAGACATGGAGGAAGTAAGATGACAATGCAGAACTGAGAAAAGGTACCAAGCCACATGGCTAAACATAGATAAGAAATATGGGTTAATTTAAGTGTAAGAGCTAGTCAGTAATAAGCCTGAGCTAATGGCCATACAGTTTGTAAATAATATAAGCCTCGATGTGTTTATTCGGGTCTGAGTGGCTGCTGACTGGGGGGGACACAGGTAAACCTTCAGCTACACCCAGGAACAGACTTCTCTAGGGCATGCTGGAGAGGGGAGGACAGGATCTCAGTCCAAGTAAGTCTGATGCAAAGTCCTGGATTAGCAGACAAATTTGGAAGGCGCTGCTAGCTGTGAGTCAGTCATCTCACTTTCTAAACCTCAGATCCTCTCCTGTCCTCAGTTACATCACTGGTCTACCCTTGAGAGTGTGGGGTTCTCAAGCCTGGGCACCCAAAGCAGAAACATCTCACATTGCAAAAGTCTGGGAAATGTGCCTCAAGAACAAAGAAAAGTGCTTGGGGTTCCCACCCAAAGGTCCAGTGCAAAGGTCTCTCTCTCTCTCTTTGTCTCTCTCTGTCTCTCTGTCTCTCTGTCTGTCTCTTCCCTCCCTCCCCATGTGTATGG
Source organism: Peromyscus maniculatus bairdii (assembly GCF_049852395.1). NCBI lineage: Eukaryota > Metazoa > Chordata > Mammalia > Rodentia > Cricetidae > Peromyscus > Peromyscus maniculatus. The sequence continues at coordinate 80,016,561 of NC_134870.1, read as the reverse complement.
TATAGAGATGTGCTTTCTACACTACCACACAGAACATTATTTTCCAGTGTAATGTAGACCCAGAGTGCTGAGATCTCAGCAATGCGAGATCAAGTATGGTGGCTGACACCGAGCCAAGGCTCAGAGCTCTGTGGCATTGGCCAGGACGTATGGCGGTGCCAGCAGTGGTAAGGCACTTTTGGCAGCAGCAGCAGCAGAGACTGTAAAGGACCAGAGATAAGGAAGTTGCCACAATGTAACTTAGAGAGCTGTGTTCTTGGGTTTTGGAGTGAGATGCCACCTGAGACCCTCAACTTCCAATGGAAAAGAGACGCTATAGTAACAGAGCAGGGAGAGAGGCAGGACCAAGTAGTCCATGTGGTATAACAGCTTAAAAAGCTAACAGAAATATGTATTAATTGGAAGGTTATTTGCATCCCTCTAAAAGAATCGTCATCTTGTAGTATTTCTACCATTTCAGTTTGCATACATTTATTTATTTGACTACACCACAATTAGTTCTCTAGCAGTCACAAAAATCAGTGCAATAGGGAGCCTAGTCTAATCAATACCAGATTCTACCTTTAGAAAGCATGGAGGAGAGATGAAGTCAAACCAGGCTTTATTTATTTATTATTGCATATGTTAAAGCATACCTTAACTTGTAACTAGCCAGATAATGGAGGTTGGAAGACAACGTTCAGGAGGTAGTTCTTCCCTTCCGCTCTGGGTCCCAGGTATCAAACAAAGAATGCCAGGCTTCAGGAGCGAGCACTTTCGCCTAAATAGACATGGTTAAAACAATATTTTAGGAAACTTAAGTATTCCCTTCTTCGTTTTACAACCAACAACATAATGCTATATTATAATATATAATTATATAATAATAAATTATAATTGTATGATATTTACTCCATGTAGATGATTAGGTCTATCATCATACAAATGTAATGTGAATCATAAAAGGAAGTAATAATCCTCTGGATTTGCTCCTACAGTAGTTAGAAACGAGAAGAGTAAAGACTTCTTGGGGCTGTTGTGCAGGACAGAGAAAGAAGATGATGGAGACAGAGCTGCCTACAATACCCAGGCAGAGGGAGAGACCTGGAGGACAGACCTGACAATGCTGTGTTTGCTAGCTAGACGTGGTGTATCCCCTCAGAGCCCCAGCACTCAGTGGCGTTTGACAGGGAAGCTGTAGCCACTGTGAGACTTTTCATCACGACAGTCAGCGATCTCAATGCATTTCCAAATTCTCAGCATGTGCAGTCTTCCTGGCACCCACCAGGGAAACCTTCTGAGGTCGATTGACTACAGACTCTACTCACAAAAGTTGATGATCCAGTTCTGCCAGGCAGAAAACAGACTGCCCACTCACCTCCATTTTTACTTGGAAGTCCAGAATCAGCTCAGGGTCACATTTTGTCCATTGCTAATGTTTTTATATAGCCAATAAGATGTAGCAGAATCACAGGTCCATCATTTCTCCTGATGGCTCCTGGATGAGGTAGATACTTTTTTTTTCTACAACAGCGCTTTGCAAGTTATTAAAAATGTGCTTGGACAATGTGAAATTAAGTATGACTCTAATTTATAGATTTATGGGGTGAAGTTTTTAGATTCAGTGTACTCATTTCCTATGAATAATTCAAAGAAAAAAGAATACTCAGTAGAGACTTTGAGCAATGGATATAAAAGTCAGAACATCAAGGGAATAATCATCTTTTAATCTTTTCTTTATTAAATTTTAATTTAAAAAGCATTTGGCTGAATATTGTTTTACTTCCATTATCATTAAAAAGTCATGGTGCTCACTTGGTATTATTTTGTGTGCATGCACCAATACAATGATTTGTCAGTATTTGAAACTTCCCTGTGTAAATAGTGATTGTTTAATAACTGTACTTTTAAGAGGAAAGGTTAATGTTCTTTGTGGAAATAGGGTTTCAGCAGTGAATGCATAACCCCCCACCCCCACACCACATATTCATTCACAGCACACACACACACACACACACACACACACACACACACACACACACACCCTGACTTGGGTCCTATCAATCAGAGCTGTGGGTTCTTCTGTTTTGCTTCTTCCTGAACATCTTCCTCCCCGACAGCTATGTTAGCATTAAGTCACATGGGGGTTTCCTGTCTCCACTCGACATATCTCTACCTGTTCACTTATGTAGCAGCCTAAATAGGTTTTCCATGTTTAATGTTCACAGAAACCATGATCCCAACCCCATTTTGTGGTTTCTCATGCCACGGAAGATGGCATCTGGCCATCCCGAGTTCTCTTTCCAGCTCACTCACTGTACCACAGCCATGCTAACTCCAAATTTTAGGACCCGAGGCCCTGACCTGCTGCTCTTGGTCTGAATGAACCTTAGATCACTCTCAAATATGAGGAACCTTCCAGGTCTCTCAGTCCCTGCTCTTTCAGGGACTCTACCACTACAGATCACCAGATATTCAGGAATTTGTCTACCCATTTAAACCAGCCCCACGAGGGCTGGAGCAGCAAATGAACGAATGTTTCAAATAGGACGACAGTGGGAAAGAATCCAGGGCCACAGGCCTGGTTCTAATTAGCACACCTGAAACTGCCCTGAATAGGAACTTTTCACTGCTGTGTTCACACAGATCTACTCATCCCCCCCCCCCCGTCATTTCTTTGCTTCTCAATTCTCCTGATTTGAGCTCGAAGGCATGAAAATAATCCGACAATCCTAATCTCCATCTTCATCCCAGCATAGCATTCCTTTCTTCTTTTTCTACTTTTACCAAAAGGTATCATGTGTGTCTGACTTCTTCAATTACAGAGTAATTAAAGACATGTTGCTATTTTTCTTTGGTAGTTGAGCACATGCTTCTACACACACACACACACACACACACACACACCTGTGTATATAATTTTACATACAATGTATTTTAACATATGACTACTATGTTTATTTAAATATATAACTTAGAATTTATAAACTTATAAATAGAACTTGAAATAGAATTAGAATATATATATATATACACACACATTCTCTCCTTACTTAATTACAGCTACTGCTTTTGAATGTAAAGGCTCCAAGTTCATTTTTAACAGGAAATATATATTTTAACAAGTTAATTTTTTAACAAGTTGATATTTCTCACATTTTGTCGCCATCTGTCATTCAGTAGACTATAAAAATCAAATATATTGGCGACTAACCTTTGATTTATAAGGAAACATATATATATGTTTCCTTATAAAATGTTTCCTTATATATACTTTGTACCCAGTCTCCGGGGGGGGGGGGGGGGGGTGTTAGGGCAATTTTGCTTTGAAACAATACTGACCTCTTGTGGTCAGGATGGTTTATGTATTTGTATTTTACCAGTAGTTTTTCCATCTCACAATTTCTCTATTATTATAATATTTATTTTCTGTCTACAAAACTCACCACAATGTTGGTGGTCTAATTCTATCTCACCAAGGCAAGACTTAGGAAACGGTCCATTGGTAGAAGAAGGCACAGCTCCGTGTGGTGAGAACTCAGTGTGCGGCAGCTGTGGACTTCAGTGAGGCTATTTCTCTCTATACCCGTGTTTTCGTCTGGCTTCTCCCATTTCTACAAAAGCTGCCACTTCCCTCTAAAGGCATCAGAGCTGGCTGTTCTTTGTTAACCCAAAGCCTATTAGTCTCTCATCAGTTTATTTTCACAATGTGCTGTGCAGTTCTCTGTTACCTGCATCTTATCCACTGCTGCCTTTACTTCCCCGACAAGGACTGTGTCCCGGGTCATCTCTACCTTAACTCACCTCTATTCTCATCTATTTTCTTTCCCACACTTGTGTTGTCCACAGACTGGTCACCTTTTCATGGACCGATAAGTGAGAAACTGGAGGTAAGAGTTTGAAGTGCTTAATGAAGATTTGACCCAGAATAATTTCATGTAAATTCTAACGTAAGAATAAAAGCCGGCTCATGCTGTTACCATCATTTCTTGCCCATTTTGTCTTCTAGAACTTTATTCCTATTGTCTTTTGTAGCAGCACCTGCCAGCCAGGGTTTGGGAGGAAAGTGTTCTTTGCCTGGGGTGGGGGAAGGGTTGACTAGTCAGGCTCTGAGGCTTCCTGCTGGATTAACCCTTCCCAAAGATCCTCTTGGTGAGTTGTTCCTTTGCTCGCTCCACATGGTCTCCTGTTGGCATGCTGCATGGACCTTCCAGTCAACTGTCACTTGAGCCTAGTAACTCAGCCTTCTTTGTTCCGTTCAGGGCACTTCCGGGTCGTCTGCACACATTCCTTCAAACCCGTTGTTGACTTGGATGGATCCTGAGACAACTTTGCTGCAGTTACTTTTTCTTTTCCCATGACCGGTTGGACAGGGGCCTCTGCTCCAAGGTCCACTTCCTGGTGATTCCAGTCTTGTCGATTGTATCTCGGTTCCCATGACAACCACCACAGCAACACATTGGCACAGGTGCCTGGTAAGGAAGTCATTTCTTTTCACCTGGTTCCTCTTGGTGAAGGAGCCTAAAGATGGGGCTCAAACACAGTCACATGTCAGAAGAAATGGAAAGCAGATAGTGGCAGTCTAAATTGTTTTCCGATTTCTCTGTGGGACAAATGTTAGGAACTCAGCTTTAGAGAGGAGGGTGTTTGAAATTTGGTGCCCAGGGCACAGAGCTAGTAAAGAATTGATTTGAACATGTCAGCGGCATTAGTTTCTTTGGTGTTCTAACAAGTTACTACAGCTGAAGTGGTCCTAAGCAACAGAATCATTATCTCACCCTGAAGGCCCAGAGTCAACAGGGTCAGTTCCACCTGGAGCTCAGAGATTGTCCTGGCCCTGAGCTTTGGTGGCTGCAGGAAGATCCCTTGCCTTGGTGGTACTGTCGCTGCAAGCTCTGTCCCATCTCATGTACCTCCCTCTGTGTGTATGCCTGTCAAATCTCCTCTCTCCTTTCATAAGGACCCTACCCATTGTTTTCAGTATGACTTACTCAAAATCAAGGTTGATCTCTGTTTAAGGTTCTAGATTACAGTTGCTGAGAAACTATTTCAAATGTCATAGTCACAGGTTAAGAGGCATGTGGGGAGTATAGGACTTGGGCATATCATTTTGAAGGGACACTTACTATTTGTCTTAGTTACTTTGCTACTGTTTTGACAAAAGACTATGACTTATAGAATAAATTGTTGGAGTTAGGCCTCACAGACCCAGAGTCAGAATCCATAACAATAATGGTGGGGAGCATGGCAGCAGGCAGGCACGGTCCTTGAGCATTAGCTTCGAACTTTTATCTTGATGCATAAACATGAGGCAAAGAGAGTCTGTTGAAACCTCAAAGCCTGTCCCCAAGTGACACACAACTTCCAATAAGGCCACACCTTTATAATCCTTCCCACACAGTTCCACCAACTGGAGGCCAAGCACTCAAGTATCTGAGCCTATGGGGCCAATTCTCCCTCAAATCGCCACATTTCATCCATCTATTAATCAATTGTAATCAATCCATTACGATGCTGACCTTTCCTGTACCAGTGAGTTCATGCCATGCAATTTAGAAATAACTCTCATACTCGCTAGGTGTAAGCCCAGTATACAAGCTACTGTTGTTAAGGACCATGCTTATTCATTATCTATAATTCCTTAGTGCCTACCCAGTGTAGCCCAGAAAGGAACTGCCTGGGAGGAAACAATGGCCATCAATCACTATGGTGAGGCATCCTTGCATGGGAAACTCCGCCCACTTCTCCATTACAACCTGTGGACAGTTAGACCTCTATGCATAAAGTCATTATCCCGTGGATACAAAGGAAAAGAAGTATGTTGGAACACAGGGAAGGAGTTGATCTTTGAGTAGTACTTCATGGTTATCCCTTTCTATGATATACCTAAAATACCTAACCGGCAGCTGATTTATGAATAGCTAAGGAGACTAGCAAGACTGAAGAAAACAACCTTATAAATTCATTTTGAAAGTAATTACTGAAATATAATTGAGTCTCAAGGGAGTATGTGTCATATAAATTGTATAATTGTATAAATGCTCTTCCTGAAAAGACAAGAGCAGGAATTGTGGAACATCCTTTTTTTTTTTTTTTTTTTTTTTTTTTAAATGTCACTCATAAGAGAAAGCTTTTAAGCTAAACAATAAAGCAGTTTACTGCTTTTCAGACCTGAAGTTTCAGGGATTCTTTGGTGACTTCACTGGAAGGAAGTTAAAAATAGTGAGATTAATTCCAAGCACAGCAAAGCCTGACTATGCATTTCAAAACTTGATTTGCATTTTAAATATCCAGGGGTAAGAGATTTTGTTTGTTTGCTTTTGTTTTTCTCTTACTCCTTGAGAATGTGATGTAAAAGACAGCAGTCTTAAAGGAAATGGCATCCAGCGCCAGGAGGCTGACTGGTAGGTGGTGGGGTCTGCTTGGAAGGCTTCTCTGGAAGATTCAGCCTTCCCAGCTGTTCCGGAAAGTGAATTGTTCTCCCAGTGTGGGTGTGGACACAGGACAGCCATACCCCAACTTCTTTGCTCGCTTGAAAAGATGCGAAGACTGATTTTTAAAAAGAATAAATCTGCGATGAGAAAACGAGATCAGCAAAACCAAGGCATGGTATACCTTTTGCTTGCTTCTCGGTAATGGGGTTTTTGTGAACAATGCCCCCTTTCATGGATATCTGCTCTTGCACACTTCTTGTGTGAGAATCTCTTTGCTGGTGCTGTGTGCTGTCTGAACGTCCTGTAGGCTGGTAACTGGAGGAGCCCGCTAGTTAATGCAGGAGCCAGGCCAGCAGCGCCCCCTTGTGGCAGCTCTGGCTTTAAACAAAGTCTAAGGATTTAATGTTAGGACAAGCTGAATTTGATTTATATGCAGTATTTTCTTTTTGTTGTTGTTTCCAGCTTGCCGGTGTAACTCATTTTTCTCACCTACAGTGCCATTTTAGTTAAGCCAGTGATATATTCTTAGGCTTTACGTTTAGGGATGAACTCGGTGGATTGGGACAGACCAAGTCTAATGTTCAGAAGTGAACTTAACTTTCAGTACTAGGAGAACTAGTGGTCAGGGAGGAGGCTTCCAGGTCAGTTCCAGCTTGATTCCTCTACATTCTGTGTCCAAAGTGTGTGTTTTCTTCAGCAATAGGGTCTTACGTTTGAGTTCTGGAAGGCAACCAAGGGCAATGGCAACAGCCCATATAATTTTGGGAATCTTTTGGACTCCCGGGACCAACAGCTAAGGGGGTGCGTTCCTATTGCCTGGCACTGGTGCTTTTGTTAGTTTATGGCTCTTCACGAGAGCATTATCACCCCAAGTGGCAAAACTCCCTTCAAACTGTTTATGTACATGTTCAAAAACATGAAACAATGTTTCTCTATGACCTTTTCAAAAGTCCTTGTTTTATCCCTCCTCCTGCTTTTTCCATCCGTATTGTCCTCCCTCCCCATTTCCTGTTAGATCCCTGCCTTGGTTTTACTCATTTCCAGCTTTTGTAGTGCCTGTGTCCTCCTCACCCCTTCTCTAGAGCCCCCTTCCCATCCTCCCGTCCCCCCCCCCTTCCCCGTCCCCTCCCTGTCCCATGGTCTCTTCCTACTTCCTGGCTTCTGCAGTCACTCCATGTTTCAAACTCACATCTGAAGATCCACAAATGAGAAACCTTGAGAACACGACACATTCATCTTCCTGTGTCTGGATTGCTTCAGTCAGTAATATTTTTTAGTTCCATCAATTTAAATATCACTGAACATAAGCCATTGCCAAAAGCCTGTGCCAAATTCTTGTCCTTGAAGATTCTCGATATTTAATTATTTTCTCATGACTAAATAGGTTTCCCCTAATGTGTTGTTGGTGATGTAACCCAGGGCCACAGGCAGAGAAGTACTCTACCCTAGCCACTCTCTTGGCGCAAGATGAAGTATAATTGCACCCATTGTTTTTATTATGTCATGATATACTATTCCCTTTACATTTATTGGGAGTCAGTGTATAACTTCTCATGACTTTCTCACTAACCACCAACATCTGTATCTTGTGCAATACTTCATAAACCAGCCCATTCTCACCTTGAACTCTGTGTGAAGTTATTTGGAAATTCAACTTCATGTGTGAGAGGCATAGGTTCCTTAGAGCAAACTGGAGCTGTCAGGGCCTTCGAATTTATGAAAACAAATTAAACAAAACAAAACAAAACAAAACAAAACACCCCCCCAAACCAAACCAAACCAAACCAAACCAAACCAAACCAAACCAAACCCTCCAATTTTCAAATCAGAGAATTAAAACTCAGAATTAATGCATTTCATGGGACCCAAGTATGTGGTATTGAGCTTTGCTCAAACGCCAGAGGTTTTGGCACGCTAATGAAATCAGTATTAAGAATTTTCTCAACAATGTTTTAACTTTCAGCTTCTTTTTTTTTTTCTTGCTATAACCACTTCCCCACCTGTCCCTTGAGGTTTGGTTTAGCTGGAATAATGCAGATAGAGGGTAATTCAAAGGTCATTTAACATACAATTTGCCCAGACATTATCGCAGATTATATTTAGAGGACTCTAAATGAGTGCTTAATTGTACAAATAATCAGTTCTAAGGCAGCTGGTTTCAAGGCCCAGGCGTCTGTCTTCCTGGTACTCCAGTCCTGTGAGAATTGGGGCTGTGATTCATTCAGGCAGCTGTGGGGAGGGTAGAAGGGATCAGGAGGTGGTGAGCGTATATGTGCAAGTGCCAGGAGGCATACTTTACGATCGCCCTGAAAGACAGAACCTCAATATTTTGGGGTCATTTCCCTCTAGGTCTGAAATCTCTTGAATTTGGAAGGCAACAGAGGGACTCACTGTGAATGCTGGAACTCTGTAATCATCTAACGACCCAACAATACACTTTCTATGCTCTTTTCTCTTTTCAAGCACACTTTGGAATGAAAAATGTTTAGATTTTAATCTGCCATAAACCACTAGTGTTAGCTGTGCTTCTATGTAGTAAATTACACCAAAACTTAGCAGTAAAAATGCTAGACATTTATTATGTGGATTTTTGTGTTTCAGGAGTGCCGGCATGTTGTTGTTTGCTTTTTGCTTTTTACTCTTTTTTTAGGGGGTGGTCTGCCACCCAGATCCCAAATAAATCACACACAGAGGCTTCTTTTTAATTATAAATGCCCAGCCTTAGCTTTGCTTGTTTCTTGCCAGCTTTTCTTAAATTATCCTGTCTACCTTTTTCCTCTGGATTTTTTCCTTTTCTTACTTCTGTATATCTTCGGTTCACTCTTACTCCATGGCTGGCTGTGTGGCTGGCCCCTGGAGTCCTCCTTCTCTGGCTATCACATCTCTCTCTTTTTATTTATCCTCTCTGCCTGCCAGCCCTACCTATTTCTCTGTCCTGCCTCACCATTGGCCATTCAGCTCTTTATTAGACCATCAGGTGTTTTAGACAGGCACAGTAACACAGCTTCACAGAGTTAAACAAATACAACATAAGCAAAAGTAACACCCCTTAATATTCTACAACATAGACATAATTTAGTTGGGTCTTTGGGCTTAGGGTGTCTCAAAGGTCGGAGTCAAAGTTTCAGCAGGGGCTGTGAGTCATCTCATGGTTAACCTTGGACAGGCTAAGGGGTGGTAGCCTCTGTTCCTACTTTTGTTCTTGGCTTCTCTCATTGAATGAGAAACAGAGAGGTCCAGAAAAGGCTGGGATGTTTTCATAATCAATTCACTGTTTTTGGAAGTGGGTCACTGGGTCTAGAGCATGTTCTTGGAAAAGGGACTGGAGATGTAGCTCAGTGGTAGAATCCTTGCATAGTGTGTGCAAAGTCCTGGATTTGAAGATTCCTACTGCTGCTGCCACCGCCACCACCGCCGCGCCGCCGCCGCCACCACCATAACCACTGCCCCCCCCCATCACATTCAATATAAATGCATGAAGTTGTATTGTGTGTGGCCCATTATGTTCTTTGTCCCAGTCCTTGACATCCCTGAAGGGAGGTTCTCATGTGTCAAATGGTGTCCTGTTTCTTTCTTTCTTTGTTTTTTTGCCAGCTTGAGACGATAGAATTGTCTGATAAGAGGAACCTCAGCCGAGAAAATGCCTCTGTTGTGGAACATTATTTTAACTGGGCAAAGATGTGTTAACTTTGTTCATGCTGCAGAATATTACTTTAACTGTGTAAAGGTGTGTTACTTTTGTTTATGCTGCATATTTTAGGGATGTAAGGATGTGTATTTAATTATGTAAAAATACGTTGCATTTGTTTCACCTTGCCTGCCTAAGGTGCCCAATTGGTCTAATAAAGAGCTGAACAGAGAAAGAAAAGGTGGGCTGCCAGGCAGAGAGAAACAGGAGGAGAAATCTGGGCTCAAGAAGAAGGGAGAACAAGGGAAGAAGGAGGAGAGAATGAGGGACCAGAAGCCAGGCAGCTGTCATCCAGCCAGACATAGAGACAGCAAGAAAGTAAGAAAAGGTGAAAAGCCCTGAGGCAAAACGTAGAAGAGAAACAGGTTAAGTTATAAGAGCTAGCAGGAAAAGAGCCAAGTTAAGGCTGAGCATTCAAAACTGATAATAAGTAAGTCTCTGTGTCATGATCTGGGAGCTGGTGGGTGGCCCAAAAGAAAGCAAGCCTGGTACATGCCTCCACTAGGTCTGCTTGTGGGCGAGTCGGTAGTACATTGATTAATGATCCATGTGAGAGGGCCCAGCTCACCCGGGCAGTGCCATCCCTGGACAGGTGCTCCTGGATGTTACAAGAAAGTAGTCCGAGCAAGCCACGGAGAGCAAACCATCAGGCAGAATTTGTTCTTCCATGGTCTTTGCCTCAGCGCCTGGCTCCAGGTTCCTGCCATGACTTCCCTCATTGATGGAGTGTGATAGTAAGATGAAATAAGCCCTTTCCTTCCCAAGCTGCTTTTGATCATGGTGTTTTAACACAGCAAATAGAAATCCTAACTTGCTTATGTCCAGCACAGCTCCAAGGACAAACCTGACTAGAGCAGCAAGGGAATGGAAAAACAGACAGACAGATACACAGACAGAAAAAAGCTGGGATTGGGTGGTCTGGGCTCTTAGCTGGAGAAATCACAGCACCTGGGAAGCTCAACATGTTTATTATATAGAGTTGACTGAGAGGCAAGGTTATTGCATATAGCTGAAGAGGCCAGTTTCATGGTATATAGTGGGATCAAGAGAATAGATGTAGCCAGTCTCAGTTGGAGCAGTCTCTGTAAGGGAGCAGTCATTAGGCTATAAACATCCAGGGCAGGAGAAAGCTATGGTGGACATTTCTGCACCACACATTATCATCATTCACTTATGGACCAGGCAGCCCATTTTATCATAGGTCTGAGGGTCTTTGACATGCCCTGCATGTCAACACACACATTCATTCAAGACTTCACTTAGGGTCTTCTCTGCTTCCTCCATCGACTAAAAAAATGATTACTGTAACCAGAGGTGGAGCTTTCTGTCCCTCCAGCAACTCTCAAATTCCCAGTGGCCGCTTCCCAAATAATTGACTCAGAGGCTTAATATTACTTATAAATCCTCAGCCAGTCGCTTAAGTTTATTACTAACTAGCTCTTACACTTAAATTAGCCCATAATTCTTATCTATGTTTAGCCACGTGGCTTGGTACCTTTTCTCAGTATGGCATTCTTATCTTGCTTTCTCTGTGTCTGGCTGGGGACTCCTGACTCTGCCCTTCCTCTTCCCAGCATTCTTAGTTTTGTTGCCCTGCCTATACTTCCTGCCTGGCTACTGGCCAATGAGAGTTTTATTAAACCAATTCAAGTGGCAATTCTTTATGGTGTACAAGAGGATATTCCACATCAGATTACTGTAGAAAAATTATGTACGTCTGTGCCTGGAATATAGCTTAGAGCCCATTAAAGTAAAATATTAAGAACGTTCCCATTTCACAAATGAATGAACTAAAACTTATCTGAAGTCGTGCTCAGAAAGAACAGGTCTTGTTATGATCTCCACCCAGTGATATCCAATTCCAAAGCCCATTCTTCATCTTTATAGGAATATATATTTTTTATTTTCTGAGGTTATAATATACTTATATCATTTTCCCTCCTCCTTTTCTCCCTGTAAACCCTCTCACACATTTCCCCATTTGCTCTCTTTTAAATTCCTGATATATATCCTAAATATATAAATACAGTTTTCTCAGTCTGTATAATGTTTGTATATATATACACACACACACACACATACATATGTGTGTGTGTGTGTGTGTGTGTGTGTGTGTGTGTGTGTGTGTGTGTAGGGGTGACCACTTGGTATTGTATAATCAGTTTAGTGCTTTTCCCTGGGGAAGACTATTTCTTCAACTCACATTCCTTAGCTACTTGCAGTTCTTTATGCAGGATTGAGGCCTCATGAGTTTTCACCTTCCATGTTAGCATGTTTATGGCTATTGCTCTTGTTCGGGACAGCTTAGGCAGCCATCTTGGTGAGACTTTCATGGATGTAGCTTCTCTGACATTTCTAGGAGACACAGTCTCACAGCAAACTCCCTGATCCTCTGGCTCTTTTCACTCCCTCTTCCTCAGTGATCCCTGAGGAGTCATGTTATAGACACGTCTATCAGCTGGGATAGAAAGATCCATTCTTGTAATCTTTGGGCTGTCTTGATGGAAATGCAGGCCATGGGGTACCTCCACAGCAGGTGACAGGCAGTGCTGTTACATTGAATGTTGGTTGGTTTTGCCCTCTAGTTAGTCACTTTAATTTTAGTATAATTTCATAGTGTTGCTCCCTCTCTCTAGAGATGATCTGGTTTCCTCAGTACTTTCTTCATTTCTTTTATTTAATTTTTAATTTAAACCTTAAAGTGCTATTGTCTGAGCCTTTAGACTATTCCTTTGTATATCCTTCCTCTTTCCTGCCATGACCACTCAGACCTATGGATTTAAATATCGTCCTATGGAAGTGTCACCAGGGATAATTTGAGTACAGACGTGTGTCCCCATTCTCAGCCTTGATGACTCAGCTCTCTGCTCAGATCTCTTATGTAACCTCTGGGTGGTCCCTCTTTGTGCATGATGTGTCTGCATCTTCTCATGTTCAAATTGCAGTTCCGATCTTCCACTGTGGATGCCACATCCATGTTCTTTTTATTTTTTTCTTCATAGCTTTCTTATTTACTTTTCTACTTTTTTAAATTACTAATTTATATTTTTTGTCTTTCTTCCTTGATTTGTTCCATGAAAGTCAATACTGCCCCTCCCCCCACCATTATTAGTAATTTTGTATTTGATTTAAGTTTCTAATTATAGTGGAACCTAGATGCATTATTTATTTATTTAAAATATTTTTAAAATTCCTTTTACATACCAACTACAGATCTGCCTCTCATCCCTCCTCCTGCTCCCCCTGCAGCCTCCCCCCCAACCCCTCCTCCAAAAGGGTAAGGCCTCTCATGGGAAGTCAGCAAAGCCTGGTACATTCAGTTCAGTCAGGACCAAGGCCCTCCCCCCTTCATCAAAGCTGAGCAAAGCATCCCACCATAGGTAATGGGCTCCATAAAGCCAGCTCATGCACCAGGGATACATCCTGATCCCACTGCTAGGGGCCCCTCAAACAGACCGAGCTACACAACTGTCTCTCTTATGCAGAGGGTCTAGTCTGGTCCCGTGCATGTTCCACAGCTGTTGGTTTAAAGTTCGTGAATTCCTATGAGTTTGGTTCAGTTGTCTCTGTAGGTTTCCCCATTGTGATCTTAACCCCTCCACCCCTTGCTCATAGAATCTCTCTTCTCTCTCTTCTACTGGACTCCTGGAGCTCTGCCTGGCGCTTGGCTGTGGATCTCTGCATCTGCTTCCATCAGTTACTGGGTGAAGGCTCTATGTTGCTGGAGGGCTTCTCTCCAGGTTCCACCAAGCCCCGCAATCCCACAATCCACGTATAAAATAATCACTCAGACGCTTATATCACTTATAAACTGTATGGCCATGGCAGGCTTTTTGCTAACTGTTCTTTTATCTTAAATTAACCCATTTCTATAAATCTATACCTTGCCACGTGGCTGGTGGCTTACCGGTGTCTTTATATGCTGCTTGTCCTGGCGGTGGCTGCCGTCTCTCTCCCCCCTTCTTCCTGTTTCCCCAATTCTCCTCTCTCCTTGTCCCGCCTATACTTCCTGTCTGGTCCACTGGCCATCAGTGTTTTATTTATATAGAGTGGTATCCACAGCAGCTCTATGATGTCAATTAGGGTATTAACTGATCTGTTTACTGAGGTAGGCCAGTTCAGGTACCTTCTCCACTATTGCTAGGAGTCTAATCTGCAGTCATCCTTGTGGATTCCTGGGAATTTCCCTAGTGCCAGGTTTCTCCCTAACCCCACAATGTCTCCTTCTATCAAGATATCTATTTCATTGCTCTCCCACTCCATCCCTCCCCCAGCTTGACCATCCCATCCCCTCATGTTCTTATCCCTCCTCCCCTTCCCTCTATTGCCTCCCCTCATCTCCAGTTTACTCATGGAAATCTCAATATCTGATGAATGAATAAAATGAACAAACAGGATGATTCATGTAACACCAGTGGGATTATTGGCTTTGGATGCTGGCCTGCTACAGCTTACGAACATCTGGGAGGAGAATCTCACCTGAGGAATTGTCTGGATCAAGTAGGCCTGTGGGGCCTTATTTTTTATTCCCTCCAAAGACAGAGTTTCTTTGTGTCACAGCCCTGGTAGTCCTGGAACTTACTTTGTAGAGCATGCCAGCCTCCAACTCCCAGAGATTTTCTTGCCTCTACCTCCCTAGTGCTGGGATTAAAGGTGTGCGCCACCACCCTGACTGTAGGGTATTGTCTTGATTGTTAATTGCTCTTACCCACTGTGGGCACCATTTCCTGAGCTGGGAGTCCTAGGCTGCATGGAAGTGAGAAAAACTAGCGGAATAAGCAGGCAGCATTTGTGTTTGCATGTATGTCATGTGACTAGCTACTTGAGTTCATGCCTTGACTTCCCAGATAGTTTGTAACCCGGAGGTGCAAGCAAAAACAAACCTTTAGCTCTTCAAAGTTGTGTTTGGTCAGGACATTTTATCACAGCAGCAGAAATGCAACTCCCACAACCAGAAGGGACCAAGTATTTTCAAAAAGAAAGAGAAAATCCTGATGGCCAGTATTTCCAATTTTTCTCCCATTGAAACACTAGCCCCACACAGCAAGTGCTAATGTAAATCACATCACACAAGGTGGGATTAACTGGACAGAATGGGAGTTTCTCAGGGGATGGCAGAAAAGCAGTAGATGGGAAAGTAAGTCATGCTTACCACTCCTCAAGGTTCTAGAAAAGTCTATAAATATGGAAAGTTATGAGCAGAGCAAATAGATAAAAAGGCAAGACACAAATTGGCTTTTATTGATTTAAGAACTAGAGTTATTGAATAAAAGTAGAGGACCACATGAAGAAGCAGGTTGTTTGGTATTGCTCATTAAAAAGAAGAGTAGATTACTTCATTCAGAAAAGTACTTTAAATATAGAAGAGAATTCCAGAAAATTGAATAGAGCTTTTTCTCTTCTCGCTGTGAAAGGTCACGGCAGGACTAATTCCAATGTCCAATTACCAGGCGCAATCAGCACAGCAAAGGAGAATCAACTCAATTTCAATCGCAGGCATTTGCCTTACCTTAACTAGCTCTAGAAAGACTCAGCAATTTTCTCATCAAAAAGCTAATTTTAGGAGCAAAATGTCAAGAAAAGATGAAAAAGAGCCTGGCTTTGCAGAGGTTGGGAATTCTAAAAATTTGTGCCGCATTTGTAAGCCACCTGTCACATCAGTCACCATGGAAGCCTCTCTGCAGTGTTTCGCTGTGATCCTAGGGAATGTAAAACCAGTTGGAAAGGCAAAAACATCTGCCTCATTCTATAAACTCAAATGCAAGATGATATTCTGTTCCAGGTGGCCCCTATATTTTGACCTGACCTGGTGATGATAGTGCTACACACACACACACACACTTCATTTTTTTGGACAGTGAATAACATTTATGGCGGCTCCTGAAGCAATTATACTTGTTTAGTAAGAAAAGAAAAACCTTTATATCTGAAGTCTATGTAAGAAGGGAAAAATGGGTTTTCATTCTAGGCTGATATTTAAAATTAAAAAACCAAGGTCTGATACAACTAGGATTTTTTTTTTTTCCCCTTTCTCACTTCCCACTGCACGGAAGGAGCCCTCTAACATTATAGCTCAAGAACGGATAACTCTTGTGTCTGTGTCAAGAACAGGCAACTCTTGTGCATAGGCTCAGTATAAGGTGACTTACAGGCTCTTGGTTAGTGTTCTCTGGTGTTTCAGTGACACTCATACCTGGAACATACTCTGTGGGGCCAATCCACATCCCTCTTGCCACAATCACGTCTTATTCGAGCAGCATGAAAATTACATAAGTGTTATGCCAGTCTTTATATTCTTGGAAACCCAGACTTCTATTCTAAAGAGCCGAGATAATGGCAATCAAAAGAAAACAAGCCTTTGATTTTGAAAGCATTTGAGGTTTATAAGATCCATGTCTTTCCTTTGTGAAGTTGATCCTATACCCTGGTCAACCAAACACTGCCTGATCCTTTGACTTTGAGAATTCTTTCTTTACAGGAATGTGCATGTGTTTGTATGTTTGTGGCTGTGCTGGTTTTGAGTGATGGTGTGTGGGAACTGGTCTGTGGGGCATACTTTGCCTTCTGAGTTCCTTTGAAGTGTGTCAGGCATTGTCAGACCTAGGAATCATTGTAGCTCTTCGTTCTCTGCACTCATCTATGTAGAAATACAAATTTAAAGTGTGTTAATATTTTCATCTCTTGAAAGAAAGGAAAGCAGCCCTCTGTTAGGAACATGGCTGGATATTTGGGCAGATGATTCATCTGCAATGCAACAAGTAAGGAAAACATATCCCTTTGGAGATGGAATTTGCGAGCTTCACATTCTGATAATTAGACATTTTCTTACAGTGTTTGCACTGTTTCATTTTTAGATGGAAAATGGTTTAACACCCCCAGCGTTAGAACTTTTCATGATGACATATCGTGTACAACATGGACCACTGAAGTTCAGAGATTCAGAGGGCTGGGAAGACTGCTGCAAAGTGGAGTCTTCTGCACACGTCAGGGATAGTGCACTGTGAACTCACAGCTATTGTGGATGTCTGAAAAGACCCTCACAAGATCGAGCCAGTTAGTAACACAGCATAGGTTCGTGACAGGCTCTCCTCATATTGAGGACGTACAGGCAGTCCGTAGCTCCTGGGGAAGGAAGCATTAGTGTTCTTCAGGGATTGGGCCACTGGTAGGTTGTTGATGCTCCTGCGGTTGTTCAAAATAGAAGAAGAGGACATGAATTTGAGAGGGAGAAGTTTGTGCAAGAAACTGAGGAGTTGCTGGGAATAGGGGTGGGTATGATTAA
This sequence comes from Peromyscus maniculatus bairdii, assembly GCF_049852395.1. Classification (NCBI taxonomy): domain Eukaryota; kingdom Metazoa; phylum Chordata; class Mammalia; order Rodentia; family Cricetidae; genus Peromyscus; species Peromyscus maniculatus. Next base: position 79,999,178 of record NC_134870.1, on the reverse strand, counting down.
ATGAATTGTATTTGGGTGAAGACAACAGCCACTTCTGTGGGCGGAAATGTGGAAGAATACTAATCCATTTTACCAATTTTTTCCCGACTTCATATGCCTTTCTTGAACTCAAAGATTATTTTAAATAAGAAACAATAAAAATGTAAACATAATAAAACAATGAAATAGAACAGTTGATTTTTTTCTCTAGTATTGTTTTTTTTTTTTTTTTTTTTTTTTTTTTAAATAGTGAGTAAATTGAGACCAAGAGGACATTTCTCACTATCACTGGGCTCCCTGGCAGATGTTAGAGGGGTCCTGGGCAGGTGGCTGCATGATGTCCTTGTTATCTGAATGCTGGAACCTTACTCAGCCATGGCCATCCTTCTTGCTCATGGGGAAATTCTAGCCATGAATCCACACGTAGATGAAGACCTTCACCTACTGAGATAAAAAAGTTGCCATGGTTTTGCAAGAGGGTATGTGTGAATAAGTTTATGAGGTCAAGAAGTCCAGGGTGTATTAGTGTGCTGCCTGTGAGTAATAGTTAGATATGAAAAATGGGGAGAGCCAAGTAAAAGAACAAAGATTCCTCCTTATGATACTGTGAGAAATGTTGTAAAATGGAAGATTTGAACAGCTTATTTTTAGTGTTCCCAGTTTATTTTAGTTTATTCCCAGTCAACAAGTTAGGCTATTCTGAACATGTGAACAAACCTAGACTTTATCAGATCCTGCTTCTTGTAGGGAAGGAAGAGTTCTCCAGTGAATAAAAAATTCTCAGGTTCTTTTTAAAAAAACATGCCAGGATTTGGAAAAGTTTAATGTTTTGGTATGAAGCGTCACCATTAAATCTTTGTCAGCATCAGTAAGTTCGTGAGTCTATTAGGAAGACATTGAGTGAATGCAGCAAATAAAAGTGGCAGGATTTTCTTCTTTCTGTGCTTTGAAAATACCCATGAAAAATACATTTGAAATAAAACGTTGTGCATCTGGATGGCACATTTTAGTGTCCCAAATGTCTGAATTATATTGCACTACTTAATCCCTAAGACAGCACCATATGTTTTGGAGGGAGAGAGGTCATGTCATTGTACAGAGGATCATTTGATCAAGGACACTTGAGCAATAAATGAAAATTCTGAGCTTTCATGAAGGTTTTTTTTTTCTTTCAAAAAAATAGATCCAAATTCTGTATTCTCTCCATAACTTTATGGTGATGTTTTAATGGTTTTAACTATAAATTCCATTTGTTTACAAAATATTAAAGTATTTTGTTCAAATAGAGTGTTCATCACTGCTGGGGGAATGTCTGTGGCTGCTTCTGCCTGGACCACAGGCCTTGAAAGCAGAAATAAAATCTTTGTATGTCATTCTCTAGTCTCTGTTCAGGGAAGTAATAAATTTCTGTGAGAGTGCAGTAATACTGATCTTATATGGGGTATTTTTACAGTGCCATGAGCCCATGAAGAGAAAGGAATGGTAAAGCATGTTATAGTCTGCTAAAGTTTTTATTTTATCTGCAAAGCTGTCATAAAGCATGCACTTTGGTTTCACACCCTGTCTCCTTAGAACGAACAATTTCCGTGCTTTCAACTTTTGAGCTGGTGACCTTTTCCCTTTAAAACAGCCCAGTCTATCTCTTTTAGCAACCAGCTTGAGGCCTGGTGCTCAGTTCCCTGGCTGGCATCGTGCTAACACAGGCAGCATTGGGCTGAGAGCAGCTGGCAAACGTGTGGGGAGGTAAGGCCAAACATTGGATCACATCATCACCCGAGTTAAGGCCAGGGAGATGGCGTCCTGCGAGGCGTCATGGTCTGCAAGACACAGCCTAGGTTTTTGATAGTTTGCTCTCATGATGATTTGCTCAAGCTGATGAAGTGAAGCTCATGTGTGGTCGGATGGGGGCTGTGCAAAGTAATGATGCGGACCACTCAATAATGAGCATAACTGAAAGACAGACGGCAGCATTGGGGCAGCAGAAGGGGCTTCTGGCCAGGCTGCTTTCTGTTCTCCCTCAAGATTTAGTCTGTTCCTTCAACTCAATATGATTTTTCTTTGTCTCAGGGGCAAAGTCTCTACTCTCAGGATTGTCTACCAAGGTACCATCCATTGCAGTGGGGAGAGGACAGACAGACTGAAGTGGAAAGCTGATCAGTGTCTGTTCTATGTTGCTTGTACCAGAAGCTGCGTCATTTGAAAGGAAGTTCATTTAGTTCACAGTTTTGAGTCTAAGAGCATGGTATAGACATCTCTTGGGCTATGGTGAAGGGCCTGTGTGGGTGGCATTACACAGCAGGAGTATGAAAGAGCAGCAAACAGAAGTCTTTAGAAGAGCCAATATTGATTTATAATGATTTGCTGTCATAGGGACTACTCCAGTAAACTCCAGGTTAATCCTAAGAGACCTCCCAAAGTCTCTCCGAGCAGACAGTGTATTCATGAATGCCTAGCCCCCAAGACCTGACTATCTCTTCATGGTCCTACCCTGTCTCAAAAACAGTTTGGTTGGGTCAAACCATATTCAACCACAACAAGCAGAACAAAGGCTGGACTGTGCAGGGGTCAGGAATGGCAGGTGCGGCTGGGTCTTATCATTCCTCCTTGTTTCTGTGAGCACAGAGTATGTCAAAACTGTGCCCTGGTTCTCTTCATAGCTGGGTTGACTGTTGTTAAATAGGCTTTGACCCCTACCCTGCCTTCTGAGTTCTGCCTGCTGCGGTCTCTTAAACTCTGGCTGGGGAGAACAGCAGTTTCACGGTGGTGTACTTCCTTACTGATTTCACTGCAAAGCCCAGAGGGACACTGGAGGTCACCAACAGGCTGAGTTCCAAAGAAACAGCACACAAGCTGCATTCAGGGCAAGAATAGAGTCTTGAGGGGGAAGGAGGGGTCGGAGGAGGGCAGGTTGCATGGATAGATTTTGTTTTATAGCTGGGCAAGTGACATGCAGTGAACTGATTCTTAAAATATTATTTGGGGCCGGGCGGTGGTGGCGCATGCCTTTAATCCCAGCACTCAGAAGGCAGAGGCAGGCGGATCTCTGTGAGTTCGAGGCCAGCCTGGGCTACCAAGTGAGTCCCAGGAAAGGCGCAAAGCTACACAAGAGAAACCCTGTCTCCAAAAAAAAAAAAAAAAAAAAATATTATTTGGAACCAATAGTATGCCAACATACTGGGTAGCCAGCACAGCAATCAACACAGGGTAATTAACATTTCCATTACCTTAAACTTCTTACATTTCTGTGGTGAGTACCTCATGTTCTTTTCTTCTGCTATGAGGTATGTAACACACCCTGTTAAGTGTAGGCTCTCTGAGGCACAGTAGAACATCAGGACTTTCTTTCTATTGAACAATAACATCGTGCCTCAGATGTTTGGGGACATTTCTGGTGGGAGAGGATGGTTGGGATGCATCCCCTTTCAGTTTCCTTTGGCATCTTAGAATTCATCCAATATTTGTCCTATAGTACAAAATGTTACTCCCACCAATCAAGAATAAGACCACCACCACTACCACCACCACCACCACCACCACTACCACCACCACCACCACCACCACCACCACCACCACCACCACCACCACCACACTTTAAAGTCAAATTTGCAGCGAACTTTAATTAAATACTGGCCAGGTGTATGGGCTCTGGCCAGATTTATCTCTAGATTTCCAGAAGATGGCTCCAAATCAAGTTTTGCAGCTGCTTGTATTTCCCATCAAGTCCAGTCAGGAGCAAAGATACATCCTGATGTACCTCCAGCCTACATCCAAGCAGGGGCAAGCATACATCCTGACGTATTTCCTGCCTGTGAACCTCCTGCCCACATGTGATCAAGCACATCTGGTACAGATGGGTCAAACAAACTTGTTCAGGGGAGTGAAAATGGGTGGCTTGTTAGCTCCTATAAACAATAGCCTCTAGCATTTCAGGAATTATCTGTCCTTGAGCAAGGGGCTTGAAGATCAGAAGCATTTTTGTTTCAAGGATCTCTAAGGCATAATAATTAAAACTTAAAATTTATCTTTGGCTCCTACATTACATTGGCCAAAGGGAAGATGAGTCTTCGTGACTGAGAAAGTCATGGTTATAAATTTGTCAGTTGTACAATTTCACTGAGTTCTCCCCAGGAAAACCATAGGGAGCCCTGGGTGAGGAGTAAATGCTGAGGAAATCTGGAGCTGGTGACTGCACAGAAGGGTATCAGTGTCGGTGGGGAGGGGGTGGCTTGATGCCAACTGGTACATATTGCTGTGCTGCATCTGAGAGAGGTATGAACACCTACTTTGTGACTCCATGGCAAGATGGGCAGCAATAGCCACCAGGAAGACGTCTAAATGTGGGGAGGAAATGCGTCTCTGCAGTATCCTGACAGCCAGATCTGTGGGAGGCAGCACAGAGCCCAGTGTTGGTGGATGGCACTTGACAGGGTTTACAGCCCTCATTTCTGGTGTTATAAGGTTACAGGCAGTGACCTTGGGAGAGTTCACACTCAATTTAATTTTTATTGTTTCACGGAATGGGAATTGTTTTCTGCCAGTCAATAAAGCAGTGGGCGCCCTGCCGTATAATGGATGTGAATAGACCATTACTGTTTGCTATGCCCCTGACTGCAGGGCACTCTTATTAGTGGAGATTGTGGAGCTACAGGAACTTTATCAGCCCTCGGGCCAGTTCCTTATCGTGTCAGCATTCCTGTTGCTACACAGAAAGGGTCCTGGCTACTTCAAATGGAAGGAAAGCTCCAAGTCCTCGGTGTTAAAAATGCACCCGGAAGGAAAAGAGCCATCGAGTGTCAATGAACACATCATGGCAAGTAAGCCAAGCAGTCAAAACTCCCAGAAAACAGCAACAGGAAACTTTCTGTTAAAATAAATATTAAGGAAATGGGCTGCATTGCCTTGGAGAAGTGAAAGCTTGCAGCAAAATCATTATTAGTTAAGGGATAGAAAAATGATCACTCCTTTTTCCTATGTGCTGTGAAAAACAAAAACAAAACCAACAAAAACAAAAACAGCCAACATCCTCCATTTCCTCAGTTCTCAATTCTGCCCAAACTGAGCAGACAGCGTCATTGAAAAAGCAGCATACAGATGGGAGCAGAGCTTGGCCTCATTCAGCCACAGAAGGTCCTCACTAGACCAGTGTGGTATAATACAAAATTGATTTTGAATTCTTCATCAGGGCCAACTAATTGCATAGATGTCCACACCAGAGAGAATGAAAAAGTGACTGTATTTGGGCAAGTACAACAGAGGAAATAGAAATCTGAAGAAGAATTGGTTCCTTGAAGTCGAAGGATCTTGAGTCCAAGGCAGCCTGGGATAGTAGCAAGACCAGCCTGAGACAGTTTTTAAAAGTATGGTAATGGCTACAGTGTGTGTGTGTGTGTGTGTGTGTGTGTGTGTGTGTGTGTGTGTGTGTGTGTGTATCTGTCAGTGGGTCTGTGTCTCTTTGTATATGAATCTATGTCAATGTGTTTCTCTCTGTGAGTGCATCTCTCTGTGTGTATCTGTGTGTCTGTGTCTCTCTGTGTGTGGTTTGTGTGTGTGTATCTGTGTGAATGTGTGTGGTCTTTGTGTCTGTTTCTCTGTGTGTGGTCTCTCTCTGTGTATGTGTTTGTTTCTGTGTAAGTATCTGTGTGTGTCTGTGTTTGTCCTCTCTGTGTGTATCTCTCCCTCTCTCTGTCTGTCTCTGTGTTTATCTGTCTCTCTGTCTTTGGGTCTGTGTGTGTCTCTGTATGTGAGGGGAAGATCTACTCATTTTTCCTGCCTATATTCTAACTAGTCTATAAACAATGATGCTGTCTTAGTGAACACTTCTACTTTTACATTGCTTTATAGTTGAGACCATATTCGCATAGTTTAACTGCTTCTGGGGGACAGGCTGCTAAATTTCTGATGAAACTGACAAGAAAATCTGCAAGCAGTTCCCCTCCATACAATCACATCCCTCCCTCCTACCATCTCCCTTCATCTGCTCCCAGATCCCCTTTAGTTTGTCCAACTCTTTGCTCCTTTGGAAGCCTTCATCTTCTAGAATGCTAGAATGGTGCATATTGTTTGTCTCATCCTAAAATACTAGACTCCTGAGGACAGAGACCTTGCTTTGTATCATTCATAAACGTATTTTATGCTCCTGACACATAGTGCATATTTAATTAAATGAACAAAGACCAAATAAGAAAAAAAAGAGAATTCTGTCAAAAGATGAAATAATGGGTTATGACTTCCTACTCCTGAAATAAGGCAGAAAATGGAGCTAAAACCTACCCCACCACTTTATACACTGCTGCAAAACTGGATGTTACAGAATCAATCAAGAGAGAGGAATGTCTCAAGAGTGAGTCCCAACAGATCAATAGCACACAGGCTGGGCACACACTGTGTGACCTCCACAGGTGGTGAGAAAATCTAGCTTTTTTTTTGGTCTTTAATTCTAATTTATTTATTTATTTTTGTTCTCAGCCACTGTGGTGGGAGACTAGGTGGGAAACCAAGAATTACTACACATACACACCACTTCAGGGGTTTATTGTACAGTAGATAGGGTCACACTTTTGCCTGAGCCATAGAATATTTTTACATTGTTATTACACTGCAATTCCTGGCAACCCCTTCCTGATCTCTGTGTGATCTTTGAAGACAATGTAGCAAGGAACCTCTAGGCTTTCTTCCTTTAAACACAGACAGCTTTGTTACAGAACTGGACTTTACATTGATGGTAAAAATGTATTAGAATTTTTTATTAAATCAACTTTTTTTCCTTAAATGTTTTTACTAATTATCTTCATTGTCCTGGTGAAGAAATCATCTATTCTTTTAAAACATTTCAAAACTCCAATAATAATCTTTTTAAAACCTTTCCCCTCTCTTTTTAAGTTTTATATACTTATTTTATGTGTGAGTGCTCTATCTGCATGTACACCTTTAGGCTAGAAGAGGGAGGCAGATCTCATTACAGATGGTTGTGAGCCACCTTGTGGTTGCTGGGAATTGAACTCAGGACCTCTGGAAGGGCAGCCAGTGTTCTTAACCTCTGAGCCATCCCTCGAGCCCCTCCAACAATATTCTTAATTTTAAACATAGCATTTGTACTTCTTTCAGAGCGGCTTTATAATCAAGCTTATCCTGTCAGATTGATTGGATTTTGATAATTAAAAAAAAGATAAAAAATGTGACAAATGTAAAGTAGGTCTAAATACTAACAGGGCATGTTCCTGGTACACTCTAATGATGTAAAGAGGTATTTTTAAATAACAGTTTCTCCTGGTAATGTCTCCAGCAGTTGTTTTGAGTGCATTAATAATAAACTCCAAGTCACCAGCAATGGATGAGTGTCCTACCAAGGAAAGAAATCAAAGCACCTCGTGTTGCTGTTGTTTAGCAGTGAGGGGACCAGGGTGAATTTTCTACATTGTGCTCCCTATGTCTTTAGTCCTCTCTATTTATCAGTTGCATAAGTCTGAATCTGTGCCTGTCTGAAGACTGTCCTTGTGTCTGATGGAGCATCTGTCTATGTAAATGTGTCCACATGTGCCTGTCCCTACCAAAGAGGTTTGCGCTCTCTTTATTAAGTAGCACAGAAAGCATCATGTAGGGGAAGGAATGAGGAAAACTTTACAGAAATCTGTAGTAGCATTTTACAAGGGATCAAGTCCCTGACTCCAACTGACCCCAACTTAGCCAGATAACAGACAGCAACATCATTGTTTATCAAGCAATATCCAAATGTTGTGTTCAACGTTTATGGTGGATTCATTTTATAAGACTACTTTCAATCTCTATTTTTGCTGCTTTCAGCAAATGATTATTGGAACACAGACTCATTGCTCTGGGTCAGGGCCATGAAAGAGAATATAATTTAAGATTACAGCTTTGCATGAGCTCAGGTTGTAAAAGTTGATTACATGGAACATCCAAGACAAGTAAGGTTGGTTGTTAACATTGTTCTCTTAAAAGCTGGTTAAATAAACAGGCTGAGTACACAGTAGGGTAGCAGTCTTTTGTGACCTCAAAGTGTAATAGGAACTCTGGCTGTGAGGTTCAGCAAAAGTTCTAGTCTTTTACGAAGTAAGGGATGTTTTCATTTAATTTTTTTTTCTATTCTCTTTCCTTAGTTCTCCCAGATCCTTTCTCATCTCCCTATCCAATGAACTTTTAAGTTTTTTTTTTTCTCAAAAAACAAGCAAAAACCCAGTAGTATAACAACAAAACCCCCCAAACCAAGCAAACAGAATAAAACCAAGCCCAAAATGGAAGGAAGAAAGAAAGAACAAAAGAAAGGAAGAAAAAAAGAAATAAGCTTAAAAAAACCTCACCAAATTGTAACCAAGTAAAAACAAGCAAGCAAACAGACAAAAACTGTGGAATCCATTGCATGTTGTCAACTGGTCCTAAACATGAGGCCTGCCCTGGAGTGGCTGATATATTCAGTGTCACTCAATTGAAGAGAACTATTTTCCCTTGCCTAGTAGGTGTAAATGACAGTTGAGTTGTTAACATTTATCCTAGTGGCTAGGTTTTTATTCATTCATTCATTCATTCATTCATTCATTCATTTTTTAAAAATATGGTAAAATATAATATGAAACAAAACTATCACTTTGGTGTAGGACAAGACAAATCCAGCAGAAGAGTCCAAGTGAAGGCACAAGAATCAGAAACCAAGGAGATATTTTTATAATACTGCATCTCAAATCTTCAAAGTCAGATCATTCCTAATTGGTTACACCAAGACACTGAAATTTTCATTTAATGGTTTTCTCCAAAGGTGTTATTTGAATAAATGTGGCTGATATTGAAATTCATTTAGTATACAAAAGAGAGGGATCTTGAATCTCAACAGATAGTATTTCCTGTAGACAGAGTTTTCCTATGCCAGCAGCCACTCCCAAATAATCACTCCGAAATTCAATGTTAATTGTAAATGCTCAGCCAATAGTTCAGAATTATTATTAACTAGCTCTTACAACTTAAATTAACCCATTTCTATTCATCTGCGTGCTGTGCTGCCCCAAGGCTTGTGGCATTTACCTCTTCAGCATGTCTTGCTTACTCTCTGGCTGGAGAGACTCCTCTCACTCCGCCCTTCTTCCTCCCAGCATTCTATATGTGTCAGGCTGTCTTGCCCAATCTCTTCCTGTCCAGCTATGTACCAATCAGCTTATAACAATGAGAGCAATACATATTTACAGTGTACAAAGATTGTTTCATAGCAATTTTATCATTTTTCAAATTAAAAAACATGGTATTGTAGTGGGTTCTCTGACAAATAGAACAGTAAGATATAGTATACACACACACACAGCACACAAACACATGAACACACACAAAATTACACAGAGGAATTGAATTGACCCATTCCCTTGTCCAGACAGAGAAGTCCTGCCGGTGTAGTAGAAAACTAGCAGAGCTGATGGATAGTACCAGTCCATATCTGGAGTTCCAAGAACCAGAAAGCAGGATGGTGCAAACTCTAGTCTGAGTCTGAATACGTACTCAGGAGAAGACTGGGGTCTCATCTTCCAAAATTACTTTTCTAACTTATTTTTAACTTAGTTTATAAAGAATGGGTTTCATGTGGCATTTTCATGCATATGTGTCATTATCCACTTCTCTTATTCATTAGGTTCTCCAACTGCCTTCTCCCATCTTCCTACCTTATTCTCACTAGCCTCCACCCAGGTGTTCACGTACTTTCTGTCAGATATATTCCATTATTCTTGGTTTTTTTCTCCTCCTCCATTTCTTGAAATTTCTTAAGCCCTTCTTAGGGCTTCTTTTTGACTTTTATCTCACACACACATATACAATGCGCGTGCACACACGTAACTCTAGGTTTTGCTTTCCTGGGTCTGGCTTATTCAGCTCAATGTAATGATCTACAGTTTCATTCATTTTTCCTGCAAATATCTGATGCTGGGCATGTAGGCCGACTTATCTCAAGTCAGGGATTAGGGATTATCTTAGTTTGCTTTCTGTTTTGGAAATTGACAATTGGACTAAAAACAGCCAGGGGAGAGAACAGGGTTTAACTCATCTTCTAGATTATGGTCCATTATTGAGGAAAATCAAGGCAGGAGTTCAAGCAGAAATTGAGCAGAAACCATGGTGAGACACTCTTACTCACTGGCTCATGCTGAGCTACCTTTCTTATACAGTTCAGACCTACCTGTCTAGGGATGGTGCTGCCCACAGTGGGCTGGGTCCTCCCCCATCAATCATCAATCAAGGAAATCTCAAAAATATGACCCCAGGACAATTGGATTGGGGCAATTCTTTGAGTGATGTTCCCTCTTCCAAGATGACTCAAGGTTGTGTCAAGTTGACAATAAAATTAACCAGGACAAGTATTGAAGTCACATTCTGTTATTGTATTAGTATTTATGGGTCCTGTTATGCCCATTAGTGTTAATTTTGATTTGAAGTCTACTTTATCACAAATAAAAATTTCTATGACAAAATGTTTCAGCCTCCATTTGCTTGACTTACATAATTTGATATTCAGTCTGTGAGTATCTTTGTCAGAGAGCTGTGTTTCTTAGAGACAAAATAGTATTTATTTCTCTTTGCAAGTAACTAGCATGCATCTCTTTCTTTTTTAATTTTTATATTAAAATATTTTTATTAATTGAGAATTTTATATATGCTTACAATGTATTTTGACCATATTCATCCCCACATCCTCTCCCTAAGTCTTCCCATATCCACCTCTCTTGCTGCACTCCCTTCTGATAGTCCCCTCCCTCCCTCCCTCCCTTCCCCTCTCTCCTTCCCTCCCTCCCTTCCTTCCTCCCTCTCTCTCCCCATCTTTCTCTTCATAACATGCTGAATTCAATGTGTGCTCTCATCTATTCATTAGTGTGGGGCAATACATGGAGTATGGCCAACCCACCAAGGACAACACTCTTAAAGAACACCAACTCACCCCTTTCTAGACACTATCAATTGTCAATGCTCCTCAGCTGGGGGGGTGGGCACTCATGAGACCCTCCCCCTCTATGCTAAAAGTTGACTATTGATTTGTGTAGGTCTTGTGCAGGCAATTACAGCTGCTGTGATTCATGAGTGAAATGGCCTTGTCTTATACAGAAGACACTGTTTTGTTCCTGTCACCCCCAATCTCTGGCTCTTAAAGTCTGTCTCTTCTTCTGCAATGGTTCCTGAGTCATGGGGAGGGAATGTGATATAAATGTCCCATTTGTGGCCGAGCACTTTGCAGTTATTTATTCTTTGCACTTTGACCAGTTGTGAGGTATGTATCTCTTCATTAGTGAATTGAGGCCACTTAATATATTTAAGATTATTAAAAAGTAGCCCACCACTTTTTGTTATTCTGTTGGTTCAATCACTATTTGTTCTGTACTTTCTCCGTGATTGGTCATAGGTGTTGGCTGGTTTCAGGTATTATACATCATAGAGTCTGGCTTACTTTTCCTTTTTTCATCTATTTCTTCTGCAAAACTTACCTTAATTTGTGTTTACAGAGTCCTGCGATCCTTCTTCAAGTTGGAACTTCTCTTTTCTCTTCTCCTTCAAGCTCTACCAAGTCCCCAAAGCTCTTCTGAAACTGCAGTCATTTAACTTATTGTATATAGTTTTTCTTATATTAGTTATAACATTTTTATTTTAGACAAAAATGGGAAATGTGCTCTAACAAATAAAACTTATCTGGGGATCAGAGGACAGAGCCAGCCACTAGATTAGACATAGAGGTCAGACAGTGGTAGAAATCTGTCTGGCTTTCTGTGAGTTCAAGGCCACCGTGGAACACACACCTTTTATCCCAGCACTTGAGATCTCATGTCTTTGCTTGGGAAGGATACACGTCTTTAATCTCAGGAAGTGATGGCAGGAAGCAGAAAGGTATATAAGGCATAAGGACCAGGAACTAGAGGCTTTTTAGTTGCAGTTCAACTGAGACCCTTAGGGATGAGGACTCAGAAGCTTCCAGTCTGAGGAATCAGGATCTGCTGAGGAGTTGGTGAGGTGATGTTGGCTACGGCTTGTTCTGTTTCTCTGATCTTCCAGCTTTCACCCCAATGTCTGGCTCTGTTTTTTTTTTTTTTTTGTTAATAAGACCATTTAGTAATTCATGTTACACATCTCCATCTCATTGAAATATCACAAGACTCTTGAGTATTGAGTACAGCAAGATATGATGAACATTTGCATCTCATTTATATTGACTGTCAGTGTTAATATTTCTCTCTTCATCTCTCTCTCTCTCAGCTTCCAGAGTTGTGACATGTAGGTGGAAGTTTCTGCCCTGCAAGCCACTCCCAAGTAACCACACAGAGGTTTAATATTAGTTATAAATGCTTGGTCAATAGCTCAGGCTTGTTGCTACCTAACTCTACATTTATGTTAACCCATATTTCTTTCTTTTTTTTAATTTTTATTTTTTTAAATTTATTTTTAAATTACACTCATGATATTCATTACTTACACTAATGATAGTAATCACATTTGTGGTATTCATAGATTACATTCACAGTATTCATTCAATTATATATATATAATTTTAAATGTCAAATGTCATTTCTTGAAGGGGGTAGGAGGTTAAATACAGGCTTACAGCACAATGGGAGGATGCCGGAGGGCAGAAGTTCGCTACTGATCTTTTACAATCTTGCATCTAAGCTGGTTAACCCATATTTCTTATCTACACTTTACCACCAAAGGTGGCAATAGAATTGGCACATTTTTTTTTTTCAGTATGGCAACCCTACTGACTCCACCCTTCTTCTTCGCATCATTCTCAGTTTGGTTCTCCTGCCTAACCTTTTCCTGCCTGGCTATAGGCCAGTCAGCTTCTTTATTAAACCAATCACAGTGACATACATATATTCACACAACGTAAAGGAGTATTCCACAGTGACAGCTACTGTAGTGGTCGTTGGACAGCTGAGTCATCTCCTCAGCCATATTTTACCCTTGCATATCAGCTCTGCCTGGCCTCTCAGCACTTCCCAATTGCTTGCACAGTCCTAGTACTTTTCTATTTTTTTCTGCGTTACCTCTCTGTGTGAGTTGTAAAGTTTTACAGATTTAATATTCTGACCCTTAATTGGGTAACTTCTTTAGTATACACAATTATTTTTATTTACTTTCCAGTGATATGTTTGCTACCTTAAAATAGTGTCTTCTCAAATTTCAAAGTACAGAATTATAAAAATTTTAAAGATGAAAATGATTAAGAAAATAGTAGGGTCAACACTTTAATCAAGTCCACACTTCAAATGGGACCAACTTTACAAATCTAGTGTTCATCCTTATAACCGTCTTTGATGTATTCATCCTGCCAGTTAACATATATTCATAAACATGACATCCATTTGGTTTTTCTAGTGTATACTTTTACTTAATTATAATTTAAATATTCATTTCACTTCCATATACATGTGCATATATACATGAAACTCTCTGGTTGAATAAACTCTTGAAAGGGGGGATTCTGGCTGTCGCTATATTTTTCCATGAACACAATCTGCAACATATGTGAAACTGCTGAAGCCACAGTGATCGAGACCCAGTTAGAGAAAAGTTCTTCTCCTCTGGTGGCTCTTAATCTTGGCTGCACACTAGGGTCACCTGGGAGCTGTGAAAGCAGTTGATGCCTGGGTCTCAGCTTCTTAGCTTCTGGTTTAATTGCTCTGGCATGTGTCCAGGGTGTGAGGCATTTTGAATGCTCCCTCATGATTCTAATGTATAACTAAGATTAAAAACCGCTGTTCTACAAAAGGGCTAAAGCAAAGATTAAGGATCATCGATGCTAAAGTGCAAACTATAATTAGAAGCAGTCCCTTGGAGAATGATTTCTTTTCTCTACAGGCTTTGATATCCACACAACCCCCTTTAGTATGAAGTCATTGGAGAAAACAAACAACCAACAAAGTACCCCAGTATGATGAGTGTTTTCCAAAAGTTTTGCCATCAGTTCATGATGCAGGTTTGAAACTCCACCTGTGTGTCCTCCGCTTCTTAGATGGTTTCAAGCACCCTTCCAAAGTCATCACCCGAGAGGTACTAGTTTTGGGAGGAAGAGGAGAAGGAGAAAGAAGGGCTCATCTATTAAAGACAAATGTCACTGAGTACATGACAAGGAAGTAGTACATAAGAAAAGAGCAAGAAGAATTAAGATGGGGACAGGGGACATGGCTGCTGTGTTACTACAAATTTCCATGCATAATTAACACCAATCTTGGATTATGTGCTGAGATCATGTAAAGGTCTGTGTTTTTGTGGCCTGTATCAGGGTTAGGCCCCATTATCTGCTTTACATATTGGAATAAGATAAGGTAACTATCAGGCAAATTGGCTCCAAGTTAATTGGGGCTCTCAGGTATGACCTGCATCAGTCCCTACCCACGGGAGTGAATGGGGCAAAGGACAGATTTCAGTTCTCCTAGTAGGCCAGGCCTCTGAAAGACTGGGTGTTCATAGCCATATTTCCAGATGAAGGAGAAAAGCAGCAAGTTACAATTCAACCATAGAACTCTTTGAGAGGCTGGGAGTTAGAGGTAGAAGTTTTTTGCACATGATGAAATACATAGGCATGGACTTTACAACCATGTACAGGGAAAAGGTTTGTATGCTCCTTTCTAACACTATATGTATAATTTACACACATTGTGTGCAAATCCTTCTGGAAGTTCTTCAACCCAAGAGAAGCATTTAATCAGCAGTCATTCTCAAGGGTCTGTAATTGATGCAAGGCCGCTCTATGATTGTCTAAGCTGACCTGGAATGGGTTATCCTCTTGGCTCCATATGTTGAGTGCTAGGATTACAGATTTGCACCACTAAACATACCTTCATAGTGATTTTTTAAAAGCAGTAACTCTTTATTTGTAAGAGAATAAAGTGAAACGATGTTGTAATGAAGAGATGTAGGTCAACACCTGTACTACATGTGTTTATATTTTATTTAAAATCTAATCCACAGACTGGAATTTTTTATTGAAATTTGGTCTATTGATAAAGATTGGAAGAATATTTGTATTTTCTCCTCAGCAGATTCATATGGAGGTGTAAAAACAAGACTGTGCCTGACACAGCTTATGAATTCATTAAGTGTCAATGATGGTTAGTAAACGTTGGTGTTAAATTTTAGGAAACTTTAGCATACCACCTTATATAAAATAGGTTCTCTGAAGCTTTGTGATTGATGGTCATTTATGACATTATGAAAGTCACTGATCCTGTAGAATGTGCTAGTTTGTCAGGAGTTCCTGTCAATGAAAAGGATCTCACTTTCCTTCCTCAATTCCCAGTTATAAGACACAGATGGAGTTTGGCATGGTTGCAGGCATAATTACAAGACCTGATTCAGTTACAGACCAGAGAGGAGGGGAGGCCAAGCTTGACTGCAGTCCAGGCTCAAAGCAGTGAACTCCCAGAGAGCGCAGATTCAATTATGTAGGGGAGGCGCCTGCCAGCTCTGCTTGTATTATTGTGCTTTTGAGACTCCTACCTGCAGTGGAATGCCTGCTGGCGGTTACAGTTGATAAACCAAGTAGGAGTGTCCTGCTGTGGAGGGAGCGAGGCCTTCCACAGGGACCCACTGTTGGCAACTGGTGTTCCGGAGCTACTGCACAGGGCTGGGGTTTTGTCACCTTAAAAAGACCGGGGCTGGCAGCTGTCTCAGACCCAGTTTTCTCCTATTTTAGACTGACTGGGCAGTGGGCTCCTAGATCTGGATATGCTCTGAGGCTACAGGTCTGTGGGAAGCCTCTTTGGCTTGTAAAATAGAGGAGAGGGTGGTTGTTCAAATGCCATTCACACTACAGTGATAATAGATTTGAAAATATAAAGAGGATTACAGCTTTTAGGATTAGCATAGGATTAGTCTAGTTCTTTCTTCAATACTAAAGACACAATTGTGAAAGTAAAAAAAAAGTGGATACAGTCCTAAATGAAAATATAGCTAATAATTCTATAGAGGTGTAATTCCCATAAGGGACTCTGCATGAGCAGCTTATGGTCATGATTAGCATTAATGTTTCTAAGCTGCCACCAATGGCTACAGGTGGCCCCTGTGACAGTAGTCCTGATTTCTGGCTGATGTGCAGTATGAGTTTGGGAAGTTCATACTCAGAAATGAAATAGTGGCTTGGAAATGTTCCTGGTTATTAACCTTTGAAAAGAAGATTGCTCATCAGCATTTCATTAAACCTCTCTCACTAATGTAGCCTTCTTATTTACTGATCATCTGTCCTTATGTGATTCCCCACAGGCAAAGGTTTAGGAGCATTTTTAGTCTATTCTTTGCTCCACATTAGCACAGAATCTTCGTTTATTGTGAAGACATTGAGATCCACAGACAGAAAGAATGCTGTCTGGAGTGCACAAGCAATTTCTACTATTGTTAGGCCTAGTCTTTGATTGCTAATGAGGACACTGGGGTGGGGTGGGCATCTTTGACAAAGATCTTGACAACAGATATCCACGATTCTGAATCTTGAAATATGTAGTCAGGAATTATATTAGCAATAAGAGAGTGGTGCCATATAGGATCATTATCGTTATAAACTAATGTGTAAGACTTTTAAATCACACAAATGTGGCCCCAAATTGTATTGCTATGTGTGCATGGCCTGTGAAATGCCTGCATAAATGACTCAGCCTCACCAAGCCTAGTTTACTCTGTCCTAAAGTAGGAGCAGTGTAAATACCAATGATAGCATTATTGTTAGTATTAAATAATACTATTATCAGAGAACAATAAAATTTCAATAAATATACTTATTTTTTGTTACTATAAGCATCAAAATGAAAGGTTAGAGGAAGCTGGCACTAGGTAGAATTAAAACACCTACTTCATTTAAAAAACTTTTATGCTTAGTGTGTGCACGATGTAGGTGTGTGTGTGTGTGGGGGGGGGCACAGGGCACAGGTACAGGGCAGAGGACAACTTCATGGAGTTGCTTATTTCCTTTATGTGGTTCAGACTCAGGCCGCTAGGCTTGTGTGGCAAATACCTTTACCTACTGAGCCATCTTGACCCAGAACATCTATTTTTTATAACAGTTCTTGGAAATTTCAATGTATTTACAAAGAGGATATTTTTAAAAGAGGATTCAGATGGATTCAGGAATATACTATTTGGGGCCAAGGAGAAATTGAGTTTTACTGGCTGTAATTATGGACAGAGTCAACTTTAGTTGCTGACAAATGCCACAGTAATAGAAAGTCTTCCATACACATAATACTCATCATGTTTTTTTTTTTCTTTTAGAGGTTTGGCCTCACCATTCTCTTTGTTTTAGCTATTTTAATTTTAGTTTCCTCTTTAAGTTGTACCGAGAATTGGTGGTAGGGTATTAGGGGTCAGGTAAATACTCACAGCAAAAAAAGAACAGTATGGATCAAACACACAGACAAGATCTACTGAGGGGCACAAGAAGGAGAATGGGGACTGTCATTGTGTGGTTTTATAAATAGGTGAGTGGATAAGTGAACCAATTAGATGAGAATACCCTCTTCTCCCCCAGACCACTCTATTTACTTCTTATTTCCAGTTTTCTCAATATCAAGAACAATTTTGATGGACTGATCAATTAATCATCAATTCAGTTACTATTTGGGCTAGGCTAAGTGTATTGTTTTGCGATAAAGTTTAAACCATATTAAAATGAATGAAAGAAAGGTAAACAATAGTATGTAATAAAGATGATAAGATGTATATAAATAGTATATAATATAATGGTAATGGGCAGAAGCACATGTTTACTTTGAAGTAAGGATTCCTACCTACGTGATTACATTCTATTCTGAGAAATAAAATTCAGGGGGTGGTGATGAGTGCTTGCAAAAATACTCAACATTAGAACGTGAATTTATATTTAAACATGAAGTACTTGCATCCCTTTTTATTTATCCAAAGGAAACACGGGCTAGAATGATTGAGATCCTCACACAGGTGCTCTAAATTGCTTGGGAAAGTTTGGGAACGTCTTTTCTACTGGATTTCTGAAATATATTTATATTTCATAAAGCATTAAGTCAGAGTCCATGAATGTGAATCATCTTGTTTGAAACATGGTTCTGAAAATGCAAGGCTCACTCTTTTACTGGGCTTCAGATGCTAAGCGTGCTTTGTCTACAATTCCAGATCTCCTAGCCCCCCCCACTTCCACACTATGTGTGGGTTAAAATTGAGAAGGTATCATGAGATGGGCTGTTGGTGTGATTCTTCACAGTTAATACAGGTGAGCCAAGTGGGAGGAAGGCAAAGAGGTGAAATGAAAGGGAGAAGGGAAGAGAATGAATTAATTATAAATGAATGAATGAATGATTAAATGTGTCATTGGGAAAGCTCAAGGAGAGATGAGAACGTTTTAATTTGGTGGGGTTTGTAGCGAATCGAATCATCAAGTGAAAAAACAGTTAAGGCCAGATCATCAAAGATACTAATTTAAATTCTTTGAATTTTGATTTGATTTAGTAAAATTAGGGATTTATTGAGCATTTTTGAAAAGAGAATTGGCAATCAAACTAAGGTTTCAAGAAGGCAAATTTGGCAGTGTTTTATGGTACAGCTCCCATAGGAGGGTCATTGGGAGATGATATTGAAACATCCTAGAAATATTTTTGTCTTTTATAGAAATTGCTGATGTTGTAATCTGTGTTTGCTAAATGGGAAGGGAGCTGCATCCTAGTATGATCCGTTGCCAGTCTGACTTTGTCTTCAGAGTTTTCAGATGTATTCCACAGTGTCTTTCCAACATCCTATTTTCTTTCCCTGTGCCCTCCGTAGTTTTATTCTTTTCCTAGACATCACAATCTAAATCAAATCATTATCCAAATGACTAAACCAGAGCCTGGACATTGCTGTCAATTTCTCAGTTTTCTGGACGTTCATGAGCAAACTATTATTTCTATGTCTTAAATACATCTCTAATGGGTACCATGGGCTCCATCTTATTTCTGACTATAATTAGTCTAAAACCCCATTGTCTATCAGAATTTTATTTGTTTTATTCCTGTTCCCCATCTACATCTGACAGACACACACATATACATACATGATAGATTTGTATAGGATAGTATATGCATATGTCATATGCAGTATGACATACAGGTATGATACACACACCTGTGTAATGTATAGATATTATTCACACATAATAACATATCATTTACCCACTTAAAGCATTTATTTTCCTGTAGGTAAATCCAACTTCTTTCCTGTGATCCTGAGGACCCAGTTAAGGGACCCTGAGGATCTCTTCAGTTTTATATCTTTGATTTATTCCTATATACAGGGCCATTTCTCATGCTGGCCTCCATTTCTCTTCCTCATCAACAGGAGACTTACCTGACTGATTCAATGGGTTTTATTTCCTTCATATTATTGCTTCTAGCTATTTTCCATTTTATGATAAAAATTTTTGTTTGTTAATTAACTTCTAGTTTGTCTCAACCACCAATTACAGATCTCCTGAGGGAAGGAAGAAATCATTTTTGTTTGCTACTCTTTAAGTCCACCTGGGCTTCTGCACAGGATGGTGTTCATTGCATCCTGCACACACTGAACCACCAATGAATGACCCAGCGCGTGACTGATGAGGAAATCAAGGGGTTGTGTGCTGTCCAGCAGGCTTCCTTAGACAAAGTTATCCACAAGGTATGATAGTACACTAATTCTCCATAACCCTCCTAAACCTTGATATTTTAAATTATTATTTGAGAATTAAATACATAATACAATGAAATACGATCATGTCCACATCTCATTTCCTCCTCGCAAGTCCCCCCAATACCTTTCTACCCCATCTGTTCCAAACTACATTTCTTCTTCTTCTTTTTTTTTTTTTTTAAAAAAAAATCAACCGCTGTACTCATATGTACATGGGTGTGGGGCCAGTTTTGACAGTGGCCACACCCTCAAGAAGAATGAGCCTCACTTCACCAGCAGCTATCAACTGCCAGTAACTTCTCCGTAGGGGTGGAGCCTGAAGAGCACCTTCTCTATCCTTTCCAGAAATCTGCTTGCAAAGCCTTAACCTGAAATGCCTAGAAGCATCCAAGATATGAACAATGCTACAATGGTCATTTCAAGCCGCTGAAGGTCATGCCAAGGAAGGGATGTATGCTACTTTGCCAGCTTCTTCCTTACCCTGGTGGTCTTCAATGTCCTGAAAGTTGTCCCCTAGAGAATGGGAGGCTGATGGATCCAGAGCACAAACCTAGAAGGCATCTCATGAACATTTCACGTATTTTCCTTACTTAAGATTTTCAGTCTTACTGCAGTTAATGCTAACTTCATCCTTAGAAGCTGGATATGAGCTGTGTGGATTGCTTTGGTTGGTTTGTTTAATACAACTTCCAGTTAATACTAAGTGAGCATCTTTTCATACTATTGCACAGTGTTGTTTAGGTTTTAAAGTGTACTTGAGGTAATGTTAGGACTTGATGTAATGATGGGAGTGGTATTCTACTCAACTCACTTACAAACAGGGATCAAAGGCTAAGAAGACTTTCATGGAAGAAGGTAGGCAATGATTAAAACAGAGCACACATACTAAAAGTAAAAATAGTTACATAAATCAAAATAGCAAATGAGAATATATATTATGTATATCAAAGTAATTCTATAAATCCAAATGACAAATGAAACTCCAGGGGAATATGGGATGAAAGTCTGTGTGTACTGATAAACATATGTGTATTATATAGTTCTGTTGTATATTTATATATAAATCACATATATGCACATATATGTTGTACATGCATATATTGTATATTATGCATATTGTGTTATATACATGTATATATAGACACACACACACACACACACACATATATATATATATATATATATATATATATATATATATAATGTTCTACTGAACTCTGGTCCCTGTGATATGTGGATTTTGGATTGAACTCTCCCACAATGTGGCAATAACCCACCAAAGATGTCAACTGTTTCAGAATCAAGTGACATCCCATTTTTTTGGTCTGTTAAAACAACTACAAGCTTTTTTCTTTTTCTAAAATATTTATTTATTTATTATGTATACAGTGTGCCTGCAGGCCAGAGGAGGGCACCAGATCTCATTACAGATGGTTGTGAGCCACCATGTGGTTGCTGGGAATTGAACTCAGAACCTTTGGAAGAGCAGTCAGTGCTCTTAACCTCTGAGTCATCTCTCCAGCCCCAACAACAAGCTTTTTGAATACATACAAAAGAAAGATTTTTTTGTTGTTGTTTAAGCAGGTAGACATTTCCCCAGTGGTGAAGGACTGACCAAAGCTAAAGAGGAACCACACAGGCAAAATCCTTAAAGAAAAAAAACTACACTCTACACATTTGGCTACCACGGCAGATATGAAAATCAATGGCTGCATGCCTGTAATCCTAGCGCTCATGAGGCTGAGCCAGGACGATGAACATGAGCTTCAGGACAGTCAAGACTACACAGTGAGATCCTGTCTCAAACAGACAAAATGGAAAACCAAGTAAAAACCAGCAGATGGCGCAGGGGACTACTGACAAGAGTCTATTAGCAAACAGCTGGACTTGGGTTGGGGTTGTGTGGTGTCACAGTCCACTCAGGAAAACTGAGGGTCTGTGTGTGTGCTCATAGAGACACGCTGTTCTGTATGCTCAAGGCTAAGCACCGAGTGAGACTACCTCTGGCAGATGTGCTGCGTCTACAACAGCAAGCTCCTCAACAGCCTTTTTCTTTTGAAAACAGTTATAGTGTGGTATTTGAAGGAGCGTGGGGAGTTTTCATTTTGATCAATAGTTTTTAGGCTGTGGAAATTTGTTCTCAAGAACAGAGGTTTTGATAGGCAAAGAAATAAATGACTGCAAAAGCTGTCTTTATTCAGGTGGGAAAGTTGAATGCTGTGTCCCGATCTCCTGTTGAGAAAAACTGTACACTGTGATGTGATAAAGTCATACATGCTTAGGTGAGAATATAGTACTCATCTGAAAAAGAATTAGAAGTAGTTTACTCTGCAGACAAATATGAACCACCATGACCCCAGAACACAGATTCGTCCAACACCACATGTCAGCATGGAAATAGTTTCATGAGGTTTCTATAGATACTGACCAATAGGATGTTGTAAATCAAGACAGTTTTCAAGTTCGTCAGTGAAATTGTCAGGTAGGTGGGTGACCACGGTCGGAGGCAACCTTGGCTCTGTCTCAGATGCTGTCTGATGACATTCTTAGGCTTCGTGTCTTGGGAGCTGGTTATCTGTTAAGTTAGTACTCTACAAAGAGATTTACTTGATAGTCACAAGTATGCTAGGTCAGACAGAGAGGCAGACAACGAATGGCTCTTAAGGGAACTAATGAGGGCCCCGGATAGTTTGCCTCTGGGTCTGCAATGTTCTAATTCTTCACAATCATGAAATTCTGATCACTTGATAAGTCTTGTAGAGATTTTATACAGAGGTGTGGATTTTATGGGAGTTTTAGCTCACATCTTTGAGTGTTTTTTAAAAACAATATTTGAGTAAAGAAATGACTCACTAAGCAGCATATTTTACAGACAAATATTTTACTTTTAATGGGGAACTTATTTACATAAACATGTTCTGAAGCAAATACATTCCTTCATACTGTTGGTAAAGTCAACAAAAATGATTCTGTAGTATTAGGTGGCTCAAGAATGTTACAATTTGTTTTAGCTTGAAATATCACCTCCAAATTAGTGCTAGTTTTTACTATTGAAGAAAAAATATCATAATTCATTAAAGCGACCAAAATCTGATATACAAATATCTCAACTATGAAGATTCTGACTCTTGTCAGCTGAGACGACTTTTTCACTACTCAGAGAAATAAATCATGGAAGTCTTACTGGGACTATGTATACACCACATCTCAGTGTTGCTGCAGACCATATACAAATACTTTATAGAGCCATATCACTCAAAATGAGGATTAAGAATGTGGTTACCATGATGTCCTACATAACTCACGTGTCTAACTTTTGAGTATGACAGGCCTTCAATTCAGCTTCTTTCCAACTCTGTAAATGATTTTTGCTTCAAGTTATTTTACATTACCTGTATCCATGGACATGTTCATGTTGAGTGTGTCTATCTAGCTGACAGTCATCAGTTAATGCCTCTCCAGAGGATCTGTGAGAAGTTTATGGTTGCCAGCTCTCTCTCTCTCTCTCTCTCTCTCTCTCTCTCTCTCTCTCTCTCTCTCTCTCTCTCTCTCTGTTATTCAGTGGTGTAAGCCACTGATAAATTACCCAAGCTCTAAAAATGACTTCTTGCCCATGCTCTTGTATGTAACCCTATTTAAACTCATTGACTCCCCCAAAATGACAACCCTCCAAATATTCATAAAGCTAGGATCTCCATATTACAATACATACCCTAGTGATGAGGCTAGAAAACTGCCATGGCCTTCAGAAGTGTAATATAATTTTCAAATGTGAGCCACAATCATAATCATAATCAGATCTGGGTGTGCAGGTCTCATTCAGGTAACCACAGCTGCTAAGAATTTAAGTGCAACAGCCACATCACACCCAGAAGACAGAACTCTACAACACTTGCACACCTTTCTCTGACTCTTACATTTTCCATCCTTCTTTTATTCAACATTCCCTGTGCCTTGACATAGACGTCCCATTTGGGACAGGTGAGTCAACAATTGTTTATTCTCAGAGATTTTCCCAGTTACGAGTCTCTTTAGTCCCCGCTGCACCTAATAGGTTTTGAAAATAAAATGGAAAGAATTGCTGAATGATTACATAATTAAGAGCGTTCAATGTGAACAACACATGCCTGTCGTAGCGATGAGCTCCGGGACGCAGAGGTAAAAACACAAGCTCATAGATTCAGGGAAAATGGTCACTGCTACAGGAAGCAGCTGTGCAACTTTGCAGAGGCAAGTTATATTGATAAACAGATGGAAGATGAGGTAACTTGACCTCCAACCTGAACAGACACAGAAAGTCTCTAAATGTGAACTCTAAATGTGCAGTACTTTTTTGTAGTGACTATTTCTTTGCATATATCAGCTTTTATTTGTTTTTTTTCCCATAAAATAAACTATTTATTTGATAAAGTAGCTACAGAGGTGAGTGGTGATTACCTGGAATTATAGTTCTAATTCCAAAAACCCTTAGCCTCCCTGCTCAGCCATTGTTAAACAGGAATAATGTGCAGATTTTATGATAATGTGCTATTCTGTTTGCCAGCAGAGGGCGCTGCACACTGACGGTCCACAATGGCCACAGCTCCTCCGGTGCCCCGAAGTTTCACCATCTATTCAGACGTGTTTCTGTGTGCTTTGCTAACTCTGTTTCAGACTCCAGCACATGCCCAACATTTAAAGATGATTGTGAAGAGATTTAACTGATGATATAATTTTCTCTATGTATAATGAAAATACCTATTTGCACACCCATTTCTGCATTGCTTTGAATATAGCTAGATTGCTTAAGAGAAGTCAACATGACTTGCTTATGTAAATCAGCACGGCCTCTAAATTATTTCTGTAAATTGGTTTTATTATGTGGTTTAATTCCCATCCCCATACAAAAGATTAAAAATTAATTCCTAATTCACATTTTCAAACACTGACACAGACATTATTGTTCATATAACAAACTGTGGTCATGTCTATTTGTTTTCAAAGATATATTATTGTACACCTCCATATGTATTTGAGAATGTGAAAGCATAATCCCCACCACCATTTTCCCACTAACAAACCTGGAATGCATGTTTTTGACTTTGTTCTTGGTGAAACATGGAAATATGAAACTCCTTCCTTAGCACGGCTGAATTGTAAATTAATGCACAGGATTTCTTCAATCTAAGGAACAATCTCAACTGAGCCTCAGAAAGGCTACTAACTTGGCTTGCCATGGCCGATTGATGAGACAAAAATATAAATTTGTCACATTTACAGTTAAGACATTTACCAGCCACC
This sequence comes from Peromyscus maniculatus bairdii, assembly GCF_049852395.1. Classification (NCBI taxonomy): domain Eukaryota; kingdom Metazoa; phylum Chordata; class Mammalia; order Rodentia; family Cricetidae; genus Peromyscus; species Peromyscus maniculatus. The sequence goes on along the minus strand of NC_134870.1, from coordinate 79,974,278 downwards.
AAGGTCCCAAGTATATGAATACAGCTGAAAACACACTCAAGGTTTCTCACCAGGGAACCCCTCAAGAGAATTTTTGTATGCAAAATCCCTCATCCCCATGGCTGTAATCTGTGTTCTGATAATGTTTTATGAGTTAATCAAGTACGTTTAATGACAATATTTAATGATAATTTGCGTCATGGTCCTGTTAAATGCATGAATGATGCTGCAGCAGGTGTTGTGTGGAACCAAGAAGTCATGACACCCTCTGATGCTTTAATCAATGCTCAGTTTATTTAGGAATTTACTTAGGTTTATTGAATGGCATAAAAGGTGGGTAGTTTTATGAGTGAGGCAGGGCCTAATTAATGCTATTAAATATTACCGTGGAATCTCTCAGGAGAAATAGTTCCATTCTGCATAGTGCTGAATAACAGCTCTGCAGTGTGTGGAGGCTGAAAAATAGGACGTGCCATTATTTTAGACAAATTCATGATTTATTCTTTAAACCTGGAAGGCAACTTAACTTTTTCCCTTGGTTTCATTGCCATGAGCAGCTAGCTGGGTACCGGTGGACGGCCTTCCTCGCATGTCTGCAGTGCCCTCTAGTGACCATGCATCTGTGCTCTCTGCTTCTGGCTTGGGAGCCTTCTGCTTTCCTTCTTGCTTTGGGGGAGGCTTTTAGAATAAGAATTGCATGGATTTAAACACTAAGAAGATCAATGGCAACCTTGGAGTAAGGAGTCATTGCTTGAGGCTCTAAAGACTAACTTTAAGTCATTAATGTGATTGCTAAAGGTGATTATTGCCCTGGAATGATTTTAATAGAACTTTTAGGGGCTGCAAAGATAGCTCAGTGCTTAAGGCATGAAGACTAGAGGGAAGATGTGTTGGCATTCATCTGTAACCCTGCAAGTAGGAGGAGAAGCCAGGAGAATCCTGAGTATGTGCTGACTGACCAGCCAACCAACAGATGAGCTCCAGGCTCTGTGAGAGACTCATGAGAAAGGTATTAGATGTTGGCCCCTGGTCTCCATATGCATGTGAATGTATACATATATCTGCATACACAACACGGTGTTGAATGCATGTTGTGTATGTATATATTCAACACCCTCCCCCAAACAGAAAGAGAGGAAGGGAGAGGGGGGGCAGAGAGAGGGAGAGGGAGAGAGGAAGAGAGGGAGAGGGAGAGAGAGAGGAAGAAAGAGATAGAGATAGAGAGGGAGGGAGGGAGGGAGGGAGGAGAGAGAGAGAGAGAGAGAGAGAGAGAGAGAGAGAGAGAGAGAGAGAGAAGAGAGAGAAATATCTTTTCTCTTTATTCCAGTTCAACAGATAATAAATTCAATTAAGAAAAGCCACAGTTTCTGAGTAAAATCTCATGTGTCAAACACACCTGGGCTAAGTGCTCATTCTCTTGCCTTAGTTACATCATATGAAGATGAAACAGTAACAGACTGTATAAAGGTTAGGTGTTGCTGGTATATGAAACACTAGTCAGTCATTGTAAGTTAGCTTTAAAAGTCTAAATTAGTGCTAAAACTGGTCTTTCCAATGATTTTTAAATGTGCAATTAATTGATTTTCTCTTTTAGGACCATTGTAGGTTTACAGGAAAGCTGACCATCATAGATTCTCTACTCTTCTGTCTACATTCCTCTACTCTTCCTGTATTCCAGTGGGGGTGGAAAACTTGTAATGTGACAGGTTAGTGCCTTGCTGTTGATAAATGAACACAGTTTACAGCTTGGTTTGTTCTGGAGTTGTGAACTCTTTGGGTCTTCTTTTTTCTTCTACTTTTTTTTTTTAAATACACACACATACATTTTACGTATTTTTATGTATATGGGCGTTTTGTCTTCATATGCATCTGCACACCAGAAGAAGGCAATGGATCCCATGAGACTGCAGTTATAGAGGGTGGTAAGCCACCATATGGGGTCTGGGAATTGAACTCAAACTCAGAACCTCTGGAAGAGCAGCTAGTGATCTAAACTGCTGAGTCATCTTTCTAGCCCCAACAGAAGTAGAGACTTGTGTTCTCTATTATAATTTCATACAGAATGATTCACCCGCCTGACAACCCTGTAGGTTTTGCTTTTTGAACCCTTTCCTGCCCTCCAGCTCACATCTCTACAGTTCTGGACTTTCCAGACTGCCCTGTAGTTGGAAGCATGGAGTTTAGCCACTTGTCAAATTGGGATGGTCTGTATGTCAACTGTTTTGCTCTGATTGGTCAATAAATAAAACACTGATTGGCCAGTGGCCAGGCAGGAAGTATAGGCGGGACTAACAGAGAGGAGAACTGAGAAAACAGGAAGGTGCCTGAGGAACACTGCCAGCCGCCACCATGACAAGCAGCCTGTGAAGATGCCAGTAAGCCACGAGCCACGTGGCAAGGTATAGATTTATGGAAATGGATTAATTTAAGATATAAGAACTAGATAGCTAGAAGCCTGAGCCATTAGACCAAACAGTTTAAATAATATAGGCGTCTGTGTGTTTGTTTTATAAGTGGGCTGTCGGACTGCTGGGGTTTGGTGGGACCTGGAGAGAAAACTCTACAGCTACAGAGATCTATGCTGTGGCATGGCATAAAAGGAAGCTGGGCCTTGAATTACCTGTCACAGAAGCTCAGATTTTCCTTGGAAGAGCTCAAGGAGATTTAAAGGGAATTAATCAACTGTGAAATGTGTTGTTCAAATCACTCCTCACTTCTTTTCCTGCAGGATATATCCATACCTCAAGGACAGAGAATGATGAAATCCTAGCATCAATTACTGGATAGATAAGTACAATGTCCTGGGGAGCCCAAGCTTGGGCCAGGAGGGCACAGTGAGCCAGACAGGGCCATGTGGAAGTAGGAGTACTTGAACTCAGGACAGGGAGTTAACTGGGGGGTTGTGGGAGGCAGGGTTTGTAGTAACATGGGATAAAGGTGGCTCTTGGCTCCCATAGGGAACAAGGGTGGGAAACCTGCAGCTCACAGGTAAGTGGGATTAACACCTGGTTCTATAAAAGGGGGTTTACTTAACTCATTGATCTTTCCCTTGTGATCAGAGTAGGGTGTAGCATGAATCTTAAAAGTTCTTATTAATAAAATCAAACCTGAGCCAGGTATTGGGGTGAATACTGGAAGATCAGAGAGACAGAACAGGCCACAGACACCTCACCTTGCCATTTCCTCAACTGATCCTGTTTTCTCAGACTGGAGGCCTCCGAGCCCTCATCCAGAATGAATCTCAGCTGAACTGCTGCTCCAAAGCCTGAAACCTTAACTAGCTAAAAGCTTCTAGTTTCTGGTCTTCACGCCTTATATATCTTTCTGTTTTTGCCATCACTCCCTGGGATTAAAGGCTCACTTCTTGGGATTAAAGGCATGAGTCACCATGCCTGGCTGTTTCCAGTGTGGCCTTGAACTCACAGAGATCCCAGATGGATTTCTGCCTCTGGAATGCTAGGATTAAAGGTGTGAGTGCCACCATTTTCTAGCCTTTGTATCTAGTGGCTGTTCTGTCTCTGACGCCAGACAAGTTTATTAGGGTGTACAATATTTTGGGGAACACAGTACCACCACAATAGGGAGAGGAGCTCGAGATTTAGATAATGATAGGTTCTCCGTGGTTGATATATTGTGCACCTCAGTAAACCTATCTGGGGGTCAGAGAACAGAACAGCCACTATATTAAACATAGGTTTAGGCAGTGGTCTCACACACCTTTAATCCTAGCATTCCGTAGGCAGAGATCTGTCTGGATCTCTGTGAGTTCAAAGCCACACTGGAAACAGTCAGGCATGGTGACACACACCTTTAATCCCAGGAAGCGATGGCAGGAAGCAGAAAGGTATATAAGGCATGAAAACCAGGAACTAGAGCTTTTTTAAGCTTTTAGCTTTTAGCAGTTCAGCTGAGATCCATTCGGATGAGGAGGATTCAGAGGCTTTCAGTCTGAGGAAACAAGATCAGCTGAGGAATTGGCGAGGAGAGGTTGGATGTGGCTTTTTCTGCTTCTCTGATCTTCCAGCATTCACCCCAATACCTGGCTTCGAGTTTGCTTTTATTAATAAGACCTTCTAAGATTTGTGTTACAGTTCTCTTTTTCCAGATGTCAATACAGAAAATAACATGGACTCTAGATGTTAGATCCTAGATCCATGTGTGTAGCAACAGTTACCAATGTCAAAGGGAGCATAAAGACTGCGAATAATTAATTAAGCACAATTACATGGCTAGCCAAAGGACCACCCTCCCAAATGGCCCATTTTTTTCAGGTATAGCTCCACTGTAGTCTCTAAGTCCATTTCTAAGAGCTTTATTGCAGAAAATTTGTCAAAACAAACAAACAAACAAACAAAAAACATACATCACAGAGTAGGCAAAGGAAAACTACCAGTCACTTTATGTCCCATACAAGGGGCAATATGATCAGTGGATACCTGATGGCCCTGGTGTGGACTGTGTACCCTCATATATCCATAGCTACATGCAAGCCCATGCACATAGGCAGCAAATCAGAATCATCTGTTCTAAAGCAAGGATATAGATTTTTCATTTGTTTTTAATAATATGTTTTGTCATCTGGTGAGGATTTTCATATGCCAGTGGGTGTTCTCCAAAAGCACATACATCACAGAGCATGTATTTGTGCAGGTAGAGGGAGTGATCATTGCTTCCACTGCGCATGGTGTGGCCAATTCACTCCATCATGTCAGAGATCACTGTTGATAAGAAGTGTCATTTATTGTGTTTGAACCCATTTCACACTGGTAGCAGGCTGCCAATTTTTGCTTCTATTTCTGAGCATCGCTATATTTTATTCCAAGGGTGAAACAAATGAAATCTGAATGAGAAGGATGGGTCTCAGTTCTCAGATTTTGCTTAAGAATATGTATTTTCTATAGTTATTTCTCTCTCTCTCTCTCTCTCTCTCTCTCTCTCTCTCTCTCTCTCTCTCTCTCTTATAAACTTTCTTCTTTTTTGTTTTCCCTTACGGAAACACTTAAGACCCAGACTCTGGTTTCTAATTGCACCACTTGGTCTTAATGTTTGGCAGCCCATACATTCCCCTCAGGGTTTCTCTGTTCACGGAGAATAAATAATAAAACCCCTAATTTGTCTCTTTCTTGCAGGAGGGGTTAGATGTGGAGGGAGCTGTCACAGGACTCTGGGGGTGAAGGAGAACACGGATTGTCTCTTAATTTCACCCATCTTCATTTTACCCAGCAGCTAAATGTTCTACAGCCCCCACTCCCCTGGATCTACCATGGCTACACCAGGGATTTGTATACAGCATGGACAGAGGCAAGAGGAGCCAGTTGTTAAAATCCTGATGAGAGTTCATACATGCTGAATAGGGATTTATATTCTAGCTTAAGAGTCATTAAAAATGGATACTATGTTGAGGTATTTTATCTTGGATTTAGACTTTGAAGAAAAATCTTCCAATAAAAGTCTCTGTGAAGGCCTCTGAGTAGCTTTAAATTTTCTTCATATTCATAACATCCCTTTAAAGTGAAGAGTACCCAGTGTTCATTGTAATTAGTCATCAGTATGGGAATTAAGACTCTCTGAAACTTGTCAGACATCTGTTTAACTGAGGTAGGTAAAAAGTGAGACTATTTTATGTTGGCAAATTGAATCTATCCCATGCAGATAGGCTGATTGTGGCTGATGACAGCCCTTAGTTGGTACTTGACATCAATAACATTGTATGTATGTAGAGGGACAGTGGGGGGTGTGATGTACATCAGTGTCTCTATGATAGACTTCTCTCCAAGAGGCAAATATCCGGAGATACATTTGGCAGATAATAGGTTCAGTTTCATGAGCTTTATTGTTAGCTTGGTGATGTGCTGATACCTAAAAATTTCAGCATAGGCATACCTATAGCAAGCGGAATTGCCTGAGGTTATGGATTGCTGAATGTAATTATTCAAGCACAGTTGTGTTGACAGGTGGCTTCAGAAATATAGAGATTCTAATCATGGCCTTGCGGAGATTGGTGGGGATTGCTCCTTGAATAAATAAAATACAAAATTCGTACTGATACCACATAAATGAGCTTCTCACAGATAGTCCTATTATCAGAAAAAAAAAGTGTGTTGCATTAAAGGTCAGATGTAGTACTTTAAAAATATCTGAGACAGGAGAAGAATAATTTAACTAGCATTTATGCAGAGTGTTCCTTTGATGTCACTCTTAGTTACTGAGGAATACCAAAACAATTGAAATAGCAATTCCTGACTTCACAGGACCTTAATGAAATTACTGAAACAATACACATGTAAACAAAGAAGCCTGTGCTCAAATGTAAGCCTTATGTAAACAAAGAATGTTCATCTACAAGGCTAGACGTTGACATGAAAATATTCTTTATAATTCTTTATAATACAGTTCATTAGAGGGAGCCAAACTGTAGGAAATGCAGTAATCCAGTACTAGGGTGTGTAGCCCACCTCTTCTTCACTCTCCACATGACAGGGTGTCTAGGCTGGACAGATAATGAGACATACCTGCTGAGGTGGGAGAAGGAAGCTCAAAATATGCCATAGGTATTCAGACAGTCATTGAGAGTTGTGTAACTAGAAATCCCAGTGCTCCTTTAGCACTGCTGGCAGGTGTAGCAAGTAAAAATACAGGACTTCTAGGTAAAGCTCAGTTTCAGACCATCAAGGAAGTGTTTCTCATTTTTAATGGAATTTATAGTTTCAGAGCAGAGTTAGGCTTACAAGGAAGTTGAGTTGGAAGTACATAGGCTCCCCAAATTCACCCTGACATTATATACACACAGGCCTCAACTCCATCTCTTCTTCTAATTACATCCCATACTAGAAGGTACATCTGTTACAGCTGATGAATGTATACCAACACTCCATTAACACCTAGACCCCATGGCCAACAGGAAAGTCATTTTTGGTGGTATATACTCTTGGTTTTGTCAAGCATGCAATGACATGCATCTACTGTCACAGCTATAAAAGTCTCCTCTGCCTACTACTCCCCCTTTTGGCCAAATTCTAGGAACTACTGATATCCACAATTCTATTTTTCTAGAATGTCACATAGTTGGTAATCATTTCAGATTGGCTTCATTTACTTACATGCATAGCTTGGTATTTATTTTCAGCCCTGAATGATTATCTATTGTCTCATTTTATCACAGTATAATTAATTGTTACTTTGTGAAGGACATCTTACTTGCTACTTGCTTTCGTTCTAAAATAAATTTTCACCTCATTTGAGTAAATACCAAAGGGAGTGATTGTAAGATTGTATCTTAAGAGTGTGTTTACCTTTGTAAGGATTTTTTTTTCAATACACATATGTTCTCATTATTGTATGGTACATTTACCCATGCAGTGGCTTCATGTAGGGCAATAGACATAGAGGCCACAAAAATTTAGTTATAGTCAAAAAAAATCAAAAATCAGGTAAACTTTTATTTTTTAAAATGTATTCTTCTCTCATAGAATACATTCCGACTGCAGCCTCCCCCTCCCTCCCCTCCTCCCAGTTCCTTTCACTTCCCCTCTCACCCATATCCACCACTCCTCCATTTTCCATCAGAAAAAGAGCAGGCTTCCCAGGAATACCAACCAAAGATGGCATAACAAGATGCAATAAGACTAGGCAAAACTCCTTTTATCAAGGCTGGATGAGGTGTCCCATTAAGAGGAAAAGGGCCCCAAGAGCAGGCAAAAGAGTCAGAGACACCCCCTTCTCTCACTGTTAGGAGAGCCACAAACACCCAAAGCTAAACAACCACATGTATGCAGAGGATCTAGCGCAGACCATGCAGGCTCAGTGGTTGTCATTTCAGTCTCTGCGAGCCCCTGTGAGTCCTGCTTAGTTGATTCTGTGGCCTGTGTTCTCCTGGTGTCTTTGAGTGCCCCTGACTCCTATAATCTTTCCTCCTCCTCTTTCGCTACTGGGTTCCTGAGCTCTGACTAATGTTTGGCTATGGGTCTCTGCATCTGTTCCAATCAGCTGCCAGAGTAAGCCTCTCTGATGCCAATCTATGAGTATAGCACAATATCATTAGGAATCATCTCATCATTTCATTGACTTTTTTATTTTTTATTTTTGCCAGTCGTGTTTGGTTCTATCCTACCTCACCTCTGGGTCCTAGTGTGAGTTCTCTCTCATGGTGTGGGACTCAGGCTGGACCAGTCCTTGGTTGGCCACTTCCACAATTTCTGCACCTTTACTCCAGTGCATCTTGTAGGCAGGACAAGTGTGGGTCTAAGGTTTTGTGCCTAGGCTGTTGTCCCGGTCCCACCACTGGCAGCCTTGTCAGGTGACTGAAGATGGTCTGTTCATGCTCTGTACCCTCCATTACTAGGAGTCCTCACTAGGGGCACCCTCACAGGTTCCAAGAAGTTCCCCCTGCACTAGGTTTCCACTTCTCCCTGTAAATGCCGCCCCCCTTCCAGTAGTCCCTCCCTGTGCTCTCTACCTCTGTCGCTCATGCAGTGGCTTCATGTAGGGCAATAGATATAGAGGCCGTAAAAATTTAGTTATAGTTATAAAAATTCAGGTGAACTTTTAAATCTCTATCTAACCCTCCAGTTGAAGTGACTGATTCTGTGACAGTCAGTGTATCACCAGAAAGAGGAAGAGATAAAAATAAACAGGGATAGACCGAGACACTGTGTGTATGATGTGTGCATGTGTGCATATGTGCATGCAAATGCTCAAAGAGGCCAGAGGTTAATGTCAGGTATCCCTTTCCTTTATTATTATTATTATTTTTTTTGAGTTGAAGTCTCTCTGGACATGGAGCACACTGATTCTGTGCAGTCTTGTCCAGACCAGCTGACAAGTGAGCTCCAGGGACCCACTAGTCTCTTCTCTATAGCAATGAGATTGCAGACAGACGCAGGCAGGCCTTTGATTTGCATACTTGTGTTCTGATGCTTCGTCTCCTGCTGTGTCATCATCAGGTTTGTTGATTCTAGACACAATCCCCATTCTCTTGTTTCAGAACAATCAGGCTTTATTTCAGCCAAAGTACAAGGTTTCTAAAATGCAGAGAAATATCTTAATTATTTGCAGATGACTAAATACTTGAGAATCATAGAAGATCATCTAAATTATTCAATAAAGATCTACAAAGAGATCCACTATAGAAAGACTGTGCAGTCATGCGGCAGCCAAGGGCAGAACCCTGCTGTGTGTGGCGTAAGAACCTGTTGTTGATTCAGTAAGAGCAAATGTGATGACCTTGTGCAAACACAGTGAGGGAGAAAATGGATACAATACATATAATGCTAATTAAATATTTTGGTAATTTGAAATCCATGTAATATTTGATAATTTTGTTTAAGATGAGCATTTATATTTGGAAGCCTTTAAGTGGTGATAGGGATGGATGTTGAATTGAAATTTCAATACTACTGATAGTAACAAAAATAGTCACTGCATGATATATTAATATGTATGTTCAAGAAAGACATATCTGTGCATGGGAAGTAGAAGAAGCCCATGCCTTATCTAATTCCCAAAACAAGTTAATACTTTGTAAATTACTAATTTTTATTAGTAATAAAACTGTATATGACTTGTACTTCCATGAAAACACACACAGACACACAGACACATACACACACACACACACACACACACACACACACACACACTTTAATTATTATATTGTTTTGACTGGTCATGATGTGGAAAGGTAGTGATATAAAAAGGGCATTTAATGTGGCCACACTGGCATTAGAGACATAAGTTGGACTGACTGCTATTTGCTTTAGTACATTCTTTAAAAATAATTTATATTATTTAAAAACAATCTCAGTACTTTGTGCTAAATTTTTCAAGATTGAATGTAGGGCAATATTTACAGTCACATTTCATCCTTGCTATGGAATTTTAACCTGTAAATGCTATTGCAAATAAATCTTCCTAAAAGAGAATGGCTGAAAAAATTGAAACTCCGTGTGCACTGAATGTTGTTCTTACAGGCACTTACCCTGGATTATATAAATCTAAGGTAATGACGGTTGTTAAGTCTCCATTTTCTCCAGCTCCATTTCATTTTATGCCTCAGTCCTTGGGTTTCTTGGGTGACACACACACTTCCTGTCTTTTCCCTACATACTTGTCATTTTTATCGGCTTTATTCTTTAATTTGAACTTGAATCACACCGCAGCCAACCATCCTTGTTATCTGCTTTTTCCATTTTTCTCCTTTTAGTCTTGCTTCAGGTTTTTTAGCTCTGCCCTTCTATATTCTTTCTGAACTTTTTCATACACAAATAGCTTTTATCTCAAGTACTGAGAACTCTTCTAACCTAAGCTTTTCTGACTTCAGAATGTGGTTTAGAAAGAATTTGAGCTGAATGGACTCACTGAATTCAAGACTGTGATTAAATAGATCAGTTTACAAGTTTGATTTATGGAAATCAAACATGAGTAACAAACATGTTTTAGGGATAATTTGGGTTCTTTTATCTAGAATTAGAATAATTTTCACGGGGAAGAAATATAGTCTGTTTTGATTATTTACACATTTATTGTTGGTCTAGTCTGTGGGGATGCTGCACTCATGGCTCTTAGTGAGATACAGATTACCTCACTGGAAAGAGGTTGTGAGAAATGGTTCCACCACTTTGTGTGTCTCGTTGAATTTTCATCCAAATTTAGTCTGTATAGATATTTAATTCTGTCTAGTTTCCATCTGAGTGTCTAGAGAACATATCTATTCTAAAACTTCTTACCTATTTTTTGATAAGTAAATATGATAAAATAAATACGTTGATGATTATTGAAACTTCATATATTATTCTATACACACACACTCTATCTTTATGAAAATAATAATTGTTCTTTGAAAGTAAAAAATATAGCTGTCCTATTCCTGATAATTTTTTATTAACAATTAATTGCCCATTCTCAACTTCCTTACTTACAACAGTTGCTTAAATTTACGCCATCAAAATCTCTCAGAGAGATTGTTAAACAGATTTTTTTTAACCCACACTCTTGTTCTGACTCAGTGGATCTTGGGTGAAGAATGGTTGTCAGTTTTTGAGTCAGCTGTCCATTGCTATGACAAAATGTCATGAGAAATCAACTCAAAGATGAACAACCTGCTTTAACTCACAATTTCAGGCTGTGCTATCTTGGCTCCATTGCGTTAGGTTATGACCAGTCAGAGCCAGATTGCTTTTGGCATAAGCACAAGTCACAGACTAAATGCTCCTTATGGCCTGCTTCTTTTTACTGACTTCTAAAGTTTCTACCCTAGTCCAATGTCTCATTCTATGGATTACTCTATTCGCTTAGTTGGAATCCCATGGTCTAGTCATCTTCCCAAAACCCAACCTCTGAACACTGTTGCACAAGAATAGAGTCTTCAATACAGGAGCCTTTGGGGGGACATTTGAGATCTGCACTATAACTAGCCATACAGGCATATTGCTTAGATCAAGTTTCTTATCAGATTCTAGCTATTGCTGGTACTGTTGTACTAAGGCCACTGATTGATAGAATGCTACATGTTAAAAAGTATATTTCTTGTTTCCTTTCACTGAATATATCTCAGTGGAGGCATCTCATTCATTTAAAGAGGCTGGCCTCTATAATCAGACTGTTTCCATTGAAATTCTGGTTTCAGTAATGTTAAAAGTCATTGTATAAGACCCAGAGAATCAGGGAGTTTGCTTTGAGAGTGTGTCTCCTAGTAGTGCCAGAAGCTACACCCATAAAGTCTCACCAACATGGCTGCCCAAACATGATCCAAACAAGGATAACATCAACAGACATTGCAAAGCGGACAGAGAAAGCCCAGGAAGCCTCAACTCTACACAACAAACAAAGGCAACCAAGGAAGGCCAAGAACAGGAGAAACAGTTTTCCCCCAGGGAAAGCACAGCAATTGGCTATCCAGTACCCAACAGTGAGCCCTGAAAACACATATTTGTGTAGCATTATACAGACTGAACATGTTATATTTAGGAATATATATGTATATGCTATATGAATATATGAAAACATATATGAATATATACGTGCATATGTATGCATATAAGAGCAATTGATGAAAAAAGAGGCCATGAATTTGAAAAAGAACAAGGAAGGGTATATGGAAGAGTTTGAAGGGAAGGAAGAAATGATGTAATTATAATCTCAAAAATAAAAAAGAAAGCCACTGATATGGTTGTCGTGTAATAAGATTTGTGGTTAAACAACACATGCCTGTGGCACAGAGGCTTTTCTGGTGAAGGCAATATCCTCTCCACCTCTAATTTTACTAGGAAGCATTTTAACTCAGTTCATCTTCTATAGTCTTCACGTCTACATTGCTAGCTAACATGCTCAAAGAGTCCTTTCCTGTCTTTTCACCAATATTTGATCATTTTGTGAGAATCACTCAATTAATAAACTAAGCATCTCCACCTCTATCCCAGTATGATTCTATCACATTTTTAAAGCTCCTTAATTATATAATTTTGGTATCTAAGAATATATACCATTTCATTTCTTATCCAATTAAATGCAGTCATCCTCTTGATTCCTTACTTTGCGACAAAAAGATACCTATACTATTATTCTTTTAGCTCATTGTGCTTTCTGTGTTTTTACATTGTGAGCATAACCTTTTGTTTTATTTTTTTAAACTAGAATTGTTTTTTATCATCAGTTGTTTGATAAGAATTTGAATACAAAATAGTTTTCTAGTAGTGGTTGGATGATCTTTCACTGGTGGTCCACAATGATGGTGAAGCTCTAGAAGCTGTTTTTCATGGAGTTTCTTTGCCTTCCTTTGGACTTGATCTCTGTACATAAACTATACCCTCACTACCAGCTAACTCAATGCAGCACCATCCATGCACTTTATTTCCTCCTTGTCCAAAGACTTTCCCCTGTGTCCTTTATTGCTTTCCTATTTTTCCTCTTTTTTTTTTTTTTTTTGGTCCTATGTGGCTGCTGCTCTCTATGTGCATCAGGTACCTGTCACCTGAAATGCTCCTTCACAGCATTCCTAAGCTGGAGCCACTGTGTTCTGAATGTTTTCTGATTATTTCTTGCCATAGTCATTCCTCTAGGTGACCTATATTATTAATAAACTTCTCCAGAGGGAAAGGAGTGCTGGTGTGTCTGACAAGGTCTTTCTTTAGCCCTCACAGAAAGTTTGAAGACATCTCTGCCTTGTCATCTGTCGGCCAGCATTCTCTGAAGCATCCTTCTCTTTTGTAGGGGATTTTACTTCCACTCTCTCTGAAAAAGTAAATGGATAATTTTTATTCTCTTTCTTTTAAAAAAATAAAGAATTAGATTTCTTCTTCTTTTTTTTTTTCCTGCAAGGTATAAAGTGTTCCTCAGTTTCTTTCCCTCCTCCTGGTAAAGCTGTTGGAAATCATATATATATATATGTATATATATATATATATATATATATATATATATATATATATATATATATATATAATTTCTGAGAGTCCTACTTTCAGGTTTTTCTTTTTTGTATCAAATTAGAACATCTCATTGTAAATTTGAATGTACCATTAGATTTTTTTTCCCCGGCGGTGGGGGCACACGCCTTTAATCCCAGCACTTGGGAGGCAGAGCCAGGAGGATCTCTGTGAGTTTGAGGCCAGCCTGGTCTACAGAGTGAGATCCAGGACAGGCACTGAAACTACACAGAGAAACTCTGTCTCTAAAAAAACAAAAAATAAAAATAAAGTTTTTTTTTTGTCTTTTTCCTTCTTTTTAAACCCTTGACTCAGTTTACTTATTAAATTCTTGGTACACCCATAAAGTTTCATCACTATGACTGCCAAATGTGAGCTGGACAAGGATGATACCAGTGGACGTGCCCACATGAATGGGGAAAAGCCCAGGAGGCCTCAATCTTACACAAAGAAATACAGACAATTGAGAAAAGCTGGGAGCAGGACAGGGAAGAACATATCAACTGGTTCTGGGGCCAAATGATCATCCCTGCAAATATATACAAGTAATGTCATATGGCCTGAGCTGGTTATATTTAGGAATATATATGTATATGCACTTACATCTAAGCTTGCAATAACAATTACTGAAAAAAGAGGTCATGAATTGGAAGGAGAGTGGGGAGGAACGTGGGAGGGTTTTCAGGGAGGAAAGGAAAGGGAGGCATGTAATTATAATTTCAAGAATAAAATTAAAAAACCCTAAAAAAAAGCCCTCTGGTCTTTTATTTTCTCCTTTATATTCTTTGTGTTGTGGGATTTTTTCAAATACATGATGAGGCTTCGTTGATCATTCATCATTAATACTGAAGATTAATGGTCTAAAATATCTGGGTGAGTGTTGAGACTGCACGTATTAGCTCTTGGTGCACTGACTTTTGGTACGAAGTATTACCAACATTCAGTCAGCGTTGTGCAGGGCGGTGTTGGAACCAGCATATCAGAACCTGTGTAATGTCCTTTATGGCTCTGCTTGGTGGGGTGTCCCCTCTAGTGACTTCCTTATTTCTTCACAGTGTTGTGCCTGACTCCTCCAGGGTAGATCTTTGTTGTTGTTTATTATTTTATTTTAATATCTCATTTATTTCTTGGCTTATAGAGTTTTCTGGCTTCCATGTGCTTTTGTGAAGAGCTGGGGGTAGGGAATCACTTGCAGGGGCACTGTACCCTGGCTCTCCGGTTTCCTGGCTTGTTGGAGCTCATCAGTTCTTGACTGTTAATTTTTTACAAGGTCACTTTCCTGCTGTCCTTGGTCTCTCTTTTGTTCTGTATCCACACACTCCTAGAATCCATCAAAAGCCTCCCATTTAAAAATAATCATTGCAAATCTTTATTATCCCTTCGTTATTATTGCAAAGAAATTTTAGGCACAAAGGCAGTGAAAGCTCACTTCAGTTTTGTGTCCAAAATGTGAACTGACACTCAAAGAGGTCATTCTCAGAGCACGTTGAGATGATAACGTGAAAGAAAGAACTGTGATCTCGTTAAAACTTAAACACAATAGAGCGTGTAGAAAAGTTCGTGTGCAACATTAACTGTCAGGCAATGGGCCTCTCTGTCAGTTATGGGGGATTTTTAAGATCGGTCCTGTCACACAGAACAATCCTGATTCTGGAAATGTTCTCTAGCCTACTCTGTTCACTGTGCTCTCTGCTCTCTGTGGGCCTTGAGCGCCTGAGGTATGGCTGGTGCTACCAGGCAGCCAACATCAAGATCCTGAGCAGTTTTGATGCAATTAAATGCGAGCATCTACCTCACTGGACAGATTCTCCTTTGTGAGTGGATTATCTTTTGCCACGAGTTCTTCTTCTTTAATCATTCATAATTATCATTGGTAATGAGCACCCTTTTCTAATGAACAAGAACTTTCACTTTAAAAAATGCCTACTAGTTTTGTTTTTAGATCATTAAAATAACTGCTCCTTAAAGACTGGGCATATGCTCCTGCTTGCCGCTCTCACATCGTCAGGATCTGTGGCCGTGTCTGGCAGTAGCAGGTCCTTACAGGCATATCTGACTGAATCAAGAGGAAATGAAGGAATCAGGGTGCAGGGCAGTTCCAGCAGGACATGGGGAGGTGAGGATTTCAGAGGAGTGTTACCTTGTAAAGAAGAGATGCACTGCCTTCCACTTCAAAAAGTCCTGTAACAAAAGCTTTCGTGTTATCACAGAAATACTTTTCACGTTTCAAGTGAAGCTTTTATTCGTCCTGGAGGCACATTTGCCCTTTTCTTTGTCATCGTTTTTACTTAGTGAAATCTTCAATATTCTTTAAGATTTAACTCAGGTGAATCAAATATTTCTTGCTCTTTAGGGACTATTCCTTTACTCTTCATCCCAACCCTTTCCTATCCAGCGCCAGCGTCCCCAGGTTCTGGTTAGGAAGTATCTATTCTTAGTTATATTAGCTGCTCTCACCTGCACGTTCCCGTCTCCTCCACAGTCCTGTTTTCTAGGAGCTGGCACCATGTCTTCCTTCAGGCTGGCTTCTAGCATAACGCCTGAAGAATGTGGGCGTGTGACCAGCACTTCTATTCATACTAGTTGCTGAATGGATGATGGTAGAAGGCACTGGTGGCCTTGAAGACAAACATTTAATATCCCAGACTGTTGGTGATTGTACTGCTCTTCCCTTATTTGTAGTTATCAGAGGTTGGGAGAAAGGTGTTCTCTCTCTTGGTATATAATAAATACATCCCTGATATTGTTTAAACACGTGGTTAAAGGCCAAGCATTTACAAGTGGTTTGTTACATCCGTGTATTTACCAGACATGATCACATTTTTATCAAGATCTCATTGCTCCATATGCACACTGGGAAATGCCGAGATAGAGTCTGTGTCCCGGTAAAAGGTCATATTTGGTCACTGTGGATCTGTTATGAGAAGCTGCTGCCTTCTGGAGCGTCTTCTGTGCCTCAGAGTGGAGGGGAGCCCTCTCCTCCAGCACAGTTTGCATGGCTGTGAAGCAGCAAAGCAATCAGGTATGGATGGAGAGTCTTTTTCACAAGAGCCGGCACGACACAAGCAGCCCATTGTCCTTTAAAATGAGACACGCAGAGAGACACGTTTTCAATAACAAAACATCCCAGGATGTCTTATGTATTTCTAAGAGAAGAGGCAAAGAAAGACACAGAAACAAGGCCCTGTCACAATGAAAGCTGGAAGAGGATTAAATACTGTGGCCTGAGGAGATGCTTCTAGACCATGATATCCAGGGGCTGCTGCAGTGTAAGGGGAGCAGCTGGGAGTTGACCAGAACTATGGAGGCAGACACATGGCTGAAAGGAATATGGCTGTACAGACTTGGTTATCTCTACTTCCACCTCCACCTAAGACCCTGCAGATGTCGTCTGTGGGAAGAAGCATAAAGCCCCTGTTTATGCCTGGAAAGATGGTTTGAATGGCACTCTGTTGGCGTCTCTCTTTGCTTAGTGTTTCAGGATCATATAGTCATGGTCAGTGTCTTATGTGGGTGCTGGAGATTTGAACATAGATCCTCAGGCTGGTAGAGTTAATGCTCTTATCTACTAAGCCATCGCCCCAGAACCATGAACTAAGTTTTAAAGCAATATTATATAGCATAGGGTATAGTTTGACACACATTTTAAGCAAAGGATACATATTATTTTTCTTGGATTAACATAAAATATCACAGACCAAGTGACTTGCCTGACGGAATTGGCCTTGATACAGAGTCACAGGTTAGAATACTGATGGGGGTGGGTATCCTGACTCCCATCTGACTGTCTTCTTGCCTTGTTTTCACACAGTCTGCCCAAGTAAATATCTGTGTCTGGATTGCCTCTTCTTTCAGAGATGTCAGTCTTCAGTGCATGTGGCCTGCACACAGGACCTCATGCAACCTAATTGCCCCTTTAAAGATCTGTCTTCGGTAAAGTTATAGTGTAAGACCCTGAGAATCAGAGCTTTGCTGTCTGAATTTTGGAGGGACACAGTCTGGTGTATTATAAGGTAGATTCTAAATATTTTAAGCCTTTCGGGCATGCATCGCTTTCATTTAGTGTGATTGTTACACAGGTAGTACAAATGAACCAGGGTGCTTATGTTCTGGTACAGTTTTATTTAAGGACATAAGATTGGAATTTTATATCATTTTCATACATCATAAAGCAGTTTCTAATTTTTTAGTCTAATCATTAAAAAACATTTCCTATCTCATAATGCTCTTTAGAAACTATCACTGGCCTATAGTTTACCAGCCCCTGGAAGGGAAAATGTTTCTGGAGTTTTGCCTAGTAGAGTGCTGGACATGGCAGCCAAGCTCACATTGATGTCTCAATTTGGGCAGATTTATGTGGGGAACTTGTGTCCTGACAAGGACTTCCAGGGTGAACTCAGCCTGCTATGGAGACACTTTGTTCTTTGCGGGGATACACTTGTTCAGATTGAATAAAGCCATTCATCACTGTGAGAGTATTGACTATGCCATATTTGCCTGGTGGCTAGGACAGAAATCACACACACACACACACACACACACACACACACACACACACTGACCTAATTACCACACAACTGACTGGATGGGGGCCTTTTCTGCAAGAGGAGTCTCATGTATTATTTATAGTTACAGCAAATATATATATATATATATATATATATATATATATATATATATTCTTTATATTAATGCTTTCTACAGCTCTCTTACATGACAATATTCCATTAGTGGGCCCATGCTGGAGCAGCTATTTCAGGCCTTCAATAAACCCTAGTGTGATACCTAGGAAAAGCTGTGTCTTCCTTTCTTTCCTAGTCTGGTGTCTGTCCTCTGACCTCATGGCCTCTTTTCTGTGTCTAACTGAGGAGGAGATAATCCACCTAAGGAAGAATCCAAAACTTTGACTATGTTGCTCATTAAACTGTATCCAACTTCCCGGGTGTCCTTGCCAGCTCTTGTCATGTTTCTGGGATGGTAACATAAGATGAGCTGGGCAGGCTTCAGGGGGCCTGAGCATGCACAGTGGACCTGGGGCCTTGCAGAGAACGCGTTTCTGCTCACTGGCACCGTTTTGCGCTGGCAAACCTGAGTGTAGCAAGTGCTTGTTATGGTTACCTGGGGCAGCCGCTCACGTATGCACACTCCCTGACCTTCCTAGGAAGGGAGGACTTTGGAATTAGTTTTGAAACCCACTCTAGGAGATTTGAACCTCCTTCTGTGCCTCCTTTTGGATGACTTCGATCACCACCGTGCCCTTGGAGCTGGAGAATTAAAGGCAAATGTTTAGTGCAGGCGGCAGAAGCCCGTTAGGATGCTCACTGATGGCCTGGCAACACAATTCCAGCTCCCCGCACCAGTTTCTGCATTGAAGAAGTCAGTCCCCTTTCCCCCTGTCTCACAGCACAATTCTCCTGCACATGCAGAGCCTTCTGGAGTAGATAGAGTAGGTTTAGGGCACAATTTCAGCTTTTCTGGTCCAGGATAGCTTTTGGCTAATTCCTATAACAGCCAGTGGAACTGTATGAGATGACAGATTCAGACATTTTCAGTGGTCTGGACCCTTGCTTGGTCCCCAAGATCCTGCATGGGATTGGAGAGGCATGTAGCACAGCTTCAGGGCAGGGCACTACCTGGGGCATCTGCATAAAGTTGGTTGCAACCAGCCTCTGTGACAGGCTCAAGTCAGTGATGGGGCCAGGGGATTTCAAAGGTCAGAAAGCACCCAAAATACTTTGTGTTACCTCTCTCCATATATAAACAGGATCTAAGCAGTCTTCTCAAAGCAAGAGCCAGCTACACTTCCCCTAAAATGGCTGCAATTAGGTTAGCAAAGGAAGTACAGATTCCACCGCTGATGCCGCTATAGAGACTGCAATTGGAAGCCTCTACTCCTTGGCACTGTTCATTTTCATTTACCTAACATTTACCTATGTTCCACTGAGCTGTTTTCCTTACCATGAACTTATTCAGACATATTCTTATCGGAGACTGAGGTGGTGTGTTTCTTTTCTTTTTTTTTTTTCTTTCTATTTCACAGGATTGGTAGCTGCAAAGATCTGTTCATGGTTAAAACATGAAAGTAGCTTAGTGAATTCTTAGTTCAGAAGTAACAGTGCACGTAATGTTGCCTACATCTGCATGGGTGTAGGTCTACCTACTGCATCACGGGTAGGCTTTAGGGGTCACATTTCTGAAGAAAACTCACTTTTTCCAACCCCAGAAGCCATCAGTTACAAATAGCTTCTCAGCTATGGGTGCAACTTCTGAGTCACTTTTATCCACGTTGAAATTTTAGCTGACATGATTTCGTGCAAGCAGTCACATCTGTGAGTTCATGTATACAATGGTGTTGAAATGTCTACCAAACACTGTTTTGCTGCAGACATCCACTATCTCTGGCACTTACAATCTTTTCACCCTCTCTTTTATGATTATCAATGAGTCTTGGAGGGAGAGGGTATAATATAGACAATCCATTTAGAGCTGAGAACTTCTAGTCTCTTACTTTTTGTGTGTTGACTAGTTGTAGGTCTTTGTGTTATCTTCTGTCTACTGTAAAAAGAAGCTTTGATGAGAGCAGAGAGATGCTCTAATATATGGGTATAAAGAAAAGAACTTAGGGGGTAGATTATTGCTATGAGTATTTAGCAGATGAATTGTATTAGGTTCTCCCTTAGAGCCTACAACCTAGCCATCCATATATTTTTGATCCAGTTAGTGGTACAAGATATGAATTCTGTTTTGTGAAGAAGGTTTTGAATCTAATTATAAAGTGGTTCATTACTCCCATAACATTCATGCCACCGATGCATCAGTGGGCATATCTTGTGAGGCCATTCATTATTGTAGCTCAACGGGACTACATCTAGGTATACTGTTGATCACTCCTCCCAACCCAGTAGTATGCATAGTGCATTCCAGACCATAAAAACTAGCCAGGAGGAATGAAACTTCCAGGTCAGCATCAACTTGAGTCTTCCATGTTCTGTAGCTCAAGAATGTAGTGTCTTCAGCAATAAGATCTTACAACCAAGTTTTGGAAGATGGCCAAGAGCAATGGCAATAGCCTGTAACGTTTGTGTGTGGGATCTATGGAGCCCCACTGACAGCTCAAAAGGAGGTAACCCATACCTTGCACTGGACTATTTCTTTGATAGCTTATGGTGCCTGGGTGGGAGGCACTGGACAATCTTGTTGTATTTTTAAAAGTTTTCATTTATTTATTTTTAATTTAGATATTTTTTGAGAATTTTATGTAGAAGTAACCATCTTATTAAATAAGAAACACAGAGCCAATGCAAAGATGAAAGCCCAAGAGGTCAGAGCTAAGAGCCTTACCCTTCACTGCTGTAGCTATCCTCTTCAGCCAAGAGACATACTTCCTGTGTGTTTGTCTTTATATAGACTTTTTGTTCTGCCTTCTCATTGGTTATAAACCCAACCACATGACCTCCTCATCATTGCCCATCTGTACAGACCTCTAGGTCTTCTATGATTGGTATTGAGATTAAAGGCATGTGTCTCCATGCTGGCTGTATCCTTGAACACACAGAGATCTGCCTAGCTCTGCCTCCCAAGTGCTGGGATTAAAGGTGTGCACCACCACTGCCCAGCTTCTGCGATGGCTTGCTATTAGCTCTGACCCCCAGGTAACTTTATTTATTAACATACAAATAAAATCACATTTCAGCACAAATAAAATATCACCATACTTTTATACATGAATGCTATACTCACATAGTTCCACTTCGTTCAAATCCTCCTTGTATCCCCTCACTCCCTCTCAAATTCATGACCTCTTTTAAAAATGTTATCATTAAGTAAACACATCTATATTATACTAGGCCCATTTAGTGTTTCTCATATGTAGGTGTGTTTAAGGCTGATCACTTGGGATACCATAGTCTATTTCTGGGGAAAACGAATTTTCTTCTCTCAGTAGACACTGTTGCCTATAGCTCTTCATCTAGAAATGGGGCCTTGTGAAATTTATAGCATCCATATTGGGATGTCAACTGGTGTAGTCATCGCTCAGGTCTGTACTGTTGAAATTTCATAGGTGAAGCATCCCTGTCGTGTGCAGAACACATTATCTCACAGCAGGTGAGCTGGCTTTCTGCTTCTTACAATCTCTTCTTGCTGCCTCTTCTGTGACTTTTCCTGAGTTTTATGTGTAGGGTTTGTGTTGTGAGTATGCCAGTTAGAGGTTGACATCACATGTTCACTTACTCTTTGAGATTTGACCAGTTGTGGATCTCTAGATTATACACTTCTGCTTCGTAAAGAAGTTTCTTTGATGAGCCATGAGAGCTATACTTACTTGTGAATATAAAGATGTGTATTTGGAATACAGTTAGAAATCATATTGGCTTAGGGAAATGGAGGCTCCTGTGCAGTTAAGGAAACAACCAGCTGAGTGAGGATGAACCCTGTGGAGTGGGATAAAATGTTTCCCAGTTACAGATACAGTAGAAGATTGATATCCATAATATGCAGAGTCCATTTGAAAAATGGACTGTGGACCTAACAGAGAATTCTCAAAAGAAGCAATAAAAATGGCTAAGGAGTATCTTAACAAATGCTCAGTATCCTTAGTAATTAGGGAAATGCAAATTTAAACTACTTTGAGGTTTTATCTTACCCTATTCTGAATGACTAAGATAAAGAAAATAATGGAGAATAAATGCTGATAAGCATACATGGAAACCGACAGGGGAAATTCATTGTTAGTGGAATTGCAAACTGATGTATTCAGTGTTGGATTCAGTGTGGAGAATTCTGAAAAACCTAAAAGTATATCTACCATGTGACACAGCTGTACCACCCCTTGGCGTATACCCCGAGGGCTCTGTTTCTACCATAGAGATAACCTGCTCACTTAGGCTCACTGCTATTCTATTCATAAGAGCTAGGAAATAGAAACAACTTAAATTTCCTTCAACTGGTGAATTGATAATGAAAATGTGGTACATATTCATAGTGGAATACTATACAGCTGTAAAGAAAAAATGAGACCATAATATTTGCAGATTAATGGTTAAAACTGGAAAGTAATATACTGAGTGAGGTGACCAGACACAGAAAGACAAAGATTGTATGTTATCTCTCATTTGTGGACACCAGTTGTAAATCTCTATATGAGTATATAACCTGAAGTAACTGCAGAAGCCAGGAGAGTAAAAGGGGACCTCTGGTGAAGGAGGGAGAAGGATCTCAAGAGAGAGACAGTAAGACACAGGAAAAGAAAGGGGGAAATGGGAAAATTAGGGGGGACATTATCTGGGCAGTGGGGGGAAGGGAGGTAATACAGAGAAAGAAAGGAAGGAGAGGTAAATGACATTGGGGTGTTTTGAATGGGACACAGGGAAATATTGTTTTATAAGCTTACTTCACACACACAACATGAGTGATGGGGAAAAATAGTTGGTAGATAGATAGATGATAGATATAGGTAGATGATAGATAGATGAATAGATCAGAGAAATATCAAATGGAGTTATGCTACTTGGAATGTTAATGCTATCCCCAAGAGACATAGGCTATCTAATAAACCCCCAGTGCAAGACACTTAAAACCTCGTTTGAATTTCTGGTCAGTCAGGGATTACCCCAAACCAGTATCGATAACTGTATTGCCCTTGGCTGCCTCCCAACACTTGAAGGTAAGATCTGTCGTTGAAGGCTAGAAAGACTAGGACGCAGAACTTGTAGGAACTGAGCTGGAGCTGACCTGGAAGCCTCCTTCTCTGAGGACTGGTTCTCATGGTATTGGAAGGTGCTTTGCAAGCTGCCAAAGAAGAAAATCAACCAATGGTGCTAACCAGCTGTGATGCCTGCAAACCACAACAATGACCTAGAAAGGTATTTCTAATGTTTCAACAGTGGCACTTTTATCTTGTAGATAACCAGAAGCTGTCTAGTTGGAGTTAAGGTGGATCAATAGTGGGGAGTTCATGCTTGGAACTGTCAACCTAGCTGACTAACCGTGGGTGGAGAGGTCACTGACCCTAGAGGAGAACCCACTACTGTCATTTCCCAAACCAATCTTGTTCTATTTTAAGGCATTTTATAAGCTGTCCTGCCTTTCCTGTATCCTACCATTTTGGACAGGAAACCACAAACAGCTCATACTTCACTATTACTTCCCGTATCACCAAAGAACTTTTCCAAGGTAGACACTCATGGCTCATGAGTGGATGCTGATGCTAATCATTTTGTACATATCACAGTCCGCTGCACATTTTCTGTGTTCTGACTGTGGGTTTTTTATTGCATTTTCCTAGTGTGGTAGAAACAGTTTAATATCCGCACCTCTTTGGTGCAGACACCCTACTGAGGCACCCCATTTAAGTTTGTAATAGTGGATGGAATCAAGTCATTTTTGCTTGCCAGTTGTCTCACAGCAGCATCTTAGTAACCCAGCATGGTTAGAGGACTGTCACACTGTGCAACAACACTCTCAAAAGTCTCTTTCCTCCTTTGAGAAATAGTTTGGCTTCTACAGAGAATTCTCATTAGAAAACCAGGACTCTGGTATTTATTCTTGCCTTCATCTTTGCTCAAGTGCCGTTTACTTTTCTAGGCTCCAAAGTTATTAATCAGAACCATCTTTAGAGATGCCCCATTTTTTTCTACAAAAAGAACACTTTGCAATTGCCTCTGTGGTTAGGTCAAAACTTGGCAAATTATTTAAAACTGATGCCAGAACCAAGAAGGGGAAATACTATGAGAACTGTTTTTGGGCACTTGGATGATTTATCTGTAGCCTCCCTGAATTGTTCAGATCAGGTATTTACAGATAAGCTCTTCTTTAGTCACTATCTAAGCCTAAAACATGTTAAACTATGTCAGAAATTTAAAACTGGCAAGGAGAAAGACCATTTATTGTGTCTTGGGCTTGTTATGTTTGCTGTGTAGCTGATAATTGGTTTAGAATGTGGAAATCTCAAAAGAGACTGGAAATGAAGGATTAGAGTTGGGTACTTTCACTGAATATGTGATCCTTAATGAAGAGTGGATAATATTGTTGAGAAAGAAGAATACAGAGAGGAAAGAGTGTAGGACCAGAGGCAGAACCCAGGCACAACACAAGAGGAAAGAAACAACCAAAGGCAGAAGGAAGCAACACCATTAGAAAGCAAGACTATTAAAAAATTCTATGCAAGAAATAAAGTCAAATGTAGCAGAACACTTACATGCTGGAATGGGTAAGAATTACTTTCCTGGACATAATTTCATGAGAATCACAAAAACAAAAGCTGGAGTTGAGTGGGTGAATAGTGAATAGGAAATGGAGATGTGGGATAGAAGCTTAGATTTAAGGTGTATTTAGACAAGAGATGGTGAGAGAAAGGGGAGAGGCTAGGGAGGTAGTAGTTTAAAAAATGGTAGAATAGAAATTTTATGGAGACATATGAAGTATTGAAAGAAGTAGAGGATGGTAGAACAGGTCTAAGAGAAAAAGAATAAGGAATGAGAGGTACATAACTGAATGGGTTAGGACAGGTGGAACACTGTTATAGAGAACGATGAAAGCAATTGCAGAGACAGACACATAAACTCATATTACTATGTAGCAATGGAAGTTAATAAAATCAGTACATGTCTACTGGCCTCTTTCGGAAGTAGGAGAAAGGTCCAGGAGAATTATGAGATAGGAGTTCAAAAGAGACTTAATCAGAGGGCTTTGGAATTGGACCTCACCAGAAATAGTCAAGCATCATCAGGTATTAGCCATGGCCTTCAGGAGAAACAATGGGTCAATTTTGGCAGTGTCCTATAGTTGTACGATGGAGAAGAATGGAAATCAAATTGTTGGAGGCATCCGGAGTAGAGGTACGAAAAAGGAAGCAAGACAGAAAAGCAGAGTTTTGATGAATTTGTATGTTTTTTTTGAGGATGTGGTTCAAGTGTCTCATTGTACAGACTAAACAAGAAGTTTGAGTGACCAGAAAAGGGTCAGTGTGTGTGTGTGTGTGTGTGTGTGTGTGTGCGCGCGCGCGCGCGGAGAGGCAAGAAACAAAGCAAGTTGAGTCAGTCTTCTTTGACTTTTCACCACCATTAGTTTTATGATACTAGATACTTGGAGGCATCAAGGCTTGGCACTGGAGCTTTCTGTTCCTTAACAACCTTCTCTGCTAGATTATGTTGTTCATAACAAGGCATCAGAGACTCTACACTCCTAGTTTCCTAGATTTTACTACAATCTCTAGAATATAAATACACATGTTTAATTGCCTCTTTGGCATCTCTCTTTCAGTGTGGAAATGAACTTGACAAGTAAGAGTGCTTTGTAAAAATTACATGTTTTGTATATACATTTATATTTTTAACTATAACTGCTCAGTCTGTATAATGTTACATATATGCATGTGATAAAATTAATGGAAAAAGGAGTCATGAATTTAAATGAGAACTTATGGGAGGGTTTGGAAGGAGGAAAGGGAAAGAGGAAATGTAATTATATTAATCTCAAAAAACAAAAATTACATTTTAATTGGGTTTCAAGATAGGTTTCTATATAACTTCTCCATATATCCTCTGACTTGGTTAACTCCTTCCTCTGTCTCCCTGCCCTGCACCCACCCCCTCCTTTTTTAAATCATTTAATACCCAGTATTTCCCTTCTCTACTTTCATATTACCTATTTTCTACTAACTTTTTCCTTAAAATACCCTCTCCACTCAATAACCTTTCTAATATCCTGGCTTCTAAAGGTACTCCAAATTGGACATGCAAAACTCGAGATACAAAGCAAAGGACACTAACCTGTGAACAGGTTGAATTTGTCTTTCTGAGCTTTTGTTACCTCCCTTAGTCCATTTTCCCTAATTCTATTCATTTACTAGCAAATTTTATAATTTATTTTTCCTTTACAGTGAAGTAAGATTCCATTAGCCATTTGTAGTACATCTTCATTATCCATTCATTAGTTCATGAACATATAGGATGATTCTTTTTCCTAGCTGTTATGAATAGAGCAGCAATGAACATGACTGAGGAAGGATCTCGATAGTAGGATATAGAGTCTTTTGGGTATATGTCCAGGAATGGAATAGGGTCTGAGGAACCTCTATATTGATTTCCATATTGACTACCTCAGTTTGCACTCTTACCAACAGTGAATAAGACTTCTTTTCCCATATCCTAATCAACATTAGTTATCATTTGATTTCTTTTCTTTTCTTTTCTTTTTTTTTTGAGACAGGGTTTCTCTGTGTAGCTTTGTGCCTTTCCTGGATCTTGCTCTGTAGACCAGGCTGGCCTTGAACTCACAAAGATCCGCCTGCCTCTGCCTCCCAAGTGCTGGGATTAAAGGTGTGGCCACCACTACCCAGCTATCATTTGATTTCTTGATGATAGCCAATCTGACTAATGTGAGATGGAATCTCAAAGTAGTTTTCATTTTCACTTCCCAGATAATTAATGATGTTTAGCACTTCTAAAAATGTTTATTAGCTATTAGTATTTCTTATTTTGAGAACTCTCTTCAGATCTATAGCTGATTTACTGATTGTTATTTATGTTTTGTTTTTTAAGTTCTTTATATATTTGAGACCTTAATCCTCAATCTGATGTATATATAGCCAGAAAACTTTTTCTCCCATTTTCTAGTTTGTCTCAAAGATGAGAACTTTTGCTTTCTGACTTATGCATGCTGCTTTGAATTATTGTAAAGGAAAAAAAGTTGTGTGTGTGAATTCTAAACGTGTGTGTGTATACATGTATATATATACATATATATACATATACATATACATATATATATATATATTTGTTTTACTTGGGTGTATTTGTGTATGTGTGTGTCTATAAATTCCTTGGGTTTAGTTTCTGAAGCAAATCCTCACCGTTTAATAATCTTTACTAATTCTTATGTAGAATGTGTGTTTGAAGAGTTCAAGGCTCTACTTCATCTTCATCTCTCTTCTTGTCCTTACTCCTTTTGCTCTGAATTGCTTGAGGACCCTGATGTGTGAAATATACATTGCATAGCTATTTCCTCTTAAGTGAAACATTCAC
Organism: Peromyscus maniculatus bairdii; assembly: GCF_049852395.1. Lineage (NCBI taxonomy): Eukaryota > Metazoa > Chordata > Mammalia > Rodentia > Cricetidae > Peromyscus > Peromyscus maniculatus. Next base: position 79,946,854 of record NC_134870.1, on the reverse strand, counting down.
TCCTGGAAAGAGAAGGAAGGTCCTAAGACCTAGGAAACTCACTTAACTTACTGGGCTCAGAATGCTCATGAAACTTGAAAGATTCACAAACTCTTCTCTCAGATCCTAGGGTCATTAAATAGTTTTTGAGAGACTTGTGAGTGGAGCTGCGCAAAGAGAGCTCTAGGTGTTTATCTTTCTTGAGCTGTCACCAATGTTAGGATAGGGTACCCTGCCTTGTATCACCCATATTCTTTTATTAAACAATGCATTTATTAATTAGTTGAAAATTCCATACAATATATTTGAACATATATACCTACCTGCTCCAACTCCTTCCACAACTGCTCTCACATCCTTTCACACCCAACTTTGAATTATCTAGTTTTTTCCTTTCCCCATAAAGTTTAATTTGAATTGCCCACTTAGTCTTGGGAATGAAGCCTGCCCTGGCATGTCAGTTATCTATCAAGCTTCCCTCTTGGAGTTTGTAGTCTTAGCAATGAAAAAGTTATAACAGACTAAAATAGGTACCCTACTGCTGAAGACATTACATGGATGACTCACAGAACATGGGGAAAATGAAGCTTCATCCCTACTAGCTTGTTTTCAGTCCTGGAAGGTGGTACTCATACTACCATAGGAGAAAAATCATCATCCATCTTCTCCAGTTATGAGCCCTTTCAGCTACAATAATAACCTGCTTGGAACGAAGCCTGCTGGTGTAATAGTGGTAGGGATGCCATGGGGGTAACAAATCACACAGTGATCATATTTAAGGACTGTTTCACAAGACAAAACTCATACCTGGATCTGATAATGGGGCAAGAATCCATGGGAAAACTAGATCATAGACTAAGGAAAGAGCCTCATACCATTATTCTTTCAATTGTGCACTGTGTTAAACAGACTCCCAATAGCTTACTATCATGCCAGCAGATTAGTTTATTTCTCAAACAGCATCAGAAAAACTTTTTTTTAAACAGTGGATTACAATTAACCCAGAGACCCACAGCTGAGCCAGGTAAAGAGAATAAGTGACTGTGGACTGCAAAGTATTAACTGTGACAACTATGCCAAATTCTCCTCCAACTAAGTCTCAGGAATCATTGTGGCAGAGGATACAGAAAGGTTGTAAGGGGCAGAGGTGGTGAATGTCACAAAGAAACTGTTCTCCAGACATGACAGGGCATATTAGCGGATGAGCCCGTAGCAGTTATTACAAGAATCGCGCCAGCTCAAGGCAGATAAAACCCACACATGGAAGGGAGTTGGGTATGAAGTCATACTCTTGCCTGAGGAGCTATGGGTAATTGATGGCTGCTTGGAGAGGAAGTTATTTTTCTTTAATGATATAGCTCCTGGGACGTCTAACTTGCTCCAGTATACGACCATGTTCCTGTGCATCTATAGGTTGCATCAGTGGAACTCAATATGTTAACAAAATGATGAAGACACAAAACCGTGTGGGTATGGAATTAGGGGTGGATCTGGGAGGAGATGGAGAAGGGGCATGAAAATGTTCAGAACACAATGCCTATGCTTTTTATTTTAAAAGTAGGAAAGAAATAAAGGGGGGAAAGAGTAAATATGAATCATATTTGAGTCACAATGTGAAGGCAAAATGAAAAAAGAAAAAAGACTCCTAGCTAAACTATTTAAGTATGAATCATTGAGATAAGAATGAATCCAAGTGAACCCAGTATCATGACTCTCTTGGGATTCTCCTCTTCAGGAAATGTGCCTTAGAAAAATCTAAATCCACTAGGGAAACATGATGCTGTGAAATTGATTTGTATGGGTCATTTGAGAAGTTAAATTAGATCCTTATAAATAGAAACATATGATATACATGTGAAGTTAGTCAAACATGTAAATTTACAGTAAGTTGATATTCTCTAAAATGTCATTAGGTACACAGAAATAACAATTTGATAGGCCATAGCTAAGCAGCGGGCAAAAAGTTTTGAAGGTACCAGAACTGTAAATATTGCTATTGTTTTGCATGTTTGAAATATCTTTTGATATGATAACTTCAGGTATGAGATTCATTCAAGTAAAAGATGTATGAAAATGTTAAAAACATGCTACTTATGAGTGCCAGGGTAGTTTCATGTGTGGTTGATCACTTAAATGGCAGTAAAATATGCAGGCCAAGTGTAATTATTTCTACTTGGCAGCAATTTTCTGTAAAAATTGGTAAGATAAATCACTGCTTACAGTTTACATTGACTCTTTCGGGGAAGAAAAAGACAAGTCTCTTTACTGCTATTGATATTTTTACTTCTTTGGATGAAATATTTCCCACACTACCAACTGTGCTCAGAAATAAATTCTGAGAAAACCTCATTAGCTCATTTAAAGATCAATCCATTTTTCAAATTTATACAGTATCTGTCCAGTTAACAATAGATCCCAGACAAGCTATGTGAGCCCAAACAACTAATCTTCATATATTTTCATTTAAAATCCAAGAGGTAGTCATCTCATTTTATCCTGTTCTGCTCAACCAGGATGTACAGATTAAACCCAGCTTCATGAACTGGGGTTGGTATTTATCACTTAAAAATGCATTAGCATATGCAATATGTATTCTTGTTGCTAAGAATTCAAACAATATCTATAAATCTTTATCTCTATTGGCACAATCAATCTCATTCCTCCTTGTATAAGTAACCCTGTGTAATTTGTTTAGCAGCTTCCAATAGTGCATGCATTATTTCAATTCTGATGGGCAGGGCAGGACTGAGATAAAAGTATCCCTGGCCGTTCACATCTCAGAACCAAGGCAGACCTCTTCTCACAGTGGTAGTTGCAGAGGGAACTTTCTCCTTGGGTGTTGTATGTGAGTCCCTTTGTATTCATGACAGCAAGTTTCTAGTGCTTGCCTGTCCTTAAACATTCTCATTCCTAAGCATTCCTGTAACTCTAACATCACCTGCAAAAGCTCTGTTTAAATTTTTTAAAAATAAATTCTATGAGAATTTCATTCAATGTGTTAATTACATTCACCTCCGACTCCTCCCACTACCTCCTCCTAGATCAGCCCTCACCTTCCTACCACTCCAACTTATTTCTCCTTTAATAAAAGTGACTCAACTCCAATTTGTGTTGTCCATATGCTTCTGGGTATGGGGCCATCTACTGGGATATGACCCAACTAAGAGACGAAGCTTTAAAGAAAATGGACTTTCTCACCCAGAATCTATTAACTGTCCCAAATTTGACAGTTAAGGGTCAGAGCTTACAAAACCCTCCTGACTTCATTGCTAGAATGCTTGCTGGATTGATCTTGTGCAGGCAACCACAGATGCTGTGAGTTCATGAGTGCCCGTTAGGAAGACACTGTTTTGCGCTGGTCTTTTCCAACCTCTGGCTGTTGCAATCTTTTTTCCTTTGTTTTGTGATAGTCCCTGAGCCTTACTTAGGTAAGGGGCATGTTATATAGTTTGTGGCTAAGCAGTCCTCAGTGACTTATTATTACTTCAACTAATTGTGAGTTTCTGTGTTTATCATCATCGATTCCATGTAGAAACGTTTTCAATTAAGTTTGAGAATGCCATTGAACAACAGACAGGGAGATACAAATTTAGAAGCAGTTTGAACGATGTCCTTTGAGCAAAGTAAGAGTAAAGTTCACCTTTAGGACCTGTGAACTTTCCAGCAATCTTGGTCAGATTTGTAGTGACCTGAACCTACAGGAATGAAGGTCTCAAACTGCTATGTGTTGAAGGGGAGGGCCAGGGATGAGAAAACAAATATGACGGAAAGCTGGGCTCAGGAGATCTGCATAAGCTGATGGCTCATGAAAACAAATTTATTAAGCAGCACAACATATTTATACTGTTTGAAGGAAGAAACCTATCACACAATCGGACAAAGTTGGCAAAAAGCTTATCAAGCATTGTTGTACCAAGGGAACAAAGGATATCTCAAGTGTTTCAGACACAATGGCCTTCCACAGCCTTTCAGGGAAAGGCTCCACAGGGAAAACTCAGGTTCTCAGAAACTGAAACCTTAACTCCCTCAAAACCCCATCCCACCTGCACATTGGTCCTTGCCAAGAATGTCCATGGGCAATGACACAGAACAGCATTTCCTTAGTTCTTTCATCTGGGCCTCTAAGAAAGCCTTGGATTGGCCTGTCACCCAACACTGCAATACCTAAACCCAATCATAAGTAGTTGGCTTCTCCACAAATTTTCGCTGTTGCCTTCATGCCATACCTTTTCATCACTGAAGTTCATACGATTCACAGATGGATAAGACTGTTGATGATGCCATCCTGACCCTTGTAATAACCTGCATACTTCCTTCTAGTAGCATTAGAGCTAGCCAGTAGGGAAGAAGCATCCTGGTCAGTAGTGGCTTGATTTTTCTGTATCTTTTGACCACTGTGTGTGGTGTCTTTGGCTACAGTACTTTACAATTAAGTACTGGTGGAAAACCAAGAGAAATGGCAATACCCTGTATTAGTTTTGGAGCCTCTGGGATACATCTGACCAACATCTCGAGGGAAGAGATCCCACACCTGGCACTGTGCTTTTTGTTTGGCAACCTATGGCTTCCGGGATGAATAGTATCCCCTGTGTAGGGAATATATCCTAAAATGCATATATATCTACTTTCAGACCGGGCTTGTATTTTTAGTAGAGATGAAAGTTTTAATGCAGTTCAATTTTTTCCATTTTTCCTTTTCTTTACTTGTTGTTTTGTTTATGAAAGCTTCACATATCTCTCCAAGGTTATTAACAATTCTCCCATTCCCCCCCAACACCACTGTTTTTCTTATGAGTCCTTCAGTACACTGAGAATTGATGTGTTATTAGGGGAATCTGGGAATATAAACTCAAAAAAAAAATAGCCAATTCCTTGAACTGATCTGCTGTTTCTCAGTATCTTTAGTTGCACTTGCCCAGGACTGTTTCTGCAGTCTCTGTTTTGGCTCTTACCTTGTTATTATTTGTAGCATGGTTTAAATTAAACCCATGGTTTAATTTTCTACAAAGTTGTATCACACCAGGCACATATGTCCTCCTTTTGCAAAATGTCTTGGACCTTCTTATCATATTTCTTTTACACAACTTTTAGAATCAGCTTGAAAAGATCTGTAACATTCTTTAGAATTAGGACGTTTACTGAAACGTCACTGAGCACATGCATTTACTTAAGGACAATGATGCTGGCAACCAGTGACCAGCTGTGGAGTCGATTTCCTTTCAACCCTTTCAGCTTGTCATTTGGGCACATTTCAGAATATTTATCTGGATCTTAAATCTAGCTTCCGAGATTTATTTACAAGTGTTTATAGTTTACAAACAATAGCCTCTGGTGAACGGAGTTTTTTGCTGTATTGTTCATTCCTTCCTCCCACCACACCTCCCTTCCATAGGAAATGGATGGTGTTTTCTTGGTTGATTTTGTGTGAGCCAGTATTATGGTCTATCCCCTAACTGTCGATTTTAGATGGTGGCATATTTTCCTGTTGTCTCTCCATGTTGTTCCCATCCTTCAGGGATGGCTGTAGTTCCTGCTGTTTATGAGATTGTGATTTTTTTTTTTAATAAACAGTTGATGTGGTATTCATCCTTACAGCCATAGCTTGGACTCATTTTCAGCACTTTATCATATGGCTTGGTTCTAATAATTCTAAAAAGCTTATTATTTTCAGGGCTCAGTGGATAAGGTGCTTGCTGTGCAAGCATGAGAAACTCCATTTGGATACCCAGCACTCACAGCTGTGTGTGCTAGTGTGAGTCTGTGATCCTCGCACTGAGGAGGTGGAGGTCAGAGAATTATCAAGGGATTGTTTGACATCCAGTGTGGTGAATCAATGAGTTCCAGGTTCACTGAGAGATTCTGTCACAAAAAAATAAGATGGAGGTGATAGCACAAGACACTGTACATCTGTGGGCCTCTATATGTGCTGACACGGGGAAGTGCACCCATACTCCCACATATGTTCACACACACACACACACACACACACACACACACACACACACAAATACACAAATGAGTATATGATTGCCAAATAATTTACTTTGTTATTTGCTTTAAACCAAATCAGTTAATGATTTCAGTTTAGAAAGTTGGTGTTCAGGATAGAATTTGAAATGAGAGCAAAATCCTGGCAAGGCAGTCTAAGAATCATACTATAAAGAATACACAAGAGGCATGGAGGAGAAGTTGTTTCACTCTGCATGCAATTTCACTGGTCCTGGATATCACATTACCCTGGAGCATTTGTGGCCATAAGCAGGGTTGGTTTACGAGTCTGAGACCCAAGAGGTCAGATACTGTGTGTGGCTGCATTTCCCATTACTGTTATTTACATTCACAGTGCAACTGAATTGGTTTCTTGTTTCTTTTCATTTAATAATGTTTACATTGTAGCAATAAGATGCTAATAAAATTTCTTGGGCATTTTTAATCTAGCCAGTGAATTCTGTTGTCTCTGGAAATGGAAGGGTTGCTTGGTTGATTTTGTGGCTTCATTTTTCTCATTCCTCCCCTAGCCTGTACCCCTCGCCCCGATTTTCTAATCAGATTCTAAATGCTGATGTGTTTACCTGCATCACCTCCTCAGCTGGGTGCTTCTGGAAACATAGGCACATTTGTTTCAGCCAAGCTTTACAGCATGCTTGGGGGATTAATTACCAAGTATCACACATAAAAAAAATCTGGAAGAATTTAAAATGCTTTGATGTGGGCTTAGTGGAAAGGAAGTTTGAATCAGCCTACAGTCATTAAATTGGTGAGGTTAGAAATCATACTTTATGGGAGGCTGTGAGTGACTTTAAGATGAGCTTTCATTCTTTTCTTTCTTTCTTTCTCTTGTTCTTTTCTTTTTTTTTGCAGGGATCATGAATTTCTCTTTGTGCAAAAAAGGTATAATTAAATCCTTCAAATTATATTTCATGTGTCTGTGGAACCATATCATTTCAATCCATGATATGTTATTTTTATAGTTCATGGCTGGTTTTATAGTTCAGAAACATTTTTCTCAGTGCAAGCATGGATTAATAGCAAAGCTGAGGGCACCTGGCATGTTCTCTGAGAAAGGAGACTGCCGCTCATCTGCAAAGAGCAAAGGGGAAGTAAATGCCTCCTGCATTCTCTTCCCACTTTCAGTTGATGATCAGGGAACTGTTCACAGAAGTAATCTTTCTCCCTCTCTCTCTACCTTCAAAATTCCCCCTGAGGAGCCATAGGAATATGTGAGTAATTGAAATATTTTGTATAATATTTTCATTTTACAGTTTGACTCTGGTGTGAATTTTATGCCCTTAGCATATTTTTAGATATTCATGCTGGGCCTTGTAATTGAGATTTACAAACATCCCTTTCCAGCTAGGCAGTCAGAAGCATAAACTCATGGGAATGTAGCATTGAACAAAAAATACCCTACAGGATACATGACGATAAGACCTCACCCTTTTTTTTTTTTATAGCAGTGACTCCAAACAGAATGTTACGTTCCAGTCATGTCAAATGGAATCAAGATCAAGTTAAAATGGAGCATATAGGCTAATTAGTAACTTTCTCGTGTCAGAGAACCCGAACCTTGAACTAACTACATGCTGCTTTGCCACCTAACTTTCCCTCTTGATTATCATGATTTATTTTTCCACAGTAGTTCAACTTCATTCTTAATAGTGATTGCACAAACACATATGTATGTACATATTCATGTGTGCAGATCTACACGGAAAGGTAGTTCTTCCTCCAAATTCCAAGAGGAAGAATTCTTTCCAGTTCTAAACTGTATGTAGATGGTATATACCTGAGTTTCTGCAAGCCACAGCAATGGCACCATGGCTCAGTCCTTACAGCAGTTATGTCTGCTTTCTGTTGTCTCTCAGTTTATGGTAATCTGGGCAAAGGCTTTGGGGAGAGGGAGGGGGAACCCTGCTCTGCAGAGGTAGCTAGCACTGTCCACAAGTTAGATGGGAAACTTAGAGATACAAAATGGTCTTTTTTCTTTCGTAAATCATTTTTGGGAATTTTTTTTTTTTGTGTGTGTATGATGTATGTGGAACCAGAGGTAATTTTTAGGTTTCTTCCTCTATTGTTCTCTACTTTACTTAAATTATTTTTAATTAAAAAATAAATGCCAGAATATGATGCTTGATAGGTGAACCATGATCCAGGGCAGATCCCACACCCTGGGGTATTTGGGCTGCACATAATGGAATCCATGGGGATGGGGAAGGGAAGAACCCAAAGTTGGGTAGGTTGGGAAGTTGTGGTGGATCTGGGAGGAGTTGGGGGATACATATGATTAAAATATATTTTATTAAATTTTCAAAGAATTAAAATATTATTTAAAAGTAAAAAAGTCACACAATTATTTTGATCATATTCTTTCCCCTCCCCCAACTTATCCTATGTGCTGTCTTGCTCCCTACCCACCCAGCTTTATATTCATTCTCTCTCTCTCAAAAATAAAAACAGCTCTGACTTTGGGAACAGATCAGTGTCTTGTTTAGCCACCATCAGAGAAATTTCCTTCTGCAGTAGATGGGAATAAATGCAGAGACCCACAGCCAGACCTTACACAATGAGAGAGCTTGGAGCACCCATCCTTAAATAGGAGGTCTCCATCAAATCCCTCCCCTCAGAGCTCAGGGAATCCAAAGAAAGAGTGTAAGAGCCACAGGGGATGAAGGACACCAGGTAAATAAGCCTTATGAATCAACTGAGCAAAATTTACATGTGCTCACACAGACAGAGGCTGCATACCCAGGGCCTGCACAGATCCTCAGCATGTATATTATGGCTTCCTGTTTAGTGATTTTTTTTTAATGGGATTCTTGAGTGTGGGAATGAGTGGATCTCTGATTCTTATGCCTTCTCTTGGGCTCTTTTCCTTCTGTTTGTTTGTCTTGTTTAAATTCAATGTGGTGTTAATTTTTGTTTTAGCTTTATTATACTATATTAATTACATACTGTATCATTTTATTATCCCTTATAAGCCTGCTTGTTTTCTAATGAGAAACAGAAAGGGAGTTGCAGCAAGAATCTCTAAAGGTCTTATTAATAAAAACAAACCCGAGCCAGGTATTGGGGTGAACACTGAAAGATCCGAGAGACATAACAAGCCACAGCTAACCTCACCTCGCCAATTCTTCAGCTGATCCTGTTTCTTCAAACTGGAAGCCTCTGAGTCATCAAATGGATCTCAGCTGAACTGCTGCTAAAAGCTAAAAGCTTAAAAGCTTAAAGGGACCTAAAACACCTCTAGTTCCTGGTCCTCCTGCCTTATATACCTTTCTGCTTCCTGCCATCACTTCCTGGGATTAAAGGTGTGTGTCACTGTGCTGGGCTTCTATGTCTGTCTAGCGGCTGTTCTGTTTTCTGACCCCAGATAAGTTTATTAAGGTGCACAATATTTTGGGGGACACAATATCACCATAGGGAGTGGATCTGGATGGGAGGGAAAGATAGTGAGGAACTGGGAGGATAAAACACCAAAACCACCCCCACCCCCCAAAAAACCTCCTTACAAAAAAAACAGAAAGCACACAAAACCATGGCATATGTTATGTGTTGTTCAACTACTCCCGAACACGAGGCCTCCCTTACAGTGTGGCTGACAGACCCAGTGCCTCTCCCTCAGAGAAGCTGGTCTCCCCCTCTATGGCAAACAGCCTCTTTCTACCTCACTTTTAAGACAAGGTCTAATTGAACCTGGAGTTTGAACTGGCCGTCAACCAAAGCTTGTCTCTGGGATCTGCACCCATCTTTGCAGCCAGAGAGGGTCAGAGATGCTGCTGCCATGCCACGCTCCCTCACATGGGTGCTGATATCCAGACTCAGGTCTTCATGTTTGTACAGCATGATGGTCACCCACTGGGCCATCTCCCAAGATCTGTTTTTGAGCTTTTATTGAGGCTCTGGTGTCAGAGACTTTGTTAGCTTCTTAGATTAGATGAACTCCATGCTTCCATGGGGTAACTGGATATCTGCTCTCTTGCCTTGTCATTTCAACAAACCATTGATAGGCTTCCTCCTCATCAGGACAGTTACATGACACTGATCTGATCTGCTTCTCCAGGTGGGAGCTAGATAAACCTGTGGTGGGCTTTCCTTTCTTAATCTTCTCTCTGTACTAAATTTTATATGTAAGGCAGCTTGGCATTCAGTGAAATAAAGGGTAGATTATGAATTCATCATCATGGAGCTAGACTGCAACATCTGTGCACTTCCCATTGTCTGCCCCAGAACAAGTAGTTCATAAGTAGAGGCTAATTCATCCCGATGCCACTATATAAAAGATAGTAACTTTTTAAGGCCACAGTTGTGTGTGTGTGTGTGTGTGTGTGTGTGTGTGTGTGTGTGTGTGATTTTTAAGCTAACAGTTGCAGCAAAAAGAACTTAAGCCTTACATCTCTAAGAGCAAAATAAATAAAAAGTGAGATATGTATTTTAATTCTTATGTCTTATGTAAAAGTAAACTCCCAACATCTTTGAACATTAATTGTAGACAGAAGCAAAGAACATGAAAATGAAAAGAGATACTTTGGACCTTCCGGTAGGAAGGGAGTCAACTACCATCAGTTGTGTTTGCTAGAGACACCAGTAGGCAGGGGCGTAAGAAGTAGGAAGTAGGATGCCAAGAGTTTCCCTGACTGGAGACTGTTTGCATGAGGAACATGGGGGTGGGAAATGTAGAGATTGGGTAGCCTGTGTTGATTGCTTTGGGGAGTTGTTTTTAAGTTGTACAAAGAGGTAACATTAAGGACTTTGTCAGTTACTAACCAAGACATTTTGGAGTAACTTTTACAAGGGTTATTGTTGGCTTCCCAGACGGGCTGTTGGAGGCACTGTTCAGAGTTTCTCCAAATCCACTTGGTTTATCACAGATTGGCTTCCCTGAGCTGACTGTATAGACTATGGGTCAGAATTCCGTTTCCCATGTGGTCTGTCTATTGTTTATTTTTACAGGCAGTCTCTCACAGTTTTCAGGGTGGTGATGCTGATAGTTAAAATACCGAGACACATGAAAAAGCCCCTCCATCACAGGAGCAAACTTAACCAGAGACTTATTTATACACAGAAGTCTTCTTTCATGCTCACAGTACTTTACAGTGCTCTTGAAATGGAATAGTCCTGATTTTAATTCTCATGACTGAGCCAGGCCATAATGGAAATGTTGAGCTGAAAGGGAAGCGTCCGAAGTGACAACAAGGGGATCTAATTTGCGTAGCTTCGCAATTAGAAAAAAAGTGATCGGTGAAGACAATGCAGATGGTGAATCATTTCGAGCAAAGAGTGGAGAGCTGCAAAACCAAGCACGGAAGATTCTGGAAGTGCAAGTCAGGAGAAAGACAGGCTCAGAGGTCCCCACGGAAGTAATGGATGCCTCACAGGCAGGACGTGATCAGCTCCCACGCAGAATGGAATTAAAACGACCAGTAGAAAATTACAAAAGCACAAGAAGTAATTATAAGGAGAATCAGAAATGAGATTGAAAAGTGCGCTACGAGGGAAGAGCTTGGTGTCTGCGGCAAACCATAAAACAAAAGTTTCATCAGAAAAAAAAATGCAAAATGTCCATGTGCTTCAGAGGAAATGCAAGTTTCGATCTGGGTAGTTCCACTAAAGGTTGAGTGATTTTCATTATGGAGGAGTTTTTTTTTTTTTTTCTTTTTCTTTTTTTTTTTTTTTTGTAAAGGCTTTTTAAAAGATAGAGAGTAACTAAAAGTTCAATAATAATCCAAATAGCAGGAAGAAAAAAAATCATGGAAGGGGGGAAGCACAGAAACCCAACCTTCCATGCCGTGCAAAGCTTTTAACTTTGACCCGCAAAAGCTCAACTGTCCCTGTGTGTGCTGCTGCTTCTCTGAGGCCTCAGGCTGTTCTTGTAAAAGTTTTGGTTTGCGGGCTGGAGAGATGGCTCAGCGGTTAAGAGCATTGGCTGCTCTTCCTGAGGTCCTGAGTTCAATTCCCAGCAACCACATGGTGGCTCACAACCATCTGTAATGAGATTTGGTTCCCTCTTCTGGCCTGCAGGGATATGTGCAGACAGAACACTGTATACATAATAAATAAATAAATCTTTAAAAAAAAAGTTCTGGTTTGAGTTTGGCTGACAAGTGAAAGCACGTACGCGCGCGCACACGCATGTGTGTGGTCATGTATCTGCATGTGTCTCTGCATTTGCCATACAGAAGGCAGAGGATGAGTCTAGGTATCTTCCTCTGTTTTGTGTATTATTATTTCTCTTTCACAGAAGCTCACCATTTTGGCTGGGCTAGCTACCCGACGAGCTCTCGGGAGCCACGGTGTCTCTGTCCAGCAATGCTGGTGTCACACTGACCATGCTTCTGTGTGGGGGCCGGCGATCCTGACTCAGGTGGCTCTGCCTGTGGAGGAAGCACTGCCCACTGAGCCATCTCCCCAGCTGGTCTCAGGGTTTTCTTCTCTTTTTGTTTTGTGGGTAAATAAGTATAGCATAAAATTGGCCATCTTACTCATGCAAAATTACACAGTTATAGAAGTTAGTCACAGGAGGACAAATGCATTATGATTCTACTTATGTTCACTGAGATAGTAGGAAGAAAAATGGTTGCCAGGGTCTCTGGGCAGGGGCACTGGATGCTATTTTGTATGTGTCCAGAATTACTGTTTGGGGAGATGGGAAAAGTTCAGGAGCTGGATGAGGGGTGATGGTTGTTTCTAATCTTGAGTCTTTAAAAAAGTCCTAATCATTTAATGGATGTTTCTGCTTTTTGTGTTGTTAATTTCATGTCCATGTTCAGGATATTTGGGATAATGCTTCCTTTCTACATTTCTGCAACAATTTGCTTAGGGAGCCCTATTAGTATTCTCCACCATGCCCATCTGCTTTCATTCACTCTTTCTAGCAGAAGGAGAGATTGGTGATACATTTGAGTTTGGCATTGGGAATTCACTCCACGTCTACTTGTGAGCTACCGTATCCTCTTCTCAGGCTATGAACTGAATATGGGTTGAGGTACATCTCCAAGCCTAAGACTCAGAATCCAGAAGAGTTTTATCTGCTAGATAGTTCTGAGGAGCCAGGTGGTATGCTTCTACCTCATTTCCTCTTGTTCTCCAGTGCTGAATGCATATGCCGAGTGTATGTGACAGACTGAGCACACGGAATTTTAAATGAAAACATGCATCACTGCATATCTTATCCTGGTTAAATCTTCTTTTAATGTTCTTGTTTAGAATGTGGTTTCTAGAATTGGAATCACTATTGCGAGTTCTTCTCCCTATTCCAGTTGTCACCCACGTGTTGCAGTCTCGACTCATCGAAGGAAAAGTACTGATGGAGAAGCAAGGACAGAACATTTTTATTCTTTTAAACAAACAGAATAAAACAACAAAATTGAAATAGCTATACAGTAAGATTCTTTAAGCAGAGAAGAACATAACACAGCTTCAACTTAGTGAAATAATCTAGGCTGTGTTTTGGGGGCATAGAGGGTATACTTCAACCGATGAGCAACTAACTGCTGATAAGATTCAGCATAAGTTGTGGGGCTGGAGAGATGGCTCAGAGGTTAAGAGCACTGACTGCTCTTCCAGAGGTCCTGAGTTCAATTCCCAGCAACCACATGGTGGCTCACAACCATCTGTAATGAGATCTGGTGCCCTCTTCTGTATACATAATAAATAAATAAATCTTAAAAAAAAAAAGATTCAGCATAAGTTCTAAGATCTGTTTATTTGTTTGTTTTTAATGAGAAATATTAAGTCTAGATTTCTATGAAATCATTGAATTATTTAATCACTAAGTATTAATAATGCAAATTTATAAACAAAAATTATGATTCAACAAAGCCCGTTACAGATGCAAGAATAGCTGCTCTATGTCTGGACTATAGTGTAGGTATTCCTGAGGGAAAGAAAGAATGTTATCAATTGTGTTGGAATGATGAGATCTTTTTTCACCATGTTTATCAGTGCCTTAATTTGTGATGTGACATTAAATCCTATTTCTTGTTATTTCTAGTATTTTAAACACTAAATGGATCAGTAAAATCAAATATTTCTTTTTTTGTTCATGAACAATTTCCTCTCTTATCTCAGATGAATTAGGTAATACAAAATAATTGATTTGGAAATCTTAAGATTTAGGTTAACCTGGGCATGAGTGGGAGTAATGAAGGGCGAGGGTTGAGGGAAAGAGAGCCTGTGGGAGTGGGAGATCCCAGCTGGATCAGGAACAGAGAGGGAGAACAAGGAATAGGAGACCATGGTAAATGATGACCACATGAGAAAAGGAAGAAACAAAGTGCTAGAGAGGCCCACAGAAATCCACAAAGATACCCCCAAATAGACTGCTGGCAATGGTCGAGAGACAGCCGGAATTGACCTACTCTGGTGATGGGATGGCCAAACACCCTAATAGTCGTGCCAGAAACCCCATCCAAGGACTGAGGAATCTGGATGCAGACATCCATGGCTAAGCCCCTGGTGGAGATCCTGGAGTCTAATTAGCAAGAAAGAGGAGGGTTTGTATGAGCAAGAATTGTTGAAACCAAGGTTGGTTAAAGCACAAGGACAAATAGCCAAACGAATGGAAACACATGAACTATGAACCAAAGGCTGAGGGGCCCCCAACTGGATCAGGCCCTCTGAATAGGTGAGACAGTTGATTGGCTTGATCTGTTTGGGAGGCATCTAGGCAGTGGTACCAGGTCCTGGGCTCATTGCATGAGTTAGCTGTTTGAAACCTGGGACTTACGAAGGGACGCTTGGCTCAATCTGGGAGGAGGGGACTGGACCTGCCTGCACTGAGTCTACCAGGTCGATCTCAGTACTTTGGGAAGGCTTTGCCCTGGAGTTGGTGGCAATGGGGGTGGGTTGGGGGAAGGGGAGGGGGCAGGAGTGGGGAGAACAAGGGAATCTGTGGCTGATATGTAGAACTGAATGGTATTGTAAAATAAAATAAAAGGGAAAAAAATATTTAGGTTAAATGAGTAATTCTGAAGTCTGTCAATATTCTTATCTCTTTCAATAGCAGGTTTCATGCATAAAATAAAACATTCTGCTCTTGAATTTTATGTACCTATATTCTGTGGCTTTCTGCTTTATCAAGAAATATTAAACCCCAAACAAACAAGATCAGTTGGCACTTTCATTCCCTTTCCTCTTTACATAATGGCCAAAAATATGCCAAGAGGCCGTGTCTCACTCACGTTGTTATTTTTGCTGTTTCTGCTGTAAATGGAAGCTAAGCTCTCAGGACCACATTCTCTGCAGACTATGGATCATGACTGTTGTCTTCACAGGAATCTGTACCTAGAAGCTCCTGTATCCTAGATACCGGGCACACAGTTCACCATGAATCAGTCAGCCCAGGAAGGACAAATAATGATGGTCTAGGTGGTTTAAAGGCTAGAAATAATTTTATAGTTTGCAAGACTGAAGGTCCAAGATGAAGGTATGTCAAGGCTAGTTTCTGTTGAGGGCTTTCCTACCGGTGTGTAAAGGGTTATCTTCCTGCCATGTCCTTGTGTAGCCTCTTTGTGCCTTCAAGGAAGGCTGCCTCTTCTTAAGAGGATACCAGACTTATCACATGCATCCACTCTTACGACTTAATTGTGCTATAATTATCTTTCCAACAGCCCTGTCTAATGAAGTCATACTGGGAGTTAAGAATATAACGTGTGAGCTTTCTTTGGAGTAAAATTCAGTCTAATGCAGCTATAATATAGGTAACACTGCTCAGGGAAATCCACTTTTTTTTTTCAGTGTTAGTACAGTGAAAGGATCCCAGTTAGCTGAGACTAGATTGCGTGCTGGAATCATAGAAACGACTACATACATGTCTGGGGAGCAGAAACTGGATATTCTTATATTTCCTTCTTCATACTGATAGATGAAGCTTTTGAGATTGCTGAACCAAAACAAATCAATATATTTTAAAATGGCTAAGAATTATTTTAAACACATGCACCTGCACACATGTGTGCATACACATGAACACACACACACACACACACACACACACACACACACACACACACACACGGGAGGTGAGAAAGCTAATTGACATTCAAAATTTAATTGTGTATATTGCTCCACCCAAGAGATGTTGTATGATGTGCTTATTTTGGAAGTAATTATAATATAGAAAATGACTTTTTAATTGGGAAAGAGAAGCTTATGGAATAAAGAAAATAAATTAGTAAAATAGTTGACATTACACATCTTCCTTTTATAAACGGAAGAATTTACTTTGCCAAACAATAACAGACTCAGTACACAGTCTTGGATAACACAAGCAAGCATTTCTAGGATGGCAAGCTTCTCACAGAAGAACACTTTTCTTTAGGTAACTGGTTAGTTGACTGTCTTCTGCAGTTTAATTTATTAAATTGGTCGCCATCTTGCCTCTTATGTGTTGGGATTTGGGCCAAGCACTGATTTCTGAGACATATCATTGTTACCTACTATAAGGAAAAGTATCTGACTTGTCAGTAATTTATCTTAAATTTTCAATTAAGGCAGCAGAGAGCTATAAATACCGTCAATGTCTTTATCTTCATTTGCGGTGCTTCTTTGTCACAGCATACAGATACAACAGGACCGTAATCAGAAAGTCACCATTAATTACAATGGTTATCCATTAATCATGGGAGTGCGCACCAGAAGTCTAGGGGAAAAGGAAGACCAGAATACAGGTGTGTCAAACACCTTAGGAGTCCTTTTTGCATTCAATCACAGCTCTGTATATTGCCTTTTGGGTCAGGGACAGTTGTCAGCATAGTGTGCTTTTCGCTCTTTGAAAACAAGAATTATGGCTCAATAATACACAGACACTTCAGTTAAGTCACTTGATTAGCAAGTGACCTCAGTCTGTATGCACAGGTTTAAAAGCAAGTTTGAAAAGGTTAAGGGAGCCAGGTGAGTGATGTCATCCGGGTTTCTGTGCAGTCCTGAAAACATTTGTATAAGTCAGTATAAAATGCATCCGTCATATGTCACAATAACTTTGTCAGTGGGCCTTATAGCTTGTTTTCTCTTAAAAGACTCTACTTAGTTTGGCCATAATATGTCTTTTGATAAAGCTTTGTTGTAGTTCCAGGTCATACAGACAAGAAAATTTAATTCTAGGAGGTAAAATAAGAAGCAGAGGGAAATGGAGTCTAGTGAAAGCCAGTGATGGAGAGATGGAGTGAGGTCTGACAGGTTGAGACAGGCAAACCTTTGTATGTGTGGAGGGTTTTTTCCTCTACTTTTAAATGATAATTTCTTTTCTTGGCATAGGAGAATACTCTTCATGGGGTTTTGCTGACAAAGCCCCTATTTCCTTCCAGTGAGGCTCAGCTTTGTTTATTTATGTGACTGCTGTAAAAGCAGGCATGGGGTGATCTAAAAAAGCCTGCATCTCCATGAGATAATGAAAGAGCCAGAAGGTTTCCTGTGTGTATGTGTCAAAAAGAAGGTGCATGATAAATGAAGGACTTTTTGTGTTCAGAGTCTGCATGCAGTTGGGACCTAAGTACAATCGAATGTTAGGATTTGCATTATTATTATCATATATAAAGTATAATTCAATATAGTATATTCCCCTTTGGGAGTCTCTTTAGTATTTTTAATACTTAAAATGTAAAAATTGTACTTAGATTATTGAAATCATGACACAAATGCAGACTATGTTTCCCCCATCTGCAGCTTGTGACAGGATAACCAGAGACACAAAAATTCTGTTAGATACAGGCCAGGGAAAGAAGTGTATGAGAGACTGAGGAGACAGAGCGTTCCCACTGGCTGTCTGGCTCCTGGGAAATGAATGCTCAGGGAATACTGATGCACACAGCAATATTTTTTCTTCAAGACTGTTATTTGGCAGCAATTTTTGTCGACCTTTTCCTCTTCCAATCATGCGCTTTGGGAAAAACTTTACTTGTTTTGACAAAAGTGATGTTTGTACATAAATGGCATTACAAAGACTAGAGGTCAAGAAGGAAACGTATACAAACTGATTATTTGTAAGTGATGTGACCTGAGACACAAAATGGCAACAGCTTTTTAGGTAGTACATACATATAATGGCTTATCATGTAGAAGGTGAGGTGAAAATATGGCTAAACGTGGTTGTTATGATAAAATGTTCATATTTCTCTCAAAATTCATGCACTGAAACTTAATCAGTGTGGTGATGTTTTGAGGTGAGGCCTTCTGGGAGGGGATTGTGTTCTGAGGCAGCACCCTCGTGAATGAGATTAGTGGTTTATGGCAAAGACCCTAGACAACTGTCTTAGCTCCTTCCACCACGTAAGGACAGTGAAAAGCGGCCATCTATGAAGCAAGAACTGGTTTCACATCACATGCTGAAGCTCTTGATGTAATGAGCGAAGAATTCCCAACTTCAGGAACTTCAAGGAATGAGTTCCTGGTGTCCACAAGCCACTCAGATTAAGGCAAATTTGAAGACATGCTCAGTGACCCATGACAGTGATCAATATGTGTGCTGATTTGTTCAAACGATTTTTCTTTTTTATAGAAGGGAAGGCTTCAGGGATCTTTATCTTTTAGTTTTACAATTCCCCTTCACTTGCATTCTTCCTTAAGATCTGAAGTTGAGCTTTCAGGTACTCCCACCATGAAACTGTTACTTGGAACTTGGCTGAACTCATTCTTTTTAACCTAGGTATACGACCGGGAAGAGAAGGAGTGCATCAAGTGTGAAGGCAGAACAACCCTTTCTACTTCACCCAGCAGCCTTAGACAGAGCTGTGCTGTGGTGTAGTTGTCTCCTCTAGATTTAAACATTTCCTCATGGAAATGAGGAGGAGCTCAAGAAACTCTTAAGAACTCACAAGAAATGTACAAAGTGAAAGAGATATCTCTGAAGTTATAGAAACAGCTACCAATTTCTAGGGGGAGGAGACTGGTGGAGTTGCCTACAAGTCGGGCAAGGAGTTCTAGGGATGCAAAGCTCAGAGCTATCACCCATGCTTCTGTAAGTGACTCTGATCGCTTAACTGGTTTACCAAGCTACATTTTGGTGGGGTTAATTCTTTGATACGCTGTCAGTTTTCAAGCATCAACAGACAGCCCTCACGAATTTGTTCGTGTCTCCCCAACAGAAGTCACATGATAGTTGACAATGCCATGTAAATATTTAGTGTTTATCCTGAATACTCAGTCCCTCTAGTTCAGTAGTATACTGTTGACAAATGGGCTCCACATGGCCTGGCTTGTTTCGGAGTTGTCTCCTTTGATGCGTGCTTTTATATTGTCACTTCAAAAATTATAGAAACCATAAGCATTTCCTGACAAAACAAGACAAAACAAAACAAAACAAACACCAGACATTTTACAGCTCCTGCATGTGAGGGACCAGAAATGATTTTTGAAATAGCAGAGTTCTAGTTACCAAAATCAAAGAAATCAATATTATTTATTACTATTTGCATAAGTGGTTATTTCTTCTGGGCAAGTTTAGGAGTGGTTGTAGGACTAAATATATCTGCGCATAGTATGAACATGGTCTCATACATCATTTTAAACCATGTAATATGTCTAAACTCTAACTTTCTTCACTTTGATTATGTATTGGGAAGGAGAAGCATTTTTCATTTCTAAAATATATTTTTTATTTATTCTTTGAGAATAATAAAAGCACATAAAATGTATTTAGATAATATCCACCCCATATTCTTTTCCTCAAACACTTCTTGGGTTCTTATCTTCACTGCTCTCCTCCCAGTTTATTGTAATCTTTTTTTTTATGACACACTGAGTATGTACATCAATGCAGGACCATCAATTGGGACATGAACAGCCTACCAGGGGCCACACTTCTGAAGAAAACCATCTTTCTCTCTCCTAGCAGCTATCAACTGCCATAGTTTCTCATATAGGGGTGGGGGCTTGTGTACCCCTCCCCTATCAATGCTGGAATTTTTACTGGCTGTGTTTGTGAATTCTTGAGTACAGCAGTTCTTTCATGTCCAGAAGACACTGTTTTCCCTCAGTCCTGCCTGACTTCCTGATCTTAGAATCTTTCTAGTCTCTCTTCCCTCATGTTCCCTGAACACTGAGGGGAGAGAGTATGATATCGGTGTCCTATTTTGTCCTATTTATTGCCGATCACTTCACAGACACTTGTTCCCTGCATGTTGGCCTACTGTGAGTCTCTGTGTTAATCATTGTACATTGTGCAGAGATAAGGAACACTCTTAGAAAAGCATTTTAAAAGTACATCTCTAGGTTTTGTGAATATCAGCAGGTTTGAAGCAATTTTTTTCTGGACTTTCATATAACCAACATTTCTAATGATTTGACTGGAGTGTTATTCATTGGTGGTATAAAACTGATCATGATGGAGAATGGATCATTTCACCTAGAAACCAATGGACTTTAGTGGGATAAGCATCTACACTCTCCCCGCAGCCAACTGGGAGACTGATTAATGTGGTTTATGGTGGGGTTTGTTCAGTTACAGAGGTAACAAAGGAAATTAAATATCTTAAAAAATGCAGTTTTCTTGAGAAAGTTGTGAATCTATGCTGGTGACCCCAAATCAAGGATGGGCCTTAGAGTTTAAGTGAAGACTCAGTCTCTACACAAACGATGCAAGAATGTTCCTTCAGCTTATACATCTTAACACAGCAGATGGGCTGTGGTGGTCACTGATGAGGCGTCCTGATTTTCTTTTCTTTCTTTCTTTTTTTTTTTTTGTCAACTTGACACAAGTTAAACTGGAAGAAGACCCTCAATTTAGAAAATGCCTCCATCAGGTTACCTATAGGCAAGTTTATGGGTAATTTTCTTTATGAATGGTTGATGTGGAAGGGCTAAGCTCACTGTGGGTTGTGCCATTCCTGGCCAGGTAGTGCTGGGTGGCACAGGAAAGCAGGCTGAGCAAACCATGGGGGAGCACGTCACTAAGTCGTGTCCATTCATAAGTCACTAAGTCATGTCCAATCATGGTGTCTGCTTCAGTTCTTACTTCCAGTTCCTCCCTGACTTCCCTTTGTGATAAGCTGGAACCTCAAAGAAACTTGTAGCAGGAATCTTGAAAGTTCTTATTAATAAAATCAAACCCAAGCCAGGTATTGGGGTGAACTGGAAGATCAGAGAACCAGAACAAGCCACAGCTAACCTCACCTGGCCAACTTCTCAGCTGATCCTGTTTCCTCAGACTGGAAGCCTCTGAGTCCTCATATCCAAACGGCTCTCAGTTGAACTGTGCTGCTCAAAACCTAAAAGCTTAACCAGCCAAATGCTTCTAGTTTCTGGTCCTCACGCCTTTATATATCTGTTTTTGCCATCACTCCCTGGGATTAAAGGCTCACTTTCCAGGATTAAAGACGTGAGTCACCATGCTTGGCTGTATCCTTGAACAGATGGATTTCTGCCTCTGGAATGCTAGGATTAAAGGCTACCACTGCCTATCCTTTATGTTTAATATTGTGGCTGTTCTGTCTCTGACCCCAGATAAGTTTATTAGCATGCACAATATTTTGGGGAACACAATACCACCACAGAAACCCTTCTCCCCACAAGTTGCTTTTGGCCATGGTGTTTTATCACAGCAATAGAAAGCAAACTAACTGAGACCACAGGAGAATATATAAAATAAAAAGAAGTACAGTGTCAGCATTCATCATGAGCTTCCATGGCAGTTGTATTGGGGCTTAAACCAGAAAGACAGGGTCTAGCATTAGTGGAGGAGCACCATGCATCAGGTGGTGGAGTGTGGGTACCCACAAAGATTCCATCTTGTGGTTTGTTTCTATCTTGACTCAGAGAGTCCGAGTTTGCTTTGCCCCACAAGGCTCCATAATAGGATGTTTTGGCTAAAGATGTGGTTTCCAGGTGTCTTATGCTTCAAGGCCTAATTAGAAGACCTTTGCCATAAGGCATGGTTACCAGGTGTTTAGAGCATTTAGAGAATTAAGAAATGGTCTACACTTGTTTGTACTTCTTTGATCCTGAAGAGGGGATGTCTTTTGCCTCTCCCCTTGCTAGTGTATGAAAAGCCCACTAGGAATAAACTTGAAGCGACTGGGTATTGACCCAGGGCCCTCCCAAAGCTATCCTATATCTCTATGTTTTTCTTCATCTATGCCTATATATTTTTTTCTATCTAGCATTTCTCAATTCCTCACTCTCGCCTTCAAGGACGCTTTGGCAGGTCAAGGCTGGACCCTGACAGTGGAGTCACTTAAAGCCACACAAGGTGGTAAGGTGATGTAATGTTCACAATGAACTCAGTAGGTTCTGTGCCACTGTACTAAGAAGTCTTGGTTCTGTGGTGATTTTAATGTGGTATAGGAGTGGGAATCTCAGGAAAAGGAAACTTCCTGTTAGACACGGTGATCAAGTGTTTTACTGTTTTGAACTGAGTCACATTTGTTAAGCCTCTTTGGTGGACTATGAACTTCCAGTTCCTTAGTCTGTGGTTACTTAACAAGAATGTTGCCTCAGATTATGTGCCAATAGTCTTCTTAGTTCCTCCACAGTTTTCAAAAGTCAGAATTCTCCTCATCATCCTCCATTGACACAGCAGTGAATGCTGTATACATTTACTGGCCACTGAATGGTGGTACAATAGAACCATAAAAAGAATGGTTTTCTTAGCTTTCATGTTTTAAAATAGACTTTTGTGGTTCATAGCAGGAATATCAGCTTTGCTAGAAAATGTTGTATAAGACCCAAGGGACAGGTTTATCTAAGAGAATAAAATAGAATGTCACTTTATCAAATATTATGAATTGAGAGAAGAAACAGGAATATTAAAGATAATGCTGAAAATAATATTAAATACAATGCTGGAAAGATTCTAGAGAGTAGGTACTGGATAGCTCAAAATTCAAGAGTGAATTTGGTCTTTTTCTGCATTTTATCTGAAGAATCTGTCTCACCTGATTTGAGAAAACTGTGTTTTCAGGAGAAAGGGCTGCATGTAAAGGCATTACAGGACCAATAAAGATGCATGCATACATGCCATGCAGCACACATTGACCTTCACGGGGTGCACAAAATGACCTTGAAAAATTCCTGAGCTTGCCGAGTGGGAGTATAGTAGAGGAAGTTAGACGCCCATGAGTATATCTGGCTGGATCATCAAGCACAAAGTCTGATTTGGGATCTGAGGCCTCATCTTAGAATTGTGCCTCATGGTTAAGTGAGGAGCTAGAGATTTCAGCACTGTGCCTCAGCATAGTAGAAATAGAATCATTTGATATTTAGGCAAAGAGAGATGGAGAGAGATCTCTTAATCAACCACGATGTAGTGCAGAGAGAGGGTATAAATGGAGGCTTTTCTCTGTCCTGCCCCATTCTGCAGTCACTTCCCAAATTACCCCTCAGAGGCTTATATTGATTATAAATGTTTGGCCGATGGCTCAGGCTCGTTACTAACTAGCTCTTACATTTAAATTAACCCATATTTCTTAGCTATGCTTTGCCACGTGGTTCGTGGTCTATTTCCTCATTTTCTACATGTCTTGCTTCCTTGGTGCCTGAGTGGCATCTCCCCCAACTCCACCTTTCTCCCTCTCCATCTTCAGTGTGATTGGCAAAACAGCTCTATTGTCAAGCAATGAGGGCAACACATATTCACAGCATACAGAGAAACATCCCACAGGATGTCCCTCTTTCTGTCTAATCAAAAAGGAAGGTTTTAACTTTAACATAGTAAAATTACATATAATAAACCTTTTATCAAGGAAGAATTACAGTTATAATATTTAGTCTATTTGTATCTGACAAAATTAGAGAAAACACTCAATTATTTTTCTTATCTTGGTGAGTCTAAAGTTTCATATCTACCTTTTATCATAAGGAAAACTACAATATAACTATCTAGTCTTCCACTCCATCAAAGGCCTAAGAAGGATATAATGTTAACCTGAATAAACAAGAAGTGCATTGCAAGCAACTTCCAAAACTCTAGAAATAACAGAGACATCTGGCTGCCTGAACAGTCACCCAAGGGGCTTCTCTAATGTTGGGGCATCTATCTTCAGCCTATAGGTTTAGAGTGTCTGGCAGACGTTTTAGTGAAACAGGAAATTTGAAGGACCTATAGTGGCTAAGTGCATCAGTCGCTTTCCTCTGTGTCCTGCAGAATGCCTGGCACTTTCTTCTGTGAATCAGGAATCTGAAGGTCCAACACGCCTTGTTTTGGCAAAGTTTAGTGGTTACTTTCCCGTGGGTCCTGCATGTCCAGTTTATACAGCATACTGTCAAGCAGTCCAGGCAAGAGAAGTTTCTTGCCCCAAATGGCTAGCCTTGCCACATTAAAAGCAAACTCCTTAAGGAATTTCTTCAATGTCCACCATCTTCTGTGAAGTAATTGGTGATGCCAGGAGCAGATGTGTCTCACTGTTGAGAAAATGTTTAAGTTCTTAAAACATTTTAAATGGTATATTCTGTAGGTCTTTGAAGTGTTTGAAGATTACCTAACTAATTGAAATATGTCTTTGTATACCTAGAAAACTTAACTAATATGGCTATAAGTTTGACTATTATAGTTGACAAACTATTAATCTGTATTTTTAATTATACATTACATTTTTAAATGAGATGCATGAACATAATAATTTAAACAAGAGCAGAAATATATATATACAATATAACAAAATTGACTTTAAATTTGTCAATAATAAATTGACAAACTAAATAATTCAATAAACTAAAATCCATACTGATGTAAAATATTTTGAGATTAACAGTTGTTTTCTGGATGAAAGTAGATCCAATAATCTACCTTTTTTCCATTATAATCTACTGTTTTCCCATCATTTCTATATCATACCCCTCTTCCTTCTTTAGAAAGAGATTGACTATGACCAATAACAATTTATAACCAACTCCCAAAACAAAATCAAACATCCATAATTTATCTTTTTGGAATTTGGGCATAGTTCTCTAGACTACTTCCTTTTGATTGGGAGAACTGGTAATCTTTGAGGGACCCTGCAAAAATCAGGGCAATTGTTTTCTTGGCTGGAGTATTCTGTGAGACTGGATCATCTCAGTCAGCAGCCTTGAAGTTGTTTTGGATGCTGGATCACCTGGGCCATTTTTATTGGTGTGTGGTCCCCTCGTTCTGAAAATATATACACTTTTAAAGGTAACATACATATCTGCATCAATACAAATATAAACTGTGTATTGTACACAAGCCAGTCAAAGATTTTTTTTGTTTTGTTTTATGTTTGGGCAGGTAAAAGATACATTATGTGTCTTGAGCTACTTTAGATTTTTTTCTCATGTCTGTAGTTAGGGTTTCATTGTTTTTTTCTCAATCAAACCTGATTTTTTTTTAAAATCTAGAATGAATCCATAGTCTCTCATTTCCTGTGGAAACAAAAACATAACCTTTCACCCAAAGTGACATACCTTTTGACTTAAATTTTGGAGTAAAGATATATTTTTTAAATATATGGGTTGGTTTAGTCTAGCAGCTTTTACAATTAAATGTCTATTAGCAGTTATCATTTGTTCATTAACACTCAAAAAATCCAAAGAAAACACAACAAAATATAAAATCCAGACTGTCTGTGTATTTCTCATCTTTACAGGACTAT
Source organism: Peromyscus maniculatus bairdii (assembly GCF_049852395.1). Lineage (NCBI taxonomy): Eukaryota > Metazoa > Chordata > Mammalia > Rodentia > Cricetidae > Peromyscus > Peromyscus maniculatus. The sequence continues at coordinate 79,921,337 of NC_134870.1, read as the reverse complement.
TATATTTTTTTTACTACACTATTCCATTTTTAAGGACCTTACTATTACTTAATTTATACTTTTCTTTCTCTCAAGCCTACGCACATTTTTCAAACACACCGTGACCCATTTAGAGGCCTCTTTGTCTGAGTCTATTTTTACTGTATTATCTCTGTCTCTTTCTGACCACATGCGTCTTTAAACTGCTCAGTGTGTGTGGCGAGGACCTAGTGGGCTGGCTGCACCCCACTCCACTCCTTTGTTCCCTGAGGTTCCTGTGGGAGCCACGTTTATCGCCCCAACTCTGGGGAATGTTAGGGTCCACAACAGATAGAGCATCGCTCCCTGCTGGTCATGAGCCCCACTGACGTGTTTGGTAGCAGGGCCTTTTAAAAGAGCTGTGCAGCTTTTGCAACTAACACTGAGTCAGAAAGCCATCTCTTAAAGGAGCCGTGTCTCTGCTAGCAAACAGGGTCTACCCAAGAAAAAGTGGTTACCAAGAAGCCAAGTTTGACTCCATTTTTGTGTGTTCAGAATCCTTTGGAAAGCTTTTTCAGGCTTTAGGTGGAAATTTTTTGCTGAATATTTGGGTGCCATATAAAGGTGGACGTTTCTCTGCCAGCCAGCAACAACCAAATACCCAGCAGCTGTTTCCCAATTCACCACCCAGAGACATATAAATTATAAATGCTTGACCGATGGCTCAGGCTTATTACTAGCTAGCTCTTACATTTAAGTTAACCCATATTTCTTATCTATGCTTTGCCATGTGGTTCATGGCTTGTTACCTCATTTTTTTTTTTACAGTCTTGCTTCCTCAGTGGTTGGTGGCATCTCCCCCACCCCCAACTCTGCTCTTCTTCATTTTCGTCTTCAGTTTGTTTGTACCGCCTAACCTTGTTCTGCCTTGCCATTGGCCAAACAGGTTTGTTATCAACCAATGAGAGCAACACATACTCAGAGTATGCAGAAGGACATCCCACAGCAGAGGGAAAGTAGGTGGGGATGATGTTGAGTTACTTGATTTTCTTGCTTGGAGAGCGATGGAACGTTGGAATGAATAGAGAGACTGATGGAACTATGGACTTTGGAATTCTACTGGGATAAGACGAAAAGTGAGAATGTCAGAAAATCTATCACAAAGGCATGGGCTTAAAACCCCAACAGCCATGTCTTGTCATGTTTTTCTTGCTAGTTCTCAGATTCAGCTCATTACCATTGCTACCCAAGAATCATTCTGGATTCATTACTGAAGGACACAGAAATGTCCATGCCCTCATTTATTTACGGACAGTAGCACATGTCTTATAATAGTCTTGAAGCTGTGGATGGTAAGTAAGGCCTCACATCCGCAGATTTTAAACTGGTGAATGCTGTGTGTGTGCGCGTGCACTGAATGGAGTCCACATAGGATTAAGCTCCAATTGCCTGGCACAGGGAGATGTCCTTGGGAGAGAGAAGAAATGGGAGAGTGCTCACTTAGTAGATACACAGAACAAACCCAGATGGTCAGATTCTATAGCTAGATGAATTTCCTTTTAGAAGCTTCTTTATACAAGTAGTGAATTTCATGCTAAGAAGAGCCTGGCAGAAGTCATTCTCCTAGTTAAGCAGAAGAAGCAGTAGTCAGTGTTGCTTGAAATGGAATTGCTACTGTGTTTTCCTTAGCATATGTAGTGTTTTAGAGACTGGATCCTGGACACACCTTCCCCTCAGAATATGTATATTTGTGGATGTTGAAGTCCTTTCTATAATATGCAGTATTTGTATATGACTTTTTTTTTTTTTTTTTTTTTTTGGTTTTTCGAAACAGGGTTTCTCTGTGTAGCTTTGCGCCTTTCCTGGAGCTCACTTGGTTGCCCAGGCTGGCCTCGAACTCACAGAGATCCGCCTGCCTCTGCCTCCCGAGTGCTGGGATTAAAGGCGTGCGCCACCAACGCCCGGCTAAGACACTCGTTTTTCGAGACAGGGTTTCTCTGTGTAGTTTCAGCGCCTGTCCTGGATCTCGCTCTGTAGACCAGGCTGGCCTTGAACTCACACAGATCCGCCTGACTCTGCCTCCCAAGTGCTGGGATTAAAGGCGTGCGCCACCACCGCCTTGTATATGACTTTTACACGTACTCTTAATATTCCTTATAACACATCTGTAGGCTACAGACAAAACCTACTACAATATAGAATCTATGTAAATATTTGTTACATTGTATAAATTGCAAATAATGACAAGAAAAGTGTCTGCACATGTCCAATATTGGTATAGTTATTATTATTATTATTATTGTTATTATTATTATTTACCTCTGCTTGGTTGAATCTGTTAGATGTGGGACCTGTGAATACTGACTCTATTGATATATGATGAAGAAACTGTCTCTTTGACAGTATATACCATGCTTATTGGGTCAGGATTTACTTGAAGGATAGGCCATTTCATTGAGGACTGCAAACATGTAGGACAGAGGAAGGAAGATCTGTCTTTGTTTTCAGGTGGTACTGGTGATTTGTGTCTGGAACCACAGTTGATTTCAGCAGAGCACTCTTTTGCTCCTCAACACTGACAGAACAACAGTGTTGTCAAAAGAACAGTCCGTCAGCTGAGCTTTGATGTTAGCTGGGGCACTGTCCACAAGCTGTGTGCAAATCAAAAACAGAAGGATTGCAGGAAGCCTTTTAAGAAAATGTGTTCCCAATACTGCGTTTGAAAGACTCTCCTTCCAGGCCACAATTTCTTCTGGGCTATTTCATTATGTCTTGTGAAAACCTCAATATTGAGGGCTCAATAAAAGCTTATTTGTTTCGGTTCCCTGTTGTGAATCTATCTTATGTCTGAGAGTTATTTGCTCAATTAGGCCTTGGAACATGAATATATTGCAGTGCTTAAACACAGCCACATTAGATTTTCCATTTAATCCAGAGCTTTCAGTATGTATGATTCATGACAGATATTTTATATTTGCCATTTTCCCCTAAAATCTAGGGAATTGTTCTACAAGTTATAAGCAATGTGTCTGAAAGAGCAAAGCAATATGGCATAAACAGCTCAAAATCATTTTATGAGAGCCCCACTCTGTTTAATTTGCACACAGCTTAGCAACAATTCTTACTTTCCCCTGGGAACATCTGAAATATAATGCCCAATGGAAGCATAGGCTGTTAATGTGAATATTTGTTCTTTCCCAAATTTGCTTGAAAATACAAGAAGGAACATTGACCTAAAGGTAGGAAGATGAAAATTCTGAGCCCATTTCCGGTGACTGTTATTTTGATCACCTCAGATAAGTTATGACTTCATAGAAGCTAAATTTAAAATGTGTAAACTTACATCTATTCAACATATTTCTAAGTTGTGAAAAATCAGGGACAAATATTAGGTGGGGACATGTTGGGTCTAGAGGCATAATCAAAGATTAAGGAAATAATTTACTATGTGGATCATAATAGTTAAGTGCACCATCTACCCTGTCCATTCATGTACCAGCCCACGCTCCAGACTAATGTTATAGTTTGTTTTTGGATAAGTCTGCTTAAGCTACCCATCTCCCTACAGAGTTCAATTTCCCGGAGATCTCAAAACTATATAGGCTACTGCTATAGCCCCTGATTGCAGTCTAGAAAGTTAAGACCTGATTGATGAAGGCAACACACGCTTTGTACACAGGACTTAGAAGAATCAATTTGGATAAGGCCTAGAACTCTTCCTCATATCACCAGAAACTAGCTCTCATAGCAATGGAAGGAGCTATGTAAGCTGCCAGAAGAAAAAGCAGTCAACAGTCCTATCCAGTTGCAATACCTACAAACTACAATGACCAGCTTGGCAACACATTCCAAAAGGTGCAATAGTAGCACTCATATCCTGGGCGTAACCAGCATCCACCTTATTAGACTTCAGGCCTGCTCAATTGCAGGCAATTAATACCTGACGCTGTAAACCCAGCCAAGTACCCGTGTCTGGTGAGGCGATAGAACACAACTGAGAACCTACTACTGTCGCTTTCCTGAACACGTCTGATCTCTAACTGCATTCTACACACTTGTGTTTATATCCACAGCTACGTGTAACTCTCACAGATACCGTTTCAGAGTGCTACAACAAGCCAAAGGGCACAGAACAGCCGGCTCGGGGCTGCCTGTCCCCTGTTAACGCATTTAAAACTCACTACAATGCATTAACCTCTACAGCGAATGCTCAGGGAACGTTGCAGAAAGGGGAAAGGCTGTAAGACTCAGAGGATCAGGGTGTTCCCTGGGAGATGGTGTCCTAAAAAAGATAAACAAAGGACACAAAGTGGAGAGGGGTACGGAGGAGGGTAGGTCTGGAAAGTGTTAGGGGAGAATTAGGGAGTGAATATGATAAAACAGGTTGTATGATGTTTTCAGAGAATGGAAATTGCACACCATTGAAAGTTATGCAGTAGTTCACCTGAAACATCAAATAGAGCCTAATTGTCAAAATGGCTCATGTTAGAATTCACCAAAAACTGAAACTCCATTGCAAGTATTAATTCCTACAGTGACTATTTCATTATCTAAGGTCTAATAGATTTTGAAGGTAAGACTGATAAATTCATGCATCTATCTGTCCAGCTTGATGGTGGGGTTGTCTCGGAGTTTTACCTTTGAGGATAATGTTGCTATAAATTAGAAGATTTCATTTTCTGCCTCTTTTTAAAAAATTGTGTGTGTGTGTGTGTGTGTGTGTGTGTGTGTGTGTCTATGTGTGTGTCTGTGTGTTGCCTGTTCTCAGTGGAAAATTTTAGGCGTATTTCAGTGATTGCTTCAGTAAACAAGTCTCTACCGGATAAAAGGAAAGTGGGAAGAGAGGGTGGGCACCTTCGCAAACCCCCAGTGATGTTCTTCTGGTGTGCTGGGCCCCAGTTTTGCAAATGAGGAGCCGGGCCATCTCAGTGCTGTCTCTAAGCAGTATCAGCTGTCTTCTCTTTCCAACACCGCAGAGAGGCTTTGAAGCGACTTCTGCATTGTTGGCAACATGAGCACAGGAAGATGTGAAGACCATAATAGCTGGGAAAGGTTACCCAGCCTCACGTAATTGACTCTGGCAACATAAAACATTGCCTGCTCTGTTTGGTAACGAAGCAGATATTGCTTTCTTTCCAGTTTGAAAGGGAACAAAGCAAACAGAAATTGCCTTTGTTGTTAAGTTTCCAGGTTAAAAGTCGAAAATCTGGGTTGTAAAATATGCCTTCCCTGGCTGTGTTTGGGAAATTGTCATTCCGTCCTGCTGTACAGACAATATGTTTTCCGGCTTAATGAGTCCTGTGCTTTGTATCTTCTCCAGCCATTTAGTGTAGGGCAAAGGGGCTCCTAAGAACAGTGATGACAGAAACCAGCCATTTTAAAGTGTTCACCTCCATATAACTGTCAGGTAAAATCACTCCAGTCAATTCTTTTCTTTCTTCTTCTTAACCTCAAGAGATGAAGTTTAACTATCTTGGATTTTTATTTTTTTGTTAAAAAAAAATTCCAAAACGAATCACAATCCAGAGTTACTTCACACAGGAGAAATTTTTAGTCATGTGCTAATCCCATGCATAGTGCTCAGGTCTAGAAGTAAATATTTAGTGGACAAAACCCCCTCTTTGTTCCTGTTTCCATTGCATTATTTGAAATCAAAGGCTAAGTTAGACTTAATCTTGCTTTTACTTTGTGTGGTCTCAGGGCTATTTGCTTGCTAGAGTCTGACAAGCATCTAGGAAAACAGCTGTGAAAGGACCAGCTTTGTTCTCTCCATATTCATTACCCTACCTTTAAAAATGTATGTGACAAGACACCCTTAAACAAGAAGGCCATTATCAGAACTCCTCTGAGGAGTGGTTAATAATTCAAACGTTAGTCAAACAGTTTTTCCAGACAAAACCACTCTGGAGCATTTTAGAAACACGTATAGTGGCAAAATAAAAAATTTCCTTTATATTTATATGGTAAATAAAAAAAATCAAATTCATCCTTAACTGGATGGTAGTCGTTGTGCTAATGGCTACTATCTGTGTTTACAAAGGCAAAGAACAATAAAAACACCCCCTTTCTTAGACATTCTACAGGTAACAGAAACAAGCCTCCAAAGAGAAGTATGAAATATTTATTGATGAGTACACGGCACACTCCCGAATTACACAGCACCATGACAATGATTAAATGTGTGGTCGTCGTGAAGAGAGATGCTGAGGTTTTAATGCACAGGGCATCGATTAACTGATGAGTCTCAACAGTTTGTCTCCTGCGGTTGCTTGCAGCACAGGGAGAGATGAAAACAATGTGAATTTCTGCAGGCTACATTTCATGCAGAATGAAGCTGGTGATGGGCTAAAGGAATGATGTCTTTTTTTCTTGTCCCATTCATAGATGTGAGTATTGCATAATGAACTGATCCTTTTGAAATGAGAAAATATAACTACAGATTGTGGTTATTAAAAATGCCAGTAAAGAATGAAGATTTTTCAGGCCGTCTTCAAAACTACCCTTTTTATTTTGCTTTCATCTGATATCTCCATGTGCAATGTACTCTCTAGGGCTGGCCCAGTAGTAGCATCCCAGAGTCAAATAGAAAGAGGCCTTAAAGTGAACATAAAATAGGAAATAAATCACATGCTTCTCTACCAATTACTGGTATTTTTTTAATTCCAGTGATACAATATTCTTCTCTAATTTAATTTTTTAATTGATTCTTTGTGAATTTCACATCATACATCTTAATTCCACTCATCTTCCTGTCCCTTCTAATCCACCCTCTGATCTTGCAATCTCTCCCACAAGATAAAACAAAATAAAATTTAAGAGAAAAGAAAAAAGAAAGAAAGAAAAAGAAAGAAAGAAAGAAAGAAAAAGAAAGAAAGAAAAAAGAAAGACAGACAGACAGACAGAAAGAAAGATCTTGCTGTGGAAGCTATAGTGTGACACAGTAGTCACACACTATACCCCTTAGTCCATACATCTTCACTTGGAAGTGTTATTGCAATGAGTCATTGGTCTGGTTTGAGGCCGGTGGTTTCTGCTACACTATGGATACCGGGCCATCACTGGGACTCCTCTTGGACATCCTGTTGTTGTCTTGTGTCATGGAGATCCTGCAGCTTTGGGTCTGCAGGACCGGCCCCTTCACATGCTCCAGCAGATCGTAGATGCGTTGGATGTTGGGGTGGGCCAATCATAGCCCTGGTTCTGGGCCTGGGTGGTTGCTGGTTCGGTTAGCCCACCAGCTCTCCCTCATTCTCACCACCAGGGTGAGCACTCTCCAGCACTGCCCCGGCTAGCTCACCCTAGGCAGCAAGCAGCAAGGGGCACGAGAGGGGCAGTTCTCCTGCTTACATGCCCTCTCATTAACATCGAAACCACTAGGGCCAGCTCTACTGTGCTGCCCAGGTGAGGTGCAGGGGCCACTCTCCCTAGTACTGCAGCTGGTGAGAGGCAGAGCCGGCTCTCTGGTTCTTGTGACCTCAGGGCCACCTCTCTCACCTGCCACAGGCTTCAAGGGGTACTTGTGTGTGAGTGTGTGTGTGTGTGTGTGTGTGTGTGTGTGTGTGTGTGTGTGATAGGAAGGGGTGAGGTGGGGTGGGGTAGGGTGGGGTGGGGTAGGGTGGGGTCTTCTTTCTCTGGCCCAAACTACCTTATGGCAGATGAGGGGTGGGACCAGGTAACTCCAGCTCACCGTCTCAGGAGTCAGCTCACCCACACCCTGTCAATGGTGTCAGCTGTACTGTGCTGCCCAGGCGAGGTGCAGAGCCTGCTCTCTGAGTGTTGCAGCCAGTGAGAGTCAGGGCCAACTCTGTGCAGCCCCTTCCTCTTGGCCTTCAGTGGTAGCAGAAGCCATGGGCATCAGCACAGACTGTGGCTATGGCAGGGCCACAGACCCAGATATGGTCCTTGGAAGCAGTCCAGGCCTGGGCATCACCATGGCCCCAGTGGCAAGCCCCCACCTCAGCCTGCTCCTCATCACCTTCGTCTCTTCAGATCTGCCTCTCTTCACAGGACATGAACCATTCTCTCTCTCTCTCTCTCTCTCTCTCTCTCTCTCTCTCTCTCTCTCTCTCTCTCTCTCTCTCTCTCATAACTCCTCATATTTTCTCATCATAATAGTGCCTGATCACCCAGTACCACAAAGTGCTGGGTGTGCCTGTGTTTTCTCCTCCCCGCCTAAGCTGGAGAGCCCTAGGCAGGCCTGTGGGTCTTCTCGTGCTCAGTGTTGACGAGCTTTGGCAGGCTTGTGTTTTCTCTTCCTGTCTAGGGCTTTCCACCCTGGGTGGGCATGTCGTTTCTTATATTTTTTTTTTTGGTTTTTTGAGACAGGGTTTCTCTGTGTAGCTTTGCGCCTTTCCTGGAGCTCACTTGGTAGCCCAGGCTGGCCTCGAACTCACAGAGATCCGCCTGGCTCTGCCTCCCGAGTGCTGGGATTAAAGGCGTGCGCCACCAACGCCCGGCACGTTTCTTATATTTTTAAAGACTTTTATTATCCACACTTTATTTATGTATGTGCACATGTGTGTGGCTGCTTGCAGAGGCCAGAAGAGGGCAATGCATCTCTGAGAGGTGGAGTGTAGGTGGTGGTGTATCCCTCAGTATGGGTGCTGGGAAACAAACTCTGGTCCTCTGCGAGACCAGCAAACCATCTTAACCACTCTGCCGTCTCTCCAATGCTGTCGCTGAAATTCCCATTGTCACTTTAAAGGCATCACTTGAGACTCAGGAGACATCAGAGAGGGAGGCAGAAAGAATGTAAGAGCTGGGAGATATGGAAAAGGCTATGAAATGCCTTTTCTGGGAAGGCCCAACCATTGCAGCCATGTTACAGCAGCTGTGGTTGCCTGCACTGGGTCTGTACAAGACTGGGCAGTCAACAGCCATGCATGTCTTGGGGAGGGGCTCAGGCTGTCCTTTTTTTTTTTTTTTTTCCCTCTGAACTATCAGATAATGACTAATCCAGGGAGAAGGGAAACAACAAATTCGTTATCTTCATTGTGTATCTGCTGGTGAGCTCACCTGTCTGCAGTGGACAGTTTTCAAGTCCATGGTCACACAGAAAGCCCTATAATACTTACTGGGCCAAGAAATCAAACAATCAACAAACAAAAGCCATGAGTATAAAAGAGAGGATTGTGAAAGGGAGGAAGGATTGACTGGAGTGTGAGAGATAAGAGAATGTGGGGAATGAGAGTAAACATGTATGAAATTGTCAAAGAACAAATTTAATTTTTAAAAGCATCACCTTAATGGATGATGGAAGTGTGAATTTTGAGTGAGGAGTAGTGATCAGTGTTTGTACCGAATTGTGTTTCAGGGTGTCAGTACCTATGCACATATCATACCAAGGCATGAATATATGTTTTGGATATCTTAGAGTACATCTATCTTCATGTATTTGTGATTATAGTATATGACTAATATATAATAATATATGCAATAAAATAATACAATAAAGTATATAATAAACTATTTGCTTGCAGATATATTTGTAGTAGATAAGAAAATGTTAGGCTAGTTTTTGTTAATGTTTATTAATTACAAATAATGTGTTTCAGTGTGGCATTTTCATGCATGCATATGATGTATTCTGGTTATCTTCATCCTCATAATAAACTTCAGTCTGCTGCATCTCTGCCGTATGCTGACTTTGATTCCTCTCGTCTGGTATGCACCCAGGAGTAGTACACTTGGATCAGATGGTAGTTCTATTTAGTTTTATCCTTCACAAGGTACCAAGGCTTGTGGTGCAGCCCTCAAACTTCAGGTGGTAGTACATTTCATCTTCAGACCCTGCAGTGATGCCACACAACACCAGAGTTATCCTCTCCTTCTGTGCAATCATGTCCTGGTATTCCCTTTTACAACACTACTCTTGCACTTTGAGGCAGTCATTAAATAAGGATTACTTGAAGTATAGATAGCAGAATGCCCAGGACAGTCAGTGTGACAACTTCAAAGAGACTAATGAGTGGGTAGTATATGTACTGTGGCTGCATCAAACCAAAGAGTTATTCCTATGCCAGGAAGGATAGAATCACGAGAGTTCATTATTCTCTTCAGAATGGTGCATAGTTTGAAGGTGTAACTTCCTTATTTCTGGAAATTTCCATTTAGTATGCTTGGACCATGATTAAATACAGATCATTTGAACCATGGAAAGCAAAACACTACAAATTGAGTACTCTAAAATTTTTATCAATGAAACTTCTGATGATTTATATTTGAGATCATACCACCATGAACCTTTACTTCAAATCAGTGGTTATCAGTGTATGATCAGTTCTGATTTAGCTAAATTCCCAAACATTTTCATCCTGTTTTCCCTGACCTGGGGATTATTTTGAGGTAAATCTTAGACATAGTAACATTTGTTTAAACATTTTCATGTATATTACAAAGGCACAGTATACCACATCTGAAAATAAGCGACCACTTCTCAATATCAAAACAACGACTCATCAACCATCAGTATTCAGACTTTCCCCGGGTGCCTTTCTGCAGTTTTGTTTTTGAATAAGGACCAAACAAACTCATACCTAGGGGAGCTCATTTTTTTAAAAATAATAATAACTCCTGTTAGTAAAGATTATGACTTTTGGAGTATAGAAAGTCACTTGGTGCAAACACCTCTGATGGTTCAGCTTTCTCTTCATAGATTTGGTTACTTTTCCTGAAAACATGAGCCTCTTTTTAGCTACTTTCTTCAGACCAAGGAATCTTTTGAGGTATTGGCTTCCCTTTATGAATCTTACAAAAGAAGCACAAGTGTCTAATAAACAGTGACCCAAGCGTCCAATGACATTTAATGTGAGTGCGTATCGTTTCTGTGGCGACCACAGCGCCAATGGATCTTCAGTGTGTCCTTTCATCTATCTTATCCTGTCAGGATCTCAGTCTGACCTTTTCTCTTCCCGTGATCTATACATATAGTAGAATTCTAAAAGTATTTTTGGCAATCAAGATTGTCTTCTGATCCTTGTGCGAAAAAAGAAACATTTATGATCTTGAAAAAGCATATGTTAACTTCCTTTGAATTCTTTAGATCAGCTAAAAGATAAATTTGCCACTTTAAGAGTATAATATTGAAAAGATTTGTCTTCAAAGGGGACCCAGGCAGTAGTGCTTTTTTATCTTAGGGAATTTATATATTTTTTAAAGGGAACAGCAACCAAATTTGAAAACCAGAGGGCACTCAATGGATCAACATTTCAAAGAACCATGTCTCAAAAAATAGAGCTTTTGATTTCTTAAAATGGTCTGTGAAGTCCCATCTCGAAATACATAAATCAACAAATTGAATTTTAATGGAAAATCAAGGGCATTTTTTTTGAAAGGCTCTTGGATGAGGCTTTGAAAATCCCGAAGTCAGAGAATTATCAGCGTGTATGCCAGCTCTGACTTCACCCCAACAACTTTGTTTTTAAGTAAGAGGATAAAATATGAAGGACAAATGAAGGAAGAAACTTGTTGAAAATAATGGGACTGAGCATCCCACCTCTCTTCTTCTGTGCCTTCATCTGCCTACTCAGCCCCTTGGCTGTCCATCACACACAGATTCTTAACCTTACGCTCTTCATGTACTTCAGGGGAGTAAAAGCTGTCTGTGATTGTTATTATGTATTTGCTATTGGATAATAAAAATCAATTAGAAAATTATGCCATCATGTTGTATCCAATGATCCATTGAAATATCAATAGTGATTTCCTCTAATTCATTTAATAATATAATACTCAAGGTACAGAATCATATAGGCTCCTGTACACTAAGCTTTTCACAATCATTCTATGAGACCTGCACTGGAATTCTTTCCATGTGGAAGTGGAGGCTCAAAACCATGGAGTTAGATGATCTAGGCCTTGTCTAGCAATCGTCAGGGACATTCTCCTTTTGACAGTACTGAGGATTGAACCTGGGCCCTTGGGCATGCCTCAAGAGTGCTCTATGAATGAGTTAAAATCCCAGCCCTTTGGCAATACTTTAGGTTTTGGAATTATGATTTGGAATTTGTGTTTGCATTTCACGTCACTGGACTGATTTTTCCTGTGAATTCATGTTAGAAAAGGCTAAATTAAAAAAAAATAAAGAATATAAGAATTTCTGGTTTAAGAAGAACTTACTACTGAGAAAAGCTGGAGAAAAAGAAGTATGCAATAGAAAGTTGAGATTCATCATACAAAATAGTAGAAAATGCCCTTTAGAGTGTAATGAGGGTCCTGCAGTTAAAAGTGTACTCCTAACTTTCCTTTCCCACGTGTTCTCTTAAGGGGGACAAAGGGAATTACTTTCACTCTCTGTTAAGATTCTTCTATAGGATATTTACAAACAATATGTAGTCATTGAGAAATTATGTTATTTTTCATCCAGAGCTATGCTAATGTGTAATGAATGAAGGCAATTATTAAATCTTAAATTCAAATGCCTGTAGATAATTAGGTAATATGTCACATATTATGTCTTAATTTTGAATATGTATATATTTCAATGGGAGTATTCAATGTAGAAAAGGCTAACATGGGACATGCTGTCTTTCCTGCCATCTGTGCCATACACTTTTGACTATTTAATTCAGTCTCACTTATTCCCAACATCCTTTCATTCTTGTTAATAGAATAGTTTTACTTAACTGTGATTATGGGTTTATATCAAAACCTTAAAACTGCCCTGAGTTTGGGTGCTATGGAGTAGAGTTTTAATTTTACAAAGTAATTTTTCTCATCAGACTGCCTTTTGATATTATTGGAACAAAGTATTTTATTATTGTTACTGCAATGATATTTTTGCTCCTTCCTATAAAATAAAAGTTATGGGAGTTCTTGATGGTTTGAACAATCACTACAGGACTCTGTAGACTTCAGCAGAGTTTATAAAATCTATTTTTTATTTTTTTTTTTTTTTTTTTTTTTTTTTTTTTTTTTTTTTTTTTTTTGGTTTTTCGAGACAGGGTTTCTCTGTGTAGCTTTGCGCCTTTCCTGGAGCTCACTTGGTAGCCCAGGCTGGCCTCGAACTCACAGAGATCCGCCTGCCTCTGCCTCCCGAGTGCTGGGATTAAAGGCGTGCGCCACCAACGCCCGGCTATTTTTTATTTTTTGTGATTATAATGTAATTACATTGTTTTCCCATCTCTTTCCTCCCTTCAAGCCCTTCCATCTACCTTTCCTTGCTCTCTTCCAAATTCACATCTTCTTTTTATTAATTATTTTAATACAAATATTTATATGCATGCACATATAATAAATACTCCTAAATATAACCTGCTTACTCTGCATAATGTTACTTGTATGCATGTTTGGGGGCTGTCTTTTTGGTATTGGATAACCAATTGGTGTGCTCTTTCCTGGAGATGACTTTCCCCCTATTCTTAACATTCCTTGGTTGCTTGCAGTTCTTTGTGTAGGGTTAAGGACTTTGGGATGTTTATTGTTGTGTCTGTCCAGCTCGTGTTTAGGCAGTCATGTTGGTGAGAATTTATGGATGTAGCTTCTGACATTTCTAGGAGACACATTCTCACAGCAAATTCTCTGATCCTCTGTCTCTTATTAATCTTCTTGACCCCTTTTCCACAATGTTCCCTGAGCTTTAGGTGGGGAATTGTTTTGTGTACCTAGTCATTAGGTATGGGCTCCACAACTCTGCATTTTGATTGGTTGTGATTTTTGTAAATGGCCTCTATCTGTTGGAAAGAGAAGTTTCCTTTTATATCTTACTCTGCTTCATTAAAAATCTTCATTAGAGTTACCACTAACAACCACACAACAGAGTCTCTACTAGGCTGTTTTGAGATTTCCTCTGCCAATGGGATTAATCCAAAGTTCTTCACTTTAGCTTCAGGCGGACTCTTTGGACAAGGATGAAAAGCAGCCACTTTCTTCACCAAATGTCACAAGAACGATCTCTAGGCCACATAATACCACATAATAAGTGGGGAATGAGGACTACACTCATCTGTGAATACAAGGATGAATATTTAAAGTATATTTAGGGATTTTACTAGTTTAGTAAAGTGGTGGTTGTAGTTTCTCTTCCAAGATCCATGACTTGACTTTCCCAGATAGTTAGCAAGGCTTCCAGTACTAAGTATGATTTCTCTCTGATTGAGCAGGTCTTAAGTCTCAGCAGAGAGCTGTTGGTTACTGCCAAGGTATGTGTGCCACCACTGCACTCTTTGTGTTATTGTGACATGCTGGTCGTCTTTTTTTTTTTTTTTTTTTTTTTTGTGATTCGTGGGCATCGCAGCTGGGTAGTGCTGTTGTGATTCAGAAGAAAATGGCCTCCAAAGGGAGTGGCACTATTACGACATGTGGCCTTGTTGGAGTAGGTGTGGCCTTGTTGGAGGAAGTGTGTTACTGTGGAGGCAGACTTTGAGGTCTCATATGCCCAGTGAGAAAGTTCACTTACTCTTGCCTGCCTATCAAGATGTAGGACTCTCAGCTTCAGCGCCATGTCGGGATGCATGCCACCATGTCCCACCATGATGATAATGGACTAAACTTTTGAAATTTTAAGCTACCCAATTAAATGTTTTCATTTATGTGAGTTACTGTGGTCATACTGTCTTTTTACAACAATAAAAACCATAATTAAGAGAGAAATTGGTTCCAGGGACTAGGGTATTGCTGTGATAGGCCTGACCATGTTTTTGTTTGGAAGAATTTGGACTTTGGTACTTTGGGTTAGGAAAGCAGTGGAATATGTTATATGGTACTTAATAGGCCATACTAGTAGAAGCATGGAAGGCAGTGGGGTGGAGTGTGATTTGAACTGTGGGTGCTTTAAGAGGTTTCAAAGGAGAAGAGTGTCATTATGTGGCCTAGAGATTGTTCTTGTGAAATTTGTTGAAGGAAGTGGCTGCTTTTCATCCTTGTCCAAAGAATCTGCCTCAGGCTAAAGTGAAGAATTTTGGATTAATACCATTGGCAGAGGAAATCTCAAAATAGCCTAGTAGAAACTCTGTTGTGTGGTTATTAGTGGTAACTCTAATGAAGATTTTTAATGAAACAGAGTAAGATAAAAAAGGAAAAATACAAAATGTAAAATTTGAGAAAAATAGTACCAGGAAAGGAATGGAGCTAAATCCTGTGTTCAAGGAGATAAACAGATTAAGAAATGGAATAAAGGGAGTGATGACCTCAGGGCAAGATCACACTCAGCTAAATTTTCAACTTTTGAAAGGGAATTAAAGAAAAGTTTAGAGCTAGGTATGGTGGTGTATATCTTTAATCCTAGCACTTGGAAGACAGAGACTGGGTTTTGAGATAAGATATCAAAACTCAGATCTCTGAGTTTGAGGCCAGCCTGGTCTACAGATCCAGTTTCAGGACAATCAAGTTTAGGCAGTGAAAGAAACCATGGAAAACAGAAAGCTGGTAAAGATGTAATTGAACAAAGGGGCCATGTTCCAGCCCCAGCAAGCAGCAAAACTTAGAAACTTTGGCCACATGGTTCTGGCCTTAGAGTCAAGGACAGAAGAAAGGGGTTGTGGAACCTTCCTCTGTGACTAAGGAAAGCCACTGAGGCCAAACATGTGCCAGGGGTGTCCTTTCATGGAGGCCAAGAGAAGCCATTGTGAACAGCTGTGAAGTTAAAGCCTGGATTGCCTTGGAAACCCCAAGATGTTGGAGATGCCAGATCCATGGACCTTCAGTGCCAGACTGAGGTGGCTTCTGACGTCTTGGAATGAACAGCTCCCGGTTCTCAGTATCTCTGGCCATCGTTGGACTCATGCAGCCCTTTCTATGTACGACATTCCAGTAATTTTTTAAAGAAACTTTATTTCTCTGCCTAAGTACAAGGGGTGACTGATGTGTTTACTTGCCATTTGCCCCAGGTACTCTTGTGGGGTGTAAACTCCTAACCCACAGGAGTGACAGGTGGAGTGTGTGCCAGCAGTAGAAAAAGGAAACCAAGGCTTCGTACTGAGCTCCAACTAGTGCTCCCCGCCAGGAGTCCATGTGCACAAAGAGGCTGTCCGACTGGAGTGCCGTCTGTGACCCCGTGTGGAGCTCCCACGCTTTCCAGGTGTACCCTTTTTACTCTCCTGTGCTGTGTTCTTGACATTTCATTTTATTTAACAGTTATTTGGTTAGTTTGTAATGAAAGAAAACACATTTGAATCTTTTTTCATTGATATTGCTGGATATCCTCCCCTATTTAATATAACTCAATTTGCCACTAGGTATTTGTCAACTATTCTCCATAGTTTGTTTCTGTTATTTTCCATGGACTTTTATTTTATTTATTTTTAATTTTGTCTATAATTGTTACTTCTTAATTTAAGCTTTTTTTGTTTTAATTTATAGGTATGTGGATTGTCTTCATGCTCTGCTTCTTTAAACATTTAAAACATTTTGGCATTGATCATTTTAAAGATATTTACATTTCTTACATTAACTCATTTGTGTATACATATGTGGAGATCATAGGACAATGTTTAGAAGTTGGTTCTCTCCTTTTGTTATGTGGATTCTGGGATCGAACCCAGGTTGTCAGGCTTGATGGCAAGGGCATTTACCCACTCAGACGATTCGCTGGCCCTTTAAAGGTCTTTCTTTCTTTCTTTTTTTTTTTAACTGTTCATATCTTTTCTTATTTTGTGCTTGGCTTTAAATATTTTCATTTGTGTTCCTAACCTTTGATTTTATTTTCAGAGACATTTATGTCTAATCATTGTACTTATCATAAACATGTTTTTTTTCTCATTAAATTTAATTTTAGGGGCTGGAGAGATGGTTTGGTGGTTAAATTCATGAACAGCTCTGACAGAGGACCAGAGTTCAGTTCTCAATACCCACATCAGGTGGCTCACAACTTTCTGTAACCCAATCTCCAGGAGATCTGATGCCCTAAATAAAAATAAGATAAACCTTAATTTGTAATTCTACTCTCCTCTCTCTCTCTCCCTCCCTCCCTCCCTCCCCCCCCCCCCCCCCCCTCTCTCTCTCTCTCTCTCGTGTGTGTGTGTGTGTGTGTGTGTGTGTGTGTGTGTATGTGTGTGTGTATTTTCACATGGTGCGAATGCATGCGTAAGTATTGCCACGTATGTTGAGGCCACTCAATCTTTGCTGTCATTTCTCAGGAGCTGCTTACTTTGTTTTGAGACAGATTCCCTCTCCGAGAACTAAGGCTCACTCAACCAGCTAGGCTGAATTGCCAGGAGCCTTCTGTGTTTGCTTCTCCAGTGTTGGCATTGGAAGAATGTACCAGCACTCCTGACTTGCTACTGGGCACTTGGTATCAAACTTGGAGATCAACATGCACTTTGCCAACTGAGTCATCTCCCCAACATTCACAAACTCACTTTTGAGTTACATTTGAGGTCCTGTTAGTAAAGACATGTAGCTATAACAAGACTAACTCTTGTAGGACTGAATATTGCAAGAAGGAACTCAGACATTGTTTTCTTTATTTGATCCCTGAGATGTTTGTCCTACCTAATCCTATAGGTTTTCTTTCTTTGCTAATATCAATGATACTTAGACAAAATGCACATCCATCCTGTCTAGGATGTTCATGATATTCAGGAACAGAACTTGTGCTACAATGTCGCCTCTTTTAATTTAAGCACGATTATATTTCTATGCAAAATGATGATGAAAATCTTTGTCTTATGATATAAAATAAGTATTAGGGTTTTAGGAAAATTATATTAATGATGTTAGGAATCACATTAAGACCTAAAAGAGGATTTGCAAAACTATCAAGAAATGCTGGATTTTTTGATTAGTATGACTGAGGCTCAAGGATCCGAATCTTGTCCTCTCTCTTTCATTAAGTCAACACCCCCTGATTACTTTGTAATAGTATATAGACATGAGTGGTGAGAGCCCACCCCATTGAGAAGAGCTGTGGCACCAGCAGGCTTGTGCAGAGTCTTGCCTGGCAAACTTTACACTGAATAGTATCTCATGTGTTTGTCCTGATTAAAGCCATATTAGTTTTTAGTCTCCCCTAAAGAGTTTCACCAAATGTGTGGCTTCCTTCCAGCTCAAGGTGTTACATATTGGGGGGAAAAGGCTAGAATGAGAGTCACTCCACACAGGGAACTTTAGCAACGCTATAAATGCTCTGGAGACAGCAGCACTTGAAGTACTTATTGTTGTGTTTCCCTTCTAGAGTTCTATTGCAAATGTTGGACGTGGTCGGCTCTCACGTTCCTCATCTCCCCCCTCGCCTCTTTTCCTCTCTCTTGTTTCCTCCCCTCCTCTTCCCCTCCCCCTCTCTCTTCAACAATCTTACTTTTCATTTTCTGCACCGAGGATTAAAGCCATTGCCTTGTGCATCTAGGCAAGTGCCTGGACCTCTTGCTATGCTACAGAACTGAGCCGTGCTCCCAACATAGTCCGTGCCCACCCTACTTCCTAAATCAATGCTTTAAGATGCAAAAGAATAGGGAAATCTCTTTGTGAAGGTGAGCACGAAAGATAAAATTACTATTTAAGAAAAATGTTTTACTGACCTGATATTTTAATTTTAAAGATTAGCAATGCCATTAAAGAAATTCAAAGAGTACTTGCTAGGTACTTGTTACATCCCTTCTGTAATAATTTAAACATGATATGTAAAGTGATCAGTGAATAAAGCTAGAACTTAGGACACTGTTTTTGTGATTATCAAAGGCCTCTGAGCAGCTTCCACCTGAGGTCTTGACCTCTCAAAAATAATTGCCTTGCAAGCAGAAATGGCTTTCCTGTTTTTAATAATTGCTTTAAAATGAGTAAAATTGCACACCTTTATTCTTTTGACATTTGTGGTATTATAATATGATTGTCCTACTGTTTTCAACTGCTTCTTTAATAGTCTACCTGCTACATTAAAGTGAGAAAACCAAAATGAGTAACAGTCTGAATTGTAATAGGAATTTCAACTTGGATGACTGGTTGTTGTCTAAATATATATATGCCCATGTGATAAGAGGCATTATGCCACTGAGTTATGCAACCCGCTACATATTGATTTCTTACATTTATGCTTTCAATGAAACTAATTTGCAAGAGCACATTACTAAAGCATATTGGTTTCTAACTGCACTAAGGACAGAGGTTGAATATCCTGAGTCTGCATCTGCTTCTCCTCTCTCTCTCTCTCTCTCTCTCTCTCTCTCTCTCTCTCTCTCTCTCTCTCTCTCTCTCTCTCTCTCGTGTGTGCATGTGTGCGTATGTACACAATAATTTGGCACAGTTTTCACAAAACTTTCATGTGCTGATGTAGTGGAAAGCAGAATTAAAGAGTGACCTGTTTTCAAATGGTAAATTTAGATTTGAAATGCAACATCAAATGAAAATCTTACTGAAAGAGCGTAGAAAGCAGTAAGAAGGGGTTGAGCATTAACTAGTGATAGCACGAGGCTGTCCGCAGTGCTCAATGATATACCCTCCTTTTACTGGCTGAAAATAGTATGAGGGTGACACTCCAGGGCTTTGTAATGACGCTGGGTTATTCGTTCTCTCAATGCCTTCATGCTAACAGAGTTTGTACAATCAGAGTAGCGACAAAGATCAGCTGATTTAATTATGCTCTTCTTACTTGTGCAACCTTAATAGATGTCTTTCTCTTTGGGGGAGGGGATTTTTAAGAGATTTTACAAATGTGGCATTATTCACACTAACAGATTATTAAAGTACTCTGAATTTTATGGCACTTGAGACAATATTGCAGAGAAGTAGTGCATCCAATTTTATCTTCCAAACAAAGCTCTTTGGAAAGTAGGTCAAGGAGTTAGTGGTTCTTTTAGAATATCATTTAAATATTTAAATGGGACCCATGTGAACAGGGCAGCTCATGTGGTCTATTTCCAGTCATAGTCCTTGTAATTTGATGGTCTCCATGGTTTACTTGTAATCATTTTATTTCATGTCTAAGGTCTATATCAATTATGGGTTTAAATGCTTGTAAGTTGAATATTTTCACAAATGAACATTTGTATATATTCTGATGCATATTGGTTGCCTTATTTAACCACAAACTTACACTGTGCCATTTATTTTGTGCTAAAATTTGCTCTCTCACTTGACATGCAAAGGCCAGCTCTGTAATTCAGAACATGTAGCTGTCAACAAGACAAAATTTAATTTTTGAGTATTTCATTGTTTTGGGTAGAGTTCCTAACTGGTTTATTCTAATAATTGTTGCTCACATATTTGTATCCACTTTTGAAAACAATTTTTTTGGTGTGTGGTATATATAATAAGTATATATGTTTGTGTGTGTATATGAGTGTGTGTGTACATGAACTTGACATGTGGGTACGTTCCTCTTTTTCATGCCACCTTATTTATTGTTTGCTTTTGAGACAGAGTCTCTCACTGAACCCTGAGTTCACTGTGTTATAATACTAGTTGGCAAGCAAACCCCAGGAATCTTCTGTTTCTTCACACCCTCTCTTTTGCACACAACTAGATGAGGTTACAGAGGTGTGCCACCATGCCTGGCTTTGAGGTTACAGGTGTGTACCACCATGCCTGACCTTGAGGTTATAGAAGTGTGCCACCATGCCTGGCTTTGAGGTTATAGGTGTGGACCACCATGCCTGGCTTTTTATTTCAGTGCTGAAGATCTGAACTCAGTCTTAATGCCTGCATGCCAAGCAGTTTAACAACTGACCTGTCTCCTTATCTCTTGCATCCATTTGTTTTGCCTGGGTTTTCTCTGTCACTAGTGAAGTTTCATAGCCTCTTACATTTTTAGTAATCATTTGTACCTTCTTTTCTTCACTCACTTGTAAATATTTTGGCTTTTTATTTTTTATTTTGCTTTTTTCTCTATAATAATTTGTTTTATTTTCTTGAATATTTTGAATATTATTTCTTTGGGTATCAGTGATATTTTCTTCTCTTCTTTTGCTTGTTATTTAACTTTGCTTATGATATATAAGCGATACTAAAGTGTGTAAGTTATGTAATCAATTTTCTTATTCTACAATAAAAGCCTTTGCAACTCTCTCACACTGATCAAAGATTCTTGTAAAATGATAAATGTATTTTTTTTTTGAGACAGGGTTTCTCTGTGTAGTTTTGTCGCCTCTCCTGGAACTCCCTCTGTAGACCAGGCTGGCCGTGAACTCAAAGAGATCCACCTGGCTCTGTCCCCCGAGTGCTGGGATTAGAAGTGTACACCACCACCGCTCTGCCTATAAAATGATAAATGTATTATTCATATTTACTATCTACATTTTCTCATACAGTTTTTTATATCTTTATTCATCAAACTATGTGGATTGAATTTTTTTTAAACATAAGCTTGTAATCTAACTTCTTCCTTTCCTAGTGACAATTATTCTTACACTGTGTATTCACTCATTAATACACAGAAATGAAATGCCTCTTTATTATACACTAGGCATTTCCTTAGCTTGTGGTCTTTTCCTAGAATTCTGGAAGGTTAAATAATTTATTTGAAATCTTCTTGTTCTACTTTGCTTTTCTGTGGATGAGAAAACACTGACCAAAAACAACTTGGGATTGGAAAGGGTTTTCTTGGCTTACTCTATCGTAGACTGTGGCTGAAGAAAGCCAGGGCAGGAACTCACGGCAGAGCAGAGGCAGGAAACATGGAGGAACACTACTTATTGGTGTCCTTCCTCCAGCTTGCTCAACTACTCTTTATACAGTCCAAACCCACTTGTCTAGGGATGGCACTATTCAGGGTCTTGGGTCCTCGTATATAAATTAGCAACCTAGAAGTGGTCCCATAGACATGCCTGTAGTCAACCGCCTCTGATGGAGGCAGTTCTTCAATTGAAGTTCCCTATTACTAGGTGACTCTAGTTTCTTTTAATTTGACAAAGATTAGCCATCGTAGATGACCCCTCATCAGTGTAGCAGAGAAACACATCACTACTTAACCATAGTCTTTCCTTTCAAGCTTATTCTCAGATCTCATATTGGCATCACAAGACACAAAACACAGTCCAACAGCCTTTAAAAATTTTGACACTTTAAATGTCCAAGTACACTTTAAGAATCTATTTTCTTTACAAGTTCAAAGTCTCTCAACGTTGGGCACCTGTGACATGAAAAATAAGTTACTTCTTATTCCAAGAGGGAGGAACATGAGAACAGTTATATTCAAATCAAAGCACAATCAACGTTCAACAGTTAAGCCTGCAACTGAATGTCCAGCATCTTTGAATAGTTCATGATCTTTTGCACTTGGGCAGCTCTGTTTCTCCAGCTTTGATATCCACAGCATACACAGCTGGTCTGTTAGGCTCGTGTTGGTTCCCCTCCTCATCTGCTTCTGTCCTTAGCAGTCATCCTTCAGTCCCAACATCTCCAACTTGCTAGGGTCTCCACTGAAACTGAGGCTGCACCTTCACCAATGGCCTCTCATGGTCTCTTTAGGGATTCTGTCCCTTCCACGTGGTAACAAGCCTCAGCTTCTTTCCACTACCCCTTAAATCCTTAATCCTCAGGTTGCCACTGTGACTGAGTCTTTACCTCCACAAAAGGCCTCGTCCAGCTTCTTTGGGGAGTGTCTGTCTGTCACACAGTGCAAAGTCTCAGCAGCTCTTCATGACTCCTTCATGCCTTCAATACAAGTAGCATGTAGGAGACTCTCATCTTGAGATGCAGCCTTGAGCCTTTCTGGACCACAGCTTCCATGTACTGACCCTGAGGACATACTTCCCAGAAGACTTTTGTCTCAGTGATGTTGGTTTCCTATTAATTATGACTGAATTTTTAGCTCCACTTGATCAGTATCAATTGTCCCAGTAAGTCATATGACAGATTCATGTCTACATAGTCTTCATGCAAATATATCACATGAACAGCCTTGACAGAGTCTTTAAGGGATTCTCAAACTTCCCTCTGAAGCTTCATAACCTGGGCCTCCACTGCTCTCAGCATTGTCTTCTAAGTTCTTACAACAGATTATTAAGCTCTTAGTACTCAAGTGCTTTTCCACTCAAAGCTCCAAAGCTCCAAAATCTCCCACCTTCCTCCTATAAAACAGTCCAAGACATAAAGCCACATAGTCAAGTCCACTACAGCAACACCCATTCTCTAGCACAATTTTCTGCCCTACTTTGGTTTCTGATACTGTGATAAAACACTAACCAAAACTTACTTGAGGAAGAAATCGATCATTTCATCTTACAACTCCCATGGGAGTTGTAATCCATCACTGAGAAAATACAAGTTAAAAATCCAGTTAGCAACCTAAAGGCAAGAACTGAAGATCAGAGTAAGGATGCTTACTGGCATACTTTCTATGGTTTGCTCAGCTGTTTTTCGTAAGCATCCCAGGCAAACTCCCTAGAGATGGTACCACTCACTGTGGGCTAAGTCCTCCTGATTTAGTTAGCAATTAAGAAAATGCTCCCCAAACATGGCCACAGGCAATTATACCTGGTGGAGACAATTCTTTAATTGAGGATTCCTCTTCTCAGGTTATTTAGTTTGTGTTAAGATGACAGAAACTACCCGGCACACACTTCTGTTTAACTTTAGAATTGGAAGTTTTTATATTTTTGCCCTGTTTCTTGTCCATTAGCCATATTTGGCAAGTTGGGAATCAACTTTTCAGTCACTCTAAAAAACACAGTTGGAATTTTGAGTGGAACTGAGTAATGATATTGTTTAAATATTTTTGTTATTTCATTACATTCATTGTGGTGGTTTGAATAAAAAATGGTCCCCAAAGGGAGCAGCACTATTAGGAGGTATGGCTTTGTTGGAATAGGCGTGGTCTTGGAGGAAGGGTGTCACTGTGGAGCTGGGCTTTGAGTTCTCATATATGCTCAAGATACCACCCAGTGTCTCTGACCACTTCCTGTTGCCTGCAAGATGTAGGACTCTCAGCTACTTCTCCAGCACCATGTCTGCCTGCATGCTACCATGCTCCCCATCATGATGATAATGGACTGAACCTCTGACCTGTAAGCTACTCCAATTAAATGTTGTCCTTTATAAGAGTTACTGTGGTTATGGTGTCTCTTCACAGTAATAGAAACCCTGACTAAGACACTCATCATATATTATTTGGTAAATTCCTAACAGTACAATGTATTTAAGTCATATTTAACCAGTCTTTCTTCCTTGACCCTATTACCACCATACCAGGTCTTCCTGCCAATTTCACTCCTCCTTCTCTTCCTCCTCCTCCTGCTCCCCCTCTTTCGCCTCCTCCTCCTCTTCCTCCTCCATAACCCACTGAATACAATTATTGCTGCCCCTATGAGCTTGAGTGTAGATCCTTCCACTGGACATGGAAACCTACCATGGGCCACACTAGTAAACATGCTAAATATTGCTTCATAATAGTTATTACACAGTTTTGCTTTTTTCTAAGGATTTGAGCATAGTGAATAGGAAAGTTCAATGTCTTATTGTGATATTTGTAAAAATCAAAACTGCTTCAAGCTGTGTTTTATATAGATTTTTAGTAAGATTTTCTAAGATGGAGTTTTACTATGTAGTCTTTTTTTTTTTGCTTGGAATTCCTAGTGTAGCCCAGGCTGGTCCTAGACTTGTGATCTTTTTGCCTCTGCTTCCTGAATGCTGGGGTTACAGGCTAGTGTCATGCCACAAGTGGCTTACAACTATTTTTATATTCAGGAATTAGGGCATTTTAAGAAAATAAATACTGTTTGTTCTAATTTCATTTCTTATATATCAGATGATATTACTATCATTAAAAACATTTAATTAGTCATATATTAAATTTATACTGTGCTTGGATTTATTTCTCTAATTTTTGTTTTGCCCACTAATTGATTTGTCTAAGCCTGTATGTACTATCTTAATTGAGTACTTTTATTGTAGCTGGAGTTATCCCCAGTCCTGCCTGGGCTGGCAGCCACTCAGACTCAAATAAACACACAAATGCTTATATTATTTAAACTGTTTGGCCTAATGGCTCAGGCTTCTTGTTATCTAGTTCTTACATCTTAAATTAACCCATTTATATTAATCTATACCTTGCCACATGGCTCATGGCTTACCGGTACTTTACATCCTGCACCTCATGGCGGTGGCTGGCAGTGTCTCCCTGTCTCAGCCTTCCACCTCCCAGAATTCTCCTCCTCCTTGTCCCACCTACACTATCCTTCCTTCCTGGCTACTGGCCAATCAGCGTTTTATTTACCAATCAATCATAGCAACATATATTTACAGCATACAGGACATCTCACAGCATTTTATTATTTGTTTTGTTATTTATATGGCTAATTCCAATTTACTCATTATTTTGTTTTCTTGTATTCTTTTTGATAGTAGTTATCGCTATCAGTGATTTTTTTTAATGGAGGTTCTTCTGCCTTTTTATCCTAAATCATGTTGAGATTCTGACTGAAATTCCCTTATGTATGTAAAAACATTTTATAGTGGGTGACTTCTTTTTCACATAAGGGAATACTACATAGGTGGAATATTTTGAGTTATTACCAGTTGAGCACATGTGATCTTGACCTTCACAGATGACTGATATGGCAGTCACACACATGATTTTGGGAAGTACTCTAAATGTCATGTCCCAGTTTGAGAGTCCCATAAGGACAGTGGTAAAAGCCCATGCTTGGTCAGTGTTATGGTCTTATCCATGAAAGCCTGACCTTGCTTCTCTGTTGTTAGAACACATGATCAGGATTAGTCTGCATGTTTATGTTTTGTCTCCTGTTTTCTTCTTCCACTCTCTTCTCTGCCTTCCCCTGTCCTTTCTTGACTGTTAGTAACACGAACTCAAACGACATTGTATTTATTTCAGTAAAGGGAGTCTTGTTTTATTTCTGTCATGATTGCTTCTCTTTTTATAAATGCCTCATGTTTTTGTAGAACTACTGCTGTGTAGATATTATATTGCTGTCAAAGTTTAATGCCTCTTACTTTTATCATAATTTTCATTTTTCTATTCTCTGTTATATAACGACCTTCAAGCTAATGTTTTATATAATTAAGTTTTCAATTTTTTTCCACTGGCAGTGGTGAAATTCAGTTTCTGAAATCTTATTTTGTCCTTCTACATTTTTTCTGATTCTCAAATTGCTTCTTTACCATGTATCATTCTGTTTTGAAATATCAATGTAGTATCTTCTTGTATGTATTAGATGCTTGAATAATAGTTTCTCTCATTTTATCTCTCCACTATGATATAACAATTGATTATATGAAATGAGAAAGAAATTAATTGTTTTGTAAGTCTGCTTGTACTCTATGAAAAAAGTTTGATAAAACTTAAAAAAAAAAGATATTCTGTAACCTGCATGGTATCTGAAGGTGAATAATAATTTCTTGTTCACTGGTCTGCATCATAATATATCTATCAGGGTATATTTTCAAAAAGCTTACTTGAATAATCAGAAAAATCACAGCAACAAAAATTGCTAAGCTGTTTTTTTTTTTTTGTTAGTAGTATTCTCACCTGCTGCTCAAACTTACTCTATTATTTATCATTGTTTATCCTGGCCACACACAGGCACTGACACTGTTGGGCGATGAAAGCCAATGTTTCCAGTCTACAAGGCTCACCTAAAGTCCACACCATGTCCTGCAGACACCAAGAAGGTAGCAGGTAATTGGTGTCCAAAGACTGAAGGTTGCTAGTCTCTAGTGACTGTGTAAAGAGAGGGGACCACCAACTCTTGATTCCCCAAGTTACTGGCCAGGCTGCTTATGTCATTGTGAAGTCACAGCTCACTGTGTGAGTTTCCCCAGTGGAGATCCCCAACATCACTGGAACTGTGGAAATAAGGTGCCGTCAGTAGTGTGACTAATTGAAGACATCAGGGACTCAGACTTCTCAGACTTTGCTTATTTTCATTTCAAAGCATTGATTATTCAGTCATTCTGGTAGATCTGAAAAAGTCACTAGCATGTTAAAACCTCTCTATATACATTTAAGAGAAATTTCATGTATACCAGCTATTTTGGTGTGTGTGTGTGTGTGTGTGTGTGTGTGTGTCTCTGTGTGTGTGTGTGTATTGCATGTATACACAATCAGAGAAGGATATCTGGCGTCTTTCTCTGTGGGTCTTTGCCTTATTGTCTTGAGACAGGATCTGTCATTGAACCAGAAATTTGCTATTTGGGTTAGTCTGGCTGTCCAACAAGCTCTTAGGTCATAGATACACACAACCATGTCTGGAGCTTCTTATGAGTGCTTGGGATTAGAATACAGGTCTGTATGTCTGGAGAGCAAGGTCTCTTACCCACTGAGTCATCTCCTGAATCCCTGCATTGGCTGGGATGTATATGCAGATAGAGACAATACACGGAACCCATTCTGGGCGAGAATTTTAGCGTCATTCATTTTGAGAACATTGGAAAGTAAAGATTTCCATTCTTAATTTTGGGCAGAACAAACACCTCAGTGACATTAGATATGAAGTCTTTGTTCTTGGCACTTTCCTTCTAGCCACACCTGAAGTTATGTTTTATGTCCTACATAGCTACTATGAGGCAGAGAAACTAAAAAATTCCATTCTGTTCTTTGATTATGAAGGCAAATTTTCTTTTCTGTTTTAAACAAGGAAGGTTGATGTATGGTAACACTTGTGCTTGAAATATTCCAGAGAGAATATTAATATTTCATTATATATGGAAATAAGGTCTCTAGGATTTAAAAATAAGTATTTTCTAGGTAAAGTTGCAATGGGAGGATTTTACATTTGTCTGATGGAAAAACTTCATTTATATATTAAGAAAAATTGAGGTGAGATATAAGTACTTGAATCTCTATTAAAAAATAAAGCAAATCCATGAAACATCACATTCATTTCATATATTTGAATCATATGAAAGAGAATAGCACATATGTATAATAGAAACAGAGTTTTAAAACTTTATATGTAGGAATAAATTAATGGCTCTAACCAAAAGGAAGTTGATCAGAATAAACTGAAAATTTACATAAAAGTGCAAGTATAATATGAGCAGAGTTGAAAGGGATTTGATTTATAATATTGGAATTTTAGATACTCCAGAGAAGGTGAAACCAGCTGTGCAGTGAAGAGGCTTGGCATGGATCTGGCCCTTGAAGACTGACTCCATGACTCAGAACATTAAAACAAATATTCAGAACCTGTTCCTTCAAGCTGAATGGATACACTACTGCCTCTTTGCATGCTTGTTATTATAAAGTGAGACAAACTCTCTATAGTAAATCTTGGATGAATGACCTGTGATTGCTAAGTAGCTAGTTAGATACTATCAGATTTGGAGAACAATGAAGCCAAATTGTTACCTTATAATCAACAGCCTATGTAAAACAGGACTGGAACAGCAAAATTCTCATTATGGGTGAGATAAAGAGGGGCAAGTCTTGTCTCTCATATTAGAATGAGTTGTGATACTCTCAATTGCCTGGAAGGTCATCTATCTAAATCTGGCTCCAGGAGTCTTAAACATGTGAGACTACTATCTAGCTGGTGGTTTCCTAATAAAGAAAAAAGGAAGTATTACTCTCTTTTAAAAGGATCAGTCCACCCAAAGCTATCAATTACCTGCATAGGATGAAGTCCCTCAGGAAAACTTTTCCATTCTAGAGACCCAAGAAAGATTATAAAACCCACAGAAAATGTGAATTTGTGTGTGGTGATATATTGTGTCTCCCAATATATTGTGCACCCTAATAAAGCTTATCTGAGGATCAGAGAAAAAAGCCAGCCACTATAGTAAACATAGAAGTCAGGTAATGGTAGCACATGGCTTTAATCCTAGCATTTGGGAGGCAGAAATCCACTAGGATTTCTGTGAGTTCAAGGCCGCACTGGGGAACAGAGCCAGGCATGGTGACACATGCCTTTAATCCCAGCACTAACCATAGAAGTCTGGAGGTCTGTACAGACAGACAAGAAGGGATGTAGCTGGGTGGAGAGAGGAAGTGAGATGCAGAACAAAGATATACAGATGTGGATATACCTATATAGAAATAGGTCTCTTTGGCTGAGGATTTCAAAGTGGTAAGAATGTGGCTGGCTTCTTTGTGTTTTCTGATCTCTCAGTTTTTACCCCAATATCTGGCTCCAGATTTTTTTTATTAATAAGACCATTTAGCAATTTGTCTTACATTCATGCAGTGGTCCTTTTGGCCACTGTCAGCTCTCATCCTTAAGAGTGTGCTCCATTTTACTCTTTAGTAAACTCCGCATGTCTTCTACAGTACTTCTGTGTTTATTCTGAGTTCTTTGGCTAAAGATCACAAGGACTAGCATTCTAGTTTTATTTCTGTTGGTGTGATAACACACTGTGACAATTAATTTAGGGGAGAAATGATTTATTTTAGCTTACAATTCTAGGTTATAGTCCATTATCTTGAAGAAGTCATGGTAGCAGGAACTCAAGATAGCTGCTCATATCACATCTATAGCCCAAAGCAGAGCAAAATAAATACGTGCATGCTCACTTATTTGCTTGTGCTCAGCTCAATTTTTCCACTCTTACACAGTTTAGGCACTACCTACAACAGGCTGAAGTTTCTCTCATGACTTTATTTAATTAAGATACTCCTCCACAGTTGTGTTCACAGACCAATCCAATGTAAATGCAAATCTATTGTCAACAATCCAAAATCTCCTAGTGAGATTCTCTTCCAGGTTATTCCAGGTTGTGTTAAGTTGATAGTAAAACTAACCACAACTGGGGAGCCCAGAGGAGTCCAGATAGAGATCCCAGTGACATGGTGAGTTTTTCTATTTCTTTATTTCCAGTCTTGTGTAGATGCCAATGTGACCACCATGACTCCTCTTGTGAAGGTTTCTTGGCCTCAGTATTGTGCATTCTACAATTGTTCTGAGATTTTGGTCATTTTCTGGTCTTTAAAACTTGGTCTTCATTTTGCTTCAAATGCCGGTTTGCCTTTCACTTAGGGCTATTCTTTCTCACTGTCCTTTGTTGTATCACGTTGTCCCCAGTCTTGGATGACAGAGTAAGCGGTGCCAGTCTTTGGTGTCCTCATTGACCTACCATTGCCAGTTGATGTCAATGTCACAAAAGAGTAAATATTATTTATATACAGCTAACTCCAATTAAAAATACAAACTCTCTACATAAAATATTCTTCTAGGGACTAGATTGAATGCCCTACTCTGGGGACAGCGCTCAGAATTTGATTTGTCCAATTGAAACACTTGATATGATATAACCCCAGTAAACTTGTTCTTACTTCAGCTCAGGTAAAGACAACCCCGTATTTCCAGGTGTTCAGAACAGACACTGAGGTCTATCCTTTTTCTTTCAGGGATAAAGTCACCTCACGAATCTAAATACTATCTTTTCTGCTAACGCCCTTCTCCACGTCTCCTTCAAACTTTGTCTGCATTATTAGATGGCCAAGCTTTCCCATGTATGTACGGCCTGTTGACTTTTCAGTGTGTACTTTGCATGGCAGTCAAAATGATCCCTTAAGAGGGATATGCTTGTGCTATTTGAGTCATCCAACCCTCCGCTTCTATCACATATTATCAGCTGTGCTCCTTAGTATGACCTAAAAGGTCTTATATATCCCACATCTCCTCACCTCCTATGGGCGTCTTCTCTAACCTTTGTGATGCACTCTGCTCTGGTATTCTGGCCTCCCTTAGCTACTCATCAAATATAACAGGTGTGTTCTTATATTAGAGCTCTGTTTTTCTGCTCCTTATTTTTGGGAGGCCTCCACCTCTGAAATTGTCTCTAAGCATGGTTGATACTTAGCTGAGATGTGTGGAGGGATTTTCAAGTACCCATAAGTGCAGTTGAATTAGTTGGCATTTAAAGTCCTTCCTGATTCTACTAAGACCATCACTTTACTAACAAGTGGAACAAATTCATTATATTCTATATGACACTTGTTGTTCTCCCAATGGGTCCTGAATAGTGCAGTTGTGACAGGTTAAAATGGAAATATTTATTCCTTATAGGAGTTCCTTTAAAACCTTTAAGCAGTTAACACATTTTACTCATGAACTATTGTTGGGATTGCATCTACAGCAAATAAAATCAATCCTGGTATGTCAACTGGGAGCTGAAGAAAGGCTGATAAACACCCATCTGTCTAAAGCACAATGTAGAGTGGGTATTCTGATTGGATAATTCCTGTAAAGATCACCTGATAAAAGCGTTAGCTATCACCCATGGAGTTCTTTGAGTACACAAGGCAAGGTGTTTCTTCAAGGTCAATTTTAATGTTTTTTTTTTTTTCTTCTTGCCCTGCTTCTGTTTGAATGCTGGATGAAGCACAGCTGAGAGAAGATTTCTCTAGTAATTTCTGTATGAAGATTACTTCTACTTATTCTTTCTAGTGGGCTGGCATTTTTCTTAACTTGGGGAATGAAATATCGCTTATTCATTCACTTGACAAAAATTGAAATAAACTATTTTTGTGTATGGATGTAGTATTCACAAGACAGGACTTGGGAAGCCAGACTTGCACCTTAATGTATTTGTGAAATCCTCCATTCTGGAGTAGCAGGTCTTAGAGCCTTGATACCATATAGATATTTTGGTGTGATGGTTAGTGCTGAGTGTCAGCTTGACAGGATCTTGAATCTCCTAGCTGACAAGCTTCCAGATACACATGTGAGGGTTTATTTAGGTTAGGCTAACTTCTGGGCATGGCTGTGGGGATTATTTTGATTAGGTTATTTGGGGTGGGATTCCCCAACTGTATAAAAAGAGAAAGTTAACTAAGCATGGACATGTCTGCAAGTACAATATAACCAGATGTTTCTAGTTTCTGATGCAAGGACTCCCCATGTGAGCTAAATAAACTTTTATCCTATTACCTTTATTTAAAGATTTATTTATTTAATTTACAAATATGTGTGTAGGCCTGAGTGATTACATGCACCATGTATGTGCAATGCCCATTGAAGTCAGAGGAAATATTGTATTTCTGGAACTGGAGTTACAGATGTTGTGAGAGCACTATGTGGGTGCTGGGAACAGAACAACAGTACTGAGTTTTCTTCACAACCTCTCCAGCTCCCATACCCTAGAGTTGCTCTCCTCAGATTATTTTATCACAGCAAACTGGAAAATAACCAAGTCACCGAGGGACCAACCATTAATTTTTAATAGCATAGCCCTGTTTAAATAAAGGTGAGAAAAAAATGAAAAAAACTTCCACAGAAGAATTTATTGTTCTATTTTTTAATTAGATGGGAAATGTGGGTTCAAAATCTGTCTTGTTGCTTATCATTTCAGCAATTACGGTATTTTATAAGAATTGGCGACACGAGCCAATTCATTTTCAAAACAGTTATCTTTTATCCATTTCTAACTGAGCTAAGACAGTATAATTTTTAAAAAGGGGGATGCCCCAATTTGTGGGAGAAAGATAACGATCTAGTTACAATTTAATCAGTTCTGAAAATAATGGGAAGTTCCTGGCATGAATACTTTCCTTCCGTCCTTGTCACGACATGGACACTCTGGTCAATATTCTGTTTCTATTAATCTGAAACTGTTTATTCCCAAGCTGTTTTTTTTTTCAGTGCAAATCTCCTGTGGAGGGACACAGGAAAGTCAATGCCGTGGCTCAGAAGAGAACAAAAGTCAGTTTTCAAAGGGCCTAAGACACACTAAGTGGTGACCCAAGTCTTGATCCCTCTATTATTGCAGTTAGGCTGCAAAGCTAATTAAAAATCTCTGCGGCACAAATGTGTATTTGGTGTTCTAAAATCTGTCCTCTCCAAAAGACTGGCAGATCGAAACTATTGAGGCAAGCTCTCGGCTTTGCCTTTATGTGTTCGTTGATGCTGACCTTAAAAA
Source organism: Peromyscus maniculatus bairdii (assembly GCF_049852395.1). NCBI lineage: Eukaryota > Metazoa > Chordata > Mammalia > Rodentia > Cricetidae > Peromyscus > Peromyscus maniculatus. Next base: position 79,888,697 of record NC_134870.1, on the reverse strand, counting down.
TGCCAAAATACTGTCCTTACAAGACCTGAACATTGCTCAAGCAATTTGTTGTTAGCCTGAAAACATTTTTAATCAAGTGGATAAAACCAAGAAGGTGATTATTTCTAGTCTCATTAATGACTAAAGAAAAAAAAATGAGACAATCACCATGATTTATTTGGTTATCTAATTATCTATTTTCAAATCCTGTTTTCCTGGAGCCTCAGCACAAAATTCTTTAATCATCTTATTCTTTGAAGATAACTTGGTGGTCCATAAATGAAACAATGATGACCAAGACATTTTGCAGTTTGATTAAAATCTATATGATGGTAATGAAGATGAGGGAAGTTAATTAGATACGACTGAAATACAAAGCTGCTTCAAAAAGTTTCACCACTCTGTGATCTATATCCACCACAAAAACCTGACAACTGGACTCTCAGTGCTAATGTTAATCAATTACCATACTTATATTTCTTTTTTGTAATGGCCTGATTAATGTTGGGGACAAACTTTCCAAGGTTATTTTAGATTATACAGCGAAATCTTGCCGTGTTCATAGAAGCAATAGGAGTGTGAGATTATATCTGGAGATCTTGGTGACATATATGAATACTATTGCTACATATGAAGATTCTATCAAAGGAAATTGTCAACAGAGCACTGTATGAACCATTTGACAGGGCTAGGGCATATCATCCCAGAATATGTGGGGGATGGGTAGAAAATTTAAACTACGGGGCAATACAAACATGACTTTCAGTTGTTTTCTGAAGATGTGTGCACAGTGTCCTTGGGAAGAAATATTTGGCTTTCTCTTTGTATTTTATTTTCAAGAAATTGAGAAAATGGATGATGGTGCAAAGAAAACCATCCTCATTCTATTTTAAGCTGAAATGAGAATAAGAAATCTGAACTCAAGTATGTGCAGTGCATCCAAAGGTGATTGATAGGATAAAAGGATAGATTATTGAATCTTCCCTGAAAAGAAAAAAGAGAGAATATGGATATGGTAAGATAAAAAGGTAGATTATTGAATCTGCTTTTAAAAAGCAACTACTGGCTTTAAATATTTTACATTGGATTGGATTTTTGTATATTGTAAAAAAATTGTGTATATGATACAAAGTTGAGATTATTTTTGTTGACTACTATACATACATTTCTACTCTTGTTCAAGATATTATACCTATACAGTTCATTTAGCAATGTAGTGCAAATTGCTAGTCCTTGAAAGTTATTATTACCAACTATTTAGGATAATAAAGAAATGAAAGTCATTACAGTCAAACTTGTAGTCATGTTAGTTATGTTTCCAAGGTCAAACAGATATATTTTAGATAAATAGGTCATCTTCACACACTTCAGAGATCTGCAGAATATGGCATTTAAGATATTTTAATAACAGATTCTTTTTTTTTTTTTTAAGACAATGAGACATGTCTGCTCCTGGCAGCACCAATCTACTTTGGAGAAGATGATGGGTATGGTGGTATTTTATTTGTACTGAAATGTGATTTTCATTGTATGTTAATAAATAAAGTTGCCCAGGGATCAGAGCTATTAGAGCCATAGCAAGAGCGTGGTGGTGGTGATGGTGGCAGAGCAGCAGCAGCAGCAGCAGCAGCAGCAGCAGCAGCAGCAGCAGCGCACGCCTTTAATCCCAGCACTTGGTAGAAGAGCTAGGTAGATCACTGTGTGTTCAGGGATACAGCCAGTATTGGAGACATATGCCTTTAAGACCTGGAGGGTGGTACTTACAGGCAGTGATGAGGCAGTCATGTGTTTGGGTTTACAACCAATGAGAAGGCAGAACAGAAAGACTATTTAAAGACAGACACACAGAAAGTAGCTCTCTTTCGGGGAAGCTAGGAGCACTGCAGGAGGTAAGATTTTAGCTCTGAGCTCTGACCTCTCGGCTTTCTCTTTTACATTGGTTCTGTGTCTCTTATTTTAATAAGACGGTTGGTTACATCTACAGATGGGTATTGAAGAAACTCCTATGGGCTTTATTATCTTTGTGGCAAAAGTTAGCCACTGGGAAAGAAAGTGCCCTTGCCTTGACTGCTGACAGTATGCTGTCCAAAATGGACAAGTAGGACACAAAAGAAAGGATTGCTGAACTTTGTCAAGACAAGGTAGGAAGGCTCTCCAGAATATCCTGCTTCATAGAAAAGTCTGTCAGATATGCTAGGCCTGTAGGCTGAAGATGATGCCCCAACATTGCAAAGGAACCTTGGGTGACTATCCAGGCAGCCAGCTGTTTCTGTCATTTCTCACATTGTTTTTTGGAAGTTGCCTGTTTGTACTTCCTGCTTACTCAGTTAATATTATTTCCTTCCTTGGTCTCTGAGGGAGTTAAAGACTAAATAGTTATAGTTACAGCTTTCCTTGTCAACAAATTCAGAAAAGAAACTCACAAAAGAGGTGTAAAGCGTGTTAATTTTGAGAGACATCAAAAGATAGTATTCGGTTGGTAATACAAGTTAGGATAGAAAGTGAATTTAGTACAACACTTTGGATTCACCAAAATATGATAAACAATGGAGTATTTTCTCTGAATTTGTCAAATGCTTATGGACTGGACATTATTAGTGTAATTTTTGACTGTATATATGGTATACAGTTATTGTACTTACATATAGTTTTTCTTTTTTTTTTTTGTTTTTTGTTTTTCGAGACAGGGTTTCTCTGTGTAGCTTTGTGCCTCTCTTTGAACTCACTTGGTAGTCCAGGCTGGCCTCGAACTCACAGAGATCCGCCTGGCTCTGCCTCCCAAGTGCTGGGATTAAAGGCGTGCGCCATCACCGCCCGGCTAGTTTTTCTTATATTAGTTATAACCTTCTTTTATTATATTAGACAAAAAGGAGAAATGTGATATTTCATTATACTCTAATAAAATTTGCCTGAAGATCAGAGTACACAACAAGCTACTAGATTAAACATAGAGGTCAGGCAGTAGTGGCACACACTGTTAATCCTAGCACTTGGGAGGCAGAGATCCATCTGGATCTCTGTGAGTTCAAAGCCACCCTGGATTACATGAGATTGATTCTGTCTGGGAGAGAAACAGAGCCAGGCAGTGGTGGCACACACTTTTAATCCCAGTACTTGGGAGTCACAGGCCTTTAATCCCAGCACCTGAGATCTCATGCCTCTCCTACCAGTATTTGGGAAGCACACACACCTTTAATCCCAGTACTAGGAAGGAAGTGAAATGGCTGGACAGAGAAAGGCATATAAGGTGTGAGGAGACAGGAACCAAGGCCCTTATTGGCTGAGGACTCAGAGGCTTCAGTCAGAGGATTCATGGAAATAGGATCTTGCCTTCCATTCTGCCTGAGCATTTGGTAGTGGTGAGAAGTTTCTCCAGTGGCTTGTTCCTTTGTCTCTCTTACATCTCTTTCAGTGTGTCTGATCTCTACAGCAAAGGCACATCCCAGAATGGAATTTTAGTTCCTACATCATGTACCCACCCACCTCAGTATTCTGTGATCTTCTCTGATATTCACACCCTCATTTACCCTGGTGACAGGTCTTCCTTGACCCCAGTCTCCGCCTATTTCAGGGCCAACTTTAGTGTTCTCTTCCTTGAATGATCACCCTCCAGGATCTGTCTTCTCACTGTGCTCCCACACTCTTCCACCTTTGCTTAAATGTCACCTTTTCACTGAGGGGTAGTCCACAGCCCTCTGGGGAAAACTGCAACCCTCCTGCCCCAACTTCTTACACCTCCTTATTTTCCCTTTGCATGTTTAATGTCACTGTTCGTTATGTTAGTTACTTTATCTTTGCATTTCACTGCCAGTCCTTCCTCCTCTTCTGGTATTCATACAGAGCCTCAACTATAGAAGCTTGTTGAGCAATGTTCCTCTGTTTGTTTAATTCTGTCATTAGCACCTATAAAGCAGTGCCAGACACATAGAGGACACCGAGAAAATGTTCAGTAAATAGAAATGATGTGATTCACCGAGCCAGATGCCACCGAAAAATTGCTGCTTTTGTTATTGTGAATTTCATGTATATTACACACCTTATTTGTTTTTTTACAGCTATGAATAACTCATTCCCTTTGAACTTGTTACTAAAGGACAGGACCATAGTAAATAGAAACTACACATCAATTACATTCTGTTTTATGTATTCACTATTTAGTCTCTAGTAAATAATCTAACATGTCCACATTTGATTGAAGTGTTTCTTTTCAGGAATTTTATTTTTGTTTTATTGTGGTAACAACTCCTCAATGGAGCCACTCTTCTAGAAAGACGTTTTAAAAGTGCACAACACAGCATTGCTAACATAGGCACAGCTTCTTTGTAGATATTTAGAACTTATTGAAAAAATTTTAAGCATTGTGGACATTTTTTTATGTTTTGAAAAATACAAATTCCCAAAGAATCAATAACCATGAAAACACAGCACTAACAGAAGAGAGAGGCCAGAAGTGGCTTGTGGGTAACTGAGCAGCCACTGGGCTGGTGCAGCTCAGCATCTCCCTTCTTGCCCACTGTCGGCTTTGTGCTAAGGAAGGAGCACAACCCTTCTGGCTCCCCGCTGACGTGTTACAGACTAGAGCAGGCTTCCTGGGAAAGGCAGAAACACTTACTGAGCATATGCGGGTAAACTAAACCTAAACCACTTTTCTTCCTGGCTTACTTCTTTCTCCAAGAAAAGAGAGAGTCCACAGAGTGTGTTAACCAAGTGAGGTGATTGACACCCAAAACATGGCAACAGCAGTAAGGGAAACTAGAGCAATGTGTTTGTTCTTTCTTGCACACTAGACTATGATTTTAATTTTGGCACAGTGACTATTTTGGGTGGTGTTGATAACATGAATAAATATTTTTTTTGCTCATTAGGATATGTCAGATACTGATCGAAGGCTTTAGGTCCCCAAAGCCACCCAGTGGGTGCTGGTGGACACTATTCATATTTGCAAAGGAAACAAGTAGACCCAGAGAAGTCAAGAAGTTGGCTCTTCTTTCCATATCTCCTAGGAGACAGATTGGACTCGAACTGAGGTTGACTGGCTCTTGTCCAGGCTTCCTAGAATGCAGCCTTTGGGGGAAAATGCCCTCCCTGTCTACCACCTCGAGGGGCCCCTGGATGTTGTGTGACCCTGCCACACTCAGTGAAGCATCTTTCTGAGTTTATCCTTCTCACATTGGGCCTCAGTGTCTTGGTCATCTTTTTTTTTTTTTAATACTGTTTACATGTTTATATTTCTTTTCTTTTGGATCTGTTTTTTGAAACCACTGAAGCTTATACACCAGATCAAAGTGACCCACTTTCCCTCATGGGGGAGGTTATTTCAATGGATACGCTTCCACACAGCACCTCTTTTCAAGGAGGGTCTCTGATAATTAACAGGAAGGGAGTGAAAGTCATATAAGAACCACCCTGGCCTAGATGACCAGTGTCAGATGGGGAAGTCCAGTTAACTTTCTTAATCATCCATGATTTATTACCTGTGCTTTCTTGTGGTGGACCGGCAACAATTGCAGTGAGGTATCTTTTTAGTTTACTCGATAATTTGAAGCTTCTCATGACTGCCAATTTAAATAGTTTTAAATCCAGCAATGCTACCTTTCAATGAAATGAATAACCAGGCTCTAATCATTATGCTTGAATATTTGAGTACATTAAGGAATTTAGGGACTTAATTTAACCTACTGGTTGGCAATCTGAAATATATACTCTAGTTATGGAAAAGAAACATAGCAGGCATTTTCCAGGCCTCATACAGGGTAGGGATAAACCACGGGATTTTATGGAAGGGCTTTATTGTGCTGTTTCCTTAAGCAGAAGCATGATGCTGTTAAGTTCTTAACTTGGAAACACTGAAATTCTTCCCTCCCAGGCCTGCAAGCAGGTATGTGGCCGCCCGCCTGCCACGACCTACCTGTGATCTTCCTTCCGCACCCCTGCAAACGCCCAAGAGGCTAACACAGAAAGTTTCAACAAAAGACAGGTGTCATCCTGCTGCATTTGTGAAGTTTTATTAAATTTTAGATAAAATTGTTCTGCATTTTAAACTACACTGTAAGGTTCATGTCAAAATAAATGTAAAGGTTGATCCTATGAAGCATGTGGCTATAATTGATTTTCTCAGTGGTTTGTGACAATGAAGGAGCATCTAAAAACTAGGACCCGCTCTCTATTGTTCTGCCTGACCTTTCTTAAGACTCTGCTCTAATAATATGCTAAATTACAAAAACTGTGATCCTAAGTAAAAAATATGGATTTTCCTATGGATTCATCTGAACTGTAATTGATTGTCTAACATAGAAACCGTGCTATGTGAATTATTTGGCACGCTGCTAATATTTGCTAATTTAGAATGTAATTATAATCAGCATGGATCTTTGAAAATGCACTTATGAACTTAGCCACAGTGGAAAAGCTTATCAGACTCCCTGCCATGTAGGAATTGCTTGGGTTCTTAGGAGATATATAGTCCAAGTTTTTAATTATATTCTGCTGGAGTTCTTTTTTAATTTTATCTTCCTAACAAGGAATGGATTTTAATATGACAAAGGTGATGCTTATGCTATAAAGGAAGAACATTAAATAGAGTTTATGATGCTTCCAACTGAGATGAGTTTTAACATTTAAAACAGGGAAAAAACAGTTCTTTCATTCCAATTTTGATCAATCTGAATGATACCCAGAGGAAGAATTAAATACCATTTTGAGAAGATAAGCTTACCATATTTTAGATATGTAAAATATTCACTTATTTAGATAAACTTCATGATATCTAGAATTTGTGTTCTGAAATTGCAGGAAAACAATATGCATACTTCTTCCCTAACTCATAGAAGGACAGTTTCATTGCTGTTCCATGACTTCCCCCACCCCCAAGTCAATATTTTAGTATTTCCTTGTCTACAAGAAGTGTCAGGAAAAATTATCTGGATATAAAATGATATTTTTACATATTTTCATTAATACATATGTATGTTATTTTCATGGTGTATTATGCACATTGATAACTAGAACTGGCTTTTTAACAATTTTCAAAGTCCTTTTCCTCAAATATAATTAGGTTTTCATAAAATTAAGATTTTTTTGTTATATATGATCACAGAAAACAGCATGAATTTGGAGTGATATTCATTTGGCTTTTACTATTTCTCTTAGAGACTATCATTGGAAGGTGGGTTGATGCTTGCAATAATTGACACAAAACTTCTTCTAAATATGAGGACAGTAGCTCTTGAAAATTAGTCTGTAATGCCTATTGAATGACTTTCACCCTTCTCAATAGTAAATTTTAGGCTGAACCATGCATCAGCATACATGGGGGATGATGTGCTGATATATGTTTCAGGGCTGCATCCTCATAGTTTCTGATTCCTTTAGTCTCTGGTTGTGTATGAGATATTATCTAAAAACAAAGAGCTTTTATATTTGTTGTGAGGATTCTTATGGAATCACTCCTGTAGAGTCAGAGGGTAGGTCAAGTACTTGAAACCTGAAGCAGGCTGGCAAGACCCAGTGGAGAAGGAGCTACCATGGGAAAGACAATTATTTTCAGCATTTATGAGCCCGTGATTTAGAATCATGGCAGTAGACAGAGCAGGTAAATGACAAGGTCATCTATTTTCCTATGAATTGTCAGTGCATCTGAAGTCACTGTTGCAGCTCTGTTGGTGGGATTTGGCAACATTTATCTAATGTTGTTGAGCTCACCTCATTTAATTATTTTTTTTTGAAAATGCTTTAATTTTTCTTGCTCATCACTTTCTTACTTTCTATACAATCATGATTAACACTCAAGTGTGCTCTACTTTCTCTTATCTTCAGAAAAATGGGTGGCGCCAGCAAAATAACAAAATAGAAGCTTCTTATCAGCATATCCATCAAAGACAGAATCATTGCCTTCAACAGCAGCATAGGATAAGAGAATCTTTGTGCCTGCCATAAAGACAAATGGAGACATTCCAGCAAAACACTGGAGCAAAATGGAAAGAAGAATTTCATTTTGCCCATGCCAACTCTCACCCAAAGTGGCACACAGGAATTCCAAATAAAGCCTATGATTTCTCCAATTGAGAAAAATTACACAATGCTGAAAGTGTGTCTGACCCTCTCTGTGAGAGAGGCTTCCTAAGAACTCTTCTTTCTCACACAGATTAGAGTTAAATGGTTTGAGGGTGGGAAGTAGAAAAGAGAGTGGAAAACAAGACTCCCAAAGACTGAGGGTGTACATAGTTTACAAAGAAAACCAGCTATACTCTGCAGGGTTGTGAGAGGGCACAGAAATGAGCATTAGCAGACATCATTTTATGAAAACTAACAGGAAGTTTTCAGCACCTGGCTTCTGGAGTTAGGCAAAGGCAATCTCAAAATTTTCTTTTTTCTTTTTTTGTTTTTTTCGAGACAGGGTTTCTCTGTGTAGCTTTGCACCTTTCCTGGAGCTCACTTGGTAGCCCAGGCTGGCCTCGAACTCACAGAGATCCGCCTGGCTCTGCCTCCCGAGTGCTGGGATTAAAGGCGTGTACCACCAACGCCCGGCTCAAAATTTTCTTGAGAAGAAACAAGTGTGGCAGAGTAAGTTCACCATGGAGCCTATCTGAGAGAGTCTAGTATCTCTAGACGAGTTATTTGCTCAAAACATTTCCCTTCCAAAGCCAACTGATGGATTTTGAAAAGAGTACTGTTTTAGGTCTTAGGGTTTCTATTGCTGTGAAGAGATACCATGAGCATGGCAATTCTTACAGGGAAAATGTTTAGTTGAGGTGGCTCACTTACAGTTTCAGAAGTTCAACCCATTACCATCATGGCAGGGAGTATGGAGGCATGCTGGCAGACATGCGGGCTACATAGTGATCAGAAGGCATCAGGAAGTAGACTCAGACACTGGGCAGTATCTTGAACATAGGAAACTTCAAAGCCCACTCCCACAGTGTCATCCTCCAACAAGGCCATACCTAATCCAGCAAAGCCATGCCTCCTAATAGTGCCACTCCCTATGAGCTTATGGGGGACAATTACATTCAAACTACCACAAATACTGTTTATTATTATTTAAAGAGAGCAATGTAAGACCTCAAGGAACATGAAAAACCAAGGATTTATGACATCCATAAAGGAACAAAATATATTCCAGTGCAGAATAACAAGGCAATTCATTATATGTTTCTTCTTGATTAGTTTAAGGACCGATTTGAGAAATATTTGGATTCTTGTTAATCATAGGCTTTTTTTGTATGAACTATACTTATTTAAATGTATATATAAGTACAAATTTCACACCATTTATAAATTTCATGGTTATGAGTAATTTTTTATTAGATACTGTCCATGATCTGTCCTCTGACTGACTTTTTATAGCAATTACTTACCTCACTACTGTTAAAAATTGCTTCAAGAGACCAGCCTGGTCTACAGAGCGAGATCCAGGACACACACCAAAATTACACAGAGAAACTCTGTCTCGGGAAAAAAAACAAACTTGTGTATACATTGATGGTACTGGAAGTATGCTTTACATCTACTATTTATTTAGAGTTCATCTATATGTCAATCTTGTTAAATGATAAAATTTTATTTTGTAATTATAAGAATTTTAGGTCTTTGAGCTGATCTAGTACATTAAAACATGGTTGGAACATAGGGACTCATTTTTTTCCCAATCTCAAATAGCCCAATTTGGGACTACCAAATGGGCATGGTGGCTTTTTGTTTGCTAATTAGATGTCAGCCGATTGTCAAAAGCGCAGTTATTGAGTATTATGTATGTGTGTATGTATGGTAGTTATAAAAAATATCCCAACTGCCATGTAATTATCTCTACATTGTAGAGTGCATAAATATAGATTATTATGTCCTTAGGGCTCAGGTGGCAGGTTTTGAACATAAATGCCTTGAGACTTTTACAAGGTACTGTGCATAGCTGATCATTAGAGCTTCTGAATATTGAATGTCAAAGTTTCACAGAGAATGGGGGCAAATGCCGCAGAATGTCATTGCAGGGGTTTATACTAAAATATTGATGCAATTCCATTGCACAGATGCAACATAGATCCTCAGCTGCAAGACAGACAGATTGTCCCAACTTGGACTGCCACCAACCAGGTGACCTGAATAAAGGTACTTAATTTTAATAGTCTTCAAATTTCAACTCCTGAAATGAATGTAGTGTTGCTTCACAGAAGACTACCACCAAATCTGAGAACCCATCAACATTTTTAAGATAATTACATTATTTTTATATTTGATAGTGGCACAATTATAATGGCATTGAGGCATGGTAACAAATGACTATTTTATCATTAAAATAGACATTCTATAAATTATCGAATCTATGCTAAAATTGTATTTTTATATTCTGTTGCTTTTTTGTTTAGAAAAAGCTCTCATTGAAAACCAAGGTAATTCTTTAACTAAAAGTAGTAGCCAAATTATTTAGTAACAGATAAAAGGAAAGAACTAATTGGCTACAGAGATAGTTCAGTAGTTACAGAGCTGGTTGTACATGTATGAGGACCAGAGTTGAAATCCCCAGAACCCACATGAAATATAGAGAAATACCCTAGGCAAGATGGCTACAGAGATTAGCCATATCTGTCAGTTCTTGGTTTCAGTGAATAAGGTGAGAGGGAATAGAAGATGGTTCCCAAGGTCAACCTTGGGCTACTGAATGTATGCACACATACTTGCAACCATACTCACATGTGTGCCTACACATATGCAAACATTCAAACACAAACACATGCTTAACACACCCACATACTCATACATAGAAAAATAAAAAAGAATAATATACTGAAGTTTGTGTCTCCAGGAGTGTGGAAATTGTGTTGCTGGAACAAATTAAGATAGCCAAGAGTTCTTTGATGCTTTTCTAGGAAGGTAGAGTTCACATTCTTCCTCCTGAAGACATCTGGGCTCTGAGACTATTGACAACCAATATTTTATGATAGAAGTCATGCTGTACTAGACCTATGGCATCTATTTCTTAGGAAAATGACAGCTACTACCTCCTGGTTTTTTTTGGAATGTTATCTGTGGACACTCTGGCTACTGTATAGAAAGTCTGAGACTTCTAACACTCTTGTGCCATAGAGCTGTGGGGCTCTCCATGAGAATTCCTGCTGACTGTAGTCATGTTTCCAACCCAGTGAGTCAAGGTATTTTGGGCATTTGAAACCAGTTTCTCTGTCAGGTAACCCCAGTCACCAGTGTGTATGGAGCAAGAGAACTGAGCCCAAGTGTAGACTCTCATCCAAAGGTGACATTTAGTAACAGGAGAGGTGTGAAGTGGTGGGGATATATTATGGAAGTAACTTGCCGTACAGAAACAGGCAAAACAAACTGTCTAAAAATAAATATGAAGAAGCAAAGCCATCACAACAGAAAATGGTTCTAAAATCTGCTTACACAGCCATCTTTTTACCTCTTTATAATAAAAGTGATTTCTTTATGAGCTCATTCTCTTTGATACAACTGAAGATGAAATCTGTGTCAAAGAGCTGGCATTTGAAAGAAAAGAAAATGTACTAGTATCTTATCCAGGCACACATCTTTCCATATTAGAAACCTTTTGACTATTGCCGGAATGCCTGTCAATTTTCATTGCCATTTATTAAAATATGATAGCTTCTATTCATTCTATGGGAATCTACAATGAATGATCAGATTGAGTTGTAGGCAGGCAATTCTGCTGTGGATACAGAACAATGAACATGCATTAGTCTCAAGAGAGATGTGTAGTATTTGTGAGAAAGCTAATATTTAATAGACTTTAATTTTGTAATAACACATTTGTAAAGGTTTAGGATACTCATTTTTTTTAGATGAGAGGCATTTTGAACTTCAATGGTAAGAGTTAGCAGTCTTTACTCAAGGGCCACATTGCATTACTGTTTGACTAGCCCACAATTGCAGCCTGCTCTTCTCTTGTGGCCTTTGAAGTCAAAGGGGCCTCTAGACCGCAGCAATGAGCAATGCTGTACAGATCCTTTGGGCGATAAGTCAAAATTTCAGGAAAAAGTCACTGTTCTGTGATCCTGTTGCTAACAAAATTGTGTGCTTCTGAAGTAGCAAAGAGAAACAGTTTTCGTTCATAAAGGAGAATTTGTGCTTTCAAGTTCAGTGCTGCTCTGTTAGGAACATTTCATGCCTTAAAGCTTTTACATTATCAAGAAAAAATTGCAACTGGCTTCAGTGTTCATAAACATGTCTCAATAGCCAAGTTCGGAGGTAGTCCTCAGCCTAACTTAGAGCTCAAGTTTGAGATTCCTTCTTTCTTTATTTTCTTTTATTTGATTGACTTCCTCCACTCCAGGCTGCTGATAGTTTGGATTATTTTTATTTCTTTGGTGCATTTACTGAGAGTAGTCAGCGGCAACACACAAAGTAATTAAAGTTGAACTTTTCTACTAAAACAGCTTTAATGGTGTACGGTGTTGAAATTGACAAGATCCCTCAATTACTGTCATATTTCAATTTTTATATTAATTTCTATTAAATTTCATTTATTCTATAAAAGGAAGTGCTTCTAGACAATACACAATAGATTATGTCATTCTCTGTATAATTGATATCTAACATGCCTCCATCATAAGGGATATTTGTATTTGGTAAATCAAATTATCAAAGTACCTTGTTTTGTTAAGATATTTTCAGTTATCAAAGGAGAAACAATATTTGAAATATAGATGAAGTTTAAATATTCAGTTAAATTGTTAATACTAAGAAAAGGAGAATTTAAACATAGAAGTTCCAAAGAAATGATCCTAAAAGATGAAATGTTAACATTTTTTGAAATGCTAATTTAATAGACATTTGCAATTTTACAAGTATGCATCATCCACTAAAGACTAATAACTTCTTGACAGATACAGGTTTTTATTATCACTGAAAAGAAAAAAATCTGCAACTGAATAGTCTACAATTTGAGAAAAATATTATAAGCTTTCAAGCACCCAGTTCTTAGTCATGAAATGTTATCAAATTTTGTGCTTAGGGAACTGTTTTTGATTAAATTGATTAGAATTTTACATATCACTGTAGTCAATGTGGCAGATAATTTTCTAATTTTTGTAGATAATATGTTTTTATATTAGGATATTGATAAACTTCCACAGATTATTTACAAATGAAATGAATCCAATTTCTTTTTTTTTTTGAGGAGTATATTATGTCATTTTATTTCTAGCTAGAAAACTGATAGCCAATCACAAAATAAGTGAAAGGTAATTTAGAGATAGACATTAAAAATAATTTAATGATATACATAAACCTAAAAACATGAGAGACCCTTTGCAATAGTTTTGAGTAGCAATTTCCTCTGAATCAAAACATTCTCTCATGGAGGGAAGCTGGACACTCAGGAGACTCAGGAAGGAAGTAAAGCAACCCAGTATAAAGTCTAAGGAAAGCTGAAACTTACAAGATTGACAAGGCCCTTCCTTGGGGTAATACAAGCAGAGAATAACTGCCTGGAAAAGAGACTGATCTGCCTAACAGGAGATTCTTCCACTGACTGAGCTTCCCAGAGAATCTCCAACCTGTGGCACTTCAGAGAGCTCTAGGTGTGTAGCTTGCATAAGCCACCATCTAGACTGGGGCTTTGGGTGTCTTTTTGGTGATGTAGTTTGAGTCATCCATGCTCCTGTAGGGAACCCCTCATCCACACTTCTGTAAGTAATAGCAATAAACTCACTGGTTCACCCAGCTGGACTTCAGTGGAATTATTACTTTGATATATTGTTGTTGCCTTATTTGGGGTGTATAGACATTTGTTCACATCTCTCTAGGAAAAATTAACACACCAGATGTTATATAACTCTATTCTGTCACATGTGAGTTGGCCTGTCCTAAGTGATGATAAGAGAATGTTTGAATACCCAATTTTCGTGTCTTCAAATATTTAAATTTTAACTAGAATTTCAGTAAGATAGATCTCATGAAAATCTTTTACTTTCAGATTCATATATCTTTATTATGTTAACATCTACATCACATAATTGGAATGATCTGACCATTTTAACTACTTTTCCTTTATTTTTTATTGGTTATTTTGGAATTTCATACAATGAACTTTGACCGTATTCAGGCTTTCCCTCAACTCTTACCAGATCCAATTCCTTCCCAGATCCACCAACTTTGGGTTTTATTTTGTTTGTTTTTACCCATCAATTCCAGTTTGTGTTGCATATATATATTAATATATTAATATATATTAATATATATAATATAATATATTATAATAATATATAATATATTATTATATATTAATTAATTAATATAATATAATATAATAATATATATTAATGGGTGTGTATCCTTCTGAAGCATGGTCAATCTTCTAGGGACAACACTCTTAAAGAAAACTAACTTTCCTGTTCCATCAGCTACCAATCACCAACTTCTTTCAGATTATTCTCCCATCTTCATGCTGGGGTTTGGTCTGGCTTGAGATTGTACGGGGCTTGTGCATGCTGATATGCCAGCTGTGAGTTCGTGTACAACTGTCCTGTTGTCTGGAGGATACTGTTCCCTTGTGTTAACTCATTACCTATGGCTCTTACAGTCCTTCTGAAGAGGGTGTGTGGTATAGATGTTCATTTTGGGATGAGCATTCTTCAGTCTCTTACTCTTTGCACCTTTATCAGTTGTGGGTCTTTGTGTTAAGTACCATCTACTGAAAAGAGAAGGTTTTTTGATGAAGTCTGACAGAAGCGTAAGTTTAGGGTTATAATGATGTCACCAGGAATAAATGTAGTGGGTAGCCATTCCAGCTTTGGTCTGGAAGTTCCAACCCCCACTGAGGCTTCGTTCACTATCACACCTATAAGGCAGGGCAAAGGGAGGACCCTGAAGACCTGAGATCGGGATGCACTGCACTCTCTTCCTTCTTGGACCATGGATGCTAGAGGTAGACCGAGGAGAGTTCTCCAGAAAACACAGCCAGACTGCGCTGCGTCTTTCACAGAACCCGCAACCTACCTATCCCTTCATTTGTAAGTTATGCCATTAAATAAATCTCCCTTTTAACTACATGGAGTGGCCTTAATAATTTCACCAATAAGTAAACTTAATGCTATGTACATTTAGCAGAATAATAGTAGGAAGTTCTCCCTAGGGCCTATGATCTGCTCAGCTTCTTGGCCCAACAATATAAGGAATGGGTTTCATCTTATGGAATAGGACTTAAATCCAATATGATAGTAGTTGGTTACTCCCATGATGTTTGAGCCACTATTGAACCAGTGGGAATGCCTTTCTAGGGCAGTCATTATTGTAGTTCACAGGGTTCACAGTTGTAATGCATCTTTCTTTCCTACCAGCCAGCTTCCAAATAATGACACAGAGACTTACTAATTATGAAAGCTTGGTCTTAGACCACTAGCTCTTATGGCTTAAATTGACCCATTTATATTAATCTATGTTTTGCCTTATGGCTTTTTATGTTTCTTTTATTCTGTATGTCCTCCTCCCTCCATGTCTTGTTGGCATCTGACATACAACTAGATTTATCTCTCCTGTTTCCTTTCTCTCTGCCCAGAAGTCTCACCTATATCTCCTGACTAGCTATAGGTTGTTCAGCTCTTTATTAAGCCAATCACAGTAATTTAGCTTCACACAGTTTACAAAATCCCACAACACGCAGTTGAATAAGATGGACGATTAATTTCTTCTTCTTGTATTATTTGTATAATTCAGTGGCCGTAAGTACATTCACATTGTATGGCACTATCATCACTATCCATGTCTTGAACTTTTTCATCTTTCAAAAATGAAACTCTATATCCATTAAACAGTAACTTCCTATTCTCTTCTATATCCAGTTCCTGGTAACTTTCTATCTCTTTGTATTTGACTATTAGAGATAAGTCAGTCAGTAGGAAATATACAGGATTACAGATAAGATGACAAATTAAAAGCCACTTTATGTGAGCTGGTAAAAGAAAATAAAAATTAATAGCAATATTCTATTCTTATGAGAAAGAACAAAAGAAAAAAGGAAAATAAGCCTAGATAAGACCTACACAAAGACACAGCCACAAGTTTCTGTTGACACATGACAAGCTTCCCATAAATATTCCCATAATTATGTCCTATATTTTGGGACATAATCAGTTGTATCATCCAGAATACTACTGGACACAGATGCTAAGAGAACAGCAAGCTAGAGAGAAATTGTCTGGGCTGTGGAGAATTAGCCTGTGGATGGATACAATATCAGCAGAGAGACAGCTGACATTGCACAGACAGAGAGAAAACTGTGGCCCTGGATTTCATGTCTCAAGAGGGCATCTCTCCAGTTGCTGTCTGAGCAAGCAACGGGGTGGGAATTGGTGAAGTGTTTGCAGCTGAACATGGTGCACGCTCATTCTCGGGTCTGGGTTAGAAGAGACCACCTAGTGCAAGAAGTAAACATAAGCTGGACAAAGCCTTCCATTTCTCCTCCGAGACTCAGTCACAGAAATCTCTGCCTGTGAAAACACTGATCCCTAAGATGCAGGAATTAAATTGCAACCAACATGCAGCGGCCTGAGACTGGGGAGTTCTGGCAGTAGACAGAATCTCCATGCAGAAATCTCTCTCGTCATGAAGATGATGTAACCACACTGAGGTGTTGAGGCAAACAGCCCTCCCCCTACCCGCAGAGACTTCTACAAAAGACAATCTGGAGAGAGGAAGATGCCACATCCGTTCCAACCGGGAAGAAATACTAAGTGAGGTTATTCTATTTTATATTCCATTTTATTTCTTCTATATTCTTTTCACCTTTTTATTTACATTTTCATATTTTTATTGAATTATACATTTTAAAATAGTTAAAATGGACACAAGAGAAGGAAAGTAATCATTTGTCTTTCCCAACTATGAACCCTGATATTGTTTGATATTTCAGTTTTGATTTGTGTCTCCTGAATGGATTTTTACCACTGCCCTTTATTTCTCTGTACCTATCTGCAGCCTGTTCTGTTATTTCTTCTGCATTTAACATAGGTTCTTTCCCTCTTGTTCACATTTTACACTATTTACATTATTATCCTACTATTTAATTATTAATATAAATCTCACCTAAAATATATTTTTTCAATCCAATTAATGTTGCCCATGTATGTATGGGTGTGGGACTGTCCACTCGAACATGGAAAGCACACCGGTGACTACATCCTCAAGAAAGGATGATTCTTTCCTCCTCCAGAAGCCATCATGTGACAATAGTTCTTCAGTAAGGGATGGGGCTTGGGGAGAATCTACATCATCTATGCCCAAACTTTGGCTGGCTTAATCTTGTGCAGGCCTTGCACAGGTAGCCACAGTTCTGATGAATTCATGAAGGCAATAGTCATTTCATGTTCTGAAAACAGCATCCCACAGCACTGCCATTCTCCAGCTCTTATATTCTTTATGCCTTCAATAAACTTTTTAATAAACAGCTACGTGAACATTAAAAAAGTCAGTGAGACAGGAAATAACTTAATGATGTCACTGAAGAGGCCCTGGAAAACAAGAGTAAGTGAGGCCCCAATGCAGTGGATGGTCAATAAAAAGATGAGAGCACATTCCTCCCGTCCCCGTACCCTCCCCTTCCCACTCCCCTCTTGTTTCACTAGACAGTTTTACCCCCATTTTTATGTCACACACATAATTTAGAGAAAACATACGTGTTTGTATGTGGTGTTTATAATAATTCCAAGTTCATTCTTTACATATAGATATGAAATTTTTCTTTTTGGTTCTTAAAGAAATTCTTTCTCCACTGTGCAGTATTGGTCCCCTTGCCAAATAATTTGACATATATATGGTTTATTTCGATTTATTTCTATCTCATGTTGATTTAAAGATTGATTTTATCTATTCTTGAAAAATAAAGTATTGAGAATTTGAATAAAAAATGACTACTTATATATGGTATAATCTGGCCAATAGGAGTTAATCATTTTAATTTACATTTTTGTTAGTGCCAGGCCATGGTCTTTCTAGTCATCTCTCTCTGGAATGGGTGTTTCCCAGTTCTTGACATTTTATTAAACTGCTAAAGAAGTTGCATATATTGGAAAGTAACAAAGGACTTTGTCAAAAGCAAAGTAAAAGTCCAGAGAGGAACAGTGGGCACTTGGTCGATTCTGAGAGCTTCCCTTTGTGGATCCAGAAGGAAGAGGAGTTGGTTACAGGGGTGAGCTGTGGGTGTTTTCCGTTCTGATGTTTAGGTGTGGGTTGTAGAAGCCTTGGTCCTCTGCACCTGTACCTTCTCATGATACATCTGACTTTAGTCATATGCATATCTAATTATGAAAAATGGGATTTCATTAAACATTTACTCAGAGAACACAGTCTTTCTCATGTACCCCAAATCAATTCAGGCTGGATTAGCACAGTATCTATGGTTTGGGTATGTGTTCCACAATGTGTTTGGGTACAAAGTGGGGGATACTAAGGAGCTAGTAGAACAGCATGACCAGTTGCTTCATTTGGAGAGCTTAATGCTGGTGGGGATCCTGGGTTGCTAAAGCATTTAGTGATGAAGGGGATGTGTTTAGCTCAAGCTAAGTGGAATACCAGATTGCTAAGCCATCTCTGCCACCTACCTGCTTCAATGAGATTCTTGTGTCAACAAAAGATAGTAACCTGTACAATTCTGTCCATCCAAAGACTGAAATAAAGATTTTATGCAAAACACAAAATATATGCTTGTATGAAAGCATTCGTAACATGTACAATGAATATACACAATGAATATTTAAAATTAAAGTTAAATTGAGAAAAAGATTTCAGCTCATGGAAGTTTTCCCTTCAACTGTTAATCTACTAATAAAAATTCCACCAGGTGGTGGTGGCACACACTTTTAATCCCAGCACTCGGGAGGCAGAGGCAGGCAGATCTCTATGAGTTCGTGGCCAGCCTGAGCTACAGAGTGAGTTCCAGGAAAGGTGCAAAGCTACACAGAAAAACCTTTTCTCAAAAAACCAAAAAAAAAAAAAAATCCTACTCTGGGTGTAGTCATAGAATTTTGAGTGGTGAAAGAACTTCTGACTGAGCTTTGAAATTGTTTTGTTCTCAGATTCTCCCATTTGTGGCCAAATGAAAAGAATAAATGAGGCTGGCAAGGTGGCTCAGCAGGTAAAGGTGCTTGCTAATCATTCTAGACTACTTGAATTTGATCCCTGGGGACCAGAGTGAAAGGAGATTTCCATCCTGAAAGTTGTCTTCTGACCTCGACATGTACCCTCCACTCCTAGGAATAAAAGTATGTCCTCGTAGCCTGCTGCCCACCCTATAAGGTATCAAGTCTGTTTTTATATTGTACAGTGTGCCTCCTTTCTTCCTGAAAGCTGGTATGGCTTTTCTTTCAATACACTAAACTGAATTTTCAGGAAATCAGTAAAAGAAACCTAACACAAAAAACCAACTGGGGAGATGGTAGAGTACTACCTAGCAACATGAAGGGGCCGACCACTTAGTCTCACACTCTGGGTGTCTTTCCTTATTTCTCCTGCTCTTTTCTAAGTTCATAATCTTGAATTCATTTCTGAATACATTTTATGAACTGTTATAATGAAGAATCATCTCAGTAAGTATGCCACTGCTTAATTTACTTATTTAAAACATAAATTATTCCAGTTTTCCAGTATTTTTCCTTCTGGTCTGAGAGAAGAGGCACTTCTTAGTTTCTTGTTATTTCAAATAACTTTACCTTTTATGTTAGTTCACATTACTTACATTTTTCATGTACTAGCTCTGTCTTCTGTTTACAATATAGGCTTAAGGTATGTGAGTAAGGGCCCTGAAGACCTCAAGTCTCTTTAAATTTATTGCTCTGAAGTGTTACTATTTAGCTGTCTCCTAGAATAATGAACTTTAATGGAAATTGAATACGGTCAGTGTTAGTGAAATGCGGCTTTAAATGCCACCCCTCTTGAAATGATCACAGTGTAGTTAACAGTTTTTGCCAGCAAGAAGACACCAGGAAAGCTCACTTCTTACTGAGCATCTGACCTAAAATTGTAGTGCATGTGAACTCATAGTATGTGGCTATCCTTTGTTATTGGAGTCTCTGATTAGAACAATACAATTCAGAGTGCTCTTTGAGAATTCTCCACACTGATTTCCAGAGTTGGGGGACCAGTTTGCACCTGCAGACACATGATATTCACTTATACAGATTCATATGTATACATATAAATAAAAATAAAAAGACTAGGATAAACAGCAGTGGTTTAAAATTAGAATGTACAACAAGATTAATAGTCAAATAAATAGTGGTTGTTTTCAACTAAATTGGGTATCCCCACTGGTGCATGGATGTTTATTCATCCCTTTTTATCAATTATTTCATTTCACAGGAGATGGTCAATAAGGAGAATGAATTAGGTTGGATATGGTTTTACAGGCATGTAATCTCACTCCTTGGATCCTAGCCCAAGGAGACAAAAATGCAAGTTTCAGGACTGCTTAGGCTACATAGTGAGACCTCATCTCAAAAGATAAATCAGCAAGTGATATAATGATTAAATTTGTAATAGAGTAGGCAAAACAATTTCATTTGACAAAGACAATTGCCTCCATAAAATACAAAGAAATTACACAAAAACCATATAGTAAACAAAACATGTTTCACAAGATTTATAATAAAAGCTCAATGTAAAAAAAGATCTGTTTCTATATAAAGATGAACAGTAAATACCAAAATGCTATTTCCATTAGATTGAGAAAATGCATAATATATTACAATTTGATAGAAAGGCACCATGCAGAGTCAACCTTGAGTAAAACCATTAAACACAGGTTTTCTGGTGATTAGACACCAGTTTTATCCTCTTCTATTCAACTGAAATTTCTTTACTACCCTGTGTTGGAAAATGCTGTAGTCTCCTTTAAACAATTAATGATTGTGAAAATTACAGCTTGTTCTTCTATTCCCTTAGTGGCACCAAATGGTACTCTGCATATCATTAATATACTATGCAAATGATGTATTTGGCTCCTGTTCCTCAGTTTAGGGTAACCTTGTCAGTCAGCATGCTGGCAGTAATGAGCTGTGTGATGAAAGCTAGCCCAGCTGTTGTGAAGGTCACAGAAATTCTCCACCTCCCCTTTTTGGCTTAGGTCTATATCACAAATTTGATGGAAAAGGAAACAGCTTTGATTAACGTTTATCTGAAGTCACCTGAGTGCTACCCAAGGCCTTGTAGAGGTCTTACTGTAATATTTTTTTTTCAAACAAAGAGCACCCATACTTTTCAAATGACTCTTCTCCTTGACCACTTAATTGTATATCCTGTTGATTCAGTTTCAGAATGATGCTGAGGTGGGGATGAGGAGGCATGGTAGATCATACAATTTGGCATAACTTCAGCTACCTAAATTTTAGAAACTATTTTGCTATCATATGGAACACTTCTGGATGACAAATTTTTTCTTTGTAATGATTTTCTTTTAATATCTCTATGTTCTGAAAAACTTTGAGTTTACTTAAAACTTTCAGTCTATTTGGGAGCCATTTTACTTTTAAATAATAATTTCTAAGGGGAAAATTTCATTCAAATACTTCTGACGAATTTTCAACAGTAAAAACGAAGACAGAAAAAAGAACTATGATGACTCCAAATGATTATCTGTAACTTGTAAGGAAACTTCTGTATGTGAGGTTCATTTTATATAGAAAGCTCCTGAAGAGAAAGGGTGTGTAACAGAATTAACAGAGTCTTGGGGGTCTGGCATGAAGAAAATACTCTAGCAGTCAAAGAACACAGATTGAAGAAGACCCAGCCTGGCATGCACACTGTGTGTTTTCATCTGGGCATAGCAGATCTAAGAAGTTCCATTTACGTCGTGGGCTTGGGCTCACAGTGCTCCACCCGGAGTGCCTGTCTAGCTGAACTGACGAGGACATCCAATATGGATCTCAATGGATGTGTTTGCTGGTGTTCAGGAATTCTTAGAGATACTGGTAACTAGCTGAAAAGTAAAACTTACCCAAACTAAGTGCTATGTGTGTTTGGACTCAGGGGAGTAAAATATTCCAAAACTCATAAAATAAATGTCTCTGTGTCTAAGCTATTTCCCTTATCTACTGCAAGAGGAATTCCTGTTTTTAGATTGCTGGCTTTTGTTAACATCACTGTTATCCTATGGCATTTGCAACAGTAAATAAAAAGTTCCATGCAGAGTTTACAAAAACTGTGTCCCAGACTCAATGCTTTCTCTCATATGTGTGTGCATGTGTGTGTTTGCGCATGTGTGTGTATGTATATATGAAAATATATAAATAGTAGGCAAGTTAATCCTACTTTGATGACTACAGTGGTTTCTTAATTCCTAGCACTTCCTGAAAGTATACATATCATTTTTACCCTTCCTGATGCTTGATAGTTATCTAATGTATTTTTTTTTAATCTTGACAATGCCTTCTTCCACAGTATAAACCCTGCCATGAAAGGACATTGAGCTCTGCTTAGGTTTCAAGATCTGCCATTTATATCTATCTTCACATTCTTGCTTCCAGGAGGATTTATTTTAACAACCATCAGTTCCCAGAATCTCTCTCTAACCCCATCCTCACTGATTTACTAGCCTTTGCTCTCCAGGCTACCTGGGAAGGACAATCTCTCTGCTTCTCCACTTGAGTTCTGAGAAACCCTGTTCCAAGACTCTGGTTCCCAGTGACCTAGGTTTTATTTTCTACTTCATACTTTCTGACTATTTCAAATAATTATTTTGCCCTGAAAATCTGATATTAGGAGCAAAAGAACAAATCACTATAATCTATATTGATGATACTCTATAAACTGGTGATCTATGCATGCCTTTCTTCTGTTTCTATACTGTTATTCTGAAGATGTAAAAGATATGTATATCTCTCTTATCCTTCAAACTTGCATCATTATTCAACACAGTATCATTCTGAATTTTATACTTATTTTTATAACTAAATATTTTCTTTAAGATTGTTTATCTATTTTATTTATTTTTAGCTTAATAAAGAGTACTTGGTTTGTATGTAATTTTTGTTATTTTGTGTGTTCATGTGTGCTGGTGTGTATGCACATGTATGCATGTACCTATGGAGGCCAGAGAACAACCTCAGATGTTGTTCCTCAGATGCTCTCCATCTTTTTTATTTTTGAAAGTGGGGACTGGTATCAGGTCCTTACGCTTTCATGCTCTCAAGGCAAGCTATTTAACAACTGAGCAAGACAAGTACCTTAATAACTGAGTAATCCCCTGAGTCCTGGTACTAATTTTTCTTTCTTTTCTTTCTGAATGTTACATTTTTTGGTTGAATCCATTCATGCATGCAAAACACACAGATATGGACAGACTATATTTCCATTGCAAATTTCATTTGTTAGCAGAATGTGATTTCAAGAAGTACTAAATTAAAATCTATAGTTTGGTTAGAAATTTAAGTTACAGATAAGTTATAGTTATAGCACTGTTTCTAACTATATTACAGTGTTTGAGGAAACCATGTCTAAAATTTATAATCTATTACCAAACTTGAACCACTCTGTTCTGTTTTGATCATTTGAACTATTGTATAATGTCTTAATGCTTATTTGTTTGCTTTCCTAGATGGTCAACATTTGGATTATTTCTGAGCTTTTCAATTTGAAAGCACCATTTTAGGACCAGTTCTGCACTTGCCTCTTAATTTTCATGTGAAAGAATTTCTTGGCTATAAAGATAAAAGTGGAAATGTAGTATAATTGCATATGCAAATGTCTAAATTCAATAGATAATGTAAAGGTATTTTATAAAATAGTTGCTAGTGTAATGAGAGCTTCAGTGGTCTGTATATATCAATTTATTAAGGGGCTCTATGGAGGAAAACAGACTCACTGATACAGGATATGGTAAATCCAGTTGCAGAGTCCTTAGAAAGCTGGGTATTGATCACATGCTGTTTCATGCCACCTGATCCAGTCTTCACTACCCAAGAGAGCTCAACTCCCTTTCTCCTTCCTTTTAAGTGGTCATATAGGCAGATTAGAAGCACTGCATCTATCAGGCCAGATAACCCAAAGTCATGGGTGGAGCAAATTCCCACTACATGTTAGTTTCTGTTGCCAGGAACTATTGCTAGAATGATCTATGAGAATAGCTATATGTTCTTAGAGGTCATTTTATTGATAAGTTCATTTACTAGAATAATTGTGGTAGATTTTCCCCTGGGTCCCATGACCTCAGATTCTTGGCCTCATTAACAGTATCATGTTTGGGTTCCATCTCATGGAATGAGTATTAAATCCAATCAAAAAGTAGTTGGTTATGCCCATAACATTTGTGCTATTACTGCATCAGTAGGCATATCTTGCTGGCATGTTAGTATTATAGTTCACAGGTTCATAGCTGGGTGAGACTGATTTTTACTTTTTCAGTAGGGTCTAGGGTACCTTCCCACACTATGAATTCTAATCAGTAGGAGTGAAGCTTCTAATTGAACACCAGCTATTTCTCCCATTTTGGTGATATAAAGCATGTGGTATTTTCAACACTTCAGCCTTTCTATGGCTGATGGAAGGATAAAACTCTTTTCATCAATGACTGAAAAAGATGTTTAACAATTCTGGTAATGGGGGTTTTATTTGGAGCATATGATGTTTAGTAGGGCTATTGTCTCTCCCATTATTGGTAACTACTTTTATTTTTATTTATTTTATTTATTGTATTTTTTATTTTATAATTTAATTTAATCTTACACATCAGCCACGGATTCCCCTGTCCTCCCTCCTTCCCCCCTCCCAGCCCCCCCCTCCATTCCCATCTCCTCCAGGGCAAAGACTCCCCTGAGGATTCAGTTCAACCTGGTAGATTCAGTGGAGGCAGGCCCAGTCCACTTCTCCCAGGCTGAGCAAAGTGTCCCTGCAGAGGCCCCAGGTTCCAAACAGCCAGTTCATGTACTTGGTAACAAAGTGCTAAAGAGGCCCACAGAAATCCACAAAGATACCCCCACAAAAGACTGCTGGCAATGGCCGAGAGACAGCCGGGACTGACCTACTCTGGTGATGGGATGGCCAAACACCCTAATAGTTGTGCCAGAAACCCCATCCAAGGACTGAGGAATCTGGATGCAGACATCCATGGCTAGGCCCCGGGTGGAGCGCCGGGAGTCTAATTAGTGAGAAAGAGGAGGGTTTATATGAGCGAGAATTGTTGAAACCAAGGTTGGATAAAGCACAGGGACAAATAGCCAAACGAATGGAAACATATGAACTATGAACCAAAGGCTGAGGGGCCCCCAACTGGATCAGGCCCTCTGAATAGGTGAGACAGTTGATTGGCTTGATCTGTTTGGGAGGCATCTAGGCAGTGGTACCAGGTCCTGTGCTCATTGCATGAGTTGGCTGTTTGAAACCTGGGACTTATGCAGGGACGCTTGGCTCAATCTGGGAGGAGGGGACTGGACCTGCCTGGACTGAGTCTATCAGGTTGATCTCAGTCCTCGGGGGAGGCCTTGATCTGGAGGAGGTGGGAATGGGGGGTGGGCTGGGGGAAAGGGGAGGGGAGCAGGAAGGGGGAGAACAAGGGAATCTGTGGCTGTTATGTAGAACTGAATGGTATTGTAAAATAAAATAAAATAATAAAACAACAAAAAATTTCATTTATATATGTCCATATTTTAGAAAGCTTCCACAGTAGTAGGTTTCTATATAAACTTTCAAAAGGCCTTTAGTACTAGTTATCCCTCCCCTACCTCCCAGTGTGTAAATGTACTACATTTTCATCATCCCTTAATCAACTGATAGACATTGAGCCTGCTCAAACTAGACACAATCCCAGGAAGCAGAAGAGGAAGTGGGAACAAAGTCCTTCCTCTAACCAAGAACTTATTTACAACTGATGACTGCTAGACGGGGAAAATCAGTTTTCTTCAAAGGAATGACCCTGTGGAACAGCGATCACATCCCAGGGAGGGCCACGTGCTTAGGGACAACGGGCTAATGGAAAATGAACTTCATACTTTGGTTTGTTGTACGTTTTTGCTTTTGTTTTGTGATAGTTTCATTTTTTTTTTTTAAGAAAGAAATACTACGCAGTTGGGTTGGTAGGGAAGGGTGATCTGGAAGGAGCTGAGGGAATACAAAGAATCTAACCAAAGTATATCATATGGAAAAAAATTTAAATAAATATAAAAAAGAAAAAAGAACTAAGATGCAAACTGCAGCTTAGAAATCCAGCTTTTCAAGATGATGTGATCATCATTGCTTTCTAATTTTAGAATATCTTCAGTACTACAAAAAGAAACTCTGTAAGTATTAGCTGTTACTTCCCATTCTGTTTTGTCCCGACTCCTCCTAACTTGTAAGATTCCTTTTATACTATGATTGTTCTGTTTTTAGATATTTCACATTATTGAAGTAATGTGCCTTTTTTTGTGTGTAGTTTATTTTATATAAGTGTTTCCAAGGTTTATTCATGCAACATATATTAGATTTCTGATTTCATAGCTGAATAATATTCTGTTACATGGGAAAATATCCTTGCTGAAGCTGAGAAGGTAGTTTACTTAGAAAAGCATGTACTATGCAAACCTAAGCACTAGAGGTCAATATCTAGAAGCTATATTAAAAAGCGTGGTGAGACAGTGCACATATGTAATACTAATGTTGGAAAGTAGAGATAAGAGGATTCCTGGCGCTCACTGGCCAGTCAGGCTAACCTGGATCTCAGTGAGGGACCCTGAATAAAAAAAATTAGTTGTAGATGATTCAGGAAGGCCCTGAGTTTATTATATGGTCTTTGCATGTGTACACAGACTCACAAACTTGTGAATATTTCACACATGCACATACACATGCATCCCCAAAACACAGGAAATCCTTGGGGTTGATGTCCCTCAGAATTATCATTATCATTTTTTATGGTGATATTTTATTTGTACTAAAATGTGATTTTATTTGTATATTAATAAATAAAGTTGCCTGGGGGTCAGAGCTAATCGCAAGCCATAGCAGAAGCTGGACAGTGGTGGTGTACATCTTTAATCTGAGTACTTGGGATTAGGCACACCTCTGTGTGTTCAAGGATACAGCCAGCATGGAGACACAGACCTTTAATCTCAATACCAACCATAGAAGACCTGGAGGTGTGTATAGATGGGCAGTGATGAGGAGGTCATGTGGTTGGGTTTGCAACCAATAAGAAGGCAGAATAGAAAGTCAATAAAAAGGACAAACACACAGGAAGTAGCTCTCTTGCTGAGGAGGACAGTAGCAGCAGTGAAGGGTAAGGTTTTTGCTCTTAGCTATTGCTCTGACCTCTTGGACTTTCATCTCTGCATTGGCTCTGTGTTTCTTATTTAACAAGAAGGTTACATTTACAATTTTCCCTGAATCTCCCATTGCTTCATGCCTTATTTTGGTAGTAACTTTCCTTTTTCTGAATTTCCCAAAACATAATATTTTTATTAATTATTTGGGAATTTCATACATTGCTTCCCATTCCTCCTAGGTTCACGCTACAACCCTTGTGCTCTTCCACCCCAAAAGAAACAAAACAAAACAAATGAAACACCAAGTCCATTTGTGTTGCCCATATACTCATTGGAACATGGTTAAACTCCCAGTGGCCAGCCCCTTAAAGATAACCGAGTCATTCCCCACTCCACCACCAGAAGTTATCAACTGTTAAGAACTACACTTCAGCATCTTTATCATAATTTTTAAGAACTCTCCTCAATAGCTTTCTGTCTGGACTGTTTCTTTTTGTGGGGATGGGAGATATTGTCACAGAGGTCTTCAATGTCTCTCATTCTCAATTATGAGTCTGTAGTCATTGATACCACTATACAAGAAGCTTCCTTGCCCATAACAGCCAATGTCAGCATGGATCATAACTTACACCTGGTTTCTGGCAGCAACATGGACCACAGACAACCACATGACTTCTGCCGGGATCACTTTGTTTGCTCTATACATGCTTCATCTTCTTTGAAAGTCAGTTCAAGTAGTTTTTTCCTTTTATGATACTTGGAATTTTATGATAACATTTTTGAGAGTTAGCTACTTTGAATGACTTACTTATTCATGTATAATTGCCTTTCAGTTGTTTGTGCTGTGAATATAATCTCTCATCTTGACAATTGTCTTTTAACCTTTTAAACATGTCATTGGTACAACAAAATGTACAGTTTTAACATAATTAAACATATTAACATTTTCTTTTATCCTCAATAGTTTCACATCTTAAGAAACCTTTATAGTTCAGAAAGTCCTTTTTTACACCCATATCTTTTTAGGGTGCTGCCTACATTTTCTTATAGTAGTTTTAGTGTTTCGGGTTTCAAAATGAGGTCTTTGATCTACTTGGGTTTATTTATTATGAAGAGTGATATATATGGATCTAATTTCATTCTTCTGCATGGGGACATCTAGGTTTCCTGATAGCATTTTTGAAGATGCTATCTTTTCTCTAATGTATCTTTTTTCCTGTCAAATATCATATCACTGTAGTTGCAAGAATTCATGTTTGGGTTTTTTATTTTATTCCATTGGTCTACTTGTCAGTTTTGAGCTAGTACTGTATTGTTTTATTACTATAACTCTATAGTGTATCTTAAAGACTGGAATAGCTATGGTTCTATTATTCTTTGTGCTAAAGATTACTTTACCTATCTGGGATCTTTTCTCGTTTCATATAAATTCTAGAATTTTTAAAAATATATTTCTGTGAAGAACGTTGTAAGTATTTTGATTGGGGTTGCATTGAATCTATCAATTACTTTTGGGAGGGAGGCCATTTTCATGATATCTATTCTATCTACCTTTTTGAACATGACTTCATTTGGCAAAGAACTAAGACCTGCAATCAACAACTAGTATCTTGTAAAACTTAAAGCTTCTGTACAGCCAAGGAAAGACTCAATTGAGTAAAGAAGAAACTCACAGAATGGGAGAGTATTCTGCCAGCTATACAACTGATAGAGGAGTAATATCCAGAACATACAGAGAACTCAAAAAAAATAGAGTCAAGGAAACAAATGACCCAATTAAAAATGTGGTGGAGATCTAAACAGAAAGTTCTCAATAGAGAAATAAAATTGGCTAAGAAATACTTCTAAAAGTATTCATCATCTTTAGCAATGAAGAAGTGCAAACTAAAACAATTTTGTTTGCATCTACTCCTATGCTGAATGGCCAAGATCAAAAAGGTTGTGGAGGAAGAGGAAACCTAATTCTCTTTTGGTAGGAGATCAACTTGGTGGAGTCACTTTGAAAATCATGATGGTGAATCCACAAAATCTAAAAACAAATCTACCATATGATCCACCTACATTATTCTTTGGCATATACCCAAAGGACCCGACATCCCATTCCACAGATATTTGCTCAGCATGTTCATAGCATAGCCTCGTTATTCACAATATCCAGGAAGTGAAAACAACCTAATGTCTTTAAACAGATGAATGGATAATGAAAATTCAGTAATACATACAATGGATTGCTATTTAGCTATAAAGAAAAGGAAATAATGAAATTTGTGGGTTAATGGATGAACCTATAATAGATTATATTGAGTCATGTAATCCAGATCCAGGAGAACAATGAAACATGTTCTCTCTCATCTGTTTTATTAGCTCTGAATCCTCAGATATGAGCATACAACATGAAATAACCTTAAAAACCAGGAATACATAAAGGGACTAGTGGTGGGTGATTAGGAAGATAAAGCAGGATGCAGGTGATATTAAGTGGGAAACAATATAATGGGGAGAGGCCCCCAGTTGGGATGGAAGGTGGGAGATCAATACCAAAGGATAAAGAGTAACATTGAACATTTGTTTGGCAAAACCTCAAGGAATCATATTATTTTATATTTACCTAAAATTATACACAATACATATAAGCACACATGTATAAATGCATACACATACACACACACAAATATACATACATACATACATACAGACACACATTTTCTAAGTTACTGTTCTATTTCTGGGAAGAGACACTATGACCAAGGCAAATCTTATAAAAGAAAACATTTAATTGGGGACTTGCTTACAGTTTCAGCAGTTTAGTCCATTATAATCATGGTGGGAACATGGTGGCATGCATGGTGCTGGAGAAATAGCTAAGAGCTACATTCTTTTATTTTTTTATTTTTTATTTTATTTTACAACACCATTCAGTTCAACATAATAGCCACAGATTCCCCTGTTCTCCCCTTCTCGCCCCCCTTCCCCTCCCCCCAGCCCACCCCCATTTCCACCTCCTCCAGATCAAGGTATCCCTCGAGGACTGGGGTCGACCTGGTAGACTCAGTCCAGGCAGGTCCATTCCCCCCCTCCCAGACCGAGCCAAGTGTCCCTGCATAAGTCCCAGGATTCAAACATAAGAGCTACATTCTTATCTGCTGCTCTGCTAGTTGAGAGAGAGAGAGAGAGAGAGAGAGAGAGAGAGAGAAAGAGAGAGAGAGACACAGAGACAGAGAGACAGACACAGACACACAGAGAGACAGAGAGACAGACACAGACACAGAGAGAGACAGAGAGACAGACACACACAGACACACAGAGAGAGACAGAGAGACAGAGAGAGACAAAGAGAGACAGAGAGAGAGAGAGACTGGGCTTGCTATGGGCTTTTGAAACCTAAAAGCCTACCCCAGTGACACTTCCTCCAGTAAGGCCACACCTTCTAATCCTTTTAATAGTGCACTCTTTTAAGACATATGAGGGCCATTCTTATTCAACCCCCCATATATATGTATGTATATACTGAAGATGAGCCAATTGGACTGACAATACTCACTATGAGACCATAGACTAACACAGACCCTAGTACAAGATATGAGAAACCTCCTTTTGGAGAGTTGGTCAGGGTAGTCTAAGGACTCCTAAAAACATACATTAATTATTTATATAGATTAACTATTTAGCTCTTGATTGTCTCTCAGGGATGAAGGGTGGGACTCCACTGCTTAAGACACAAAAGGCTTAGGGCACATTTTTTTTCAATGACTCAAGCTGGATCTGACCTGAAAGCCTCTTTCCTGTGGTCTGGGATTAATGGTTCCAGAAAATACTATGAAAGCTGCCAAGGGAGGGAAGCAATTAATGGTCTCACACAGTTACAATGGTAAGATGCACATAAAGGTGCAAGAACTGTCACTCACATGTTGGGTGGCAACCAGCAGCTGTCTAATTGGGGTTGAGGCTCACTCAACGAGAGAAATAAGTCCTGCTACTAGAGACCTACCCAGCTTTCCAGAGCTAGTGAAGTCATGGACCTAGGAAAATAATCTACCATGGCCACTATGTTTTATCAGAATAAGCCAGAATAATTCCTGATTACATTCTACATCTTATTCTTATATCCACAGATAAGTGTAGGTACCACCTCTCATCAAAGAAATTTCTTGTTACAGCAAGTGGAGCCCATCATATGAAACTACAACCGGACTCTGTACAGAGACCAATGTATGGCTGAGAGCCCACCCCAGTGTATACATCTACATCTCAGCTTCTGCATCTTTTGGTTAGGGAGCATTTCAGAAGAAGGGGCCAGATTGTGAGGGCCAGAATACCAGGATGACTGCTGTGAAACAGTCAGTTCTAGATATGGGTACATAAGCAAGACCAAAGCAATATCAATATCAATATGTTAATATGGAAGAGGGTAATTTTTGAATGGTCCCATCACTGACCACAAACTGCAAGCAACTAATAACTGCTGAAAGAAATGGAATTAGCCTTTTCCAGATATGAGGCCCCTTATTTCTCAAACAATGCAAAGTGGTAGCATTGAAACCATACACACACAAACAACAAAATGGACTCAGCGGGTTCTAGTAATATATATTGTGCATACACATATGTAACAAATATAATAAAAGAAAAAGAGGCTATTAACTTGAGAGTAGAGTAGCATGGGGGAGCTTTGAGGAAGGGTAACTGGGATGGGGTAGGGGCAGGAAAGGGAGGAAGACTTTATGTAATTCTATTTCAATTAAAAACAAGAAGTATATAAGATGTAGGAATTAGTTGTCATAAACTTTTAAACTGTACCTTTCCTACTTGGAAAAGAAATGTTTCTTTCTATATAGGAAATTCTAAACTATTTTGTGGTTTTAATAGCTTTGATATAAGGATCTCATTTATTGTCTCTTTCCCAGCTCTAGTGATGGAGCAGCAAGCCCTGTGTTTGGACAGATCACTTCCACCAGGAGCTAACGTTCTACTTCTTATTTATTTTATTGTTAAATTGGTCTCCTTATGTGAATACCAGACACTTGTTTATTATTATTATTATTATTATTATTTTATTTTTATTACTATTAACTTTTCTAATAGCCATCAAACCTTAATCATTGTTACATTACTCTTTCCTGCATTTGTTTCTACTTGGCCCTCACTGTTCCATGTACATGTATCAGAATAAGATAAGTATCTAAAACATACACTGAAATTGGTGTGGATCTGACTTCACAGTCCATTAACTTGTCCTTCTGCTGTATCAATTTTGCCACTTATAGCATCATATAATGCCTTCAAAGTGATGCAGATATGGAACCACTCCCAGTTGAGTATACAAATAAGCATGTGCCTTTTAGCTGTGCATCTGTAATCATTTTGGTGACTCTGCTTCATCCACCCCTCATGTTTTTCTCAGGACTATTCTCCTACTCAAGGCATGCTCTTCTCCTGTTCATTCAAAAGCATGGAATTAATCACACAGGAATGTTTTGCTTTGTGTCATGTCTACAAACAAATTACACTGGTTAAAACGTGTCCCATGCACAGCTCAAAGATACCCACCCATTGTGCCTTTATTTTTACTGTTTTATTTTTCAAATATAATAGTTCTTCTTAATTCTCTTTTATCATTTTATCCTTTTAAATACCTGACACATTGTCACACCCAAGTATTTTGTATATTGTATTAACTTAAAGTTCTTGCTTTAGCTCTTATAATACCATGGTTGCCCATTGGAATTTGTTTCCAATATGATAATTTTATTCGTAGGGGTTGTGTTCCCCAAATGTCCTGTGATTTGATTTTCCTAAAGAGCTTTAGGGAACAAATGCCAATAGAGAGAGCAGAGCCTTCACACTTTAGATGGTAAGTCACTAGCTGTGAAGGTTTGACTGGTAAGGAGAGAAACATGACCAATTATTTTCTGGCTGCTTGCTTTATCTGTGTACCCACACCTGGATTTTCCTTTGTTCTTACTTCACTATGCTACATGTTGATGTTGTAAGCGATTGAGATGAGCCGTGTATCCCCTCAACAGTGAAATCACACACTTGGGCACCGCTGGCTTAAGATTCTACATAGCTAATGCTGCCTACCTCCACCTCTTGCCCTGCTCTGGACCACTGTGCTCTGCTGAGAATAACCTCCAGTTGGGTATCTTGGCCACCAGAGGACTGAAATCAACTGACTGGACATCACTATGATTTTATTAAACATAATATGATCTGTCTGCATCCTAAATTTCTTAATTGTAACACAAATTGCTAGTCTTATTAATTAAAAAAACCCTAGCTAGATATTGGGTTGAAAGCTGAAAGATCAGAGAAAAAGAACAAGCCACAGCCAACCTCACCTTACCAACCCCTCAGCTTCCAGAGCGAGACTTCCTGTTTACTCACGCCTTATGTACCTTTCTGTGCCCTGCCATCTTCCTTCCTTCCTAGTGCTGGGATTAAAGGTGTGTGTGCTTCCCAAATACTTGGGAGCAAAGGCATGAGATCTCATGTGCTGAGAATTATGGCATGTGCCACAATGCCTGGCTCTGTTTCCAGTGTGGTCTTGAACTCACAGAGATCCAGATGGATCTCTGTCTCCTGAGTGATAGGATTACAGGTGTGTGCCACCACTGTCTTGCCTTTATGCCTAATCTAGTGGCTGGCTCTGTCCTCTGATCCCCAGATAAGTTTATTAGGGTACACAATATATCACCACACCTAATCATATGTGAAATGGCACCTTTCAGTAGCATCCCACAAAATGCTAATAGATAACTCAGAATGAGGTATTAGAAAATGTTAAATAAACAAGTCTAAGCACTTAGAGTCAATTATAGGTTTGTGCATTTAAGGTTCAACGGGCTTCATCTTTGTATTGCTGTTTGGGATCCTCCTGCAGTTGCTCATAATTTAAAGCTACTCTTATGAGCATCATAAGCCAACTTGGTCTTTAAGTATAAGGAATCCTGTGAGCAGTGGAAGGAACCTTTTTATATTTCTTTTTCTGGCTCTTTCATTCCAATGCCAAATGTCATTGTAAAACAAATGAAATGCCATTCTAAAATATTTATTAGATTCTCAAAGTGAAATACCGGTTATGCTTCAGAAATAAATTTGATAAAAATCTTTCAGACAGCACTAATATGGTTCTCCATTTTTTTCCTTTCTGATGGTGTAAGCCTTGTCTTTACTTTAAAACACAGGGATGATAATTGACATATTAAACCCATGTATCAAAATTATTTGTAGCATGCACAGATATAGCAGAAATTCTGTATATTAAGTCTGATTGCACTTTCATCTTGGCTATCAAGAACTTTGCATTGATGAGGAACCATGAGGTCTTCTGAGGTCTAAAGAGAGAGGTCCCAACAGTAGCCTCTGCTGGCAGGATGAAAGATAGGAATATGAAGTGTTTAGCAAAAAGTCTCTATTGTCACATGAAAATACTGATTTTATATAAAATAAATATTATTTATTCACACACTTAATACTATTAACTTAGTCTTGAAAGAGGAGGTGAGGAATTCCATGTGAACACAGCAGTAACTTCTGTGTCTTGGGCAGGGTATCCTCACAGCAGTGACAGAGGAAATGGCTCCTAAGCATAGATGGACTTTTCTTTTTGGGCTTCCAGCTCACAAAAATGATAGAGACTTATTAATCATGAAATATTGGCCATAGCTTAGGCTTGTTCCTAAGTAGTTCTTATAATTTAAATTAACACATATTTTTAAATCTAGGTTCCATTATGTGGCTTGGTCTCCTTTACTCTGTCCTCCCATCCTGCATCCTCTCCATCTGGCTGGCAATGCCACCTTTCTGAAATCCCACCTATACTTCCTGTCTAGCTATTGGCCATTTAGCCTTTTAGCTCACCACGTCACCACAGCTTCCCAAGAGAGCCTCTTCCTGTCTAACCTGCACCTTTTTTGCCTTGCTGTTCTGCCTTCTCACTGGCTCTAAGCCCAGCCACCTCACTTCCTCATCACTGCCTGTCTATACAGACCTCCAGGTCTCTATGGTTGGTACTGGGATTAAAGGCCTGAGTCACCACGCTTGGCTGTGTCCTTGAACACACAAAGACTCTGCCTGCCATGTGATCAGATTAAGGGCGTGTGCTACCACCGCCTGACTTCTGTTTATGGCTGGCTATGACCTCTGATCTCCAGGCAAACTTTATTTATTAACATACAAATAAAATATCACATTTCAGCACAAATGAAATATCACCACATTTCCCTTTTTTTCTAATAAAAATAAAAAAGAATAAAAAATTATAACTAATATAAGAAAAACTATATACTATAAGTACAATAACTATATACAACATATACAAGCAATAAATACATCTCCAGTAATAGTGTTGCTGCCGCCATCAACATGATAAGAAGCAGCTGGCAACTTGGAGTAGCAGCCAACACTTTCATGGTCTTGCTGCCACTGTTTGTAGCTTGGTCTGGCTGCAGCTTCTCCTCAGCAAGTCTCCCAGGCTGGCCTCAAGTTGGGATCCTCCTGCCTCTTCCTCGTTCAGCAAATCCTACCAGTGTGAGCCACCACAACCAGCAACATGTAGTTTGGGTCTGAGCTGGGGCCTGCAAGGCCACAGGCAAGTAGCTTTTTCAAGAATTCATACCCGACAAGTTGGATGCCAGCTCACCTCACCTCGCCAATTCCTCAGCTGATCCTGTTTCCTCAGACTGGAAGCCTCTGAGTCCTCATCTGAATGGATCTCAGCTGAGCTGCTGTTCAAAAGCCTAAAAGCTTAACAGACTCTAGTTTCTGGTTTTCATGCCTTATATACCTTTCTGCTTCCTGCCATCACTTCCTGGGATTAAAGGCATGTGTCACCATGCCTGGCTGTTTCCAGTGTGGCTTTGAACTTACAGAGATCCAGACAGATCTCTGCCTCCAGAATGCTAGGATTAAAGGTGTGTGTGTCACCATTATCTGGCCTCTAGATCTAGTGGCTGTTCTGTTCACTGACCTCAGATAAGTTTATTAGGGTGCACAATATATTGCGGAACACAATATCACCATATTTGCCATTTTTTGTGTAAAATTAAAAAAGCTTATAGCTAATACAAAAAAACTATATCCAATAAGTATATACAATCAAGAATTACATTAACAATGTCTAGTCTATTAACATTTGACAGATTCAGACAAAAAACTTTCACTAGTAATCCTATTTAAAACAAGTAGTTCCTTTTTAAAAGTAGATTCAATAGTCTCCCTTTTTATCTTTTTTCCATATTCTCTTTTTTTAGTAGATCCAAAAATCTACCTTTTATCTTATCATTTCTATATCTTCCCTTTTTTTCAGAATAGATTCAATGAGCTACCCTTTTCTATAAAGACATGGTTAAAATTGCGACATTTTCTCTAAGGTTCCCAAAAGACAAATACGTATCATGAGCACTATGAACAGAAAAGACACAAGATATAAGAGTATTGAATGGATCAAAGATCAGAAAATGGCAGCTGCTATCACCTAGAGATGCATGAGATCAGTTCAGGAAGGAGAAAAGGGACGGAAATGGTGTACTAACCCTGAATGGGAGTCTCACTGTGTCACTCATGTCAGAAAGCAATAAGGTAGACTGGGCATCCTGCAGGTCAGTACTGGCATTGTAGAGCAGGGCTCTGAGATGAATGATGGCTGTGGAACTAGCTGTTTAAGTTCCTGATGGAGCCTCATGTCTAGGCTGATACTGCACATAATTGTCTCAGAGACACTGGTATAGGAGGATTTGGGCAACAGGGACAAACTCAGGGTTTGCTTGCTGCCCCTGTTGTTTTCTATCATTTAGTTTCTATCATTTAGTCATGCAGAAAGAAACTTCATAGCAAACCAGTGGGTACATCTGGGATGTGTAGTTTTTTGACATAGTGTAGTAGAGCCACTTATATAAGAGGTAAATTAGTCAGACTTCTGTTGCTGTACAAAGTGCTTCAGAGGAGGAAGAGATGCAGGACAATGCCAGTGTGCATAGTTTCACAGGCCTCGGGTAGGGAAAGTGTGGTATGGCTGAGCAGCTCATATCATGGCAGAGGAAGCAGAGGAAGAGGATGTATGTATCAGCAAGCTCTCTCTTTCTCTCTCCTTAATTCCACTTGGGCCTTCAGTATCTGGGATGGTATCTCCCACACACATCCACTATGGATTATTTTTTATTTGTTAATTCCTCACACACATATACATGCCCAGAGGGGTGACTTAGCTATCACCTAGGAGCTTCTCAGTCCAACTAAGTTGCCATTCAAAAATCAACCTCCACAGAATACAGATAGTGTCAAGGTCAACATGTAAATACTAAACAATGTACCTGTCTGGCTACCAGGATCCCATACACAAACTTGTATTCAGTCTTTAAAAACGATTACTCAAAGTCACACACAGTCAAATGAAGTAGCCATGTGGTTTCCCAAACCTACTTCTCAATAGAATTTTTATCTCATGCTACCAGAGGTTAATTAAGTTATTGTAATGTCACTCAAAGCCACAGCTTACTAGATATCTATTTTCTACTGCTAATAAAAAGATCACTCTTCTCAACCCAGAGATCAGCAGATCAATACTGGGATGCCAGCTTTGAGTGATACTCCCCAGGACTACAGCTGGCCTCAAGTGCTGTATAACTCGGGCTCTTTAAAGAAAATAAATACATAGATACTCCATAGGAACAGTACTTAGTCATCAGAGCTGAAAAGAGTGAAAGTGGGAAGAACAGGAGAGCCTAAAACTTGATAATGTGAAAAACCACTTACAGATGCCAGCACATAAACACGAGAAGACATTGTCCTCAAGAGTCTGAAACATTCAATTCTAGGAATTAAAAAGGTTTTTTTTCTTGGTGTTTTCCTTGACCCAATTATTATTCACTAATGTGTTTTTTAGTTTCTACGAGTTAGGGTATTATTTGTAGTTTCCATTGCTGTTGATATTCAGCTGTATTCTCTTGTCGTCAGACACAATTCTGGATGTTATTCAAATTATCTTGTTTTTTTTTATGGAGATTGTTTTCTATCATAATATGTGGTTGATTTTGGAGAAAGTTGCACGGGATTCTGAGAATAATGTGTATCCTTCAGCGATTGTATCTATCTGTTAGGCCCGTTTGTCTCACGATGTCATTTTACTCTGGAGTTTCCCTGTTTGTTTGTTTTTCCCCAGATAATTGTCTACTGGTGAGAGAAGACTTTTGAATTCTCTTATTATCACTGTGTTATTACTGTATGGCCTTTGGTTTTAGATGTAATAGAATTCCTCTTTTTATTTTTGTTTTTTGGTTTTTTTGAGACAGGGTTTCTCTGTGTAGCTTTGTGCCTTTCCTGGAACTTGCTTTGTAGACCAGGCTGGCCTTGCACTCACAGAGATCCACTGAATACTGAAGAGAAGAAAAAGACACCAAAGAGATCACAGGGAACAAATATCCAATGCCAAGACAGATAATCAGAAGAGATCTGAAAAAACACCACAAAATCAGCAGAGATATGGGAATTAGTATACATATTTCAATAATAACAGTATTAATTGAATTGTATTAATGGCTCAAAAGACACAGACTAGCAGATTTTTGTGCAGATATCCACCTGCCTCTGCCTCCCGAGTACTGGGATTAAAGGCGTGTGCCACCACCACCCGACCTAGAATTTCTCTTATGAAATTGGTTGTGCCTGTGTTTGGTAAGTGTATGTTTGGGAATGTTAAACCCCGTTGCTGGATTTTTCATTTAATGAGCATGAAATGTTCCTCTTTATCGCTTGTCATTAATTTCAGTTTGAAATATATTTTGTGATACCTAAGAATAGTTACACCAGGTGTTTCTTAGTTCCATTTTCTCAGAATGATTTTTTTCTACCTTTGTCTCTAGATAGCATCTACTTTTGGATGTGAGGTGTGTGTTTTTTGGAAACAGCAAAACATGGATCCCACTTTCTAACAAAATCTGCTAGTCTGTGTCTTTTGAGCCATTAATACAATTCAATTAATACTGTTATTATTGAAATATGTATACTAATTCCCATATCTCTGCTGATTTTGTGGTGTTTTTTCAGATCTCTTCTGATTATCTGTCTTGGCATTGGATATTTGTTCCCTGTGATCTCTTTGGTGTCTTTTTCTTCTCTTCAGTATTCTTTCTAGACTCTTCTTTAGAGATGACTTAGTAGTCATAAATCCCTTTAACTTGTATTTATTTATTTATTGAAAATAGCTTCTTTATCATACAATACACCCTGATCACAGTTTTCCCTCCCTCCATTCCTCCCAGTTCCTCCCACTCCTGCTTCATTCCCCTTCTCAATCCACTCTCTTTCTGTTTCTCACCAGAAAAGAACAGCCTCTAAGAGACAACAACCAAACAGGACAAAACAAAATGTACTTAAGATGAAGCAAAAAATCATCATATTGAAGTTGGATATGGCAACCCAAAAGGAGAAGAGTCCCAAGAGCAGGCACCAGAGTCAGAGACCTACTTGTTCCCATAGTTAGGAGTCCCATAAAGACACTAAGCTACAATATATATGCAGAGGACCTGCTGCAGATCATGTAGACCCTATGCTTGCTGCCTCAGGCTCTATGTGCCCATCTGTGCCTTGCTTAGTTGATTCAGAGGGCTATGTTCTCCAGGTGTCTGTTCCCCTTTCTCCCAACTGGCTCTCCCAATCCTTTCATCCTTCTGCCTCCTAAATTCTAAGGGGAGAGATTTGATAGAGACCTCCCATTTAGAGTCTCTCTCTGCTTAATGTCTGGCTATGGGTCTCTGCATCTCTTCTCATCTGCTGACAGGGGAAGCCTCTCTGATGATGATGGAGGTGAAGCACTGATCTATGGGTATAGCAGAATATCATCAGGAGTTATTTTATTGATTTTTTTTAAAGACCAGTTATGTTTGGTTTTACTTTATGTCTCCGGGCTAGCTAGTCTCTGGTTCTAGGTTACCCAAGCAGTGTTGGCCATGGATTTCCTACTATGGAGGAGGCCTTAACTCAAATCAGACATTGGTTGGCTGCTCCCAGAAGTTCTATGCCACCACTGCCCTACTGCCATTTGCAGGCAGGTCAGATTGCAGGTCAAAGGTTTTGTGGCTGGCTTGGTGGCCATGTTGTAGGGGTGAAGGCTACATGTAGGCACCAACTCGACTTCTCCAAGTCAGTGAGTTGTGTGGGTGTTTTCCTCAGCAATGGGGCCCTGCTGTTGGTTTGTAGAGAGCTACCCTTTGTCTTAGCATCAGCCTGGGTTGTTTACGATTTCCATGGGACCCATGTAGCCAACAAATTAATTGAATGCAACCTAGTCCTGCCACTGGAAACTGTTGTTGGTTTTTTACTCTTTTTTGGGGGGGGGGACCGCCACCCAGCTCCCAAATAAATCACATATGGAGGCTTATTATTACTTATGAATACCCAGCCTTAGCTTGGCTTAGTTTCTAGCCAGCTTTTCTTAACTTTAAATTAATCCATCTGTCTTTTATCTCTGGCTTTTCCTTTCCTATTCCTGTATACCTCTCTTTGTTTCCTACTCAGTGGCTGGCTGTGTGGCTGAGTGGCTGGCCCCTGGAGTCTTCCTTCTCTGGCTGCTCCCAGATCTCTCTCTTCTCAGATTTCTCTTCCTATATATGTTCTTTCTGCCTGCTAGCCCCACCTATCCTTTCTCTTGCCTTGCTTTTAGCCAGTTCTTTATTAGACCATCAGGTGTTTTACATAGGTGTAGTATTACAGCTTCACAGAATTAAATAAATGCAACATAAACATAAGTAACACACCTTAAAATAACATTCTACTACAGGAAACCTCACCTGGCTACAAGAGATGGCCAGTTGAGACTCTGTACCCCCATTACTGGAGTCCTCATTAGAATCACCTTCATGCGTTCTAGGATGTTTCTGCACTGGGTTTTTACACCACCCCAGTGCCCCCAATCCCAGCTGTCTCCCCACACTCTCCCCCTCTACCCAATCTAACCCCATTCCTGATCCTCCCACTTGGTCAAGTCCCCACCTGCCCCTAGTCTACCTGTAAAACTATTCTGATTTCCCCTCCTAGGAAGATACATTTCTCCTCCCTAGACTCCTTCTCTTTACCTAACCTTTTTGGATCTATGGATTGTAGCTTGGCTATCATTTACTTAACAGCTAATATCCACTTTTAAGTGAATACATACCATATTTATTTTTCTGGGTTTGGGTTATCTCACTCAGGATGATTTTTTTTCTAGTTCCGTTCACTTGCCTGTAAATTTCATGATGTCATTTTTTTTTTAAATCAGTTGAGTATTACTCTGTTCTGTAAATGTATCGGCACATTTTCTTTTTAATTCATTCTTCAATTGGGACATCTAGGTTGTTTCCAGTTTCTGGCTATTATGAGTGAGTCTCAATGAACATAGCTGAGCAACTGTACTTGTGGTAGTTTGGAGTGGCCTTTGGCTGTATGTCAAAGAATGGCATAGCTGGATCTTGAAGTAATTGGTTCCCAACGTCGTGAGGAACCTCCATATGGATTTCCATACTGGCTGTACAAGTTTGCCCTCCCACCAGCAATGGAGGAGTGCTCCCCTTGTTCCACATCCTTGCCAGCATGAGCTGTCACTTCTTTTATTGATCTTAGCTATACTGACAGGTGTAAGATAGAATCTCAAAATAGTTTTGATTTGCATTTCTCTGATGGCTAAGGATGTTAAACATTTATTTGTGTTTCTCAGTCATTTGAGATTCCTCTATTGAGAATTTTTTAACTCTGTATCCCATTTTAAAATTATATAAATTAGACTATTTGGTATTTTTTGATATCTAGTTTCTGGAGTTCTTTATATATTTTTGATATTATTCCTCTACCAGATGTAGAGTTGGTAAAAATCTTTTCCCATTCTGTAGCCTGCCACTTTGTCCAAATTATGGTGTCCTTTGCCTTATTGAATCTTTTCAGTTTCATGAGGTCCGATTTACTAATTGTTGATTTTAGTGCCTACACTATTGTAGGAGCCCACAACTGACTCAGTTTCCCAGTTTGAATCTGAAGTGTATTCTGAGTCAATAGAGTTCAGGCTTGCTTGCTCCAGGGCCCTGAGAAAGTCCTGATTAGCCCATGGGAAGAAACATACTATCTAGCTAGATGCAGGCTACTGATGGCACCTGGAGGTACATTGAGACAGGAAATGAAACTGCCTGTTCCTTGACTCAAGGACAGAATAGATAGTGGTTGAATGCCTGTGCTATGCATTGTGCTACTTCTGTCATTCAAGACTGTACATAAGCTGGCTGTGAAATAAACTCAGGACTCTCCGGCATTGACTGGCAGTCCTCTTGACTCTGTTCTGTCTTTTTATTGTCTCTACAATCCCCATGCCTCCTCCCAGATGCCCAGTTGACTTGTCGCAGGCTTTGACTCAGTATCAGTATTCTGTTTAGAAAAGATACACTGAACCTGGTAGAAGAGAAACCAGGGAATCACTTGGAATTCATTGACACATGAGACGGTTTTCTGGACAGAACACCAATAGTACAGGCACCAAGATCAGCAATTAATAAGTGGGTGTTCTACTATATTTATTTTTGAGTACCTAGCACCTGCTCAGTAAGTGTTGGCTGGTTCACATTTAATGAAAATTAAAGTTGAAGATCTGTGATACTTTGCCTACTAGGACACTCTCCTAGGTAAGATGGGAGAGCAGAACTCTGAAGAATAAGCATGCATTTGTGATTTTAGGGCAACAGCTCATGAGACTTTAACATATTGGCCATCTGCTGAGATTCTGCTTCCCAGTAATAAAAAGGCAGGTTGTTTACAAAGGACCATTTGATTCTTGCTGAGAACAGAGTAGCAGAAGTTTATAATATGCTCTCATGGATCAACTTTAATTTCTAATGGAATTAGAAATGTTTTCCTTCAGGGAACTCCTGTGTTTATTGATTCCAATAAAATATCTGTCCTTATTTTAAGGTCAGAAAAAGGAGATACAGAATTTTGAGGTGTATGACCCATATGAAGAATATATGTAGAAACTAGAATATCTATGAATACATGAATGCTTGATAATTTTGATTTAAAAATAAACATAGTGATTGAAAACAGAAATGTAGTCATGAAATTTGTGTAACTGTCCCTTCTATTTCAATGACATTTCTAGTCATTACTGTTTCATGGAGGATAAAGGCAAAATAAAGAACATGGAGAGATAATCATTTGGGTACATAGTTCTGTGAAAATTGACAACCCCATTCTTTTTTCTGGAAAAATCTATGTGATATAAAGAGAAAGATGCAGCCCTGGAATCGGATGAAGGATGAGCTGTCAAGTAATATTTGATTTTCAAATACACAGAGGTGATAACAGATGAAATCAAGGATGGACTTTCTTACAGGTATAGGAAGACTGGTAAATGGAAGATTGGATTTGGGAGAAGTGCCCAGGTGGAGGCTAGGGAAGAGAATGAGGTCCTTGTGCAGCAGTGAGTGGGTGAGCAGCTGTGCTTGGAGGCTAGAAGATGAGGTTTGGGGATTGTGAACAAGCCAAGGAGGCACTTCAGGAGAAAGTAGGTGTTAAACAGTTTGAAATGGAAACAAAACAAGGAGAATGGGGATTGAAAAATGCACCATTAGATTTGGTGAGAAGTAGGTCATTCCTTTATTTCCCAGGGCATTTTTGGGGTGGACCTGCTTTCTGCTTCTCTCCAGGTGAGCACTGAGGGCCAGTTATGATTTAAGCTGACTTTTCCAGGACACTTTTAAAAATAGAAAATGTAGGTTCAAGTAGAGAATGTGATGAATAATGAAACAGATAAGCATGCTTTCACCAGACTGGTGTCACGGTGCTTTGACAACAGGGACTTGGTGTTGTCTTCTTCTTGTTTTTTTCTTTTAATTTAAAGATGAGGTGATAAATGAGACAAACCAGGACAGTCGCTTTTACACAGGTGTGAATAATTCATTAAAAGAAAATGTCAACTAGATGTCCATTAACAGACGAAGGGATGCAAAATGTGTGATACAATACATACAGTGAAATTTTACTGAGCTAAAAAAATTAATAAAATTGTGAAACTTTCAGGGAAGTGAATGGATCTAGAAGTTACTGTATTGTTTAAGATGACCCAGACTCCAAAAGACAAATATCACGTATTCTTCCTGATCGTGGATCCTAGTTTTTAATGTATATAGCGTGGTCGGTGTAAATCGTGAAACTAGAGATGACAGTGATGGACTGGGGGATATTAAAGCACATGTAACAAGAAAAGGGAGGGGAGTGGAAGGACACAGGAGAGGTACAGACAGATGAGGAAGAGAGCAGGGGAGAAGGATTAAGAAA
Source organism: Peromyscus maniculatus bairdii (assembly GCF_049852395.1). Taxonomy (NCBI): domain Eukaryota; kingdom Metazoa; phylum Chordata; class Mammalia; order Rodentia; family Cricetidae; genus Peromyscus; species Peromyscus maniculatus. The sequence continues at coordinate 79,844,232 of NC_134870.1, read as the reverse complement.
ACTGTACATATTAAAAGATGACAAGGAAACCTGATACCTTGTATACTAATTTTCAAAATTTAAAATGAAAATGGTGAGAAATAAATAATGATGTCAAAATGTAGAGACAGAGAAAGGGTACTGAACATCTTTACCCATGGACTATATTTGCCAAAGTGAATTAGTAGAGAACTGTTCCATTAAAAACAGAGTAACAAACAAAAAAAAATGGTCATGTGAAGCCACACACACACACACACACACACACACTCGAGTGCCCTGTGCCCCAAGTGTAAGCTGTTTGCATTAAAAAACTCTTCTGAGTAGGTCGATGTCTGCAGTATTCATCGTGTTGAAAACGCTGTTTCCTTTAAAGTAATAATGAAGGCAGCAGCTCCTTTTTTTCCTCTGCAGAGTGTGATAATGAGCAGTTGGAGGTTTTGCTGGCATTTAACAAACTCCATTCCAGTGGGGCTGGTGTGTGAGAGCCACAGTGTGACCGATCCCAGCTTTAACTTGTGCCTCTGTCATCCACACCTCTGGAAACTGCTTTTCTGTGGCCTAATCCACACCAAATTTTTCTCTTACTTCCTGTGTTTAGCTTGCATTGTTTCTATTCAAAACAAAGCTATAAAGAATATCTATGTCTTTGCTGGTTAAGGTGACTGTTATTAGTAACTATGAATAATGTCATTCCATATGATCTAAATCATATAGTGGATGCACATTGGGCAATCAAGAGTGTAAATAAAATTTCTCAAATAGACAAACTTGACAATCCTATAGAAGTTTTTATTTTTAAAGAAATAATTGAAACACATGAAAATAGTAGATAATTGTCCCATTAAAAAGCACAGCTGGCTAGAGACAGAAAGTAAAACAATATGAGGGATTCATGTGAAAATTAACAGTGAATATTGAGTTTCCTGAGTCTTACTTCCAAACTGCCTGGCATGCTGTTTTCTTTTGGTGTTCTTATTTTCCACCTGGGGTTAGTCTTTTCACTGTGAATGGTAGGGTAGTTTGCTCTTAATCTTGTAGTTAATGAGTTTGGTAGAAATTTGAATTTTAGGATTATTAGAGAGTGAGGCAAAACTCAGAACTAGGACAGGAGTGTTAAGCTTTTTCTATCATCTACTCACAGGGTCCTTGCTCCAACCATAGTCTTGGAACAAGTTCCCCCTGTTCTCTGCCTCAGTGTTCTGATCTGTAAACATCTGTAAACATCCTGTCTCCTGAGAACAGGTACCTATTTTGTTCCTGCTCTGCTGAGTGGTGGTAAGATAGAATCTGTTGACCCGGGCTAGCATGGATCATAGAAAACTACACATACATATGAATCTATTTTAGGGAAGGCATTACAGAGACTAACATTTTATCTTCAAATGATAATTTGTTTGCCAAGAATAAGTGACTGCTGAGTGCTCAGCCCTAAACAGGACACCTATAGTTTCCCTACCTAGGTCTAGGGATCATCACTGAAGATGGGTGGGAAAACTGTAAGAACTAGAGTGCATGAATATGATGGGTATGGGTATGAGATGGTCATTGCATGAACACCCAGCAGCCGTGGCTCCCTGAACACAGGCAGCATCAAAGCAGGGGAAGGAAGAGTTGGAAAAGAGAAGGGGTCAGTAGCAGGAGTGGGAAGAAGGTAAGAGAGTAACAGCGGCAAAATGATCATACTTTCGTTTATATATGGGATAGTAAAAATATCAATAAATAAAAGTTAAAAATAAAAGGAAAAAAAAAACAAATGCCCTGTCAAGATTCCTAGGCCTATTAGCTATGGGAGAAAATTAATTCTTATTCTACAAATTGTAGCACATCATGTGAACTGGCAAGTGGCTTCCCCCTGTAGCCACTGATGACAAATGGGGAGTTTGGGGAAGATGGGTTGTTTAGCCTTTTATCCTTTGCAACCCCTCTGTGGACTGTAATAGCATTTTGGCTTCTCTCACTGGCAAACAATAAATGTTTGCTCCAGGAAGTTGGACATTCTAATGATAAACATCCCAACATTTGAATTATAAATTGTAGCCTGCCTGGTGTGCTTGATAGTGCCAGCTGGCTTATCTTGAGCCTATGACATTTGAGTGCCTTTTGCTTTCCTTTGAACAAGTTATCTCTTAACTGTCTGTCTTATAAAGTGAAAATAAATAGCTGCTACTCAATCTTGCATTGTAATGCATTGTTTTTCTCAGTCACCGAGTCATAATGAAACTCATGAGTGATATAAGGATACACAGGGCAAGATGGCTGATAGACCCTTTTAAGATGTTAAACTTAAAGGTGATTTACTGAGACCAAATGATACCTTGTATCAACTTTGTGTTTCCCAGCACCTTAAATATCAGCTTGTCTAAGTGAAGTGGTTTCTGCTCGTTGTGCCGGAAGATACCTCCTTAGCCCCAGAGCTCACTTTGAAATAGAACAAGAGTGCCGTGTGGATGGAGGAAGATGAATAGCAAGGCATGTGTAGCTTTGGGATGGGGATTCCAGCAGTTGCTCATTTACTGGTTCAGTACAGTTGCTTTTACAAAATACGGAATGGAAGGGCATTTTAGTGTCAGATAACCACACTTCAGCTTCACAGTTCAGGCAGAAAGCAAAGGATATATGTCCCTGAAATCGATTCAATGTGATTATTTGCTAAGTTTTCATGAATACTAAAAGGAAAAGGTCAGCTCACATAAAAAATACAGTGCAATGGTTCCCCTGGGGGCTGGGCACTGGTGAGGTCTGCATTATTGCTTTTTGATCTTCCATTTATCCTTTTCTGAATATGAATAAAATATACTTTGAGATTTAGCTTTAAATTAAGGAAAATTAATGATCCCCTTTGAAAAGCAGGTTCTGCCATGCTATTAATCTTTAAGAAAGTTAAGACACTCTTCAAACTTTAATTAGAATTCTACACCTCTGTTTCACTCTTAAGTGATTATTATTTAGATATTTTTTTCAAAGGAGAGAGGCACGGCAATTTACCTTGGCTACACTGGTGGCTATGGAGTTGACTGAGATATGATCACGCCTAATTTTATGCAGAATTTTGGTTTTGCTAGATAGATCACAGAGAAAAAAATCTAACATGTGCAAGATGAATCTTTCTAAAACCAGAAGCTGTTTTATATTTTGGCAAAGTAGCAGTGACTTGAGTGCCTCTCAAGCAAAACATCTGGGGACTGTAGTGTATTGAACAGCTAGTGGAAGAAATACCCAACAAAATGAAGCCTCTTGTATGTGTATTAGATCATCACTGGACAGGCAGAGATGTACTTACAGCTGCATCTTCACGTATTTATTTCAAATTGTAGTGAGTAGAAGCCAATGAAACCTGCATTTTCCTACTAGTAATGATGGTTCTTTAACCTTTTGTTAATAATGTCACAAATGTATAGTGTAATTGCCCATGGAGACCTAACCGGAAAGCATAGACATCTAATATTTTTACCTACTGGCTATATAGCAAATTGAGATAATTAAGTCAGCCTTGCATCAGAGTGATACAAGTTAGGAAGAACCTATAGGAAATAACAATAGTGACCTCATCAGCAGGGCCATACACACCCAGAGTTCTACCAGTGATGGTGGAATTGGTGGCTGAGGGTGTATGGCATCCCAAGGCAAGGTTTAATACTAGGCCTTGGATTAGAATGGTGGTACAGAACTGTAATCCCAGCTAACAGGGTCTCACTGAGGAGGAGCATATGTTCAAGGTCTATCTGGGCTGCCATCTGAGTTCCAGACCATCCTGTCTGAGATAAAAACGTAGACTGGCTGGGGTGCAGAGTACTGGAAGAGGGCCTATTCAGCCTGTTCAAGGCCCTAGGTTTCATGTCTATCAACACACACACACACACACACACACACACACACACACACACACACACACAAAAAAAAAAAAAAAAAACAAAAAAAAAAAAACAAAAAACAACAACAAAAAACCCTTGCCTCAGCAATGGATAGCAGTGTGATCAAGGGTAGTGTGCACACTTCAGATATTCTTATCTCTAAGGAGAGATGTTAACCTATGCATTACATGAGTCAAAATATGACCTTTAAATTTGTTCACTGAGAGCATGAAACAAGCTTATGAAACGGCTCTGTAGCACTGCAGGACACTGTATAAGGAGGCTAAATGTTTAGTTCCCACCACAGATGTGGCAGTAATGGCTCTCTATCCCTATTCCATTTTCATCAGTAATGAAGGACAGGGCAGAATTTGCTTAGCTTGAGACCTTCACTGTTCTGCTCTTATGGATTGTAAAGAATCTAAAACATAGAAATTCGATTTGGAGACAACTACCATACCTTATGCATTCCATCTCACATTTCTTTGAATGAGTGTATTTCAACATTTCAAGGGAATTAACCCCCAATACTGAACGTTCTGGAAAGGAGGTTGGTACAAGTAAGTGACTAAGAGAGTCTAGGAAAACTGGTTCCCTTTGATCAGTTCAGTCAACGTCTTCTAAAATAGAACGCATGGATGCCGTTTCTGCTTCTGGCCCTCATAGCTTTCATTTATCTATTTGATATTCTTTGCACATTAGCACCTAGTTGAACAATTTTTTCCTAAAAATCAACAACAAAGAGGACTTTCCTGATAACTGTTGTTCCACAGTGAATATGAGTCTAGGAATTCTTTGGAGAACTTGTTCTTTAGTGACTCATGTGTGTGTAACTTATTTTCCTTAACTAATTCTGAGTTATCTGGGGGAGAACAATGTGCCTTGCTCTCCCATTCTAACAAAACATAGAAAACATGTGACAAGAGGTTTGAATAAACAAGGTCACCAACTATGGCAACACCATTTGGGAACAAAGTAGTTAATTTACCAGAAGAAGTCAGAAAAGAAACCTTATATATTTGATGGAAAACGTTTTGGAAATTAAAAGTTGTGAATTTGATATTAAAAAGGCAAAGTATTCACTATAGGCCATTGACATGTGAACAAAAATTTTTAGAGAAAGAAGAAAAATATGTATTTTTTTAAAGAAAAAAATGAGAGGGAAAATTAGACCAATTAAGGGATAGCTGGTGAATTTCTCTTACTTGTCTCCCATTTTTCTTTGATGCAATGTAACTTCTGTCATTTTTCAGATAGAAAAGCTAATGCACAGTCTACCCCTTGCAAAGTACATGCTGGTCTTCCTGTATAGAGGAATCATGGCTCTACATTAAAACATTCTGCTGATAGCTGCATTTTAGGTGATTTTGTGAGGTTCCAAGAGAGAAAGAAACACATGATTGAGACATCATTTTACTTCATATTTAAAGTGGTAATCTCCTTCTTATTTTCTTAATCTCTTCAAAGCAAAGTCAGAATGCTAAACAGAGGCCATTAGGATCAGCATCTGTTCCCTGAATGTCACTGATGGTACTCACCACTGCTTAGTGTACTGTATTTTTTTTTTTATTTCTTCAAAGTTTTTCAGACAATAATAAGACAATTTGCCTTTTCGTTCTATAGAGATGCATTACCAAAAATGAAATGACTGACATTATCCATCCCTTTAATATTATCTTACCATAGGATCTGTGCCTTTTCCCCCCTAGGGACTTCTCCTTTAGTGTGGACTTAGAAACACTGTTTTGTTAGTGCCTAGTCAATAGTGACCACTGCTCACGAGTGGACTGTAGCTAGTGTGCATATTTCATTTACAGAACAGGAAACAGTCTTTATTTACATTGGCCTCTGAGGACTCAGCATTTGAAGAATTATCAACAGTTTAGGTGAAAGGGAGGAACTCCTCCTCCAGGCTTTCTGAGTCTTTACACCTAGTTGTCCCCATCTGTGTCAAGCTGTCTTGGCTGAATAAAGTACACTCCTTCTGTTTCCTTTGAGTTATTTCCCGTTCAGTGGCCCCCACTGCTGCTTGGCTATGAATCTCCTCCACTCATCCATGCTCATTGAGAACTAAGCTATGTAGTACTGAAGCCTCTTCTTTTCTGCTACATTGGTTACTAATTAAAGCTTACTCTCTCTGCTTCACTACACAGCTCTGGTTTTCCTCCATGGCCATGATTCCTAGTTCTAGGGTCACCACTTAGTGCGTAAGCTTGAGGAAACAGTAGACTGTTTGGGATCTCTTTACCCTATATTTCAAGAAAAATATGAAAGTTTCTCTGAGAATCAATGTAATCCTTACTGGGCTTTTAGTTTAGGACCAAGCAATAATAATCTAGAAGAATGAAGAAATAAGAAATGAGAAATTTGTGTCCTAATGATGATTGCTTTGTTGTATCTGGGATGTGTTATTAAACTCAAAATATTTTTTATACTAAAAATCTAAACACTTCATGAAGACAGGAAATTGGGATTTATGGCAAAGTTTCATTTGATTGTCCTTTGCTTCCTCAGCAATAGACAAAAACCAATAGACAAAAAGTCAGTAATAATATTTTTCTTTTATTTTTTAAGTTTGCAGACAAAGTAATGGGCTTCATTATGGCTTATACTTATTCTAATCTATACTTCTCCCCGACTGTCCTCCCCAGCACCCTTGGCTGTCTTCTGCCTAGTTTCTTTTCTTTCTCCAGACAATCCCCTCCTCAGGTTTCATGTCATAAATTCCTTTACCCTCTCCTTTGCCTCTTGCTTCAAATCTCTTCCCTTCCAGTTCATGATCCTCTTCATACTTTCAATGCACAAATACTGCGTAGGAGAGAACATATAAGGTATTTGTCTCTCTGAGTCAGGCCTGTTTCACATAACACAATAATCACCACTTCCAGTCATTTTTTTTCTTGAAAAATGTTATGATTTCAGCCACAAAACACTTCATGATAAACGAATGAATGAAATGCAAGGGAACATGTTATTCTATGAGTAATTTAGAAAATAATGTTGAGTGAGCTGAGTTCTTAGTAAATCAATTCAAATGTGTGGCCATTTATATTATCATGTTGGGAAAAAAATAAACCAAACAACAACAACAACAACAAAAACAAAAACAAAAACAAAAACAAAAAAACAACCACACTGCTAGGTATATCTTTCTGTATACTGTGAAATGTGTTGCTCTGATTGATTGATAAATAAAATGCTGATTGGCCAGTAGCAGGTAGGAATTATAGTGTAGGTGGGATAAGCAGAGAGGAGAATTCTGGGAAGTGGAAGGCTGGGTGAAGAGATGCTGCCACCACCATGAGAAGCAAGATGTAAAGGCAGAACTGGAAAAAGGTACCAAGCCACAAGGCTAAACATGAATAAGAATTATGGGTTGATTTAAGTATAAGATCTAGCTAGCAAGAAGCCTGAGCCATTAGGCCAAATAGTTTTAATTAATATAAGCATCTGTGTGTTTATTTGGGTTTGTGCTGCTGCGAGCTGGGTGGGACCAAAAAAACTTCTGGCTACAACACACAAGACAGCCACAAAACAGAAGCAGCCAAAGGAAAAGACATGGAGCCAAATGATTTTCAAAGGAGCTAATATTCACACATCCACAGTGGGATCCCAAGCACCCTGATCCATACACATCATTTTAGTTGTAGAAGTTTTACTGCAGTAATGATGAAAAGCTTACAATTAAAATAATTCTACTCTGAACTCAACAGAGTTATGTTAGTTAGATAACCATAGCTTCTAGAAAGCTAGCTGCTTCCTTCATCATCTAGACCTAAAATAGAATGTTTACATGTTTTACTCTGTCACTCACACTGATGATGGCAGCAACATTGAGGGTTACACAATTACAGATTTCTTAATTCACAATGGCTTTGACTTATCCGATGTTATTGTTTCTTGTGCCTGTAGTGCATGGCTTCTTATGTTGGTCCTGTTAGTGGAACATTCTGATGATAGAGATATTCTTACTGTATGTTCAACATCCAATAGCATGGTCACAGCCCCATGTGGCTTTTTGAATCACTGAAGTGTAAATGATACAGCTGGAATTAGATTTAAATTTTTTTTTTACTAGAATCTAAATTGAAACAGTAACATTAGTGGTTCCTATGTGAAACAATGTAGCTCAATACTTTGGCCACTGTTAGAAGTGGTAAGAATGTAGAGTCAGATTCCATTAGCAGGAGAACCCAATCCCGAAAGACACAGTCTTTAGCTTCTTGAACCTCTGATGAATTCTTCATGATTTTACTCTTCTTTAGCAGAGTATATTGGCTATAACTGGGAATCATCATTTGGTCACTTTATACTTGGCAGGATTTAGTGGTAAGTAATAAGGAATGTATGACATAAGAGGTGACGAGTTCACTTCCTAGAGAGTCTCAGTACAACAGTGTCTCTCCTTTTTTAGAAGCCTAGAGTAATGCAAATTACTGTGAATAGAGTAGTTTTTTTCTTCTTTTTTTGTAGAGAGGTGTTAGAAGATTGAAATATAGACCTCTCTATCCCCCACAATGATTTACAGTATAATGACCAAACCAGCATGCGGACCTTATCCAAGAAAAGCTTCTGGGCTTATTCCAGTAGATCATCTGGCAAAACAAATGATTAATCTCCTTATCCCAATATTTCTGTAAACCAATCTTATTGTCTTCTGTCTTTGGGTTCAAAGTTTGTATTAATTCATGTTGGCTTAATTTTCTTGTCACTTTTGATTCCAAGTATAATAACACAGTGACATTGAATAAGAGATAGCTGTAGCAGAATAAGAGAAATGGTCCTGTCCTGTAACACGAATCTTAAAAGGTCTTATTAATAAAAACAAACCCAGAGCCAGATATTGGGGTGAATGCTGAAAGATCAGAGAAACAGAACCAGCCACAGCTAACCTCAGCCAATTCTTCAGCTGATCTCATTTCCTCAAACTGAAAACCTCTGTGTCCTCATCTGAATGGATCTCAACTGAACTGCTGCTCAAAAGCCTAAAAGCTTAACAGACTCTAGTTCCTAGTTTTCACACCTTATACACCTTTCTGCTTCTTGCCATCACTTCCTGGGATTAAAGGCATGCGTCATCATTCCTGGCTGTTTTCAGTGTGGCTTTGAACTCACCGAGATCCAGACAGATCTCTGCCTTCAGAATGTTAGGATTAAAGGTATGTGTGCCAACATTTTCTGGACTCTATATCTAGTGGCTGCTCTGTTCTGCTCTGACCCCAGATGAGTTTATTAGGGGGCACAATATATTGGGGAACACAATATCACCACACTATCTACTCTGAAAAAGCAAATGAAATTTCTACTTCATGTGATGTTAGGTGGCAGAATGTCTGTGGGTTACAATTCTGTGTATTGGATCCACTTGACTTTGGGCTTCATGTTAAGTAGGAACAATAAAACTTACCACAGTCAATACAAACAGGACCAACATAGCCTCCTTTCCTTCTTACCTTATTTTCCTATGGAAGCTGGACATTCTGCTGATATGAGAATCAAACCCTGCCTTAGTCAGGGTTTCTATTGCTGCAATGAAACACCATGACCAAAAGGCAAGTTGGGGAGGAAAGGGTTTATTTGACTTACACTTCAGCATCGCTGTTCACCACTGAAGAAAGTCAAGAAACTCAAACAGGGCAGGGTCGTGGAGATAGAAGCTGATGCAGAGGCCATGGAGGTGTGCTGCTTACTGGCTTGTTTCTCCTGAATTGCTCATCTCTCCTTCTTGTAGAACTGAGGAATGGTATCTTCCACAGTGGGCTGAGCCCTCCCCCATTGATCACTAATTGAGAAAATGCCTTACAGCTGGATCTCATGGAGGCATTTCCTCAACTGAGATTCCTTCTCTGATGACTAGTTTATGTCAAGTGGACACACATAACCAGCCTTGACAGTCAGTGCAGAGGACAGGACTGTCCTATCAAAACTTGGCATGCTTTAGTAGATGGGTGATCCTCTTCTTAACACTGTGACAGTAATATGTTTTGATTTTCATTTTTTTTGCGGCGGGGGGGGGGAAGAGAAAGAGAATGGGTAGGGATTTGAGGATGGTTTTGGAGAAGTTGGGGAAAGGAAAAGGATATAATCAAAATATATTATAGGAAAATTTTAATTAATAATGAAATATTCTTAAAAAAGGAATGGCTTAAGAGCAAGTTCTTTGAAAACCTAGTCTTCATGTTTTTGAGAGCATTTTATAAGTATAATTGACATACAGCTAAAACTCTTATATAGTAAGTCAATTCGTTTAGCTATTTGGGATTACATTTTTTAAATCAAATTTATCTTATAGATGTACCAAGAACTTACCTTAATTAATTAATTAATGAGGTGTCCTTTGAGTAATATATTGGAGAGGTTGCAAATAGGATAATTTTCGAGATCTAATGTAAAGTTCTCCAGTATAAAATGCTTATGTGTGTGCTGTACAAGAATATCGAGACTACTTTTGTTTGAGTGTACTCGGTCTATTTGCTGAGAAAACATGGCTCTGCCAAATTCCCTTCACCAGTCCGCATATACAGCTTGCTGAGCTTTCTGCTCAAGAGTAAGTCCTTCACTTTTATTCAAGGACCAGAATTGTAGTTTCTATGTTGTTATTTAGGCACAAAATTCATCAATTTGTTCTTGATAAATTCTTTCCAAGGAACTTTAGCTCTATTTTACCAGTAGGAGCCCAGCATATGTGTGCCAGCCCAGAATATTAAGCAAGATTATTAAGTGTATGTAATAATTTATCCTTCTTACTGTTAAAAATTCTACTTGAATAAAGTCAGATTGCTAGAGAGCCACACATATAGATAATTCAGCAACAGTTTTGGACTTTTGTGTCTAAATTACAATTTCTCTGCAGTTGTATACAGATGATCATGTCCAAGATACCATGATATCAAGACTGTCAGGACATCTACGGCTGATGGCACAGATGTTATGCTACACACACAGATTGCCCTGTGAGGAGACTCTCATGGTAGCTATCTCATAGTTCCTGATACTCGATCAAGATAAAACTATTCCTAAATACCTTGTCACTATGGTTGAATCTTTTTTTTTTTTTTAAGACAGGGTTTCCTTGTATAGTTTTGGTGCATATCCTGGATCTCTCTCTGTAGACCGGGATGGCCTGGAACACATAGAGATTCGCCTGGCTCTGCCTCCCGAGTGCTGGGATTAAAGGTGTGCGCCACCACCACCTGGCTCCAGTGTTGAATCTTATGAGTCATTATCTCTCATGCTGTATCCTGCAGAAACCTTTCAAAACAAGGATAGATAGTGGTCTGGGATATCTGTGCCTTACATTATACTATCTCTTTTGTGTATATGCTCAACAGTGAAGAAGAAGCAGACATGTTGTATTAATGCTCCATTTTCTGCTATGTTTTCCACCATATATGTAGGTGTATTTGTCAGTTCAATTAAGAGTTAGTAGACAACTTAAAGCAGATAAGAGATGGGTGAAATTTCATGATTTTCCCTTCACCTTTGTCTTTTTCTTTGTTTTGATTGCAAAGAGGCTCAAAGTGAAAACTAAACATATACACTTAAGTATTCATGGGGTCTGCCCTTAGTGGCCACAGATATGCTTATGGAAGTTCATCTTCCACTCCATCCCTCCTACCAGGAAACATCAGCAAGGCCACTGCTGCTAGGATCTCTGCTGCCACCTGTGTGTAGAACTTCGTGGTTCTTTTTTTCAGCTATTCTGGCTGTGGATTGTGCCTCAGTTTTATATTTATTTTAACTACTTACCTTTCTCCACTCTAGGCATCTTTTTGACATGTTTTACACAGTTCCATCAAAGACTTACAGTGAAGATAGGTCTGGTGATTTAGCAACTTATCTTATCTTTTCTTCTATTTGCACAGCTTTGCTATCCAACATTTTTTCTTGAGCTCCACACACTATCTTCAGGGCAGAATCTGATACCTCCATGTATCTTCTTATTACCTTTATTCCTGTTATCTTATTTTTCCTCTTCTAATTCCTCTTATTTTCAAAATCCCAACTTGTTTATCATTATCTTGATTTCTTATGCATGTTTTGCCATATGGTCTGAGTTCTTTATTTAGTGAGATGGCAGTATAAGAGAGAAGTGGATTGTGCTTGTAATTAAATGGATTAGTCTCTTGCCAATACAAACAGGAGTAAAGTCAGAGGATGTGGGAGAGCTATGCAATGGATAGAGATTCTGGGGAGTCATTGTGGAGAAGGGGGGTGCTGGGTGAAATGAAGTGAGCACAAAGATCCTTGGGGCATCATGAAATAAGAAAGTGTTCCAAGAGGGTACAGATGGCTCAGCTGTTAAGAACACCTACCGAAGTGCTCTTATAGAAGACCCAGGTTTTGTTCGTAGCATCCAAATCAGATCATAACTGTCTATAACTTCAGCTCTAGGGGATTCAGTGTTCTTTTCTGGCCTTGATGGGCACCTGCACACATGTATCATACACACACATACACACAATAAAAATATAAAAATAAAAATAATTTTAAAAAGAAATGAAAGATACCCTGTATTACTGAAGCAGAAATTCAGCAATACTGGCTTTGATCCCTCAGAAAAAAAATTCTTAAGAGTCTTCTAATACATGTGGATTTGGTATCTTGATCCATACAGCATGCAGTTCTAGGCTCCTGCCTGTCTACCTGTCCACATGGCCTTTGCCATTCATCCTCCATCATCCCTGTTTCCAAGGTACTTAAAGGATTGGCTGTAGCTAGTGCACAGCATTTAGGGAGAAATTCCTTCTGTAGGTATTTCATTAGTCAAAACAATTTTCCACATTGATGTTTAGTGAGTCATACTAATTTTTTTCAGCTTGCTGGTTATTCAAGAATGACAGGGTAGAAAATGTTGGGAATAGTCATTTAAGTATTGAACAGGGTCCAGTTTGTGAATTATTTAATTAAAATAAGATCCACAGATGTATTTCTTTGTTAATGCTCCATCTTTTCTTTGAAACTCTGAATTGTCAACACCTATTTATGTTTTTCAGAGCTTAAGTCAATGATATCTTCTATGGGATGTCTTTCTGTATGCTGTGAATATGTGTGGCTCCCATTGGATAATAAATAAAGCTGCATTGGCTTGGACTTACCTCTACTGAATGTGCCTCCCCATGGGAGGCCTTGCCTTCTTGTGGGTGGGAGTGGGGGTGAAATGGGAGGAGGAGGCTAGGAGGGTGGGAGGAAGGAAGAGAATCTTTGATTGGTATGTAAAATGAATCAAAAAATTTTCTTACTAAAGAAAGGAAAAAAGAAAGATGAGAAAAAAGTAGATTATTGAATCTACTTTAGTTCAAAAAACATCTCAAAATACTTTATATTCATATGGATTTTGGTTTACTAATATAAATTTAAGGTCAATTTTGTTATACTGTATGCATATTCCACTCTTGTTTAAAGTATTATGTTTATGCAACTCATTTAAAATTGTAATGTATAATTAAGAAGTACAGATTAATAATTAGTCATTTATGATAATCAAACTTATAGTCATGTTAGTTAAGTTTTCTAGGTATACATAGATATATTTCCATAAGATAGGTAGTCTTCAAACATTTCAAAGACCTATAGAATTTGGCATTAAAAATGTTTTAAAAACTTAGACTTTTCTGGACAATGAGACATGTCTGCTCCTGGCAGCACCAGTTTACTTCAAAGAGGAAGATGGGCATCAAAGACACTCCATATGGAGTTTGCTTAATTTGTGGCAAAAGTTAGTCACTGGGCAAAAACAAGCCCTTGCCTTGACTGCTTGACAGGATGCTATATTAACTGGACATGCAGGACCCATAGGAAGATGACCACTGAACTCCCTGCTTCGCAGAAGAAACTGCCAGAAATTCTATAGGACATAGGGAGAAAAGACTGACAAACTTTGCCAGAATGGGCAGAACAGTCCTTAAAATTCTCTGCTTCACTGAAAGCCATGCCAGAGACTCTAGGCCTGTAGGCAGAAGATAGATGTCCCATCACTACAGAGGAACTTTCGATTACCGTCCAGGCACCCAGATATCTCTGTCATTTCTAGAATTATTTGGAAGTTGCTTGGAATGTACTTCCTGTTTACTCAGGTAATATATTCTTTAGGAGTCTTTGATGGAGTTGAAGATTAGATAGTTATAGTTTCCCTTTGTCATGATAAAAGGTAAATTAGATATGAAACTTTAGACTCATAAAATAGGATAGATGATAGAATATTTTCTTTAATTTTGCCAAATACAAATAGATTAGACACTGTAACTGTAATTCTTGCTTGATGACTGTTTTGTTATATATAATTTTACTATGTTAAAGTTAAAATCTTCCTTTTTGATTAGACAGAAAAGGGGAAATACTGTGGGATGTCTTTCTGCATGCTGTGAATGTATGTGGCTCCCATTGGATAATAAATAAAGCTGCACTGGTATATGTCAGGGCAGGATGGATCCAGGTAGGAAAATCCAAAAGTGATAGTGAGGGAAGAAAGGCAGAATGGGGAGACATGAGCCCACTATCCAAGAAGCAGGATGTAATGGGACACAGGTAAAGCCATGAAACACTTGGCAATACAAAGATTAATAGAAATGGGTTGAGTTAAGTTATAAGAGCTAGCTAGTAAGAAGCTTGAGTCATACTCTGTGGGATGAATCATTCCTAACAGGCTTGAGGGCCAGTGGGGCCCAAATAAGTAAAAAAGATAAGTTCTAAGAGCCAACCTGGGTCTGCCTAAGGGCCTTAGCAACAGCAGCTGAAACACAATCTGGAGATGACCTGGACCAATGAAAGACAGCCATGTCACATCAGTAGATGCATATTCATCAGACCTTCCCCCAGGGTTGGGGTGGAGGGTATATAAGGCTTGCCTCTTCCTGAATAAACTGAGCTTGTTGTTTCCACATTCTCCCAGAGTCTGTGTCATTGACTCTGTGCTTACTTGCCCCTGCCCCAAAGGGAACAACAGCACAGGACCCTGCTACGATAGCCCATACAGTTTGTAATTAATATTAAGCCTCTGAGTGATTATTTTATAAGCTGCTGTGGGACCTCGGGGCTGTGTAGGACAGGAGATACTTCCAGCTATAGATATCATCAAAATTTAATTTGTCTTCCATATCAATGAGCTTACTGCCTTTGAATGATGGAGGTTCCTACTTCCCTCCCAGGTTGCTTCAAATATCCCTGCTTATCTAATGGTTAAGCTCTTCAGTTACCTTGGCTCTGGCATACGTCCCTCCCATGCTCTTTGATGACTGCAGTTTAAACACACTTGTCTTTTTGATTTCTATTCTTATATAGTTTACACAAGATTTTTACTTTCAGCCTCGCTTTCCAAGAAAAGAAAAACACTTTGTGAAAGCCTTCCTTTCATAAACCATGTACTGCAACCACACTAACTTTCTGAACTTTTGTTTTAGATGTTTGCTTTAAACATGTTCCAGTACAACTCCTCACAGCCATGATATCAGTAGTATGGGGTGATGTTAGAAACTATGAAAATAGTGATGACCACAGGGCAGTATTTCAGTAACATGCTGTCTGAGTTTCTTTTCCTGTTGCTATGCCAAAATTCTCCTACAAACGCAACTTGGAGGAGAAAGGGTTTGTTTTGATCTACAGATCAAGGTGGGGAAGCTGAAATGGCAGGAGCTTGAAGCAGCTGAATTTGAAGCTGTGGGCCACATCATGTTCACCATCAGTAACAAAGAGTAATGAATGCACACAGATCCTCAGGTTGCTTTCTTCACTTAACAGTGCAGGATCCCAATCAGAGAATGATGCCATCCACAGTGGGTGGGTCTTCTGACCTTAATCAACACATTCAAGATAGTCTCCCACAGGCACATCCAAAGGCCCATCTCCCATCTAACACTAGCCACCACATATACCTCCCCTTGTAGCTTCTGAACATTTAGTCTTCCCTTTTTCCTATCCTGTACTCCCTCCCACCCTCACTTACCCTAAAGTCACTTTAAGTCCTATCAAGTCTTTCTCTGTTAAACTTTCTGAACTGACTAGGGCACTCTCCTCCGAGGGACTCAGCCTACTGTTCACTCACACATCCATTGTGATTGCTGTTCACTCTTTTTTTTTTTTTTTGTTCTAAAATAAAAAAGTTTATAACTAATAAAAAAATATACAATAACTACAATAACTATATATAATATACACAGGCAATAAATACATCAACAATGTGTAGTTCGTTTGCATTTGACAAATTCAGAGAAAATACTCCTTTATCTATACTATCTTTGTGAATCCAAAGGATTGTATCTAATTCACCTTCTATCCTAATTGGCATTATCAACCAAAAACTGTCTTTTTTTATTATTATTATTATTATTATTATTATTATTATTATTTTACAACACCATTCAGTTCAACATAATAGCCACAGAATCCCCTGTTCTCCCCCTCTCGCCCACCCCTCCCCCCAGCCCACCCCCCATTCCCACCTCCTCCAGATCAAGGTCTCCCCCGAGGACCGGGGTTGACCTGGTAGACTCAGTCCAGGCAGGTCCATTCCCCCCTCCCAGACTGAGCCAAGTGTCCCTGCATAAGTCCCAGGATTCAAACAGCCAACTCATGCAACGAGCCCAGGACCTGGCACCAATGCACAGCTGCCTCCCAAACAGATCAAGCCAAATGACTGTCTCACCCGTTCAGGTGGCCTGATCCAGTTGGGGGCCCCTCAGCCTTTGGTTCATAGATCCTGTGCTTCCATTCATTTGGTTATTTGTCCCGGTGCTTTATCCAACCTTGGCTTCAACAATTCTCGCTCATATAAATCCTCTTCTTACACACTAATTAGACTCCCAGTGCTCCACCAGGGGCCCAGCCGTGGATGTCTGCCTTCAGATTCCTCAGTCCTTGGATGGGGTTTATGGCACCACTCTTTGTAAGAGTATCTGGTGTGAACTTCTTTAATAAAAATTGTATGCCCTTTCAAATATTTTGTGAAATATGCAAATTATGTGTAGGAAATTAGGTTCTGGGTATACACTGCACTTCCCTACACACTCATACTTGGAGAAGTAGGAAAAACCACAAGAGGAACAAAGGCTCTTGCAAGTAAAAGGCAAACAGTGCTTCCAATGCTCAGGTTACTTCCTGCTTTTCTCTTCCTCTCTTCCCCTTGCCTCTTCTTCTTCCTCCTTATTGGAAAACCTCCATATTGATGGGCTGTCTAGTCTGAATGTGGTAAAATGGACACCGTGGATTGAGTAGCATCAATACAGTTCCAGGTAACAACATACTCAGTGTAGCGTATTACCCAGCATCTCCTTAGCAGAGTTTTTGTTGATGAGTTGTTATTGCAATCTTATTTTAAATTTGAAAAAAGAAGTTTAAATTTAATATTGTGCTTTTCTAACATGTTCTGGCAAAATTCTGAAGGCCACAGATGATACTAAAATCTGTGATGACATATTAAGAGTAGAGTTCAGAGGTTTTAATATCACATAATTTTGTGATTTATATCCACATTTCAATGGAATAAACAGAAATTTGTTGGCTTCTAATTTTAACGGTTGGCTCATACTTTCTCTGAAAGAGGTGATGTAACTTTTTCCAGGAGAGATGAAGGAGTTCCTAGAATGGTTCAAAAGATCACCCAGCACAGAGTGTAATGTGGGCTTCCTGTGCACCTGATGCCTTCAGTAAGATACCATCTCTCTCCCACAGCAGCTCACCTGCACCTCATCAATTTGGGAGAAACGTGGGTGTCAACCAACTTGAATGGCATACTTGGGACTCAACCTACTTCAGGTTTATTGAAAATCTCCTTAAGTATTGTTAAAATAATTGTAACTTAGTTACAGTGGCACATTTATTTTCCTTGGCCATCTTTGTTTTTCACTTGTTCGTATTATTTTTTAAGATAAAGTCAATTGGCAAGTTTCACATGCTATGTGTGTATTGTGATATTGTATAAGCTAAAAGCCATTTGCTCATGTCCATATCACATCCATCAGATAAGAGTCAGTTTAGAAATTAAGAGCCAGTGTGTACACAGTTCTGATTTGTGCTAGATATGATGCTAAATCAGGGCACAGAATACTGTGCTATTTTCTGAATTTTACTACACATGCAGCTCGTCCTTTCACTCCCCAAAGCCCTTTAGAAGCAGTGATTTCCATGTGCTGTTCATGCTGTGTCTTTGTACTTTGACTCAAGGAAGGAAAAATCAATGGGATTTAGACAGAGGCTCAGTCTTGTCCAGGAATATAGGAGGAACAGAGCCTGGAAACAGTCTCATAAGACCTCTCTTTGTTATCAATGTTGCTTTCATTTTAAAATTCCATTTATTTATTTATTTACTGTGCATGGGCCTGGGCATATACATGCTGCCGTGTGTGTGTGTGTGTGTGTGTGTGTGTGTGTGTGTGTGTGTGTGTGTGCGCGCGCGTGCGCGCGCGCGGAGATAGGTTTTTCTTTCTATCGTGTGGGACATAGACCTAACTCAGGTTGTCAGACTTGACAGCAAGTGCTTTTACTCATGGATTAATCTCATTGGCCCCTCTTTTTCATTCTATAATTTGTGCTTATTATTATTTTTCACCCAAGTCAGCACACTTCACTGAGATTACTTTAGTGACGCCAAATATTGTGGAGTAGACCCATCAAGTTCTTCTGTATTCAGTTGCAGCAGCTTTTTGGTTATTTTTTCTTTGCTTTTTTAGACTTTATGGTTAGCTTCATAGTAATCGAGGCTTAGTCAATACAGAGTTGTTGAAAGATGTGCTATGGAGAACAAATATAAGGCCGATGGACTACTCACATTTTTTTTTTTTTCTTCAGATTGTCATGATGATGTTATGGATTTTTGTGACAGATATGTTGGTTTTTTTCTTTTAATGCTCAAACATCCTTAAATGAAGAAAAGAACAAATTTATAGTATGCAATAATGAATTGTAGCATGGGGAGTGCTGATAATAAAGGAAACATTAGGAGTGAAAAAGGAGTTAAGGAAGATTGTAGAGTAGAATGTATACACACACACAGCCAGAGAGAGAGAGAGAGAGAGAGAGAGAGAGAGAGAGAGAGAGAGAGAGAGAGAGAGAGAGAGAGAGAATTTTGAAGCAGTTTGGCCTGAGGGTGCTGGGCCCACAGACAACAGGACAACAGAGTAGAAACAACAGCTAGACAGGAATCTACCCAACATAAAGCTGTAGAATATCTTCCTCCAACTCAGTCATCAGCAAGCAACACATCTATCATCGGGCTTAGTTTTGGAGAAACCTGGAGAGCTGTCTATAAAAGGATTCTGGATACTCATTATTAATTTTCTTTAGTCATTCTTTCCTTATAATAAAATTTTGATATCCAGTTCCCTGCTTGGACGTTATGTAAAACAATGAAGTAGGCATAAATCAGCTAAGGAGCGCTAAGTCCTTGAGACTATAAACTCAGAACAATATGGACAGGAAACTCACAGTCTTGGGTAAAAAATAACCCAGAGTATTTATATTCTGGTTATAATTAGACCATATAATTTAACAACTGTAAAAAGTAATGTTCAGAATTATGGTAAAATAGAGATAATAAATAAAATTTACTGAGTCTATTCCTCCTAGATGGAAAGCCATTATTGTCTAGTCTCCCTTTTTAACCCCCAGAGATAAACATAGTAATTGCCTTCATTTCTAGACATTTGTCAGGGCTCCAGATTTTCTGAGATGCTTGGCAAGTACCAGCTATTCTCACTGCAAAGTGTGATAGGTAATATATTGTGGCTGGTTCTTCATGAACTACAGAAATGGTCTCTGAAAGTATAATCTTCCTCATTTTTTTTTTAAAAAAGGAAAATAAAATGCATTTAATCAATACATTTCAAAATCATGTTACCATCAACAGAAAACATTTCCTTAATCATTCTCCTACACTGGACTCAAGATATTTGAGAAGGAACTTTCAGAAATTGTTTGGAGATCTTCACATCCGAATGCATGTCTTCCCATAAAGTACAAGTAAGGTGGTTTACAGAATGGCATCGTCATTTTTGGAGCACAGGCTTGGAGATGGGCTTGATTCACAGCCCCACCTGCTGCAACCACTCATGTTTACATATATTCCACAGATAGAGTGTCAATCCAGGTAGAAAAATGTAAGAATATAACTACCTTTCAGAAGTGAGGATAGGGCTTGTAGAGTGCATTCATTACAGATAGTTTCAAAGTTTCACATGTGCTTTCTTGTTACACTTGATTTAATGCATTTGAGCAGCATTCTATATGCAGATCAGTATTCTGCATTTTTTTCTTAACATGGTAGGCATTATCACATCATGAATCAAGCTAAAAGTATTCTGTTGTAAGTAATAAAAGTATTGATAACACTTTATTACTCTTGAGGAACTAATGAGGTTTTAGGTCTATTCTCAGAGTCCTTATCTTGAAAGTATATTAAAGTTTTTCTTCAAAACATATTTGTGAGAGTAATAAAGTAAAGAGGAATGCTTACCAAACAAGCTTGGCAAAGTATTGATAATAGCTGATGCTAGAAGATGAGAATGTGAGAATTCACTATACAATTCTCCATGTATTAAACATATTTAAACACCTCAATGGTAGAGAGTTACAGGCTCTTGATTCACTTAACTTTATGATTATATTTATAGTATGAATATACTTTAATCATTAATAAATTTCAGATATTTTAGTTTTACTAAGCTTTTAAGAACATATAAAATATAGCAGGTAACATTTCCTGTGTGTGGAATTGTACCCTTATTTACAATTTCTTCCTAGGGAGAAATTTTGTTGTGTGATATTACTATGTTGATGACTATCATCATCAAAAGTAACACATGAGCTTGGGAGATGGGTTGGTGGTTAAGAAAAAAAAATGCTTGCTCTATGATCATGAGGGCTGGAGTTTGAGGCCTATCATCAATAGGCATCGAGGGTGTGCCTCTAACTCTAGTTCTGATGAAAAAAAGACAGAGAACTTGAGGAGCTTGCTTGCTTCAAACTTAGTTAAAAAAATACAAGCACCAAATGAAGAGGAAAGACTGATAGAAGAAACCAACTGATAACTTTTTCAGTCCTCTAAACCATAGAGACACCTGAACATGTGCACAGATGTAAATAAAACCTTTAAAAAGATGACATACTAGTTGTTTTCAAGGTAGATTGTATTTGTCCACAATACTTATGAAAGTACTAGAACCATCATACTGTTATGATTGCTAGTTGTCATTTGAAAACATACCTTAAATTAATATGTCATGTTAATAAGACTATTAGAAGAATAGATCATTTTTGAAATTAAAGAACCATATACTGGTTGTAGAGATTTTACAAAGTTCAGAAAAATCCCAAGTCTAGGAGAAAAAAAAAACAGTAATGCAATGTGGATATTTCATAACAGTTCTCTTCCAAAATATCACGAAATATCTCTACTCTTCAGTTATAATGATAGCTGGAGGCATCATACAACTTTATTTTGTAGCTTTTTTTTTCAGTATGGATGTTAAGACTTTCACATCTATTATTTAGCACTGAAATGTCAAATAAAGTTAGAGAGAAGTCTGAGAGAGAAAAAAAAGATAAATTTGCAA
Source organism: Peromyscus maniculatus bairdii (assembly GCF_049852395.1). Classification (NCBI taxonomy): domain Eukaryota; kingdom Metazoa; phylum Chordata; class Mammalia; order Rodentia; family Cricetidae; genus Peromyscus; species Peromyscus maniculatus. The sequence continues at coordinate 79,822,856 of NC_134870.1, read as the reverse complement.
AAGACTATAGTCACCAGGATGGTAGGTGACATGGGAAGCTGTCACACTCTGGAGAGGGAGATGCAAGGAGTGGAGCAGCAGGGTCTTCTGATAAAACCCTGGATGCATCTGTGTGTGTGTGTGTGTGTGTGTGTGTGTGTGTGTGTGTGTGTGTGTGTGTGTGGTGAATATGCCATGCCACGGGGAGTGAAGGTCAGAGGACAACTTTTAGGCGTCAGTTCTCTCTCCCTCCACTATATGGGTTTCAACAATTGAACTCAGGTTGCCAGAATTGGTGGCAAACATTTTTTTTAGAACTTTAATTGATTCTTTGTGGATTTCACATCATGCAGTTCGATCCCACTCATCTCCCTGTCCCCTCACATCCACCATCTGTCCTTGCAACCTCCCCCCAAAACAAAACCGAATTTAAAAGAAAAAACAAAAACAAAACAAACAAATGAAAAAAGAGAGGAGAATCTTGTCGTGGAAGCTATAGGGTAGCCCCATTGAGTCACACAGTTTATCCTTTAGTCCATTCACCTTTACTTGCAAGTTTTCATTGCCATGAGTCATTGGTCTGACTTCAGGCCTCTGGCTTCTGCTATGCCACTGATAATGGTCTCTCTTGGTTATCCTTTTGCTGTCCTGTGTCATGGAGATCCTGTTGTTTTAGATTTGTAGGTTCGTCCCCTTCACCTGCTCCAACAGTTCATAGATAAGGTGGATGTTGGGGTGGACCATGTAGCATGAATCTTAGAAGTTCTTATAAATAAAATCAAACCTCGATCCAAGTATTGGGGTGAACTCTGGAAGATCAGAGAGACAGAACAAGCCACAGCTAACCTCACCTGGCCAACTTCTCAGCTGGTCTTGTTTCCTCAGACTGGATGCCTCTGAGTCTTCATCCAGAATGAGTCTCAGCTGAATTGCTGCTCAAAAGCCTAAAACCTTAACCAGCCAAATGTCTAACCAGCCAAATGCTTCTAGTTTCTGGTCCTCATGCCTTATATACCTTTCTGCTTTCTACCACCACTCCCTGGGATTAAAGGCTCACTTTCTGAGATTAAAGACGTGAGCCACCATGCTTAGCTGTATTCTTGAACACATGGATTTCTGCCTCTGGAATGCTAGGATTAAAGGCATGTGCTACCACTGCCTAGCCTAAATATCTAGTGGCTTTTCTGTTCTCTGACCCCAGATAAGTTTAGTAGGGTACACAATATTTTGGGGAACACAATACCACCACAGGACCAGCTCATAGTCCTGGGCCTGGACCTGAGTGGTGAGCTAGGTTGGTCAGTTGGCCAGCTTTCTCTCTTCATTATTACCCAGGCAAGCTCTCCAGCACTGCCTGTGCTAGTTCATGGAAGCCTGCAGCAAGAAGTAGGGCCAGTTCTGCTCTCAGGTCCTCAGATCTGGTCACCCACACTCTCACCAGCAGGGCCAGCTCTGCTGTTTTGACCTGGCAAGGTGCAGGGTTCTCTCTCTTGATTGCTGTAGGGGCATACCATATGGGGAGTGGGTGCAGCTCAGCTCTCATGCTCTCAGGGCTGGCTCACCTGCCTACCCTATAACAGGTTCAGCTCTAGTGTGTTGTCCTGATGGGGTAAAGGACCCGCTCTCCTGTGTGTTGCAGCTGATGAGGGGCAGAGCTAATTCTCTCACTCTTGTGACATCAGGGCCAATTCTCTCGCCTGTTGCAGGTAGCAAGGAATTTGGTGGGGGGAAGCATCTTTCCCTCACCCATGGGTGGCAAACATCTTTACCTGTTTAATCATCTTTCCTGGCCACGATGGTTAATGTTGAGTATTAATTTGGTTGGACTGAAAACCTCCAGATACTAGTAAAGTGTACCTCTCAATATTGGCTGTAGCACCCTGTAGGCTGGGGCTTGGAAGAAATAAAAGGAGTAAATAGAATTAATTAAGATGATAGATATTAATGGAAAGCTCCTGGCCTAAATGATGTTGGCAACTCTGTTCTCTCACACTTATTATCATTATACTGTTCACAATTGTTTTAGCTATCCTGAGTTGTTTCTGTTTCCATGTGAAATTTAAGTTTATTTTTTTCATTTTCTGTAAAATTGAAAAATTGTGTTGGAATTTTCATGGGGATTATGCAGACTCTCAAAGTAAGGAATACACTTGTGGTCATTGGTACAATAAAGGATTTTCTGACTCCAGTAACATAAGCATTGACCAAGAATCGTGACACCTCGTGAAACAAAAGGTTTTCTGTATAATAAAGGATACCATTGTTTGAGTAAAGAGGCATCCTACAGAACAGGGAAAAATAGCTACATAACTGATAAAGCATTAGTGTCCAGACTATCCAAAGAAGTGAAAGACTGAAAGCCAAGACAACAATCCAATAAAGAATAGACTGTGGAACTAAACAGAGACTTCTCAAAAGGTGAAATACAAATAGTTGAGAACACTTTAAGAAATGACGGAGATTCTTAGCTATCATAGGAATGCAAATTAAAGATACTTTGAGATTTCATCTTACCCTAGTCAGACTGGAAAAGTAAATGATGGCAAATGTTGGTGTGGGAAACACTTATTATTGGTGGGAATACCAACTAGTTCAGCCACGATGGAAATCAGTGTGGTAATTCCTAAAAAAAAAAAAAAAAAGGAAGGAAGGAAAGAAAGAATAGATCCACATGATCCAGCTATATCACTACTACGCATATGTCAACTATTTTGTGTCCTACTATAGAGATACCTGCTTTTCTAGTGAGAGTCTACAACTGTTATTCTGGGCATAGTATTAAACTGACTCCTAATGTCGTATAGATTAATGTATTTCTTACCCCTCATTAGAGAAACTTCTATTTGTAGTGGATGGTGATTAGCACAAAACTAACCAAGATGCAGAGAAAAAGAAATTGTGGAATGCTTATGCTTAAGTGGGATATCTATATTACATTATTTTCTCACAAGATTCAGGGACCATTGTGTGAGAGGGAAGAGAAAGACTATAAGAGCCAGAAGCAATTAATGAACACAAGGAAACATTGTCCTCTGGGCACAACAGGGTAACTGCAGATAGGAACTAATGTTAGTTATGACAGTACACATAAATAAGCCCTGTGCAGGACAAGCTATACCATACTCCAGCAAGGATAAGAAAGTTGGATATGAATCCTCCATTCCGAGCTGAGGAGTTATTGGCAATTAACAGTTACCAGGAGGGAGAGAGTCTGTTTTCTTTGTTATCAGTGGTAGGATAATCATACTCCAGTGATGGCCACATACCCAAGAGCATAGGAGCAACACAAAGTGGAATTGTTGGGTGAAAAAAAAAGAGCACAGAAATTTGGGTGAATAGGGAAAAGAAGTATGGATCTGGGAGAAGTGGAGGGAAGGGGTGAACAGAATAAAAAAACTCATTCTATGAAATTCTTAAAGAAGAAGGAGAAGGAGAAGAAGATGAACAACAACAACAAAAGAAGAAAAGAAAGAAAAGAAAATCCTAGAGAAGTTGTAGATCACTTTGCAGCTGAATAAAATGATTGGACACAATAGATTGAAATAGGAAGAATCTCAGTTGGAGAAAACGTAGTTGGAATGCAAGAGATGCTGTCTTTGTAAGAGAGTGTTCCAGTGAAGTGTCAGAGGAAGGACCACTGACAGTATATTTGGTTGACCACTCTACTAAATATTAGAAAAAAGAAGCCTCTTTTCAAAATCTGCAGCAACAGTCCATTTTTCCTAATAATACAGCTAAATTAAAATTGTTGAATAGCAACATTCAAATTGCAACATAATGATATTGAATGATAAACAGAATTTGTTTATTTTCAATAGTAAGATTAATTGAAAGTCTATGTGAAAAGCTCTGTATCATGAGCACTTTCCAACTGTATTGGAGGTTTAAGAAGAGGGACCTAGTTTTACCTTTATTTGAAAATGACTTTTACTGTGCTACAGAAGAATATAAGTGCAGCAAAATGCTTCTCCACTTTTAGAGTTTTGGGGTCCAATGTATTTTATCCCAATGTGTCATATTTTAAAAGATAACTTAAAAATATTCAGATTGGCCCGGCAGTGGTGGTGCACGTCTTTAATCCCAGCACTCGGGAGGCAGAGCCAGGCGGATCTTTGTGAGTTCGAGGCCAGCCTGGTCTACAGAGCGAGATCTAGGACAGGCACCAAAACTACACAGAGAGAAACCCTCTCTCGAAAAACCAAAAAAAAAAAAAAAAAAATTCAGATAGGTTTGGCTCTTCTCCATCAATATTAATTTAGCTCGTAGTTCTTAGAGTCTCAGTCCTCCACCAGGGTCTTAAAAGAAAATGGTCAATATGATTAACACGGTCCTTTCTCTTTGAAATACTCTATGGAATCAGGGAGAGTCAGATTTTGTTTTCATAGACAGTGAAGAAAGGTGGGAACAACCATTAAAAAATCAATAGCTGTGCCTCAGTCAGCTGTCTTGGCTGTAAGAACTTTCTGGTAGCATCAGCAAGGCACCTTCCTTACACCCATGTTCGTCTGAGGCTGGAAAGGCGCTGTTACTCAGTTAAACCTTATTTCATAAAGCACAGTCCCTCTGGTTCTGACACCTGCTCCTGGTGAAGATTCCTTACACAGAACAGGCTCAGTGGAACCAGGGACTAGACACCACTCCAAATCTGTCCCTTTTGCCCACCTAGCCAATGCAGTGGCTTCTTTTATTCAAATGCACAATGTTAAAAAGAAAAACAGATACTTGGTGAACCATGAAGCTTGACTCAGGAGACCTGGAATAAGCCGTTTATAAATTATTGAAATTAGCTCATAGAAAACATGCTGCAACCTTGTCAGAAGGAAATGTGTTTACCCAGATGTACGACCTGAAGTCTCCCCTGTTTCAGAACATCATGGAAAAATACCAAATGTTTCAAACTCCCAAAAATGATAATTTACAAAAAAAAAAAAAGCTTAGCATATTTGGCAAATGTATTTGAACTTCAAACATGCTGAACCTCTAACTGACAGAAACAACCCTCTAGCGTCTGTATATAAACTCCAGCCCTGGATAGCAAAACTGTGCACCAAATGCCTCATCCTTTAATGAAGATCTCCAGGGATGCTGGGGTTGACAGTGATTGAAGGGAAGAAAAGCACCTCACATCTGGGGAAGGATTCCACCATATCCTATGCTGTGGTTAAAAAGGCTGCTTGTGCACAACTCTTCTTCCAAGATATACGGGTCTTGTTAAATGTCCCAGAGAATGCTGAGAGTTAAAAGTTAATCATTTCTAAATTTGGCAGAATTAATTTCTGGAAAAGATCTTTCAGGATGATTTTGAGGTAAAATGGTGTCATCTTACCAGCTTTGGCTATTATCATTTTTCTTTTCTTATTTTAGTCTTGTTTTGCTTTTTATCTGCAAAAACATTGAATAGTTGCTTTGTCTGCATCTGTCTCTATGGATGTAAGTAGCATAAATGCCTCAGTGCTGAATGTGTGCATTATTTTCTCTTCTTTTGTAATGCATAGAATGGAAAAAGTATAGCCAGCAAATAGATCACATGGTTAAATGATGCTTGTATGCATAAAATAATACACACAATTCTCAAGTTACAAATCTCTTGTATCATTTCGGGTCCAATATAATTTTTTTGTGAAATGTCAATTAACATTAAAGGAAAACATGATGTTCTTGCTGTTTATCTAGAAGACTGTGTGTTTTTTAACTGGGACCAGAGAGATGGGTCAGTGATTGAGAGTGCATATTGCTCTTACAGAGGACCTGAATCAGTTCCTTTTATTCAGCTCACAACTGCCTATAACTCCATCTCCAGGGGATCTACCATCTTTCTCTGAACTCTGATGACATTCCACTCACATGAACATACCACCTCCTGCATATGCACATAGCTTTAAAAAAATCCTTAAAAGGCCATTGATTAGTAGTTCTATATCTATGGTTACTCAGACAGCCCTTGGTTAATCTCAGTAGATCACAGAACAAAATTAAAAGGCACAACCATGTGAAAGGGACATGTAACAAGGAGGGAGGGCTTATAGGTGTGGACAGGTGGGAATTGAGAGTTAAAATGCTTTATTTACATGTATAAAATTATCAGGTAAATTTTATAAATACAGAGAATGTAGTAACAAAGTTGATAATCCTGCTTTTGAACTCTAGTCTCCCAGTTTCTTCCAAATATAGTAAATGCTCCTACAATACCCTCCTGCCCCTTTGCCCTCATTCTACTTTAAAACTAATGAAGTTTGATCATTTTGAATTTGTCCCACTTTATCTCTGCCTAGGCTGTGACTTTCCTCTGGATATGCTCATGGTTTTCACAGGTCTAAACAGAGAATCTCTATTCATCACTAGAAGTATATTCAAATGGCACCTCTTCTGACCTGGCATCTGTAGTGGCATAAACACTTTTGACACTTCCTTCACCCACACCAACTCCTCATCGCTCATGGCCTTTGCTATGGCTTAGATAGAAATTGAACACACCCCACAGCATGTCATATGTTGAAAGCTTAGCTTCCAGTGTGGACCCTTTAAGATGTAGGGCCTAGTGGGAGATGCTAGATCATAGGAAGTGTCCCCCAGTGCAGAGATGAATGAGCTGAGTTCTATTAGAGTATGTTTTTTTTAAAGAGTGCTTGGTCCTGAGTCTTTTTCTGGATTTCTGTCTCACTGTGTGATTTCTTCTGCTTACCTGTGTGGACACTGTTATGTCAACTTCCACACTGCATTGCAACTGGAGGAAGATCCCTCACCAGATCCAGGACCCCTCCTCTCTCCCTTCTTTATTCTTTCCCCCCACCCACTTTCCTTTCCCTCCCTCCCTTCTTCCTTCCACCCCTCTCCCTCTTCTTTTCTTTTGTTCCTCTTCCTCCTCCTTTTTTTTTTGTCTTTTGAGAAAAAACTGACTACCCAGCCTAGACTGGGATTTTGAATTTGGAATCCTCATGCTACAGACTATCAAGTTCTGGGAGTATAGGCTTGTGGCACCGCATCTTTATTTAAATCTTTTCTCCATCCTCTCTTATTTTCAAAAAGTACTCAGATATTTTGATACAAAATTGGAAAACAAATTTGGATATTGTATTTATACAACTTGAGAAATTTAAAAAAATTTAAAAGGCACACAAATAATTTTAAAAATAAAATCTACTTTAAATGTAAACTATTCAAGCCAGGTGGTGGTGGCCCACACCTTTAATCCCAGTACTCAGGAGGCAGATCCAGGCAGATCTCTGTGAGTTCAAGCCCAGCCTGATCTACAGAGGGAGATCCAGGACAGACACCAAAACTACACAGAGAAACCCTGTCTTAATCCCCTCTCCCCAAATAAACTATCCAGCATTAGGGGCATAGCTCAATGGCAAACTTTGTCTACCATGTATAAATTTTTGGTTCAATCCCTAGCACCAAGAATACTGAAGCATTACAGATGAAAATAAAGTCTTGTCTCCTTCCCACAGTCCTTGGATTGAGTCTAGGTAGAGAATATTGTGTCAACCAGTTTCTACTTATACATATGAATGCCTTTAACCTTTAAGGAACAGCATTTGTTGTGAATAATCCTCTTGTACACTACAAAGATTTGTCACTTGAATTGGTTTAATAAAACACTGATTGGCCAGTAGCCAGGTGGGAAGTATACGTGGGATGACCAAACTAAGAATGCTGGGAAGAGAAAGGGCAGAGTCAGGAAGTTGCCAGCCAGACACAGAGGAAGCAAGATGAGAATGTCATACTGAGAAAAGGTACCAAGCCATGTGGTTAAACATAGATAGGAATTATGGGATAATTTAAGTATAAGAGCTAGTTAGTAATAAGGCTAAGCTACTGGCCGAGCATTTATAAGTAATATTAAGCCTCTGGGTCAATTATTTGGGAGTTGCTGGCAGGACAGAAACTTCACTTACAAGTATTTGTTTTTACAGAAAATTGCTACACAATTTTCCAGAATTGGTATAACAACATACATGATTTCCTATGAATTAATAATTTATTTGATTATGTATTTGGTCTGTTTCCTTGCAGTACAGCTCTCTCCATACATTCAGACATTGCAAATTAACCTACGTGTTCAGTGTGTTTGTTTAATTTCTGTCCAAATGGGTATGGTTATACAAGACCCAATTAACATACATGTATGCCATCATTTCACCCCTTTTACATGCTCTCTTTTCCCTCAATAATGTCTAGATGTATGTCCACTATTTTAATAGGTAGCATTATGTAATTATGTGAATCCTTCATCAATTCTGTAAGACTGAGCAGAATACAAACAGAACAAAATACCAAAGAATGACTTGGGTATCAAATATACTTACCAAAAAGTGAAATATTGTTCTAGAATCTCAGTAGGAAATTTTGTGCAATGTTAAAACAGAAGGAATTTCTAAAATATTTTCATTAAAATTTATTAGAAATTATAATTTTATTAAGTGGCCCTCAAAATAACTTCTTAATTAAGACTAATATCAAAGTGCTCAACAAATCCATTTAATTAAGCATAAATATTTTCCAACATAAAAGAGATAATACATACTTTGTTTTTCTCCTGAGAATTATTGGATATTGAAGCAGGTTGGTTAGTGGAGGAATATTTATTAATATCAATCCAAAACAGCTTTGTGACTTGTAATTTTTTATTGTTACAAAGTATATTTCCAGTTATCTCCTAAAAATTAGCTCAACTTGTACTGGGGTAGATAGTTGCAGACAACTGCATGCAAATACAGCCACTTCAGTATTATAAAAATGATGGTTTTTCCTATCAAGTGGTAGAAATGTCTTTGACAATGAGGAAAAAAATCTGTGTAGCAAGTTTTCCTCCAGTATATGTTTTTAGTGAATGAAAGGCACAGATATGGTAAAGTCTGAATGGATGGCTTCATTCTTTAAGGTGCTTAATGGGTTTTGTGGATATCCAAGTCACCAGGACCTTGGTCTGTTTTTAATCTAGATGCGAAACAGGGTTATGATCAGATGTGATGTTTCCAGCCACAGATATCTTTCAGGTTGAAGAGATCTCACACAGTCCCACTACTGGCAGGAGTGTGAGTTCTCTGCTGGAAAAGGATGTGATTTAAAATCAGAAAACACACCTTCAATTCCTTGTTCTGCCACTTCAAAGCTCTATGTATTTTGGTAATTAGGTAGACTTGGCTGGGGAAAAACTGGGCAGGTGCAAGAGAATCAGGTGGAAATGATTCCTTATGTCTGGCTGTTGTCAGTGGGAGTAGTGAGTAGGCAGCACCAGGACCCCGTCGAAAGAGGCACAGTCTCTGGTTTTCATTTTCTGACAGTCTCTCTTTGTTTCATCTATCTCTAAATATCTATCTATCTATCTTTCTTTCTTTCTTTCTTTCTTTCTTTCTTTCTTTCTTTCTTTCTTTCTTTCTTTCTTTCTTTCTTTCTTTCTTTCTATCTATCTATCATCTATCTATCTATCTATCTATCTATCTATCTATCTATCTATCTATCTATCTATCTATCTATTTATCTATCTATCTATCATCTATCTATCTATCTATCATCTATCTATCTATCTATCTATCTATCTATCTATCTATCTATCTATCTATCTATCTATCTATCTATCTATCATCTATATCTATCTATCTATCTATCTATCTATCTATCTATCTATCTATCTATCTATCTATCATCTATCTGTCTATCCATCTATCTATCTATCTATCTATCTATCTATCTATCTATCTATCTATCATCTATCTATATCTATCTATCATCTATCTATCTATCTATCTATCTATCTATCTATCTATCTATCTATCTATCTATCTATCATCTATCTATCTATCTATCATCTATCTATATCTATCTGTCTATCTATCTATCTATCTATCTATCTATCTATCTATCTATCTATCTATCTAATCTGTCTATCTATCTATCTATCTATCATCTATCTATCTATCTATATCTATCTATCATCATCTATCTATCTATATCTGTCTGTCTGTCTATCTATCTATCTATCTTTCATCTATCATCTATCTATCTATCTATCTATCTATCTATCTATCTATCTATCTATCTATCATCTTTCATCATCTATCTATATCCTGAAAGGTTCCCTTTATGCTTCTTGGTGGTGAATTCCCCACTGGCTTTGCCAACACTTGTCCTTCAGTTCTCCCTTCTTTATAAATACTTCTTGGTAAAGCTTCACTGAATCATCTGTAACTGTGCTCTATGCCTTCCACCATGAACCATGACCCATTTTTGGCTGAGGATGGGGTAACAAAAGAGATGGTATGCAGGTATCACATTTACAGAAAGTGTCAGAGTTGTATAGCTGCATTCTGTTATTGAATTTAGCACAGTATAACAACCTAGAACTATAGAGGAATCTGATTTTTGATATCCCAGTGAAGATGGTTAGTTTATTTGTTTCTGAGAAGTTTGTCTAAAAATTTAATAAGATCTCTCTGTAACATTTATTGAGCAAGAAGCTAGTTATTAAAAGCAAAAGAACATAATACCAGAAGTGGTAAATAAAATGATGTGCTCTGATAATTTTTGTATGTGGCTGCCAAGATAGGTCAAGTTTTATGTGACTCAAGGATGCTATTGTTTTTCTTATTGGAAAAGATAATTTATATAACCAAATGCATAACTTATTTTAATAAATACATTTTAGTATATTATGCTTATTTTCTGTATTCTAGTAACTCAAATCATAGGAATTAGCTCAATCCTGAGAGAAAAATATACCCAAATTAATGGAATCCAAGAAACAAAGATTTTGATTGTTTTATTCCAAGTAATTCTAAATACAGTCAACTTGAAGATGAAGTTTAACCATCACAATCATGCCATATAAAAATTGAGAAAAATTTACACCTTCCTTTCCAAAGTACTTGCTTTTTATTTTATTTTTTTATTTTTATAGTTTGACTTTCCTTTAATTAGCACAATCAATTGCACACATTTCTGGAGAAGAGTATGGTATGTTAGTACATGTATTGAGTGTACACTGACCAAGTCAGAATAGTTGGCATTTCCATTTCTTTATTTCTTTTATTTGGAAATTTTAAGGTCCACACTTTTAGTTATTTACAACATATGTCATAGCTTATTGTGAGCCACAGTCATCCTGTTGTTCTGTAAAGCATCAGCATTTCTTCCACTCTGTGTTCTGGTTTCATCAATTACAAAAGCAACTCCCTCCACAGCTTTCAGGACCCCAGAAAGAGTCTCTCTAGACTGATGTCCGTGCTTCTGGGTCATAGGCAGCACCAGAATCAGTAGCTGTAACTGAGAGAAGTAACCCTTCCAACGTGGATTCTATCAGGTCCTACATTCCTTCTGCTTAGATCTCAAGGCTGCTTTGGAAGCACTCTTTTCTATGGATGGCTACCCAATTGTTTCTACTAGAAGATGAAGCCAGAAGACCTTCTGTTTTGCTCAGCGTTAATTACTCCTTCAAAATGTGCACAACTGGAAGTTTTGCTACTGCTGTTATCCTGCTGTGTTTACTTTTTTGAAAAGAAATTGTAGGAAAACAATGAATTTCTTTGGAGCTAAGTTGCAATGCAGAAGTCATAGTATTATTTATGAAGTCAGAAAATAAGATCAAGGTGACTACATAATTCTATTGCACTTACAGAGCTCATTACAAGCAAAGAAACTTTATTTGAGAGAGAATGTAGTCTGCATGCCTTGATGTGTGATCTTTACTCCTCATCCTGGGTAGACTACACCTTTCTGAATGATAGATGCACATGCATTGAATTCCAGTAGAAATTCTTAATGGGCAGCTTGAGTTTAAAGTTGAATGTGCTTTCAACAAGGTCTCTGGATTTTTTTGTTTGACTTTTTCGGGGAAGGTATTGTTAGGCAACTATTCACTTCAAATAAGGTACTGAACACAGACCAAGGAAATGGTGCCTCTCTCTAACTCAGGTTAGTGAACCAATTAATTCATTTGGGTTACTGTTAGGAGTATGAATGACTCAAAGGAAGTTGCATATTCAAAAAGATAGTATGGGTGATGATTGACAAAAGCAGCTCCCTCTACAGCTTTTAGGACCCCAGAAAGAGTCTCTCTGGCAATTGCTTAGCACTTGAAAGACTGGGGAGAGGCCTTGTGAATCTTACAACTTTCTGAGCTTAATAAGTTTCATTAACTTCCTGAACTTTGTAAGTTTTATTGGCTTCTTGGGTCTTAGGAGCCTTTCTCCTTTCTCCAGGAGGCAGCGTGTCAATTTGGAGGAAATGGTTATACCACACCTCACACTTCAGTTGGATCAAGGAGAGATTTAAGACCTGTCTTGGAAGGCAGCCTTGTCAGGGGAACCCTTTTTGCCAGCTCAGGCTTCAGCTACAGTAAAAATGAAGAGCCCTCAAATGCCCTTTCAAATTACTCTATTTGTTTTAAAATGGACAGCATGGTTCACATACTTAAATGGCCCACCTCTATTTATTTGACTGCTCTGGGATTAGTTTTCAGTCATGGGCTCCTGGCTTCTGTCTCCCTTGGTTGTTAATTCAGACCCTGTACCAAGCTCATGGAGCAACTTCTCAAGTATTTTATATTTTCATGTAAGAAGTCCTTTCCCACCAAGGTTGACAGCTTCAGCACTCATTACTTAGTTTTAAACCTGCATGTAATTTAGAGATTAAAAAAAAATCTTCTTTTAAAATGGTGATGTGGAAGACTGTATGCTTCTAAAATATGCTCATGAATCTTCCTCTTTATAGCTCTTCCTAGAATGTAATGGAAAATGGAAGTATGTGTGTGCGTATAAATTTTACATGGTGAAATTCTCTGTTGTGTTGTTTTCTCCAATTTAAAGTGACTTAATGTATAAGAGGAGAGAGTTAGTATCTCCTTTATACCTTTTCTCAAATTACGGAGTAACAAGAACAACAACATTGTAATGCAAACATGCATAAGAAGAATGCTCACTGACACTTAGAAATTCCTCAGAGATTTCAGTGTTCCAGAGAAATCGGGAATCAGAGAAAAGGTTTGGGGGTGGGATGGGCATCAACAGTCTGATGTAAGATCTAAACAAACACACAACCACTAAACTACTCTCTTGCCTTCTTCCACTTTAAAACAGAGTGAGCATGCCAGTCTAGCTTACCATTTCAGCAATGAACAATTTTACACTCTTCAGTGCAACAGCACATGCCATAACAATGTGTACTGCAGGAGGATTTGAAGGAGCCACAGGAAAGAATATGCAGAACTCCTGAGCGTAAGCACTGTAACTCCAATAAAGAGCTGTCAAAAGCCACACACAGGTGATCTGTCCAATAAAATGGGAACTGGGGAACGTCTCTGATGGGAGTTCTTGTGACTCGATGATATCCTGGGGGTTCTGTGCTCACACATAAAGGACACCCTGACTTTACATAATGCTAGGGCAGTGCCTTTAAAGGAGGCCAAATCCGTTTAGAATCAGCACTTTGCAAGCACCAACAGCCTGCGTTCTCAACCTGCGGGCTGTCACACAGATGTGACAGGGCCTCCTATAACATGCCCCTAGCAAAGCACAGCACTTATGTGTTGTGCACCATCACCTTACAGCACCTTAATAAGACAGGGCTTTGCACACCCAACCATGCACAGACAATGGCCGTGCCACCACACAGCTCTCACCAACCTGCCTACTCAAGTGACAGCTGTGACGGTTGCTTGCAGCAGATTTTCTCAGCATACCACAACTGCAGCCAGGGTGGTTCTCTGCTCCGACAGTTGGCTTGGAATGACGGGAAATTCTTAGAATACATTCTACTCTCCTGTTTTTTTTTTTTTTTTTTTGTTGTTGTTGTTTTAATAAAAACACTGCAACTGGCTTCACTATTTTTGATTTAAGGATATTTCCAGCTTCTGCCACTGGTACACATCATGAAACAATGACGAGGCTTTCCATCAAGACTACACTGAACTTTATAAGGATGATTTCATAAATATGTGCAGTGTGAAAGTAGCAGCCATAAAATGAAGTTCTGGTTGCTCAAACAACCTCTGTCAAGGGTGATGTTCACTGCTGAGCTTTTGATCACCACCTTCAATAATGATAAAATTGCTCAACTGTGACGTCCTACCAGAGGGCCAGAGGGTCCGGTTATTGCTGACACCGTGTGTAGAAGGAAGAGGCGGCTTTTCCATGGCACAGCAGTAAGGTAGGTGAGTGAGTGCTGCAGCAGAGACAGGCACGCACCGCTCCAGTCAGGGGATGCTACAGCGTGGGGATGCTGGGGAACAGAACCTTACAGGGACCAAGGTCAAATCAGAGGACAGCTGGGAATGCTCATCACTTACAGTTCTGAGCACTTCTGAGATAACTATGTGAAAAGACTTCTTGTTTCATAAACTAATTTTCAGGTGAACATACAGAACAGCGGGTTTCACCACAGCGCCTCTGGAGCTGGGCCACCTTTCGTCATTCTCCACTGTCCTCCTCTGTGCCTTCTGCCCCACCCAAGCTGGCGCCCATTTCCTTCACCCATTAGCCCTCCTCTCTGCTTTCCTGCCACACAGACCCCATTACGTCATTTCTAAGCTGCCTTGAGATCCACCTCTTCCTCCCTCTTATGATCTTTTTTTCCGGTTTCATGACCTTCACACACACACACACACACACACACACACACACACACACACACACAAATGACACACACACATGCACACTTTTCTCTCTCTCTCTCTCTCTCTCTCTCTATATATATATATATATATATATATATATATATATATATATATATATAATTTTAAATCTAGTTTACAGATGGACTTTCTTTTCTACCTCCAGCCCCAAATAACAACACAGAGAATTATTAATTATGAAAGCTAGGCCAATAGCCTAGGCTTGTTCCTAACTAGCTCTTATAGCTTATATTAACCCATTTATATTAATCTACATTCTGTTGCATGGCATTACCTCTTTTTTATCTTGCACCTCCTGTTATCCTCTCCATCTAGATGGCCACTCTGCCCATCTGCTGTGGATATCTCTCTATATAAATAAAACACTGGTGGCCAGTGACCAGACAGGAAGTATAGGCGGGACCAGGCAGGAAGTATAGGCGGGACAAAGAGAGAGGAGAATTGGGGAAACAGAAAGAAGGGGAGAGAAACTGCAGCCACCGCCAGGAGAAGCAGCATGTAAAGACGCCGGGAAGCCACCAGCCACGTGGCAAGGTATAGATTTATAGAAATGGATTAATTTAAGATATAAGAACAGTTAGCAAGAAGCCTGCCACGGCCATACAGTTTATAAGTGATATAAGTGTCTGAGTGATTATTTTATAAGTGGATTGTGGGACTGCAGGGCTTGGGGAACCTGGAGAGAAGCCCTCCAGCAACACATCTTCTTCCCAGGGTCCTTTCTGTCCCTGGAAGTTCCACCTAACTTCTTCCTAGCTGTTGGCTGTTCAGCTTTTATTACACCAATCACAGCAATACCTTTTCACACAGTGACAAATATCCCACAACACTAATTTCTACATATAAAAGAAAACGTACTTGTTCAAAGATCTTTTTTTTTCTTTTATAAAGTTATTGTAGTTGCAGAGGAAGGTATTGGATAAGAAAGTTTGTAAAACCAAGGAATGAGCAAACCTATGACTTCTGGTTGTTGTTCCTGAGGCCAAAGAATCCCAAGAGGACTCAATTTGGCCGTGTATGATTTGAAAACTTTCCATCATCAAACTGAAGTATTTATTTGAAAGCCATGCAAGCAGAATTGGAAGCAAACACAGTTAAAGCCTCTTCCTATTTTGTGTTCACTTTATTGTTTGATTATATTCATGGTGCTAGAGCACACATATAGAAAGCTATGTCCTCTGGGCTTATCTTCTGTGAAATGCCTATGTTCTATATTACTGATCTCCAGTAATTAAAGAAGTATTTTCTCTTGAATACAAATCTCATTTTTATCTGGTGGGCTGTCTTTTCATTTTTGTACTCTTCCTTCATTGTGTTTCGTTCTGTCGCTGTAACCATTATACCCAAGGGAGTGATTTCTGAATCTGCCCCTTGACTCATTTTCCAGCTCTCCAGGTCCACCTGTCATTAAAGCCCTTCCATGAACTCTAAATCTCTGGTCACACACAGTTACTACAATTTTTGTTTCAAGGCTTCAGGATGATTCAGTGTTGGTTCCTGAATTCCTGGATTCTGCCTTACTAGATACTCAATTTATCTTTAGGAATTACATTTTATAGACCCCTATTACTGGTTGAGGTTTAGTCGATGTAAGCATCATTAGCTAGAGCCAACACTAGTCTGTAACCTGGAGGGCACTGCTGATTGCCATCTGTGTGTGCTGCCCTTGCTGGCCTATGTTCTTTTGTATCTCTCTCACAGTACTTGCAATACTGAAGTCCTTATTGATCAGATTCACAATACATGTGTGCATAAAATGTTTTGTAATGTTAATGAGTGAATGATATATACTGATTTCTTCTTTTATTTCCATCAATTTTTCCTTACTTCACACTTACTATTTAAATAATACTGTTCTCTGTTGTTGTCCTATGTTGATGCTTCACCATATGGACTAAAGTTGACTATTTTAGAACCTTATTGATGTACATTTCAAACTTAGTCCACATTAAAAAGTTGAGATTGAATGATAATTAAACGATCTGACAATTAGATAAATGTTGACTAAATTTCTTTCTGAAATCTGTTACATTCAAAGAAAAGTACATTCTAGAAAGAATATAACCTTCTTCATCTCTATGTAAAGTGGTAAAAAAGAAGAATAGTGTGCTGAGACAGTTTATGAACATTCTCTTCTAAAGCTTTGCTACATATTGATGAACATTTTTATGATATGTTATATACCCAGTTATGTGTGTGTCACCATACTGCTTTTAGTTCATATTTATCAATGTGTCCCCCAAATAAGCTTAGTCTTCCTTTCAAGTGTTCTATGGAAAATATGGTGTAGCATGTCTATAATAATTGTTATGGCATGTCTATAATAATTGTACATTCAAATCTTGAGACTATAAACTCAGTTATTGTAATTAAAGCACAAAGGAGAGTCTTTCATGACTCATCCCTGATGGACAAACTTCACTCTCTTCAAAGCCCTGTAAGGAACTCAGTGGATTCAGTGGCATATTCCTTTGGGCTCTGTGTTAGATTTTCCAGAACATCCTATAGATATATGCAATATTTGTGTTGTGATTGGTCCCAATTGTTATGGAGTCTCATGATCTGCCATATGCAACTGGAGAGTCAGAAAAATTGTTGATGTGAGTCATCTGCATCTGAAGGCCTGAGGACCAGGGAAGGCAATGGTATGACTCTCAATCTGACAACAGTGATTTAGGACCTGTGTGGGAGGGTGCATGAGGTGGAGTGTAGAAGTTGATACACTGAAGGCCCAGTGACAGGACTTCCAATATTTGACAGGAGCAAACTGACGTCTCAGCTAAAGGAGAGAGTGAATTCACCTTCCTCTGCTTGTTTGCTATGTTTGGCCTTCAGCAGATCCACATGGGTAAAGGCAAATCTCGTACTCACCTAATCTATGGATGCAGATGCCAATCTAATTCAGAAAGTGCCTCACAGACACAGAAATAATGTTTCACCGGCTTTTTGTACATCTCTTGCCCAGACAAATTGGCATATATAATTAACTATCATCAACACATTCTTTAATTTTCTCTGCATCTAGACATGTTTTCCAAAGGCTATGGTACTTTTTTGGGGGGTGGGGGGTCAAGTTTAAGGTGTTTTCTTAGTATCAGCATCAACCTGTCACAGCTCATTGACCTCTGATGTGCCATATGAGAGATTTAAAGTATCAATTATAGGATATAAGCACAAGACGTTGGTGAGCTAGGATTGAGCACAGGCAACAATTCCATCAAGAATGTTTTTAAAAAGAAGGCCATTTTTTGAGAAAGTCCATTTGTAATGGGATCATGTGATAAGCAGTCAGTGCCATTTATTCCCATGTACTTCCTCTTTTTCATGATCTAACTTTTCTCTAATGGGCATCTGTGTTCTTCCTTTCAGGCTGAAACTGAGCATTTGAACATTTGAGTTACAATGTCTTTCCCTGAGAATCACTAAGGGTATTCAAATCTTAGACACCACTTCTCACAGGAAGTGGTAATATGCCTACACATAAATTCTACTATGGGCTCCAGGAGTCCCTGTGTGCTTATGTACTGCAATCCATTATTACTCTTCTGAGCTCCATAGTGTTTTCCTCTTGTGCCTTGTGCCAGGGTTTCGGTAATGAAAGAGACACTCCTGTTTAGTAAGTTCTAAGAGTTCATACAGAGTTTTCAGTTAGGGCCGCTTTATTTGATTTCATTCTTGATACTAAAAATGAACCTTAAACATGACCCTCAAAAAATGCCATAACCTTTGGAAAACCTGTCTAGAAGCAGAGGAAATTAAGGCATCCGCTGGATTCCCCAGAGCAACAACAGCAGCCTCAGCTGTTAAAACTCTGACAGCTCTTCCTGGTTACCATGGTGAGAAAGGCCTTCTTGTTTAGAGACTGCTAATGGAATACTTATGCCCTTCAAGGCTTTCAATTAATTGTTTGGTGCACATTGCTTTCCTCATACATAATGCGGCTGTGCTAAGCCAGTGCAAAAACCTTACCTAAGGACTGGTGGGCTGAGCCTGTAAGATGAGCCAGAACACTTCTTCCACTTATCTAAATTCTGTGTGTACAGTAAATGTGCCATGCATCATTATTCTATCTCCAGTATATGTCGGCGAACACCTCCAACCATTTCCAATATTTCCTTATAAAATAATATGTATCCTGTGGTCTGACTTGCAATACAAAACCATAGAATTAATGCCACCCGACCCACGGAAGCTTTGTGTATGATGAATAGGGCACTTAGGGTTGATGTGCTTTTTACCTTCATTTCAAAGCAATGCATCTGTATCATAAAGCACATTTACTATGCAAAACCAGTTTTTACATCCCAATTTTTCATTGTTGTTTGAGATCGCCTATGAACATTAAACAATTCCTGTCTTTCTTTGTTCTCAGCTGCTGGTAATTATTTCATGTTCATTCCCTAGAGCAGACTCTAATATCTTCTGAACAAGTGGTCCTTCTCTGATATCACCTTTGTGTGAGGACATGAAAAAAGAACCAATCACATCACATACTAATTTCCTTTCCTGTATTCTTGTCATTTGTTACATGCAAAAGCAAGGAGAGTACTCTGATGCTAAGGACAGTACTGAAATGAGCTGAACCGATTGTGTTGTAATTACACTGTTATCACACATTATACTCTGTCTGTTTTCCTAGAGAGGCAGATATGAGAAATTTATGGAAGATGAGACTTACATGCACTTTGCAGGTGTCTATTGTACCTCTGGATTCCAAGGATGAGGATTACTTAACATACAGTTATCTTTTCAACTAATGAGAAGAAGACCTAAAATCTCTACCTTCTGGCAGCTCCTGGGTGGTTGATTAAGATTGCTGCCAGAGGAAGCTGGACTTCATAGAAGCTATTTGTTAGTGATTAGAGGAAATTTAGTGGCAAAGCCTTAACATAAATTATAGTTCTTAACATCTAATGACCTGTTGTATAACTAAGGATAAACTTTCATTGCAGGTAGAATATCTTATAATTTCAAAGAATATATAAAACTTGTACGTGGAGATTTGTGTGCGAGGGCAAAGAAAGAGTAGCTAAACTTGAGTGCTAAGACACCTCGCTGTCTTTGATAACTTCCTCTCCTTTGTCTTATTAAGATGAAACACAGAAGATGAAAGTAGGGTAATGTTTTCTCATGGAACATTTTAGCCACATTCTGTCCTATGGGATTTGAGTTGAAGAGGTATATACAGCCTGTACTCCATTCACTTTTTTCTTTCTTCGGAGTGATATATGTGAGAGTGAGCCCCTTGGTGCCATAGGGATGAAATTATCCGATTAGAACAGCAGACATTGGCATTAAAGGATGTGCCTGTTACCCTAACACTGCTGAGCCATCATACAAGCCATGGACTCCTTTCACAAAGACCATTAGGCACGTGAGGAAAAAAGTTAATCATATCTAAGCTACTGAGTTCACTTGGGTTCTAGGTTACAGCAGCCATATTTATCTTAATCTTTGCAGAAGGCATGAGGAAATTAACCCTCTCCCAAAATAGCAGAAATAAAATAGACACAATTAGAGTTAGACTACAGAGTTGATATTACAAAACAAAGGCATTTGCTGAAAAACAAAATGTAATTTTTTTCTTCCCATTTTTGAGCTGTGTTTCCATAAGGTCAAAGGCAGAAGACAGTGGAAGCCAGCTTCCCAAAGCTAGTGAGGTCATAAACATTAGGAAAGAATCTACTATATCTTTTGCTGGAACAATATAATTCCTTACTACATTCTAAATCTTATCCTTATACCCACGAAAAAGTAAAGCTACCACCCTTCATCAAAGGAACTTTCTGTCACAGCAAATGGAGACCATCGCAGAAAACCACAGTTGGACCTGATGCAGAGATCAATGTATGGTGGGGAGCCCACCCCAGTGGATACATCTATATTACAGCTTCTGCATCTGTGGCTCAGAGAATGTTGCAGAAGAGGGAGCTGAAAGACTGTAAGAGCCAGAATACTAGGAAGTCTCCTGTGAAACACTTTGCTAGAAGTGGTTGCATCAACAAGACAGAAGCAACTGCAATGCCAATGAACATGGTTACATGGGATGGGGAAAGTTTCTTGGGTTCTCACCTCCAAACCAATAGCTACAGGTAATTAATGACTACTGTAAGAGGGTAAACCAGTCTCTCTTGAGCATGATTCCCCTGATTGTTTGTCCAGTGCAGAGTGGCCAGCTGCTGCAAGCCACAGGAAAACATAATGAAATTCAGCTACTATCATAAAAGCTACTACTTGGAAAAGTCAAGGAGTTCTCCAAAGGTCAAGCCATGGCTTAAAGAGTCTTGGTGATATTTTATATTATATATAAATTATATATATTAGCTGGTTCCTAAAATGATCTTCTTGCATGCTTCCAAGAACTCCTAACAGTGTATTTATCTAAAATGCCTATCAAGCATCCAAGGCCATACGAAACAACACCTATCTCCTAGGTCAGGTGGATAGCTTTATTTCTTGTGCAATTTAGGGTGAGACCCTCCTTTTTTATACAACCTTACAAATAGACCCCTAACTTCTTACCTAACCACTTCTAGGAATGTAAGCTGAGCACATAGATCCCCTTTTTGATATACTAACCAGTCATTAGCACTCAGTTGACCTCCTCTTTTACCACTCCCATTTTGGGTTGTAAAAGAAATCCTGGTGGTCACTGCCTGAGGAAAATTCTTACCTGCCTTTATGACCCCATAGAATTCAAACCTGGTGACTTTGCTAGGCCAGAGGATTGCTATTGCTTGGGTTTATAACTGGATTCCAGAGAGACTTAGGGAGAACTGAAAAAATAAGGAGATGCAGAAGAGAATGGAAAAACTAGATGGGTAAGAACTTGAGAGGAACAAACTGAAATGGGGAAGAACTTGGAGGATGAGGAAGAGCCAGATGGAGAAGTACAAGATGGGGAAGAACAAGATGAGGAAGAACAATATGAGAAAGAAGAAGATAGGAAAGGAGCTAAGATGGGAAAGAACTAGATGGATGAGAACCTAGATGGGACAGAACTAAGATGAGAGAATTAAGATAGAACTTAGAGGGGACAGCAGATTAATGAAGATAGAAATCAGGCAAGAAAGGAGCTCGGCATGAGAGCAGAATAGAAGCTGTATATAGAGAGAACTGACTCAGAGGAATAAAGTGTATGGACTAAGGAGTTTCGTGTATATAGATTCATGTCTTTTTATCAAAAATTAATTATCAGCTGGTTGTAGATTATTCCCAGACCCTGGGAGGGGACTATAGAGGGGCTGGACCCCCATAGTCCCCAATAGTCAGCCCTGAAACCATATATATCCAAACATTAAAGCGTAATAATACCAATCAAAGAAAAAGAGACTATCAACTTGAGAATGGAGGGGGGAGTTGGAGAGAGGGTAGGTGTGAGGAACTGGAGGGAGGTGAGGGAGAGGGAAAGTGATGTAAGATGTAATTCTATTCCAAATAAAATATATTAAACACACAACAAAAAGAAAATAGATGTTGATGTTAAATAATGACTGCTCAAGTTTTTGTTCATGATATCCTATAGGGGCTATAAGATACATCTCAACAGAATAGAAAGATATAGAGTGAAAGATTATTTTTCTGTTACAGTTTCTGTGGCAATGCTGTTCCTCAGTATTTCAAGAAACCAAAAATAAATAAATAAACAAAATAAAAATCAAACAAAAATCCACAGATATTTATGTGTATATTCTTAATGTTGTAGGCGAGCCCAAGTCCAGTAATTGAACACCATAACAACCACTATTTCAGAAACAACAAAATAACATAAATTAACACTAGGAAGAGTAGAGAGTATATTTATTTCCTCAGAGAAATGGAGGAATGCTTTCCTCACAGACTAGAAAGCACAGAATGCCTGTTAATCTTGATAATCTGCTCAGAGGAAACTGGCCTTTAGAGACTAATATTTCAAACTAAGGAAAAGCAGGCTGCCAGAAGCAAGGGCGGAGGAAATCCCTCAACCAGATACTCAATTTGGAACACAATTTATGTAAAACATCTTAAGATGAGTGTACTGTTTATGTTACACTGGATGAATTTTAATAGGAGATGGGGCAATTAATTATGATCAATAAGCTCTATAATGCACTATCTGCTAAGACATCAAAGAAATCATTTAATTTAATTTAACAAATATTTATTGAGCACTTGGCTGAGATTTATGATAGGTACAAATAAGGCAACATATCATTTCTGCTATTATTCAAGTTACTCTGAGGAAAAAGCCCATTATACGTGCAGAATGCCAACCCTAAAGGAAATGGAACAAAGAAGGAAACCTCATTATCACTTATTTCTGCATTAAATTAGGGCCAGTGCTAAATGGAAATATATTCAATCTTCTTGGTATCATTTGAGTAAGTGTTAACTCTAGGAGCCATTGGTGCCTTGCTAATAAGTAAAAACATTGATACTGAAGAGCTGCACCAGTTACCGCAGACAGAAGGTTAACACAAGTCCTGTCTGGGCAGAAAAGTAAGGCATGACTGAGCAAAACAAAATACCCTGCAATTTTTATATCCTGTGGTTTCAGGAGAGCTCAGAATCTTTTCTCTCTTCTCTCCTCCTTGGACTTTCCTCTCTGGTTCTTCTTCCAAACCATTCTCTTTATTTCACACTTTATCTTCCTCCATATTTGGACTTCAATATTTCTTTTTAAAAAGTTTTAATTCATTTTATATACCAACCACAGATCCCCCTCTCATTCCTCCTCTCACTCTCCCCATCCCTGCCTAACCCCCCTCCCAGACCCACCCCTCATCTCCTCCTTTAAAAGGGTACATTCTCCTATGGGGGGCCAGGAAAGCCTGGCACATTCAGTTGAGGCAGGACCAAGCCCCTCCCCGCTGCATCAAGTGTGAGCAAGGTATCTGACCATAGGTAATGAGATCCAAAAAGCCCCTCATGCACCAGGCATAGATCCTGATCACACTGCCGGGGGCCCCTCAAACAGACCCAGCTACACAAGTGTCTCCAGTATGCAGAGGGTCTAGTCCGGTCCCATGCAGGTTCCACAGCTGTCGGTCTAAAGTTTATGAGTTTCTATGAGCTTGGTTCAGTTGTCTCTGTGGATTTCCCCAACATGCTCTCAATGCATATAATCCGTCTTCCTTCTCTTCAACTGGACTCCCCTGACTTCAATATTTTCAAGGAGAAATCTTTTAGTTTGTTTCCTATGTGTCACTCACAGGGAAGGTGGAATGTTTATGTCTTACTCTTGGGCAGGGCTGGCCCCAACCAGACTTAATAATGCTAAGCAGTTTTCTTCTTGAATGAGAAGTAATATGCTTTTGAACTATGTCTACATCAATGCACAAAACTGAGTTGATTAACAGAGGAGAAAGCAAATAAAGTCAGGTGGTTTATTTTACTAAATAAATGAGTACAATATCATTAGATGGTATTTGCAAAATCTCTCTCTCTCTCTCTCTCTCTCTCTCTCTCTCTCTCTCTCTGTGTGTGTGTGTGTATGTCTCAATCTCTCTCTCTCTTTCACCTTTCTACATTGATGATATATATATATATATATATATATATATATATATATATATGCACACATGACCATGTATGTGCACACAAAGTCCAGTGAAGATACTGGGTGCTATCTTTATCACTCTCCACCTTGTTTCCTTGAGATAGAACCTTTAACTGAACCAAGCTTGCTGGCTGGCCAGCTTCCAGGATCTACCTATCTCTCTCCAACCAGCACTTGGTTATAGGCATACACAGGAATGCCTAGCCTTTCTCTTTCTCCCCACAAACCCGATGTGTGTATGTACATGTTAGAAATTTATACACACACACACACACACACACACACACACACACACACACACACACACAACTCTGAGACTTAATTTTGAAAAGAAATGGGAGCAGGTTAAAACTACTACTAAAATCAGATATGATAGAGAACAGAAAAATGGTTGGCTTTCAGGAAATGGCTATGAAGAATCAAAAGGCACTTTGTTATTTTGGGAAACTCAGATCTCCTGACATCAATGAATAATATGTGAATAATAATCAGACAAGAATGTAACTGTGAACACTGTCTGACTATGAAACGTAAGATTTCTGTATGTGCACTGACACACACCTGGAAGCTGTAAGTTTCCGTGGCCTACAATGTGACCTCATTTGTGAATATAGTCTTTAGTTAGTGGCTAATATGGGCCATATTCCAAGAGGATTGGATTTTTTTTTTACAAGGGA
Source organism: Peromyscus maniculatus bairdii (assembly GCF_049852395.1). Classification (NCBI taxonomy): domain Eukaryota; kingdom Metazoa; phylum Chordata; class Mammalia; order Rodentia; family Cricetidae; genus Peromyscus; species Peromyscus maniculatus. The sequence continues at coordinate 79,798,033 of NC_134870.1, read as the reverse complement.
ACTTGTACACAAGGTAGACATAAACAGAGAAGCTGGTGCACAGGCAGAGGGATGCTGGCTGAGCGGTTGCACTGAGACATCTACAAACGAAAGAACACAAGGTTTGTCTTCAAACAGAAAGCTAGCATTAAGTGTCCCCTGGAATTGTCATAGGGTGGGAGAAGGAGAGAAGTGGGGAGGGGGAGTGCCCATGGTGATATTTTATTTGTGCTGAAATGTGATTTTATTTGTATGTTAATAAAGTTGCCAAGAGATCAGAGTGAATAGCCTTGAGCTTACCAGTTGCTACTGTCCTTCCTCTGAGAGAGAGACCTTCTTCCTGTGTCCTGTCTTTGTATTGCCTTTCTGTTCTGCTTTTTCATTTGGCTCTAAACCCAACCAAATGACTTCCTCATCACTGCCTGTCTATACAGACCTCCAGGTCTCTATGATTGGTATTGGGATTAAAGGCGTGTGTCATCATGCTTGGCTGTGTCCTTGAACACACAGAGACTCTGCCTGCCATGTGATCAGATTAAGGGTGTGTGCTACCACCGCCTGACTTCTGCTAAATGGCTAGGACTGATGATCTCCAGGAAAACTTTATTTATTAACATACAAATAAAATATCACATTTCAGCACAAATAAAATATCACCATATTTCCTTTCTATTCTAATACAAAGAAAAAAAGAAAAAATTATAACTAATATAAGAAAAAACTATATAAAATAAATACAATAACTCTATATAATATATACAAGCAATAAATACCTCAACAATATCTAGTCCATTTGCACTTGACAAACTCAGAGAAAATAATTCCATTATCTATCCTATTTTGGTAAGTCCAAAATGTACCTAATTCACTTTCCATCCTAACTTATATTACTAACAGAGAGCTATCTTATATTGTCTTTCAAATTTATACACTTATACTGCTTTAGTGAGTTTCTTTTCTGAAATTCTTACAAGGAAAACTATAGCTATCTAATCTTTAACTAAATATAACTATAACTATCTAATCTTCAAGTCCCTCAGAGACCCAAGAAGGAAATAATATTACCTAAAAAAACAGGAAGTGCATACAAGCGACTTCCAGAAAAATGTGAGTTGACAGAAACAGCCAGCTGCCTGGACAGTCACCCGAGGTTTCTCCACAATGGTGGGGCATCATCTTCAGCCTATAGGCTCAGCGTATCTGACAGACTCATTTGTGAAGTAGGATGTACATAAGGCCTACAGTTTGACCTCACGTTTGGTGAGAGTAGTCCATGTTCCAGAAATACCTGAATTCTACTAGTGTCCTGTCATGATTCAGGGTTTTAAATTCTGGAAATTGTTGATTTTTTTAATTCAGCTGTCCATTCTTCCTGGCTTGTGGGTGGCTTCATCTCCACATCTTGTTCTTCTCTGCAAGTGCCAATACTTTAAATTTTAATTTCTGACCCACAGAACTATGTTAAATAAATTTATATCATTTTAAACTGTTCAGTTCTTTCATTCAGCAGTTCTAGGAAACAGACACAGTGTAGAACAAGACAGCAGTCTTAGAGTCCTCCATCCGTTTGTTACTAAGCAGACAATATATCTGGTGGGTCCCCCATACCCACCCACCACCTGGCTACAGAATATGATAATTAGCACTTCCAGGATCTGAAAATATGTTTCAGTCCTTCATTGTTAAGACATCCTAGGAAGTCTTCAATGTCTGATTGTCACCTACTTTTTGCTTCTTCCTTTCTGGGAACATATTTTCATAAATTCATGCCTCCTGGTCTAGTTGACAAGCATATATCACTTCACAGATGATGTTACATAAATTTGCTTACATAATATGTATTAAGAGTTTTCAAAAACCACTCAGTATACTAGGAACACATTCCAAGCAAGCAACATTAAATTTAATGGGTATGAATTTGAAGATATCATAGGAGTCACCTCTCAAAAGCTATTTCATTTCCTGCGGGGAAATTCCAATTTCCTTTTAAACCACCTAGCTTTTGAGTTCCTCTTTGGAGCTATACTTACTCCACAGATGGAGGTGCCTTCTCCTCTTGGAGAAAACTGTGCTTGATACATCCACCAACATGGTAGTCTTGCTGGATTGACTCATGTTACTGTTTCCCTCACATTGTAACACTTGACCTTCCTGTTGCACCTCATCCAGGATCACAGAAGGTACAACTACAGTACCAGGCAAGAGTAACCTGGGATCACTTAGTGAACATGCAGAGATTTGGATACATAGGTACTTTCACTAGCCATATGTCAGGCAATTAACAATATTCTATCCTGAGAACATATAGACACTCATGGAAGAAAGAATCAGGGCCATAATAGCAAGATAAGAAGCAAAGCAGAGGTTATAGCTTAGATGAATTCAGCTCCTCACCTACAGCTTGGCAGGGACACATCAGTTTCAGTTCTTCCTAGAGCCATACTCTGTTGTTTCAGTGGTATTTTCCTGAGTTATCTGTTCTTTTTCAGATCTTCTTTGGTGAGCAACTATATTGTTATTTAGAGGAAATCTCATTTATTAACAGCAAACACTGATGTACTATTTCCTAAGAATTTGTTTTGGTTAGTAATAGATTACATTCCATGTTAATGACACTTATTGAATGCCTGCTGTTGCAAAATACAAGATATTAAAATTGCATTTAAACTACTGGTGGATCCACAATTTAGACTGATAAATAGTCTACACATTGTTATAAAAGTCCAAGGCACTATATAAAATACATGCCATGGGAAGTTACAGACAGTGAATGGCATTCTAAGGAATGATTGCTGTACAGGGTCATAAATAGTAATATATTTTTAGTAGGATCCTGGAAAAAAAGAAGCATATTTTTGAAGGTAGAAATTAAATGCCAAAATTTCATCAAGCTGTCATTATCATTATTTAATCAATTGTTTCATTCATTTTTAATGCAAAAAAGTTTATAAAACTTATTCTATTGCTGTGAAATATCTAGAGTCCAAACTTACTAGAATGCCACAGCAATTAAAATCAGCATAAGACTAAACATATACATATCAATAGAATAAAATGAAAACCCAGAAATGCATCCCGAGTCATATGATCAAGGCTGAATTTTAAAAAGGGTCAACAATTCAAGGAGAAATTCACTGATACAGACTCATAAGTAAACAGGAGACAATATCAATCCTTGCTTCATAGTAAATAAATGATTTAAGCTGAGTTATATAATATATTTGAATAAAAGAACTATAAGAGCTTGCTAGGTAGTAGAAGATAAAACCTTTGGAACTTAGTTTAGGTAAAGACTTTTTACAAAGTACTTTACAAGCTATTACCATAAAAGAAGCACTAAGATACCTTTGTTTAGTGGGCAAAATAATCTGTCCCTCTCAATCTATCCATATCTTTGTATTCAATGCCTCTGAATACATTCTCTTACGTGGCAAAAAGGATGTGTTGACATCAAAATTTGGAATGCAAGATGCAAGAAATTGGAATAGGATTGATCTAACCATAAGAATTTTTCTATTTAGATTTATTTTTTTCTCTCTTCCTCTCCTCTCCCTACCCTCTCTCTCTGTGTATCTGTTTTCCTTCCTCTGGAGTTCAGAATAGGTCACTGTTTACTTTGGATATGGAGTTACAGGTGTTTGTAAGCCTCCTGAACGTAGTAATTGTAACCAAATTCATGTCCTCTGAAGATTAGCAAACCATCTTAACTTCTGAACTATCTCCCCAACCCCTAACCACAAAAATCCTTAAATGCAGAAGATATGATTAAGAAATTAGAGTCAGAGATCTGTCTTATTGTTGGCTTCTAAATGGTGGAAGGGGACCAAGAGGCCATGGGTGAACAGCTTTTGAAAAGTTGGGAAAGCATAAAAATGCTTTCTCTGAGAGAGCCTTGAGAAAAGAATGTAACCTGTTAATAACCTTGAGCTTGTAATAGTGAATCTCTGCTAGAGATATTTAGTCTGTCTTCTGTAGCTATGATGAAATACCAGAGGCTGGGGAACTTATAAAGTATACAAGACTATTATCCCACTATTCTGGAGGATAAAAGTTAATAGATCAAATAAAACTGTCAATGCAGCCTCTGATGAGTGAGTTCCAGGGTGCACCACATCATAGCAGGTAGCATTACTATAGGAATTGCTAACAAGAGGGAGGAATATCATGAAAACACAGGAAGCAAGAGTGGCTAGAGAGGGCTGTCTTAGTTACTTTTTTATTGCAGTGAAGAGACACCATGACCAAGGCAATTTATAGAGGCATGTGGTGGGGCCTTACAGTTGCAGAGGGTTGGAGTCCATGACTATCATGGCTGGAAGCATGGTAGCAGGCATAGTTCCAGACCAACAGCCGAGAGTTCACTTTCTTGTTCTCAAGTAGCTGGCAGAGAGAGCAAACTGGAAATGTCTGGGGCTTTTGGAACCCAAAAGCCTACCGTCAGTCACACACCTCCTCTAACAAAACCATACATCCTAATCCTTCCCAAACAGTTCCATTAACCGGGGACCAAGTATTCAAGTTTATGAAAGCCATTCATTCTCATTCGGACCACCACAAGGATACAGAATTTTGTTTTGCAACAAAATTTTCTCATGCCTAACTAGGATCTAGAAATGCTACATTAACTTTCTTCAAAGGAGAGTCCTAAGGACCTCCCTCTAGGTTCTGCCCTTTAAAGGGCCCATTACCTCTTGATAGTATCACATTGAAGATGAAGTTTCCAACACATGAGCCTTTAAGGGACCTTACTCCACATCTAAACTATAGCTAACATCTAACAGATAGAACAGTAATGAATTCGTGTTGTTTTTTAGCTATCAAGGGTTTTGGTGTTTTGTCATAGTAGCAAAAGTAAACTAATAAAATTAGCTTCAATCTAAATTCATAAATATTCATTAGGAAACATCATTAAGGCAATGGACAATTTATAGGCTAAAAGCAAATATGTAGAAGGCATTGATCTGATTAAAGGATTGTATTCAGGAATATGTCTACACAGTACTGTATCTAGGCACTGTGTTGCTAATTCCTCTCAAAAATATTACTTCTTAGAGTGAGAAAGGAGGCTCATAGACTCAACAAATAAATGAAATATACAAGGCCCAGGAAGTAAAAGAAACTTACAAGGCTCAGGCAGCTCCTGAAAGTTGCAAATTTTACAAAGTAATGTCACAGAAGTAACACAAGTGCTAACAATAGCTAGGAAGAGGGAGAGTGCATCCTGTGTATTTCCTTACAAATGGCGCAGGAGGCTCTCGAGTTTCTGTGCATTGTCACCCACATGGGTGTGGACTTCTGGTGCTGCAGCTCCCTTTAAGCAACCATGCTTCTTTAAGTAATTCAATACACTCACTGTTTACTGTCCTATGAATGAAAGAACCATTCTTTTTGCATGTTTGTGGTACCTTCTCTGGAGTGAACACACACTAATTCATATATCCCAGCAACAGTCACGTGACACTATGCCATCTGTATGTCTGTAGTTATATCTCCATCTATCTACCATCACGTCCTTAATATGACAAGTAGCACAATTGAAAATGAGCCAAAGATTTTAAAAATTCATAAGATACAAATGACTTGTAAGTCGCTAAAAAAAGTATCATTTGTTCATTAGGGAAATGAAAACAAACAGAATTCACCATTCAAATATTATTCATTATTAGTTACATTTTTAGAACTCAAATTGTTGCTTCAGATATGAAGCAAATGAAACTATTGTTTCTCCATTGTTAGAACTTTAAATATCTCGGTATCTGTCAGCTGCTTAGTCAGTAAACAACTGATGGTACATCCATACAATGAAACACTAATTTGTAGCAATTTGCTATTTCAAGTTTACTATACTTATGTCTAGTTGCTGAATTCATTTTCTACCTCTTCTTTCAGTCTGAGGACTGATTTGGGTTTAAGAAAAATTTCACACTGTCATTTTTTAGCCTTTAATATGTAGATTGACCAGGTTGATCTCAGTCCTGGGGGGGGGGGGGCTTTGCCCTGGAGGAGGTGGGAATGGGGAGTGGGCTGGGGGGAAGGGAAGGGGGACAGGAAGGGGGAGAACAAGGGAATCTGTGGCTGTTATGTAGAACTGAATGGTATTGTAAAATAAAATAAAATAAAATAAAAAATATGTAGATTGATCTGATCGTCACTCTTGCTTTCTCCTTGTGCCTTCTGTTTTAGTGTCAATGTGCGTTCTTTATGGACTGAGGAGATAGCTCAGGGGGTAAAGTGCTTATTGTATAAGCATGAGGGGGTGAGTTTGGATCCCTAACACCCCCATAAAAGCTGGGCACAGAGATGAGTCCCTGTGACCCGAGAACTGAAGGTGCATGATGAAGACAGATGGTTCCCTGGGGGCTTACTGGCCAACCAGTGTCACCAAATGGATGAGTTCCATGTTCAATGGGAGGCCTTATCTCTCAAAATATTTAGGAAGGAGTCATAAAGCAATACACTTGATGTCAATCTCTGGCATTCACACTCATACTCAGAGGCAAGTAAACCTCTACACAGACACAGACAGACAGAAAGACAGACAGATGCACACCACACGAGAGAGAGAAAGAGAGAGAGAGAGAGAGAGACAGAGACAGAGACAGAGACAGAGACAGAGACAGACACAGCTATGCATTCCTTCCTTGTGAATGTAGTCCATTTCCTTGTTTATATTCCTGCCTTGTTCAGTCTCTTCAGAGACTCTGTTTACACTGAGTCTCCCTTTATCTCTATTCTTCCTGAGTTCTCTGTTCATGTGCTCCTTCCAAATATTTTGGGGCCCTCTCTCCATTTCTGAACAAATCGCCTAGAATTGTCTTATCCAGAATGTCTGGAATTTTTCTTTATTGTACTTTTCCTTTGACTCCCTTTTTAGAAAGATAGATTCAGTAGGAATTATGTAAGCTTTATTGTTTTTAAACTTTTATTGGCCTAAATTCATTGTTTGTACTGATGGGTTTCATAAAGATGTTTTCTTTCAAGTATACTGTCTGCCTTTTATTAATATGCTCAGTGCTTTTAAATGCCACTGACTACTTCTTAACTTTCATTCACTCTGTAGTTAGCTGGCTCTGTCTTGTTTGGCTTTTAGTAGATTTTTCTGAGAACATAAACAGAATTTTAAAAGCCACTTATTATTTTAATGGCAAAATTTAAAGTGTGGTAAAACTTGGAAATATTAATATTATGAAAGCAGATATTTAGACTTCAAATGAGCCAGAAGATACCAATCTTTACATATTTACTAAATGTTTATCCATCAACTACCATAGAATCGGCACTTAAAAGGCTCCTGGTGACTTTTAGTGGCATCTTGAAGCACCTGCAGAGTTTGAAAGTTAGCTACTTACACACTAAAGTCACACCATGACAAAGCCCTGAAAACAAGGCTGTGGGCTACAGACAGCGATGTGCAGCAACAAGGAAAGGCAGAATGGAACAAAGCTGCCTGCCCCAGAGCTGCCAGCACTGGTCTGAGTTTGGGCTGGGATCTTTTCAGTTTGGTAGTCCCCTTATTTCTGGGGACTTTGTTTTATTCAAAGGTGGATCCTGTGGTGTTTTTAAAAGGGATGGTTTCAAGAGCTGAACAAGCATGAGGCATCCACGGACCAGCTCTCTTGCCCACATGGTTGGATTGGTTGGTTAATTATTATCTATTTCTGGATATTTCACAATGGAGTTTTTTTATTCAGCTGGCTTTTTATGAAGTTTCATAAAGGTAGATTCATGGCTTTTAAGTATTATGTTCATTGATTTTTTTTTAGCCAGGATTTCATATAGACAGTCTGGACTTCATAAATGAGAAAACTATAAAATGCCCTTCTTGGTTTCAATGGACTAGTGCATTTCTTTGAAACTCTAAGTGGCCTAGTTCATTGACACCATTTGTCTTAGTGCATTTTCTATTGCTGAGACAAAAATACCTAAGAGGAGAAAATTTGTAGAAACTATGAGTTTATATGCCTAGAATTCTGAGGATAGGAACACAGGTGGTACATATCGCTGGCCTCTGCTTGGTGTCTCCTGAGGGATTTTGTTCATTATAGCCTAGCATAGGCCTCATATGATGATGCAGAATAAGTGCTTCTCAGTTTCTCCTTCTCCCTGTTCCTTTTGTTGTTTCTTACAATTTTTTTTTGTGTGTCTGCTGATGTGTTGGTCTTTATATGCAGATTAGACACAAGTGGCTATGATATCTACAGCCCCTTGAAAAACTCACACTAATGATAATAAGCAAGTGTCTCAGTCGGGGTTTCTATTGCTGTGAAGAGACACCATGACTATGGCAAGTCTTATAAAGGAAAACATTTAATTGAGATGGTGGCTTACAGTTTCAGAGTTTCAATCCATTATCATCATGGAGAGGCATGGTGGCATGCAGGCAGACACAGTGGACCAAAGCAAGACCAAAACCAGCCAGGCAAACTCCAAACTCTGCATCTTCATGTCTGATGTCAAAATGTTCTTCAGATCTCCAATTCCTTTCATCTTTGTTGACTGCAACATACTTCTTCATCTGGGGCTATTTCCACTCCCTGTTACAGCTTTCCTCAACTTTTATCCCACGGCTATGGCATCTCTAACTGTAGAGGGTAGCCATTCCAGCTTGAATCTGGAAGTTCCAACTCCCATTGAGACTCTGGCAACTGTCACGTCTACAAGGCAGGGCCAGGGTAGGCACCTGGAGACCAGAGAGCGGGATGGTCAGCGCTCTCTCTGTTCCGGGACCCTGAACAGTGGAGATGGACCGAGCGGAGCTCCAGAGAACACCGCTGGACTGCGATACACCTTCCCCAGACCCTGCGGCCTACCTTTTCCTTTTTGTAAGTTGCCCACTAAGTAAATCTTCCTTTTAACTAAGTGGAGTGGCCTTAATAATTTCACCAATATCTAACATCTTAGGGTCTCCAAGGCAATTCAGGTTTCAACTTCATAGCTTCATACAGTGGCCTCTGTAGGCTTACATTCAGGGACACCCCTGACACATGCCTGATCTCAGTGGCTTTCTTTAGTCATAGAGGTAAATTCCATAACCCCTTTCTTCTATCCTTAAAGCCAAAATTACAGAGCTTAAATTGCTAAGTTCTATTGTTTGTTGGGTCTGGAACATGGACCCCTTATTCAATTACATCTCCAACAGTTTTCTATTTTCCTTTACTGCCTAAGCTTAGATGTCCTGAAACTGGATCTGTAGACCAGGCTGACCTCAAACTCAAGAGACTGCCAGGCTCTGCCTTCTGAGTGCTGGGATTGGAAGCATGCATCACCACATCTGGCTCTAAGCTTCTCTTTAATTCCTTTTCACAAGCTGAAAACTTAGTTGGGTAGGATCTTGCCCTAAGGTCACCACTCCTTTTATTCCATTTCTTAATCTGTTCATCTCCTTGGATACAGGACTTATCTCCTTCCACTTCCTGTAGCAAGAAACTTAAAGGGTCTTATTAATAAAAACAAACCTGTAGCCAGGTATTGGGGTCAACGCTAGAAGATCAGAGAAACAGAACAAGCTGATCCTGTTTCCTCAGACTGGAAGCCTCTGTGTTCTTATCCAAATGTGCTGCTCAAAAGCTTAAAAGCTTAACCAGCTTCTAGTTCCTGGTCTTCACAATATTATATACCTTTCTGCTTCCTGCCATCACTTTCTGGGATTAAAGGCATGTTTCACCATGCCTGACTGTTTCCAGTGTGGCTTTAAACTCACAGAGATGGATCTCTGCCTCCAGAAGGCTAGGATTAAAGGTGTGAGTGCCACCATTTTCTGGCTTCTATGTCTGTCTAGTGGCTGTTCTGTTCTCTGACCCCAGATAAATTTATTAGGGTGCATGATATATTGAGGAACATAATATCACCACAACTTCCTGTGAGCCTTTTCTTCTCAAATATTTTTTCTTGCTCAGCTTGCTTCTTTTCATTATATATCTTCATTAGAGTTAGTACTAGTAACCATATAACAGACTCTGTACTAGTCTATACTTGCTTTGAGAGGTCAATAATCGACAACTCTTTATTTTAGCCTCATGCAACCTTTTTGGATGTGGGCTAAAAGTAGACCACGTTCTTCACTAAAATATTACAAGAATGATATCTAGGCAACATACCAAAAATTTTCTCCTCTAAAATCTCTTGAGCAAGCCTCCCAAAGTTCAAATAATTCTTAGCACCACTGTCTTCATGTTCCTGCTGGTATGGCCCATTAACAGTGCTTACAGCATTCTACTGCTTTTCTAATCCAAAATACCAAGGTCCAAATTCCTCCAAATAAAAACATGGTGAGACCTATCATATCAATACCCCATTTCTGGTACCAATTTCTGTGTTAGTTAAGGTTTTTATTGCTGTAAAGAGACACTATGACCAAAACAACTCTTATAAAGGAAAACATTTAATTGATGTGGTAGCTTACAGTTTCAGAAGTTCAATCCATTATCATCATGGTGGGACATGGCAGTATTATGCAGGCAGACAAAGTGCTGGAGAGGCATCTAAGAGTCCTACATCTTGCAGGCAACAGGAAGTGGTCTGACTCAATTTCTTATTTAAAAGCTATCTTAAAACCAACAACTAGAATTAAGGAATCATACTTGAACCAATGTTGGCCTATTTTTGTAATCAGGGATGTTATTTAGATTTCCCCCACATTTACCTATCATTTGTCAGTGAATTGTAGGTTCAAAAAACTTTGTGCTAAATAATTCAGCAAACACTAAATAAATAAACCAAATATCAGAAAAGTATGAAGAAATCCTGTTTGTTCAAAGAAAGGGATTGTCAACTTCTAGAATTTTGTAAAAGCATTACCTTCAGCGTGACATATCTTTAAAGCACTGTGCAATATAATAATGACAAAAAGTCCCAAACTGCAAATGTGAATTATCATATCTTAAATTTTTAGTATAAAAATATTCCTATTTTAATCATTCCATCTAGTGAAAACATAGTTATGTGAGTGAAAGAACAGATAGTATAACCTATGTTTGCTCTAAAAATTTCTCTACCAATTAAAATTTCAGTAATTTGAAGATATTTTCTGTGTTTTAAAAGATTTATTTTTATGTACATGTGTGTATCTGTGTGTCTTTGGGTATGTGTGCATGTATTCAGGTGCTTGCAGAGGTCAGAAGAGGGTATTAGATACCCTGGATCTGGGGTTACATGTAGTTTAAGCTGTCCACCATGGCTGCTGGCATACAAATTCATTCATTGCAAGAACAAGGGATGTTCTCAACTGCTGAGCCATGTCTCCAGCCCTTTGAACATATTTTCTTATGTTACTGAATCACAGAGGGTCAAATATGAACAGTACACTTACTACTACTCTTAGTTGAATTCACGTTGTATTTTTATCAGCCAAGATTTATTACTTAAATATAAAATACTTGGTGTATGTGTGAATTGGATATATGTGTGTTATGTCTTTAGGAATATACAACTTGGGCAGAGAAATATGGTATAAAAGAAATTAGCTTTGAAAGACATAGTGAGAAATAAATTGAGGGAAACAAAAATGTCTCTTAACATTTTCTATTGTGTGTATATGATGTGTGTGCATGTAAGTGTGTGAACATAAGCGCATGTGTGCTTACTTTGGTGTGTAGAGGTCAGAGGACAACCTCAGATGTTGGTTCTCATTTTCCAATTTGCTTGAGAAGGGTCTCTTATCTTATTGTTGGCCATTGTGTTCTTCAGCCTAGCTCAACCATGAGCTTTTAAGGCCTCTCTTTCAATATCCCATTGTGTTGTAGGAGCCCTAGTGATACAGACACATACTATCATGCCCACACTTGCAGTGGCTCTGGCCATTTCAATGAGGATCCCCACAGCTATGCATTAAATACTTTATCCCCCAAACCATCTCTCCAATCTCCAATTCTTTAAAATACAATGATGACATATACAAATTGATAAAAGAAGCCCATTGCAAAGATAGTTGGCTTAATAACTTTTTTGGTTAAGCTAATTTCATATGACTTCGACATGAGAAAACTGGAATAGGTGTTGCAGCTAACAGCACTGGGGATTATTATCTACTTTTCTTTCTTTTTCCTTTTTGTACTAGGCTCTGGCCATTTGTCTGTTGTCCATTGAATTTTTACTGACTTGTTCCTGAGGCCCTTGTTACACATGGCTCTTTATACACAGAGGCATTTTTATTTACTTCACATTTTTATCTCTTATTTGCAGTTCTCCACATAATCGTGGAAATCTGTCTGTGAGCCTCAAAGCATTTAGACTCGCTTTGAATTAAGGATCCCAAACATGGCACTAATCAAAGTTCTTAATACACAAGGCACCAGGAGGGTCCTATTTGTTATGGACAGCATGCTGGTTTTGTTTTCCAAATGTTTGAACTCTGGAGGAAAAAAAATGCTAAGTTCTTAAATAAAATGGGCAGTAACTGCTGTTCTCATTTGAACAGAGATTTTCCTAATTTAACCGACTTTATTATGATGGGTTTGGAATGTTTTATTAATGATTTTTTTAATGCATGAGATTCAGGACACAGATGCTATATCTTTAGAACAAGACAAGATTGATAGTATTACCAATTTATCTGTTAGTAAGGCATATATTTGAATAATTCAGAGAAGACTAAACAATAATGTGAAATTTTATACAAAGTTGTCAACTTGTATTATAATCCCACCTCTTCTCTCTCTCTCTCTCTCTCTCTCTCTCTCTCTCTCTCTCTCTCTCTCTCTCACACACACACACACACACACACACACACACACACACACACACACACCAGGCTTTTCTGAAACTCTCTATGTAGCTGAGAATGATCCTGAATATCTGATCCTCCTACCTCCAACTCCCAAATATTGGGATTACAGTTCTGCATGCCTAATCTTAAAGGTGCTGGGATCAAATTCAGTGCTTCATGCATGCTAGGCAACCACTCTACTAACTGAGCTCCATCCCCAGATCATAAAATCTCTCCCTTTCTCTTTTTGTTCATGCTAGCTACCAAAATGGACATGGGATGATCATACAGACAACTCCATGATGATTCTCTTTTGTGTTCACACCAGACTTGCTTCATGGCCCCAATAAAATAATTGTTCTGCTTATTCATAGATATTATAAAGCACTTATTCTAATATGATGACACTCTCACTTTGATTTAAATTCTAAGGAAATCAAAATCGTTCCTATTGGTTCTGTTCAGTTAGTAATGACTTCAAGCTGTCTACCCTAACACCTTGTTTCTTTCATTCATGGAATATGCATGGTTCTGTAGAGTCGTCGCTCTGAGTAGTGGAACATCTATGGAAGTCCTGGTTAGCATATTTAACACTACACAATGATTTTTCAGAGTGCTTCTGTTTGCTTTCAATGTCCTTGCTGAAACTCATGTTGATTTCAATCTCTATTTTGAGATATTAAGAAGATTAGACAAAAAACTTAATCATGCTCTCATATTGGAAATGGGACCTTAGGGAGGTGACTAACATTACATGAAGCCCTGGATGAGACCATGGCTTTCTGAGAATGGAAGAAACCTGAGCTAAGATGTTCTGTCTTATTGTATTATTAGATATATTGTCTTGAGTATGTAGACTCCATTAGCAAGGACCTCACCAACTGCAGCCACCTGATGTTCAGCTTTCCAGCCTTTAGAACAGTGAACCAAGGAAAACTTTATTCTCCATAAATTCCTCTGTCTGTAGCATTCAGCTGTAGCAAAAACAAAACAAACAAAACAAACAAACAAACAAAACCCCCACTGGACTAACTTCCCTATAGTGAACCCAATTGCCACTTAAACATCAGCTCCAGCTGGGCGGTGGTGGCACACGCCTTTAATCCCAGCACTCGGGAGGCAGAGGCAGGCAGATCTCTGTGAGTTCGAGGCCAGCCTGGTCTCCAAAGCGAGTTCCAGGAATAGGCGCAAAGCTACACAGAGAAACCCTGTCTCAAAAAACCAAAAAACAAACAAACAAACAAAAAAACAACAACAACAACAACAAAAAAACAAATAAAACCCTAACAAAACAACAACAACAAAACATCAGCTCCATCATGATGATGATGATGATGGTAGTGATGATGATGATGTTTAGATCTTCCTCCAGTCTTCTGAACCCATTACTCCAGATAGGCCCTCCACAAGATAACTGGATAGACCTTATTCTTAAAACTTTTACAACTGAAGACATCTGAGCCATGATATCTGTTCAAATTACTCTTTCTCCAACACTTCCTCTCTATTTCTTTACACAACATACAAACAATGGTCTAGGAGTCATTCCACATGGTTTTCTTCTTCGTCTTTATGATGGCTTCTATTGGTAATTAACGGCAACATCTGGAATAACCCTGGAGACAAACCCCTGGGCATATCTATGAGGGAATTTCTACATTTGGTTAACTGAGGCTGGATATGCTATTACATAGACTGTGATCCTGGGACTGAATAAAAAGAAGAAAGTAATTTGAAATTAATATTCATGTATGTGATTCCTCACTGTAGATGTAATGTGACAGCCACTTTGCTCTCTTGTGGCCCCATCCTCTTTGCCACAGTGCACTGTACCCACAAAGCAGGAGCCAGAAAACCTTACTTTTCTTACGTTGGTCGAGTATTCTGTCCCCAAAATGGGAATAATAGATATCCTGTTTCTTCCCTTCGTTACTCTATGGCTAGATACCACGAACCTTTATCCCTGTGAGCTTGCTTAATTCATGTCTCTTTTTTGATTGGCATTTAATCACTATGGCAGTTTCAGGCTTGATCTCCTGGCCATGAAGTTAAGAAAGCCATGTATAATTAATATTCAAATCTTTCTTGGTGGAACTATTTTTGGAAAAGGAAAGTCAGAGTGTGTGGTTTTCTGGCTTAAGTTGATGCAATAACTACACCACTGACAGTTGCTTCTTCTTCTGTAAGATGAGGATAATACTTGGATCTGCCTTGTGTGTTGATTGTGGTTATTATATTAGACAGAGGATGAGCTTGTCAGGAAGTGAAAACACATCATTTTAATATGGCAAAGAAACAAACTTGACATGGCATCTACTGGAAAGTGTGCTCTTCACCTCTGTGTGTTTTCCCACATCATCCTTGAATTAGTAATTATATGTGTCTTGTAAAGCTGAGTTTCAGTACACTGTTCTTTGAAATGTCACACTGGAAATGTAACCTCTCATATTTGTGGAGTATGGCTCATTGATGATCAAGAGGCTGTCATATAGATATCAGGAACTGTACAGATGAAATTCTGAGCACTGAACATGAATCGGGAAAAAGTTTCTTCCATGGATTGAGTGCCTTATCTATGTTTCTCCATCTGTCTCTACCTACATGAACACCTAATCATCCACATCATTAATAGAATGAGCTGTCTGAAACATGCTCTTTGTTTTGGCTCTTTCCTGCTTAATAATTCTCAAGTAACTCTTCAGAGTCAAAATTCAGGGTCTAGTAGATCTCTGTGATCTGATTCCTGCGTCTCTCCACTTGATCCTCTGTGCGACTTGGACACAGCTACACAGCAGCTTTTCCAGATGGGCTTCTCTACACTTAGGCATTGGCTCTTGTCAACACCTCTTCATTTTTCTCTTTCCTGATGTACATTAGATTTTAGATCTGAGAAGCAGATTCTGAATTCTTAATCTGAATTATTTTATTTTGTCATCATCATTGTTTCATGGGGTAATGACCATTACAGTTCCAGCATATAGTTGAAGAAAATGAGTCATTAACAAACAAAAAATTCCCTAAGGTCATATAGCACTTTTATCTAATATATTCAAAAATTTATAAGCAGTAACTTTTCCTTTCATTTAGTTATTTTATTTTTTGTTCCATAATTTATTTTTTATTTTTATATAATGTTAATTAAATAGAATTCTATCACTTTTCCCCTTCCTTTCCATGCTTCTAGCCCCTCCCAGATGCCATCCATCCAACTACTCCCACATTCTTCTAACTCCTCCATCTGAGTTTCTTTTGTTCTGCTATGGGCTATGGATCCAAACAAGAAGTTTACAAGTAGAAGAAATAAAAACGGCTAACAAACACCTCAAAAGGTGTTCTCAATTGCTGCCAATTAGGGGAATGAAAATGAACAACCTTGAGATTTCACCTCACCCTGGTCAGAATGGCCCAGATCAATAAAACAACTGACAATAAATTCTGATGAGGTTGTAGAGAAGGAGGAAACTAGATCACTCTGGGGATGCAAATTGGGGGATCTACTTCCAATGCAAATTGGAAGTCATGATGGAGAATCCCAATAAACCTGAAAAATAAAATCTACTATATTCTTCAGTTATTTTTATTTAAAATTGTTTTTGTAGAGTTTTGTACAATTTGTTTAGATTGTGTTTTTATATTCACTCCCCTTTCTCCACTCTCTCTTCCCTACCCACCCAGATGTGTGTGTGTGTGTGTGTGTGTGTGTGTGTTTGTGTGTGCATGTGTGTGTGTGCATGTGTGTGTAGTATACATGTTCCCTTTAGTGCTGAGCATTCGGCAGTCTCATATTCTCTGAGCTTTCTACAGTTGTGAGCCACTGTACTAATCACCTTTTACTGTAAATAGAAGCTTCTCAGATGATACTTCTCAGGAAGATACACTGCTCTATTGCTATAATGATAAGCCATTAGGATTTAATACTATTATCTCCATTTAGCAGCGTAATAGTAGTAGGTTTTCCCTAGGTCTTATGACCTGACTAGCCATAGGTTTATAGCACAGTGATGGTGCCAGTTCTGAATTTCATCTTGTGAAGTGGAACTTAAATCCAAACGGAAAGTGGTTGGTGACCCCCATATGTTTGCGTTACCATTGCATCAGTGTACATGTCTCCCAGTGGCATTATTGTGCCTCACAGGTTCATCGCTGCATATGGCTGACAATTACTTTTCTCCTCTAGTAAGGTGCACAGCACATTTTAGTACTAGGAAAACAAGTCAATAGGGATGAAACTTCTGGGTCCATACCAGCTTGATTTTATGTGTCTAAAATGTTTGCTGAAGAAATGAAACCTCCATGCCTGATATGCTGTCTGATAACCAGTTTATCCTCACAACTTTGTTCAGAGTCAGTGAATACTACTGTTTTGAAAGCTACCCTTGGTTTGTCAGAATGTGCTGAGGTTACAAGGTACCTGCTGATTTTCCAAAATGTGGCTAGTGTTGGGAATCCACGGGAGCCTTGGCATCCTATTGTTTCATGTTTCAGCTTGGATGTTCTCTAACAGATGGGTTGAACATGAGGTTCCTTAGAAGGGTGTCTGCTTCCTTCCTGTTATCTTCTCTTAGAAATTATCAGCATGATGAATCCTCATAAAACCAGTTGAATACAAGAATAAAATACAGGTCCTGGCAGGTGAACATGAGAAGCATGGCAGAGGTACTTGTTAGGAGAACCGGATTTTGAGTCAAAATATCTAAGTACACAGCTATGGGTGAAGTGAGTGTAAAGTTAAGCTCGGTATCATCTACAGAGTGTTCCAAACTCTTCTTGCAAGAGCTGCATACAACCTCGAGGTGAGATTTCCTGAGACTCACTGTCATATTGTTTCAGGGGGTTGAACATCAGCAGGGGTAGGTAGAAGCAGCATTAGGTAAAAGCAATGACACCCAAGGTTCAAAATCCAGTTCACTGAATGACCAGGCTATCAAATGACAAAACCCAACAAACTGGCAAAATGAACTTCAAAAAAAAAGCTCATCTTTAAATGGTTTTAATAGAATTGATACTGAAGTTGAAAACAAAGGTTTAGCAGTGTTGATAAGGCATTCAATTTGCTGAATGTGAAATAAACTTATGTATATTTTTGGCAACTCAGTAAATTGGCGAATTCAGCAAATTAGTTCCACTGCTGAGAAAACTCTTTGAACACCAGCAGGTTTGTGAATTTAGGCTCCAGGAAGACACAGAACACGTGCATCCTGTTTAATGTTGTTTTCTTAATGCTCAGCAGTGTGCCTCTAACATAATTAATTGAATAAATTAATAAATGTGTGTATATGAGATTGTGGATGGCTGTTGGACAGAAATAAACCTTAATGTGAGCATTGATCATACCAATTTTCAACCTTGTTTAAGTTTTGGGTAGCATTATCATTTTGTCATAGTATTTATAAGGCTGCATGATCTGTGCTTGAATTAAAAGACAGATGGCTCCTTGAAAGAACGTGTGGAAATGTTAGCATAGGTTTTTCAGTTTAACTAAATTTGATCATGACTAACACTATTTTTACAATTTCAATTCAGTACTATCATTTGCCTAGAAAACCAACTGTAATCATCTTGAAATCAAAGAAAAAAACCAACTTTATGTATGATCCATTTACTCACTTGGCTTAATGGCTTAATTAGCAGGTGGTTGGAAGTCATGAAAAAATTTATTAAGGTGTTTCACAATTTGTCTCATTTTCTTGTGGAAGAATTTTTGCCTAGCATTCTTAAAACTCACCAAATTCAGACAAGGTGACTATAATTAATTATATAATTAGGTATATTACCAAGAGAAATTGTCTGCTTCTGACAGTGTGCTGATTTTTAGGTAATAAAAGGAGATTTCACCCTAAAGAAAGGAGTTAAATAATGCAGTACCTCATTGCCTTATTTTCCATAAGACCTAATATAGCTAGCTGCAAAGCATGACAGTATCATTTCCCATACCTCAGCCCTCAGTGAAGTCAAACATGAGTTATTTAATTGCCTAGTTTAGACAATGGAGGGTTTATTATGACATGAATGGACACCAGTTTGTCTCACTGTTCTGAGATACAGGTTTTATTATGCAAAACCTAGAATCCTATTTTTCTATTTGCATAGGTTCTTGACTTTGATATGTCATGAACAATTATGTAAAAAGTCTATGAAATAAATATGTTATGAGTATAAATTGTGTGACTGTGAATAATAGAAGTTACAAAGATCAGAACCACCAAGGCAGCATGGACAAATTTATTGCCATGACCACCATACTTCTTATTCAGATCTATCTCGTTTGATTTTCTTCATTAGTTTTAATTTGTGGAACTAGTCTTGAAGCTTTTGCTGAAAAATCTTGTTACTGGATGTAAATATCAGTGATTAAAAATTCCCATTAAAATTATGCTGACTTTAAGGTAATTAGTTCTGTATTTTAGCATTTTACTTCTCACTTATAATATATACAAATATGTAAAATTTGAAAGTATACATAAATACACTTTATATAATGACACTTCATAACAAGTCCACAGTATTTTATATCACATAACTAATGAATACTGATAATATATCATCAATTATTACATGTGAGTACAAATAGGCATGTATTTGCGTATATTGCATAAAACATGCCAACAGTTATATATTATTCACACTATACACTCATAAGTATATCTAAATTTAATAGCAGAAATACAATTCAAATACGGGTTTCTGTTGTAACTTTGTAAAAGAGGTCCCCACTTAAAAAGAAAGTGCATGGCACAGTCATTAAAGAGAGCTTCATGAGTTAGTGGAGAGAAGCCAAGGTTCACATAAGAAGTAGACTGCAGCTAAATTTTCTGAGGTGATTTCTAGCTTGTCCTCAATCCTAGATGGAGCACACTTTGCAGGGGATAGATTTTTCTGCTGTTGTCTGTTACAGGCTGAAGGCCATTCTGTGCTTTCAAGTAAGTCCTGTTTTTTCTTTTAAATTTTTTTAATTCATTTTACATACCAACCACAGATCCCCCTCTCATCCCTCCTCCCACCTACCCCTGCCTTCTCCCCTCCCCCCATTTCCCTCCTCCAAAAGGGTAAGTTCTCCCATGGGGGGACAGCTAAGCCTGGTACATTCAGTTGAGGCAGGCTCAAGCCCCTCCCCACTGCATCAAGGGTGACAGACCATAGGTAATGGAATCCAGAAAGCCAGCTCATGCACCAGGGATAGATCCTGATCACACTGCCAGGGGCCCCTCAAACAGATCCAGCTACACAACTGTCTCCTGTAAGTCCTTCTTGTGTCTCTGGAAGCATCATTGATTTGCTTATTTATTTACTTCCTCAGAAATTCTAAATATCATGCTGGCTTCTGGGTGTTTGCTCCTTTTAATCTTGATATGTCTTATTCAGTTCTTAATGAGAAATTTATATACTAATTTTAAAAGGTTATGATACATTGCTAATCATATGAAAGCAGCTGATTGGCCAGGCTGAGATAAAGAAGGCAGAACCCTTTCCTTTCCATTGCCAGTAAATGTTAGAAGCTTAGACTTGGTGATGTAGATGGTGCGTACCTGTGCAACTCTCACTGCATTTGTTCACATATACCTGCATACATCTGTATGTGTGAGATAGATAGATAGATAGATAGATAGATGATAGATAGATAGATAGATAGATAGACAGATAGATAGACAGATAGATAGACAGACAGATATACAGATAGACAGACAGATAGACAGATAGATAGACAGATAGATGATAGATAGATAGATAGATAGATAGATAGATAGACAGATAGATAGACAGATAGATAGACAGACAGATAGACAGATAGACAGACAGACAGACAGACAGATAGACAGATAGATAGACAGATAGATAGACAGATAGATAGACAGATAATAGGTAGATAGGTAGAGAAAGAATTCTTTGATTATAAACTTTGCCCCCTTTCTCAATCCATTTCCTACCATACTATTCTGCCCATTCTAGGCCTCAGTTAATTATCATTCCATGTAACTAATCATTACAACTAATATTCATGCTTCTTTTCTTTCATTATTTCTCGTTACAACTGTTCATCCTTGAGATCATTTATATGTTGAACCAACCAAGACACTTTCATATCCCCTGGTTTTCATATTTCCCTGAGAGCACTCCATAATTCTAAGTTCTCACTCATTAAAGTTTATAACACTATTGGTTTTCTTGACTGTTTCGCCCATTAAACTCTAAAACCTTGGAAGCCAATGCTCTCTTTGATTCCTTCTGTATCTCCAACACATCATACAATGTGCTACAAAGAAATGTTCTGTCTACAGTGAGATGTTCAATACATGATATTTGAGCTATTAAATGAATTTCAGCTGACAGAAAACCTGGAGGGAAAGTAGATTAAATTTATTTGCACTATAACAACAAAGTGTTAAGTGGCAAATCTTAGACTAAACATTCTCAGCATAGAAGTAATGTTTATCTAAACACCTTGTTATAGTTGTACATCCTGTGTGATAAAACCGATGGTTGTTCTTTTGCACTTAAACTTGCTTTAGTTGAAAGCTATACTTCGCTTAGAGCCCAAGATTTGAGATTATACAGACGGGGTGAGGAAGAAAAAAAGAGTCCCCTGTTCCTTTAAAATTTCACTTCTACCACAGATTTTCTTTTTAGATGAGTCCATATGATAGCTGCTAATTATCACTGCATCATAATTGAAAAATATTTTGGGATCATGTACTTGAACATTAATACTTTTTCCATTGTTTATTTTTGAGATTATAATTACGTTATTTTTCTCTTCCCTTTTCTCCCTCAAAACTCTCCCATATATACTTCTTTGATCATTTTCAAATCTGTAACTTCTTTTCTCATTAATTGTGGTTTTATATATATACATATATATATATATATATATATATATTATAAGTATGTTCATAAATAGACCTAAGTATAACCTGCTCAGTCTGAATAATGTTATTTATATGTGTGTTTTCATGGCTGGCTATTTAGTATTGGATAACCAATTAGCGTATGTCTCCTTGGAGAAGACCATACCACTTTCAGCATTCCTTAGTTATCTGTGACTTTATGGGTGTAAGCTTCTGAAATTACTAGGAGACATAATATCATAGCAAATTCCCTGATCCTCTGGCTGTTAACATCCTTCTGCCCCTCTTCCCCAATGTTACCTGAGCTTTAGGTGTGGGAGTGTTTTGTAGTTATAGCCACTGCGACTAGGCTCTGCAACTCTCCATTTTGTTTAGTTGTGGTTTTCTGGATTCATCTCTATCTGCTGCCAAGAAGTTTCCTTGATAGGGGTGAGGACTGCATTTACCTCTGGGGATAAGGACAAATATTTAGATGTAGTTAGGGATTATGCTATCTTAGTAAAGTAGTGGTGATATGTTCTCCTCCAAGATCCGTGACTTCACTGGCTCTGAGTAGTTAGTTAGGTTTCCAGTAACAGGCATTATTTCTCCTATGCTAAATGGGTCTTAATATAGAGCTGTTGCTTACTGTCGGGGCCCACAGAAGTTTCCTAGTGAGATCTGAGCTTGCTTTACCCAACAAGGCTGCATTAGGGGATGGCTTGATCATGTGCATGGTTACCAGGTGTTTGGAAGGGTCTGTACTTGGCTGTGATAGGGGAGGTCTTCTGCCCCGTCCCTTGGCATTCCTATAAAAGGCCCTTTTGAAGAGTCAGAAGGGGCTAGTGGATATTGATCCAGGTCCTCCCAAAGCTATCCTGTGTTTCTGTCTGTATTCTCCATACTATCTTTCTGTCTAAATATTTCTTATCCCTCTCTCTTCAAAAGTACCCTGGGAAAAGTGGAAGCCGGCCTCCCACAGGTTACAATGGAGTATGGGTGCCATCATGCCATGCTTGTTCCTGTGGTTCAGAAGTGTCATACTATGTAGGACTGTTGGTTACTTTCCTCATTTGGAAGCTCAGATGGTGCTTTCTACTGCTGTGAAAGCTAGTCTTTAGAGGGGAGGATTTCAGGTCAATTCCAGACCAGGGTTTTCTGGGATCTGTGTTTGAAGTCCATTAGGTTTTCAGCAATGGGATTTATCTTCCATCTCTGAGCATCAACCAAGGACAATCACAATTAGGCTGTATTTTTGGGGAGTCTCTTGAACAACCATAACCAACTCAAAAGTGGGCTTGTCATGCCTGGTACTAGTAAACTAATCAACAATTTGAGATATTTGTTAGATGGTCTTTTGTGGGATGACTCATCTCTAACAGGCTATCAACAGGAGCTGAAACATGATCTGGAGATGACCTAGACCAATGAGAGGCAGCCATGTCACACCAGCAGGTGCATATTCATCATACCTCCCCCCAGGGTGGGGTGGAGGGTATATAAGGCTTGCCTCTTCCTGAATAAACTGTGCTTGTTGTTTCGACATTCTCCCAGAGTCTGTGTGGTTTGACTCTGTGCCTACTTGGCCCCCGCCCCCAAAGGGAACAACAGCACAGGACCCTGCTGCAGTCTTTGGCTCTTGAAGGGAGACTTGTCAGCCCATATCAGAAAACTTCACTTGAAATGTGTGTGTATTTATACACAGAATTGTGTGTATTATATGTTTGTCTTAGATAAATAATTAATAGTATGATCCCTTATGACTTTTTTTGGACATCCTGTTATTTCACCCTGGGCTTTGTGTCTGAAGTGCATTATGTCTTCTGCAGTAGGGACTTACCTATGTTTTGGGAGTCTCTTAGATAGCCATGGCTAGTGGATTGTGTCTTCTAGCAACATCAGAAACTACATCCACAAAGTCTCATCAGCCTGACCATCAAAATGTGACCTGAGCAAGGAGGACACCAATGAATACACCAAACTGCATTTGGAAAAGACCATGAGGCCTCAACTCTACACAAACAACCACAGGCAACTAAGTAAATCTGGGGTTAAGAGGTGGCTTTCTCCAAGAAGAGCACGCCAATTGGTTGTCCAGTGCCAAATTAGTCAGCCCTGAAATTATACATATGTACAGGTAGCATTGTGTGGACTGAATGGTTTATATTTGGGGACATGCATGTATATACAAATTCATGTATGAATCTAATAGCAATTTATGATGAAAGGGGTGACAAATTTGGAGAAGAGGAAAAATGGATATTGGGAGGGGTTGGAAGGAGGAAGGGGAAGAGAGAAATGTTATAATTAAAAGATAATCTCAAAACCAACCAAAGCAAAAAATGTGATTATATTATGAAAGCAGAACCATCATGAAAGGGGACCATTGAACTGTCCTGTCCCATTCCACCATATGAGAACACAGCAAAGAGACACCATAATCTAAAAGATTGTGGCCCTCTTCAGGTACTGAGTTCATCACTATGGTTTTGGACATGCCACACTTCGGTACTATGAGAAATACATTTCTGTCTTTTATATGATATCCCCTTATAGCATGTTGTCATAGCAAGTTGGATGAACTAAGACACATCCACAATTGGAAACAGAGAAATGTGTAATAAAAATGGCTGATATTCTAGCCTAAGAGATGCTCCTAGGTCCATTCTAAACCACTTGGCTCAATTATCTCTGTAGATATATTTCTTCCCAGAGGGGGGAAAATCAATAGCTATTTTACTTTCTTCTATATTACCTGTGTGCTTGCTTGCTATGTACTATGCGTTCTATAAAATATAAGGTTGGATTTTCTAAAATATTTATGTTTATGAGAATTGGTTTTTCTATCCAACAGACACACATCCAAAGACACTGCCAGGCAGATGTTGGCATCAAAAATACTGCTGGTGTAACTTAGCGTGAACATGTAGTAAAGGTGACAGGGTGTAAATGGGGTGACTGCTACTCGGAAGTGAAGGTGTTTCCTACAAGCTCTGCTCTACCACCAACTAAAGAATAAAAATTTAGAGAGAAAACTGAGCAAATAAGTTCTTGGTTTGAATTCTGTTCTCTTTTGCCAAAGCATATATTCTCTCCTTCTGTCAATGTACCTTGATAAGATATAGTAACCAAAACAGAAGTAAAAATGGCACCACAATAGGTAATGCAGATGGTGACTGCTAATGTCTAATCCAATGGTCAGTGATTGTTTTAACTTTACAAGAAAACTGTGCTGTGAATTGAGAGACTCTGAGTCAGGAAGACAATGGGAATGTTTGGGAAGAACCCCAAAAGACTCTATGATAGCCAGTCTTAGCCAAGTATTAACCAGTATGAGAGCACATGGGAAATTAGTAAAACTGACATTTAAACATTCCAGTTTCTTTTAATGCATTTTTCTACTTTTATTGAGTAGCTATTAAACCTGTCACCACCTACTAATCCTATTCTTTTGAAGTTTTTATTTAGCTGGATATTGGTGGTGCATGCCTTTAATCCTAGCACTCTGGAGGCAGAGGCAGGAAGATCTCTGAGTTTGAGGACAGTCTGGTCTACAGAGCAAGTTCCAGGACAGTCAGGGCCACATAAAGAAACCCTGTCTCAAAAAAACCAAAACCCCCAACCAAACCAAACCAAACCAAACCAAAATGACAACAACAACAAAAACACAAAACACCAAACAAAACAAAACAAAACAAAACAAAACAAAAATCCAAAATTCAAAACCATGTAGCTGGAGTTTTTCTGGTCCTGCCTGGCTCACAGTCAGGACAAATCTTTGTCACCTGCCAGTCCCACAGCAGCTCAGACCCAACCCAGTAAACACACAGAGACTTATATTGCTTACAGACTGTGTGGCCGTGGCAGGCTTCTTGTTATCTACTTTTTCTATCTTAAATTAACCCATTTCTATTAATCTATACTTTGCCAGTGGCTTGTGGCTTACCAGTACGTTACATCTCCCTTGTCATGGCGGTGGCTGGCAGTCTCCCTGCCTCAGCCTTCCACTTCCCAGAATTCTCTTCTCTGCTTGTCCTGCCTATACTTCTTGCCTGGTTACTGGCCAATCAGTGTTTTATTTATTAACCAATCAGAGCAACGCATTTGACATATAGAACATCCCACAGCAAAAAACCCAAAATCCCAAAACCAAAAAACCCCCAAACAAACACATAAAAATTAAATTTGTGTGTGTATGTATGTATGTATGTGTTTTTGCATGCATGACTATGTGTATATGTTCATCTGTGTGTGTGTGTGTGTGTGTGTGTGTGTGTGTGTGTGTGCACAAGCATGTGCAAGCTTGTGCTAAGTTTCGTGTGTGGTGGTTAGAGAACAGGTTTAGGGGTCTGTGAATTCTAATGATCAGATTCAAGACCTCAGGTGTGCTTGAAGACATTTCATATTTAGCCATCTGAGTGTCCTCTAGTTCTTTTTATATAATTATTACATTTTTGGGTTCTACATACTTGTACCAACATAGTTGCCTTTGACAGGTCAGCTAGTACGGTGCAGGTTTTCAGGAGCAACCTTTCAACCAGCATCTCGTCTATACCCCTTCCCATATGGTTTTAAACACAATTTAGAACAGAGAACAGGCTTTCTGTTTTTATCTTTCATCACAACTGACAGTGTATGTTCTATCAGTGCCTACCAATCCCAACACTGCATGTGGTGTTTTATTCTCCTATTGACTCTCCAATGTTGTCATAACTCTATTGCTTAAAGAAGAGATTCAGAAAACACAAGTACTGAAATTATGCTGAATTACTGCAAAAACATCTATGCTCTAATGCCAGTTAGTGCTTTCACATCCAAATTGTGTGATAATGCCCTTTGAGCACAGCAAACTTAGCAAATCTCCTTAAAGAAAACAGGCCCTTTTAGAAAGGGCCTCAATGAACACACATTGAGCTAATTGCAGAGCAAGTGGGAAGATAAAACATGCTTGTTTATGTTAATGAAGTGTTAACATTGTTTCTCTCAAAGATTAATTGTAATGGTCAGTTGCATTTATTGGCAGCTTCTTATTGGAATGTGTATTGTGTCTCTTTCACAGGGGCTGGATTCCTTCCATTTCCACATCTGGCTGCTGGTACTCTTTCCTTAATCACAGGGATATTTGACCTGAGCATTGAGCTTCTGGAGATAAATCCAATTTTACCCCTGAGTGCAGAATAATAAGGATGACAACTGCTAAGACAGTTGATGTGCCAGATGCTATAGAAGGAAAATGCAGGAGGAACTCACCTTGCCTGACATTTCAGGGAAGCAATCCCTGGATAAATGACTTGATTTTTGTACTTTTTAAAAACTGTGCATTTCTAATATAATTACAACATTTCTCCCTCCCCTTTCCTCCCCTCAAACCCTCTCATATATGCCTCCTTGCTCCCTTTCAAATACGTGACTCCTCTTTCATTGCTATTACATGCATTTATGCCTATATATGTATATTCCTATATATAACTTCAGTATGTATAATGTTACTTGTATGTGTTAGGGTTGAGCAGTTGCCATTGGACTACTAATTGATGCGCTCTTCCCTGGGGATATATTGCTGTGATATAATGTGTCCTAGTGATGTCAGAAGCTACAGCCATACAGTCTCACCACAACTGCCCAAACATGAGCTGAACAAGAATGATACCAATAGACATGCTGAAGTGGATAAATGGATCTTAAGAACTGTAAAGGTGATACAGAGAGTAGAAAAGTACAGATAAATCCATGTGTGCCTTTGCTAGAATAGTGCCTGGAAAGTTGGCAATGCGATATAGCAGGTTTAAGGAACAGAAAGAATATCAGCTGGATATAAGAGCAAAGATAAAGAGGTCTTATGTAGCTAAGGGTACATCACCCATGAAAACTGTGTTGGGCTTAGCAGCAGGAAGTCACAAAATTATTGCAAAGCATGAAGGGTCATCACCAGGGAGGCAGTCACTGTCTCCTATGTGCATGAAGCCCTCAAGCTCACTAGTGCCTCTAGGCTCATGTGATCTCCTTGCTCAGCTATCTTGCCTGTACATTTTTGGGCTTCACCACAACTTGTTCAGTTGCTGTTTGAATCAACAAGTTGGGGAATTTTATGTCCTAAATATCATTTTTTTTTTCACATGTACTATTTTATAACAAGTGTAAATCATTTAACAAACCCTTTCAATGAACAGCGTTTTAAGAGAACAGTTCATTTAACCATTAGCAAAATACCACATCAAAAAATATATTAAGGCACTAAAATAAATACACACATACTGCATTGTCAATGTATGGAAACATCATGACGCGCACTGACTGATAAAGTAAGACTATTTTAGCTTTGAATGCATAGTAATCTAGCTAGCAGATTCGGATGTGTAAATCAGACATGTACTTCTGAACTTCCATCTTATCCACAAGATAAAGGACTAGTGACGGATTTGAAGCAATGACTTGGGTCAGATTGCATTCCACGCTTAAGATGTTCATTCGTTTCAGGTTTTGCTTCCCTTGGCCATTTATGCTTCCAAAGTCAACCTGCAGTAAGGAGTCTAGCAACTTCACAACTTCTGAATTTTCAAGTAAACAGCTTTATCAGATGATTATCATCAAGAACATGATTTACACTAACATTTTCACAGTTTAAAAAAAACACAAGTTATTGCTGATGACTGTTCTTCCTATTGGAACTTCCCACTGGCATGTACTCTACAAGATACACAAGAAACCCCCTGTAGCTTCTGGTTAATGAGAAACTGGAAAATCCACAAAGGAGGCTTTTTTTTTTTTTGGTAGATACATGAGAAACATTCTTGTGAGAAGCCTTTCATAAATTACAACTATGCATATAGAAAGGTTTCATGATAGGCCTATATGAAACATTTCCTTAGATTCCTGACCATATTAACAATCAGAAGTTTTTGCCTATATCTGAAAGATAAAATTATTGATTTTACTATCCTAATTATTTCTATTTTGCTAAAGAGGGCTCTGATATTGCTATGTAAACATTATCGACAACAAATATTTAGATTTTCTATTATGTACCTGCTGAATTCCTAGGTTAAGGGCAAAATGAAAATGCTCTCCTTCATCCTCTATTCCACACTGTCCACCCAAAAGACAGGGTGTAGCATGTGGAAGGTTGGAGCTAGGGAAGAGAGCATCTTTAAAACAGGACTGCAAAAGAAAGGGCTGATCCAGGACATCCAGTTACGCACACGGGTTCCCTCTTGGCATTCCTGAGCCTTAGTTAAAACCTCACTCACACTGTCCAGTCCTGTCTCATCTGTGGCTGGGCGCCAAGGCACAGGTTACATCATGAATGGTTCAGCTTAGAGAACAGCCTGAGTAAACCTGGGAAGAGGGCGCAGCTAAGCGAGGTGCAGAGGCTTCATTTCATTGGAGTGGTTCACTGTCTGTGCTGAAGCACACAGCGTGGACTTCCACAGGACTCAGGCCTGTACAGAACTCCTGCAGTTAGAACACTAACTGCCTACGAATCACTTGAGATGCCAGATGGAGCTGGCACCATCTCAGACACGGTGAACCGTGTTTGTGGAAGGTGGCAGGAATGGACTTCGTTGATTTAAGACAGTCTCATTCTGCAGCCCAAGCTGCCCTTGACCTCATGGTAATCCTTCTGCCTCAGCCTCCGAAGTGCTATGATCACAGATGTGGGCTACCATGTTTGGCCAGGTATTGGCCCTTTGGGAAGGACTCCCAAATGACCCTCTGTCAGAATGTCTTTCCTAATCATGTAGTGTTACGTTTCTTTTTACTCTCACCAATGAAAAAGGCTGTCTTCTAGAGGCTATCAAGTGAGTGATACTACAACATAGTGAATACAGGAACAGGTGAGACTCATTTATATTCATTGTCAGACAAACTTTTGGGAAAAACACATCACCTTTCTCAAGAAATCTTTTCATGCTTTGGAAATTATTATTTATTTAAATCTTTTAAAAAATTAACGTGTATATGTGTTTTTCCTGCCATGTATCACTTGAGTGCAGTACCCACAGAGGTCAGAAGAGGGAGCTGGATGCCTTGAATCAGGAGTTACAGGTGATTGTGAGTTGCCGTGTGGGTGCTGGGAATTGAACCTGGGTCCACAGCAAAAGCAGCCAGTGGTCTTAACTGCTGAGCCATCCCTCCAGGATTGAAAGTTGTTACTGTAGAGACAGGACTTTTCTATGTTCCTTAGGCTGATCTGAATTCCTGGGCTCAAGTGACTCTCCCCTCTCAGTTTGGTGTGAGGGTGTGAGTGACAGCTCCAGGGCACGCACCACTGTGGGCAGCTTGGAAGTTATTATTTTTAAAGGAATAAATATTTGAAAGCTTTGAGGTTTCCCCCACACACCCCACAGGGTTTCTCTATATAGCCCTGGCTGTCCTGGAACTCACTATGTAGACCAGGCTGGCCTTGAACTCAGATCTGCCAGTGTCTGCCTCCAGAATGCTGGGACTAAAGGTATGCACCATCACCTGGTCAAACTTTTGAGTTTTTAATACTATTATACATATAACTCACATAAAAGGTTTATAGCATACATCCAGCACCCTATGGATACTGTTGCTGGTATGGGCCACTTAATCCTTGCTACAATGTATACTTCACTTTTGTTTTTATTAATTTTTATTTATATTTTAATTACTTAAAGTTTAATTCAATAGACCATTTGCAAAATAGTTCACTCACATAAAAGGTTTATAGCATACATCCAGCACCCTATGGATACTGTTGCTGGTATGGGTCACTTAATCCTTGCTATAATATATACCTCACTTTTGTTTTTATTAATTTTTATTTATATTTTAATTACTTAAAGTTTAATTCAATAGATCATATGCAAAATAGTTCATTTAACTTATTTCCAAACACAGGGATTTAATCTGAAAATTGAAACATAATTTGTTTTCAGTTAAAAGTATAATATACTAAGCATGTTTTCCTAGAATGTCTACACAGGTTTACTGTGATATGAAGTAGAAAATGTGTACTTTTTGTGAATTTAAGAAACATTCACAAATATGTAATATGATAAAGTAGATTTTGGTTGAGTGGTGCAAATGAAAGGCTAACTACAAATGTTAGCTAAAATTAAATTCCTAGTTTTTGGGGAGAAAGTAGGAAGAGAATCAACTGTGGTTCTTGGAGAATTTTTGTGAGTGCTTTTACATTTCATATTTAAAGTTTTTTTTTTTAATTTGATGGAGATTGATTGAATCTGGGGTCTCATATATGCTTGGTAAATACTCTACCACTGAACCCATCTATCTCAGTCCATAAAATTACATATAGAAGGTATAGAAAAGTGTGTAGGCACATTAATACTAACATTGTACTAAGCTACACAATTTTATTCCTAAAAGATTATACATCTTAGATACTCTTGCTAAATTAATACTTGAATATCTCTTGTCATCATAGAGTGAAAACTGAGAAGCTGTGAGGGTTAGGTATAGGCAATACAATAATAACATTGATGCTTTTAACATGTCATGTACAATATTTAATGTATTGCTATTTAAAAACTGAGAAAGCTAACATTTATATTAATATTTGCTATTTGGAAATAATGTTTCAATGCTAATACTCTGCTAATTTAGACCACATGAAGATTAATTATATAGCTATTTAATATATCATGTTGGTTAACTAGTATTTGAAGATACACATTGTTTTCTGAGTGGCCTTTGAGAAAAGTGCATTAACTGTGGTTTCCAGCCATACATTACTCTCCTAACTTGTGATTATTTAAACATCCTCCTAAGGAATTAAGTAGCACTCAAACCACAAGCTCAGGCAAACTGACTTCTGTCTCCCACTTCTGCATGTCCACTTCCAACCATCATTTCTCTCAGTCTCTCAAAACTATCAGAGTTTTCTAAACGGCTCCGCAGTTTGCTGGAGTCTCTGAATGATTACAGCATTCTGTAAATCTGCTTCTTCCAATGTCAGTGTCTCATCCAGAAGTCTGAGAAAAGGAAGAGCCGTTGCCAGGGCAAAGGGGGGGCTTCTCTGAGATCCTTGGTATTTTTCAATGAAGTCTTTGATGTGGCTCACCCTATGAGAAACATTAAATCTTTGGACAGTCCTTTCCCCGTTGGCCAACCAGATCTGGATCCTGGTGATGGGCTCCAAGTTGTTCAGTGAAACAGCAGACAGAGCACTTTTATTTTCAACTTCGATACTCTTTGCTTTAGAAACGATTTTTGGTGTAGCACTTCCTAGTCTGTGACCCTGTCCTGAGAAGGGCTGGAACACGGGCTTTGTAGACATACATACTTCATTTTTTTTATCTTCCACTTTAACATCCACCTCTTCTTTATCAAAAATTCCCCGCAATTCTGAAGGCAATTCCCCCTTTTTGATGGAGTTCAGAAACTGCTGACTTGCACCATCAGAGTAACTTCTAAAGTCATCATTGACTGTGAATCCATTTTCCCACAATTTTATATTTACATCTACCTGTTTCTTCTGTTCAGTGGGGGACAAGCATTTGGCGCCAACCTTCTCTGCTTCCTCAAAAAGGCTGTCAACGAAATAGTCACAGTTCCTTTGCTGATTATCATTGAGGGGCTGATTGTCAGGAGGTCCTGTTTCACAAACCCAGTCTTCTTTTACACTGTCAAGATTATCTACTTCTTTCATTCTCTTTCTGCTACTTGGGGGCGCGGTCCCGCGGCCTAGTCCTCGGCTCCCTGAGGGTCCGCAAGCGTCGCCGCCACCGCTAAATATCATTTTTTAACTAAAAGTTAGTGGAGTTTTTCATCTTTCAGTGGGAAAATTCTGAGAATCTTGTATACTGTCTTCTATAAGGCCACTCAGACACTGCCTCCTTGTGCTTCTCAGGGGACCCTGCTGTCATATTTTTATCTTTCTCTGGTATATTTTCTTTACTGTTCATCTTAGGCTTCCTGGATTGGACCCTAAGCACACTACCTTCAGAACATCCCTAATCTCCAGGTTTTCCATTTAAAGAACTCAAACTAACTCTACTTAAAAAACAACTCAGACAGTAGAGTTCTAATTAGGCCATGCAGTAGTCACATGGCAACATAAACCATTTCTGCTGATTGTTCATGGGGTACTGATGACACTGGAATGTCAGAGCACCATAACAACTCAGTCTCCCTCATTGGTATATTTTATTGTAGTGAATGGTGAGGAAAACCACTAAAGTATGTGATAACTCTTACACTTTAATACAATATGAGGATAATAGTAATTATATGGATTGTGGGTATACCTAATTTTTGCATCTCCCTAATTTTACATCTTTAAAGAAAAAAACAGCAGGCTCAAATTAACAACTATCATTCAGAATATACTTTTAAAACAGAGTAAGTTGTAGAAAAGACTGAATTAGAAATTTAAAACTAAATTTTAAAAATCTAAGAGATGGCCTATGCCATCTAGGAGGTCTCTTATGAAAAGTCCACAGCTTTGATAATATAAGGTTGATGTCCTGAGCTCCAAAATAGGGACTTTTGGATATATCCATTATAACTTTGAATCCTCCCACCCTCTAAAACCTCATGAACGTCTGAGTAGGCAAATATGTTTCTCTCATTATTGATAAAGGTAAGGAGCCATCCACTATTGAATACCATGGCAGACTCTGGTAACATCTCCATAGTCACTACAATGTCACTAATGTGTTAGTAACTCAATATACCTCACATAATAATTGTCTGTATCTGTAGAACTCTTTCAGATGATTCTGAAATGAAATAGAGGTAGGCATTTTAGAAGAATTTATTGATCACAATAAAAAATAACAGTTGAATAATTTTTTTTTTTGGTTTTTCAAGAAAGGGTTTCTCTGTGTAGCTTTGCGCCTTTCCTGGAACTCACTTGGTAGCCCAGGCTGGCCTCGAACTCACAGAGATCCACCTGCCTCTGCCTCCTGAGTGCTGGGATTAAAGGCGTGCGCCACCACCGCCCAGCTGAATAATTTTTTTTTTTAACAGCCCAAAAGATAATCTTTTCATAAAAGGGGTCAGGAAACCTCCATAGAGTGGGTATCTGAAGAGCTGGAAGTTTGAAGGTGGTTCTCTGAAGGTTGTATTTAAACAGAAACGTTGACACGGTTATGTTTTATAGTATCAGTGAATATTTATTTCAAATCTATTGTCTCAAAATTAGCCATGGAAGAAAATTAAAAACACCAGAGCATTACAGTATATTTTCCTGCTTTTTCCAGGCTCATATTAACTATCTTGCTTTTTTTTCTTCACATTTCTATTTATTGGAACTCCATCTCATTGACATTCTGTAGAAATCATGTTTAGTTACTACACTGATGATGTCATTCTAAATATACATGGAGGAAAACAGTTCTAATGTATGACACACAGTGGAATAAAAATCATAAAAAGTTAAATTTGGCTTTTGGCTTGTCTGCCTTGATGCTCTTTTGGAGAGCACATTTTCTCTAATGCTGCTACATCTATTTTCCGCCTCTTACTGACATCAAAACACAGCTTCTTTGGATTTTCAGTGTGGACTGACTACCAGTGGTTCTCCAAGAACCCTTCAGGCCTTCAGTGTTAGACTGGGACTATAGAAATATCCAGCCATGTGGATTGATCAGCTACTAGGTCTTCAAGCTCTCCATTCATTGTTTGACTTTCTGGGTCACATCTTAGAGCTTGGTACAAATATACAATTTCTAATGTTTGTTTTCCTACTAGACTTTGAAGTCAATGAGAGAAGAAATCAGGACAGTCTCTTGGAATATGGTATACTCATGTACAGCACATTGCTCATATCACTGCAGTAAAATTGAGAAGATATTTGTAAAATTAACAAATTCTCTTGAGAAAAATTCAAATGTAGCTTCTAACACCACTTAGTAAATTGATAACAAAGGACTCTATTAACCAAAGAACTAAGGAGAAGACCTGGGAGAAGGACAAAGGTATAATCTAAGTGCCAGAATCTTCACAGATAATGCATCAGTGTTGCCCTAAAGGAGAAATAAAAGCACTTCCCCTTGGAGTTATTTAACAAAGACTGAACCCAGATTTGAGTTCTCTACTTCATGCAAACAGTGTCTTCCCTCTGTGTGTGTATTTCTCTCTGACAAAGGGCTTTGCTCTATATATATTGAACAGCATAGAAAGCACCACATGGGGGAAGGGGTGGGATACTTTACAGAAATCTTTAGCAGAGGTTTACAAGGTATTAAGTTGTTGGCTCCAACTGATCCCAACTGACCCAGGTAACAAACATCATTGTTTATCAACCAATAACTATGATTGGTTACTTTCAACCTTTCTGGTAGATTTTTGAAGTTGCTTTCAACTTCTGCATTTGTTTCTCTCAGCAAATGATATGAATCACTCTGGGTCCGGGACATGAAAGTGTGTATAACTTAAGACTGCAGCTATGCATTAGCTGAGGTTGTAAAAGTTGATTGTGTGGAGAATTTAAGGCAAGAAAGATTGGCTCTTGCATTCTTCTCTCAAAGGCAGGTGAAACAAACAGTTTGAGTACACTAGGGTAGCAGTCTTAAGTAGCCTCACGGTGTATTACAAACTTTGGCTCTCAGGTCCAGCAAAAGTTTCATTCTCCTAGAGTGGAAGAAATATTTTCAGAATATTGTTATCACCACAAACATCAATCATGAATTTGTGGATAGCAAGGGAGAGATTTCCACAAAGACATGATGATGTCCAATAACAATGGAGATAAATCAGGTAAAAAAAAGTAACATTCAGGGTGTCAGGCAAGGTAGAAATAATTACAGCATAGTTTAACAAGCCTTCAGTGGCAACAACCAGGGCTGATGAAAAGGAACTACAGTCCTGGCCAGTAGTCTGTCAACTCTCTGGAAACAAATTACATGGACAACCTGCAAGATTATTTAAATGAAAGATATTAAACATTTTAAAAGAGATAATCTGAAGGATCTAGGAAAATATTATTACATTAAACATCAAAATCATTCTCTCAGTCTTCCCATCTAGGCCTTCGACTTAGAGCTTATCCACTGGCACTAAGTTCTTATGAGAAAATACCCTGAAAACCAATTATCTCTTTAGAACTTCTACTAGTGAAATGCATACATCTTTCAGGTAGCACATACTAAATCTGAATTTATAAAGCTTGGTATACCACCAATCCTCTATTTGAGTGCAGGAATGTTTGCCTGCCATTAAAGAAATTCTTAGATTATATTTGGTTAACCTAATATCAAACAATACAAACTCACATGATGGCCATATTTCCTCCTCTTTCCCTCCCTTCTTCTCTCCCTCCCTCCTTTCCTTCCTTCCCTGGCAACAGTTTTCCCTCTCTCTTCTCCTCCCCTTCTGCTCTTTATCTCCTGTCCCTCCCCCCAATCCACTCCTTGCTGTGGGATGGTCTGTATGTCAAATGCTCTGATTGGTCAATAAATAAAACACTGATTGGCCAGTGGCCAGACAGGAAGTAGAGGCAGGACTAACATAGAGAAGAACTGAGAGAACAGGAAGGTGGGAGGAGACACTGCCAGCCACCGCCATTGACAAGCCACATGTGAAGATGCAGGTAAGCCACGAGCCATATGGCAAGGTATAGATTTATGGAAATGGATTAATTTAAGATATAAGAACAGTTAGCAAGAAGCCTGCCACGGCCATACAGTTGGTAAGCAATATAAGTCTCTGTGTTTACTTGGTTGGGTCTGAGCGGCTGTGGGACTGGCGGGTGACAGAGATTTGTCCT
The DNA here is from genome assembly GCF_049852395.1 of Peromyscus maniculatus bairdii. Lineage (NCBI taxonomy): Eukaryota > Metazoa > Chordata > Mammalia > Rodentia > Cricetidae > Peromyscus > Peromyscus maniculatus. The sequence goes on along the minus strand of NC_134870.1, from coordinate 79,761,831 downwards.
GACTGTGGGCAAGGCAGGAAAACTCTAGTTACAACTCCTCCTCCATTTCTGTTCAGGAAAGGGCAGGCCTCCCATGGATATCATCAAAATATGGCATATCAAGCTGCAGTAAGATTAAGCACCTTATCATTCTGGGCAAGAAAACCCAGTATGAGGAGTAGGGTTCCCAAAGCCAGCAAAAGTCAGAGACAGGGCCTGCTCCCTCACTTTAACATACATACAGAGCACTTGGGTCAGTCTTGTGCAGGCTCCCTGGTTGCCAGTCAGTCTCTGTGGGCCCCTATGAGTCCAGGTTAGTTGATTCTGTGAGTTTTCTTGTGGTGTCCTTGACCCCTTTGGCTCCTACAATTCTTTCTCTCCGATAATCTGCAGAACTCCCAGAGCTCTGCCTAATATTTAGCCGTGGGTCTGCATCTGTTTTTATCATTTGGTAGATGGAAACCTGTCTGATGACAATTGGACTAAGCACCAATCTATGTGTATAGCAGAACATCTTTAGGTGTCATTACATTAACATTTTTCTCTCCAGTTGTGTTTAGTTCTATCTTAGGTCTCTGGGTCATCCAGCCTGTGGGTCCTGGTGCTCTAAGCAGTTTCACGGGTGGGATTACTCTCCTGGTATGGGTTTTAGGGTAGACCAGTCATTGCTTGGTCATTCCCTCGATCTCTACACCATCCTTACCCCAGCACATCCCATAGGCAGGACAGACTGTAGGTCAAAGGTTATGTGGCTGGGTTGGTTTCCTGTGCCTGGCCACAGGAGACAGGGTGACCATATTTCTATTATTAGAATGTATCCTCCATCTGTCTATCGTCTATCTCTCTCACTTGTCTGTATATCATCTACCCATCCAGCAACAAACACCTATTTATCATCCATGTTTATATGCATCTGTCTATCATCTATTTATCTAGCTATCTATCCAATCCATAATGACTGTGGCTAAATCTCTTACTTTTCTCTCATCCATAGAGTAAGAGCTACTATAGCGTGGCAGGCATAACTGAAGCCTCACAACTTGGGCCTACATGTCAAGTTAGTAAATCAGAGCAACACTGAATCTTTAGCAGGGGGTATATGTTAGAAACCAGAGCTTTCCTAAAAGATGTAAAGCATGTCAGAATAGTAATTGCTGTCATATCTCAATCTATCAATTTGGTTCATATAAAAACCTGGATGAGCCATTGCAGATGACAATGACTGCAGAAGACTTAACTAAGATGAAACCCTCCCTGTAAATTAACAAAGCCAATTCATGTACTATGTGGTGATTAATCTAAAAAATATAATCTTGTCCATCCCCATCAGAAAGAAAATGAGGGGAATTTCACATCTATGTGGAACAATTTACTTCTTTCTCTAGGGCTATTTTCACTTTTCTGACATTTGCTACAGTTGCAAGACAGCTGGAAAAATCTATTGATGACAAAGGACATATTGATTCATTAGATGAGACTAGATAGGTGTGCAAGAAGTTTTAAGCATGTTGGGAAGCCTTCGTGAGAAAGAAAAATCATTGCAGAAAGTGTAAGATAAATCCAAGAGAAATTCAGGGTCTTCTATGTAAGTGAAATTTTTAGGCAACCACTTGTCAGGGAATGGCTCAAACATCCCTCAAGAAGTACAGGAAAGCTATTGTATTTTTCAAATAACACCATTAATAATGAAGTGTGGCTGTGGTTGGCAGTGCGTGCCTACAATCCTAGTGCTTTGAAGGCTATGGCCGGAGGATCATGAGTTTGAGGCCAGCCTGGGCTACACAGTAAGAACTGCCTCAAAATAACAAACAACAAATGAACAGACAAATATGCTGAATGGATCATAATATTTAGGAGATGCTTTGGGTTCTGGACTTGTTAAATATACAAATGAGAATCTTCAATCCCATATACTGAGTGATACAGATAGTGCCAATCATTGAGCAGTCTGAGAGCTTAGAAGGGCTTTGTTGAAAAAATCTTATCAGGTTAGAAGGTTTTGTATTGAATACAGATAGATGTGTTTCTGGTATTTATGACAGAACACAATAAAAGATGTGTCACATTGGGCATATAGAGTCCTGGGTACTGGCAATGACACGTGCATCATTTGAGTAACTTTTGGATACTCCTGATCCCTAGTAAAGATGAGTGTTATATAATCAGTTACTTGGAATGTACATATTCCTGGACAGAAATGGCTTTTCTTGTTGATTTAGGTCCCTGAAAAAGAAATACTGTCACACCAAAGATCTCACAGTTTGGGTAACAGAAACATGAAAAACTACAGACATAAGCACAAACCTTATGGTTTCATGTCCTATGAGTTCCCACTAGCATAAATAACCTATCTGAGATGATTCATCCCATCACTGTCATAGGCTTCCATGCTTGGTTTATCTTGTGCTTGCACACTGTGTTCATGAACAGAGAGGGTGTGTAAATAAAGGTGGAGCTGTGCACATCCCAAGGGCTATTGCATTATGACCCTTTACAATGAGAAGTTAGCTGTGGATGGAGGTCTAGTTGGTTAATAGTGATGACTGACACTGTCCTTTTCATATAGTTCTAACTTTAAAAGGCAATTCAACCGCCAGTACAAGCAGACTCTTTCAACCTTAAAAGCAGAAGGATCAATGACAATTAATATTTATTTTAAATACAAGTTTGTCTCTCATACCTTTGCCTGTCTTCTGTTGACATTACCAACATTTTAAATATCATTCTAATTGTAATATGAGAAGTATTATGTATCATTCTAGTTGTAATATGAGGGTAGGAATAAATGAAGCACAATAATGATGATATTTAACATTCTGGGGGAGAGCAAGTAGTAGTTTACATCAGGGTGCTGAGCCAACTCTGTTGGTGGGTCTACAATACAAATCGGTTAGATATGAAGGGGAAATTATTCCAGTTATTTTCCTATTGGTAACAATCATATCATTTGCTAATTTTAGAACAGACATACCTGTCATACAACTGGTTTTTAAACTGACTTTTCTAACATCTTTGAGAGCATCTTGGCTCTGAGTACACAACTGTTTGGGAACTGGCTATTGATTTCCAGATTTATCTCAAAAAACAGTCACCATGTACTCTTGAATAGACCTACATTATCACACAGCAGGTTTTAGTTAGGTTCTGTTTTTCCTTTAAGCCTTTCAAAATTGCTTCTCACTGGGTCCATTTGTTTTCTGTTTATAGTGTTTTTCTTCATGTTTCTTAATCTAGCTTTATATGGTCCAGCATCCTATATCTGAATGAACATACCTTAAAGTACATAACTGATTGCCATCATTTGAACTATTTCTTTGATCGAGATGTCTCCATTAATGTAATTGTTCAAGCTGCAGGTATGCTGATTTGCAAGGATACAGCATTGTTTTTTTTCAGAGTTCGATATTTTCTGGAAGAAATAGCTATTTTTCTTCTATAGATGAGAGAAATGACTTGAATGATTCAAAGGAAAGACAGGGTAGGTCTTCCACCTCCTTCCTGAACTCTCATCACTTGGAGTCGATGTGCCTTCTGTCTCACTGAGAACAAAACAGTGCTTCCAACATCATGGCAGCTGTTTCCTCACAGCGACTGCCTGAAGCATATGGTCCTTATGCCTTACTACATCTCAGAATATCCACATTCAGACACCCCCAACGAGTAAATGCTGTGAGGAACTGAACACAGTCCAGGTACAGGAAAACGCTACTTGTAATCTTTGGTATTTGAAAAGAACTGTGTGCTTAAGTCAGTAATGGATACACGTACTGAATGTCAATAGTAGAACCTATGTGGTTAAGACTGTCCCAAGTACATGAAAAACAGCTTTGTCATCTTTCTGTGGCACAGCTACCTCTTTGGATATGCATCCATAATTTTCTTTCTGGCCACATTTCTGAATGACAGACTTTAGTTTTTCTTGATATAAAAATGACATGTAAATTATTTCTAGTCTGTGGAGTTGTGAGTAAATGAGATTCTTGATTTCTCTGTCTTACTTTATCTTCCTTCCTTTCCTCCCTCCTTCCCCCCTCTTCATCCTTTCTGTTCTTCTCCTTCCTCTTCTTTCATTCTTCTGTTTCTTATTTTATGTTTTAGATTTAGGTTCTTGCTACATAGCTGAGGCTGTCCTGAACTTACCACTTCCTGTCTCCACCTTCTAAGTGCTGGGCTTATTTTTTCTCTCTGAGTCCGGTTAGATTTTTTACTTACATGTGCTTCTCTGTCTTTCACACCTTCTGACACACTGTGATGGTGGCCCCACTAGGACTACATTGAAAGCCACAGGCAGAATATGGCAGAAAGCTTGTTAACAGTAAGTGACCTGTTAATCTTGTGAGTAAATGAGATCATGGACAAACGTGAGCATTCACTGGAAAGAAATCATCTTTTGCGTTTAAACCACAATGTATTGTTACAGTTGATAGCTTACTTCTGAAACATAATTAAAATTTTAAAAAAATATATTTCAAATTGAATATTGTAAAACAGGGGCAGGAGTAAGTATTTAAGTCACATAACAAGACAAGGCACACAACAAAGGGAAATTTAATGCAAATATATCAGGAAGGAAAAGAAACAAATAAACCTGATGAAAATAGAGAGAATTTAAGAATGATTCAAAGCAACAGTAGAAAGTAAGATTAATTTAGATTGTGAGAAGCTTTTATTACTAGATAAGTATTTTGATTTTATAATGTTGATGATGTGTATATTTGAAAAACAAAGAACATTGTGCTGTCACAAAGAAATTAGTATTCAAGAAGTTTACTCTTCCCAACTATTTTGAGACCAGGATGAACTTTTTTTTAATGAAAGTTCAAATAAGAGGTTCCCAAAGTATTTTTATATGAATCACTAATAAAAATGTTAGGCTGACAGAAGGAGAAACTATTCTAACTATGAAGGGAAGTCTTTTATCTTTCATTTAGACAAATCTAAACCTATAATATTTTCTTGTTTTTGTAATAAAACTTTAAAAAACCAACCAGTTTGAATTGTTTCTTTGCAAATCCAAATATCTGTACAATGACTTTTACAGAGCAATGGGTATTTATTCTGTAGCAGTGAGGCTGTATTGCCAGCACTTACTGGGCTTCTCTGATTCATAGAACTCTTAGGTAGAGAAGACACAAGGACATTTCATGAGCAACTATATAATACGGTCTTGCATAAGCATTTCCAGGTCAGGTCATGAAGCATATCATAGGATCCTGTTGTCATGGAGGAGTGGGCAAGCTTTCCTGAGCTGTGGGAACTATAGTCAATGCAGAGATGTTGATTCTTCTTAAGTATCATCAATTACTTTGTAAAATCATTAGGTTAGAAAAGATTGGAGAGTGGAGAATATCAAAGAGGCACATATATATGTGTGTGTGTATATATATATTACATAAAAGATCAGGTAATAAATGTGAACCACAGATAAACCCGGAAGAAACGAGTGATTCAATAACAAGTCAGCTCATTGAACATTTTTAGTGTAGGGAACGAGAGTTTGATGTGAGGGCAGGAGTAAACGAGGGGCAGAAGTCGTAAGACTGACCTCAGTTGTACCTGTTGCAGTGCATTAGAACCTCCTTATTTGGGAAGCTGCTCAGACAGTGGTTAGAAATGTGGAGTAAATAGCACTGTCGTTCTCAGCGATGTGCTCAGAGCTGTGCAAACACTTCCTATCAGGCTGCCATTAACTCTCTCAGTAGGAAGGAAAAGAAAACTTGCACCAGACTAATGCCTGTTACCTTAATTCCCTTCCATATGCCCTCCTCTCTCTGTTCAGAATGTCTCCATGTCCTCATTCTAATTCTCTCATTACTCATTGTTAGCTCTTCTCAAAAAAAAAAAAAAAACCACATAATTTTCCGCATAATCACCTGGAAACAACTCAAGCACAATATATTTGCTTAAAAGCTTAGCTCTCTGATTGCCAAGGACTTTCAAATTGATTCATGTTGGCCAGTTAAATATTGAAGTAGTCAGTAATGGAAAGAAGATACTAGCAGAGCCAATACATGTCTCACTTTCCTTCAGAGGACAAGGATTCTGGGTCTATGCTGAGTGGTCCCATCCCCAGCACTTCAGAAAATCTGCCATCTCGACTTACGCTTCCAGTGTCTTTTACTCTGTTTCACTAATTATGTAGGTTGTATCTGTGCTTTATCTAAAGAACAAAGAGCAGAGAATATCTTAGGATATCTAATTTGTTACATTTGTTATTATAATTATTTGAGTAAAGCATAAAGATGGATCTCAGATAAAGTTCAGCAGATGCTGTCATATTCCGCAAGGTAGTCATACTGCAGGGAGGGCCCAGGTGCTAAGTAAGTAATTATAATCAACAAGAATGCTGTGGATAGCTGTATGTTGTGAATGTGTTGCTCTGATTGGTTAATAAACAAAGTACTGATTTGCCAGTAGCCAGGCAGGAAGTATAGGCAGGACAAGCAGGGAGGAGAATTCTGGGAAGTGAGAAGGCTGAGTCAGGAAGACACTGCCAGGTGCCACTGCCATGAGAAGTAAGATGTAAAAGTCCTGGTAAGCCACAAGCCACACTGCAACTTACAGATGAATAGAAATGGGTTAATTTAAGATATAAGAACTAGATAGCAAGAAGCCTGCCATGGCCATACAGTTTATAAGTAATATAAGTCTCAGTATGTTTATTTGGGTGTGAGTGGCTATGGTCCTGGGTGTGACTGGCCATAACTCCAACTACATGAGAATATGCAATATAATTGGGAGGTTGCAAGGTGTCACTGAGTATGCAACAGAGAACCAATGTTAAACAGTGGACTAGAAAATTTCTCCCTGAGAAACCAATGCTTAAATTAAACTTGGAAGAAGAAAGAAAATTATTGGAGTAAGGTGTTAGGAAAAAGGAGGGTTCTTGGCAGAAAGATTATTGGTCAAAAATATGGACAGTGAGATGAAGTGGGTGAAATAATTTCAGTACATTTTCAGAATAGAATGTGTTAATGTACCTAGAAATAAATCTAGAGATGAATCTGTAGACACAAGTCACATAGTGAAGTCAAGGCTGTAGGGGTTATATCTTAGTAGCAATGAACATCCACTGAAAAATTTCAAGTAGTATATCGTACAATATGATAGGTTAGAGCAGGTATTAGCAGCAACCAGGATAGGAAATTAGGAAGCCTGGCAGCAGTCACTGTACATAACAGAGATGATGCCCCATGTAACATGGTGAAAACAGTCTGAATGGGGAGAACCCTGCAAATTCATGTGCTATTTAGAAAGCAGAGCATATGTTTAACAAGGCAGAATAAGATATGGCTTCCAGGTATCTGCCTCCAAAAGAGAACAGACAAGGTTTTATTTTTTTTAAAATAAAGTCACTCAAGGGGAGGAAAAAAGTTTTAGAGGAGAAATTATTACTTTTGTCTGGAAGCAGTATGAAGTTTAAGTAAAGCTTTTCTGTGTATTTTCTTTATATCTAGAACTTAAATGCATCATCTGGAATAGTGTGTGTGTGTGTGTGTGTGTGTGTGTGTGTGTGTGTGTGTGTGTTATGCACATTTTGGGAAATATTCCACATATAGAAAAATACTAAATGATAAATGATTATTAAATACCTAAAATTTAAGGGGAAGCCTCACAGTTTCCATCTAAAAAGCCAATTCTAACTGTGTGTAAGTTCATTAAGTTGTATAGTCTTTGTTTTTAGTGTCATCTGAAAGGAGGGAAACATCAATTGAGAAAAGGCTTCCATGAGATTGGGCTGTAAGACCTGTAGGCCATTTTCATAATTAATTATTGGTGGGGTAGGGCCCAGGCCATTGTAGGTAGTATCACTCTTGGGCTGGTGGTCCTGGTGTCTATAAGTAGGCTGAGCCAGCTTTGAGGAGGAAATCAGTAAGCAAAACCCCTTCATGGTTTTTGTATCAGCTCCTGCCTCCAGGTTTCCGCCTCGGCTTCCCTCAATGGACTGTGATTCAGGACATGCAAGCCAAATCAACCCTTTCCTCCCCAAGTTGTTTTTGGCATCAATGTTTTATCACAGCAATAGTTACCATAAGTAAAACAGCCAGTTTAGATTTTGTAGAGACTTGTGTTGAATTGTTACTGATGATCAAAACAGTAATCATCACAGTTCTGGAGTCCTCATGTTCACCCACCCCCTGCCCTCTATGGGATGAAATTCTGGGCTTTCCACACGCATCTCCATGCATGAGGTACTTCTGCTGCCTCTTTAGGAGCACATACAATGATTGTACCTTTTGTCATTCTTCTTTACATAAGATTCAATTTGGGATGTACTTCATACATTGGCACTCTATATTCTATTCAGCAAACAGCTTACACCTATAAAAACATTATGTGAGTAAGATGATAAAACTCATTGGTGGCAAGAAAACTACTGCTGCTCTAATGGTTCAGGGTATGTTATCACTCAACCATTAAGCTCCATTATTTTCAGTGTTTGCAGTCAAGACAATGTCAGTCTTTTATAGTTCTAGGACAGACAATGAAGTTCCGTGGGGCGTTTTCCCATCCTGTGAAATACTTACCTCAATGCTACTTGCAGCAACAAGGGCATCCCAAATGCATGTTCCCATTTTTCAAGGAAAGATTCATGTTCCAACAAAAGTTAAAATAGAGTAATAGGTGAGCATGACAGTGTTTTAGAATTTTATATAGGTTGGTACATTTTCTCCAGGGAAGACTGCACAGGGGAGGCTTTTAGAAGTAGAATAGAACAGACTATGCTTCACAAGTGAATTTATTAACATCTCTCTGGGGGTCAGGAGACACACTCAAAGCAGCTCTTTTATGTTGTGTGCTAAAATTTCCACAGTTTCTGGCATAAAGATATATTCATGTGGTGTGACTTTCCAGAAGAAAGTAACTGACCAGAACATATGAAAAGTCTGATTTGAAGTGGCTTGAAAATGTTGCTAACAAACTAAGTGACTATTTTGACATTCCAGTGCCTCGCAGATTAATAAAAGAACAACGCTATTGATGTTTATTTTTTTATTGTGAAAACATTACTGCGTCTCATTTTGTCCCTGTTTAAGTGCAGTTGGTCTGAGTGTCACACTGGTGCTTGTTGTGTAGGTCTTCGGTCAGGCTGTACATCAGCAAGGTTCCAGGTTTGCAGTGCCTTGGGCTCCTGTAGAATTTTGAGAATGAGGTCAGGGTCCTCTCTTGTCCTCAGTATTTCCTGAGTAGTTGACCACTAAGCTAACACCAGAGGAGGGGCCAGCAAAGCAGGATCTTAAGAGATCGTGACCTACTCTACCCAGGGCAATGCAAGAGAAAAATCAACTGTTTTCCTTCTATAGGTCACTGGCCCAGTACCCTCTACCACAAGCCAATACAAAAGTTTAAAGATGACTTCTTCTGCCTCACTTTAGTACCTGAATTTATTTCAAAAGTAGATGACAAATAACATTTGGAGAATAGTCTTACTTTTAGGTGTGTGGGGACCTGTTTGATTCTTATTCAACCTTTAAAATATTTTACTATAAATGTCTTGATTACAGGTTAATATTTCTTTTATACAGAGTGAAACAGATCTTTAATTTGAAGAGGACTCAGGGCTGTGTCTGAACTGAGTAGGCATCATCATGGCGTTAAAGCATATGTGTTCAGAGTTTTAGTCAACGTGTGGACCTGTTCTGGGAAGCGGAGTTCTTTTGAAAATGTCTTAAACTCTAAGCTGAGAAAATTTGAAGAATGGCTTTGGCACTGATACATGACTGAATTTTGACTGAAAGTAGTTAGCCTCTAATAACCTTGTTAAATTTCCTATTTGGCTTCTGCAGAAATAATGCTTTCAAGCTTTCTTCTGAGTCTCTGGCCACAATGTGATCACTGTTCTTCTGATTCTGATTCCTCCTTCTCAGTTCTTCATTGCCTGGCATCCTTGATTTCTTTTTGGTACCTAAGAGGTGTCATTGAATATTTTATCTTCCCTCTGTAATGCTTTGACTTCTCTTTCCTCCTACAATTCACACATGGTTTATCACCAGATACTCATGGTTATACATTGTAATGAATTCTGAATTCTATGCTACTTATCAGCACCCTGCAGTTACCACATTCTGATATGCCAACATCCAATCATCCTGCCTCTTTAGGTGCTACTCTGAGTCTAACATTTTATCCTCTCAGACACTGCAATGTAATCTTGGTTCATAATAAGAATACTCCTTTTATGGGCAAATTATATCAGTCTTACTTGAGATCCTTCAAGAAATTACCTGTATTCCTTATCTTAGTGTCTAATTCATCTATAAGTGAAATTTCAGCCCTCCACAGCAGCACTGGTGGTAAGGATTTGGTTTTCATGCAAGATCAGTGCTGTTAATGATGAAAGCATATAGTAGGATCTCAGCAACTCCTTCATGAATGAAAAAATATATGAATTATATGAATTGATGAATGTGTGACTGTTGATGTGGAGACTGGTAGAGTCTTCAAGGTAAACTTGGCATGAAGACTATAGACTCCTATGGACTCTTTTTTTTTTTTTTTTTTTTTTGGTTTTTCGAGACAGGGTTTCTCTGTGTAGCTTTGCACCTTTCCTGGAACTCACTTGGTAGCCCAGGCTGGCCTTGAACTCACAGAGATCCACCTGGCTCTGCCTCCCGAGTGCTGGGATTAAAGGTGTGCGCCACCACCGCCCAGCTCTTCTTCTTCTTGTTTTTTTTTTTTTTTTTAAATCAGGAAAACTTTTGCAGCTAGCATCTTAGTTAGGGTTTCTATTGCCGTGAAGAGAAACCATGAGCATGGCAACTGTTATAAAGGAAAACATTTAATTGGATAGCTTATAGTTTCAAAGGTTTAGTTCATTATCACCATGGTGGGACATGCAAGTAGACATGTGTTAGAGCAGGAACTGAGAGTCATACATCTTGACTTGCAGGCAACAGGAAGTAGTCTGAGACACTGGGTGGTATCTTGAGCATACACGAGGGACATACTTCCTCCAACAAGGCCACATCTACTCTAACAAAGCCATACCTTCTAATAGTCCCTTTGGGGGCCATTTTCTCTCTAACCACCTCACTATGGGTCTATGCTTCACAGTAAAACATACAGAGCAGTAATTGTAGTACGAACATTTTACTTATAGGAATTCATACTGGTTATTTCCTTCTCTGTAAATAAGTCTGTCTTATAATTTGTTGTTGAATGCTTATTTCAAGAGGACAGTGAGTATCTCTGGTTAAAGTAGGGTTTCCAGAGTCAAACTGACAACCAGGCTCATTTTTTTTAATTTTTCAAAAGGAAAAGGAGATAGAGAAAAGCTCCTATCCCAGTTCCCAAGTTGGCCAGAACATCTGTGCCAATTTAAATGTTACAGTCTTTCATCAGTCATGCTGCACCCAGAGGACACTGCTTCCCTGAAACCATTCTTGACCTCTGGATCTTATACTTTTTATGCCCCATCTTCTGCAATGACTCCTGAGTTTTGAGAGGAGGAGTGTGATGTAGCTTGTCTCCAGGTGGTAGCACTCTTTTGAGAGGTTTTAGAAGCAGTATAAGGTGAACCTCCTTGGAAGAAGTAGGTCAAGATCACTGGGATTAGAGCCTTGCTTTGTAGCCTGGCCTCATTTCCTGCTTGTCTCTTTTTTCTGATCCACTTAGATGTGAGCAAGCAGCCTGTCTTCCCACTGCCACAGGTGAAAGCCACTCCTGTTAGCCCTGCCTTCCACTCCACTCCAGACTGTGCCCTCAAGCCATGTGCCACAGACAAACCCTACTTCCTTCAACTTGTTTCTTATTAGGTGTTTTGTCACAGAGAAATAAGAAAATTAATGAATGAATACATCAACGATCAAAGGAGATAATTAGTGCCAAGGGATAAGTGTGGTGATATTGTGTTCCCCCAATATATTGTGCACCCTAATAAACTTATCTGGAGTCAGAGAACAGAACAGCCACTAGATATAGAGGCTAGAAACACCTTTAATCCTAGCATTCCTAAAACAGAGATCCATCTCTGTTCAAAGCCACACTGGAAACAGCTAGGCATGGTGACTCACACCTTTAATCCCAGGGAGTGATGGCAGAAAGCAGACAGGTATATAAGGTATGAAAACCAGGAACTAGAATCTGGTTAAGTTTTTAGGCTTTTAGCAGCAGTATAGCTGAGATCCATTCCGGATGAGGACTCAGAGGCATCCAGTCTGAGGAAACAAGACCAGCTGAGAAGTTGGCCAGGTGAGGTTAGCTGTGGCTTCTTCTGCTTCTCTGATCTTCCAGCATTCACCCCAATAACTGGCCTTGGGTTTGTTCTTATTAATAAGACCATTTAAGATTCATGTTACAGATAAGGGAAAAGTTAAAAGCATATGGAGACTACAAAGAAGGTGCTGTCTTAAAAGACACATTGCTCATGGTAAGAGCTTTAGAGGACATAGATGATCAGCAGATGGGTGAACAGTGAGCTGTGAAGGAGCTAAGCTGCTTCTGGCTTGTCCCTGAACATGTTGGTTAAACAATAGCATGACCAAACGTGTGTTGTGGAAGGGGTTAAATTAGAAAACATACACAAAATAGTAAGCATGTGTATGCATGCATATGAACACACACACACACACACACACACACACACACACACACACACACACGACAAACCAGGAAATTCTCCATAAGTAAAATTCTACTTTTCATGGTCATGACTTTCCAGTGTTTAATAACATCACTAAACAAACATGAGACCATTTCCTATGTATACCCAACACCACATCTTTAAAAAAAAATACTAGCTTGTCATTGAATGCTTATTCCAAGAGGACAGTGAGTGCTGTTGAAATTTATAGTGTCCTATATATAGTTCACTTGGGTTCTGTATTTATATTTTTGTGGAAAAACCTATTTTTTCCTTTTCTAGGATGATTAGATGTGTTTTGACAAATAGACACAGTTAGCTTTATAATTACCCAGTAAGGTATGTAGCAATAAGGTGTTTGGCCCTGTCTTTAAAATATGACACTGCCAGATGACAATTTCTGTTAATAATTGAAATATCTACCTAAACTACATGTTTTGGCTTTTATTTTCTCAATGGTTTTCTCACATCAATTGGGATTTCAGCCACCTTATTTTTGAAGTAATATTTCATGTGAATATATATTTTTAATTATCAGCTCTAAGATATTAATGAAAATTATAGTTTAAATATTTATTCCTTTGCCTGGATAAATTTTTGAGGACAGTACAAGAGATAAATTGTATGAATGGCCATATTATAACCAATAACACATACAGCACACTGATTCTATTAAAGCCACACATGTGTTCACTGGTGCTAGTCAATTTGTGCTTCTATAACAAAATGCTGGAGAGTAGGCATTTTGTAATTGACAAAGCCTATTGACATATGGTTCTGGAGGCTGGGAAGTAAAAGATCCAGAGACCAAGACAGAGGATTCATTCTATGTTATTCTATGCAGAAGGGAGAAAAATAAAAAGACAGCAAGACTCGGGAGGTAAAGGGGGTGAAAGCGGAAAAAAGGAAGGAGAGAAAGAGAGAGAAGAGGGAGAAAAAGGGAGAGAGAGAGAGGTCCAATGGTCACTGACCTGCCACAAAGGCTTTGCCCTAATGGCTGATTCCATACCTTTATCACAATTATCATCATACAGCACAGAGTGGTCAAATACAGAACAGCTGCAGTAACCAGAGGACACAGTCACACCAACCTTATTCCTCCCAGGACCTGTGTCTTGAAGGTGCTGAGAATTTGAAAAGGAGAGAGTGGTGGAACAGATAATAAACAGGGAGAGGAGAAAGCACAAATCTGAATTAGGTTTTTTACACTACCCAAAGGAGATGCAACACCAATCTGTATGGTAATAGTGACCCAGCACTGCTCTCTGGGCAGGGTGTGGATGACCCTGGGGAACCGGGTGGTTTGGGCAAGTTCTTTTGTCTCCAAGATTCACACGGATATCTTATTTGAATGCTTACATTAGAAGAGCTAATTCTAAAATTATTTTTCTAATGTATACTTTTATTCAGTTGAAGTTTGCAATTGGAAATAACTTTATTTACATTACTACTGCGGATGTAAAAAGTAGTCTTTTTTTTTCTTTCTGGAAATGTATCAGCCTAGCAGAATGAATATGGGTTCTGAGTTCAGAGAGACGATGATTAATTACATACACAGGTATCAAGGGCAAGGTGGTTATCCTCTGGACCTCAGTCCCCTAAGAGTATCAGAAACATAAGGTGACCCACTAGTTATCTGTGGTGGTAGAGCTGCTTTGAAACATTTCCTCTTGGAGGAAGAAAGGGGCCTCAGAGTTTCATATGACTGCCAAGGAAGTTCTAGGACTCATGAAGCACTTGAGATTCTGTAAGTGGTAAACAATTGCTGGATGAGAGGAGACATTTCAGTAATATAGTTCTCTATGAAATGAACAGTTCATCCAGTAATGCAGCTTCTGTGAGTTGACATCTTTGTGATGATGGGGTTTTTAGTGGTACAGATACCCAAGTCAACCAGCCATCTGTCATTGTATATTTGTTATGAATGGAAATAAACTCCTTAAGTGTCCAAACATCTAGCTTCTCCAAGACCAACTCCTCATTTCCCTAGAACACATTTTGATTTTCTGACCTAAAGATCTGAGATAGAAGTTGGGAGATAGAGTGAACTAAAGTGACTTATAATTATAAAGAAAGATAATATTATCCCTATTACTTCTTTAGAATTAAACCTATTTAAATGTATACATTGACAAACTGTTTATAGATATCTAAGAGGGAAATGTTCTACAGTCATGATTATAGGAAAAAAATATCCCATGAACAGAGATAATCTCCAGTGGTTCAAGAGGGTCAGAGAGTTAATTAAAGATGAAGGACAATTTGGCATGAACTTTGAAAGTTGGTATCTGCATACTAACTTTGACTCATAATGATTGAGGGATGATGAGCATGTTAGTAACATCTCTGACTGTTAGTTGACTCATCTGTGAAACAGAGAATAGATGACTATTTTCTTTGTGTGTATAGCACTGAGCAGAGCATTTATTCTTGGGAGGTGATATAACACAGAAATTACTACTTAGTGCACCATCCTCTAAATGATGACTGATTCTTTTCTTACATTATACAAACACTAATTTTACAAGTTTTGATTTTTAAATCATATGCATCAAAGGTGAAATCTGAAGAGAAAGCTAAACAAAAACCAATAGCATTGATTAACTTAACAAAACATACGTTGTGGGAGGAGGTGGGATGTTACTTTGTGGCATTTGATATGAGTTACTTAAGGATGGAAATCTCTTAGGATATATGATAACAGCTTCTTAGGTTTTTATAAAGCATCTATGGCCTCTTAAGAGACTACAATAAACTATACTAACTGTTGATGAACTCATTTAACCATGTAATATAACGTAGTTTTTAAAGTGCTGTCTGAACCCACTGTTGATACCATGGCTGGAGACCTGTCAGTTCCCCTTCATAGTTTTCTGGTTAAATCTACAATACAAACACTTCTCTACTGGGACCCTATACATTAAGCTACTATCTACCTTCCTATTTACTTCAGTCTTGCTACTAAACTTGGGACAGCCTCATTGGTCCAGAGTCCATTGATATTTAAAATAGCACTCCTAAGTACACTTACCCTGCTTTGCCTGTTTCTTTCCATAAAAACAAAAATAATGGTGGTCCTCCACACTCACTTTGTCTGCATCATGATCTTGGCAGACCGTGATGATTAACCTTGATGACAAGACATGTATACCTCCCTAGGGAAATGTGAGAACAGTAAAAAAGATAGTTATCTTCTTAGTAGACATTATCTTCTTATCTGATGACCTCTTAATAAAATAATAAATCCATACAAACACCATAATATGGTAGAATTGATGTGGAAGGTAGCACTTAAGGTTTTCTTTTTCATTTTGCTGTGAAACTATTTTTCTATTTTTCTGATGTGATTGAAAACTTGAAGGAGCATATGCATCATATATACATGTTCTGTCGCTGAGAGTAGAGGCTAGACTGAGCATTTTCTTTTATTCTTTATGTCACAATACTGTTACTGGAGACTGGAGTTTACTATGAAATTAAAAAAGGCAATTGAAAAAAGTCAGGTTCCTGGAGGCTTGGCAGGTTCCAGACCCTGCTGTCCTCTCTTTTTAATAACTGTTGTGTCACATCAAGAGTCAGTTTAACACTACTCAGATCCTATGCTCATTTCAGGTGCCTCATGTATACGAAAGGGCATCAATGACTTTTCCTAGGAAAACTAGAATTTAGAGTATTCATCTCCAGCTGTATTTAAAATTTTCATTGTTAAAATAAATTGAAATGAGTTGGTATGTCTACCTTGCATTAACATATGGAGCAATATAGATGTGAAAATCCACAGTCACATAGTGACTTTATATTTCCATAACTAAAAAAAAATGTTTCTCTACCTGAGCTGTATAACTTAGACATTTACATTTCAGATTTGAGATGTTTCAGTTTCATTAGCCTATCTATCAGTGCTTCATATGATTATATCTGTTTTTGAGGTTGTTGTTTATTTCCTTTGAATAGCTTTTTTAAATGAAGCCCTAACAAAAATGCTTAGACATCTTTCTTTCTATTGGCATGATTGCAAAATTTTCACACAAGCTGATGTGTTTCAAGACTTATTAGGTGGCCATGCTGTTTTTAGAGGTTGTTGAACATTTGGGACTTGAAGCACAGCTGGAGGAATTGGGTGACTGAGAAGTGAACTTTGAGGCTTATGGCTTGGCCCTGCTTCTGATCCATTCTCTGTTTCTTGATCTGCACAGATATAAACAGTCATACTCCTGATGCTACTCCTGTGAACCACTTCCCTGCTAAGATGAACCATACACTGAGACCACCGAATAAAATGAAATCCTCCCTCCTCTAATTTACTTCTTGTCAAGTTTGGCCACATCCACGTTAAAAGTAACTAAAACAGGATATTGATACAAGGAGTGTGGTTTCTGTGGTAAAATATCAAATCATGTTGTTTGTAGATCTTTGGAACTAGTTTGCAGGAGGGATGTGGAAAAGCATGGAATTGTGGGCTGAAAAATCCTAGAATACTGTGAACAAAGCTTAATGAACAATTCTGGTGTGAATGCTGAAGACCAGAATGACAAGAAAAATGCTGACAGTTAAGACCATATTGATGAGATTTTAGAGCTGAAAGGATTCTTTCAGGAATTGGACTCTATCAGGAAATTTGCAATTTATGTCATATTTTGGCAAAGATTTTGGTTGTGCTTTGACCATATCCTGAGTATTTTAGTGTCAATTAATTCAAAACTAATAGACTAAGTTGTTTGGTGGAGTAAATCTTAAAATGTGTAGTATGTAGACTGTGATATTGTTATCATTTACTGTATTTCTCCAGGTTGATATTAGCAGAGAGTGGGAACTTGAGTAGAAATAAATAAAATATGTGCAGTTTGTTGATGAAATGTTTATGGACTCATTTAAAGTTGCAGACAGAAATGTTCCGTATGGGAAGAAAAAGATATTAAACCTAATTAATATTGAGAATAGCTATACTTGTCAAAGATTTTAGCGACATTAAAGATAAACATCTAACTTCACACTGAGCCAACAGGAAAAGTATCTCAAGGGCAAGATCTCATTCATCAGAAGCTCCAGAATGTGAAGCTGCAAATCTATTGAAGAAAACCTTCATATCAAAATAAAGTGTGGTGGTCAGCTTTGATTGTATTTAAGATCACCTATTAAACAATGCTAAGGGCATGTCTGTGGTGGCATTATTGCATAGCATAGAATCCTGGGCTGAATAAAAAGAAGAACAAGAGTTGAATACCAGTGCTGATCTCCTGCTCTGCTTCCTGACTGCAGACTCAGTGTTATCAGCAGGTTTATACTCCTGCCACCACAGGCAGAGCACAGCTGCCATGATGGACTGTATACACAAACCCTGATCCAGAGTAAACTCTTCTGTCTTCTCACGTATTTTCACAGCAATAATAGCTAGTACAAACAGTGGCTGAAGAAAGGCAGTCTCTATACCATCCTGTCCTAACTGGGACATCTAAGTCCATATTTAATCAATTTTACCCGCTACATCACACAGAGGCCACTGCAGCTGTGGTCAAGGCTGTGCTGTGCAGGATACATATTGATCTGTCAGCATAACTTGATGTCATCCACTTGATGCTGTTTTGCAGGCATACAATAAGCAAGAATGATGGTCATGTAGGACTATACCAAGGTTCTGGAAATCCACCAAGGCCAGGGAATGTGTACTTATGTGGACTCTATCTACAGAGCTTCAGAGAAAACTGTGAAGCTTTGACTGTGAAGCCTAATTTACCATGGAGACTGAGAATTTAGGAAATTCTAGAATGTGGAGGTTTCACAGGGAAAGCAGCTTGTACTACTGAAGCAGTCTTAAGGGGAAGTGACATGAGATATAGACACAGAACTATGGAGATGAAGGACAACTGGGGCCTGCTGAAGCACAGATGATGCTAATATGACCCAGAGATGCCAGTTGGGCAACTAAGTCTTTGTACTTGCTCTACTGGGTTTTGTTATTTTTGAGTTCCAGTATTTCCCTGCCGTCCTCCTGATCCTCATTTTTGAAATGGGAGTGCTTTGTGTTGCTGTGTATTAAAAGTATATACATTTTTTTTCACAAGGGCTCACAGTTAGATCAAGACTTTAGATTTGGGACTTTTGAATAATTTTGGAATCTTTAAGACTATAAGGACTTAGAGATGAGCTAAATGACTTCAGCTTTATGAGATGAAACGTCAGGGTCCAGAGGTGAGATACTATGGTTCAAAGTGAAGTGTTTGGTTGCTCAGTTGACCCAGAGTAGACTTGTGATTACTAATTTTGACTAGCAACATAATCGGATCAACAAAAGTCTAGATCATTAGTGCAGTACATATTGGATTTGTCTGTTAATATTTTTCTAGACATGATGAATTGATTGTGGGCACTGACCTAAATGTGAGAGGCACCATCCATAGCCTGAGATCTCAGACTGATTATAAAGGAAAATAGAAGAAAAATAAACTCCTTTCTAAGCTTCCTGATTCTTTCAGATGTGGCAAGCAGTCTCATCCTTTTGCATCTGAGAGTTGATCCCACAACCACACATTCCCCACCATGATAAGATATACCTGAAAAACCATGAGCTTCAATAAACCTTCCCCCCTAATTATTTTCTTGTCAGGTATTTGGTCACAACAACAAGAAAAATAAATAGTAAAGGGCCCTAAGGTTTGTTCATCTTTAAAAATTTTAGCACTCTTGTATTTATTTTTAATTTTTATGCTAAATGTTTATTGAAGATTGAATAATTGGAAATACTTTCTTAATTGTAAGTAGAATTCTCATAAAAATGCTATGGGGGTTTGGGAGGTGGTTTTGTTCATAAAAGTACTTGCTTCAACATTGTGAGGACCTGGGTTTGAATACCCAGAACCAACGTGGAAATAAGACACAATATGAATATTTATAATCGCAGCATTCCTATGAATAGCTGGGCGAGTTTCCAGAAGCTCACTGGCCAATTGTCCTGATGGACTTAGTGGAAAAATAACAAGGCCTCATCTCAAACAAGGCGGCAGACTAGACTGACACTTGAGGCTGTTCCTAGACCTCCATGTGTATGCTGTGGTCATGTGTACAACACCACTCACACATGCAGATGTATTCAAAAGCACACAATCATATAAACACATAGTACACACATACAAAAGTAGTTAATAATAACCTCCTCATATCCATAATGAATAGGATCCAAGACCCCCAAGCAGAAGCCTGAAGTCAGTAGTGACCCTATGTATACTATCTTTTTGTTGAAATACACATCTCTGACAAAGACCAATTTATCAGCAAAAGAATAACAATAATTCATTACTGATTTTAGTGATCATGGACATGATTTTTGTCCTTTACTTGTTAAATTACAAACTCTTGCTTTTCATTAATTGGAAGTATTTGTAGCTTCTATGAATGGCCAACAAACTGATCTCATGGTCAGGAACCATTATTCAGTAAAATCAATGCTACTTTGATACACCTCTGTGATGGTACTGTCATAAGATTGATAACCCTTAGAGTTAGTATGTGACTGTTGAGAGGTAACATATACTGTATGTATACACTGGACGAATTAATGGTTTAGGCTCCAAGCTAGACAGAGTGAGGCTCACAAGATTTCACCTCCTACTCACAATATCACACAATTTAAAACTTGAGAATTGTTTATTGTTCTAATTTCTATAGACCACAGTTAATTAAGTATACCTTGAGGACTATACAAATCTAAGTCAATTTTGCATAAATTTCCTGTTGTGTAGCTGGAGGGCTTCTCTCCAGGTTCCCCAAGCCCTGCAGTCCCACAATCCACTTATAAAATAATCACTCAGACGCTTATATCACTTATAAACTGTATGGCCGTGGCAGGCTTCTTGCTAACTGTTCTTTTATCTTAAATTAACCCATTTTTATAAATCTATACCTTGCCACATGGCTGGTGGCTTCTCAGCGTCTTTACATGCTCTTCTCCTCGCGGTGGCTGCAGTGTCTCTCCCCCTCAGCCTTCCGCTTCCCAGAATTCTCCTCTCTCCTTGTCCCACCTACTTCCTGCCTGGCCACTTGCCAACCAGTGTTTTATTTATATATAGAGCAATATCCACAGCACTTCCCCTTTTCTTCTTTTTTTAAAAAGGAAGGTTTTAACTTTAACATGGTAAAATTACATATAACAAGACAATTACCGAACAAGAATTATAGTTACAATATTAAAGAAGATGTCCTATCTATCTTATATTTGTGAGTTTAAGGTTTTATATCTAACTTATCTTTTATCATAACTGAGGAAATTACAACTATCTAGTTTTCAACCACATCAAAGACCTGAGAAGGAACATAATGGTCCCTGAGAAATGGTAGATGGATGCAAGCAACTTTCGGGAATCTTGCAAGAGTAGACCAAGACAGCTGGCAGCCTGGACAGTCACCTAATGTTTCTCAGCATTGTTGGTGCATTCAAATTGGCTATAGGCCTAGAGTATCTGACAGACCATTTTCAGAAGCAGGATTTCTGAAAGACCATCTTACCCTGTCTTGGCAGAGTACAGTGGTCGCTTTCCTTGTGTCCCGCTTGTCCAGAAAGGACAGCATTGCATTTGTACTGTCAGCCATCAAGGCAAGGGCAGTTCTTTGCCCAGTAGGCCATTTTGTGCCAAGAAGACAAACTTCCCAATGGAAATGTCTTAGAAGCCCAACATTCTCTCGGGATCAAATTGGTGCAGCCAGGAGCAATTGTGTCTCACGTCAACAGAATTCTAAGTTATTTAAATGCCATATTCTCCAGGTCTATGAAGTGTTTGAAGATTACCTATCTATCTGAAATATATCTATGTATACCTAGAAGACTTAACTAACATGGCTACAAATATGATTATCATAGATGACTAATTATTAATCTATTTTTAATTATCCATTACAATTTTAAATGAGTTACATAAACATAATACCTCAAACAAGAATAGAAACATATATATAGTATAACAAAATTAACTTAAAGTTTGTATCAATAAACTAAAATTTATACCAATGTAAAACATTTTAAACATGAACTAAAATCTATACCAATTAAGACATTTCAAACAAGTTTTCTTTAAAAGCAGGTTCATTAATCTACCCTTTTATCTCATCATCTCCACATTCTCCTATATATCTATATCATATCCCCTTTTCTTTTTTAGAAAGAGATCACATTTATAATCAACCTGTTTTAAATAAAAATATTGGTTTTTCTCTGTCCCACACCAGAGGGCTCTTCTGATTTGGGACACAAGAATCTCTTAACCAATTTTTTTTTTTTTAAGCAATATGTCTGGGTTTAGAGGGGGAGTGAGCCAATTCCACCTCTAAAGCCAGCTTGGTATATTTGGGAATTTGGGCGTAGCATCTCTTACTACTTCCTGCTGGAGGGGGGCGCTGTATCTTATGGGGATGCAAAGAAAATTTTAGACCTATGGGGTAGTCCGTGAGGCTGTATTGTTTGAACCAGTTGCCTTGAAACCATTCTGGATGCTGGATCATCTGGGTCATGGTGTCATCGGAGACCTTTCAGGGGGTCTTGGCTGTTGAAACCTGATGTATCTTAATCTGGAACAAATCCATAGCCTCTGGCTTTCTGTGGAAACAAAAGCAGAACCTCTTTTCCAAAGCAACATATCCTTAAATCCAAATTTTGAAGTCAAGGTACCTTTAAAATATACATTTTGGCATAACTCAACAGCTTTTGTAATCAAATGTTTTTCTTCAGTTACAAATATCAAAGACAACATAATCCAGATTTTCTGTGTGGTAGCCATCGTTACGTGGCTTATTTTTTATATTACCTTGAGCCTTGAGCCTATTGCTTTAAACTGCAGCATTCTAAGACTGAAACTGCGCTGTGGCTGCTGGCTCCACCCACTTTAGCTTCCCAACATGGCAGTGGTACGTTTTCCGCCAGCTCTGGGAGTCATCAAGTCTCAGAAATAGTGGGTCTAAGCTTTTATCAAAGCAGCGTGTAGCCCAGAAACCTTTTTTTTTTTTTTTTAAATACTAGTAAAGACTAAATCTACCGCATAGCATAATGTGCCCCTGGCAGATGCCTCATTCCCGCCATAGTGCCGGTCAAACGCACCCGCCAGGAACCCGCCAGTGTTCAAACCCGCGTTTTGCGGCGTCTAGCTGCTCATATGAGACAAGAAGCAGGAACCTGGTTTTGGCTCTGTTTAGAATTGGTTATTAAATATTCTCAGGTTTAAGGTGGAAACTCGAGCCGTTGGGCGCCATTTGTAGCTGGAGGGCTTCTCTCCAGGTTCCCCAAGCCCTGCAGTCCCACAATCCACTTATAAAATAATCACTCAGACGCTTATATCACTTATAAACTGTATGGCCGTGGCAGGCTTCTTGCTAACTGTTCTTTTATCTTAAATTAACCCATTTTTATAAATCTATACCTTGCCACATGGCTGGTGGCTTCTCAGCGTCTTTACATGCTCTTCTCCTCGCGGTGGCTGCAGTGTCTCTCCCCCTCAGCCTTCCGCTTCCCAGAATTCTCCTCTCTCCTTGTCCCACCTACTTCCTGCCTGGCCACTTGCCAACCAGTGTTTTATTTATATATAGAGCAATATCCACAGCACTGTTGCATTTGTCCTCCTCTTCATTTTAATGTGTGGACTCATCTGTAAAGGTCTTGAGGCTTTAAATTCTGCCGCATGTGAAATAATCTAGTATATCAAGGAAACAATACATGTTTTCCCTTGTATGATATGAAAAAAAACCCTCTTTCTCTAAGGGATGTATAGCCTAGTGAGTGATAACTTTAAATTGTTATTATTATGGTCTATTGGTTGCTTTTTCTCCTTTTTGAGTCAAAATGCCTGCCAAGTAACTTATTGGAATAATGATTTATGTTGGCTCATGGTTTCAGGGGATTGCAGTCCATCCTGATGGTGAAGGCATAGAAGAGGAACTCAATGGTGATAGGAGTCTGTTCAGGAACTTCTCTTATGACACCTAGCATACAAAGGTGAGAGAACATGACCAGAAGCAGATACAACTATGCTGCAGGATGTCTTTCTGTATGCTGTGAATATGTGTTGTGCTGATTGGTTGATAAATAAAACTGCAGTGGCCTACAGCAAGGCAGCTTAGAGGTAGGCAGGAAATCCAAGCAGATATACAGGGAGAGGAAAGGAGAGGAGGGAGAGATGCCAGCAGCCGCCAAAGGAGCAGCAAGATGCCAGCAGATCTGTAATGCCACGGCCATGTGGCAATTTATAGATTAATAGAAATGGGTTAATTTATAAGAGCTAGCTAGCAAGAAGCCTGCCATAGGCCATACAACTAGTAATTAATATTAAGCCTCTGAATGATGATTTTATAGGTGGCTAAGGGACCGTGGGCCTGGGCAGGACTGAAGGAACACAGGATTGTGGGGCCAGGCAAGACCTGAGAAAATTTATGGCTACACAACTATAAGCAGTCAAACGTGTTCCTTGTGGCCCTCTTTCACTGGCCAGGTCCATGACCTCTTCAAATAGTGCCTCCAGATGAGGACCACGAGCCTATATGGTAAATTTCATACCTTAACATTATCACTTTAAGTTGAAATAGCAAATTTAAAAGTCTGTCATTTGAATTTCAACTGCCTGTTTAGAATCTCAGTTAAGCTATGAATAAGAGAAGGATCAAAACTCTTTGATTGGGGGTGGGGTGGGGTGGGTTAGGACTAGCGAGATGACTCAATGGTTAAGAGCACTGGTTCTTCATCCAGAGGACCCAGGATCAATTCCCAGCACCCACTCTGTGGTTTACAAACACCTGTGACTCTAATTCTAGGAGACTGATGACCTTTTCTGGCCTACATGGACAGTAGGCATGTATGTATTGCACTGTCATATGTGCAGGCAAAACACTAATACACATGCAATATGAATAAATAAATCTTAAAAAATATTCTTTGGCTTGCTGTAGAAAAAGAGATGGAAGTTTGGATGGTCAGGGTTTATTTGTTTCTGCTCTGCAAGATTCAAGGCAGCTGGGACACCAAGAATCTGCAAGGCTGTGAGGATAAAATTTCCCAAGTGGGTCTTCATTTAAACTACAAAAAGTCTTCAAATTTTCTTCAAAAATTTTTGAGGGCTATTATGGAAGCCCACAAAGGTTTCCTAGTGAGATCTGAGCTTGCTTTACCTAGCAGAGCTGCATTAGAGGATTGCTTGACCATATGCGTGGTTACCAGGTGTTTGGAAGGGTCTGCACTTGGATGTGAGGTATGCTTTGATCTAGCAAGGGGAGGTCTTTTGCCCTGCTCCTTGACATTCCTTTAAAAAGCCCTTTAGAAGAGACAGAAGAGACTGGTGGATAATGATCCAGGCCCTCTGGAGCTATCCTGTGCTTCTCTCTCTCTCTCTCTCTCTCTCTCTCTCTCTCTCTCTCTCTCTCTCTCTCTCTCTCCTCTATCCTTCTATCTAAATATTTCTCACTTCTCCTTCCTCAAGAGTACCTTGGGGTAAAAGTGGGAGCAGGTCTCCCACAGGTGTTGCTCTGCTTTAGATATGATAAAACTGGCTTTTGTCAGACAGTAGCAGTATTTTTTTTCCTGACAGGCTTATGAAGATTAAACTTGATAAATCTATTATTTAAATTCATTTAGCAGAAAATAGTGTTGGCATTAAATATTGCCAAAGTAAAACTTTTTGGAAAATAAATCATTGTTTTGATTATAGTTTGGAATTCCTGATGGGAACACAATTACTTGAAAATGTTCAATATGTTAAAATGAATAAAAAATATTACTTGAACATTTCATTATACTCTCAATTTCCTGACAGTGTCACTATTCTTGAGAGAATACTCTGTGTAAGAAGAACATTATGATTTCAAAGATTTATCAAGACCTTTGTTCTGAAGATCATGAAATAAATTTTTGCTCTGTAAATAATTTATGGAGTAGTTAACAAAAAAAAGCTACTGAAAAATACTGACTGAGGCATGGGCTGGAATGCATATTTTATTCAAAGCCATCTCTGATGAGATTTGGTTTTGCAGTGGTTAATTCTGTAGGATTTTTTATTTCCATCTGTCAGGTGCCATTTCCTATGTAGTTTCCATATCATAGCCTTTTCTGTACAGCTATGACAGAACAGAATGTCACACTCTGCTGATGATCTCTGGGTCCCTACGGACTTGTGAGCAGAGAAGAAAGACATACATTTCTGTGTCAGGAGTAATGAGCATCTTTCTTTCTTCCTGCAATTTCCACTGCACTTCTTTGTTTGTCTATTGATCCCAAACGATTCCTTCTGCATGACATTCTCTCTCTTTCATAGTGCTTTTTATTTCCTTCCCCAACCTTGCAACCCAGGATAACTACAGAAATTCAAAATGAGCAAGAAAATAGGACTTCAACTTGGTGACATAGAAAAATAATGATGAAGGTAAATGATGAGCCCAGTTTTGATGTATTATTTAGAAACCTCACAGAGCTGCTGTGAGCTTTTCCCCTGAGTACCAACAAGGTGTGACAATAGGAAATGCAGTGATAGGCAGGTGGGAGAAAATCTTGTCAAGTGATTTTCTCCCATGTCTTTGTGTACTTGCTCAGGGGTCAATTAAAAAAAAACACATCTCACTAGAATGACTGATAATCATTACACTGTTCTGGATAATTGTACTTTGTTAGTAGTCAGCGGTTAATTATTTGTCTACTTGTCAGGAATCATTGCTACATGCTCACCTTTCCTTCACCTGCACCCTGTGATCAGATAGGATACTTTATTTCATTAATGATGCTTGTCTCTATGCAAGGCAAGAGACTTAGAAACAAGGATGTATGTTTATACAGCAGGCCAGTCTGGACGTTTACTTCTAACAATGAACGTGCATGGATATTAAAAAAAAATAACCCTTTTTTGGTCTCTACAGCATTGAAAAGAGGAGAATTAGTTCATTTTGCCTGTAAAAATTCCATGTAATTCTGAAGTATAATTAGAGCCTTTTCACAAAAGCTTCTGCTGTTCTTATACAGCTATATCATTTATGGAAAGCTTGTACAAATGTATATTTTTAATTAAACAATGGAAACTGGTTATTTCAAGATGAAATTTCCTTCACTTGTATTATATAAATTATATTAATCTCATTGCCATTCACATTTTTATTAAAAAAGAGTTGACCTCTGACTCATTTACTCAAGAGTTTCTTTGAGAAGTGGGGAATTGTTCTAAGTTTGTAGTGGCTAAGGATTCAGGTGCCCCATTCTCTTAATGTTCACACTTATTTCGAAAAGGATGTATTGCCTCCTCATGGATTTAAATGTCAAATGTCAGGATCCCCATGGAGTGTGAAACCATGAGAAGTGGAGTCTGCAATTCTTTTCGTCTGTGGGAGGCTCTTATCAAAGTGATGATTCACCGAGTATTGGCAGGTGGTTTATATTTAATAGCAGATAATAAAATTAGGCTATAAGAGAGAAAAAATATTAGAGAAGACAACATTTTGAGAATGATGGGAGAGCAATCCAGACAAGATAAGACTCTTGGTAAAGGTTATCCTAACCAACTGACGAAGAGACACTAGCATGGCAATAACCACAAGGGAGTGTGTGGATATGGTCCTGCTTACTCTCAGTGTTTGATTGAAGGCATAATTGGGAGGAAAGAAAACCCCTCATATAAAGTGTGTTAAGAAGAAATGTCTAAGGATATTTTAAAATGCTCTGTGAAGATAACTTTTTATGACACTTCAAATTTGTAATTGAAACTAACGATTATTGAGTCAA
This sequence comes from Peromyscus maniculatus bairdii, assembly GCF_049852395.1. Taxonomy (NCBI): domain Eukaryota; kingdom Metazoa; phylum Chordata; class Mammalia; order Rodentia; family Cricetidae; genus Peromyscus; species Peromyscus maniculatus. Next base: position 79,734,541 of record NC_134870.1, on the reverse strand, counting down.
GAACACTGAGATTTTATTTAGCATTAAGCAATATAAAAGGAGTTGAATATGGTGATGTGTCTGAAGTTCCTGAATTCCAGGCTAACGTAGGTAGACCATGATTTGGATGCCTGTCCCAAAAAGGACAGAGGAAAGAGGGTAAAGAGGGAAGGAAGGGAGAAAGGCAGGAAAACTGTAAAAGGAAAAATGCAGTTTGGAGCACTCTATCTTTTTGCAGGACGTAATAAACAGAAGAGACAAAGGCGTCTATCCATATCCATGACAATAGTCTACAAGGAGGCAAGAAATTAGGAAGGGTGATGGTACAGTAGCAGAGTGTGTATCTAGCTGTTGCTCTCAGGTCTCTGGCTCAGGAGGTCTGGGTGACATGACTACACACTAAGAAGCCATATATGCCATTGTCATGATTAGTAGTTATTGGTACTCGAGATTCTAAGCTAGAGAGCTGTAGAAAGATTGCTACAGAGATTGAATCAGATGCCTTTCTTCTCAGAGCATAGAGAAGCAGGTGGAATCTTACAGATTGTTCCTTGGCCAAGGTAGATCTTATTCCCAGACTCACAGCTTTTTCCTTTGGAAGCTTAAAACCAGTACAATAATCGGTGTGATAAAACAGACTGAGATGCATACATTTAAGTAAAAATTCCAAGTTCTTAGGTGCTAAATTTTTGTGCCTAGCATATCGGAAATATAATTTCTACAGTAACTATGTTATATAAAATGGTAGTTTTCAAAAATGGCTTTCTATTTTCTACTTTGCAGGAAAATATGAATTTGTGTGTTTATGTATGTATGTTTTAAGAGCTTCAAGGTATGATGTTATTTATTCCTTTGGGTTTCAAGGTGTAATCCTTGCAATAATATTTGTTTGCTGTAGAAGTACTAGGCTAGAACTTTTCATCCTGATTATTCCTCCATCTTCCAATTTCTTAATTATATAGCTGGAAATAACACTTCATATTTTCTTTCGTGTCATATACAAACAGTCCCCATGTCATGATCATTTGATTTTTTTTTTCATCTTAATGATGGTGTAGAATGAACATACACTCAGCAGAAACTGTGCACTGGATTTTTAATTTCAATCTTTCCCTGGCTAGAAATACGCTATAGTTGCCTGTCCCAATGATGGGCTGCAGTTCGATCAGCCTCAAGGTCATCAGAGTAGCCAGCTAGTGCTTCCTAGTATAGTGGATTGCTGAGCTGTAGTAATTAGTAGGTTAGGTATCGTACTTATTTTATATGTAGGATGTTTTCCACTTACCAGGAGCACATCAGGACATAACCCATGTTAAGCTCAGGAGCATCTTTTTATCATTGAATGAATACCTGTCCACTGCCAGTGATCCATGCCCCTAGATGTAGAGATGAAGATAAAGGATAAAGTCTTCCAGAGGAGTAGAATAAACAGAAAACAGATAAATACATAATGAATGTTAAGGTAGAAACCGATGCAAGGAGGACAAGCAAGGAGGACTAATAAGGTAAGAAGCATTGTTGTACCCCTTTGATAGATATATAATCATCAGCTAAGTTTTGCTTTGTGACAAAATTTTAAACCAATCAACACTCCCTTTGAAAATATTGTGGTCTTAGAAAATATAACTATGGAGACCTCCAGTTTGGACTCTCTCTGCATTATGAGTGGTTGTGGGGCTCGGCACCTGCTCCTATCTGCTGCTGAAGATAGCCTCTCTGATGATGACTAGATAAGGCACCAGTCTATGAGTATGGAAGAATATCATTAGGAAAGATATTTTTTGAATGAAGTTTTATTAACTTAGAAATGGTGCATATATAAATCAAAACAACTGTAAGATACCATTTTACACCTATCAGAATGGCTAAGCTCAAAAGCACTGATGACAGCTTATGTTGGAGAGGATGCAGAGGAAGGGGAATACTCCTCTATTGTTGGTGGGAGTGCAAACTCGTACAGCCACTTTGGAATCAGTATGATGGTTTCTCAGAAAATTGGGAATCAATCTACCTCAAGACCCACTCTTGGGCATATACCCAAGGAATGCTCAATCATACCACAAGGACACTTGCTTCAACTATGTTCATAGCAGCATTATTTGTAATAGCTAAAACCTGGAAACAACCTAGATGCTCCTCAACCAAAGAATGGATAAAGAAAATATGGTACATATACTCAATGGAGTACTACTCAACAGTAAAACACAATGACATCATGAAATTTGCAGGCAAATGGATGGAAATAGAAAATATCATTCTGAGTGAGGTAACCTAGACTCAGAAAGACAGACATGGTATGTGCTCACTAATAAGTGGATACTAGATGTCAAGCAAAGGATAACCAGACAGCAACTCATAGCTCCAGAGAAGCTAGCTAACAAGGAGGACCCCAAGAGGTATGCATGGATCGCCATGTGAAGGCAAAATAGATGAGATCTCTTGAGTAAACTAGGGGCTGTTGGGGGGAATAGAGGGTAAGGAATGGGGATGAGAATATAAGGAAATGGAATGGTTGAGCTGGAACAGGGAAGGAATGGGAGAGCAATGAAAGAAATATTTTGATAGAGGGAGACATCATTGGGACATGGAGAAAACTTGTGCTAGGGAAGTTCCCAGGAATCCACAAGGATGACTCCAACTTAGACTGCTAGCGATAGTGGAGAGGGTGCCTGAGCTGGCCTACCCCGGTGTGGTAATCAGATTGGTGAATACCCTAATTGTCATCATAGAGCCTTCATCCAGTAACTGACAGAAGCAGATGCAGAGATCCATAGCCAAGCACCAGGTGGAGCTCCAGGATTCCAGCTGAAGAGAGGGAAGAGGAATTTTATGAGCTAGGGGCATCAAGATCATGATGGGAAAAATCTACAGAGACAGCCAGACCAAGTTAGTTGGAACTCACCAACTTTAGATCAACAGCTGTGGAACCTGCATGGGACTGGACTAGACCCTCTGTATAAGCAAGACAGTTGTGGAGCTTGATTTGTTTAAGGGGCCCCTGGCAGTGGGATCAGGATCTATCCCTGGTGCTTGAGCTGGCTTTTTGGAGCCAACTACCTATGGTGGGACACCTTGCACAACCTTAATGCACAAGGGAGAGGCTTAGATCTGACTCAACTGAATGTACCCCACTTTGCTGACTCCCCATGAGGAGGGGATGGTGGGTGGGTTGTTGGGGATGCTGGGGATGAGTAGGAGGAGGGATGAGAGGGGGATCTGTGGTTGGTATGTAGAATGAATAAAAAAAAATCTTAATAAAGAAAAAAATTGGTGCATTTTTTAAAGCTTTGTAGGTCACCTATTTATTCTGAACTAAGTTTATCCATGTGTTAAACAAAATACAGAAAAGTCACTAATCTTGGCACTTTTATTTGCTGCTAAAGTAGAGGTTTGACACAGGACAGCCCACATATATCCAAACAACAAAACAGACTCAACTATAGCAAGAATCCTAATTGGTCTTAATAAAAACCCAGGGCCAGATATTGGGATAAATGCTGAAAGATCAGAGAGAGAGATAAAGGAGCCAGACACCAGAGAGACTTACTTCCTCTACTTGAATCCTCAGGCAGAAAAGGACTGAACTCCTGTCTCCTTCTACCTTATATCCCTTTTCTCCACCCAGCACATCACTTACTGTCTCATCTTCCCTAGTGCTGAGATTAAAGGCCTGTGTGCCTCCCAAGTACTGGGAGCAAAGGCATGAGATCCCAAGTGCTGGGATTAAAGGTGTGTGCCACCACTGCCTTTATGGCTAACTAGTGGCTCCACACTCTGATCTTCAGGCAAGCTTTATTTGTTAGATCACAAACAAAATATCACCACACTCAATAGAATATAGCTATCAACTTGAGAGGATCAGGCATGGAAGCAGCTCAAGAGAAGGTATCTAGGAGGGCCTGGAGTGGAGAATGAGAGTGGGAAAAGGGAAGTTACTCTATTCCAATTATAAACATTAAAAGTAACCTAGAGCAAGATTTAAGGAAAGAACCTAAGTACCTCTATTCAAATTAGCCAAACTTTCATTAATAGGTAATCTTATAGAATCTACTTAAAGCTTTTTAGTTGCAGTGAGTTCAATATGGCTGTAGAATGTATGATCAACAGACGAAATTCAATTACTTATCTATAAATCAAGTATGACCAATTGAAAAAAAAAGGAAACTAGTATTCACACTAGGAAGAAAATACTTGAAACATTTACATGACATGTAAAGATCCCAAAGTGAATTATAAATGTAAACATGGAAGAAAGAATGATAAATATCATAGGTTCAATGAGACCCTGGTCTATGGTAACAAAGGGATAGAGAATGAGGGAAAGAGTAATAGTGCACTGCAGTGCAATGAAAGAAAATAATGTCACTTTATTTTTTAAGAATTAAAAGTTTTAAAAATGAAAAAGACGATCACTGTGTATTACAGGTGTGTGGATTCTTTAAAAGGGGGCATCACTGAGAAAACAAACACAGTGGAGCAGAGTATTTAACAACCGCAGAGAAATGTACGAGTTTTCATGTTGCAAAGCCAGTCATACGTTCAGAAAGAGATACCCATGACTTACCACACTCGAGCATTTACTCTAGAACCTTGTGGTTAGAAACTGTTAAGCACTGAAGGGAAGACAGACCAACCATGCAGGACCTTATGGTCCATGCAAAGGCTTCATGATCTATGATCCTTTTCTATTTATCTGAGAGGGGTCTTACTATTCTACATATGTGGTACTGGGCAGATTTTAAAGTCCCATTGATGTCAAAGTTGAGAACCATTTTATTCTTCCATTGTCAGAAAATTAAGTCTGTACACCTGTTAGCCACTGCGATTCTGTCCCATTGCATATAAACACTAAAATTAAAACAGAGTTTCTCATGAAAATCGAGTCTCAGTGCAGGAGTTGATCTTCAAGCCTCTGATGTTTAAGGCACTCACTTAATCAAAAGGATCACTGTCTCTAGTTGCAGACTGTGGGAATTCACAGGAGTTAAAACTAGCTTCAGATGACTTTTCTATTGTTTCTGAATGAAGAACAGGGGCATGGGGGAGATTAGCACATGAAAAATAAACACTAATCAAGTGTAAGATACAAGGTGTTGTGTAAGGCCGAGACTTTGGCTTTCTGGGCATGTACAGTTCTATGCCAATTGAGCTGACGAGACTGCTATTTCACTTCAAAATAATAATACAGCAGTTTCAACATTTTAGCTTTCACCTTCCCGGTAACTAGCAGAACTATTCAAATGCTTTTGATGTGGTAGCAGAATGATTCCCTCTTTTGAGAGTGATGATCAGGGCCCTTGTGATTTCCTGGTACAAACTATTTGAAAGGTTGAAATGAGGAGGTGAGTAGCCTGTGATGATATTGAATTGCTTGGGCATGTGTCTGAACAGCCAGGAACAGAGAAAATACAAAGACCAACTAGAAAGTGCTCTTTGTATCCTGGGGACTTTTAGAGGTTCTTGGTACATATGGATTTTGGAAACATTTTTTTTCATTTGGTTTGGATTTATTCTTTTGACCTTGACCAAAGTCCTTCAGTGCTCATAGAACAGAGAGTTAGGCATTAAATGTTCATGCATGTACATTGTTGACAGACACCACATTTTATCGGTTATTTGTAGACAACTCATCTAGAAAAGCATTTCAAATCTGTTGTTATGCTATAAAGCCAAAATGCCAAACCTGAAATCATAGCACATATTGATGTTTTTGATGGAGCCATAGAAAACAAAGCAAAATAGTACTTATTTCATTGTTTCAAAGATTTTTTTCATCATTTGCCCACATTTTTTTATGAGAAGCACCACAGAAACCGTTGCCTTTGCAGCAAATGAAGTGGAAATTGCTCAGGAATGCTTACATGAGTTGGACACTAACAGAATATAGAAGTGTGAATGAATGAATGAACGCATGAATTAACCTATTTGTATAAAGAGACATTTAAGGGATTATGAGAGTGATAATGCATTAAAGAAAAGCCTTGTTTCATGCATTTGCTGGGTGACTCTCTGTCTTAGTTGGAGTTTCTAATGCTGCAATGAAATACCATGACCAAGAAGCAAGTTGGGGAGGAAAGGGTTTATTTGGCTTACACTTCAGCATTACTGTCAGGACAGGAACTCAAACAGGGCAGGATCCCAGAGACTGGAGCTGATGCAGAGGCCATGGAAGGGAGCTGCTTACTGCTGCTTCCCATGACTTGCTCAACCTACTTTCTTATAGAACCCAGGACCACAAGCCCAGGGACAGCACCACCAACCATGGGCTAAGCCCCCTCACCTTGACCACTAAAATGAGAAAATGCCTTACAGCTGGATCTCATGGAGACATTTCCTCAACTGAGGCTCCTTCCTCTGATGACTCTAGCTTGTGCCAAGTTGACACACAAAACCAGCCAGTACACTCTGCCAATTTTAAAAATACCTCTGTTGAAAATTGCAGTTACCTTTTTGTAAGAGAGAAAATACTTATATTTATAAGTGTTTGGGCACACATATGTGTAGCAATAATAATAAAAGGAAAGAGAGGCTATCAACTTGAGAGTAAAGGCACGGGGTGTTGGAGGGAGTGTAGCTGAGAAGGACTGGAGGTGGGGACAGAGAGGTGAATGATATAGTTATATTTCAATTTAAATATATTGAAAACTCCTTGGAATTATTCACTTCATGTTAATTGGTCTGTTCCTTTGCTGATTAGTAATTTCCTGTAATTCATTTTTATTACTATTGTCACATTTCTGAACTGTCACCTAACTGCTTTTTTCAAAATTTTTTATTTCATACTTAGCTGGCAAATAATAACTGTGAATGTGTCTAGAGTATGAGGTAATGCTTCAGTACACACATACATAATAGAGCGATCAAGTCAACCTAATGAGCATATCTATAACATCAGATATTTACCATTTCTTTGTGGAATGAACGTTTAGATCTCCTCCCTCATAGCCACTGTGATTGCAGTCTACACATGATCTTCCTTAGGAGAATCTAATCAGGCAGTGGCAGCTGTCACACAGACAGGAAACATTTGTATCTGATGAGATCAGCTACCACATTTGCATCTGCATTGTAAGAGCCTGAGGTTTCCCAGGAACAACTGCTTCTGTAAGGTATAAGCCATGGGTTGAGTTCAAATATAAACATATCTTCCCAAAGTCTTGTTTGGCTCATTGTGTCTTGCCTCCTACTGTATTAGATCTAGAGGAAGATATCTTGGTTTTCCCAGGGGTTGGAAACGCAGGTTAAAAATACATCAGAAGGCAATTCTCAAATGAACATTTAGTAAGTGCACTCACAGTCTCAGAAATGTGAACTTCAGCTAATATAGTGCTCTTTTCAATTAATGTCAAAATAGCTAGCATGCAGGTATGTCAAACTAATGCTATAACTACATTACTACATTCTTGCATTTTCAGCATGACCCTATTGGAAATAAAGCTTAATTGTAGACAGTTTCTTTGAGTATCTGCTGAATCATTCTAGGAATATTTACTGTTTTACTTTCCCTGACGTGAAGTCTTCAGTTTTGATTTGCAATGATTTACAGTTGCATCCAAGGTTGATTCAGTCCCTCTTCCCAACTCCCTGCTCTGTCCCCCGCCCCCAATCTAATCCTCCATTTCTGTTTAAGAAAAAGCAGGTCTCTCATTAGTGTCAAAAACACAGCATATCAAGTTGCAGTAAGACTAAGCACCTTCCTATGGGTTTTATATTTCTGCATTTGTTAAACGTATTTCATGAGTCAAATATAGATAGATACTTATATAGAGTAAACACTAAGGCATCCATGAAAACACACCTCTCTGTGGCATAATAATACTGACCTCAGATGATTCCTTCTCAGGATCCAACCTCATTTTGATGTCAAAGCCATGTTCCCCTTCCAAGGTTATTCTAAGCCAATGCCTAACTTTGATGGAAATTATAAGAGCTTCCTTCTCACAAAAAGCTAGGCTGATGATACGAATGCCCCTTTATGTTTGCAGAACTCTTTTGGACATTTCTATCGTCCATAATTCTTAATGCACCATGATCCCTCTTTCCTTTGTCATTCTATGGGTATCAGATTTGAATATATAACCTGAAAGCTCTTCTCACTGTCTCCTTCTCTTTTCTTCAGTACAATCTAACACATCACAAACCAATACCTTTAAGTTTCTGGACAGGACCAATGGATGTAAGAGTCAGCTAGAAACCCAGAGGAAATTTGAAGATTTGGCATGAGTCACTCTATAATGAGCTGATGGAGAGCATAGCGTCGTGTGAGGTAATTGCCACTTTGTCATAGTATAGTCACAACATAGAGATAAAATAACACAGTCACATGAAAGGTGTGGGGGCATGGCTCACACTCACAAACACAGGCAGAATCAGCAGACTCCGACTTGTGGTAATTATACATTATGCTGAAGCATATTGAGGAACTGTGGATCATGGTAAGTAGGTAATAGCTGATTGCAAAAGGCAAAGAGCCTCTGCTGTGGTTTACAGAGCATTAATTCCTCCTTCAGTAGAAAGGCAGTCAGTACAATAGTAGCTTAAAGATTTTATTGTCAATGTCTCAGATTTTTTCACACATCTGGAGGATCACTCTAATCAATTTTGTAACACTAAGATCAAGACTAGGTTTATGAAAATAAAAAAAAAGTCCCGTAACAGGAGGAAGGTCTAACTGGATGGATGCCTTTAAACATATTGTCTGTACAGACACTATAATGTTGAGTTTGCAGAGATGTCCAATCCTCCCTATTGAATCTTAGTTGGAGATGATGAGGAGGCCTTTTCTCTACAAAGAAGCAAGTATCTGCTTTGGGAGTTGGTCCTACTGGCTCCTTTAGTACCTGCCTTAACCATGAGTCTGGAACACATACACAGAGATAAATTTGTTAAAAAAGCCAGTGGCATTAGGGCCACCACCTTCATGATAAAGTTCAGTGATATCTGTCTTCTGCAAATTATACCTAGTAAAAGTGGTGGTTATAACAATGGGTCAACATCATCTGTGGAGTGAGGGGCTCAGGCTAGACACCAGATGGTAAATCTATTGTGAGGATACTTATATGGTAAATGGGTGCTATTTTTTAATGTGGTTCAGAGGGAGTGTTTCTGAAACTGTAAGAGTAGAAGAATTTCTAGCTTACAACCTAGTAACATCCCAACTTTATTCCTTCTTCATGGTATCTTTTTTATAGGCATTCCCAACTTTAAATCAGCCTTGAGAGCCTCTTGACCAAAGAGGGCTCAGATGTACAATACATAAAAGTCAAATCTTTAGCTCTCTGAGTAAATCTGGCGATGCTCTTGCTGCAACTCTCCAGTACCTACTGAAGAGAGGAGGCCATAGCAGGACAAGCCGTTATACCTACACATCCAGAGAGTATTTATTATTCCTGTACTAGCCATTATTGCTTCCCTACTCTGTCACAAAGACAAATTGGTGTGCTTACCACTTCGTACAAGATTTAAAGCCCATTAACAAGACCTTACTTTCTTGCTTCCTTGGCATACCGGCTTTGATATCTTCTTGTTTTCATTCCTCAAGGCCATTGCCTGCTTTCAGAGCTAGATCCATGCTCAACATTATTGAATATATCCTTACTCCCATACTTCCCAGATCTCCTTGCATACACTTGGGAAAATCAACAATGTGTGCAGCCAGATATGATAAAGACTTTACAGAAGCATCCTTTAACTGCTTGAAAATGCTCAGCTTATCAGAGCCATCAGCCACATCCAGTTTCCCAAGGACTTCACTTTTGTTCGTTATGTGGATGGCTTTCTGTTTGTTCTTCAGATTGAGAGTCTTGCAGAATTGATTTCTTCCTCTTGCTGGCAGTGTTAGTGCACGGGGACACAAAGTTCTGCAGATAAATTGCAATTTCATCAGGCCTGAATGTGTTTCCTTGGCCATGACATCAAACAAAAATTAAGAATCCCTTTCTCCACAAAGAAGGTATGCTATTCATGACTTTCCTGTCCAATTACCAAACGACAACTTAAAAGGTCTCTTGTTCCCACAGGATATCACAGACATTGGATTCTGATTTTTCTGGACCAACTTTCCCTTCTACCAGCTAATGAAAGCTGACACTACTGAACCCTTACATTATAAAAATCTCTGGAGAACATCTTTTACAACCTAAAGAACTTACCAATGATCATAAATATTTGTATTTGTACATTGCAATAAGTTTTGTGGATTCTAACTTTGCGAAGAAACAGGCAGCGGAAACTCAGTGCTTATTATATATCCCCATTGACTTCCTACAAAAGACTGTCATTATCTTTGCACACAGTGACAGAAGTTCAAGGTCAAATGAGACTCCTGAGGCCTTCCTTTGGGGATTTCTACTTAACCTCATGATCCCTGAAATTATTCAGTCCTTTGTTTGGACTGAAAGTCTCTCACGTTTTGCTATTACTAGCCTTACTTCCTTTGAAGTACCTTCTCACGCACAGGGAAGTGTTACCTTGGTTGTAATGATGACATCACAGGTGTAAACTCATGTGTCCAATATCATCGAATTTTATACATTAAACGTAGTTTTTTTGTATTTCACTTGTTCTACAATAAAGCTGTAAAAGAAATAAATCTTTTATCTTATTGCACATATTTCTAATCATTGCTGAAAAACTTGAATATTGTTACTGGTCTTCTTTTCCCATAGGAGAGAGAACCCCTTGGCTGTTGTATCTTATTTGGGAGCTGTCCTCTCTGTAGAAAAACAAAATTGTGATTTGTTAATGAGTATTCTCTATTTAAGAACTGAACAAGGAAGCTGTAAAAGTGGATCTACAGTTAGAGTCTACTAAGACTCAGGTCAAAATCATTGCAAATTGCTAATTATGTACAGGTTGCTACTACTATAAGCATTATAAACACTGGCTGATTAGCTAAAGAGAACAGTTATATACAGAGATGATTTTGTGGAGGTGCAGGATTTTTGATGTGCTTTTGTAGAAACATTATTTTTTATTGGTACTGATACATTCTAATTAAACAGGGCAACCATATAAAGCAATTTCATGAAGCAAAGATTCTCATTTTCACAGTGATATAAAGGAGAAAAGGATAATAAGGGAACAGGAAGGATTAAATGAATGGGGGTGGAGGCAGAGTAAAGAATGGGACATTGGGAGGGATAACAAATGCTAAAAAGGTTTTTTAAAAAGTCATATGAAGAACTGCTACTGCAGAATCTTCCTAAAATATGAACATATAAAAGAGCTTATTGTTAGATTGTGGGATTGTTGGCGTTACATGACAATGGGGCAGCAATACTACTAGATAACACAGACAAACAGATAAAACAACAACCCAGCATCAGAAATGTGTACCTCTAGAATTTTTGGCTGGTAAAGGTATCACAGACTCCCAAATATTACACACTATTGCCACTGTTCTTGGTTATCCTTCTGTATTTGAATGTAAGACCATATTGCTGAAGATACCACATACTTGAATCACAGACTATGGGAAAATCAGCTCATATTGACTTAGTAGCATCATCCCTACCAGCTAGCTTTCATAGCATTAGAAAGTGCTGTGCACACTACTAGAGAAGAAACGAAATCATCAATCTTAAGCAGTTATGGTCTCTGCAAACTAAAATAATGACCTACCTGGCAAGAGAGACACACTGGTGCAATGTTGGCCCAAATGTCACGGGAGTAACCAACTACTCTTTGATGGGATTTAAGGCCCGCTTCACAAGATGGGACCCATACTTAGCATAGTTGGCTAAATAAAGAACCTATGGCTAGATAGGTTGTAGGCCCTAGGGAAGATCCTACTCCTAGTAATTTACTAATGGGACATAGTATTAACTAATTCCTACTAAGTACACATTATACCCTCAGATTATGGCATTTCTTTATTGACAATAACGATTCAACCATCATTAGAGAAGCTTCTTTTTGCAGAAGATTGTGATTAATACAGAAATTCACAGCAGGCCAAGGAACAGAGAATAATGAGTGATGGTGTAGTGTTCAGCCCTAGATAGAACATCTGCATCACATACACCCCCCAAAGGCTCAGGAGTTATTGGAGAGAAGGGATAGAAAGAGTGTAAGAACCAGAGGTGGTGGATGACTACAGTTGGAAGGTTTCTCCAGTACCACCTGGCCATGTGGTCTTTTAGCTGCTTATAAAATAATCATTCAGAGGCTTATATTAATTATGAACTGCATGGCCGTGGCCTATGGCTTAAGCTTCTTGCTAGCTAGTTCTTATAACTAAATTCAGCCCATTTCTATTAATCTATATGTTGCCATGTGTTCCATGGCTTTACCTGTGTGTTGTTACATGCTGCTCCCTTGATGGCGGGATGGCGTCTCTCCTCTCTGCCTTTCTTCTTCCTGTCTCTCCCTTCAATTTCCCACCTAGCTATAACCTGACTTGCCATAGGCCAAATGGCTTTATTTATCAACCAAACAGAGCAACACATATCTACAGTGTAGACATCTCACAGCAGACTACTATAAGGAAATGGTGTTCTTTAGAAACATTAGAACAGTTGTACATATGAACACATAGTGGTTATAATAGTATGTATAAGAACTGCACAAGTTCAAGCCAAACAAAATCTCAGTATGAAGTCCTAACTCTAACAATTAGGAGTTATTGGTAATTGACCACTGCCAGGATAAAAAGTTGTAGCTTCCTTTAATAATGTGATTCCTTGTAGGTTTAACACAATCCATGGATGGCTTCCCATTTAAGATTATATAGTCAGCATTAATATTATATAGTCAGGATTAAAAAATTATACAAATTTGGATGGGTATGGAATAGGATGCCCTATTGAAGAGACTGAGGAAGAGGAGAATATGCTCAAAATATATTATATGGGATTCTCAAAAAACTATGAAAAATTAAAACTATATTAAAATCCACCTTTATTTTCCAAAATATCCAAAATTCAGTACAGACAACTAATTCCTGGGTATTGGTGGGGGTCTTAGACCAATTCCAATAAAGCACAGGTTTCTAAAAGAACACATGGAAAAGATGAGACTGTCCATCCCACCTAACTGACCTTCGGTAGTACTTGCATGGTTGTTTAGTCTTTATTGTTATGCTAAGGTAGAGTCTCTCAAAAGACAAGCTATCACTATACATAAAAGGAAAATGGCTCAAGAGGGTCCCAAAGGTAGATTGATGGAGCACCTTAGTCAAATCAGATTACTCAGCTTTGGAGTGTGATCAGATCCAAAACTCTGTGAGAACAGCAAATAAAGCACATGGACATGAGCCCAATGTATTTCTTTTTAGGTCATTTAGAATATTTGCAATACCTGCAAATAGTGTTATTCATTATATGTTTACAGTGTGTGTGTGTGTGTGTGTGTGTGTGTGTGTGTGTGTGTGTGTGTGTGTGTTTTACAGGGGATTGAACTCAAGGATTCATACTAAGCAGTTGCTTGCCACTGATACACATCCCTGACTGATCCATACGCTATTACTTGGGTTTAAGTTGGCTTCAGATAAAGGAACTGTTCTAACAAAGCAACACTGGACTGCATCTGACTTCAGCTACTGTGGTTTGAGGAACCCAGTCCCTGAGGCAGTAATTAAGGAACTTTGTGAAGCATTGCCTATCATCCCAAAAGCTCAATGCTCCCACCACAACCAGTGCTCAGAAGAGTCAAGACCCAAGAATATCACATCTCATGGAAACTTTCAAAGCTCCCCGAATAACTTCAATTTCTGCACCTAAGGTGTTATTCTTTATTGTTAACTATTAGAACCCTATAATAGTAAATATAGACTATGGCCATATGAGCCGATCATTGGATGCTTATGTATACATGGATGTTACTCCTATCCTTTATAGGCACAGGATACATAAACTAAATATAGAGCCTTGACACAAACCTCATTTTAAAGCCATATCATATAACCTTTCCCAGATAAATCAATCACAAAAAGCATAATCCCAGCACTCTAGTAGAAATGAGACAAATTGGAGGACAGAAACAGCCCTGAGTAAGAAACCCTGCAGTGAAACCCAGGGAACTGCTCCTGGGCTTATGTCTGTGGCTAAAGAGAGAAGCACCTACCCCCTGACATCTACACAGGAGGAAGCTCCAACTCGGAATTCTCCAGAAGCAAATGGAATCAACAACTGAACATTTTATTTTCTTCAAGAACTTTAGAACAAACCCTGTTTATATCTGGGGGAATGAACTGCTGCTCTATCTTCAGGTTTATTATTTTTAACTTACTTTCCTTCACTGCTTAATAATTTTTATAGTAAAGTGAGTTGTATTGTATTACATATGCTGCCTTATGTGAGTCAGGACTGAATAAACCTCTCCAGCTCAAATCTCCCTTTTGTTAGTTGGGTGGGACTGGGTTCTGTTCCAGGGAGTACTGCTTCTAACTAGATCTTGTTCAGAGGGACTGGAAAGATGCTCTGGATATCTCATGTTAACTTTTGTCTCCACAGTGTTTTGTTAGTTTTCTCCAGAGGTTTAAATGTTTTTATGCAGCGATTCAGTGGAAAAGTGATTGACGTGCCTAAGTAAAGATGCTGATACTGTGATGACATTCAAGGATGGGGCAGAAAGCTGAAGGTGAGGGGCAGAGTATATAGATCAGTGGTTCTGAAAATCAACACAGCAACATAGCCAAGTGACAGAACTCAGAATCAAGAGGAACTGAGCTATGTCAAAATTTACACATTGATGATATTAGTTCTCATAGCCATCTACTATCTCTTTTCTTGTGGACCTGTCAATGTTCTTATGTTTGCTCATGTTGACACAGCTAACTTATTAAACTGGAAGAACCATTCCTTCTTCCAAGACCTGTGTCCATGAAATGTTCCTGAAATTAACAGAAAATCAGTAGTTTCCTCTTTCTAAAGTTTGACAGTGTTTGCCCCTTTCCTTTCTCCATCTCCTCCTGCTCTTTGTGATTTGAAATGTATGTATGTATATATATATATACATTTGTATATATGTATATACACAGCCTAGGCTCTACTCAGAATGCAACCTCAGTTGTCTATGCTGACCCGGTGAGCAAAATCACATACTTAAGACCTTAGGTTCTCAAAGCTCACATCTCCAGAAAAGCTTTTGTTCTGTGCCACTCTTTTCCTTATAAGGCATGCACTAGTTTGCAATTTTCATCCAAGTAATTATTTGACACCCCTTCAATGACCTATACATACTCTATAAGGCTAATGACTGAGTTTGATTTGCTTCCGTTTTAACCTCAACTCATTTCTTGCAATAGTTGCTACATGGTAACCTGGAGTAGAGCATTTGTTGAAAAGTTGAAAAAAAAAGAAAAACAAGAAAGTGATTTGACTTAGTTCATTTGTAACAATAGGTGGAAATGATTGCATGTGTAAAAACAGGATTCAAGCACATGGGTTACCGTTTCTGTTCCTTCTCTGTGTCAGCTGTGACACTGAGTTTGGTTTCAAGCTAGTAGAAGTTACTGGACTTTTTTTTCCCCTTATGCTCAAGCATTCTGTTAGATGTTAATATATCTAAGTAGACAGCCATCCAGTCAGTTGATCTGAGAGCTCAGGCTATTTTGTTATAGGAGGAGAAAAAAGAGGAGGAAGGATAAAGGAGGAGAGAAAAAACAACTTTTATTATTAGAAATATGTATGGCAGCACAATGGATATTTCATTATTGCTGGAAGTAACTGAGTTATTTCACACATGCATCTAGTATAACCATAAGCTACATTTGGCCAAAAGAGATCTGATTAATGCCTGAACTGGCAGGTCCTCAATTAGTGTGTGATGTGGTTTTTTTGTGCCCTTTTAGAAGGAAAATTGTAAACTGTCATAACATGATTCTAAATGGAAAGATAATGTCAAAACTTCTTATAAAACACCGTAGGATATTTCAATTCTCTTAGCAAGAAAGAGCACAGATTTAATTATGGATCAAAATGCCTTCTGCATCAAGTGGTGAGACATGGTATTGGAATTCCTGCAGTGCTACTTATTTTTCAATATGACAAGACTAGAGACCTAAATATCCAAGTGATCCAATTTATATTTGTTCCTACGGTTTCTAATAGGTAGGCATACTTCATACAGCTCTATCTGAAATCAGAAAAGGTTAATGAATTTCTTGACAATATGCAAATATGTTTGAACTTATTTTAGGGCTAGAACAACACTAAGAGGCACACATTTTCATCTGAGGTGTGTTAGTAATTTACTGCCAATACCATTTACTAGCAGTGTGGTACATTGTCAATATTAGTTTATCAGTCCTGGAGTTTAAAAGACCTGGAAATAGCACCTTCCATAACAGCATAGTATGCTAACCCCTGGGGTGGGGGATATGAACCAAGACAGAGAATCTCTAACATTTATTGTGTTTGTATGTGTTGGGTGTGTGTGTGTGTGTGTGTGTGTGTGTGTGTGCGCGCGCGCGCGCGCACACGCATGTATGTATGCAGGTGAAGAAATCAGTTCATCTATCATGGGGCCCAGGGAGGAAACTCAGGTTGTCATATTATGGCAGTAGACACCTTTACCCAAGTGCCCCATCTCTCTAGTCCCCCATCATTCTTTTTTCATGAATAAATTCTCAATATTCAGAGTGAAACCTTGTCACAGACCCATTGCTTTCTCCTAGACAAGTTTTCCTTAGCCATATTCATTGCTCTTGGCAGTTTTACTCTAGATTCCCATTAAAAATATCATTAATATCAAACACAGGGCACATTGAATAGTGACTGCTGAAGAATCACTTAAATTCTGTTTGTTTTAGAGTTAGGCAAGGGAAACATCTATGTTTTTCTGTAGACAGAAATAACTGACATGAAGACAGAAAAGCAGTATTCTATTTTTAGAATTGTAAGCTAATACTTGCTCTGAAAAATATGATGTTGGTTTTACTTATGTTTTTCTTTGCATGATCTAGAATACAAAAATATGTATTTGAAAAGTATGTTATGAAAAAATTGATTTGTCAAGTTTGAAAACTACCACTTTTCAATGTTTTTCTCTCTCTCTTTTGGTCTCAAATAAGACATCACTATTTAGTAAAATTATGGAATATAACAATAAGATATATGTTTTCATTTAGTCATGAGCCATTCTCTTTGAAATGTTTAACTTACAAGAATAGGTAGACTAAGAAACATAAGGGTTTATCATGCTTTATCAAGTGTGTTTTCCATTGAAGAGGTTGAGAACACTAAAATTTAAAGGTAAATATGGATATACTTCAAGGCTCATCCCAAATCACCCATTTGCTTCTTATAAACACCACATACATAAACACAAATGCACATACTCACATATACAAAAGCATCACCTTTCACAGTTTCAGAAATGCTGATGTCATCTTGACTGTAATATAGCGTGGGGAAATTCTTCTTTGATCATGTCTGTTTATGCTCTTCCATTTTGTTAACTTTTCCCACCGTCATTATTTGATTTTGCCACCCAGTGACATTGGTGACTTTCTTCTGTATTGCTAGTTTCCCCCTACTACGTCCATCCTGAATTAATTTTCCCATTTGCTTCTGGGGTCAACTTTGGGGTCACTGGAAACTTTTGTTTGAACTATTGAGACCTTCAATGTATCTGTGAAGTCTGTTGCTGAGGACTTATCTTCTGCAGGAATCATTTTGCCTGGCCCTTCTTTAATGTTTTTGTATTCCTTGTCTCATATTTTTATATCTTTTTATTTCTTTATAATTTCCATTTTTTATTTGTGAATCTTTTCAGTGAGCAGCTTCCTACTGAGACTCAATCCCTAGTACCACTCAGAGAGGAAAAAACAAGCTGTTGTGTCAGCAACATATCCAAACCATGAAAGACATAGAAAATACCTTTACATTCATCAAAGCCTACTAATACATCAAAAAGACCACAAAACACAAAATGGCCACTAATAGTGAAGTTGTTTTATGAAGTTAAATATTATTTTGGTGATAAATGGAGAAATGGTAAATAGATGGGAAAAAGTGGAGAATTAACTTTAAATAAGTGAAAGGAAATAGAAAAAAACAGATTGAGAAAAATATAAGATGAAGAGAAAATTTAAACAATATTTATACATACTATTCCAATAAGAATACCAGCTGCTACTTTGAGATTATGATTATTATGACAACTTTATCGTGTCTCAAGAAAATGCAAAAGACAAACTGACCATGACAGAAAAAGCAAGAGAAAGAAGTTTTGGTGTCCTGTTGCATAATGATAATAGATAAAACTTGAATATTTTCATTATGAAGAAATGCAAACTTTTAGACATGATGATCTTGATCTGACATTACATTGTATGTACAGAAAGAACACTTAGGTCCCTCTCAATATGTAGAATTTTAAAATGTCAATTTAAATAGAATTTATTTATTTCATTTACTATTTTTGAGATAGGGCTTCATGTGTCTCATGCTAGCCTCAAATTCACTACGTAGTTGAGAACAGCGCTGAACTTCTGATCATCCTGCTTCTACATCCCACAACCTGTTTAGGGTTGCAAGTATGCATGACCAGAAACAATTTGGACAGTGCTGGACATGGAATCCATGGCTTTGTAAATGCTAGCAATCACTCTGCCAAACGAGCTATATCCCAAGCCCCAAACAAAGATTTAATATGATAAGTGTCTTATTAGTTTATAAAATATATTATGGAGCACATCTCTTCGCATCTTCACCTTCCTATCCTTTGTGGCCTATAAAATATTCCAATTTCCAAGAAGAAAAACATCTTAGGTGCTGAAAAGTTTGAGATACACGGCAGACCCTGAAGTACATTCTGAGACGATTTTAAACTTGGCAGAACATGACCTCCCATCCTTTGACTGCACTTTCTTGCCTAACCAGCTAGAAAAACCCTCCGTGGAAAACTGGAAGCCGCGGTGTGGCTTCTGCTCATTGGCACCTGCCGCAGAGTCCTTCATCCCGATTGTCTTAGCAACAGATTTTGGCCTTCAACACTATGTGCAGTAGAAGTATAAAAAGAGGCAAGCTGTTGACCAAAAAAGGACTTTTTTTTTTCCTGAATTGGGTCTCTAATTTAAAATGGAGCTGCAGAGAGGAGCGGGATTCCTATGCCAGGTTTTCCTTCAGTCTTCCAGGGCTGGAGAACAGCACAGCTAAGACCAAGCTACAACATCTATAGATTCCTGTAGCAGGAATCTTAAAGAGTCTTATTAATAAAATCAAACCTGAGGCCAGTTATTGGGGTGAATGCTGGTAGATCAGACGCAGAACAAGCCACAGCTATCTCACCTTGTCAGTTCCTCAGCTGGTCCTGTTTCGGCAGACTGGAAGCCTCTGAGTCCTCACCCAAAATGAATCTCAGATGAACTGTGCTGCTCCAAAGGCTGAAAGCTTAACCAGCCAAATGCTTCTAGTTTCTGGTCCTCACACCTTATATACCTTTCTGCCTTCTACCATCACTCCCTGGGATTAAAGGCTCGCTTTTTGGGATTAAAGGCATGAGTCACCATGCTTGGCTGTATCCTTTGAACAGATGGATTTCTGCCTCTGGAATGCTAGGATTAAAGGCATGTGCTACCACTGCCTAACTTCTATGTTTAATATTGTGGCTTTTCTGTTCTCTGACCCCAGATAAGTGTATTAGGATGCACAATATTTTGGGGAACACAATACCACCACAGATTCCAGCTTTGATTTGGTTCCTTGTGTGTTCTTAGTGTTCCACAAAAGTTTGCAGAATGAAGGGATGTGGCAGGAGACATTGCTTATTGAGAGTTCAGGAACTGTGGTGTCCTGAATGAGAATGGATCCCCATAGGCTCATCATATATTTGAATGCTTGGGCCCCAGTTGGTGAGACTGTTTGGTCTTGTTAGAGGTGGTGTTTTGGAGTGGGCTTTGAGGGTTCAGAAGCCCATGCCATTCCAAATATCTCTCTCTTTGTCTTCTGAATGAGGATCAGGATGAAAATTCCCAGCAACTGCTTTAGAACCAGGTCTGCCGCTTGCTGCCATGCTTCCGTCATGGACTCACCTTCTGTAACTGTAAGCTCAACCAACTGTTTCTCCTGTTAGTTGCCTTGGCCATGTTGTCTCTCCATGGCAACTGAAAAGTAACCAAGAAGGAGATCTATGCCACCAGGTGGTGAAGCCTGATTACTGTGAAAAGGCTGCTTTTCAGAACGATGCTCTGTCTGTACATCACAGAACAGGGGTGTCTCTGTTTCTTATTTATAGAAGACTGTTCCTCATCATTTTTTAATGGAAGACAGGAAGACTGTAAAGTATAGGGTTCACCCTAAACTGAAGAAGCTGGCTTGCTCTGGATGTCTTCAATCTCACAAACAGGAGAGTGTGTCACTCTGTGAGTTACTTCCCCTGAAAAACTTACACTGGGCTTGTGCATAAAGGATGCCTCAGTCCTTGCTCTACCCTGGGGGGTGGAACAGAAGGAGAGTCACTAAGCATAAGAATACTGCTAACACCAAAGCGCTGTGAGATATGCAGCAGACACTTCTGTACAATCATGCATTCACTTATATCCTTCACATCACAGTTTTCTGATATTAGGAAAACCAATATTTTGGCGAATTCTGAAAGTACATCTTTGATATTTGAGGAATATTACTGTGGAATTTCACTTCCTAATTTTTCTAGCTAGATGGCTGCTTTGGGTGTCTATAGAAATATTATGGGGGCCAGGCCTAGTTGTGGTGGGAGGATGGTGAATTTGAGGTCAATGTGGTGGTTTTTATAGTGAGACCCTGCCTCATAAAAACAAGGCGGAACAGTGTATCTCAGTGGTAGAATTCGTGCTTAGCATTCATAAGGCCCTGTGTTTGATCTATAGCATACACACACACACACACACACACACACACACACACACACACACACGAATAAAATTATCAGGGGTATATCTGGATATATATATTCTTGTAATCTGTGTAGTCAGAAGTTTATCTGGCCCCTACTGACTCTGGGGTAATCTCTCTGTCCCTCAGCCACTTAGTCCCAAGTAAACACACAGAGGCTCATATTTACAAACTGTATGGCCTAATGCCTCAGGCTTCTCGCTAGCTAGCTCTTACAACTTAACTCAGCCCATTTCTATCAATCTATTAATTGCCACATGGCTTTGTGGCTTACCAGTATTTTCACATCTTGCTTCTCCTGGTGGTGGCTCACAGCATCTGCCACACTCTCCTTTTCTCCTCTTCTCTCTCCAGTTCAAATGTATCGCCTCATCTTATTCTGCCTCACCACTGGCCAAACAGCTTTATTTATCAATCAATCAGAGCAACACATATTCACAGCATACAGCACAACATCCCACTGCAAATCTGTGTTCTTTCTATATTTCTATATTGTTTACTTCCCGATAGGAAATCAAATTACACAGAAGTAGAAATCTGTATTGTTTTTACAGAAGAAAACAGTTTGTTTTTCTTATAACCAAGAGTAATCAAGAATACATAACAGAAGAGACTCATACCACACATATCTTATGTTTAAGTTTTATATTTGAAAAAAGTCATTTATTGATGTATTGTGTATCTTCTGTCATGCAACAATTTCCTCTGAATTGAAGCTCATGAGACCCAGAGAGAAAACAAACTTGGTAAGGCGAGGAAAGGAGAAATTTAGGAGATTCACAAAGTTCCTCCTCAAGGTTGCAAAAGCAGCAAATGATTACCAGGGAAAGGAGACTCTCTGACCAAGGGCACTGATTGCAGGAGACATCCTCCCCTACTCCCCCTTCCACACACCATCAGGCTGCCTGCAAGTCCAGCAAGGAGCTCTGGAGAAGCAGTTTTTGTGAGTCTGCCCAGGTTGTTGTGGCTGGCTCTGCATAAAGCAGCTGCCTCTGAGGCATGCATGGTCTGTAAACAGTCCCTCAGCCATGCACTGTAAATAACTCCAATAAACCACTTGAGTCACCAATTTGGACTTTGGTAGAATTGCTACTTTGGCTGTCATTGGTTCCTTGTCTGGGGCAGGTAGAAGTTTGTCTGCATCTCCCCAGGAAGAGTCTTAGACAACATCTTCCCAGCCAAAGGCAATGTTTCTCCCCTAGTTCCAATCATGCTGCTCATCATTCTGCATTATGTGACCTCATTAGGAAACAGCATTATCACAAGCATAGAGTTACTTGTGTAAAGATTGCCATATTGGGGTAAGATAAGTCTGTGGTGATGTTTTATTTGTGCTTTAATAAAGCTTGTCTGGAGATTAGGGAGAAAAGGCCAGCCATTTTAAGTAAACACAAAAGTCAGGTAGTGGTAACACTTGCCTTTAATCCGATCACTTATCAAGCAGGGTCTCTGTGTGTTCAAGACCACACACAGAGCCAAGCGTGGTGACACACACCTTTAATCCCAGTACCAACCATAGAGACCTAGAGGTCTGTACAGACAGACAGTGACAAGAAAGTGAGGTAGCTGGGCTAAGAACCAATGAGAGAGCAGAACAGCAAGGCAATAAAGGCGTGGGTAAGACAGGAAGTTATGTGCATTTGGAAGATGCAGAGCTGGTGAGGTAAGGTTGGCTGGTGGCTTTCCCTATTTCCCTGATCTCTAGGGCTTCCATCCCTATATTTGGCACTGTGTTTTTTATTTAGTAAGACCATCTTAGAAATTCATCTACATAAGTCCAAATGATTGTTATGCTTATCAGAGAGGGCTGTTTAAACACAGGCAAACACATAGAATGCCCTGTGAATATGTCAGTGCTTCCTATAAGCCAAATGAAAAGACTGGGACAGATCCATATTTCATAGCTCTCAGCAAGAACTGCCCCTAACACAATGATGCAGATTTCTGAGAGATAGGGAGAGAAAGAGATTGTGCACCAGTGTGTGTTTGTGGTGAGAAAGCCGATCTAGGGCCTTGTGCTTGCTAGCAAGTACTCTAACACTAAACTGTGCTCTCAAGTCTCATTTCAGTCAGGTAAGCTGTAAAAACATGACATAATGCTGTTGTATAATCCACCCAGTTCATAGCATTATATTATGGAAACGAGAAAACCAAGGTACTTTTCCACCTATGATGTATCCTATTTACCATTTTTATCATTCATGCCTATTTCTGTAGTAGACATAATAGCCTCCTAGATTTCCAAACCATATTCTTGGATCTATGAATTGACTATACTTTGTTACATAACATGTGCAGTTAGAATTCTTTACCTTAAAATACAGAAATTATTTTACTTTGGATTTTCATAATACATGCAAGGAAAACAATGCCACAACAATAAGCTTCAAACTGTCAATCAGAGTTATGTTCCATATCTTCTAATGTAGGAATTTAGACAGCCCCAAGAACCCTGCTTAGCATCCTATTCAAAATAATGATCCTGTGTTGCCCAAGGTCCCAATGATAATTTTATATTATGTTATTAACATTATTTAAATGGTCTAAAATGTATCACTAATTTTAATGTGAAATTTGAAAGCTTATTTAGGACAATACAAGGTTCTTATAGTGATCAACAACAGGTCAGAATAAATGAGGGCCTCTTCTGGGAACTATTGGTCTTTAATGCTTCAAAAGAGCTGTGTGTGGGCAGCAGTGGTGGTCCACTTTCCACACAGACTTTACTTCCCTGTAGGAAACAAAATTACACAGAAGGAGAGACCTATATTGTTTTTACAAAAATGAAACAGTACTTTTACTGCTATTATTTATTTAGAAGCTTTTCAAAGTGATTGATTTTTCTTAATACCTATATTTTGTTTATTTTTCTGCATTGATTTTTCAATGCTTCTCACAGTCTGCAGTTTTGCTCGGTATTCTGAGCCCAGCAATCGCCAATTCTCCCTCCTTCTCATTCTTTCTCAAATTGGCTGCTATTTTTTAAGTCACTAACCCTCACATGTACAGACAACCCTTTTACATTTCCTTGATGCCTTAATGTATTTCTCTTCCACTATAAAGCAGAGGCACATCTTTCAAAGCACACAGGACATCTTTACCTGACAGGAAGCTGACTTAATGTCTTTATCTTTGGTAGTGCAGAATGCTAAGAAAGCTCTCTGAATGTGTGTGCATGTACATAGCCAGTCTGTGAGGCCAGACGCAGGAGGGGAACAGAGTACCCTTTTACTGACAGCTGTGTTCAGGATTTTGCCCCTTAAAACAAATGACTGAACTTATTCCTTTGAAATGTATTGATTGCTGGCTGGTTCTTTTAAAAATCTGAATTCAAGTCACAGAGAAAGCACATTATGCTTTTAAAAAGTCAATTCTTTTTTGTTTAATTGTTTATGACTAAACCAACTGAGAGCCTGTACTTTAGATAGCTGTAAACACACCACTCTCCTAGTTTTCAACTTATTATTTTATCTTGCTTGTCATGCTAAAGCCTGGTTCTTTCAGCTCTAGGTAAGTGGGCACCTGAAGGAGGAGGCCTCCTGTCGAGTACAGTGCCTAACAGTTGTCTTTTATAATTTATGGGGGCAAAGATCTGAGGAAGTGGCTGCTTTGCAATACATAAATAGCGTTCTTTGCTATGTGGTTGTCAATTAGCATTGTTAGAGTCATAGAAGACAATTTTGTAGAAATCCCACCAACCTAGGTATTAACTCATCTCTGTCACTGATTCCACTAAGATTGCAGCAAGCCTGCAGATTCACAGCTAGCCTATAAAGTATCTGTCTATAACTTAGAAAACATTTCTGTTGGTTGTTCCTACCACGCTATGGGAGCATGGTACTTTGATGAGGAAACATCCTGGCATGAAAGGTTGGCTTTTCTGTCAGCATGCTACATACTTCAGCCTTGTTCATCCCTTTCTGTGGTCAGTATTGTACATTTGTGCCATGAGTTTGAATGTTGGTTGCATCACTTGCTGGACTATTCTCCTATGTTGTTTTCAACTTGTTTATCCCCAAGAAAAAGCATGTCATATCTGCAGCCAGCCAGCAAACCATATGTATGGTCACACAGAGCTTTCTGCAGATTCTGCTCTGAGGAAAGATAAGAGGAGAAAATCCTATGAATCAGTAGAGAAAACCTATGTCAGAGTTTGTGAATGACTGCCATATGTAAGAAACTAAACATAAGAGAAAGAGAGATGAAGTTAAACTGCATGAAGCTGATGTTAAGGAAAACATAACATAGAGAGATAATGTGAAGCAGATCAAAGTAAACAATCCTGTTGTATCTATAGCAGTTTAAGAAGATATTGCAATCAAGGTCCAATGACCAGAATGGTATGGAGAATGAATATCTCATGATCAAAAAAAAAGGTCCAGGAAAAAAAAGAAATGTGACTAACTCCTTGTAATATTAAACAATATGATAGACATTTTCAATGGATGTGTAAAACAGTTCATAGTTTGTAAGGTGGAAGAGTTGTGCCTTGAGAGAACTGACAGTACACATTTCCCACTTTGCATTGTCCCATCATTGGCATAGCTGGTCTATGCAGTGATAGCCCATGCTATAAACAAGAAGGCTTGTCTCTTAATAATCATGTACCTCTGAGTGTGTCCAGAGAGCTCCTGTATGACCTTATTGGCAGTGTAACCTCCATGGATTATATAAGTGGCCATGATTATATAACCCCTTGGTGAGAGGGGTTCCTGAGGAGCCCTTGGTGGGGGCTGTTCATTGTCTCTGTTGAAGTGATGTTCCATACTTGCTCTCTGCTTAGTTATTGAATGCAGGGGTCAGACATCTTCTAGAGACCTCCAGATCAACTCTACTCAGTAGCACTCATAATTCAGTGATGCAGCTTCTGATGACTAAGAACTCCAAACCAGAGAAGAGAAAATGAGCAAAATGTCATCTTCAGGGAAACTAAATATAATAATAACATCCTAGTTCTGAGGAAAGACCCATGTCTGCATAGTCAAAGATCCCTAAAGAAAGAAAGATTGTGAAAATGAGCTTGGGTCCTAATAAGTTTTGGGTTACTGTAACAGAAAGTTGGAGGCTGGGTGATTAATTATAGTTCATTTGATGTTTCTACTGCATTGATCTATGACAGAAGTGAGCATGAGATTGGCAGTGATAGAGAGTGAGAGGGAAAAGAAGGAAGGGAGAGAGAGGGAGGGAGAGAGAGGAAGGAGAGAGAGAGTGAAAGAAAGAGAAAGGGGGATAAAGAGAGAGAGAAAGAGAACTTGTATTGAAAACAGGAGCTTGCACTCATCTTTTTGCCAGGAGACTATTTTTATGATTACAAAACCAACCCCTTGAAAATGGCATTAATCTACACCAACGAGTAGAGCCCTCATGATCTAATCACAGCTGAACTGTTGCATTTAGGATTAAACTTCCCACATATGTACACCAGGGGGGGGGGGCATTCAAATTATAACATTGAGGGCATTTTTAGCATGGTGTTGTGATTTATATAGATGTCCTCAATGTTTTTTAAGAATATTTAGAATGTCAAGAATAAGAGAAACTTAGAAAGTCTTAGGAAGAATACAATGACCAACTCAAACTCAAAACAACCATGTCATTTGCAAAGAGAAAAGAACAGCAGATTCTTTACCACCCCTCTCGTGTGTGTGTGTGTGTGTGTGTGTGTGTGTGTGTGTGTGTGTGTTAGAGAGGAGAGAGAGAGAGAGAGAGAGAGAGAGAGAGAGAGAGAGAGAGAGAGAGAGAGAAGTACTATGCACTATGGTGCAGGTGTTTTGGTCAGAGGATGCCCTCTGCAATTGTTTGCCTTCCTCTTTGAAATAGTCTCTTTTTTTTTTTTTTCAGAGCTGAGGACCAAACCCAGGGCCTTGCGCTTGCTAGGCAAGCGCTCTACCATTAAGCTAAATCCCTAACCCTTAGTCTCATTTCTTGATGCTCCAAAAATCAAGCTAGCTTGCTTGCCCTGGCCAATGAGCTTCTGGACAGTTTTCAGCCTCTTCTTCTCCTCTCACCTCAGGAACCCTGAAGTTACAAATCAGTCTCAGCTCATACTATGTGAGTTCTTGTGACCACCATGTTTGTGCACAAACATTTTACCCTCTGAGCCACCTTCCCAGTCCCAACAGACTTTTTAACCACCCAAATTTAACACTAGAAGACAACTAGAATGCCTGCAAAATTCTAAGGAGAATTTACATGGGTTGCAGACTTCCAATGTGCCAAGCCAGAGAGAAGGTTTCAGAAATCTGCAAACACACAAAAAAGTTATGCTCTTTTGGGTCTTTCCTTCCAGCAAAATTAGAAACCCATTTAAAGTATCTACTTTAAATCCCAGTGAATCTGTCTGGAATGGCTATTCATTGCAGTGTCAGAATTCAGATGTATGCATGTAAATGGAGCCTACCAATGAGGGAGGAGACAGGACGATAGATGATATGAGTAGGTGAGAAGAGGAAATAAATTAAAAAAAGAAACACACACATCTAGAGAAAAACAAATGGAAACCCAAAGCCACACCTCAAACCCAAAGCACGCTGTTTTCAAAAGTCAATGATGCAGAATCCGAAAGACTTAATCAACATTTTACCTGGGAACGTGGTCATCTGGTGTTTCACACTCATGATATTGGAAAGGGAAAAGGACACTGAAATTATTCACTTTAGTGTTGTTAATGTATTAAAGGACACAGGAGTGAATATTTATACAGTCATTCTAATAAGGGTCTATTTTTTTAAACTTTTAAAAATTTACATCTAAACAAAGCTTGGAGGACTCAGTTGTGGTGGCAGCACAGAATGTCCGTGAGTGTCATGTAGAAAATAGGAAACATCTGCAGAAAAGAAGTGTTGGTGAGATGTAGCATAGGGTAAGTCGGGGAGGGAGCCCACATGTTCACATTAGAAACAGAAGGTTGGCTGGTGCTGTCCACAGCTGGTCTTGTGGGAATAGCATAGATATGATGTCAAAACTGCTTATGATAATGCTAAAATTTTTACTGAGTTTTAACTCTACTTCTAAGTGAGAGGCAATCAGTTCAACACAATAAAATATTCTGCCATTTTGTAGTAAAATGTCAAAGATTTGATCAAAGTTAAGAAATAGATTCCTTATTAAGTTCAGTGGATTACAAAGAGATAATAAAAAAGGAAAAGAAACAGCATAAAGACATGGAAATAGGAAGTGGATGTGCTGGGGTAAAAGAAAGGGTTAAGTGGAATGGAAGGGGAACAGAATAGGGTTATTGGGGTAAAAATAAAAAGACCAAAATACATTAAAAGTAAGTATTAATTTGTCAAAGAATTAAGAGAGAGAATCCTAAACAGTAAAATCCTGGAAGAACTTATCTCAGATGAATGGTGTTGGGGTGGTGAGGTCTGGCAAGGATGAGAAACAGGGCAGGGCTTTCCATCTTTTGCCCTCCTGTGATTATACACATGAATCACTCAGAAAATTCACTGTGAACTTCTACACCACAAGTGCTTCTAAACATAAAGCAGGTCACTATCGAATGTGCCTTATCTAAGCTTTTAGTTGGCATATTATTATACATACACAAATGTTGGGTCTAACATGGTTCCAGTCACAGACCTGACTGGCAAAGTGACAGAATGATGAAAAGACAGATTGGGGGTACACATATAAACCAAAGATGGATCAGACAGATTGGTTTTCCCATTGGAGAAGCCACAGCACCCTGGAAGCTCAGCACATTTGTTATACACAGTTGAACAGACAAACAGTGTTAATTCATACAGCTGACAAAGAGGTGGAATTAATACATGCACGTAAAATGAAAGTTTCTGTCCCACCAGCAACTCCCACATAGCCAGCAGCCACTTCCCAAATTATTGCACAGAGGCTTACATTACTTATAAATGTTCGGCCGGTTGCTCAGGCTTATTACTAACTAGCTCTTACACTTAAATTAACCCATAATTCTTATCTATGTTGAGCCGCATGGCTTGGTACCTTTTCTCAGTACAGCATTCTCATCTTGTCTCCTCTGTGTCTGCCTAGGGACTCCCGACTCCACCCTTCTTCCCAGCATTTTCAGTTTGGCTTTCTTGCCTAACTTCCTGCCCAGATACTGGCCTGTCAGCTTTTTACTAACCAATGAGGGTAACACATATTCCGAGTGTAGAAAAGGATTGTTCCACAACACACACAGATAAACAAGGAGGCAGGGTTTATAGTGTTCTGCAGGATCAAGGACATAGGCTTAGTTCTTCTCAGTAGGCACAGTCTCTATAGGGGAGAAAACTTCAGGCTGTAAATATTTGGTGGGAGGGTAGGTCGTGTTTCAGAAAGCTATGGTGGAATATTCTGCACTCGCTATCAACATCCACACACAGCCAGAAGGGAATGCTTTAACATTTCCCATGAGTTCTTGACATGGCCAGCTTATATCAACAGCACACATTCACTCTGGACTTCACCTGATTCAAGGTTTCCTCAGCCCCCCACATACAAAACTTTGAAATATCATTGTGAAATACTTAAACAATATTAATAATGTTAGATTTGTTCTTAATTTTATTTGTCACTCTGGTAGTATTCTGTCATTGGTCCGGTGAAGTTCTTTTCTGTACACTCATATAACATATGCGTGCACAAAGCTGTGAGGATTTCATTTCATTTGCATGCATAAGTTCAGCACAGACAGTCTCCTCTAAATGTTGTTCTGAGACTCTTCTCTAACACAGCAGCTTGTTAGAGGGACTTCTGTGTCAGTCAGCACCAGTTTGCCTCATTCTACGGTTTTTTTCTCTGCTGCTTTAGTCTTCTCATATTTAATAGCATAAGGAATGAGCAACATAGTGGACAAATTTACAACTTAGATTTATGCCATTTCATGGAATATATAAAATAACCATTTTACCAAATCTTCTCCTATGTAAAGTAAAAAAAAAATGTTAATTAACATTCTATATATGTTATGAAAAAATTAGATCAAGGTTAAATAGAAACCTTCACATTATTGGTATTATCTGAAAGTTTTATAAAAACAATTATTTTGTGATGAAATTTTTCTTTTTTCCGCTTGTGTTTATGTGTGGTTTGCCTATTTGTTCTCCTGCTTTTGCATGTTCATGGGTACATGTGCACATGTTTGCATTCATGTGGATACCTCATGTTGATACCTACAGTCATCCTTGTTTGGGGTTTCTCAGTCACACCCAGAGGCTGTCGATGGAATGGTATTCCCAGTCAGCCCGTTCCGAGGATCCGCAGGAATTACAGATGTGGCACTGCGCCTGCGTCGTTCCAGTCGCAGCTCCTCTGGGGGATCGGGACTCTTGCCCTCCTGGCTGTGGAACGAGTGCTTTAAGCACAAGTCCTCTTTCCGGCCCTTCTGTCATCTTGGTTTAAATTTCCGGGTTCTCATTGCTCTGGTAGATTATTTGATTTAGTTCTCATTTTCTGCAGCCTTTAGGTAACTGGGACTAAATGCCTATGAGTTTATGAATATTGGAATTCTATGATGACAGTGTTCTCATTTTCACTGGAATGTAGAAAGTGCAAGAAAAACAATTTTTCAAAACTGACATATTCAGGATGTGTAAACATTTTGAAATCTATTTAAGTAGTGATTCTTTTATGAAAATAAGGGATATTTTCACATATTCTGGGAAAAAATAATTATTTTGAGAGCATATGTTTGAAATATGTTCCAATCCACTTATTATTCAAATTTTTAACACTCCCCATATTACTCAATGGAATACAGATATTTTTCTATCTTATGTAGACTATAATGTATAAAATATTATAAGGGTCGCCTGATGAACTTGATTCATCTCCCTCCTGGAAAAGGGGACTGCTTGTTTTGGCTCCCTTTAGGCTGTGTGCCTATCTTCGCCATTGACACGTAACAAGAAGTGGCATGTTGCTTCCAGATGAGAGAATGTAAGAGTTGGTTTACAATTCCACACAACCCTTTCCCTGGGGCATTTGGCAAAGAGGTCAAACATTCCAAACCATAGATCTACTAAATGGCAGATAAATTGGGACAAATTGAAAGCAAGTATGTATTTTGACCTAGTTAGATTTTACATATAAACAAGTTAAAAAACCATTACTCTGTATAAAAATGCAAATCAGACTCTGTGCTCTTCACTGCAGATATTTTAAATAGAGGAACTCAGAAAGGTTAAAAATGAAAGATGGAAAGGATATTTAGGGAATTGAATAAAATACTTCCAGCATGTGCATGACAATATTAAGTTATGTCGATATTAAGGAAAGAAGTATGATGTGGGATAAAGATTGACATTTCATCATAAGATGTCATACAGAGAATTGTATACTGGATATTAATGTATAGCTGGCAAAGATTCTCTCCCATTTTTCTATTTCACTTGATTGATATTTCTTTAGTTGTACAGAAGGTTTTTAGTTTAATGAGGTCCCAGTTGTTGACTGTTGGCCTGAATTTCTTGGCAATTGAGTTCTGCTGAGAAAGTCTTTTCCTATACCTGTATCTTGTAGGGTACCACCTATGTCTTCTTCTAGCAGTTTTAGTGTTTGAGGTCTTCATCCACATGGATCTAATTTTTGCATAGGGTGATAGATACATGACTGAATGAAGATTAATATCCGGGGTATATCAAGAAATCTAAAAACAAAGAACCAAGAAAACAAATGGCCCAAATGAAAATGGGCTATGGATCTAACAGAGAGTTCCCAAATGGAAGATAAAAAAATAGCTTAGGAAAACCTCAAAAAGTCTTTATCATTGTTGGAAATTAGACAAAAGCAAATTTCAAAATCCTTGAGATTTTATCTCACTCTAGTCAGAATAGCTGAGATCAACAAAACAACCAAAATCAAATGCTGGTGAGATTGTGGAGAAAGAGAAATTTTCATTCATTTTTGGTAGGAATGAAATTGATGTAGCCACTCTGGAAATCATTATGGAGAATCCTCAAAAAACTAAAAATAAATTCATTGTATGACTCAGCTATATTGCTGTTGGTCATATGACATTCCACTCCATAGATACTTATTCAGCAATGTTCACAGCTTCCCTATTCACAACAGCAGGGAAATGGAACACAACTTAAATATCCTTCAGCAGATGAATGGATAATGAAAACGTGGTACATATACACAGTGGAATACTATTCAGCTGTAAAGAAAAATGAAGTCATCAAGGTTGTAGTTAAATCAGTGGACCAAGAACAGATCATACTGAGTGATGTAACCCAGACCCAGAAAGAGAAATATCACATATTCCTTCCTGGCTCTAAACCATCAGATTTGAGTATACAGCATAACATAGGCACAGAAACCAGGAAGTATAAAGGGACCAAATGGACCCCAAGTCGGTGGATCTTGGGAGGGTAATAGAAAGATACAGGTGATATGAAGTAGAAAATAGGGTAACAGGGAGGGGCCTGGTGATGAGGGAGGGAGGCCAATCTAGAAGGAAAAGGGTTCGGGAAGCATCAACAAATAACAATATCATTTGTTAAAGTCTCGGTAATCAAGCTTTTATTTACCTAAATTATATAAAATACATACAAGTGTATGTTCATGAACACACACACACACACACACACACACACACACACACACACACACACACACACACAGTTAAGCTACCTAGGCTGACAATGCCCCTCCCACAAGAAACAGACTAAAAAAAAAAATTCCAGTACTACACATAAAGTACCTTCTTTCAAAAGGTTGGTCAGGGTAGGCTAAGTGACACCACAAACACTATGTTTTTTTTGATGTAGCCCTTGGTTGCCTCTTAGGGGTTGAGGGGTGGTCCCTATTGCTGAAGATACCATACAATAAGGACAAAGAACTCAGAAAATTCCAACTGGATCTGACCTGAAAGCCTCTTTCCTGTGGTGTAGTGTTAATGGTTCCAAAAAATATTATGCAAATTGCCAAGGAAAGGAAGCAATTAAATAGTCCTACCCAGCTGTAGCAATACCTGTGAATCACAACAATGACCAGGATGACAAGGTGTCTATAAAGGTGTAATAAATAGCACTTATATGTTGGTGGCAACCAACAGTCTTAATTGGACTTAAGGACCACTCAATAGAGAGAATCATGCCTAGTATAGGAAAGCTAGCCTGGGCCTAGTGAAGTCATAGACCTTAGAAAAGCATCACTACTGCCACTCTGCTAGACAAGCATAATTCCTTACTAAATTCTAAGTCCTATTCTTATCCATACAGATAAGTGTAGTTACCACCCCCAATCAAGGAAGCTTGTATTTACACCGCCACAGAAAACCACAACTGTTCACAAGGCAGAAAGCAACAGATCTTGAGGAGACCAGCCCAAATAAACATATCTACAAGCAACAAAAATGGAATGAACAACTTGTATGTGTGTGTGTGTGTGTGTGTGTGCACGCGCATACAACATTTATGTATTTGTGCATGTGTAACAATATAATCATAGAAGATGTTATCAGCTTGAGAATCGTGGACCCTAGGAGGGGTGTGAGGACTGTCGAGGGAAGGTGGTACTGGAAGAAGCTTTGGGAGCAGGAAGTGACATCATTCTATTTTAATTAAAAACATTTAAAAGTGTCATATAGTCAGAGAAGTTGATGTGTGAGGATGTAACTCAAGGGATCACACAAGCTAAGCAAGTACTTTATCACTGTTACTTCTTCAACTCAATAACTTTTAGTTGAAGTAAATTTAATTGCATAACTCAAAGAATATAAATATAAAGTAAAACTTCAACAAAATAAAGAAATCAAACTTAAAACTTGATTCACAAGGTGATAAATTAAGGAGGTGATACTTTATTAGAGGTAGAGAGCTCAACATTTTGACATTATGTTCACTTATAAAACAGGCAATCCCGTAATTAGAACACATGCTTTGCTCAAGTTCTCATGGATTATTTAACAAAACTGATGATGTTTGGGACGACAAAGCAAGTAAGCAGATTCAAAACCATTAAAAGTCTAACAAGTTGCCACATACTCCTGTATACATGGGCAGTGCTAACCAGACTTAGTGATTTGTTAACTAAAATATGAAATACAGAATATATGAAGCTGGGGAGAAGGCGTCACAGTGATGGCTTAGGACAAGCTGGGGGGGGGGAGGTAGTGATGGATGTATAAACATGTGTGACTTTTGTAAAAATAAATTAGGAATAAATAAAGTACATAGTATGTGTTAATTGTACAGAAATTGAGGCAAAATGGACATTAAATACTGAGTTGAAAATAACAAATATTTAAAAAATTAAACATATTATCCTTAAATGACTCAAGAAAATTGGAACAGCAATTAGAAAATATTCTGAACCAAATGACCATGACTATGTGTCATATTAAAATTTGTGATATTTGGCTAAAGTTGAACATGGAGAAAAAAATTATCCCCTTAATTATACTTGAGAAACAGCTAAAGAATGGTGTCATCAAGAAATTAGAAAAATAACAATAAATGTAACTTAAAGCAAGTATACGAAAAGAAATAGGAAAGCTAAAATTCAGTTAAATGGAAAAGTACAATGAAGGAATCGAAATTTGTATTTTTAAATACTAATAAAATTATTATTAGTAGTAGTGTATTGCCATACTAATCCTAAAAGAATGTTTATGATCAGGGGAAATGATTTAGTCAGTAGAGCATAGCCGTCCAAGCCTGGAGCCCTGAGTTCAGGTTCCCAGTAAAAGCGTGCATGTCAGCATGAGACCATAACCCCAGCAATGTGGGAGGATGGTGACAGAGAACGGGGAGGTCCTTGGGGCTTACCCAGTGGATGAGCTTTGGGCTTACTGAG
Organism: Peromyscus maniculatus bairdii; assembly: GCF_049852395.1. Lineage (NCBI taxonomy): Eukaryota > Metazoa > Chordata > Mammalia > Rodentia > Cricetidae > Peromyscus > Peromyscus maniculatus. Next base: position 79,699,976 of record NC_134870.1, on the reverse strand, counting down.
GCACTCTGTCATAAAATATAAGGTATAGGGATTTAGCGTAAGACACTGTTGACCTCTGGCTTCCACTCACACATGCACACACATATAAATGCTTCTCCTCACATGCATACATCCCTACTCACACACAAGCAAGAAGGCATGAATAGTATTACTGAAAATGTATAGGGACATAGTATTTAAATTTGATAGAAATTAAGAACACTTCAATAGGAACTTTTTTGAGTAAATCTACGGCCAAAACCTTCTGGGCTGGTGAGATGGCTTCCTGGGTCTGGGGGCTTGCTTCCAAGGATACTCACCTAAGCTCTATTCCTAGAACTCACATGCTAGAAAGCAAGGACTGACTCCTAAAAGTTGTACCACAGATCAACAAATATACATTGGGGCATGTATATGCACTCACACACATGCATACACACCCATACCTATTTTAAAAAGAGTATTTTTACAAATCTTCTAATTTTATGTGAAATGGAGAATTCTTAAGACACATGTAACTCACAGAATATGATTAAGTAAATTTGAGCAACTTCATACCGAAGCAGTTGAGTCTATTATAAATGAAGAGGTTTCCAGAAGCCAGCAGAGAACAGACAAAAGTTAAGACCTCAAAGATACCCCCGCAAAAGACTGCTGGCAATGGTCGAGAGACGGCAGGAACTGACCTACTCTGGTGATGGGATGGGCAGACACCCTGATAGTTGTGCCATAAACCCCATCCAAGGACTGAGGAATCTGGATGCAGACATCCACGGCTGGGCCCCTGGTGGAGCACTGGGAGTCTAATTAGTGAGAAAGAAGAGGGTTTATATGAGCGAGAATTGTTGAAGCCAAGGTTGGATAAAGCACAGGGACAAATAACCAAATGAATGGAAGCACAGGATCTATGAACCAAAGGCTGAGGGGCCCCCAACTGGATCAGGCCCCCTGAACGGGTGAGACAGTCATTTGGCTTGATCTGTTTGGGAGGGAGCTGTGCGTTGGTGCCGGGTCCTGGGCTCGTTGCATGAGTTGGCTGTTTGAATCCTGGGACTTATGCAGGGACGCTTGGCTCGGTCTGGGAGGGGGGGACTGGACCTGCCTGGACTGAGTCTACCAGGTCGACCCCGGTCCTCGGGGGAGACCTTGATCTGGAGGAGGTGGGAATGGGGGGTGGGCTGGGGGGAGGGGGGGCGAGAGGGGGAGAACAGGGGAATCTGTGGCTATTATGTTGAACTGAATGGTGTTGTAAAATAAATTTTAAAAAATTAAAAAAAAATAAAAAATTAAGACCTCAAATGTAAGTGTATCTTATAAGAATAGTTGTGCTTTGGAGGACTGGGAGAGATCCTTTTTGGTTTTTTTTGTTTTGTTTTGTTTTTGTTTATTTTTTGTTTGTTTTTTCGAGACAGGGTTTCTCTGTGTAGCTTTGCGCCTTTCCTGGAACTCACTTGGTAGCCCAGGCTGGCCTCGAACTCACAGAGATCTGCCTGGCTCTGTCTCCTGAGTGCTGGGATTAAAGGCATGCGCCACCACTGCCTGGCCTTTTTTATTTGTTTGTTTGTTTGTTTTTCAAGACAGGGTTTTACTACTGAGCTCTAACTGTCCTAGAACTCACTCTGTAAACCAGGCTGGCCTCAAACTCATAGAGATCTGCCTGCTTCTGCATGCATGATGGAGCATTAAAGGCATGTTCCAGCACTGCCCAGCAGGATTGAGAGAGATTCCAGCACCAACTTTGGGAGCTAGGGATTGGGAGGAGTTGATGCCTGATGCTCCACATGGCGCCATGTGGCCAACTGTGCTGAATGCACTTTCATTTATGGTATTTGTAACTTACTTTGAGTTTATCAGCATTTAAGGACTGTTAGAAATTGACACAGGGGAATACCCACTTCCTCAGTCCCACTTCCTCAGTATTTATAGGGAACACCTCTATAAATAAAGCCACATCAAAATATTTATGAGGAAATTTCAGATGTCCCTATTGGAATATGTCAGGACCAAGTAGGTGGGATTAAAACAACTTGCCTACTACATTTTTATGTTATTTATTTAATATCATGAGACTAGAATTTGGGATACACCCTTGGGAAAAAGAAATGCAGACAGAAAGCTGAGGAACCTATGTAAATGTGATGACCAGACCTCCCAGTAAACACATTAAATGATATTTTCTGGAATATTTTTGTCTTTGAGATATTCCTAAAAGATGTTCAAGTTTAATGTTTATGAATGATAAATGTTTTTTTAATTTAATGACAATAAACTGTGATACAAAACAGAAATATTTCAGAAACCAAGCATGTCTAGTAGCAAGTAGTAGCTTTTAAGCACTTCAACTTCCCTGTACCACAGAACCCTGGTCTGTGGCAGAAACAAAAGAACCACCTTTGAAGCAAAATGCCTATTCTGATTTCACTAGAGTCTCCTGACTACCGACGTATCTGCAATAATTGGTATAGCCTGTTCATTGGTGAGAATCTTGGTTCAAGTTTGATGTGAGGACATGGTGTTTCAGGCTTCCTAGGACATTATGTGTGTCTGTGAATCATGAAAAGAAATTTGAGAAGAGATTACTGCAAATTTCCAAGGAGAGTTACAGAAAGCAAGGATGAATATGAAGACCATGAATAGGGTGAAAAACTAAACTCTGAAGTAGCGGTCACAGTGAGGGACAAGAGATGAAAATGGAGAAAGTAGGGCCAGATCATGGCAAGTCTGGGATGTGGTAAGTTCTGATATAACCGAAACAACCTTATTTACTGCAGAGACACTTAGAACAGCAGGGAGAATGAAGCAGACTCTCTGGAGCTATTCTGTTGGGAAACAGGCTGGTAAGAAGCCGCTGGACAATGGCAGAGCTGGTGAGTTGGTGCTAGGGATGCAGCATGGAGGAAGTTTTTGAGAAATATTTAAGACAGAAGCACTTAGGGTTTATTGATTGATGGTGTCAGAGTCTCAGGCAGGAAAGGGAGGCTGAGCCTAGGGCAAGGCTATTAGTGTGACTGCCAGATACACTGCTGTGGCATTGGTCAGAGAGTGAAGACAGAGGAAGACACAGGATCAGGAGGCATTGGATGAGTCTTGTTTTAAACACGAAGAACTTGAGGTGTCTCTAGCTTAAGGGAGGTCTACTTCATTATTTGGTAATTCCATACATGTATATAATATATTCTGATTATCACACCCTCTGTTATCTCTCTCCCATCTCTGCCAATTGTATATCATCCCTACCAGTCTCTTTCTCAGATTCATGGCTTTGGTTTTGCTTTTGATTCATTAGTTTAGCCAGGGCCATCTGTGTGACCGCAAGTTTGGGGCTATTCACTGGAGCCTGGTAGGATCATTAATTGGGTACACCCAGAAGGAAAAATGTCTTCCTCTCCCTGAATCTATCCTGGGCAAGACATGGCCATTGTGATCACAAAGAACACTTACAGTAGTTATGGATGCCTGTGCTGGGTTTTCAAAAGAGTGGGCCAGTCAACTGTCAGGTGTGGATGCAGTGCTCAGGGGGTTCTTATCCTTCAGAGATGAACTATTTGCTACCAACAAAATCATTCTATTTGCTATACCTTGTTAGTGTGTGATCAGTGAACACTCAATAGCTTTTCTACTAATGGAACTATGTAAATGTTATGTTCTCCACACTCTCTAGAAGAGAGAGGCTGCATAACAAACTAAATACTATTGGTGAAATTATTAAGGCCATTCCACATAGTCAAAAGGGAGGTTTATTTTGTGGGGTAGCAGACAGCACATCCAGATCTCGGGTCTTCAGGGTCCTCTTTGGCCCTGCCTTGTAGGCGTGACAGTTACTGAAGCCTCAATGGGGGTTGGAGCTTCCAGATCAAAGCTGGAATGGCTACCCACTACAAAATATTTTTATTATTATTGTCAGTAACAAACTTGAAATATAAGTTTCATACCTTCCTGCAAGTTGTTGTCCTAAGTAGTTTAACAGTAGTATCAATATATCTATATTTAACTCATCATGCATGTGATTTCTTTGTTGTTAAGTTGAGGTGATTTCTTGCTTTATTAAATTTGATGCAATATTGGATTCTCATCACAAATTTTCATTTTCATGGTGTTAATGTTTTCCATAATATAACACTGTTCATTTATTACTTCATTTTCATTTTTTAAGCTTTCGTTTTTCATGCATATTCTTCAGTGAATCAACCCAGGGAAAACTTCCTGTGACTGAAGATTTCTCATACTTCAACCTTTTGAAAATTAACATAAACATTACATGTCATCCCATTAGGAGATTGGCACATGGGAGTTGATTCTCATTTTGGAAAACATTTTGTCACAACAAGAAACCTTCTACTTTCCATTCCTTTCTATTTTAATTTTTGTCAGAGATGATGAGAGTTTTACAAAGAAATTAACATTTCCACTATAGAGAGAAATGAATATCAGAATTAATAAGCTCAGAATGCTGAAATCAAGATATTACACAGAGATGAACATTTTAATTATAATGAAATTTGATTATAATTTATCCTACAACAGGAATTTCATTTTCAGATATTTCCTTGGCCAGTATTTAATGTTGTATGCTCTTGTTTTTTCCTGGAGATATTTGTGGTGCAGGTCTCAAGTGCTTCACATTATTAAGTCTTCTCTCCATGGGAATACAGATTCTTTTCATTTTAAGCTCAAGCAGCTTTAATACAGTATTCTGATGACTTATAACTCCACAGCAGTACTTTGGGTAAAATGTTAATTACACCCTGATACTTCCATTATTGTAAGGATAGAAATACTTGGGTTTTCTTGAAAAAAAAATCAGTGAGTTGCCTTTTTCTCTAATCTCAATGTGACATAATATGATTGGCCAGCTTGGATGTCTGTGACTTTGGATTTTGTGGAAGCTGTTTAAGTCTCTGAATACTCAGCCTCATGATTAAGAAATTTAATTCCTGGTGGTATGATTGAGCATACCTTGGGTATATGCTCAAGAGTGCTATCATTGGGTCTTGAGGTAGATTAATTGCCAGTTAGTGGAACACTTTGAAAGGATTAGAAGCATGAGGAGATATGGCCCTTTCGGAGGAAGCATGTCATTGGGGATATACTTTGAGGTTTCAAAAGCCCATGCCAGGCCCAGGCTCTGTCTGCTGCTTAAGGATCAGGATGTAGAACTCTTAGCTACTGCTTGAGTACCATGCTTGCCTGTGTTCTGCCATGTTCCACACCTGATGATAATGGTCTAAGTTTCTGAATCTATTAATAAATCCCCCAATTAAATGCTTTCTTTTATAAGGACTGCCTTGGTCATGGTGTCTCTTCACAGAAAGAAAACAGTGACTAAAACATAGGGGGTTTATTTACTTAGTTAGTTATCAGTCTTCAATCCCCCATTTCTTATTACTTCCCTCAGTGCTTTTCCTCAGTCAAGTCTAAGAACTCACACAAGAGCCAGCACATTTTCTGCAGACAATAAGAATTAGCAGCCCTGGTACATTTGACATCAGTGACTGTACGGCTCTCCTGGGAATGTATACTCACAGCACTGCGAGCTGTAAAAAGGAGTGCTAGGCTAGCAACTGTAAAAATGAATGCTGTAAGTTTAGGATGAACACATTGTTTGGAATATTAAATAATAAAATATTCTCCATTTACTGTGCCTTTGAAGCTGAATGAGTTTTGTGCAGCCTGTTTCTATATGGGATAGTGTTGTTTTTGTTGGTCTAAATAATATGATAGCATCTTCTGATTGAAGACCCATACAACCAAGGGTTAGAAACCTTTAGGGTGATACAGTCTTTAAATACAGTACTTTAAATGTCAACAAAATGAAAGGACACTGTCATTTTCAATTGCTATTAGGATATCTACCTGCACTTGGGGGAGTATTTTTTTTCCCTAAACTTCTCATTCTTCCTCAAGATATTTCTATAAAAACAGAAATAGACTTAGAGCCCGAGGAAGATGTTTCTAAACCTATTTGCATAACATCGAAGTAAATACCAGAAATAGAACCAAATACAAGAAAAGAAAAAGAAAAACAAAAGAACATAAAATACAGGCAGAGGAAATATAGTTGCTCCCATAAAGAAATAAATATAACCAAGGAAATCTTTACTGATAGGTTCAGTGTTGGCAAAAGATAGCTGCTTTTGGAGATCTATTCAACTTTTAGCTTAAAATAAAATTTCTAACTTTTTTAGCTTGTATGTGGATATTGAGAGATAGCAAATACTTTATGAAGAATTTGGTCTGAACATGATAGCCAGTGCGAATTTCCGTACACTGTCTTTGGAGATACATGAATGAAATCCAAATCCTTAGTTCATTAGATACGGAACTCAGAAGATCACAATTGCTTTCTATAACATAAAAAGAAGACCATAAATGTAAAAGTGTATGACTATATCAAGAACTATGCAATCTATTAACTTTCTAATGGAATAATCACTGAAGTAAGCATTTATAATAATTTTATACTTTGTAGAAAATTAGATTTGCAATTCCAACTTTTTAAGTTGGTACAATCATTTGCCTGTATTTATACACTATTTCAAACACAAGGAAAATTCATGATAGCTTATTTATTTTCCTGGTAGTGGTAATTGAACCTAGAAACTTACCCATTCTCTGCGAGCACTCTTAACTTTGAGCTACATCTGCATAATCCATGGTAGTTTAGAAGAATGTGTGAATTTGAATGGAATTAGAGTGCTGAAAATGTGAATAAATATAGGAAGTAGAGTTCAAGGAATATTGGATACCAATGATGCAGGCAGTAGATGTCTAATAATTGTTAGGATTGAAATGCAAATTTGGCTGAGTCTATTGTAGACATAACAAAAAAGAGTTGATTAATACAGACTTTGTTTTTCTCAGTATGTGCAACATAGACATTTTATTTGAAACTTCAAAGCAGACACGCTGAACTACCTAAGGATAATGTCTTAAAAAACAACAAAATAGCAAAAATAGACTACATACAAAGAGCACAAAGCCAAAATATAATGAGGCAGGGATAGGAGTTAAGGAGTCATGGGGCTGTTGCTTTTATTGCTCTTAAATGGCCAGCTAAGACTCCTAGCAATAGTGGATATATAGCCTGAACTGGCCATCTCCTGTGACCAGGCAAGACTTACAGTAGAGGGAGTGGGAAATCAACCCAGCCACATAACCTTTGACCTACAGCCTGTCCTGCCTATTCGATGTGCTGGGGTAAGGGTGGCCTAGAGTGAGGGAGTAGCCAACTAATGACCAGCCTAGTCTAAAATCCATGCCAGGAGAATGAGCCCACCCCTGACATTGCCTGGAGCACCAGGATCCACAAGCTGGATGACCAAGAGACCTAGGAGAGAACCAAATATGACTGGAGGAAAAGAAAATGTCATTGTAATGATGCCTAAGATATTCTGCTATACTCATAGATTGGTGCCTAGTCGAGTTGTCATCAGACAGGCTTCATCCATCAACTGATGTAAACAGATGCATACCCACAGCCAAACATTAGACAGAGCTTGGGAAATTCTGCAGATTATGGGCGATAAAGGATTGTAGGAGTCAAGGGGGTCAAGGATACCACAAGAAAACTCATAGAATCAACTAATCTGGCCTCATAGGGTCCCACAGAGACTGAATTGCCAACCAGGGAGGCTGAATGAGACCAACCTAGGCACTCTGCATATGTTACAGTTGTGTGGCTTGATCCTCTTGTGGGACTCCTCACAGTGAGAGCAGGGCCTGTCTCTGACTTTTGCTGGCTTTTGGAACCCTATTCCTCATACTGTGATGTCTTGCACAGATTTAATACACGGGGAGGTGCTTGGTGTTACTGCAACTTGATATGCCATGTTTTGTTAATACTTATGGGAGACTTTCCCCTTCCTAAACAGAAATGGAGGAGGAGGAGAGTGGAGGTGGGACCAGAGGAGGGATGGAGTGGGGGGCTGGGAGCTGGAAAGAGAAGAGGGAAGGGAAATTGCTTGGATGTAAAATAAATAAATAGATAGATAGATAGATACATTTATTTAAAAAGAGAAATACAAGGCTAGGGCCTGCCAACAGGCATTGGATGACAAAGGGCTGTTCAAGGATTTCTTAGTCATAAATTCAGGAAGAGGGGTATCATTGCCTTCAGTCATGTACATCCTGGTGATTCCACCAAGTAATAATGAATAGTTCCAATTTAGTGGTCACATGGATGGCCCTGATTAAACTAAAGGGCCCATGAAACAAAGCCAACATGGTTTTGATTTATATTTCACCGATGGATAAGGATGTTGAGCAGGTTTTATGAACATTTCTCAGCTATTTATATTTCCTGATAACTCCCCAATTAGTTCTTTGCTGGTTCATTTTTGCCAACTTGACACAAACTGCCTGAGAAGAATCCTCAATGGAGGAATTGCCTCCATAAGTTTGGTTTTTAGGTAATTTTGTGGAGGTATTTTCTTGGTTAATAATTGGTATGGGATGTGAGAGCTCAGCCCATTGTGGTTGGTGCCATTCCTGGGCAGGTAGTCCTGAGTTGTCTATCAAAATAAGTAAGTAAGTAAGTAAGTAAGTAAGTAAGTAAGTAAGTAAGTAAGTAAGTAAGTAAGTAAGTAAGTACATAAATAAACAAAGCTGAGAAAGCCATGGAAAGAAATCCAGTAGATAGCTTTCTCTGTGGTCACTGCTTCAATTCCTGACTCATGGTTCTGCCATGGTTCCCTCAGTGATGGATTGTTACCTGAAGGTGTACGCTGAAAGAAAACCTTCTTCCCCATGGAACTTAAGACAAGTTCCATGGGAAAATTTTTAACTGGGTTACTTTTTTCCCTTGGTACTTAGTTTTTTCTTGTTTTACTTCATTATTTCTTTGAGAATTTCATACCATATGTTCTGATCATATCCACAGCCCTCCTCTGAATCAGATTAGATTGACCACTTTCCTAAACACTCAACATCATGTCTTCTTTCTTTTTATTCAAATCTATCAAGTCCAATTTTTGTACTCATATATTCTAAAGTGAGTGGTCTTCCACTGGAGCACGACTGAATTACAAGGAGAAGAACCCCTAAAGAAAAGTACCTCTCCTTCTCCCCAGCAGAAGAGCTAGCTATCTAACTCCTTGGCTAGAAGTGGAAGTTCATGCTCCCCTCCCCTCACCATGCTAGGCTTTGGTCTAGCTTGAACTTTCACAGATTTTGCACATGTGAATTCATAGGTGCAGTTGCTCTGCTGTGACCAGAAGGTACTCTTTCTTTGTAGTCATTCATAGCCTCTAACTCTTACATTCTTTCCACCACCTCTTTTGAAGTGATCCCTGAACACTGGGAGGATGGGCTGTGATGGCAACAGACAGGCCAAGGTAGAGAAAGAAAGAACCATGAGGCCTCAGACCTACACCAAGAACTAAAGGCAACTGAGGAAAGCTGGAAGAGGGAGATAAATGCTGGCATGGATGTGGGGAAGGGAAACACATATTCACTGTTAGTGAGAATGCAAACTGGTGTATCCACTATGGAAGTCAGTATGGAGGTGCCTTTCAGAGCTAGACATAGATAAACAACGTGATCCAGCTATACCACTTTGGGGCATATACCTAAAGGACTCTGAGAGTCTTCTTCGTAGGTTGGATTTGCTCCATCTGAGGGGGCTTTTATTACTTACTCTGGCAGGGAGAACCTAGTGAATCCAGTCAGTTTTACTAACTTCTGGAAACTATTTTGAGTTGTTTACCGTTCTGCTTAAGGAACTTTCTTGCAGGATGGAATGTTTCCACCTCAGAGGAAAACTACTATACAACACACTACTCCTTCCTCCAATTCTTACATTCTTTATGCTACCTCTTCTGCAAAGATTTCTGAGTCTTGGGAGGGGTGACTGTAGACGTGTACTTATGGCTAAGAAATAGGCCACCACACCACAGTTACTGTGGTGTGGTGGCAGTCACTTGTTCTGTGGCACTTTACCAGAAGTTGTGAGGTGAAGTTGATAACAACAGTGATCTATAGGCATAAGCATGCATGTTTAGAAGGTAGTTTGACCTTCTAGTAAAACCAAAGGCATTGCTTCCCCATTGGGACCCATGACTTCACCAGCCATTGGTTCTTGTTTTGGTTTTTATTCCCAGCTTAAACTTTCTTTTGAGGAATGGAGCCTTAAATCCAATTGGATAGCTGTTCATCTCACCTACAATAGCCAAGCTGTTATTACACAAGCACCCACAACCTGCCTACCATGCTTGGATTTCAACCGGGTCCAGAGCCGAACAAGAACGTTGGTAACAGTTCTCCACCAGCAGTCTGCATGGCCCCTTCTGGAACTACAAAAGCCAACCAGCAGGTAACAAAGCATGCATCTTCAGCCTTAGGGTCTCATCTTCTAGTTCTGGCATAGAACTAACAGCAGTACCAATATCCATTATGATCTGTGGGGCCTCAGGGACTTCTCTGACTAAGAACTCACAGGGAGGTAGCCTACCTCTGGGATTTACATTCAATAACCTTATGGCCTCTGGGAATGTACTTTTCCACCCATGTAGGGTACCTTTTAGATTTAAACTCTTTAGCTGCTGGTTCCATTACTAGGGGATGGTCAGTGGCTTTAAAGGACACTGGTCCTAGGACAGCCCGAATGACATTGGTGCTGGGCTTGCATACATCTTGTCTCCTGCTTTAAGCATGCATGCCACTTTTGTGGAGTTTTATTCTGTACCACTTCAGAAAGCAGTCTGGCCAGCAGGCCTTCAAATCTAGCCCTTTATTGGGTAAGTTGTTTTTATAGTCACTAAGATAGAACCAGTTATGACTTCTACCTTCTGCAATGCTTTATATACCTCCTACAGTGGCTGTTTTAGTGCTGTGTACACAGCTTCTGCTCCTTTCCATGACTGAGACAAATGCCCTATAGGAACCATTTTCTCGGGTTGCTTTTGCCATTTGCCCCCAGATATGACCTTCTGAACTATTGGTGACTTCTAACAGGAAGGGACACTGGCATAGTGGGACACACAGCTGCCAAGCCTGTCATGCACGATATTTAGCCAGCTTGAAAGACTCTTGAGCCTTTCTGACCCAACCCCATATAACAATCTTTGTGAATTTATATGGAGAAACAAGCTGCTTAGGAAAGATAGGTTATGAAATTCTGCCCATATCCCAAGAGTCCCCCGAGTGCATGTAACTTCTTCACATTTACAAGCACAGGTTGTTGTAGGATTTTGTCAATAACACTGTCTTCCCAGACCAGAAGCTCGTTAGCACACAATTTGGCTTTCTATCAGTTGTTTTACATAAACAAGTTCCTGCTTGGCCAGCATCTCAGCCTGAGATACATTTTTATCCACAACAGAGGCCTGGCAACCCCAGTTGCTACTTGCTGACAATCTCAATCCTTGTGCACCAGTCTCAAAGACTGTAAAATTTCCTCTAAATCTTTAACTGTTTTCAGGGCATCTTCATATTCACATGAGGAATCCCACTCAAGCAGGCATGCCACCCCATATCTTAAAGATGAAGATTACCATCATGGGCTTTCTTCCGCAGACGTTCCTGATCTTGGCAGCTCAGTCATAGCTGCATGCCTCACTACCCATAGCACAAGCCATGCAAACACTGTCACAGCACAAAGGACACTAACACACCCCACAGAGGAAAGGACAGCTGAATTAGAATTTCTCCCGTGGACGTTTCCCCCCACCACCTCAGCTTTCTCAGCCCAGTTGCATGCCTTGATACCCATAACCAGGATTATGCAGTCACTTCTTCATAATCATCTTTGGTTCTTTTGTGTCCCTATTCGGGAGCTAATTGTGATGTGTGGCAAAACTTTTCCTGGGGAGACAAAACACACTTTTGCTCACCCTGGATAGGGAACCCACAATAGATCAAAATACAGATAATGTCAAAGTCCAGCTCCATGAACCAATGAGCTATATCAGGGTTACCTACAGGACTATAGGTGAAGAGTTACAAGAACAGAAATGACTTATAGACAGCTGCATCAGTTTCAATGGCTGCAATTTGCCAAGTAGTCCCAATTTCCCTTGATAGTTGCCAAATATTGGTTCTTTTATTTTAATTTAAATTACCAATACCAACTCTCAGGTCACATATTACACAAACACAGTGACTTCTATCTATCTATCATCTATCTATCTATCTATCTATCTATCTATCTATCTATCTATCTATCTATCTATCTATCATCTATCTATCATCTATCTATCTATCTGTCATCTATCTGTCTGTCTGTCTGTCTATCATCTATCTATCTATCTATCTATCTATCTATCTATCTGTCTGTCTGTCTGTCTGTCTGTCTATCTATCTATCTATCTATCTATCATCTATCTATCTATCTATCTATCTATCTATCTATCTATCTATCTATCTATCATCTAAAGAGATCACACCAGAGTTCAAAGAGTTTCAAAGAGGCCTCTTCTAGTTTGTTTTCTGTTACTGTGATAAGCATCAAGATGCAACTTGGAGAGAAAAGAGTTTATAGTGTCTTACAAGATACTGTCCATCAGTTAGGGGAAGCCAAATCAGAATTCTGGAGGAGGAACTGAAGTACAGACAAAGTAGTAATGCTTCATATTGGCTTTCTCCTTTTAGCTTGCTTAGCATCCTTTATTATATACCTGTCCAGGGACGGGCACTGCCCACAGTGAGCTGAGCCATTCTTTATCATTAGTAACTAAGAAGCTGTCTTACAGTCATGGCCACAGGGCACTCTGCTCTAGGCAATTGATCCATAAAGGTTCCCCCTCCCCAGATGACTCTAGATATGTGTCAAATTGACAATGAAAACTAACTATGACAAGGCCTTACTTGAGGCAAGCAGAGAGCTTCTGCAAAGGAAAGTCTGAGGGAATCAGATCAGGAAGCCTTACTGCAAAGTCAAACAACAGCATCAGGGTTGAGCCCAGAGGAGCTAAGGGTAGAATTGCAGATGTTATACAGGTGAGGAGCTAAGGCAGAAATTATCCAGGCTGGCAAACAGGATGATGAATGGACAGCAGGTCCAAGTAGAAAAGTAAGAAGAAGGACAGTTGGTATTTCACAGAGGCAAAGTCAGCAATGAATACTGAGCCTAGTTGAATCCCCTGAGACAATGAAGAGTTGGTGACAGGTCAATGGGGCCATTGCCATTGTGGGGTTGTGTTGTAGAATATTATTTTAAGATGTGTTACATTTGTGTATGCTCTGGAACATTTGTTTAATGATGCAAAGATGTGTTGTATTTGTTTATGTTGCATTTGTTTAACTCTGTGAAGCTGTGTTACTTTGCCTGTCTAAAACACCCCATGGACTAATGAAGAGCTGAACAGCCAATAGCAAGACAGGAGAAAAGATAGGTGGGGCTGGCAGGTACAGAGAATAAATACAAGGAGAATTATGGGATGAAAAGAAGAAAGAGTAAGAGAACAAGGAGAGGAGGATGCTAGGGGCCAGCCACCCAGCCACCTAGCCAGCCATGGAGTAAGAGCGAAAGTAAGATACACAGAAGTAAGAAAAGGGAAAAGCCCAGTAGCAAAAGGTAGATGGGATAATTTTGATTAAGAAAAGCTGGCAAGAAACAAGCCAAGCAAAGGCCAGGCATTTGTAATTAAGAATAAGCCTCTGTGTGTAATTTATTTGGGAGCTAGGTGGCAGGCCCCCGAAAAGAGTGAAAACAACCAACAACAATATTGAGTATTTTCCTCATTAAGGGTCCAGGTGAGGAAGTTGTAACCTTTCCTCAGTGTGCATGTTTAACAAATTCTCAGGCCTAGTTTTCCTGATATGACTTTAATACTTCCATGTGCTCTTACAATGTTAATATACTTTGATAATTTGTAGAGTGACACCAATTTTATCTTTAGGGAATACATTATTTATGAGGCTATGGCTTGTAGGTGATAAATAAATGGTTTTGTTTATATACCCAACAAGGCACTGAGTCAATGACTCTGTAAGAACTCTAAATGGAGTTAAATACTGCATGTAAAATGGAACTTTCAGGCCTCGTAAACTGTGATAAAACATTGCAATAGTTGAATTTGTTTGTCACTTTGATGCAATTTAGAATCTGGGTGTATCTGCAGGAAGTTCCTAGACTGAGTTCGTTGACATGGAAGAGCTACCCTATATGTGGGCACTCTCTTGTGGACTGTAGTCCCAGACTTGATAAGACATAGAAATTTATCTGAGCAGCAAGACTGACCTCTCTGCTTCTGTCTGCAGAGGGAATGTGACCATCTGCTGTAAGCTTCAGCTACCGGGACTGCGCCTCCAGGATGGGCTTCAACTGAATTGTGGGTTAAAATACACCTTTACGCCCTAGTTTGCTTGTGTTGGGTATTTTATCACAGCACTACGAAGAGTAACTGACACACCTGTAATACACACCAGGAGGGTCTGAAGCAGATTTTATGACAGCATCCATATTTTTAACACTGTTGCTTTATCAGCCATAGAAATATTTATAGCCATTTGCTATCCAATTGGTTTATAAACTACTGTAAATATTTAAAAGTCATAAAGTTGTCTGGCACAGTAACACACACCTTTATTCTTTAATCATAGCACTCAGGAGGTAGATGCAGGCAGTTCTTTGTTGACAGAAAGATAGGCCAACCATGGTGAGAACTAGTCTCAAAAAATAAAATAGAATAAAATAAAAACCATAAAATGAAGAACAGACTGTAAAAGAGTATAATTTAAAGGGAGGAAAAGATGGGGGCAGAAGGGAATGAAGGTGAATCTGACCAAAGTGTGTTGCACACATCAAAGACCACTATTTTGTACAATTAATAAAAAGTCAGCAATGGTACATGTGTACTGTGAGTCAATATAAAGCTTATACATGTGCAGGTGGCTTATTGTTTTGTACTAGTCATAAATATGTGTTTTATTAAGTAGACTGCATGATCCTGAAACATAATAACTTACAATTTTACACATGTATTTTACATTAAACCTAGAATTTAATAAAAAATTGCTATGAATGTATTTATATTTTTATTCAGATATTTTACTGTTTGATTCTTGATAAAATAATGGTATGTGCTCATATAGTTTATTGTGTTAGAAAAATGGCATCAATATAAATAGGAAAATTTAATGGATTAAAACTAATTAATTGGTGCAAATTAGAAGATGCCCAGCTGTTCATTTAAGATAGTTTTTTTTTCTAAAAACCTTAACATAATCAGAATTCCCATGGAAAGAGCACCAAGCTGCTGTATGTGAGTTTTCACTAACAAACATCCCATTTATACTAAAAGGCATTTTTTGAATGCTCCGTAGAGTCAAATCACTTAAGTAATTCAATGTGAAACTCAGCATTCAGAAATGCAGCTGGGCACCAGTATTCTATAGCCACCCCAACCTTAAGGAAATACACTTTTCTCCTCATAAGCAGTACATTTTCCTTGACAGTAGAATAATTTAAGGATTAATTGCTTTAGAAATCAAGGTAAGATAAGTTGTTTTGATGTAATGAAACCAAAGAGGATCTTGTTAATTGCTCTAAAATCTGAAATCATCATTTATCAGAATTATATATTAGTAGTACTTAGGTTGAAAACAAGAAGAATGAAATAAAGAAAGTTCAGCCCTCTATATTAAAATAATGCTCCACTTTTGACAGTCTCATGTGGCTTAGGATGACCTGGTTTCTGAGGCATTGATTTATCTACATGCGCTTGTGTTGGTGGGCTTCTAGAGGGCTTTTAACTGTCTTTACTTCAAAATCATAGAAAACCCTTTTTTTAGAATTTATTTATTTTATATATATCTACTCATACCAGCTATCAATAAAAAGGAAACTATAGGCCAATGAACATGGACTCAAAAATATCCAATGAAATACTTGCAAACAGAATACAGGCATATATAAAAGATTATCCACCATGAGCAAGTTCTCTTTATCTCTGTAATGCAGAGATTATTTAACATACTGAAATCAATAAATGTATAAAAGCACATAAATGGAATAAGGACAAAAATCACATCATGATCTCAATAGATTCAGAAAAAGCTTTGACAAAATACAACATGTCTTTGTGATAAAAAGTCCTAGGTAATGTAGGAACAAAGGAAATATAATTCAATATTTAAAAGGCTCTATGTGAGGAATCCACAGCAAACATCATCCTAAATGGAGAAAAGCTTGAAGCAATGTAATTGAAGATAGGAACAGTGATGCCCACTACCCTGACTCTTTTTTAATATTGTGCTCAAAGTATAAAGCTAAAATAATATGGAGAGAAGGAAATTAAAAGGACATAAAGAGAAAAAAGAAACCAAACTAATAATGATATTATTCATTACAGATTCCAAAGATTCTACCAGAAAATTTCTAAAACTAATACACAATTTCAGCAATGTGGAAGGATATAGAATCAACTTTCATAAATCAATAGTTTTTTTTAAATACCAACAAGAAACACACAGAGAAGGAAATCATGAACAAAGAGCCATTCACAGTATCTGCAAATAAAACAACATATCTAGAAATAAATTTAACCAAGGAGTGAAGGCCATCTATAATAAAACTTTAAACCTCTGAAGAAAGAGATAGAAAAGACAGTTGAAAGTGGAGAATCCATTGCATATCCATGGAGTAGTAGAATTAATATTGTGAAAATGATCATTGTACCCAAACAATGCAATTCCAATCAAAATAATCATACCATCCTTCACAGAAATAGAAAAAAATAAACTATCCTAAAATTCATATGGAACCACTAAATATCCCAGAGAACCACAAGAATTATGAGCAAAATGAACAATAATAGAGGGATCATACTTTTAGATCTTAAGATGTATAACACAACTATAGTAATAACAACAACATAGTACTGGCACAAAAATGGGCATGTAGACCAATGGAACAAAATCAATGTAGACCCAAACTTGATTATCCATAATTTTACCCACTTAATATTTGACAAAGATGCCCAAAGCATACTCTAGGAAAAAGAGAACACCTTCAGTGAAACTTGCTGTGAAAACTGGATACCCACACACAGAATAATGAAACCAGACTTGTATCTATTACCTTATATAAAAACTAGCTCCAACTACCTAAATGTGAAATCTTAAAACTGAAACTGCTAGAAGAAAACATAGGCACTGCCCTACATGGTGTAGATATATTTATTGAAAAGGACTTCCAGAACAGGACTCCATTTGCTAAAGAGATCAGCAATTACAAGCAAGAATTCACAAAACTAAAAAGCTTTTGCAGAGCTAAAGAAACAATTATCTTAGTGAAAGGGAAGTCCACATAATGGGGAGAATCTTTCCCAGCATACAAACGACAGAGGGTTAGTATTAAAAATATATAATGAACTCAAAAAACAAAGGCTCAAATGAAACAGAACAAACAAACAAAAAACACTGACCCGTTTAGAAAATGAGCCTTGGACCTGAACAGAAAGTTCCCAAAACAAGAAATAAAATGACCAATAATTATCTTCAAATATACTCACTGTCCTTAGCAATTAGGAAAATGCAAATCAAAATAACATTGAGATTTCATGTTACCCAAGTCAGAATGGTGAAGGTCAATGGAACAATAACAACAAGTGCTGGAGGGGAAGTAGGGAGGGGCAAACCATCCTTCACTGTTGATGGGATTACAAACTGAGGCTGCCAGTGGAAATCAGTGTGGAGAACTTTCAAAGAGCTAAAAATAAATCCACCATATCACCTGGCTATTCTACAGACATACGTGCTCAGCTGAGTTCATGGATGTTCCATTCAAAATAGGTAGGAAATGGAAACAACCTAAATGACCTACAAGTGATGGATAGATAATGAAAATGTGGCCCATATGCACAACGGAATATTATTCAGCTGCAAAGAAACACAAAATCGTGAACTTCACAGCTAAATGGATGGAACTAAAAAAGATTTTATTGAGTGAGATAACCCAGGCCCAGAAAGAAAAACACTGTGTGTTTTCTTTCATCTGAAGCTCCTGGCTCCAAACCTTCTGAGTACATATCCTGGAATAACTGCAGAAGCCAGGGAAATAAAACAGGATCATTGCTGGGGTAGGAGTTAGGGGATCAATAGAGAGAACACAAAGCACTGCAGGTAGTTATGGAATGCTAGAGAAATAGTCTTTCCAGGGAAGAGTGCACCCAATGCTTGTTCAATACAAAACAATAAGCCCTGAAAACATACATAGGAGATATTATACAGACTGGAAAGGCTGTGTTTATTAACATTTATGTCACACATATAAAGCATATATATAACATATACATATATACATAAAACAACAATTAATGAATAGAGAGGCTATGAATTTGAAAGTCAGCAAGAAGGGATATATGGGAGGGTTTGCAGGGAGCAAAGCAAAGGGAAAATAATTTGTTATGTTATATCCTCTGTGGTGGTTTGAAAGAAAATGTTCCCCAAAGGCAGCAGCATTATTAGGAAGTGTGGCCTTGTTGGAGGAAGTGTATCAACGTGGGGGCAGGCTTTGAGGTCCCTTTTGCTCCAACTTCCCTCAGTGTGACTGTCAGTCAACTTCCTGTTGCCTCTGAGTCAAGATGTAGGACTCTCAGCTCCAGCATCACATCTGCCTGCAAGCCACCATGCTCCCTGACATGATGATAATAAACTGAACATCTGAAACTGTAAGCAAGCCACCCCAATTTCATGTTTTCTTTATTACTGTGGTCATGGAGTCTCTTCACAGCAATGAGAACCTAACTAAGACAGCCTCAAAAATAAAACAAGCAATAAAAAATAAAAACAAAGAGATGAAAAAGAATGTACTGAATTCCACATATGGACTTTTAAGCAAATGAATAATTTCATATGTGAATGTAAATACAGGTTCTCTGTCTTGCTTGCAACTATAAAACCCTTTCTCCTACACAATATATTAACATATATCTATAAATACCGATAAAATATGTATTTCTGTCTTAATATAAATTTTATTTGTCTTCTTATGCCCAAATATTCCTACACACCCTATTCCCCACAAAAATCTGTAGGTAAATTTTATCTGGTACAAATAGTAAGTAACATGGTAGTGAGGAGAAGGCAGGAGCACAGTGAAAAGCTCAGGGAGCAACCAGCCAGTCCTGTAAGAGTTTTATATTACTTATTTTTAAATTGGAAGAATAACCATCTGGATATTCATATGACAGATGTGTAATATATGTGGATTGGCTTTTACAATTTTGAAGCACCATTGAATAAACTAATGCAAATTACTTTATTAGACACATATGCACAGATTCTAAGTCTGTAATTTATGATGAAATATTTATCTCCATTTTCAACCTTTCTGTATTACTGCTGGATACACTCATATTTCAGTTCCAGTTTCAATTATCTCAAAGTGCTGTTGTATTAAAGGGAGAGATTTTTACTTCAGTGGCTTCTTTTTTCATTTTAATAATACTTACTATTCTGTGTGATGTGCTATAATGCTTTAGTGTAAACTCATATAGAGTAGAAAGTAAAATTTATTTTAATTGCTCAAAATAGATGCTCTACAGTTAGCAATGTGGTTGAAGAAAATATACTTAAATCTTGGATTTGAATAAAATTGGATATAAAAGAAAAAAGATATCATCAAGGTGGCTGGACACTACCTCACTTGGATAGCAAACCAATATTAAGAAAACATAGTCTGAAGTGAATAACGGATTAGTAATTGGTATCTGTAGATTAAAAGCTGCCATTTTAACTAAAGCATCTTTACACATTTTCACATTTGTTTCTTGTTGTTTGTGCTTGTGTGTGTCTTTGATCAATGTGGATGATTTCCACATTCTCAGGGGGCTTTGCCGTTTTCTCTATTTTGGCCATGAGGTGGTAGGATGGGGTTTTGAGTCAGTCCTCTCAAAGACTTCTTAATGGCATCCTAGATTGCATCTTTCACTTTGTGTGCCATAGAAAGCAGGGATTAATTAATCATACTACTCAGTTAGAGGGGCATCAGTTTGTCTGCTGATGGTATGCACTTCAAGCACAAAGACCAACAATGTGGCTGTATTCCAGTGCTTGACAAGTTAAAGAAGTCATTCTGGATAAAAGAGATGTGACTGCAGATGGACACCAAGTAAGAGTGCTTCCACTGTTTTCATGGTTACAGCTTGAAGCTATTGGGGTTTGGTCTGCTCTGACACCTGTTCACAGTGGACTCTGAAGATAATAAATGTGCTATTTATAAAACAGGGTGATTTGGTGGTATTGTGTTCACCAAAATATTGTGCACCTTAATAAACTTATCTGGGGTCAGAGACAGAACAGCCACTAGATACAAAGGCTAGAAAATGGTGGCACTCACACCTTTAATCCCAGGGGGTGATGGTAGAAAGCAGAAAGGTATATAAGGTGTGAGGACCAGAAACTAGAAGCATGTGGCTGGTTAAGCTTTCAGGCTTTCAAGCAGCACAGTTCAGCTGAGAGCCATTAGGATGAGGACACAGAAGCTTCCAGTCTGAGGAAACAGGATCAGCTGAGGAACTGTCAAGGTAAGGTTAGCTGTAGCTTGTTCTGTCTCTCTGATCTTCCAGCACTTCACCCCAATAACTGGCCTCAGGTTTGATTTTATTAATAAGAACTTTTAAGATTCCTGCTACAGGGTGATATCTAGCAGTTTAAGAAACTGTATCTTGTTGTCTACTCTCCCTATGAACAATCAAGACCCCTTTCCTAGGCAACTCATTTGGAAGCCAAGAACCATACATTTACCTTGACAGTCCCTAACATTTCCTACCTTACATATTTCTCCTTCCCAGCATTAAGGGAAGAAGGAGAGCTGTGGACTCTCTGTTCACAGAGAACAAAGTGTTTCATAGCTGCCATGCTGAGTTCTGCTTTCCAGCAGCGTGTGATTGCCTCCCTGACCTTCATTAGCTCTCTCCCTCCTTCTTTCCTTCCTTTCCCTTTCCTCCCTCCCTCCTTTACCTACTTTTTTTTATCTCCTCCTCTTCCTTCTGCTCTTCATACCTGCGTGTGGAAGAGTGCAGGCCTGGGCCTGGGGCAATGGCAAGGTGGTTAAGAGCACATCCTGTTCTAACAGAGAATCTGAGTTTGGTTCCCAGGACCACACCAGGTGACACAAAGCTTCTTAACATTCCAGCTTCAGGGAATCCAATCCCTTCTGGCTGTTGAGGGTATCCCTTTCCATATGTGCATATTTACACACACACACACACACACACACACACACACACACACACACTGAAAAAAAATAATCTTTAAAAAGAGGCCAGGTTTTAAACATTAGTTCTGGGTTGAATTCTAATAAAACTTCCTATCTGTTCAATAACTTTGAAAACATGTTGAAATATCTTTACATATTATTTTTCTTTTATTAATAATAGGTCTTAAACACTTTTTCTTTGTAACTAATGAAAGACCATTTGGTTATTGTATGTTAGTCATCTACCATAGAGTACAAACGCTTAAGTAAAGTCAATTTTAAATCTTCATAGTAGGAGGCTAATAAATAGTAGGGAATGACATGAATAATATTAGAAAACATATAATGTGTATATTATTTAAAATAAAGTTTATTTATAGGTATTCAGCAACTAAAGGTCATTTCACTAGCAAATAATGAATTCATGAGTTCTTGAGTAATGTCTACTTAAACAAAGTGCCACAGAGGTGGAGAAGAGAATGAATTATGCTTTGAGAAGCCTGCCTATGGTTCTAGCAATAACTAGCTCTAGCTCTGAGCCCTGTGGTTGATAATTCTTTTGGGATAGAAACTTAATTTTCCAAGGGATTTAAAAAAAATCTGAAGTAACTAAAAAGTGAAGATTATTGATACCAATAAACTTGAAATTATACATGTAGAGGGGTGGAATCTTGCCTCATTTATCTTCTCTTCTAAGTGCTATGTGCACCTGTTGAGTTAAGTCTCATCCAAATTACCTTCCTAAAGGCTTGTAAGATTGGTGAAGAATGCCAAGAAAGAGAAACAAAAGAGAAGTGATTTGAAAGAGGAGGAATGTGGGCAGATACTACAATGATAAGTCAACTAGAAGCTAACCAATGCTGTGAGCTCAGATTATCATTTGTTTATTCTTGTAATCAAGTATCTGATAGAGGTGTATCTTGCTTCTGTTGCCCAGAATGGATAACATTGAGCTGCTTATTGCTACACAGCACAGGCCAAAATAAAAAATTGGAAGTCAGTTTATATTTAAAGAGTCTTATAAAGTTCAGCAACTGGCCCATGGGATAGTGTGGCCTACATATAGCCTGGGCCCTCCCACTTCAATTAACTGATTCTAAAAATTCCTTCACAGACATACCCAGTGGTTTGTATCCTAGGTGATTTTGGTTTCTGACAATTTGACCATCACAGGACCACATTGAAAACAAAACGTAAAGTCAGTTTTACATCTCACTCCCTGCAGACTGGACATGTAACAGTACCTAGGCGCTATTTCATTAACGGTGAAATATGTCTATTTAAATAAGACTGCAAAGGTCTTTCTAGATTATTTTCTCATTCAACAAATGAACTGGCCCATTTTTAATTTATTTTTTTTTTGCTTATATTGATTCTAATGGATTAATTTAATTTAATAAGTTAGCCATGCTTTCTAACTTATAGATTTGAAACATAGAGAAGAGCTAACAACCTGCCTCTTGGAATGGCACATGAGCAGTGGAGCCTTCTGCTGACACAGGAGACAGTTTTAGCTCCCGTTGTTTCCTGAAGATTCAGCCGAGCAGCATTCTGATGACAAGCTCTTCAGGTTATTGTACGTGAGTGGAGCTCAACTGAAAACAGACCCACACAGCAAGTGCGGCAGGGATGGCTTCAGAATCTCGGGGTGGAGGTGCCTGAGAAATGAAAAACCTCCCAAGAGAAAGGACTGAACAGCTCCCAGCCACAGACAGCATGGGTTTCTAAGAAAGAAAATGCAATAACTTCAAAACGAGTAACTGACAGCAAGTCTTCCCCAAAGTCAGAGAGTTATCTATCCTTTTGATCATAGGGTTAATATAATATATAAATGCCAATATTTTCAATATATTTCAGATTTAATAAAAGGGTTTGAAAATGTGGTTCTCAGGAGTAGTCAGTGACCTTAAAGTTGGACCAAACAAATAAATCACATTGTTCTCAAAGGGGTTTTGTAAGATAAATTGTTGAACTTTAAAAAGACTAATAAATTATTTGGTATTTAATTGTGATGTCTTTTTGTCAGCAATGAAGTGAGTGTATTATAATTAAGTCTTTTGATCATTTTGAAGAGAATTTGTGTTTTCAATTCTTTTTTGTACACTGATATGATATATCTGTATATGCAATTTGTCCAATAGACAGTTCTTATAGAGATTTGCTTAAAAGCAAAGAAATGACTGACAGGATGCGGCAGGACTCAAGACCACTGGTAAGGTGTGCTTTTGTTGAAGCACCATTGCTGTGGGATGTCCTGTATGATTTCAAAAGAAAAGCCATTGTGTGTGTGTGTGTGTGTGTGTGTGTGTGTGTGTGTGTGTGTGTGTGTTCTGAAGCTAGAGTACAATTTAATGTGCATTCTACAAAATGGAAGGGGTTCAGGAGATCTTTTATTTTATGATTATCATCTCCCCTTTCCCATCTAATTTTCTGTAAGGTAATTCAACCTGTGTTTCCCTGCCTCTTAATGAGGATGAATAGCTGCCCACTCTATTTCAAGTGTTTTAATTATTTGCTAGACATTGGAGGTCTTTTCTAATTGCGCTTCAGATGCTCAAGATAGAAAGAAACTCTTGAAGAGTGTCTGCCAGCCTGATTTTAGAATAAATGAATTGTGTTGGGAGGAGTGTTTAGATGTTATCAGTGTCTCAGACACCAATGGTGAATAGGAGAATCCCTCTGGTACGGAAAGAGGAAGAGAAAGTGCTGGCCAAATCTTCAGGCTCTTAACTGTAATGAAACAGAGCAGAAAAACAAGCAAGCAAGCAAGCAAACAAACAAAAAACAAAAACAAAACAAGTTAGAATCCATGAACAGACTACAGACTACTAAATCTTTACCTCATGACACTTTTCTTGTCTGTGTGCAGAGCCAGTATTCATTTTCTCCATCTGTCCTAAAAGCTTACAGCATATTTCAGAAATGTGCTATTTTCTCCATTCATCATTTTTCTGAAAGACCACCAGAAACTTTCTACTATAGTTAGGCACATCTCCCAAAACTGCCCACCCCTCAGTCCCCAGAACTTCCTTGTGCCCACCATATGCAAGAAAGAGAATTCTGAGAAACACAGTAACCTGTTCAAGCTGGCACTGTGCAGGGCAGCTACAGCCTGTGAAATCAGATGGCCTTGTAAGTAACTAATGTTTCCTGACTGGGGCTTACTGAGCTTGTCATGTGGTTATTTCCTCAGATTACCACTATATTCCTGTGAGATAGCTACTGTCATCTCCCTCAGAGGTGGAGAACCTGATACACAGAGAAAAATCTATAGTTTTCAAAGATGCACTGGGCTAAGAGGCACAATCATGACTAGAACCTAGGTGGTCTTTCTAGAGCTGTTTATTCAGGAAAATAGTTAATTTTATTACTTATTCAAATGCTAAGGTGTATATACAATGAGAGGGAGGGTTTAAATAATAGCTAGGAAGAAGATCCATATAGTCATTTGCTTTCGCATACACACACACAACATTAAATTTAGAACAGGTGAATTTGAGAAACAATTAAGTCATTTTCATCTCAACACAACTTAAGAATTTCTGCTAGTGAAAAAGATTTTCATAATCATTTGCAAACTCAATGTGGGTGTCGCAGTGATTCTAATGTGCTTTAAATGCACCATTTATATCAAATTACACACGTCCATGATGTCCTCAAACAGAATGCATGTTTTGTTTAGTTATGAATAATTTGGTGAAGAAAATTCACTTACAGTGCTAGCTCATTGACTTACTCTGGAATTCTTTATTCCAGCCAGAGCAGCTGATCCATCAATGATTGTTTACACAATTTCCCCCCAAAATGCTGTTTTCTTATGGGAAATAATTTAGCACTGACACTGTCTCCTCGGGTACTTTTCTTCTCTAGGCTCGCAGGAATGTAGCTTTCCAGTGTGCTTTGTTATTAAAAGGAAATCTATAATGTATGAAAACACTCTAAGCTCCATGCATTTGCAACATCTGTCTTTTCATCCAACGGTGTCACAGTTTTCCCACACTGCATATTATCCCTGGCATTGTTTCACGAGTTTCTCGGCAATGTGTTTGTGTCTCGTGTGCCGCAGCCGCAGCATTTGCTGACAAAGGAATACGTTCAGGCATCATTTCAGACATCCCTATTGCATATGAAATGACAAATGTTTCTCACATGTGTTCCCTTTTAAGTAAGAAACCAACCTCAAGAGAGGCTTCTGGACATTGCCATTATTCCAGAGAAGATTTGAAAAGGATCACATTATCAGTGACTAAACACTTGGAAAAGGCTTTCATTTCCTTGATATTTAATTTTAAAATTAATTACTGATTATTAATATCTCATTGTACACACTTATAGTATGACAGAGTGAAACTGATCAATAGCTTTGGTTGCATTTTTTGGTCCTGTTTATGTTTCATCAGATCTAATTATTTCACCTTTTTTTGAACTTATAAAAACAAAGACCATGTACTATGAGGGTGAAACTTGGACTTATAATACTTTTGCTACAAAGTATGCTTGCATTATTAATATTTTCAACATTAATTCATTTGCAGATATCTTTTAGCATCTTCTGTCTTTTGTGTTCAAGTATATGATGGGAACTGCAGGGTGTGACCTCACAAAATTGAGCCCACGCAAGCTGTTGTATACTGCAGTTTATTGAACAGGCACAAACGGGAGAGGGCTCCACACATACAGGACTCTGGTACAGAGCTGACACTGCTCCCTGTGCTCAGGAGAGGACCTCCATTTTCAAACAATATGGTTCATACTCTTTGAATTTACTTTAGATAAAGAATAACCATAGCCAGAGTGCTAAGATGTCATTTTTGAAATATTTCCTTTTTGTCATTAAAAAAATACTATTGGTGTTTGAAATTAATATACAATGAATAGACTCCATTGAGGCACTTTTCAATACACTGTTGATCCTGCTCTCCCCCACCCCATTCCCCACTCCATCCCCCACCCCATCCCCCACTCATCCCCCACTCCATCCATCCCCCACCCCATCCCCCACCCCACCCCCCACCCCACCCCCCACCCCATCCCCCACCCCATCCCCCACCCCATCCCCCACCCCATCCCCCACTCCATCCCCCACCCCATCCCCCACCCCATCCCCCACCCCATCCCCCACCCCATCCCCCACCCCATCCCCCACCCCATCCCCCACTCCATCCCCCACTCCATCCTCCACTCCTTCCTCTACTCCATCCCCCACCAGCTTCCCGTTCCCAAGCCTTCCTCCTGCTGCTTCTCTTTTTTCACCAACTTCTCCCCTTCTGCTTTCAAATGTCTCCTCCATTCCATTACTCTTTCGCCTTCTGGCTCCCCTTAAAGGTCTTTCCTTCCCTTATCATGGTCCTCTATACAATTTAATGACTCACACATAAGAGTCCACATAAGAGAGAAAACACATGGCATTTTTCTTCTTGTTTCTGATTTATTTCACTTAATGTAATGACTTCCAGTTTCTTCAACTTTCCTGACAAGGTGATTATTTCATTTTTCTTCGTGGCTGAATAATCTTCCACCATGTTTACATCTATCACATTTTTCATGTAGTCTTTTGTTGGTGGACATCTGGGTTAGTTCCATTTCTTGAATATTATGAACAACAGTAGTTTAGCAGTGGAATTTTTTTTTAATGACAGCAGTAGTGGAGGTGAGTACTGAATCAGGAATAATACAAGGCGGAGAAACAGTATCACAAGACCGATAATACCTTGGTCTTTGGTCTTTTGCCTTTTCAGAGATGACTGAGTGGTATTCGGATCATAATGTTGAACTTAGACAAGATCTTTTCCCTAATAATGAGCAGAATGCTGTATGAACAACTTCCATGAACACATATCTGTGAATTCTTGAGGCCACATAAAAAGGGAGCAACCCTATTGGGACAAGGTATGATTCAGAAATCCCAACATAGCAGTGCTACAGTTTTGGTTTTAAATATTCCTCAAATGTATGAGTGAAAAGCTTGGGTTCCTCTTTTGTTGAGAGATGGTGGGACCTTTACAAAGTTGGTCCTTTAAAAAAATAAACTGTGAACATTGTTTTCTTGGTGTTTACCATGTCTCCTCTTAGACTACATGTGAATGATTAGGTGGTGTGAGGATGGCAGCTCTTACAAAGGCAGGACATTGTGCCCTGGTATACAGAGTGGATATGTTGTACTTATGTATTCAGGAATATAATTGTGCATGCACAAAGGTATATGTAAACAATTAAAAATAATATAATTATACAACATCTCAATCAATCACATAGAATATTCAAATTCTTAGGCACTCTAAAGGTTCAAATAATACTTTTTGTGACATTAAAGATTCTCCTTTTTTTCCTTTTGTGAAAGAAATATTCCAGGTGATCTCTGGTGATGCACACACTGAAGTTTGAGAACTTGAGTACCTGAAATCAATTGACTGAATTGGCTCTTGGAATGCAATCTAACAAAAGTTGCTGAAGGAACTTTAGGAAATGTAGCCATTATATCCAAGGGTGCATTGTAGTTAAGGAAGAGAAAATTGGGACTTGCTAAGATGTTTTGCTTTGCTATATAATAGCAGATTTTAAAAGCCAAAGGAAAAAATTCAGCTATAGTTTAAAGGGTAATTCTTTGGAGAGATTCTTTTGAAATGTAACTTACTGGGCCATTATGTAGCTTCCACCGGAGGAATGAATGAGGTGTCAGATGATGCAAAACAAAAATTGCAGGGTCTGTGTTTTCAGGAAGAACACAGGACTTCATTCCAACTTTCTCAGTATCACCATCGTGAAGAGAGATTGTCCACGTTAGGAGTGATATCTAATCTACAATCTTTTGACCTTGCATTTCTCCTGCTGCAAAGGACTCTGTACATGCATTTTCCAGCTAAGGTTACAGTCTCCCAAGCATAGAAATACGGTGTCATTGACAAGTGAAATCAGGCTGTTTTCAGTGTCCCCACTAAAAGTGATTATTAAATTCTTAACATGAAATGTTAGGTCTAGGTGGCTTGTAGGGTTTTCCTGGGCAGGTCCTTTGGCCTGCTCTTTTATTTTCTTGCTTTTTTCCTTCCCCTTTTTTCTCATTGTTTATATATTTTTTTAAAAGCTATATGTGCAGTATTTTCTAGTCTCCAGCTTCTAGCAATCATCCTGCTCCAAAATTACAAAAATTACAGATGCAAGCCTTATTATGCCCACCTGTGATGTGTTTAAAGTTGGGAGGGTTATGGGCTTGGAAACCATGTAAAGTCAAGCTGTGGATACCTGCAGTAAATGTGGTGCTAGTTTCCAGAGAGAACCTTGTCTTGCATTTTACTCCTGAGTTACTCTGTCTTCCCTTTTTATATTATGCTTCGGGATCTGACATAGTCTAGAGTTGGCTCAGGCTATATTTTTCCTTGACTTTGGAAACATGCACTATGTTGTTACCTACTCAAATTGCTTTCTCTGAAAGTGCTTGTTAGGGCTTTATCCAAAATGTTAAACCTTTCTGATCTCCATGCGACCCTGGAATAGGAACAGACAATACCTGATTGGCCAGCTATGCCGGGAGAACTGTCTTTACCCTGTGATTCATCCTGTGTTCAATGCTGCCTTCAGGTTTCTGACTTCAGTTCCTACATCGACTTCCTTCAGTGACAGATGGTAATTGATACATGTAAGCCAAAATTAAACCCTTTCCTCCCCAAGTTGCTTTTGGTCATGTTATTTTATCATAGCAATTGTTCTAAAACTAAAACAGCCATATTTTTGGAAATTGAGCAACTTTCCTTTCCTGAGGAAAGCTTAGATTTAATAAACTTGATTTTTTGTGTCCTCTTTGTTATCACAGCTTATCTTTTATAATTGCTGTTTTTTTATTTTTTTTGTGTGTGTGTTTGTGTGTGTGTGCTTTTGTGTGCCATGGTATGTATATGGACATCAGAGGACAACTCACAGGAGTCACTGTTTCGCTTGTTCTACCATGTGGGTCCTGCTTATCAAACCTTGGTTGTCAGATCTGACCTCCTAAGCCATCTCCCCAGCCAACAACTTTTCCTCAGAATACACTCAGTGTGTTTTCAATCCACATTAGAGTCCCATGTCTGCAGGCTACATGAGAACTGAGCCAATTAAAGTGATGATAACACTGCTCTGGGAAATTTCATTTTGATAACAGGCTTAGCTAATTGCATACATTATTTTTTCCTCTAAATCATTAAAACTGAAGAGTCTACATTTC
The DNA here is from genome assembly GCF_049852395.1 of Peromyscus maniculatus bairdii. Lineage (NCBI taxonomy): Eukaryota > Metazoa > Chordata > Mammalia > Rodentia > Cricetidae > Peromyscus > Peromyscus maniculatus. Next base: position 79,670,661 of record NC_134870.1, on the reverse strand, counting down.
TTTCTGTAAAAGCGAAGTAATTAAATAAATATTGGGATGAGTGATTTTCTTTAACTAGAATCAAAGGAAAGGCATATTTTTAGAAGAGTTTTACTGTATTTATTGAGTGGCTTTCTCCTAAAGATAGATACCAATGTCTTCCACAGATTCAACAAACAGTGGGCTTAAAATATTATTTAACTATCTGTCTATGATGAACATGTAAACACTTTCTTCATTTAATGATTCTGCAGACAATACAAAGTAACAGCTATTAACAAAGCCTTTATATTTTTGGGATAAATGATCTGGGATTGAAGGACATGTACAATCATATCAGTTGCCTCAATCTATGTGATTTGATTTAATGTTGTTTTTAGGCTTTTTTTTTTTTTGAGACACCCAATTGAGTTTTTAATCCAGGTATTTCAAAAGAATTGTATAAAATTGACGTTGTTTTAAGAAAACCCCCATTTGCTTGCTGTTTATTAAGCCTATTTTATTGTTGATTTAAAAGGAGCAGTTACTATTATAGATCGATTATGTTATTTATTTTGATAGATTATTTCATTTTCTATTCTCATAGGAAATCAGTTATTAAAGTAGGAAACCAGCAAGGTATGCTTATAGATTTTTGAAAACTTGTATGGGACAGGAGATAATGAGATTGATGTTGCTTTAGTAGGTAGGCTAGAGGCAAAGGGACCAAATACTGTTGATACATGTTTTAAAGTTTATTGCACTTTGAATAATTGACTTTGAAAAATTACTCTCAGGGGCTTGGAGTATGTCTTGTGCTAGATAGATGCAGCCATGTGGGTTCAGGTGAGAAGTTCATGGTACTTATCTGTGAAAAAAGCAAATTCAGTTCCAGTGGCACGATAAATCACGGAAAACAAAGTGAGAGATTTATTTTTATTATGGATCACTTTCTAGTGAGCAGCTGCTTCACTTTCCCCACCACCCTTTAGCTGTATGAATTGAAAAACCTCAAACCAACGGAAGTAGCTAGAGGAAAAGCCACCTATCAAATTACATCATTACCTCATCCTGAATGTCTCCAATACCCTCCTATCTCGATAGCTTCATGAGGAAATACCTTGTTTTTCAAGCACAGATGTTTGTTGTGCTAACTACGTTTTTCTTATCGCTCATGTGTTTGTGCACCCCAGTAACAGTGTGTAATCCATATGCTTTGTAGTTAACCAACCACAAGACTGTTTTTTCCCCCGACTATAAGCTTTATCACCAGGGAGATTATGGATTGTTACCATATAATTCTACCACGAACTAATTTTTATTACTTTATTTTTTTTTGTGTGGGTATGTATGTATATATGCCCCTGTGTGTGCCTATTGCACAGTGAGAGTGTAGTGTTCACAGGACAACTTGTAGGAGTCAGTTCTTTCCTTCTATTGTGTAAGATCTGGGATTGAACTTAGGTCATTAGGCTTGGTGAATATTGTTCTTACCCTCGGGGCCTTCTTGCCAGCCTATGAATCAAATTTTAAGAAATAATTTTACTCACATGCATTTATTTGTTTGTTTGTCTTTTTTGGTTGTTGTTATGCTGCACATTAGTTGTCCAAATGTCCAAATTATTTTTTAACTCAGCTGAGGAAAATAAGAACATTCTCCCCAAATTACAAATAAAACAGAATGACCGAAGCCCTTCCTGCCCATCCAAACTCGATCCTTCCTGGCAGCTAGGTAGGTCCTCCAGGAGGATAAAAAGAAATCTACATATTCACAAATGGATGCTGATCCAAAACATTGGGATTTTCAAAAGGAGGAGCAAACGGGAGAGAGAAAACATTTCCATTTGAGTTTTCAAACGTTTTATCTTCCAGTTTCATAGGCAAATGTGCTAAGTTCGCCTGAGCATGTCTCGTTGGCTTGTGTCTGTGTCTATCTGAAGTGGGGAGAACATCAGGCTCTTGATATGTCTCCAGGTTTTGTCTGTTGTGCTAACAAGCAGCATGACAGACAGCATCTTAGCCATGGGACACATAGTGGGAGCATGTGACATGCAGTCTCTTAGCATTTTTTCAAGAGCACAGTATATTGTCACTAGCTACACAATTCTAGTTAAATATTCTCACCTTAAAGGATAAGTATATGAGTCAATGAATAATTTAATTAACAAGATTAACTATCCCATCATAAGTACATACATAAAATTTCACTTGGCAAATCTCTGATGGCAATTTAGAGTTGTAAATAACTAGGCAGTCTTGTTATGTCCTCGAAGCATTATAGAATGACTTGGAAGGTCCATTTCCCCTACCTCGAGTAAAGATTTTATTTGTTCCTGTATTGGATATTTATCCTTCATAAAAGCCTTCTGTGCATTTCCATCCTTTGATAAATGCAGGCTTAGACCAGTGCTTGCCAAGATTGATCAGGGGGTCAGAGGGATCCGGAGCATATTTAAATTGCAATACCTTAGGTTCTGTCTTTCTACAGGTTCAGTGAGCTCCAAATAAGGTCTGAGAATCTACACCTCCAAAAGTTATTCAGGGAGAAGCTGCTGATACAGGGACCACATGTGGGAAGTGAATGGCATCATGGACTGGCCCAGGTGAGCACAAGCATGGATCACTTAGTCTTTAGTGTGCCATTGGCAAATGTGAGTCCTCTTTCATTCCTCCCCTGCTTCTCAGTGTCTCTTAGCTGATGCTCTCTCTGGAAAATCTTTCTCACCACTAGAACTCTCCTTCCAACCTCTCTCATGGTTCCCTCATTTGATAAAAGCCCCTTTCAGTGGATAGTGAATTACAAATTAAGAGCTGTATTTTCTTCTGCTCTTTTGCTTTGTTTTGTTTGAGGGGCAGAGAAGCCCTGAGTGAGAGTGTAAGGAGCAGATGAAGTTCTGAGTGAATGTGTTTTGAGCACAATCATGTCAAGGCCCTAGTGCTTCAGACTCATGGGAAAGGCACAGCCTTCCTCTGGTCCAAATATGAGTGTTGGCCATCCATTGACCTTTAGCTAAAACAAGTGTGGGCAGAAACTGTCAACCACAGATTTCTCCTCCTAGATGACTGCAATCTCAAACTATTTCCCTACACAGACTTCCTACTGAGAATTGGTAAACCTGCCTGCTGTAGGATGTTCTGTATGGCAAATGTGTTGCTCTGATTGGTCAATAAATAAAACACTGATTGGCCAGTGGCCAGGCAGGAAGTATAGGTGGGACTAACAGAGAGGAGAAAAGAAAGAACAGGAAGGCAGAAGGAGTCACTGCCAGCCGCTGCCAGGACAAGCAGCATGTAAAGATGCGGGTAAGCCACGAGCTGCATGTCAGGGTATAGATTTGTGGAAATGGATTAATTTAAGCTATAAGAACAGTTAGCAAGAGGCCTGACATGGCCATACAGTTTGTAAGCAATATAAGTCTCTGTGTTTACTTGGTTGGGTCTGAGCGGCTGTGGGACTGGCGGGTGAGAAAGATTTGTCCTGACTGTGGGCAAGGCAGGAAAACTCTAGCTACAAATGGTACCCAACGATTTGGCAAGAGTTTCCACCTAAAACCTGAGAAAAGATTCTAAAACAAAGCTAAAAACAGCTTCCTAATTGTCTTTCTCAAATGAGCGGCAGCCTGCTGGTTCAAGCTACTTGTGGGTTCCAGGCATGCACCCTGGACCTGCAGTATGGTGGGAATGAGGCCTCTGCAAGTGGCACATTAAGCTACATGGTGGATTTAGCCTTTGCTAGTACAAAACAAAACAAAAAAGAGGTTTATGGGCTACACACTGCTTGGATAAAAGCATAGACCCACGATAGCTCCCAGAGCTGGGGTAAATGTATCACCACCATGTTGGGAAGCTGAGGTGGGCAGAGCCAGCAGCCATAGCGCTGTTTCAGTCTTACAAATGCTTCAGTTTAAAGCAATAGATTCACAATAAGACAGATTCAGATGTAATAGTTTACAATGTGTGTAAAATATATGTAGGCTTGAAAGAGTCAAAAAAGGTGATATATACAGTTATATAAACAAATACATAGTTTTAAAACATAAAGTCTTTAAAGAGACAATAAAATTAATATAAAAAATAAGCCACATAAAGATGAATATTACACAGAGAATCTGGATTGTGTTGTCTTTGGGATTTTTAACTGCAGAAAAACATTTTATCGTAAAAGATGTTGAGTTAAACCAATATGTATATTTTAAAGATACCTTGACTTCAAAATTTGGATGTAAGGATGTGTTTCTTTGGAAAGGAGACTCTGCTTTTGTTCCCACAGAAAGCCAGAGGCTATGGATTTGTTCCAGATTAAGATACATCAGAGATTTGAGCAGCCAAGAACCCCTGAAAGGTCTCAGATGACACCATGGCCCAGATGATCCAACATCCAGAATGGTTTGAACGCAACTGGCTCAGACAATACAGCCTCATGGACTATTCCATAATCCTAAAATTTTCTTTGGGTCCCCATAAGATACAGCGCCCCCTCCAGCAGGAAGTATTAAGAGAAGCTATGCCCAAATTCCCAAATTATATGTAATTTTACTTTGTTAAGGTTAAAACCTTCCTTTTGGGAAAAAAAAGGGGCGGGGGAGTGCTGTGGGATGTTCTGTATGGCAAATGTGTTGCTCTGATTGGTCAATAAATAAAACACTGATTGGCCAGTGGCTAGGCAGGAAGTATAGGTGGGACTAACAGAGAGGAGAAAAGAAAGAACAGGAAGGCAGAAGGAGTCACTGCCAGCTGCCACCAGGACAAGCATCATGTGAAGATGCCAGTAAGCCACAAGCCACATGACAGGGTATAGATTTGTGGAAATGGATTAATTTAAGCTATAAGAACAGTTAGCAAGAAGCCTGCCATGGCCATACAGTTTGTAAGCAATATAAGTCTCTGTGTTTACTTGGTTGGGTCTGAGTGGCTGTGAGACTGGCGGGTGAGAAAGATTTGTCCTGACTGTGGGCCAGGCAGGAAAACTCTAGCTACATATGCCTCCTAGTTTAGCTGCATAGAAAAACCTATCTTCTTAATGTAGATATAGTAAATAAATCTGAGTTTCTGGGATGCTGCTGGGACACCATCAGAGTGCATGGCTTAGCACTCCTATCTGATATCAGCATCATAGCTTTTCTGTATATGTGTCTTCCATTTCTTCATTTCCAGTTGCACAGGTTTGTAGCTGGAAGTTTTTCTGTGTCTTGCCCAGTCCACAGCCACTCAGAGCAAACACACAGAGGCTTATATTAGTTAAAACCTCTTGGCCATTAGCTCAGGCCTACCACCGACTAGCTCTTACACTTAAACTCAGCCCATTTTTGTAAATCTATGTGTTGCCATGTGTTCCGTGGCTTTACCTGTGTACCATTACATACTGCTTCCTGGATGGCCGGCTGGCGTCTTCTCACTCAGCTTTCCTCTTCCCAGAATTCTCCTTTGTCTGCTATACTTCCTGCTTGGCTATTGGCCAATCAGCATTTTATTTATCAACCAATCAGAGCAACACATTCACAGCATACAGAGCAATATCACCCATTACCAGTTATGTACCTCCTTAAGCCATGAAAGCTGTAGGTCATTTTGTTTTCTTAGTTCCTATGAGTTTTGGGATTTCTTGGAAATAATCACTCATTAGACTTACAAGTTTCACCATTTAGCCATTTAAACTATTATGTAGTGGTTATAAAAAAGACTGTTTTGGAACCAAGTGGCCTTGATTAGAATTTTAATTTTGCAGTTTTCCATTTTAACCTTGGTGGGCTAGTTTAAGCCTCCATGAGACTAAATGTCTTAGGGTTACTGTTGCTGTGATTAAATACTGTGGCCAAAAGCAACTTAGAAGGGAAAGGATTTATTTCACTCACAGTTTCATGTAACAGTTCATCCTGGAAAACAGAGAAGGCAGGAACTCCAGGAGGGCAGTAACCTATCAGCAGGGGCTGATGCAGAGGCCAAAAAGAAGGGCTGCTTACTGGCTTGTTCCCCAGGGCTTACTCAGCCTGATTTTCTATAGAACAGAGGACCACTAGCCCAGGGATGACACCACCCACAATGAGCTGGCCCCACCATGATCAACCACTATTAACAAGATGTCCTAGACGTTTGCCTACAGCCTGATCTTATGGAGGCATTTTCTCAATTGAAGCTTGCTTCTCTTTGATAACTCTAGCTTGTGTCACATTGTAATAAAACTAGCCATCATAGTGACTCTCTACACCTGTTATGAGTGATGAATGAATGTACAGAACATCTTATATCTCAGATTTATGCTAATAATATTCATTGGATCAATGTTAGTGTATAGTGACTCAGGATGCTTGCAATATCAACACAAACATGCCTTTCTTGATAAATATGCAGATTTTGCATTTTAAATAACATTTAGTTTTAGAGGCTGTCTTAGAATTTTATTGCTGTAAAGAGACACCATGGCAATTCTTTTTTGTTTGTTTGTTTTTCGAGACAGAGTTTCTCTGTGTAGCTTTGTGCCTTTCCTGGAACTTGCTTTGGAGACCAGGCCAGCCTTGAACTCACAGAGATCCACCTGCCTCTGCCTCCTGAGTGCTGGGATTAAAGGCATGCGCCACCACCGCCTGGCAATTCGTATAAAGAAAAAAAATTAGTTGGGCCTGGCTTATAGTATCAGAGGTTTATTCTATTATCATCATGGCCAGAAGCATGGTGGCAGGAAGAAATGACACTGGAGAAGGAACTGAGAGTTCTACACCTTGATCCACAGGAAGCAGGAAGAGATGTGGGCCACAGTGGACTAGGTTGAGCATCTGACCCCTCAAAGCCTGCCCCCAGTAACACACTTCCTCCAATAACATTATATCTACTCCAATAAGGCCGTACCTCCTAATAGTGACTGTAGTGGGTAGCCATTCTAGCTTTTGGAATTTACCCCACGTTGGGCGCCAGATATTGGTGAAATTATTAAGGCCATTCCATGTAGTTAAAAGGATATTTATTTAATGGCGTAACTTACAAATTAAGGGATAGGTATGTCGTGGGGTCTGGGGAAGGTGTATGGCAGTCCAGCAGTGTTCTCTGGAGCTCTGCTCAGTCCACCTCCACCGTTCAGGGTCCTGGAACAGAAAGAGTTCATTTATCTTTATCCTACTGACTAATATCCCATTGCATAGATATACCATGGCTCATTTATGTCTTCCCCTACTGGTAATCGTATTTACCAATTTAAAATTTTGACAATTATTAATAAAACTGCTATAAACTATTAGTGTGAGTTTTTATGAGGACAAAAGTTTTAACTAATTTGCATAGATGCTGGGATTCACAGCTTCTGAATAATAACATAAAAACATATTTAGCTTCCTAAGAACCTGCTTAAGTTGTCTTCCAAAGCACTGGAATGATTTGCTTTCTTACTAACGGGGCATAGGGACTCCAGTTGTCATCAGTCTCACTAGCATAGTGCCATTAATGTTTTAGTTTAAGCTGATTTAACAGGTGCATATGTTTAATTTTTACCCTCATAATATTTCTTTGTGATTCATCATTGACCAGGGAAGGCAGGAAACTAAACTGATGATATGCTAGAGGGTCTAGTACTAGAGAATTTCTTAAGCTTCCATTTGAAATAAAAATTGAAAGGAAATATACCCATCTCACTGCTTCAAGAGAAGTATGTGGCGTCACTACAAAAGTCCCAAGAGAGACTCCATCATTAATCTTGGTAAGAGGCCAGTTTTTCAGAAGGCTGATCTTTGACCTAATTTCTTTTGAGCTGTGTGGGGTTTCATAGCAGCGCTCTCCTCACACACAGGTAGAGGCTGAGGCAGAGGAACTGAGAACCCTGGGTTAATGTATCTGATTTGCTACTACTTAATCTGATGACCTCAAGTAAGTTGCTTAGCCTCTGGACCCCAGAGAGCATCACACTATATGCATCTAAAATCCTTCAAACGCCCACATCCTGTGCTGGTAGGATCAATCTTACCACGGCTACCTTAGCACAGAACAAGGGAAAGAGCCCACGCCAGCCGAACTTTGAGGCAGACATTACATTTTATCAAGGAGAGAACTCTCTTGAGCACTCAGCAGACTTTGAAGCTGCTGAGGTTTGTGACAGGGTGGCCTCAGGTAAAGTTCTTTGGGTGGAACGCTGAAGATTTCAAAAAAGGGAGCCGTGCATTGTGTGACCCAGACACTGGGAATCAAAGAAAAGTGAGCATCTCTGAGTGGGTTAGAGAATTTGTCATTAGCAGACACAGTGGTACCCAGTTTTGAAAACAGTGAACACACCCATTTTAGAGTTCTGGTGTACAGTGGTATTCTACCACACTGAGAAGTTTTAAAAAGGTTTCATTTTAGGTGAGATCAGAAGGATTGTCTGGCAAGCAAATTAAAAACAGAATGGAGTGAAGAGGAATACAGAGAAGGGCCGAGAGTGACAGAGAGGCTTCCTCATGCAGGGTGATTCTGTAGCTAAGTGTGTTTTGGGGGGACCACTGAAATCCTCTCTTTCCCTCTGAGTCCAAATGGCTGTCATGAAATTGCTGGGAGTGGACAGAGACAGTTAGCTTTAAGGAGATGAAAGTCACCCCTCCCAGGTTGCTGTTATGCTGGTGCTAGCAGCTTGGTGTGCAGTTACATATCCAGAGAGCTAATTGGCTGCTCTGAAAAGCCACTGGGGAGCAGGAGGCCAAACAGTTGCAAGCGAAGCCCTGATGATTTTTACTAAGTCCCTTGGGTCAGAGCTGTCTTTAATGATAATCGCTACTTTAATAACTGTTCTTTGAGATAGTAAGGGAAACAGCTGCTCATCTACTAGGCTGTTTCAATCTTCCCCAAAAGACCCTCCGGAGCCTTCCTCCATTCTTTTCATTCCATTATCATTTCGTACTACCTGTGCTGCTGGCTGAATAGGTGTGGCCTTGTCCTAACCGAAAGAAGCTCCAATGGGAGCAGCTGTCTACTTCATTACACACAGAACTCAGATGCTGATGTGTGCATCAGGATGCCCGAGCACTGGGTGTGTTTCTATTAGGTGGGGACGTGAATCCAGTAGGAATCACTCTCCTGGTAACGAACAACCCGAACCCATGGTTTCTTTTTGTATGATTAAAATGTTGGAAATACAAATTAGGGATGTGACAATCTTCGGCAGACAATCATGGAGAAATACAGCTTAAGACAGACAAAGAAGACAGCACAGGGCAGGAGGTTGTGGGGTGTTTTTTTGGGACTGAGCAGAAATGATTTAAAAATCACATTTCACCCCGTTATACGGAGCTCAGATACATGTCACCCCTTGTGGCAAAAATCCAGATTCTGGCTGAGAAGTTCCTATGCACGTCCTACCATACAGGACAGTCACTTTTCTATGACTAGTTAACAACTGTTCTTTAGGAAAGTGAGCAAAATAGACCCCTTGTAGACAGCACACATCCATGGAGTGCTGTATATATTATTACCTTGAAGACAATTATAAGCTATGGTTTACTGTAGATTGGGTCTTCTTTAAGACCATTTTGGAGAGAAGGCAAATGTTGGAATACATAATATAGCATAGCAGATTTTTCTCATATGGTAGTTGATACATAAGATGCCTCAGTGAATGCATGTTTCTATAGCTCACTGTATAAAATTCAGGAAGCCCTGCCTCAGCCTATCCTCTTCTGGTTCTTTCCACACAAGATCTCATGGAACAACAGAATTCCAACTCACCTCCTTAAGGAAGTAGGCAGGCAGGCTCAGCAGAGCTGTTGGCATACCTGTCCTTATCATGGCTTTGTCCGTTGCATTTGTTGTTTTTAGTTACAAAGCAGACAGAAGCAATGGTCCTTTTCACTCAGATCTAACTCAAAGGTGTTTATTTTATTTTTATTTTTTTAATTTAATTTAATTTTATTTTACAATACCATTCAGTTCTACATAACAGCCACAGATTCCCTTGTTCTACCCCTTAATTAGCGAGAAAGAGGAGAGTTTATATGAGCGAGAATTGTTGAAACCAAGGTTGGATAAAGCACAGGGACAAATAGCCAAACGAATGGAAACACATGAACTATGAATCAAAGGCTGAGGGGCCTCCAACTGGATCAGGCCCTCTGAATAGGTGAGACAGTTGATTGGCTTGATCTGTTTGGGAGGCATCAAAGGTGTTTATTATAGTAATTATTCTTTTCACCTCAACTTTGCTTTGAAAATTTGTGCTGATTTTCACTAAGAGTACTGCATTCGCTGGTGATCTTTATCTTAGCAAGACACTGATGGCCATACTTGTTACTGGACGTCTCTGTCATTCTACTAGCATTTCTATCCATTCCAACTGACATTGTTCAGTTCTTCCAAGCAAAGCCTCCTGCGCCTTCTCCTTCTAGGATTTCATAATCTGAACAGTTGGAATACGTCATTTTTTATGAAAACAATAACAAACAGCAATGAGCTGGAGATGAGTTATACTTTATTGTGTTATCTTGCCCATTTTATAAAGCATCAATAACTAAGTCAGGAGATCATGATGTCCCCAGACTTTTGCTGGTATTTTTATTGCATTTTATTTATTTATTTATTCATTTACTTGTATGTTTATTCAGTGTGTATGAGGTTGCCTGCCACAGCACAGGTGGAGCTCAGAAGACAGTTTGTGAGAATCAGGCCTCTGCTCCCACCATGTGGGTTCCAGAGGTCAAGCTCAGGTTGTCAGGCTTGAGGGCAAGGATTTTTACTTGCTCAGCCGCCTTGTCTTCCTGTGTCTCTAGACATTTAAACAAGCGACTGTCCCTCAGACTTCGCTTGTATCCAACTAACTTCCTTCCCTTTTGCTCCTTTGTTTTGTTTCTCACTGGTATTTTTCCATGTATGCTTTTCCCTTTCCTGCTTCCTCATGAGCTCATTCCCGCCCTTCTCGTTTGCATACCATGACTCAAGATGCATAACACTATGCTGTCATAAGAGCACCATTCCTTGAGAATTCCAAACATTTGTTTAATGATGTTGAGAGGTCAGTTTTCTAGTCAGGAATTTTTTTTATTAATGTTAAGATTCCGCATCTAAAGCAAGCTCTTTATTTTTATGATGATTAAGGGCTCTGGTCAAATGTACTTCATGGATATGAGATACACTCTTCTGTCTTAATAAAATACTTAGCAGTCTTTCTAATGACAAAAAATTTTTTTCTAATGAATAAAAATTCCTCTGGTTTCAGTTAACATATGTTTCTGACTTATGGTAGTACTTCCCTGCTCTAAGCAACTGAGAGTTTAGATAGTAAGTATTTTAGATTCTAAATTTGATTCAAACCTTCATGTATTCTTACTCCCTCAATTATACAGCATCTAATCCTAGAAGAGCCTCTAGGATATTTATATATACCCCATCCTCAACAACTTTCTGTCTTCCCCACCTCCATTTACTAAGAAAGGACTTTGTTGCAGGAATGTGACTGAACTTCTCTCGCTGGAGGCCTGCTGACCAGTTTATACACATTACGCTGTCTTCTGCCTCCATTGCGGGATGATGGAATCTACCATTAGCTGCCAAACACTACGGTTCCTTGAATCATCATTTTCGGTTTTGCCTTTGCTTTGGTCTCATCTACTCCATGGAGCACCTAGTGACTCATTCATCAAATAAGTAGTATCACTTCACTTCCCTCCTTAAACCCTTCACTTAGGTTAACAACCAAAGTAGCTCTCAATGGCCCAAAGGACAGAACAAGTTGCTCTTAATCGCTGTGCTGGCTGCCATGTGTATTACATCAGCCGTGGCAAATTTATAGACAGTTAAAACATAATCGTAACATTGCAATATGTAGGGGGAATTCTCACTTTTAGTTCCATAGCTTTATACAGAAGGTCTGTCCTATAGAGAGATTCAGCAAGCTGGAAATCCGCAGGACCTTGCTCTCTTTGTCCCTTCCATAGCTCACCACAGCATGCTATAATGGCATCTAGAAAACATAATTAGTGGTGAGACAAACATTATTTTGTAATTTTTTAAAATATACATCGAGAAAAAATGATATTTAGTGGAGCTCATATCCACTTCCATATTTTTAAGAGTTTACCTAAAGTCATGTATGTAACAAATTATACTGAAAAGAATTTATGAATGGCTATTACATCTCTATGCTTGTTACACTAGAGCTGGATAACATTCATTTAAAAATACAATACATAAATATGTTTTTTTAAGCTGTAGGGATAGCTTTGAGCCACACTCTCTTACTTGTTCATTTAAGGATTATTCAAACACTTTATTTCATCAAATACACAATCTAATTTCAAAATAATTGGCCATAATTATCTTTGCCCTCTACACATGCTTTGTCATAATCAGGACTTTAAATGGAAATGAAGGTACATAAAATGTTTATTGTCAGTATTTGATCATAAAACCAGCACAATAAATATTTATTGGCTAAGTAAAGAAGATATATTTGCTCTACTTCTCTCCATATTTTCCTTTAAAACATTTACTAATATTTCAGCAAATCTTCAGGAATAAATGTATAAAACCAGATAAACCAAAACAAATAAAAGATATATATTACACAACACTTTCTTAAGAACTCAAACCTGTCCTCACCCTGAGGACTAGCTTTCATGGTACCAGAATGCTCCATGCAAGCTTCCAAAGGAGGGAAGCAACCAGCAATCCCACCCAGATATGAACTGCATCCGTGACCAGTGTGGTATGGTTACCCTTACATACAGCCCCTAGGTTTTGGCAGTAACCAACAGACTTCTATCTGGATGTAAGACCCAGTCTGTAGCAGGCTTTCTTTTGGGCCACCAACCAACTCCCAAACCACAGCACAGAGACTTATTAGTTTTGAATGCTGGGCCTCACTTAGGCAGACTTCTGACTAGCTCTTTTAACTTAAATTAACCTGTTTCTCTTTATATAACTTTCACCTCAGGGCTTATTACCTTTCTTCTATGTATCTTACTTTCACTGCTTCTTTATGTCTGGCTGGCTTCTTGCCCCGAGCATGTCCCTCATTCTCTCCTCCTTCTTCTCTCCTTCTTCTTTCTCTTCTAGAGCCTAGATTTCTTCTCCTGTTTATATTCTCTGGTAGCAGCCCTGGTTATGCCTCTCCTGCCTAGCTATTGGTTATCCAGCTTTTTATTAGACCAATCAGGTGCCTTAAGCAGGCAAGGTAAAATGGATGTAACACATCTTTACATAGTTAAACGCATATCCATACATGGTTAAACAAATGCAGCATAAACAAAAGTAACACACCTTTACACATTTAAAGTAATATGTCACAGCATAAACAAATGTAACACATCTGTTCCCAGTTAAAATAATATTCTACAACAACAAATGACAAGAGGGAGACCGTGACTGGTAATATAAACCCAGCTAACTAATCAGTGCCAGTGAAACCATAGTTATTGCAGGAGAATCCAGAACCATTAATTTACTAAAGGAGCATAACCCCCAAAGCAATCTATAAACGTTAGTAGTTATGTCCACAGATACATTTTGTCTTCATTACTTATCAAGGAAACTTCTCTTTGCAACACAGAGGGCACTACAGAAAAACCACAAACAGAGCCAGGCGGATCTCTGTGAGTTCGAGGCCAGCCTGGGCTACCAAGTGAGCTCCAGGAAAGGCGCAAAGCTACACAGAGAAACCCTGTCTCGAAACCCCCCCCCCCCCAAAAAAAAAGAAAAAAAAGAAAAACCACAAACAATCAAAATGTAGAGTTTTGGAGCTCAGTCCTAGTGGATACATCTATAAAACACTCCCACATCTAAGGCTCATTGTAGAAGAGGGGAAAGAAAGAATGTAAGAAGAGGATTAGAAACTGTACTGTGTTAGGCAGGGAGCAGGAAACGTGGCCCTCCCCAGGGAAAAGCACACAATTAGTTGTCCAGGGACAACTGATTAGCCTTGAAAACATACAAGCAAAAAACATTATATGGACTCAACAGGCTACATTTAGGAATATATGTATATAAAAATACATACATGCCTATAATAACAATTGATTTTTAAAAATGAGGCCACAAATTTTAAGGATAGTGGGAAGGGTATGAAGGGAGGAAAGGGAAGGGAGACGTTGTAATTAAAACATGATCTCAAAAATACACAACAAAAAAGAATTAAAGCCATTAATACATTTTAGTATTTATTTTAAAGACATAATATGAAATATTTGCTTTTACAATCATGAGTGGTACGAGCAAGAAGAAAATGCATAAAGAATAAAAGTAATATGCTAGTAAAATAGTTATGATAGAATTGACAGATATCTGTTATTTAAAATGTAAGATTTTTGAGAAGCTTCAAGAGAAAAAAGCAACAGTACTCAAATTAGTTAATTAAAAAGTAAGAAAATTTCATAGATCCCGTGCTTCCATTCATTTGGTTATTTGTCCCTGTGCTTTATCCAACCTTGGCTTCAACAATTCTCGCTCATATAAACCCTCTTCTTTCTCACTAATTAGACTCCCAGTGCTCCACCAGGGGCCCAGACGTGGATGTCTGCCTTCAGATTCCTCAGTCCTTGGATGGGGTTTATGGCACCACTATCTGGGTGTCTGGCCATCCCATCACCAGAGTAGGTCAGTTCCTGCCGTCTCGCGACCATTGCCAGCAGTCTTTTGAGGGGGTATCTTTGTGGATCTCCGTGGGCCTCCCTAGCTCTCTGCTTCCTCCCCTTCTCACCTTCTCATGTGGTCTTCATTTACCATGGTCTCCTATTCCTTGTTCTCCCTCTCTTTTCTTGATCCAGCTAGGATCTCCCACTCTTTCCCTCGACTGTCGCCCTTCATTGTTCCCACTCATGACCAGGCTATTCATGTAGATCTCGTCCATTTCTCCGTGTCTTTTTTTGGGGTCCCGTTTTCCAGGTAGCCTCACTGGTGATGTGAGTAGCAGTCTAGTCATCCTTGTTCCACATCTAGCATCTTCCTATGAGTGAGTACATACCATATTTGTCTTTCTGAGTCTGGGTTACCTCACTCAGGATGATTTTTTCTAGATCCATCCATTTGCCTGCAAACCGTGTGATGTCATTGTTTTTCTCTGCTGAGTAGTATTCCATTGTGTATATGTGCCACAATTTATTTATCCATTCTTCAGTTGAAGGGCATCTAGGTTGTTTCCAGGTTTTGGCTATTACAAACAATGCTGATATGAACATAGCTGAGCAAGTGCTCTTGTGGTATGATTGAGCATTTCTTGGGTATATGCCCAGGAGGCTGAGGGGCCCCCAACTGGATCAGGCCCCCTGAACGGGTGAGACAGTCATTTGGCTTGATCTGTTTCGGAGGCAGCTGTGCATTGGTGCCAGGTCCTGGGCTCCTTGCATGAGTTGGCTGTTTGAATCCTGGGACTTATGCAGGGACACTTGGCTCGGTCTGGGAGGGGGGAATGGACCTGCCTGGACTGAGTCTACCAGGTCAACCCCGGTCCTCGGGGGAGACCTTGATCTGGAGGAGGTGGGAATGCGGGGTGGGCTGGGGGGAGGGGTGGGCGAGAGGGGGAGAAGAGGGGATTCTGTGGCTATTATGTTGAACTGAATGGTGTTGTAAAATAATAATAATAATAATAATAATAATAATAATAATAATAATAATGTAAGAAAATTTATATTTTATGAAATATACTTAATATCTAAGAAAAATATACAGTTTTGTGCAAAATTCAAAGCATCTTGAAACGAATAAAAAGATAATTGAGTCAAGTGAAATAAGCTAACTATGTAGCATAGCACTTTGTAGCACATGGAGATAATTTAAGACAATTTAAAGTTACTTTGTGGGTCTGCATATGTGTATGCTCACATGGAGGCCAGGGGTGTGAGAGGAAGGCAAGCTGACAATAACAAGAACGAGCAGAAAAAATCACTGCTGGTCTGTGGTGGGGAACAGTGATGAGCGAGCAGGATGGATATCTTTAGCCCCACATATGGTCGTCTCTGTAACAAATGCAGCCCCAAATTCACTCCAAAAGGATTAGGTTCCTTAATAACACTGAACCAATCAATCGCATTGTATTTATATATTAAAACCACCCAGAAAAGAAGATGACTTCTCAGATACTTCCCTTGTAAATTCTACCAAACACTCTAAAATGATTATGTTAGACATACATAGTCATGCACTTTTTGTTTTGGAGGCTGAGGAAGGAGGATCAAAGTGAGTGTGAGGCTATCCTGGACCACATGCCAGGGCCAAGTCTTTCCAATGAAAAAACAAAAACAAAACTAGAATTCTAGTTATATTATCTTCTTGGAAAGAAAAATAATCTCGCAGGTCATACTGTAAGGCCAGGATTGCCCTAATACCCAAACCAGATAAATATACTAGGAGGAAACACCCCCCTCAACACACACACACACACACACACACACACACACACACACACACACACACACACACACAAAACAATTCTGTGGAGTAAGTCAAAGGGAATGTACACCTGGTATAACATTTTAGAAGACCTGGTCTCAGGGTCTGCTTCAGTTTAGTTGCACTTGAGACAAGTGTTCAAATCACACTCACATTGTTTTGATATAACTTCTGTGTATCTTTAAATCACCCATATGTTTTAAATTGATGTTTTTGCTAACTTTACACTGCATTAATTATTTTTGTCATAATGAATGATGACACAAACAAGAGGAAAAATTTCCTTTGTTCATAGATTCTGAGGACTCAGTCCTTGGATGTTTGGGCCCAGGAGCTTGAGCAGAACTGCACAGTGGGGCAGGAGCCTGAGGAGGAGAAGTGTTCAGAAAAAGCAGGAATTAGCCAGAGAAAGTTATAGCCCTCAAGGACCCACACTTACCTCTTCAACTAAGTGTCATGCCTATCTTTTTACTACTTCCTAATAAAGCTGTCATGTTATGAGTCCACTCAGAGACTGACTCATTGCTTAGGCCAGAATCTTCATGATCAAAAGCCTTCATAGACACACCAGTCTGCCTCCCTAACCTCCTATGCTTTCCACAGAAATAATAGTGACTGAACATCACACACAAGATAGTCTGTCTGTGTTCTTTTAATTTTACTTCCCCACCCGTCTCTGTTCAAGCTGGTTATATTTAAAATCTTTTTATTGCTATGTAGACAACCAACTTCTTCCTTCTGTGACTCCCACTGTATATTAATCACGTGCCTTTATTTCAATACTGTGGCAAATTTCTTAGAGATATTTCTTTATTCCCAAATTTTTAGATTAAGTACCTTTGGCCCCAAGCATTTTGTTTAAGTTAAAAGGTTTTTAACTACTGCTTCTATTTAATTTTTTTTGTATATTTTTATATTATTTACTTCATCTTAATTTAACTTTGTAGGTTGTATATAATTAGGAATTCATGAATTTAATTTAGATTATTTAGTTCAATGGAAAATAGATTAGAAAATTATGTCTTTATGACTCACAATATCTCAGTGTTTCTTATGTCTCTCTTTTTAAAGCTTTAATTATATAAATTTATGTCCTCTTTTTTCTTTTGGTTAATTTGGCTAAAAATTTGTCAATGTTGGTAATCTTTTAAAAAACAAACTCCTTATTCTGTTGATTCTTTGTATTATTTTCATTGCTGTTTCATTCATTTGAACCCTGATTTTTATTTTCATTTCCCACCCACTTTTTTGATGTTATTTGTTCTTGTTTTTTTCCAAGGCTTTGAAGTTCATCATTAAATTATTGATTTGAGATCTTTCGAAATTTATGGGGAAGGGGAACACTGATTCATTACTGGTGGGAGTGCAAATTGTTGAAGTTACTATGGAAATAAATGTGGATATTTAACAAAAAGCTAAAAAAAAAAGTCTTCCACATGATCCAGTTATTCCATTCTTGAAAAAAAAAAACCCCAAAGATTCTGTATCCCAATGCAGAAATAGCTGCTTACTTGCATTTATTGTTGCTCTATTCTAAATAGTTATAAAATGGAACCAGGCTAGATGGTCATCAGCTCATCAAAGGGTAATGAAAATATGACACATTTACACAGAATATTATTTATCTGTCAAAAAATGAATTTAAGAAATTCACATGTAAATTTGTGATACTGGAGCTAATTTAATAATTAATAATAATATTGCTATAATATTAATTATATTATAACAATATAATATTTAATAATAATTTAATAAATAAATAATAATAATGTAAGGTGACATAGATCTAGAAAGACAAAGGTCTCACATATTTTCCCATTTGGGAATGTTAGTTGGAATTATTATATGTGTTTCATTTGGAATGTTTATAAACATGAAAAGTAGTAAGAGGGTATGCTGGTGGTTTCCTAGGTAGAGGATGTAGAAGAAAATGGTATAAAGCAGTAAAAGGAAATAATAGATACAAGGGTTAGATGGTGCCTTAGTTGGGATTTCTATTGCTGTGAAGAGACACCATGACCATGGCAACTCTTATAAAGGAAAACATTTAATGGGGTGGCTTCCAATTTCAGAGGTTTAGTCCATTATCATCATGGAGGGACATGGCAGCATGCAGGCAGACATGGTACTGGAGCTGAGAGTCCTACATCTTGATCCGCAGGCAGCAGGAAGTGAACTGAGACATAGGCATGACTTGAGCATATATGAAGCCTCAAAACCCAACTCCACAGTAACACACTTCCTCCAACAGGGTCACACCTATTCCAGCAAAGCCACACCTCCTGATAGTGCCACTCACTTTGGGGGTCACTTTCTTTCAAACCACCAGAGATGGGATGGAGAAGAGAAGAGCTGGGTAGGGAAAGGAATAAAGAGGGAACAACTAACACTCAAGAGCTTTTGGAAAAGTCATATAGTGCTTTCCTAAAACATATATGTGCACAAATATAAAAAGAGTCTAAGTGGATAACTCTATAACAGGGTGACAATACTCATATTTGATACCAAAGGTAACAAATAAAAAGCACAGTGCAATAATGGTTTAACTCTTTCAGTATTCTTAGTCAGTGAGGTCCTGTATACCCTCAAATACTATAGGCTATTACCTGTTGTCTCAGTTACTATCCAGAGCTTCATAATAAAACCCTGTTGGCCTAGACAACTCACATTCTTTTTTTTTTTTTTTTTGGTTTTTTTCGAGACAGGGTTTCTCTTGTGTAGCTTTGCGCCTTTCCTGGAACTCACTTGGTAGCCCAGGCTGGCCTCGAACTCACAGAGATCCGCCTGCCTCTGCCTCCCGAGTGCTGGGATTAAAGGCGTGTGCCACCACCGCCCGGCTGACAACTCACATTCTTGAGTCATAAAACTTACAGAAATCAAGCTGGTACTCACCTGGAAGATTATTCCTGCCTGAAAACTTTCAGAGTGCTAAGAGATGCTATGTATGACATTGAAGGAAAAAGTAACCAACATTCTAACCCAACTGTGGACATTTTGAGCAACAATAACAATCTGCCTGGCAAGACATGCCCACGGTTACAATAATGGCAAAAATTATTGTGGTAGCAACCAACAGCTTTCTGATTAGATTTAAGGCCCAGTCCACAGATGAAATTCATGCCGATACCATCATCAGGGCCATGGACCTGTGGCTAGACAGGTCGTATAGTCTAGGTGATAACATACTACTATTATTCTACTAAAGAGATAGAGCACTGAACCTAATGACTTATTGTTAAATTGTTTAATGCACTTCTCAGCCTTCATTAGAAAAGCATCTTTCTGGAATAGATGGCAATTAACATAGATCCACAATTTGTCAAAGTGAAGAGACTGCAGAATTCTAAACCTTTAATTAGATATTTTTTCACATCCTGTTTTTCTTTTTCTATTATCTTGGAGGGCCTGCTACCCAGCTCCCAAATAAATCACATACAGAAGCTCATTCTTAATTATGAATGCTCAGCCTTAGCTTGACTTGTTTCTTGCCAGCTTTTCTTATATTTAAATTATCCCATCTGTCTTTTGCCTCTGGTCTTTCCCTGCTCTCTTCTGTAAATCTTACTCTTACTCCATGACTTGCTGTGCAGCTTGGTAACTGGCCCCTGGAGTCCTCCTCCTTTTTCTCTCCTCCCAGTTTTCTCCTTCTATATATCCTCTCTGCCTGCCAGTCTCACCTATCCTTTATCCTGCCTCACCATTGGCCATTCGGCTTTTTATTAGACATCAGTCAGTTATTTTACACAGGCACAGTAACACAGCCTCACAGAGTTAAACAAATGCAACATAATATTCCCCTTAAACATATATTTAAATGTTGTTATTTAAATAATATTCCCCTAAAACATCCCTCCTCCCAAGGATCAGATATCATTGAGAAAGAGAGGGCACAAAATTTATAAGAGGCAGAAATGGTTGATGACTGCAAGGGAACATTATTTTCTAACTGCAATGGTAACAGTTGTGCATATGAACTCAAAACGATTTTGACAACATGAGCAAGACTTATTTAGAGGGGAGATGATCATAAAGTCTCATCCTTAGATGATTCACTATTGGCAATTGATATCTTATTGGAGAGGAAGTGAGTTTTCTTTAATGGTTTATATCCCAGTAGAGCCAAAAGAACCACCTCTATGTGAGAAGGTATTAAGAACTGATAGGGTGTGGGAGAGGGACAGACAGTTGTTTTTAAGATTGTGGTATCTAGTATGACACATACCTATTGGTTGTAGTATTAAGGCAACTCCATGCAGTTAAAAGGGAGGTTTATTTTGTGGGGTAACTCACAAGTAAAGGGATAACTTACAGGGTCCAGAAAAGGTGTAGCCCAGTCCAGCAGTGTTCTCTGGAAAACTCTGCTCAGTCTACCTCTAGCATCCAGGATCTAGGAACCAAGAGAGCCAGCATGTCTAGATCTTGGGTCTTCAGGGGTCCTGTCTAGGCCCCACCTTGTAGGGGGTACCAAAGCCTCAATGGGGATAGTATTTCCAGGTAAAGGCTGGAACAGCTACCCACTACACACACCCAAGAGTATATGGGTAGGTATGTGGAACTCAATAGGTTTAAAATAACTGAGGATACAAATTCATGTGGGTAGAGAAGGGGTTGTGGATTTGGGAGTAATCAAGGAATAGGAGGATGATTATGATCAAAATATATTGTTAAAGCTTCTCAAATAATTAATAAAAAGGAAAAAACAAATAATACTCATAGAGCCCCTTTTAAAAAATTACACCAGCAACCCTCCTGAAAAGTGGCTAATAATTATATTATAAGATATCCAACTACAGTATTTTGGTAATGTAATTAAAATCAGATCCACTGTGTCTTCAGTGCCAAGAATTAGGGTATCTGAAGATCCCAAGAAGAAAGCCTGACCCACAGCTTTCTGTTTCTGATATTATTGGCAGTGTGTGACATTTCCTGCCTTGGGTGGCTTATGCCATTATGTTTCTGTTTATCATCATTGTTACTTTGTTCTTCTCTGTCTATTTCTCTTCTACACATCTTATTTTTGTCTTTATTGTTGTTATTTGTTGAGACAAGATATGATGGTGCAGGATACCCTAGAATTTCTGATCTTTCTCTTTTCATATCCAAGTTCTAAGATTACAGAGGTACATCACATATCTGTCTCTTTCAACTCATGAGGCCAATGGGTTTATTGAATAGGGTCCTCCCTAATCAGCTCATTTTAACTTGATTATATCTGAAAAGATCTTGTTGTCCAGTCATGCCATAGTCAGATATGAGGAGTTAGAGCGTCAATCTTTTAGGGAGTAGAAATTCAACCTAAAACACTCTCCAATCCCTTCTATACTCAAATCATACCATTAATTTGTTGTCTTCTCTCTGTGCAGTAGAGATAAACTAAGATAAAGATAATTAAACTATTCCCATTTTAAATAATTTGTTGTATTTTTCTAAAGAAAAATAAATATTTTAGAATAAAGTATAATTTTCAATATGCAACAAACCCCACGTTATTTTTAAACAATTTAAATTTACCTTTTTATGTAGACTGGGAGAAATGTTATTTGGAGAAAGATTATATTGGTATACAGATAAAATTATCATCACTAACTCAGAATACACAATTTAAAACTTTTATCTACTTATTTTTCTGTGAGCCAGTAATTTTTTGAGCAGTTAGGAAATTAATATGTGAGTGTACTTTTATTTCAATTATAGTACCATCATGCATTTGGAGAGTTCTAGAAACAGACACACAAATGAGCTACAAAATTGCTAACTACCAGATGGAAGTTTGGGCCAGAGTAACATAATATGTTATTACCTTTTGCAATTTCCCTGACGAATGCTTAATTCCTTCCTTTGAGCCCCACACAAAGTAGAGTTACACCAGGACAGGATGATTGACAGCGGTTTTCCTAGCTTCTTGGACACCTTTTGTCACTATGATAACTTGACAATTCTATACACTTTTGACATCTGGACAGATATCAGTTCTCAGAAATTTTCTCAAATTTACAGTAAGAGACATTATATTATTACCATAAAAATGAAAAGGGCTCGAAAAGGAAAATCTATATCATAATTTCTTTGAATATTGCTGCTGTCAGATAATTAAAAAGCAATAGAGTTGAGACATGTTCATTATTCTACATCTCACATTGTATATATTTCTTTAACTTAAGAATTATGGCATCAAACTTGCATAAATTTGGTTTAAATCTCATCTGAAATCCCACCATTTTCAAAAAAAATGGCATAAAATCTAAAGAAACATGAGCATTTATCTTGCAAAATTATTGTCCTCATCCTCTGTGAGGAGAGGTTGTTATGAATGTCTTCTTTCTCTTTATGAGACAATTTTTCTTTTGCTGAGGCTGTTAAAAGTGGTTATAGTAAATTGTACTCTTCTGAGCTCAACACCTGATTTTGTATATTGCCCTGTGTGAGCAGCCATCTCCCAGGGTGTCCTGGAAGAGTTGCTGGGCTCAGCTAAAACAAACCTAGTCACTTTGACACAGAACATCTGGAAGGGTGTTTACTTGTCCTTCGGCTTTTAGTTTTCCCTTTTTTACATAAATTCACAATATCAGCTGTTTCAGAAAAATTAGTTTCCTAACCATTAATGCCTAGGATATTTGATAACCAACTCAGCACTTTCTAAAGAACAAATGAGATATTTTTAATATCCTGTTAATGTTGCATTATTGGTAAAAGCAACTCTTCTAATTTTAATCCAACATCAACCATAGTGATTATTTACATAACTTAATTTCGTGCCTATCATTTAAAAATGAAAGCCTGAAAATAAATTATACATTTTTATTTCCTTAAATATGCCCTCTTGGGAGAAAAAATTATACAATGAATTTATATGAATTAAACTGGACTTTAATTTTGGTAAATTGACAATCTAATCATGATTATCCCTCTTTGCAAGTTACTTTTATTTTCTTATTGATTTTACTGTACTTAGTTTTGCCATAATCAATAGATACTTAAAACATAATCTGAAAATAAATGTTACATATTTTTCTTGAATATTTTCTCTTCTCTAGACTAACTTTAAATTGAGTTTAGAGTTGCTGTTTTAACTTTGAGTCTACATATATTCTTGAGTAAAATATATGTGGGATCAGAAAATTATTCTTCAGTAACTGTTCTTCCTTTTCATTTTGCTGTTAGAAGAGTCCTCTGGTTTTGGGTGTTCCTTACCTTATCCTCATCTCAAATTCTTTGCATTGAGTTCAGTTATTCAGTCATACTAAGCTACAGAAGTTTGGCAGATTAGAGATGTCTTCCCCCTTCTTTTATAAGCTAACTCCTCTCAGCTTATATGGTACTTCAGACAGACAGCCTCAAAATATCGATGCTTTTCCAAGGTCCATTCTTTAGATACTGCTTGTAAAGCATTCAATTCAGTGTATTTTTATAATTTATTAACTTTTAATTTCTTCCTCAAACTCTAAGCACTTCTGGTGAACAGTCACCAGTACAGTGCCTTGTAGCGCCAATAGCCAATGGCAGTTAGTGTAATGATGAACTGATCACAAACAGAATATAAGAAATCAAACAAACTCCAGGGTCTTAGCACCCTTTGCTCCTCCCCAGAGGGTGGAGGTGGATTCACTTTATGAGATTTTATAAGCTCTTGGGCCAATAAGGTGGGAAATAAGACATTTAATTCATGAATCATTAAGCAGATAACTTTACAGTATTTTTAATCAATTTATTCTTAGACAATTTCATTCAGGTATATAACATATTCTGGTCATATTCATCCCTTTAGTTACTTTTGAAATGTGTATACAATTATAAAAGTAGATGTGAAATGTGCCCTTAGGCCATAGGAAAACCTGGAAGTCTGAGAGGATTCAAGGGACTGCCCTTCTACTTTAGGTGTCCTTGGGATTTCTGACCATGGACTTTATTACAGTTAAAGGCCAGAACAAACACTTGAACAGATTTATTATCCTCAATACACACACACACACACACACACACACACACACACACACACACACACACATACACACACACACACATACACACACACACTTACATGCACATGCACATGGACATGGACATGGACACACAAACATAGAGGTCTACTTAGTCCTGTCCGGCCTGAAACTTAATTTGTAGAACCAACTGGCCTGGAATTCACAGTGATACAACTATTTCAGACTCCTAAGTATTGCTATTAAAGGTACAGAACAGTATACCCAAATATGTATTTGTGAACAGTAAGCACCATCTCTCTTGCATCTTAAAAGTTCATTAGAAATTAGAAAGTGTGTTACCAAAAAAATAAAATTAAATTAAAAAAAGCAATCAAACAAACGAACAGGTTTTACCCACAGTCCTGAAAACAAAAACAAAAACAAAAACAGAAACTTTTGATTTGTTTTTGGTGTTCTTATAGACAGTTGGAATTCCTTTAGCCTCTGATATGCATTGCTCTTGTCGAAATATATGTTGTTAATACATGAAAAACCTTTTTAATAACATAAGAGATTATATAATGGATACATTGAATGAAGAAATTGCTTTTCACAATGAGGGTCCTAATTGTGGGGACCCTGGACTTTTACGAGAAGCAAACAACTGGATTATGACATTCCTTTGGAGATGGTTAGTGTGGATCACACTATGGAGCTCTGCAGGCTCACCCTATGGTCCTGCCTGTGAGAAGGAAACTTCACCGTCTGCCAGATTTGCTCCACATCCCTTCCTTTCCGTGCTCAGGTGGGTGAGAAATTTCCCAAGTCTTCTATTCAAACATGATTGAAGAACACTTGCAGGCAGGATACTTGGTGGGACTTTCTCTTTCTCTCCCCTGCACAGCTCCACCAAACCAGGTCTTGTGAGTTTCCTGTCTGCTTCTCCCTTTCTTTATAAGGGAGAAGTTTATAAGCTTCGCAATTCCTCTCATATAGAGGATGCTTTACCTCGACTCTCAGGACCTGTGGTTTTGAACTCTTAAATGTTGGGTGGACAGAGTCACACTTGCATGCCTGAATTCTGAAGGCTGCTTTTTGCCGGACACTGACTTGGGGGCTGATTATTATGAAGCACATTGATCTTCTGGTCATCTTCTCTGCCCCGACAACTTTCACTGGGAACAAACTTCAGTCTTGTCTAATACCTCCGACTCTGTGCTTGCCCTGGCTCCACAATATGTAAAATCCTTGTCAGGACGATCTGCCAGGAAATATTTTCCTGGAAAGAGAGTTAAAGTTACAATATAGAAACACAGTTAGCAATATTGTTTTTAATGAATAACTACCAATTTCATCTCATGCATCTATTAATTTTTATTTTATTGAACATTTTTAATTTTTTAATTAAAATATAATTACATCATCTTTCCTTCCCTCCCCCTCAAACCCCTCACATGTAACTGTCCTCTTTGTTCTCTTTGAAATTTATGGTTTCTGGCCTCTTTTTCTTTAATTGTTGTTATTGTTATATTTATACATATATTCCTAAACATATAAATTTAATATGTTCAGTTCATAGGTGTCACTTGTATGTATAACATGCAAACCTCTTACTAATGTTATCTTTCTTCTAAATATGGCTTAATATTGGTATTTCAGAAATGTCTTGACAATGTTATGATGACTGAATTGCTATAATTTATATATGATTGGCTGGTTGTCAGAAAATGAAATGTAGAGGTTATATTGTAATAATGCTACAGTATCAGGAACACATAAAGCTATCACAACAATTCATTTCTGAGTGCTTCTGAAAGCATCCTTTATCTTTGAATGTGTTGTGAGATTGAACATAGGAAATCTTGAATTAAAAATTTATGTTCACATAAGATGTGATGATTTTTATTTTCTGTTTTTATATATTCTGATAATTATTTTGAGACAAGTAGGACACAGAGTTAAATAAAATTATTTTAATGATATCATCAAAACAAAATAAAATTTATAGTCTTAAGTACTGATTTGGTATATGAATATATTTTAAGTGAAAAGAAATAATAAATAGGAATTTTTTTTTTTTACCTAAACAGCACAATTACATTTTCCCCTAAAGGATAGATTTATGTCTTTACAGTTTTTAATCCTTAGACATTTCCCTTTTCTATATTGAATAATATACACATTTAAGTAAAAGAATGCCTACTTTAATGTGAGAATCAAGCTAAATTAATAATAACAAACACACAGTTAGACACAAACTTGCTTAATAACAGCTGGGCAGAAAACAAAGGAAGTTATGCATAGTAAAGGGGGCTTTGATGCAAATTCAGAAGAGTGGAAATGTTATGAGAAAAACTCAGCTGTGGACTACATGGATGATGAAAACTCTCACATTAATATTTTCTCAAATCATGATAGAGATGGAAAATAACTACTGACCAGTATATACTTTTTATAAGAATTGACATTGTTCTGTTGAAATAAAAATGTCAGTTCATCTTTAAAAGTTCAGATATGAAAATCTCTAGTTTCCACTTGGGAATGAATCATTTTACACCCCAGCCAAAAGCTAGAACTCCAGAGCAACACCTATTAATTAAATCCCGGAGCCAGCTGTGTCCATGGCCCAACACCACTGGCAACCAATATGGCACCTACTGAGATGCTAAACTGTCCTCTGTCAGCACAAAGTTCCAAGGGAAAAGAAAGACATCGCCAGAGGTCAGTTGCTAATCTTCCTGTTTGTTTTGTTTGATGTTTTGACTTGACCACTAACTTAGTTTGCTTATTTATTCATTCGTTCATCATTTCAAATTTATTTATTATACCCTTCTTTGGAAAATTTAGATTTATAGAACAATTGGGAATATAACACAGAAGGTGACTTCATTTACTTACCCGCCTTTCCTAATCTGACACACTAAGGCAGCTGCGCTCTTTGGTATTAGTCCTGTTATCCTTTCCGGGCCTCTGAGCTCACTGAATAAACATCCTAAACTTTGTAAACATATCTATAATTGTACTTTCTGCTCCAGTCTTAAAGCCATTTCCCTGTAGATGAATAACATGAACTTTGATTTGAAAGAGGTATAGTCAGGAACCACATAGTCACGAAGACACTTCTGCTGCTTTTTTATGGTTTTCACTTTCCTTATGACACTGCTCTGTCCTTAATTATGGCAATGATCAAATTGCTGTTCCTTTCCATAGCTTTGCCATTCAAATAACACAATGCAAAATGAAACTGTACAGAAAAAGACATAATGTAATTTCTTAACATTAGCTTTTTACCATTAGCCAATTTCTCTGGAGGCCCATTCAGGTTGTTCTTCCTTTTCTATTTTCATTTTTAATTTATCATGCTTTTCTCTGAGTAGTATTCAGTGGAATATCCCAATGGACTCATCTAAGAGACATGCCTCTGACCATGTCTAAAGGTTTTCCTGAGGAATTTGAATTGAGGAGGGAAAATCCTCCACATATGTACTTTGTAGCCTGACCATTTGCTCACTGAAGGTATATGTATTTTTTCCAATTTTTTTGGATACTAAGACTAAAATTGCTGAAATGGTCATGCCCAGATATTTGTGAGAATTTACATTTTGGGAAAATTAGTACCTAGGTGTATAAATTCTGAATAGTATTGTAGGTACAATATAGTTTGTAAGGAAACTGTCAAAGTGTTTCATGCAGGACATGTTCCATTGCTAAAGCAAGAGTGATCCAGCTTCTCCAAATCTTTTGTCTTTGTTACAGTCTGGATTTTATTCATTCTGTTAGCTGCGTCATCTACAGCCACACCATGGTGAATGTGCCTGATCTTACCTGATAGCTGAGTAAGGATATAGCTTGGTGGTTTCAATTTTTCATTTTCTTAGTGTATAATATATACACTAAGTCTTTTCCCATGTTTGACATCTTCATACCCTCTTTGGTGGGATGTGTTGTATGGTTGGGAGTTAATTCTTGGTTCCTCACCATCCTTGAGACAAAGTTTTGCTTTGAGGACCATACTGGTCTCAGATTTGTGATTTCCCCCATTTCAGGTTCCAGAGTGCTAGAATTACAGATGTTACCACTGTGATATCTTGAGAATTCTTTTTTAAAAATTATTTCTTGAGGTTATAAGATAATTACATAATTTCCACCTACCCTTTCCTTCCCCCAAATCCTTCCATATACCCCTCCTTGATCTCTTTAAACTCATGGCCTCTTTTTTTTTTAAATTAATTGTTGATATGTATATAACACACACACACACACACACACATACACACATCTCTCTCTCTCTCTCTCTCTCCATATATATATATATATATATATATATATATATATATATATATATAAACACTCACACACTTACCTTCCAGCTTCTTCCAGGCAGCCTTTCATAGCCCCTCTCAACTTCATATATCCTTCCTTCCTTCTTCTTCCCTCCCTCCCTCCTTTTCTTTTCTCTATAGCATGCTGAATCCAAAAAAGGCTGGCCATTTGCACATGAGCATGATGCCAAGATCTGGAATATGGCAACCTATAAGTTGCCACTACCCTGAAGGAAGCTAACTTGCCCTCCCCCAGCAAATATAAACTACTATTGTCTCTGAGCTATGGCTAGGTTCCTGTGAGCTTCACTTCATCAATACAGCAATGTTGACTGGCTTGGTCTTGTGAGATTCC
The DNA here is from genome assembly GCF_049852395.1 of Peromyscus maniculatus bairdii. Classification (NCBI taxonomy): domain Eukaryota; kingdom Metazoa; phylum Chordata; class Mammalia; order Rodentia; family Cricetidae; genus Peromyscus; species Peromyscus maniculatus. Next base: position 79,641,781 of record NC_134870.1, on the reverse strand, counting down.
ATTCAGCAGCCATAGTTGCTCTGAGTTATCATATAATTGTAGTTACTGTATGTTGGACATACAGCTGTAGTTACTCTATGTTCTCTTACATATTGACAGAATTAATAAGGGAATGAAAGCTTTTGGGACAAATACAAATGCATTTAGCAATGTCACAAGTGTTACAGGTATTAATCTGATCAAAATTACTGAACAAAGAAAGATGAATATATTTAAGTTTAAAAGAAATAGAACAAAATCAATACCTTGTTCGTTTCTTTATTTGAAATTTTGTTTAAGAATAACAAAAGAAAATCATTTATTAGCTCAGAATCCAAAGAAAATTACATACCCAAATGAAGCATACATATTTTATTTTATTTTTCTCCTAAATATTTTTTCCTCTTTATTGACTTTAAATTACAATGGATATCACTTTTCCTCAAGCAAATTTGTGTTTTAATTTTTCAGATAATAGAGATGAGAGAAAGTTGGAACTCTACCAAGAATGACTTTGTGAAAAATATATTTAAAATATTGTTGTTTTGTGACTTTATTATTTTAAACAAGATATAAGAAGTATGAAGACTCTCTCTCTCCATATATATAATATATATGTGTGTGCATGTATGTGATGTATATTCATAATATTTGTATGTCTATGTGTATATCCCTATTTCTATATGTGCTGTAACTATAAAGTTATCAGACACAAGGTAAATTAAAACAGTCACTAGACTTTCCATTTTGTTTGGTTTTCTTTTTTGTTAATATATGGATGGAGGTGATGCATACATATATGGGGGTACATTAAGTGGCACAGGTGCCTGCAGAAGCCAGATATTGACAACAGACGTCTTTGTCAAATTGTTTTTCCATATTAGTTTTGAAACAGAGTCTCTCACTGACCTGGAGCTTGCTGCTTTGATTGTCTGGTAAGCCAACAAACCCCAGGATTTTGCCATCTTCATTTAAAAAAAAGCACATGCACCTGCTCTCTGTCTGTGTGGTGCTCAAATTCAGCACTTTTATCTCCAGACTTGAGTGGAATATGCACTCTGCCCATTGGCCCATCTTCTTAGTCTTACAATTTTAATATCTGATGATCAGAAACATCTTACTGTGTTTTTTTCCCATCTTCAAAACCTAGAAGCCATCACATTTCCCTGTGAAATACAATTATTAAGGAGTATAAGGACTCACATCATTTTGATATAAAGTGACCTCAGTGGCCCATGTGTTAAAGGCAAGCTTGATCTTTGACTTAGTGCTGCTCTCGGACAAGATCTTTTTTTTTTTTTTTTTTAACATTTCAGTTTAATTCAGGTGAATTTTTTATTCAAAAAGCAAAGGAGAAAAAAAAACATAATTTAAAAAGTATAGGAATTAAGAATACTGGGAGTCACCCCTCCCCAAGTGCTTGGGATTGAACTCAGGACCTCTCTCATGTTAAGCTAGTGCTCTACACTGAGCCGCACCCCAAAAAATGATTTTTAATTTACAAGAAGGACCTTAACTATATGATGTGGTTTCCTTAAGAACCTCACTGTTTTTGCTGGTATAGGGAAAATGAGTTGATGGTGGGTATATCAATCACAATCCCAGGCAGTACCCATGCCCAGGAGTAGGTACCCAACACTAAAAGGATTCTGTGCCTTTGTGTGTGCACTTTTTTGCATTATTGTTTGTTTTGATTTTTGTTTTTTCCCTGAGGGAGAGGAAAAAGCATGAAGTTGGGTGAGTAGGGAAGTAGGGAGGATCTGGGGGAAGGAACAGAATATGATCAAAATATAATTGTGTGAAAAAAATTAATTACCAAGTAAAAGCCAAGCTTCTTATATATACATACATTGCCTTAGGCAAAACACATGATGGCTTTGGGGAGGGAATCTCTGTATCAAGTGAGGTGAGTCAGACAAGACCTTTAAGAGACATTTCCAGAGGGATGTCTTCTGGTCATTAGGGACCTGCCCTCAAAGGGCTTGTGGGCTGTAGTCTCTTTTTCATTGACCCCAGGCTCGAAGAAAAGCCCACCCTATTTCCTACAGCATTCTGCTTTGCTGAAAGTCCAAAACCAATGGAAACAATTGTCCATGACCGGAAATCTCCAAAGGGTTGAGCTGAAATAAACATCTTCCCCTGGTAGATTGATAATCCCCAGTGTTTGAGACACTGATGTATTTCTAGCCCATACAGGGCCTCATCTCCTATGCTCTGTGGAATTAGGAGCCTGATTCTGGTATGTGCCAATTAGCACACATGGGTTGACCAACTGCATGCAGTTCCAGGCTCTTCCCTAAAGTCCTCAAGTTCTTTCCCATCAGCTCGTGCAACACTTAAGACCATTTTTGCTACAGTTTCAGTGGTGTGGAGTTCAATCCTTCTATCTCAAGGCAGTATTCTTTAAAATTACCTCATCTAACAAGGTTTTGCAGTGTAAACTTTCTTTATCAGTCGGTTGAAAGCCCTTAAATTCCATTCCTGTGGGCTTGGAACTCCAATGCTACACTGAAAGATGAGAAATATAAACTAAGGAGCTGAGAGTCATTCAACAGACTCAATGATATTGTAATTGAATATTCGGTAAAAAAGCAGAATTTTCAAGGCTTAGTACCAGTGAGACAGTCTCTTGAGGTTTTAAAGGTTAGAATAAAATAATGGAGCATTTTGTAGTTAAGTAATTAGCACTTGAGCATTTTTAAAAACAAAGGTCCTTTTGAGAAGGCAGCTTTTAAGATTCTTTTGCCAATTGACTTTTTTTTAAAGCTTTCACAATTCCTCAGATAGCCTTGGGCCATTGGTGTTACCGGGATACAGTTAGAGAAGAAGAAAAGAAAAAAAATCCTAACTCTTGAAAAAGGTTAACTCAACACTACAGGAAGTCTAATTCCTAGTTTCATTGCAAAATTAAATTAGATTGAAGTTGTTGCCTTTTTCTCTTTACTTATTTATTTATTTTTCGTTTTCTGAGCATAGAGAAGAATGTTAAGCGGGAGAGCTGCTGTTTCTCTTTGGTAATGTGCTGCTTCATCTTAGCAGGGAGGAGAGCAAAGGTCTAGACAGTGACATTCTGATAGAATCTGTATGACTTCTCCAGGATGGACAAATGAGCTGCAAGTACCCGTACAGTCTCTGCCACTGATTAGAACTCAATATTTATTTTCTTGCTCTTTGGTGCAGAAGGCATGCTGTCTAGAATTAGAAATATGAAAGACACAGAAACTTCACACTGTGCAGAGAGTTTTCTCTGCTTTTCTATTTTCATAAGGCAAATGAGTTGCCAAACCTTCCCTAAAAAATAATCTTGGATACTGAAACAAAACTGTAGATCTGCTTGCAGTTTCTTTCTCACAGCTCCGACCACATGCTCTGCATGGCTGTCCCCTTTTAGCTGTGTACTTAATGAAAGGAGAATCCATAAAGTATTCAGCATAAAATTCAGCAAAGAGAATTTGTACAATTAGTGTCACCCACCCATCTGTAAGTTCTGTGGCTATGTTGCACTTTGAAATGTTTTTCTGATGAGTGAAGATAGCAAGACAAGTGTGCATGGCACTGGAGAGGAACCACTGGTGAAACGGCGTATCGATACATCAATAGTTCACTGTACTAATAAATTCCTAATACATGCATCTTATAGCACCATGTCGTATATCTTTGTTAAGTAAAAACTCCAGAGAACAAAAGTTCTCTGAAATAAAAGGGTTTGTTGTGCAATTATACAAACTACCCAAAGGATGGAACCATTCATGCAGCATTTCCTATAGCTAACAGCAATGTGGATAGTAGCAGTGAGGGAAACATCCTTAGACTGGAGAAATGAATTTCATAGTTTCTGTGTGCTGTTGTTTGGGTTTTATTATTGCCATGGTACTGGAGATTGAGCACACACTCTCTCACATGTTAAGGAAACACTCTACTGCTGAGCAAGACCCACATTCCACTTAAAAATAAACTGAGGAAAGACAGCAGTGTAGCACACACTGGCTGTGGATAGAAAGGGATAAGGTGGGTGGAGGGCTTTAGTAACAAAGCCATATTCCATGAGGAGATGTTGCATTGAGGTCACATTAAAGAATGAAAACAGAAATTTCCGTTTGGAATAGTTTGATGAAGAGTGAGTCTGAATTTCAATCCTCAATGTCTCTCCCTGTCTTCCCTCTGTCTGAGGTGTGTGGTTACTGCTTGGTCTGTGTCCCTTGTCTGCTATATGTCTCACCTGTCCTTAATTGCCTTAGTTACTGTCTATTGCAATGAAGAGACACCATGATGAAGACAACGTGTAGAAGCAGTGTTTAATTGGGTAATAGCTAATGGTTCCAGGGAGCATGGCAGCACTCAGGCAGGCATGACACCAGAGAAGCAGCTCAGTGCTTAAATTTCTCATATTACTTTCATTTACACTTTAAAAATTCCTCATTGACCTTTCCTGGGTAACCCACTTCCTCTGTTTTGTCTTCTATCCTCAACTCTCTGTTTTTGAGCTGATTCATTCTGTTGGCTAAATTTTCTTGGCTAAGTGATTTCTTGAAATTTTCATTTCCAGCATAATTTCAGGTTGGATTTTTAAAAAACAAACAAACAAACAAGCAAACCTCATGTTGCGTTTTCATACCTTGGTTTGACTTTTTTATTTTACTCACTTCTTTGTCAATGTCTTATTTGCATTGTTAGAGCATAGTTACAATCATTCCTATGAATTCTTTGTCTGGAGTTCTTCCATCTCATTTTTATTTCTTAGAGGTGACATGTTATTTTGCTTGTGTTTTTATTTTTATTAATTTTTTTTATTACTGTCTGTGGTGGGAGTTAGTTTGTTGGTTTAGTTTTTTCTTTCTTTAATTTTTGATCAAATCCCTTTTCATCTATTATCAGAGTTACTTATAATGATCAGGAAAAGATTAATTCATAGCAAGGTTGGGATCTTGATTTCCTCTGTCTGCTGTTTGGGGATATAATCTTTATCTCAGGTCTTCTGTTTCTTGGCTGCAATCTGGTACCTTTAGTGGTTTGCTCAAGGAGCTTGAAACAAATTCCCCCCAGTGTTGTGGACTGGTTCTGGGTCTCAAGGCAGAATAAGGCAATTAGACTTTCCTGGCAGACAGGTGGCAGGGTCCTGGGTCGCTGGGTCATCCATAGTGGCTGAAGTTTCCTGGATTTCTGTGCCACATGAGCTGGTTGGAAAGTCCTTGGAAGAATGCAGACCTGGGTTACACAAGCCCCAAAGGGAGGGAAAAGAGTCCAAAGGAGATGAATGTCCCTGGAAAGCAGTTGTAAAATTTGGGTGACCCGAATAGAAGGGTACCAGGAGGGGTAGTGCAGGTAGGCCACCAGGGTCTCTGAATATGTGTTAGCTAGAGAACTCCTAGAAGCCAGCAGGTTGCGATCGGGAAGTTTATTAGTGTTTTATTTCCCCATATATTATATATGAAGAAAATAGCAACACTTTTTTGTTTAGAAATTCATTGACAATGACTAACCTCCCCAAACTCCTTATGTTTATACCCATGATTGTACTTTTAATGTAACTTGTATCATTAATTTGGTGAAGCAAGTTGCTCATTGATGATTAGAATAAAATAAAATTGTTTACCTCTTTCTAAATATACCTCCACCAGACTCAGAAGCCAAGGTTTGTATTTGTTAGGTTTTCATTACTGAGATCAAATAACTGGCAGAAACAATGTAAAGGAGGAAGAGTTATTTTGGCTCACAGCTTCAGAAGGAATGGTCCATCATGGCAGTGGAGACTGATCTATGGTGGTGGGAACTTGATAAAGGATTTGTTTACAATGTGTTACGTCCATAAACAGTAGTAGGCAGGCGGGAACCAGTGGCAAATGTGGCTTTTGAAAGCTGTCCCCATAGACACATGCCTCCTAGCTAGGATCTAGGTCCTAAAGCAGAGCCACCAGCTGGGGCCATGTCTTCAAATGCATGATCCTATGGGGACACTTGGCCTTTAACTCATGGTAGAAGCTAAGTAGAAGCTCATTTAGTATTGTTTCAGGTTGTGTTTTGAAATACTTGTTAACTTACAAAAAAATCACATTGGAATGCAAGTAAATGAAGTAATACTATTTTAGAGACATCCTTTAACTTATTCTGATTTACATAGCAATAAATCCCTCACAAGCTATCATGTCATAGCTATAGATTACTCACAACACATTCCTAGTGTGCGGATACATCCATGGAAAAGTGGGGAAAATGTGGGGAAGAACTGAGCTACCCCTATCTCATGACTTTATATGGAGTTCTCCTTTTTAAAAGATTGTTTGTTTGTTTTTGTTTTCATTGTTGTGTGAGACTGAGTCTGCCATAACTTATGTTGGCCTAGAATTCCTGTTCCTTCTGTCTTATTCTCCCAAGTGCTAGAATTACAGACACTAGCTGCCATGCAAGACTGGTTTGCTGAATGTGTCATGTCATCAGATGGTGTAATAGTAAGAGCCAAAATCATGATGCTGCTAATATGGAGCCATCATATAAGGAAGCAAAGAATGGTTAGTGGTTACTGATACCTCTCTAAGCCACATGGGTTGCTTCCTACTGTGTGAATTATCAAAGCCCTTTGGAGAAGACATAATTAGCCTTCTGAGAGTAGCACTGTGGCTCTAGCCAAAGGGAAGGCTATTTATTAGCAAGTCTAGTAAACCTCATCCTGGTTGTTAGTTTTTGACCCATTTCATTTCTCTTCAAATTAGTGCCTTAAATGCCAAGACTAGAGTTTGATCTCTGAATTAAATTCGAGCCTGCTACATGGATGATTTTGATTTTGATTTGTCTAAGACAGGATATGATATGGTTACTTTTTCATTAATTCATAATGATACATCAAAAATCCAATTTCGTCATCTAAGTTGGTGTGTACAGAAACTAAATTATTGGCAAACTATACTATTCTGTGCTGTGGGATGGTCTGTATGTCAAATTACTCTGATTGGTCAATAAATAAAACACTGATTGGCCAGTGGCTAGGCAGGAAGTGTAGGCAGAACTAACAGAGAGGAGAAAAGAAAGAACAGGAAGGTGGAAGGAGTCACTGCCAGCTGCCTCCATGACAAGCAGCATGTGAAGATGCCGGTAAGCCACAAGCCGCATGGCAAGGTATAGATTTATGAAAATGGATTAATTTAAGCTATAAGAACAGTTAGCAAGAAGCCTGCCACGGCCATACAGTTTGTAAGCAATATAAGCCTCTGTGCTTACTTGGTTGGGTCTGAGCGGCTGTGGGACTGGCGGGTGACAGAGATTTGTCCTGACTGTGGGCAAGGCAGGAATACTCTAGTTACAATTCTGCCTGCATTTGTAAAAGTCACTAATAGAGACTTGAAATAACAAGTTTATTTATTTTTTTCTGCATAATAACCTAACATCTTTATAGTTCATCCTTTGTAAAAATTTTGTAAATTTTGTTCATTGTACCATACATTCTCTCTAAATCTTGTATCTTTTTATGTTGTTTTGTTTTTCAAGATAGGTTCTCTGTATTGCCCTGGCTAGCCTGGAACTCACTCTGTAGACGAGGCTGGTCTCTAAATCACATAGATCTGCCTGCCTCTGCCTTCTGAGCACTGGGATTAAAGTTTTGTGCTGCCACTGCCAGGCTAAACCTGGTACCTTGAACGAGTATGAGTGAGGACTTCAGGTGGCTTGTAAGCCTTGTGGGATTGCATGGAAGGGATTGGTTTATATGCATACATACAGTTTTCTTGACACTAGTTCAATTGCTTGTTAGATTCTCTCAAAGATCAGTGCTTATGAAATTAAGGGCCAGAATATTCGAGAGAAATGTGCTCGACTATGAATAGCACTCCACATCAGCTGGGAGCAATTCAAGCTGGACCACACAAGCATTTCTAAGCTCTCCAGAGACTCTACCACTTCCAGCACAGTTTCTGACGGAGGACTCCGAAAAGCACTCCCATTACAACACAATTAGTTCTCTAATGCACTGAACAGGCACTCTGCGGAGTACTCCAAGGTTCATAAAGAAGTAAAGTGACTGTCCAGAGGGGGTGGGAGCAAAGAGAGAGGCAACTAGATACCTGCAATGGAGTGGAAATAGTGGGTAAGTGCTGCTGAAGAGAAGCTGTTCTCTGTGGTGGAAATCAGTTCCAGCTCTAGGATGAAAACATTTGGTTTGACGTCTACAGCAACATTAGAATCAGGGATTGGTAATGCCCACCCTTTGTTTAAACAATGAAGCTCTAATTTCCAACATAATCGAATGGATGAAAGGCCACTAGGAGGTAATTACTATTAAATCATTTGGTAAGGGTGTGCCTTAAGTCAGCAGAGTTATCTGCTTTTGAAGAAGACCTACTGGAGTGTGCTTCCACATCCCCCCCCCACCTCCCGCTCCCACCTCCCCCCCCCACCCCCCCCCCCCACCCCCGCTCAATTCCACCATGTGAAGACATAGTAATGAGGTGGAAGTCTATGGACTAAAAAGGGAGTTCTCATGCAGAAGTGAACCCTATCAAGTCCCGGGCTTTAACGTCCAGCCCCAGAACTGAAAACAAAAAAAATGTTTGTTACTTTGACCTTTCACTTTGGAAATATTTTAAGGACAGTCTGAGCAGACATATGCAGCTTGTTTCTTTAAGATCACTAATGTTCAACCAGAAAAACTTTAAAGCGAGAATATAGTCAGTCAAGAACCAGATGCCTCACAGAAAGAAGCACACATAATTAATTTTCAAGAAATGAGCAACTCTCATTTTGTTCTATAGATTTATAATGTTATACCAAAAAATTCTGAGTTATCAGTAAGAGCAAATCACCAAATTCTAGTGCACACCACAGACCCAGGAGTAGTTGGCCAACTCAAAACAGACTCCACATTATTTTTGTGCTTTTTGTTTTGATTTGGTATTTTTTTTGTCTTACTATAGTAGCTTTTTTTTAAAAGTTTGATTTGATTTTCCTCTTTTGACTTTGCTGGTCTTTTTTTTTTGAGATAGATAGATAGATAGATAGATAGATAGATAGATAGATAGAGAGAAACAGAGAGGGTAGGGGGAAGGGAGCCAGAGCCAGAGAGGGGAGAACATGAAGTTGGTTGGCTAGGGAAGTGGTCAGGATCTGGAAAGAGAGGGAAGAGAAGAAAAAATAATCAAAATACAAAAAAATTAAATTAAAAAACATTAACGTAAATGCACTCTTTAGATTGAAGTGAACATTCAAAAATGGATTCTATTATACATTTAACTTTGTTAAATTGTTTAATGATGATTATGCTGATCTATCTCTTCTCAATGTCATTAATCTACTAAACTTATTATATAAAATGCGATGAGTATAAATATTTAAACCATTTTGAAGCTTTTTAATTTTGACTATTTTTACTCAGGACTTCATTAACTTGGGGTGTTCAGATCAATTAATGTATTTAACTGTTCTAGTAAAATTTTATCTCTTTCTTAATGAAATTTATGGGATGAATATGTATGTATATATATGTATGTATGTATTTATACATAGGTATTTACAAAAAATGTGCTTTTAAATGTATTGTTATGTACACTATCTTATAATTAATATATTTTCTATAAAATATATGTAATTGCTTTTGCATAATTAATTTATAAAACATTGCCTCCTCTATTCATCAAATAGAGGGATTCCTCACATCATCTTTCAATTATTGTTCAGAGAGGAGGAGAAATAGAACACAGTCCTCCGTGGATGTGTGTCCTTTCTGAGTTTCTTTAGAAAGGTTGCTGCTTACCCGTCTTGTTCTTTGCAGTGACAGCACTGTTCCTTCTGTCCACAACCCTGCACACTCCCCACCACACGACATTTATCCTAGTTAGTGACTATGGTTTACATTTTTCATTTTTCAACATCAGTCATAATCACTTTTGTTTCCATTGTCCTGGTATGTATTTGACCACTCCCTACGTCAGCCTTTCTTGTTGGATATTTTCTTTTTCATGCATTTCTATAAAAAGGTCTTCTCTTCTTTCAGCCAGTGTGCAGTCTATCTTGAGCAGAATTTCTTTTCTTTTCTTTTCTTTTTTTGTGCACAGTGCTGGACTATACAGTATACTTGACTTTATCCCTCCATTTTGCTTTATTTTTTATTGATTGTATTACTTTGGAGTCCTGTATGTTTTACATTTCTTTTTCATTTAAGGTAGGTAAGTCACAATGTTTAACTTATTTTGCTGAAATTTTGTAGTCCTTCTTTTGGTTAGCAATTCTGCCAGACTATCCCCTGAAATCATCCCTTCAGTGGTCATTGTTCTACTCTCAACGGTGCTTTTGCTCCAAACATACATTGTGTGGCGAGTCTACATGTTCACACTCATTTTCTTCCCTCTCCCAGTGCATAATTATATGTGCATTGCTTTATTACAAGGAAAGAAAATACCAGCACTTTTCCTTCCCCTCCGTCTGGAGAGGTGACTTTCAGATCCTTCACTCCTGTTCCCTACCCTGTGAAAACCGGGACACACTTTACTTCTTCTAGATTCACAATCCTAAATGTTTGCCTTGATATTTTAGTGTGTGTGTGTGTGTGTGTGTGTGTGTGTGTGTGTGTGTGTGTGTGTGTGTTTCATTTTAGGAACAATTATTTAGCATTTATATTAACATAGAAAAGAATACCATCATCTTTTTTATTTAAAACCTTATGATTCACCCAATGTCTTCTCTTGGCAATTTTGGGCCTCTGGCACAATCTTTTAATATTTGGACAGAGACTTTCTCAGTTATTTTCTCAGAAGGAATTTTAACAGGGACAGCAAACCTTTCCTACATTGTCCTAATATATAGAGAGCACCACAGTCTCTTAGAGAGTCCTCTTCATGTTAAGCTGATACCTTATGACAGGATCATTTCCTTCACAACTCTATTGTTTGCCTTTTGCTTCACCGTCTTTCAGACAGCAAGCTACTCTTGGTTCAGCTCTCTCTTCTCTCTCTCTCTCTCTCTCTCTCTCTCTCTCTCTCTCTCTCTCTCTCTCTCTCTCTCTCTCTCTCCCTGTCTCTCTCCAGTTACAAAAATATTGTACCATGAACATGGATCTGCTGCTAATGTAGTCGTCACAGGTTTGCAATTGTCTGTAGGGACCAAAAACCTATAACGCTATAACATGTTGTCCCACTGTCCTCTTTTTCCTTAGCTCTGTGAGGGCCAAGCAGAGAACACATTAATATCCTTTCTCCATCTATTTTTAGGCATAAATGATTGTTTGCAGTGGGTTCCACTTAGACAACTATTACCTCATTGCAGGCAGATTCGTGGGCACTTTACTCTCTCCATTAAGATATAGTTTAGATGGTGAAGAGCACTTTTCTTTGCAGTTCACTGTGTTATCACTACTGCTTAGATTAATTCCTAGCATAAGTTAATGAATGAATAAATGTACTTTCAAAGTAATATTGAATGGCAAGCAGGCATGAGTTTTAAAAGCATTTGCTCATAGGAACTTTCCAAGTGTTATACTGTTTTTTTGTCATAATAAGATATCTTTCTTCTTTAAAAAGGCATGCAAAAATTTCCTGACTCATGGGAATACTAGTTAACATTTCATTTTTATTTTTACCGTTATTTTTCATTGAAACACAAAATATAAATTATTGAGGATGTAGTGAATATTAAGAGGTTTTAAACCTGTTAAGATGAGTTTTGGCAAGTGTCTCCTAAAGCACCAATACCCACAAAGATTCTCACTTTCTGAATAGTACATAAAAATATATTTACTAAACATGAACTTATTGTTGGTAATGATGGATCTTTCCTGTGATGTATTTGTGGTCTGGCTTACCGAGAAGTTCATAGCCAGGTCAGCCAGGCCATAGCTCCAGGACAGGAGTTAACTCACCCTCTCTGACTGGCTGAGAAGAGCGATAGGAGCATGGGTTCATGCTGGACAAGTGATATCCTAACGTGGGTGTAGCATACATCCTAATTGGTCTTAATAATAAAAGCATGGAGCCACATATCAGGGTAAATGCTGAAAGATCAGTAAAGGAGCCAGCCACTAGAGAGACATCTTACCTCTACCGAATCCTCAGCCTGAAAGCGGCCAGCTAATCTCTCCACCCTGCCTTATCACTTCCTCTGAAAATCCCTGTGATTTTCAACCTCAGATCAAAAGAAAATATTGAATGTGACCATTCTCCTACCTTCTTTGTAAATTATTTAATCAAGTCTATCAGTAAATCCCACTGTTTAGCCCTTAAACTTTATTCACTGTTAGTTTTTCCCTCCTCCTCCATTTTTAATAATTTAGTTTAATTTGTCTTCTTCTCTTGCATTGATTCTTTCAATAACATCTCTTTTGTCTCTGTACTATTCTTTTATTCACAGCACAGAAGGCAGGATGGTCTTCATAAAGTAAAACCAGACAAGGGTCACTTCTATGAAGAATGCTTCCTCCACTAATGAGCCCATTGGACATAGATAGACACCTTGTCGTCTATGGCTGGTGAATCCCTGTACCATCATCTCCTGTGTGAATATTTCTAAAATGTCCCCTTTTTACAAATGAACATTCATTCTTTCAGTTCTGTTTTTCTAGGGAGACCTGACTGAGAAAATGAGTTATTCTCTTTATGAATTAGTACCCTAGAAAATGTGGGGGAATAACATGGTGACTTTGCGCTCCAATAGTCATAGCTACAATAAGTGTGGTTTGGTTTTCATTTGGGAGACTATAATTTCATCTTTCTAACTTTGAAATAGTTATTTTATTTTGATACTTTTTCAAAATATAGACTCAGCATGTCTCAGTTTGGGCCAGTTATCTTCCTAATGTATAATACGTGTAATTTAAAGCTTTTAGAATAACAAGGAAGGAAATAAAAGGCTAATTCACACTGAATAGCTCAGACTCATGGCTCTGACACAACAAACGTTAATTATATTTTTATATATTCCAAATTGAAATCAATATTTCACTTGGAACATGTGTCATTTGGGATCTTTCATGCATTCATCTGTCCTCTGTTTAAAGTAGTATGAGTCAATGGAATTATACATTTCAGCTCCATAGGGCAGATGTTGTAATTTTTGATCAAATATCAGGAGGTCTGTTTGTTTCCTCTGGAGAAAGGATGATAATTTCTGTAAACTTTGTGCATTAATATGAGACTTTCTAAGCAGCAAATAACTAGATCTAAAGCAAAGATCATGTCTGGCTTTTGTCCTTAGAAGAACATCAGGAATGTTGACCAAAACTGAAAATGTTAAAAGGACTTCAACACTAGAAGGAACTTTGTTAAAGTTTCAGTTTGCAATTAAAACTCTCATCTGTTAACAAAAATTTTCACCAAGAAAATGTTTCACCTTGAAAACTACCTCCTAGGATTGAAATGTCTCACGAGTTTGTATTTTATTGTCCTTCTCCAAGGATTACAGCCAGCTCCCACATTTCCCCATCATTCCATAGGCCCATGATGTGCATAATGATAACTGAGAAACACAGTCTTTTATACTTTTTGTCCAGACATCCTTTTCCTTGTCTCCATCTTTCACCACCAACACTGTCATTGTAGCCATCATTATCCTCACTGATCCATCATCTGCTGAAAAATTACTATGTGTCAATGGCAATTTAAGGGCATTAGATGACTATTCGAATAAAATGTCATGTATTATTGACATTTTCAACAAAAGTATAATTGTGTATCTTTTTTGGAATATATCAAAATGATAACTTTAAGATCTCATTTTGATTGAGAATAGAGCTGAGTCTTACTAGATACCCTATCAAACTTCCCTACCTCAATGGTTCTGGTCATTAACTAACTATTGTAATTTGGAGATTTGAAATATATTGTATCCGTATATTAATAAACAATACATAATTTCAATTACTATAAAGTTTCTGAAGTCAGTTTCGTTATAAATAAAGAACTTTAAAAAAAACTATAAATTGCTAAATATGATTACTATTACTTCTGATGTATAGGGCAGAGATGGATGCTTGTAGTATTATAAGACACTTTTATGACAATATAGGTATGATGTAGAGAGGCTATTTAAAATTATTTATTTTTTTTTGTCAGAGAAATAGAAACTTGGTAGACACATGCCTAGTTTACATTTGTTGATTTTAGATATTTACAATATAAATCATTTTGAAATGTTGGTTAGTTCAGTTCTTTAAGTGAATAAGACCACAGATTTTTATCTTTTGAATTTTTCCCTACCCTTACCTTGAGAACGGTTTATGTCTAGTGGGTTAGTTTTCATCCTCATGTTTCCAAATTCATTGTACATTATTACTTAGGATTCTGTCTGCCACTCATCTAGGTGTCTGGATGAAGAATGATGACCACAATCTCCACTCGTACAGTGACTTAAAATCGCTTTACATTATCATCACCAGTCCTTGGCGCTTCACCCCTGCTGCAGTGATAGATGCTGCTTTTTGTTTATGACAAGCATTTCAACTTTGAAGAGGCCCCTCACACTTATGAAAGGGGAGTACATACATGTCCGTGTGCATTCCAGTTCTAGGACATACAGATTCAGAATTGGTCGGTACATAATTTGCACCTATTTCCATCAAGCCGATGACTGGTTCTCATCTGTCTTTCCTTTCAAAATAGTCCACAAACCCCTCACATCTTAGCTCATTGGCCAGGTAATTGTTTGGAACTTTACTCCTCAGCTTTAGTAGGACATTCTTCCTCACTGTTTTCAGGTAATGCAGTTTTGACACTTGAGTTTGTGAAGGAAACTGTCTTGGGATGAGCTGTTTGTGAAATGGGAATCAAACCACCCACTGATGCATGCGTTCAGCATGTGTTCCCCATTTCTCCTAACAATTCTCAGTTCTTTTGGAACTGCTAGTATTGGAATACTTCATGATAACCAACTATCTGTAACTTGTGTATATGTTTCATGTGTTCTGTGTTAAATAAGATAACAGAAACAGTTACTTGACAAATAAAAAAGAATGTTTAAAATTAATACTTTTAAAACACTAAGACTGCTTCATAGATTTTTTTTTCTCAGTGAAGAAAAAATATTTTAGAAATCTAAGATCAGCCTTCTAATCACTATTAAAGTAGAAAATGTCTTAGAACTCTTTACATTTTCTTTTTCTTTTGAACTGCCTGAGGTTCACATAAGTTTTGTGAAGATTAAAAACAGAGGGTTCCATAATCCCTTCAGTGTCTTGATCATATGATAAACATCTTACATTGGTAAAATACATGTCATGAATAGTAAACCAATTCTCTACCTCATTATTTATTATCCAGAATCATTCATATATCTTCAGTTTTCTCTTAATTGTCCTTCTTTTGTTCCAGAATTCCAGCAAGACTTTGTAGCATACTCATCAGCCTCATTTTCATAGGCATATTGGGACTATGACCATTTCTTACACATTTTTTATGTTTATGGATAAATTCATATTACATGCTTTTATCAATAATATCACAAAATAATAAGTCCTCAGAACAATGTGTTATGAAACATGAAGTTGTTTTTATCCAATTAGAGGTAATTCTGGTTGGGCTCACTCACCTAAGGTGATGTCTGACTGGTTTCTCTGTGGTAAATTTGCCTTTTTTGTTAAAACTTTTTATTGTATTGAGAATTTCATACATGAGTACTGTATTTACATAATTTCCACCCCTTTGCTTCCCTCTCCAGCTCTTCCCATGTCCCTTTTCACTCCCTTTTGAATATTATATATTTTTATGTATTATACATGTCATATTTGTGTGTTTGTGTGTGTGTGTGTGTGTGTGTGTGTGTGTGTGTGTGTGTGTGTGTGTGTTGCTGGGTCAATTTAGTGTTGATCATTGTAGTGGTTTGAACAGGATATAGATTTGAGTGCTTGATCCCCAGTTAGTAGAAAAGTTTAGGAAAGATTTTCAAGTATGACCTTGTTGGAGGAGACCCAGTTAGTAGAAAAGTTTAGGAAAGATTTTCAAGTATGACATTACTGGGGAATGGGCTTTATGGTTTCAAAATCCCATGCAAATACCAGTTAGATCTCCCTCTGCCTTGCACTTGTAGATCAGATATTAGCTCTCTGCTACTGCTCCGGTTTCACACTTGCCTGCTCACTACAATGCTTGCTCCTCACCATGATGATTACTGACTCTAAGCCTCTGTAGCTGTGAGCTCTCACATTAAATACTTTTAGTTACCTTCATCATGGTCCTCTGGCTTTTAAAGTATTTCCATTATGCTTTATTCCCTGACCTTTAAAGATTACATTGTTGATATATCAGTTGGAGCATGGTTCCCCACAGTCATTTATTTTCTGCATTTTTATCAGTTGTGTATCTCTGCAATAGCCTCCATCTACTGAAAAAGACCCCAAAACCAAAAACCAAAACACAAAACAAACAACAAAGTACTTCATTCATGAGGAGTAAAAGCTATACTGAATCTGTGGGTATGAGGATGATTATTTAGAATACAGTTGGAAACCATATGGGCTAAGAAAACTGGCAGTGGTAGGTTCCCTCTGTGGTCTATGATGTTGTAGTTAGCCAGGTTTATAATACCAGACATGAATCCAAACATGTTTAGTGGGCCTTAAGTCCAAATGGACAGCTATTGGTTACCCCCAGATAAAAGTGCTGCTATAGCACCATTCGAGATATTTTGTCTTGTTAGTCATTATCATGATTTGCAGTTTTATAACAGGTAATACTATTGATTTCACCCCTTTCTTGGCTGCTTTCATAGCACCCTCAATCCTATGAGAGGTAGTCCACAGAAAAGAGGCTTCCACATCAAATCTAGTTTGATTCCTTCAAGTCCTAAGTATGAAGTGCACGGTGTCCTCAGCAATAAGTACTTTAAGTGCTTTCAGGCAACCAAGGACAATGACAATGACATGTATGATTTTAGAGTGTCTCTTGACTAACAACTTTAAAATAGGTTTTCTGTGGCTGGTGTTTTTGTTGCTTTTTTTATTTGTAAGTAGTGCCTTACAACGATTTTTTTTAAACATGGCAAAATTCTGTCTCCCATACAATTTAGCATACTCATTTACTATCTATTGATAATTTTTGTTAAAAACATTGGTTTCTGTAGATATTCCCTGATGATGACTGTTCTATTTATTTAAAATCTGAGTAGCAGTATTTTGAAATGCTTCTTTCAGGATATCTCAAAAGTGGGTCTAAAACATTCAGCAATGTAACAGATGTGTTGTTTTCTAGGCTCCATTGTTCCATTTAAAGAGCACAGGACACAGGTACACTGTAATACTTAAGGGCTCTAGAAGCTTTAGAAAGACAAATAAGCATTACTTCCACCTTAAAACCATTCTATTTATTAATTTATTATAATTATTTAATAGATTTAGCTGGTTTTTTGAAGTTTGGAGCCAGGAATTTTTGTTTGTTTGCTTAGTCTTTTGTTTTTTTTGTTTTGTTTTCTAGCTATAGAGTAACAGCATGGCATTGTCTTTGATGGTAAGAAAGTTTTAATCTATGTTGAATGTCTACTCAGGAGAGCCACCTTCATTAATGTAGGTAGCCAATAGTGGGTAATTTGTGGTAGTTTCACCTCGTTCTTTTACATGTTAGAGATGACTTTATCTCTTCAACTTTGTGAACCTGCCTCTACTATCTCCAAACATTTCTTTGACAGCTGCTTCTTCACACCTACCAATATTCTTGGATTTAGACAAATTACATTTTGGCTTAAGAGAATATTGTGGTTGATGTGATCTCATGAAATGTTTTTCATATGAATAGTCAGGCTGTTTTTCTCTTTTATAGCTTATGTGTTGTCTGGTGTCACTATTTGAATTTCTCCTGGAAACTATTCCCTTGCATTTGGAGCTTGGTTGACTGCACAGGACATGTAGCTGTTGACCTAGCTCAGATTTGAACATGCCTTCTCCATCAAACATAGTGCCTTTGAGCTTTTGATATAAAATGAGAAGTGTGTAACTCTTCATTTCACTTGAATATCTAAAAGTCATTAGAGGGTTGTTGACTGACATAATTTCAAAATGGGAAGTCTCAGGAAATAGGGAGATATCAAGAGATAGAGAGCAATATAAGGATGTTGCTTAATGGAGCAACCAGAGCACATAGAGCATTTATTGAGTGAATTTACTGTCTTGTGTGATTGAGGTTTGTGATACTCCCAAGCAAGCACAAGACTAACAATAAAGATCACTTTTCATATATCACTATAATAGACATAATATTAATAAAAAGCTTGACATATGATGAAATCTATAAAAACATGACTCAAAGACATGCAACAAAAGCATCCTATTGGAAACATAGACCCACTCAATTAGAAGGTGCCACGTACTTTATATTGTAAAAACCATAGTGCTTATGACAAACATTAAGTGAAAGACAATAGACAGGCAACTTAAAGTGCAGCTAAGCAGCAATTAAGAGAGACTAGTCACATCACAGCCACTCATTGGCTGAATATCCACTCAGGAGGAAACATACAAGCAAGCAATCATCACTGGACCATGAGATTATCTATCCTTGGAGAAAGAAAGCAGGCATGCATGATTAATGCAACTATTCATCTTGATCTGTTACAGACGTCTAAAAATTCTAAATACTAATGATGTTCATAAGACTGCTTTGACACAAATTGTAATAAGAATCTGGTAGGAAGAGACCCACTGAAAGAAATACCTATAATCCCCCCCTTCTCCAGAAAGCAATGCAAATACCTGAAACTCAAGACTTCAAGAGGAAACATCCCAGAGTTAAACATAGCAATGTATTTCCTTGAATTTTGCCTTTTTTTTTTCATAGTTTCTAATTGGGACCTAAATTCATCCTCCCCCCTGATTTTAAATCACAAATATTAGAAGCTGTTTTTTTAACCCTTCTCTTACGTTAGAATCATAAAACATCACTTTATTATGGTACATCTTGCATTGCTAGAACCTTACTGTTCAGTTAATTTGGTATCTGTGAACCAGAAAAATTTTATCTTAAATCTAGAATTCTGTATTCTTGTAATTTCCCCCCAAAATTTAACAAATATCATTATGAGATAAAGCCTTCTGATAACAATATTAGTTTTTTTGGACTAGGGATATTTACTCACTGGTGTATAGGTGTTTCTATATAATATTTAATACTTTTTGAGATTTCCTCAATCAAAACATACACTATTTTGTACTTAACAATGTGCTAGATAAAATTCTCTATAATTTTTAGTAGTAGTTTGTATATTATTGTGTATGGTGTAAGAATATTTATTTCCTGAACTACTAGGCCAGACCCTGAATGTCAATAGATCCTGAGGATAAACCAGACAAAAAGCTTCCTGAGGAACTATTGGCAATTAGTGCATGACATTTTCTGCAGTTTTGGAAAAACTAGAGAGTTTCCCATGTTCCAGTAAATAGCTCCCTGCAAATCCTTGTGCAAGCAAAGCCTAACTAAAACTCAGTGTATCGTGAAACTAGAATGCCAACTAGTTGAAAAGATGAAAGGATTCAGAGTGGGGGGCTAAGAGTATACTGTGGGTGAATGTAGTCACAATCCATTATTGATATTATGAAATTATCAAAAAATAAAAGACATGTGGAAGTCCTTTATAACTCTCAGTGTTTGTCCAATAGTTGTAAGGAGCGATAGCAGGATTCAAAATTAGAAAATGGTCCCGAAGTCATTTTCATAGTTTTAAAAGAGTCCTCAATTTACATGATAGACAATAGAAAAGAATGGGGTGGATCTGGAAAGTTCTGAGAGATAAGTCCAGCAGCAGAGAAAATACAGAACCTGGAGGCTGATCACCAAGCAAAGCCTGGGTCGTTTCTCAGTAAACTTCTGGTGTTACAGCTTCCATTCTGAGAGCCATGTAATATATTTATTAAAATAATATCTAATTAAAACATATTCCTCCTTCTAACTTTGCCCATGCTCTCCTCCCTGTCAAAATGTTGGCTTCTTTTTCTTTGTTCATTACTTTTACTTTTAATGCTTAATGGATGTATAAACAGAATCTCAGGCAATTCCTGTGAAAAGAAGGATCTACAAGCTAAAAACTGGGAGGTCCCTGTTTTTCAGGCTAGTGCTCTGATTCTTTCAGTCCAGTGACTCTAATATTGCAGTATCCTGGGGAGCTTTTCCTGTTACTGACCCTGGAGTCCCCAGCAAAGGGCTGCATGCTGGTGATACCATGAAGGAATTCCTATTTTATAAAGTGGCCCTGCAGGTTCTATCATAAATCACAGCTGGCAGGCCCTGCTGTTACCACCTCTGTTTCTTCTAGAGACAAAGACACATGGGTCAGCTCTAACTTTATTTCTTGAGATGAATTTAGAATGGCTTACAAGCTCTAACTTTAATAAAAATTTATTTGCCATCTTTTAAACCATACAAATTTGTATTATGACATAAAATACCATGAAGATGAGCGTGCACGCTTGCGCGCGCCCGCGTGCGCGCGCACACACACACACACACACACACACACACACACACACACACACACACACACACACACACACACCACAAGTGTTATAACTAACATCTAAATAAAGCCTGGGTCATTTGACATCTCTTTGGTGGTCATAGCCAGATTCTCAGAGCACCATGAGCTACAATAAAGAGACGAAGTGTCTGAGCTCATGTGGAGCTGTTCCAATGCTTTCACCTCTTCCTAAATCAGATTCCTCAGGAGAGCGCCTCTCAAAGCAGAATCAACACCAGTATTCACAGCCCGTCTCCTTCGGAGAAATAATTATGCATCACTGTGAGTTCCCTCGCCACCTTTCCTTCATTTCCGTGCTCTAAATTACTGGTTCAAATGTCCTTTCCTCAGCGAGATGGAAAAGAACACGACACCCAGTTTCCTTTCTGCTGAAGGGCTAATAATGAGAAAATATTATGTCTGTCTTTGGCAAGTACATACCCCAGGAGAAATCTAAAGAGTTGTTTCAACTAGCATCTCATTACAAGTGAGAACCTTTATCATTTCAACTCAGAAAATATTTTGGGTTATATTTTTTGGTTGTGGTTTTGTTTTGTTTTTTTTGGCTTCAAAAATTTACTTTTTTAGCGTGCGTGTGCGTGCGTGCGTGCGTGCGTGCGTGTGTGTGTGTGTGTGTGTGTGTGTGTGTGTGTGTGTGTTTGGTTCCAAAGATTATACCCTGGAGCTTAACAACCATCAGTGTCTTCCTTGAATAAAATATATTTTGTAATTTGATCCTGTGGTGTAAAAACATTGCTATTATTCTTTCTACTTAAAAAAGTAAAATTCTTTTGAATATTACAGGGAGTAAAAGTGTTTGGTTTTTGAAGAAAATTATTACCATTTAGTTATTTTAACAAGGTGTCTTTGTTTAATTCTTATTATCCCATACACAGCACTACACCTCAAATATTTTCTTTTTTTTAACTAGAAAATTAAGTGATAAAATCAATGCATCTACTATTTTAGAGCAGTGAGTCATATTTGCCTCTCTAGGAGATTAAAGTTTGGTGCTGATTAGTTACCTGGTACTTTGTTCTTTTGTGCATCCAATGCATATGGCTCCCTCCTATCCACCTCTTTCATATGATGCAAGTGCTCACTATGCCAGGATGTCCACTCAGTCAGCTTGCCTAGGCAATGGTTTCTAATTAGCCAGTGGAATGGTGGCCTATGTTCATGAGGGTATATTTTAAACATTTAGTGAGAGTTCCAAGTTGGATTATACCTAAGTCTAGTTCAATTGTTGAAAGATTCAAGAGTGGGATTCAGGACTCTCAGAGCTAAGAGATACCTCATCTGTGGGTAGAGCCTACAAGAGCCTGAGTCACAGCTTGCCCTTCCTCGAGGTCTGTGAGTGCTCAGAATCTTATAGGCTGATCCTTTTCAGTGTATATCCATATCTCTGTATGTATTTCCTACCTGGTTCAAAATTTGGGGGTGAGCCCATCTGGTCATGGGTCATCTTGACTTTTATAGTTGTCTAAGTGCTCTTAGCATACAAACCTGATCATACTCAGTACTTAGTTGACATGTGGTACACTTGAGGAGCTTGCACAGTACGGACTCTGTTTAGTGTGTCTGATGTAGAGCCCCAGGTCACCTGAATTGCAGATCAGCAAGTGTGCAGTATAAAGTGTACAAATAAGTAAAGTGCCTTAGTAAATATATTTTTTTTTTAATTTTGAGACTATATTTTAATTATATTTCTCCTTTTCTTTTCCTCCCTCCAAACATTTCCAAATACCCCTTTCTGCTCTCCTTCACATTTATGGCCCATTTTCTCATCAATTTATACTGCATACATACGTACACATGTTTGTCTATATGTATAAATTACTAATATAACCTGTTGAATCCATGTAACATTACATATATGTATGTTTTGGGGGCTTTACTAAACCAATATAATCCTTAGCAACAATCCATAAACATTCGTCCTTATACTTATAAGTGTATAAGTATAAGATATACTGTATACAGATATACTGTATACAGATATATACTGTATACAGATATATATATACATATATATATATGTATATATACATATATATACTGTATATATATATATATACAGTATATCTGTATAAGATATATTGTATACAGATAAGTGTAGTCTTCATCCCTCACTCAGAAAATTTCTCTTTGCAGTAGATGGATACCACTACAGAAAACCACAACAAATTGATACACAGAGTTACAGGGACTAGTCCCAGTGGATACATCTACACAACATTCCAGTAACTAAGTGTCTTAGTAAGGGTTTCCATTACTATAAAGTGACACTATGACCATGGCAACTCTTATAAAGGAAAACATTTAATTGGTGGTATCTCACTCTTGGTTTCAGAGGTTCAGTCCATTATCATTATGGCAGGAGCATAGCGGCATGCGGTCAGATGGTAGCTGAGAGTCCTACAACTTGCAGGCAACAGAAAGTCAACTGAAACACTGGGCAGTATCCTGAGCATAGGAAATCTCAAAACCTGCCCTCACAATGACACACTTCCTCCAACAAGGCCACACCCACTCCAATGAAGCCACACCTCCTTACAGTGCCACTCCCTTTGAGATTATGGGGGCCAATTACATTCAAATTACCACACCTAGGGAACATTGCAAGGGGGGCAGAATGATTATAGGAGCCAGAGGGTCAGGGATTTCTGTGGGATTGTGTTTCCTAGTAACATCAGAAACTGCACCTAAAGTACTACAATACTACCAGCATGACTGCCCAGCATCAACTGAACAAGGAGGACACCAGTGAGCATGTCAAACTGACAGGGGAAAGCCCAGGATGCTTAGTTAATATTTTAGGCCGTATGGGCCATGCAGTCTTCTTTCTCAGTACTCTCTTCTCCTGATGTGCAAAACATCCATAAACAATGAATATTTATGTAACATGTAACAATGAATAAATTCATATGTCAATTATAGGTTTGTTCCAATAAAACTTTATTTACAAGAAAGACTAACAGGGCAGGGGCAGCTTGCCAACACCTGTTCTAGAGTCTGCCTCTGCTATTGGTTTACACACTAGATTAGAATAGAGGGATAGAGAGGAGAGGTGCAGAGAGGGATGTATAAGTGTGTGAAGTCTGTGTGCAACTTTTTCTAGCCTCTGATGGGCAGTTGTTAAAGTTACAGGAATTTGGGAGCCAGTTATTCAGATGTTAGTGCCTTTAAAGTAGCACTGGTGAAATGTTTGACACTGTAATTGAAAAAAACTACAATTAGGAGCATTTACTTTTCTTTCAGGGTGGGAATCAGAAGCACGCCATTACTTCAGCACTAAAAACTGACTGATGTTTAAAAAATATAAATATGCAAATATATTTGTATGCATTTACATTTACATAAAATGGTACAGTAGTTATTTATGCTGATATTCACCCAATATTCTGTTAAAGTTTAGCAATTCAGCTGGGAGCTAGCTCAGTGGTAGAGTGTACACATAGCTTGTAGAAGGCCCTGGATTGGTGCCTGGTACTGGAAAATGATAATGGACTTTGAACACACTTTCTCTCAAACATAAGAGATAAAGTCCAAAGGCTCTGCTTTTCTTTGATTTGGAAAAAATTAAAAAATTATTAAAAATTCTCAGTTTGGGTAATTTTTTCTTTTTAAGTTGATACATTGTTGGCAGCTATTTAGATGACTGACAATTGGCAGCTAAAGAATAAATGTGGTCTTAATCATGAGTCTCACATATTATCACCTTCTTTGCACCCACCTTAAATGTTTAATATGAGACTCAATAATATTGAAGTCACAAAATTTTGAAAATAAAAAGACTTATTTCTTCTGACAGGGATAACATATGTTTTCTTATAAGGAGTTTAATTGGCATTTTTATTAGATCTTAATGTTATCCCAGTATAAGTATCAGCTGAATTTGGAAGTATTTAACATTGGAAATATTTTTTAAAAGTACCCACTTACATTTCATTTTATAAATAGTTCCCTACTATTTGAGAGGTACAATTAGGGCTGCCTGTTAATCATATGTTGAAATCCTAGCCCCCAAAGAATAGTATTAGGAATAAACGATGAGGGCATAAGTTGGAGAACTGATAAATAGCATTTATATCTTTGTAAAGGTTAAAAAGATCAAATTTTTATGACATAAAGACACTGAGTAACTCAAGGAAGCTATCACTATATACTAGATCTGCCAATAACTGATCTTAAATAGCTTTTAAAACAGTGTGAAATAAATTCTGTGTTGTTTTAAATAATTTTCTCAATCTAAGGTATTCTGTTACAGCAACTTGAGTCACCTAAGGCAATGATTAAAACACATTTTGTTAACAGCAGTACTGGATGTGATCCTCAGACTTCTTGATTTCCTAGACAGGTTGGAATCCACAGTCAATCTGCCCTATTCACTAAGGTTCACTGAGCTCCTTTGGTATATAGGTGGTACACTTGATGGAACTTGGACACTTCAATAACAGGTCCTTACTCTTACAAAGATTACAGTTTCCTCAATCCATTTTAATGTGTTGAAAGGAGTAATACAAGTGGAGAAAAGTATAAAAAATGAAATAAAGCACTTTGCAAAGGTAAATTAAGGAAAATTTCCAAGGGAAGTAAAGTTAGTTTTGTCTTAAAATATGTGTTGAATTGTTTACTAAGACCATGAATGTATAATCCTTCTTCCCTCTCTTTGACTGGTCTTCTGGAGCTCGGCCTGGTGCTTGACTGTGGATCTCTGCATCTGCTTCCATCAGTTACTGGATGAAGGCTCTATGATGACAGGGTATTCACCAATCCGATTAACAGAGTAAGTCAGTTCAGGCACCCCCTTCACTATTGTTCGTATGAGCAAGATCATGATGGGGAAGTCTATAGGGACAACTGAACCAAACTCATAGGAACTCACAAACTTTAGACACACAGCTGTGGAACCTGCATGGGACAAGACTAGGCATATGGGGGACAGTTGTCTAGCTTGGTCTGTTTGAGGAGCGCCTGGTAGTGGGATCAGGATCTATCTCTAGTGCAAGAACTGGAGTCTTGGAGCCCATTACCTATGGTGGGATGCCTTGCTCAGCCTTGATGCAGAGGGGAGGGGCTTGGCCCTGCCTCATCTGAATGTATTAGGCTTTGCTGACTCCCCATGGGAACCCTTACCCTTTTGAAGGAAGGGCATGGGGCATGGGTTGGGGGGGGGTAAAGCTGGTGTGGGGAGTGGAAGGAGTGATGAGAGGGAGATCTGTGTTGGTATATAAAATGAATAAAAAAATTCTTAAATAAAAATAATTTCAAAAAGATCATGAATGTATCCATGATGAATAAACAATCAAGATATAATGTTTAGCCTAAAGACTTGCAATAACGGCATTCATAAAAGCTAGTTCTTCCTGCCCTTTTCTATACCAGTCTCTCTAGTAAAGTAAGGGTGATGCCTGCAAAAAGATTTGTGAAGAGATGACAAAACAAACCTTGAAGTGGGTGTACTACAAGAAAAACAAAAGCAAACTTCCAGATATAACAAGGATGG
This sequence comes from Peromyscus maniculatus bairdii, assembly GCF_049852395.1. Lineage (NCBI taxonomy): Eukaryota > Metazoa > Chordata > Mammalia > Rodentia > Cricetidae > Peromyscus > Peromyscus maniculatus. The sequence goes on along the minus strand of NC_134870.1, from coordinate 79,615,890 downwards.
AATTTGAAGAAGTGAGGTTATCAGGTGACTCACTAGGAGCCTTATATGCTTCACCTGGATAACTAGAGGAAGGGAACGACTGGAACTGGTGGCACAGCTCTTGATAGTTCCTTCACAAGGTTCCCTTATCCTGCGTAGACTCACATTTAGAAGAGTGCTGCCGCAGACTTGCCTTGGCCCCTGAGAAACAGCTTGGTATGTTGCTTCCCATTTCAAATTTATGCTTCTATTATCTTTGCTTTCCTTTCTACATCTTTTAGCGTCACAATCATAAAAACAAGCAAATGCCATAGACAAGAAATAACCTTTTAAAGAGAAATTGATTATCAATATCTTATGCTATTTGTCAGTTTTGTGAAAACTTCTGTTGACTACAAGAAAGAAGTTGCTAGACTCAACCCACCCTCCATTCCCACCTCCTTCAAGGCAAGGCCTCCCATGGGGAGTCAGCAGAGCCTAGTACATTCAGTTGAGACTGGTCCAAGCCCCTCCTCCCTGCACCAAGACTGCTCAAAGTGTCCCACCATAGGCACTAGGCTCCAAAAAGCCAGCTCATGCACTAGGGACAGGTCCCTATCCCACTGCCTGGGGGCCCCTAAACAGTTCAAGCTAAACAACTGTCTCACTTATCCAGAGGACCTAGTCCAGTACCATGGGGGCTCCTCAGCTATTGGTCCACAGTTCATTCATTTCCATTAGTTTGGCTAGTTGCGTCTGCATTTCTTCCCAATCATGGTCTTGATATCCCTTGCTCACAGAATCCTTCCTCTTTCTCATCGATTGGACTCCTGGAGCTCTGCCTGGGACCCAGCCATGGATCTCTGAATCTGCTTCCATCAGTCACTGGATTTGGGTTCTATGATGACAGTTAGGGTATTCAGCCATCTGATCACCAGAGTAGGTCAGCTCAGGCACCCTCTTGACTATTGCCAGTAGTCTATGGTGGAGTCATACTTGTGGATTCCTGGGAACCTCCCTACCACACATTCAACTATGTTTATAGCACAATTATTTGTAATAGCCAGAACCTGGAAACAACCTAGAAGCCCCTCAGCTGAAGAATGGATAAAGAAAATGTGGTATATATACACCATACTACTCAGCAGAGAAAAACAATGACATCATAAGGTTTGCAGGAAAATGGATGAAACTAGAAATTATCATCCTGAGTGAGGTAAGCCAGACACAGAAGGACAAACATGGTATGTACTCACTCATAAGTGGATACTAGATGTAAAGCAAAGGATAACCAGACTGCAACTCACAGCTCCAGGGAGGCTAGCTAGTAAGGAGGACCCTAGGTAGGACATATGGATCACCCATTGATGGAGAAATGAATGAGATCTACATGAGCAAACTGGGGGTGAGGGCGGGTGATGGGGGGCAAGGGATGGGGAATGAGAGCTTAGAGGAGAGGAAGGTTTGAGCTAGAAAAGAAACAGAGTGGGAGAGCAAGGAAAGACATACCATGATTAATGAAGACACCATGCTGAATAGGGAGAAGCAGAGTGCTAGGGAGCATTTCACCATTTTCATCTTTGAATACAGTCACCATGGCTGGGGAGAAACCTATGGAACATATTGATTTCCCTTGGACACACATCTCTCATCAGTACTTGAAGTCCTTGGAGCTTTGGTGGGGGGCATTTTTAGGGTCCTGTCTGGCTGAACTCTCACTAAGGAAGCCTTTGAGACTAGAAGAAAACTTAAACCTGTGGCGGAGATGACTCAGTGTTGTCCTAGTATAATGACCTTTACCTTCATTTTTTAAAATTATTCCTGGGAGATTACATATGAGAAGTGAGGACAAATTCAGCTTACATCATCTACATTGAAGTGCTTTACTTGATTTTCAAAGTTTAGCTGTATTCTATCTCTGTTTACCTTGTCCATCCCATGCTTCCCCTCCCATCTCTTACAAACTCTTTTCTTCCTCGTTGTTTGAAAATTATTCTCTCAGTTACTTTGTTACAACAAAGTTTTGCCTCCAGGTGAAATCAATAGTGTTGCCTATAGAGGTCTTCTGCTGACTGGAGAGATTTTGCACGTTCATATCTTGGCATGTCCCTTTTCCTAACTTAATACCCATTTTCTGTTTTGCTTAAGGGATTACAACACTATCATCTGGAAGATATTAGAGTCTAACTAGACAAGATTCTGTTTCCTTTTTTTTTCATATTGACAGACAACTGCAGGCAGTGGATGTTTAACAGTAATGGGAGCAAAAGTCTTCTGTCTTTTGTGCATCTCCTTGAGGCACCAGGGCTCAGAGATGGAAAGCCAGTCTCCAGTGGGCCAGAGGGGGAAATGATTTCTTTAACATACTTCAAAAATGACAAAGATGGGTAGTCACCACTTTCAGTAGCACAATTTCATTGAAATGACTAAAAGGAGATTTATGTCTTGGTCACTTAATTAAGCCTCATACTGATTTCATCTTTGTTTTAGCTCAAAACAGAAGTGCCCAAAGCTAATTTTCTTGGCTGTGGATGATCTTAAAACTGTGTATTCTCAACTCCAGACAATTTTCTTCCTAGCTTTTGGCCTCATAACACAAATAATCACAAATGAAACCCTTTGCAGACCAAATTCCAAATACAGATCTTTGCTGAGTACAACTGTTGAGAGACCTGGTAATTAAATATAGGAAGGCAAGATAAGAAAAACATTCACCATATTATAGCTTTTTAAAATCACAATCAGAAATATTTCAAGCATAAAAAATAACTCCTTGCACAAAGAAAGCATCTGACATCTCCGATTCCAAGAAAATTTCTAGTTCAAAGCTTATCCCTCGTGGGAATTATGCCCTAAATGACCTTACCATCTGCCCTTTTGTATTTTATATCTCAGAGAGAGAACTATATTCACAATATATTAGTGTGTCAAGTACTCAACATCAACTTATCATCATTTTATTTATTTCAAATAGCCAGATGTTATTAAGACTGGAGTGAAAAGTTATTTTCTTTCAAGTACCATTTTGGAGGGGGGAAAAGGGAGGAAAATATGGATGCACAGAGAATTCAAGTAAATTAATCTGATAATATAAGTGAATTGAACAAGCTGTTCAATATAAATATTTTAATCACTTCTTGATCTAGAAGTGCCACATCTACAAAATGAGCAATTATGGTGTACCTCTTGGGAGTCAACTCTAATTACAAAGCAGTGGGATGTTGCTAAATGTTAATACATGTAAATATCAAACATCAGGCCCTCAAATTTTCATGTGAATTTTTAAATATATACTTTATGCTTGCTCCTATAAATACTTTTGCTGCAAAGTGCATAGATCTGGGAGTTGATGGGCATTACTTACTTTGTAAATATGCTATATGCAATATGAATTATTACTATCCTGAAAATAGGTATTTTAAAAATATATGGTGAAAATAAGTATTTAGCAGCTGGGAAGATTGCTCTGACTAGAACGTGCTTGGCATAACAGCTTACAGACATGGATTCGACCCCCAGATACCATGCTTAAAGACATCCAGGTGCTTGTGGTACGTGCTTTTAACCCCAGCATGGGGCAAGACCAGGCAAGTGGGTCCCTGCAGCTTGCTGGCCAGAGAGTTTAGAAGAGTATGATAAGATACCATGTTTCAGTGTTTCAGGAAGAAGGAAGGCTGCTATATGCACGCATACATAAACAAATGCATGCAATAAAGACACATATGTATCTGCTGCACACATATGAATCTTCTATGAATACATGTGCACAATATACACAGACACATTCACATATGAAAGCACACACACAAACATACAGAGAGAGAAATACACACGTGCGCGCATGCATGCACACACACACACACAGAAACACACACACAGAAACAGAGAGAGAAACACACACACACACACACACACACACACACACACACACACACACAAGAATTTAGAAAATTAATGAGTTAGGTTTTCCTATGTGCTACACCATGGAAAAAGTTTAAAAGATGTGGTTGGACCTTGTCAACTGCAAAGTCCAGTCTCTATCACCTCTAAGGTATTTCATTATTGGGATTCAATCCTAATGTCATACAGGGTTGCTTCTCAAAATCATGAAGATGGATACTCTCTTAGGAGGCACTCTTCTGTGTGGACAGAACATTGGCTTAAGTGGGTTTGGAGGTGGGTAGTGGGAAAAGGTCTAAGGCTCTCTCAGCATTCTAGACAGAATTGTACACTTCAGTTATCTATCCACATGCTTCTTGGTGGGGTTGCTGTGAAGAGATTTTCATGATGTAATTAAAGCAAAATTCCGGTTTATCTTAAAATGGGAAGAATATGGAGCTTATCTGGTTATTTGCAAAGAGGAGGTTGACAGCAGAAGAAGGATTGGATAGACTCACTGGTTGTAGGTGAAGGCTAATAGCAGGAAATTGCACAGTTTCTGAAAGCTCAGAGGATAACAACTGAAAAGTAGAAAGGAATCAGGGATCTAAGTCATGATGACAATGGACTAAGTTCTCCATACAGACAAGAACAGTGATTTTGAACTACACATCTAACAGAGGGTTAGTGCCTAGATACACCAAGAGCCAAAAAAAAAAAAAAAAAAAAAAAAAAAAAAAAAAAAAAAAAAAAAAAAAAAGCTAAACAAGAAAACAACCCAATTAAATATGGCGAGAAATACCTTTTAAAAATGTTTAGCCATCTTTAACCACCATGTAAATGTAAATTCAAACTGCTTTCAGATAAACAAAAGACAACAAATTCTGGCCTGGGCATGGAGAGCTAGGAACATTTATTCACGACTGATGTGAATACAAACTGGTGCAACCACTATGAAAATCAGTGTGGAGGTTCCTCAAAAAGACTAAAAATAGATGTGCTACATAACCGAGCTATAGCACTCTTGAGAATACACTTAAAGGATTCTATCACCTACTACAGAGATGTGTGCTCATTCGTCAACATCTTTGCTGTTCTATTCACAAGAGCAGATGATGTAAACAGCTTAAACATCCATCAATTAATGAATGGATAATAAAAATATGCTACATACACACATTGCAATCCTGTTCAGCTATAAAAAGTGAAATTATGAAATTTGCAGATAAATGGTTGGAATTTGACATAATCATTCTGAGTAAAGTAACACAGAGCCAGGAAGAAATGGCTAAACATCCTCTCTCATGTGTCGAATCTTTAGATATTTGTTTAAACTGGAATCTTTCTTCATTCTTCATGCATTAAGTGATCATTTGAGGTTTTAAATAAATTGTGAGAAGATATCACCAATCCACATGACTTTCAAGCATGTTGTCACTTATTAATGTCCCCAAATCTACATGCTCACCTCATTATAAATACAATAAAGTTGTTTTCTTACCACTTGTAAAAAGTCTAAACAGTACCATTGTTAGCATTTAGACATTACCTGGCTGGCTCCTTGGGAACCTTGTCAGTAAGCAGGCAGAACCTTCGCCTGCTCAGGGTCCTGACAACGTCATACTATGCAGTCCCATTTGTGCATGTAACAAGGCTCCTTTAAGAGGTGGAATCTGACCACCCACCCCAACCTCTTTCTTCACAGGAGGTCGCCTGTGTACCTCCTCTCCTCCCTTTCCCATCTCTTCTCTTCTCCTCTCTTCCTCTCTTCTCTTATCTCTAGAGGTTCACTCTGCATCTCTTCTTCTTTCCCTTAATAAAATCCTCTACATGAGCAATGTATGCACGATGTGAGTAACTTTCTGCCATGCCCCTTAGCTCTTACCCACCAAGGTCACTGCCTGCTGTTTTTAAAATACAGCAGCCATCACAGGAGTAGAAGCCACATTCATGTGGTATCTGATATCCAGCATATTTGGGGGCTTACTTACTCTTTTTAGTGTTTTACATAATGATGTGCAGAGTACTTTCATGCCTGTTATAAATGAGTTTAAATGTTAACTGATGACATTACTTCCATTTTAGAGGTAAAGAAATAGGATATGTTCAGGTACCTAACCAAAAACTAGAATCTAAAACCTAGTCCCCGTTCCAGTAAAGCATGATGACTTAATATCATAATTACTTTTTACAATGTATAAGAAACGGTGCCTTGTAAACTTGATAACTACTATTCTGTAGGCAATTTTATCATATACTTTTTTGGAAAGGACAATATTTTTTGGCAATAAAAAGCCATAGATTCAGTTGCTTATTATGATTAGAAGCCTGTGATTCCTTCAATAAGTATCAGATAGATTACTAGGCTATATTCTCCAAATTAATGGATGCTTAGCTGCACTGTTTGCAAGCAATCCTTCAGCTGTCGTCTTACCACAGAAATCAGTTTTCTCATAATAACAAATGCTTTTGCCACCCCAAATTACATTGCTGAATGTTCCACCTATAAAACAAAGAAGTCTAGATGAAGCCTACAATGTCATAATAAGTGAAGCTTTCCTCTCGAAGTTCATGTGCCAGCCAGAGACAGCCTGTTTGAAATCTATTCTCTATTAATATCTGTATAGTTCACGGTAACTGAAAATGACACCATTTTCATTAAATTATTTAACAAAACACACAGCCAGTGTTATCCCAAAATTTGTGAAGAATTGTTAACAAAATCATTACCCACAGCATTGTTACTCAAATGCTTTATCTTTCTAATTTTTTTTGGCGGGGGTTGGGGAGGAGCATGTACATTCTGTTTGACAACTTCTATATCCATGACTGTGAAGTCTACTCAGACCTTTAGTGAACTGTTGGGAAAGAAAAGGAAGAAGCTGGGTAAACAGACTTAATTCATAGGATATTTCTTTAATAGCCAGCATTCTTTCATGGAATTTTATGAAATTCTAAACAAAGAATAAGTATTATTCAATGTTTGTGTATAAAAAGCCAGTCACCCTTCATATGTTGACACTGCAGCTTTAATAAACTGATATGTATGTACTAGTGTGTGTGTGTGTGTGTGTGTGTGTGTGTGTGTGTTCCTTACATTATCTCTATGTCCTGTTGAAAGAAAGCCAACAATGTCTTATTCTACCTTCATAATCTGTTTTTTTTAACTTATTGGTCTTTTCCATATGGGTTTTTGTTAGATTACTGTGTCAGGATTCCAGAACTATATTAAATAGAATTAATCAGAGTAGCCATCTCTATATTATTCTCAATTTCAGAGAAAACATTTTTTAACATTTCATTAAGTAAAATATTAATTGTAGACTTGTTATATATGATCTTCATTGTGTTGAAGTTCATTTTCCCCTATATTGTAGATATAAAATACAATAGGATTAACAATAAATAACACTATAAGTAAATTTGACCCCCAAATTAAGATCTACACATTAAAAACTATAAAATTCTTACAAAGGAAATTGATACACATGAACAAATGGGAGGATTTCCTTTGTTTTTGGATTGGAAGGTTATGATTGTTCAAATAACTGTACTGCCCAGAGAGATCTATAGATTGAGTGCAATCCTCCAAATCTTAATGATATTATCCCAAAAATACAAACCAATCTTAAAATTGACATTGAAACACAAAAGACTTCAAATTGTCAAAACTATCCTGAGCAGACTGAAAAAAGGTGGAAGAATCCCAATATCTTGTCTTAGAATCTACCACAAAAATTTAGTTATCAAAACAGTATAGCATTGACATAAAAATGCATATGATGACTACTGGGCCAGAAACTAGTGTTGAGAAAAGCAGTTCATGCATGTGTGGTCAAAAGGACTTCAACCATGGTCCAAGGATATGTTATGGGGAAAGGGCAGTCTCCTTGATTAATGGGTCCATAAAGATTAATGTCTGCACATGGAAGAATGAAATTGGAACCTCCCATCATAACACTCACAAAAATAAACTCAAAATGGGTTAGACACAATGATTGGAAAGCCACAAACATAAGATCTGAAGCTGTGTGGTAACTTGGAGAAAACATGAGTCTGACTAGTGTTATTTGCAAATAACTTAAGTGAATATTTGCATATGGGGTTGTACCAGGAAAAATGTTTCTGCACAGTAAAGAAAGCAAAAGAGTTAAGAAGAAATCTCAAGTATGGGAGAGAACATTTGCAAATCATATATGTAGTGAGTTAATATATAATGAACACAAGATCATGAAAACAACTTAAGAAATGGGCTAATAATTTTGGTGTTTCTCGGGTGGCATAGAAATTGCCAACAAGTATGTGAAGATAAAACCCAACATCATTAATCATCACAGAAATGCAAACTGCAACTACACTGAACTATTACTTCACACCTGCTGTAATGGCTATTACCAAGAAAGTGGAAAGCAAGTGTTGGCAAGGATGTAGATAAGAAGAAAGGATTCTGCACTATCGAGGGGAATATAAATTAGCATGGCCATTAAGAAACCAGCATGGATGTTGCCCAAGAAATAAACAGAACTAACAATGTCATACACAATGTCAGCTAAGGAAGTACTTACTTCCAGTGATGTTCTCCCTACAGACACATAGTGTGGCCACCCACCTACATACAAAGCTACTTCACCTGAGTTATAGAAGCTAGGAGAGAGACTATATGGTCTATTTTTCTTATATTAAAAAGAAAAGATTTATTGACAAAGGAAAGCAAGAGGTCTACAGCACTCTCCCTCAAGTCCAAGGAAGTGGGTGAGAGATGTGCCTCTCTTAGGGGAGAGAGGGGAAACTAGGTCCACGTTTTAAACCTGAAACCAAGTACCAAGGCTGTACATTGAAAACAGGTGCCAGATAAAGTCTTATAATCCCCCATCACAGGCCCATAACCAAACAGTAAGTAACTGAAGCTGTCCTAGCCATCTGGCTGATTTTCTCATTACCACAGGTTATGAGTCCAGACTTCACTTGATATGGAGCAGAAATAAAAGCTGGGACAGGGCCATGATCTAAAATCTCAGTGCTAGAATTGCTACAGTCAGACCCAGTGACAAGTGAAAAATAATGTTCCACACCCAAACAAGAACTCATAGATGGAGCTGTAGATCTGCATTCAATCAGGCAGAGTCCAGCCTGCCTGTCGGGCAGATGAGTTTCTGCTTCAATCATTGCTGGTCTTGGAGATATTCTAGGGAATGCTTACCCCCACATTCCTTCAATGAGATGTGCATCTCTTTCTAATTGTGAGATTCAGATCTTTCAGCTTAGTATCAGCCTTGATGGCCAAAACAACATTTGTATCACCCATACCTCAATCTCGGAAACAAAGTTATTGCAAGTCCATTGCTAACAAATGGAGCTCTAGACTTGTCACAGTATCAACTACATGGAGTTTTGTATCTGGGTCACATAGACTCATATTTTGGCATACATCCATCACCACCAGCTGTGACATAGGCCTCAGAGTTCCTTTGAAATAGTTCTTGCAGCTATGTGCCCTTGGAAATATGAGATTCCTTAGCTTCTGGTTTATTACTGGCCTAGATGGTAAAGGTAGTTTTCATTGGCACCGCACCAACCTCAGGAAGAATAGAATGAAACAAGACCCTATTTGTCTGGGGGTAATAGAGAATAGTAAGATAATAACTTTCTCTTGGAATTTCATGCCAAGTTGCTGACCAGATTCTAAAAGCTCCTGTCCCTCACAATCATGGCAGATGAAGCCTCTATAAGGGTCTTGATCCCAAAGTGAGAGAAAGTCTCCCAATTTTCTGATTTCTATTCTAGTGTTTACCTGTGACTGGTTGCAGTGGTTTTGGACTAAGAGTCTACCCTATCTGTACAAACTCAATAATACTGTCATTTTGATCTTCTATTCTATCACTGCCCTGCTGGTGTAGACTGTAGACTCAGGATATTGCTTTGCACTGTTGTAGCTAAAGGAATGACCTCTAAAACTGGAACAGTTGCTCAGTGATGCCTTTAGAGAGAAAAATCTTGTAGTGCTCAACTGAAAACCAGAAACTATAGTCATAGAACCTAGACCGTAGACCTATCAGAGCCACAGGTACAGTGCCTGATGGCAGACCAGTAACTGTGGACAAGGTACCTATATCTGTCATAGCAACTTGGGAGGGGCTGAAGGAGTAGAGAACCCTGGGTAGATATGCTCTGGGTTATCTGAAACAAACCTGGGCTTGGATTGATCTCTGGCATTGAAACAATTATAACACACCAATATTAGATGCCTACCTATTTTGGTCTTAGGGATCCATATGGTGCTGAAATACTGGAAGTGACAACAGTGTCAGAGAAAATAAGTGACCAGTTTAGAATTTCTAGGAAGACAAACTTAAACAAAGCTAGGTCATGAAAACTGGAATAAATACGTAATCATTTAGTGCCCAAATGATGTCAGAGACCAATAAGTAATAATATCTTTCATGAACCCATGATCTCAACTAACAGTCAAAAAAAAAAAAAAAAAACCACATGAACATTTGGGGCTAGAGAGATGATGGCTCTGTAGTTAAGAGCACTTGCTGTTCTTGCAGGAGACCTGATTTTGGTTCCCAGCACCCACACGGCAGCTAATAACCATCTATAACTCCAGTTCTAAAAGACATAAAGATATCCTCTTCTTGATTCCAAGGACACTGTGATAGAAATTCCCACCATGCCCCCACGGTCGGGCATGGTTGTGCATGCCCAGTAGGACACAGTCATCTCCGCCTAGTCATTTCTGGGCCATATGTCCTGCGTGACCCGTTCCCCATGCCCCATGGTTATGCGGCCACGTAGTTGCGTGGCTGTGCCTGCGTGATCTCTGCGCGTGGGCCTGTGTGTGCAGGTGCATCCTGGCCTTTATAAGGCAATGCCATGTCTAGTGTCTCTTTCTCGCACGTGTCTTTCCACAGGCCTTATCACATCTATCCCTTTTTCTTTGTCGTGATAAAACTCTTGTTAGTGGATTCTGTCGTGTGTCGTGATTTTTCCTTTGGGGCAAGAGCGCGATGAAAACCAACACACTGTATATACATAGTACAAAGACATGCATGAAGGCAAAATATCCATACACATAAAATAAAAATAAATTATATGTATTATATATAATAAATCACAGGCATATGATTTATTTGTGTGGCTTACAGACTGTGGTCCAGGTAGTCCAACAATGGCTGTCTCCTGAAGAAAAGTCTGATGATCCAATAGTTATTCAACGTATAAGGCTGTACATCTCAGCTGGTCTTCAATATACACTGAAATCCCAAAGTAGGCTCTCATACCAATGAAGGAATAGCTCAGCAGCAGGATATATAGTGAGAATGAGGGCATGCAGGGAGAAGCAAAAGCTTTTTCCTTCCATGTCCTTCATCTAGGCTAACAGGAGAGGATGTGGTCCAGACATAGGATAGTTCTTCCAACCTGAAGTGATGCAATCAATAAAAATCCCTCAGAGTTATGCCAAGCTGGCTGTGATTTTAGTTAATTTCAAGAGTAGTCAAATTGACAACCAAGAATATCCATCCATCATAATAACCAATATGAGAGAACTCTTAATTGGAAAACTTAATGCAGTCATTTTGAGTAAACTCAATGAGTTTCATGAAAACACAAGGAAATTATTCAATAATCTTATATAGAAACAACATATACAAAACAAACAGTTAAAAGAGGTGCACAAAATTGCGTGGAGGTGGATCTGGAAAGGTTTGGGGGAGGAGGAAAAATATGACCAAATACATTGCAGGACATTCTCAAGGAATTAATAAAAATAGAATCTAACAAATGAAACTAATCCTCAGGCTTCAAAGACTCAGTGAAATTTAAAATGGGACAGAAGACACCAACAGCTGGATAATCAAAACAAAAGAAGGAATGAGTGATTTTGAAAGTCGGGATGCTTGAAAAACACCTTTTGAGGAGAAAAAAAAACAAAGAGGAATGAGAGAAATCTACATTTACTCGGGAAAACTATTGAAGGAGCAGCTGTGAGGTGTTACGTAGAGTTCAAGAAAGAAAGAATCCTTCTTCAAGATGTAAAAGAAAACCACCATTCCTCGGCAGAAAAGCTGAAGGTCATCAGTCAAATTTAACTCTAATAAATATACACCAAGGCATATATTAAGCACATCTTCAAAGGTTTAAGCTAAAAACATATATTAGTTCAGTATAAATTATATATATATATGTATATATATATACATATATATACATATATATATATATATATATCTGTGATAAACACTATGACCTAAAGTAACTCAAGGAGGAAAGGGTTTATTTTGTCTTACAATTTACAGTCAATTATGAATCGAAGTCCATGCAGGGACTGAACTAAGAACCAGGAGGTAGGAATTGAAACAGATGCTATGGAGGAAATCTGCTTACTGACTGACTTTCAGCCAAGATTCTTATACTGCCTAGGATCATCTTCCCAAGTATGACACCATCCACCAGGGCTAGGCCCTGTTCTTTCAGTTAGCAGTGAAGAAACTGTCCTACAATCAAGCTCATAGGCCAATCTGATGGAGGCAATACTTTGGTTGAGGATTCATCTTCCCAGATGACTCGAGTTTGTGTTGAAAATAACTAAGCAGCACAGGAAATAATTTGGGGGGCAATGAGAAAAGAAGCAAAGTCCATGTGGTTTTCTAATTCACTTGGTATCAGGACTCCCTCCTCCCCCATAAGGCCAGGCAAACACTCCATGAGAGTTTCAGTGTACTGAAGGAAAAACCTGTGAACCATCAACAATCTGCCATGTAAAACCATCATTTAGACACAGAGGATAGAAAGATATTCACAGCCAAACCAAGGGTGAGAGAATGTATCTCCACCAGAAATGCTACAGGGAGTTCTTGGATTGAAAGAAATGTTAGTGAGTGAGAAGAAAACATTGTGAGGCTATAAAATTCACTAGTAAATGTACCATACGGACAAATTCAGAATAGAGTAACACTGGAAATATGGTTGATAAGCCATACAGGCACGGATTCCACTAACATGAGAAGAGGAGCATTTTATGACTTATCTGTAAATTATTTAAGTCATTACTTCTGAAATTGAAGAAAATAGCATAAAAATTCTCAGAAACAGCTTTTTTTTTTTTTTTAAAGATGGCCCTTTTGTCCTGGAATCTACAATATTTTCTTTAAAATTAATGTGAAAATATTTCCTTAAGATACATTGAAAGTCTAATTTGCATTAATTAGTTGTCAGTTACCCATTTACTACTTATTTTAATTTACATAGATCTGCTAATTTTCTAATAAACTTGCTCCCCCCAAATTTTGAAGCTTGTTCCTGTACATGCAATAGAAGAGAAGATTTTTGGTTTTTTTCTACAAATGTTTAGAATATGAAAGACTCCATCCAGGACTCTGTCAGGAATCCGCTCACATTTGACCACTGAAGCAGCTGTGTACATTATTTGTGGCTCCAGCCAGGATCCCATATTTGACCAGCAGTCATGACTTGCTGGTTCATCTGTCCTCCTTTAAACACACACTACCCAGGTTCTTGAAAGAAGGAGATATGAGGAATTCTTGTTGCTCCTCTCTAAAACCCTTGGCTCCTTTCTCAGCTCAGTAAACTACCCAGGAAATGCAGAGAGCTGGGGGTGTAGGTCTTCTGTCTCACAGTGCAGACAAGAGCCAGAAATGTAAAAGTTTCTCCTTTTTTGAGACTGAACTTGGTCAGGCTTCTGGGGCCATTTGCTAGATCCCACTTCTGAGAAGGAGCTATTTGGTCAAAAGTAGATGAAAAAGGATAGAAGCAAAGTTTTATATCTTTTCTCTTCTGAAAAACTACTTTGGTTTCCTGGCTCCCATCTTTATGTACAAGGAAGAGGGTATGTAACTTTAAATATTGTGTTTGTGATGCCTGCTTGACATATATTTTCCAGCAAAGATGGGACAAAAAAAAAGAGATAAATGACCAATACAAACCCAGCAATTGGAATTCTACTATGCTTAAATATTCTATGAAGGAACATCTATTCTCTGAAAAGGAAACATGCATTCTAAAGTATTTGCAAACCATAAAGCTAAAATTTAATATAAATCAACATTAAATAATAGAATATGCAAATATATATATGATCAAACATACTAAAGTGGTATAAATGAAACAAATATGTGTCAACAGTATATTGTATAGTTTCAACAAACAACTTGTAATAACTTTAAGTTAATTTGCATAAATGTTCATTTAATTTATTTTTAACAATGTTCACTAGTCTTCCTATTAGTGCTATAATAATACAGAAAACTGGGAAACACACACTTTTCAATTTCTATAGCTTCCATAATAAATTATCCACTGAGTTCAGTTTTCCTTAAGTATGTCCTAAATATATTTTCATTTACCCTTTCTCATTTTTACTACTTGGGTTTAAACTTTCTAATTTCTTATTGGCATTTTAATAATCTCCTGTAGCTACAAACTCTCTTTGAGTTTCATCTTTCTAGTTTCAGAATTATTCTTCTAAAATAAGAGATGATGACAATGATCCTTTATTTTATGTCCAGTGTTTCCTGCAAGGATTCTCCTGTATCATGCAGATAGCTAATGAAGATGTCTTATGTATATGCTAGCATGCAGACTTGTTTCATCATCTTGCAAAATTCACAGTCACACAAAGCTAAACTTCTTGATCTAGTTTTGATCAGTAATTTCATGGGCATGTTGACTATACATATGTGGTATGGTGAATTTAAAAAGAGTTGCTTGATTATATTATCTTAAAGATTATAACCTATAATAATTTGAATAAACACTTTGGAGAGTATATGCCCATTTTGTAAATTGAAACTTATGAACATGTTTTTTACAAGCTCTCTGGGATTTAACTTTGGCTTCATATTTCATCTCTTCTTGATACATTCTTCCCTATGTCTACTGCTATGCAGTTTTACAATGTTGAATTGTCTGTTTCCATACAAATGTACGCTACTGTTCCTTGTTTCTCTCCATATGTTCACCACACTCTTTGTTTATGATGCGTATGCAAGACAATGGTTAGCATTGACTGTTTCCCTTCGTTTCATCTCTAACTTATCAGTCACTGTTTTCCTGAGAAAGATTATCAATGATATAATTTTTTAGTTGGATATATCTTGAAATTATACTTCTGTGCCTGTCTTCTTTTTCAAATAACATCTCAGTAGAAGAGGCTATTGCTCTCATGCATCTTCCACACTACATAATACATAGTAAATTATTAAAAACATGTTTCTCACTAAGTGGATATTCTTCAATAACGCACGAAACTGGGAGACATTTGGAGAATGCTGCCTAACTAGCCACTTAACTGTGCCCCTGCAGATAATATACCACTAAAATGCTATCTAAGAACTATACTAGGCACTAGGGCCAGAGTGATAATGCAGTGATCATTGATGTGGCACTAATGGAATTTAAATAGTGAATAGAAAAGTATAGAACTGAAAACAATTAAAACTGCAGCAATGACAATTGGAATTAGAGTTATCAATCCTTATCTGGCATGGAAGCCTTTTCCTCATATAATAAATTTCATAAAATCAGAAGGAGCATTGCAAGCTGCCAGCAGAGAAAAACAAATCAATAGTTCTGTTTGGCCTACAAACCACAACAATGGACAATACAACAAGATATTTAAAATGGTGCAATAGTGGCACTTAAATCATCAGAGTAAACAACAGCTGCGTAATTTGTGATAGGGCCTGCTCAAGAGGAAGAAATTCATGTCTGGTACTGTAAACTTAGGCAACTGTTAATGGCTGGCGAGGCCATGTAGCCTAGAAGAGACCATATTACTGCTACTTTCCTAAGCCAGTGTAGTCTTGAAATGCATTCAAAATACTTATTCTTATATGCACAGATGGGTGCAGGTCTCACCCCATTACCAAAGAAGCTTCCTTTACAGCAGATAAGAGATCATTACAGAAGACCACACTGGTATAAATGCAGAAAACAAATGACAATGAGTTAGCCATCTCCAGTTAATTCCAGTTTATGATAAAGCCCTGCCTCTAAGCCTTAGAGAAAGAACATCATGCAAGGGGGAAAGACTACACGAACTGGAAGACTGGGAATTCATTATGAGGAAATGTCTTCTTAAAAGCAAAACATAGAACAAGAAGAAATAGAGAGGGGTGCAGAGGAGAAGAGGGTTCTAGGAGGAGTTGTGGGGGAGGAGTGGAGGCCTAATGGGATAATGTGATCAAGACAGATGGTAGTAAATTCTCAAATAATTAATTAAAAATCATTGCCGTTGGAAGTTTCCTATGTCCTGCCCAGTCCACAGCCACTCAGAACCAAGAAAACACACAGAGGCTTATGTTAAATAAAACTGCTCGGGCATTAGCTTAGGCCTACCACTGACTAGCCCTTACACTTAAACTCAGCCCGTTTCTGTTAATCTATATGTCGCCACATGTTCTGTGGATTTACCTGTGTGCCATTACATGCTGCTCCCTGGGCAGTAGGCTGGCGCCTCCTCACTCAGCCTTCCTCTTCCTAGAATTCTCCTTGTCTGCTTATCCCACCTATACTTCCTGACTGGCTGCTGGCCAATCAGTGTTTTATTAAACCAGTGTACAAAAGCATTATTCCACAGCAAAATATTATTTTTTAAAAGTGTAGAAATGACTGCCACAGAAAGCTATAGAGTAACTGGGAGAGGTCACCTAGGTTTATGATGACAGCTAAGCCTTGTGAGCTGAGACATAATAGAAAACTTTCATTGCCCAACCTTACTATTAAATTGATTTTCCTTTAATTAGGCAAAGTTGCCCAATGAGCAAATAGCAGTGTGTCCCTTGTATTACAGTTGTGACAGTCTGTGAGAACAAACTGTATGCTCCTGTGAACACAATTGAACGAGGGTAGTGAAATTGTCTTGAAAATAAAGAATTTGCTTATACAGCAACTACAGATATTTGCCTAATCTATTTTGGCTTCTTACTCATGCATTTCCCCCATCTACTTCAGCATAGCATGTTAAATCTTACCACCCTTGAAGACAACTGGAAAAATGAAGTTTAGTAAGTGACATTCTTATTGTGTGAGACTCCATTAAATAATAGAGTTAAGTACCCACCCATGTTTTCCATTTCTTTGCTTAAATTTAGTACTGTTATTGACAGAAGACACTTAACACATTCTTTCATTGTAATTGCCTGTACATTCTTTTAAAAATAGCTAGTTTCCTCTATTAGCTGCTAATCTTGTACATAGGCTGTAATAGCCTCTCTGAGACTGTATTTTGCATGACTAGAGTCTTCTTTCCATTTTATTTTCTATTTTGCTAAACTTACAGCCTTCTTAGCAATCACCCTTTAAATTCTGCTTTGGAACAGATGATGAAGACAACAAAATAAATTAGCATAATTTTATCTATGAACTGTATATTAAAATGATGGGGATCATTTGTTACTCATGTCCTCCCCTAATCAGATCTTATTTCCTACTGGTACTCAGTAGGAAAAAGAGGAAGAAGGGATTGGGGGAGATGGGAGCCCATTTGAAGCTAGTTCACATGATTTCTTGATTTTTGTGTACCTGAACCTGAGTGAGTGACTGAGGAAAGCAATTTGATGTGACATTTAAGCTAATATCTCCAGACCAGTCTTTGCCACTGGAGGACTCATTTTAGCCTATCAAATTCTAGAGCTTGGGTGTATCACTTGCCTGGTCACTGATCCCACCTATAAAGTAGACATACTAATAGAGCTTCCCTCACACAGTTGTATTAGTCACTATAGTTTACAGTTTTGTGTTGTTTAGTGGAAAAGATTGGCACACGTGGCTAATGTTATTTAAATTTCTTCTGATGAATTATAATAAGTGTAATTCAAGCTCAGTCCTTAGTCATTGTGAGCATATTTCAATGTTTAATAGGCACATGTGGTTGATGGCTGCCCTTCTGTGCATCATGATTTAGAGAATGTATTTAATATTATAAAAAGTTCTATTGTTTAGTTATGAAATTCTATAGCAAATAGATAAAAAATCTTAAACTTTGAAACGTGCCAATGTCTGATGATTAAATTAATGGTAGAATTTTGTTCAAACATTTCTTGGTTGATTGCATTTTAACAATCCTTTTTTACTCTTCATTTAAGGCTTGCTTGGTTTCACAAAACCAAGCCTTAATCTGGCTCATTTCTCAAAGCATTGACCACTCTTAATTATCCAAAGAATTCTCCCTTCATGTCCTTTTCTGTTTGAGCTTTCAATTTCCTAGTAGAAGCTGCAGAACTCCTGAGTCTTCCATTATGACTTCTTATTTTTGGTTGGCTTTTTTAGCCACACCTCCCCTCCAATCTCCTAGTGTTCTTCAAAATCCTCAATGATAAACTAAGTGATAATACATGTTATTTACTGCTCATTTGCGACTGTATTCATTTTCTCTTTAATCTCATATTTTTTGGTCTTAGTGGTGTCTAAGCCTTATTTTTCTTCTTGAGGTGTTTTCTGAATTATCACCTGTAGCAGTCATATTATCGTCTTTGATACCCTATCTTTGAAAACATCTTCCAAATTTTCTGAATCGCTCCAATATGTGATTTAATATAGTTTGGACACACCGTCCTTAGCCAAGACATGTATCACTCTAGCTAGGTCAACTTAGGATTTAATCTTAAGCAAAATTACACAAAATGTTGAAAATGATTGGCAGTTATTCAGTATTGCATTTTATTAGGGAAAGTAGGCCTGAGTTCTTGGAGACCAACATGAACAACATTTAGAATTGCCTTAATCCATGTGCATTTTAATGCTGTTTGTTTTTGAAAGTGAATATTCAAAGACAGGAAAAAGAATAAACTTAGTGTATAGCTTTGGAAGTGAGTGAGGGATGGTCAAGCATTGAGTTGGCTGAGTTTTGAGGTCATGCGGAAAGCTGGGAAGTCAGAAAGGTTTTTTTTTTTTCTTTTTAAATTATTATCAGCTGAGTTGCTATTTGAATTATTTCCTGCTCAATTTCCTATGCTTTTGGAGGATGAGTAACTTTGGAACATCTGTAGCTTGAGAAACTGTTGTCCTTATTCTTCATTCATATTAGTTGTGGACTATACTAAGGCATCTGGAACCTCCTTAGACTCAGTCCTCTGGTCTGTGTAAGGATTCGTCTTTCCTAGGAACAGAATATATGATTTTCTTAGCCAACAAGGGCCTTACATCTCCAGATTCACTGTGCTTCATTTGACATTACAGGTTGAACTTCAGGAATTCCCTTTAAGGGTCTTAACCTGGGGCCCTGCATATAATATTGTATAAAGCTGATGACATGATGAACTATGGAGAAGCTGATCTCAGAACAAAGAGGCACTTGGTGACACATAGAAATATATTCTTCATGTCACACTTTTTAATCCACAAAGCCAGCAATATTGTAAACTTATAAATGTATGAACCAATAGATTATGTAGAATCCATTAAATTTTCCCTTAAATAATTTGTATAATATGCTCCTCGTCACTGAAGATATGGAACATTTTCCCTTAATTCAGACTAAGTTATAGAAGGTTTGGAAAGATAATGGCCGGAACTTTGAATCATTGAGAAGTTCTTTAATAGACTCAGAACCAAAAGTAAAAGTTTATCTATGTGAGGAAAACCTCCCAAGCATTTCAGGCTTCAATGTAATGTATGACTTTCAAAGTACTCTATCAGCTTTAGAGACCTTCGTCATCATTACATGATACCCTATCCCCTTTGGCTCACCTGTACACAACTTGATTTTATTTCTTCAATTGTATGAACTATATTTTATAAATTGCCCCAGAAAATAGTTTTTGATGAGCAGTCTAGGTAAACTGTAGATTTATAGCTCTGAGGAAATGCATTGTTCTTTCTTTTCTGATTGTTGAGTCCATGGTAATCAAGTTCTATCTAACTAGTTTCTGTGAGCACTTCTTAACTCCACCTCTTATTTTAGGATGAACTGCCCCGAATTCACTTTGCTTCTGTTTTTTTTTTTTAAGACTCCAATTTTCTTTTTTTCATTTCACTTATTTATTTTATTTTATTATTTAAAACAATTTTAAAGTTTAAATATATTTTGATCATATTTTCCCCTCCTCCAAGTTCTTCGTGATCCTCTAACTCTCCCTAAATATCCAACTTTAATTTTTCTCAACAAATAAAAACCCAATACAACAAAAACTCTAAAACAAAGAAAACAAAATAAAACCACATAAAAAGATCCCCAAACCAAGCTATAACCAAATTAAAGCACACAGACCCCCACCCACCCACCTCACACATACACAATCCTTTCTCAGGGGTCACCTAAGACCATCAGGAAACAAGATCTTTATGTTATGATTCATAACACTAGCAAAATTACAGTTATTAAGTAGCAACAAAAATAAGTTTATGGTTGGGGGTCACTACAACATGAGGAACTGTATTAAAGTGTTGCATCATTATGCAGGTTGAGAATCATTGATGTATGATGTGTTAGAATTTCACCTGGTGACTAAGACACTATATGGTAAAGTATTGCAAAGTTGTACATAGTGAATCTAAATCTACTTTGCAAAAAAACAAACAAACAACAACTGATGCTATAAAGTGTTGATTTTTTAAAAAACCAAGTGCTTATGGACAGGTAAGTATGACTCTTTTGGCTTATGTAATCATCTCTTTATTTCATAGTTTCTAAGTTTTAACTCAGCTTAATCGGTTCCATCTCTTAATGAGAATGCTCTTCCAATGAGAATGTTGTGTGCAGGTGGCTCATTTGCTTCTTCTACACCTAGCAATTCACCTTGCTGTTATAACGATGGCCTGTAAGAAGACTATCCTTCACAGGTAACTACTTCTCATTTGTTCTCCTGGAGATCTGCCATCCTAGATTGTCAAGTGCTAAGTGCTTCTGAAGATGCTAAAGGACCCTAAAAATACTCCTTACAGCCATTTGAGAAATGAAATTTATTTACATGGTTTTTTACATCCTGGCCTGGCCTCAAACTTGCTCGGTAGCCAAGGAGGACCCTGAATTTTGCTCCAACTGCCTTCACGCCAAGTGCTGGGATTTCAGGTGTGCACCACCATTTTTACCTTATGCCACAAAGGCAAGCATTGTACCAACTAAAGTCTCTGTGGGTGTGTTTAATTGCCTCACTGTATTGCTTTGTGGTGAGGTGAATATGTAATCCAACACTGAATGCATAAAAGATGAACAGCAGTTAAGTCCTGCTTCCTACAATAGAATGTAACTAGCTTGAATACAGTGAATAAAAACCTGCTATTCAATTATTTTTTCTTTTTGTTGTCGATTTAACAAGTAATTCTGGAATATGCATAAAGCAGATGTCAATCTATTCATTTAACTATTTCTTGTTACATTATTTTACAGTAAGTATTAGAATTAAGACTCCGATGGTGCCAGCTCACAGGAGTTCCTGAAATTATGTTTGTATAACTCTGAGTCTCCCTGGTGTCCTCTCTTTAGTAGCAGTGCATTTCCTTATCAGGGTCCACAAACATTCTCTAAGATTATATGCTCCAAATGTCACAGGATTTATACTTTTGTTAAAGAAACTCAATTGTTTCCTCAGATATTTATGTGGGAGGCAGATTTCAAATTTCCTGCAATAATATCTCATATGAGTTCTTCTTTATTTTTATGTTTCAATTTCAATATATTTTCCTGAAGAAGCAATATTTTTGAGAGGCACATTTTTCTTATAAAATGCAGAGGAATGACAGATAATATCCTTTGAGGTACTCGTTGTGACTTTGAAGGTTTTCAGGTTTCTCAGTTCTGACTATGTATATTTGGGTTTCTCAGAATATTAAGCCTGTAAACTGATTTTCTTGCTGATTCAAAATCTGAGTGCCTGATTTTTCAAAGGTGTACTCATAGCGGTAGAATACAGGCTGTCTTGTTTAGGTTGCATTGTAACTCCCCAAAAGCTGATGTCTTAATCACCCATACTTACCAATGTAAACTTATTTCAATGCACATAGGATGTAATTAAAAATTTAGCCATATTAGAGTAATGTAGCAGCTTATTGCCTGGAATCTTGATAGAAGGGAAGAGATAGGGTGTGTTAGTACAGATGCAGATGCTGAGATGAGGGTTTGTCCTGGTCTCATTTCTATTGCTGTGATGAAGTACCCCCACAGAAAACATCTGGTTATATCATATCCACAGTCAATAGCAGAACAAAATAATAGTATATATGCTTGCTTGTTTGCCAGCTTATTCTCACATACGATTTTTCATTCCTATAAAGTTTAGAACCTACTGTCTATGGAATGGCATTGCACACCCTAGACTTGGTCTTCTGTCATCCATTGATTTAGTGTAGACAATCTCTTATTTAGACTTTCTTCGTTGGTGATTCTGCATTGTGTCAAGTTGACAATTAAAACGAATAATCACAGAGATGATTTGTCTTCAGTCTGAGGAAACTTAAGGATGGTGAGTGACATCAGAATCTAAGACAGGTTTGAGACATTTTCACCCCTAAATCTAAATGATTTTTGAAAGTAAATGACTACTTGTTGCCTAGGTCATATCACCTAGACATGCCTCTAGCTGATGTCCTTCCTGTTCTCATTAGTTCTGACAACTGAATGTTCATATCATTTTTATTTGTATATTTAGTCTTCTGATCTCTTTTTTACTATTTCTTTCCCAATTTAGATAGAAACTGTATTGAAGTTCACCATTAAAATATACTTGCTAGGTAATAAACTACATGTAGTTAATTATAACTATAAATATGCATATAATTTCACCACTAATTCAAATATATTATTAACTTTATTCTTAGATTTTTATATATTTATGCAAACTTAATCATATGTACTTATGTATCTATATGTGTAATAGTAGTCATCAAATGAAGAAACTACCAATTTAAGAGTGGAGAGCATGGGGTCCTGGAGGAGGAGTCTTGGGAGGGGCAGGGGATTATAATTAAAATTTTTGGAAAAATTATGAAATAACTATAGAAAATAGAACAAACCTTTCAATGTTCCAAATTTGTAAGTATTTTAAAGGCAAGGTATAAAAATATGTATCTGTGATCTATAATAGAGACCTACCTGAAAGATACATACATTGCTTCAATGATGGCACAAATGATATAGGAATAACTAACCACTATTTGATTGGATTTAAGGTCCATTCCATGAGCTGGAACCCATATCTGACACTGTTGACATGGCCAAGACCATGATACTAGATAGGTCATGGTCCCTAAGGGATTGAACATAGAAATAAAACAACTTCTAATAACACTGCTGTATCCATATATCACTACATCACTCAACCCTCATCAGAGGAAACTCTTGCAGTATATGAAATTAACACAGAGATATATAGCTTGATGTGAAGGGAGTTAGATACTTCAGAGCACCCAGTTCTGAATGGAATATCTTCAACAAATTCTTATTTCAAAGTCTCAGAGATCTATGGAGAGGAGGAGGCAGAAAGATTGTGAGAGTGGGTGGTGATTATCTCCAAGGAAAGATCATTTTTTTCCCCCAGACACAACAGGGTTGATGTATATATGAACTCACAGACACCTAGACAGCATGCATAAGAACTGACCAAGTCCAAGCCAGACAAACTCCCAACACAGAGTAGAGGAAGTCAGCACAAAGTCACACCCTGAACCAAGAACTTATTTGCCATTGATAACTTCTGGGAGAGTGAAAATAAGTTTTCTTTAACAGAGTGACACTTCAGGGCAGGCCTCTTTCTCAGGAGTGCTTAGCCAATACAAAATGAACGCCATGCTTGCTGATGCTTTTGGTTTTGTGTTGTTTTATTATTTTAGAAAGAGAAAGAAGACAATTTGTGAGGGTCGGTGGGGGAGGATCTTGGAGGAGTTTGGAGTTGAGAAAAAAATATGATCGAAATATTGTGTATAAAAAAATTAAAATAAATAGATGTATAATCTAAATTTTATAACTTATCTCTGTATTATTTACTATTGTATTTGCCATTGTACTTTAGTCTTTTGATTATCTAAAGTCTCTCAAAATTGGTTTTGAACACAGTCATATGACAGACATTATTTGCCCTAATATAACTTTAATGTAACTCCTTAATATTAGAATACTAAAATTAGCATGATGATACCCAGGAGAAAACCAAAATCTTATAGCTGCAATTCTATTATGCAATGGCTATACAGATAAGTATAACCCAGTAGGTTATATGCAGGAGGATTAAATGAGTTTCCTAATAGTTTCCAAAAGAGAAAGAGGTTTTACTCTGCTTCAACCAGTTGTGTGTAATAAGCACGTGATATCTGGGTTTCCAGTAGTTACCTTGTAGCAAATATCACACTGTGAAAATTCTGAGTTTTTATGTGTCCAATTCATTCCTGGCTTTACTAGATATTTCAGTTTTGTATGTTCGGTTCAATACAACTAAACTAAATCATCCTAATCAATGTCAACTTCAGTACAACAACTTTAAATCCCTGTGCAAGATTCCTTGGGCGTAATATTGGAAGGAACCTGGAGGAATATTTACATTTCAGTAAAGGAAAGGAAAAAATGTATAGCTGTAAATTTTATATCAAAGTGCTTTATGACATTTTTTGAGAGATGGAGATGGGGGAGGCGAGGGAGAGGGAAAGGGAGACTGAGGGGAGAGAGAGACAGAGAGAAAGAGAATAGAATAAAATTGGGTGGGTGGAAAGGAAGGCAGGATCCAAGAGCAGTTGGAAATGGAAAAACATGATCAAAGTATATTGTATGACATTTTTTATTAAAAATATCCTGTATAAAAATGAAGTCAGGGTGCCATGAGGCCCGAGTGCAAGGAGGATAGCTGTAGCTTCATCCCAGGACACTTGCCCTGGGCGGGCAGAGATCGACCACAAGCCCACCTGGCACCTGTGGTGGAGGGTGACCAGGCACCATTATAAATACATATATAAATTTATTGATATGTATATATCAATCACTATTGAAAATTCATTTTTTAGGGAGACAGATCTGAAGAGTCAAGGGCAGTGAGGAACCAGCTGACATGGATGGCCTGCTTGCCACCAGTGGCCACGGTGATGTCTGGGTCTGGGCTGCTGCCAAGTGCCATGTCTGGGTCCATGGCCCAACTGCAGTCAGGGTCTGCATTGATGTCCAAGGCTCCTGTTGCCGCCAGGGTCACACAGACATTTGGGGTCTGGGTCGTCGCCTAGGTCCATGTTAGTGTGTAAGCGACATGCCGCTGCTGGGGACTTACAGATCTGAGTAGACTGGGCTGCCACCTAGGGCTGTGTTTGGATCCATAGCCCTGCCATAGTCTAGGTGTGTGTTGATGCCCTTGGCTCCTTACCACCAAAAACAGTGAGGTGAGGGCTGCAGAGTTGGTCTTGCCCTCACTGGCAGGAGCAGGAGGGAGAAATGGCCCTGCCCCTCACCAACTGCTGCACTCAGAGTGCGCCTTGCACCTCCCCTGGGCAACACAGGTAGACCTGGGCAACCTGGTGGTGTGGGTGTGAGTAGGCTGGCCCAGAGGGCATGACAGGAGGAGGACTGACCCTGTCCCCACTCTCTGCCATGTGGTAGCATGGTTGAGGGAAAGATGCCCCCTACACCTGCATCAGGTAGGAGAGCTGGCCTCAAGGGTATGAGAGCAGGAGAGCTGGCCCTGTGCCTCATAGACTGCAACATTCAGGAGAGTAGGTCCTGCACTCACCTGGGCAAAACAGTGGAGCTGTCACTGTTGGTATAGATGCAGGTGAGCCAGCTCTGAGGGCCTGAGAGCAGGAGAACTGCCCCTGCTCCTTGCTGGGGTGGTCCTGGAGAGCTGGCCTTGGTGGTGATGAGGGAAAGCTGGCAGGCTGGCCAACCCAGCTATGACCCAGGCCCAGAACAAGGACACTGAGTTGGCCCACCCCAACACTCACCTCATCTATGAACTGCTGGAGCATATGAAGAGGCCGGACCTGCAGGTCTAAAGCTGCAGGATCTCCATGACACAAGACAAGAACAGATATCCAAGAGGAGCCCCAGTGAGGGCCCAGTATTGAGGGTGTAGCAGAAGCCAGAGGCCTGGGACTAGACCAATGACTCATCGCAACAAACAAAAAGTAAAGATAAATGGACTAAAGAGTATGTAACTCACTGTGTCACACTACAGTTTCAATACAGAGATTTTTTTCTTTTGTTTGTTTTTCTCTTAAATTTTATTTTATTTTGGGGGGTGAGGAGGTTGCAAGGACAGAGGACAGATAGGAAGAGATGGGGAGAGGAAAGGGATTGAGATGCATTGTATGATGTGAAATCCACAAAGAATCAATACAAAGGTTTTTTTTTTTTGTTTTTGTTGTTTTTTTTTAAAGAAAAAGAAAAAAAATGAAGTAAAGAGAAAGCTGTCTAAAGAGCAGCAGGCTAAAGTTAACTGATTCATTCTTTTGCATTTGTTAGAGTTTTGGTATGGTTCATTAATTTGTATTCATGATGCTATTTTCTAATCTATAGCCTATTTTACTCACACTTTTAAGAAATTTTGTTTTGTGATACCTTTTTATGCAATTCTTTGTCTATCTTTTTGCATTTCTCATCAGTGTTGGGATGTTTATGGATTAAATTGGGGTTTTGGTTAGGTTATTTATGTTGCTTTCTTTAATTTTTATATTTTGTATCTGACTTTTTGTTCAACTTTCTAGGAAGAATTTTCCTTTTTATATAAAAGTTAATTAAAATATAATTACATCATATTCTGTCTTCTCTTTCATCCCCTGCTCCTCCCAAGACTCCTCCTCCAGGACCCCATGCTCTCCACTCTTAAATTGGTAGTTTCTTCATTTGATGACTACTATTACACATATAGATACATAAGTATATACGATTAAGTTTGCATAAATATATAAATACATTCTACTGTTTCTTCTTTTGCTGTTTGTGTGTATATGATTTCAGAGCTGACCACTTTGTCTTAGATAACTAATTAAGGGACTCATATCCCAGACAGGATTACCCTCCATCTCTCAGCAATCAACTCAGTGAAATCCCCTCCACTTCCATAATGATATCTACATTGTCATTGTTCAGATCTTATTTGTGTAGCTGTTTCTAAGCAAGGCTTTCATAACTTTCACAGCAGATTTCTTTCTTTTTTATTCGTATTTTTGCTCTTACAATCTTTCTATCTCTTCTATGTTCCCTGAGCTACAAATGAAAAGACTGGAATAGATATATCCAATCCATTGGGGTGGACTTCCCCTAGTCCATTGGTCTCTGCATTGTGTCCAGTTGTGGTTTTCTGTGATGTTCTTCATTTGGGATTAAAGAGGAACTTCTTTGATGAGATGTAATTGCTACATATATCTGTAAGCTTAAGGATATGATTGAGAACATACCTAGTAATTATGATGGTTTAGCAAATTGTTAGTAGTAAATTTTGAAGTTCATGACCTCACTAGCTCTAGGAAATTGGGTCGTTTTCTAGAAGCAGGAGCCATGTGATTCTTTGGGGAACAAGGCCTGAGAATAGCATGAATGGCTCTCCTTGCAACAAGGTTCTGGAGACCCTCACCCACTTGGCAAAGCCTGTGGACAGTTCGCTACATGATTCTGGGCTTGACCCTGAGAGTGTGTGCGCTGCCTGCTCTCCTTGCTTTTGCCATGCTGCTGGCCTGAAAGAGTCACAGTAGGTCATGAAGTTCAATATTACATATTTGCATAACTGTTCTGCAAAGAATGATTTTAACTACAAGAGTCTGAGGAACACTTTTAAATAGATGATATCAGGAGTTAATGGGAACAGTCTAGGAACAGGGAATGGAGCAAAATCTTAGAAACCTACAGTTCCTTCATTTCTAGTAATGGTGCCAATACCCTAAGCAGTTAAGGGAGATAGACATAAAAAACAATGGATAAACAGTGCCAACTATTAAGAGTAAGTTTCCGCCGGGCGTTGGTGGCGCACGCCTTTAATCCCAGCACTCGGGAGGCAGAGCCAGGCGGATCTCTGTGAGTTCGAGGCCAGCCTGGGCTACCAAGTGAGCTCCAGGAAAGGCGCAAAGCTACACAGAGAAACCCTGTCTCGAAAAACCAAAAAAAAAAAAAAAAAAAAAAGAGTAAGTTTCCAAGTTATGTTGCTTATAGTAAAAATGGAAAAACCTGGTATATCCACAGAGATGGATAGAGTAGTACAAAATGTAAAATGAATTTTTACTAGCTTTGGCTAGTGAGTTGATCCATGAGAACCCAGACTCTACAATATGTTAATATTAGCCACTAGAGACAAAACTGTCTCTCACCCTGCCTGATGTTGTAACTGTATATGCTGCCAACTGGGCACACTGTTTTACCTGTAGGCATGCCTAGTTAGAAAAGTTCCTTCCTACCTGGCAAGAAAGCTTATGTTTCAATAGTAGAAACATAGATTTTAAAAAAAAAGGTAATGACTACTAGTGGGAAAGTTGGGGGACAGAAGGGGAAAGAGGCAAGGGACAAACTGGAAATCATTGTAACTATTTTTAGAAACTTAGGAAGTAAAAGTTGATTGTAAAACTGTTCATAGGAACCATTGAAATTTATAAATAAAGACATTCCAGGCTATCCAGAGCCACTTGTTTGAACTACAGGTGGTCACAGTATCTTCTTGGGGCTGACTTCCATCCCAGGTCATCAAATGCATCTGGAGCAAGGCTTCCGGTGTTCTAGTACTAGGTGCTATTTTCCTTCTGTTGAGTGGGCCTGAAGTCCAATTAGGCAGCTGCTTGTTATTAACACTTTCATATCACTTATTGCACCTCTATAGATATGGATATCTTGTCTTGATAGATGTATTAGATAGTATATAATTTTAGGAAAAATAATGTTTTCTCAAGGCTTTATCAGACAACCTTGGTGTAATTTTTTTTTTATTTCTTCTTCTATATTGATGTCCCTCCTCCCAAGGGTGGATCCTTGTCCCTATTTTGCCATTTCCTACTTTATACCTCCTGTATCCAGCCAGTTCTCTTTTAAAGCTCCCCACCTTGACAGTCCCTTTGTACTTTCCTGGTTTCTTCCCTTAGTCCATGTTGCATGTACACATCTGAAGATTTAGAGCTAGGAACCTCAGATTAGAGAGAACATGTGACATTTGTCTTTCTAGGTTTGGGTTACCTCATTCAATATAATCTTTTCTAGGTCCATCCATTTACTTGTAAATTTGATGATTTCATTTTTCTTTACAGATGAATTGTATTCCATTGTGCATGTATACTGCATTTCCAATATCTATTCATCTGTTGACATTGGTTTTTTTTTCCAATTGTGAATAGAGTAGAAATGAACATTGCTGAGCAAGTATCTGTGAAATAAAATATTAGGCCCTTTGACTATATATCATAGAGTGGTATAGTTGGGCCATGTGGTAGATTTAATTTTAATTTTTGAGGATTCTTTAAACTGATTTGCACCATGAGTGGCTGTAGCAATGTGCAGTCTCACCAATATTTAATGAAAATTCCCCTTCTGCACAACCTTACCAACAGTTGTCTGTCATTTCATTGATCATAGCTCTTCTGACTGGAGTGAGATAAAATCTTAAAGTTGCTTAATTTGCATTTGTATCACTGTTAAGGACAATGAAATCTTTTTGAAGTATTTCTTAGCTATTGTCATTTCTTCTATTGAGAATTCCATTTAGGTTCCTAGCCCATTGTTTTTTAATTGGATCATTTGTTTTCTTATTTCTTTGTTTATAGAGCTCTTTGTGTATTCTGGATATTAATCCTCTATTGGATATATAGATGGCAAAGCTTCTCTCCCATTCTGTGGGTTTCTTCTTCATTGTACTGACTGTTTTCTCAGCTGTATAGAAACATTTTAGTTTTATGAGATCTCATTGGTAAGCTCCTGAGTTTAATTCCTGGGAAAATGCAGTCCTGTTTAGAAAGTCCTTTCCTACACCTCTATCATGAAGCTTACTGCCTATAATTTGATTGCTTCTCCTGTTTTTGTATTTCGGATTTCAATTTGAAATGTTTGATCCACTTGTAGCTAATTTTTGTGCAATAGGTATGGTTCTAATTTCATTCTTGTTGGCTACAGAATCCTCATGACATCATTACATGTCATCCTTTCATATGGCATGGATGGAGATTTATATTACAGTTTGGATACACAGTCCAAACGAACTTATAAAGTTGATAGGTCCCTTTCACCTGCTCAAAAATAGAGGAGAAAATCATTTTTTAGCTGATTTGTGTACACCACACATTCCTTTTCTGTGTTAAGGCAGATATGTATGTTACTTTTAAAAGTTGTGCGTTTTCAGAAAAAAAGGTCAAGATACCAATATAAACAAGTATCCCAGATGACCCATACTCACAGAATGCCTCTGTTGCAGTTTCCTCAAAATTTACATCTAAAACAACTTCAAAGCTGCTAGCTGAGATGGTCCAGCTTCATAGGTTACTCTATCCAGGACTTCAGATAAGCCGTGCACTTTCCCATCACACAGAGACTGGACAACAAATGATACAGCTAGCTCTCCCAGGACTTGACCATTATCCCAATTTTCTCAGGGTCCCCTAAAGATGCCATAACCCACAGACAACAGAAATTAATTTTAAGAATATGATGCCTACATTCCCAAGAGGTGGGATGGGTAGTTTATGCTCATTTGGTAGATTGCGGTTGTTTATCATCATTTAGGGGGCTTGGTTGCAAGTTGTTATTGGTCATGGTCAGAAGGGAAACTAAGCAAAGGAGGTTATATTCAGAGATCTTCTTGTGAAAAGAGAAAAAAGCCAGGATATAGGAATGATAGGATAAAAGAGTAGGTGATTAAATCTACTTTCAAACTAAAAAGCAACTCCTCGTGTCAAATATTTTATGTTGGTATGGATTTTTATATACTGATACAAGTTTAAGGTTATTTTCTTATCACATACTGTATATGTTTCTATTTTTGTTTAAGGTGTTGTATTTATGCAGCTCATTTAAAAATGGAAAGTTCTAGTCCTTGAAAACTATGATTATAAACTCTTTAGGATAATTAAGAAATGTGGGTTAGTAGTTAGTCATTTATAATAGTCAAACTTGTAGTCATCTTATTTATGTTGTCCATGTCAAACAGAGGAATATTTTACATAGACAGATGGTCTTCAAGCACTTCAGAGATCTACATAATATGGCATTTAAGACGTTTAAATAACATAAGGCTTTTCATGAAAGCACTAATCTACTTCAGAGATAATGGGCATTGAAGAACATCCATATGGACTTTTCTTTCAGTGTGGCAAAGTGAGACACTGAGAATAAAACTGCCCTTTTATAGGCTGCTGATAATATTCTGTCCAAATTAGGCAAGCAAGACACAAAAGAAGATGACTACTGAACTTTGTCAACATAAGGTAGGGCAGTCCATCAAAATTCTTAATTCATAGAAATGTCTCTCAGATATACTGGGCCTGTAAACCAAAAATCAATGACTCAACATTGCAGAAGAACCTTGGGTGACTGTCCAGGCAGCCAGCTGTCTCTCTAATTTCTGTAGTTTTAGAAGTTGCTTGTTCTGTACTTCCTACTTCCTGTTTACTCAGGTAATCCTCCTCAGGTCTCTGATAGGTTTGAATCCTAGATTGTTATACCATTTTCTTTGTTACCAAATTCAGAAGAAAAAGTTACAAAACAAACCTAAAGTTTATATAATGTTGAGAGCTATAAAAGCTTACATTGTTTATCTAAGAGAATGTTTTAAAGACTAAAAAATATTTTTAGGATGGTAATACAAGTTATGGTAGAAAGTGGTTTAGGTATAATATTTTGGACTCATAAAGATAGCATAGATAATAGAATAATTTCTATGAATTTGCCAAATACAAATGGACTAGACATTGTGAATGTAATTCACATTTTCTTACTTTATAATTGTTCTTATTATATATAGTTTTACTGTGTTAGAGTTAAAATCTTTCCTTTTTATTTAGACAAAAAGGGGGAAATGTTTTGGGATATTTGTGTATGAAGATGTATCATAATTGGTTTAATAAAAAGATGAATGGTAATAGGTAGGCAGGAGAAGTTAAGAAGTTAAGTGGGACTTCCAGGCAGAGAGAGGAACTGGGGAGATGAATCAAGGTGCACAGATTAATAGAAATAGATTAATTTAAGTTATAAGAGCTAGTTGGAAATAATCCTAAGCTAAAGCTAGGTTTTCATAATTAATAATATGTCTTAATGTCATTATTTGGGGGCTGCTGGTCCAAAGTTAATCTACAAGTAAGTCCAAATACAATTTATTATTATTGCATGCATGTGCGTGTATGTGTGTGTGTGTGTGTGTGTGTTTGTATATATACATATTGCTAAATATCACTTATAAGTCCATAAGAATGCTACCTGTATATGTTTTCAGGGCATAGTTTAACTTTGGTAATTTGGTTGAATCAACAAATTCATGCACTTCTTTTAGATTTTCCATATTTATGGAGTAAATAACTTTTTCTTTTATTTGGAGAAACTTCATGTTCTAGGTTAAATGTCCACAGAAATTTCTTACTGATTGTCTTAAAAAAAAAGTAGGTGTTTTTAGACAAATGAAACACTTTGTATTTTAAGAAACACCTGATCAAATGAAACTTAATTTAGATGTACTCCACTAAAAATCATCACTCGTTTGCATACATTCACAAACAAATTGATGCTTGGTATTTTAAATTTATATTGGTCATTTTAGAACTTTAAATGTTTACTCTTCACTGTATCAAGAGTTTAAAAGTTTATGTATTTATCATTCTTCTTATCCCTCTCACATATATTATATCCCAACCATAGTTTTCCCTTCCTCCTCTACTCCTAGTCCCTCTCCCATAAACAGGCGAGGCTTCCAGTGGAGGGATAGGGACACCAACCCACCCACAAAATCTTCAACCTAAACTTTGTCCTGTCAGCAAGATGTGCTGAGGTAAAGGTGGAGCAGAACTTGTGGGAGTGGCCAATCAATGCCTGGTTCAACTTGAGGCCCATGCCAAGAGAGGGAGTTCATTCCTGATGCTGCCTGGAGGGCCAGGAACCAGAGGATGGACAGCCCAGAGACCTAGGATAGAAAAAAAGAGGACTGGAAACAAACAAAAAAGAAAACAAAAATCAATGAAATGATTTTTATTGGTACTCTGCTACACTTTTAGACCAGAGTCTTACATAATATTCATTAGAGAGGCTTCATCCAGTAACTGATAGAAGCAGATCCAGAGACCAACAGCCAAACATTTGGTAGAGCTCAGGGCATCCTGTGGAAGAGGTGTAGGAAGGATTACAAGAGCCAGAGTCGTCAAGGATACCACAAGAAAATGACCCACAGAATCAACTCAGCATGGGTCATCGTGGGTCACAGAGACTGAAACAATGATCAGGGATTCTGTATGGGTCTGACCTAGGTCTTCTGCATAATTACATTATAGTTGTGTAGCTTGGTGTTCTTGTGGGACTCTGAAAAGCTGGAGTGGGGCCTGTCTCTGACTCTTTTGCCTGTTCTTGGGACCCTTTTCCTTCTGCTGGCTTGCCTCATCCAGCCTCCATATGAGGGTGTACACCTACTCTTATTACATCTTGTTATGACATGTTTGGTTGCTATCCCTGGGAGGCCTCCTCTTTTCTGAAGAGAAATTGAGGCACAGCAGATCTGAGGGAGAGGGGAGGAGGGAGGGGACTGGGAGAAGTGGAGGGAGGGGGAACTGTGGTCAGGATGTAATGTATGAGTGAAGAAAAAATAAAAGGAAAAAAAAACTTAAAGAAGAAGAAGAATTCTAATTGCTGAGAGTCAGATTCAACAGTCATTTCTCATGTTGTTTCCTGACAGATTGATGGTCTTTTGGGGAACTGGTTGTCCATACTTCTCAGACATATAACAAAAATATCCTGCCCCTCAACAGCACTGAATCAGGACATGGTCTTCTTGTGCGACTCACATGGGTAACGTCAGAGTAGGAAAGCATTCCCCCTCCTGCTGGGACAGAGGAAAAACTGCACATTTACAAGTTGTTGGGTTTGGGCAGTTTTATTTTTGAAAAACAAATGAGCATTAATTAATTAATTAATTAATTATTTAATTAGTTAAGATTTGGGGCTGAATGGATCGCCCTGGGAAGCAGAAATAAATGAGATCTTCATGAGTAAATTGGCGGTGAGGGAAGGAGGGGGATGAGAACATAAGGGAATGGTATGGTCAAGCTGGAACAGGGACAAAGTTGGAGAGCAATGAAAGAAATACCATGATAGAGGGAGACTTCATGGGGATAGGGAGAAACTGAGTGGTAGGGAAACTCCCAGAAATCCACAAGGATGATCTCAGCTCAGACTGCTAGCAATATTGGAGAGGGTAACTGACCTGGCCTACCCCAGTAATCAGATCGGTGAATACCCTAACTGTCATCACAGAGCCTTCATCCAGTAACTAATGGAAGCAGATGCAGAGATCCACAGCCAAATACCAGGCCGAGCTCCAGGAGTCCAGTCCAAGAGAGAGAGAGGGATTCTATGAGCAAGGGGCATCAAGATCATGATGAGGAAACCTATAGAGACAACCAAACCAAACTGGTGGGAACTCAAGAACTTTAGACCAACAGCTGTGGAGCCTGCATAGGGTTGGACTAAGCCCTCTGAGTAAGCAAGACAGTTTTGTAGCTTGATTTGCATAAGAAGACCCCTGGCAGAAGGAACAGGATCCATCCCTGGTGCATGAGCTGGCCTTTTTTTGGAGCCTATTACCTACAGTGGGACACCTTGCACAGCCTTGATTCAGGGAGAGGGGCTTGGACCTGCCTCTACTGAATTTACAAAGCTCTACTGACTCCCCATGGGAGGCCTTACCTTGTTGGAGGAGGGGATGGGGAGTGGGTTGGGAAGAGGAGGCTGGAGGGGCGGGAGGAGGGATGATAGGGGGACCTGTGATTGGTATGTAAAAATGAATTAAAAATTTCTAAAAAAAAAGATTTGGGGCTGAAATTAAAATTAATTAAACTACATTCCTATTAATACATTTAAAAAAGCCTACTTCAATACCATTCAACAGGCTTTATGTTGCTTCTGTTGAAAACTTAAAGTTTAGCCATATTTGAGAACCTCAAGCTCTCCTTCTTTACCATCTTGTTTAGGAAAAACCAGTTTAGATTTCAATTACACTTGAGATTCTCTGCATTTAACAACACAACTGGCTTTTCTCTATCCCTAATGTATGCTGACACTTAAACTCACATAAACGTACGAATTATTTCCAGTCACAAAACTTCCCCACGGCTTATCAGGGACAGGGTTATTTTAGCAAAAACATACCATACAATGCATAAATAACACTCATATATAAACAGAGCATGCACCAGAGATTAATACAATTTCCCCTTTTCGAGTGATTAATACTTACTGTGGCAGCTGTAGCGTTTTATCCTTCTATTAGCTGGCAGATGTGAATAAGGGTTGCATCCTGCCTCCACCAGGCTGCTATATCTTCAAACGTGCTCACAGCTCAGGGACTATGAAATATGCGCCAAAAAGATTTAGAACTCTCATAGGAATTTCTTGTGGCTTCCATGCATTTTTCGCAAATATATTAAATTGAATATTTTATTTCTTCTGGGCCAAAAGTTAACTGGCTTGAAACTTAACAGGTGCAGAGCAATAGAAACCCAGCTTAAGGCAGAGCTGCTCCTTAAGGATTGGGGAAGTTTGGAGGAAGATAATGATTTATGGCTTTGAAAAAGAAATATATATGGGAAACATGATTATATTTGAAAGGTAATTAAAAATGTGTTCTATATGGTAAGTCATAGTCTTTACTAGCAGATATACTCCCAATGGTTAATATCTCAAGTTTTTGACTAAAAGACAAGTTGTGAGTGTTGTTTCATTTAGGTTTAGTGTTAAAATGATGGCTTGCATGATTAAGAAAGCAATCAGCCTAATTTTCCAATTTGTATTTGAACAAATATTATCTTGTACATTGTGTCTAGATTCAGAAAAATTCAAATGGAAAAATATATACTATTATAGTATCAAATTTATGTTTTTATATATGTGCAAACATAGTTTCCTATATTCACAAATATGTAAAAAATGAATATAGTTCAGTATTACAGTCATGCATATATATAGTAGTCACAAATATATAGCCATTAGAGACTGTATTACATGCATACATATAGTTCTGTGTAAATACATATTTGGATACTATACAGTGGGAATTTAATTGAAGTATGTACCACTAGAAATTCTTGACTATATTAATCATTGCATATTCAAAGTGAACTTTTGTCCATAATATTATATTCTGGGTCATGGGAATATGATAAATAAAAACAGAGGTCTAGTTCCTGACAATAGAATTTAAAGTGTTTCTGAAGGGGACAGAAACTGCACCTGTTCACAGTTTAGTGATACTGCTAATGTAAAGCATATTTTACACACAACTTAAAAATATTATGTGGAATATTTATATAGTGACAACTCTTTAATTAAAAAAAATATCATCAGAAAAACAGTCAAGTGAGGATACATCTGTTGGGTTTAATGTACCAAGGGACCTCACCTTGCGAGAAGTAATTTAGGACTTTAGAGGTTCAAACTTACAGGAACTGATTTCAAGGACAGTCACCAAAGAAGAGGGAATGTTGATGACATAGGATAGGGTTTAACATAGAATAAGAAGACATGAATAAACCGAGTGTTGACAAATCAGTTCCTTTGATAGATAAAATACTTTTTTCAGGGGTATTACTTACAATGAGCAGTTAGCATAATTCTTCTTTTTGTCATTATTGTTTAATTTAGAGAGTAAAAACTTTATATTTGTTTAATCCCTTCTATTTTCAGCCCCTCATTTTGGTATTTGTCAACCTAAGCTGAAGTATCGAATATTATGTGAAGAGATATGAACATTCAGAAAACAGTGTGCTATGGTTTTATCTAGAAGTGTCGATGATATTTTTTCTGGAGTTAAATGTCTCATTATCACTTTTTCACCTGTTTTTTGAGATTATGATTTAATTAGAATATTTCTCCCTTCCCTTTCCACCCTCCAAAATCTCCTATATAGCCCTTCAGGCTCTCTTTCAAATTCATGGCCTTTTTTCTTTTTTTTTCTTACTAGTTGTTATTCTCTTTTTTCTTTCTCTCTTCCATCATTCTCCCTTCATCTCCTGTTTATTCTTTCCTTCCTGTTCTCCATTACTGTTCACCCCCTTCCCTTTCCTCCCCTCATCTCCTTGTGCTTGATTGATTGGCGCTCCCATTCAGTGGAATATCATTTGTTAGGTTACTTGATGCTACACTATCTGCTAAGCAAGGAACAAACAGGGTAAGAAGAAATTGGATATACTTGAAGAATAAAAAGTACCAACCAAAGGACTGTTTGATTTTATTTTTGTTATCTACTTACTGGTCGGTATTGATACCCATAACAATAAGACATAAAAGATGGCAAGAAACAACCACTGATGGATATTTACTCTAGTTAATTTGAATTTCACTGTTCAAGATGATGTAAATATTTAACCAGTAGAGTAGATAAGAGTAGTTTGGTAGGCAGAAATAATAACTTTATATTAACTTATGATTTAAGAAGGTATTTTTTTTCTAGCTCCTATTCCATGGAGCTTAGGTAGAAGTCCACTTCAGTCAGCACTGATCTATATGAAATCAAAAGTCTTGCTTAAAATGTATCATTTCATGAGAGATTGTTTTCCTAAAACTCCATAGTTGCAAGTTTTGGTGGGGAAATTCCTTCAGAAGTGTAGTATAGGTTGTGTTCCTTTGTCTGAGATGTGTATATACAAATGCAAGTCATTGATGTTGCAAAAGAGGTTAGTGGCTTTTTTTGGGTAGGTCCTAAGGATCATGGTTAGTGTGCATGGTGAACCAAAGGCAAGAAACAGTGAGCAAAATATGAATCTTAATGTTTTGTTGGTTTGTGTGGTCTCACACATCTGCAGCATCTAAGCCTTCCTGAAATACAGTATAAGAAAGAGCTCCCTGGAAGAAAAGAACCAATAGAAAGAATATATATATATATATATATATATATATATATATATATATATATATCTTATGTATTTCATAATATACTTATATATATTATGAAAATGGATTTATCAGATTAGCTAACACAATGGGGAAAGTCCAACAATGGTCCTGTACATTGAAATCTCATTAGTTGCTCAGTCTACAAAGATGGATGCCTTAACAGCCTCAATCAATCTCTGGGGGGCTGGAACTTCCTGAAATGTAGCTAGGTTTTGTTATGCATTAAAAAGCAGGAGAATTGTTGTTTTTGTTGTGAATCTTAGACTTTAATGGCTGATCTCTCTCTCCAACTCATCAACAATAATTAATATAGATGACATAAGATGAGCAAATAAATAAATGAATGATCTCTTACAGTAAGAAATTATTGGATTCTTTATTTTGCTACACTGAACATACTTACCATTGTCAAAGATTTTAGAAGTTAGCCATTTGGATATCTTGGCACACCACTTTGTTTTGGCATCCTCGTGGATGAAATTTAGAAAAGAATTCCCCAGTCTCCACTCTGAGCTGTGTTGCTACAAAACCAATAAGTCTAAATTTGGGAAAGGGACACAGTCATTGCCACTAACAAAGTCATTCTCCTTGCAAGGAGAACAATTAT
This sequence comes from Peromyscus maniculatus bairdii, assembly GCF_049852395.1. Lineage (NCBI taxonomy): Eukaryota > Metazoa > Chordata > Mammalia > Rodentia > Cricetidae > Peromyscus > Peromyscus maniculatus. The sequence goes on along the minus strand of NC_134870.1, from coordinate 79,577,464 downwards.
GTTCTGCTTTCAACTTTCACTAGACAGCCTTTATTATTTTTCAAATGCCATTAAACAATTGTGATCATTTTTTAAAAAGGAAGAAATGTCCCATATACTTTTCAAACAAGTTAGTCATAAGGAGATTACAATTGTACATTACAAATCGCAATAAATGAGACATATGACTGCTAAAAACAAACAAACAAACAAATAAACAAATGAAACAAGCCAACGACGTTGTCATATAACGCTTGCAGAGGAAGGCGGCTTCAGCTGCAAGCAACAACATGCACAGATAGAAATGAAAGAACGCCGGGAGGCTATCTCCAGTCTTTGTGTCTGGATGGTGGCTTGGAAAGTTTCCCCACTTTGAGGGTCGGTCCTCCCCGCCAGTTCTCTCCCCAATTGCATGAAGAACATGCTAAGAGGTGTTTCTCCCTGATTCTAATTCTCACCAAGTCTGCAAGTCCAGCAAGTAAACAGAACCTGATCACTTATAACTCACTTTGTATTGTTTGACCCATAGAAAGAGAAGAAGCTCACCCTACATTTTGTTTGTTTTAATACTAACCAAGTAAATATTGTAGAAAGATATATTTATAAATATGAGGTAAAAGCATTTTGATGGATCCCTTAGTCAAAATTACTTAGCATGAATGAAAACTGAGTACCGGAATTTGCAAGACATTTGATTTTTACATAGAAACATAACGCGTATGCTTGGATTTATCTCACGAGGTAAAAATGCCACTTTACTTTGAAGAACATTACTGTGACACTAACATTGATCAGTGACTTGAGAGGCTGTAGAGTCACCTAGGAGATAAGCCTTGGGCATTCTGTGGGGAATTACCTTGATGAGGTTAACTGAGATAGGAAGACTTACACTGAATATGGGCAACAGCTTTCTAAAATATTTCTTTTCATGTATTTCATCACACAACAAGCAAAGTAACTAATAACATCACATCCTGAATAGTACATTCACACCCATTCTTCCTCTGGCACTGCGACGTATTAATTGCTCATGATAGGCTGATTTTGTACAGTTAGAGCTAGAGCAGGATATGGATTAGTGGTCTGGTGCTTACATTGTTGATACTGTGGAATGCATGCGGCTGGCTTACTACTCACTGGAATTCAGAAGCTCCCACTCCATGTTCTTATTCTCTCAAATGATCTTCCTGTAACTGAAACCTTTAATTAAAGAATAACATTGGTTTTAATATTTCACTCACAAAATTTTGTACCATTACTTTGAGGAGGATGAGTGTGATGGCTATGCATTAAATAATTATGTGGCCCTGTGCTAAGAAATAATTTTGAAATTTTTTACAAGCTCTCAGAAAATGTATCTTTTTTTAAAAGCTGAAAATAGATTCTTCTCTTATACAATATTTCTGGATCAAAGTTTCCCCTCCCTCCACTCCTCCTCATTGCTACCCACTTCCCCTCTCTCCCAGATCAAATTTCCATTCATCTACCTTCAGAAAGAGCAAGCCACCAAGAGACAACAATCAAATATGACAGAATAAAATATAATAAGGCAAAGCTCTCACAACGAAGCTGGGCAAGGCAACCCAACAAGAGGAAAAGAGTCCTAGGAACAGTCCAAAGAGTCAGAGACACACCTGCTCCCACTGTTAGGAGTTCCGCAAAAACACTAAGCTAACAGCCCAACATATATGCAGAGGACCTGGTGTATGTATCTTAATAGAAAGATACTTTCTGAAATTGTCATGTGATTTTGTGATTTTTATCATATAACTGGGATAGAAGTGAGCTTATTATAGACTTTTCCTAAAATAATACCTTAGTTTTAAATTTATGTAATTGAGGCCTTTCTTGAAAATTCTTATACCTATGAACATAGGAATGGGAGAAATAATTGATTGACTATGTCTAATGTTTGAGAATCCTCCTTGAACTAATTTTAGAAAAATATCAAAACCAAAAAAAAGTTTTAGAAAGCTTTGATTCTCTAGTAATAGATAGCCTTTGAAAACTACATATTTTGTTCAGTTATGATACAATCTGAAATAATTTTATGTGTGAAAATTATATTACACAGAAAAATTCCCAAATCTTCTCATAGCAACTTATTTGCTAAATGTATACACTAGATATAGTATCTTAAGATTATATTTTTATGTTTTTCTACATGGTTGGAATACAAAATGAATAAAAAGTTTCTTAAAGAGAAAAAGATTATAATTTTATATTTATTAATCTCTTTTGTAGATAACATTCTCAGGAATAAGTGGTAGAAAAAGTTTATGGAGAAAAGCAAGTGGTGTGATATTTCAAACATTACAAATGTACTGGTGCAATTTTCATGTTGTGCCTGTGTAATAATAACAACTATTTAGACCTTCTTTCAATACATATAAAATAAGGAATATATAAGATTTATGGTTCTTATTTTAAAAGTTAAATAGCTAATATAAAGTTGAAAACCCTACTTATTTCACTTTCTGAAATTTAGAATGAAAATTTTAAGAGTATATAAAACATGCAAAGAAGGCCCATACCCTGGAAACTGTCTCCAATCATGTGTAAACAACGGCATTTGCAAACAAGGAAGCAATTTTAGGTTTTTCCTGTTGGTTCATAGTCATTAAGTGCTTGTCAATACAATGTAGATAAGCTGCATGAATAATCTTATTGTGCAAATAAGCTGCTGATTATTCTCTTCACTGCCACTAAACCAACAGTTTATTATGCTTATTATGTTTGCAAAGTTCTGCTTTGACCAGCTGAATATGTTTAGAAATCAGAAAAATTAAATGATCTCCTGTTGAAGACTTAACACCTCCCAATTAAAGGCTTCTTTTCTTAAAATTTTAAATTATTTGCTGCCAAAAGGAATTACATTTTAAAGGACAGAAAGGTAGAATTTCTTGGCATGACAGCATTTAATGTAAATGTTCAGAGGAGTGAATGTTCAAAACAAACATCTCATTATGTCTAAACCAGTCAGCAGCAAGCCTATGTTGAGACAGGTGCTATCATGCAAAGTGAGACAGTAGGGAGTATTTTTACCTTGGGCTTTTTCCACTCTACCCTCTGCATCCTGATGACATAATAGTTTCACGACGAGTTTCTGTGGATACAGCCAGCCTTGCTAGTATGACGGTGGGAAGCTTGACTGGGTGTTGAGAGTGAAGCCTCACAGCTTTAATAGCCTGAGGCAGTAGCAGGGACATATTGCTCATAAATAAGCAAATAAATACCTACTTGGAATGTAGAGTATATACAGCTATTTAGCACGTGTGGGCTAACCATGATTGAGCCCTTTAGCATTTTTCCTATTATAGGTGCTGATGTTGTTTCCTGAACTCTCAGTTTCATACACACAAATTTTGCTTCCCATTTGTCTCCTTTGCCTTGGTAAATATCCAGGCCTTAACCTTTGCATTTTTTTTTTTTTGAGACAGGGTTTCTCTGTGTAGCTTTGTGCATTTCCTGGATCTCGCTCTGTAGACCAGGCTGGCCTCGTAATCACAAAGATCTGCCTGCCTCTGCCTCCCGAGTGTTGGGATTAAAGGTGTGCACCACCACCGCCCGGCCCCTTTGCCAATTTTGAGGTATTGATGTTTAATCAAGTCTCAGAATACTTGACTGACATTGAGTCTTGGGCCAATTCTTAGTCCTAAAATGCAACCTGCAGGGTTAGAATGTAGAAAAGAAAAGATGATTTGCTAAACCAAAAAGCTGTCCTTAAAGACAGCATGGGCTATTTTTCCAATTTTGAGAAGATTTCTGAAAATCTGTCTGAAATAAAGCCTATTTCTGGGAGTGTATGGAAATGAGTGTTAAAATCACAGTCCTGTGCATTAGGGACAGAGTATGACAATAGGGGATCATCAGGGAATCTTTGTTTTTCTCCGTTTCCAAGTTTGACATAAGGGTATGAGAATTACAGCTTTTTTTTTTTTAAAGGAACTGTGTTTACAAACTATTTTATTACAAATATTATAAATTTGATTCGATGTCTTTATTCAATTGATATTATTCATAGTCTACTTTTGACATACAGAAATATCCTCAGTGAAAACAGAATCTCTATTACCCTAATATTTAACTGAAAACCATCTTACACAATTTTAACAATATCAGATTTCTAGAAACCCATCCTTAAAGGACCAGGAGAAGTTTTAGATATTTAGCATTTGAGAAATGTGAAGCAACTAGTCATTATAGGTAATTGGATGTAATAAAACTGAAAAAATACCATGTTCAGAAATCTTTAGGCTTTACATTAGGATGTTGCAAGAGGTGGAATTAATTGACTCTGGTTGCATTCCCTAGGGAGGATGTAGAATAGCAGAATAGTGATTTATAGCAATGAATTAATCAGCAGTAAGCATTTAAAATAATTTTGTTGGTTGTTTTTTCATCCCATAGATAAAGCATTCCTGAGAAAGAATCCTGTCTTAGTCCTAGGAGAAGTCAGTGAGAAGAGCATAGTGGGACTCTGGAGTGGTTCTATGGGGCTACAACCTTTCAAAAAAGCAAAGAGGTAGAGGACATTTATACACATAATCTTTGGTAGGTGTCCCTTACAGTTGAGCTTTTAGAAGTTAGGGTTACTCCTAGCAGCAGTGCTTTGCATACATGTGTGTGTCAACAGCAAAGCTACATATGACCTTGCCATAGTAATGTTTAAAACCAAGAAATTTATTAGATTTTGTAAAAGAAGATGTTCCTTTAAATAACTTCATGAAACTTAACAAAATACACTCTGAAATAATCTCCTTTATTCACTCTATACCTTTTTCGCATAATAGATCCAACATAATAACATTAGTCAGCTTTAGTCAATGAGCGTGAATGGTTTATCATAGCTTACAAGTATAAGTATTTTGTGTGTAGATTCAGACAAGCAGGTTTATGGTGAATACAAATTGATGAAATACACTGAATAAATAATATCACAACTATTTGGCTAGATAAAATGTAATATTCCTTATTCTCAGAAAGAAATGTCTCTTTTCTGATTAATGGATTAGGGATTGATGAATTATTAGAGTTATCTATAAAATGGACACACTGGTACTCTTGGCAGATACTTGTTTTAAATGAAGTTTAAGACAACAATAAAAACTAAACAATGAAACAAACAAACAAACAAACAAAAACATTTGAAGTATCCAGGAAGAGCTAGAACACAATCTCCAACTGAACCATGTAAACGGCAGTGTTATTCTTTGACATGACCTTAAGGTCAGAAGGTCGTTCAGCGGCTTTATTACAGGTTGATTTCCATCTTAACTTATTAGGAATATTTTATTTTGTTTGAAAGAATAACCTCTTCCAGGATTGTTCAACTTACTTATATTATCTTTAGCAACAATATGAAACAGAACATTTTAGCTTCTTCTATCTTAATTCATACTAATTTGTGTGTTTTATGCCCATACAATTAAGCAGATATTAATGTTTATGAAATTAAAACTGAAAGATTTCTGGTTTAAAAAAGGACAATTGTGCATGGGCTTTCATGACTTAGTATTTGGAATCTAACACTACATTTAAGAAAATAATCAAATTTCATTGTTCTAAATATGTGTGTTTGAATCATAGTGTAATATGGAAAATTGTTTCTACTGTTTACACTGGGATGCACAAGCTTGGAAAAGAATGACATGTGATTAGAGGCGCCATTTCATAACTGGATATTATGCTGCTCTTCATAAATCTCTCCACAATATTTCTGATCTAAAATGAGGACACATAGTTTGGTCCAGGTCCCGTGACTTTGCTGTTGATGGAGAGCTGTAATAGAATAGATTCGAGGAGTACATCTGTCTTCATCAGACACTTAGAGAACTGATTCCCCTTCCTGGGAATGTATTATGTCTCTTTTCTCCTGAACATGAAAATGCAAAACTCATTTTTAATTTTCTAAGATGAACATAATGAGATGTTGATATAAGAACTTGTGTCCTGTCTCGTGTGTATTTACCATGGGAAACTAGAAACTTAAAAGAGGCATATTGTTAATCTGACTCTGTAAATGCTCCAATAGGATCTGAAACTCACTACTACATGTGTTCAAATGTAGTGAACCTTTGTCCACATATCTCTAAATATGCCACTGTAGGCAATAAAATCCCCTTTGTGCAGCTAACTGCAATTTGATGCCATGTAAGAAAATAATCTTGAGAAATGGTTGTCAACTTCCCTTTCCTGTGTAGCGGGCTTTAAGTTATATGTTTATATCTAATGGACTATGTTCTAACGCTTCCTGGAAATTTAAAATGACTTTTACATTTGGTGGATTCAGAATGTTAATAAAATTATTAAATGTAACAGCTCAGTGAAATTAAAAGAAAAATAAGACACAATATGTATTGCTTCTAAGTTTGACAGTATCAAGAGCATGACATCATAAAGAATAGAGAATCTGCTCTGGCTCCTACTGAGCTACAGCTGGGCAGAATCTGAGGCGTCCACTGTTCAGGCAGCCACTTGAGGAACACAGGTAGGAAAGCAGCACTCGACATCCACTTCCCACAAACCTCACATCTCAAACGACACAGCGGAATTTGCCCATTTGCCTTGTGAGATTTTTATTCCAAGTTAAAGCTGTGCTTTTCTTTCCATGATATATGACAACAAAAGTCTTCCCATTTGATGGGATGGCTCTGTGCTTGAACTCCGAATGAGTGCCCTGTGTATATTCTCCCTTCAGAATGCCATATGGTAGATATTGCAGGTACCTTCAAAGGGAAGGTGATATAAACTTTTGAGGTCATCCTTAACAACTATTTTAATAGAACTTGACATTTTAGTACGGTGCATAGGAAATTACACAGTACATTCTATGATGAAACTGTTATCATTTAAATAACCCACACCAGCTAAATTACCACACTGAAAAGTCTGGTTTTTCAAATTCATTAAACTCTCGGAGAACTAGGGAAAGATGGCTACTTGTTTATTTGTAAATATTGCAGTAAAAGACTCTGAAATATTTCATTTAGTTTTCTGTGATAGCCCTGAATTAAAAGAGAAGAAGAAATTCGAAGAGGTTCCAAAATTTTCTGTGCTTTAAATACCAACAGCCCGAGGCTTGTCAAGTAATATCTCATTGATCAATTCAAATTAGATAAGTTTTTGTGGAATGCATCCTCTGCTTTTCTTTTCTATTGCAAGTTCAAATGTATTCCTTCAGCATACAAAAGATTTGTAAGAAGACAAATCATTCTGGAATTAGTTCAACTTGTCCCCTGTGGGATGTAAAGTTAAATAAGTAGAGGACATACGTACTTAGAGAGCAAAAAACATCAGCTTCAAATTTTAAGCTTGAAATCCTTCAATTTTCACAGTTATTTTCTCTGTACATTCATTTAATCTGCCTAGCTTTCAGAAAAAAAAATAAAGCATTTTTGCAAGACCACTAGGTGTCATTGTATCTGTTTTTAAGCTATTTTGCAGGCCTGTGAATTCCACACGTTTTGAAGATCTTTTCAAAAGTTCTGATGAGAAGATAGTTTAAGGTTGAGGCAAGATCTATGACAATATGAGAAAGATATCAGAGCCTGAGAAAAAAATGGTCAGCTGGTGTATTAGCAATCGATGAAGTAAATGTTCAGCATTAGTTAAGGGAAGGTAGATAGCATCCACACTGGGATAAAACATGAAACTAAAATGGCTATGTATACAAGTTAAATGATTTTTAAACTCTTGGCTAATCGAAAATATAGTACTAATTTTGCTTGGAGTAGAAGAATGGTTCTTTATAGTAGCTTTGTGTTCATTTATAAATATTTTTTTGCCATTTGTGAACTACTTCCCTAGAAGCGAATTGTGTGTCATAATTTATATTGAATGCAAATAATAAAATTACAACATTTCCTCCAATAAGGAACTCCCCATGGGAATTATTTTTAAAGGTGAAATACACATACCATATTTCCAAAATATACTAGTGTATTTTAGTGTAAAAAGTACATACAACATGGATTTGTTCACAAACTGGAGTGATTGTCAAGAAATCCTTGCCTATTAATTAATTATGGTACTAAATATGTCATTACTTACTTCATGGTTTTATTGGAAACAAGATTAGATATATAAAATGTCACACAAAATTTTGTTCAAATCTCTTGTTGCCATGGCAGAGTGATAATGCTTGAGGTTCCAGTGGGATATTCTTGCAGATATTCCTACCCAGGTGACTACTGGAAGTAATTAGCAAAGTCCTCCAGTGCATTGTCAGGGAGAGAATGAGAAAGAATTGCTCCTCTACACAAAGAGACATACACCATTTCTGTCTGTCCCAGTTACTGAATCTTTAGTAAATTATGTAACAGAATTAAGGCCTCTTCATCTTTGAAATGTATGTTATGATACTTACTCCTTGTGTTATGAGGGTAAAACTACTTTCTGTAACCACATTGGAGGGTGAAACTATTTTCTGTAACCACATTGGTGAACTATAAAATGGTCTATTTATACTGCAAAATCACAGTAGAATTTAGGGAACCATTTAAACAGCTCTTGGCAGGCAAAGACAGTGGACAGTGCTATCCTGGCAGCATAGAGCAAGGCTATATTCCCTAGAGAGAGCCAGCAAGTGTCCTGACTTCTAAAAGAGATACAGTAACCATTGGAGTAGCAGCCTGGAAGCCAGGGAGACCTGAAAGAACCAGGCATAGACATACAGTTGGTTCCCTTCTCCTGTGGGAATTCGGCAGAGTCTAACCACTCTGGTTAAAGTTCCATCCAGCTCACTCTTCCAAGACACATCACAATCTATGGAAGATCAGAGAATACTGCTTGGTTAATGGACACACAATCTGCCCTTCCCCTAGGAACCAGAAATGATCTCCTAACATACAATCTGAACCTCTATAGCTCCCTGTTTTGAGTATTCCAGGTTATCAAGGTGACTCACTTAAAAAAAAAAAAATCTCAAAGTCCCTTATTGTGAAGCTGCTGCTTCCTTGTGCTTCCCTTTCACAAAGAAGGGTGGCACAGTCATTGGTAACTCAAGCTGCCATGACATGTCACACCTTCCTAGAATGCCTTTCATGTTAGTCCTTCAAAACTCAATTTGTCAAGAAGAAATCCCCTTATTAAAAGTTGAAATTAGATGATCTTTTCAGTACATATTTAACATAGCCTGTTCACATAAATCCCAACATTATGTTGTACAATAGTCATGGATCCATTCTGATAAGATCTGAACTTCTCTCAGGAAATAAGATGGCTTTTTAAAAATTTACCTTGTACCTTATGTACTCTCATATACCTTTCACATATAAATTTGACAAATGTTTGTTGGATGGATAAATAAGCATGTAAAATTCCTAGTTTATTGCCCCAGACTAGACAAAGTAATTTACTTTCTGATAAAAGAATATGTTGATGTGCTGATGTCCAATGGAGAGGGCTTACAGTAAAATCTCTTCCAAGATTCCAGAGTCCTTTCCAAGTGACAGACCTGCTAGAAGTGAGTCAGTGGATTGGAACCTGATTTTCGTTGTTAATTCTCTATCTACCTCACATTGCCAAAAACTAAGACATAATTGAAAATTATTTCAGAACATCTGTCTCAAGATGTGAAGATGCCATGAAATTTCCAGAGATTATAAGCCTCTGCAGACAGAATAATAATGGTTTATGAAGACATCAGAGAAAGCCATCAATTAGAACACTGCAGTATTTCATTAATTTATACTATCAAGGGAATTGCAACACTCCACCTCAATAATAAAGGAATTATATAAACTTCAAGCAATAGTAAGCACAGAACCTCAAGTCTCATCAATCACATAATTGTGAGATGTTGCAAACTAGTTAAACATTTATATTATAGTGTCATTTTACAGAAATTATGCATTTATATGATTTAAAAACATTTTACATACCAACTACAGTTCTCCCTCTCATCCCTCCTCCAGCTCCCTTGCCCTGCCCTCTGTCCCCCCAATCTACTCCTCCAAAAGGGTAAGGCCTCCCATGGGAAGTCAACAAAGCCTGGTACATTCAGTTGAGGCAGGACCAAGCTCCTGTCCCTGCATCAAGGCTGAACAAGGCATCCCATCTATGTGATTTTAAAATGCTCAAGATAACATAAGATGGGCAGGACTTACAGATAAGTAGATGATATGCAGAAATTCCAAAGGATTACTTCAAACCAAAACATTTTCAAGGTATGTAAAAAATACTCATAATATCTATTCTTGGTTGAAATTGCTCCTTCATCTGTTTTAATTTACAATATCCATGAATATTAATTCATATGAAGAAATAGACTTTACAGGTGCAACAAAGGAACTCAAAACAAGTAAGTAATTACAGATGAAGTTTCTGGGTTGGTTCAATGTCATCAAATTGATCCTTGTAAAAGGATTGTAGAAGTATCAGATTCAAAGATAGAAGATACTGAAGTGTACTAAGGGCCAGAAAAGGGGGAAGCTGCAGCCTATCTGGCTTTCAAGATGAAAGATGGAGCTATAACCACAAATTATCAGTGTTCTACAGCAGATCAATAGATGTAGAAATATTCTATCAGGCTGGAGATATAGCTCAGTGGTTAAGAGCACTGACTGCTCTTCCGGAGTACCTAGGTTCAATTCCCAGCACCCATGTGGCAGCTCACAATTGTCTGTAATTCTAGCTCCAGAAGACCTGACACCAATGGCAAAACACCAATGAACATAAAATAAAAAATAAAAAAAAAATAAAAAAAGAAATATTCTATTGATGGAGGACCCAGAAAGGACCAGCCATGATGACAGATTCATTTTAGCATGGTGAAAGTGATTTTAGATACCAGAAGACTACAGGAGAATAAACACATTTTGTTTTATGGCAGGAACCATGTGTTGAGTTGTTACAGCAACATAAAGAAAATGACAGGAGGAGTCTGGGCCACACAGCCAGAGCACACATCGCTTCTACCCACCCAGCACTGCTTACAGGATTGTCATGCTTCTTCCCTGCGATGAGATTTGTTGAACAAAATGGACTTGCCAAATGAGCTCAGGAAATAGGTTGCTGCTATGTGTTTCAAAACTTACAGAGATATGAAATCAGTGGCTATTGCATGTGGCTTTCACATAGCTCTGGCCTCAGTGAATAATTAATAATGGCCTAAGAAAACAGACATACAACAAAAATAAATATTTAGGAGGATTATGGCCATATGTATAGGCTTTCTTTCCCATTTTATGACTCTTAAAATATTTGAAATTAGGTACGATTATTGAAACTCCTTTGAAAGGGCAAATTGCTCTCTGAGAACGAAATCCAGTTACTCCCTGCAGTAGCTGTCATCTGGAATCCTGTATTCAGAATTGATTTAGCTGCCAAAAAGTTTGTAAACACAGACATCTGGATCTTGCTAAGGATGTTGGAGAGTTATTCACCCTCTGAATTTGCTCATTATTTTGAAGTCGTGTAGAACAGTGCAGGGATAAGATCTCCTTGGAACTGTTTTGGATTTCTCAAATCTTGCCTTTTAAAAAGTGACAAAACAATTTTAAATCAACATCAGCTGTGAAAGTAATGCAGCAATACTTCACTCAGGTAACAGTCTATGGATTGCATTTGCAACAACAGTACAGTATTTTAGGGACTCTTGAAAATACTGAGGAAAGAGGATAGCTGAGGTAAATTTCCAGTGACAATAATAACAGCAACAGTACTGACATGTTTGGATTTTTCACAATGGCAAAATGTGTCTGTGGCACAGTTTTAATGCCTACTGCAATTAGATACTGTTTTTATTGTTGCTATTTTGGAAACCAAAAACTTTTTCTGCTCAAGGTGTGAAAACCTCAGAAGGTGACATTTCGCTAATGACTCCTCTATGAAATTGACAAAGATGGATGTAGTGCCTTTATCCATGGCCCCTGAGAAACACAGTGTTTTCAAAATGACATTATACGTGTGAGAAAAAAAACTGAGAAGCTCTGCTTTTGTTTACATAAAAAATGGTTACACAACTTAATCGCATAGTGCGCATTTCATGTCAGTTTGCAAATACTCAGTTGGGTTCTATTTAAAGATAAATAGTTAATTGTGCTATTTTCCAGGATCTAATAACTTCACTATTAGAAATTAGGATTATGCAGCACCTTACTTGAGAGAATCAAAATAAAACTTTCACATGCTTTACTAATTAAATCCTGCCATTCCCTTGCTGATGGTGTTCCTCTGCAAGGCTTGATTTATGTTTAAACTATATGTGAAGAGAAGTGAGTGTCATATACAATGATATGTATTTGCATGTATTTACGTAAGTATTGAGACAGAATTCTAACTCTCAAACCAAAACATTCCTAATTTCAAGTTTTATTTTTAAATTTCATGTATGAGTCCTGTATTTACATCATTCCCTCACCTTTTCAACCCCATTTAACTCCTCCCATGTAACTCCAAGTCCCTTTTAAATTCATGACCTTCCTTAATTATCATTGTTACACACACACACATACACACACAACCAAGTCTATTTAAAGTTGTTCATATGTACATATTTTGTTTAGAACAGACATTTGGGATTAGATAACCTATCAGGTATTGGACCCTGGGGAAAACTAATTTTTCCATTGACTATTAATTGTTAATATAGCCATTGACTGCTTGTAGCTCTTCATCAAGATGTGGTACCCTTGGATATTTCATTCTTGTTTGCCTGTTAACTAGTTTTGTCATTATGCAGGTCTTATTTAGACAACCACCTTTTTGAAATTCACAGGTGCATCACCCTGTCATGTCTAGAAGCTACTTTCTCACAGCAAGCATCATGGTTCTTTGGCCAAAAAATATTTCTGCCCACTCTTGCATGTTGAGCAATAACTACTGCTAATATATTGTCATGTTCTTATTGTGAACTATTTTTTTTATAGAAAACACTTAGGGTGCGAGGGCTTTCCTGTTTCCATAAAGGAGAGCTCACTAAAAAACTAAGCGTCCACACGCTGTCCTTACTTTTAGTAGATTCAATATGTATCTCCAGAGTTGGTGACTCACTTCATCTTGTCTGGTGTTAACTCTGATTTTAAAAATGGCTTCAGGGGGTCCCAAGTATCCCCAGAGTTTCATTTTAGGTCACATTCTCTAATAAAGCAGAAAGATCAGGCCCTTCTGCTTAATCTACACCCAGATAGAAGGTTATATATGGCATTTGGTGTTTCTGACATCTATCTATTCCAACCAATACTTTCTATGAGTGTCTGGAAGTCACAGATTTGATCTTCATGGGAAGTCCTCTGTTTTCCGCCTTGCCCACAGTCAGGACAAATCTTTGTCACCCGCCAGTCCCTCAGCCGCTCAGACCCAACCAAGTAAACACAAAGACTTATATTGCTTACAAACTGTATGGCCGTGGCAGGCTTCTTGCTAACTGTGCTTATAGCTTAAATTAGTCCATTTCCATAAATCTATACCTTGCCACGTGGCTGGTGGCTTGCTGGCGTCTTCACATGCTGCTGGTCATGGCGGCGGCGGCTGCAGTGTCCTTCTGCCTTCCTGTCCTTTTATTTCTCCACTCTGTTAGTCCCGCCTATCCTTCCTGCCTAGCCACAGCCGATCAGGTTTTATTTATTGATCAATCAGAACAACTTGACATACAGACCATCCCCCAGCACAGCCAAGTGCAGACCATCTCAGACACCTGCACTCAGGCCCATGGTCCTAATCATCCTCTATGCGGACCTGCTGGGTAACGCCACAAAGAACCCAAGAAGGGCTCCCACAGGACATACAGAACATCCTACAGCAGTCCTCCACAGTGTAAATCTATCCCATTGTGATGCAGGCTTCTACAGAGGGCTCAAAGTTATGTTCCCAGTAGGAACTTGTTATATATCTTGATAATTCATCAACTATTAGGAAAAATTCATCGAAGAAATGTGAATTTTAAGGACTTGTTTATTTTTATTTTTGTGCCTGTGTGTGCAGGTGTCTACAGAAGTCAGAAGAAGGTGTAGAATTCCCTGGAGCTGAGCCACCACTGGAGGATGTGAGCCACCCACCATGCCTGGGAACCTCCTTCAGGTCCACGGAAGAGCAGCAAGTACTTTTACTGTTGAGCCATCTCTTCAGCCCCAGTAGTTAGTCAATTTAAAGACAAAATGCAAAATATAACATATGTATTTCCCAAGTTTTTATTAACATGTGTCTTATATCCATGTAATTGGTTTCACATCTCGTTTTCATAAATAGGTAATATATTCTGGTTCTGTTCACTCCCTCTCATTACTCTGTCTCTTGTTCCCCCACCTCCAACTAATTTGCCTCCTCTTCCCAAATAGTTCCTTTTCTACTTTCATGTTCATAGTTATGAACCATAATTAAAAATTATTATAAATTATGTACCATACATGTGCGCATCACATCTTGGTCTGCCTTTCTTTTGAAACAAAATAATTTGGTGAGAACCTGTCCTTTTTATTTTGTTGAAGGATTCCTACCTTCTTTGGGCTGAATCATTATTTATCTACAATACTAATTTTTTAAAGAAATAATTTAAAAGAAATCTTTATGTATATGCAATATGCTATTTTTTCTGTACTAAATAAATGACAAATTTCATATAAGATATAGTTAGTTATAATATTATACTAAATCATATTAGAAAATATCTGCACAGACAGTTGGATTCAAGTGTATTTTTTGCATTGCTTTGTGGTGGGTAGAAATCAATTCTCATATGGTTGCTACTTGACTTTCACTCTAGAAAACTATTTCTTATATTAGGCTTGATACTATTTGACTGGGAAGCCTGGGAACCTCTAGCCGTAATGCAAGCTGTATTAAATAGGATCTATAGCTTGATGGCTGGTAGATGGAGGATTTGGAATTCTGCAGCACAGAAGAATTAGGTCTAACAACCCCATCATTATTTCAGAAAAGAGTCTCTTCAAGTGAAATGGTAATGAAAAAGGCATTCTGTCCTTATGCAACTTACAATAGACTTTACAGCTATTTGCCAACTCTGTCTAGGTTTTTTTTTTCCTTTCTTCTTCCCTTCCTTCCCTTTTCTCCCTCCCTCCCTCCCTCCCTCCTTCTTTCCTTCTTGTTCTTTCCTTTTCTTTTCTAAATAAACTTAACCTATTTGCAGAAAAATACATCTGTAACTTGACAAATTTCTGTATTTTTTAACATTGATCATTAGGGAAAAATAAACCTAAAATAGCAGTTCATGGAAGGAAGGGTTTTGTGTATATATGTGATGAGGTAATTATACACAGTTTATTGTCACAATCCTCATTTTAATTTTTGCTTGAACCCTTAATGTAGACAAGGGTGAAATGGGAAGGTAGACAGTTAATTACTACCACTACATTTCGGTATTATCAAATGGGATATGGACAGAAATCAAATGAAGCAGAGCACAATGACCCTCTCACTGTGAAGCTTCAGAACATCAACTCCACCTGAGAGACAAGCATCCGCTGGATCAATAAGACATTTTCCCACATTTCCCTGCTTGCCACAAAGCCTCTCATTTCCACCTTAGCTATTAATTGACTCAAATTGCATGAGGTCCTCCTGCAGCATAATAAGGAAGTCACCTTGTTTTGAACGACTTTGGATTAGCATGTGTGTGTGTGTGTGTGTGTGTGTGTGTGTGTGTGTGTGTGTGTGTGTATGCATTTGCATGTGTGTGTGAATGCAGACAGACATACGCTAGAGCATGTATGTGGAATTTAGAAGATAACCACATGCCTGGGTCCTTCCCTTCTACCTTATTTGAAAAGTTTGTCTCTTTGTTTTTGAACACAGCCTACACTAGGCTAGCAGGCCTATGAGCTTCCAGGGATTTTCCACTTTCAGCCTCCATCATCACCATAGGAACTCTGAATTACAGATACACACTAATACCCTTGGTTTCATGGGGGTTGTAGCAATTCAAACACAGGTCCTTGTACATTCACAGCAAGTTTTTTACTCAATGTGCCATTTCTTCAATTTATGTTCTTTGGAAGAAGTTTAGGACTCTGTTCCTATTTCTCTTCTTCAGAGTAACCCCGACCACTTCCAGCATTATACAGAACATTTGATCTCAAGTTTTTATTGTGTTAGGAAACTGCTTCCAAGTCTCCCAGAAGCCATTGTATTTGAGACATCACAACATTTTCTTGATCTCTTTCTAGTGTCTAAAGCTGTAACACCTATCTCACTGTTTGGCCTATGCTCCTGCTGCAGTAATTCTTGATGAGCGCACATTTAATGCAAAGGGATTTTAGTATCTAGCTTCAGCTCTCAGCTTCTCCTCTCAGTCCTTTGACAGATTCTTAGAAGGTGGAACTTGGGGATCAGAAGAGCTTTCCCCTTCTGATGAGAAAATCTAAGGTGAACATACTCAGTTTGGAGACACGAAGCTGAGAGCATTCATACACAAATGTACTCTTCTGTTTGTTCTTGTGTTGCTCATGGACATGTCCCTTTGTCCTGTTACATATTCAGAGAGCTGTTCTTATCTGTGCATATTGTTGAAGAAATAGTGATTCCCCTATTTCTCTGTTAATAAATACAATATTAATATCCTCTTTAAGCAATTTGAAATTACACTGTGTATGAGTCTTTATTTAATCTTCACTTACAGGTAGCAGGATAAAATCCCACTTGTCTACCCTGTGTCTATCAGTCTATCTACCCTCCCCCCATCTACCTACCCATTGGGCATTTATGGAGGCACAGCTCTCTGGAACATCACTTGAAACTTCCCATAGTATAAATTCTTCATTGTTAGTAGTCAATTTTCCATTTTTTGCACTATGTCTATTTTGAGTGTCTCTAAGAGGCATTTTATAATAATAATAGGGGTACATCGTGTTTAAATAATAAGCAATTGCCTGTAAAATGTGATTTTACAGAAACTAGAAGTGTTTGTATTTCACACTCAGTAGGAGGGATTGAACTTAGGTGCAATACATGACCAGTTTAACTTTCCAGTTTTTATTTAACTATTTTGAGATTTTTAAGCATAAATACTGTACTTATATTCTTTCTACCTCTTCATCCCCTCCCCAACTCCCTGTGTCCCTGCACTTTATCTCAAATTTATGTTTTTCTTTAATATAACTGTTACACACACACACACACACACACACACACACACACACACACACACACATTGTTTAAAATACATGTACACACATATGTAAACAATATTACTTGAAGTTTCCTATAGGGTAGATTCTTCATTGTTAGTAGTTTACCAAATTTATACTTTCCAATTATTTTTTTCCACTGTATCTAGCATGTGAGAGAGAGTTCATTTAGCATTACAATTATGTACATATTAGTGGCTAAGAACTTGTGAATGGGATAGTTGATTCTGTAAGTTTTCTTGTAGTGTTATTAAGCCTTCTGGCTCTTACAATCCTTTCTCCCCCTTGTCTGCTAGATTTCCTAAGCTCCACCTAATATTGGGCTGTGAATCTGCACCTATTTCCATCAGTTGATAGATGAAGCCACCCTCCCAACTGGATGACAATTGGACTGGGCACCAATCTATGAGTACGGTAGGATATCATTAGGTATGACTACATTGACTTTTTTTTCCCCTCCAGTCATATTTGGTTCTATCCTAGGTCTCTAGGTCCAGCCTCTGGGTCCTGGTGCTCCAGGCAGTGACAGGAGTTGGCTTACTCTCCTGGCATGGGCTTTAGACTAGACTGGCACTGACTGGACACTTCCTCAATCTCCAGGACTCCCTTACCCCAGCACATCCCATAAGTAGGACAGACTGTAAGTGACAGACTGGTCACAGGAGATGGTCAGTTCAGGCTAAATATCTGTAATTGCTAAGAGTCTTACCTGGGGTCATCTTTGTAGATTCTTGGGCAATTCCCCTGTGCCAGGTTTTTACCTGACCCCCCAACGCATCCCTTTTCCAGTAGTCTCTTTCAGTACTCTCCCCTTCCGTCCCTTCCCCAACCTGATCACTTATGTTCCCATCCCCTCCCACCCACAGTCCACTCACAAAAATCTCTACTATTTTCCTTACCCAGGAAGATCCAGGCATCCCCCCCATAAAACCTCCTTGTTACCTAGTATCTCTGGGTCTGTGAATTGAAGCATAATTACCCTTTATTTTACAGTTAATATCCACTCATGAATGAGTATGGACCATGTTTGTCTTTCTGCGTCTGGGTTACCTCACTCATAATTTTCTCTAGTTCCATCCATTTTCCTTCAAATTTTCTGGTATCCTTGTTTTTTAACAGCTGAGTAATAATACTCCACTGTGCAAATTTACCATGTTTTCTTAATCCATTCTTCTTTTGCTGAATGATAAGAACATCTAGATTATTTCCTGGCTACTACAAATTAAAGCTGTTATGAACATAGCTGATCAAGTGTCTGTCAGGTATGACTGAGCATCCTTGGGCCTATACCCAAGAACTGGGTATAGCTGTGTCTTGTGGTAGGTTGAGTCTCAGTTTTCTGAGAAACTGCCACACTGACTTCCAAAAGTGACTGTACAAGTTTGCATTCCAACCAACAATGGAGGAGTGTTCCCCTTGCTCCATGTCCTCTCGAGCATGAGATGTCACTCGTGTTTTTATTCTTAGGCATTCTGACAGATGTAAGATGAAATCTCAGAGTAATTTTGATCTCATTTCCCTGATGCTAAGGATGTTGGACATCTCCTTAAGTATTTCTTGGCTATTTGAGATTCTTCTGTTGAGAATTCTGTTTAGATCTGTACCCCATTTTTGATTGGATTATTTGGTTTGTTGATGTCTACTTTGTTGAGTTCTTTATATACTTTGGAAATCAGCCCTCTGTCAGATGTGGGGTTGGTGAAGACATTTCCCATTCTATAAGCTGCCATTTGATGGTGTCCTTTGTTTTACAGAAACTACAGTTTCATGAGGTCCCATTTATTAAGTGTTGATCTTAGTATTTGAGCTATTGGTGTCCTGTTCAGGAAGTTGTCTCTGTGCCAGTGGACTCAAGACTGTTTCCCACTTTGTCTTCTACCATATTCAGTGTATCTGGATTTATGTTGAGGTTTTGATCCTGGACTTGAGTTTTGTACAGGGTAATAGATATGGATCTATTTATTCTACATATGGACAACAAGGTAGACCATCAGCATTTGTTGAAGATGCTTTCTTTTTTCCATTGTATAATTTTGGCGTCTTTGCCAAAATTTCAGTGTCCATAGGTGTGTGGATTTGTGTCTGGGTCTTAATTTGATTCCATTGGCCAACTTGTATGTTTTTATGCCTCTATCATGTGGTTTTTATTATTACAGTGCTGTAGGAGAGCTTGAAATCAGGGATGTTGATAATTCCAGAAGTTCTTTTATTGTACAGGATTATTTTAGCTATATTGGGTGTGGTGGTATTCTAATTGTACTGAAATGTGATTTTGATTGTATGTTAATAAATAAAGTTGCCCGGGGGTCAGAGCTATTAGAGCCATAGACAGAGTGTGGTGGTGGTGGTACACGCCTTTAATCCCATAGATCTCTGTGTGTTCAGGGATACAGCCAGCATTGGAGACATATGCCTTTAAGACTTGGGGGCTGTATATTCAGACAGTGACGAGGCAGTCATGTGTTTGGGTTTACAACCAATGAGAAGGCAGAACAACATACTATAAAAAAAAAAAAAAACGAACAGACAGGATATAGCTCTCTTTCGGGAAGCTGGGACACCGCAGGCGGAAGGGTGAGATTTTAGCTCTGAGCTCTGACCTCTCGGCTTTCTCTTTTACATTGTTTCTGTGATTCTTATTTAATAAGACTGTTGGTTACATCAACAATTGGGTTTTTTGTTTTCCATATGAAGTTGAGTATTGTTCTTTCAAGTTTTGTATTGTGTTGGTATTTTAATGGGTATTGCACTGAATCTATAGATTACTTTTGGTAAGATGGCCACTTTTCCTATATTAATCCTACCAATCCATGGTCATGGGAGAGCTTTCTGTCTTCTGATATCTTCTCCAGTTTCTTTCTTGAAAGGCTTGACATTTTGTCATATAAGTCTTTCAGTTGCTTGATTAGAGTTACCCCAAGATACTTTATATTATTTGAAGCTATTATAAAGATGTTATTCCCTGATTTCTTTCTCAGCCTGTATATAGGAGGGCTACTGATATTTTGAGTAAATCTTGTATCCAGTCACTTGACTAGAGATCTTTATCAGCTATAGAAGTTCCCTGGAAGAGGTTTGGGGTCACTTTTGTATGCTATAATATCACCTGTAAATAGTAATACTTTAACTTCTTCCTTTCCAATTTGTATTCCCTTTATCTCATTTATCTGTCTTACTGTATAGCTAGAACTTCAAGTACTATATTGAATAGGCATGGAGAGAGTGGACAACCTTATCTTGTTCCTAATTTTAGTGGGATTGCTTTGAGTTTCTCTCTATTTAATTTGATATTGGCAACAGGCTTGCTGTATAGTGCTTTTATTATGTTGAAATGTAGGGTTTTTTTTTTTTTCATTCTTTTGGCTCTTTGTGGAGTCTGCCACCTGGCTCCCAAATAAATCATATAGAGACTTCTTTTTTTAAATGAATGCCCAGCCTTAGCTTGGCTTGGTTCTAGCCAGCTTTTGTTAAATTAAATTATCCCATCTATCTTTTCCTCTGGGATTTTACCTTTTTCTATTTCTATATACCTTTCCCTACCTTTGTACTAGTTGTATAGCGGTGTGGCTGGCCCCTAACATCCTCCTCTCCTTTTCTAACTCCTCTATCTTTTTCCCCCAGATTTTTCTTCCTATTTATTCTCTCTGCCTACCAGCTCCACCTATCCTGTCTCCTGCCTAGCTGTTCATCTCTTTATTAGAACAATCAGATATTTTAGACAAACAAAGCAACACAGCTTCACAGAGTTAAACAAATGCAATGTAAGAGAATGCAACATATCTTTGCATCATTAAATAAATGTTCCACAGTATAAACAAATGTAACACATCTTAAAACAATATTCTACAACATTTATGTATGTCCTTTTTATTCCTGATCTCGCCAAGACTTTTATTATGAATGGGTGTTGGATTTTGTCAAAGGCATTTTCAGCATCTAATAAAATTATCATGTTTTATTTTTTCTTTCAGTTTGTTTTTATGGAGGATTGTGTTGATAGATTTTTGTATGTTGAAGCAATCCTGTATCTCTGTTATGAAGTCTACTTGGTTATGGTGGATGATCATTTTGATGTATTCTTGGATCCAGGATGCCAGTATTTTATTATTTTTTGTATCAATGTTCATGAGTGAAATTTTTCTGTAATTCTCTTTCTTTTTTGAGTCTTTGTATGGTTTGAGTATCATGGTGATTATGGTCTAATAGAAAGAATTTAACAATGTTTCTTCTGTTTCCATTTTGTGGAATAATTTGTAAAGTGTTGGTATTAGTACTTCTTTGAAAGTCTGGTTGAATTCTATGTTAAATCCATTTGTTCCTGGGAATTTTAATGACTGCTTCTATTTCCATAGGGGTTATCCATTTATTTAAATTGTTGGTGTGATCTTGATTTAACTCTTGTAAGTGGTATCTATAAGGAAATTTGTCATTTCTTGGAATTCCAAATCAAATGGACCTAAGAAGCAAGTTGATGTAGCTATCCTAATATCTAACAAAATAGATTTCCAGTCAAAAATTAATCAAATGATATGGATAAGGGCATTTCATATTAATCAAAGGAAAAAATCAACCAAGATTATGTCTCAATTCTGAGCATCTATGTTCCAAATATAAGGGCACATATATTTGCAAAAGAAACATTACTAAAGCTTAAATCACACATCAAACTCCACCCAATAATAGTGGGAGATGTGAAAAACCCACTCTTACCAATGGATAAGTATTGTGATTTTGCTCTTTTGAGGGGCCTGCCAGTTAGCTCCCAAATAAATCGTACATGGAGGCTTATTCTTAGTTATAAATGATAGGCCTTAGCTTGGCTTGTTTCTTGCCAGCTTTTCTTAACTTTAAATTGTGCCATCTGTCTTTTGCCTCTGGGCTTTTACCTTTCTCTATCCCTGTATACCTTTCCTTCTTACTCTATTGCTGGTTGTGTAGCTGAGTGGCTGGTCTCTGATGTCCTCCTAGCCTTGTTCTTGTTCCTAGACCTCATCTCTTCCAGATTTCTACTACTATATATTCTCTCTGCCTACCAGCCATGCTTATCCTTTCTCCTGCCTTGCTGTTCTCCTGGCCATACAGTTCTTTATTAGACAATCAGGTGTTTTAGACAGGCACAGTAACACAGCTTCACAGAGTTAAACAAATGCAACATAAACAAAAGTAATATACCTTAAAATAATATTTATCAAAAGACAGGTTATCCAAACAGAAAACAAACAGAGAAATAATAAAACTAACAGATGTTATGACTCAACCAGCCTTAACAGATATCTATAGAATATTTTATCCAAACACACACACCCCCATACACACCTGCTTTTCAGCATCTCATGGAACCTTCTTCAAAATTGACCATATACTCAGCCACAAAGCAAGTCTCAACACATATAAAAAATTGAAATAACTTCCTGTATCTTATCAGACCACCATGGATTAAAGCTGGATTTCAACAACAACAGAAACAACAGAAAGCCTAGAGACTCATGGAAAGTGAACAGCTCTCTACTGAGTTATCATTGGGTCAAGGAAGAAATAAAGAAAGAAGTTAAAGACTTCCTAGAATTCAGTGAAAATGAATGTACAACATACCCAAACTTACGGGACACAGTGAAAGCTGTGCTAAGAGGAAAGTTCATAGCATTAAGTGCCTTCATGAAGAATTTGGAAAGATCTCTTGCTGTTGACTTAACATAACACCTGAAAGCTCTAGAATAAAAAGACACAAACACATCCAAGAGGAGTAGATTGTAGGAAATAATCAAACTGAGGCCTGAAATCAATAAAATAGAAAGAAATGGAACAATGCGAAGAATCAATAAAACAAAGAGTTGGTTTTTTGAGAAAATCAACAAAATAGATAAACCCTTATCTACACTTACTAAAAGGCATAGAGAGAATATCCAAATCAACAAAATCAAAAACAAAAAGGAGAAACAACAAATTCAGAAGAAATCCAGAGAATCATTAGGTTATATTTCAAATAACCTGTACTCCATTAAAAAAATGCTTTATTTTTTAAGCTGCCTTGGTTACAGTATCTTATCTCAGCAATATAAAAGGAGCTAAAACAGGAACATTTCATGTTCAAACTATGAAACCTGGGATGCTCACCAAGATAATCTGTAAATTAGTTTTATTGCTTCTGACCAAAGGGGGAAAATTATATAATATAAAATTTACCAGGGTGTAGAAGTAACCAACTTATTAAATAAGAAACACAGAGCCAATGCAAAGATGAAAGCCCAAGAGGTCAGAGCAATAGCTAAGAGCTAAAAACCTTACCCTTCACTTTCGCTGTTGTTCTACCTCTCCGAAAGAGAGACCTACTTCCTGTGTCTGTCTTTTTATAGAGTTTCTGTTCTGCCTTCTCATTGGTTGTAAACCCAACCACATGACCTCCTAGTCACTGCCTGTCTGTACAGACCTCCAGGTCTTCTATGGTTGGTATTGAGATTAAAGGGGTGTATCTCCAATGCTGGCTGTATCCTTGAATACACAGAAATCTACCTAGATCTGCCTACCAAGTGCTGGAATTAAAGGCGTGCACCACTACTGCCCAGCTTTCTCTATGGCTTGCTAATAGCTCTGACCCCCGGGCAACTTTATTTATTAACATACAAATAAAATGACATTTCAGTACAAATAAAATATCACTATACCAGGGCTTAAGAGATGGCTTAGCTCTTACTGTCCTATAAGAAGACCTGAGTTTGGATCCCAGCACACTCATTAAGTGGCTCACAAAAGAAATAGTATGCCTGTAACATAAGTTTTGAGGTATCTGACGGTCCCACCTGGCTTCTATAGGCACGCGCACGCGCACGCACACACACACACGCACACACACACACACACACACACACACACACACACAAATAAAATTAATCCAAAAACACCCCTACTAAACCTGTGGCCTGCCTGCCACATGTGGCTCCATGTGGCTGAAGATAGCTATGCATTCAGTTCAGTAAAAAATTATAAACTTACTTAAAACATGTGCCTTAGTTAGGGTTACTATTGCTGCAGTGAAACACCATAACCAAAAGGAAGTCATGGAAGGAAAGGTTGGTTTGACTTGTACTTCCACATCACAATTTATAATCCAAGGAAGTCGAGTCTCAAGCAGTCCAGAAACCTGGAGGCAGGAGCTGATGCAGAGGCCATGGAGGAGTGACCCTTCTGTTTTGCTCCTCATGGCTTGCTTGCTTAGCCTGCTCTCTTAAGCACCCCGGACCACCAGCTCATGGGTAGCACCAACCACAATGGGATGGGTCCTGTCACATCAATCACTAATTAAGAAAGTGCATTACAGGCTTGCCTATAGCTCCATGGAGGAATTTTCTCAATTGAGGTTCCCTCTTTTCAGATGATGTGGTGGTTTAAATAAGAATTGCTCCCATAAGTCCATGTACTGGAATGCTTAGTCATCAGGGAGGTAGCACTACTTGAGAAGGATTAGGAGGTGTGGCCTTGTTGGAGGAGGTGTGCCACCGGGGATGGGCTTGGAGGTTTCAAAAGCCCTAGCGCCACTCAGTGGCTCTCTCTCTTCCTGCTTCCCGAGGACCTAGATGTAGAACTCTCAGCACCATGTCTGCCTGAGTGCCACCATGCTCCCTGACATGACAATAATGGACTAAACCTCTTAAAATGCAAGTAAACCTTAACTAAATAACTTCTTTTATAATAGTTGTCAGAGTCATGGTGTCTCGTCACAGCGACAGAATTCTAAGAGAGAAGTCTTTAGCTTGTATCAAGTGGACGTAAAAACTAGGCGACACGTGTTATCGGAGGGATGACTATTTTTGTGACTCATTTGTCTCAGATGTGAAACTTAGGTATGTCACCATGCTGCAAGTTGGAGGGAGGTGCCGAAAACATTTTGTCTTTGATTTTGATGAAGTATATATTATACTGTTGTGAAACCAATCTCTAGAAATTTTTCGCTTTGTAAACATCCAATAAACAGCCCTTCTTTCCCCTAAGTGCCCTCTCTGGTAATCAGCACTAAACCTTATCATTCTTCTAATTTGACTACTTGAGTTCGCAGATGAATGGAATCATGCAGCATTTGCAATTTTTGCCACTAGTCTTTGTCTTGGGCATAAGCTCTATGTGTTTGATCTAGATTGTAAAGTTTTTCCATTTGCCAGATATGTCTAACATCTCAAAATGCCCTTCTTTAACTGAAAAATCTTTACTAGTTCTTTGAGAATCCTATACATTGTATTTTGATCACCCTCACTACCTTTCCCCAATGCTTTTGAGATCCTCTCAGAATTCCTGTCAAATGCTGAACGGTAACCAAGAACACTGAGCGTAGCCTTTAAATTTGGTGGAAGAGGTGGTATGTGGGATCTTACCAGGCAACAACGCTAAAAGAGGTAACACATCCTAGCACTGGATTTTTTTTATGTTAAACTATTGTATTATTAACAATGCTGAGAGGAGCATTGTCAGCCTGCCATAGGATCAATTCATTTAAACTGTTTTTATATATGTGTATGTATGTATTTTAGAGAATGTCTATGGTAGTAGGATTCCATTTTAAGGCTAAACACAATTTGATTGAACATACCACATTTTGTTTAGTCATTAATCTTTAGAAACATTTGCTGTTGTCGCTTTTTGGCTACATTTTACTACTGCTATGAACAACAATGTGCAAATATTTCTTTTAGCTTACTCATGCTTTCAATTGTTTGGGATGCATTCTACATATCCTTGCTTGTTACTTTTACTTTCTGAGATAGCAGAAATCCTTCTTTCTACAAAGCTCAATAAAGTTTTTATTTTAAATTATTTATTAGTGATTTTTATCATCTATTCATATATTTGTGGTCATTTATATGTTATTCTTGACCAAGAGACTATTCAAGACTTTAATCTGGTTTTAAATTTAGTTATTTGTTGTTTATGTTGAGTTATGGTATTTCTTTAGTCTAAATAGAAATGATTATTTGTATAGTTGGCAAACATTTCCTCCAATTTGATAGATTTTCCTGTATTTAATTTGATAAAAATTCACAACAAATAATCAGGTTCATAGAATGAGCTCATCCTATAAGCTTTATAAATCCCATTCCCCCTTGTGTACTTGGGTAAATGTGTCCTGGCAAGGAACAGAACCCCTTCAGATTAGTATGGAAATCTCTAGTTCAGCAGGTTCTGTGACAGTGCTTCTAGCTCCTCTCTCTGACACTGAGGCATTTTAAAGTCCAAGGCATGGCAATTCTTAGGTAAAGTGCATGACAATACAACTTGGGTTTTGATAGTTAAAAGAATATTTAATGGAGAGAATAAGAAAAGTACAAGGTTATTTAAAGTGGAAACTTGAAACCTTGACACTTGAGGCAGTTATGAGTCGCAGGACCAAAGGCTTTGTAAGATGGAAAGTATGTATATGGTAATATCCAAATTCTCCACATGTACTGATTTTCCCAATCCTATCAAGATAACTGTGGCTGTTTTTAACTAGTCCATCTTACTCTGGTTCTACAAAATAGTCTAATTTCTTCTGCACAGTTGACTTTCCTGTTTCCCCTGTTTTATTGTATTAGTTAATTACTTCAGTCTTCTTCCCAGATATGTTTGCATTTCTTATAGCTGGGTTCAGTGTTATCTGACTTTTCATCCTCATGCCTTTGTTTCCTAAATCTTCTAAACCTGAACTTCTTCCTTGAATCTTATTTGAATTATCATCAAGTACTAGAATCAGCAACTGTCACATATTTTTTATTTTTTAAGTGACCTCTTGCTTTGGAAATTTGATGCAGATATACATTGGTTTCTATTGTTCTTGAGAAGATGGTTGCCTGGAAGAGTAAGAGTCTTTTAAAATCACTTTACCTGAGGATTCTCATCTGTGGCCATTGAGATTCAGCTGGACAACAAAGCCACTGTATTGTTTGTGGAGTACAAGGAACAGAGTTCTAGACAAGGAAACAGGATTATACAAATGTTGCAGGCTGCAAGAATTAAGGTCAAATAAATAGTCCCTAAAGTTCAGGAAAACCCTTAAAGAGACCTTAGCCAGAAGGTGGGAAGTGATAGTTAAATGTGACCTCAAAAGTGGTGATTATTTGAAATAATTTCTGGGAATCCTTAATAACTATCTCAGCCTGCAACATCGAAGAATGCACTCATTGAGAATGCCCAAGCATCCCACTGGGACACAGCCTGTGCCCACACACCTGCCTTTAACTCCCTCCAGAAAACAATGGCCCCATCTTTTTTATTCCAATTCTGATACAAGTCCATTTTACTGACAAACTCAAAGGCTGTTCCAGGCAAATAAGTGAGCTCTGAACAGTCAATTTCAGTTCATTACAGTTAGACACGTCCTTAGAAGGATGGTCAGCAGGCTGACATTCCTTCTTCATTCCCGCATGTTTTAGATTTCCTGGAAACATCGTGGTTAGTCACGGTTGTACTTGTACTTTATGTCATGATTTTATTTTAGATCCTACCTTTGTGAGTCAGAAGAATTAAACTTTGGGAGAAAAAGATTTAAAAATCTAAAAGAAAGGTGTTTTTTTTTCTTTTTAAATTTATCCCTTGTAAATGGAAATAGATTATACACAGATGAGATAAATTAAAGGTATATTTAAGGAATAATGTATAGTTAGCTCTCTGAAATAGGGTCACACATATAGTCGACTGGAATGTATCTGGGGTGCTAGAATTGTATTTATGGATTTTTACATTTTTGCATTAGTTTTGCTTTGAAACACTACCGTTCAACAGTTCCTCTGAACTTAGTGAAAATCATTATATGCGTTCTAGGAATATTAATTGTGTGCACATGTGTTTGTATTTATGCGTGTGTGTGTGTGTGTGTGTGTGTGGCTGTGCATGCATATGTGTGTGTGTGTTTCTGTGAAAGTGTGTGTTTCTGTATGTGTTTTTTGTTGTTTCCTGTGTGGGTGTTTATGTGTGTATGTGTGCATGGGTTAGTGCATGTGTGTAATATGTGTGAGTTTGAGTGTGTGTCTCTATGCCTGCAGGTGTGTGCATTCTCACAGAATCCCATACTCTTCTTTTTCATGTCAGGAGCCATGTTTTATATTTCTCTGTATCACTCTCACCCACCAGAGTAATGCTCCCCTAGTAGGAACTCAGTAAGTGTTTGTTACTTGATTGATAGTCCAGTATTTCTTTAGTGTTTGGACTTCTCCCACTGAATGTGTGTGTGTTGGAATCCACTAGAGTGTCAGACTGTGAAAAATTGACATCATAAAACAGTCGAAAATAGCAATGTAGCTGAATTGACAGTGAATGCCTTGAAAAATGTGCTATAAATTTATACTCCAAGCACACACGGCAAGTTCGGCGTGTGTCCCTGTGCAGTGGAAGAGCAGAAGAGTAGGTTCCTTAAAATGCTCCTGCTTTATGCATTGCCAGGAATATACAGGTAGCAAGATCTGGAAGAGGAGATGAACCAGAGACAACTAGATTAGCTTTAAAAGCTCCCTTTTCAAATACAACACAGCAATAATATCAAATTGAACAGTACATACCCAAGGGGAAAAACCAGTGATGGAAGTTGACTTTCAGATACTCGGTGATTCAGGGAAGGTAAAGCCAATACTGCCACAGCATAGCCTAAAGGAATGATTGTGTGCATGTGCGTGTGCATGTGCGTGTGTGTCCATGTGTCTGTGTGTCCGTTTGTGTCCGTGTCCGTGTGTGTCCGTGTGTGTGTGTGTGTGTGTGTGTGTGTGTGTGTGTGTGATATGTGAGGTACTGAGATATCTTTCAGTGGGACCTGGGGCTTGTATAATGAGATTGGCAGGATGGTGACTGAGCCCCAAGGGCTTCTACTGTTTTGCTTCCCCAGCTCTAGAATGACACACGTACAACGCCTTGCTTGACTTTGATGTGGGTATTCGGTTTGAAATCAGTCCCTTACACTTCCAGAGAAGGCCGTTTAACTGTCTAAACTTCAGTCCCAAGCTTGACAATAATGTTTATGTCTTCTTACACTAAAAAATAATTTGATTTTTAATCATGAATTTTAATGAAAAATATTCTTTTTATATAAAAATATTTAGTATATTTTGAAAACCTTGATAATTGTAAGATATACTAATTGTTTCCACTGGTGTATATATAATTAAAGTATTTCTATTACATATATGGAAATGAATGGCGAGAAAAATTCACAAACAATAAGTTATACACCTGTAAACATGGCATTAATTTGGGCACCTAAATATTTTCAACAATTGACTATAGATTTTTTGTTTAATAAATATGTGAGCTTAATATCCTTGTAAGTCAAATGTATTTGCTGAGGTATGTCATCATACTATATATTATGTAACATCAAAAATCTGATTGTTTCAAAATCAGTAGTTAAACAGCAGAGCACTTCTGGGCCAGTGAGATGTCCCAAAGTAGGCAAAGACACTGTTGTCAATCCTTATAACTTGAGTTCTGTCTCCAGAAGTCACCTGGTGGAAGAAGAGAGCCAATTCCCACAGTCCTCTGATTTCCATATGCATGACCACAACTTCTCCTCCCAAACACACATAAATAAGGAAGTAAACTTAATGTAGAGCATTTTTACTGGATTCTGAGAAGACTAATGATGAATCCAAAAAGTAGTAGGAGAAATGCCCCATTGCAGATATTTAAGGACCCAAAAGACATGGGACAAGGGAGAGTTGGTCTTTCTGTAGATACGTTCATATTTGTACTGATTTCCACTGCTTTGAGTTACACTAATTATAAGTGAATTTTAAGAAAGATAAACTTTTACTCATAATAGAAAGACTCGTCATGACTGTAATCAATATCATATGGTGAAGTGAGCAAGAGATCAAACTCCTGGATGATGTTTGGCTAGAACACGTGGCAAGGGCTCTTCTTGGAAAGTGGCATAAGGTAACTTGTAGCACTGCTTCCAACCACCATAGTAGGAAACAGGAAGTCACTCATTTGATGAGCAGACATATTGGGCCTTCTTTAGAGGAGTTTTTCCCCTCTAGAGTAAAAACTAAGTAGAAAAAAACCAAAATGAAGTAGTTTGTAAATAATATTGATAATTATTTTTTGTTGTTATTGGAAAAATCAGTTTGGATAAAGGCATGCTATCTAAGCTTATCCTATTCTTTTTTTTTTCCTGAAAGGCAGAAGGAAGTCAGCTCAAGGATTAGGCTTTAGGATTTGAGAATGTTTCTATAGTATGTGAGAAAAGTGTCAAAGAAAACTGCAGGCAGCAGACAATTTCATCCACTCTAAATCTGGAAAGGACTCTTAAGTGTATGGAGCTCCTGGAATATTTAGCAGAATCTGCCTAGAGATACTCTGGCATGCCAGAAAGACAAAGTGCATCCTTAAACAGCTCTGTGCTGTCCAGTTGAGAACTAATTTTGATCTCCATGAAGCCTCAAAGGCCAGTCTAGTAAAAGGAACATTCAGAGGAAGTAAATATTCTATTTTGGATATCTTATTTCTTTCAAAAGTCTTATGTGAATCTTTTTCCTGTATCTATAGATAAGTATAGCTACCACCCCTCACAAAGAAGCCTCTCATTACAAGTGGGTTAACATCACAGAAAAACACAGCTGTACACAATGTAGAGATCAGCACATCTTGGGGATACCAGCTTCAGTGGATAGGTCTGCATCACAGCTCCTACATTTATGGCTCAAAGAATATCAAGGGAAAGAGGGGCCAGAAGAATGTAAGAGCCAGTATATAAGGAAGTCTGTGGTGAACTAAAACAAAACCAGAAGAATGGTAATATATACGGACACATTAACTGAAGAGGGAACATTTCACAGGGTCCACCCCCAGATAAAGAACTACAGTCAACTAATGACTGCTAGAAGGAAGAGAATCCATCTCTCCCAGGATGAGCCTCCTATTGGTTGTTCAATATAGAGTGTTTAACCCTGAAACAATATACACACAAACAGCAGAAGAAGACTCAGCAGGTTGTATTTGCACATTTGCATACACACGTCTGTAAAAAATAATGAAAAACAAAGAATCTACGAATTTGAGTGAGGAAGAACATGGGAGGAGTTGGTGGGAAGGTACCTGAGAGGGGTGGGAGAAGAACGAGAAAAGGCAAATGTTGTAATTCTATTCAAATTAAAAACATAGTTTTTAAAAAGTATCATTTTTATTTTATTTTAGGCTACCTAATTTACAGAGTCAAGATAGAATAATACTTAAATCTTTGGGGGTTAATACAATGTTTAAAAATGCATTAGGCATTATCTTTAGCAAGTGTAATGAGTCAATGTCTGCAAGCAGACAGCAGACCTTAGTAAGTTTTAAAACAAGAGCTAATTTAATAGCATCAAGTGAAAACAATAAACACATTAATTCTAACTTCACTTAAAACATTTACATGGTTACTCTAAATTTCACTATTTATAATTAATTATTGGCAATTAATATTTGAGTATTAGCTCTATAAGGATTTTGTCAATGTAGATATGCTTTTGAGATACTTTCATTGTTTTTGTATGACTTTATTTTCATATAGAACAGCATAATATTAATGTAAGACATTAATTCCTATTCATATAGACAGGTAAATAATCTCTTTTAAATGATTTTGGAATTAAAACACATATATTCTACATGTTCTCAGACAAATGAAAAGTTCTTTGAAAACAGTATCTCAAAAATTTGCTCATATTATAAAAGAAAAAAGCAGTCTTCAAGCTACTTATTTTCTCTAAGACTATCTTATGTTTATTACCAGTAATCATCAAATTAAATAAATTATGCTTTCAAAGTATTTTACTGAGTCAGTTAAGTCACAACACATCTTAAGCACCGACCATAACAAAGCAACATAGAAGACAATGAATGTGAAGTTCCTTAAAAATCACTGCAAGTTATTATTCGTAAAATATTGGAAAATTCCTTCAAATCACTATATAGAGGGAGCATCATCAATTACCTAGGACTAAATCTAGCCTGTTTATTATTATTTGTATTTAAAATGTTATTGGAGCAAAGCTATGCCCATCGCCACCTGTCTTCTCGACTGCTTTAACACTGCAGTGATGGAATTGATTAGGTGGCCCACAAACTATATGTTTACTATCATGATTTTTATAAAAAAAGTATCCACTGGCCTCAATAGAGGGTATAATTTCAATGTAGCAGACTCTGTAAATGACTCACAGAAATCTCATCTATAAAATGTTTAATGAGATTATCATACTGGGGAAAAGTATACTTTGTAGTTTAGATATGAAATATTTAAGAACCTGATGGACTTAAAGAGGAAATTAAACCAGAAGCAGCAGTCACGGAATTCTAAACTTTACAGTTCTGGGGGAGTGAAACCATGTCTTGGTAGTTCATTTATTGCTGCTTTCCCTTAATTCAGAGGCAACAATCCAAGAGGGCACTTTGTGTTGTACTGTCTCTAACAGCTGGCAAATTCTCAGGAGAGAGATAATAAAGCCATCATCCATGCTTGGTCCCCCAAGCAGGAGTAGCAGGTAAGGGGAACTTTCTGATTTCACTCACAAATTTATAACCATACATTGGATTGTTATGAAATTTAAAATAAACCCGCTTTTTATGTGACCATTTGTACTTATAATTTACATTTCAATTACCTTCTCCTGGCACTTTCCCAGTGTTAAAATGTCTATAACTTGTCAATGATTTTCATCAAGGGTTTTAAAAACTTATGCGATTCTGAATCCATTCTTTCTGAAATTGCTAAATTCATGATGAAGACTCCAAACCACAGACTCAAGGATTCCACTTGTAGAGGGTCTTCTCTCAAGAGAACACATCCCAGGTGTGGGCTCCGCACAAACCTCTGCAGACTAGACAACCACAAATTTAGTGTAAATTTAGGAAAACAAGCTTCACGTGCCCCGCTGAATCTTTTCCTGCGGCTCTCTTTCTGCAGGTCCATCAAAGACTCACATGGCTCATTCTCTGGGCTCAACCAATAAATCCCCAGTGAGTGGGAACGTTACTGGCAGTGATAACAAATTAAGCCTAAATAAACCATGAAGGCTTTGACTAAATTAATTAATAAGATGAACCACAGGAGTCTGGATGTGAAAGATAAATTTTGATGATAGAAGAGGTGATAAAATCTTTGGATTATGGTACTGTGGGGCATTTCAGCTGGCTGTTGGCATTGTGTGAAGGAATAATAAAAGCAGAGCTTCCCCTTAGGCTTCAGAGATTTGGACTCAATTTAGAGGCACAGATAATGAATGGAAAGGGAGAAAATATGTGGGAAGTAAGGAACTCGGTTTTGCTGTTTTAGCCAGAGTTCGTTCATAACTACACTGAAGACTGACTTTGGCAATGGTATAAACTTTGGCTCTGAGCTGGCTTTCTCAGATATATTAACGATAGGAATTTTGAAATTGAAATAACTGAGTCATAGTTATTTCTCAGAGATTACACCTGCGTCTATGCATCTGCGTGCTGCAGGTTGCTTGCGTCTCTACTCATCCTTCAAGAGCACCGTGCTGTGTGCAATTCTAAGTGAAATGATAGCTCGGTTTTTCATGTTCAGCTTATGGGATGATGAGTCATTGTGAAATGATTGCTCCTGAAGACTTATGGTACTTAATAGCTAGAAGGAATAACTTTGACACTGATTTACAGTTAATCCTTGGCTCAATTACCTCTATATTAATCTGGTTAGTGGGACTGACAGAATTAACCTATCTGTGTCACATGAAAAAGATATTGTGGTTGGTGGGGTGTGGTGCTGCATACCTGATGATCTTCTATCTCAGAAGGCTGAAACAGTGTTATCAGTTGTGTTAAGTAGATACCCTGTCTCTGAGTTTAAATTTTTTTTTATTACATGCATGAGTACATTTTAAAGTATTTTTCTCTCTATGCCTGGCTTATTTCACTTAGTATAGTGTCATTAAGGTTCACAGTTGTTAATGTCAAATAAAACATTTCCTTTATTTTTATGGCTGAATCATATCTTATATATGTACATATATATCGCATATTTTAAGTCTGTCTATTAATTGAAATTTTATATAAATAGCACTAAGCATCTTCAAACACCAGAGAAATACAAACAAAAGTACTTAATGAGATACCACCTCACTATTGATTAAGTTGGATATTATCCAAAACTGGGAAGAAAGAAAGGGTGGCCAGTATGTGAAGAAAAGTGAAGCCTATACAGTGCTGTGTGGGGTGTGAATTTATATAGCCATTTTGAAGAATAGTATGGATGTTCCTCGCAATGGCTGCAGACAGAGCAAAGTTTGGTGTATCTCTTTTGGTCTTGGAGCTGAGGCTTCCAAAGTTTATCACTGCCTATGAACAGAAGGCTTATTTTCTTGCCTTGTTGATTGACTGTCTCAATGCCCAGATTTGTTTATCCTTCACCTGGATCTTCAGTCTGATCATAAAGAAATAAGCTGGATTCTGAGCATACTTTTGCCTGACTGCATCACCAAGTATTAGAAAACATTCTCAGCTCCACTGTCCCTCCTCTTCTGGCTGTTCAGTGATTTTCTGCTTACCTGTCAACAACTCAGATGGTGCCTATTTCTAGTTCTCTGAAGTGTCCCCTATGTCCTTGGGAAGATGTGAATGCTGCATCTCTGTCAACACGCAGTATGTGTTCCTCTTCTGGAACCTGGTTTGTAGTGGTAACAGCCTTCTAAGTCTTCATCTCATCTGTTGCCAAGATATCATCTTTTTAATATTTGTTCTTTATTTTTAAGAATTTCATGTATGTATGCCATAAAATAGGCTAATATATACCCTCCTTTTCTCCCTCCAACTCACACTCATATTCCTCCAGTACATTTTGATCCTAACTTCACATCTTTTTATTTTATGATAACACACCAATTCCAGTTAGTTCTGCTCATATGTAAACAATTATAGAGCTATTCCCCAGAACCCAGGAATCCTTCCAGTGGCCACATGCTTATTTATTGTTTGTCTGTTTGAGATGATCTCTCAGTATATTTTCAAGGCTGGTTTCTTACTTCCTTAATCTTCTTGAGTAACAGCTTCCTGAGTAGCAGCAA
Organism: Peromyscus maniculatus bairdii; assembly: GCF_049852395.1. Lineage (NCBI taxonomy): Eukaryota > Metazoa > Chordata > Mammalia > Rodentia > Cricetidae > Peromyscus > Peromyscus maniculatus. Next base: position 79,542,384 of record NC_134870.1, on the reverse strand, counting down.
TGACATGTACATGCCATGATGGCCACTTTATTTTTCTTCAAGGCAATGTTCTCTCACTGTTTTCCATGACTGCACCCATAACACATAAATTGCAATACTTATGAAATGGACCCTTATTACATAGCAATTAAGTGGAATCCTTGAAGAAGGAATGCAAAGACAATATGATGTGGGACAAAAGCCTCAGGGTATCCTTTTCTGTCCTGGCTCAAAGCATATGAAGACCTTAATTCTTACAATTTCTGCAACCCACTAGGTATGGGATGTGTGTATGAGTATGTTTGTGCACCTATGTGTGGGTGTATGTACAAGTGTTTATATTCACACAAGTAGTATAATTTACTGAGGAAATAACTTTAATACTATAATGAAACATAAGTGTAGCAATTTCATGTAGGGCAAAAGGCAATTTGGAAGCAGTAAGTGATACATTTCTAATAAAAGGCACTATGCTCATTTTTGCACGATGATGAGGCTTTCTCTCTGGGCCTTTTTACTTTGACCTAAGGGTTCACTCTGTTTGATAAAAGGCGATAAAAGAGCAGACTTTGAAATAATACTAGCTAAGGGATGTTAGGAGATGAATAGTGGGCCGTGTCCTGAACAGGAGGTTAATTGCTCAAATGCAAAACATCCTAGGGGAAGATGTTGCTCTGAGGTATGATCTTTCAACCCTGGGGTGTTAAAAATCCCAGCTCTTGTCATCAGATATTCTAATTACATGCCCTGCACAAGAACTTCTTCATCATGAAGAATGTGAAATGCTCTAATTAGCTAGGATTTAAAAAGCAAACACAAAATTGAAGTGTCAAAGGGCAGTACAAATAAAAAGCAAGTTTATACCAAGCCCAAGATGAAAAGGAAGCACGATGCAGAGGCTTGAAGTATTCAAAACGGTCTCATTAGCAAAGTCCAGTCTCTGAGACAACTAAGATGGCAATTATAAACAATGATATAATGAACAGAGAGCTTCATTATGGGTGGTGGGCTAAAAAGCCTGTAATTTCAATATAAAGTGCTTTCGTAATAAGGAGGTTAGGAATAAGAATCACTGTATTCTATCCAAAGTCAGACTCTCCATACTAGAATTTTAATTAAAATAATGTATTTGTTTTTATAGCATTTTAATTATTTCCCAATAAATCAGAAATCATTATATCCTTGGGTAATTGCTCAAGCCATCTGCTAAGATTCCTGCCCCATCCTTTCCCATTTCAAGTCTTTATTCTCAATGTATGCCCCAGTTCATGTCTCTGTCAGGAAGATAACTAATTCTCATGCTGCTTTAGATGATTAAGATGAAAAACACCAAAACGTCACAATTTATTTAGTATTTGTCTTACTCAGGTATTTTCATTTAAATACTCTTTCACTATTGCAAAAAAAAGTATTTTTGTGAAAATCCAATGAGGTCACAATTTCACATAAAAATTCTTTAGAAGTTTGTAGTTTTAGCATACATATGAATTAGCATGTTAGTCTCTGTGCTTATTTTGTTCTGGCTGCCATTACCCATGGACCACACTGTTTCACCAGGTTCTTAACTCTTTTCCTGTGCAGCTGTTCTTTCTTCCCTAAAGCAAGAGCACCCAGACATTCTCTGCTCAAAGCTGTCACTTTCCTATTCCCCATGACCCATATCCTCACCTCCTAATTCTTCATCATTTTTCAGTAAGTTATCAGCCCAACTCCACACAGAATGATGAGTGGCTTAGACCTTGGGTGTTTTGCACAGATCCTTTCTCTACCTTGGCACAACTTTTCATAAGTCTCTTCATTATTCCTTGCCTCGCTCCATTTTTCAGCTTCCATATCCCCTTCATTATACACAAGGATTTCACTTCCTATCTTACATGAAACAACAGCACTACCAGTTTCCAGCTTTGTGCTTCCTTTTTTCTATATGTTTATTTTTGTCTTGTGTGCTGTGTGTGTGAATGTGTGTATGTGCATGCATGTGTGTGCATAATGTGTGTGTATGCATTTGGTGCATCTGCATACATGTGTATCCATTCTAGCTTTCATTAAGAGCATGAACATTTTGCTTCTACTAATAAGCATGGCTTTAATAAATCTTTGAGAGAATGAAAACACAACACATGTACAGTCCTTTTATCTCTGGCCTTTTTACTCATAAGATACATTTTCATTCTCCAAGAACTAGTTTTTCTGGGTTTTCTTGACACACTGAAAAATCAGTATCTCTCTTATGAGTAAGAGAAGCATGGTATCTTTTGAAAGTTCTCCATGAATTAGGTTTTTCACTATCCCTGCCACACTCAATTACTGTCCACTTTGAATTTCTGTCCTTTAATGTATGCATTTTGGCCATTCACATTTAATTACTGCTATAGTAAGTTTACTATTTATCATCTTCATAAGGGAGTTTTCTATTTGCTTATATATTCTTTCCTTCATAGTACTCTAAATCTTCTTTTATCCTTTAGATGGTTTTATTTGACCATTTAAATGATTATATTTTTAAACTCTGTTTTATATATACCAGTAACATTTCTTTTAATAATGTGTCTTAGGTATTACAATAAACTTTTAAATACCAATCCATCTTCATATATTCTGGTTCATGTATATACAGGAATTTTTTTTATGTCCACAGGAGCTCTCTCGCTTTGCCTGCAGCATTTACAAGCCCCCTTTCAGCTCCATTGCTTCTATGCACACCTGTCAGAGACACTCTTAAATTTTGTCCTAGTACAAAACTTCTCATTTTTACCATTTACATTTTAAGCAGGGACTCATGGGTCCTCAGTTGGCCACAAACTTAATGTATATAGCAAAAAATAATGGACTTCCTGATCTTCCCACCTCTGTCTTCTGAGTGCTGTAATTAGATGTGGGCACCACACCTGGGTTACTATTCACTAGCGATTCCTCTACAGAGATTACATCTTTCTCTATACAGCATCATCTATCTGTTCATTCTTCTTAAATAATGTTTTATGAGTGCCCTTTACACATGACTCCTTAATCAGTCTCTGTGAGATAATTTTAATGCATCATCGCATCTGAATTTATGTTTGATTAGTTTTTATTTTTATTTTAGAATGTTTTTCCCACTCATGACTTGGTTGTAATTTTTGATGAAGCCTGCGAATTGTTTTTCAAGGTAATAAAAACTTAGTTAAAAAGCTCTTTGATGTATGAATTTATGTTAATGAACTGAGGCATAGAGCTTTGTTTAATATTTGCTGGACATATAGGTATTAGAGCAGATTCTTTGATTATCTGTGTTTTGGTTTCAGTTTTTCACTATGAATTTCTACAAGTGCTTATCCTCAGAGAAATTCAACATTGGAGCTTCTTTATTTATTCTTTTGGGACTGAACATTCAATGTAATACAAAAGATAAAAGAAAGAAAAATAATAGCAAATAAGATATACTAGAAGCCAGAGCTTAAATTTTTTTTCTTTAAAAAGATTGATAATATTAACACACTATCACAGTTCTCAGGGACAGTTTAGGGAAGGTGGGAAGGTTGAGATGATGTAAATACAATATTCATGTATTAATTCTAAAATATTAATAAAAATTAATGCCAGCACACACAGATACAAATAGAAAAAATACTCATCTTTGTTTCATATAGAAAAGTAACCCCAATAATAAAAATTATTAATTTTTCATAGAAAAACATCTAGATATTTAGCAGAAAGTAAAAGTAAAGCCACAAAGATAAGAAAGATTGTACTATTCTCATCCTAAAAGGATTTCCTCAAGTAACATGGAACTACAGGTTACATAAACATGTACACACACAAACACACACTCAAACACACACTTTAGATCAAATGTGCCTTGTATCTATAAATCATTCTACAATTCTAGTGAAGACTAAACTGAATGTATGAACTTATAATTAATTGCAGAGGAATCGTCATGTGTGTGTGTGTGTGTGTGTGTGTGTGTGTGTGTGTGTGTTTATGTGTGTGTAAATGAAATAATCCACCTGATATTTATGACTAAATACCATATGTTGGTAATGATTAAAAACAACAAAAGCTGCTCTTATCCACAGATGGTGAGATAAAGCTACCCTCTGCAAGAATAATCAGTAATACCTAAAGAAATTAGTTTATCTTGATTAATAACCTAGAGTTGTGCTACAAGGTAGGGATAAGCAATTCAGAAATATATAACAGGATCATTAGATTGTTTATTAAAAGAACAACAACTATTTTACATGGTAAGGAGAGAGCTAATTAATAAATTATAATGATTTTTCAAAATTAAATTAATTTCAAAATTGTATCATTTATACCTGAAACAATGTGCAAAAGGATTTAATACTGAAAAAATCTTATATAAAGATATGTAAAGAATTTGTGACCATCTATATATGTAATAAGATATTTTTAAAATATTGCAGTTACTGGAAGGAAAAAAACATCAAATCCAGGATAGATATTTTTAAGGGGAAATAAACTGGAATTTGAAAATTCATAGTTTATACTCCTATATTTTATTGCTTGTGCTATTTTTTGAATACCTTGGAACAAAGACACAGTCCTTATCTAATTTACTTCTATTCTTCTATAAGCAGTAGATAATAACAAACAACTGTAGGGAGTTCTATTTAATCAACATGCTATTTGTGTGTATTTATGAGACACAATGTCATCATTTGATGCAGATAGACAATTTTTTATCAAATCAGGGAAGGTTTCATCTTTGTGTTTCCTACTGGCACTTTCATAATCATAAGCATAGAGAAATGACAACGATCTATGTTGCTTATTTTTAAAGGTATTTAGCTAACTCACTAGAGTATTGTGTGTGTATACCCAAAGTGCTATTTTATCCATGTTTTCTCCTTGTTTGTAGAATAATTAATGCTCAAATTAGCAGTGGGTGCATATCTGAGACAATGCAATTTTATAGAGTTCACTTGATTATTTCTTCAAAATTCTGTTATAGAGACATAACGTGTGTGTGTTACATGCTATGGTTAAGTAAAGAATATTGAAGGAGGATTTGACAATTGGTGCCATCCCTTGGTTGGATGAGGTGAAAGTAAATAATTTCAGATGAGCAGAGATTGCACCTGTTTTTGTTGGCAATAATATCTGTACTTGCACACAAAAAGGCTGGCAGAATTTAGGATTGCAATAATGTTCATTGGTTTAAAACATGGCACATTTAACAAGTATACAAATGAGGTATACAAATTACATAAATCCCACAGAAGAAAATAAACCCAAAGATAATCCTTTTAACTTAATCACTTTTCAAGTTTTCAAATATACGTTAAAGATGAAATAAAATACCTTAGGTTTAAGCTGTAATACAAATGAGGAGTCCACACAGATAATTAAGAGACTATATAGTGGTGGAAACCAGCTAAATGCAGAGTTAAAATTGCACCCAGATTTGGTGCCTAATCAGGAAACACATATTTTTTTCAAAAATCACCCTGTCAGTTTTAGTGAAAATAACATGGGGATCCCTGTTAGAATTACATTATCATGTGAGAGACACCTGACACAGGGTTAATCTTCTCTGGCTTCTGTATCTGTTGTGATATTTAGTAGCAGGCTCACAGACCTGAGCTATTTTGAATTTTAAATATTTAAAACTTTTGCTTATTTTTGTGATAAAGTGTTTAGGATATATCGCATACATATACATACATACCTGCTATCAACATTTTATTATGATAGATATGATCAAGTTACAGAATTCAGTAAATATTAAGTTAAAAATCAGGACACTTAATTAAACCAATTATTAAATGAATTACAAATGTATTATATCCAACATGAACTTTAAAGTGAACAGCTCCACAAATATTGTGAATTTAAAATGAGAAAACTTATTTACACAGGCAGCTTTGATACCCAGAAAGTATGTACATCTAACATTTTGATAACATTTTCCTTGGTTTTAACTAATTTAAAATCAAATGATTATCTATGGGTAACCTTTTTATAGTCATGATAATAATTGAAAAAAATCATATTTCTAATAAATATTTATAATAAATACTATATCAATTAAAAATGTGCATTCAAATTATCCCTGTGTAGTGCTTTTTTAAAAAAGTTAGCACCAAAATTACTCAAACGTTAGATTTGATTCTTTTTTCAGGCCAATGTTTAGCGACTAGAGCAGAAGCTATAACTTCATCATGTTAATTCCTAAATTTAGAGCAGTAGATAAATAAAATGAATTGATAGGAAATAACCAGAAACAAATCAGAAATAAATAACAGGAAAAAAAGGACACCAACTGTCTAATATTCCCCAGGTTTGATGATGAGACTAAAGACTTCATTTTTATACAGTGATTGTAACAACTGGAAGAGTTAGCAACTATAACATAAACCCTGAGGATTGTTGAGGTTGTTACCTAAAGAATGTTAACACTGTCCTCTTTGTTTTCTATGTATGTGATAAGCATTATGACCAAAAGCTTCTTGAAGAGGAAAGGGTTGATTCAAAACAACTTATTTTCAAGATCCAGTCCCAACAATCACTGAGAAATCTGAGGACAGGATTTCAAGCAGGAACAGAGACAAGGATCATGGAGAGAAGCTGCTTACTGGCTTGTTCTTCTTGGCTTGCTCAGTTTGCATTATAATACAACCTAGGGATGTCCAGGGATGCAACGAATCACATGGGTGGACCTTCCCACATCCATCATTAATCAAAAAATTGCCCCACAGACATGGGCATAGGCCAGTTGCATGGAGAAAAATATCTACATGTTGTTCTCTCTTCCCAGGTGACTGTAGCTTGTATCATGATGAGAAAAAGCTAACCAGTACAAATACATATAAAGTAATAGGTCCAAAGTGTGACCCCCAAAGTGGTTTTGCTCTTAAACCTAAACTCTCACCTTCTGCATATGATAAAGACACAAGGAGAAGAAGTAAGGCAGGAGAGTTCAGAATTGGTGGATTCCACGTTGCTGTTTTCATATCAAACTTTTGCTGATGGGGTTTAAGGCTCTATAGATGTTCCAAGAGAGCTGAATAAATATCTACTCACCAAGACAGGGCAACAATGATAGGGCAGAGGAACGGTTTCTGCTGGAAATGTCTGTCTGTATGATGTGAAGGTGTTGCTCTGATTTGGTTGATAAATAAAATGTTAATTGGCCAGTAGCCAGGCAGGAAGTATAGTGTAGGCAGGATAAACAGAGAGGAAAATTCTGGGAAGTGGAAGCCTGAGTCAGGAGATGCTGCCTGTTGCTGCCACCATGAGGAGCAAGATGTAAAGATATTGGTAATCCATGAGCCACATGGCAAGATACAGGTTTATACAAATGGGTTAATTTAAGATGTAAGATCTAGCTAGCAAGAAGCTTGCCACAGCCATACAGTTTATAAGCAATGTAAGTCTCTGTGTGTTTACTTGGGTCTCAAATGCTGCAGGAGCCAGGTGGACTGGAGTAAACTCCAGCTACAGGTTTCACCCTAAATCTGGCTTGGTGAATCAATGAGTTCATTTGGGGTTATTTATAAGAGTATAGGTGACATGGGAAGAAGGTGCACTGAAAGCTCATCAAAGCACTGATGAAGACTTTTGGGAGATGCATCCCTGGAGTTCCCTGACCACCTTCAGACATCCCCAGTACCCCTCTCCAAATAAGCATACCTCCTCTCCCTCAGTAAATGTTTAATGCATATATAACTTTGAAGAAGGGCCTTGCGATTTTGCAACTTTCTAAACTTTTCAAGTCTTGTAAGTTTCCTCAGCTTCGTGCATTTTATGAAAGCTCATTCCTGCTTCCAGAAGGAACTCTTTCAATTTAGAGGAGATAGATACACAGCCATCTAATAATGTCAGAAAGTAATTTTTATTCCAAAGTGCATTGCACTGTGGTGCTACAGCAGTGTTAGAGGAAGCAGTTTTCAGGGTGTACCCATTCAGGGTATCTCAGCCAGAGCTTTCTAATAACCAAAATAGAAACAATAACATTAAATATTGCATGAATAATTTGTAGGTTGAATCATTATATATATATATAATCATTACATATATGAATGTCTCCAAAATTTCTATGGTGAAGTCATTTGCTGGAAGTAGGAGATGGAATCTGATTTGGATTAGACAAGGTTATTAGAGTGGCATCTCAGAACAGGGTTAGTATTCTTGAAGAAAAAGTTGTGATCTTTGATTCTTCTATACCACTTCCAGGTGAGAATGTAGTCAGAAGATGGCTACCTGCATTTCAATAAGCCAGACCTCACCAGGAAGAGAGTTCACAGATGACTTCATTTTAGACTACAGAGACTACCTAGTTGTGGGAAACAAATTCATGGTTAATCATGGTCTAGCATAACTTGTTATTATAGACTGACATCATTTCTGCTGCTGTGATTGATTAAAAATTCAACTGCCCATTATTGTGGGGAAGGCAAGGCAGGAGCTTAAAACTTCTAAAGTCAAGATCAAAGAAAGCATAAATGCAGGGATCCCTGCTTGCTTGCTTGCTACTTATGCTCAGATAGCCTTCTTCATACAGCAAAGGTGCTGCCCATAAATTGATGGTACTCACATTAAGGGTAGGTATTCTCACCTCATTTAACAATAGAGAAAATTCACCACAGAGAGCTTACCGCCCAAACCAATCTAGATAATACCTCATTAAGACTCTTTCCAGGTAATTCTAGCTGGTGTAGAGTTGACAATTACAGCTAGCCACTATAAGCCTGGGCAGACAAACACAAAACCTTTTTGAAGAGTTCTGATAATGGTCACTATTTTAATTGTTTTATACACATTGACCTGAGATTGTACAAACTCTTCTGATCCCTGGTAGGGTACAATAGGGTAGATTCTATTTTATCCTAATTTTTGAAGATATTAAGGTGACAATAAGTTTCAACACTATCTCAATATCACGCAATTAGAAGTCTCCAGAGTTGCCTGTGAGTGCAGGCTTTCTGGGTACAAATCTTTGAACCAATATTATACTACCTGTCATCTTACAGCTACAGAGGCATGCCCCTTTATAAATTTCATTCAGAAACCTTCCTATTTTTAGCATATTCTCCTTGATGGCTGTGACTGTATATCTATCTCCTCTAAGTAGAGAAATAGAGATTAAGATAGTCAGCAGGGCTATGCAAGCGATAAACACAATCCTCATTCACTTCTTTTACTCTATAACTACACATTATGCTCTGCATTCTTGGATATTTATTATACTAACTCCATTGATACTACTATAATAAACTAAAAGAAGAAACATTTTCAGTGAAAGGTGCGTAAGGATCCACATGCAGATTGAAGACTGCCTTTGCTGGTACAAGCAGTGCAATATGCGGGGGCAGATGAGAGGCTAAGTACTGAGACAGCCAGTTGCTGAGACACTTACACACATACATATGGGAATAAATAAAGGACCTTAGATAGCTAATTGCTGTGACACTTACACACACACACATATGGGGAATAAACAAAGGACCTGAGATAGCCAATTGCTGAGACATTTACACACACACACATGGGGAATAAATAAAGGATCTGAGTATAAGGATGGAAGAGCTGAAAAGTCCTTCTATAATCAAAGCTCACAATGGTAGGGAGGAGGACAATCATACATGTCCCAAAGGAGCTACAACTGAGGTTCTCCAAACCCTCTAAATGACAGGTAGACACTTACAACGCCATTTTGGAAATCAACTTTGCCCTGCATAAAATCTAACCCAAACTGTAACTGGAACACATTTTATAAGGAACTCCAAGTATCTCTCTGTGTATGCATGTTTGTGTGAGTGGGTGCACATGTGCAGATACTCTGCAGAGGTTGATGCTGAGTGTTGTCATTAATCACTCTCCACTTTTGTTTTTGATATAAGGCCTCTAACTGTACCTGGAACTTGTCAATCTGGCTACACTAGCTGGCCAGGAAGCCCCAGGGGTCCTCTTCTCTCCAAGTACCCAGTAGTGGAATTACAGGCACATGCCACTGTGGCTATATGTATGTGACAGGAGAAGCATGCTGGGGATCAAATGGGTCCTGTGCTTCAAGACAAGCACTTTACCAAATGAGCTATCTCTCCAATCTTATCCAAGTATCCTTCCTATTAATTCTACTGCCTTTCATAGCCACCAGGTCCAAAGCTATAACTGTGAATGTGTGTCTGTTAATATGTTCTTATACATGCCAGTGCCCATGGAGACCAGAAGAGGATCCCAGATCATGTAATCTGTAGTTACAGGCAGTTATGAGCCAGCTGGTGTGGGTGCTGGGAAGACAGCCCTCTGATCCTTTGCAAAAGCAGCTAGCGCTGTTAGCACTGATTCTTATCTCCAGCCCCCAGAGCTAGAATTGTGTCCCATTGCAGGAACCATAGGCAGTTAGCAAAGGATTTCTCCAAGAAAGAACATGTATAACAAGAAACAATTTTCCTAATATGAAACGAGGACTCTTCATTGTCTAGTATGAATATGTGTAGCAACTGACAACCTCGGATTAATTGCCTGACCTCTGGGACATATAATTTTTTGATGGAAAGGGACAAGAAGTCCTTAGATGTGTGACCATGCTTTATCAAGGCATGGAGCCAAAAGTAGTATCAGATCCATCAGGGAAAGGAAGAGATTAATGTTATTTTCAAACACTATGAAGATGCAAGGTTGTGCTTCCTACCACATCCCATTTTTAAATTGCTTGTTTAGTCATGGCAAAAGCCAAATGCATCAGTGAGAATGACAGGAAATTCTTGCAAACTTAATCAGCTGGTATCATTAATTGTAGCTGAGTTTCTGGAAGTTTATCTGTATGCTATGTCATCTATATAGCCTCTGGCACCAGTGGTTCAGCTGTTCATTTAGCCAATGTTTTTTCTCTACAGTTTTCAGTTTAAAAAGCAGACGATGCAGTGTGCTTCTGAAAGGGAGAACTGGATGCCTCTAGAAGAACAGCCTCAGAACCATGTTAACCCTTCAGATCCTATGCATAACAAAGTCTAGAAATGTCCTGACTAGGTTGACATATGACTGAATATTAAAACAATTAAAATAATAGCATTAAGGTATTTGTTTAGTGAGTAGGACATAGCTTGTACAGCAGATGCCATGAAAAGACATAGGCTACAGGAACAAGATAAATCCCACAACACATCAGGGACTTTGGTGACATTTCTAGGAATCTACTATCTTTGGATATATCAGTTTATTTCTCTAATACAAGAGACAAATCACCATTGTATCTGTTTATCAATTGACTCTGGAGGCTAAATTGAAAAGGTCACTGCAGCCTGAAAGGCAGCTAGCACTTGTACCATGAGATCTCACAAACTCAACTGTACTAATGATAGCTACTAGAGGAGAAAGTTATCAGGAACATATCTCCAGAGGTTTAAAGTGAGCAATGCTCTATTTCTATATGAAAGGTGTTTGGGCTTGATTTTGAGGGCTGGTAGAGACTGAACAGCAAACGAAGAGGCTCCGTGCAACTGTCATATTAGGCAGCCTCTCTGAGCAAGATTTAAACATTTTAAACAAAATTTAAAATACAGACTTTGTAGGAAATATGTAGAAATAAACATAAAACACAGAACAGTGGAGTACAATACCAACAAAGGAGAGTTTAAAGACAGTAGTTAATGTGTGTCAATTTTGAAGATGATAAAAATAAGGAAGCTGTAGCATCGGAAGGGCCAGCTGGAAGTGCAGCATTGATAGACTTACTCCTGGGCTGTTGAGAAACTCAGGGCACAAATTTCGAATTAGTGTACAGCAGTGGGCAGAAATGGCTTCATTCTAGCACTAATATTCTGGCTATCCATCAGTGGAGAACACCCTAGTGAGACCCTGGTCTTGGTTCAACCATTCAGGAGACCTCAAACATACAACTTCTAATAAATAAAAGGCCTCTTGGAAATCATGACTGGTATAATCCCAAGAGAGTCTAACAAACAATGAGATGCATTTAACTAATGTATTTTCTTGATTATTTTGTATGGTGGTAAGGTTATGTGATATATAATGTCTCCTTTCTTTCTTCTTTCCCTCCTCTTATCCTTTTGTCCATTTATCAATAATTTGTGGATGTGGAATCTGCTACATTGTGAACTGTCACCTGCAGTGATTACATAACAAAAGATAAGGTATCTCCTATCACTATCTAGATAGAACCTGAATCTTACTAGCAGATACAAGCATTGATTGACCTTAACATGAGTTTAGTCCCAAATAATACTTCCATCCCAATGTAAGAGTTAGAAGTCACCCAGCTAAAGCATAGCAAGGTTCTTACCACAGAAAGTATAAGAAAATAAACACTGTTTAAGGTGTTAATTCTTGGTGTACTTTGGTATATTGTAGTGGATAACTGATAGGGATTCTGGTACTGCCATGACATATACCTTGATATGGATGTCTATAATTTATAATTATGTATTTCAAGGAAGTTATTGTAAACGGAAAATATCAGTACTTAAAATACATTTGACACATCCAGTTATCAAGCATTATAGCTTAGAAACCTATATTACTGTGGAGCATTGCTGTCTACAGTGGTGATATTGTGTCCCCCGTTATATTGTGCACGCTAATAAACTTATCTGGGGTTGGAGAACAGAACAGCCACTAGACAGACACAGAGGCCAGAAAATGGTGGCACACATACCTTTAATCCTATCACTTGCGAGGCTGAAATCCATGTGGATCTTTGTGAGTTCAAGGCCACACTGGAAACAGCCAGGCATGGTGACATATGCCTTTAATCCTAGGAAGTGATGGCAGGAAGCAGAAAGGTATATAAGGCGTGAGGACCAGGAACTTAATTTGTTAAGCTTTTAGGCTTTTAGCAGCAGTTTAGCTGAGATCCATTCATGAGGACGGAGAGGTTTCCAGTTTGAGGAAACAGGATCAGCTGAGGCACTGGCGAAGTAAGGTGAGCTGTGGCTTGTTCTGCTTCTCTGATCTTTCAGTGTTCACCCCAATACTTGGCTCTGGGTTTGTTTTTATTAATAAGACCTGTTAGAAATTCATCTACAGTCTATACATATGGTCAGGTGACTGATAAGCTGTGACTCCCTGAAGCATTATACAAGAGTCTGTAACACATATCACTGGCCTGGCAAAATTCAAAATTCACTATTCCATATATATTAATTTTGTGCCTTTCCAAATTTAGAAAATCATAAGCCCAGTGTGCTGGCTAGTATCATGTCTACCTGACCCCAGCTGAAGTAGTCTGAGAGGACAGAACCTCACTTGAGAAAACACCCCAGGTACACAAACTGGCATTTTAGACTCCATTCCCTATGGAGCAATGCCTTACTCAGCCTTGCTTCAGGAGGGAGGGGCTAGGTCTGGCCCCCACATGGTATAACAACCTGTGTTGACTACCCAAGGGAGGCCTTACTCTCTATGAGGAGGGGATAGGAGTGGGATGGGGGTAGGTGGGGCGAGCAGAAGAAGAGGAGGGAGTAGGAACAGAGGTTGGTATGTAAAAGGAAAGAAAATCTTTTTTAAAAAAATTATATATATATATATATATATATATATATATATATATATATATATATGAAAATACCTCCAAGCTATACAACTCTCACACATATGTAGAGGGCCTAGGTTGGTCCTCCTTAGCTGTCAGTCTAGTGTCTGTGAGCTCCTATGAGCCCAGGTAAGTTGACTCTGTGGGTTCCCTTGTGATGACTTTGATCCCTGCATCTACTACAATCCTTGCTTCCTCCCTTTAAACTCCTAGAAGTGGGGGCAGGGCCCATCCCTGATGCTTTGGCAGGCTTTTGGGAACCTGTTCCTCATACTGGCTTGCCTTAGCAAGCATTAGTAGGAAGCAAGGAGCTTAGTCCTACCTCAACTTGATATGCCATGCTTGCTGGCACCCATGAGAGGCCTGCCCCTTTCTGAATAGAAACAGAGAAGGAGTGGATTTGGGGGATGAGGGGCAGAGGGGAGTTGGGAAGAGAGAATGAGAGGAAAAGAGGGAAGAAAAACTGTAGTCAGTATGTAAATTAATGAATACATTTAATTAACAAAAATAATAATAAATAATAAAATATTTTTAAAGGGGGATATAAGCGACTAGTATAATATAGGATGAATGAATTGAAATAAAAATGTTAAATTATTAAAACAAAACAAAACAAAACAAAATACCTCCATTAAGATCAGGCTATAGGCAAGTCTGTAGGCATTTTTTAAATTAGTGATTGATGCGTGAAGGCCCAACCCTTTGTGGGTGGTGTCATTCCTGTGCTTGTACTCCTGAATTCTATATTTAAAAAAAGCAGTCTGAGCAAGAAGAAAATCATCCATGATGAGCAAGCCAATGAGCAGCACCCCTCCATGGCCTCTGTATCAGCTCCTGCCTACAGGTTCCTGACCAAATTTGTTTCCTGCCCTCATTGATTTTGATGATGAAACTGTGAGTGAAATAAACCCTTTCCTCAACAAGTTGCTTTTGGTCATGGTATTTCATCACAGTAATAATATCCCTAACTAAAACACCAAGCTATCATAATTTGAGAGTGTCTGTATATGGGAATAACCAGAAGGAACCTTGTCTGACATTGGATTATAGTTTTGTAAGAAGCCTCAGTGTATGGCATGATGAAATTGTTGAGATAACATTCAAGATGCTAAATGTTTGTCTTAGTTATGGTTTCTATTGCTGTGATAAAATATGTGACCAAAAACAACTTAGGGAGGGAAGGGTCTATTTCAGTTTACAGTTGTAATCCAACATGAAGGGAAGTCAGATTAGGAACTCAGGGCAGAAACCTGGAGTCAGAAGCTAATCAGAAGCCATGGAGGAATTCTGCTTGCGGGGTTGTTCATGATGGGTTGCTCAGCTAGCTCTTATACACAACCAAGGCCATCTGCTGAGTGATGGCACCACCCATAATGGGTGCTTCCCTGCCACATCAATCATTACTCAAAAAAGTGCCTTAAAGACTTGCCTAACAGCATTTTTTTCTGCCTCATCCTTTTTTCTATCTGTTAAATCATTTACATTCCTGGCTTTACATTTCAAATGTATGAATATTTTTCTGAGATTAGCTGCATTGACATTTGCATCAACTCAAAGTGCCATTCAAGTGCTTTTATGAAAGTTCTCATTGTTATGCAGAAGTCCCTTTCAGGTTACCCATTTTGTTACTGCTGTCCAAGGATAACCTGTATATCATTAATTTGCTTCTATGTATGGATTTTGAATCCACATAGATTTCATCATTTTCTATGACCATTTTTCTTTCTTTTTTAAAATATATTTTAATTAAAATATAATGACATCCCTTTCCTGCTGTGGGACGGTCTGTATGTCAAATTGCTCTGATTGGTCAATAAATAAAACACTGATTGGCCAGTGGCCAGGCAGGAAGTAGGTGGGACAAGGAGAGAGGAGAATTCTGGGAAGCAGAAGGCTGAGGCAGAGAGACACTGCCAGCCGCCATGACCAGCAGCATGTGAAGATGCCGGTAAGCCACCAGCCACGTGGCAAGGTATAGATTTATGGAAATGGTTAATTTAAGATAAAAGAACAGTTAGCAAGAAGCCTGCCACGGCCATACAGTTTGTAAGCAATATAAGTCTCTGTGTTTACTTGGTTGGGTCTGAGCGGCTGTGGGACTGTCGGGTGACAAAGATTTGTCCTGACTGTGGGCAAGGCAGAAAAACTCAAGCTACAAATGGCGCCCAACGTGTTGGCAAGAGTTTCTACCTAAAACCTGAGAAAAGATTCTAAAACGGAGCTAAAAACAGCTTCCTAATTGTCTCTCTCAAATGAGCAGCAGCTGCCGGTTTGAGTTACTGGCGGGTTCCTGGCGTGTGAGCTCGATCTGCAGTATGGCGGGAATGAGGCCTCTGCAAGTGGCACATTAAGCTGCATGGTGGATTTAGCTTTTGCTAGTACAAAACAAAAAGAGGTTTCTGGGATACACGCTGCTTGGATAAAAGCACAGACCCACGATGGCTCCCAGAGCTGGCGGAAAATGTACCACCGCCATGTTGGGAAGCTGAAGTGGGTGGAGCCAGCAGCCACAGCGCCGTTTCAGGCTTAGAAGGCTGCAGTTTAAAGCAATAGGCTCAAGGTAATATAAAACATAAGCCACATAAAGATGGCTACCACACAGAGAATCTGGATTATGTTCTCTTTGATATTCGTAACTGAAGAGAAACATTTGATTGCAAAAGCTGTTGAGTTATGCCAAAATGTGTGTTTTAAAGGTACCTTAACTTCAAAATTTGGATGTAAGGATATGTTGCTTTGGAAAGGAGGCTCTGCTTTTGTTTCCACAGAAAGCCAGAGGCTATGGATTTGTTCCAGATTAAGATACACCAGGTTTGACCAGCCAAGACCACCTGAAAGGTCTCCGATGACACCATGGCCCAGATGATCCAACATCCATAATTGTTTCAAGGCAACTGGCTCAGACGATACGGTCTCACGGACTACTCCATGATCCTAAAATTTTCTTTGTGTCCCCATAAGATACAGCGCCCCCCTCCAGCAGGAAGTAGTAAGAGAAGCTACGCCCAAATTCCCAAATATACCAAGCTGACTTTGGAGATGTGTAAAAGTTAAAACCTTCCTTTTAAAAAAAAGAAAGGGGAAGTGCTGTGGGACGGTCTGTATGTCAAATTGCTCTGATTGGTCAATAAATAAAACACTGATTGGCCAGTGGCCAGGCAGGAAGTAGGTGGGACAAGGAGAGAGGAGAATTCTGGGAAGCAGAAGGCTGAGGCAGAGAGACACTGCCAGCCGCCATGACCAGCAGCATGTGAAGATGCCGGTAAGCCACCAGCCACGTGGCAAGGTATAGATTTATGGAAATGGTTAATTTAAGATAAAAGAACAGTTAGCAAGAAGCCTGCCACGGCCATACAGTTTGTAAGCAATATAAGTCTCTGTGTTTACTTGGTTGGGTCTGAGCGGCTGTGGGACTGTCGGGTGACAAAGATTTGTCCTGACTGTGGGCAAGGCAGAAAAACTCAAGCTACACTTTCCCCTTCTTCCTTTCTTTCACCCACCCATCCCAGTCTTCTCAAAACTCTTTCATATCCATCCAGCTCTCAAAATTAATAGCCTCTTTTACTTGGATTATTATTGTTGGATAGCTATGTATGCATATATAACAAACGAACAAATGCAGCCTGCTGAGTCCATTTTTTTTTGTTTGAGTGTATATGGTGTTGAAATTGGCCATTTTATGTTGTATAACTGATCAGGAGGTTCATTACTGGGAGAGGCTAATTCTTCTCTCTCAGCAGTCATTAGTTACATACGACAGGTCCTTGTCTAGGGGCAGGATCTCATGAAATCTTTTTCACCTTCTGCATTATCAGGTTTATTGATAATGCCCTTGTTCAGGTCTTATTTGTGGAACCATTTATAGGTAGACTGTTTCACAAAAGATTTCCTGGGTTCTGGCTCTTATTATCTTTCTGCGTCCTCTTCCTTGATGTTTCCTGAGCCATAGATGCAGGGCCTGTGATGTAGATGTATCCACTGTGACTGGGTTCCCATGATTTCTTAATCTCTGCATTATGTCCCATTGTGATTTTCTGTGATGGTCTCCATTTTCTGAAAGCGAAACTTCTTTGGTGAACGGTGGTAGTTCTCTTTACTTGGTTTCTGTAGTTATTCAATGTTGTATACTCACATCTGAAGATTTGGAGCTAGAAACCACAGACAAGCAATTACAATTCCCTGTTCTCAGATATGTCTACATTTGTATCAAGTTAATGAAATCCAGCTAGCACAGTGTTGGACTAATTTTTATGCAGTGGTGGATAACTAATGCTTCTTTTTTATTCCTAGGATAAACACAAGCTGTGCGAGGAATTGCATTGCAATCCTCAGCGCATCCGTGAGCATTGCCCTATGTGTGGGCAGTATGTATCATTCATAGCTCTGCGAAGTTCAACTCTAACAGACTGTATTTTGAATCAGTTCATCCATGTCATTGATTTCTTGCTCTATTCAAATTTTAGGGATCTAGGGGCTACTGATTTTATAGAATGTTAGCATCTACTTATAGAGTAAATGGAAGGCTGTTAGGGTCCTGGCTCTGCTAGTATCTTTGGTACTTGAAAAGTAAAATATTTAATATTTGGTTATTTCTTTCCCAGAGTCATAATGTACAGATCTGGGGGGAGATAGTGGAAACAGATTGATCTTCTCAGTAACTTGAGGAAATTTTGCTCCTTATTGCATGATGTCACTTGGAGGTCCAGTTCAAAGTTTTGGAGGTTAACAAAATCCATTAAGTGAATAAAAGTGAGTAAGGTGTCACTTACTACCATTTTATCAAAACCTCAAAGTTAAGAGAGGATGGTTTGCTGAGAATCCTTTCTGGCCAAGTGATCTTGGTTTCTCACTGGAGACCTCTTGATGTTATCTCAGTTTTAAAGTCCAAGGAAGATAGTCATTGTCTCAGCCCATTGGTGCTGCTATAACAAAATGCAACCAAAGAATAATTAATATTTTTAATAGTATGATACAATAACATTCATGTTTTTCTTACAATTCTGAAGACTGGGAAGTCTGAACTAAAGGCTGAAGCTTGGTGGTCTTCTCAGGCTTGGACTTGAGACTGTTTTCTTCAGATGGGCTTGCTGTCTCCTCCTACAGGTGGAGCAGTAGGAGAGGGTACTCCCCCCAACCTAAACTCTTTTGTTTAGGATACTAATCCTAATCCTGATGGCAAAACAATTCTAACTCCGGCCTTTTATCTTAGTAGCATTGCACTTAGTGTTGAGTTTTGAGTTTTGTAGGGATTTCAATGACCAAAATCACAGCAGTCACTCTAGCAGGGGCCATCCAAAGAAGCCCACCACATTGGGGGTCTATTTTACAGGTAGTAAAAAAAAAATACAAAAACAAAAAAACAAAAAACAAACCCTGTCATTGGAAAGCAGAACTCATCCTCTTGCTGCTTGAAATACTGAAATCACTGTACTTCTTTACCCATGATTCATTCATTTCATGTGTCTGATCCATTCATAAGAATAGGCCAGCCCTTCAGATTCACAACTTCTCTCCTTTTTAAGATTTTTAAAAATTTATTTAATTTTTTTTTCATTTTACATACCAACCACAGTTCCCTCTCTCTCCCCTTCTTCTACTCACCCCCACCTCCCCTCAGGCTTGCTCCTGCCCCAATTTGGTATGCCATTCTTTTTGAGATTTTTATCATACCACATCCATTCATTCTCAGCCATCACTGCTTACTTGGAGCTACCAGATCAATTCTGAGGATTTCACTGGCATTTTATCTCTAGAATAAAGATTTTAACTTCTCTTTCTGAAGAATTTGGGATTCCTGATTCCAATATAGGGTTGATCTTCAGTGAACTTCTACCTTGTCCCTTATAAAAGAACTTCTACTTGGCCCTTATAAAAGATAAAGCATTGTTAAGTTCCACCTGCCCAGGTACCCTGCTTTGTTAGGCTAATATTCATATTGAAGTTAGAGATATTGGCATTTTAAAACTACCTCTTTTATTATTATGACTTTGAGCTTCACTCTGTGTTAATTAATATTCTCTAGTGCTGTGTTTATGAAAGACAGATGGGGAAATCCAGCAAATTATACATTAGAATCCACAAAGCTGTGGATGTAGAGCTGTAAAAAAAATAAAATAATACCCATCAGATTCTGGAAATGGATTACAATCAGCTTCTTTAATACTGATCAAACATGTCTTCTATACCATTAGCGTTCATAGAATGAGGCACTATTGTATGAAAATGCCATTGATCAGGGGTGTTAATTAGGAGTTGAAAAATTAAAGCATATTGTTTTGTCAAAATCAAACAGTGAATCCCTGATGTTCTAAGCTCTTGATTTGTAGTGCATATGCTCTCTTTATGAATTTTTACCTGAAAGATGATTTGCCAATAGATTGGCTTTCTACCCATATCAGTCAGAAATCCCCTTATCTTATGTGGGTGGGCGTTTATAGGTTAGTGGATAAATTTACACTGAGCCCAAATCCATTTTTTTCTACCAAACACTTTAAAGCTGGATTTGAGTTTATCAACTGGAGTAGCAGCATATGACCAGCTTTTATTGTTTCATGACCAGACAATATGGTTAGCAGTGGTTTTCTTGAAGATCTTAGTGATCTCTTGATGAAATAAATTTCACTTCATATTATCTAGTCATTAACTGTTAGTAATAAGTGTGATAGTATTGGTTTGAAAACTTACTTCTTATTACAGAAAATTATGTTTTGCTGTGGAATAATGCTTTTGTACATTGGTTTAATAAAACACTGATTGGTCAGTAGCCAGGCAGGAAGTATAGGCAGGATAAGCAGACAAGGAGAATTGTGGGAAGAGGAAGGCTGAGTCAGGAGACACCAGTCAGCCATCCAGGGAACAGCATGTAATGGCACCCAGGTAAAGCCACATAACACATGGTGACATATAGATTAACAAAAATTGGCTGAGTTTAAGTGTAAGAGCTGGTTGGTAGTTAGCCTGAGCTAATGGCCAAGCCATTTTAATTAATATAAGCCTTTGTGTATTTACTTGGGTCTGAGCAGCTGTGGACTGGGCAGGACACAGGAAAACTTTCAGCTACAATGTTTTCAACTCCAGAAAGGAGAAACATTATTGAAAAAAAATAACAGGAAATACTACAAAGACAAAACATAGTCTGAATCTGCGGAGGACTTGAGTCTAAGTATGATAAGAGTAGACATTTATGTTCAGTTTAGGTTGCAAAGAATGAGAGACTGTTATATATAAAGTTGGTAATTCAACCAGCTGCATATTCATCTACACTTTTAATGATCTTAGTTTTATTTATGTGTATACATGTTTCTTTGTGTGTGTTCAAATGTGTTTACATGTGTAAGTAGTAAAAGAGTTACAGAAGGTCCTGCAGGCTGATAATTGAACTGGAGTACTCTGAAAGAGCATGACATTGCCCCTTAGAGACTGAGATTCAAGTATACCTAAACAGTTTGATTAAGACTGCCATGTGTCTTCATGTCCACTCACATCAAAAGTTCTTGGTCTGCTGTAGGTTGAATAATTTCAGACTTGGCTTGTAGTTTGTGTAATTTACTTTTCTTCTTGCTGTCACAAAATACCCAACAAAAGCAACTTATAGAAAATTTACTATGGCTCATAATTTGAGAGTACAGTTCATCATGATGAGAAATCAAGGCAGAAGGATCTTAGGACAACAGGTCATATTGCAACTGTTATGGAAGCAAAAGAGAAGAATACTGGTACTCAACTTGCTTCTTCCTTTTTATTCAGTCTGGATTTTCAGCTCATGTAATGATGCTGTCTAAATTGAGAGTGGGTCTTCTTACCTCGATGAACCCAATCTGAAAGCCCCATTACAAACATGTAGAGAATATTGTCTCCTTAGTGATTTCAGAATCCATCAAGTTGACAACTGACATTTCCCATTATAAAGTCATATTTTGGCTGTAATGTTCTGCTACAACAATAGATATTAAGGACCTCTATCTTTATGAATATGTTCCTGGTTGGTCTTATTTACATGTTCTAATTTTAGAAACAGCTATTAGAGTTAAAATTTATTTAAATACTTAAAAACATATTTTAAAGCCTTGGTTTATTATTTATAAATCTTTATAGAAGTAGCTTTAGCTTTGTATTTAAGAAACTATTAACAATTTAAAAAATCTTTCTAAAATTTTATTAACTACATTTTCAGATCATATATATATATATGTATTTTTGTAGTTTTATATGTACATGTATGCACACAAATGTAAGGGATACACACACACATATGGTTACATATACTGTAACCAAAAAAGTTATGTTTGTATCACATTTAAGAGAGCATATGATTTTAAGAATTCTAAATACTCGCAGGATTATATTTCTATAGAAACATATATCCCCAACACAACCTTTCTGAATATTTAATGTAAAAGAATGGTGAGTCCAGTTTAATTGAGATGCAATGATAAAACAAAAAAATTACACAAAGTTCCAGAAATTGAAAAGTTATTGTAGGTGTGTTTATAAATTCTTTCTTTATTTTAGAACCTGGATTGCTTGATTACATCAACTGACTTGTTAATCTTAAGAATACTCATTCACAGGAATCCATCTACCACATAGTTATAAATTGGAGACAAAGGGTAACTAAAATTGGGTTGTTAAAAAATCTTCAAATATAACTATTTAATCAGCTACACCTCTCAGGTAGAGCAAGCTAAATCACAGTGTGCTTGTGGCAGCTCTTTTGAGCTAGAGACCCAGTCTGGCATGTACCAGGGGCTTGAGAACAGGACTCATGGGAAAAATAATATACAATACCAAGAGAAAGAGAAATTAAAACAGAGATGCATGTTTGCAATTAAAAAATGCCTTCTTTATTGATAGCAAGAATAATAAAATATCTGTGAAAAAAGAGATAAAATCAAAACCAGTGAATAGTGCTGACTGGTGTGGTGTTAAGCATTTGTAAGTGGAAAATATTGTACTCTTCAACATAGGGTATTTGAGTGTAAGTATGAAGACTGCTAATGAGAAAGAAACATCTGAAGTTTGTCAAGTGTTCTCTGGCATAGGAAAAAAGACACTTAAAGGGAAATAAGAGTTTTTAGTGTACAATGTAGATAAAGTAAATGCAAGTTGTTATTGATAAATTTATCTGCCAGGTCTAGTCACTAAATCATATATTAAGAAAGAAACACCACTACTTGGGGCTGAAAGAACTTAATAAAGTTTGTATTAGATAGAGATCACCATCTAGGTAGGCAGGAGTTGAGGCTACCCTAGAAGGAAGAGGATGCTGATAAGGAAATATCAGAAGCGTGCTCATATGTGAAGAGGTAGGGCCAAGATCTCGTCTTCATACATACCATCTCTCTCTCTCTCTCTCTCTCTCTCTCTCTCTCTCTCTCTCTCTCTCTCTCTCTCTCTCTCACACACACACACACACACACACACACACACACACATCACACCACACCTATCAATTAATTAATCAATGAATATGTAGTATATTTTTCAAGTCACTCTTCAGGATTCTATGCTATCAAATATAGATTTGAACAATTAGTTGTTTGTGTTTATGCTGATGCTAAGTGTGATATGGTGAAATAGAAGACTTATACTCTGTATTTATGTGAGTTTTCTATATATAATATAATAAATTAAGTTATCCAGATTTACAGATACATAGGTCAGATGGACAGGAAATCTTCAACCACTTCATAGACCTAAAGAATATGTCATTTATGTAACTTAGAATTCTGTTAACTAGAGACAGAATTGCTCCTGGCAGCACCAATCTGATCCCAAGAGAATGTTGGGCTTCTAAGACATTTCCATTTGGAAGTTCGTCTTCTTCCTGGAGCATCATGGCCTGCTGGGCAAAGAACTTCCTTGGCTTTGACTGCTAACAGCATGAATGCTGTTCTTTCTGGATGCGTGGGACACAAGGAAAAGCAACTACTGAACTCTTCCAAGACAGGATAAGATGGTCTTTTAAAATTCCTGCTTCTGAAAATGGCCTTTCAGATATTTTAGTCCTGTAGCCAAATTGGATGTCCCAATTATGCTGAGAAACTTAAGTGACTGTCCAGGCTGCCATCTCTCTCTATCTATTCTAAAAAATTTTTCAAAAATTGCCTGCATGTATTTCCCATTTTCTCAAGTATTATTATATCCTTTCTCAGGTCTTTGATGAGGTTAAAGACAATAGTTACAATTACAACCTTCTTGTATCTTATCTAGAACATAATAAGTACTAGATTCAGATTCTTCAGGATAGGACAGCTTTTGAAATAATCTCTGTAACATACCATTTATATATGTTCTGGACATCTCTGGGTTTTAGTATATGTCTCTTGTTTGATATTGTTATTGTTGGTTGTAGTTCCTTTTTGTTTAGGTTATTACTCTTTATTTCTCCTAGACAATATTTAATAATCATTCCTATTGTATATAATTTTATGTTAGGTTAGAATTTTCTTATTTAGACAAAAGGGGGAGATGTAACGGGTAGCTGTTCTAGCTGTGACCTTGAAGCACCACCCCTAGTCAGTAGCAAGTAACCATTACACCTGCCTATGACCTTGAAGCACATGTCCAGGGGCATGGCCACTCAGGACCCTTAAGTCCTAACATTGCAGTGGTCTCTTTGCTCCCTTGTGGTTTGGATGCTGGGATCTTGGACCAGGCAGATCAGCATGGGACATAACTCAGCTTTCCTGGACACTGCAATAAATCTCCCATGGTAGTGAGTTAACCCCTAATAAATTCCTTTGCTCATTAAATAGACTCTGTGGATTTCTCACATTATACATCTACAACCTGAGCTGTCGATTTTGACTACACATCTGCCAACACACCAAATATAAGTAACTGAAGCAAAATAATCTCCAGGAATTTTTGTTGTAAGAGTCATAAGGAGAACTAAAATTCCAAGGAACTTTCTTGAGTAGGCCAAAGCAGATCTGAGACGCACTGCTTCATGAACACATAATATCACACACATACACACAAACACACACATACCACCACCACCAACAACAACAACCACTTATACTCACATACATTAATCCACAAAACCTTGCCACCATGATGTCTAATCAAGAAGCACTATTACAAAGCATTCCCCTTTGATGAGTTAAGAAATCAAGTTTGTTGACAGCCCAGTTAGCCATTTGTCTCAGGTGCTGTGATAAATGACTGAATGGATGTCAAGACTCACCATAGTGAAATGATTAATGAATTAGTTTATGCTGAGGAAAAAGTAGCCTGAATATCACTGAAGGGAATAATGTTGAAATGCTAAGAACCTGGAACAGATGGAATAAAACAATTCAGAAATGACTCTAAAACAGATTGCATGACCTCTCATTCTAGAAAACCTGCTGGGTTTACTGCCAGGTCTTCTAAAATTCCCAGTGAAATTCTTCTACGGATTCCCAGTGAAAGCATCTAGGAAATTATTGATGTCTCTGGTATAACCATAGAGCACTCCAACGTAAACCAGAGTCCTATCAGTGATTCTTTCACTAAAGACTGAATTTTCCTAGGGACCAGGAAAAATATTTATCTATTGTGAGAAGTAGACCCATAGACCCTTGCTTGTTTTTCTCATATGAAATAAGTAGATTTATTATAAATTTAATTTCCAATCAAAGAAAGAAGGATATATCACTAAAAATCTATTAAGGAAGCATGATGACTTACTCAATATAGTATAATAGTAAATAAGCTTAATTTGTATGCAGAATGACTTTAGAAATCATCTAGATTACCCCAAACTGAGGTGTTAGAACATAACGCACTTTGTTAAAAGTGGTTCTATCAGCAGCTAGTGTACTACACTGCACACCACTGAGAGCATCGTTCTGGCATCTGACTCGTGTAGTTTGGCTCCCTTCTTTCCGAATCTTCACTCTGCAAACCCAAGCAAGTTTCTAGCCTATGTAAAAGTTTTTCTTGTAATTCACCCTTGCTTCTTTTGTTCTCAGTTATGGCCCTCTTTTACTCTTGATGGAAATGACCGAGAAGTAGTTTCAAATTTTGCTTATATGGGGTACATCTATTTTAAATTTTCATTAGCCAGTTTATACTGTAATAGGTTTCCAAAAGTTATGTTATACATTTGTGATTTTGATTGTCCCTCCCTCCCAAACTCCCTTTCCCTAACCTGTCCTCCTCCTCCTATCCCATTCAAATCTCTCTACCGTTAGTAACCCCACTCCTATGCATTTTGCTCTCTCTGCTCATATATATATATTGCTCTCCCAGCTCAATTTCCATACCCTTAACTTACCTTTAGATACTGTGTAAATTGTAATAAGGATAAAAGATTTCAGATCTCATAAATATTATTTCTTATTTATGTACATTTTTGAAAACATAACTTTTAGAAAGGTTGTGCCTAATTTATATTAGCAAAATAGCAATGCAAAATAAATGATACTTAAAATTTTTATACTTTTAGTAACCACAAGAGACAGATTTAAATGACAATATTAAATAAGATGCTGAATGCATGAGAAAACAAAGTTATTAGGTTATCTTATTTGAAAATCATTCTTTGCAGAGGCTGGCAGTTTAGTCTGTGGTTAGGAGCATGGACTGTTCTTTTAGAGAACCTGTGCTTGGCTCTCTGGTCCCAGATGAGAAGCCTAGCAGTACCTGTTTCTCCAGCCACAGCCTTACAAGCTGAATGGATCAAGTAGAAGACAGAATATGTGGCCTAGAAGACAATGGAGAGGAATTAGCTCAAATAAGCAAAAAGCATAAAACATTATAAAAATACAAAAAACAAGCAATATCCAAGAACTTTGATACACAGCAAAAAGGCCAAATCCTGAATTATAGGGATAGATGAAGAAGATTGATTGTTCAATGGCATAAATAAGATTTTCCTCAAGATCACAGAAAGAAAAAAAAAAAACCTTTCTCAAACTAATTTCCTTAGACACACCCATACAGCTACAGGAAGCACACAGAACACTTAATGCACATAACCAAAAAAGAAATTCCCCATAGCATATCATATTTAAAACACTAAATATAGAGAACAAAGAAGGAGTGTTGAAATCTGCAAGAAGACATACATATCACACACACACACACACACACACACACACACACACACACACACTCACATACACACCTCACATATAAAGGAAGCCCCCCCCCCCAAAAAAAAGCCAACAATTCATCCCCTCAGCTGTTGAATTTTCTCTTTACAGCAGAGACCAATCAAAAAGGAGAGTTGTGGAGCCCAGTTCAAATGGATACATCAACAAAACAGTCTCATACCTAAGGCTCAGGGAACATTCTAGAACTGGGGATAGAAAGAGTAAGAACCAGAGGATCAGGGATTTTGCTGTGAAATTGTATGTCCCGAGCCTTCTAGTGGTATCAGAACCTACACCCATAAAGTCTAACCAACAAGACTGCCCAAACATGAGCTGAATAAGGATGACACCAATGAACATGCCAAACTGGACAGAGAAAAGCCCTGGAGGCCCCAATCTACACAAAGAACTGTGTGCAACCGAGGAAAGGTGGGGACAGTAGAGGTGGCCTTCCCCAGGGAAGAACAAACCAACTGGCCGACTGTCAGCCCTGAAAACAACACAAGTATCACTATACAGACTGATCAGTATATATTTGGAAATATATATGTATATACATATATGCATACAATAACAATGAGTGAAAAATTTTCCATTACTTTGAGGGAGCAATGAGAGTTATATGAAAGAGTTTGGACGGGAGAAAGGGAAGGGAGAAATGTTACAATCTAAAAAAATAAAAAAGTAAATAAATTATAGCAAATTAAGTAAATTTAAGATAAACAGAAAGATATACTTATGAGAGGAAAAGAACTTGGATTCTTCTCATTCTGTAATAAATCTGGAATTTAGTTTTATATTTAAAAAAAAGCCTAATCAACCCTCCAGAGAATATTGGAAGTGATACTCAGACTAAACAGTGGAATAAGCATAGTCAAGAGACTACAGAAAACAAAGAGGCTATAATTATTGAAATACAGAATAGTATTAAGAATATAAAAGAATATAAGAGAAAATAAACACTCAAATTACTGCAATCAACACATAGCATTCAATAATAAATTTAAATATTAATCGCTTAACTCTGCAATCAAAAGACATAGGTTATTTGAATTGATTAAGAAACAAAATTCATATTTTGGTTGTCTGTAAGAAACCCATCTTACTTTTATCATCTTAAAGTGAAAGCTGCAAAGGAGTCCTCCCACCAAATGGGATGGGATTCAAGTGGGTGTCACTGTCCTAACAGTTAAAAAAACAGACTTCAAACTAAAACTAATCAGAAGAGATAAAGGAGGACATAATTCTAATTAAGGAAATAATTATCCCAGAAGACAATAAAATTCTGAGCATAGATACACCATATCCTGATGCACCCAATTTCATAAACAAAACTGTATCACCAGACTCAAAGACAAAGATTACGTTCAACTCAGTAATAGGAGGCAATTCCAATTTCCATGTTTTCCAACAGAGAGGTCATCTGAATAAAGATTAAATGGAGAAAATCAGAATTAAATGGCGTCCTCCATCAAATGGAGCTGGCAGAATACTCTACCCAAACACTGTACGTGTCTTATCTGACCCCAGTGCAATAAAGCCTAAATTAAATAAATCTCTAGTAATTACAAATATTTATGAAGATTAAATAATTTACTGAATGATGGATCATGGGTCAAATAAGAAATCAAGAAAAATTTAAAAAGTCATGAATTACTCCACTTCAAATCTAGGTAAAGAAACAACAACAAAACTATAAACTGTTATCTCTAATGAAAACAGACACAAAAAAATTCTCAATAAATTATTGGGGCAACAACTATATCAAGAGACTTTAAAAGAGATTTCCTACCAGGACCAAGTTGGCTTTATTTTGGAGATGCAGGAATGATTCAGCATACATGAATCAATAACTGTAATAAATTATATGAATGGACACAAAATAAAAACTACATGATCATCTCAACAGGTGTGTGGAAAAGGCCCTTGAAGGAAATTAAACACATCTTCAAGATAAAGATCCTAGAGAGAGTAGGGCTGGAGGGAATATACCTCAACATAATTAATAACACCATATATGACAAACCTCAGTCAACATTATCCTAAGTGAAGAAAAAAAATTGATGCAAATTCCATTAAAATTGGGACTGAAACAGGGTTATCCACTATCAGCACTTCTTCTCATTATAGCTCTTGAAGCACTAACTAACATTACAAGACAAGGGAAGAAAGTTAAATGACCACGAGTGGGAAAATCATATTTTTCTTATTGTTGGTAATATGATAACAAATATAACCAATCACTAAAATTCCACCATAAAACTTGTATAAATTGTCAACATTTTGAGCAAAGTGGCAGGATACAAAGCTTATGAAAATCAGCTCCAGAGAGAGCACAGTGGGGGGGGCAGACGCTATGAAGAGAGAATTAGAAATCATCTGAGATAAGTTTCAAATGCAGCTGTGCCATTCTCCCCAAAAGTTACAGACTATCTATCAAAACCTAGGACCAAGCATGAGGAAACCCCCCTTTGGGTTGTTGGTCAGGAGGAAATAATAGAAACTGCCCCCAAATATAGGCTTTCTCCCCTAGGGGTGTGTGCACTCATAATAATTGAAGAGGCTATGAATTTGAGAGGGAGAGGAGAACCCATGTGGTGGTTAGAAAAGGGAGGGTGGAAATAATGTCAATATAGTACTCATGTATGAGATACTCAAAAACAAATAAAAAATTATTCTTTCCCAAAGTATTCCTCATATCAGTACCATCTATCTGTTACAAATATGAGAGGTACAGAAGTGCAAATGATAGGAAGTGTGGTTAATATATATTGGTTTTCATATGTATATAAATATTTATATATGAATATATTACATAATTATTTTATAGTACATATATATTCTGAGAGAGAGAGAGAGAGAGAGAGAGAGAGAGAGAGAGAGAGAGAGAGAGAGAGAGAGAGAACCTCAAAGCATCTTGAATACTGATATGACCATAATCCTTAGGCAGTTTCAAATATTTAAGACTGATGTCTGGTGTTTTCAAATTGAGTGATTTAGCGTGAAATCTGGATGAGCCATGGCAGTATTTTTGAAGCTGCTCTTATTCTTCTGAAATCTTTTTTCATCACCCAAGGTTTAAAATCCCCTTCAATGTATTTCAAATTCTTGCCAGTGCCTACCAACAAGAAGAGAGGAATACATGAAACCCTGAGTGCAATGGAGCCATTAAAGTACTCCCACACTATTTTTTTCTCCTAATAGAAATGGTCACTTATCCTTACTAACATCTTCAGTGTTTCTTTTTCTTTGAGCTATATCAGAAGAGTGAAGTATTCTGTGAATCATGGACTTAAGTGGGCTGTCATTCCTTCCTTATGAGTCATATTCTGTTAGCCACCATTTATATCCATCAAGGGATCTTGCTGCTAAAAGCAGGCATCACATCTTGAATTCTGTAGACAGTAATGTAAACATAAATTTAAAATGTAGTCATAATCTTAAAATGGTCAATGTTTGCTGTCATGGAGAAGAAACTTGCTCCTCATAGCAGTAGAATACAGATATTATTCATATATCTGTCTCCACTAGCATTTATTGTGGAAGAGAGAAAAACATTTCAAGTAGTTAATGTTGAGTGATTAGGCTTTTTTTAGCAAAGGTTAAAAGTACAGGAAAAGAACAAAAAATGGCATAATATGTATATAGTTTTGTATTTTCTAGCATACAAGAATAATATTTCCCCCTGATGGTTAGTCAACAGAAATTGCCTAATGTGGCCTTTGTTATTTGGTACCTTTAGGGTTCACAGGTTATTACTCAGGCTCTTAGCAATTCAGGGTTAATAGTTCTCTGGGTTTAACTACCATCATGACTACTGTTTGCTTGTTACTTGTTATGTTTATATCTACATTTTGATTCATTCTTATTTCTATCATATGAGTTGTTTTTTGGGGGAGAAGGAGAGAGGCAAAGATAGTGAACCCCAGAATCTGCAAGGAATTATCTGTATAATCATTCTACATGTATTTGCTACAGCTTTAGCAGCAATGACACTTGTGTAGGAAGACAGTGTCTACTTCTGATAAAAATGAGATTTTTAAAATGCAAATTTAAATAAAAGTCATTTCTCTGTCATCTTATCTATTATAACTAATACAGTGATATGTGTTTATTTCTACTGAAATTAATATAAAACTAAATACAATGGCCTACTCTAAATGTCATGCTATAGTTTGGATAGGAAATATCCCCCACTGGGAACACATGTTAGATCCTAGGACCCCAGCTGGCTTCACTATGTTGGGAGTTTCAGAAGTAAATGTCTAACTGGAGAAAGTAGGTCACTAAGAGTAATGAGACCTTAGGAGTATTTGTGGGTTTCTTGTCCCTGACTTGTTCTGTCTTTTTTCTTATTCAGCTAATGTGAAGAAATTCCTCTGCCATGTGCTCCCATACCATGATGTTTTCCCAAGTGTTTGCAGTCAAATAGTCGTTGACAAAACCCACTTATATGATGAGTAAAATAAATAACACTTCTCTTTAAATGTTCCGTCAGTTGTTTTCATCATAAAAGTAATGAATGCACCTCAATAACTATGTTTTACTGTGTGTGTGTGTGTGTGTGTGTGTGTGTGTGTGTGTGTGTGTGTGTGTGTGACATGCATCATGGGAATACACATGTTTGTATATGTGTGAGTGTGTGTTTGTCTGCATATGTACAGGAGTGAGGGTAGAGGTCAGTTGTTGACATCGGGTGTCTATCTAGATCTCTCTTATCTTATATATTGAATCAAAATCACTTAATTCCAGCGTTCACCAATTAAGCTAGTATAGCTAGCTATTATCCTCTGGTGATCTTTAATCTCTGAATTCCAGAAGTTCCCACCCCTAGGCATCATAGGCAATCTGTCATCCCTGTCCCAGATTTCTGTGGGCACTGGAGATCTGAATCCACATCTTTACCCTTTTACAGCAAGTGATTTTACCATCTATTTTCCTAGCCCCACTAACCATGTTTTAATAGCAAAATATATTTTAGTGTTTACATTTTCTAAGTATATGTGTATTTGAA
Organism: Peromyscus maniculatus bairdii; assembly: GCF_049852395.1. Taxonomy (NCBI): domain Eukaryota; kingdom Metazoa; phylum Chordata; class Mammalia; order Rodentia; family Cricetidae; genus Peromyscus; species Peromyscus maniculatus. The sequence continues at coordinate 79,510,805 of NC_134870.1, read as the reverse complement.
AATGTTGTCAAAAACAGTTTCTTAGCCATGCTATAATGGAAGCAGACATAGACACTTCTATTCAATAATACACTTATCTCATAATTATTCTCTTTCCATAAAATCTTGTCAATATATCTAATACAAATCTACATAATATTTAACTACACAGTTGAGAAATAAAAGTAATGTGGTTTCATCTCTTGTTAAAAAAAATAGTTGCTTAATATTGCCTTTCATTACCCTTTGGGTCTATCTAGGTTGGTTGACCCTTCAGATCTTGTTCCAGAACAGGAGTAGGAGGGTAGGTAGTTCAGTCATAGATCATCCACCTACAGTGTCCCTTTAGAGAGCCTTTAGTTTCTATCCTCAGCACAAGAGAGAAATAAAAATAAAGACAATGGGTGGAAATGAAGTTACAAAGCTTTCAAATTAAATGAAACTGAAACAGAACAGTTAAAAAGCTTGAGTCACTTATGAAGAACTCAGGACACTTATAATATGCTTCCAGAAAAGAGATAATATTAATTAGAATTCCTACAGATTCCTCACTGCAACTTCAGGGGTTACATTGGACAATAACTGAAAAATGTCTATGTCTTTCTCAACACCTGTGCTGTATAAACCAAGACTCTGCACCCTGGTTCCTAACCACCTAGTTGCTCTCCAATGGGTGGACCACTGCCTTCACATCCTCAATGTGGTTCATGATGGAACTCATGTGCCACTCTGTGTGCTTCAATGGGAACTATGACACTACGTGTACTGAGTTGAGGGAGATATGACTCTGCTTTATCAATCCACGTAAAATATTACCAAATTCATAGATAATCCAGTTGTGTATCACAGCTTCAAAGTGATGTCATTGCATTGTCAGTCAACAGAAGACATTGGTATATGATAAGGGAGGCTGCACCAAGCATACACAAGGTATTGATGGACTGACCATGCCAGTGCCTGAGAACAGAGATTTTCCCCATTCTGTCAGCTTTCCAAATGCAGTTCTATTTCCAGAGAGCAGGGGTGAGTGTTGATTTCTTCCATTGCAGTACCAGAAATAGTACCAACCTTGCCCATCAACCACTGGCTATCTTACTGGAGTTCTTTTAATATTACCTCCCCCCCCCCATTGTCTTCAGTTCTTGTCTGGATTCTCCCGAGTCACCCTGAAATGAATTCAGTTTATTATTCCACAAGAGATATTTGCTCTTATGTTTGCAAACAGATTTATCTCCTATCTTCAAACTTTCATAGCGTGAGTCCACTGTGTTGCAAGTTCTTACCTGTGCAATAACCTGCTCTATCTAAAGACTGCAACAGATTGATTTCTTTCTCTTTTTCCGACTAATCAGAATTTATAGTTTTAGTAATGAAGGGAAAAGAATTTTGCTCAATCATCTATCCATTCCCCCAGATTTCCTGTTTGGGAAGCACTATTTATGTTTAAATAGCACCCTTTCTATCTCAATCTTTGATAATTAACTATCTTTTGTTAACTGTTCCAAAAGACAAGTTATCCATCTGAAAATGAAGGATTCAATTATGTTTTGATTCCCAGCTTTGAAATGAGCATTGTAAATACCCACAAATTAGACAGTTGCTTTCTATATTGGGAGATAAGTATAATGGAATCTGCCCACCAGACTTAACTCTTAGGAAATGCACAAAATGGAAGCTAGGGATAGACCATACGACCAGCACTTTCTGTTGGTAGAATATAAAATGAAAAGGTTACCAGAAACTTAATGGGCAACTCTAAACCTTTTGAGTGTGTATTAGAAACATATGTTAACATAGGTCAAATTTTAGATACATTTCTTCTTTGTAATTTTATTTACACACATATACAGCAAATAGCAAAAATAAAGGACATTATTGCATTTAATTTTATCTTATATTTTCTAGCTTGTTCATATACTTATGAAGATCCAAACTTATTCCCAGCATTTCTCTGCTAACCATAATTGTTTGGGTAACAGATTTGCTCATATGAAGGTATCCATCTTGAACTCATTTGTTGCTTTAATGATCGTTAAAAACAGAAAACAAACAAGTAAAAACCAAATTTCTCTAAAAAATAAAGGCATCATTGTCAGAATTCTCTTAACTTCTTTTATACTATAAAAGTAAATCTAGATGAGTGATGAAAATGAGAAAAAGATCATTCAGAAAGTTTAAAAAATCAAATTTTTCTGTTCTTACAACATTATGCTGTGTAACGGACTATTTCCCATTTTTTTGGTATTAGCTAAGAGATATGTGTTTTTAAATCCCTTTATTTCCATCACTGGAATGTGTCAATTTGTCCTTATAGACTTCTTTTATTTAAATCATTGTGTCTGTACAGCATCTAACTTTGCATTTTAGACACATTTTAGGTTTTATAGAAAATGTATGAAAATAGCACTGAAGATTCCTACTTATATCACATTGTTCCCTCATAATAATCATTAGCTTGCTTTGTATTACACAATAATACTAAGTATTCCTAGTATACGAGCATTTATATACTAGTAGCTAAAATTTATAGTATATCCAAATTCACTTTGTTTTTTTTTACCAATTTTTCCCTCCCAGGCATAAATCCTGGATACCCTGTGGCAATTAGTCAGGTCTTCTTTGTCTCTTTTCATTTGACTAAATTCTCTTTAGTGACCTTGGCCATTTTTAGTTAAAATTTACAGAATCTACTTGTTGCTTCTCATGATAGGCCTAGGGTTTTGCATGATGTAGAAAAAGACAGAAGAAACAACTTTCCATTTCATCAAATTTTAGTAAGGTACATCTTACCAGCATGATCTATGATGCTTGATGTTGACTGTCTGAAGGAAAGATTATCTTGTTTCCAGTTGTACTAATTGGAAAAAATTAATACACAGGTACATTTAAAGCATATAACTTCATGTTCCTTTTTTCTTTGAGGGTTAAGTATCTACATAGTACATTTAGCATTATCTATATAAGGTATTTGGTGGTTCTCATTTATAATAATTCATTCAATAATTTATCTTATTTGTAGTTTATGTTACCATTCAATAGATGCCATTAGCTTTACTGCTAACAGTGATATTTTAGTTGTTAGAAATTATTTCAGTTAGTTTTTGGTAACTTTGGCATATCCCCTAAAAAATACTTGTGTTTTTTGAGTACTTTGTGTATTTTCTGACATGATAAAGTATCATAGGTTAATCTTAAATAGTTCTTACCTCACTTTTAGAACTCAGACATTTCTTCAAGGAGCCATATTTTATTTTATTGAAAATATTATGAATCAAAATTGTTCAGTTAGAGTGTCTATCACCATGAGGCTATCATGGTTCCTAGGCTCTCTCATCTGATAGAGAATGTAATGAAATGTGCATATAATACCACCATATAAATACCCATATAAAATAGTTTTATGTGTGACCATTTGTATTCCTAATAATCCAAACATGAGTTCATGCTAATGTCTCCAACTCTAATTTGTATAGCTATATGGAATACTCCAGACTCCTTTACTGCTTGCTTATAAATTGTGATTCCATCAATGAGAAATCTGTCTCCCACAATTTACTATCCACTTACTAAAATATTCAATTCCATTCTACATGGAAATATGAGACTTGTTACCCTGCACTATTTTTGCCTGCAAACTTTTACACAATAGCAACTAAAACATACAGATTGGCTTGAATTCTGGTTATTCAATCAATGATCAAGACTAAACTTAGTTAAATTTTCAGCAAATGATTCCAATAAATGTTTCCTTAAGTGACTCTTGTTCCTATAATGTAGTAACAGGTTTCAAAATGGACTTGGACAAAGCCTACTTGTCATGGTTTAGTCATTTATTGAATGAAAGTTTTGTTTGTATCTCAGTGAACTTAGTCACATGATGATGCACACATACACTATGTATGTTGTGACAGTGAAGAGGATGTAGTTTATTTAGCTCATGCCCAAGGATTCAATATGTCCTTAAAATTAGGCTCATGCTAGAGTGTATTGACCTTTGGGTGTAAAAACAAGAGGTAAAAATAGAGGTACAGAGTTTTTCATGCTATGTTTCTACTGTAAGTTATCATGCATTCCCTATAGTCCCTGTAATATTTGGGGGGGTTGCAAAACTTCCTGTTTACATCATTCCACAAGCATATTGTTGACCTTTAAACTAAATGTTTTGGCAAGAGAAACTTCCATGTACATACTCTATGTAAGCCTTGTGCATACAAAAGTGTTGGTATCTGGTCTACTGTCCCCATTGAGGAATGTCTGTACTGGTATTTCTGTAAAATTATTGTAACATTGTGGAATAGGCATACTGTCATTAAACAGTATTATATTCCTTTATGTGTATGCATTATAATTTAATTAAAATTTTTTCTAGTTTTGGCTTCTCCCAGTGACTTTATTATCAAATACAATATGATTTTCATTAACAGTATTACCAAGCCAAAATTTGAAGGAAATATTTCTATAAGAAAAATAGCCCAATTAAGAAGTCAAAGCCTCAGTACATGACTCAACAGAAATACCACTACCCTTCTTTGTGGTTTATCTGTCCTTATTCTTTGTGTGAACAAATTATTTCTACTTCCAGAAGTGTTTTCCAACTTCTGCAGATAGGAATAATCATTTTACATCTATGGAGTTCGTGCCCTTCATGACTTTGGAAAAGGCCTTCTGTACCATATCCAATAAATGTTGGGTAGATGGACTGCTAATAACAGCCAGAGCAGCAATATAGGGCCTAATATGCCCTAATGTTCTATATTCTAATGGTATTGTTCTAATAACCTCTGAATAGGCAGAGCTGAATCTGTTTCTTCTGATGAGCTCTCCGTGAATTCTCTGGCCACATGGCTCTCTCTTCCCTACATCGTCAGTGTTATACAACCACAACACTTAAATGTTATCCAGTAGTTTCATGAGCTTTAGATCTAAGCTTATCTAGGACATAGTCTCTGTCCTATTTTTCTTCCCCTGGGTTCATTATAACTCTCTAGCACAATGCACTATTTATAGCAACAAGCTGATAGAATGTATAGATTGATTATTAGTCTGAGGTTTGGCAGATTTTTACTGAATCAAAATAATAAAAAAATTGTGTTGAAAAATAAATAAAAAATATGTAGGAGGTAAGAAAAAAATCATTTTTTTCTTCATCATTATCCTGGAATCTTCTTTAAAAAGTTTGGGGAAATCATTAACTATTTCAATAAAAGAGAAGCATGATAAGGCACAAACAAAGGAGAACTAAGTATTTTAAATGAAAGAAAGAACCATATGGGTTGACATAGACAGTTCTCTGATTGCACAAAGTGCCTGGAAAATACAGCAGAAGCCTTCTGTTCCTTCAAGACACAGTTTCTAAGTGTCGGGTCTTTCATCTCCTTGACAAACTGTCTCAAGAGAGCATGCGTTAGTCTGCCGATGCAGAGAGTTATGAGAAGTGTGGCAGACACTGCTCTCACTGTAAATGTATTTTCACAGGGACTAAAAGCAGACATTATTACATACTTCATTACTTGGGATACAATTTATTTTTAATTCATGATTTATTGTCGTATTACCTTAATCATTTTTAAGAAGATTAAAATCAAATCATTGCCATTCTGGTTTCAGAATTCTAGCTCACTGACTGACTGTATTTCATTTCAGTTGTGCCTGAGGGATACAAAGGGTTTTGGAGGGCATCAAAGAAGCACAGTTGCCAGAGATTTTTTTTAAGTTGTGGTTCTTTAATAAGGAGTGTTGGTGAAAGGAGCATAAACCAAATCAGGATAATTCAGATAAATGGGTGTTAGTCATTGGAGAGAGTCAAAATCTGGCTGAGTACTCAACAATCTGACTTGGGAACAAATGGTTCTGTAGCGGGGTTTTTCTCCTCCTTGCTGTGATGGGTTCTCTTTAATTCAAATTGTTTACTTGAAAGATGAAACATGTCTTGAGGTCCATATAAAAAGGATTATTACATTCACTTTTCAAATTTATACTCACTCCTTGGTTTATTATATTATGTTTTATATAGAGATGCTACCAACTTTTTAACCCCACATACTACTGTTTCCTTATCCTTAACTCCCCCACAAATTATAATCAAATCCAGCTCCCCTCCTTCACCAGACCCCATCTCACATTCTCCAACTTCATGTGTGAATGTATGTATGTATAAACATATACATACATGTGTGCAATTTACACAGAAGTAAAAAAACAAAACAAACAAAAAAAAACACACAAAACTTCTGAGAGGCCAAAGTAGAACAGTAGGTTTATTCGGGCCAGCACATGGGGAAGCCCTGACCCATTTAAAGGTTACTTTGCAGTTTCTTGCTGGTTAAGCTGAAGTTTTGTTTTACCATTTTGCATTGAGTAGGGTTTGCTTTGTTTGCGTAGGAAACCTGGGCACTAGAGCTTCCTCAGTCTAAATTGTGTTTAAGTGGTTTAACAAATGCTATAAACACACTTAAACGTTGTGCCGCCACTTTCTTTCCTGGGCCACATAGTCTCAGCTCTGCCTCACTGCCCATAGACCCTGTGTGCCTGCATCTCTCTGTTTACTGGTATTCCAGAGCAGCCAGGTCTGTTCACACAGCTCCCAGAGGCCCATGGGAGCTCTGAACTGCATCTGTTTGCTATTCTTGATCTTTGGTCTTCCTTCTAACAATTTCACTGTTGACTCCTGAGCGACTCAGTCAAGTTGGACTAGAAATAAATTCTATTAAGGTGCTGTTAGAGAACTAATTGTTTTTTTTTTTTTCTAATAAGCAGTCCAAATTCAGCTTATCCATTGATATGGAGTCTCCTGTTCGACAAAGGACAGCACAGGTGTTCATCCGAACATCAGCAAGTGTGATGTGTAGAGTAATCACAGAAGAGGGAGCATGGCTAAGCTGCTTCTTTCTCTCAGATGCTCCACAGCTATCAGTTCTGTTTGTCTTTCGTCCAACAGACTCATTGAGCTCCCCTCTCTGTCTCCTCCCTCTTCTCCCTCTCCTTCCTCTCTCTCTCCTTCTACCCTACATACATTCACTTTGACATGCTGTTTAAGTACCTTCTGCCCATGCTCCCTGTTCTGGAATAGATGTTGGTAATGTAGCAGAGAGCAATTTCTGCCTCCAAGCTGCCTTGCCAAGCGAAGATTCAGGCATCCCCTCTATCCCATTGTCCTCTATTCATATTTCTTAAGCATTGAAATCTGCAGTCACTTTTACACTGATGGTTTCCTTTAATTTACTCTTTATTTTTCATGAGAAAGGATAGTATTCAGACCTGACATATTTCTCTTACTTTCTTTAATGATCAGAACAAAACCAAAACAGTGATTGGACTGCAGCCAAATATAAAGAAATAAAATGAATTTCATTTGACACATGGCTGTTTACCTGCTTTTCAAAGATCCACTTATATTACATAAATCTTCAGTGAAAATAACCTGAAGCTTGAAGGCTTAAATAACTACATCTTACTTAGGCTCTCTGTTTACTTGTACAAACTTTATGCTTCCTACAGTTCCAGGTATCTAATGATCACTCATTATTCTGAAATCACTTTCATTTTTTTTTAAATCTGTACTCATCACTTGATGCCTGAATTAAGCCCAGGGACCTCATGGTGTGGCTGCCATAGGAAAGGCATTTTCCCTAGTACTCATATTCATTAGTTTCCCAAAGAAAAAAAATCTTGGGTTTCTTTGAGCTTGGTTCAGTTGTCTCTGTAGATTTCCCCATCATGATCTTGACCTCCCTTGCTCATGAAATCCCCCTTCCCTCTCTTCAACTGGACTCCCGGAGCTTGACCTGGTGCTTGGCTGTGGATCTCTGCATCTGCTTCCATTAGTTACTGGATGAAGGCTCTATGATGACGTTAGGGCATTTACCAATTTGATAAAGTGGGCAGGGTCTTGGTCCTGCCTCAACTGAATATACTAGATTTAGCTGTCGCCCCATGGGAGAACTTACCCTGTTGGAGGAAAGGATGGGTGGGTGGGAGATGGAGAGGAGCAGGAAGAGGAATGAGCGGGGGATCTGTCTTGGTATGTAAATGAATGAAAAAAAACTTTGTTATTGCACATATTAATTTAAGATATTGAGCTATGTCTACATATTTGTATGTGCATGCAAATGCTCAGGGCCATGAAGAAAATCTTCAAATGAAATTGTGGAGACTGGTATCAGGCACAGACATTAAAGGGCACACACAAATTTCTAGAAATTAAGAATCTCTGGAGTTTTTAAGTTTTATACATTTTTATTTTTTCTTTAATGCTGTGTTTTATTACTAAGTTGTAGATGTAACCAATCGTCTTATTAAAATAAGAAACACAGAGCCAATGTAAAAGAGAAAGCCGAGAGGTCAGAGCTCAGAGATAAAATCTTACCTCCTGCAGTGCTCCTAGCTTCTCCGAGAGAGAGCTACTTCCTGTTTGTCTGTGTTTAAATAGTCTTTCTGTTCTGCCTTCTCATTGGTTCTAAACCCAACCATATGACTGCCTCATCACTGCCTGTAAGTACCGCCCTCCAGGTCTTAAAGGTGTATGTCTCCAATACTGGCTGTATCCCTGAACACACAGAAATCTACCTAGCTCTTCTAACCATCACGCTCTTGCTATGGCTCTAATAGCTCTGACCCCAGGGCAACTTTATTTATTAACATAAAATTAAAATCACATTTCAGTACAAATAAAATATCACCATACTAAGTTGAAACATTTTAGAAAGAAAAACCTATATTGTGACAAAATAAACAGGTGTCACAAGTGCCAAAGTCTTCTTTTTTAGAAAAAAAAACTTTATTTGGCCTTTATTTTAGAAATATTTTGACCAGTGAGATGACTCAGTGTATAAGGGTACTTGGCGTTAAGTCTGATGACAGGAGTTTGATGTTTGAGACCCACATGATGGAAGGAAGGAACTGATTCCTGCCAAGTTGTCTATTGATCTTCACAAGTGTGCTGGATCATGTGAACAACCATCACACCCATACACACACCACACACACACACACACACACACACACACACACACACACACACAAATAAATGTAATTAAAGAAAAATAAACATCTGAAAGTTCCCTTTGATGATACATGAGGCATTTTCAATTTTGATTATGATCTTTGCGTACAAAATGTATTTATCCAGGTATTGATGTTAGTAAGGCCATTTTTTTTTTCTTGGTAATCATTTGGATGGTACCTCATTCTAAGCATTTATGTCAAACTTGACATACCTGACCTTCTAGGAAAAAAAAATCTGGATAAGAGCATATAGCAGAATTTAAACGTTTGTCAGATCTTGCCAAGCTTTGGGGGAGATCATTGTTTCTTACTAGCCCACCATTTTGTGCCCAACCCACTAGACCAAACAAGCCCTTGATATTGTGGGTCAGGCAGGCAAACTGAACTTTGTAAAGGGCCAGTTTACCGCTTGGGAACTTCCTGTCTACCTGACACAGTATCCTAAGGACATCTCTGCTGGAAATATATAAAGGGTAACTTTGAAGCCAGCCATCGTTTGTGTCCCCTATCTCTGCTTCCTTTACCATTTGTAGCTTGTAAAGCTCAACTTCGGTGCTCAGATCACAAAAATCAATAATTTCTATTTAGCGCACTAAGACGTTGCACACTGAAATTGTAAATGGGGCTTGAGTGTGGCTCTGATAAAGCACTTGGCTAAGATGGGTGGAGCTATTATACATATACAAACACATACAAAAAATAGAGTTACAAATGAAAGGCAATTAGAGCTTCAAATTTTGTATTATTTAACCTTTTGAAACTTCTCTAAGAATTTTTTTAAATTTAAAAAATTTATCCTTTTTTTTTTTTTTTGCTATATGTATGTGCATGACATACGTGTTTGTCAAAGCTGCATACTTGTTGGAGTCAGAGGGCCAATTTCATGAGTGCATCTGTCCTTCCACCATAAGTTCTAGGGAGCAAAACCAGCTGAACTCCCTCAGCAGGCCTGCTCTGAAAATCTTTGTCTTTTCAGATGCCAAGTTAGATATTTCTGTACTAGAATAATTATATTTAGACTTATGTCTCTCGCTTTATTTTGTGAATCCTGCTAACTAGTTTCTGTCCTGTTCTTGCTTAATGCTGAGATATATAATCTGCACACAGTAAAATTTACCTGTCTTTCTGTGTAGATGAATGGATTTTACAAATATATTAATTACTATTATACTAAGATAATAAAATATAGTGTCGCCAGCATCCAGCACAGATGTTTGCATCCTCATGGTCCTCTTCTCTACAAACTCCCAGCCCTTTCATCATCTGCTTTTTTTGTTTCCTCAAGTATAAAATAAAGAAAATTATACAGTATGTTGTCTTTGAAGACTTTAATTAGTATACTTATTCTGAGATATATTCATGTTTTAGTTAATTCTTTTGTATTGCTTGGGAATTTTGTATTGCAGTGTTTTATATTAATCCAATTGACAACTAAAGATCATTTAAGTCATTGACAGTTTGCTGTGATTATATATAAAAAACTGTAAACATTTATGTACATGTCTTTGTAGCAATTGAAGTTGTTGTTGTCTTAAGTGAATATATGGAGCTGTGACTACTGAATCCCATGAGAAATAAATGATAAATTACATAAAAGCCTGCAAAATTGACTTTCAAAGTTGCTATATCCCTTTGCAACTGTGCCAGCAATGTATTAGAGTTATAGAGGTTCTTAATCTAAGTTATAGTCATTTAAAGCTGTGTGTGTGTGTGTGTGTGTGTGTGTGTGTCTGTGTGTGTGTGTGTCTGTGTGTGTGTGTCTGTGTCTGTGTGTCTGTATGTGCTCACATGTGTGTGGTCACTATTAGCTACAGAAACATTTCATGTGGTTTGGGTTTAAATTTAACCAATGCCTAGTTAATGTTGAAAATACTTCATGAATTTCTCTGTATTTTTTGCTTTGTTGATCTGTTAAAACACTTGCTCCTTTTTTTAGCAATTGCATTTTAAATATTATTTCCAAATAATTGCAACAGGGAGTCAAAAAGATAAAAGCAAAGCTTCTATGAAATTTGAACATTGCCTCCCTTGATTAAGTAGCCATCAGTCTATGTTAACAAACAATTTCTTAATATTTCATTTAAGATATTTGCATGGGTGTTCATGAGAGATACAACCAATAAATTCCTGTAAATTAGTCAATTGTCCATTAATATCTAAATCAGATTGTATGGTATAGATACATACATGCAGGCCAAATACTCATACACATAAACAATGTTAAGTATTAAAACAACAAAAAAATAGAAAACATATTTTATCATTGCTTTTGATGTTCTTTTCAATTTGGATGTATTAGTACACATTTTTGTCCAATTACAGGTAGTAAAAATTACTACATGAAAACAAGACACTGGAATTAAAATTATATTGTCAGCTTATAGCAGATGTATAAGTTCAGGGAAGGTAAGTACCAATGTAAGATGTATCAGAAATTCATAGAACCTCTGTGACCAATGCAACAGGAAGTATTTTCTCTTGAAGTTACAAGAAAGACTGTAAATGTCTCCATTGAAATTTTGCACAATTAGTTTTCTAAATAGGAATGAATGTGATCTTGAGACATTGTATTGAAATATACTTGTAAAAATTATGTATAAAACTTTCATATGTTTGTGTGTGTGTGTGTGTGTATTCATATGTTCTTAGCTCAGTATGCCTTGCCTAAGTATGATGATGTCTGTTCATCAATGTCTAGCAAGATTACATGGGCTTTACTCAGTACTCTTCCTCTCTTTGCATTCAAGCATCCTAAGAAGAAATCTTTAAGTTCTAAAGAGCATGGGATTTCAGACCTAGATAATTCTGGTTGATGGGAACTAAATATACACATGTGTAATGATGCTGAGTAAGTTACTCCGAAGAGAAAAGAAAGAGTAACTAAGATAAATAGGTGAGGTAATCTGTATGTTGTAACAAGTCACCACAAATATAGAATTTTCAAGTTAACAGATTTATCATGCTGCTATTTTCTAAATCAGGAGTCTACAAGGCTTTGTGGGGTGGTGTTCATTCTTGAGCTGAAGAATCTGTGGCCTTGCCTTTCCACAGCTCCACTTTTCTTGACTTGTGGTTCCTTCCACGGATAACTGCAACTTCTCCTTCATTCTTCATACGTCCTATTCCAGCTCTGACCTCCTTAGATGTCTCTGTATGTTCACATCAGCTCACTCTGATACTCTCCCATCTCAAACTCTTCGACTTAACACTTCTGAAACTCTCTTGTACCTTGTAGGTGAATATATTTATTTGTTCCATGTCATCAAGACTAAATTGTGGACTCCTTTGGAGTGTCAAGTGTGTGTTTAACACAGTGGAGGTGAGTTTCTAAAAGGGGCCTACTCGACTGTGGTTTCCACCTCACTATTCTGTAAGTGCACTTGGAATTAGCCATGCTAGGGTTCTGAGACTATTCCTAAGGTTTAAACATAACTGTGTTGGTAATAAGCAAAATGAATATGTCAGAACTGGACTGAACTATTTTTAAAAAAGAAAAAACAATCCAATTTGTTGTACGTGTTTTTATGAAACTATTCATGGTGGCCAAATAAACTTACAATGGAAATGATTCATGGGAGGCCCAGAGAACAAGCCCCTCAGTAAAGTCAATTTGGGCATGCAACTAGCAATCCTGATAACCTTAGCCTCAGCTTTCTTCTGTAGGTCAAGGATTTTAAGGGAAGAAGCTTTTATGAAACAGGGTTTGAATATAACTAGGGAGATTTAGAACTACAAAGGAAGCAGGGTATGTTCAGCAGCAAACTACCAGCACTTGTCAAGCTACTCATTAAATTACTATTCCTACAATAGGAATAAGAATTCAGTGTCAGTCAGTATGCTATAGTTGCAGAGGACTTATTGTTGATAGCTAATATGTGTTCCCAGGAATCAAATGACTAGATAGTTGATTAGGGCACTGTTGGCTTTATTTAATAAGAGATAATTTAAAAGCTGAATTTCAGAAAGCTGACAATAGGCTGTAGAAAGTAAGATCAAGATTCATAATCTGGATCCAAGATTAACAGGGGTTTTCAAACCCAGAGACTAGTGATTAAGAAACATACAAACCAAGCTAGTGAGAACTTATGAACTTTATATCAACAGCTGTGAAGCCTCCATGGGACTGAACTAGGCCCTCTGCATAAGTGAGGGAATTGTGTAGCTTGGTCTGCTTAAGGGGCCCCTGGCAGTAGGGTCAGGATTTATCCTTGGTGCGTGAGCTGGCTTTTTTGAGCCCATTATCCATGGTGGGACACCCTGCATAGTCTTATTGCAGGGAAAGGGGCTTGGATCTGCCTCAGCTGAATGTACCAGGCTTTGCTGACTCCCCATGGGAGGCCTTACCTTGTCGGGCAAGGGAATGAGAGATGAGTTGGCTGGGAGCCTGGGTGGGGAGCAGGAGGAGGGAAGAGAGGGGGATCTGTGGTTGGTATGTAAAATGAATAAAAAAAATAATAAAGGAAAAAAAGAGAAACTTGACTTGCATTGAGGAAGGATCCTGCAAATTCTCAACAATGCTATACAGTAAATGGTACTGCTCTTGAGACCTGCAGGTAACTGTAGCTTTATCACAGAATAAAGGAGGGGAGGAAGGATTGTAGGAGCAAGAGGGATCAAGGGCAACATGAGAACATGGCCCAAATAATAAACTAAGCTGGGTCATCTTGGCTCACAAAGACTGAAGCAGCAACCACAGAGTCTGCATAGGTCTGCACTAGGTCCTCTGCATACATTCTGTAATTTTTCATCTCAGGTTTCTTGTGGTATACCTAATAGTGGGAGTGGGAGTGTCTCTGACTCTTTTGCCTGCTCTTAGGACCCTTTTCCTCCTAGTGGATTACTTTGTTGAGCCTTTGTATGAGGGATTGTGCCTAGTCTTATTGCACTTTGTTATGTCATATTTGGTTGACACCTTGGGATGCCTGCTCATTTCTGAAGGGAAATTAAAGAACAATAGATCTGGAGGAGAGGGGAAGTGGGATGGGGAAATGGGAGGAGTGGAGAGGAGGCTGCAGTCAGGATTTATTGTATGAGAGAAGAAAAGTAAGAAGAAAAAATTTAAAAAAAATGAAAATATAATAAAAACATCAAAATGCTGTTGTGGGGGAAATGTGTTTGTACTTAGAATTTTCAAGGAATATTACAATCAAAATCTCATGACATTGGTCATAGGAATCACAAAATGGTATTACTGTTTTAGGCAGTGATGGCCATTTATTTAGACTAAGCAACAAAGGGGATTTTTTTTTTAATCTTAAACAGAATGACATAAAGCTAAGTGGTTATATGGACCACTTCTCTGGTTCTCTGTTCCCTGAATGTGCAATGTATCCAAATACCTGTTACAGCTAGCAATGCATGCACATGGCTCTGTAGACCATGAGGTAATAATGGGAGACATAGCCAAGTAGAAATTTTAATATTGTTTTCTATTCTCCCTCATCAAGATTGAAGACTTTAGGGGAGGAAAAAATTCTTTTGCTGTCCTATCTTTCCAAAGTCTGAACTGCATTTTCAATAATAAAAGACAACTTTGGGGATAGAGAGAAATCTTAGTGGATAAGAGCAATTGCATGAAAGCAATAGTTTCTGTGTTCAAGTTCATAGTACTTATATAAATGCTGGGCATACCTGTAACTCCCACACTGAGGAAGGTGATGGAGGCAGAGCACTGTGGGAGATTATTACACCACATTTCCTAGACCGGGGACAGACCACATTTCAAAACTGGACAAAAAATGCACACCTTCATGGAAGATTAGATACTAGTCTTTAGGCACAGGGTTTATTTCCTTACACACACACACACACACACACACACACACACACACACACACACACACACACATACACACACACACACACACAAACACATATACACACACAAGTTTGATTTTTTTCTAATGTTAAAAATATATAAAAATGTCAAACTAGTACCAGTGAGAGATGGTTGTACTGCCCAGTAGCCATACAATCTTACCCTAGCCTAAAGATTGGTTATATATGAGGATTACAGTGACCCTTGATTTAACAAAGAATGTGCTTTATATTCTTCAAAGGCTGACTTTATTCATAACTTATGAGACACAGCAATTTTCTCAATGGATTGTCCAAGAAAGTCAATACTGGAAACCAGAGTTGATATTGGGAAAAGCTAAAGAGTGATGTTAGTGGCAAGCAGACACACATGAATAATGAAGCCATTTCTCTCTATGACATTGCTGTTCAGCACATCTTTCCACAATACCAGCCAGGGAAGAATGAGTTAAAAGCATAATGAAATTTCCTTAACTGTAGCACCTGAAGTCTGAATCCTCCAAGTTCTTTACCATTCTCAGGGCCAGGGAGCCTTTGCAAGTACATTATGAGAGGAACTAGAGGGGCCCGTCTATGAGCTAGACCACCTCAGAGCAGAGTTCCTCCAAGAACAGTCCCTGTGGCAGCAACCATATCAGCCAGTATCCACCAAAGTCCTAATTTGGTAATTATGGAGCTCTAAAGAAAAGTGTCACTTGTGAAGTATGTAATTTTGGAAAGAATACTAGGTTTCAAAGGTTTTCCTAGTTGGTTGACTCCACCTCTTAAACTCCAGAGACCTCACTTTTTTAAAAATTATTTTTTTTCTATTACATACCAACCCCTGTTCTCCTCCATCCTTGTCTCAGGCTCCCCCACACCTACCCCAATTCCACCCCCATCCCCAGCTGGGGAGCCTGCATGGGACTGAAAGATCCCAGCATACTAGCTTAGCCTAACGCCATTTCAAGTAAGGTCTGAAAAGCGCGGGGTGTCTACGGCCGGCCTCCTGGCCCCAGAAAAGGGTACTAAAGGTCAGAAAAACAGCTTGGAGCCAGACAGCAGGCGTGTCAAGCTCGGGGAAAAACCACGAGCTGCCCTGAGTTTGAACCCGGCCTCATTTGAATCGTCCAATCAGAACCCTGTAAACCATGGGCTGCCCTGAGTTTGAACCCGCCCTCCTCGTGCTCCTGCTGCCCGACCCTATAAAAACCCTCCGCTCCAGCCCGGGGGCGCGCCAGTCTCTTGAGCTTCTTGAGGGACTGTGTTGCCCCGGGTACCCGTGTTCCTGAATAAAGCCTCTTGCTGTTTGCATCTGACTTGTGGTCTCGTGTGATCTCTGGGCGAGGGTCTCTCCAGAGGGAAGACTGCCTTCGGGGGTCTTTCATTTGGGGGCTCGTTCCGGGATCTGAGACCCCCACCTCGGGACCACCGACCCACTGTCAGGAGGTAAGCCGGCCTTGGTGTATGTCGTTTCTGTCCTGTCAGAGTGTTGTCTGTTTGCGCGCCTGAATCGGTCTGGAGTCAGTGGGGCTGAAGGAGCTGACGAGCTCGGACTTCGCCACTGCGACCCTGGAAGACGTTCCACGGGTCTCTGAAGTCCCCTTCTGGGGCACGGGAAGTCCCCTTCGGGGGCACGGGAAGTCCCCTTCGGGGGCATGGGAACTGTTGTCGGTTTGTCTAAGTGTTGAATGTTATCTGTTTGCGCGCCTGAATCGGTCTGGAGTCAGTGGGGCTGAAGGAGCTGACGAGCTCGGACTTCGCCACTGCGACCCTGGAAGACGTTCCACGGGTCTCTGAAGTCCCCTTCTGGGGCACGGGAAGTCCCCTTCTGGGGCACGGGAAGTCCCCTTCTGGGGCACGGGAAGTCCCCTCTGGGGCACGGTTTTTCGGGGCCACCCCCGTATCAGAAGGATACGTGGTGCTGGAAGGGGGCGGAGAATTCAAACACTCCGTGTCCCCATCTGAGTTTTTGCTTTCGGTTTTACACCGGAGCCGCGCAGCGAAACTGTCTCTTGTTTGTGTTGTCGGTTTGTTTTGTGTTCTTTGTCTAATCCTTCTCCATCCAGGAATTAATATGGGACAGAATGTCGTTACCCCCTTGAGCCTAACTACTGACCATTGGTCGGACGTCAAAGGCCGGGGGAGAAATGAAGGTGTAGTTATCAAAAAAAATAGATGGATGACCCTCTGTGAGGCCGAATGGGTCATGATGGATGTAGGATGGCCACGGGAAGGGTCATTTAATCTCTCTCTCATTTCACAGGTTGAGAGGAAGGTGTTTGCCCCTAGCCCCCATGGGCATCCAGACCAGGTTCCCTACATCACCATTTGGAGATCCCTGGTTGAAAACCCATTCCCCTGGGTCAAGCCCTTCCTTCCACAACCCCCTCTCACTCCCCAACCTTCGACGCCTCCTAACCCCCTTTCTTCTCTCTACCCAGTCCTTCCCCACAGGGAGCCTTCCAAGCCCCCTGTCCTTCCCCCTGACCTTAACTCCCCTCTTGTAGATCTGCTGGTAAATGAACCGCCGCCCTACCAGCCGACCTCAGCAGCTGCGCTTGCGGCGGCTCCTGTCATGGCGCCGGCCGCGATCCCGGCGGCTGCGCTCGCGGCGCCTCCTGTCACGGCGCCAGCCGCGATCCCGGCGGCTGCGCTCGCGGCGCCTCCTGTCATGGCGCCGGCCGCGACCACCTCAGCAGCTGCGCTCGCGGCGCCTCCTGTCATGGCGCCAGCCGTGACCCCGGCGGCTGCGCTCGCGGCGCCTCCTGTCACGGCGCCAGCCGCGACCACCTCAGCGGCTGCGCTCGCGGCGGCTCCTGTCACGGCGCCAGCCGCGACCTTCCCGGCGGCTGCGCTCGCGGCGGCTCCTGTCGTGATGACCCCGCTCGCTGGGGACTTGGAGGAAGAAGAGGAAGCAGTCCAGTCCCCCATCGCGGGCCGCCTCAGGAGCCGCCGAGCCGGCCCCCCCACTGAGTCCAAAGCCTTCCCGCTTCGGGAAGGCCTCAACCATCAGTTACAATATTGGCCCTTCTCTGCCTCAGACCTTTATAATTGGAAACAACATAATCCCCCTTTCTCCAGGGATCCTGTTGCCTTAACCAGTCTAATTGAGTCCATCCTAGTAACTCACAGGCCGACTTGGGACGACTGTCAGCAGCTCCTGCAGACCCTCTTAACAGTAGAGGAAAAGCAGAGAGTTTTCCTGGAGGCCCGGAAGCAGGTTCCGGGCGATGACGGGAGGCCAACCCAACTCCCAAATATCACCGATGCAGCCTTTCCCTTGACCCGCCCAGACTGGGACTTCAATACACCTGAAGGTAGGGAGCATCTACGTCTCTATCGCCAGTTGCTCTTAGCGGGTCTCCGAGCGGCCGCCAGAAGGCCTACCAATTTGGCTCAGGTAAGGAATGTGATACAGGGTAAGGAAGAGACACCCGCTGCATTTTTAGAGAGGCTGAAGGAGGCTTATAGGATGTACACTCCGTATGATCCAGAAGACCCAGGGCAAGCACCAGGTGTCATCCTGTCATTTATATACCAGTCTAGCTCAGATATCCGAACCAAATTGCAGCGGTTGGAAAGTTTGCAAGCGCTAGGTTTGCCAGATTTATTGAAGGAAGCAGAGAAAGTGTTTAATAAGAGAGAAACTCCTGAGGAGCGTGAGGAAAGGAGATGGCAGAAACGTGAGGAAAGGGACAAGAAACAACATAGGGAGATGAAAAAGGTTTTGGCCGCCGTTGTGTCTCAGGGACAGCGGAGAGAGGGAGATAGGTCGGGAGAGCGAAGGAGGTCACCCCTTGACAAAGATCAATGTGCTTACTGTAAGAAGAAGGGACACTGGGCCCGAGACTGCCCCAAGAAGCCATAAGGACCCCACCGACCCAAGCCCAAAACCGTGGACCTCCTTAATCTAGAGGACTAGGGGAGTCGAGGCCAGGAGCCTAGGATAACCCTCAAGATCGGGGGGCAGCCTGTGACCTTCCTGGTTGATACTGGTGCCACGCCGGAGTGCCTCTTAGCCGGCATTCTGCACTGGTGCAGGGGGCAACTGGAAACAAGAGGTATCACTGGACTGCCGAGAGAAAGGTCCAACTGGCATCAGGGCAAGTAACTCACTCCTTCCTGCATATACCTGAATGCCCCCATCCGCTGTTAGGACGGGACCTATTAACCAAATTGAAGGCACAAATCTATTTTGATGAGAAGGGACCAAGAGTCACAGGCCCTAAAGGAGAACCCCTACAAATCCTTGCCCTCAGTTTAGAGGAAGAATACCGTTTGTTTGAGGCAGAACCCACGGAGAAGTCACCTGAGGAGCTACAGACTTGGCTGAGAGAGTTTCCTCAGGCCTGGGCAGAGACCGGGGGCTTGGGGTTGGCACGCGACCAGCCACCGCTGATGATCCCACTAAAGGCCTCCGCGACTCCCGTTTCAATCAGACAATACCCAATGTCACGGGAAGCTCATGAGGGGATCAAGCCCCATATTCGGAGGCTCCTGGACCAAGGGGTGTTAAAGCCCTGCCAGTCACCTTGGAACACCCCTCTCTTGCCTGTTAAGAAACCGGGGACAGGAGACTACAGGCCGGTCCAGGACTTGAGAGAGGTCAATAAGCGGGTGGAGGACATACACCCCACGGTGCCTAACCCCTATAACCTTCTGAGCACCCTACCACCGACCCACGTCTGGTACACTGTGCTAGACCTGAAGGATGCCTTCTTTTGTTTAAAACTGCACCCTCAGAGCCAACTACTATTCGCTTTTGAATGGAGAGACCCAGAAAAAGGGCTCTCGGGACAATTAACCTGGACCAGGCTCCCGCAGGGCTTAAAAAATAGCCCAACCCTCTTTGATGAGGCCCTACATGCAGATCTGGCCGGATTCCGGGTTGAACACCCAACCCTGACTCTGCTCCAGTATGTGGATGATCTACTCCTGGCGGCCAGGAGTCGAACCGAGTGCATGGAGGGCACTCGAGCTTTACTGGCCAGACTTGGGCAGAAGGGCTATAGAGCCTCAGCCAAAAAGGCCCAAATATGCCGAGACAAGGTCACTTACCTAGGCTACACCCTGAGCGGGGGGCAAAGATGGTTAACAGAAGCAAGGAAGGAGACGATAATCTCCATCCCCCCTCCTCGGAACCCCCGCCAAGTTCGAGAATTCCTGGGTACGGCTGGGTACTGCCGCCTTTGGATTCCTGGCTTTGCTGAACTGGCAGCCCCATTATACCCCCTCACTAAACCAGGGACCATGTTCCAATGGGAGGAGAAACATCAGAAAGCGTTTCAACAGATCAAGAAGGCCTTACTCGAGGCCCCGGCTCTGGGTCTGCCAGATCTAACCAAGCCCTTTGAGCTGTTTGTGGATGAGAACTCAGGTGTTGCCAAGGGGGTACTGGTGCAAAGACTGGGACCTTGGAGGAGACCTGTAGCGTACTTATCCAAGAAATTGGACCCGGTGGCTACAGGATGGCCTCCATGCCTCCGCATGGTGGCAGCCATTGCCGTATTACTCAAAGATGCGGGAAAACTGACTCTGGGACAACCATTGACTGTGCTGGCCTCTCATGCAGTGGAGGCCTTGGTCCGACAACCACCGGACAGATGGCTTTCTAACGCCAGAATGACTTATTATCAGGCCTTACTACTGGACTCAGACCGGGTAAATTTCGGGCCGACAGTTTCCCTTAACCCTGCCACTTTGCTGCCACTGCCTAGCCCCTCCGAGGAGCATGACTGCCTCCAGATTCTAGCCGAAGCACATGGCACCCGTCCTGATCTGACAGATCAGCCGCTCAAGGATCCAGACGCTGTCTGGTACACCGACGGGAGCAGTTTCCTGGAAGAGGGGGAGCGCAGAGCCGGAGCAGCTATAACCACCGAATCGGAAGTGGTATGGGCATCGCCGCTCCCGCCCGGGACATCGGCCCAGCGCGCAGAACTGATTGCGCTCACCCAAGCCCTCCGGATGGCAGAAGGTAAGAAGCTCACAGTTTATACTGACAGCAGATATGCCTTCGCCACTGCGCATGTCCACGGGGAAATTTACAGACGGAGAGGCCTGCTGACGTCCGCGGGTAAGGAAATCAAAAACAAAAAAGAGATCCTAGACCTCCTAAAGGCCCTGTTCCTCCCGCTCCAACTCAGTATTGTCCACTGCCCAGGGCATCAAAAGGATGACTCTGCGGTAGCCAGAGGGAATCGGCTGGCAGATCTGACTGCCCGAACAGTGGCTTCCCAGCCAGCAGGAAACAGCCAGTTGATGGCTATACAAGAACCACAGCCTGAGGGAGACCCCGTGCCCTATAGCCCAGAAGACCATGAGCTAGCAAAGAAAATGGGGGCGGACTGGGAACAAAGAAGACAGGCATATATACTAGGGGACCGGATGGTCGTGCCAACTTCCCATACCCGATATATGCTGAGATTCCTCCATGCATTGACCCATTTGAGCAAAAACAAGATGAAGACCTTATTAGACAGAGAAAACACCTGGGCAGTGCTGCTGAACCAGGATCAGGTACTCCAGCAGGTAACTTCTACCTGCCCAGCCTGTGCTCAAGTCAATGCAGGAAAGGTGCATCTAAACAAGGGGGCCCGACAAAGAGGCCATCGTCCTGGTGTTCATTGGGAAATAGACTTTACAGAAGTAAAACCTGGACTTTACGGGTACCGGTATCTCCTGGTCTTCGTGGACACCTTTTCTGGATGGATCGAAGCATTTCCAACCAAGAATGAGACGGCTAACGTGGTAACAAAGAAACTGTTGGAAGAAATCTTCCCCAGGTATGGGATGCCTCAAATATTGGGGTCGGATAACGGGCCTGCCTTCGTCTCCCAGGTAAGTCAGAAGGTGGCCAAACTATTGGGGGTTGATTGGAAACTCCATTGTGCATACCGCCCCCAGAGCTCAGGACAGGTAGAACGAGCTAATAGAACAATTAAGGAGACTCTAACCAAATTAACGCTTGCAACTGGCACTAGAGATTGGGTGCTCCTACTTCCCTTAGCTCTCTATCGAGCCCGAAATACCCCCGGCCCACACGGCCTAACCCCTTTTGAGATCATATATGGGGCCCCACCTCCTGTTGTAGACTTTCTCCATCCTGATATTTCCTCTCTTGCCACCACCCCTACTTTAGAAGCACATCTTCAAGCCCTCCAGTTGGTGCAGAGGGAGGTCTGGAAGCCCCTGGCCAAGGCTTATCAGGAGCAGCTAGACAAGCCGGTGGTGCCCCACCCCTTCCAGATCGGGGCCTCCGTTTGGGTCCGACGACACCAGACCAAGAGCCTGGAATCACGGTGGAAGGGGCCCTACACTGTCTTGCTGACCACCCCCACTGCACTCAAGGTCGACGGGATTGCTGCATGGATCCACGCCTCTCACGTGAAGGCTGCCAGGGAACCCGACCCAGCAGGATCCAGAAAGTCAACATGGACAGTGCGCCATACACAAAACCCCTTAAAAATAAGGTTGACCCACGACTCCTCTTCCTCCCCCTCCTCTTAATCTCTACCTATCCCCAGGGGACTAGGGCGGCAGAGAGCCCGCACCTAGCTAAGAGGCTCACTTGGCAGGTCATTTCACAAAATGGGGAGACGGTCTGGCAAACGACCGCCTTTCACACCCCCTTTACATGGTGGCCTAACTTACATCCAGATCTCTGCCAATTAGCAGCAGGGTCAGAGGACTGGGACATCCCTACCACTGACCCCATGAACCCCAGAGCACCAGACGTCTGTCAGGATGGTAAGGGAACTTGCAAATGTAGTGACGGGAGATACGGATGTGGCCACCCTGAAGCTAGGGCAGCCCTGTCACAACTATCCTTCTACGTCTGCCCCCGGGATGGTAGGGACAGAAAGCTGATTAGCCAATGTGGGGGTTATGAAAGTTACTTCTGTAAAGCATGGGGATGTGAAACAACTGGCAATACCTATTGGAAGCCTTCGTCCACTTGGGACCTCATTAGGGTAAAAAGGACTACCCAAGGGGAAAGCCGCACATGGCGCCCACTCACCCGAGCACATTGTTGGGGTTTCCCAGGCGAGCTTAGTACATACTGGGAGGGGGAGGGCCCCTGTATAAACTTCACCTGCAACCCCCTAAACATATCCTTTACTCAGAAAGGAAGGGGGACGGCACAAGATTGGATTAAAGGAAAAACATGGGGACTTAGATTTTTCATGACAGGACAGGACCAGGGATTTACCTTTATGATTAAACTTAAAATTGAGGAGCCCTCCGCCTCTATAGGCCCCAACCAGGTTCTCTCTGACCAAAGGCGCCCCTCTTTACCTGCTCCAGCACCCCCGAGGGCTACCACCTGACCCAATTCGGCCATTCGCCCAAGCACGGCTCCGAATGCCGCTGTAACCCCAGTCACCCTCCAACCACCCAGACCCGGTACGGGAGACCGGTTATTGAATCTTATAGAGGGCGCTTACTCAGCCCTCAATGTTACTAGCCCAAATCGGACTCAGGAGTGCTGGTTATGCCTAGTCTCCACACCTCCCTATTATGAGGGGGTGGCCGTAGTCGGAAGCTTCACCAATTCCTCTTCACCCCCATCAGGATGTGCCTCAACACCTCAGCATAAGCTCACAATCTCCGAGGTGTCAGGACAAGGACTATGTCTGGGGACAGTACCCTACACCTACCAACACCTGTGTAATCGCACCCAGGTACTTGTACCAGGACCCCATTATCTCGTGGCTCCCAATGGAACTTACTGGGCCTGTAGCACTGGACTTACACCATGCCTCTCCCCCTCAATACTAGCTAATACGGCCGATTATTGCGTGCTCATAGAACTGTACCCCAGGATAGTCTATCATACACCTGAAGATATCTATGCCCGATATGAAACAGGGGTCCCCCGTATAAAAAGAGAGCCAGTCTCACTAACCCTGGCCCTGATACTAGGTGGATTAACAATGGGAGGGATCGCCACCGGAATAGGCACAGGTACCACTGCCCTCATGGAAACCAACCAGTTCCGACAACTCCAGGTTGCCATGCATACCGATATCCAGGCACTGGAGGAATCCGTGAGTGCCTTGGAAAAGTCACTCACCTCCCTGTCGGAGGTAGTTCTGCAGAACCGGAGGGGATTAGACCTCCTCTTCCTGCAGGAAGGGGGGTTATGTGCTGCCCTTAGAGAAGAATGTTGCTTCTATGCGGATCATACTGGGGTGGTGAGAGATAGCATGGCTAAGTTAAGAAAGAGACTAGAACAGAGACAAAAACTCTTTAAAGAACAGCAGGGGTGGTTTGAAGGATGGTTCGGAAGGTCCCCCTGGCTCACCACCCTCATCTCCACCCTTATAGGGCCCCTTCTGATTTTATTCCTCCTTCTGACTCTCGGGCCCTGCATCCTAAACAGACTTGTCCAATTTATCAGGGAACGTGTTTCTATAGTTCAGACCTTGGTATTGACCCAACAATACCAACGACTCAACCAAGTGGGAATGGAGCCACATCCCTATTCTTCCCCATGAATGGAGGATTCCATTCCCTGAGATAAGAAAATGGGGGAATGAAAGATCCCAGCATACTAGCTTAGCCTAACGCCATTTCAAGTAAGGTCTGAAAAGCGCGGGGTGTCTACGGCCGGCCTCCTGGCCCCAGAAAAGGGTACTAAAGGTCAGAAAAACAGCTTGGAGCCAGACAGCAGGCGTGTCAAGCTCGGGGAAAAACCACGAGCTGCCCTGAGTTTGAACCCGGCCTCATTTGAATCGTCCAATCAGAACCCTGTAAACCATGGGCTGCCCTGAGTTTGAACCCGCCCTCCTCGTGCTCCTGCTGCCCGACCCTATAAAAACCCTCCGCTCCAGCCCGGGGGCGCGCCAGTCTCTTGAGCTTCTTGAGGGACTGTGTTGCCCCGGGTACCCGTGTTCCTGAATAAAGCCTCTTGCTGTTTGCATCTGACTTGTGGTCTCGTGTGATCTCTGGGCGAGGGTCTCTCCAGAGGGAAGACTGCCTTCGGGGGTCTTTCAGGACCACACTATGCCCTCTGAATGTGGGACCAGGACTTAGCCCAGGTACAGGAACTGGCTTTTTAGAGCCCATTCCCTATGGTGGGATGCCTTACTCAGCCTTGTTGCAGTGGGGAGAGGCTAGGTCCAGCACCAATGTGATATGCCAGCCTGTGTTGACTACCCAAGGGAGACCTCACTTTTAATGCTCTAAGTGAAGTCATTGAAAATCATGCAGGCCACTATTAGACAGTCTAATAGTTCAGTAATGAGGACAACATCCAAGTTACAAAGGCACATTCAACCTAAAAGTTCAGTCTCCTTAGTTTAAAGGTTACAACTTTGAATATATACCCAAATGTCAACTGGGCATAAATATCATGCTGATCCACTCACTGCACAGTGGGCAGCAACATGTCATGATGGGTACCCTTGTTCAGATTTTTTGCCTCATGAGCAGGAAGAATGGACATGCATGGGGTAAATGTGTATCATCTCAATAGTTTAGCACTTGCTGTAGGTCTCCATTCACTTCTCGCATGTCTTCATAGGGAAGCAAAAACCGCTTTAAGCTGCCTTTTAAATTTGCTTTATCTAATTTGAAGCTCATCTTACAACAATTACTATTCACAGAAGAATAACTACAGAAATGGTCTGCCTTATTTTTAACTCAATAAATTATTCAGCTAATTAACTAAACATTAATATTGACCAAAGTAGAACTGTAAAATTAGGAAAGAATGATTTTCTAATTTACTATTGGATCCACTGTAAATGGAATTTTTCAAGATTTTAGTATTTACTCTCTTCCTTCATTCAGGTTTAAATTTTAAAATAACTTCTTAAGTCTTCACACTTACAAAGTTGTAAAGTTAGATAAATGTCATAATGTAATGTTTATGATATTAAAAAATAGTGCTGAAAGAAAATCATAAAATAGTGGCACACCATAATAAGAAATTGTGAAATGCTTAAATTAAGCATTGAAAACCAAAACAGGCCTAGTTGACACAGGGAATGAACAATTAAACTCTTAAGCATTTTGAAGCCAATTCAACATAAATCCCTTGATATATTTGATGCTAGGTTATGTAAGAGCTGGTAATTTTTTTTTAAACACAAAAATTGGTAGCGCTTTTATTTAATTTTGTTGTAAAACATTTTCCAGTCTTCTATTTGAAGTGCAGAGTAATCCCATTTCTACACTTGTGTACAACATAAATCTCATTCTGATGATTTATTCACTGACAGTTTGCTTGGGGTAGCACACTCAAGGGATCAGTTCATATGCAATGCATTGGCTGTCACCATCTCTTATATTCTTAAAAATCACTCTTGTGGTACTTCTATTGGATTAACAGATGCTCTCAAGTTTTACATGGGGCCTAAAGCAAGAGATGGAATGCACTTCAAGCTGTGGATTAAGAAACCCTAAGAATAGATAGTTTGATCAAGAAATGTGGTGGTGCTTGAATATGCGTGGCATAATGTAGCAGAACACCTGCAGACTTTGAGCTCTGACCTCTACATAACTCAGCATCTTCACATTGGATAAACAGCTCTCCGTGTACTGCTGGGTCATGGGTAGAACCTGAACACCAATAACGAGACACAAGGCAAATTATGCTTGATGATAATATTTTGATGTGAGTTGGATATTACTGGACACATTCACCATGAGGTTAGGTTATAGTTGAGGAATGCAGGAGACAAGGAGGACAGGTATTTGTAACTAGTTTGAGTAGTTCTAGAAGAGATCAGTAAGTCACTTAAGTGACAGATGCCCACATTCTTTCCTTTGTTCTAGTCACACCTGGGTCCTGCTGAAGTTTTCTGTGACACACTGGCTGGGTCTGATATACAAATGAATCAGAATGAGACATTGGAGTTAGCCAGAATTGAACAGCTACCATGCCCTGTTGCCAAGGTGAGGTTAGACTGTCCATGGTAAACAAACATCCTCCATAAGCAGACATTTGTCTTCTATCCCATGTACAGGAAAATTCAGCTTCAGCTGAATATACTTCTAACAACACTTGCCTGGGGAGTTGGTTTGAGGTTACTAGAACAAACCTGAAGAATTTTTCACCAGAGGGGACTGATGCATGTGTCACTTTTCTTCAGCCTTAGGTTTAAAAGCAATAATGAGTTCAGTTGGCTCTTGATGCTTGGAAATGCAATGTGCTATGGCAGCATCAGGAATGTCTGTAGATGGCATGGGGCTGTACAGAACTTGGGCTGCTCATCCTGTTTATCTACAGATCTAATGATATTGTACAAACAATACAGAAAATTACAGAAAAAGACAATGATAAAATGGCTAAATGATAATATATGCTATATATATTATTTTAAAAGTAAAATAATGATTTAGATATTAAATAGGCCTTTTGATAATCATTGTTCTCCTTTTCACTACTTTCTTTTGTCTAATGAAGCATTATTTATTTAAAATATCATGATATTTGTCAGTTCATTCATTTAAATACCAAACATTTTACTTATTTTATTTAATTTTATTTTTTGGTTTTTCAAGACAGGGTTTTTCTGTGTAGCTTTGCACCTTTCCTGGAACTTGCTTTGGAGACCAGGCTGGCCTTGAACTCACAGAGATCTGCCTGCCTCTGCCTCCCAAGTGCTGGGACTAAAGGCGTGCACCACCACCACCCAGCTTCGTACCCTGAAATTGTAATGGTTTGAAATTAACAGCAACAAAACCCCACCATTATTGTAGGTCTGCCTATTCCTTTTGTACAATGACTATCAAAAGCAGAACTGTAGGAGAGAAGAATGCATTCTACAGGAACTGTGCAAAATGGTTTTCATATGGTGCAGTCTGCAATACATCCCTCTGCAGGTGGTCATGAGAGCATGGACGTTACATGTGCCATATTTTTGACAAACTCATCAAGACGAAGTCTGAAAGCTCCCTTGGCACTCAAATACATAGTTGAGGCTATGTTTTACATATGAGGTAGGAGGAGATTAGTAAAATGGGAAATATAGAATATAATTGTACCTTCCTAAATGACAAATTCATAAATCTCCTTGCAGAATTTTCATGTACCAATTTCTGTACAAAAAGCCATGGTGAGAAGCAGAACGGGGATGCAGATTCTGTCTGCCAGAGAGATGCTATGAGTACCGTACTGTGTTTCTTTGCCTCCTTAGGAACTGAAGAGCTTTATATGGTTTTCATCAAGTAGAGTGAAGAGTATTTGGAAGCCATTCTTAGAACTCTTAGAATCCGGAACACAGACACCTTCTTTACTCATCATTTCTATTTCTCATTTCCTTCTCTCATCTCCTCTCTTCAGTTATCATCTTCATTGGAAAGTGGCTCAGATGGTTTTAGGTGGCCATTGATTTTCTGGAGGTGACAAGGTTTGTAGGCAGTAGTTTACTTTCCTCAGGTAACTGGTTTTTCTTAAATTCTGTGAACCTACACAGGGAATGTTTCATCTGCCAATACTCAAAGCAATCTCCAAATATCAAAATTCATTATGAGTGAAAAGAGTCTAAGAATAGGCTCACTAAGAGAATATGGACATTCTTAAAGGCACATTCAGAGGCCTTTCCTTAAGAAAACTAACTCCAGGAAATTTAAGAAAACATGGAACATAATGTGTTATTTTGAATTATATATGTGAGCTTTGTACATCCTTGATGATTCTCATATCTTCCTGCTGCTAAGATCTTGATTAAATACGTTCTGCTATGAAATTGCAGGAGAAAATTATTGAAGCATGACTGCCCAAGACCACAAAGAAGGAGCAGCTCTCTCGTGGCTATAATCTTTTTTCTGTCTGTATGAACCATATCTGATTCCATCTTGAAATATTTGCTTTTGTTCTGTGATGTCTTGATATCATGGAATTTTCTGTATAATTTAAATTTTCATGTAATTTCAATTTCCTAAGAATAAATGCTCTGTTCCCTCAAATAACAAAGGCAATGGGAAAGTCTTTCCTGATATTATTTTTACACATGTGTAATTATGACCAGACCTCCCAATGAACAGTCTGTCCAGGATTTCATTTCACAGATCTGTAATACTATGAGACTAAACACAGTACTCAATATGATTATGAATTAAGCCTATCTCTGCCTTGGGGTATGCAATTAATTAATGTTTGCCATAAACTAGTGGCATACTTTGTATATCTCCAACAATATGAAATTAGAAATATTGGCAACTATAGTGTCAGTTTGGGCTTTAAATGCTTATAAACCGTGTTGTCCTGGACCAGTCTAGACTTGCAAGTACAGCCGGCTTCTGTGTTCATTGTGAAAAATAATATCTAATATGTGTGACTCTTTTAGGATACTATGATCTCACAAAATTAATGTTGGAGAAGCCACAGAAGTCATGGTGAAATTCTGATGTGAATAAATAACCCCAGTAGTATTAAAACTCTCTAGAGGGATTCAAGAATTGTCTGAAATTGGCATATGAAGTAGTCAGATTAACCTGATAAAACTGGTGTTCACTGAATGCTGTATTATTGTACAATCAAGGTACATTTGTTTGTTATTAAATGTGGAGTTCTTTGTAGTTTGACAATTTGACACACACACACACACACACACACACACACACACACACACACACACCCCTCTCACCCCAGTTAAGAATAGAACATTTCTGCCATCTGGAAATTTCCGATACTGACATTGCCTTACAGTAAAACCACAGAACTAGTATTCTGTTTTCTATCACATGAGCTTGGCTTATTTTTGAACTTCAGCCACAAAGAACTGGTGTTCCCTTCTGTTGCAGTTTATTTTACACAGTGTGTATATAATATTTATTCATATTGTCTGATGTGTCATAGTTTATATTTTTTACTGCTGGATCATGATACATTATTAAAATAAACCACATTTGTTCCTTTCCTGTCTGGATGGACATTTTCTTGTGTCAGAATTGGAGATACTATGAATACATCACCAATAGATGCTATTTTGTCATATTTTCTGAATAGAAGCTTTCTCACTGAAAGGAAATTTTTGAGTAACAGTACAGACAAGACTTGCTAAATTTTAAAAGACAATTTCAGCAAGATTTTTCAATATAATTATACCATTATAAATCATCACAGTGACAGAGTACTGTGGCTCCATAGTCTTCCTATACTTTGATAATAACAGTCTGTAAATTCAGATAATACAGAGAATGTGCAATGTGTTTTATATGTCTTTTTTTTTTATATGTGTGTGTAAGGTCTTGGGTATTGAGCCCAAGGCCTTGTTTACACTAGGCAAGTGTTCTACAACCAAGTAACTGAGCTATCCACACTGTGCCCAGACCTGAATATGTATTTTCTTAATTTTCAGTTTATGGTGATTAAAGATTATCAGCAGTATTAAATGAATTTAGGAGTGATGGATATAAATTTATCTTTTCAATACTATTATTTCTAATTTGATTTTTTTGTGGCTTGAGAGATGTCCCAAGTGGCCAGAAGTACTGATTTATTTTTTCTGGAGGACCCAGATTCAATCCAGCACCCACATAGAAGGTCACAGCCATCTGTCACTCCAGCTCCTGGGGTTCTGACGCCTTCTTCTTGCTTCTGTAGGCAGCAGGAATGCATGTGGTGCACAGTCACACATGCAGGCAAAGCACCCATACACACAAAACAAAAATAAAATTTAAAGACATTGTAATCACTAAAAGTATCTTTGTTTTCTCTTTGACTAGAGACAACAGTACATCTTCTCACCACGTACACCACAGTCTGATACTTTGCTTTTCACTTTGTCAGTGCTGTGAGCAGTGAATAAACACTATTAGTTTGGTTGAAATTAATTTATTCATTAATTTGAATATTGTTTTCTGTGTTTGATCCAAGAAATAAGTTGTTATTCCAAAATTTATCCCTGTATTGTCTTCTAGATAATGCAGATTTTTAGTTGTTATGTTTAAGCATACAATTCATTTCAGAATAACTCTTGTTTGTTTTTGTTGTTGTTGTTGTTTTATTTAAAATTCCTTGCTTCTTAAAAATAGTCAAATATGCCAAGGGGTGGTTGCGCATGCCTTTAATCCCAGCACTCGGGAGGCAGAGCCAGGCGGATCTCTGTGAGTTCGAGGCTAGACAGGTCTATGGAGAGAGATCCAGGACAGGCATCAAAACTACACAGAGAAACCCTGTCTCAGAAAAACAAAAACAAACAAAGTCAAATACTAGAAACTAAAATAAAGTAATAAACTTAGGCCGGGTGGTGGTGGCGCACGCCTTTAATCCCAGCACTTGGGAGGCAGAGGCAGGCGGATCTCTGTGAGTTCGAGGCCAGCCTGGACTACCAAGTGAGTTCCAGGAAAGGTGCATTGCTACACAGAGAAACCTTGTCTCGAAAAACCCAAAAAAAAAAAAAAGTAATAAACTTAATTTATGATATATGGATTAAAAAATAAAATAAAATTTCAAATAAATTGTTAAATAACTTATTTGAAAACAAGTGTCCAAAATCAGTCAAGTAAATTAATAATAAAAAGGAATAAAAGAACATGTACTATTTGCTTTGTGACTAATTCATTACTCTACTATGCCTTGAATAAAATAGCTTGTATTTTCCTGATAGTATACAAATAATCCAATAGAATAAAAAATGAAGACTCATATTTATTTATCAGTATCTCTTTGTCTATTATCCATATAAAATTTAAAAATGTTATACAATTCCTTGAAGTAAGAAATCAAATGTAGATTGATTAATGTACAGTATGATATAAAATGACACATAAGAAGTATATAGATACATATAAATATGAAATTCCATGGTATAAAAGTAACAGAATTAATGTGGGGACATGACTTCATGAGCTAACATTTAGTATCAGGTAGCGTTTATTTGCCAAATCAGGCTTCAAGTTCATATACTACTTCAGACTTAACTGATTCCAAGCCAGTAGACAGTCTGGAACACAGCTGAGGCAGCTTCCAGTGGCATCCTGGATACTTTCTTGGTCATTGTCACAGCATTAAAGGAAGCCCAGGATGTAGGTGAACTCTGCAGGTGTGAGTTCACAGTTTCCTCAAACAGGGAAGGGTGTTTATATCCTTTTATCTCTAGAGAGCCCACCAGCTTCTGCAGCCTTGTCCATGGAGCTAGGACTTCTGAAATTCATACTTTAATGTTTTATAAGTAATTCTGAGCTAGTATCCCACTAAACATCTTAAGACAGTATAAAGCATGTCCTTTCAACAAGTACCATTATTAAATTTACATAGATGTCCACTTTGGCCAGTCAGTATAGGCCATCTGTAAACAAGTTCTGTGAGAGACTCTGTTGGCAGAGAGTGACTGAGGGAGACAGCAAATGCCAACCCCTGGTTTTCACATGCTCAAGCACACATATGTGCATGTGTGTACTTACCCTCACATGCACAAATACATACACACAAATATAAATGGATATGCAACATGCAGATAAAGTTCTTAAAGGTATACCTAAGAAATTATGCTTAAATTACTGATAAGTTTGAAGTGTTTAAATAAATACAAATGGAAAACATGATAGACCATTTTGTGTTTGTTAGATTAGAAAACAAGAGAGAATTAGTCAATACAAATACTGCACTGCTGAGAGGCTGGAGAACCTATCATGGCTATATTCATTGGCACCACTCTCCCATCCTTAAAAATGTTATTTTTATACTTATAATATTCAATATAAAATGATTTCTCATGTCCCACCTACCCTATTCCTGGTAAATGTTCTCACTCATTCCACTTACACTTATCCAACTATAATACTTCGTGTGATGGTGACATTGGAAGGCACATGATGCCTAAGGTGAGTCAGGGCTTAAAATGACTAGACTGTATGAATTATGTTATTGAAGAGAATACAGCAATTAAAATTTAAGATTAAAGAGAGATATGAAAAACCTACTATTTACTGATAAAGAAGACACATAACATATTCCAAACTTTAAAGTACTAATATCTGTGGTCCTACTTGAATTTAAAAGTTAAGAGGGAACTCATTGTTGTTTTATTTTTTACTGCCCTGATTCTACTCTAGGGTTTTCTTTCTGTGAGTCCCAGCCTCTCCCAGGCACTGGCTTCTATTTATTCAGAGAACTTCCTTATTCATCTCTTGAAACTGTCTGCTGGTCATACATTTTCTTAAGTTTTCCCCTCTGAATAGAACAATGCCTTTATTGCCCTCATCCTTGAAGCGTATCTCCCCATGAACATAGATCATGTAAATTAAACATTTGAAAATGACTCGGTTTGCTCCAGACTTAAAATTTTCTATCTTTCAATATGATCTTCTATGAATAATTTGCCATTTCTTTCTATTTTTTTAAGTTGTCTTTCTTTTCAGAGAGAAAAAAAATGAAGCCGAGGAGATTGGTTAGCATATAGAACATTTGATGCACAAATGTAGGGGTCTAAATTTAGATGCCGTTGGAAAGCCAGATGTGGTAGTGTTCTACCTCTAGTCCCACATGCCTAAAATGAGATGGGAGGCAGGGACAGGAAATCCCCAGGAGCTTTCAGAGCAGGTGGCTTGGCTTATGTGGTGGCATTGTTAACTGTTTTAAGCAAAGTGTATGGAGAAGACCAGGACCCAAGGTTGTCCTCTGATGACCATATGTGAGCTGTGGTAAGCACATGTGCCTGCACTAACACACACAACTATGCCTATGCATATATTTAAAAGAAGAATTATCAATAATTTCTAAGTATCTCTTCTTCCATACTTCCAAATCCAATTAATTTATCTATTTATTTTATTCTTTCATTTAGCGTGGATGTTTTCTTATATGTACAATATGTGGGTTTTAGTAAATAACATACTTTAATGATTTCTTTTTAAGATTAATTATATAATTACATCATTTCCCATTCCGTTTTCTCCCTTACACTCTCCCATAAGTCCCTCCTTGCTCTCTTTCAAATCCCTGAATTATTTTTTCATTGATTGTTATATACACACATGTATATGTATATACATATATATTCCTAAATATATAAATACATCTTGCTCAGTCAATATAATGTTACTTTCATTTATATTTTCAAAACAACCTTCCATAGTACTAAAAGGTGACATGAAAGTCTCCAAAGTAGGTAAATTAATTATTTTTAATTTGGAATTCAGTAATGATATTTAATTCACAATTTGTCTCTTGGTAAAATGTATTATAAAGAAGAAAAATCCTTGCTGATTTTTGTTGTTGCTATTGTTAATTTCTTTGCAGATTTCATTACCATGTCTAAATCAGTATTTTTTTGTTGTCAACAATGCTACTCCTGGGAAGAAACTCAGGGTCATGGCACAATAGGATGATGCATCGTGCCATTTTTATGCTTATTAAGGTTTATTTCTTACTATATCTAAGAAAAAAACAAAATGGGTTGGAATGTCTGTTACATTACTCAAAATAGCTCAACACTTTTTCCCCACAAAATATATGATGCCGAGAATATATCGGAATATAGATGCTTTATAGCCTGAGGACACAAAGTTTTGCAGATAATTAGGAATATTTCTTTTCTGCAGTGATAGAACTGATGCCATATGTAACAAGGCATTTGTTTAACTGTCTGTCATTTTCAGACTCTAAACTGGGACCCTGTTCACAATAGTCTAGAAAATATGGCATTGACCTTTCAATTCTAACTGTCACAAAAATAGGATAGAATAGTGATGTCACTGAATGAGAATAATCCCTGACAGAGAAAGAGAATAAATGTAATTCTAGTGTTTTGAAATTATTTCAGTTTCTGAGTTAAAAAAGTATATTCATGCTAAATTTAGAAAATTTAGTTTCCCATTAAGCTTCCACATATTTTCCAAATACTAACAATACTCAGAACTATGTAAAACTAAATATCCAATATCTTTTTTTCTAATACATCCTTCAGGCATTCATGATCTGGATTAAAAATGAAACACATGATCTCTTTTTAAATGTTAACTTTTTTACATTTCTGAAGAAAGGATTATCTTGAAATTCCAATTAAATAGTATATCTGACAACTCCCAATATTTTCAGTGTTTATTATTCAGAATGGAAAAAAGGTTAAAATGGATTTCTAAACTCTATGTACATATACATATATACACATACATATACATCATATACATATACATACACAGGCAAATATGTATGTATATGTATATATGCATGCATAATATATATCATGTCTATGCCATGTAGAAACAGCATTTTATTGTTATGTTTGGTATCAGAACTGTGATATGAAAAATAGATTCTCTATTCAAGGAACAAATAGTAAATGACTTTTATTGTTGTTCTAGATGACTCTGTTCTTTTAAAAGCAAACAGATTTATGTTATCTTATACTTCTAAGTCACAATCTGAAGGGATGTCATGGCAGGGCCTAAGGAAAGAACATGGAAGCCAGAGCTAGAAAAGAGAACTTCAAGGAGGGTCACTTGCTGGCTGGCTTCCCCTGGCTCCTACTAAGATGGCTTTTCTTTCCCAATTTGGGAAAGGGTGGCCCAAGGATGCCATTGCCCGCAATGAGAGAGGCATCCCTACATCAATCAGCAGTCAGGAAAACACTCCTCAGATAAGCCCACAGGTCATTCTGAGCTAGGCAGTTCCCTATTCCAGGATATGTCAAACTGACAACCAAGTTTAGCCATCATAAGTTTATCTCTTGTCAACATGATACACAAACATACCCCTCTTAAGCCATAACTTTTCCTTGTCTCCAAGATATTCTGTTAATATCACATTATAAAACACAGTCCAATTTTTAAAATTCCAGTCTTTGAAAAGTTCATTACCTTGGAAAGCCAAGGTCTCTTAAAAACCCAATGTCTTAACTGTTGACTTCTTTAACAAAATAAACAACTTGTACATTACATGATTGCAAGGGTGAAGAGCCAGGATACAGTTACAGACAGATCAAAGCAAAACCCAAGTCCAACAGTGTTTATTGGCATCCATCCTGCTCCTTTCTTATTTTCTACCCCTCACATTTTAAAGTCATGACCAAAGGCTAAGGGAATTTATTTTAAAATGTTAAATATATTTTCATTAAATGCATGATTTGAAAATTCCATAGATGTATAATGCATTCTGATAATTCTATTGTAGCTAGAGTTTTCCTGCCTGGCTCACAGTCAGGACAAATCTTTGTCACCCACCAATCCCATAGCTGCTCAGACCCAACCAAGTAAACACAGAGACTTATATTGCTTACAAATTGTATGACTATGGCAGGCTTCTTGCTAACTGTTCTTATATCTAAAATTAATCCATTTCCATAAATCTATACCTTGCCACGTGGCTCGTGGCTTACCGGCATCTTCACATGCGGCTTTTCATGGTGGCGGCTGGTAGTGTCTCTGACTCAGCCTTTCACTTCCCAGAATTCTTCTCCTCCTTGTCCCGCCTATACTTCCTCCTGCCTGACTATTGGCCAATCAGTGTTTTATTTACTAACCAATCAGAGCAACACATTTGCCGTACAGAACATCCCACAGCATTCTCTCTCTAGCTTCTTCCATTTTCTTTCCTCCTTTCCAACTGCCCCTCTTTCCTACAAGTCCCATTCTCACATTCATATCTTTTTGCTTTACTTTGTGACCCACTGAGTTTAAACAGGGTTAGCACATGACAATAGGTGTGGAATTGTCCATTGAAGGCTCTTGAACTCACTCAATGACTGGCTGTCCCTCAGAATCTGCTAGTGAGTAATAGTTATCGACAATCCGTTTATCTGAGCAGTAAGCAGTGACTGTACAAAACTATATTCTGAACATGCCCAGGACTCAAAAGGCTGGGCTATCTGCTAGAATGTGCTGTATGATACATTAGAATCCTAGTCACTCTGAGACTAGCAGATGTCATTCATATGTTGTTCCAATATTCTGAAGCATGTTCAGATGCATGCAAAATAGTTATTTGCTCCAAATGAGATATATCAAACAAAAGCTAACCCAACAAAATCTAGATAATTGAAACTGGCCTTATCTGATGAATTATTTCATACAAATTAGTTTTTTAAGTTTTCTCATATACAAAAAAAAAAAAAAAAAAAACCTGGGTCTTAAGCAAAATTCTCAGACTCCAATCATTCAAAAAATTAAGCCATTTCTTTTAAGCCAATTATTCATAAAAGTATGATTTGAAATTCAAGGAAGATATCATCAGAATCTGAATACTAGATTTAGTGTGATATTATTTCTCATTTTATTTTATATTTTATTGAGAACAAATTTGTATCTGGGTATTACTTAATGATTTTTTTCAGATAACCAGCAATAATGAATAGATCCATAAATGATATTTTCTGACAGGGACAAGAATGTCTGCAAAATTTTACAAGATTCCAAATATTCTTCTAAACGTAAAAGATGCCCGAGAAAGAGCATTGATTATTTTTTTCTGCTTATTTGATTAATTAAATATGATTAGTTTTCAGTAAAAATGCCATTTACATTTTGTTTTCTGCCCAGTGTTTTAGGCAGTCAAATTTTAATCTACTTCTAGGTCTTAGATGAAGACAAATAACAATCCAACGTTGTAAGCAAATCTTAAATTGAAGTATTAGCTCTACTTTCAAAGACGTATTTTCCTCATTTTAAATGTTTTAATCTTTCCCCAAACAAAAAAATTATATTTTTATACTTTTATTTGTTTATACTTAGTGTTTTAATTGAAAGAACGTCATTGTATGTGGAATAGTAGCAGCATCGTAGGCAGGGTAAGAGTTGATTACATTTGTTTATATCTGTGATTTCCATTTTGATTTGCTTTTTTCTATATTCCTCTTTCATTTCAAGTAGACACAGTATAAATAAATAATTCTTTAGTGTCAAAGACTAATGGTTTCTAATTTGTTATAATTCTAAGGTCCTAGTTATTTTCATTAAAGTGATGAGAAAGCTAAATTTTGCCAAAACAATTATTGATGGTAGCTACAATTTGAGATAAATATATCAGAGCTGCTATGTGTTTTCAGTTCTATTAAATTTAGTGCAAAAACTCATGAATGCTTTACAATATTCATTATGTAGTGTTGCTAAATAATTCATAGTGAGTTAAGAAACATTAAAATTTCCAGCAATTGCATATCTATTCTCCTCATGGGAGTAGTTAAAAGAGAATCTGGGGCTGTTCATCTCTTCATAGAGTAGCCTTGCATTCTTCATACCAACCAGAAGTCTGAGCTAACATCTTCAAGTGAGTTACACAGAAGGTGATCAGTTGGCCTACCCAGATCACTCCCAAGTACTATCCCTAAGAGTAACAGTCCTCTTCAAACAATGTATTTGGTCACCGTGTTTAGGTGACCTTCCTCAATGTGACCTTTGCAGTGCTCGGATCTCAGTTGACCAGGGTCTACTCTTACCACTTCTCCAGAAACACAACCTGTTTTCTTTGCACATGACAGACCTAGACCCACTGCAGGAGTTTTTCATGAAGAACTTAGTGTAGTGTATCCTTCTCTCTATTTCTCTATAGCATACTCTCTCTTTTCTTTTAGATCTCTACTCACAGAAAGACCTTCTTTGTCCCTCAAGTTGTATCTAGTATTTAATAGAATAAATGTTAGCGAGGTATAGAACATTAGTGGGGTTGCTTGTGTCTCTTACTGATATCAGAGGTTACAACCACAAAGTCTCACCAATCTGGCTGGCTAAACATGAACTGAACTAGGATGACATCAATGAGCATGCCCAAGTGGGCACGGAAAGACCGCCAGGTCCCAACACGACACAAAGAACTTCAGGCAACTAAGAAATGCTGAAAAGTTAGGAGAAATGATCTTCTCCAGGGAATGGTTATCCAATACCAAATTGTCAGCCCTGAAAATATTCATACAAATAACTTTATACAGACTGAGAAGGTTACATTTGGGAATATATATATATATATATATATATATATATATATACACATTTACATATTATTGTGTATATATATGTGTGTATACATGTGTACAATATATATCCACATATATTTATATTTACATATAGGAAAATATATATGCATATAACAACAATTAATAAAAAGGAGGACACTAATTTGAAAGAGAGCAGGAGGTGTATATAGGAAATTTTGGAGGGAGAAAAGTTGAGGGAGAAATAGCATAATTATATTATAATCTCAAAAGTAATAGAAAACATGGGGGGGACTCTCAATTAAAAAAGAAACAAACAAACTAAGGTTCAGAGAGCAAGAAACTGAAAGAAATGCCTACTGTGTGTAGTACTGAGCTAAAAGGAAAAGAATTGGTTTATTAGATAGTCACAGCCTGGAGACTGAGCCATTTCAGGTGTTTCCTGGTTGACAGGCAAGGACCCAACTGCTGGTCATTGTGGTAGTATTGTGTTCCCCAAAATATTGTGTACCCTAATAAATTTATCTGGGGTCAGAGAACAGACAGCCACTAGATACAAAGACTAGAAAATGGTGGCACTCACACCTTTAATCCTAGCATTCCAGAGGTAGCAATCCTTCTGGATCTCTGTGAGTTCAAGGCCACATTGGAAACGGCCAGGCTTGGTGACACACGCCTTTAATCCCAGAAAGCAAGCCTTTAATCCCTGGGAGTGGTGGTAGAAAGCAGAAAGGTATATAAGGTGTGAGGACCAGAAGCTAGAAGCATTTGGCTGGTTAAGCTTTTAGCTGGTTAAACTTCAGGCTTTCGAGCATCAGTTCAGCTGAGACCCATTTTGGATGAGGACACAGAGGCTTCCAGTCTGAGGAAACAGGATCCGGCAAGGTGAGGAAGCTGTGGTTTGTTCTGTATCTTTGATCTTCCAGCTTCGCTCCAATACCTGGCTTACAGGTTTGATTTTATTAATAAGACTCTCTAAGATTCCTGCTACAGGTCATGGTGTCAGCCTGGGTGAAAGAGACCACCTGGTACGGCTTGGAGCACATCTGAGGAGGACTCATCAAACAAGATGGAAGCACTTCTCTAGAGACATGAGGAAATTACAAGATTTGTGTTGCAATTATTGGAAAAAGAAAATGAAAACTTGGTTCCATTGCTTCTAATGGGTCCTCTATTCCTGAGTAGATCAAAGTTGAGAAGATAACACAGAATTAGGAGGAAGTCAGGAAGTAGACAGCGCCTCCACGCCTCTCTTCACTTCATAGTCTTCTTCCAGGACCTGTTGAAGGGTGGGCCTTTAAGGGACTAACTAAGGAAGCCAAGAAGTTTGCAGTTTCCCAGCCTCAGTAACAGGAAGTCTATTTACTTCCTCTGGTTACTGCAAGTAGCTGACCAACACTTAAAGGGTCTCCTGCCCTCAGCACCTTCAACACCTTTCCCATCTCTGGCTTTATTTTTCTACTTAAAGCTTCTCATGTGTGTGTGTGTGTGTGTGTGTGTGTGTGTGTGTGTGTATTATGTGTTATTTTAAAATGTGTTTGCTGCCCATTTCCCCTATAAAACTACAAGTAATTCGATAAAATTGATTTCTGGTTATTTTTGTCTAACCCTGTATTTGAGCTTACAAATAAATTCTAACACAAATGAAGTCCTCCATAAATATGTATGAATATTTATCTTTGTAACAAACAGCACTTAGAAAGCTCTATTGCACAAGGTTCTAGAATTTGAACTTAACTTTTAATCAGACCCCAAATAGAATGATTTTACTTCTGTGATAATTGACTATTAAACATGTCACACAGGTGTTAACAAAAAAGCACAGCTCTCATCTTAAAAGGAATAAGATATTCATTCTGGAGCCATTGTGAGTGACCACAGCCTGGGAACACAGGTTTAGATTATTGCAAATTTTATGTTCCAATGTGGAAGCAGTTTCATGATATATATATATATATATATATATATATATATATATATATATATATATGTATATATATAGTTTTACAGAACAAAGAAGACTATAAATCAAGAAAAAATTAGAATAGGTTTAGATTATTGCAAATTTTATGTTCCAATGTGGAAGCAGTTTCATGATATATATATACATATAATACATTGTTGGGTATGTCAGAGAAGAGGGTATAACAAAATTACAAAAGCTTTTCTATAGGTCCAGAATGCTATCTGAGCTTTTGGGTAGGTGAAAACGAGTGATTTGCTAAATTAGTAGAATTTAAAAGGGTTTTTGTTGTTGTTCTTTTTAATCGATCAGTCACATGATATTAGTTCAAACACAGAGGTGGGTGAGGAATGGCTGTTCCGAGGGCTAGAAATAGCCCTGCAACATTCCAATCTCTCCACAGCACTGAAATTCTGATCATCAAGTCTTTTCAGGGGATTACCTTCCACAGGTAAGGAAACTGAAGCCTGAACCAGTTCAGCCACTTGCCTGACCACATGACCTAGAGGAATGAAAGCTTTGGATTAGGATAGTTTGTAGCATGAATCTTAAAAAGTTTTTATTAATAAGATCAAACCCGGACCAGGTATTGGGGTGA
The DNA here is from genome assembly GCF_049852395.1 of Peromyscus maniculatus bairdii. Taxonomy (NCBI): domain Eukaryota; kingdom Metazoa; phylum Chordata; class Mammalia; order Rodentia; family Cricetidae; genus Peromyscus; species Peromyscus maniculatus. The sequence goes on along the minus strand of NC_134870.1, from coordinate 79,469,641 downwards.
ATTCTGGAAGATCAGAGAGACAGAAAAAGCCACAGCTAACCTCACCTGGCCAACTTCTTAGCTGGTCTTGTTTCCTCAGACTGGAAGCTTCTGTTCTCATCCCAGTGGCTCTCAGCTGAGCTGCTGCTCGAAAGCCAGAAGCTTAACCAGCCAAATCCTTCTTGTTTCTGGTCTTCACGCCTTATATATCTTCCCTTTCTACCATCACTCCCTGGGATTAAAGGCTCGCTTTCTGGGATTAAAGATGTGTGTCACCATGGTTGGCTGTTTCCAATGTGGCCTTGAACTCACAGAGATCCAGAAGGATTTCTACCTCTGAAATGCTAGGATTAAAGTGTGAGTGCCTTTGTATTTTCTAGCCTTTATATCTAGTGGCTGTTCTGTCTCTGACCCCAGATAAGTTTATTAGGGTGCACAATATTTTGGGGAACACAATACCACCACAGTAGTTTGCTCCCATTCTACAGTTTAACCTATGATGCTAACTTGAGAATAGAAATGAAAGCAATAACTCACTCAGGATGACAACCCATAGCTCCAGAGAAACTAGCTAACAAGGAGGAGCCTAAGAGGGCCGCATGAATCACCCTGGGAAGGGAAAATAGATGAGATCTCCATGAGTAAACTGGGGATAAGGGGTGGGCAATGGAAGGTAGGGGATAGGGGATGAGAACATAAGGGAACCAGGGGGGCTAGAACAGGGATGGAGTGGGAGAGCAATGAAAGAGATACCATGATAGAGGAAGATATCATGGGGATAGGGACAAACCAGGTGCTAGGTAAATTCCCAGGAATTCCCAAGGATGACCCCAGCCTGGACTATTAGCAATAGTGGAGAGGGTGCCTGAACTGGCCTATCCCAGTAATCAGATTGGTGAATACCCTAACTGTCATCATAGAGCCTTCATCAAGTAACTGATGAAAGCAGATGCAGAGAGTCACAGGCAAGCACCAGGCCCAGCTCGAAGAGAGAAGAGGGATTCTATGAGCAAGGGGCCTCAAGATCATGATGAAGAAACCTACACAGACAACCAAACCAAACTAGCGGGAACTCATGAAATTTAGACCGATAGCTGCAGAACTTCCATGGGACTGGACTAGGCCCTCTACATAACCGAGACAGTTGTGTAGCTTGATCTGCTTAAGGGACCCCCTGGCAGTAGGATCAGGATCCATCCCTGGTGCATGAGCAGGCTTTTTTGGAGCCTATTACCTATAGTGGGAGACCTTGCACAGCCCTGAGGCAGGGGGAGGGGCTTAGACCTGCCTCTGCTGAATGTACCAGGCTCTCCTGACTCCCCTTGGGAGGTCTTACCTTCTTGTAGGAGGGGATGGGGGCTGGGTTGAAGGGGGGAGGCTGAAGGGGTGGGAGGAGGGAAGAGGGGAATTTGTGATTGGGATGTAAAATGAATAAAATATTTCTTGATTAAAAAAAAGAAATGAAAGCACTAAATACATTCTTTCAGCTCTCCAAATTTCACAAAGTCTTATTGAAATGTACAAAAGCATCACCTCATGTCAACTTTCTAAGCAAACAGTGGTTAAGAAGAAGTAATGCTATTTGACTGTCTTTAAAATTCTATCCTTAACCAACAAGGGTAAGTATAATTGGCCATAGTGAGCCTGCTGAAAGATGTTGCTGACTTTAATGGGAACACATTTCACAAAGCTTAAAGAGGCTGGCCAGAGTCAAAATCTCTTTGGAACTCAGCCTTCACTTAGTTCACTGCATCAAGGGTTCAGCCAGCAGTGCCTTCATTAATGTGGTGTCAAATTGTTTACATTATTAGCCCAGACTGCTCTGTATGGTGCATGAAAAACTACTTCAGACAAAAACTTTTTTTCCTTGTGATTAATATTTTATTAAGCATTAATAAACACAAAAAGAATGCCTAAAAGGAATATAATAACATTCATCTCCAAAATCACAGAGGGAGATAATCATTCTTGATACACAACATACACACAATACTGTAATATTCATCTTGAAGTTTTTGCTCAGATTTTAAAACTATCTTAAAGCAAGTAATTACTTTTAAAAGACCATGTATTTTTATTAACTGATTGGAGAGAGTGAGCCAATTTAAATGATCTGAATTTTAAAGTCTTAAGTCTTTATGCATCTTTAAAGTGTGGATTTAGGTTTATGTGCATATTATATCTTTGCCCATATGAAACAGAGGGAGGCTATGCTGCAGTCACAAGGATGCAGAGAGCACACAAGGACCACATTTACAGGGTTATCAAGGAGCTTCTCACACTTTTCTTTGGACACTTAATGGTCCCAAAGTAATTACTTACATTTGCAGTGTAATTACTCATATTTGCATATTCTTGGCGTTTCTTCCAGGCTATAGACATTTGAATAATTTGCATGAAATTTAAATTGCCATTTCTGTAATGATAGTACTCATTTATCGTGAAAAACTGCAGTCTTCCTAGTGTAGACACTTTGCAATTAAACTTCACAAGGAGATTCTATGGGGTAAACACTCTGGTCCTTGTTTTACAAAATAAGGTACAGGGCTTTGTAAGGTTTTTGCACCCAGAAAAGCCTCTCTGCCAATGCAGCAATCCAAATCAGACCAAATTAGAAAGAATTAGAAAAAGCCCCAGTTTAATGGATAAAGCATTACTGGGTGATTCTCCAGGCCCCACAGAGAGAAGACGGGGAGGAGAGACAGAAAAACCATGTGTCTGTTTTCTGGGATGCAGTTTAAATAGCCTTTGGGAGTGGTCTTTAGTATCTCTTGGGGAGGAGCCATGTTTGGTGGGCTTTGAAGGGGTGGGTTTGGGGAAAGAGATGGGGGAGGGGAGTTGAGGTGGGTCTTCCACCAGAACATTCCAGACTGTTTGGGTATATGGATGCCATGGTGCCAGAGGCTGAGGTGTGTGTTCCCCAATATATAGTGTACCCTAATAAACTTATTTGGGGACAGAGAACAGAACAGCCACTAGATAGACATAGAGGCCAGAAAATGGTGGCACACACATGTTTAATCCTAGCATTCCAAAGGCAGAGATCCGTCTGGATCTTGGTGAGTTCAAAGACACACTGGAAATAGCCAGGCATGGTGACACATGCTGTAGCATGAAACTTAGACAGTCTTATTAATAAAAAACAACCCTAGAAGCAGGTATTGGGGTGAATGCTGGAAGATCAGAGAAGCAGAACAAGCCACAGCCACCTTACCTTGCCAGTTCCTCAGATGATCCTGTTTCCTCAGACTGGAAGCCTCTTAATCCTCATCCAGAATGAGTCTCAGCTGAACTGTGCTGCTCAAAGCCTAAAAGCTTAACCAGCCAAATGCTTCTAGTTTCTGGTCTTCACACCTTATACACCTTTCTGCTATCTGCCATCACTCCCTGGGATTAAAGGCTTGCTTTCTGGGATTAAAGGCGTGTGTCACCAATCCTGGCCGTTTCCAATGTGGCCTTGAACTCACTGAGATCCAGAGGGATTTCTGCCTCTAGAATGCTAGGATTAAAGGTGTGAGTGCCACCATTTTCTAGCCTCTGTATCTAGTAGCTGTTCTGTTCTTTGACCCCAGATAAATTTATTAGGGTACACAATATTTTGGGGAACACAATACCACTACAACATGCCTTTAATCCCAGGAAGTGATGGCCCGAAGCAGAAAGGTATATAAGATGTGAGGACCAGGAACTAGAGTCTAGTTAAGCTTTTAGGCTTTCGAGCAGCAGTTCAGCTGAGATCCATTCGGATGAGGACACAGAGGCTTCCAGTTTGAGGAAACGAGATCAGCTGAGAAATTTGCAAGATCTTTTAGAAATTCATTTACAGAGCTTTCACTGAACAAGCTTAAGTAGAGAAAGACATTTATATGATTTCTGGTGGTGTGGAAGACAGATCTGGCTGACTCCCTGGCCTTGCTCTTAACCTCCATAGCTACATTGTTTACCCAAGATTATAAGGGAAGCAACTGAGCATCCTTCATTTATTAGCCTATGCCATCTAATGATTCCTTAATTGTTTTCCTACTAAAGTCCTTAAATTTATGAATATACAAACTCTTTATAGATTAGGATCATTCCATATCCTGGCTGACAGAAAAACTACCATTGGAAGAGATAACTTGGAATTATTGTTACAGTGTCTGCTATGTGGCTTATGATGGATATCAAGGCACTTCTTCTTGACCTTCTGCACTCTCATTATCCTCTTTCAGATAGTTACCAAGCTGATAAATACTCATTCTTTATCATTAATAATAGGACTCCTTATAACCCATGTAATCTGTAGCAGCATAACTTCTTTATTGTGAAGATAAACAAGGCCATGTGGAATCCTTATCTACTGGGCACATTCTGAACTACATGGTCTGGTTTAGAACAACTAATCTACAGTAGTGGATATGTTAGAAGAGAAAAGGGGCGGGAGAAAGAAACAAGAGTGAATATGTTTGAAATCTCAATTTGTAAGGATAAATGCTCTATAGACTTGACTTCCCTGAATCAGAACACTGTAGTGACAGACTGAAACATCCTCTATCATCAGCTTCGCATGTCCATTTACAGTTAGTTCTCAGCCATCCTTGGGGCTAACACTTTATCTGTGGGACCAGTCTATGTTTTCAATTAGTAAGAAGACTTTTGGTTTTGAGATCATCTTGGGTCTGCTTAATAGTTTGATTTATTTTATGATGATCTTTGCTAGAATTAAATGGTTACTACTGCATCTCAACGTGTTCTACTCATTGTTTTGAGATGTTCATCTCTTCAAAATGGTGAGCATTGGCTTAATATTGTTTTGTACTTCTTACATATATGAATGATGTGTCTGGGACTTTAAATACCCTCTTCCACACCCAACATTCCTTTTCTACAGCCTCTTAGATGTTCATGACAGTTTACCCTGTCTTTTACTTCCTATAATGATGCTTTAAAATAGTCCTAACTGAAAAGACTCCTATCATCCACCATGCATTCTCTAAAAATGCATTTCAATCCTTTGAACTCAGTCTCCCAGGAAGCAGCTGTCTGCTCATTCAAGATAGTAATGTGCATTGAAATTTACTTCCTTTAATATTCGTATTTTAGATTTTTTTCAAAATCCATAAATATATCATTTAAAAGAGCAATTTCTTTTTCTAGATTAAGTAGCTTACATGTTTCAAGAGGGATATTATGAGATAACTTCAACATATTTAGTAAGAATAATTTTCATTATTTCATTTCATTTAGTCTACTACATACAGATTAATTCCTGTCAGTTATAACTTAGAAATAATTTAAAATCCTTTGAACTTTTTCCCTAAGTAGATGGAAAGAAAGTTTGTGATAAGTAGTTGTTGTTTCCAATGTAATTTCTGTGGATATACTTCTCCCCTGTACAATGAACTGATAAGACAGACTGTGTTTACTCTTTACTTCATGTCTGAACTATTTTTCTTTAAGAAAGTAATTCATGGGACCAGTGAGATTTCTCAGAAGGTAACAGCACTTCCTGTCAAACCTGGTGATGTGATTCAATCCCCAGAACCAATTCCTGCACCTTGTCCTGTCCTCCACATGTCTGCAATGGCACATGTGGTATGGGGTGCAACAAATTACAAATTGAAAAATATTTTTCTGAGTATCTTCTGGCATCTTGTTTGGTAAATAAAATATCATACTCCCAAACATAATGTATCTTAGGATGTTCTCCTTAAAGGTGGAGATAATTTATCCACACAAATACATACGTGACAACTCAGGGGGAAAATGAATGTTGTTTAAGAGTTTCAATATCGAGTGACCCTTGTGAAGAGTGGAGAAGGTCTCGCAACGGTTTGAGGAGTAATGGTGTTCATGTAGCTTTATGGTCAAGGGCATCAATAAGAGTGCCTGCTTCAGTGAAATATAGGCTATTCTGTGGTGTGCTGTTGGCTGTTTTATGTTGTTATAGTTGATTCTCCATGCTTTCTTATTTGGGAAAATAGGCAGTTTCTCCAATGGACTGGGTGAATATAAATTTGTACACATATTGAGAAAATTATTCAAGGTATCTTATTCCAAAGAAAGAGTAATTCCTCTGTTAATATTTTATAGCTTCATGCTAATGAGGAGATTCTTCAGCCAGCAAGAGAGCAATTTAGCCAACAAAGTAGAAGTAACTTTCTAAGGAGAAAAAAAATGAACACTGAAATCTTGGTAGGAATGTTTTGGCTTCACCAATGTTTTCAGCTTCTGCTAATAAGGCATCCCGCTTAGTTATCAATCTGCTTGGCCCTTGCTCTCTCAAGGCTTTATCTTAAAACCTGAAAATCTTCCTTAGTTAGAGGAATAGATGGGATGAGGCAAAGGAACATTAAAGGAAACAGCACAAATGAACTCTGTTAGCAATGATCAAAAGCAGAATGTGAAAAAAAAAATGTTAGCAGGAAGAGAAGGGCCAACTTCCCTAACTCAAACTAATGATTTTCCCCCCTCTGGTTTCCACTAAGGACCTTACCTCAAAGCTCCTGTGTGTAAAGTTTTTTATACTTGTTTTGGTTTTAAATTTTTTCCTTAAAACGAAGTTTCTAAAATATATTAACAATGTGGAAAGAACATTGTTTTAAAGCTTAGAGTTCATTTTTTTGTGGCTGTTTCTAGTTAGCTGAAACACATAGGAAAGAGATTTACTATGGTAGACTCTAAATATTTTAAATCCTGAAATAGAGAGCTTAGAAAATATTCCACTAAATTTTCTTGACCTAATGCATGTTTCTATAAACCTTTGCAATCATCTCTCTTCATTAACTGTGTTAAAATATTGTCATTTCTGTATTCAGTGGTTTATTTACTTATATTTACCTGGTTCGGTAACATGAGACCTCACCATGCATTCCATTTCACTAAATATTTTCTTTTTTATCAGATGGCTAATAACCCTGTAGCAATCATTGCTAGTCTTATGAACCATGAATGTACCTGTCATTGGTCACACTTAATATGAAACACAAAAGTTGCTGTTTTCTCACTGACTTTTATGTTCTAATCATGACCTTAAAAATAACTGATATAGCATCATTTTACATGACAGATTCTGACCTTGAAAGAAAATACACACAGAAGATTTCTGTTCTAATTATCTACTCTGCTTGTAATATCTTAGCCCAAGTTGTTATGGAAAAATCAGTAATTATTCTGTGCAAAATTTCATAGAACTATATCTGAATTTAATGGTAAGAAATATTATGATAATAACTCACAGGACACCAACATGCAGGAACTATTAGGACAGTGTGATATATAATAGAGAATATCAATGATATGTTGCTATATTAAATTTATAATCTTTAAAAATTCTTTTTAAATTGGATAATTTTAATTTTAGAATTATAAGACTTTCATAAAAGTTGAATTTTATTTTTCTTACTTTTGTAAAAGGTTTATTTGTGTTTTTGCATGAGTTTCTGTGTGTCATACACATGCATGAGTCCAGGAAAGCCTCAGATTTCTTGCAACTGGAGTTACAGGCAGTTGTGAGGTTCCATGTGGATGGTAATAACTGAGTTCAGATTCTTTGCAAAGGCAGCTAGTGCTTTTAACCATCTCACCAACCTAAATCTCCCCACATTCACATGTAGCTCTGAGGTCAGAGTGAGGCTTTGCACATGATCCATATAAAAGGGTATTTTTAAGGAAATACATTTTCCTGTCAACTTGACGTTTAAATTTGAACATACCTTTATATACCTCAATACAGTTCAAAATAGTAACATTTTCTTATCTTTAAATACCTAGAAGTTCAGGATAATTACACTTGCTGTGTCATTTTCTTAATTTTTAAAATGTCAGAATAAATAAGGGTGAGGCATATTCACATAGATCACTCAACCAACAAGGACAGAGACATGGATCGGTGGGTAAAGACAGTTGCTGCTAAGCTTGATGACATGAGTTTGATCCCTGGAGCACAGGGTGAAAGAGAGGGCGCAGTTCTCTGAACTTTATGCACACACAGTAAATAAATGTATAAAATTTTTAAAAGAGCAGCCAAGCACCAGACAGCTGATGCTGTGTTTATTATGGTTAATTTATGACTTAAGACACCCAACAGAGATTTGTAGTATATTTTGTATTGATTTAGTTGTTTCTTAAAAAATATAGTTATTTTGTAAGCTGTAGCTACTGTACAAAGTTAGATAAGGACAGTTATTTTTAAGGGACTTTACAACTTAAGTTATAAATAGCATATTTGGTCTAATTTATATAAAAATTTGTATCTTCAGTTCCTTCTTCTCTCTGTGACCACAATACTAAATAAATTGCATCCACTAGGCAGAACAGAATTCTGTTGCCTTGGTTTGCTGCTTAATTACAGAAATATTATTGGTGATAACTTCTTCCCAGTCCTTTTCTTAGGAAGAGAAGGCTGACAAATGTATGCCATGGATTAGAGTAGGCTGCAGTTAGCATATCAGTGCCTGGAATTAGAGGGATGTAACAAAAAGTGTTCAAAAGTAAGGGCCTATGTACAAAGTGGGTGGCATCTGTTGCCAAGGAAAGCCGCTGATTTGGCAGACATTGTGAGATAAGACTTAAGTCTTTGATGGTGACGACACTGAGTGGAAATCAAACTGTTGATAGGAGTGTGGAAATCTGTTTTCAGTAGAAGAGAAAGAAGTTGTCTAAAACTAGTAAATGTGTCACACATCTTCTGCCCCCAGATTAGTTACACTTTAGGATGGCAGTAATGTGCAGCATCAATGGCTGCTGCCTGTTTAATGGATAGTGAACTCTGGTTAGGATGTCCAGCTGTCCCTGGAAATTTTCTTATAATAGTTTAAAAGCCAGAGATTTAGTGAATTACTGCTTTACATTTATGTAGGGTGATGTAGCTGATGGAGATAGTCTTCAGATTTTATTTGTATAATATTGAAGCTCAAATTGGGGTTCATGGTGTTTTCACTCTTTTTATTAAAGAAAACCCAATCGTATTTACTTTCATCAGTACTGAATGTGAAGTATTTTTTTTCTCCAGCTGATTTTTCCTCTAGTTGATTCTTCCTGAAATTACATCAAATAAATGAGAAGGGGATCATTGGTCTGTGCAGGCTCCAGGCAGCAACGGATGCTGTTCACTTCTTTGAAGGGGAAGGCAGAAGGAAGAAGAGGAGGATGCCTTAGAGCGTGGTAATCCGTGTATTATATTTATTACTTGGTTCAAAGGGGAATGTGAGGAAGCCTCCATCCTTCTATTCATCCCTTCTTCCTTTCTTCTTTTCTCCTTTCTCTGTGAATGAACATTGAAAAATATACGTGATTTCACTTTGTAAAATTACTGTTTGAGACCTTTATGAAGAGAAAACAAGAGGAAAGGGTTTAAATGAACCTGTTCAAAATAATTCTCTCTGCACTTGGGATATTTTTTTGCCACCAAAACTGGTTTTTGCCTTATTTGAAGTGTTAATTCTATAAAATACAACCCAAACTAACAAATAATGAGAGTCCAAGCAATATGGTCTACCTGGGAGTTGTAGGCAGGAGGATCAGGAGGTAAGAGCAATATGTGAGGTACAGCAGGCAGGCCTTAGTGAGACCTTGTTTCAAAACAAACACACAAACACAATCAGTAATGTGAAAAAGAATAAGTAAACTGAAGTAAAGACAGAAAAATACATTCAAACACTAAGAGTCAAGGATGTGTGGTTCATTTTAAACAATCTCCATTAAAAGATACTATTTTGTTACTTGTTAGTTGTGCTAAGACATGCCCAATTTTCCTGAATAGTCTGCATTAAATAATAAAATAACCACTGTACAAAGTTGTTACTAGACAGCATATGTGTACACAAACATAGACATGTATATGCATATTATTTATATTATATTTATCCAAGTCTATGAAAATATTTTATTTCCTACTGTCTATGCCCCTGCTCACCACAAATATTGTGAAACAGAAGGATGTGACTTAGTGCCTGTGCCCTGCCTGGGGCCAGTACTTCTTAGAATACTGCTTAGATGTAGCAGGAGGTATAAAGATTACTAGTCTTGAATTGGAAGATCTCCTTCCAGGGCTGTCTTGATATCCCAGAGTGGCACCTGATGTCATTTTAATGCCTTGGACCATAGAACCATGTGTGCCATCCTGTTCACCAGAAGCCTGTTAGGAATCCATAAAAACTACCCATCAAGGCCTAATGGGCCACTTGGGCATAAAATAAGTTACTCCAGTCTTGCTGAAAGCTCAGCAGAAGGATGAGAAACATCTGGGGTAGTGGATCTATCTCTATTCCCAGGTCACCATGGGCAACTATGAGGGAATAGTCACCCACTATCCCTTAACTAACCCAAGACAAGTAAGCAATCAATAACCTTTTCTGTGTGCTATGCGAATGAATGGTAGTGGGTTTACTTTTATATCTTTGGAGGTGAGGACTCATTTGTTATTTTATAGTGTTATTTCATTATGTAGAAATAACTTTTTAAGTAACTGTTAAACTGAAATGCCATTCACCCCCAAAATAGCTTAATATTTATATGGATTAAACGTGTCATAAAATCCGCCCAAATTACTAAACTTTGCATCATTATTAGGTATGGTTTATAACACTTTTGTCTTCATTTTTCAATCACAAAATAATAATATAACATACTTTCCCTGCACTCGTTGTATTGGAGAACATGAGTTTTCGGCCCATTGGATAACTAAAAATGATTATCAAAAGGATTTTATTATTAGGTTTGTAGAGTTTCTTTGAAGCTCGGTGGTAAATTCAGGAAAGTCAAATATTTTGTTTGGTTTTTATAGATTTTGCCCATTATCAGTTGCTATTCATCACCATTCTACTATTTGTTTTCATTCCTTTGGATATCGTGATTAAGGAAACAGTACTTCCATTACCTTTCCTTCTTTCACGCTGTAGCTTTGGATGTAAAGTGTTTTTTATATCCTTCATAATATCTTGGAATTATTTCCTTATTTGCATAGAATGAATTGCCCTATGTTGGGGGTAATCTTTGTTGACAATCTGATTGGATCTGAAATCAACTCAGACAGGTAACTCTGGCTAGGTCTGTATGAGTATTTCCTGAAAGGAAGAAATGAGGGGAGATGAACTCTGCTCTCCTCCCCCCCCCCCCAATTGGGTAGCACCTTCCCGCAGAAGCCCAGATGGCCAAGTCTAAGGGAAAACCCTTTTTGTTTGTTTGTTTTTGGTATTTTGCCTGCTTGCTTTCTCCTCTAACTGAAGAGTTTAGCTACCCTGTTACTACTGCTTCTACTGCCATGTTTTGCTGACATCAGAGAGGAGTTCTTTCAGCCTTCCATGCCCTTTAGGAATCCACAAGTCCAGCAGCATCCAACTGGGAATGCTGAGACATACAACTCTGTAAAGTAACCAACTCCCAGTTCTCTGCTACTCCAGTATAATGACAGAGATTATTGAACTACACAGACCTTATCCTGTAAACCAATTCAAAAATTACCTTTTTATAGCATGTATTTATTCTTAGTTCTGTTTCTCTAGAGAAACCTGTATAATAACCCAACTTCTATGCCTACATTAAACCAGGATTTTTTTCTTCATGCATTCATTTAATTTCTAAAATGTCACAGATATTTCATAGACTTTCAATTCTATAACATTTAATTTCACTTTTAAAGGTGGCTATTCATATATCTTAATTATTGAATGTAGATATTAAGTAAGTTTAGATCACACTTGTGATTTCTGAAATAAAGCAAATGTTTTAAACAATGAAAAGTACATTTTATTAGAGAAAACAAAAATGTTTACATAGACTTCTTCATCCCTTTCTATATTACCTCAGAAAAGGTATTTTCTGAATTATGAGTTAAAGGGGTTGTAAATAAAGACACTGAAAGAAATAGTTTTAAAATTAATTACTAATAATATTTCTTCCTCCTCTAAATTGCCACTGTGAACTAAATTATACCATTATCATAGATCTCTACAAAGGAAGTTTTAATTAAAACCTAAGTCATTTGGGCAGCCATACACACAAAAGATTACAAATGTGAATTCTTTCATTGTTTTCAATATAAATAACATTCGATTGGCTAGTTTTATGGTTTTAGTATATGAAAACACTTAAGATGCAAATTCAAATAATAACTATATATAGACATTTGTGTGCATCCATTGCTACCAAACTTAGGAACTTGGGAACTTTAAAATAAATAATAAGAAATATTATTTGGTTTAATATTTTTAATTTCTTGACCTATAAAAATCTATAATCTATCAGTTTAAGCTGCCAAGATTGAGGGTTTAATGAAATAAACCCAATAACAATAGAAAGCAAAAAGTGACACTATTAACTAATATTGAAGATTTTAATGTCATTGAGTGCAAGCTCATGTACAGTGTGGGTGTGAACTTACTTTGAACAGAAATGATATTCCTTATAAGGCCTTGGTAGTGGTGGCAATCCATCTCCTTGTTAGACAAACTCCTCATAAAGAATTCAGCATTCCTTTGAATAGGAAGCCCTTCTAGGAGAGTATTAAGAAAGACAGAATGCAGCTTGATTGTGAGCTCAGTTATAATTTTTATTTTCATTCAGAATGTTTTAAGAACTTCAATATTAAAACCTTCTAGGGTGTGAATTATAACTGCCTAAAATACTTTGTATTTCTTTTCAAATTTTTTTCTCAAATTTAACATGAATATCAATAATTCAAGTTTCCTAACTCTTAATATACAACAAATAATTATAATGCTCATATTTGATTTTTTTTTCTAGGTCTTTATCTTCAGTGGAATTAGAACCATAATTTGAGAGAGAGAGAACAGGCTGCACATGAGGGTTAGATGGAGGAAAGGGAAGGGGAAATCAAGTCATTTTGTTGTAATTAAAAAAATTATATTTTAAAAAAGGAAGCAAAGTTCTTAAGTTAAAATGAGGTAAAATAATAGAATTTATTGGTTAATTTAAAAGCAGTGGCAAGAAAGAGGCCAATGATGTCATATCAGCTACTGTGCATATCAGAGACCAAGGCCTTGGGAGTTCACAAGACTGTCATTTTTAAGATGACACCAACTGAAAAGATCAGAAAAACTTCTATCTTAGTTAGGGTTTCTATTGCTGAGAAGAGACACCATGACCACAACAACTCATAAAGGAGAACATTTAATTGAGGTGGCTTACAGTTAAGAAATTCAGTCCATTATCATCATGGTGGGACGTGGCAACATGCTGGCAGACATGGTTCTGGAGAAGTAGCTGAGAGTCCTACATCTTGCAGGCAACAGAAAGTGCCCTGAGACACAGGGCAGTCTCTTGAGCATATATGAGCCCTCAAAGCCTGCCTCCACAGTCACACTTTTCCTCTAACAAGACCACACCTCCTCCAAAAAGGCCATGCTTTCTAGTAGTGCCACTCCTTTTGGGGGCCATTTTCTTTCAAACCACCACAACCTCTAAATTCTTGAGATGTCTACAAACTACCTGCAGAATTAATGAAATCAAGCTAACAATTTATCAAAAGAGCATATGCATTATATTCCTACACTTACACTAAATGCAAAGTAAAATCCTTTGAATAACCAAAGAGATGCAATAAAAATTTAGTAGAATCAAAAATTCCAAATGCATGTAAATTCACTCAAATATGCATCAATCTCCTGTCAGAGTTATGTTCATCTGGGGCCAATGTTAGTTATTGTCAGCCAGAGATAAGCCATACAAAGGTCTTCTTAAAATATGTAGTTGAATAATGGTCATATCCACACTCCAAGTCACTAGTCTGCATTGAAGTCTCACCACTTAAGAAACACCATGGGTAATGTGGCAGCAGTTAGTCAGAAACAAAGTGTTCAGGGCTCAGGTGATTCAGACATGGAGATAGTTTGGTGATGGAGATGAAATTGTTAGGGTTGAAATAAAGAAGAAAGATGCACAAAATGAAGGGGAATGCCAGTAATGAGAACTTGGAAGGAAAGATCATGCTGGAGGGGAGATAGCAGAGAACTAGAAAGGAATTAAGATAAAGTGATACCAGAGAAGGTGGAACAGAGCTTCAATAAGAAAGCAAATGCCATTCTGAAGGTCAAAGTACTTAGGATAGATATTGCTAAAATATAGGATGGGAGCAAAAAAGAACAATTTTCAGGCACTAAAAGCAGAAGACCAGAAACAAATCACAGCAGAGAGGTAGGATGTGCTTTCCAAGAAGCTCCAAGTTTTTAATTAAGATGTAAGATAAATTAAGTAAATACAACTTAATGTACAATATAAATACTATAAATGCTTCTTAATTTAGATAACTTTAAAACTTTATGCTAGCAATATTTAGTCAACTATTGTAATGCATGCCTTCAACCCTTGAACTTGGTAGGTGGTCACAGGAAGATCAGACATTCAAGGTTCAAACTCAGTCACATCCTGAGTTTGCTCCAGCCTTCTGTGACATGAAACCCTGTCTCTGTCTCAAACCACTAAAGCCAATATTCTAAGTATATTTTTAAAGATATGTGAAGTCACAAAAGTTCTATAAAAAGCATAAAGTCAATATTTGAGAAAGTTCAATAATGTTAATCGATTAAAGAAAAGCAGAACTCCTCACTTTCATTAATTACCTTAGTAAGCCATTATCAAGTTCTTGTTATCACATGTAGAAGGCTTAATATGGTATGGCATTATCAAGTGCGAATTGCTTCTTTCATGTTTGGAATATAAAATAAAGGCTTTATACCTGCCATGAATAATTTTACACACCAGAGGACCAAATCAAAAGAAAGCACTTGCTCAAAAAAATGCCAGCAATTTACTCACTGGCCCAGAGTAAGTGAATGGCTGGCTTTTGCCCGTTACGATGCTATAGCTGATTGAATGAAGTGGTGGAGGTCAAACAGTCTTGCCTAAGCAAAACAGGTGATTTCATGCAAATATAGCAAAAAGGGAAGGAGTCCAATTTACACAAAAGCAGGGAAGTGATGTCCAAAACCTGGTAACCTTACCATGGCTGTTCAGTAACATTCCAGGCTAAGGATCATGTGTTCGTTATTGAAGATTTTGAAGATACCTTCTGGGTCAGTGTTCTTTCAGAAGCAGTGACAGCCCTAACATATTCTTAAGTAGAAAAGGATTTGAATTATATCTTGCTTGTCTTGATTTTATCAAGAAGAATCTCTCTATATTTAATAGTGAAATTCAAGTATAGCTAGCTGTATTCTCAAAGAAGTGAATGGACTTGCCCACAAATAATAATGAATGGATTAATTTTTACTTGGCATACAGGCCTAATGAATTCTACAATTTTTCATAACTTTTAATTTTTATCAATCCTGTGCTAGACATTTAAATTTGTCTATTATTATGCTCAATCATTTTTTAAAATAGAGGACATTTCTCCCATTTACAATGGGCAGCAATGAATATGCAAATTTCAGAGAATCCCCATGCTCGCACACACAAAAACCTTCATTATTGCTCCATTACCAATTGATTCCTTTAAGCTAATAAATGTGACCTTATGTCATATACCTATATGATATATGTGTATATAAATCCCATAACATAAATTTGAAGTATTTAATCTCAAAAATTGTTGTTTTACATCTTTAAAAGCAGATTTTATTTTCAGAGTTGCAGTTTTGCAAAGCCAAGGATGTTGAAAGTAAACAAGTAGCCAGTCTCTATTGTCATAAGTTGGCCTGCCTTACATGGTGAGTATAAGTCAGGGCTAATACCAAGAAAACAGACAGTGAGTTGGAATACTCAGTGAGGCCTGGAGTGGCCAGATAACAGCCCCTGTATAACGATTTCTTTCTTCTTGTCAATGTTCCCCAATATATATTGTGTTGGACAGTATCTATTGTGTTAGGGCCAAGTTCTACAATGTTCAAGCCCTAATATTCATGTAGTGCACACCTTTGTTATTTATAGGATTGGTAGCTGGAACATGAATCTTAAAAGATCTTATTAATAAAAATCCCATGTAGCTGGAGAGCTTCTCTCTGGGTCCTGCCAAGCCCCTGCAGTCCACTTATAAAATAAACACATAGACACTTATATTATTTAAACTGTTTGGCCTAATGGCTTAGGCTTCTAGCTAGCTGTTCTTATATCTTAAATTAACCCATTTCTATAAATTTATACCTTGCCACATGGCTCATGACTTACCAGTGTCTTACATGTTGGTACTCATGGCTGCGGCTGGCAGTGTCTCCTGACCCATCCTTCCTGTTTCCAGAATTCTCTTCTCTGCTTGTCCTGCCTATACTTCCTGCCTGGCTACTGGCCAATCAGCATTTTATTTATACAAAGTGATATCCACAGCAATCCCGGAATCAGATATTGGGATGGATTCTGAAAGATCAGAGAAGCAGAACAAGCCACAGCCAATCTCACCATGCCAATTCCTCATCCAATCCTGTTTTCACAAATCCTCAAACTAAAAGCTTCTAAGTCCTTACCCGAATGAATCTCAGTTGAACTTCTCTAAAGCCTAAAAGCTTGAAAGCCTCTAGTTCCTGCTCCTCACACCTTATATACCCTTCTGTTTCCTGCCATCACCTTAAAAATAGACTAGTTCTTCTCTACTAGAAATTTATGAAGCAGTATGTAATGTCTGGCTAGAAGTCAGTGTTCACTTGTCCAGTACTTGAGAGTGGCTGCAGATGCTGAGACACTCTCCTGATCCTGCAGTTCTGTGTCCTGCTCCCAAACCAGGCTTCTGTAGTCAAGTCAGCTTACGCCCCATCTGCCTGCCCTCTGCTTCAAGGCAATACTTGTGTGATGTGCGAACTGTGTGGAAGGATGCACATTCTAGCCAAGGGTTCACAATGATGTTTGGAATATGAGGAGTCTTTTAATACACCAGAACTGTGTTGTCCTGTTTGGGTTTCTTCATCTAGCAAAGAGTATTGTCATTAATAATAGGCATAAAAACACTTGGAAACCCCAGATTTTTTTAAATAGACATGGAGAGCTATCGGTCTCTAATATCATTTAACAACATATTAGTGTTTAATTATTTACTGCAAACACTGAATTTGAGAAACTAGTGATGTGAATCTTAGGAAGCACACAGTAGGGTCAGTAGTCATTTGAAAGCTGTAAGATGATTTAGAGTGCAGGTTTAGAGCAGGCAACCTCTCTGGTGCCTCCCTAGCTTTGTCAGACTTACCTTAATTCTAATTCTATACTTTTTTTTTTGGTCAGGTGTGAATTTATTGACTCACTGTTCAGCACACTTATGTCTGGTGCCATCTGGATGGCCTGGTTTCCTGATGTCGTCCTATGTTTCATCTTAATGTTCCTCCTCCTATCTGCACTGTTTACTCACTAGGAGATTCGGTGGCTCAGGCACCATATTTAAGGGGAGGCAAATTCCAAACACTCACTTTGCTTCTGCTACCTTAACCAGTATCTTGTTGGCGGCTACAGCATGAACTCTCCACTGCAGCCACAATTGGCACTTTTGGAACAAACCTTTGTGTTCCACATGTAAATGTGCTTTCTAGTTTTAAAAATTCACAAATGTGGCATCATTCATGTTCCAGCAAAATCTGTCAGGCGTTCATTTTGCTTATTTATTGGTAAGCTGATTTACTTAGACACCTAAAAAATTACATATAACAATTATGTGCCAACAGCAGGCTCAAAGAAGTTTGTGTTGATGCTTTGTAAAATTTTACAGTATGCTATATGTGGGCTAGGGGTGTTGCATGTTTTCACTTGTGATTTAGCTACTGAGCCACTAACATGGAATCC
This sequence comes from Peromyscus maniculatus bairdii, assembly GCF_049852395.1. Classification (NCBI taxonomy): domain Eukaryota; kingdom Metazoa; phylum Chordata; class Mammalia; order Rodentia; family Cricetidae; genus Peromyscus; species Peromyscus maniculatus. Next base: position 79,451,965 of record NC_134870.1, on the reverse strand, counting down.
TGTTTCCCTGTCACCATTTCTCTTTCTATTTACATATATATGTTTATGTGGTACACATGCTTGTATTATGTACTCATGTGTGTGGGAGCATGGATATGCCAGCACATGTGAAGGCCAGGGGTTGATGTCTACTGTCACCCTCAATCATGTTCTACTTTACTTACTGAGTAAGGGTCTTTCACTGAACCCAGATCTTGAATAATCAGCTAGTCTGCTTAGCCAGCTTGTCCCAGGCTGGGATTACAGTCAGGTTACCAAACATGCCCAGAATTTTTAAGAGTACTAGGCATGACCCAAATCCCAGGCATCATGGTAAGTAGGTACCTTATCTACCAAGCCAACTTTCTAGCCCCTTTTCTATCACTTTTCAGAAAGAATAATACAGAGACACTTTATCCTCTTTGTATAGCATAGGGTACCTCCTACTATTATGTACAGTGTTTCCATTTGGCCTCAGTTTGCATAATTTGTGAACGACTATATAAATTCTATGAAGGAAGTGTACATAGGGTCCAATGTGTCCCAGAATAAATATCTGCCTCAGACTCTGGGAAGGTTTGGATTAAAATTTGCTGAACTGTGTTGCAGAAGACCCACTTTGTCCAGGAAGACACTTTGAAATGACAGTTAAAGGAAATAGCTACAGTCTTTTCTTCAAAGCCAGTTAAGCAAGTAAGCAATAGCATCAGGAAGCTAAGTCTCAGCTGGGCCTTCTGTAAGCACCTGGCAGTGTGCAATACCTCGGACGGTGAAGGATACCTTCTATCAACATGGGACTCGTAATCCATTTCATATCCATTTCTTTTTTCAGATGACTTAGTCTTTGGTAATATAATTCTGATATTGGTTCTGATCCCGTACCATTTAATTTTTACACCCTGTGTCAGTATCTAATTCTATGTCCTTAAACAACTAAAAGTTTCATCTATCTTTCCTCAACATACTTGTGTGAAACATTAGAGACTAACATGATCTTGAAACTTGCCTCTGGCTTCTATCGATACCTCTACTTTTTCTGTCACTTTGTCAGTTTACTAAAACTGATTTACTGACACACACAAAAGTGTGGCTTTGTTGAGATATTCAAAGAGGAGCTATTCAAGGATTAGAGAGAGAGAGAGAGAGTAGGTTATAAGTCCTAACCTTCCTTTGCCCACATTTCCTTTTCAGTTACGGCACTGCTAGAAGCTTTCCCTACAAAACCTAGGTTCAGTGACTTCACACTCTTCCCCCAGGACTTGGCTGTGGAGTAATTTTTCAAATGTATTTGTCGAATGGTGCCCTCTTTTCCTTGGAGTTTCTGTGCTGGCCTGAAGGATGGTATTTCCAGAACTTACCTTTTCTTTCAACTTAAGAAATGTCTCAGATAATGATTCTCTAAAATTACTTCTCTCAAATGAGCCAAATTCAGATGCAGTTTCATTTTTAATATTTACTTGCAGTCAATTCCATTGCAAAATATGATACATGGATATGTGTGCCTTTAAAAAAATGTGGATTTGACCTTTTTGAACTAATATGTCATGAACTACAACTAATTGTATAGGAACATGATGTCACTATTTCAACACTCATAGAGTATAAGGTTTATCCTATCTTGAAGTGAAAAAAATAGGACAGGGAAAAAGTGAGAATTACAAATGTTTAAATTTGTGTTATTTAATGGCATCATGTTTACTTTATAAAATTATTGAAATAAAATATTTGCAATAAATTTCCTGAAAGAGCTGTTGTCTTCATGAATATTAGTAATCATCTTTAGTATAATCATTTAAAGTTGTTATTAAGAGAAGTTAGCATTAGATTTTAAGACATAATTAACTGGCTGTGGTACTCTTAGAACAGCCTCTTCTCCCCTGACTTTCAGTTTCCTTATAGTTAAAAACAGAAATTCACAAGGTCTGGGGAATATAGCTACCTCGGTTAGGAGAGTGCTCATCTCATGTGCACAAAAGCCCAGCATCAAGTGCCAGTTACTCACAGACCTTCCAGTGCTCCAGACAGGATGAAGTATTCAGTGTCATCTTTGAAGGTATAGTTAGAGACCAGCTTGAGATGCATGAATTTCATCTTAAAAAAAAAAAACGAACTTGAATTCACTGAGTATTTTATCATATGGTCTATGCACATTGGCAACCCAGTTTATCTAAAGTCAAGCACTAATGACAAGAAAGCAAGTTTCCTTTGGTCACTGTTTAGACTAAATAAGATGGCAGAAGTTGGCATGTGGCATACAGAATACTCTTCAAAGCTTTTGAAAACACATCCACACCCTCTGTGTCTTCTTTCTCTTCCTCTTTAGTCCTATCTTCGCATGTTTCATTTATGAAGAAGTAGGCGACAAATAGACACAGTGTTTTGATTTGCTTTATCAGTGCATATAAGCACTTCAGATATAATTACCTTTGCTTCACGGTGGGCTTGGTGGGTGACTGCCATCACACAGAGTTACTTATTTGTTTCATTAGAATATTTCTTTCTCTCCCTCTGTTTTTGTCATTTTTAATAAGACACATCAGGATGAACAGGAAGGGTAGTGTGGACTTCCCTGTTGCTCCTAGGGGTGTCAGAAGATTAACTATAAAACAAAATTGCTATTTTTCCCTTTGCACACAAGAGCCATCCATCAATGGAGAGAGGCAGATACCTTTCCCAGAGCACTGTGGCGTGCAGTGAAATATTGGTATTCGAATTAGAGACTAATCAGGAGGAGCAGACAAAGTGACGTGTCCCAGCCTTGTCTTTTTGTAGCCAATTACCCCAGACTCCTAGTGTTCATGTCTTCTGTGTACCTCCTTTAATTAGCACTTTAATAGCTTGGCTTCAGAGAGCTGGTTCAGGGGAGAACTTTCCCAAAGCTGCCAAACGGTCACAAGCAGGAGGTGATTAAATTTAGTCTGAAGCACCAGGCATCTGCATGCATTCATTGTGCCTCACTGTGCTTTTCAAGATGTGTTCCCAATAACTCCTGACCAGAGGGACATGATGTGGTCTGTGAATGCTTTGGAGAAGGTGTCTAGCATCATCAACCCATGTCTGCATACTATTGATTTTGATCAATTTTCATAATAAGGTTATTGACTCTCCATTAAGAACTGGTTTATCTTGGATGGAGAAGAAAAAAAAATATGTGTGCAGGGTGTTTTTTTTTTTCTTTATTAGTCTTGAACCAGAGAAAACAAAAAAGAAAAAATAAAGTAATGTGCTTCAACTTTTATTAGCCTTCATGTGGTAATTAAACTCAGGCCTCACTGGAGTACTCTTTGCTGAGAAATATAACTCTTTTTCATTATATACACTGATTTAATATTATGCAAATTATGTTGATAGTCAATAATTAAAATGAAAGAGACCCTTGTTTAAATGTATCTCTTAGGACTTGATGCATTAACAATTGCAATGTGAGGAAAAGTCAACCTCCGTGGAACTGGTCAACCAGCCAGTCAGTCTTTTAAACTTGGGTTTTTCCTATTTAATATTCATGAAGCTAGGAAGCTAGGTTGCATATTAAAATAATGTGACAAGGAAATTACTTTTCATTTGAGTTTTGAAGATGCTATAAAATAAAATAAAATAGTACCATGAATGAACAGTTTTACAGTTTTTAAATCATTATTTTTTTTCATTAGCACACAAATGTATTAAAAACAGTAGTACTTGTTTCTTTAACAAGTTATTAGCCTTAATTTCTTTATTTGAATTGTAATGCTTTCTCCTCTTCTAAGTATAGTGTCTATTTAATTAAGACCTTCTTGAGGGCAAGTATCTTCAACATGTGAAAATTCTCTCTTGAGAAGTTTAAGTGGTTGACTATACATTTTTAGATACTAATCTAAAAGTCGATGTCCAGATGACACACATTCCTTGGTAGTAAAAAGAGTCTCCTATAGGTGGGTGATTGATAAACACCACTGAAAACTGCAGAATTGTCCCTCACATCCCCAGTCACGCGATGATAGAGAGGCTCTCTTGTTGCTCTGGACAATTAAAATTGAAAATTAGATTAAGCTTAAAGGTGCATAAGTATTGGATTTTTAAAATGAAAATGACATTAGTTTTGGGAGAATGAAATGGCTATATCTGAGAAGTCAATTTAAAGAAAAATATTAACAGTGTACTTGAGTATTTATCCTGTAGTTTAGGTCTTATAATGATATTTAAAGTTAACTTTTCATTTTAACAATATTAGATTGAAATTCATGCAGATAGTATGTTGGTAGCCACCACACACACACACACACACACACACACACACACACACACACACACAGTGATTCTGGTGCAGGTAAAATAGTAAAAATGAAAGAATGCACAGTAGTGACAAATTTTTCCAAAATCAATTGTGTTTCTTCTGTGAGGCATTTGACTTGTTTTCTTTTGAACTTTAAATCTTTTTTGCAGAAACATTATTTTAGTATTAAAGATAATCTGTAAAAATGTTTAGTTACATCCCTTCAATCAAATTCTCTCTGGGTCTCTCTGTCTCTGTTTCTGTGTCTCTTTCTCACACACACCTATATTAATTTTTTTTTTATTTTTTGTGGAACACACTATAGAATGTGTAAGGAAATTATTATTCTTACATATTTCAATGTTCCTCAAAACAGAGCTACTCCCCATGTAACCATTATATAGTTATAAATTCTAGATTATATGATGAGCTCATATATAAAACCTCAATAGATTTCATTAACTCTTATGATACAGTCCTTCATGGGAAAGCCTAGTATCATTCTTAGCATTTGGTTTTCATGTCTCTTTTATCTTCCTTAATCTGACTGTGTCTCTCTTAAATAGCATAAATAATAATTAGTCATTTGTAGAAATTTTTAATTTTTGAGAATATTATATATAAGTACTGTTTTAAAATTATTTCCTTTTCCTTTCTTCCCTCCAACTCTTCCCACTTTTATCCCTACTCCCTCTCAAATTCATGACCTTTTATTTTATATATATATATATATATATTATACATATATATCATGTACATATTTAAAACACATTGTATTTACACTTATAAATACAATCTGCGGAGTTATTTTAGTGTTGCTCATATGTATCTGGGGCTTACCACTTGTCATTGGATAACCCATAAGGGGTCCCATGCCTAAAGAAAACTATTTATCCCTCTGTTAGAAGTAATTCAATATTCCTTTGTGTGTGAGAGAATGAACAGAGTGGATATTGTGTTCTTTGAGTGATCATTTCCTGAGGTGTGAGATCAATTCAGTTCATTCACTGTGATGTCACCTTGGTCAAAGTAGTGTATATCATCTCTGTCCATTGAAAGGTAGATTGTTTGGTGACACTTTTCGATAATGACAAAATTGCACCATTCTCCCATCTCCAATTTTACTATAAATTTATAATTTTTAAAATATTGTTAATGTGGTAACAGTGATTATATAATTAAAGTGATTTTTTTCTACACTAAATTCTGTCTGCTGTTATATTAGGCTTGCATTTTCTCACTTCAAGAAAAACACTCACCAATTAATAAGTAATGTTCATGAATCTGTTTGTGTTAATAACTGGATTAGAATTGTAGTCCTTTTTTTTTACAATGCAGATTTGATTAGTGGTAAGTCTTAGAGTCTGCCTCCTGTGTCCTTGTGTCTTATAAGCTTGTTTTCATTAACCTTAGAGTACTTATTTACTGTTTGGCATCATGTATTCTAGAATCTATTTTCTATTTCAAGATTGACATTAGTCATTTTTCCAAGGTTTCTTTGATGTATAATATAATTTAAAATCCAAGGAGCTAAGCTTTAGGGTGGATATATCCATTTGGTGTAAAGGATAATACATTTTAAGTGATAAATGTAGCAGACATATATTTTATATATATAAAATATGTACTTCAGTATTTATATGTATATTGATGACCCAAAATAAACATCCTGTGTTTACTAATGCTGGTATAGATAGATAGATGAAAGATTAAATGATAGACAAACAGATATGTACATATATATACACATGCATACATAATGAAAATTATGAATTCATAGTGATAACTGTTTATTTAATTCAATAAATTTCATTCCAGATATTTTCCATAAAATATCTACTTGTGATAGTGTTAATTGCAAACCATGAAATGTAGAATCACCCAGGAGGGAGATGGGATTCTGGACATGCCTATGGGGAATTACTTTAATTATATTAGTTGAAGTGGGAGGACTCGACTTAACTGTGGAAAGGAACATTCCCCAAGAAGCAGATCTTAGACTGTATGCGTAGAGGATGAGCTGATGAGCATGCATGCATCTGCTGCTCTCTGTTCTTGAATATGGACTTCATGTAATCAGCTGTACCAAACTTCTGCTGACTTGACTCTACCACTATGATGACCTGTACCTTGAAGTGTTAGCTAGAATGAATTCTTTAAGGTGCTTTGTCAGAGAGTTTTATCACAGCAACAGGAAAAGATATTGAGATGCTAGCTCTTCTCACACTGAAGGATCTTGTATTCAACATTATAAAAGAATATGTACTTGTTTTATTAATCTCAAAGTACACAATTAACTAGATTTCAAACTGCTAAACTGTGCCTCAATAAAAAAGATACAAGCATATATAATATATTTTATTTTATTTTTCTTTCATTTTACATACCAACCCCAGTTCTCCCTCCTCTCCTCCTCTCACTACTCACCACCTGTCCTCCCAGCCCATATACTCCTCAGAGAGGGTGAGGCTTCCCATGGGGAGTCAACAAAGTCTGGCATACCAAGTTGAGGCAGGACTAACAATAAAATTACTACTCCAAGGAGCACAGAATATACAATGAAGAAGAAAACTCAAAGTTCCTTAAGCAATGGGGTTTTCTATAGTTTGTATGTGGGATATCCACAAAACTACATTGTTAAAGGCTTTCTGTTCAGGTTGGATCTATGAAGGGGTGACAGGATAAAAAGGGTCTAGTAGGAGGTCTTTCAGTCATTGGGTGCTCAACCCAAAAGGAGATTGCAGGACCCAGCCCACCAATCCTCTTTTTTTTCTTGACTCTTGACTCCTGATATGAGCCAGCTTGGCCTCACTATTTCCATTTCCAGATGCCTTATTGCTGCCTTCACTAGATGCCCAGACAATGTACATTCAATTGTAAATAGATTCTTTGACATAGAATGTCATTTCTTCTTTTGAAGTTAATTATTTTAACTGTTTTATTGTAGTGATAAAAGAACTGAATAACATAGACTCATTTCTTAAACATTTTTACCTCCCAAATTTATACTAAGAATAACACATAATCAATAGAATTTTAAAGAAAGATACAATTTTAAAAGATAAATATAAGTCTTAAATGTAGAAAGCAGAAGACTGGTCTTTATTTTTAATATGAAGTATATTAAAAGTATAAAGAACTCAATTTAAGAAGTATAGATGACAGGTAATAAGCATAGTCCTTGGGAAAGGATTTTGCCTGGTATAATTTTAAATTACCTCATATAGATAACACTAATTTACTATCTATGAAACCTTGCTTATCAATCGGCTATGAAAGACCTTTCATCTTCTTGGAGTGATTGTGTCTCACATGTAATATTCAAAGGATAGCACAATGAGTTCTCAATATCAACCAGATAGGAGTGCTGATCATACCCACATTTATAACATCATTATCTTTTTGTGCTTATTAATGTGATCAATAAAAGTAGCATACTCTCATCCTTTATCAATTTAAATAGACATCCTTAATATGAATTTAAATAGACATTTATTAGTTTCTCATTACTGAGAGAAGCTCATCAACAGAAAGAACAGGTGAATATCACCATTTGTGTTTAGACAGATCAATTCCTATTTTAGTGAGTTTGGCTCATTTAGTGAGAGTTTTTTAAAAGCACAAACTTAATTCTGTATTCTTTATTTCATCTGTGTTTTTTTGTACTTGGTTAAATATCCCATTCTTATACTAAATATAATGTCCATATGATATATGTTGAAGGATCCAATAGAAACTTTGGGGTTTTGAAACATTTTGTATATTCTTTCAGCTTCCTTAGTAGTGACTACACATGCTATCCACAAACCTGTGTAAATTCTACTTCCAGTTCTCAGTTTGTTTTCACCTTTGTTACTGTTGTACCCATGTTGTGAAACCCTGATAGCCGGTTTCTGATGCAAGCATACAAGGGTCTTTTTATTGTTAGGTTCAAACCTGGACCACTGCTCAGCTGGTGGAGGGAAATGTGGTAGCAGTGGGCTCAGAGGTAGGAGAGATTTAAAGGAAAAACCACAAGCCAGAAATTGCATGCCTTGGCATACTGGAATTGGCTAGAAGGGATATGAGGCAAGGTAATTTTTGAAACTATGGGTCTAGAATTTCAGCTAGAAACCACATTTGAAACTATTGGGTTAGACTTTGGGTGTGAAACCACAACCCGCTGACAGGATATCTGGATATCTGCAGGGGCCATAAACCACCAACAGGATGTCTGCAGGAGCTTCTGGATCTTGTTAAACTTACTGCCCTATTTCTTAATTGGCTGCTTCTAGGGTATCTGTTCAAGTTGTCATGACACATTCCTGAGGTTCTTCCTAGAACTGAGTACAGCCCTCCCATCACCAGGTGGTCTAAGATGGTAGCCCTTCCCTAAGATGGAGTCTGCAAAGTCAAGTCTAGGCCTTCATTTTGCCTTCACATTACTAGTATAATAATTTTAAGTATTTGGGTCTTTCTGTTATGTTTGTTAGTTTCAATCCATAAACAACTTGAACTTGTCTGTAATCACTATTGAATAGCCAGTATATTGCTATTTATGAATATATGTTGACATCCATAATAAATTCGAAGTTGTGCTCTGAATAATATTGGAAAATAGTATTTTGAAAGTGCTTGATCAATACTAATTGTGAAAGTTTACAGACATTTGCCATTCTTAACAATGAAGGAGCAATGTGATGACATATGTCCATAAAACCATGGCTTGTACTCTAACACATTCACAACCAGTGTCATTGGCTTCAGTTAATCTCTTTATAAAGGAGGCAGTTCTACTTGGAGTGAAACCAGAGGTCAGGATACTACTTTCCCTTTCACCAGCCTCCAGGAATATGGCCGTATTTGTCTTGATGATTGTATTTCAATAGGTTGGCTCTAATGTATTTGAGAAAGATATTCCTGGGTCTTAAAGCTGACAAAAGACTTATTTAACATTTTAAAAGGTTTGCATACATTTCAAAGAGACAGACAAAGTGCGTTCAATTAACAAGTTTCCTAAAGTTACTGCTCTAGGAAGAGAAGGGCAGCAGAAGGTCTTCTCTGATTTTAACAAGAAGAATTAAGGTTTTTATTTTTAACATGTACTTTTCTTGAAATTTACGTGCTGTGAGTTAAAAACACTAACAAAGAGCATAAAGTAGAAGAAAAGGTTGTGTTATGGAGGTTATATAATTAATCCAATGAATATTCGAGAGTGTATAAAAGAGCTTTCAATAAATTATTTTTAATTTTCCTTGTTCTCTTGTAAACTAATGAACTAGATTGCATGGTATACAAGTTCATATGGATCCTAGTACTAACTTTTCACTTCGAGATTACCATTATATATGGTATATTCAGAAAAAATACTGTATGGAAACTTAAATTTTTTTGGAAACCACAGACCAAGAGAAATAATCCATGGAACAAGGAACTCCAGTAAGGAGTTTGGTTGGACACAAGGAGAAGTCACATTGGAAGGTTTTACACTGTTTACTTAGGAGTCACTTCAAGTCCATTTTGTCCTCTTGTCAGACCAAAGCTCCTCCATTTTTAAAATAAGGTCTCCAGTTTGCAAGAAGCTGTTCTAGGTTTAGGTTTTGAGTTCCCACAGTTGACCCAAGTTCCAGGAACCTGAAAGTACAAAGTGCATAATAACAAGTTAATCATGCCATGGTGACTGTGGGACCATGGAATGTCCCAATCCTGGTCTCCATGGTGATTGTTTAACCACAGTGTTCCAACCCACAGGCAGCCAAAGAGAAATGCAGACAAACAACCACTCACCGAGCAGTAGGATAAAGATAGGGTTTCTGGAAAGTCCCTAGAAGCAAGCCAATCAGAAATGTACCCATGGTAGCACCCCTAACTGATGTGACCTTGTGGTTTTTGCCTTTAAAAACTGAGCTTGCAGAGGGGTGGGCACCTCCTCCAGCCTCCACTGTGTTGGATGTGTTTGGTGGGATCCCTGCCCAGGCTTGTATTGCTCCCCAATAAAGCCTTGCTTTTGCGTTCCGGTATGTTCATCTTCTGCTGTCTCTCTGAGGGTCTCAATCTGGGCACAACACTCTCACTTTAATTCCTCTGCATGCCAGAACCCGGACTTAGAGTTTGAGATCACAGCACTGACAGGAACAGTGAAATATAAAAGGCAATTCTCTAATTATGAGTTAAGACATAAACTACCAAAATTATTTCAATATACTAACTAGATTATTCTAACCTATAATTACAGACTAAAACCAAAGCATAAGTTAAAAAGTGGAAATAAATATTCACTCAAAATATTTATAAAAGGGATTTAGTAATTATGAAACTCATGAAAAAATTATAGAGAGGTTGATTAAAACAACAATTACTACAGATAAAAAAATCCAAATTATCTATTTCAAGGGATAACAAAAATGTAGCATAATTAAAAAAGCTTCCTGAGCATTGTGATTGTATTATAAAGTAGAATAATTTGAACTCAGAAAAGACAATAAAGTATGAGTCTGTAGCATGAAGAAAACAATTTGAATCACCTCTCATTCAAATATTTAATTAACAATTAAATGTACCAATTATTTATAAGACATTGAATGCTTAATCTATTTAAGACTTTTAAACCCTTAAAAAAATAAGAGTAAATGTTTAAAGGTAATATTCCTTAAATCCTTTTCTTCATCTGGTTCACAAAAGAGATTTTTTATCTTCTAATTTCACATACATAAAATGTGTGTAAAAAGTGAAATACATTTTGTAGACTCCAGACCCAGGGTACTACCTTCTCGAGGGGGCGCCCCAACAACCCAGATTCCGATCCAGTTGATGCAACAGCAAGAGGTGTTTATTAATGCGGCTGTACTGTCAGGCAAACTCAGCTCCAGAGAGCAAGAGTCGCATCTTACTGCAGCCCCACAAAAGCCATAAGATTACAATTCCCATACAATTTCGTTTCACAAAATCATGGTCTGATCACAGATTGGGTACAGTCACGTTCCCATGTACATTCTTCCTGAAACCTCAAGGGGGGTATCAGGGCGGGAGTAAAGTTTACACAAAGGTCACAGTGGTCCTTCCTGGAACATTTGCAACCATCCCAGTCACAGTTGAGCTCATCTCTTAACAGAAATCTTTTTACATTGTTACATTGTAGCAGGGTGGTTGAATAATGGCTGAATCAGCTTGCCCTTGGAACTAGATTTTTAGTTTCTCATTTCCTGGGAATGGGGGTGTAAGCCTGAAGGGTTAGGGTCTTTCACATCGATCCATTTGTGTTACTTTGCCCTTTTCCCTACTGGTTTATATAGAGAGGTTTAATCATATTGATGGACAGACTGCAAATAAATATAATATATTCACTCATTTGTGTACCATGCCATTTTCCCTACTGGTTTATATAGAGAAGTTTTGATGGGTACTTTATTCATTAATCAACAAGGTTCATATTGGAGTCCTTTATTGATGGACTCTTGGCATTGTGGAAACGAACTATAACAAAAATGTTATAACATATTGTAACAGTATATATCATTTACTTATATTGCTATAGATTTATGATAAATTGCTGAGCATATAATTTCTGGTGAAAAGAAAATATGTCTTTGATACTGTCCACTGTATGTTACAAGATACCAGTGTATACACATTTCTTACTGTGTGAATATCTGTTTCTCTACATCCTCCCAATACAGCAGAAGTTGATATTTAAAACCTTGTCATTTGAAAGTTCTGCAGTCATATTTATGAGACATAGTGGGGTAGCAATAAATCGCTTAAATTTAAGAGGCATTAGCATTTTTTTGGTTTAGCAATGATTTATGTATAAATGTTGCTGACTTTTCCACTGTACTGATAGTCTTCATACTGACTGTGAGGACTCACACATGGCATGAAATTTTGCCATATTGAGCATCATGTTTGTTGTTTGCTGTCAGGCAAGATCTTGCTGTGTAGCAGGATGGTCTTAACCTTGAATCCACTTGCCCCAGCTTCGTGAGGGAGACTGAGTCTCACTATGGGGCTTAGACTGGCCTCAAACTAAAGGTACTCCTGTCTCCAGTGCTTAGACTACAGGCATGCATCATTGTAACTGATCATCTTGTTCAAAATTGGTAGGTGATTCATCAGCATTAAGTGCATTCATAATGAGGAACTGGCAGTGTCAGCTAACCTCACACCGCTTCAGTTTCTAAGACTAAAACCCTATATCCAGTTGGCCCCCAGCTGGATCAGGCCCTCTGAATAGGTGAGACAGTTGATTGGCTTTATCTGTTTGGGAGGCATCTAGGCAGTGGTACCAGGTCCTGTGCTCATTGCATGAGTTAGCTGTTTGAAACCTGGGACTTATGCAGGGACGCTTGGCTCAATCTGGGAGGAGGGGACTGGACCTGCCTGGACTGAATTTATCAGGTTGATCTCAGTCCTGGGGGGCGGGGGGCTTTGCCCTGGAGGAGGTGGGAATTGGGGGTGGGCTGGGGGGAAGGGGAGGAGGGCAGGAGGGGGGAGAACAAGGGAATCCGTGGCTGTTATGTAGAACTGAATTGTATTGTAAAATAAAATAAAAGAAAAAAACAAAACAAAAACCCCTATATCCATCATTCCTTTCCTCTCTTGCCCCCACTATTTGAAAACATTCTACCTTTTGTTTCTATAGTTAAGGCTACTTGAAGTACCTCATACAAGGTAAAAGGCAAGGACCAATACCCGAGGTTATCCTCTTACCACCACAAATGTGTGCACACGCACACACACACACACACACACACACACACACACTCACACACGGTGGGTGGGAGTGGCATTAAAAGAATAATTTAATTGAAACAATATCTAATACCATATATTAAAAATTAACTCAACATGAATCCTAAACAAAAATACCAGACTCGAATTATACAGAAAAATACAAGTGGTTTGTCATTTATGTAACTAGTTGATTTATCTTGCATCAATACCCTTAAGGTTTCTCCATATTGCAGCAAATGTTATAACTTTCCTTCCTGTTAAGGACAAATAATCTTCTATCATCTCTATATTCTAAGTTTTGCTTATCCATTCCTCTGCTGACAGATTTGTGGTTTGCCTTCACCTTTTGACCATTATGAATAACACAGCTATGGAATTGGATGTATTGCCTAGAAGCAGAACCAATATATGGTAGTACATTTATTTCTGAGGACTGATCAGCTTGTTTTCCACTATGGCTAGGCCTTCCACACTACTGATTCTAGCAGGCAGGTAGGTTCTTTTTCTCTGTTTGTTAAGAAATTAAAATACAATAAAACAGTCACTGCAGAATGAAAGCAAGGCTGGCTGGCAAGTATGACAGACTCTTGCATGAACAAAGGTCTTCAGAGCTGGGGAGATCACTGAATCTAAAGGGGTTTGGGTTTTATTTGGGCTTAGGGCATTCCACAGGTAATCTCCTTCCCTCCCCCTTTCTGTGGTTTTAAAGGTATCTCCATGCTCCTTCTGCAGTAGGGATTGGGTCTCAGTTTTTGTCCACCAGGACAAAAATAACTGAATTTTGATTGGATGTGATAAGAGTAGGTGCCCTGACTACCTTTGTTCTTTGTGTTATAATAGCACAGAGAGACACACCATATGCCAGGGAAAATGAGCCACATTTCTGAAAAATAGAAACTGCTGGACAGACAAAAGCCACAAAGAAATGGAAACTTACTGCCTATTGCTGGCAGCAAAATGTCATTAAAGAAATTCAAACTGGAGTTTTTATGACCCCTTTCCTCCCATGGTGCAGCCTCAGCGTTCTGATGCTTCCAACGGACAAAAGGGTTACGCGTCTCTGCACTGTCATGGGCACATATTGATGCTAGAGCCCTTCCCTTCTATTTGTTAATTAGTTGTATATTTTTGTTATTGAACATTAGACATTCTGAATAGATCATGTTTACTTTCCTACTCTGATATGTGATTTGCAAATATTTTTCTTATTGTTTCAACTGTCTTTTATTGTGTTGTGCTGACATTTTGTACAACATTCAGAATGTCCAATTTATGATTTTTTCTTCTATCTATGGCTTTCATCTTACATACAGGAAATATTTACTAAGCCCAATTATGTGAGGTTTGGCCTGGTTTTCTTCTGAGAGATTTACAATTTGGTCTTATAGTTTTTGATTTGACTTCATGTTGAGCTAATATTTATAAATGGTATTATGTCTGGATTCAGCTTGATTTTTTAAAATAAACCTTTGTATATGAACATCTGTGTATGTGTGTGATGTGTGTAGAGTTATGTATATGTGTGTGCTCTATATGATTGTGAGTGTGTATAAGAGTGGAGGTAGAGAGAATGCAGGTAGAGAATGGATAGAGGTAAGAAGACAAACCAAGGTATTGGTGAAATTATTAAGGCCACTCCACGTAGTTAAAAGGAGATTTATTGAATGGTGTAACTTACAAATTAAGGGATAGGTAGGTCGCGGGGTCTGGGGAAGGTGTATCGCAATCCAACGGTGTTCTCTGGAGCTCTGCTGGGTCCACCTCCACTGTTCAGGGTCCCAAAACAGAGAGAGTGCTGACCCATCCAGATCTCGGGTTTCCAGGTGCCTCCCTTGGCCCCCCCCTTGTAGGCGTGACAGTTGCCAAAGTCTCAATGGAGGTTGGAACTTCCAGATCAAAGCTGGAATGGTTACCCACTACATTTCCCCCTTTTTGTCTAAATAAAAAGGTTCTAACCTAATACAAGACTATATACAAAGGAATGGTTATCAAATATTGTCCAGGAATAATGAGGGATAATGACCTAGATAAGATGGAACTACAACCAATGCAAACAACATCAAGCAAGAAACACATACTAAAATCCAGAGAAGTATAGAGCATACTTCTATGGCATGTTACAAAAATCATTCCAAAAGGTGTCCTATCCTAAAGAACCTGAATCTAATACTCAATATGTTCTATCTAAGATTATATATATATATATATATATATATATATATATATATATATATATTTGTAACTATAACTTCTAGTCTTCAATCCCATCAAAGACCCGAGAAGGAATATTGCTCCATATAAATAAAGCACTGATTGGAGGGACAAGGAGAGAGGAGAATTAAGGAAGGAAGAAGGAAAGAGGAAACCGCCTGGAGCTGCTGCTAGGACAAGGAAGATGTAAAGTACCTGTAAGTACCAGCAACATGGCAAAGTAAAGATTAATAGAAATGGGCAAAATATAAGAGTAAGAGCTAGACAATGATAGGCCTGAGCTAATGGCCAAGCAGTTTAAATAATGTAAGAGTCTGTGTATTTATTTTATAAGTGGACTCTGGCACTGGAGGGACTTGGTGGTGGGAGCTGGAGAGAAACTCTCCAGCAACACTAAGGTGTTGCTTTTTACTTTGAACCTTGTTTGATTCACATTATCATTTGTGCTTTGTTGCTGTATGACTCTCTACCTAATTCCTACCACCATAGGAATCCTGAGATCATAGAAATATGGTGTCTGGAATTGTGTGGGTTCAGGGGATTTTAACTTAAATTGTCATGTTTGAGTAGTGAGTGTATTACCTACTGAATCCTTATGCCAATCCTAACCATTTTATTTACTTTTTGTATGCCAGTTTTTCTATCATCACTGTTGAAAAAAAAACTGTGGCTTCCCCATTGCATGGCTATAGCATACTTTTCAAATATCTTTTGATCCACATATGTGTGCAGTGGCGAATGGTGACTGTCAATTTAATTGAATCTGAAATTGGTTAAGAGACATGCTGTGACTGGATCAGTAGAGCCTTTGGGGAAAGAAACTCCCCTAGTGTGGATCACATCATCCAGTGGTGGCTCAAATGTAAAGCCATCCCAGGGTAAAGCAGTGAAACTTTGCTTTCCTCTTTTTCCTTGCTGGTTGACACATCTGTCAAGTTGTTGCTGCTTTGTCCTTCACTGACATTAGACCCAGCATATTTGGCCTTCCAACAGGAACTCCATACGGTTGGCCACCCAAACTCCACCACAAGGGCATCTAGCCTCTTGGGCTGAGCAGGTCCCAGCCTGTAAAGTTGACAGATAGTCACTGTTGGACAATCCCACCCTTACTGTATGAGCCAATCAGGTAATTGCTCATTTATAGAAGTATATATTCATTCTATTCCTTCTGTTTCTCTAGAGAATCCTGCTTCCAAGAGTGAGTTTATTTGGGGCTCAATTTTTAATTTTAGCTGTGCATGTGTCTGTATAATACCACCTTAATTGGATTGTTAAAGTTTGCAATAAATACTGAATTCAAAAAGTAAGTCAACAAGTTTTATTTCAAGATTGCATCTTGTATCTTTTGAGATTTCATAGGAATTTTAGAATGACTTTGCTGTTTCTAAAAAATCTAATGGGAATTTTATTAACAGTATTAAATCTTACAGTACATCAACGTGTGCTATATTTTCATTGATGACATCTTTAATTTCTTTCAGTGGTGTGGAGTACATTTTATTGACAGTTCTTTAACCTTTTGGCATTAGTCAATTTCTAAGCAGCTTTCATTTATGCTATTAGAAATAGAGTTGTTTCTATAATTACCCTTTTAGATTGTTCTGTATTAGTGCAGTATATAGAAGCATAGCTGATCTTATTTTTATTTGACAGTGTGTGCTATTTTACTACAAACTAACGTTCAGTTCTAACTTTTACATGTATAATGTAGTGCCTTCCACATATGGAATCACATGGATATAATTTTTGAATACAGTTAACTTTATTCATGTCCAGGTTTCATGACATGTTTTTTCCTAAATGTGTACTTCTGGCTAGAAATTTAATACTATAGTGAGTATAAATATTGAAGTGGAAAATGATAATTTTTTCTTTTAAATTTTTTTTACAAATTTTAGTCATAAAGTTTTATCCATACTAATTTTATGCATTTGGGATTCAAGATGATAATTATAACCCTGCACACAGTGTGAGTTGATCACACTGTCACAGATCCATCCCCCTGCATCGGTTGCTTTTTATCAAGAAACAATTCACTGCCGTCGAATAAATTTTTTGATCATACTTCCCTTGTTCTCGTTTTTGAAGTTTTTAATTATCTTTTTTAAGTTTTTTCGAAATTCTCGGATTTTAAAGTTTTTATTTATTTCTTTGTGTGTACGGGTTGCGTGTGTGTGTGTGTGTGTGTGTGTGTGTGTGTGTGTGTGCACTGAAATGGGGGTCAGAGGAAAGTTTGTGTTTGCCTTGCTTTCTCACCTTCAGCCTTGTAAGTCCCAGGGATCAAACTCGGGTCGTCATGCCTGGCAGCTAGGGCTCTCTTGTGCTGAGCCATCTCACCAGTCTCATAATGACATGCTACGGGGGTCAGTTTTGTTGAATGTTAAATCTTTTTTGCATTCCAAGAATAAATCCTACTGGGTCATGCTGTGTAACCCTTTTATGATGATACTGGATACGGATTGATGCTATGTGTTTCTTTCTTTCTTTTTTTTTTTTTTAACTAGTATACACTCTGTTTAATTACAATAGCATACCATTGTGGTATGTGTTCTTTTTCAACATCAGTTTATTTGTTAACATTTTGTGTCAATAATCAAGTCAACTACAATTTGTATAATTTCATTGTATAATTAACATCATAACAGAAAATAATCCATTGTGCTGAGTTATAGCTTTGGTACTTTAAAATCCAAACTGTATTTAAAACATTCCACATAAAAAAAATTAAAGGGAATGGCAGAGAAAACAACAAAACAACAAATAGCAAGAAAAGTCACTTCCCCCAAACAAACAAGAAACCATCTGTTTGAATATTTTAACCATGAATGACTCTGAGAAAATCAAATAATATACTTCATACATGATATAAACTTGCATTTATTTAGATATATTTATGAAGTAAAACAGGACTCCTACTAAACTGTATACTCCTTTTGATATTAGTTGTAGCATGAATCTTAAAGAGTCTTATTAATAAAATCAAACCTGAAGCCAGGTATTGGAGTGAATGCTGGAAGATCAGAGAAGCAGAACAAACCACAGCTACCTCACCTTGCCAATTCCTGAGCTGATCCTGTTTCCTCAGACTGGAAGCCTCTGAATCCTCATCCAAATGGGTCTCAGCTGAACTGTTGCTCAGAAGCCTAAAAGCTTAACCTACCTAGTTCCTGGTCCTCATGCCTTATATACATTTCTGCTTTCTGCCATTAATTCCTGGGATTAAAGGCTTGAGTTCCCATGCTTGGCTGTATCCTTGAACTCACAGAGATCCAGAGGGATTTCTGCCTCTGGAGTGCTAGGATTAAAGGTGTTTGCTACCACTGCCTAACCTCTATGTTTAATATTGTGGCTGTTCTGTTTTCTGAACCCAGATAAGTTTATTAGCGTGCACAATATTTTGGGGAACACAATACCACTACAATTAGTTGTTCGTTTTTCTTTGCTTCTAAAAAATATTTAGCATAAACTTTTTATCTCAAGTGCACACAGGTATTTTTTTTAATGTGTGATATGCTACAAAGGAAATTCAATAAATTTATTTTAAAATTTGTAAATGAAACATAAATTTAAAAAATAGATACTACATATGTTATGCCCAAGTCTTGGAGTTCACCAAAACCCAGCAAGAAGTTCAAATTTGTATGCAAAAGTAAAGAGCCTTTATTTAAGCTTGAGCTTGGACCCTCTATATGTCTGATGCAGCAGTATGATTGGAGAGTACCTGGGCCGGGTAGGGATTTTAACATCGTAGAGGTTGGACTGAGGGGATTTGCAGGATTCAGGACCCTGATTGGCTGACATTTGTCTGGGGATGTCTTGGTGAAAGAAGAATAGGTGCATGCTGGCTTAGGGACATCTGGTGATGTTATCTAATCTTATCTAACAGTTGGAATATTTGGGATGTCAGGTATTTCCTCTTAGATGCTGGCCCATCTCTAGGTGGTGTCAGCATTTGATTTTTCCTGGAACTTACTGGATGCTGCCTGCCAGTACACTGAAACTCAGGCCTACTTTTTAGCTGTTTTTATTATTATTATTATTATTATTATTATTATTATTATTATTATTATGCCCAGATCATAATCCCCAGAAAGACCACCAAGGATGAGCATACCAGAATGCAAAAGCAAGGTTTATCTGTTACAAGTCATGACAGGGAACTCAACTCAAGCCATCTCAAGTGAGGCAGAGAAGAGTTACTCTTTCTTGGGGAAGTTAGTTTTTATAGGCAAAACCCATAAAATTTCTTAGAGGGGAGGGGATTAGTATGGGTCCATCCTTGATTGGTCCAGTTTTTCCCGGGCCTGGACTTTATCTTATTCTAGCTTATCTGTTTGCCCTGTCAGGAGCTTTACAACTCCTCTCCGGGGTCTGGTCATGTTATCTCCGGAGAGGGACATCTTGTGGTTAATTGGTTACCATCAGACATCCTGACTCTTCTTTTGTTCCTGGGGCTGGCGCCATCATTTCTGGGGACTTGAAACTGGCCTGGGTCTATCTATATTGAGATATATTTGTCTAAGGCCCCCTTTTTGAGACAATAGAGTGAGGGTCTTGTTGTGCCTAGATCATGTCCCCAAAGCTGCCACTGGAGACTTTAGGTACAGAATGCAAAAGTAAGGTGTTTTCTAAGTTTATAAGCCTCCAGGGAGGCTCTTCCAAATCTCTCACTCACAGCAGGGAGGGTAGAAGGAGCAATCCCCTTTCTTTGTGAGGTTAGTTCTTAAAGGCACAGACCATATAATTTAATTTAACCCACCTCCCTTTTGGTCGAATATCCTGACTGTGTTTTCCAAAGTCCCTGTAGCAGATACAGCCACCTGGGGAAAAGGGGTCTAAGTTCTTATCTACACTTACGAATCCTGGTTTAAGCTTCTCTTTGTATGTAGGGGATAGAGTGGGGGGTTTTACTGAGGTATCACAATTATTATTATTATTATTATTATTATTATTATTATTATTATTGCTGTCATGGCAGCTGTGTGACTAAACTGCCATGGGCTCCAGATTTATATTAGTTACTTCTCTATTTCTGTGAGAAAACACCATGACTAAGAAGGCAACATATACAAGAAAGAGTTTAATTGGGCTTATGGCCCCAGAGGGTTAGATTTTATGATGATGGGTCGAGGGCACAGAAGTAGATGGCCATACCTGGCTTCAGCAGCTCACCTTAAAAACAGAGAAATCTTCTGTAACCCGTTTTCTTGTGGGTTACATACATACATAGCAGAATCCAGTGGCCAACACTGAAAGTTTACTTGCCCACTAGTGTGGAGCCTGGCCCCTGGAATCAGATTTGTAGAAACTTCTACTTGGTTTTGCATTTTAGGAGCAAAAACTTAGGTCTATTCTTTTTCAAGTTCAAAGTCTGGCTGTGCAAGGTCTTGCCCTGAGGGCTCTACCTATCCCTTCATTTCACTTCAGATCGGGACTTTCCTTTTTCCTAACTCTTTCTGCACAAGCCTTGGCTCTGACAGCAAATTTCTTGGTGCCATTTTTCTCTTTAAACTGTACATTTCATATCTCTTTTTGCTCCACTTGCTATTTTTCATTGTAGATCTGCATAAGAATGATCACTAATAACCATGTAAGAGAGTCAATATTAAATTGTATTGAAATCTCCTCTCCCAAAGAAATGAGTCCATGACTTTTCAGTTTAGCCTCAGGCAAACTCCTAGGAAAAAGGCAGAAAGCAACAACATCCTTTGCTGTAATATCACAAGGAATGATCTTCATCCCAGTTAGTAACTTGCTCCTCTGAAATCTCTTGATTAGGGACTCAAATTGCATAAGCACCTACTAGGATGGTCCATTAAGCTATGTGAGCTCACTTGTAGGTACCACTTAAATATCAGTTGAGGATAATTATGTGTTAACTGGTCCACTTCATATGCAGGTTCATGCCCTTTTCTCTGTACATTAATGCCCATTTTCCCAAAACCTGAAAAGGCATGGTATGGATGGTCCTCCTCTTCTACCTCTTCATCCTCTGTATTTTCTTCTTTGGCCAGTCTCTTCCTCATCCTCATCTTCCCTTTCTTTCTCTCATTCCTCCTAATTACCATTCTGCCCCCATCTACCTTTTCTATTGGTTAGTTTGGCTATGCCTATACCAGCTAAGAGCACTCTGTGTTGTGAGCCTGTGAATCCTAATTTTCCATTTGCTCATCCTCCTTCTCTTTCTCTTACCATTGCTATTCTTGTTCTTTTTTCACCTAATCACAAATCTTATATTATGAAAAAATAATTGGTTTAAAGACCTAATTGAGTTGTATTACTAATTCATGACTTGGGTAGTAGCTGCCACTCACCTCAAGATTTCGAAACATCTCTACGGAACATGACAGACAGCTTGATCAGGAAAAAAGACAATCGTAATACATAAAAAATATGAATTTATTAACATCATTTCACCTTATCACATTGGCTAAAATTAGCCTTTTCGCAAAATTTTTATATTATCTCTCCTGATTTCTTAGAAAGCTGCGTAAAAAAACATATTGTGATGAGTGATGTGAAACTTTTTCCTGAGAGATGCTATTTTGATTTGGACTTTGGCTATCTTGCATAGGATCTCAGACCTGGTCAATGATGCCCATCAGTGTATTAAGTAATATCAAGTTGTTAGTAGTCAAACCATCCTTTTTGTGGTAATATTTTTATGAACATAACTCCAAAATCCAAAGAGACTAGAAGTTTTCTAGATATCTCACTTGAGATAATGCCCATTGAAGTCCTTTAAGATAGTCTGATATTCTTCTGTGTACTCATCCTGTTTGTTTAACTCACCTTTAAGAGAGTAATATAAGGACAGCCTTACTTGTCATGAAATTCCCACCTACTCAGCGTTTACAATGCAAGGTAATGCATAGTTTTAATCTTAACTTTTGTATTTGTCCATATCTCTGAACCAGAGGGCAATGAGATGGGTATGCATGTGTGTTAGGATAAACATTTGCTGAAAATAGCATACATGCTGGAAAAAGCACAGAACCTATTTGATAAACACTGTTTGCAGTACTAAGTACTTTGGGTCAATTGGAATAAATCACTCAACACTCTTTAAAAACTATTAAATATTTTTGCAAAGTACCCCATTGGTCCTTTCCCCATGTGATGCTTTCTGTGCTGTTCAATAAATGCAAAACACAACACTTTCCTAGAGATAAGACAGATTTGCAGACTTCAGACAGATCTAGATAGACATACAACAGAAGATTATAGACAAACCAGAAACTACACAGAGAAAGAAGGAAAGAATTCAAACTTGCCACACTCTTGGTCAAATTAATCCAAGGGAAGTGTTTTGTTTTCTTTCCTTAATTTGACACTGATGCATTTTGGTGCCTCTAAGGCTCTCTTTAATGCTTTCTCCTAACACAATTTTTTTATGGTTTTCATTAAAATTTTACTTCATGTAGTTATAAATTTTGAATTTGAAAATATATCTTTGTAATTGATTTTCCTTTTCAAGAACAGGTGGTAACTTTTATACTTGTTTACTTATTTTTAAGTTTTGAATACAGATTTATTTTTTATCTCTAATGAATGGTCTTGTGTAACACTTTTGTTAGAATATTCTTAGACATTTTATAGTTTTGTTTTGTTTTAGTAGTTAAACTATTTGAATGGTGATTGAAAATCACATAAATGGTCTATTTGAATCTGAGGACAATAATGGATTTTGCAACAATATTGCATTTATTGCCTTTCTTCTGAGAAATTCCAGGAATGCATAAGAAACTTTAAATTTTAAATAATGACATACTTTAAAGCATCTGGAGTTGACACCTAGAATGAAGTTATTTTTTTTTTTTTACTTTGGTACTAGTAAAATTTAAAGACTATGGTCACATGATAAGTGGGCTGCTAGCCTCATCTAAGCATGAAGAGGGCATCTGGCAAAAAAAGGCAAGAGACATCATTTCTCATGGTGAGTTGACATCAAGGCTCAGCAGATTTTTCTCTCTTGAGGGTTTCTTGGGGTGGGGAGCCTGAAAAAGCCCAAGTACCCTGAGTTGTTTCCAGAATAGGGTCTCTGAACTCTGGGAAACTCATGATAAAAACAGGCTTGAGCAACCTCAGACAGAGATTATCTCTACCTGGGGCCTTCCTCAAAAGCTAAGGACTGCCAAAAAAAGGAGGTTTCTGAGCAACCTCAGAGTCTGCAGGCCAGAGCAGCTTTCTGAGACCCCTGGTGTGAAGAGACCTGTTTATCCTGTGGTCTCCATGGATGATTCCAAATAATCATAATCTTAGTTAAGTGCTAGACAAAAGCGTACTGAGTGTCATTAAAATCACAGACAAACTTCATCCTGTCTTCATCTGTAAAGTGATCAGTGTGCTCATCTACTGTGTAGGTTTTCAAGAAAAAGCATCCTTCAACAAAGTACCTTAGCACAATAAAGGAGGAAAACACAGGGTTCAGACTCTCAGGGAAATATGAAGCAACAGCCACAAACTCACAAAAAAATCTAAAGAAGAGGAAACACTGGTGTCTAAATAGCAATGATTACCACGTTTCAGAAAATAGAGGAAGATATCCGATAGCAGAGGATAAAGGGTGAGTGCCTATTCAATACCCTTAAATCAATAACTTCTGTAGGAAATACACACAAGAGTCTGGGTAAAAATTAAAGCGGAGAAATTCTTAACTCACCAAAATGGCGTCAGAAAATGTGCAGCAAAACCCCTTCGAGAGTTTATGCACTTTTGGAGTAATGTCCTTCATATTAAACTTAATTGGATCCAAGCAGTGACTGGGGAAATATCTGTGTAATAACATGAATGAGGATGATAGTTTCTTGAGAGAATAAGCACCACATAATAGCATAATAATCATTAAATAATCAAATAACATTAAATAATCAAAGATTCTAGAAAATAAAGTAAGCACAATATGTATTTTTGGAGATTATTTTATTATCTGTGGTGATTAGTCCTGAATGAAATTTGATATTTTGAGTCATCTATTAGGTGATGTTACATATGTATTCTGGCTTTTACAGTTTCAAAATTATGATACTCTGTCATGACAGTAAACATTGTTTTGATTTTGATTGTTAACTTAATGCCATTTGAAGTCAGCATGGGAACAATTCTTTGGGCATGTCTGCAAGAAAATATACAGATTAAATTCATTTGAATGGGATGACTTACCCGAAATAAGATACTACTCCATAGGGTACAACAATATACTGAATAGAAAAGAGAAAGCAAGCTAAACACACTCAGTCACAGCTCTTTGTTTTTAGATTAACGGTGTAATATAACCAGCTATCTGTTCAGTACCTTCTGAACTATGTCTACTAGATCTGTGAGCCAAAACTAACTCTTCCCTATTTAAGTTGCTTTCATCACAGTAATAAGACAAGTGACAGATGATGCATTGCATGGACATATTAACAGTGTTCACATGTGTAGGTGAATGGTGTTTATGGTATTAAAAAATCAGTATTAAGAAATCAATTTGGTATGACACTCAGAAATATTCTTAACAGCATGATCAGGTTTATTACATGACATTTTAATTATTGATGTCTTGTAATTAGTGTTCTAAGAACTTCCCCTGGTGATATTTAGAACAAATGTGCTATTGTTCAGCCTATTTTTTCATATATTGTTAAAAATTTTATCTTACTAAATGACAAAATGATATCCCAGAATACATGAGTTCCAAACTCCTATTTTTAA
The DNA here is from genome assembly GCF_049852395.1 of Peromyscus maniculatus bairdii. Taxonomy (NCBI): domain Eukaryota; kingdom Metazoa; phylum Chordata; class Mammalia; order Rodentia; family Cricetidae; genus Peromyscus; species Peromyscus maniculatus. The sequence goes on along the minus strand of NC_134870.1, from coordinate 79,427,118 downwards.
AATGGGCAATGTTACCATATTAATGTTACATCTATTACTAAATGACCATATTCAATATGTTATCTAAACTTTGTTAGGGCATAGTTCTCAAATGAAGTGGTGTCTTTATCCATTTACCCTGTACACATTCAACAATAACATTTATACTGATATGAACATTGACCAACTAATATCTATATATTTTATTAAAATTCAATAGTTTTCATTGAACAATGTAATATGTAATATAAATCCCAATATATTTCAGAATAAAATAAAATACTAAAGTGAGATTTCTATAAATAGAAAAAACTAACATTTTATTAAAAACCCAGAATAGAATCTTAGTCTGATAATATTAGGCAAAAAAACAGAAAACATAATCCTTAATACAGGAGCCAGGACTTGAGAATCCTATAAATTTTTAAATAAAAATCATAATAAATAAGAGGTACAAGGAATTATTAGTGAGGTTACAATATAAGATATATTAATTTTAGAAAAATGCAATGAAGTATGACTGAATTGTTTTAAAAGAATCTAATACCATAAAACAATAAAAAATGAAAGATCTTGATGATTTGGTCATTGCAGTAAACATCAACTTTTCTTTTTTGCTTTCATTATCAAAAACATCATTCATAAAATTGTGATTTTAGAGAATCAAATAAAGAAAATGTATCTGAATAATTCATCCCATATGAGTGGAAAGTAAGAAACAATGCTTCATTCCTGCTGTTTATAATTAGAATAATTCATGCTCAAATATATTGTTTATGGTCTTGAAATTAGCTACCAGGGATGTTTGAACATATATATTCTAATTCACTAGAGAATAATAAGAACAAGGATAAAATAATACAACAAAGTAGAAAAAAGGGCAGATTGAGCACACATACACATCCGCGCACACACAACACACACACACCACACACACACACCACATACTCCTCCTTGCTGATTGTCTTCAGTTTAAGATTCCCTTGCCACATCCTCACTGTAGTTTGACAACAAGAAACACAAGCTAAGCAGGTATCCTTCTATCTGGGATGCATCCAATGATTGTCCTGGACTATTACAGTAACTTTCTGCCCGGCCAAGTCTCCAAACCTCATTTTCATTAAAATTATATATATATATATATAACCAGATAGAACCTATAACCAGAAGAAATCAATTAAATTATGTTTTTCTCTATGAGGATTACAGTTTGATGGATTAAAATATGATTATTATTTTAAGTACTTAAAAATTAATTTGTCAATATCACAATGTTATAATATGTTTGTGATAATATTATATGGAGTTTTGTTTTGTATGTATTCGATAAAATTGTTTCAAAATGTATTGTATGACAGAAAGATCAACATTTCTCCAAACAGCTAAAGCTTCCAATACATCAACAGAAAAAAATCAATATAAACTGTTTATATCTTTTATCAAGGATTCTATTTATATATTAGAAATGTTTGTGTTCAAGAGGAAAGACTTTTAAAATTATTTTGCTGAACTTAAAACAAATTTGGAATTGATGTCTTCACTTGCAGAAAAGACACATTGCGGGCTTGACTTCCAGTAATGATAAATTAATAATGTCTCTACATGATATGTAATCAGAGAAATCACATTGAAACTAATGGCAAGATTTACTTATCATTGTTTTATCAATCTTAGGTTCACAGTGACTCTAAAAATCCATGAGAAAGAGGATACAGAGAAAAGAGACTAAGTTTTGTGTATATGATATTTGTTATTTGTATTATCTTTTTTTCCTCCCAAAAGGTAGTTTTGGTGCCTGTCCTTGATCTCACTCTGTAGACCAGGGGGGCCTTGAACTCACAGAGATCTGCCTGGCTCTGCTTCCTGAGTGCTGGGATTAAAGGCGTGCACCACCACTGCCTGGCTACCTATATTATCTTAATTAACATGTGTAACAGCTCTAGCTAAGTAAAGGGATGCTGAGCCAGTGAGATAGCTCAGCTCCCCACTTGCTCTGCATCTTTGGCAACTTGGGCTTAGTCCCTGAAACCATCATAAAATAGACAAATCAAATAGTCAAAATTATCTTCTGACTTCACACGTGGGTTTTGGTACTTCCACCAATTTACACACATCACACACACCCACAAAGGATGATGATGATGATGATGATGATGATGATTATGACAGTGATAATTTAACCATAAGAGAAAAATAATGGTATGCCATTAGGATTACCCATTAAACTTTTGAGAATTGTTAATTTTATATGACCAGCAAATATGAGAACCAAAATAAAAATGCAAATATTTCATTTGGTTGAGAGTGTAAAAATATACATCTCTGTTCTCCTAAGTTAGTTTGACTAACATTATCCATTTATTTGATTTATGCTTGGAGTATTTACCATTGTAATTAGAGATTAAGTGGTACATTTGAACAATAGTGACTTACCCCAGCACCAACTTCACAATGAGAAGATATATATATATATATATATATATATATATATATATATATATATATGGAGAGAGAGAGAAAGAGACAGAGACTTATTCTAGAATTTGATCTCCCAGAAATTAAATAGGGCACACATATTTCTTTTACTAAGTGAGTACTTTATTTAAATTTCAATCTTTAAGTAACCTTACTTAGAAAACTCGTATGCTGGCTGGTACAGGTTGCTGAGTGGCTCTGTCTTTCTTTTTTTTTTTTTTCCTCAGTTGCAAACTATTAGCAATTACAAACTACATTACCCACTTATTAGATACTTGAAAATCAAATGGATAAATGTAGATGTATGCAGCTGTTCCATATGCTTTAACTGTTGAGAGAATGATGAGTGATTTATTTCAGAATGCAGTCTCCCCTTCCACAACGTGTCTCTCTTTGTTAAAACATGAAACCATAACTTACACTAGCACACCACACACCATATGCTTCCAGTTTTTGATGTTTTGCCTTTTATGTTAAAAAAAAAAAAGGCACACGTAAAAGTTCTAGTCCTTTACTACTTCCCTGGGATTTTTAAACTTCAGTTTAAAATCACTGAAAGTAAAAGAAACAGAATTTTGTAAGCATATACTATGGAAATTTTTTAAGGTACAGAAAAGGGTCTTTAAATTTTATTTACTTTTACAAAATTATAATTACCAAGACTAACCTGTCAAATTCATCAATTGTTGGCATTCAAAGTCTTTTGTGAAAATTTAGAACCACTTTTCTATAGTAAGGTCTACAGAGAGTATAAAAAGTTAGCAATTTCATCCTTTTATAATTCCTTAATTGAAAATGCTTTCTTGTATCTTGTTGCAATGAAGTATGTGCCTAAAAATAGTACTTTGCTAACAATACAGAATAAAAGTGGATCCAACAATAGATACTTAAAATACATACCATAGTAATTAAAAGTTCAGTTTATGAGGTACTATTAGAACTAAGGATTGTTATGGAAGGACAGATTAAATGGGGCAAATATTTAAACATTCTTATAAACTTGGAAGCAGCAGAAGGAAGACTGTGGGACTACAATAGACTTCCTGTGGTGGATTTTGACACTTTGGAGCATATATGCCTTTGTATTAAGATTACATTTTTAAAGCCTGAAATATAGGAGAGGGAAAAACAAAAGTCATGTCTTAGACTCACATAAGGAAAGAAGCCTACTCTTCTCTCTTTTCTACATTACTAGTAGAATTAGAAATCCACTCCCTATCAAGTACTGGTCTACTCTTAAACCAGGGATTGAAGAGAAGCTTCACATTCGCCTGAGGAAAGGGCATGGAAGCAAGCTCATATACCACTGGAAGATTGCAGACCAATACGTATTGCTAAGAACTGAATGTGAATTTCAGCTCTACAGGATGTGAACTAATCTGAGTTTGTGGATCCCCCAGTTTTGCTGCTGAATTAAAGCAAAAGTACCCAAGGAGCAATCTATAGATGAGAATTCAATGAGAACAGAAGCTGCACAGAAGAAAGTCTCCCAATGATTGATTTATGTACTTAGCATATTGTCCAATAAAGGAGAACCATCTATCCTGTTATAACAAAGAGTCACATTGTGATAGTTTTCCAAGTGAGAATATAAAAGTCATTTTTGAAAATGGATGATGTATTAGCCAGGGTCCTCTAGAGGATCAGAACTTAGAATGAATCTTTAAACAGGGATTTATTAGAGTCTATAAAGGGGGGTTATTAGAATGACTTACAGGCTGTGGTCCAGCTACTCCAACAGTATCTGTCTACCAATAAAAAAGTCCAAGAATCCAGTAGTTTTTCAGTCCAGGAGGCTGGATGTCTCAGCTGGCTGTTCATATATCTCATAATCCCAAGGAAATAGTCTCCAATGACAGCGAAGGGATGGACTTGCCAGCAAAACCTGAGCAAGCAAGAAAAGAAACTAAGCATCCTTCCATTTCCTTTATCTAGGCTAGCAGCAGAGGCATGGCTCTGATTAAAGGAGGATCCTCCCACCTCAAAATATGCATATTTAAAGTGGATCTGCACACTTTACATGATTTAATTAAGAAAAAGATCCCTTACAGGTAGGCCCAGGTGCTTGGGTTTTAGTTAATTCCAAATGTAGTCAAGTTGACAATCAATAATAGCCATCACAGATGACTTTTAAAAATGATCAGAAAGGTAATCAATATGGAAAAATTCCTCAACCACATAACAAAAGACCAGTCAGTTAATATTCCTTTGATTATTACCTATTTTAATTCTAGTAAAAGCACATATTAAGCTAATTTTATAAAGAAGATAAGATTTCTTTCAAAAGGCCACATATTACAACTAAATAGGAAGTCTAGAAGGAAAGATATCATTATAAAAATATAGAATGCCAAGAATGGGCATATGTTTTTATATGCAGAGGAAAAAGTAAGAGCAGCAGAAACAAGTAGTAAAACACAATATTTTTAGGAAAAAATGAATGATAGTATGGCCCAGAGTTATCTTTTTCACCAAATAAAATAATTTTCAAGTGAGAATAATGAGCAAAATTATAAAATGATAAGCTTTAGATATTAAGAGAAATCCTTCAATTTTATAAAAATATTTTTACCTCACTTAGAATTGTTTTCCCTCTTTTCATAAAACCTTGAATTAATGTTTTCTTACTAAATATAGCTGCTTCACTGTCACAGACAACAGGATAAATGTGCTGTAGTTAATAAACAGGAAACAGGAAATCGGAGCCTTACTTTTCATTGAAATTGATCAGTGGCAGGTGGCTCGTGTGTTAATGAGCATTTTAAAATGATTATCTCTGACTGACTCTGACCCCTCTACAAAATTCCCCAAACATTTTACCACTTGCCAAGTTTTAAGAGCAGGATGTTTGGGAAGAACACACATTGAAATCCTGGCACTAATGTATATGGTATATATTATGAATATTTTTATGGAGTCTCACTGTAACAAAGTTCATGACATGGGCAAGATGGTTCTCCCATGCACAAAGCCACCATTTCTGGACTCCACAGCCAGAACCAGTGTGTGTGGATCAGCAGTGTGTCAAAACACTAGAAATGTGTGATTCATTCGATTTACTCAATCTGTGTCTCTGAAACATCTTATTTTCTTTTTATCTGTGTTCTTTTGACACTAATTGGGGATATTACTGTGTTGGACTGCTGAGCAAAACAGTAACTATAAAAGTGACACAATGAGGCTTTTCAAATAGATGCATTATTGGCTAACGGAAGAAATTGTGAAGAACTAGGAGTGATAACACAGCCTATAATCCCAGTCCCCAAGGCAGGAGGATCACTGCAAGTTGGAGGCCAACATAGAATGTTCAAGAATAACCAGACTACATAGTGAGAACCTGTTCTAAAAACCACTCAAATAAAAACTAGTGAAGACTATACACATTTTTCAATATGTCAGGCAAGACTACAGAATCAGGCAAGGGATTGAACTATGTGACCAACAATGGCGTTAATGTTGAGATGAGTAGTGAAGAGCACACATTAGTTTTACTCAGGATCACATTTGGTTAGGGGCATCACAGACACCACGGTTTTCCATAGTATTAACATACCATCTGATGTATCTGTGCACTCCTATTCTGAGAAGAATGGTTTTGAAAATATCCCTAGTGTCATGCAGCTGCTTGTTCTAAAGCAGACTGTGGGATAAATAGAAATTGACATATTTCTTCTCCAAGTACTTAAGCCCTGACAAATACTTTCCTTACTCCTTGCTAGTTGATGGAGAGAAAAAAAATAAGGTACTGTCCTCTAGGACTCTGTGTGGTGGTATTGTGTTCCCCAAAATATTGTGTACTCTAATAAATTTATCTGGGGTCAGAGAACAGACAGCCACTAGATACAAGGCTAGAAAATGGTGGCACTCACACCTTTAAGCCTAGCATTCCAGAGATAGAAATCCCTCTGTATCTCTGTGAGTTCAAGGCCACATTGTAAATAGCCAAGCATGGTGACACACGCCTTTAATCCCAGAAAGCCAGCCTTTAATCCCAGGGAGTGGTGGTAGAAAGCAGAAAGATATATAAGGCGTGAGGACCAGAAACTAGAAGATTTTGGCTGGTTAAGCATTCAAGCTTTGAAGCAGCAGTTCAGCTGAGAGCCATTGGGATGAGGACACAGAAGCTTCTAGTCTGAGGAAACAGGACCAGCTGAAGAATTGGCAAGGTGAGATCGCTGTGGCTTGTTCTGTCTCTCTGATCTACCAGCATAGACCCCAATAACTCGCCTCGGGTTTGATTTTATTAATAAGAACTTTTAAGATTTCTGCTACAACTCTGTGTGGAATAAACCAGTGTGTGAGTGTGTGAGTGTGTGTGTGTGTGTGTGTGTGTGTGTGTGTGTGTGTGTGTGTGTGTTTTCTCTGTTTTTATATTTCTAAGCAGGTAGTGAGTCCTTTAAGTAAGGCAGCAGACATTCTACAGCATGAGACAACCTTGTTTTCAACAGTGTTTACTGTCTGAGTGGGAGTCTGTAGAGATTCATTCCTTGAGCTGAATTGCACTTGCTGATATAGCATCAAAAGGCATGTTCTGGAACAGGAGGGCCTTAGTTCCTTCCACATTGCAACTGCTTCAGTGACACAAAATCCCTTTTGCCTTTCAAAATATTTCTCCAACAAAACTGAAAAACACCGCCATCAGTAGAATGAACTTTAATCCCATCCCTTTTAAAGAAGAGGATGAATTGGAAACTACTTACCACCTTCATCCTACATGCATCAACACAAGGTACAGAAAAGTAACTTTCCAAAGTCAAATGCTGACATGTAGGCTTCAGTTATTAACGGGTTACTTAAGATTAAAGTACATTACTCAAACGCACCATGTTAAGGAAAGTGACTTAGGCATACATTTCAAATTATTTTTACTACTAAACACACTAAAGTGAAAATATGGGGCAGCACACACACACACACACACACACACACACACACACACACACACACACACACACACACACCCCTGGGGGTGAAACACTATGGGATAGTGAGGCAAACATGAGAACCCTGAACTTTGAGCCTACACCCTCTATGATGTGCCTCCATAATGGATTAGTCCTCTCCTCCCATCTTGCTTATTGTGGTTTCTATGTTGAGAAATCTGGCACACATTTCTATCATCCCCTTCCTTTTTGGTTTACCTTCAGCACACCTGCCAGGCAATTTCAGAAGTTTTAATCCATGTCTTCATGAGAGAAACTCCAGGCAAAGAGTGAATATGAGGTCCCTGCAGACATCTTTATACTGTTGCTCTTACAGTTTCCCATCAGAAGCCCGTCCCAACAGTCTGCTTGTGCTCCCTCCCTGTCCTTCAGTGCAGCTCTGGTGCAAATGGGCATTCACATTTGGTTACTTTGTCACAACTGTTTTGTCCATGCTATCCCAGTCCATTGTTTAAGATGATTTTAACATTCATATTTACTCTGGAGTTTTGAAGATGACAGAGTATGGACAACCAACCTTTCTCCCATGTTTTCATAAATATGACAGAAACAAATCTAACTTCCAAACCAGGTAAAGAACATGTAAATGCAATGTAGGAGCACCATAATCAGCAGAATGTGATAGAATAAATATGCTAATATAGAATGCTAGATTAATAAAGGAAATGACAAACTAAACCAAAAGCACAAGTAAAAGCACTGGGAAGAGTGAGAACTTTGTATCCACTAACCACAGAGAAGCAGAGAATACCCATGAGCAAAGACAACAAAGTCGTCAGGGACCCACAGGCTACCTGAAGCAGATTATGCAAAATTACCTAGTGATGTCCAGACATCCCTTGTAATTATCAAACACTCTGGAGCCAGGTGAGCTGCAGTCAAACCACTCTGCAGGGAAGAGGAGTGAAATGAGAAACACTTCTCCATAAGCTCCCGGCCTGTAATATCATGAAACCCAGAGAAACCATATAAATCTCCCACACAGGCTGACCTCAACAAAACTTAGCAACTCAAGCTTATTCAAGTGGATGCCAAGAAACAGGCACTGTGAGCACTGCTGAGATGAGCATCCCCAGCCAAAGGTGCATCAAAGTTCAGATGTGACTACACCATCATCTATCAACTTAGAAACCTGTCCTCCCAGGCAGGGGGGGGTGGCTCCGTGGTAAAAACGCTTGCTTGCCATTCAGCCTCCTCGAGGCATTTACGGTCTCAAGGAAAGCTGCTATGTATAATTATTAGAAGGCTTATAATGACGTTCACGTGTTAGACAGCTTACAGCTCAGTGTCAAGGTCATACGTAATGTTTAAGTTGATAATGAACTAGAAACCTTTTCTCCAACTGGTAATAGTATTTCATAAAATGCTATTCCAGGTTGTGTGAACCATTACCTCATTCTCTGTGTTACCGAGTAGTTTTTCATAACACAGACACCATTTTTTTTTACTTCCATTTTGAAGGACATTTTGCTTCATTACAGACTTTAGCAAGTATGAGCAATGTGCTATTAATATTTATATTTGGTTATTTAGGAGACGTGTATTGAAGTCTTTCTAGAATCAAAACTTAAAAGTTTTGATTGTTGATTCATGTAATGTCTCTGTATTGAAATCACAGATTTCTGTCCCGAATAGACTATCCCATCTGAATGTACATCTACAATAAATAGGAGTGTGTATTAGTCTAAGCCAGCAAACAACTTGTTTTCAATGCTTTGCATGTCTTCAAATTCAACAGTGCATAGCCACATTTCAGTATTGTTTATGTCTGCATCACTGATAACAAATGCTGATGAACTTTCTTTTGAGTGGTTATTTCCCTCATTTGTGTTTGTATAATATTTTCTTCGTTAAAGAAATGTATTCAACTAAAAATATGAATAATTCCTTCTTTCCTGTGGAGGGTCAAGTTTATATGCATCATTTTCAAGTTTTTTTATTAAAATTATAAATAACAAATTTAAAAATTTCATACATAAATATTTTTTACTGAGAGTTTGGTTTATCTCTTATTGTCTAATGGTGTTTTGAAAAGCAGCAGTTTTAATTGTGTATTTGTATTTTATGAATAAACTTTTATTTATTCGAAATGATTTATTAACAAAGTATTTTATATTTAAAAGCATATTAAGTACTTCCCCAATACTTATGTCTTTGTTATTTCATCACAAATGTCTTAGTTTTAAGAATATGTAAGCTACATAGATCTTGTTCGTGTGCATTTACAGTTTTCCTTTCCTTTTTCTTTCCCTATTTATTTACTTATAAAATTTATTTGAGAAAGGATGTCAGTAGCCCAGGCTGCACTTGAACTTTCTACATAGCTGCAGATAAACTTGACCTTCCGATTCACCTCCCACCACTTCCCAAACGCTAGCTTTACAGACTTGAGCCAGCACTCTGGGTGTGTGCAGTGCTCCAATCAAACCCAGGGCCTCATCAGATTAGGCCAGAACTCCACCAAATAAGCTATCTCCTGGGCCCTAAAATTTTCTTTTATTTGGGGTTCAATCTTTAAAAAAATAAAGTTTATTATTTAAACTTTCTAATGCTGAAATGCTGGAATATAATTAATTTTTTATACTCAATTGTTATTCTGCAAATATAATGTACTTACTAATACTATTTTTACTTATAAATACTTTCCAATGTTTTTGTGTATTCTTCAGGATTTTCCACATAGCCAACATTTATCTTTTCTTTTCCTATATATCATTTCCCTGCTTCTCTGTATCAGCTTTAACTTTCAGTAAGACAAGAAACATCTTCCCTTGTAACAGTATTTTCTCTCTCTTTGCAGCAAACAGGGACCACCACAGAAAGACACAACCAACCCAAATGCAGAGTTGTGGGACTCAGTCCCAGTGGATACATCTACAACACACTTGCACACCTAAGGCTCAGGGAACATTTCTGAACAGAGGGCAGAAGGAGTGTAAGAGCCAAAAGACCAGGTTGCAGTGAGACTGTGTCTCCTAGTAATATGAGAAACTACACCCATAACGCTTCACCAATATGGCTGCCTAAACATGGACAGAACAAGAACAACAGACATTCCAGAGTGGAGAGGGGAAGCCCACAAAGCCTCAACCATATACGAAGAAGTATAGGCCACTAAGAAACACTGAGGGAGGGGAAAAGTCTTCTCTAGGGGAGAGCACATCAAGTGTTTAATGCCCTATGGTCAGCCCTGAACACATAAATGCAAATAACATGTCTGAATGTGTTATAAGTAGGCATATATATATATATATATATATATATATATGTGTGTGTGTGTGTTTGTGTGTGTGTGTGTGTGTGTGTGTGTGTGTATGTATATAATAATAATTAATGAAGAAAGAGGACATTAATTTGAAAAAGAGCAAGGAGGAGTATATGGGAAGGTTTGGAGGAAGGGAAAAGAAAGAAATGATATAATTATAATATGAAAAGTTAGGTCTGCTCTTTTCTGAAAAGGAAAGGGAGTGAGAATGAATCTTAGAGAGACCTGAGGTCGGGGTAGCTAGGAGTGGAGGGAAGGTAACCTGGTTGGGATGTATTGAACGAGATAGGAATCAATTATCATTAAAAAAGAATAAGAACTTATAAATAGTATTATCATCGAACTACAATTATAGTGTACTATTGTACTTTAGAGTTGTAACATATAACAATTATATATTTTATAGTCCATATTCCAGAACTTAACACTAAAAAAGAAATGATGAATGTGAGGAGTAAAACATAGTCAACCAATTCACACTTTGATCAGTGTATCTATTCATCAAAATATAAATGAAATCGCATTACAGTGTAAAAAACAAAAGTTTCATTGCTTATCACAAAAGAAATAACTTGAAAAAAAGAACAATCACAGTTCAGGAGTTTGAACCTTGCTCTGCAGTTACAAGAATTCTCACATAGTGCATTTAATTAAGACCTTTTCCAGTTCAAACTTTTGAATGCATACATTGAACCAAACAGCAATGTTCCATCTGGGCAATGAAAGTTAATTTTGTCTTATTTTTACATTTCTAACCCAGTGTAATTCTTCAGCTTTAACTACTGAGACAAGTGAATGTCTGGCTTCCCACATGCCTCCTCCTGACCCTAGAGGCCCTGCTGCAGCTCTCTGGACTAATTATGCTGAATTGGTGGTGGCTGGCACATCCTGACTACTGTCTCCTGGGAGATACAGGATTGGTGTTTATTTGCTGTTGGCTACACAGGAGAGACATTTGCCAGAATTTTCAGGGCAGAGGAATAATCATATTATTTGTTCTTAAGATATTTCACATTTAATTTTCCACTTTAGTTTCACACTTTACCACTAATGAAATTTAACTGCTTGTTTGGAATTATATATCAGAAATGTTTTTTCATGATTAAATAATTCTATTACATGTCACAACACTTGCAGTCATTTCAGTAAGAATGAACTTTAATATTAGAAAAGCAGCACATGGAAATCATGACCTGTAGAAGCAGGACAGAGAAGTTTATGTTGCTGTATTGGTTGTTGCACATTGTTTTTCCACCTTGTGTTGCTTTCTTGAGCATGCTCAACCAACACCCTGGTTGTACTGCTCCAAACGGAAGACACTTTATCCAATCATTTTCCCAGTTAGTGTGACACATCAGTATCAATCTCTAGATGTTGGCAGATAGTACATTGCCAACTCCTCTCTCTTCTGTTTAATTCTTAATTATTGGTCACAACTCAATCAACACATTAAAGTACATGTACTATCATATACACTTATATATATGAAACACATATATATGTGTGTATATATTGTATAATATATATTTTAAAGAAAGTGCCTATGCTTGTTAGATGACTGGCAAAAATAGTTTTAAGAAAGGAACACTTCCTTTCTTTTTCTTCTTTTTCTTTTAATTAAGAAATTTACTTGACAGGGATGGAGATCTCATCAGTTAGGGGCACTTGCTGCTCTTCCATAAGACTTGAGTTCTGTTCCTGGGTCACCCTGGTCAGGTGGCTCACTCCACTTGTAACTCTGGGGCATCCAGCATCCTTTTCTGGCCTCTGAAAATACCCACAAACATGGAATATACTGACACAAACTCACACACATACACATAAATAAAATAAAAATAAATGTAAAAAACAGATGTGTTTAAAACTTACCCAGACAATACTACAAATGTCCTATATTAAAACTAATTCTCAGTTGTAGAAAAATAATCTTATGTGAGCCAAGGGTTCATTTTCTAAATACTATTCCATCATCTGATATTTAAAGGAGAAAGAACGAATATGAAACATGTCTTGAGTCAGGCAACTGAGTCACTATTTTAAAATTTCCTGTGCAGTTCATTTTATACCTGAACTGAGATCTTGAGATGGATTCGTTAGGTTCAAGGTTACCATGGCAACAAGTCATTATTTCTAAAAGTAATTTGACACATCTCAAGATTTTGGCCCTTCTGTATTCCTACACAGTGCTACAAAGCAAAAAGCGTTAGTTAACTTAAGAAATATCTTCAGTAGAGACAGCAAGGGCAAACTGCAATACTGTGCTTCAAAGCTGCTCACCCCGGAGGGAACTTAATTGAGGATTTTAGGAAAAGTAGTCTGTCAGGGTACAAGCCATGCTGACACCACACTTTATTTTATTTTATTTTTTTAGATCTGCTGAACTTCTGGAAAAAATCATATATGATTAGTTGCATTTTTTCAGTTAAAATTAAAAGCAATAAAATATAAATGGCAATCAATTTAAAGCTTCACTTTTATGTTCTTATTTCTAATGCTAAATCATAGAAATTGTTTTTTGCCACATGTCAAGTCAGTTATGCAGTTTCACTTACCCTGTGTCATCTGAAAATCTATATGGAAGGCTTAATGAAGACAAGAAGAAAGATATTCCATAAAGGATGGTTATGATGATGCATTGACTCCATCAACTATCTTCTAGTTTCAAAGTACCAATGATTCACACTGGTTCTAAAGCTTCAGGAACTGGAATTAACACTCAAAATATAAACTGACATTTAAATAAATGAACATTCATCTCCTGAAAGATGTACTTGTGAAGATGTTTGCTATGTTTTGTCCTTAACTATGATGGTAATAGAGCCATTTCTTCTAGATTCATATCAAACTACATATTTGACCTCAATGAATTCAAATGTTTTCAAAGCTTAATAAATGAGAAAGTTGGTATTTTAATAAAGTTTTTGTGATTTCATTCTTGCCATGGAGGCCTAACCTAGATATATGTAATCATGTATCTCTGTATCTATTCTGGTTAATTATTTATCTCATCTGATTCTATGGAAAGCAGAAAGAAAAAGAAAATGACAGAATTTTTTTTTTTTACAAAGTACAGACAGGTGACATAGACATACCACTCCTTGACATACGCTTAAAATACTAGACATCTTACTCCACAGATACTTGCTAAGAAATGTTCATTGTCACACTATTTACAATAGCCAGGAAATGGCAACAACCTAATAACCTAAATGTACTTTGACATGTGAATAAATGATGAAAATGTGGTATATATGCACAATGGAATGCTATTCAGTTGTAAGGAAAGATGAAATCACCAAATTTGTAGTATATGGTCCTAAAAAAAAATTGAGTAATGTAACCCAGAACCAGAGAGACAAATGTCACATGTTCTCTCTCATTTATGGTTCCAAGTTCAAAATCTTCAGATGTGAATGTATAACATGGCTAACCCTAGACACAAGAGAGTATGAAGAGACCACAGAGGAGGAGGCGGTGTTGGGAGACAAACAGAGGTGGTGGATGATGTATTTGAAGCGGAAAACAGAATAATGGAGAAGGTACTCAAACTAGGGAGGAAGGAGGGATTCAATATAGGATGAGAGTAGGGACCAATAACACAAGGTTATTTGATAAAGCCTTAAGGAATTATATATACTATACACATATATATGCCTATATACATATGCATACATATACATAAATACATATATACACACACTTCTTAAAGTAAGTTAAGCTATTTGAACTGTCAATGTTCCCCACAAGAACCACTGACTAACCACCCACCCCATACTAGACATTTAAAAAAACAACCCTGCTTTTGGTCAGAGTGACTTCCCAAACATTACAGGTTATCTCTGAAGCCTTTGGTTGCCTCTCAGAAATTGAAGGTGGGAAAGTATTGCTGAAGACACCAGACTCTTAGAACATGGGACTAATATGACTTGAGTTCGATCTGACCTGAACATGCAATTTTTGCTGTCTAACTTCCACCATTCCAGAATATACTATGCAAGTTCCCAACCTAGCAATTAAACAGTCCTTCTCACCTCTGACATCAAAGAACCAAGATAATGACCAGCATGGAAAGATATGCATAAAGGTACAGTAAGTAGCACTCACATGTCAGCAGCAACAAACAACTGTCTGATTAGAGTTAAGGCTCACTCAACAGGAGGAAAATCATTTCCAGTACTGGAAACCTAGCTAGTCTTTTCAGGGCTAGTGAGGTCATGGACCTTGGAAAATAATACAGTATTGTAACTTGGCTAGCTGAGCAAAATTCCTTGCTGCACTTTGAATCTTATCCTTAGACGCGCAGATAAGCATGGCTGCCATTCCTCATCAAAGAATCTTCTCTTTATAGCAAGTGGAAAACATCACAGAAGACCACAAATGTCGCAGTGCAGAGATCAATAAATTGTGAGGACCCGGACCCCAATGGAAACATCTGTATAATGGCTCCTGAATCAATGGCTCAGAGAAATCTTGAAAAATGAGGCAGAAAGATTGTAAAATCCAGAATCTTAAGTAATTCTTATATGAAACAGGCCCTCCTAGATGCGGTTGCATAAATAAGACCTGAACAATAACAATATCAATGAACATGCTAACATAGAATGGGGAAATTTCATTTTGACAAAGAACTTCAGGCCACTAACTACTACTCAGAGAATCTTAAACATCTCCCAGGGATCAGTCTTCTTAATGCTTGTCCTATGCAAAGTAGTTGGTCTTAAAACCATATGCACACAAACAACAAAAACAGAATCAGGAGGTTTATTAATACATTTTTCTCTCCACATACATATGCTTGTTTGTAGCAAATATAATTAAATAAAAATGGGCTATCACCTGGAGTGGGGAGAATGAGAGAGATTTGAGAGACATCTGGGAGGGCCTGGATGGAGTAACAGGGTAGGAAATGGGTGTTATCTTACTTCAATTAAATAAATAGGGACAATGCTGAAGTGCCGATATTCAAGGAATTTTGACATTCATCACCAGTCAAGAATGTTAACCAGGATCCTGAAAGACAGGCTGGTATGGAAAAAAAAGAAAGATAGAAAAAGTAACACTATCATGAAGTGGTTTTATTTCTAAAGCAAGCAATTTTATAATATTAAAATGTTAGGAATCACAGCACAGCTTTTATATGACAGTGCATGTAATTAATACACTTAAACTCTATGTCTTAAAGTTATTGTTATGTTCAATGAAATAATTATGATATCAGTCCAACAATTAATGGATATAAAAGAGTTTTACATATGGTATAGGCCCGATTATTTCTGCAGGATTTTTGGCTTCCTGAGATCAGCATTAATTTTATATATAATTTTATGTTCTCACATTGATATATGCATAGCATATATAACATATACACATAACATTTCTGTGTGACTATGGAAATTGAGCAAATTGACACATTTATTTGATTATCTTCTAGGTGACATGATATAGTTCAGACGCAAAACATGCAATATCTCCTGAGGTTTCTAAATTTTGTGTTCCTCACATCACATGTAAGTTACCTTATTGGGCTCTTCTACTTCTGTATAATATAAACTACTTTTGGGTAGGGGGATAATGTTTTTTTCTTTCTTAAATCATCAAAGTTCAGCAAAAAGAACCATGGTAATTCCAAACATGCATGTTTAAATTAATTATTTTTAGCTTTATGCATTAAATGATGGAGGGTGTTTATTTATTTGGGGCAGGATTTGTTGTGTTCCAAGCTGGCCTTGATTTTCTATGTATCTGAGGATGACCATGGACTTCCAGATATCACATTAATACCTCTAGAGTTCTGGAATTGCAAACAAGCGCCAGAATACTTGATTTATATGGTGCTTGTGGATTGACTTAGGACTTTGAGCATGCTAAACAAGCATTCTGCCAATAGAGGTATACTTACAACCCAAGAATAAACATATTTTAAATTAATTAAATATTATTGGATGCCCAATTTTCTAAATTACCCAGTAAGTATTTAGTAGAATGGCAAGCCGATCAGAAGTTGAGTAGTTAAGCTGGAAACGAAACAGATATAGTTATATACTGAAGGTTTTCCTTTTATCTTTTAAATAAAAGAAAATGAAGAACAAAACTTCCATCTAGTAAAATTAGAAAACATAAAATCATAGGAAGTTATGGCAGCAAATTTTTGGTACCACCTTATTGAATAAAAGGATACCAAAGTAGCTGATTACTCATCATTTCTGAGTGTGTCTGTGTAGAAGGCTCTAGAAAAGATTGACATTGATCCAGTGGGAAAATTAAGAAAGTTCTGTTCTTATACAAGTCAGCTGGACACACAGCGTGAGCTCCCAGGCCAAATGAAAACAAGAGAAGAAAGGTGATTGTTTTCTCATGTCAGAGATCAGGAGAACCTCTTGGATTTTGAACCCCATCTTTTGTATCAGTACCTTCCCAATACCTTAGGCTTCGACCTTTAACTGAAATTCACATCACATACTTTCCTGGTTCTCCTATCACTGGACTTGGATTGAGCCACGCTGTCAACTTCCTTTGGTCTCAATTTGTAGAGTCTATCATGGAGCAGATTACCTTCCAGAACTACTGATTCCCTCAGTACAGCAGTCTCCCCTCCTCCTGCTCTCCATCCCCTCCTGCTCCTGTGCTCTCTTTCTCTCATCTATTGCTTCCTCTATTTCTGTGTCTATCTCCATCATCTCTCTCATTCTATACCCTATAGTTTGTCCCTCTAGGAAATGCCAACTAGTACAGGAAGCTGAAATCTAAGTAACTAGTTCTGCAATGACGTTAAGTATTTTTAATTCTCTTTCTCTTCCTATCACATCTTTGAGATTAACTATCCCGTATGACTTTTTCTTTTTTATCTATATTCTGCCATTATATATCTTCTTATGTGTACATCTACTGTGTACTTTCCTATCTAATCCTGCATTTATGATTTTACTGTTCACATATAAGATGCAATCATTGCTGACATCCATCATGTCAAGGATCAAACACACAAGTTAATGTTTACCGACTAGAATAGGTTTATCAAGGATGATACATCTTAGATTTCATTAGTTTAACTTTCAATGTTTCTAAGATAATGTATATTTATACTTAATATTTGGTGATTTTGTATAATGATCTATTTACTGTAAGCTATAATTTACTGAAATTAATAGTTGTCATAGATCCTTTGCCTGTATAATATGGTTTCTGACTTTGTATTGATATGGGTTTTGCTAGGTATCAAACCCAGGAAAAATAACTAATTAAGGTGCCTATTTAACATATCAGAGCAAACATAGCCACCAGGTTCTCCCAGCATCCCTCAGACCCTACCTGTTACGGGGTATAACTGGCATATCCGCCCCCCCTCCCCCAACTTGTCCAGCCCAAGGACTGGCCTGTCCTTCCCTATATAATCCAGATATTTTGCTATGCCATTCCTTTTCACTTTTTCTTTAATCTACCCTTTACCCTCCTGGACTCTTGATCTGGCTCTTCCTTCTCCCGTCACCCCTTTCCTCAAGAGGCCTGGCTCAGGGTCATGTTCACTCTGGACTCTTCCAGATGTCCCTGCCTCTGGCTATCCTCTCCCTTTTATCTCCAATAAACCTTACATTGCACCATACCTAGAAGCCATGGTGTTCTTTCTATCTTCAGGGTGTGTGTGTGTGTGTGTGTGTGTGTGTGTGTGTGTGTGTGTGTGTGTGTGTTTTATTCTCATTTTGTTGTTGCTGTTTGTTTGCTGTCTGTTTGCTTTCTAAAGACAGAAAGAGAGAAAGAAAGGGCATGGAGTTGGGTGGGTGGAGAGTGTGAACGATATAGGAGGAGTTGGGGTAGGGGGAATTTAGATCAGAATTTATTGTATGAAAAAATCTTTCAATTAAAAAAGGTTGCACAATAAATAAGTCTAAAGCAAATGAATTTTAAGTTTTAAAAAGTTGAACTACTATAAATCTTTTTAATATGTTTGAGAAAGCCCATGCTATATTACATGCACTTCATTAAAATGATACAGATTGTAAAGGACTGCTTTCCCATCTGCACTACCTGGAAGCATTCCTTTGACTCCAGAATCACAGATGCTATATGCAACCTAACAGATAATATCCATTCTTCATTACTATTTCTGTGAAGACTTATTTCTATGTCCAAGTGCTGCATAATTAATATTATCCATATGGGAAACCAACTGAACAAATTCTTTTATACCTACCAATTTTCTATTAAGCTGTCAACCAAATTTATATTGTAGAGTGTTATTTCCAGTAAGTGGACATGGACACTTTATAAAATGCAGAATCATCAATCTAAGTTCTATATTTATTCCATGAATTAATCAGCACTGTAAAAGAGCAATACGTTAGTGCATACAGGTGAATATTTATAGCTAACAGAATGTTGGACATATCTTGGCATTATATCAGAAAGCATTTTAAAGGAATTGTGCTTGGTGTAAACTTTAAAAATAAAAACAAGTAATAGTTTACCAAGTCCTCCTAAAAAGATAGAATAAATGGAACCATATAATAAATTAGTAACTCAGACATCTCACCTGAAGCATTGGTCCTTATAACACAGCGAAACCAATGAGGTTCTTCTAGTGGACAAGCTGTTTGACTTTCAGAAGGAGACCCTGCAACACAGAGATTCTGAAACAGTCTTTTTGATCCTCTCTATTTCATGCCTTCCAGGTTTATCGGCAGACGCCAGTGTGCTAATGCCTTCAATATGCAGACTCATTTCAGGTGTGGATGTCTCAGAGAATTTGTGACGGAAATTTGTCTGCTCTTCTGGAGAAAAGAATGTGGATTTTTTTAAAATAAGAATTTTCTATCCTAAGAAACTGGCTTTACCATTGTGAGTAGACAGGGCATTGATATCCTAGCACTGAGGTGCTGAGAGCCATGATCTGCAGGTAGAACCAAAAGATTTTAGTTGCAGAAGGCAGAATAGCTAATTCCTTATCTACTCCATGAAGGTGAGTCAGATGTTTGCACAGATAATATTTCCAAAAGCTCATTCATTCAACAATTAATTCTTTATTGAACATACAATACTTCATAAAACCAAAATTTCAGAGATACAGATGGCAGATAAATGTATTTGCCACATTGGAGTTTCATAATTTTGAAATGAAAGATAATAAACATAACCACTCTGGTTTTAAATTTTTATTCTATTTGTGTTTATTTTTATTAATTAATTAAATTTTTCATTTCCATTGATTACAGTTTCCCCTCCTTCCCTCATCCCATCCCAGTTCCTCCCTCAATCTCCCCTCTTCCCCCAACCCTCATCCACTCCTCTTTACTCTTCAGAAAAGGACAGACCTTCCATGCATATCAGCATGTGATATCAAGTTGCAGTAAGACTAGGCACCTCCTCTCTTATTAAGATTGGATGAGACACACCAGTAGGAGGGAAGGGTTCCAAAAGCAGGTAACAGAGTCAAAGACAGTCCCTGCTCCCATTGTTAAGAGTCCCACAAAAAGACCAAGCTACACAACTGTAGCACATGTGCAGAGGGCCTAGGTCAGTCCCATATAAGTTTTCTGGTTGGTAGTTCAGTCTCTTGAGCCCCTATGAGCCAGGTTAGTCCATGCTAAAGGTTTTATTGTGGTGTCCTGGACTCCTCTGGCTCCCACAATCCTTCTTCCCTATCTTCCACAAGATTCACTGAGATCTACCTAATGTTTGCCTGTGGGTCTCTGTATCTACTTCCATATTTGCTGGGAGAAGCCTCTCTGATGGCATTTGGGCTAGGCACCAATCTATGAGTATAGCAGAATATCATTAGGATCATTTCATTGACTTATTTTTTTAAAAATTGCCAGTCATGTTTGGCTCTATCCTAGGTTTCTGGGCTGTCCAGCTTCTGGGTCCTGGCTCTCCTGGGAGTGTTAGGGGTGGGAGCCCTCTCATATTATGGGTCTCAAGCTGGACCAGTCATTGGTTAGCTGCTCCCATAATTTATGTGTCATCTTTACCCCAACACATCTTTTAGGCAGAACAAATTGTAGATCAAAGGTTATGTGGCTGGGTTGGGTTCCCAATATGTCCACTGGAAGTCTTACATAGTTACAGAAGATGGCCAATTCAAGCTTTGTATCCCCCATTGCTTGGAGTCTTGGCTAGGGTCACCCTCCTAAATTCCTGGGAGCTTCCAATGCACTAGGTTTCTAGCTTTTTCCAGAGATAATGACCCCCTGAGTCCAGTTCTCTCCCAGTACTCTTTTCCTCCATCCTTCCCTAACCTGATCCCTCCTGTTCCCATGCTCACGTCCAATCAGATGCCCCCCTCCATTCCTATTGTGATGTCTATTCTATTTCCCCTTCATAGGGCGATTCATATGTCCTTCCTTGAGTGCTTGTTATTACTTGACTTCTTTGGGTTTGTGGATTGTAGTATGGTTATCCTTACTTTATGGCTAATGTCCACTTATAAGTGAATACATACTATGTTTGTCTTTCTGGGTCTGGGTTACTTCACTCAGGATGGTATTTTCCAGTTCCAATCATTTGTTGGCTAATTTCATGATGCCAGTATTGTTTTTTACAGCTGAGCAGTACTTCATTGTATAAATGTACCACATTTGATCTATTCTTCAGTTGATGGACATCTAGGTTGTTTCCAGTTGCTGGCTATTATGAAAAAAGCTGCTATGAACATAATTGAGTAAGTGTCCTTTAACAAAATAAATGAACTTGGGAGTTGAATTTTTCATTGGTAAATAAGATTTTTATATTGTCTAGTAAGGTTTTTTTAACTTAATATGGATTTATAATAAAGATATAAAATATGTTCCAAAATCAATCATACCCATATCAAATCAATTAATTTTATCCTCTATTCCAAGCTAAATGAATCCTTGCAAGAACTTATCCTCCAGTTTCAACTTTTTCATATCTCCTAGGTTCTATTACAGATGCGAGGAATTTCCTAACTACACATGGGTCAGTGGCAGGTCTGAATTTTAGCAAGAAGCTCTCTATCTGGCCTAACCATTTTTTTTCTAACTTATTTCTCCTTCTGGTGCCTCAGTGGAGAATTGCAAAAACCTGAACTACGCCTTAGGCCCTGGTATTATTTAACATATCATCCAAGGCCAGGAGCAAGCCACCTCCTGGCCTTCGACAACGTGAGACCGATAAACCATTTTA
This sequence comes from Peromyscus maniculatus bairdii, assembly GCF_049852395.1. Taxonomy (NCBI): domain Eukaryota; kingdom Metazoa; phylum Chordata; class Mammalia; order Rodentia; family Cricetidae; genus Peromyscus; species Peromyscus maniculatus. The sequence goes on along the minus strand of NC_134870.1, from coordinate 79,405,320 downwards.
AGTCTTACTCATTTTAAGTTTGAATTTCTATTATTGCAGCTGTTTCTGTTGCTCCCTCAGAACTGCCAAGCTATGCTCTGAACATCCTTACTCAACCTTAAAGAGTAATGGAAGGGGAGACACCATGATTTTTTTTTTTGTGTGTGTGTGTGTGTGTGTGATTTTTGAAATAAGCATTTGATACTGTTATCAGTGTTAAAATATTGGAGTGAGAGAGTTCTAAAAATTCATTCAAATGTTGGAAGAGTAGGAAACAGGGTAATTTTTGGATGAATTTATGCATATCACAATTATTGAGGATAAAGGGAGGCATATGTGAAACTATTTTTTAATTCTACCTCATATTATTTGTCAAATGGAATACTGGTTAACTGCAAGGAAATGATTTTCTTAAAATAACACATTTTCTAGAAGCAGATCTCCTGACTGCTGGCCTGTATGTTGCCTTCACATGATGAGTTCATTGCATCATTCTTTTATCCCATCCCAGGGGTTTGCTCATTCCATGACTTCAGCCATTATTATCTGTAATGCATTTACAATCTTCTAATGTGTGATTTGACATTTCATTCCTGTATTTACAAGGTCATGTATATTTCACTTGGGATCAATTTGAGGGCATAAAATGTCATTTAAAATATTCTTATATTTTAGAAAAGGATTCCCCCAAATTTTTGATATATGTGTGTTTTAACTAATTCTTTTAAGCAAATGACAATGCAAGCTAATAAAACCATGAATAAAAATGCACAGAAATGACAGCTTGAGATCCAGCCTACCTTAGCACCATTCTTGCTAATTGCTGCCATCGCAAATTAATGGAAGCCTTTTAAATCTCTTGACAGTGATTATGCAACTTTCTGCAGACAGAAAGAACTCTAGGCAAAGCATAACAGATGCGATCATTAATATGCAGCTGCATATGCTTCAAAGCTCTGAGTTTTGTGAGTCTTTCCCTACCTCATTATATGTCTCGTTGCCAAAATAGATCAATGAATCTTCCATCGGAGAGTGAGCAGAGTGGTCCCATTTCAATGGGTCTCAGTCCTTTCTATGCAAACTTGAAGTTTAAAATGAAACTGTTCTTATGTGAAAACAAGAGCATGTTAGTTTTCACAAACATATGGTTAAATCATTATTACAAGTTCTGGGAATAATATTTTAATTTTATTATTGCACTGACTGCTGGAATGCTTACAATTCTCTGTTTATGTGGGAAAATAATCAATCAATCTACTGATTTATTTAAATCTTCGATGTTTTAAGATAGTAACTAGGAAACATCATATCAATTTTATTTTAATGTATGAATTCATAAAATGATCTGTCTACAGAAATTCTCCAGGACTGGATGGGTTATTGTTATCAGCACCATGGGACTGTGAGCCAACACCTAAGGCTGGGCTTATGTTTGCTGTGTACCACACTACTTCAAATAGGAATGATGAACCTTTGTAAAAATGAATAATATAAAAGAGTATATATGTCTTTCTGAACATCTATTTATCTATGATAGAAAGAAAATAGGCATATATTTTCAATTTAAATATTTCATTGAAAGAAAAAAATAAGATTCCAAAATAAAGTGAGTTCTGCAGTTCAGTTTCAGTGTTAACATCAATGTCCTGGTAGTTAAAACAAGAAGAAATATAAGTTGTGTCAGGTTGAAGAGCATCTACCTGTATCCCAGATTCCACTGAAGATAAAGAAACCAGATAAGATCTCTCTCAGTTAGTGCATGCATTCTTTCACCTCATACACAACACAGGTAGCTTGAGGTTGCTTAGAGCGGTGCTCCTGCAGGGGGTTTTATGCATCTGAAAGGAAATTTGATGAAATGCTCACTTTAAATGATTTAATAATATCCTTCCACGTTCATTCTTTTAAGACACTGGAATATCTACTTTAATACTTTTTTTGTGGGTTTTCAGGGCTTTTTTTTAATTTTCTGAATATCTTATTTTTTTTAAAGTGAAAACAAACAAACAAAACAAAACACCCTACCTTTCAAAAGGAATGCACTCAGAAACAGTGGGATGTCTTTACATAGCGTTTCTGTAACATTAATTATTTCCAACACTGAGGACTACCACAACAACCACTGCTCCTGGATTTATTTACATAGTACACTGGAATAAACTCATGTCTACTAACTAAGAGGTTTCTCGAGTTAAGGTTTGAAAGAGTGATGTCCCATGAGTGCATTGTTGGATATTTCTGTGGAATAACTTCTGAATCATTATATTTCAGATAATGATTTGTCACTGTGTTTTTTCCAATCATGGTCCCAATATCTCTTGCTCATACAATCTCTGCTCTCTCTCAACAATTGGACTCCTGGAGCTCCACCTGGGGCTTGGCTGTGGACCTCTGCATCTGCTTCCATCAGACACTGGATGAGAGTTCTATCATGACAGCCAGGGTGGTTGGCCATCAGATCACCAGAGTAGGTCAGTTCGTGCTTTCTCTCAACCATTGCCAGTAGTCTATAGTGGAGGTATCTTTGTGGATTTCTGGAGACCTCTCTATCACTCTGCTTCTTCCTATTCCCCTGCGGTCTTTATTCATCATGGTATCTCACTCTTGGTTCTCCCACTCTGCTCCTGATCCAGCTGGTACCTCCTGCTTCCCTAAGCTAGCTTCCCCCCCCTTGCCATCTATTATCCCCTCCCCACCCCCAGTTTGCTCATGTAGATCTCATCCATTTCTCTGTCATTGGGCAATCCCTGTGTCTTTCTCAGGGTCATCTTTACTAGGTAGCCTCCCTGGAGTTGTGAGTTGCAGTCTGGTTATCCTTTGCTTTACATCTAGTATCCACTTATGAGTGAGTACATACCATGTTTGTCTTTCTGAGTCTGGGTTACCTCACTCAGGATGATTTTTCTAGTTCCATCCATTTGCCTGCCAACCTCATGATGTCATTATTTTTCTCTGCTGAGTAGTACTCCATTGTGTATATGTGCCACATTTTCTTTATCCATTCTTCAGTTGAAGGGCATCTTGGTTGCTTCCAGGTTCTGGCTATTACAAATAACGCTGATATGAATATTGTTGATCATGTGTCCTTGTGGTATGATTTAGCATTCCTTGGGTATATGCCCAAGAGTGGTATAGCTGGGTCTTGAGGGAGGTTGATTCCCAATTTTCTAGGAAAGTGCCATATTGATTTCCAAAGTGGCTGTACAAGTTTGCATTCCCACCAAAAGTGTAGGAGTGTTCCCCTTGCTTTGCATCCTCTCCAACATAAGCTGTCTTCAGTGTTTTTGATCTTGGCCATTCTGACAGGTGTATGGTAGTATCTCAGAATTGTTTTGATTTGAATTTCCCTGATGACTAAGGATGTTGAGCAATTCCTTAAATGTCTTTTGGCCATCTGAGATTCTTCTGTTGAGAATTCTCTGTTTAGCTCTATATCCCATTTTTTAATTGGACTGTTGTATTTCTTGATGTCTAATTTCTTGAGTTCTTTATATGTTCTGGATATCAGCCCTCTGTCAGATGTGGGGTTGGTGAAGATCTTTTCCCATTCTGTAGGCTGTTGTTTTGTCTTGTCAACCGTGACCTTTGCTCTACAAAAGCTTTTCAGTTTTAAGAGGTCCCATTGATTAATTGTTTCTCTCAGTGTCTGTGCTACTGGTGTTATTAGAAAGTGATCTCCGGTGCCAATGAATTCAAGACTGATTCCTACTTTCTCTTCTATCAGGTTCAGAGTAACTGGATTTATGTTGATGTCTTTGATCCACTTGGACTTAAGTTTTGTGTAAGGTGACAGATATGGATCTATTTTCAGTCTTCTACAAGTTGACATCCATTTATGCCAGCACCATTTGATGAAGATGCTTTCTTTTTTCCATTGTATAGTTTTGGCTTTGAAAATCATATGTTTATAGGTGTGTGGATTAATTTCAACAAAGAAAGATAACTACAGACTAATTTCTCTCATGAACATTGATGCAAAAATACTCAATAAAATATTGGCAAACAGACTCCAAGAACACATCAAAACAATTATACACCATGATCAAGTAGGCTTCATCCCAGGGATGCAAGGGTGGTTCAACATAGGAAAGTCTGTCAATGTAATATACCATATAAACAAATTGAAAGAAAAAAAATCCACATGATCATCTCACTAGATTCTGAAAAAGCCTTTGACAAAATCCAACACCCTTTCATGATAAAGGTCTTGGAGAGATCAAGAATACAGAGAACATACCTAAACATAATAGAGGCAATTTACAGCAAGCCAACAGCCAACATCAAAGTAAATGGAGAGAAACTCAAAGTGATTCCACTAAAATCAGGAACTAGACAAGGCTATCTTCTCTCCCCATACTTGTTCAATAAAGTACTTGAGGTTCTAGCCAGAGCAATAAGATAACATAAGGAAATCAAGGGTATACAAATTGTAAAGAAAGAAGTCAAGCTTTTACTATTTCCAGATGACATGATAGTATACACAAGTGACCCAAAAAAATTGACTAAGGAACTCATAAGGTTTATAAACACCTTCAGCATTATAGCAGGATACAAGATTAACTAATAAAATCAGTAGCCCTCCTATATACAAATGACCAACAGGCTGAGAAAGAAATCAGAGATACATCACCCTATACAATAGCCAAAAATGATATAAAATACCTTGGGGTAACTCTAACTAATCAAGCGAAGGACCTGTATGACAAGAACTTTAAGTTCCTGAAGAAAGAAATTGAAGAAGATGTCAGAAAATGGAAAGATCTCCCATGCTCATGGATAGGTAGGATTAACAGTAAAAAACGGCAATCTTACCAAAAGCAATCTACAGATTCAATGCAATCCCCATCAAAATCCCAGCACAATTCTTCACAGACCTGGAAAAAACAATACTCAATTTCATATAGAAAAACAAAACAAAAAAAAAAAGCTAGGATAGCCAAAAGAATCCTGTATAATAAAACAACCTCTGGAGGCATCACGATCCCTGCCTTCAAGCTCTACTGTAGAGCTACAATGATAAGAACAGCTTGGTACTGGCATACAAACCGACATGTGGACCAACAGAACCAACTGAAGACCCTGATATGAGGAAATTGTTAAGGTTGTCAGTGCCTACATCAAGAAAAATTTAAGAAGCAGGAAGGTGATGCTAAATTCTTGAGATCTAGTATCTCATCACTTTTGATATAGTCCTAGGCAAGCCTATGTGTGTCTAGAGAGTCTGACTGTCCTCCTCTGTGCTGTTTTGCTGTTCCTGGTGTGTCTTCAAATGATGAACAGGAAGACTGATGGAGCTGGTGAGATCAGCAATTCTGCCTAAAAAGCACAGAAGGCTAAATGAATATTATCCCCCAAGCACTGCACTCCTATCTCAATCTGTGGTGGAAGAATGGTCTCAGAATTGAATTCAATCAGCCACTTATGTTTAATGGTAAAAGGATAATCATTGATAACAAAACCTTCAAATGTGTGTGTAAATATATTTTAAAAAATATAATGCAGCTATTTTTCTAAAGCAAAAACATATTTTATATAAATGTGATGAAAGCCTCAGCATAAACAGACGTATTTCCTGTTCTTATAGCACACACTATCTCATATTCATGGCATAGTAATGTCATTTCCAAAAGTCTTTTTTACCAGTCAGGCTTTTAGATAGAGTTGAGAAAGTAAAAATCTCTAATGGAAAAGAATCCTAGTGTCTACTTTGCAAATTGCTTATTATATTAACAAGGGGTTCAGTGGCAGTGTTTTCTATGCCTAAAAAAAAGACATTTATACAAATCAACAGTGGTACTTTAACAAGCATAGTGCACAATATTTTTATTGAAGGGACACCAATAGATCCATATAATTTAAAAAATTATTTGTTTTATTTTATAACAGATAAACCCCAGTGATGAAAGATGAAAATAAATCTCACAACCTCAATTTTCCCACCTGAAAACAGAGTGAATCATAGTAAAAAGATGTACATAATCTGGCAGTGTTTTATACTCAGCAATCCATAACAGATCCCAGATTCTTCTCCTTTGTGTTTGGCCACAAATGCGGCTATTTCTATCAAACTCTGGTCAGTGGATAGAATTCCATTCTGCCGAAATATATACAAGAAGAAGATCTTTTGGTGATGGGGCAGCTTTTAGAAGGATGTGCCTGCAAGTCAAGGGGTCCCTAGGTTGTCAACAATCACTGGACAAAAAGAAAGGATTCTCTTTGTAGAAACACTGCAGGAAGTTGAGGCCTCCCAGTGCTTTCCTTTGTCTTCTACACTCAGAACTATGAAAGAAAAGTCTATGGTGTTTTAAAACATGTAGTCTGTGGTGATTTTCTTTGGAAGTCTACTTGGGAACTACTATCTTCTCCTTGGCTTTCATGGCAAACTGAATTCTCTTGTATTTGTCTTCTTCTTTTGATATCGTTTGTCTTAGTTAATCCCATTGCTGTGATGAAACACCATGACCAAGGCACCTTATAAAATGAAGCATTTAATTGGGGCTTGCTGACTACTCCTAAACAGTTCCACTAACAGTATCAGGCATGTAATTCCCTCTTGTGGAGCAGTCCTCAAATCCAGTAAAAATTCACGTAGTCACTTTATAACAGTCATGCCATAATCGTACTGGTGGACATACTGTTCCTAGCATCTAAGTACTGTAGTAGGCAAGGCCTGTACTAAGTAGGACCATGAATGTCTTTTGTCCACGGCAGCCTGCATAGCACTTTTAATACAGTGAAATGAGCTATCAGAGAGAAGGTTTCCTGGTTGGTTTGTGATTGATGTCTCTGCGCCCTGCATTTGAAGTATATGGTGTCTTCAGCAATAGGGTCTTACCATATAGCTATAGAGGGTAACCAAAGGCAATGGTAATTGTCTGTGTTACTTTGGAGACCTCTGGCCTTTCTTGAATTAAAGATATCTCATGCTTTACAAGGAGATTTTCATGTAATAATTTATGTTTTCTGAGACTGACATTATCCACTCATGTAGGATATTTCCATCAGAACTCTTTTTAAAAAGTAGCTGAGTTTGGAGATTAGCTTACTAATAGGCTTCTACTTTTCTATAGTCCTTGATTTTGGTTATCCTACCCACTCCCTCCTTCATTCCCAAATCTTGCTGTACCCACCCCTTAATTTTTCAGTCCCTAGTATTCCATCTTCTTCTTTCATTTCTCATGTGTTTTTCTAACCCTATAAGTTTTGAAAAATAGGTTGTTAGATGGTAGGCTTCCGTATGGGCTTTAACACACCCTTCCTTTAGGACAGCTATCCTTTCCAGCCCCTGTGTTTTTTTTTCCTCAGTATGACTGTACTCCTCACTGCATAAGCCCTTCTGCTCTCAGCAACCTACCTCCCTACCTTTGCTTTACCTATACTCGATCATCCTGCTTCCTTTAACCTACCCTACAAATTTAATATCATGACACTGAAGAGTTGTGAAAGATGTGATTTAAAAACATTCATTGGTAGTTATTTGGAAAAGATAGCCTATATACACTGGACTAGCAGGAGGTGAAGAATCCTGAGGTTGTGTATGCTGCTGTCCCATTTAGTTTGAAATAAGACGACACTTGTTGGCTCAGTCATTAGAACGTTTCCATGACAGTTTTTAGAAGGTGTGGTTTGGGTCTTTGAGAGTCAAAATGGGAATAGTATGAAAAGTTTCAGGACACAAGCAGAAGTGAGCAAGAACCCAGATTTTAAAATAGTGTAATTTATCAAAATGTAGACATGTTTCAGAGGTGGGTAACAATTAGAATATTGCCATTTGTACTCAAAAGAACTGTTGAGATTAAGCAAGAAACCAATTTGATATTTAGGTCTAAACACATAAAATATTGCTAATACCCACTTCTTTACTATGTTTTGGATCACTAGTGAGATACTCCTTCATGTATATTAATATAAAGTAAAAATGAAGCAACATGGATGCAATATAATAAAGCTATAAAGGAGCAATACAAGTGAAAAATAAAATGCCTCAGTACAGGCCAAATAAGAGTTTTTGACTAAAGTGCGAGACTAAAAGCTGCTAGCAGGCACCCTAAGGCAATTCAGGAGATGAAACAAAATTTCTTCATGGAAGAAAATCTTCCTAAGAGGAGGGTTATGGGGTGAGCATCCTGGTCAGAGCTTAAAGGTCATCTGTCTGACAAATTCAGCAAATATTTATGGAGGTCAGTAAGACTGGAGCAGAGACGCCTCAGGCTGAAGCCACAGGACAAGGGCTCCTGGGTTTAGTACCCAAGGGGAGCAAGGCAGGCTTTCATCTGCAGTGCGGGCTCTGCTTCTTCCGCTGTCTGAGTCCTATGCACACACTTGGCAGCTGCTCAGGGCTTGTCCCCTCCTACCTACTGCAGAAGGTGGTGTTTCACAGCAGGTAAAAGGTCTGGTGGCCGTCTTTGGGAAGCTGATTCAGAATCACAGATTATACCCTGTCAATCATGACTTGATATCAATAAACCATTATCTTGTATTGTCAGGTGATAGACAATGTTTATGTCTTTCTATCCTATGGCTTGTCTTACATTAGACCTTTGAATAGAAGTGGACCTTCCTCCTATATTGAACTCCTAATGATAGCATTGGACCTGAAGTGAAGCTATCTTTTCCAGGCTTGTAACGTCCTTCTCTGGTACAGTTACTGAATGATCTAACACTGGCTCATAGCTGCAGAAAACACACCTATAGCCTCAGTAAACATTCAGTTGTGCTGCTCTTCATGGCTTGAAATTGGGTGAAAGAGCAGAGGTGAATCATTGGTCATTGGTTAATAAGAGACATGGTAAAAGTAAGTAAATGAAGGAAGACTGATAAGCAAGTAAACTTCTATAGAGGATGAATAATGCCAGGCAGGTAGCCAGGAAACTGAGGAGAGAGTAGCCATTAAAAGCGAAGATAAAGAACAGATCAAAGGACCTGCATGGATGGTTTAGTCAATGAAGTGCCACCGTGAGATCACAGGGCTCTAAGTCTGAATCACCAGGACACACAGAAAAGGTTGGCAGTTAGGCTATTGCCATTGTTCTTGGTTATCCACCATCATCAGATGATAAAGCCCTATTGTTGAAAACATTACCAGCCTAGATGTAGGGCACAGAGTGATAATTCTGGAACTGACTATAAAACACACTTCTTGTTTGATACTATGCACACTGCTGGGGAACCAAAGACATCAGTGATCTTAGCCAGTGCTGGACACTGCATTCTACAAAACTGGCCTGAAGGGAAGACGTTACCATTGGTACAATAGTAATATAATGAATATGGGAGTAACCCACCACTTTAACTACTTTATGATACAAGAGGGATTATTTCACTGGTACTCTAAACTTGATCAAAAGTCTATAACTGGAGATCTAGGGACCCAGGGGGAAACCTGCTGTAGTAGTTTTTATAAATGTACATGTTTTCAGCTTAAATTCTAAATATTTATGTTTATACTTACAGATTTTGGTCAGATAAGCTTTTTTTTTTTTTTTTGAGTGGTTAGTGTAGACTGCTAACTGGTAAAAGTGCTAAGTGTAAATAGCTCTGAGTGCTCATCATTGAATGAGTCATATGTATTTATCATTCACCATCCCTGGCTCAGAGAACTTCAGAAGACAGAGGGAGTTTTCAAGACAATTTGATTTCATTTCTTATACTCTGTACCCACAGCTAGAGATGTCGTCAATCACAGGTCTTAGTAAACACACACACACGCACACGCACACGCGCACACACACGCACACGCGCACACACACACAGACACACACGCACACGCACATGCACACGCGCGCACACACACACACACACACACACACACACACACACACACACGCACGCACACACACACACACTCATGACAATAATTAGAGGAAAGAAAGGGAAAGGCACCAGTGTGTGAGCGAACACGAAACTGTCAGAGGGAAGCAAACTTCCTGATGTTTTAAGAAAAGTACGTGTCATTGTGGCTCCATACTAAAGAGAATGCAAACGTTAATCAATTGCTTAGAGAAATTTGCTCTTCCTCCACTTATACTTGTTACTCCTGTCCTTGGCATCAGCTTCCCAAGTAGCTTCATTCAAATGAGTAAATCACTGAACCGAGATATATCCGTAATTCCTTAATGTTAAACATATTCAGTTATATTTTAAAGTTTAGATATTCCTAGAGACATGAATATTTTATTTATAATACCATAGTAGGGAGGGATACAATGAAAACATAATATTTAGGATATAATAGTAATAAAAATAAATACATTAACAAATTAGTTAATATGGTTGTCAGCTGTGAAATTAATCTTTAATAAAACTCAAGATAAATTTCCTGTTTCTTAACCACTTAATAATTAAAAAAAATAAATGGAAAAAGTGCATTTTAGGGGAGACTATGAAGTTGTATAACCATGAAATAAATTATTACTTTAAACAGTTTCCTGTAGTTGAAAACCCTTAAACCACACTGTAGTTGACATTGGACCTATCACATTTTGTAGTGTGGCTTATGCATATCTTAGAGTCCATGGTACTTTTCAGTTATGAGACCAATTGCTAAATGGTCTTATTAATAATAAAATAATAAAAAGAAAACAGAGCAAGATATTGGGGAATACAAAATAGAAAAGCCACTGCCACCACCTATTACCTCACCAACTTCACAAATACTCTGGATGAAACCCTCAGTCTCAAGAGAGCTATTTCCTACATACTCACGCCTATATACCTTCCTGAGCCCTGCCATCTTACTTCCTCTCTCCACCCAGGTATATCACTTCCTCTTTCTACTCAGCTCCATCACTTCCTGTCTGTCCAGACCTCCAGACCTCTATGGTTAACTAGCACTGAGATTAAAAGTGTATGCCATCATGCCTGGCTCTGTTCCCAGTGTGGCCTTGAACTCAACAGAGATCTGAATGGATCTCTGCCTCCCTAATGCTAGGATTAAAGGCATGTGTGCCACCATTGCCTAAACTCTATGTTTAATATAGTCGCTGGCTTTTTCCTCTAATCCCTAGATAAGTCTTATTGGGGTACACAAACAAGATAGCACCACATTTCAGTCAGAAGGCATTGGGAAAAAGTAGTATTAAAAGTTTTTAGCAGAATCAGAATAAAGTATTTACGTAAATAGACTTTTTTCTAAACTGGTGCCATGAGCAAGAATCCTATAATTGTGTATCTTAATAAATCTCATCAATATCAAGACAGACGGAATCAGCACCGGCCACTAATAGCTATTTTGTCCTTCTATTTTTTGAGACCAGGTCTTGTTGTATCATTCAGATTTATCTTGTATTCATTATGTAGCCCCGGTAGGATGTGAGATTTGGGAAACTCCTGCTTCGGCCTCTGGAGTAGCAGAGATTGCAGGAATCTACCACAGTGCTCATCTCAGTGTCCATATTATCTCAGATTGAGGCTGTTCAGATGCTTCTTACAATGAAGGCATTTGGCCTGTATTTAACACATGTTTAATATGCTGTTTAAATAATGTAATGATTATGAGATGCACCCATATAAGTTACATTTCATTAGTATTCACACACTAAAAACTGTTAAGAAATGCTCAGGTGTTATATTTCTTTCTCCAAAACCAGATTTTCTTCTCTGATAATGTACCCCCTATGATGATTTTTATGCATTTATGAGTGTAAAAGAATGAGTTTTAAGTACTTTCCATCTTTCTTTTTGAAGTTAATTAATTTTCATATTTTATGTGTGTATTGTGTTTGTATCCTTTTCTCTCTCACATTCCTTCCAAATGCCTCCTTCCTTGCTCCCTCACAAAGTTGTGTCCTCTTTTTCTTTATTTCTTATTCTTACATACCAAGTAGTCATCCTTAAAAGCCTATACACATGAGTAATACAAAAGGGAAGCAACAGATTGTGTTTTTAAATTTCTTTTTTATCCTTTCTTATCAGAGCATCTCTAAATCGACATCCATGACCCTGGTTTCACCTGGCAGCTTACAAGAGAAAGACCACCAGGTTACTTCTACTATAGTATGTCTGGATGCTAAAGGACTACTCATATCTGGCCCCCACCCCTTGAAATGAGAGCCTTAAGGTCCACCCAGCCATTCACTGATCATCCTGGTTCTATGTAAAATTACAGTAAGCCACCTTTCTTCTCTCTCCAACACTAGATCTGGTTATGGGGATGTTGGAGTAGAACCTGGTAAGAGTTTCACATAAGCTGGTAACATAAGACAAAGCTGACCCCTAATATAATCCTCTATTAAAAGTTATTCCTAAGAAACCAATGCTATCACTAACTTCTTATGGCCAATCTTAAGTTGAGTTCTTTGGTGCTTTCAGTTCCCCAGATAATTAATTTATGTTGAATTACTTGCACTTAGAGAAATGTCTTAACATTCAATGTTGGCCAAATGTCAAATGCCACAGTAGCTGGATCTATTCACTAAATGATGTTAGGAAGGAAATGCCATTTACACAGTGAAATTGAATGAGTGCCAAACAAATAGTGTCACATATTGTTATGATAACTGACTCCTACAGAGTATTTATTTTGCAGTTCACTATCACCTACAAGAAGCTAATTATTGTCACTGGAGTTTATAGAAAGTAAATACTATTAGATGGGTTCCATCAGTCATCAGTAGAAAGAAGCAGCTGAATAATAACTATTGTAACAGCATTGTATAAGAAGCTGTTGAATGTTGTATGAGATGCAATTATGAACATTAGCATACAATGCCATTTGAGGTATGTGTATGGATCTTTTAGATTTCTTAATGATTTAAAATAGTAAGCTTGAAAATTATTTTAGAGAAACAGATATTTAGAATGTATGTGTATAAAATAAAGCTTTATATGAAAGTTATGCAAAGAGGAATTTCATGAATCAAACTCTTGATGTGTTAACCATGATGGGAAAATTTTCAATTGCTGGCATCATTATCTTGCTATCTTGTGCCTTAACCCATGTAATGCTACAATGCGCTTAATAATTTTTAGTTATAGAAGATAGAGATTACTGAGATCAAGTTGTGCCTTGTCCTAAGTCAATACATAGGTGTAACAACAGTGCTTTTTAGATTGTGCCTGGCCCCGATTGACACTCATTTATAAATAGTTTTGACTCCATTTTGAAAATGGGACATGACTCTGTACCTAGTTGGACATGTGAATGACATCATCTGCCTGGAATTACCACCATGGCAGACTAATAAGAGCTGAAAGGGCTCTAACCTATAAGTTTATCCAGGCAAATTGGGAGTATGGAGGCACATTAGCTATTTAAATAGCTTAAAGAAAATAAAGCCTAAGAACTTATCAGACACACTGTTGTCCCTCATCTGGATTCAGGAAAGAAAAAGAGACCTATACTGTAATGGTGACAGCTTCCACCAATGGTTTAGTCCATTATCTTCATGGTGGCATTCAAGAAGACATGGTGCTGGAGAAGGAGCTGAGAGTTCTACATCTTGATCCACAGGCAGCAGAAGCACCTGTGACACTGGGTGTAGCCTGAGAGAGCATAGGAGGCCTTAAAGCTTACCCCCAAGGTGACACATTTTTTTTCAGCAAGGCCACATCTCCTAATAGTGCCACTCCCTATGGGGGCCATTTTCTTTCAAACTACCACAGTGTCACTGCCACTCAGGGAAGAACTGTTCAAAAGATACAACTCCAAGCTCTTGAATTGGGAAGATGGAAACTCACCCTGAGATACTAGGTTGTTAGCAATTAGGAGCAACAGGAGTAAGTTTAAACTTAGTGGCAATCTGTTTCTTCCTGTTCTTCCAGATTATGATGTATTGGAGACAAGACGTGGGAAACTGTAGTTGTCTTTTGTTTCCATGGTCATGTTTATTCATAGGGGTGATGTCTGTGTATGTGAGTCTGTGTGTGTGTGTGTGTGTGTGTGTGTGTGTGTGTGTGTGTGTGTGTGCATTCATGTGCCTGAATGCATGTATTATATATGTATATGTGTATATCTAATGAACATAGAATCTCTTTTTTTGGAGTTTGTCATTTTATTTGTTTTTGTTTTTCAAATTATTATGTTTTACTTATAGATAGAAAATATTGTTTTCGTTGTGAGCACTTTGGCAGCTAAATGTGCTAGAGACACTTCTTCCATTCTGAGACTTGGCTTTTCCTCTACATTTATAGACCCTTTTCTTTTGTTTAATTTTTCTGCATAGCAGTTACATTTTTCTATTTTTCTTTGTTTGTATTTTTCTATCGAATTGCTTCCCTACATTGATATTTCTTTGTAAGTGTAGACATCTTACGTTCTCTATTATGGATTACGTATGCACCACTGAAATTACTTATACTCCCTTTGGTTCTGTTGTCCTATTTTTCTATCCTAAGTCCTAGTTCATCTTCTTAAAGATAAAACAGTAGTCACTGTCTTACTTCAGACATGGTCTAAGCCATGCAATCCCTGCTCAATATTTCTGCTCCTTCAATTCTTCAACCCATATTCTTGGGATGTACTACCCAATGAGACCATCTTTTCCATGTCTGCCTTTGCAGTCCCTATGACACACATGCACATTTCACACCAATGACACAAACTGACATTCTGAGGTGAGTGTAGTAAGGTCACAGAGTAAGACAGGTGCGTGAGCACTGAGCCTTGTGAGGAGCTGGAGGTCATGTTGTGATTGTGTTGATGCCTCATGTTTGTGGCCCCTCCTCTTGACAGTGGCAACAGCAATAGCAGAGACTGATTCTATCACTAGAAAGCTACCCTGATGGACAGTGAGATTTGAGTTTCTTTTATTCAAGAGACAAGCAATGATAGGAGATGAAGGTTGTGTCTACATGCTTATTTCTCCATTAACTAATAAATTATTTTGTATAACTAAGAATGTGGACCAATAAGTAGCTTGCTAGTAGGATTTTGTGGACTTTGGAAGTCTGCTCCTCATACTGGCGCACCATGTTCTTTGAGATGCTCTTGATGTTTCCTGGTCATATTCTATAGTTGTTTCAGAATCTGTTTCCTGAGTCCCAGTAAATCTTACTTGAAATCTTTATTTAATATTGTAAATGAAAGTTCAGTTTTACCCCACACATGTTAACATTCTGTTGTCCTATGTACTTTTCAGGCTTTTACCTTGATTAATTATATGAATAGGTTTTTTTTCTAAACAAACATTAAAGTTATGTTATAGATAAGATGAATTCATGCTGCATCATTTTAAAATTGTTAGAGTAAAGCTGACTATCCTTAATTATTACATATTTAAGAAAATTTGTGGGACTTATCTCTGATTCATTTGTTTTCCTATCAATGTCATTTTCAGATGTTAGCACTGGAGGTGCGTATGTGTCTCATAAGATTATGATTTCTGAAAAACCCATTGAAGTCTTCTTTCTGTTTTTTTCTATATTTTCAAACACAGTTCTATTGTCACCATGGAAAGAGAAAATAAGAATGTATTATATACATGTTTGAAATTTCAAAAGAACAGCCCTAATAAATTAACAAAAGCAAATATTAGGAATAGAAATATATGAATATACATGTGTGTATATTATTCAGAATATCTAGAGCAGCAGTTCTCAGCCTGTGGGTCACGACACTTTTGGGAGGTCGAATGACCCTTCCACAAGGGCCATGTAAGACCAATGAAAAAATGCATATATTTACATTACAATTCACAACAGTAGCAAAAGTGCAGTTATGAAGTATTAATAAAAAGAATTTTACTGTTGGGGCTCATCACAGCATGAGGAACTATGTTAAAAGGTTGCAGCATTAGGAAGGTTGAGAACCACTGTTCTAGGGGATGACATATATTAAAATAAAAAGAATATTTTAGTTGTTCTGCATTTGAATTCCCTGGTGTCCAGGATTAGAAGAAGAAATATTAAAAATGAGTAAGTTGATTGAGTTTAGGGAGACATAAAATGGAGTAACTTGAATATATTGACTGACTGATAGAAAAACATAGATAGGCAAATTTTGTGTAGTGTTTGTAACTCTTCTTAATTATTGTCTGAATAATACATTACTTTGAAGATATCTAGACAGAATAACCAAATAACAAAAATTAAACTGTTTTGCCTGACAATGATAGTGAAAATTCTCACTTTTATAGGATATTCACTCTTGTTGATGAGCCTATTTAGATTCACTTGCCTAACTCTCACAGAAAAGCCATCTTTGACTACATCAAACAGAGTCTTTACGTATGGAAAGATACAAAGAGCTAGAAATACACTGGGAATTAATAATGCTAAGCGAAGCGTGATGGATAACAAAGCTGAGTATCAGCCTGGCCCTTACAACCCCTCTGTCACAATGCCTCTGACGTATACCTGTGATAACCCTGTGGAGTTTCTAATTAAACTATGCTGATTTTATTAGGAAATGATGCTGAAGCCATTAATTTATAAACATTGAGCTATAATAAAGATGAGATTACAGAATCTGCACAGCCTATAGTAGCAACTGATAGGTACTTTACAGTTTAACAACTTAAATGATGCCTTTTAAGTGGTGAGAGAAGTGGACTCAGAGGAACAATTACTTAGAACCTAACCTTTTCTATTATAATGTAGTGGATGCAAAAACTGGCAATAATTCAGTGTTCAAATGCATTTTAAAAGTTTAACTATAGTCTCTTCAATACTGCAGCTTTCCTGCAGCATAATATCAAATGTTACACACTTGCAAGAGATAAATGATTTTTACCGATCAAATTATATGAGGATGAATAATTTTATACTATATAATTGGTGAGCTGGATAATTCAATAAGCCCATTTGCTGCAGCTGACTTCCCTTCACAAGTAGAGTTTCCATAATGAGGAAGGCAGTTTTGTCAAGCAGCTGCCAAATATAAAGAGCATTAAAAAATTAGTCAGTAAACTGACTAAATATTTTCTAGATACAGAACAAGATACAGGCAGGTGAATGTGGGTAGCTTGGCAATATTTGTAATTTTTTTCATTAAAAGATTGTAGGACACAATCTGGATATTATATTTTTTAATAAATGGAAAATGTTTTGTAATAGAAATATCTTATTGGAAGTTTTCTTCTTCTATCAAATAAAGCTTATTCATTAATTTTTTTCCAGAAGTATTTAAATATGAAAAACATCACCATTGTATGTAAGTCAAATTATTACAAATTATATCTAAATTACCTAGTCCCTTTCTCCTACGCTAGTCTCATTAACAAACAAAGCTTAGTGCTATATCTAAACAATGCATTTATCATAGGCACAAAAGTTTATCAACTTACAAAACTAATGACATGCACACTCGCATGTACACACACATATATGTACAATATGTGTTCTTCTTAGGTAATTATTTGTTTATACTTGAAAATTTTGACACTTTAGACATTTGTCTTTTTCACTAAATAAAATCTAGCAGGCATAGGTGCCCATATATCACTGCCTTAATTTTTAATAGATTCTCCTTGGAACTAAGCTTCATAGTTCACTGTACCTTTCCATAAACATCTGTAACTCTTGCTAGACATTTTCAGATTTTTTTTCCAATTTTTTTGAGTCAGCATTCAATTTGGAGATGAATGAGCAGTAACTAGCTTTTCTTCTAGCTAAACACATTTTATATAATGGAGACATGTAGTGGTTTTTGCTCTACTCATGACTTTGGGCTACAGGGCCTGAGTAAGCAGTGCTTCTTGTAGGTGACCTCTTAAAGGGAAGGGAGAGGGGTCGGGAGCCCCCTTTTCCCTGCTGCATGCCACCAGGTGGATTCATTCCCGGTCAGAACAGAGGACAACTTCAGCTGTTTTACCTGGTTCTGTATTCGTGAGTGTATTTTCTCAATTTATATCTTAATGAACCCCTATTACCCATTAAGTAGACTCAGGTGGGTTGATCTTAAAAGAGGCATGCCTTTCTCAGGTCTACTTCACGCTTGGATATAATTGGAAATAATGTAATTTAAATTTTCCTATTCTGTAGATTAACTTGTGACAGTTTGTTGGACCCCAAAATTTAGGGTCTCAAGTGGGCACCCCAAGAACCCAGACTCCAGTCCAGTTGATGCAACAGCACGAGGAATTTATTGAGACCTCTGTACAGAAGGGCAAACTCTGCTCCTAAGAGCAAGAGCCGCATCTTACTGCAGCCACATGGGGGTTTTTAAAGGAAAAACCCACAAAAGCCATAAGATTACAATTTCCATACAATTTCATTTCACAAGATAATGGTCTGGGTACAGAGGAATCACAGAGGGGGTACAGTTACGTCAACAGGTACATTCTTCCTGAAACCTCAAGGGGGGATATCAGGGCGGGAGTGGAGTTTACACAAAGGTCACGGTGGTCCTTCCTGGAACAATTGCAACTATCCCAGTCACATCTCTTAATAGAAATCTCTGTATGTTGTTATATGGTTGCAGGGGAGATTGAACAATGGCTGAGTCAGCTTGCTCTTGGAACTGGATTTTTAGTTTCTCATTTCCTGATGCTTGAAGTTTCTCTTTTCCTGAGTCTTGGGGGTGTAAGCCTGAAGGGCTAGGATCTTTCAAGTTAATCCTCACTGTCAACTTGACTGGATTTGGAATCACCGAGGAGACCCACCTCTGGGTGTCTCTATAGAGGTTTAATTGAGGGATGAAGCATATCCATGAATATGTGTGGCACTATCCCACTTACTGGGGTTCCAAACTTAATTAAAAAAAAAAAGTTAAATCAGAGAATGGATGACATGGACACCATGTGACCAGTTTCTCTACACCCATGCTGCCACATCTAGAGCTACCCTGTTCACCAGGAAGGCTACACCACCGTGGTGGCCACATCTAGAGCTGCCCTGTTCACCAGGAAGGCTACACCACCATGGTGGCCTCCATTCTCCATGATGAGCCCTAATAAGTCTTTCCTTCCTGAAGTTGCTTTTGTCAGATCCAGTTCACAGTAGAGAGAACAGTAACTGACGCAGCACAACAATCAATTTTTATTTCTGCTTACCCTACATAGGAGTAGTATTTTCCCCTGCTCCTTTGATGCTGTGTTGGTGGGTAGTGGGATGTTTAACAGGTACGGTAAGAGTTGACACGTTCTAGCCAGCTGGGACTTATTGTTCTGTGATTGTTCCACATAATAGAAAGCTTCTCTGTGATATCATGGCCCTGAAGTAGAACACATAGGAGGCGAATGGAAAGAACCTGTTGGGAGGGACCAAGTCAAGCTGAACACATCTCCTGAATTGCTCATCTAAGCCAGCTCAGCCAATCTCCAAAATCTCAAAAGAAGAATGAGGTATAACCCTCATTTTATCTCCTGCCTCTGAAGATCATGGAGGCTGGTGTGCTGCTACAAAGTATCGTCATTGAAATAGTTGGTGAATCTTGGCTCTTGCTTCCTTTTATTAAAGTCAGCTGAGGGTAGCTGGCCACCCATACTCTTATTTTGTCTCAGAACCTCATGAGAATGTTTCAAAAGTGACTTTACTTTTCGTTTTGGTCAGCCAATATCTTATCGGTGCTGCTGTGTTCTTTTGATGATCAGAGCCTGACTATCTGTTGGAGGTAACAGTCCAAAGAGAGAGGCCAAGGTCCGGGGCTGACATCTACACTGTTGGTGGAAGGGTCTTAGTAACAGAAGGCTGATTTCCAATCCTAAACTTCATCTTGTGTTAACTACCAGGCTTTTTAGAAATTATTCCCTGATGTTAATTGTGTCACGAAGAGCGAAGAAGTCAGGTTTGTGTCTGACATTGTCCTGAAGCCATCGAGTGGGTGTCAGCAAAGGAATACAGGGTGTACAGAGGTACAAAAACGTATCTTAATATGGACTTAAAGTAGAATGGTGTATCATCAGAGATCAGTAAAATGAGCTGGATTGATTCTCCTTTGCTACTAGTCACAGCTAAGCATTGTGTGGTAGCTACTCCAAAGACTAGAAGAGATTCTGAAAGTTTAACCTATAAAGAAATGATAAATATTTGAGTATATAGATATGCTTAGCCTGGCTTAAATATTATATAATTTATCCATGTGTCAAAACATCATCAAATACATATGTGCACATTTTGTTTTTTTGTGTATCCATGAAATACATTTATATTTTTAAGTTTGTAGTCATATTTCTTGTTATATTTATGACATTTACAACTAAAATCTTAAAGAATAAATTATGATTTTGACATGTTAAGAAAACAGGGAAGCGTGGTATAGTGGTATATGTTTTTGACTCAAGAACTTGGGAGATGAAGAAAGGAGGATTGTCCTGAGTTTGAGGTCAGTATGATTTCTTTGTCAGTTAGAGACCTCACTTAGATACAGAGTGTGACCTTGTCTCAAAATTAAGAGGGAGAGAAATTGAAGAGACAATTCAGAGATTATGTAGCTATGGTCTGTAAATATTGGATACACAGAATAGAACAAATTAGAAGAGAAAATGCTTGGTCTTCATTTGCATACTGCCAAACAAGCTTGATGATGCTCAGGGAACCCAGAAACAGAGACCACTTTTAAGTAGTCCTGCAAAGCAGGTGTCCTGGACCCTCAAATGCAACAGACAGGTAAGAGCAGAGATCCAGGAAAGGACCTATGTGGGGAGCGGTAACTGTGCATGTAGAGTGTATGTGTGCATGGCCAGCCTTCTTTCCTTCAGCCTCGGACTGGATCCATCGTGTCCCTCAGACTTCGCTTCTAACAGCTTTCATCTCTCATAGCAAAGTGAGTCTAATATTTCAGTAGAGAAGTGAAGCCACTTGTGTGTCTCCTTCAGTTGCCTCCTTTCTGTCCTCACAATGTTCAGAACCCGTCCCCAACTTTCGCTGTTCTTCTTTAGGCTCGGAGATCATTGTGTTACCTATTATACTCATTTTTTTCATTTGTTTCCAATTCTAATTAAACAACAAGCAGACCATTCTAGAATGATTCTTCATAAGATGTAGCTGATTGATTAAAACTAAAAGCAGAAAATAACTTCATGGCTAGAGGGGAAAAAGTATTTCCTATTGCTCTAGACTCTGGAGTCTAGATCATGTGGTCCTTGGAGATGTGAAAGACTTACAGATTTTCGAGACCCTCTAACTGAGTCTATGCCAGTAGGAAATCAAGGGAGGAAACAAAAGTAGAGAGAACTCGAAGAGCTAAACTTCCGTCCATGTTAAACATATTCTGCCTACACAGAATACTTCACCTAAACTGGAGAATTTAGTAATTTTTGCTATTTTGCAGAGTTGTGCAGCCATTGCTACAATTTCAGAGCAGTTTCTTCACGTTATGAAGAAACCATGAACCTTAGGCTGTGTTCTTTCATTGCATAATCCCTGGCAGAGACTAGAAGACCACTATATGTCTACAACTCTAAACCTGGTCCTGTTCTGGACATTATATATATTATAATATATATATATATAATATATAATATATATATATATATTATATATTATATATATATATAATGGGGGCTATGGAGAGTGATTTTTTCACTTTTCACTCTGTCATCATAATTCATTCAAGTTGTAGCAAGTGTCTGCATTTCATTCCATTTTTATTTCTGAATATATTCATTAACTACACTTATACTGTATTTTTGTGTGTGCGTCAGTTGCTGGACTATGGTTCATGTGTATCACCTCAAAATTATAGTCAATGTGTATATGCAATAATTTCCTGTCTCTACTTTGACAAAAAACTTAGCTTAATAAGAAACATTTGAGTTTTGTATTTTCTCTTGGTTAGAGCTATGAATGCAAGCTGTCTGTACTTTTTGCTGACACTTAGAAAACTAAAGCAGCAGTATAAGCTGGAACAATGATTTTGTGTTGTTTCAGGCACTGGACAAAACTGGAAGTTGAAGTATAGAGAGCCCTGCTTCCCCAAATAGCTCACTGTTCTCCAGACACTGCACTCTGACACAGTAACTTGGCTTTTTCTGGAAAGGACAGATTCCACCATTTCAAAACATTCCCATTTTAAAGGACTCCCCATGAAGTCAAACTCAACCAAATATTATTTCTTTGGTTAGCTAAAATCTTAATAGAAAAGTTGTTTTCCTCCAGTGGTCCCAAGGTGTGACCCAAGATAGGCAAAGCATCACAGCCCCTCAGCAGGAAGGAAAATGCCAAGCCCCTGGTCTGCACAAATTTTCAATCTAGCAGTATAATTGCTCATGTTTCCTTAGCTAAAGTTCAAGTCCAAAAACAACCTTCTAGGTCTTCAATTCTACTCTCTGAAGTATTTGAGACTATGTAGTTTCATCATCTTCCTTCCTGCCTGAGAACAGAGGACAAAACAATCTTTACACTTACTATGTCCCTGTGAATGCCATACAGAGAAACAATAAATGAACCACACCTTTTAGTCTCTCCCTAGGCCCTTCTCACCTCTGCTCTTCTCAATCATTTCATCCCCTACGGAAGCACCCATTCTTGCCTCACATCACCTTCTGAAGACGGTCCTTGGCACAAAATTGTTCTAGAAGATTTTGAATCTAAAATGGTGAGAAATAATGCATATTCAGAAGAAAATATACTTTCAGTTTTGATTTATTCCCTAGTCAATTATATGCATTCTGCTACTCTACAGCAGTGCTAGTCAGTGGCAGGGTCTCTGTGGCTGTGCTGGGCATTGGTAGGAACTCTCTGTCTGTACAGGCAATGGCATATGCTGGGAAGAAGTAGGCAGCTGAAACTCCCAACCAGCCATGATTACAAGGATGACAACTAGAGTTCTTTGTTCTATGCTATATTTAGAAGGTGTGTCATGACAGCTTAAAGTCTTACCAAATTTTCATGAGATCATTGGGATGTTGCAATAAATTTTTCAAGTTGAAGAGCACCTGCATTTTTTTTTTTTTTTTTTTTTTTTTGGTTTTTCGAGACAGGGTTTCTCTGTGTAGCTTTGCGCCTTTCCTGGAACTCACTTGGTAGACCAGGCTGGCCTCGAACTCACAGAGATCCGCCTGGCTCTGCCTCTCGAGTGCTGGGATTAAAGGCGTGCGCCACCACCGCCCGGCGCACCTGCATTTTGTATAGTCATGGTCTTAACTTTTCAAGCATCACATACTAAACTTTCCTTTTTCTGTTGCTTAGTGTTAAGTTTGAGAAATTTATTGACCAGTTTACTTAAGACTTCTTATAAATCCTGTAATCATAAAATACCTATATAAAACTAAATTTTTTATGAATATATTAATACTATAAAAATTATGACAAGATTAATTGTAACTATCTAGGAGGCATAGAGGACTGCAAAGAATACTGAAAACAAGCTGGAAATACCAGCTATTTTTCTGACACTGAACCTTCATAGATACTTTTTAAGTTATTATAAGTTATTATTTTCTGTTTGCCTTCAGTATCCTTCTTCAGCTATCAAAATTAGATCAAGTCTAAAAGCTTATTGAACTATAAATATTTTATTATTATTTATTCTGTGGTTGTAGGGGCATGAAACATGAATTAATCTTGTTCACTTTGCATTTTTATTATTTTTATGTGACATAAATTAGCAAGCAAAACCAAATTTAGACATTTATCTTAGAGCAAATTATAAAATGTGGTTAACCCAAAAGCCCTTTTTAAAAACTATAACTTCAAAGAAAAGAACAAATATTCTAGGCAATGCAGGAGCCCCAATTATGAGCTCTGTGTGAGAAGGGAGGCTTTTGGCATATAAGCAGCTTGCTTGGTTTTGCCTTAGCTCTGCTTTGATCTCTCTGTCTTCTTTTCCTTCTTCACTGATGTTTCTTTATTCTTTATGCACCAAGCATTTAGTGCTCACTTCCCAGGTGCCAAGCCCACTACCAAAGGGTGAGGATACTAATGAGACAAGACATCCCAGGGATCATGGGCCATGAAGGAGACAGATAAATAAGCACAGAGCTCTCGGGGAGTGTGACTGGACTCTAAATTAATGACAGAGCTGTATTTGACTCTGAACCAAACCTGCTTACTTTTTGGGATTTTAAAACACTAAACTGTATAAATCCTTTGCTGAAAGAAGTTCAACAATACACTAAGTTAGATTAAATAGCCACGTATCAGAGACTCCATCCTGAGCACTGCTGACAATAGTTAGAGTAGGTCATTACTGCAAATATTCACTTCCATTCCAACTATTCCACTCCCATTCAACAAATGCTGATTTTTGTCTTTTATACATTTTTTGAGATTATAATTTAATTACAAAATTTCTTCCTTCTCTTCTTTTCTACCAAACCTTCCTATATACCCATCTCTGTTCTCCTTCAAATACATGGCCTCCTTTTTCATTAATTGTTGTTTTTGCGTATACATATATTCCCAAATGTAACCTGTTCATGTTGCTTGTATGTACACTTGCAGGGCTGGCCATTTGGCACTGGACAACCAACTGGTTTGTGCTTCTCTGGGGAGGACCACCTACCTCCTCAGCTCCAGCTTTCCCCAGTTGCCTATAGTTCTTTGTGGAGGTTGAGACCTTGTGGGTTTTTCCTCATCCTGTCTGGCATGTTGGTTGGTGTCATCCTTGTTCAGCTCACATTTGGTTGCTCAAGTTGGTGAGCCATTACAGGTGTATCTTCTGATGTTACTAGGAGACACTAACAGAGTAAATTCCTTGGTCTTCTGAGTATTATGATCTTTCCCCTCTCTCTTAGGCAATGTTTCCTTAGCCTTTTGTACAGGAGTATTTTGTAGATGTATCCTTTTGGACTGGGTTCCACCACTCTGCATTTTGATTGGTTGTGGTTTTATGAATCTCCATCTGTTGCAAAGAGAATCCCCACCTGTTGCAAAGAGAATCTCCACCTGTTGGAAATAGAATCTCCACCTGTTGCAAAGAGAATCCTCACCTGTTGCAAAATGAAATTTTCTTCATAAGGGGTGAAAACTACACTTATCTATAGGTATAAAGACATATGTTTATAGATTTTTGTTAGGGATATGCTGGTTTAATAATAGACATTGTAGATTCACCTCCAAAATCCATGATTTCACCAGTACTTAGCATTTATCTAGGTTTCCAGTTCTAGAAATGGTATCCTTCTTCTTAGGTGGGTCCTAAGTTCAATTGAAGAGCTGCGGGTTACCTTCAAGATATACATATCTCTATAATGTCCAATAGGTTACCATGAGATTCTAGTCATCGATGTGGTTCATAGGTGCCATAGCTGGGTAGGACTGTTGGTTGTCTCTGTTTTTGGATGTTTGAGTAGAGTCTTCTGGTACCATAAAAGTTAGTTCTCAGGTCAGTTCCAAATCAAGGATCTCTGGGTCCTGTTTCTGAACTGTGCTGCATCTTCAGCAAGGTATTTACCTTCTACCTCTGGCAGGTAACCATGGACAACTGCAATATACTGTATCTTTTGGTACTCTTTTAAACAGATTGAGCACATGACTTTCCCTTTCTAGTGCAATGCAATCAGAAATGACAATGTTTGCTTTGTTTCATTTTTAGGTTTCAACATTGAACCAGTAATGATCTCAGTGTTTTAACTTATCACTTTGAATGTTTCCAACCTCCACTGTAGGGAACATATTCTCTAGGTGGCTATTGACCTCATAGTCATTGCAGTAAATATGATGGCTAGAGCAGATGTATCCACCATAATGTATGCATATGGTCATGAACAAGAAGTATCAAATCAAATTGTAGACAGTTGAGCAAATACCATTCAGATTTTGTGACTAATTTTCACAGAAAAAGTTGACAGAAATATAAGCATTCCCTCTCCTCTAAAGAAGCTAGTGTTTTAATATAATTTGATATGTTAACTTGACTGACTTAAGGCATTCCTTTAAAATACATAGTGTTTTTTTATATAATGTGAGGTTGATTATGAAAGATATCAATACTTTAATAAATGGATTAATTTAAATATACTTCTCCCAATAGTGAGAGGAGGACATTGTTCTCAGAGAACCTCAACAGACTACAAAGGTGGAGTAAAGGAAATTCTACTTTGTGCAGATACGACAGCCATCTTCAGGCTTCACAGAGCAGATGTTTAATGTTCTTGATATTCAGACTTAGACTGGTTGGAGACTGTGGACCATAGGGCATTTCCAAAACCACATGGGCCAATTCTCAAATACTCTATATGTATTTATTGATTCTCTGGACAACCTAGCTGATATGAAATTGCAAGCATTTCATTGATAAGGTGAGAGCAATGTCTGAAGAGAAAGCCTGAATGGTTTTTTTTTATAAACCATCAACTACCAATATTCAGATACTATAACTGTTCTTGTACTGTTTCTTTGCAGAGAGATGTGACAAATATCATACCCATACTATTTCTTCAGTCTTTGTGCTAAGTTCTGGTTTCAGTGATGAGAATCATAAAAATGTCTAATGAAACTATAAGAAACTAACCTCTCAGGACTGGGGATTCTATTGTAGGAACGTTGCATACATCATATTTTACATCATAAAATTTGTTTTGGAAAGAATATGTTAGCACATAACTTCTTTGCTTTGATCTAATACAGTCAGATGAATGGTTAGTTAAGCACACCATGTAATTTCATACTCCATTTATGTTGATTGATTTATAGTTTAATAAAAATGATCATGTAGAATTATAAGCATAGTTTAACTAACAGAGATTTGATTATTATCCTACTTGCCCTACATAGAGTATTGCTGTTATCATGATTAGAAATTAATATCACTTCTTCTAAAACCAAGATGTGGACCCCACCAAAATCTTATGTTCAGGTGTGGAGAGGCAAAATTCTTGACAGATGGCTTCAATGTTTTGTCAAATAAAATCTTCAATACCCATCTCTTTTCCAATTCAGTTCACTGCTTTGAACCCCTTTCCAACATCTCTTTATATATAATTGAATATGTTTTGAGTAATATAATATGATGTGGATTAATGTAAACCAATGTGTTAGAACCAAAGCATAATCTTTCTGGTAAGTTATCTGGATAAAATTCCAGACATTTAAACACTTGAAGTTGTTTTAGAAAACATGGTTATGACAGGAAATAAATATGTAAGAAAGAGGCATTGTTCAGTGGTGACTTTATGACTTACTGTGGATAGGAATAAAATGGAAAAGCTATCTCAGATGTATTGCTGTGAGATACTTTCTTCCGCTGTGCAAATTGATACATATTTTTAGTTATTAAAATTTTGAAATGATTATGCCATTTAAAGTAATTAGACATAATATGAGATTATTGTTGAAGGTGGTTCCAATTTAGCATATTAGGATCTGAATACTCTTTCCTTAGTGGGAGTTTTCAGGCCATGCCAAAAGGTTCAGGAAGGTACAATGCAGATAATTTCCATGGAAATAACCATATGTGTACATGTACACCTTTAAGAACTTTCTTATTTTTAACTAATTTTAAATTTATGAAAGTGCAAAAACTACTTGGTAAGTTTTTCTTCTATCTCTCACCTTAGTGCCTCAAATATTTTTGCATAGCCATTGTACAATTATAAAACTAGACATAAATTTACTCCCTTTGACTTTGCAGTTGTTCAGCGTGTTGGGGGAGATAGCAACTATGGTAATTTAACTCTTGCCAGTGCCACACAATAGATTTGACAGTCACTGATTCACTTCAAGTGGGACATTCATTGCCTTGGAGTTTGTAACTGTTCCTCATTTCTCACTTTTCCCTAGTCTAAATCTACTGTGATGAGACCTATGCCAACTCCCTTGTCTGTTAACTTTCTTACTCATTTAAATATTTATATAACATCAGCATTATGCCATGAGTCTTTGCCTGATTATCTATGTTACAATCCAACATATCATTTATAATTTTTGTGCAACTGTTCCAACAAGTCACCAGGGACTCTTTTAGGGGGGCTTCTACACTTTTAAGATAAGTTTTTCCTAAAAAGACAATACCGATTCTTTATTGTCAATTGTGATTAGAGTTCAACATCTGAGTGGCAGGTGGGATCATTGTTACCAGTCATTGCTTTTTCACTCTCATGTTAGAGCTATAAAGTACAGATTTCATACTGACACGTGCACATGTGATCACTTTTATAGAGAAGTTTACATATAATTGAAAGTGGATGCATGCATTTATTTATGTATAAATATTCAATGAAATATTTATTTTGAAAGATAAAATTCTATGCATTTTTAACAAAACAAATGTACTTTTATTTATTCTCAATGTATGATGTAATGTTAATTTCCTTGTGTCATGACCTGTGTTTGAGATGAAACTGTCTACTGAAAATTACCTGTTCTTCAAGACTGAACTGTAAGATTTCATTCATGAAAATATTTACTGCCTCTTCTGATTCACTGCATTTTCCTCAGACACATCCTGTGGCTTATTTTAATGACATTTTAAACTGTTATCTACATTAGCTGTTTGAAATACAGATTTGAGTTTTAGATGCATTTGTGTATGGTTATTTACAATGGCACATGTGTGAGCCTGTTCCCATTTGAACACAATACTTCTTTTCTTGTATAAGTCAATGATTCACATAATAGGAATTACTTATGAAGAGTTTAATAGAACTCTTCATTAGAGTTGATATCCCTGTCACTTACAAGTAACAGCCAAGCTTGATTTTTAGCTATGGAAATTGTTAGTCAGATGTGATCATATTGCGCCACACCACAGAGACGTGTGAAGAGGTAAGCAAAAATGTTGATTATCTGAACAATTGCTGAATACACAGTATCTTTCAATGTTTAGAATAAGAAAGCCAGTAAATTTAAAACACTTCTGCTTATCTTTATTTGAATTTGGTGTCTATTATTTAAAATACTGATATGCAAGTGGGCACCAGAATACAACAAATTGCAAGTGATAAGCAAGAAAATAGTCTCTTCCCTGAGGGATGTTAAAGTTCCTTCCTCCTCAGCAAGGATGCAGCTGATGCTCTATAATGAGCAATAAAGCAGCAGATTAGGCCATCCCCTGGTAAATGCTTAGCTCTGATCATAAGGAGACTCAAGGCTGAAATTCTAGTAACAGACTGGAAAATAGCAAGATACAGTGTTGTGTTGCCTAGATCTTAAAATTAATCAACTAACTTACTATTTCATTTCTACACACACATTACAGTCTTTCATTCAAGTTCCTCCCCATTGATGTCTTGTATTTCTTTCTCTTCCAAGAAATCCTTTTGTTCAAGTCTCTCTCAAGTCATTATTTACCTCACAGGTCACAACAACTTTAATTTCATGTTTGACTCTCTGAGAACCAAAATGATAATTATATAGCATTAGTATGCAAATTTCTAAAATAATAATGTTCGGAAAATCATGATACCAATTGCTTGTCCAATACTGAACCTAAGTTTAGAAGATTTTAAAAAGTACAAAGAAGTTAAAGATGGATAATACTAAGAAATAGCTGACAGATGGAGACACCATGGCGTCTCAGCCCCCTAGACCTCTTTTAGCCTGTATCACTCACAGCAGTGAAAATGAAGAGTCCTGTTTTAGAGCATCAGCCACTGAGGTGAAGGTAAGTCAAAGGAAATAATTCAGCATGCCAGACCCACTAGCCAGTCCTTTCACGCAGCTTTCAGATATAGTAAATAAACATGAATTCTCAGATTGAAGTGTGGAGAATCATAGCCATTGTTTTGTTTTTGTTTTTGTTTTTTTTTTTTCATTTTTCTTTATTAAGAAATTTTCTACTCACTCCACATACTATCCATAGATCCCCCTCCTCCCTCCTCCCTCCTCCCTCTTCCCACCACCCATCCCACTTTCCCAAGCCACCTTGCATCTTCACATCCCCCAAATTT
Organism: Peromyscus maniculatus bairdii; assembly: GCF_049852395.1. Lineage (NCBI taxonomy): Eukaryota > Metazoa > Chordata > Mammalia > Rodentia > Cricetidae > Peromyscus > Peromyscus maniculatus. The sequence continues at coordinate 79,375,693 of NC_134870.1, read as the reverse complement.
AGGTCTCCCATGGGGAGTAAGCAGAGCCCAGCAGTCTGGCCATCCCTTCTCTCACATTTAGTATCCACTTATGAGTGAGTACATATCATATTTGTCCTTCTGAGTCTGGGTTATCTTACACAGTATGATATTTTCTAGTTTCATCCATTTGTCTGCAAATTTCATGATACTGTTTTTTTGTTTTGTTTTGTTTTGTTTTTTTTACTGCTGAGTAGTACTCCATTGTGTGTATGTGCCACATTTTCTTTATCCATTCTTCAGTTGAAGGGCATCTAGGTTGTTTCCAGGTTCTGGCTATTACAAATAATGCTGATATGAACATAGTTGAGCATGTGTCCTTGTGGTAAGATTGAACATTCCTTGGGTATATGCCCAAGAGTGGTATAACTGGGTCTTGAGGAAGACTTATTCCCAATTTTCTAAGAAACTGCCATACTGGTTTCCAGAGTGGCTGTACAAGTTTGCATTCCCACCAACAGTGGAGGAGTGTTCCCCTTGCTCCACATCCTCTCCAACATAAGCTGTCTTCAGTGTTTTTGATTAGCCATTCTGACAGGTGTAAGATGGTATCTCAGAGTTGTTTTAATTTGCATTTCCCTGATGACTAAGGATGTTGAGCAATTTCTTAAATGCCTTTCAGCCATTTGAGATTCTTCTGTTGAGATTCTCTCAGATTTTCCACTTCCAGCATTACCTCAGTTTGTGTCTTCTTTATTGTCTCCGTTTCAGTTTTGAAATCTTGAACTGTTTCCCTCACTTGTTTAATTGCTTTCTCTTGGCTTTCAAGGGACTTACTGATTTCTTCCCATTTTTGTTTGACTTTTCCTTGATTTCTTTAAGGGAATTTTTCATTTCTTCTTTTAAGATCTCTAATATCTCCTTAAAGTCATTTTTATGATAGATATCTTCTGTTTTTTCTGTGTTGGGATATTCACGTCTTTCTGATGTAGGTTCTGATGGAGCCATATTGATTTTTATGTTGTTAACTGTATTTTTTCCACTGGTGTCTACCCATCTCTTTCTCCACTTGGTGCAAGCCGTGTCTGTGTCTGAGGGAGCCTCTCTTGGTCTGATTGATACTCTTGATCCAGTGGGAACTCTTGTTCTAGTTGATGCTGATGGACTTTTTGTATCAGGGAGCAACTCTTAGTCCAACTGGCACTAGTGGGCTCTGTCTCAGGGAGTAGCTGCAGTCTTACTGTGTGGTAGATAGTGGTAGTCTGACCTATCTGCAGGATGTCTGCCTGCCAACTGGCCTCTTAGTCCAGTTGGGTGCTGGCAGGCTCTGTCTCAGGGAACAGTTGCAGTCTCTGAGGTGACTCATCACCATTGTTAAGAGCAGTTTTGAAACCAAGAACAAAATGTATAGCCCATCCATGACTGATAAGTTTTCTACTATTACTTCCTAGTAATACCATTCCCGATAGTTGCTAGAGTGAATGATATGATTACTTAAACATTTTTATTTTTATTTATATCTATGTCTTTGTATCAACATTTTTATAGTGCATTTCATCGTTAAATATGTAAATTCAACTTTGTTTACATTTTAATTTTAATTTTTGTATGTATGTTCACATTGCCATATGTAAGTTCTTATACATAAATGCACATACACATAAATGTCATAGATGTCTAGTGTCTTTGTCAATAGCTGCCTACCTAAACTTTTTGGAAACATAATCTATTATTGATCCTGAAGCTCACTGATTTTAATCTATCTGCCCAGATAGACCCAGTGAGTGACCTTGAGCACCATGATTGCTGGCAACTAACTGCTCATAGCTGTTTTCATAGACGTGGGGGATCAAACTCAGTCACTTACACTTGTATGATAAGCCCTTCACCAATGGTTTATAGGTTTATCTTTGTCGGTTCCACAATATAGGTGTACATGTGGGGTACAGTTTGAAGCACACACACACACACACACACACACACACACACACACACACACACTTCCTTCTTAGAACTATCACATTGTAGGAAATGTGGCAACATGGATCAGGAGTTCAATGTTTGTATCTGTTCTGTACATTGTTACACTCAATAGTCTAATTTGCTAGAAATAAATGGCATTTCCTGAGCTGAAGAATTCAAAGATGTGGGTAACAGTTCCATGCTCTCATAATCCCCATGAATAATGAGATGATTGCCAAATGACATAATCAAGAAAAGAGCTAAATTTACAAATTTTCTATTTTGTGAAGAAAATTATTCTCTTCCAATAATTTAAAGATAGCCCCCATGTTTATGTTCTTTCCATGTCTAAACAGGGCAGAGCACATAAAGTGAATTTAAAAAGATAAAGGCATGAAACAAATCAAATAGTATCATCAAATATTAGGTTTTTAGGTCAATCCCAAACACCTGTAATCATGTCTAAATGATACATTGATTAATAAAGCATCTGTGTTTTCTCAGGCCTCCACTATCATTGTATAGTTTCTCTCTGCAACTTAGTTTCTTAACTGTGCATATAAACTTGATACTTTGTATTACTCATTTTTTTTGTTATTAAAGCAAGTTTATAAGGAGAAAATATTAATTTAAAATGTGCTTTCATCTGAATTTTCAAATTCAACGTGCATATTTAATGTTTGGATATTAGGTAGTATGCCTATTGTTACACAATAATATTCTTTCATTATCAGCCTCTAAAATGGTGTGTTTGGAAATCACTATTTTCCTTTAATTAATTTCAGACACTGTTTAGTTTTACCAAATGGTTTGAAGTTATATTAGTCAGAAAATTGATTTATGGGTTTATAAAAGACAGTACTTCACCAATCTGATTACAGGAGATGGTCGCTTCAGGCACCCTCTCCACTATTGCTAGGATTCTTAGCTGGGGTCATCCTTGTGTATTCTAGGCCCTCTGCATGTGGGTGACAATTGTGTAGCTTTGTCTGTTTGTGGGGCCCCTAGCAGTGTGACAAGAATCTGTCCCTGGCACATGAACTGGCTTTTCGGAGCCTATTCCCTATGGTGGGATGCTTTGCTCAGGCTTGATATAGCCAGGAGGAGCTTGGTTCTGCCTCAACTTGATGTGCTATGCTTTGTTGACTCCCATGGGAGGCCTTACCCTTTTTGAGGCGTGGATAGGGAGGGGAGAAGAGGAGAGAGGGGTGCTGTGGGACGGTCTGTATGTCAAATTGCTCTGATTGGTCAATAAATAAAACACTGATTGGCCAGTGGCCAGGCAGGAAGTAGGTGGGACAAGGAGAGAGGAGAATTCTGGGAAGCGGAAGGCTGAGGCGGAGAGACACCGCCAGCCGCCGCCATGACCAGCAGCATGTGAAGACGCCGGTAAGCCACCAGCCACGTGGCAAGGTATAGATTTATGGAAATGGTTAATTTAAGATAAAAGAACAGTTAGCAAGAAGCCTGCCACGGCCATACAGTTTGTAAGCAATATAAGTCTCTGTGTTTACTTGGTTGGGTCTGAGCGGCTGTGGGACTGGCGGGTGACAGAGATTTATCCTGACTGTGGGCCAGGCAGGAAAACTCCAGCTACAAATGGCGCCCAACGTGTTGGCAAAAGTTTCTACATAAAACCTGAGAAAAGATTCTAAAACGGAGCTAAAAACAGCTTCCTAATTGTCTCTCTCAAATGAGCGGCAGCTTGCCGGTTTGAGCTACTGGCGGGTTCCTAGTGTGCGAGCTTGATCTGCAGTATGGCGGGAATGAGGCCTCTGCAAGTGGCACATTAAGCTGTGTGGTGGATTTAGCCTTTGCTAGTACAAAACAAAAAGAGGTTTCTGGGCTACACGCTGCTTGGATAAAAGCACAGACCCCACGATGGCTCCCAGAGCTGGCGGAAAACGTACCACCACCATGTTGGGAAGCTGAAGTGGGAGGAGCCAGCAGCCACAGCGCCATTTCAGGCTTAAAAGGCTGCAGTTTAAAGCAATAGGCTTAAGGTAATATAAAACATAAGCCACATAAAGATGGCTACCACACAGAGAATCTGGATTATGTTCTCTTTGATATTCGTAACGGAAGAGAAACATTTGATTGCAAAAGCTGTTGAGTTATGCCAAAATGTGTATTTTAAAGGTACCTTAACTTCAAAATTTGGATGTAAGGATATGTTGCTTTGGAAAGGAGGCTCTGCTTTTATTTTCACAGAAAGCCAGAGGCTATGGATTTCTTCCAGATTAAGATACATCAGGTTTGACCGGCCAAGACCACCTGAAAGGTCTCCGATGACACCATGGCCCAGATGATCCAACATCCAGAATTGTTTCAAGGCAACTGGCTCAGATGATACAGTCTCACGGACTACTCCATGATCCTAAAATTTTCTTTGTGTCCCCATAAGATACAGCGCCCCCCTCCAGCAGGAAGTAGTAAGAGAAGCTACGCCCAAATTCCCAAATATACCAAGCTGACTTTGGAGATGTGTAAAAGTTAAAACCTTCCTTTTAAAAAAAAAGAAAGGGGAAGTGCTGTGGGACGGTCTGTATGTCAAATTGCTCTGATTGGTCAATAAATAAAACACTGATTGGCCAGTGGCCAGGCAGGAAGTAGGTGGGACAAGGAGAGAGGAGAATTCTGGGAAGCGGAAGGCTGAGGCGGAGAGACACCGCCAGCCGCCGCCATGACCAGCAGCATGTGAAGACGCCGGTAAGCCACCAGCCACGTGGCAAGGTATAGATTTATGGAAATGGTTAATTTAAGATAAAAGAACAGTTAGCAAGAAGCCTGCCACGGCCATACAGTTTGTAAGCAATATAAGTCTCTGTGTTTACTTGGTTGGGTCTGAGCGGCTGTGGGACTGGCGGGTGACAGAGATTTATCCTGACTGTGGGCCAGGCAGGAAAACTCCAGCTACAGAGGGGAAACTGTGGTCGATATGTAAAATAAATAATTTTTTATTTAAGATATTGTATTCATTTTACATACCAACAAAAATCCCCTCTCATCCCTTCTCCCCATCCCTCCTCCTGCTCCTCCCCAGCCCTTCCTCCCAACCCCATTCCCTTCTCCAAAAGGGTAAGGGCTCCCAATGGGGAGTCAGCAAACCCTGGTACATTCAGTTGAGGCAGGTCTAAGCTCCTCCCTCGTGCACTCAGGTTGTGCAAGGAGTCCCACCATAGGTATTGGGCTTAAGAAAGGCAGCTCATGCACCAGGGATAGATCCTGATCACACTGCCAGGGACCCCTGAAACAGACCAAGCTACTCAACTGTCTACCGTATACAAAGGGCCTAGTCTGGTTCCAGAATGCAGGTTTCACAGCTGTCAGTCTAAAGTTCTGGAGTTTTTATGAGCTTAGTTCAGTTGTCTCTGTAGATTTCCTCTTCATGATCTTGACCCTCCTTGCTCATAAGATCCCCTCTTTACTCTCTTTGACTGGACTCCTGGAGCTCAGCCTGGTGCTTGACTGTGGATCTCTGTATCTGCTTCCATCAGTTACTGGATGAAGTCTCTATGATGACAGTTAGGGTAGTCACCAATCTGATTACCAGGGTAGGCCAGTTCAGGGACCCTCTCCACTCATATATTATAGTACACTATATTATTGTAATGCAATATAATAAAATAAAAAAGACAGTACTTACAAAAGAGGCCCTACTATCAAATAAATTTAGGGAACCATGAATTAGAAGATACACTAAGGAGGGTCTATCAAATCTAGATGTGTTCATCTGTCCTAACATTGAAACTTTTCCCACAGACATATTGAAATACCCAGTGAGGACAAGATCTGAGTCAAGACTCTATGGAAAAACAGAACCCAGAGCACATACACAAACACCAAACTCTCACTAACCTGCTTTTGCAAGCTGGAACCCAAGCAATGACTGGTGTACTTTATACTAAATTCAGCCGGGCGGTGGTGGTGCACGCCTTTAATCCCAGCACTCGGGAGGCAGAGCCAGGCAGATCTCTGTGAGTTCGAGGCCAGCCTGGTCTACAAAGCGAGTTCCAGGAAAGGCGTTTAAACTTTATACTAAATTCACAGGCCCTGGAAACACACTTTTCTCATTCAGACCTCCCGGTGAGTTGAAAGGTGATTACTAGGAAGACAGTCTTCTTTAATTAGAGTATTGATTCAAATGTTTATCTCTTCCAGATGCATTCTCAAAGCATCCACTTATAAATATTGTGTTACTTGCTAACTTATCCCAGCCAAGTCCATACATGAAATTAACAATGGTCATTGATGTTCTGAAAAACAGAACACAACATTGCATGAATATTTCCATTGTAATGATAATTATTTTTAGAAAATATTATACATTTATATGTGGATCTCAAGCTAAAATTGTTTCATGTAATAACTAAATTATTTTGCTGTTTGGATACTTGGAATGGAAAAAATATATCATAATTATTAACGATGCATTAAGAGTGAACTTCAAGGACTTGGGAAATCAAAAAGAAACTAAACCCTGAAATTATTTATATGACTATATAAAACTGTCAATAAGAAACTAGGAGAAGGATACACAGTGACTAAATGAGGAAAAAGAAAGTACATGAATATTATCCAATTATAAAATTGATTATAAACAAAATCAGGTGAATTTATGCAAGATAAAAAATAAGCCTTTTTACATATAAAAAAGAGGAAACCAAAAAGTAGTAGAAGGAAAGAAATACTAAGAATCAGAGCAGATAAGTGAAAACAAAAAGGAAGAATGTGATAAGCCAATTAGTAAAGCTTTTTGTTGCTAAAATTACAACAATCTGGCAGCTAAGGCAGGAGGAGAGTTGGGATGCAGGGCAAACTTTTCATGCATATAAGTAGAATAAAATAACCAAATACAAATTTTGTTTTTCAGAAATGAAGGTAAAGTTGATTAATGTTTAGTTATACTAACTAGATAAAAAAGGTAAAATAGAAATATAAATAAATAAAAACCAGAGATAGGGAAAGAGATGTCCCAGCTATGTGTTAGCTTTCAGGGCAGGAACACAGCTTTCATTTTGTAGGGTACAGGAGTTAGTTTATTCTGGAACTAAATGTGAGATCATGACCCTCACTACTGTGTTCCCAGGTGGCAGCAATTTTCTGAAGTTTATATGACAATTGAACAAATAAAGTTATAAGTCAACACCCCTTTTAAATATTCTGGTAGGAACATCAGGTGGGCCATCCTGGGTATTCCTAACCTGTGAGCCCCAATCTCTGGCATTGTTTAAGATGGTTGGTTACAAGTTGTTATTGTTAATGGTCAAGAAAAAGGCTAAACAGTGGAGATTAGATTTAGGGTTCTTTTTTTGACAGAAGAAAAAACAAAGATATAGAAATAATAGGAGAAAAGGGTAGATTATTGAATCTACTCTGAAAAGAAAAAAGAGAAAAATATAGATATGATAAGATAAAAAGGTAAATTATTGAATCTACTTTTAAAAAGCAACTACTAGTTTTAAATATTTTACATTGTATTGGATTTTTGTATATTGTATACAAATTACATATATTGATACAAATTTCAGATTAATTTTGTTAGAAAATACTGTACATATATTTCTAATCTTGTTCAAGGTATTGCACCTATACAGTTTATTTAACAATGTAATGCAAATTGCTAGTCTTTGAAAGTTACTATTACCAACTAATTAGGATATAAGAAGCAAGATAAAGGTCATTATAATCAAACTTGTAGTCATATTAGTTATATTTTCAAGGTTAAACAGAAATATATTTTAGATAAGTCATTTTCAAACACTTCAGAGATCTGCAGAATATGGCATTTAAGGTGTTTTAATAACATGTATTTTTTTCTTTTTTATGACTATGACACATGCCCACTCCTGCGGCACCAATCTACTTCAAAGAAGACGATGGGCATTGAAGAAACTCTGTATGGAGTTTACTGACTTTGTAGCAAAAGTTAGCCACTGGGCAAGAAAATGCCCTTATGTCAACTGCTGACAGCATGCTGTCCAAAATGGATAAGGAGGGCACAAAAGAAAGGACTGCAGAACCTTGCCACAACAAGGTAGGAAGGCCCTTTAGAAAATTCTGCTTCACAGAAAAGTTTGTCAGATATGATAGAACTATAGGTGAAAGATGGATGCCCCAACATTGCAGAGGAAACTTGGGTGACTGTCCAGGCAGTTAGCTGTTTCTGTCATTTCTCACATTTTTTAGAAGTCACTTGTTTGCACTTCCTGCTTACTCAGTTAATATTATTTCCTTCTCGGGTCTCTGAGGGAATTGAAGATTAGATAGTTATAGTTTTCTCTAGCTAGAGTTTTCTTGCCTGGCCCATAGTCAGGACAAATTTCTGTCACCCACCTGTCCCACAGCTGCTCAGACACAACCAAGTAAGCACAGAAACTTATTTATATTGTTTACAAACTGTATGGCAGTGGCAGGCTTCTTGCTAACTGTTCCTATATCTTAAATTAATCCATTTCTATAAATCTATATCTTGCCATGTGGCTCGTGGCTTACTGGTGTCTTCACATGCTGCTTGTCATGGTGGCGGCTGGCACTGTCTCCCCCTGCCTTTCTGTTTTCTCAATTCTCCTCTCTGTTAGTCCCGCTTATACTTCCTGCCTGGCCACTGGCCAATCAGTGTTTTATTTATTGACCAGTCAGAGCAATTTGACATACAGATCATCCCACTTTTCCTTGTTAACAAATTCAGAAAAGAAACTCACTAGAGAAGTGTAAAGTGTATAAGTTTGAAAGACATCAAAAGATATTTTTGGTTGGTAATACAAGTTAGGATAGAACGTGAATTAGGTACAACATTTTGGACTCACTAAAATAGCATAAATAAGTATTTTCTCTGAATTTGTCAAATGTTAATGGGTTGGATGTTGTTAATGTAATTCTTGACTGTATATATTGAATATACTTGTTGCTTAAATTACTTATATATAGTTTTTCTTGTATTAGTTACAGCTATTTTATTATTTTAGACAAAAAAGGGGAAATGTAGTGATATATTATGTACCCCAATAAGCTTACCTGATGATCAGAGGACAGAGCCAGCCACTAAATTAGACATAGAGGTCAGGCAGTGGTGGCATACACCTTTAATCTTAACCACTTGAGAAGCAGAGATCCATCTGGATCTCTGTGAGTTCAAGGCCACACTGGGCTATATGAGATAAACAGAACCAGGCAGTGGTGACACACACCTTTAATCCCAGGAAGTAATATGGCAGGACACATAAAGGTATATAAGGTGTGTGGAAACAGGAACTCACTCGTTTTAGGCTGAAGATTTTGTAGAGGTAAGAACTAGTGGTTGGCTGTTCTGCTTCTCTGATCTTTCAGCTTTTGCCCTAATATCTGGCTCCAGGTTTTTTATTTTAAGACCATCTAAGATCTGAATAACAAGTACATGGTTTTAAATCACTTCAATGGTTTGAAAAAGGATTGCATCTATAGGCTCGTATGTTTGAATGCTTAATTCCCTGTTAGTGGAATTGTTTAGGAAGGATTAGGAGTTGTGGCCTTGTTGGAATAGGTGTGGTCTTATTAGAGGAAATATGTCAGTGGGAGTGGATTTTGAGGTTTCAAAAGTCCATGCTAGATACAGGGTCTCTATTTCTTCCTGGTGATCAGGACCCAAAGCTCTCAACTACTGCTCCAACACCATGCCAATCTGCTTCTTGTCATAATGACCACAGTCTGAACTTCTAAAATTATCAGCAAGCCCTAGTTAAATGTTTTCTCTTGTAAGAGTTACCTTGGCCATGGTGTCATTTCATAGCAATAAAACAGTAACTAAGACAATTATTTTTGGGAAATTCAAACTGAACTTAAAATTATCCATTGTTTAAAGTTAATCCTGAGAAGGGCTGGAGAGATGAATCAAAAGTTAAGAGTACTGTCTTTTCTTCCAGAATATTCATGTTCAATTCTCGGCACCTGCATTGTGGCCCACAATCATCTGTTACTTCAGTTCTGGGGATCTTATATTCTCTTTTGTCCTCCATGGGCACTAGGCATACAAAAGGTACTGCACAGGTACAGATTCAGGCAAAACTCTCATACAAAAGTTCTGAAAATTAGACTTATGCTATTTGATCAAATGACATTATTGGTTTTGTTTATTTATTTGAAATAGCATAATTGCAAAGAAGATGTATAAATGTCAATGTGCTAAATAAGAATATGTTACTTGAAATAGTTATTAATTTTGTGGTGTTTCTTTTTTCTCTTCTTTACATATGTGCATGTGTGTGTGTATATGCACATGTGTAAAAACTCATTGATTTATGTGAATCAGATTGGTGAATTCTAACATATTTGGAGAATATTTTCTTTACAGAATTTCCAGTATTTTTGCAGAACATAAAAATATAAAAATGAATATATAGATAGTACCATAAATTTGATACCATTTGGCTAATATCATTCTACATAAGTCATAAAAGAAGCTAGAAACAAACTTTCTTTTCTTAAAGCATTACACCCACTCCTAGATGTTGGGTCAGCTCACATATGCAAATTTCTTTTGATCCTCCCATTGCTCAAAATGCTCAATAATATACTCATAATACTCAGTTCTTGGTTATCTTTGGATAATCACTCCTGAGCTGATCTGAGGTCCCTGGTAGAAACCCTGTGGATACATTTTTAGGAAAGCTGCTCAAGTTTGTGCTCTATTCCATATTCATCTGGATGTGACAACTATAACCACACAAACACACACACACACACACACACACACACACACACACACACACACACCAACCAAATATCCTGATGTTTGTCTAGTTTCTTCAAAAGCATTTTTCTAAACATATATTTCAATGAAAGTTTCCAGAATATTAAAATAGTCCTGTGTGATGCAGGCCTCAAAATATGTAGGTTGGCTTTGGGCTAGGAGAACAAGTTTAGCCTTATTTTGGCAGTCAAAGTCTTGGCCTAAGACACACTGTGTGCTGGCTGGCTGGGTGCCAGAGAAAGGGATTAATATGTAGATATAACAGTCATATTAAATAAGAAACACAGAGCCAAATGTAGAGTTAAAAGCCCAAGAGGTCAGAGCAGTAGCTAAGAGCTGAGACTTAAAACCTCCTTCTTACCCTTCCTGCTGCTGCTGTCCTTCCCCTCAGCAAGAGACCTACTTCCTGTGTGTCTGTCTTTTTATTGACTTTCTGTTCTGCTTTCTCATTGGTTATAAACCCAACTACATAACCTCCTCATCTCTGCCTATCTATACATACCTCCAGGTCTTCTATGGTTGGTATTGAGATGAAAGGTGTGTGTCTCCATGCTGGTTGTATCCTTGAACACACAGAGATCTACCTGTCATGTGATCAGGATTAAAGGTGTGTGCCATCACCGCTTGGCTTCTGCTATGGCTTGCTATTAGCTCTGACCCCCCCCCTCCCGGCCAGGCAACTTTATTTATTAACATACAAATAAAATCACATTTCAGTACAAATAAAATATCACTATATTAGTAGGTGATTTAAAGGCTTGCAATTGGGAATCATTGATAGGATTAAAAAGAAAAACCTAAATATATATTATTTCCTGCATTCCTCACTCAGATGAGTGTCTGGAGTACATGTGAGGAGCCTAAATGAGGACTTAGCCATGTGGAGAGCAAGGCTAGAACAAATAGAACACAGACCCAAGCCTTAGCGGTCAATCTGAGTGTCCATACAATGATTCCCATAACTCCAGCCTCCATAGGGTTGCAGATACTATTGCCTCATCCATAATTTGATGGATTTGGAAACATAGGAAGCATGAATGATCTACTTTGAGGGGGCAGACTGTGGGCTGGAAGGGATGTATTGTGTTTCCTGATCTTTGCTCTCTGCCTCCTAGCTATATGCTAAACAGCTTTGTTTAACAACCAAGAAAAAGAGACAGAAGAATCACATTGTGATCACTCTGTAATAGTGAGTCAAAGTAAAACCTCCCTCCAGCGCTGGTTGATTGTTTTCCCAGAAAATGTATTGCAATAATGAAATGCTAATAAAATATGCCTATTCAAACAAACAAACAAACAAAGCCTTAAAAGTAAAACAAGCATGTAAATAAAAAGCCAACCATCTAGCAATAATACCATTTTAAAAAATACTCATTTCTAAAATGTCTGAGGGAAGGTTCTTGAAGAACCACAGTAGTCTAGTTTTTCAAGTTGTTCATGAAGGAAACAAGTTATTCATAAATCCTATGTGAAGATAGCAGGCAGGCTTATTTTGGAAACCAGTTATTAATAATTAGTTCCCATTCTGCTTCTCACTTCTCCTCAATACTCAATAATTAGTCTATTTATCATGATGAAGAAAGCTGATAACATGAGACCTTAGCCTTTTCCATGTTGCTGACAGAAAGTGATGGAAAATAAGTAGCCATTGAAAGTTATGTAAAGATGCACTGAAACCAGAACACCAAGGAAGGATTCTTGGATTAATGTTTTCTCATAATTCACAGGATTTGTGTGTAACAGATAGATAATTTCTGATTTAAATCTCTACTCAGAATTTGAGTAAATGTGAATTAGAAAGAAGGATAGACATGCCACTTAGTGTAGTATAGACTTAAAGCCTCTGCATAAATTGCTAATTGAGTTCCTTCAGTAAACAAGGCTTGCTTTGAATGGCCATTAATGACTGAAACTGTTCTATCCTCAAATACTTGAGAGGTAAAATGGTTTCAGATTTTTTTTTGAGGTAAAATGGTTAAAATAAAATGCTTTATCTGAAATGCATCATAATTACTATTTTAAAGTATTGCATTTAACATCTACTTATTTGTGATCCCTTATACTATGCAAAAATGTTCATGGTATTATTTCTGTATGCATCTTAGGGGGAATTCATGTATACAATGTTACCAGATTAAAAATATAGTCCTATTATGATAAGCCCACAATGATCTAAACACATAATCCATTAGTGGCGCCTTGATTACTGGTTTTAATCAAAGATTTCCAAGTAATATCACCAGGAGACATAAACAAAAACACTGAATATAATCTTGCCATGGTTCTCTTTATGGTGTACATTAAAAACCAGTGAGACAGCAACTAATAAAAATAATTTGAAACATTTCTCTGAATTGTCCTAGAAATATCACAACACTCATTCTCATTGGTTTCTTCTTTAGTTTGCGAATTATTCATAAATTCTAGGTGGGGATGTGTGCAGGCTTATTGTGCAAGTTAGCCATTAATAATTAGTTCCCATTCTACGTCCTCTTCCTTTCTCCATGATGCTCTGACGGCAGCCCTTTTCATCACACGATTGCCTGGCATTTCACTGGCTTATGTTGCCATTTTTGAAATGTGTAACCCTCACATTTGTTTCACTTCTTTTTTTAATAATTCAAGCAATATGGTTAGAACTCTATTAAATATTTATATGGAATATTAAATATTAATTTATATGAAGCAAACCCAACTTAACATCTCTTCTCTATTGCTCAAATTGCTGATTTTCCTTATGGACAGTCTTTGCCTCTCAAACTTTCTCACTTAGCTGTGCCACCCACAAGGATTCTAACTAAAGTGCCCACTATGCCTCATTAACTTTTTGTCAAAACCATCTCCACTCCTCTAAGGTCTGTGACTCAGCATATCCTCAGACATCTCACTCCGTTTTCTCAAACTTGCCTACTCTATGTTCCTTGTATTGGTTGATGTCTCTGAAATGAACACATTCTTCTCTGATGAAGCATGTGTTTCCTTCCTATAGACAGAGACACAGCTGTTAGATGTTGTGTTTAGGGCAGTTCAGGAGCCCTTGCTTATGGCACTTGTTGGGGTACTGGCCCAGGCACAGTGATTGCTACAGGGATAAAGTGTTCGCTCCTCTGAAGGCCCTAGGTCTCATTCAACGTAAGTGGAAGATCAGGAAGAAGAAAACTTCCCACAGATGAGTGTCATCTCTTCATTTCCTCCCCCTTAAATAGCTACTTTTTTTTCAGGAGCCTTTTCTACATTTCCCCACATTTTGTATAATTCTGTGATATCTCAGCCTCATACTAGAAGGAAACACTCATCATATCTTACATATTAATCTTCTCTCTTTAAAGGGAAGAAAGTGTAGCCAATTCTCATTCACTCTTGATTTTGTGTTGTCTGAAAGAAATCATTGTTTAACAAATAGTTATGCATATAGTAACCTTCAAGAGAAGGGACAAGAAAAATTTGAAGCATTACATGAGGACCATGTCTGTTAATATATTAAAGATAACCTCAGAGGGCACCAAAGTGTATTGCTGTGGATTAAGGAATGAAAACAAAGCACTTTCTCATAGAGTAGTTGGACCAAAAGCAATCTTAAACTTTGAATTCTCTACATCTGTCATCATGCCTTCCATTTGTCTGTAGTCTGAGGTTATTGGACTGTTTGTAATCTCTCTGTTGTCTGATATCTGTGTGTCTGATGTTGGTTTTGCCTGTATGTTCTGTGTCTATCTGTACTTGCGTCCTGAATAAAGGAATTAGGTCTCTATATATTGAACAACATGAAAAACATGGCATGGATTTGGAATGAGAGAAAACTTGTACAGAATTTAAATGTAGAAAATTGGAAAGGTGAAAAACATTTGGTCACTAGAAACATGTAAGTATGTATTTTTTTTTTTTACATTTCTCATTTATTTTCTGTGTGTATAATGTGGTGTACATGTGGAGATCAGAAGACAATTTTTGAGTTCTGGGGGCCAGATTCAGTTCCTCAGTATTTGTGATGATTGCCTTTACCAGCTGAGGCATATACATACATACATACATACATACATACATACATATATATATATGTTCATAATCCATTCAAATTATTTTTAACACATAGTCAGCATTTGTGGTTCTGTTTGATGTGTGACTTGGATATTTATACCTAACGATTCTGGGTTAAACTATCTTGTATCTCTAGGAAATTCTATTCATTTTTGTCATGGTATAACATCCTAAAAATTGTGCAAAAGGAGGTACTCTACCCCAGTTGTACTATTATTATGTAGTAGCAAATGAATTTCCATTTATTTCAGACAGAGGAATCTTTTTTTTTTTTTTTTTTTTGGTTTTTCGAGACAGGGTTTCTCTGTGTAGCTTTGTGCCTTTCCTGGAGCTCACTTGGTAGCCCAGGCTGGCCTCGAACTCACAGAGATCCACCTGGCTCTGCCTCCCGAGTGCTGGGATTAAAGGCACTTTCCTCAGGGAAAGGAGATGCTCAAAGAAGGTTGTAATTAGATTTTCCATAATGGAAAGTTGATGCTGCAGAGTCTATACATCATTCCATAGTTATCCAACTGGGAAATGAATAGAGAGAGGCCAGGGTGGAGGGTGGGAATTGATATTAAATAATGAATCAGCCAGTCCATTGGTTTATTTTGCTTTTCTCCTACTTGGATTTGTCTTTAATAAGTGTTTACAAAGATCACAGACATACCAAATTCTATTTCAATTTAGAACAATACTCCCATTCTTTTTCCTTGAGTTTTCTTAATAAAAGATTTTAAGTCAACCCCCTCTTTATCTGTTCCTGAACTGTTAAACACTGAACTGAAGTACTGGTGGGTGGCAGTGTTATCTTGCCTGTGTAGGGAGTGTTCAGTCAGATATGTTGCTCACAGATGTCTCTGCTCGCAAATGGATTATTTAGCCCTGTGTGCTGCATTGCCAGTAGTGTGAATGTGGATTTAACTCTCATCTGGTTTTCTAGGGCACTTAGTACTTTACATTTTCTGTAAAATAGTCTCTGTTTTCTTTGCTTATTAATTCTGTATGCAATTTCTAAACATTGTTTGCAGCATTGATAGAGGTCATGTACCATTTAATAATTTACTCATGAATCTTCTTTGTGTCTTACAGACATACTAGACTTGTTCAGGTGTATAATACTCCTATTTAGGGAATGTAGGCAGAGTTTGTCTGTCCCAACAACCTGCTGCCAAATAGCCAATGTGGAGACATTTTTTACTAACTAGCTCCTACAAATTAATTTATTTCTACTGATCTATATGCTGCCCCAAGCCTCATGGCTTTTACCTCTATCCAATTTTGTGTGCATGACTCCTTATCCATCTGGCTGGTTGACTCCTCTGACTCTGTCCTTTCTCAACCTATCATTCTCAGTTTGGCTTTCCAGCCTAAATTTATTCTGTTCAGCTATTGGCCAGTCAACTTTTTTTTTTAATTAAATCAATAATTATAACGTATATTCACACAGTGTACAGAAGGATGATTCCACAGCAAGGGAGGTCTGATGTCTTTCTTCAAAGAACTTTAATGTATTTTTCCCAACTCTCAGAAGTTTAGCATGGTCAGGTAGAGTAGGGTGGGAGAATTTGTGGCTAAGCAGCTGTCCTCACACACATGCTGAAAGATAACTGATGATCATACGAGATATCTGTTTACTGTGCTTTAATTCTTTATCTTGTCACACATAAGTTCCTGCTACAATAGTTTCTTCTTAAATATCTTCTCACTGTTTTTGTAGGAATCTATTTCCATTTCTCAAGATGAGGCCTACATTGTAGGAAACTTTGACTTTAACCATCTATTTTCAGATACATTCACAGATTTCAGAGTCCAGCATTGTGTAGAAAGTTATTATAGCAAAATGCCATGCAGTGTATCCCCAAAGACCAATGCCACTCTTTATCTAGCTGAAAGCTAGAAGAGGGGTCAGATTTCAAGAAATAAAATCTTCAACAAAATAAATTTGCCCAAGAAAATAAATATTGTAGAGTATCCCACCATTCTGAATACTAAAACTTTCAACTTCACAAAATTGAAAATACGTGAGAGCCTGACAGATAGTTTTTGGATAATAAATGGCTTCTCCCTGCCCTGAAATATATTTTCAATATGACATGATGGTAAGTCAGATTCCTTCTGGACATCTCAGAAGATTGCCAGTTATGGAAGAAGTAGTAGATTTTTTTTCCTGGGTTATGTTCTCTTTGATATTCGTAACTGAAGAAAAACATTTGATTGCAAAAGCTGTTGAGTTATGCCAAAATGTGTGTTTTAAAGGTACCTTAACTTCAAAATTTGGATGTAAGGATATGTTGCTTTGGAAAGGAGGCTCTGCTTTTGTTTCCACAGAAAGCCAGAGGCTATGGATTTGTTCCAGATTAAGATACATCAGGTTTGACCAGCCAAGACCACCTGAAAGGTCTCCGATGACACCATGGCCCAGATGATCCAACATCCAGAATCGTTTCAAGGCAACTGGCTCAGACGATATGGTCTCACGGACTACTCCATGATCCTAAAATTTTCTTTGTGTCCCCATAAGATACAGCGCCCCCCTCCAGCAGGAAGTAGTAAGAGAAGCTACGCCCAAATTCCCAAATATACCAAGCTGACTTTGGAGATGTGTAAAAGTTAAAACCTTCCTTTTAAAAAAAGAAAGGGGAAGTGCTGTGGGACGGTCTGTATGTCAAATTGCTCTGATTGGTCAATAAATAAAACACTGGTTGGCCAGTGGCCAGGCAGGAAGTAGGTGGGACAAGGAGAGAGGAGAATTCTGGGAAGCGGAAGGCTGAGGCGGAGAGACACTGCAGCCGCCGCCATGACCAGCAGCATGTGAAGATGCCGGTAAGCCACCAGCCACGTGGCAAGGTATAGATTTATGGAAATGGATTAATTTAAGCTATAAGAACAGTTAGCAAGAAGCCTGCCACGGCCATACAGTTTGTATGCAATATAAGTCTCTGTGTTTACTTGGTTGGGTCTAAGCGGCTGTGGGACTGGCGGGTGACAAAGATTTGTCCTGACTGTGGGCAAGGCAGAAAAACTCAAGCTACAGAAGTATGTTTACTAAAAAAACATTAGGTACTTGGCTTGGTGTGTAGCGTAGCACAAAGACATCCTGGATTTGATCTTCAGTCTTGAAAAGAAAGCCAAGCAAACAAAGTCATGCAGAGACTTGGCAGAGCGTCTACCAAAAAGTTTTCAGATGTTGTGCTCCAATCCCTCACCTTACCGCTTAGGCCTGAAATGCCTTGGATATATATCCTGCTGCTGTGCGTGTTGAAAATAACATGTGTATGCTGGGCATTTATTTAAAATATGTGGGATATTTTATTGAAAGGTGAGCACAAACTGATTATTTTAAATTTTTAATATCCTGAATCATTTAATGTGAGTCCTTGTTATCACTTATGGCTCTACTACAGCTGAGGTTAAATTATTTTATAGTTTGTGCTCCTATACATCACTGGCCCAAGTCTTACTTTTTATATCTTTCCTGAGCACAACCTAACCTAAGATTCTCTCTGGAATCCTACATTTAGAGACAGGCCTGATAAAAGTCTCATAGGGTATAATCTGTTGCAAAGATGGATAAGTATTCAATAAGGAGGAATCTTCTGGCTTGAGCATCATTAAAGTTGAGCAGCCTGCAACTCATTTTTATACACTAATGGAAATGTAGTGGATGTACAATGTGTATTTTACAAATTTATGTAGTATGAATCTTAAAAGGTCTTATTAAGAAAAACAAACTCAGAGTCAGGTATTGGGGTGAACGCTGAAAGATCAGAGAAACAGAACCAGTTACAGCTAACCTCACCTCGCCAATTCATCAGCTGATCTCGTTTCCTCAATCTGGAAGCCTCTGTGTCCTCACCCGAATGGATCTCAGCTGAACTGCTGCTCAAAATCCTAAAAGCTTAACAAAGGCTATAGTTCCTGGTCCTCAAGCCTTGTATACCTTTCTGCGTTCTGCCATCACTTCCAGGGATTAAAGATGTGTGTCACCATGCCAGGCTGTTTCCAGTGTGGCTTTGAACTCATGGAGACCTGGATGGATCTCTGCCTCCAGAATGCTAGGATTAGAGGTATGTGTGCCACGATTTTCTGGCCTCTGTCTATCTAGTGGCTATTCTGTTCTGACCCCGATAAGTTTATTAAGGTGCACATTATATTGGGAGACACAATATCACCACAAGTTTAAGTCACTTTTCTTACAGATTCCTAATTCACAGACTTTTACTTTTGACTGTTTTAGTGAGTGTGAATTCTAAATCTGAGGTGAAGTATCATGCTCATAGTAATGCCTCAACCCTCAAACCACTTTATGTTTGGAAATTATCTTCTTCACATAGCTATTATAGAGAAAGAGGGAAATGAAAGAAGTAGCTTTTTAGTTTAAGATAATAAGCAAATGTCATTAATTAAAAATTCCTAGATCTGAGTAGAGTTATAAATGTGGTTGGTAACATATGCTCCATGAAATCCTTGGGTGTACTGTAAATTTAAAATTTCCTAGTTAGATTTGTAGTTCTCCCTAGTCATCATGGGCCCAAAGATGATCCACCACACATTTTTTCTTGGTATTCCCATTCAGATAGCACGGTTTTTGATTTCCGAGCTCATGTTGGCCTCTAAATGACTAAGGGGTAATGTTGGTATTCCAGAAACTCTATTATCTTCTGTACAAAATGAAAACAGCAAAGCATTGCCATTAGGAGTGACATGTCTGCAGTGTCTTGCCAGGAGCCACTAGGCTTTATTATACTCTTCCTAAAACCTAATCACTATTGCTAGGCTCCTCTATGGCATTTGAGCCACCACCTCTTGCCACCATGTATCCAATCAAGTATTATATTATTTTCAGAGTGCAATGTGTCTCTCTGTGTGTGTGTGTGTGTATAAGATAAAGAGGTGTTTCCAGAGGAGCCAAGAGAATGTATTTAGCTCTTAATAAAATGAAACCCTGGGAGATGTGTATTAATCACACACAAACACACACACACACACACACACACACACACACACACACAAACACAGTAATTTTAAGTTCACAATATGCTCAAGGATTTCATGGTGTATATGCTGCCAATCCCATTGTTTAAACTTTCACAAAGAACTGTAGTCAATTAAGGAATGCTGAGGGCAGTAAAAAGTCTTTCCCATGGAAAGTCACACCAATTGGTTATCCGATATCAAATGGTCTGCACCAAAACAATGGTGTTTAATGTAGAGTGCCTTCAGCTTCTAAAAAGGCCTTGTTTCTTTTCTCTTCATTGCCCCATTTCTCCCATCATTCTGAATGATGTGATGCTGATTTTAAGTGATGGATTTCCTCTCTTGCTTCAGATGAGTGTGTGGGATATTCAGAATGACATAGAACATCCAATGTATGGTGTAAAGATAAATGTTTCTCACTGACTTCCTCGTCTTTCAATAGTTTGGAATAATCTCAAATATTTATGTAGGATATACTCACCTACTCCAACAATCAAATACTTCTTTGTAAAACAACCTTCTATTTCACCCAGGCTTCCTTGTAAATGAAAAATACACTCAAATTGACAGTCACACGTGCATGGCTTCTAGTTATCACTGTGGAGGCTCAATGTTTCATCTCTAAGGAGTGCTGCTTGGTTTGGCCACATGCACTCACCTTGCTCACATTTAAACAATCACCTTGCTCAGACTTGCAAGGGCCTTGGGATTCTTGGTTTATCATCCTTCTCACTGTAGCACATTGAAAGTATGAAATGATTCTACATGGGACTCACATTAGGGGTTTGTTTAAAATCTGTTTTTTTTTTTTTATGCTCACCTCCCTGAGAGTATCATTTAATGTCTCTTTGAGACTGACAATCCAGCATTATCAACAAGAACCCCGAGTCATTGTGATGCAGGTGGTGATGAGACCACACACCAAAAACACTAACTAAATGAAATGAGGTTTCACTTTTACAGCTCATGGAAGAGCTCATGAAAATTCTCAACAAGCAGAGACATGCAGAAAAATGACTGTGTGAAGCTAAAGACAAGAGTTTTCCTGATTAAAAAATCAAAAGCACGGTGTTTAAATATGAATTACCCTGCTAATGCTCACTATGATAGTGCACACGCCTTATATGCCTCATTAAAACGCGTATTTTACAGACTCTCTGGCACGTGCATAGATAATTTATGTAATCTAATTGCTCAGGAACTGGGGATTTCACTGCGGATACCAGCTGTGGCTGCTGTCCAGGGGAGAGGATGCTGAGTTCCCAGAGCTCAGCACTCTCTGCTTGATTTTATGCGGCGTTTAATTGGTTGCTCAGAAATATATTGCAATGAACATTAATTAGCCTTTAAATATTTTCCTTGAGTGACAATTTATTCCTTAATTTTGGTTTAAAAAAGAATTCTAAAGGATAGAAAGGGAACTGATGGATTTGAAAGCAATAAAGATACGTGGTTCAGAATCAGGCTAGCTGTTTTGCATACATAATTTTATTTTTAAACCTACTTGATGAGAGGCACCTTCACCATTTTATAGAATAGAAACTTGGAACAATAGGAAAATCGAATCTTCAACAACAATGCAAATTGTAAAACAAAGACTACTTGGCACATTTCGACCTCAGCAAATTATAGTGTATGTACCAGGGTATCCCTCTAACCTGTCTGTCCAACTATCTCACTTGCTTTTTTCTTTTACTCAGATTTTTTTATTCCACTTATTTCCTGAACTTTTCCTTTCATTATGGTTTCATATTTGCCATCAACTTTCATTGGAGAGTACGTCTGGACTGGTTTCCTGAAAGTTTATTATACTATAACTTAGTTCTGTATTCTACAAAGTATAACAGTATTTTAAAGATTTATTTCTTTTTAATTATTTGTGAGAGAGTTGATATTGCGTATGTGAATCCAGGTGTTGGTGGCATCCTGAAATGGAATCAGATGCCCTGGAGCTAGAGTTTCAGGCAGCTGTGGAACTTTTGACATGCTTGCTGTGAACCAAACTTAGGTCCTCTGCAAGAACAGTTTGTGCTTTTAACTGCTCAGCCATCCTCCCAGCCTGGAGCAAAGGAGTTTTAAAGTGAGAATTTCACATTGATGAACTCATCAACATCTGTCCTACTATATGTAAGTTTAGGCCTAGGGGGATTAGGCTTTCTTTACCTTGGCATGTGAAGTTATTGAAAGAACATGAAAAAATTAGATTCTTTAACTCATTTTTTGCTTTCCCTCTGGAACTTAAGTTAACAACTACTAGTTAAATATTGAATGATCTCAAATAAACACTTATAGGTAAGTAAAATAAGAAGAAAAATGTGTTTATAGTCAATATGTTCAGAAGTTAAGTGGAAAGACTGAGTTTTGTAAATCATGGATACTTACAAGTTCCAGAATTAGAACTCTGCTTTCTAGAGTGAAACCATTATATAGTATAGTAGGCTGCATTTATAAAATAAATAGAACTTTTGTAAGGCTTACCTGTCAGCCAATCATTTCTGTAAGACTTGGATACACAAACCCAAAAGACAGTTGACAATTCTGAAAAATTGTAACAAGGATTGATTATCTTTATGACGTATTATGGGCCAGTCTTTGATATTTTAAATTGGTAACCAGGGCACTAAAGAACACACCCAAAAATAATATTTATCAAGGTTTATGCAACTGAAGATCAATCTAAAAATTGCTAAGTTACTTTACAAATTATGCTTTCAATCCTTGTCTTCATATTCATCCTCTCTCTCTCTCTCTCTCTCTCTCTCTCTCTCTCTCTCTCTCTCTCTCTCTCTCTGTGTGTGTGTCTGTCTGTCTGTCTCTGTCTCTGTCTCTGTCTCTGTCTGCCTCTCTGCCTCTCTGTCTGTCTGTGTGTGTGTCTCTCTCTGACTCTGTCTCTCTGTCTCTCTCTGTCTCTTTCTCTCTGCTAGTGGAGACAGGGCCTCATGTAGCCCAGACTGGCCCCAAACCCACTGTATAGTGGAAAATAAATTTGAATTCCTGATCTTTTTGTTTCCACTGTGAGATTCTGAGATTACATTTATACAACCAATGTCAATAGATAATTTATCGGCTATCAAAGTATTTTCTATTTCTTTGATATTAATTTTTTTTTACTAATTTCTGATTAAGGTTGAAAAACAGCAAGTAACTTCCTTACAACTTTGGGAATAAATCAATAAATACCTTGCTTGAGTGTGAAAAGTATACTTCCTATTATGAGAAATCACAATATAATGAGTTACTTCAACAAACAAACTTTCAATGCTGTATGGCTAAAAAGCCCACTTAATAGTTTTATTTGTAGTTGATAATGGATTGTATCCCACAGTTATTAAAATATTTTATTGATATTTTAATTAATGATTAGACATGTAGTAGTTTCTCCTAGATTGTTTTAGTTTTGTTGAAACATTCATATATATTTAAAAAGAGAAATATTTACTAAAATTTTAAAGTATTTTAATTTGTTTAAAATTATAATATTGTAAGATGAATTGCTAAATGGTCTTATTAATAAAAAACCTGGAGCCAGATTTTGGGATGAAAGCTGAAAGATCAGAGGGATAGAACAAGCCAGAGCCACCAGCTAACACCTCACCAACTCCATGAGTCCTCTGACTGAAATCCTCATCCTCCAGAGAGAGCTACTTTCTGTACACTCACACCTATATACCTTTTTGTGCCCTGCCATCTTGCTTCCTCTCTCTACCCAGCTACATCACTTCCTCTTTCTGCCCACCTCTATTACTTCCTGTCTGTCTGTCCAGACCTATAGACCTCTATGGTTAACTAGCACTGGGATTAAAGGCATGTGCTACCACTGCCTGACCTCTATGTTTAATACAGTGGATAGCCTTTTCCTCTGATCCCCAGATAAGCTTTATTGGGATGCACAAATAAAATATCACCACATAATATCTGTGATAGATTTTTCAAAAGTGATGCAGTTCTTATAGCTTTCAATAAAATAAGCTATAAAAATGATTGGCATCATCTCTTCTACTTTTCTCCAAAATTTTTAACAGAATATTTCTATAACATTATATTTGAAATACAGTATTTTAGTAAAATCATGTCTCATTTAATGGTCTAAAGAAAAGCAACTTTTATAGTTTGAGTATGATTGAAGTACCTCAAAATCTCATTGTTTAAAGTGTTTCCAAGAGTAACTACAGAGAGACATTAGAAGGAGATGGGGCTTGGTGAGAAGTCATTATGTGATTGTAATTAAGGATAATAGTGAAAATAGACTCTTCCTTGCTTTCTTTTGCTTCTAGGTCATTGGCTCCTCTCCTGATCCATATACTATCATCTGAGGCCTGATTGCACTGGATCCTCTGAAACCATTAAATAAAACAGACTTTTTTCTTTATGAGTTAGTTGTGTCAAATATACTGTTATAGTGACAGGAACCAAGAGAATTACATTTCACTGGCCTCGGAATAGAGGACTTGGGTTCAGGTCTCAGCTCTGCCACTGTCCATTTGCCCTAGGGAAAGTTACTTCCCACCCATGACCTCAGCATCTGCACTCTAAAAAAAAGATAGCATTAGGACATGCTGCCCATGGTTGCTGCCTGTCAATGAGTTCAATTGTAAACAACAATGTACTTTTGCATGACATTACTTAGAAAGTACGTGCAAAACTTTTAACAGAAAAAAACAGGATGTACAAGAAATATGCAGTTATCCATCATTTGGAAATAATTAATATTATTGTGATAACTATGGAACTATTCTGCTAATCATTGTGTATAATTCAGTTCTTATTCAGCTAGGATTGAATAGAAAGTTATAATCACAAATATTGAAACACTTGTTTCTGTGTGGAAGGGGGAGTTGATCTTATGGCATGAGTAGACTTTTCCAAATTAGAGTGACTATTTATCTTCACATATCCATATGTTAGACAAACCACAGATAATGATAGAAGATTTGGGTAAGGTGGGAAGAATGCCCTTCCCTCTCTGCCTTAACCAAAAGCAACTTTGAAGGCTGGAGAAGTGCCAGAGACCAGTATCCACTTAAGTCTGTCACTTCCTCTGGTTACTTTTGGCAACATTTAATCCTTTTGGCTGTGAAAGTCAAAACATAATTCAAACATTTGAATTATGAAACAGAGTTCTGCACACAGAAACAAAATGATGTAAATACAGTACAAAAATAAAATTCACAAAAGGAAATGAAAAAGGTGATGTTAAATTCTAGGGATATGTCGCAGAGTTAGAGTTTGTGTTTAGCATACACAAGGTCCAAATTTCAATCCCACTATCACAAAAAATGTAATGTAAATAGTACTATAAGCATATTTACAGTATATAGTTAATTACTAGAGGCATTAAAAGGAAGTGTCAAAAGTTATAGTCTCAAATCTACACAAAGGACTACAGGCAGCTGAGGAAAGCTGGGAGAGGGAAAGATGATCCTGACTTCCTTTGGTGGTGAACAGCAGTGTGGATGTGTAAGTTGAATAAACCTTTTCTTCCACAACTTGCTTTTGGTCATGGTATTTCACTGCAGCCATAGAAACCCTAAGACACGAGGCCTTAAATCCAAGTAAATTACAGTGATTTTCCATAAGATATGAGTGTCATTTTTATACCTTTGGTAATGTGTTGGTGTTCTGGTTAATGTGGTTTGAAGGCATTATAGCTAGGAAGGACTATTGATTACTTTTCTCACTTAACATCTTGCATAAAAATACCTTATCATAGTATTCATCAGGGGGAAGGCTTCCATGTCAGATCTAACTCCATTCCTCCAAGTCCTGTATCCAAAGTGCGTAGTGTCCTCAGCCACAGGGCCTTACCTTCCATTGCAGGGAGGGAAACCGGGCTATGGACATAGCCTCTGAAGTTTTGGGAGACTTTTGGACTCGTCTGATCACAGCTCCAAGGAAGCCTCTCTTCCTGGTACTGAGAAATTTATTACACAGTCTATGGCTTTTTTAGGTAAGCATTGTCACTCCAAATAGTAATTGTTTCATTTAACACACACACACACACACACACACACACACACACACACACACACACACACACACAAACACACACACACACATACACACAATTTTAAGTAAATATAAAATAATACTCCCCTTCACTGTTAAAAACAGCCATATTGACTATGAACCAAAGACTGAGGGGCCCCCAACTGGATCAGGCCCTCTGAATAGCTTGCAGACCACTGGCTGTGGCCTCCCCTCCTCTCTGCCCCATCTCCGGTAGATCACACAGAACTTCTCCCACCAGCCTCCTCACCACCTCACTCCTTTGCCTCAGCTGCCAACTCCTACAAACATTCCCTGGAACCCATCAACCACGCCAGCCAGGGAACAAGGAAACTACACAAGGATGAAGTTTCTACCACTCATCTGGATAAAAAAGACCCCTGGAGAAGTTAAAAGAAAAACTTCTGAAACTGACAAGGAGATTTGAGTGGCCTTCTTGAGCCCAAGGTCAATCCAAGGGGGAAGTGCAGATTGAGGGCTATGCAGAGTTTGAGGTCAGGTAATGACAGCAGACTCCCAGCTGGAAAAACCTCTTATGGTGAGACAGGGAAGCAACTGGGCCAGGTACCAAAGCTTTATCCATGTTCAAAGGGAACTATGATGAACATGCAATAAAATCAAATACGAAACTGGAAAACAAAACAAAACAAAAAAAAAAAAAAACAGCCATATTGTTCTTTACCTTCCTTCCCATTTCTCCCTTCCCAGCTGAAGTCATCCCCACCCTATGATTCCAGTTTTCTTTGTTTGTTTCTTTTTTTTTTTTATAGAACCCACATCTTACTATTCCTTCTCTTGAACCCTTTCTTCCCCTCCTCTGGACCCTTCTTACTTTCCCAGTTTCTATGTTACTCCAGGTTATACACTCACATTTGATGATTTGGAGCTATGGCCACAAATAAGGGAAAACATGTGCCATTTCTGGGACTGGGTTACTTCACTCAGTGTAATATTTTCTAGTTCTACCCTTTCATCAGAAATTTTATTATTTTATTCCTTCTTTGGGGATTAATAGAACATTATTTTGTATATGTACTACAATTTTCATTATCTATTCATAAGTTTAAGGGCATTTAGGTTGTTTTATCTCCTTTTGTGAATAGGAATATTCCTATTGTAAATAGGATGACAATGAATATGACTGAGTGTCTGCCAAGTCCTTTCGGCACATGACAAGGAGTATTATTCGTGGGTCATATACTGGACCTAATTTTCATTTTTGTCTGTTTTTTGAGAATTCTCCACATTGATTTCTAGCTTGGCTGGACCAGCTGAGAGTCCCACCAGCAGTGAATGAAGCTTCTCCTTTCATCACATCCTTGCAAGCTTTTGTTATTGGTTGTTTTGTTGATCTTAGACACTAACTGGGGCAACACGAAATCTCAGTGTAGGTTTAATTTGCATTTCTCCAATTGCTCAGGATAATGGACACTTTTTGAAATATTTCTTAGCCATTTTTGTTCCTTCTTTTAAGAACTTTCTGTTCAGAATCAGAGGCTTTCCTCCTTTTTTTCTTTAATAACTGTGTAAGTTGCTTTCTTGACTCTGTTTATTGATATATATATATATATATATATATTTGTACAATATCCTCCATCAGGTGAATATCTGGCAAAAATTCTTTCTGGTGCTATGCATCTCTTCACTTGATAGATTGTTCTTTGCTATACAAAAGATTTTGTAGTTTCATGAAGTCTCATTTTGTAGCATGAATCTTAAAGGGTCTTATTAATAAAAAAAAAAAAAAACAACTCAGAGCCAGGTATTGGAGTGAATGCTGAAAGATCAGAGAAACAGAACCAGTTACAGCTAACCTCACCTTGCCAATTCCTTAGCTGATCTCGTTTCCTCAATCTGGATCCTCTGTGTCCTCATCCAAATGGATCTCAGCTGAACTGCTGCTCAAAAGCTTAAAAGCTTACCCAGATTCTAGTTTCTGGTTTTCACACCTTATAGACCTTTCTACTTCTTGCCATCACTTCCTGGGATTAAAGGCATGTGTCATTATGCCTTACTGTTTCCAGTGTGGCTTTGAACTCGCAGAGATCCAGATGGATCTCTGCCTCTAGAATGCTAGGATTAAAGGTTTGTGTGCCACCATTTCTGGCTTCTATGTCTATCTCATGGCTGTTCTGCTCTCTGACCCCAGAGAAGTTTATTAAGGTGCACAATATATAGGGGGACACAATATCACCACAACATTTGTCAATGGTTGACCTTAATTCCTTGGCAAATGGAGTCCTATTCACACAAAGTTCTATCTTAAACTTAGAGGTTGTTGAATATTGTCTATGTTTTCATGTAGCAGCTTCATTGAGATTTTTACAGTGAAGCCTGTTCCATTTGAAGTTAATTTTTTGGAGGGTGATGGATAGGGATGAAATTTCATTCTTCTACATGAAGACACCTTGTTTTTCCATCAAGATTTGTTAAAGATTTTTGTCTTTTCTCCAGTGTGTATTTTTGGAAGGCTAATTATCTAATATTATAGGACTTTAATTATCATACTTGTGTTTGTGTCTTCTATTTTGTTCCATTGATTTACAAACTTCATACCATTTATTATCATTTTGAAATTATATAAAAATAATTTTTGATTTGTCACTAAAATATTTTGAAAAATGAATTGTCTGTTAAATAAGTAAGTATATGACACTTTTTAAATTATAACACATTGAGTGTTAAGGTTGCATTTTGCTTTGAGTATAACATTTGTTCCACATCTTTCAGTTTTAATGCAAACAAACATCATGCCTGGAATTCCAAATATCTGGCTATCTTTGCCCCCTTCCTTCACTCTTTATTATCATGCTCATTATTAATGTCCCTTCTCCCTTTTATACCTGCATATAAGATACTTGTTCTGGGCAAAGCCCTTCTAATTAATATCAGCCTTTCCTGATGCTTTTTGTGAAAAGGCTGAGGAAGGCTTGTCCAATTGTCCCAGCATAAAAGCAAGTAATACACTTCATAATGAAACAGTGTCTATTCTGCTTCCTGACAGGGGGCTACAGAGATATATCAGGGCTAAAAGTATGTACTGTCCTAGAATAAGGCCTGGATTCATTTTCCATCAAACATGTGGAGCTGCTCATAACCTACATAACTCCAGCTCCAGGAAATTTGATGTCTCTCTATGGTTCAACAGACATTTGCACTCACACATGTACATATCCTCATATACAACTGTATACATACAAAATTAAAAGTAAATATAAGTCTTGAATAGATGTTGTATTTTATCATCTAATTTTAGCACAATTGCAAAGAGGCAGTGAGTATTTTTAGATATTTGCTGCTACCAGCACACCTTAGATATTTGCTGCCAGACCCATTCTTCAAGAGAGTGAGGCTTTGTTGCAGGTTTGATACATATACAGGTTTATGACTGATATGCACAGTGCTGATATGTTTCTATGTTGGAGCTTGCTGCATTATTGTTGCTTTAAGTAGAATAAGATAACATCCATTGTAATAATAAAATATGGAAGGTATTGCATCAACCCCATATGAATTCTATTGTACTCACCTCAAGAAGTAACTTGGCAACTTTTTGTTTTTTATCCTTTCAAGGACTGAGCTCCATAATAATTAATAATCTCCCTGCATTGTTGTCTCCAAAGTTTTTACCTGAAGCTGCCACCTGTGGACACTCACCTCCCAGGATTAATGAGCGATTTATTGAGGTGAAAATTCTTTTTTTTTTTTTTTTGGTTTTTCGAGACAGGGTTTCTCTGTGTAGCTTTGCGCCTTTCCTGGGACTCACTTGGTAGCCCAGGCTGGCCTCGAACTCACAGAGATCCGCCTGGCTCTGCCTCCCGAGTACTGGGATTAAAGGCATGTGCCACCACCGCCCGGCAAGGTGAAAATTCTTTACTTGTGGGTATGCTCCTTAGTTATTCTAATAGTTGCATGGTTTGAAGGCTGTTTCATTTCATGCAGGATCCAAGAACCTGCTATGACTTTATTTGGCATGACATAATCAGAAATTCAAGCCTGAGAATGAAGAAAACTGTGGAAAGCAGAAAATAAAGGGAAAAGTAGTCTGTTGTGAATACAATCTGAGCCATTTCATTTACTGTTTCATTTAGTCTAAAGACCAACCTGAAGAGTCTTTGTTTGTAAAACAGTAAATTATATTTATTTTCAGCTTTAATTATCTGAGTAAATAAATTGGTGGGGACTGTAAATAATTTAGAAAGAAACTACAAAAATATCCATTTTATGTATTTATATATAAAGCAATTATTCATTTATATATACTAGATGTTTATGCATTAATATATATATATACAATGTCTAGTTTACTGCTTTTCAATTCTACATTGATAAAATGATTAAATCATTAACAAATAAAGGTGAAGTTTTTTCTACATTAACTTAAAAATCATTTGTGTATATTCTAGCAAATTAGAGAAATGTGTAGTAAGTCATATGTTAATTAACTATATGTTTTATTGAAAATGACTGTTTTCTGAATCGTTCATTAACCACATATATATGGTCTTTTAATCCAAAATTTTATATGTTAATTTTGGTGAACATCCAGTATTCATATTGAATGCTGTTCAGTAAAATATAGCTAAGAGTTGATATGCTGTGTGTGAGGTTGGAATAGCAATGGATAACTAAATAATAGAAAACATTATTTTTGTCCTTGGTTTTACTTCATAGCTTTGATTCTGGTTGACAATTTAAAAAGAAAGAAAAGTTGTTATTAAGGGACTTGGCCAATGGCACAACTTTAATATTGCAAAAAGATGATGTAATCTTTGTCTTAAATATCATTCTTCAAGTTCCTAATTACTCTTACAGACTTAATGCGGGAAGAAAAAGGCTGCACATTGACATTAATGGGATGATTATACTTAAGACAACCTTTTTATTTTGCCCTTTATACCCTAGATCTGTTTTATGTGAATAGAAAATATTAACCCTGCCTTAGGCAGCTCTAATTTCAATAATTTCCCTTAAAACATCACTTTTATTCTTTTCAGTCTCAATCAGATTTATGTCCTTTTTGTAAATTTTGCCAAATTTGTAATTGTACAACAGGATTCTTTTTATTATCACACTAGTCCCCTTACTTTTTCAAACATGAAGAGTAAGTTGTCAGTGTGACAACATCACTTTACATTTTCCCTGATCTATTTATACATTTTTGTCTGTTGAAATTATACATCTTTTATTTTTTTCAAAATCTTGTTTTATTGTTGGTCCTTCTCACTATATGTTGCTACTTTTTAATACCTCAGTATTTTCACAGTGTGATATGCAAAACATAAATAAATGACAGATGATATAAATTTGCCTAATTTGACTTGGAGGAGAAATTGGTCATTTATCTTAGTTCAAAATATAGTTTAGGTTAAAATTTTCTCCATAAAGGTTAAACATAGAGAAAAGCCCTGATGACTTAATTTTCTATGGTTCTGTATGGTTAAAGAGATGCAATGTGATCAATATTCTCTCCACTCTTTGTTATCAGTCAGATAGCCATTAAAATAAATGCTTTGTGATATCAATCATAAGAACTACTAGAAGTAAGTTAAGACTGAGTAGAGCTGGGCAGTGGTGGCGAATGCCTTTAATCCCAGCACTTGGGAGGCAGAGACAGGTGGATTTCTATGAGTTCGCAGACAACCTGGTCTAAAGATAGAGTTCCAAGACAGATCCAAAGCTACACAGAGAAACCCTGTCTCAAAACAAACAAACAAACAAAACAAACACACAAACACCCCCCCCCCCCAAAAAAAAAGACTCAGTAGAAGAACTGATTGTTTTTGTGTATGGTTTTGTTTGTTTTTCAAATTTGTATTCTCCTACCTACTAATGACTGGGAACACAGATATGTTCTGCTACCCTCAGCAATACATGGAGTTTTTGAAAGATGGTGTTTCATGACATTCTTCCTTGGCAGATATCCACAAATGTACATGACAATTTAATTAATTAAATCATCAATTAGTTAAATCTATCACAGGTTTGTATTTACTTACTAATTTTACTTTAATATTTATGTATTTGAAAGAGGAAGATTTCAGAGATGCACCATAAGACAACATCACTGTCCAGTATTCCAAATGACTTTCAGTGATTTGGACATACCTGTATGGAACTGGATCCATCACAAAATCCCAATACGGATTTCTGACATGTGGATGCATTATAGAGATTGTAGCCAAGATCATTAATGGAGGTGATGAGACTAAAAGGTGCACATTTGATCACCAAGACTTTGTAACCTGTTAGGAGTGCAAGATCATTCCAGAAATATTTCAAGTCTTAGGTGGGGTGTTCCTCTCAGTTAAGATCAGTTGTCCAAGGGCTCACAGAGAAATTAGTCTCAGGTGAGTGAGAAATACCTGCTAAGTGTGTGAGATCATGATCCATTTTTGTTCCCAGCCCTTCCTGCTCCTTAGACTGACCATGAAGCTTTGGTCTTGGTGTTTAATGCACATTTATTTCCAACAGTTCTGGCTTTATTAAAGACATTTGTTGAACTATTCAGTAGCTTAGGCATAGGGAAAATCTTAGTTTGTTAAAACTTATTGGCAGTATAATATTTAGTAGACAACTAAAATAACTGAATGGAGAAAGATTGAGTCTGATTTTGGAAAACATATTCAAGGAACAAAGTTAGGTAAATGGATTATAATTGTTAAAAAATATTATTGAAAAACTAAAACACTAATTATTCAACACTTGACTTTCTCAGAAAATAGGAACTTTTTTGCCTAGTAGGAAGCATGGTAATTCATAGACAAAACTTTTATTTACTCTGTATATCATTCTGTAATATTTTGGAGTAAAATATTTAGAAACTTTCCTTGTTTTGAGTGCAATAATATTTACCTCATAATTTGTCTGAAAACAGTGCTTTTGTTGTTTAAACTTTTCCTACATTTGTTTTGGATACATTCTAGTATTTTACATTATAAAAATATTTACAGTAATAAACATAATTTAAAATCATACACACAAAATTACACTTAGATTACACAGAACCAGAGTTGGTAATAAACCTTCAATTTTATCCTTTAGTACAATTAACTGTTTAAGCACATTCAACATATTAATGCTTTTGTTAGGTTATATAACATTTCTCATCTCAATAAATTGAAACACAAGGAATATATATTATATTGGATACAACACACATATGTGTATTTATATGCTTGAACACATATATGTTTGTTTGCATGTCTGGATATAAATATGGAATCATTTTGACAATGGTAAACATTATTTTAAGTGCAATTTTGACATTTGACTATTCTGTTTTCTTTTTCACTCTGCATATATGGGAAGTTATACAATGCTTCTTTTTCTGTGTATGAAATATTTCATTTATTGTAATGCCATGGTGATTCATCCATATGTGGCAAATGGCAGAATTCACTTCACTGGCAATGTTAAATAATATTGTCTTGTATATGAGGATGCAGAGTGTCTAGTTTACAGGATGAACAAGTCAAACTTAAAGCATAATACATGAGGGTTGTAAATACTAATTGCTATTATTGAGGATTTGGGATTTTTGTCTAATATATATTTTCTCTTGCCAAGTGTTGGGAGATGAGTAACTTTGACAAGTGAGTGATATGTTAATTTGTTTAGCTGTAACAATTTTATTACATAAACATAACATCTGCTGTATATCCTAAATATATTAAATAAATTTATTAAATAATGAAATCCCCCAAAAGATTATTTTTCAAATTATAATTTGTTTTAAATAAAAGTATATTAAAACTAGTGTTAGTGGCCAAATATTTTGCTCTCTTTTCCTATTTTGATATTGCCCAGGAAGCCAAAATTACTCAATTTAACATTATCCTGTTGTCTAAAATTTAATTAATGATTAGGAAATATATTTGAATTGAGCATATTGTCCGTAATAATTATAGTGTAAGAATTGATTACAAAAATACTTAGAAAACAACTTGATTAAATTTTCACTTATAGAACCTTTATAGAAATACCACTGTATAAAGAATGATCTTTGTCTAAATAGAAGTCTGTTTTCCCCCTAACTTTTATAAAATGTCCCCAAAATCTGTATAATAAATAGCCTCCTGATTAAAATAAAATTTACCTTGGGAACTTGAACTATGAAGGAGTGTGTATGTGAGGAAAGTAATTCAGGGTAAAGGCTTTGGCCACATGGTCATAGCTCAGCCCTTAGCAGGGCCGTTAGGAGACTATGCTCAAATCTGTGGTTGATCAGCTATATCTACAAAACACCATGAACGTTTCCAGTGCTCAGTGTTCAATATGTGTAGTACCCTCCTTTCCAACACTCTGCATTAGGAGAACATACTTAGCTCATGCTTGAGGATTCACAAGCTCACTCTAGGTTCTCCTCCCTTGGCTATAGGGTTGATTGATTGACTGTGGTAGTGAACAGTGAACTCAGGGCTGTGTACATAACAGAAAGAACTTTACCCAGAGTGCCATCACCTGCCCAACTCTGGACTGATAGTTTCTTGTATTCCACAGTATCATGTGCACAATGCCTGCTCCAAGGCTGGAAGCCCTGTTATTGAATTGCTGGAATGGCGGGGGGGGGGGGGGGTGTCTTCAAGGAAGGAAGCACACCAAGTGAGGTTTCCTTGAGATTCCCCAGGTTTCCATATTTTAAAATCTGAACTTCTTGTAAAACAGTTGACAACTTTCCTTTACTACTGGTAAGTCATAAAAAACCAGAAGGCATGAAAATTTGAATAAAATAAATAAAAAAGGCACCTCAATATTGAATAAACTAAAATTTCACATTGACATTGACATTGACTTTGTATAATAAAATGTAGAAGATCCACAACATTCCTAATGCCTTTATAAGTTACTTGTGATTTGTCCAAAAATGAATGTAATTTTTGCAAGACTATTATATGACCTATAAAATTTTCTATAATAAGCTTGCATTCCCACCAGCAGTGGAGGAGAGTTCCCCTAGTTCCACATCCTCTCCAGCATAAAGTGTCCTCAGTGGTTTTGATCTTAGCCATTCTGACAGGCGTAAGGTGGTATCTCAGAGTTGTTTTGATTTGCATTTCCCTGTTGACTAGGGATGTTGAGCAATTCCTTAAATGTCTTTCAGCCATTTGGGTTTCCTCTGTTGAGAATTCTCTGTTTAATTCTAAAGCCCATTTCTCAATTGGACTGTTGGTCTTTTTGATGTCTAATTTCTTGAGTTCCTTATATATTCTGGATATCAGTCCTCTGTCACATGTGGGGTTGGTGAAGATCTTTTCCCATTCTGTAGGCTGTCACTTAGCCTTGTTGACTGTATCCTTTGTTATACAAAAGCTTCTCAGTTTCAAGAGGTCCCATTGATTGATTGTTTCTCTCAGTGCCTGTGCTACTGGTGTTGTATTTAGGAAGTGATCTCCTATGCCAATGAGTTCAAGACTACTTCCTTCTTTCTCTTCTAGCAGGTTCAGAGTAGCTGGATTTATGTTGAGGTCTTTGATCCACTTGGACTTAAGTTTTGTGCATGGTGACAGATATGGATCTATTTGCAGCCTTCTACATGTTGATATCCAGTTATGTATGCCAGCACCATTTGTTGAAGATGCTTTCTTTTTTCCATTGTACACTTTTGGCTTCTTTGTCAAAAATTATATGTTCATAGGTGTGCGGGTTAATTTCAGGGTCTTCAATTCAATTCCATTGGTCCATATGCCGGTTTTTATGCCAGTACCAAGCTGTTTTTATTACTGTAGCTCTATAGTCGAGCTGGAGGTCAGGGATCGTGATGCCTCCAGAGGTTGTTTTATTGTACAGGATTCTTTTGGCTATCCTAGTTTTTTTGTTTTTCTATGTGAAGTTAAGTATTATTCTTTCCAAGTCTGTTAAGAATTGTTTTGGTATTTTGATGGGGATTGCATTGAATCTGTAGATTGCTTTTGGTAAGATTGCCATGTTACTATGCCAGAATTAACATTTTTACTATGTTAATCCTGCTTATCCACGAGCATGGGACATCTTTCCATTTTCTGACATCTTTTTCAATTTCTGTTCAGGGACTTAAAGTTTTTGTCATATAGGTCCTTCACTTGCTTGGTTAGTGTACCCCAAGGAATTTTATATCATTTGTGGCTATTGTAAAGGGTGATGTATCTCTGATTTCCTTCTCAGCCTGTTTGTCAATTGTATATAGGAGGGCTACTGATTTTTTTCAGTTGATCTTGTATCCTACTATGTTGCTGAAGGAGTTTATAAGCTGTATCAGTTCCTTGGTTGAATCTTTGGGGTCACTCAAGTATACTATCATGTCATCTGCAAATAGGGAAAGCTTGAATTCTTCCTTTCTAATTTATATCCCCTTAATCTCCTTATGTTGTCTTATTGCTCTGGCTAGAACTTCAAGTACTATATTGAATAAGTATGGGGAGAGAGCCTTGCCTCGTTCCTGATTTTAGTGGAATCACTTTGAGTTTCTCTCCATTTAATTTGATGTTGACTGTTGGCTTGCTGTAAATTGCCTTTAGCTTGATTTGTGTGGGAGGCATCCAGGCATTGGGACCAGGACCTGTCCTCAGAGCATGAGCTAGCTGTTTGGAACCTGGGGCTTATACAGGGACACTTGGCTCAGTCTGGGAGGAGGGGACTGGACCTGCCTGGACTGAATCTACCAGGTTGAACTCAATCCAGGGGAGTCTTTGCCCTGGAGGAGATGGGAATGGAGGGGGGCTGGGGGAAATGCGGGGGGGGGGCTGGGAGGGGGGAGAAAAAGGGAATCCGTGGCTGATATGTAAAATTAAATTACAAAATTAAAAAAATTCTATTTTAGTATTAATTTAGTTTGATTTTAAACAAAAATATAATTAGATAACTTTTGGATTTATTTTTGAGGTTTGTTTATATGGCTCACACATTCTTAAGGCACATATTGTAACAGAAAATAAAAATTTTAATCAACAGATCTTCAAGATTTCCCAAGAGAGGGCTAAAAGCTGGGAGAAGGGAAAAACAAAAACAAAAACAAAAACAAACAAACAAACAAACAAACAAAAAACAGAAATTAACAGAAGAAGCCAGTGAGTCCTCAGCAGAGAGGAGCATATCATTGGGAAAATGCAATTAACTTTTCCAGGGAACAATAGACTAGATGCAGATAGACCTCCATCTCCACCCATAAACACTCACATAGACAGACACTCATATACTCAACATCCACACAAACATAAGATATGTTTGAGTTCATTTAAATCAGGTCACCTCATTTTTATGAGAATCCTCTTTTAGATAGGAAAGGAATTATCCTTTTCAGGGCTTCTCCCTTTTGTTCATCTGAATGAACCACTTTTTATATTGAGAATTCTTTAAAGTGACCCTTGACCTTAGAGAGAGTCACCTGACGCTGAACGCTTTGTAATCATATGCATAGTACGTGGTGAGGAAGTGTGCAAAAACACCAGTGTAGGCAGTAGACGCAGGAGAGCTCCTTTAGGCCTGCAGGTAGCCAACAAGCAGGCTAACCAACAAGTAGGCTAGCCACAGACAGTACATTTTTACCTCACGTGGAAAGTCCCTGCTGGTGACAATCATGGTGGCAGTGACTGTGTGGCTTTGCAGAGTCAGAGCTCAGGGTCTTTTCCTGCCTGCCCTGGTGAACAAAACAGCAACAAAACATCTGTGTTTGTCCTCTTTGTGGTATCTCACTCCAGCCAGCACAGAATCTTTTCCCCTCACTATCAAGGAAAAACAATAACCAAAGCCACTCACTGAAATGAAATAAACAACTGTGACCTGAGAATGGATCAAGACACTGTTGTGGAATCCGAGCAGCTTACATGTTTTGTTGTATAGACTGTGAGATATCAAAATGCATGTTCTGAAAGCTGTTCTCTGAACCCTTGGAAGGTGTAGGAAGCTACATTTTAGTCAAAGTTTGAAATTTATGGCATTGAGGCATCATCAAACACCAATTTATATTAAACAATAACAGTTGGCAGTATATTTAAGATCTCAAAAGAGTTAGTGAAGTTTCCTCCTCTCTGTCTCTGTCTCTGTCTCTCTCTCTTTCTCTCTGTGTGTGTGCATATTCTAGTTATAAGTATCTTTTGAAAAAAATATATTCTCCAAGAGACTTTTAGCTTCAGAATATAACCTTCAGATTCCTCTGTCTCAATTCATGGGAATCCAGTATTTCAAAAGCACTTTTCAATTGTCAAGTATGATATATTTCTCCTGTGTGCTTTGTTCATGAAAATCTAATGCATGGGCAAATTTAGTCAATGTATTATGTTTCTTTATTATTTAAATATAATTTGTTTTTGTTGATACTCCCTCCTGTTTCTTCTCCTTCATCTCTTATCTTCTAGCTTGTACACTCCTAACCCCAGTAGCTTCTTCTCTAGTTCTTAGACAACTTTATAAGCTTCCTAACTTGCTAAGCTAAGAATTTAATTTGCATATAGAAGCCAGAGAAGCCTTGTTAAATGTGTGTTAGATTAGATCCTTGCTGTGTTTAAAATTCTCTGGTGGTTTTCTATTTCATGAAGAGTTAATTAAGCTAAACACCTTTATCTGTTCCTCTAAAGTAATACACTATGTAGCTCTTGGATCCTCATTTTTTTCTAGCTTCTACACTTACAGAATCTCATTCTATTCATGTGTCTTGGCATATTGTCCTTTACATGGGACAAACCCATTTCTGCTTTGTGCTTGTGTTCTGAAATAGCCATAAAAATGTTTCATGGAAAACTGGCAAACACCTGAAATCTGAGGCTTTATACAATATCATCTAGGCACTTTAATAGAAACACTAATTGCTGTTGAATAAATATCTCAAAGGCAAATATTATTAGCTACTGTTTTACAGAGTTAAAAAATGATGTTCAGTAGAATTAATGATCAGAAAATCATATAATCAATAACTTGTCATTAAGGATTCCATAATCTATTTTTTCCTTGCCAAGTTTTGCATATAAACTCAATGGCTATGTATACTGCAACCTAGGAAAGCAAAATGGACATTTACAAATGTCAGAAGCTTAAAATCACTTTTGAATGTATATAGTGTCCATACATATCACAGGTCGGCAAGAGAGTTTATTCTGAAGGCATGCCATGGAACAGTCTTTGTACACTGTAAATATGTATTGCTCTCATTGTTAATAAAAAAGCTGATGGATTAGCTGATAGCTGGACAGAAAGAGATTGAGTGAGACAGCCTGAAACAGAGAGAATACTGGGAGAAAAAAAAGGCAGAGTCTGGGGTTGCCAGACAGACACAGAGATGAACATGCCAAGTTAATAAAGTACTGCTGCAAGACAGGGCGTAAATAAGGAATATGGGTTAAATCAATATATAGGAGCTTGTTAGTAATAAACCTGAGCAATTATTGGCCAAGCATTTGTAATTAGTATTAAGCCTCTGAGTTAGTTATTTGGGAGCAGGCAGGCGGGACAGCAAAATTCCACCTAAAAATGGGGCCCAACATCCAGTGTAGATCCACATAAGACCTAAAAAAGCTTATAAAACGTTCTAAATACACAAAAATGGAGCCAAATTTGGCTTCTTAGTCTCCTGTCCCTCATGTCAGCCACAGTACTGGAGACATCTTGTGTCAGCTGCCACTGTGCCATGAGCTAAATCACATGGTGGGTTCCTGGAGTCTCTCACATGGATGGTGGTACAGAGAGGTGCATCTCAGCTGCTACCTGTGGGCTTAAGCTACCAGGGCAAGCTCTGCCAGCACACTGCATGGCAGGTTTGGAGTTTTGCTCATGTAGACAGAAAAGGATTTCAGGTACACAGTAAAGACAGATTTAGATGGGAAAAAACTTCTAAATGGGTTACAGTGTGTTTAAAAATATACATAAGCTTGGGAGAGAAAAGAGGAAAAGTAGAGACAGTCATAGATTGATAAATAATTTATTTGTTATAATAAAATCCTCAAAAAAGGAATAGAGTAATAAAAAACATAATATGCCACATAAAGATGAAAAATATAGAGTCTGGATCTTGTATGTAATTATTTGTCTTTAATTTTTTTTTACTGCAGAGGAAGAATCAATAGCTGCTAATAGACATTTGATTGTAAATTCTGCTGGATTAAACCAACATATATATTTTAAAAATGTCTTGACTTCAAAATGGAAGTCAAAAGATATGTTACTGTGGGAAAGAGGTTCTGTTTTTATTTTCAAAGAAAATAAAAGGCTGTGGATTCATTCAAAGTTTTTTAAAAAATTAGGTCTTATCAAGGAAGACCCCCTGAAATGCTGACTACACACAGAAAGAAATAAACCTAGAAGAACTGCAAGATACATGATGTGTATTTTACCTGCTCAAACACATAACAAAAATTATCTTTAGCTGACTAGTATACAATGCACAGCCTATATTTCTACTCTTGTTTGCTTTATGATGTTATTAGCTCACTTAAAAAATCTAATATATAATTAAGAAATACAGATTAATAGTCATCTATAATAGTCAAACTTATAGACCTGTTAGGTATATTTTCAAGGTCATACACAGATATATTTAGATAGATAGATGGTCTTCAAACACTTCAAAGACCAACAGAATGTGGCATTTAATATGTTTAATAACCTAAGGTTTTTCATGACAGTGAGACATTTCTCCAATTTACTTCATAGATGATAATGGGCATCGAGGAAACTCCATATGGAGTTTGCTTTCTTTCATGGCAAAAGCTAGCCATTTGGGCAAAGAAACTACCCTTGCCTCAATTGCTGACATTTACTATACAAACTGGACCAGAGGATGCAAAAGAAAGTGACTACCAAACTTTGCAAGACAAAGTAGGACAGTCCTTCAAAATTCCCTGCTTCTCAGAAAAGTCTGTCAGAAATACTAGGCCTGTGGGCCAAAGATGGATGCCCGAATGTTACAGAAGAACTCTGGGTGACTGTCCAGGCAGCCAGATGTCCCTGTCATTAGCTATCATTTCACCCTTTTCTGGTCTTTGATGGTATTGAAGACTAAATAGTAACAGCTAAAGTTTTCCTTAGTTATGATAAAAAAAATAAATTATGTACAAACCTTTATACATGAAACAATAACATAATTAATAAAATATTTTCCCTAATTTTGGCAAATACAGATGGACTGGATATTGTAACCATAATTTTTACTTAATAATTGTTTGGTTGTATATAATCTTACTATGGTAAAGTTAAAACATTCCTTTTTAACTAGACCAAAGGGAGAAATGCTGCGGAATAATCCTTTTGTACACTGTGAAGATTTGTCATTTGGATTAGTTTAATAAAAAGCTGATTGGCTAATAGACAGGAAGAAATTATAGGTGGGACAAGAAAACTAGGAGAATGATGGGAAGAAAAAGGTTGGAATCAGAAAAGATGCTAGCCACCCATTGAAGATGCAGGACATGTAGAAAATGAGGTAACAAGCCATGAGCCACGAGGCAAAGCATATATAAGAAATATGGACTAATTTAAATGTAAGAGTTAGGAAGTAACAAGTCTGATTTATTGGCTGAGCACTTATAATAATTTATATTAAGTCTCTGAGTCAGTTATTTGGGAAATGACTGCCATTTATTTGGGAAGCAGCTGCTGGTTATTTGGAAGCAGGCAGATGGGACAGGAAAACTTCCACCTATAAAGTGATGTGTAAGTGAACATGGCTTAGAAACATATTCTTGAGTTAAGGAAGGCATATTTCACTCTAAGAAGATAGTCTTCTTCCATATTCTGAATGCTGAAGACACTGGAGAGAAAGAAGTATGCACAGAATCACTGAGATCACTAGGCTGGCAAGAGGTCACTGAAGACATTTATGATGACTCCCACCAAGAGCTCTGGCACTGAAATTCACAGAACATTCTGAATTAGAGTCTATCAGGTACCACAGGACCTTCTGACACCATCCCCAACAAATCTCAGTTCTTCATACAAAAGGAAGTGTGAGCAGGAGGTAAGACAGGGAAGCTTGTGGAACACAATCAACTAGGTCAGTTTTTCTCTGTTCAGCAATAAACTTCAAGCATACCCACACACAAATAGCTATGTCATATTATTATGATATAATGTATCATTTATCTGTCTGTCCATATATTCACCTAGCTATTCATTCAACCACCTATTTGTGGTGGTAATCTAATTGTATTGAAATATTATTTTGATTTGTACTGAAATATTAATTTGATTGTATGTTAATAAATAAAGTTGTCTGGGGGTCAGAGCTATTAGAGCCATAGCAAGAGTGTGGCGGTGGTGGCACACGCCTTTAATCCCATAGATATCTGTGTGTTCAGGGTCAGAGCTATTAGAGCCATAGCAAGAGTGTGGCGGTGGTGGCACACGCCTTTAATCCCATAAGATCTCTGTGTGTTCAGGGATACAGCCAGCATTGGAGACATATGCCTTTAAGACCTAGGGGGCTGTACATTCAGACAGTGACGAGGCAGTCATGTGTTTGGGTTTACAACCAATGAGAAGGCAGAACAACATACTTTAAAAATACGAACCGAGAGGAAGTAGCTCTCTTTTCGCGAAGCTGGGACAGCAGGAGGAAGGGTGAGATTTTAGCTCTGAGCTCTGACTTCTTGGCTTTCTCTTTTACATTGTTTCTGTGTTTCTTATTTAATAAGACGGCTGGTTACATCTACATCTGGCGCCCAACGTGACAAGAATCCATTAAAAACTGCTTGGCTTGGCGGCAGGTCCGCTTTCCCGCAAGGGCGGCAGGCGGCCCGCGGCGGCGGCGGCGGCAGCGGCGGCGGCGGCGGCAGCGGCGGCACACGGCTTCTTAGTCCGAGCTGCTGGCGTCCTAGTCCGGGTAGCAACTTCTAGCCCGGGCCTAGGTCTGTGAGCAGCTTGCCTAAAGCCGGTGCTACAAACAACTCAGACCTGCCCTGCCGAACAGGGCCCTGCCTGTAAAGCCAACGCACGTGGTCGGAGCTTAAGGAAGCCAGACCCAAGCCTTGACTCGGCACAAGAGGGAACACGTGGCTGCATTTAAGTTTTAGCCGGCTACGCTTTCTTGTGCGTTCTCTCTTTCCTCTCTCTCTCTCTCTCTCTCTCTCTCTCTCTCTCTCTCTCTCTCTCTCTGGATTTACACCTGGGACACTAGGTG
Source organism: Peromyscus maniculatus bairdii (assembly GCF_049852395.1). NCBI lineage: Eukaryota > Metazoa > Chordata > Mammalia > Rodentia > Cricetidae > Peromyscus > Peromyscus maniculatus. Next base: position 79,332,956 of record NC_134870.1, on the reverse strand, counting down.
GCTGCTTTGAAAATCCCCTCGGATTTCTACTGTTCTACGCAGATTTGGTAAGTCATAATATATCAGATATTTTAAAGGAAACTATCTAAAAGAGAATTTTTTTCCACATTAAAAAACAAATGGGTTTTATGTGTACATTGGAAGAAAATTGGTTTTTGTTCGAAATTTTAGGCAGTCTGGCAATGGAACAACTATATAATATTAGTATTGGTGGAATTATGCACCTCATCACTATAATAATCCACATTTTAATATTTAAAAAGATAGTCAATTTAAGTGCCAGGATAACAGCGTTAGAAGAACTTGTTAAACCTGTAAAAATTCAGACAGAAGAAATTAACAGTGAAGTTGTTTCAAGTCGGGATCATAAGGTTGCAGAAAGAAAGCCTGTTTTCACACAGTCACCCTTAATTTATCCTGTAACAGTACAGCAGATGCCTGATCAAATGGCTACACAAAATACTTGGGCTCCAATTGAAATGTTGGATTTAAAAAGGTTTAAGGAGGCAATAGTATCTTATGGCATGCATTCCCCATATGTAAAGCAAATGTTAAACACTTGGTCAACATATAATAGGATAGTACCACAGGACTGGCGGGACCTCGCACAAGGTGTTCTGGAACCCAGCCAGAGACTTCAATTTCTGACTTGGTTTAAGGAGGAGGCTAAAAACATAGAAAAACAATGGAGGGATAAAGGAGTACAAGTTTGCCAGGATCAGCTTATGGGCGAAGGCCAATATGCTTCAGCACAAGCACAATGTTTATATGATGTCCAAACCCTAATTTTATGTCGAACGGCAGCCTTGAATGCATGGGACAAAGTTGAGGAACCAGGAAAAAAATCTGAGTCATTTACAAAGGTGAAGCAAGGCCCAAAAGAGTCTTTTACAGATTTTTTACAAAGACTGGCTTCAGCAGTAAAGAGAATGGTCTCGGATTCAGAAGCTGGTAAGGCAATAATTGAATCTTTGGCCTTTGAGAATGCAAATGCAGCATGCAAAAGAATAATCAGGCCATTAAGGGCAAGATCTGCACCTATGGAAGATTGGATTAGAGAAACAATTAATGTTGAAGCTGATGAGCATGATGATACATGGGTAGGAGAAGTAATTTCAAAAGGTTTGAGGAGTGTTAGATGTTTTGGATGTGGAAAGCAAGGACATTTGAAAAGGGACTGTAGACAGATCATTTCCAGAAACAATGTTTCTTCAAGGAACAATGGCAACAGAATGCCCCTTCCTTCTGGAGTATGCAGAAGGTGTGGTAAGGGAAAACACTGGACCAACGAATGTAGATCAACAAAGGACAGACAGGGTAATCCTTTGCCTCAGTCTTCGGGAAACTCCCAGAGGGGCCTCAGGCAGGCCCCCAGTGCAAATCCAGTTCAAACCTTTCCGGCAGCCATAGAGGAAATGCCTGCTCTGGAGAGCGATTAAATAACCAAATGCCTATTGGAATAAATCATGCTGGTCAGAATGATGAAACAGAGAGAATAGAAAATTCAGGAGAAAACATAAAGAAAATTTTTTGGCAAACTTCTATTAATGAACAAAGACCAAAATTAACAATAAAAATAAATGGTGTTTTGTTGTCTGGTCTGGTAGACACAGGTGCGGACGTTACCATAATAGCACCAGAATTTTGGCATCCAACTTGGCCTCTTCAGGAGGTAAACGTTCAACTGTTAGGAATTGGGACATTATCTCAGGTGAAACAGAGTGCAAGATGGCTCGAATGTATAGGTCCAGAAGGACAGAGAGGAAAATTAAAACCATATGTGGCTAACATAACTATGAACCTGTGGGGTCGAGACTTGTTGCAACAATGGAATACTCAGATTAACATCCCTCCAATCTCAGAAACAAATCATAAACTAGCACATGTTACTGAGAGAAATATTAGAAGATATTGTTCTAATGAGTGGTCACCAGCCATCCATATTATACAAGAACAGGGCACAATAACTGATGATCTTCCAAAGACACCAACAGCTCTACCTTTAAAATGGTTAACAGACAAGCCTGTATGGGTCCAGCAATGGCCTTTAACAACAGAGAAACTCCAGGCTTTAGAAGAGCTGGTAGAAGAACAGTTAAATGCTCAGCATATTGAAGAATCAACCAGCCCTTGGAATTCTCCTGTATTTGTTATTAAAAAGAAATCTGGTAAATGGAGAATGGTAACAGACCTTAGGGCAATTAACAAAGTAATTCAGCCAATGGGTTCTCTACAATCTGGGATGCCTTTGCCTACTCTGTTACCAAAAGGATGGCCTCTCATAGTTATTGATTTAAAAGACTGTTTCTTTTCAATACCCTTACAAGAAAAAGACAGAGAAAGATTTGCTTTTACAGTGCCTACTTATAATAATTCTCAACCGGTTAAAAGATTTCAATGGAGGGTCCTCCCACAGGGAATGTTGAATAGCCCAACTCTGTGCCAATATTTTGTACAACAGCCATTGGAAGTGATACGTAAAAAATTTCCTAAATCTATAATTTATCATTATATGGACGATATTTTACTAGCTGACTCAAATGCAGATACTTTAGAAATAATGTTTGAAGAAGTAAAGAAAATTTTGCCTCGCTGGGGATTACAAATTGCTCCTGAAAAGATACAAAGAGGAGATTCTATTAATTATTTAGGATATAAAATAGAGCTACAAAAAATTAGACCCCAAAAGGTGCAAATTCGGAGAGATAGACTACAGACTCTTAATGACTTTCAAAGATTATTTGGAGATATTTCTCATCTACGAACTATTGTTGGGGTAAAAAATGATGAACTGACTAATTTGTTCAAAACTTTAGAAGGTGACAAGGACTTAAATAGTCCAAGAGAATTATCACCTGAAGCTGAGAAAGAATTAGCATTGGTAGAAAAGAAAGTGCATGAAGGACACGTGAATCGTATTGATCCAAAGCTGGATTGCATTTTGGTTATCTTACCTTCTAGGCGTTCTCCTACTGGAATATTAATGCAGAGGGAAGATATTATATTGGAATGGATATTTTTACCAAATAAACCAAATAAAAAATTAAAAACTTATGTGGAAAAAATCTCTGACTTGATTTACAAAGGAAAATTGAGACTTCGTCAATTAGCAGGCATAGACCCAGCAGAAATTGTCGTACCATTAACTAAGGAGGACATTGAAAAATTATGGACAGAAAGTGAACCTTGGCAAAGAGCTTGCAGTAATTTTTTGGGAGAAATTAACAGCAAATATCCCAAAAGCAATAGAATTGATCTTATAAAGAGAGCTGAATGGATCTTGCCTCGAATTGTACGGCAAAAACCCATATCTGGAGTTCGTACATTTTATACAGATGCCAACAAAGAAGGAAAGGCAGGTTACAAATCAGAAAATTTAAGTAAAGTGGTTCAAAGTCCGTATAATTCAGTGCAAAAATCAGAATTGTATGCTATTCTGTTGGTATTAATGGATTTTTCAGAACCTCTCAACATAGTAACTGACTCTCAGTATGCTGAAAGAGTGGTGTTACATATTGAGACTGCAGAATTTATCCCTGATGCTTCAGAATTAACTTCACTATTTATTCAATTACAAGATACAATCAGGAAAAGGAATCATCCTTTATATATAACTCACATTCGATCCCATACTGGTCTGCCAGGCCCTCTAGCACAAGGCAATGAAGAGATTGATAAATTATTGATAGGAAATGTGCTGGAGGCCTCAGAATTTCATAAAAAACATCACGTTAATAGTAAAGGTTTAAAAAAGGATTTTTCCATAACCTGGCAACAAGCCAAAGAAATAATAAAGAAATGTCCTACTTGTTCCTTCTACAATCAGACGCCATTACCAGCAGGATGTAACCCAAAGGGTACTCAGAGAAATGAAATCTGGCAGATGGACGTGTTTCACTTTGCAGAATTTGGAAAATTGAAATATGTACACCACACTATCGATACTTATTCAGGATTTCAATGGGCAACTGCTTTGAGTTCTGAAAAAGCTGATTCTGTAATCACTCATTTGCTAGAAGTTATGGCCATCATGGGTATACCTGCACAAATCAAAACTGACAATGCTCCATCATATGTCTCTGTTAAAATGAAACAGTTTTTTGCTTATTACAATATAAAGCATATTACAGGCATACCACATAATCCTACAGGTCAAGCAGTTATAGAAAGATCAAACAGAACTCTAAAGGATATGCTAAATAAACAGAAATGGGTAACAAAAACCCCCAGAAATAGACTGCATAATGCTCTTCTAACTTTGAATTTTCTGAATGCCAATGAGAAAGGAACAACAGCTGCAGAGAGACATTGGATAATAGAAAAAACTACAGAATTAAATCAGCCTATATACTTTAAGGATGTGCTGACCTCAGAATGGAAACCAGGGTATGTATTACATTGGGGACGTGGTTTTGCTTTTGTTTCTACAGGAGAAGATAAGCTGTGGGTACCATCAAAATTGATAAAGGTTCGATTTGAACAAGAGAGACCTCTTAATTAGAGGAGGTGATAGTTCATCAACCAGCATGAACATCCAATTTAAACTAACTTGTATCAATAAAACATGCCTTTTCATTTCATCAGATAATAACTTGCCAAAAAGGAACATCCCCAAAATTAGTCTTGGGGAAAGGTTTTTGTTTTTGTCTTTTAGGAGAATGAAGGTTAAGGAATCTGAAGAACACTGGACAAATGAGACAACTGAAGAAAAGGGACAAATCATCTATCCCAAGAAACAGAGTGAAACGGTGTATGGGTATATATTATCTAAAAAAAAAATTTTATGTCTTCCTAAATGTTTGTTTCTGCTTTTCTCTAAAGATTTAACACTATTGGTCTTCTAACAGTCCCAGTTCAATTAAAATTTAAAGCTGACTTTGGAGTTGGAGAATGGCTCTCTCCTTCTTTAAAATCAAGCATGTTGTTAAAAGGAAAATGCAAACTCCCTGTATCATGCCAGAATAAGAGCCATCTTCTGCTATGGTACAGGACAAAAGCAAAATTAATTAAGGGACTATTCTATTACTAATCTCAACTCTTTGATTCTATTCTGATTCTTTAAACTTTTCTCAAAGTATAAATTTTATATCAAAATTTACAAGATTAATATATATATATACATTTTAAACTTTGTTAAGATATGAATGGTCACATAGAGTACTAACTAATTCTAGAAAAAAGGCTAGCTGCATATATATGTTTTTGTGTTCGAGTTTCTTATCAGTTTTCTGCAGGAAATCACGGCCAGGCCTAATATCAACTGAAGTCTCCAGAAAGAAGATGGGGCCCCACAACAACAACAATTCCACGTGGACAATAATAATATCATTAAGCTGACAAACATCATCCACAGATCAGCTTTGAACTACAAGGTGCTCAGAGCAAATTTGAGATGACTAGCTGAGATGATCCAGTCTCAAAGACTACTTGAATAAGGACTTGAGATAAACCCTCAACTTTGGCATTATACACAGACTGGATAATGAAGGATATAGTTACCTCTCCTAGAATTTGACAATTAACCTAAAATTTTTCTTTCAGGATAAAGAAAACTTCGCCCATACCCAGCAGGATACAATTTTAAGAATACGACGCCCACATTCCCAAAGAGGTGGTGTGGGGCGGGTGGTTTTTTGGTCTTTTTAATGGGTTTTGGGTCTGGGATAATTTTCAGTATTTAGGGGGGTTGGTTACAAGTTATTGTCAAGGGTTAGGAAAAAGGCTAAGCAAAGGAGATTAGATTTAAAGTTCTTGTTTAAAAAAAAAAAAAAAGAAAGAAAGAAAAGAAAAAGACAATTACTAGTTTTAAATACTTTACATTGGATTGAATTGTTTTATATTGTACACAAATTTGAAACTGATATTGTTAGAAAATGCTATATGTATATTTCTAATTGTATTTATTCCATCCATTTAACAATGTAATGCAAATTTCTGATCCTTGAATGTTATTATTATCAACTATTAGGATATAAAGAAATGAAATAATTTTTATTATTTATTTATTATTGTCTAGTAGTTAGACATTATCATAGAACTTGTAGTCATATTGGATATGTTTTAAAAATTGAGCAGAGATGTTTTAGACAGGTCATCTTCAAACCCTTCAGAGATCTACAAAATATGGCATTTAAAATGTTTTAATAACTTAGAAAATTTTTCTTTTTTGAGACATGTCGGCTCCTGGCAGTACCAATCTACTTTAGAGAAAATATGGGCATTGAAGAAACTGCATATGGAGTCAACTTTCATTCTGGCAAAAGTTAGCCACTGGACAACAAAGTATCCTCGAATCAACAGGATAAAATGGACAGACAGATCACGAAACAAGGGACTACTGATTCTTGCCAAAACAAGTTTGGTTATCGCTTTATCAAAAGGCATCTTCTGAGGCCAGGACAATATGGCCCCATCCCTGAAGTGGCCTTCGCATCCGGAAAAGGTACGGTGCCCTTTTCTTCGAAGGCAGCTTAACAGGCAGAGGGCCGATGGATTCTGTTGTACAATGGAACAGCAGCTGAAAGCTCATGCCTCTCAAAAGTAGACTGGCATTTAATAGAGGGATGTGGAGAAGAAGGGGATGCTGAGATGAAGCCATATATACACAGCCAAGAAGAATGGACAGCTGAATTAAAAAACTGTCAACAATTTCCAGAATTTAAAATCCTGAATCATGACAGGACACTAGTGGAATGCAGGTGTTTCTGGTACGTGGACTGCTCTCACCCAATGTGAGGTTGAACTGTTGACCTTGTGTACATCCTACTTCACAAATGAGTCTGTCAGATACACTAAGCCTATAGGCTGAAGATGATGCCCCAACACTGCGGAGAAACCTCAGGTGACTGCCCAGGCAGCTGGCTGTTTCTGTCAACTCACAAAATTTTTTTGGAAGTTGCTTGCATGCACTTCCTGTTTTTATTTTTGTTAGCTAATATTATTCCCTTCTTGGGTCTCTGAGGGAGTTGAAGATTAGTTAGTTATGGTCGAAGATTAGTTAGTTATAGTTGAAAATTAATTAGGATAGAAAGTACATTAGATACATCTTGGAATTATCAAAATAGGATAGATAATAGAATTATTTTCTCTGATTCGTCAAATACCTGTTTAGGTATTTATTACTTGTATATATTGTATATAGTTATTGTACTTTTGTATATAGTTTTTCTTTTGTTAGTCATAACCTTTTGCTTTTTTTCTTTTTATTAAAATAGAAAAGGGGAAATGTGGTGGTAATCTAATTGTATTGAAATATTATTTTGATTTGTACTGAAATATTAATTTGATTGTATGTTAATAAATAAAGTTGTCTGGGGGTCAGAGCTATTAGAGCCATAGCAAGAGTGTGGCGGTGGTGGCACACGCCTTTAATCCCATAGATATCTGTGTGTTCAGGGTCAGAGCTATTAGAGCCATAGCAAGAGTGTGGCGGTGGTGGCACACGCCTTTAATCCCATAAGATCTCTGTGTGTTCAGGGATACAGCCAGCATTGGAGACATATGCCTTTAAGACCTAGGGGGCTGTACATTCAGACAGTGACGAGGCAGTCATGTGTTTGGGTTTACAACCAATGAGAAGGCAGAACAACATACTTTAAAAATACGAACCGAGAGGAAGTAGCTCTCTTTTCGCGAAGCTGGGACAGCAGGAGGAAGGGTGAGATTTTAGCTCTGAGCTCTGACTTCTTGGCTTTCTCTTTTACATTGTTTCTGTGTTTCTTATTTAATAAGACGGCTGGTTACATCTACACCTATTTATCCATCCTTTCTTCTACCCATCCAAGCATTTACCCACCCAACCATGAATCCCAATATATTTTTAACCATCTATCTATACATTCATTCATCCCCCAAACTGTCTATATTGAAATTTTTCCCTAAGTATGATCCATATTTTTTTCTAGAATTTGTTTTACAAATTAGTAGAAAAATTCCACAAAATCATATTATGTCTGTATGTTTCTGTTATATGAAGTTTTAGATACATTTTTTGTAGCAGATTTCTTCTCTCTCTCTCTCTCTCTCTCTCTCTATATATATATATATATATATATATATATATATATATATATGTGTGTGTGTGTGTGTGTGTGTGTGTGATCTAAAATAATAAAGCTTAAAATGCTTATAATAGGCAATATTTCTAACAGACTATATGCCCTTCGGTAACAATATTTTGACAGTGACTTTGAAGCTAGTATTTGGCCTAGAAAACATTTTCATAATGATGGACAAAGATCTTTGGCAAAGGTTTTTGTGGCTGGAAATTAATAGTGTACGCCTGCTGAATATTAAACAAGTCTTTAGATGTGGCAGGATATTGAATCAGATGAGGAAGTGTCAGGAGAAAGGAAGTATTCTCTTGTCTGGAAAAAACATATACCATTACCTCACTGCTTGCACGGGTTACTTTTCCTTTGGAAACTTGTTTTTCTCACTTGTTGATTTTGTGAGAAAGAAACCTTTGTAAAACTTTCTCTTATGCTTTCCCCCACTGTTTTATTTGGGTCTTGCAATGATGGTTTTGGTTTGGTTTCCCTTCTCACAAATACCCCTTTCCATGCTCGTGTGAGTGCCATAGCCTTATTTTTACCTCGTTTGTGCTTTGTATTTGGCCTTCAGTGAACAAAGTCCAACCTATCACATGTCTACCCGATGATCTATTGCGTATGTACCCACTAAGCTATGGTTATTTTTATTTCATTACAGAAATCCCTCAGATTATAAAATTTCATCTTTCTCCATTTTTTTTAATGTAAAATGTCCTCCAAGATTTACCTGTTTGACTGATTGGTTCCCAGGTAGTAACACTGCTTTGGCAGGCTGTAGAACTTTCGGAGGCAGAGCCTGCTTTGGTGGAGAAAGTGAGTCATTTGAAGATGGCATTGGGGTTTGACAGCACAGTCTTACTTCTTCTCTGCTTTTGATGTCCCCTTACAGTGAATGAAATGTGTCCAGTCATTCAAGCTCCTACTGCTATGCCTTCCACATCATGATGTGCAGCATTTCCAAAACTGTAAGCTAAAATAAACTCTTTCTACCTCAAGTTACTTTGTATCAGATGTTTGATCACATGAACAAGGTAAGTATTCACACATCTCTTTTTATCATTGCTTTCAACTTATGTTTGTGCCATAATTTCATATATACCAATATTAAATATATTTATTTAGACATCATATTTTCAGTTTTCAACACCTTTTAAAAGTATTATTATTTTTGTGCTGGAGAGATGACTCAGCCGTTACAGGCTAGACTCACAACCAAAAATAAAAGTATTATTATTTTATATTTATTTCATGTATATGCAGTGTTTTGCCAACATATATCATATATACCACAAGCATTCTATTCCTGAGAAGATCAAGTCACTTGCAAGTAGACTTATAGGTGGTGGTGAGTTATCATATGGGTGCTAGAAACTGAACCTGGTCATTTTCAAGAGTAGCAAGTTTTGACAAATGCTGACCCATCTCTTCATTACCCACCCTCTTTCCAGCAGTTATTCCAACTTTATCTATTGTAGGAACTATAGTTAGGATACTTAAAAGACCTTTTTTCTTAAGCCTCTTCTTGTCTCATGATTCTCTTTGGTCATTCAGAGATACTACTGGGATATTTTGTTGTTTTAGTATTAGTGAGAGAATAATTCTCTAATTCTTTCCCTTGGTGCAAATAGCCAATTGCTCAGATTTGTTATGAACAAGGGTAGTGTGTTGTGCAGTCAATCTTTGGATTCCTCAAAATCTTGTAATCAAACATAATGGTTTAGTTCCTTGTTCTCTACAACTGCAGATCTTTCTGCGAAGTCTCTAGAGCATATTTCTTTTCTGTGGACTCTTCTTTCTACTATTTTAAACCAAGTATCCTCTGGCATTTGTATTTTACATTTTGGGTTGCAAGCTGTCAGACCGTATGACAATGTCTGATGTCTCTGTGTAGTTGTGAGTTTATGATAAGCATAGTTAGTGGTTTCATGAGCTCTTTGTGGACCCTGGAGGCAAGAGGAGTCTCCTACTTAGTCTGGCATGTCAACTTGTATTCCTGATGTATGTAACTGGAGGGTTAATACAAATCTTAGTTTATTTTGTATTCTTAATGATTTTAAATATAAATAAGGGACTATTCTCATGTGATGAATATCAATTTTGACATTCTAAACAATTTCTAAATTTTATTTAGAGAGTATAATTACCTTTGGGTACGTGATTCAATATTAAAAGAACAACTTACATACATTTCATGTTATAAATTCTTGAAAGGGTTTAACTATCTATATGTTATATATCTATATGAACAAGTTGAATTAAATGACACATTGTTGATTTTATAGCTGGGGGGGCGGAGGAGAGGAAATGTGTTAATCCTAGAGTTCAATTCTTAGTATCACATTAGTTAGAATAATAGAAACCAACTATTAAAACACCTGTTAATTAAATAGATATAATTTATTACATGTGTATATTTTATACATTTAAAATTAGAAATAAGAACAATTTTCAGGAAAACCAAAATTATCACATTTATTTAATTTTTTGTCAAGACATGATATGATAAGAAGTGAAATTCTCAGTTCAACTTAAAAATAGTCCATTATCTTAAGTTTGTTCTGACATCACAAACTTAATAAAGATCTCATGTAAAAATATGCAAATTATAAAACCCTTTAAAAGTGGTGCCTAAAACCCTATTTCTCATTAATTACCTGTTTTAATATCATTTATTAGACTAATACATACATGTGAGCATATATATATATATGAAAACATATAAACTAATCAATTTTGTCAGTAAAGATTCTAGAATTCATATTCTTTATAATTGTCACATTTTATATGGAATTTCCTCAACTGAAGAATGTTATTTTCCTTCTTTTATCTCTCATTCATATGTAACATCATATATAATCCTGCTTTTTTTAAATTTTATTTTATTTTACAATACCATTCAGTTCTACATATCAGCCACGGATTCCCTTGTTCTCCCCCCTCCTGTCCCCCTCCCCTTCCCCCCAGCCGACTCCCCATTCCCACCTCCTCCAGGGCAAAGCCTCCCCAGAGGACTGAGATCAACCTGGTAGACTCAGTCCAGGCAGGTCCAGTCCCCTCCTCCCAGACTGAGCCAAGCGTCCCTGCATAAGCCCCAGGTTTCAAACAGCTAACTCATGCAATGAACACAGGACCCGGTACCACTGCCTAGATGCCTCCCAAACAGATCAAGCCAATCAACTGTCTCACCTATTCAGAGGGCCTGATCCAGTTGGGGGCCCCTCAGCCTTTGGTTCATAGTTCATGTGTTTCCATTCGTTTGGCTATTTGTCCCTGTGCTTTATCCAACCTTGGTTTCAACAATTCTCGCTCATATAAACCCTCCTCTTTCTTGCTACTTAGACTCCAGGAGCTCCACCCGGGGCCTAGCCGTGGATCTCTACATCCAGATCTGTCAGTCGTTGGATGGGGTTTCTGGCACGACTATTAGGGTATTTGGCCATCCCATCACCAGAGTAGGTCAGTTCCGACTGTCTCTCGACCATTGCCAGCAGTCTATTGTGGGGGTATCTTTGTGGATTTCTGTGGGCCTCTCTAGCACTTTGCTTCTTCCTTTCCTCATCTGGTCTTCATTTACTATGGTCTCCTATTCCTTGTTCTCCCTCTCTGTTCTTGATCCAGCTGGGATCTCCCGCTCTCTTTTCCTCAACCCTTGCCCTTCATTACTCCCACTCATGTCCAGGTTGTTCATGTAGATATCAGCCATTTCTCTGTCATTGGGTGATCCTCGTGTCTTTCTTGGGGTCCTGTTTTCCAGGTAGCCTCCCTGGTGATGTGAGTAGCAGTCCAGTCATCCTTGTTCCACATCTAGTATCTTCCTATGAGTGAGTACATACCATATTTTTGAGAAGTCAAGCTTTCCCTATTTGCAGATAACATGATAGTATACTTGAGTGACCCTAAAGATTCCACCAAGGAACTGATGAAGCTTATAAACACGTTCAGCAACATAGCAGGATACAAGATCAACTGAAAAAAATCAGTAGCCCTCCTATACACAATTGACAAACAGGCTGAGAAGGAAATCAGAGATACATCACCCTTTACAATAGCCACAAATGACATAAAATACCTTGGGGTTACACTAACCAAACAAGTGAATGACCTATGTGACAAGAACTTTAAGTCCCTGAAAAAAAAAATTGAAGAAGATGTCAGAAAATGGAACGATCTCCCATGCTCATGGATAGGCAGGACCAACATAGTAATTCTGCTTTTCTAGGTGATAACCACATTTTTGCTTCTAGACTCTAGAACACTGATGTGTCTTTCAAACTGCACCTGCTTTACAAAAGCACTTATAATTAAAGTAAAATTCAAACATCACAAAGATTTTTTTGAATATTACTCTGTCTATATTCTATAGATTTTCAAAATTAATTATTTTATTTTATTTTACAATACAATTTAGTTCTACATATCAGCCACGGATTCCCTTGTTCTCCCCCCTCCCGCCTGCCTCTCTCCCCTTCCCCTAGCCCACCCCGATTCCCACCTCCTCCAGGGCAAAGCCTCCCCCGAGGACCAACTTGGTAGACTCAGTCCAGGCAGTTTAAAATTGCATTTATTTTTCAGTAAGATGTTCAAATTTTTAGGTTTTTGAAATTCAATTAACATTTTTATTCTCGTTACAGAAAATAGCAAAACAAAACTCTTTGATAATTTTTTAATATATTTATTGCCTGAAATTTATCATAATCATGGAAGTTCTAAAATGAAAAGTTTTCATTTAAATAAAGTATTTTTAACTTTGGAGGAAATAATGTCACAATCACATTTCTATTTTTACCTTATAATTTCTCAAGTTATTCTCATTTTTCTCAACACTTTTAACAGATGCTACTCCTCATAAGACAAAAATTCTATTGTAATGAAAACAATAAAGTCACTTCTTAAAATGTACTGCTTTCTTTTCTGTTAGCATTTGTGTGTGTGTGTGTGTGTGTGTGTGTGTGTGTGTGTGTGTGTGTGTGTGTATTCCAAATCCAACTATGTCAGATATCAAAACCTAATAAGCTTAACAATTTAATGCTACAAAAAGATTTGGAATACTTTGCCATAGCCCAGGACATTGCTCAGGGCAGGGATTTGTGAGAGTTGTTGTATTTTGAAGCTTTGTTAGAACCTTGTGAGTTTTTAAAGACATAAAGATTACAGGGAGAAGTCTTGATTTACCACTGTCTCTGCTCTGGCCTCAATCCATCACTTGTCATGTCACATCATACTTGTCTCCCTGTCAACTTAGAGTTCACAGGCAGTGGGCACCTGGAAAAATACACAAAAATGTCTGATAAAGCTTTTGGACAATAAATCTAAGTTTTTTGCTACTGTGGAGAATATGACACATTCCCCAGTGGTGACTACTTTATTCGTGTATTGAGATCCACTACATGAAGAACAGACTTCAAACACACATTCTCTCCTCCAATCTTATATCCCAGCTATCATATTTTCAGACCTTGCTTATAGTTCAGTTGTTTATACAATGTAATAAAAAATAAGACATTATTTCAGCACTCAGGAAATTCAATGATTGAATTAGCTAACTTCATCTCTGAAACAAGACACTAGATGATACAACAAAATAATTCAAATAAAATCCAAAGAATTGTATGTCAAAACTCTGCCAAGAATTATTGGTTATATTTAAAATTCAGCTTAATTACATAACATTGTATGAGTGATGAATATAAATAAAACCATTGGCCTCCTAAGTGAAGAGAAAGGTAAAACATTCACTATTTCTTTATCAAAGTCAAAACTAATTTACTGGACTCTCAAAAACAAAACAAAACAAACAGTGCTAAATATTGAAAATATATGAGATACAGATTTCTATAATACAGATTTTAGAACAGAATGTCTAATGTACACTATGCTATTCCTTTTAATACTTTTTAAAGTTGTGCATTTTCACTTTTTGTTCACAACTATAGCACTTTCATATTTTCTTATTGAATATTCACTACAACAATAATCACAGCAAATGAAAGCTGAGATTTTCATAAAATGGATGAAAATGCAAATGGCATGCAGTTCCATATATTATACCTCCATGTTTGGTTTTATACTCCTTTTCCTCATAAAGTCTAAGCTTTCAAATTCTTTTTCCACACCTGCAAACATGTGTCAACCAGCAATCACTCATTGGCCTTTTTTTATCTTCTTGCTTTTTTAATTTTTTAAACTTTATTTTTAGGTTTTAATTTTTTTCCTATTTTTTTTACAACAAAACAGTAAAATAAAATATAGGACAAAACAAAGCCATCACAACAAAGTTGGACAAGATAAGACAAGAGAAGAAAAAGATCCTCAAGAGAAGGCACAAGAATCAGAGACCTACTCATTCACACATTCAGGAATCCCAGAAAGATTTTAAATAATTTTGCATTTCCATTTGATATAGAGAACAATCTAAGAAATAGTTTACTTTGGAAAGAAACATTATTTATCTTAATCAATTCACAGTGGTCTTTATGACATCTGTAGATTTGGGTGGGGGTTTCTGGGGACTGGCTGTGTCCCAGGGACATCTGTAAAAAGTTTCATTTCTAAACATGTTCTTCATATTCATTGCAGTTGACCCTCAATACTCTTTAGAGATGCTTACCCCTTTTATTATGGTTCATGCAAGTAAAGAATGTTAGAGAACAGAAACATACTCTTACTTTAAAAGACATTGTATTAATTTCACTATTAGGATTTCTACCTACTTACATATGAAAATGTGTGCTCTGTGCATTTGTTCATAGAAATAATTCAAACCATGATTTTTACATAATATAAATTCACCATCCATCTTTGGAAATGAGATATCCTTTGCTGACACAAGAGCTTGCAGTTAGTATCAACAATCTTGCTGAGACGGTCAGGATATGGAATATTATTACTACAATTTTAAATATTATTCCTACCGTCTTTTTGCTTCATTCACATATGTGAAAAAATAAAAATGGAATCCTTTCTTAATACCCAATACATCCTCTGTGTAAGCACCCTGGAAGTACTTCCAGTTCTCTAATATGAATAACTTCTGAAATATATTTAGTTGGCAACTATATTTTATTTCATTTCTGCTTACCTCTCTCTCTCTCTCCCTGCTGCAATCATTTCCAACAAAATATTTATAAAATATTATATTCTATATTACAGTTAGGGAGAATGAACTGGGGGGTTTTACCACATGTTTGGTAATAGTTAAAGATATGCACATGTTTCTAGTTGTCATTTTTTAAGTCTGTTCTAATACATGTTGATACTATAGATGGTCATGTGACTGCTGATATGATGCCAGTCTGATGTTGAGTGACTTAGAATGACAATTCGGTACACCTATATCTCAGCATGTGTAATGCTAAGATCAAACTGTGATTAATCCCTGAGTATTTTTTGCCTCATCAATCAAGGAAGAGATCTATTAGTAACTGATCATGTGCCTTCAATTCTAAGATTGTAGTTTATTCTGAGGAATTTTACCCAGTCTGTATGAATATCACTGTCTATAATGAAACTCTGAGTAAGGAAAACTGACTCCTCAAGGAAAGGCACACATTACTTTCAAGGTTCCATGGACCAGGAAACTTGCCACATATTACACATAGTGAGGCATTTCTCTTAAATTTGAAAGCCACAAAGCAGGTTTGTAGACAGGCATACATGTAAGTTGAGGAACAACTCTTGTTAAAAATTCAAGCATTTATATTTTAGCCCATGGGAATTTAGGAAGATGAATATGATAAAAGTCATCTTCTATTCCTCATTTTTATAAAATCAAATCCTACATAAGCATGAAATTTTCTGTTAAGCTAAAATGTAGATAAATCATAAATATCCAGAAATGTTTGTAAACAGAGGGTTTGGATGATAGACAAAAAATCTGATTATTTTGTCCTCAGTCTACTATTTTCCTTTGTTTCTTCCCAACTTCATTTTTCTTTATGAGTTGTTTTATCTCAGCAATGGAACAATTCTCTGTATTTTCTGGGTTGGACATTTAAGTGAGTCACAGATATATTCTTATGGGAATTGTGGAGAAGATGTGTCCAGACTTCAAGTTCCTATAAGACATAAATACCTACCTCTTATATAATTTTAAATGATCTGGGCTTTCCTTTTATTTTTTTAGGTTTTAAAACCAGAACTACTTGGACAAATTGAATGGCTTATGTGAGAGTAATCCTGTCCTTAAATTTACCCATATGTAAGTTTACAGAATATTAAGTACTTGGGATTGTGGGGAGGGGGACTAGATGAAGAAAGTCAGTCAAAATAGTGACTACACTACGAGGTTCTAAGGGTATTTGAAAGGCAAACATCTTGAAGTTCTCTAGCCACCCTCTGACAAACACTGAGTAAAGAAGCTAAGATGCCTAGTTTTGGGCTTAAACACAGTTCCTGCATTGATGATCAAGCTGTACTAAGAAATAACCCGCATATATTTTCATAATTATGTATCTCCTAACTTCTTTATTGTATAACTTTTAAAACAAACATGGATAGAGTTAACAAGATACTTTCTTACTTAGAACATTCATCCATTGTGCAGAACCCTCACCCAAATGAGTCAATTTGGACACTCACAAGTAGTTTCACTCCTTTTGAAAAAGACCAACTTCTAGTGATCAGAAAATATTGGATAATTTAAATGTATGAGAGTGGAAATGTAACTTCATCCCAGTAGAAAAACACAAAGGAGCCCGATAATGAACCATTGACTTAGAACTGCTGGAGAGGGTGTGAAGAGATAAAAGGACCTTTGCGCATTGCTGGTGGGAATATAAAATCATACCACTATGTTCAAAGAGAACTTATTGGGTTCTTATATGACTAAGCACATGCTTACTATATGTGCTACTAGTTGGTATAAAAAACAATGTGTCTGTGTGAAAAATGTCAGTGA
Source organism: Peromyscus maniculatus bairdii (assembly GCF_049852395.1). Lineage (NCBI taxonomy): Eukaryota > Metazoa > Chordata > Mammalia > Rodentia > Cricetidae > Peromyscus > Peromyscus maniculatus. The sequence continues at coordinate 79,316,009 of NC_134870.1, read as the reverse complement.
TGTTAATATAGCTTTATTCAACATGGGCACAACTAGATACAATCTATGTTTCCTTCAAATGGAGAATGTTTTTACAAACTGTGATACATCCACACCCTGGACCTCTACCCTGTAAAGAACATAAATGTTATCTTGATCCCTGGAACAACTTGGTTAAATCTCTGGGGAATTATTTTGAGTAATAGAAGTATATGCATAGATGATAAAAAGCAACATGAAACATGGATATTAGCTTTCAAGCTACTGTTGTAGACTAGCACAATTCTGTCTCTACTGTACGCAGAAAAACAGTTTTTAGAGGGGTTTATAAAGGGCTTTCTTTACTCACCTTTACTGAATGGGAGGTTCTTCAAATACCACCAAAGAGCATCCAAAAGCCATTCTTAATTTTCCCCTTTATGATCCATGTATAACTAACATATATTGCTTTCTTACACTTGCCAAAAGCATTCCTTAGCATTCAACAGCTGTCTTGTGTGGTAGACACACTTCAGGATGGTGAGGTCCATAGTGACATCATGGATGCGTAGTGAGCGCAGCTTAAACCCAGTCAGTCTCATTCTAAGCCTGAAGTTGGACAAGAGTGATGTAACATAGCTCAATCTTTTTCATCGGGAGTAGTAGTGGGTCAGTGTGTGTACGTTAGACACAGTGCTAGTTAGTGTTTTGTCAACTCAACACAAACTAGAATGACTTCAATTAAAGAATGGTTTCCATTGGAATGGACGGTGGGCAGGTATATAGAGTATTTTCTTAACTAATGATTAATGTGGAATGGCCTGGGCTGCTGTGAGCAAGGCCATCTATGGGTAGGTATACTTGGGATATTAAGAAAGCAAGCTGAGCAACCCAGAGGAGTGACCAGTAAGCAGTGTTCCTCCACCACCCCTTCAGTTTCTGCCTCTAGAGCTCTCCCTTGGTTGTCTGTCTTGATTTGTCCTGACTGCAGACAACAACCTGTAAGCCAAATAACCCTTTCCTGTCCATGTTTATTTTGGTCAGTGTTCCTGCAGATACTGACATAACTGTACATCATTAGAGGTAAAAAGGCAATTGGTGATAATTGTCCACTCCTGATAGTATATCTCATCATAATTCATTCTCTCTCTCTCTCTCTCTCTCTCTCTCTCTCTCTCTCTCTCTCTCTCCTATCATCTATCTATCTATCTATCATCTATCTATCTATCATCTATCTGTCATCTATATCACATGAACTTTGGATCTGTGATGACATGAACAGTTTTCTCTTCTGCTTCTTGGTTCAGAGAGGAACACTGCTGGTAAGGAACTGAACTCAAACGGCTTCTTTAATTTTGCTGAGATAGTAATAGTTTTGGTTAGATGAACTTGAGGATGGTTTTGTAGATGCTTTTATCATTTTATTTTAGTTATATTGACCTTTTTGTTCTTTCTTTCTTTTTTTGTTTCTTCTCTCGTACACTACATCTGACCACGGTTTCCCTTCCCTTCCCTTCACTACTTCTAGTTCCCCTCTCCTCCTTTCTCCCTGAGATCTACTCCTCTTCCAATTTCCCTTAAAAAACAGTGAGCCTCTCTAGATATCAACCTGAAATAACATAACTAGACACAAACCCTGTGGTTTTGTATTCCCCCAAATATTGTGCATGCTAATAAACTTATCTGAGGTCAGAGACAGAGCAGCCACAATATTAAACATAAAGGATAGGCAGTGGTAGCACATGCCTTTAATCCTAGCATTCCAGAGGCAGAAATCCATGTGTTCAAGGATACAGCCAAGCATGGTGACTCATGCCTTTAATCCCAGAAAGCAGCCTTCAACCCCAGGGAGTGGTGGTAGAAAACAGAAAGGTATATAAGGCGCGAGGACCAGAAACTAGAAGCATTTGGCTGGTTAAGCTTTTGGTTGGTTAAGCTTCAGGCTTTTGAGCAGCAATTCAGCTGAGACCCATTCTGGATGAGGACACAGAAGCTTCCAGTCTGAGAAAATAGAACCAGCTGAGAAGTTGGCCAGGTGAGGTTAGCTGTGGCTCATTCTGTCTCTCTGATTTTCCAGTGTTCACCCCAATAACTGGCCTCAGGTTTGAGCTTATGAATAAGAACTGTTAAGATTCATGCTACAAAACCCTCATATCAGGGCTGGGTGAGGCAACCCAGAAGGAGGGAAAAGGTCCCAAGAGCAATAAAAGTGTCAGAGATACTCCTACCCCAATTGTTAGGAGTCCCACAAAAACACCAAGCTACACAACCATGACACATATGCAGATGACCTAGTGACAATTTATGAAGTATCTGTGATTGCTGCTTCTATATCTTAGTTGACTCTGTGGGTCATGTTCTTTTAGTGTCCTCAACTCCTCTGGCACCTACAATTCCTCCCCTCCCTCTTCCATGCAGTTTCTCTAGCTCTGAGGGAAGGGGCCCTACGGAGATCTCCAATTTGGGTACTCTCTGTGTACTCTCCAATATTTGGCTATGGGTCTCTGACTTTGCTCCCTTCAGCTACCAGAGGAAACCTCTCTGATGAAGAATGAGTTAGACTCCAATCTATGAATATTGCAGAATATCACTAGAAACAATTTTGTTGATTTCTTTTTTTATCGAAATGTCTCTGCGCTGTCCAGACTCTTGCTCCTGGTCATTCAGGCAGTTTCAAGTATGGGCTCCCTTTTGTGGTGTGACTCTTAAATTAGAGAAGTCATTGGTTGGCCCTTCCCACAAGATCTGTGTCTCCATTGCCCCCGCACATCTAGCAGGCAGGATAGATTGTAGAACAAAGGTTTTGTGGCTGTGTTGATGTTCCAGTTCCACTCCCTACCACCAACTTGATCTCTCATGTTACCATTCTCCCTCACCCCCAATTCACCCACAAATATATTCTACGTATCCTTCCCAAGGAGATCCATGCACCCCCTTTATAGTCCCCCTTGTTACATAGCCTTTTTGGGTCTATGGGTTGTATCAATATTATCATTTTCTTAATATCTACTTAAAAGTGAGTGAATATATACCATGTTTGTCTTTCTGAGTCTGAGTTATCTCACTCAGGATGATTTTTTCTAGTTCCATCCATTTGCCTTCATATTTCCAATGTCACTGGTTTTAACAGCTGAGTAATAACCTATTGTATAAATGTACCACGTTTGCTTTATCCATTCTTTGGTTGAGGGACATCTAGGTTTTTTTCCCCAGTTTCTGCCTGTAATAAATAAAGCAGCTATGAACATAGTTGAGCAAGTGTCCTTGTGGTAAGATGGAGTGTCCTTTGAGTATACGCCCAAGACTGGTATAGCTGTGTTTTGAGGTAGGTCAATTCAGTTTTCTGAGGAGCTGCCATATTGATTTCCATAGTGGTTACACCAGTCTGCACTCCCAGCAACAGTGGAGGAATCTTTCCCTTATTCTACATCCTTGTGAGCATGAGCTGTCACTTGTGTTATTGATCTCAGCCATTCTGATAGGTATAAGATAGCATCTCAGAGTCATTTTGATTTGCATTTCCCTGATGTCTAAGGAAGTTAACTTCTCTTTAAGTGATTCTTAGCCATTTGAAATTCCTCCATTGAGAATTATCTGTTTAGATTTTTAGCCCATTTTTAATTGGGTTATGTGGTTTGTTGATGGGTAGACCACTTTAAATGTAAAATGCAAAGCAATATTAGTTTTTTTCATAAGTCCACAAAGGCACACATGTGCACATGTACACACACAGACTGAAACATGGAAGATTTGATCTCAAGAAGCACAATAAAAGAAATCGACTAAGTTCTTTTAAGTTTTCATGCAGTGATCTGATGCTGGACTATTGAGGACCAGAAGGAATACTGTTAACTGTAAGAATAGTGTGTACTCTGGCTGAGTCCAATGCCCCACAGGCCTCTGTATCTGAACCAGGATTATGAAACTAGTTCACATCTCTATTTGATAATATGAGACTAGAGGTACAGATTTGGCCTTTTGAACGTGGAGAGGCTTAATACATCTCTTCTTTCACAGTGGTCATGGTAAAGCTACCTATCAGTTCTAGGTTAGATGTGGTTCGTATTGTTCTGGAACAAGTTGAGGATCCCAGAGAACCTCTTATGATATTGTAAAAATCAAAAATCATTTTTAGAATAATGATAAAACAATTATTTTGTCAAAAACTAAATGAAAATTAACATTAAAAGAAGGTGAATGTAGAAATAAAAACAAGAATATAGCTGATGTTTAAGAGATTCAGTAACCTAAAAAATAATGCTATACTCCCAAGTACAAGGTTATGGCTTTAGTTTCTGTAAATGAATCCAGTGAGATGAGTCATATTTTATCTAGACGGACACTATGGAGATCTTTGGCTTAATGCAGTCTACAATCCAATCATCTCTTCTCTTACATTAGATTAGCAAAAGCTGCTATGATTTAAGAAAGCATCTTAACAGCATTTACAAAAATTTTCTATTATGATAAGAAATATCCCTCTAATTAAAACAAGTAATTGATAGAAGCGCCAAAAGGGTGTATATATGATATAAATCAATTTATTAATGGGTGCTTTGGGAAAACAGACTCATGGATACAGCATAAGACAGATCAGTGGGAGAGTCCTTCCGTTTTGCCCAGGAAAGATGGGGATCGACACATGCCACTCCATGCTGCCTGATTCCGTCTCCACGACCTGAGTGAGAGCTAGAGAGTGCCCCCTCCTCAGTTTTAAGCAGTCAGGTACCCAGAAAAAAAACATGACTCTATCAGACCAGATACCCCAAAATCATTGGCAGAGTGAATTCCCACAAGTAATTTTAACACTGAGTTTTCTAAAGTCAAAGAAATGAGAACTAATTCATAGATAAATATTAATAAAACTTCAACTAAGCAATATCTTATAAACTTGAAAATTCTGGCCACTTGTAATTTTTTCTTACCTCTGTTTTCTCTATAGTGTTAGTATTCATTTTTAAAATTTCTCTGTTTATTTTACATACAGACCACAGTTTACCTTCCTCCCTCTCCTGCCTTTCCCTCCCCTGACCTCCCTTCTAGCTGCCTCCCTCCCTACCCCTCCTCTGTCTCCATTCAGAAAGTGGCAGGGTTCCCATGGAGGTTAACAAAGCATGGCACAAGGAAGATCCAAAGAGAGATGTTTGGATTTCCCTTGGAAAGGGAAATAGAAGAGATCTCCTGGGTAGACTCGGGGTGGGGGTAGATGTATGGGAACATAAGGAATTAAACTGGGCAGGTTGGAAAACTCACAGGAACCCACAAGATGGCCCCAGCTAAGACTCCTATCATTAGAGTTAGTATTCTATCAATAATATCCACATTTTACTTTATTTATATACACATTAATTGGAGACATTTCTTATGGCATGCCTAACTTTTCCCAGTTTGCTTTTGATCACATGCAGACTGTGGAGTTACAAATCTGAATAAAATGCTGAAGCTTTTGCTTTTATCAGATGTAGTGATGACATTTTTTTCTCAACTTTTTATCTCTTCTTGGTATTACTAGGTATTAAGTTTATTAAATTCTTGATAACAATTTGATATGCAATAATATAAACAAGCATCGTTCATTGTAGAGTTCTAAGGTTATAAGGTTCTCATTTCAGTGGAAAAGTGAAAAATATCGAAATATATGTCACTGTGGCTTATAGACATGATGGAGGGAACTACATCACAAGTGTCTCAATGAAGAAACACATGGATGTAGTGTTTCACATGAATTTGAGTCTGCAGTTTTATTTGCATAGTTTCAATTACACTGTAACTGGATCTTTAAAATAGCACTGCTGGAGTATTAACTAGCAAATATGTTTTCCAGAATTCTATCTCTAAAGGTGACAAAATAGTTTTAGATGATAATTTGCAAAAATAAGTATTACCACTTAGAAATTTTATGAAATATTTATACTATAATATTACTTTTCAAGGAATTTGAGATAAGAGAAATTGTGAGTTTGTCAAATTAGGCCAGCAAATTTATAGAAAATTGTAGTCATGAGCTGAAAGAGGTCAAATTCTCATATTCCTTCAGTTCCACTACATCTTGTTTTGAAACTTTAGTTAGCATTTAACATCAATGTTTTCATTCTGAAATATCTAAGTAATATATTCATTCCTTTCATACACTCACAGGAAATATTTTATCAGCAACCACCACAACTTGTACTTACATATATTAATTACTTGGTATTTTTCACAATAATCATAATTATTCTGATTGTTTGAATTTACACTTTTCTTTTTTGTATGTGGTTTTATTATTGGCTTATTTTTTAACCTAAGATTCCAGGAACCTCCGACTAAAGGTGTTTTATCTCTAAGGACCCTCCAGGAAATAGAGTCGTCTCCAGGGAGGTCCATCTCCTGTATGTTTACAGGGGCATAGACTGAGCTAATGTTGCTCTTCCTTCCCCAGAGCTGCCTTTGATAAGTGAATGTATGTGCTTTCAAATGCCACACATTTCTTCTCCCCACTATCACTGATTTGTATGTTGCTTAGATTTGGGCCACTACTAGTTAATTAGCATTAATAGTGTTAGTGACTATCAGAAAATTGTATCCCAGATGTTTCACTTTTCTCGAATTTGGTTAGCATTTTGATCTTAGCAATAAATAACTTGTCCTAGAAAATTCTTCAACTTACATGACTGTGACCTGCTTTTAATATTTTAGTCTTGTAAGGTAAGGAAATTAAAGCCTTGGGGAGCTTATGTAATTTCTCCATATTTTATATCTCTTTTGTAGAGATACCTATTTCACATGAAACTTGGTTTTGAAACAGGGTTTTGTCCACTGTATGCTCATGAGTTTCCAACTTGGTGAATTTTGTTTTCAAAGTGAATTTTGATCTCAAAGTTTATGACTTGTTTCCTTCCATTGAGTTCTGATGCTATACAGATATTTTATATTTTGTGTTATAAGAAAAGTAATTAAAATTATAGAGAACACTGAATCAAAAATAGCATGTAAGATTATCATGGAAAAAGTAACTCCATAAAATTACTTTTTAACAATATTTTCCAATTAAAATTTAGCTTCATATACCCATAAAATTGAGACTTAAATGCTTCTGTTGTCTTTGATAGGATTTCTCATAAAATATTGAAGATTATGTTATATACTAATGGTATTCTTTATAAATGAGTGAAAATTTTATGGTAGTGTGTAAACTTTTGAATTCATTTAGTGACATGACTGATGGAAAAATTTATCAATAAAGTATTCAGTAAACTTTGCCAATTCACTTCATTTTATTTTAATTAGGAAAATGAGCTCTGTTACAAAATGAATTACCAAATCTTTTTATGAAGTAGCCACTTAATCAATGCTTTAAAATGCATCATTTGTAATGTTTATAACTATATTAGTACATTGGCCAAATGACATGATCCAATAGAAATTATAAGATGAAGAAGATAAAACTTTTTTTTTCATAATTGAATTTTTATGTTGACATCTGCCATGCCATTCCTAACAGAAGTGGCTACCTGTTATACCAGACAGAAAATAAATTTTATGCTTGAAAGACTGCTTATAAAGATTTTTGAGCACAGCATTTTTTGAAGAGATATAAGTAATTCTCCAAAAGGTAATTGTAATTATCACCAGAGATGGTAATCACTTATTACTTTACATGGAAGAATTCTTTTTTTTTTTTTACAGTGAATATAGAGATCAAATGTTTTATTCATTCAGTGTAAAGTACCTTTGGATTAATATAAAATTCATTGTTTGTTATCTAAACACATCAAGCTAAAATGCACTCAATTTTCTCCTCTTTTCAAAACCAATCTTGCCATTTCTTAAAACATCCAAGGTGCAAATGGTAAGATCAATGTGAGAGGCCTCTAAAACAGACTATTATTTGCCCTGTGTCTTTGTTTCTTTTCAAATATGATGGAAATATTTCAAAAGAAAATTCTAGGACAGTGTTCTCTACCTGCCTTTCCATTTTACTTCCTTAAACTAGAGGGAAATGTAGATATCTAGATATGTTTAAATTCTTGGGCTGTTTCTCTTTCATAGTCAGTACTCAATCTTATTCACAGTTATACATGTAAATGTCACATGAGTTTTCCTCAGAGAGCTAATTGCAGTTGCCTGTTATTCCTTTCTTCTTATCCTTTACATATTCATACTAAGACATCATTCATCTGACTGGCCATCTGTATAAACACCAGAGCATATACTGGGTAGTCAGTGATGCTGTTGCCTCACCCAAACAGATGTCTTATTAAAGCTCAGGAAGTTCAACATTGAGAATTTTCTCTACAGTTCAGGTTTTACTCTCAGAAACTTTTCTATCAGTGCCTGATTTTGGCACTGGAAATTTTCATAGCCTGAAAATGCCTTCTCTGAATTTTGAATACTGAGTCCTGTGTGTGATGTCTTCTTTATCAGTTGAAAATCTGCCAGTGACAATGTCTCCATATTGCAATTGAGCCCACTAGTCTGTCTCAGACTAGAGTAAACTGGCCTAGACTACTCTTTATAATGCTTTAATAGCACTCAAAATGCACAGTCCTGTTCTATAGTCCTTGCATGTACTGGGGAATTTAAGGCTCTTCAATGAAGAAGACTGTACAAGTCCAAGTACCCATGTCTCCCTAACTCTTCAGGATGGATCCAGCTGAATCACATCATGCCAACATTTAGTAAGTTGTCAAAACAATATAAAACAATATGGATTGGAACCATGAGACCCAAAACCTGATTCTTGTGGTTACTGAGTCTGTAGAGATCAGTCTTTTTCATCATGAAATTTTTTACGTGGTAGGACACCTCACCTGAAGTCTATGGGCCCTGTTGTTCTTTCTAGCTTTATAGATACTTTAATAGATCTCTGTCTCTCTCTGTGTGTCTCTGTCTCTCTCTCTCTTTGCTTAAGCTCTTTTTAACAACACTGAAACATTTACAATGAGCATATTTACAAAGTGTGGGCAATTCAGTGTTCTTGCTGGTGTAGATGTTTCTTGGAGCTCATCATACCAGTCTAGTGACCTGGCTCCCTGTTCAACTTCAGCCTTTTTTAGCAGCTCAGTGTATCAATCATTCTCTGTCAAGCTCTACCTGCTTCTAGGCAAATTTTGCACTATCAGAGCACCATCACTCTTGTAAGCAGAGTTATTATTCCTACTGTACAGATTTGAGTGAGCACATCCCCCATAGGCTCATATACTTGAATGTTTGGTTCCCATTAGTGGACTGCTTAGGAAGGATTGGGAGCTATGGTCTTATTGAAGGAGATGTATCCCTAGAGGTGGGCTTTGAGGTCCTGTAAGCCCATAACAGGCCCAGTCTCTTTCTTTCTTTGTCTGTTGGTTATAATCTGATGTAAGCTCTCAGCTATTGCCTCAGTATCATGCCTGACTTATGCCATGATCCTGGTCATGATGATCATGGATTCAAATTCCAAATGGTAATCAAGTCCTCAATTACATGTTTATTTTTATTTTTACATTTCATCGATCATGGTATCTCTTTACAGCAATAGAGAAGAAACTAAAATACTTACCACTTTATATCATTTCCCTTAGCCTGAGGATGCCTTTAGCAAATGGTTACTTAATTTAAAGAGCAAACACTTGTTCATCTATCTCATTTCAGAGCCAACTCCATGGCACAATCTGTAGCTCAGAGCTTTCCTTGATATCTGGTTGATTTGGCTTTTCCTGCTTGTTTATTATGTACCTACATTTGAGATTTCAGCAAAGTTTGCCTCTGAGAACTTGGATCAAGATAAACATTCCATAGTATGACTCAAAGTATGTAATATCATCTCATCAAAATAGAATCCACTAGAAATGATCTGCTACAAAAATAAGGTAGAGCATTAATAAAAATACAAAATAAAGTTAGAGTCTTAGTAAGATAACAGAAAATGATTAAATGCCTCAACTATCTGTACATTGGGTTTTCACTGTAAGACATTCATTTTGTTGAAGATAAATGAAATGAAAGGATGTAAAAAGGAATTGAGGAATAGGGGTCCCTTCATAGAGTGAATTCAAATTACTATGGTTTATGTGTTTCAGGCTGTATTAGACAGTGGTCTCTAGAGGAACAGAAACAGTAGAACACAAATACGGGTTTTACTGTATTAATTATCTTCTATTGTTGTGATAAAAACTGACCATTGAAGCTCATTGAAGAGTTAACTTGGACTTAGAGTTTTAGAGGGATGAATTCATGACAGTGGAAAGACAGAAGCAACCAGAAACATGATGACAGGATAAAGAAACTGAGAGTTCACTCCTCATGCCATGTACAAATCAGAGGGGATGACCTCCAGGTCTCTATGGTTGGTACTGGGAATAAAGGCTCATGTTACCACACTTGGCTGTGTCCTTGACCACACAGAGACTCTGCCTGCCATGTGATTGGATTAAGGGCATGGGCTACCACTGCTTGACTTCTGTTTTTGGCTTACTGACCTCTGATCTCCAGACAAACTTTATTTATTAACATACAAATAAAACATCACATTTCAGCACAAATAAAGTGTCACCACACGGGTGTTTTGGCAAATGGCCTACCGCTTTGGTATCTCCAATATCTTGTGTTCTCTACAGCAACCCAGGCCTCACATCAACCATTTTCCACAATGACCACTTAGGACCTACTCTCCTCTCATAGGATAAAAGGATTTACTGGTCATATGATGTCTGGCCTCAGTAGCTCTTTGAAAGGACAGAGGGACCCTTTACTCCTCTAAAGCTAGTACCACGGGGCTATATTGCCAATTCAGAAGGGTCCCAGATGCCATGAATCACACCATGAGAGGCACTTTTATCTAGTTGCTTTTAGGGAGCAGAAAACACCCTTGGCTCCCCTTTTGGGAGTTCATCTGCAGGATGTCTTACACTGAGGGCAAATTCCTCTTTATTCTAGTGCAGAGAAGGCCTCTCCTTAATGGTGCTAATGTCATAAACAATCACAGCATCTCTTCAAGCAGGGGAATTGGATATAACATTAAGCTTTCTAGTGTTTTGTTTCTTCTCTCCAAACTATACATTCTGTATTTCTTCCTGCCACACTTGTTCTTTTTCATTGTAGACAGGAATAAGCATTATCAATTACAACACTGCTGATGGAGTGTCATGCTGTCTTGAAATTTCCTTTCCCAAATAAATTACTCCATTACTTTTAAATTTAGCCTCAGAAAATTTCTTAGGGCATATGAAGAAGGGAACCAGATTCTTTGCCATAACATAGGAAATTGTCCTCCAGCCCAGTTGCTAATATTTCTGAATTTTATTTCTTCCTCTTTTCTTTTTTCCACGCAACCCAAGCTTCTTTCTGAAAACTCTTGTGTTGGGCCTCTACACTACAAACTGCTCTAACACAATGGCACAGTATGCTCTGCTTACAGCATTTAATTGCCTTTCCAGGTGACAGTTCTAACTTCTTCCACATTCAAAAACAAACAAACAAGGTCAGCTTTTTCACAGCAGAACACATTCTCAAGTACCAACTTCTACATTAGTTTATTTTATGTTGCTGTGATAAAAATAAAATAAAAAATAAAATAAAATAGAAGAAAGAGTTTGTTTAGGTTTACAGTTCCAGAGGTTCATGGTGTGAAAGCATGATGGCTGGTGGCAGACATGGAGATAGGAATGAGAAACTTAAGAACTCACATAATCAAATTCAAGGATGAAGCACAGAGAGTGAACTGGAAGTGATAAGGGGCTTTTATTCTCAAAGCTTGCCCACAGTGGCATATTTCCTAAATCAAGATTGTACTACCTAAACCTTCCAAAACAATGCCACCAACTTGAGACCAAGTACTCAAATGCCCAAGACTAAGTGGGACATTTCTCATTCATACCATCATAATTACCATCCCTCCTTTATGGAAGAGGGGGAGGGAGGGGTAGAGAGAAAAACAGAGGGCGAGAAAGAGTATTGCCTAAACTAATCTCATATGATATGATAAAGGCTGGATAGTCCAAGAACACCTATATGTTCCCTTGCGAGGCTAAAAAGCCAGTAATAGCGCAATCCAAATGGTTGGATGCCTCAGCAGACCCAAGCTGGTGCTCAAAGCTTAGAATACTCCTGCAAAGTTTATGTTCTTCAGTCCATGTTGGAGAGCCAAAGAAGAAAATGGAATGAGAAGTCAGTGAATAATGGAAACAGCACTGATGACAACATCAGCAAGTACTGGAGGCAGGCAGACAGCCTCCTCCTCATAACCAGTTCTCTACCTGAACTACACATTGGAGAGTGCTGTTCACTATGAAGCAGAGTTTTATCTTCTCCATGAATCCTTTCTTTAAACCCCTCTCAGACTTAACAGAAGAAAGTCTGCTGTGTAGACTGCAGATATTTTGAAGTTCACAGTCAAGACTGACTCCCACACTGACCAGTAGATGACAAAGGTGGATCTCAGGCAATATGTCCTTGTGAATTTTCTTCAGATTTTAGGAGATATTCTGATATCAAGTTATGTAAATTTTGAAAACACAGCAATACAGTGAGTCTCTAGATATGTAGCAATCAGAAATAAAAACAATTCCTTGAATCTCCACAAACGTTCATTTACTTTCAAGGTTTGAATAGCATTAAGAAACTTTGATCAATGGAGACTTCATCCTATGTGTGCATATGTGCACAATTCTAACAGAATACTCTGGTAATATATACCATAAATTATTTTTTAACAAAAAAAATTGTTAGGAGAAAGGACACAAGGGAAATACTTATATTTCTTCAGTGTGTAAGTAGGGAAGGGAAGTAGACAGGATAATTTCTGGTGGACTTGATAGAAATACCTTATATAACACAGTATTAGTGTCTTAGTAAGGAATTTCATTTCTAGATGAAATTTAATGTTCCATTTATGGAATGAGTTGAGAAACCAGTAAAAATAGGACAACACAAAAACAAAAAATATGTGGTTTTGTATTGTTCAATAAATGTAATAGAAGTTATATTTTTTCTCAGCAAATGTCTAGGGAATATATAAATATCTACCATAACACAGAATAGAAATAATAAGTTCTTGAGTGTCCATGGCCAATAGCAATAAGAAATATTCTTTCAAATTTGATAATGGAGAAGAAATGAACTGTTTTTTACTTTAATAATATTCACAGGTTCATTATAAGTATAGCTTTGTTGTTTATGGAGAAACAGTTTGAGTTTCATTTATTTTAGTTTAAATATATGAGGCAATATATGTCTCCACTTAGTACTTCATTTCAAAGTTATATAATAATAGCTAGTTCTGACTTTCTTCAGGTATTGAATTCCCAAGGAGGTAACTTCGAAGACACCCCAGGATTATATTAATAAATGTAATTAACATAATTAATCATTGACTCCCTAGTTAGTATGTGATCCTCTTCTCAGCTATTACAAAGTCCTGATTTTGTGTGGGTTTGACCTAGTTCACAATTGCTTAGTATAGAGAATCATGCAACTTTTGCTTCCAAGTTGCCTTCTGACTTTCACAATGGTAATTTGTTGATGTCTTCTGGGGTGCTTCACCTACTCTGTTCAAACCAAAGCTTTAGGCTATGGGTGTCTCCACAATAAATTGACCTTCTTTGATTAGAAAACCCATGATTCACCCACCGATCTACATCTGGGGAGGAAGACACATTTCTTATCACTTGAAGTCAAATTCTTTCCATCCTGTTTCTTTTTATTTTATTTTATTTTACAATACTATTCAGTTCTACATAACAGCCACAGATTCCCTTGTTCTCTCCCTTCCTGCTCCCCTCCCCTTACATCTTTTGTCCCCCACCCATTGTTTTATACCCAATGCCTTGCAAGAAGTACAGAATTCTGCCAGCCTCTCTAAGAAAAAAATTATCAGATCCCTCATTTTGTCCTCCTTTACAACATCAGAGAATGTCATAATTCATCGTTCATTATACTATTAAAGGAAAATCACAACTGGCATTTATCAGCAGCCTGCATATTGTGGGAACATAACTGAAGGAGCAGTAGATGCTAGTGAGCTTGACAATGACGAAAGGAAGGCTCTGTGTAATCCTGATAAAGATCTATTCCTGAGCTGACTCTGACTCAATGCTTATTAACTCAATACATATAGTTTAACATCAACAAATCACATCATCATAATCATGAACCATAATTTAGCTATTTCTCTGCCTAGAAGCTATATATACTAATGTATATACAGACATGGCTCAATAACCATTTTTGCAAACTGTATACATTTTAACAAGAATATCCATATTCAGCATCCATTATAGTTTGTAATCCATTAAATATTCTAATCACATTTTGATCAGAGAAAACCCCTAACTGGATGGTCCCAGGAGGCAATTGTAGTAAAGGTACCATCTGCCTTCTGCACCTGAAATTAAGTTAGCAGGCACTGAGAATGCTTTTTCTATTGCCAAATATAAAAATTGTTCATTAGGTCTCATTATTCTGTAGTGGATGACACCATTGACCTTAAAAACCTCTTAAAACTTAAAAACAAACAAACAAACAAACCACTTGCTTCTGTTACCAACATACTCAACTACATGAATTTTGAAAACCAACTCTAAACCAAAAAGCTCTAAAAATTCAGTAGATTTTGTGAAAATCACTCCATTCTTTCTTCTGTTATTGCTCATGTCTGGTTCTATCCATCCCTTTCCTATTATTCTGATTCCACTTTTTTAAATGCACACCAATTTCCTCTTCATTACTTTCTTCCAGATAATAATGGAAGTCCAGTTAAAAGTGACTTTTCAATTCATACTTTTCTAAATAGGATGTTCATTGGCACAGATAATAGATTAATGTAGGGTTTCCGGGTTTTATTGTAATACTAAGTGCATCAAGATCCAGCATGCTCTTTCCTGTACAACAGCACGCTATTCCTCTGCGTATAGGATTCATTGCAGGGGAAGAGCAATCTTGTGAGTTTCTTCTATGCCAAGCTGTTTGAAGTCTACCTACATATTAGTTTTAAAGCAGAGCACAAATGGTTTCAGGGTTAATGCATGTAACTGCTCAGGTTGAATCCCATTAACATACAAAAGCCAGTTAGGAAAGTTCTTCAAATGAGCAGTTTTTAATTTTGTCTGAGCCCTTTTCTTTTTAAATAGGAGCAGATATTCTTATTTGAAATCAAATCCATAATTAATTCTACTGTCATGTGTGGGTGCTGTAGTTCCAAACACAAGTAGTTTTAATCTGATAGCACCTTGAAGTCAATTAGGACTGTATTTTTCAGCCATCCTTTTATATTTATTCATAATGAACACATTAAATTATATAGTTAGGGGGAACAATGTGATTATTTTAACAACACATATACTATGCAATATGAGATCAGTGTAAGTACACCTGGTTCCTCACTATTCATCATTTCTTTGTAGTGAAACCCTTCAGAATCTCTATAGCAATATTGAAAACAAAAGCATAATCAGTATCTATGTCTGTTTATATAAGAGAAAATTTACTTCTGGACAAGTATCCATTACTTTAGGAGATGTTTTATATTTTAAGAGATTGTGTGTGTGTTTAGGGTGAGTTTTCATGTGTTAGAATTCATAAAAGCTTTGGGTCCTCCAGAGTTCCCATCTCTTATAGAAGCCAATGAAAATATATGATGACTCTAAGTTTACATAAGTACTAATGGAATAGATTCTACTGAAAGATTCTATTGATTTAATTTCTTGGAAAAATTTTAAGAATTTTCTTGTGGCAGCCGTTCATTCATGATCTGTAAAACTCTACCCAGGTTCATGCTATTGATGTGTGCTTCATGTTCTGACTTAGCTATGAATAGGAAACCAAAATATTCAAGAGTAATGTTGAAATTAACTTGTTTGAAAACATTTCTAATACTAACTGCTCAAGCCATCTTTGACTTTTAAGCACTCAGCAAGTTTATTAAGCAGTTACTGTGTAGATGTGACCAACCGTCTTATTAAATAAGAAACACAGAGCCAATACAGAGATGAAAGCCAAGAGGTCAGAGCAATAGCTAAGAGCTAAAAACCTTACCCTAAACTGTCCTGTACCTCTCCAAAAGAGACCTACTTCCTGTGTCTGTCTTTTTATAGTGTTTCTGTTCTGCCTTCTCATTGGTTGTACACCCAACCACATGACCTCCTAGTCACTGCCTGTCTGTATAGACCTCCAGGTCTTCTATGGTTGGTATTGAGATTAAAGGCGTGTGTCTCCAATGCTGGCTGTACCTTGAACACACAGAGATCTACCTAGCTCTGCCTACCAAGTGCTGGGATTAAAGGCGTGCGCCACCACCGCCCAGCTTTAGCTATGGCTTGCTAATAGCTCTGATCCCTGGGCAACTTTATTTATTAACATACAAATAAAATTACATTTCAGTACAAATAAAATATCACCATACTACTGTGAGCCAGGAATTGTTCTAGACTCTAAGTTACCATTGGAAAATGTACAACACTTCCTTTACCTATGAGCCTGTGAAGCTTAATCTCTCAACATTTATTTTATCCCTGAGCATGTGGAACTTAAGTTCGCAGAAGATGCTTAGAAATTTAGAGTGAAATTGTAGACATCACTCACAAATTTGAACATTTAGTATGAAATATAAAAATATAATAATGTATCTGATTGGTGTTTGTGACTAACATTACTAAAAGAGAAATTAAGATGGTATGTAATCTCAAGGAGGATATTTGAGGAACAGTACATCAGCACTATAAATTGAGTATTGAGTATTTTATTAAAATGTGACTTTTAAGATTAAAAGCACCTCTTGTAAAAACATTTCATCTATAATTACATTTTAGAACTGTTAAACTTCAAAGTAGCAATTTGTCTTATAAAACTTTCTTACTCAACATAAATGGTGTCATATGATATAAATAACCAAGCAAATTCAAATGAGACTTACAGAATTCCAAAAATATATTTAATGGAGTAGTGAAAATTAAGGGACACATTTAAATCAATAATGTTATCTATAAAGAACTGAGGATAAAAATCTATTCCTATTTAGGTAATAATGTTGATGCTGGGTAAGCAGTTCAATTCATCTAAAGACTAATAAGTACTTTGCATTGCAAAAAAATGCATTCATGTGTCCCTTAAAAACCTCAAAAAGTGGCACTGTGAATACTGGTCCCTCCTGGAATAAGCATTTTTTTCTGGTTCTTTCATGAAATGAGTATCCTGTAAGAAAAAAAAATGGAAACTATTAATCATGTAAAATATTCTATGTAAAGCGCTAAAGGTAAAGAAAAAATAAAGTGGATAATTAAGCTCGTTCTAATTTCTGTATTAGCTTTACACAGCTTCTAAGTGAATCATGTCATCTTTTTCCTCCCCAGTAGCGACTGGAGATTGGCTAAAATACAAAAAACACAGGAAGGAAGTTTCAGAGGTGCACTGGAGGGGCAGTTTACTGTAATAAGAGAAGATTAGAATAACCTTTGCTAAAACTTGGAGTGGAGCACAGTTCTGACGAAGGATATAAATGGTGACCAGCCATGGTGTCTGAAACAAACTCTTGGCATATAGTGCCAGGGTGGAAGGTCAGACAAGGATGGTAACACTGTGGAGAAGAAACACATCAGAAAATGGGAGAAAACAAAAGGGAAAGTTGAAGGATCAGTGGGAACAACCCGAGCAGTTTCCTTGAGCAAATACTGTGATGTGCTTAGATCACTGGGTTATGATCTAAGACACAGTCACTGTGGTCTCCCATCAGAAATAGTTTCTCTTCATACTCAAATTTGAAATGTGTTTACATGTGTTATTTCAGTTCCGAAAAGAGTTAGTTCAACAAATGCCCCCTAATAAAATAAATACTTTAGGGGAAATGAACTCCACCTGAAGCGAGATACCAAAGGAAATGCAGAAAACACTTCAGATATAAAAACCAGCAGAGAAATGTCATCTAGAACTAGATGGGGACTAACATAACTGAACAATGTGCAGAGACCAAAATGGGATGTCTTCCTCAAAGCTCTCCCCTCAGGGCTCAGGGAGCTATAAGGAAAAAGACATGAAAAGTTTGTTATGAGAGAATGGATGACTCCAGGGAAACTGTTTCCCAAACACAGCAGAACTGATGCGCACACAAACTCACAGAGACTGTGGCAGCATGCACAGGGCCTGTCAGGCTCAAGCTGGGTAGAATCCCGGTGTTGATTCTCTCTCTCTCTCTCTCTCCCTCTCTCTCTCTCTTTTGGTTTTTTGAGACCGGGTTTCTCTGTGTAGTTTTGGTGCCTGTCCTGGTGTCTGGGATCTCATTCTGTAGACCAGGCTGGCCTTGAACTCACAGAGGTCCTCCTGGCTCTGCTTCCCCAGTGCTGGGATTAAAGGCATGTGCCACCACTCGCCTGGCTATGGGTTCCTATTCTTAACTAAGACACTATCTCCAACTACATCTTCTTGGAAAGGAAGAATTAGTTTTCTGCAGTGTAGTCCCACTGGGTATATCCATCACACCTAAGGGTAGGGCTCATGCCCAACAATAGATGGCCAACACAAAATGAACTCAATGATATTTTTGTGGATGTTTTGTTTCATATTGCTTTGGTTGGATATTTTTCATCATGCTAGTCTTTTGCATGTATGTTAAGCTTTCCAGTTTTGTGTTTTTATGGTGTGTGTGTGTGTGGTGTGCCTGTTTTTTCTGCTTTTTGTGTTTCTTCTTCTTTCTTTTTTTTGTTATTGTTTTTTCCCCTTTTTTGTTTGCCTGTTTGTTTTTTAAAGAAAGAGGGAAAGAAAGGGTGGCTAGGTGGGAGGATCTGGAAGGATCTGGGGGAAAGAAAACAGTAATCAGATTATATTTTGTGAATATATATATAATCTTGAAACAATGGCAATAACAAAATTATTCCCTAACTTCTTGATCCTCGAATTAACTAGTTGACTGCTTTGCCATCTAAAAAGTACTTGTGTGACATTTCTCTGTATGTCCTAGCAGCTCTCAAAGTAATATCCTTCATCTCTTTGCATCTTCTTTTCTGTTGTTAAAGTTGGCTCTAGCCTTGATTTCCATACTTGACAAATCTTAAGTTCACATTTCCTGTTCTGTATTCACTAAAAGTCATATCTTGTCAAACCACAGAAACCATGAAGGGGTTGTCCAGTCTCTAGCCTCCTACTTGGCATGTGCCTCTTTCCAGAACTAGCAGTGGCTATCATTCCAGTTCACTAAAATCCTTAAAGGCTAGTGTTCTGTTGGAGCTGCATCTCTGATTACGGCAATACAAATGCACAAGGCATTATTTTCACTTTACCCTTTCTGTTAAGCTGCTTTACCATTTTTGGAGAAAGAAACTCCTGCCAATCAAAATGTAAGATAATTAATTGGTCATCCTTAAAATTTGTTCAAATATACATCCAGGTTTTGTGAGGGCCTGAAGCTTTATGATCTGGGCAATAATCTTTTAAAAATGCATATAACATCACCGAAACTAAATTAGGTACAAGTCCCTGGAAGGAGTCCATGCAATTGAAAAGCCCCGAAGCTTAATCTTCATTAGCTTCACAGTAAATCTGCCTCTGCACATAACATAATTGCTCTTCACTTACTAGCAAGGAGGGGATGTGATATCAGCACTGGCTGAACTCATAGCAGCAAGGAGTCTCACACTGGATGCTGCCCATGGCTCACGGATGGCTTTCACAGACTCTGAGGCCCAGGTTAGTCTCACAAAAATATCATCCGCAGAGCAGAAGCCTCGGGACAAAGACATACCCAGCTCTTGACTCTTAACCCCAGTGCTCCCTGCTGTGCTGGACTGCAGTGTCTTTACTTATAAAGGTCTCCTCTTACCAGCATAAAGAACAGGCTATGTCTGCCTCCCAGTCATTAAAAGAGGAACACTGTATTTGTGTGAGATACTAAATATTTCAAACCAACACTTATATACTGTTGTATTATTTATGTAATTATTAATTATTCAAGTATCTGCTATGGGCTCAATTGTGTTTTCCCAAAAGGTGTGTTGAAGTCCTAACTGCTTGAACTTCACAAAGTAACCTTATCTAAAAGTAGGTAGCTGCAGATATTCATTAAGATAAGGTAACACTTGACTAAGGTGGAGTTTTTAATCCAATATGACTAGTGGCCCTATAGAAAAAAAGAAAACTACCTCAGTGACTAAGACACAGAAAACGGGGATGAAAGTCAGCTGTGATTAAGAAGAGACCAGACTTACTGCATTGCACTCTTCTGCATCTACAGTTTTTGCCAAGTAAGACCAAGGATTTGGGGCATTTCCTCCAAGAAGGAACGGGAGCCCCAGGAACATCAAGAAACTCAGGGAGTAAACAGGAGTTAAACAAAGGCCACATATCCTGGAGAACAAAGTCGTGAAAGGTTCTTGAGGGTCCCCACCAACTGTCCAGATGAGAATAAACAGTTGCTGGTGACAAACGGCCAAATATGATGAAAAGGAAAAGATGTCTAGACTCAGGAGCTGCCTGCAGGAGGCACAGAGAGCAGCAGGGCTTCAGCTGCTTAGGAGTCACTTCTGCTCCTTGTCAGTAACCTCAACCCATACTCTTGCTAGTCACTCAAATAACAATGAACTCACTTGTTCACCAACTTGGACATTGGTACCAACTGTTACTTTTGTAATGGGAGTATGTGCTCTTCTTGGGATTATGTGCTCCATGCCCCATGGAAAAGCATGTCACACAACATGTGCTCTTTAGTTAAGACCAATCAGCTCACTGGTTCCCCAAAATGAGCTTTGGTGAGTGTTTACCTCAGTTTATCGTTGCAACCTTAATGGCAGGGCTATATATCATTTATGCATCAGGCTGGAAAGACATTTTAGAAACACAGTTACATAGGAAACTCTACTACAAGCGTGAAAGAGTATTAAACATTGGTTGAAAAGATGTGCAGGTTTATAGAACTGGATTAGCCATTTGACCTTGGATGCAAATGACGGCAAACAGTCAAAAATTATTTATATTGGAAAACAAAACAATAAATCAATCCTATGAAACTGGGTGTAAGACTTGAGTGGCTCTGTAATTTTTGGTGTCAACCATCACACAAACACATGTAATAAATGCTAGTACTTCATGCCTAAAGTAGCAGAAAGGTGTTAAGTGTGACAGGTAAGGAACAAATGCATATCAGAAAGTATGACTTGGGACTCTTCTCTTACATTTGCATCATAGTGATTAAAGCTATTATTTGATCTTAGCCTAGTTCTATTTTAATTAAAAATGTGAACAAAAATATTAAAAATGAAAAGAATAAATGTATAAATAATTTTTAAATTTAAAAAAGGTTATATTAAAGAATAGTGAGGGCAACCGAATCATTGAAAGTACATTCTTAACATGTGTGAAATTAAAAATATTTTTTTTTGTTTTTTTTTTGTGTTTTTGAGACAGGGTTTCTCTGTGTAGCTTTGTGCCTTTCCTGGAACTCACTTGGTAGTCCAGGCTGGCCTCGAACTCACAGAGATCCGCCTGCCTCTGCCTCCCGAATGCTGGGATTAAAGGCGTACGCCACCACTGCCCGGGTAAAAATCTTTTAATGAGACAAAAACAAAAATATGGCAGGTCAAAAAGGAGAGAGAGAGAGAGAGAGAGAGAGAGAGAGAGAGAGAGAGAGAGAGAGAGAGAGAGAGCTTCAATTATATGCCAAGCTGAAATCAAGATGATCTTGAAGAGTTCCTGTGAATATTAAGTCACAAGAATACATTTCTCTGGAGGAGGTGGGAATGGGGGGTAGATTGGGGGAAGGGGAGGGGAGGGGGAGGGGGAGGGGGGAGAACAAGGGAATCCGTGGCTGATATGTAGAACTGAATTGTATTGTAAAATAAAATAAAATAAACTTAAAAAAAAACCCACATTTTCTCATTAGGGTAGGTAACTTAATTGGTATTGCTTGTCTTAGCAGAAAATTCACTCTCTACTTTACCCAAGATACCCATATCTTCATTTTAGAAACCTATGAATTAGATAGCTGTTACAAATTTAATAAAACTAGTTTCAAACATAGTAATAAACTACATTATTATGTTATATTTCTGAAAGAGCTTTTAAAAATGAGGTCGTTTACCCTTTGGGAGTGTTAATCTATTTTTTCCTGATAATGACATGGATTGGGGGATTTCTTTTGTTTAATCAACTTAATAAAGTTAAAAGTGGAAGCTGCTCAATCTGACCCCAATGCAGTGATGAACATTCTGAGTCATTCACCCTGATTGAATTTGAAACTGCAGATCTCACTTAGGTAATTAATCAATAAATAATTCATTTTGAAAGATTAAACTAAAACTAACTTTAATGCACTGGTTTTCAATTTAAACAGATTGTAATACTTGATTAGAAATGTACTACCTATGACAGCATGTATTTCACCTTATCTCTCCATCTGTTAGCCTACCAAATAATTTAACTCCAATAGGGAATAGTGCATTATAGTTTATAACAGTGATGTAAAAATTACACAATCAAATACATTCCATATTTAACATTTTTAAAATTTTAATTTGAAAATCTGGACCTTTTTGGAAACTGATAGGCTAATTTGTTTGCTTCTGAGCTCATAAATGTACTTGTATTAAATTAAATAACTCCGCAAAGAAAAATCTATAATGAGACAGCGTATCTAGTAGGCATTTAATGAAGGGAACACTGAAAATAATGTTTTATATAAAAACAACTGCAAAATACTTTAATAGTAAATCAATTTAGCTAGAGAAAAGATTGTAGTTGGGATAATTGTGCTTTACTAAATGCTTAAATATTTATTAAATAAAATCATCCTGTTTTGTCAAACATCACGTGATTAGCTAATCATCATTAGTACAATTGGTGAATCTGTAAGGATATTTAAGGTAGAAGGCTTCAGTAGCCAGGTGAATACACAGAATATTGATAATGCAAGCTTCAATATTTCCCTCTGCTTTCCTTCATATATTTTTTCCTACTCTTTACAAATTAAACCCATGATGATTCTGATTAGCACTCTTCTCCAGTGTTATTACTCATCACAACTCTATTCTTTCACAAGCAACAAATCCTGAGGAATTTTTTTTCTAGACATGATTATATCACAAAGACTAGATTTAACCTAATTTTTAAAAAGATGATCACTGGCCTCCACAGTATTTTATCAGCATATCTGTACAGACATACAGGCATACATATGAAGAAGATGATAAAATCTTTCCAATCTGAGTGAAAATTTAGCCATAACACACACACACACACACACACACACACACACACACACACACACACACACACACACACCTGAAAAGATGATGAAATATAAACATTTTTGAACAAAGAAAATAATCAAAACCAGTGATACACCATGCTAGCCTGGTTCTATTTTCCTAACACATCTTTTATTTTAATTTGTATTGTTTCCCAAGAAGGGTAGTACAGTTTGTTATAATTAAAAGACCGAGCACAAAGGGGAGGTCAGGGATTTGCATACCAAGCAGGATGGTCCCTAGTCTATAGAACTTCAGTCACACCAGGCTCTTCATTAGCAAAGGGATTTTCTCGAGTGCTGCTTATTAAGCTAGTAGCCTCTTTCTCACTGCTGCTAAATTCACCCAAATTTCACCACTGGAAGTATAAACCTGTGAAGAAATTTAATAATGAAAATGTAAGAAATCACCCTCAAAGGCCTAGGAATTGAGAATCTTCCACCTAAATAGACATTAATTGAATTATAACCCTTGAGTACAAAATAAAACAGCTGTTAGATTTCATTTTCATGAGTAAGTATGTCCTCAAATAATTAGTATATGGTATATATATATATATATGATATTTAATATACATATTTTCACAGTTGTAAGCCCTTATGTTTAGAAGTAATAACAATTTCCTGTAATGCATATTGTTGGAGAATAGGACATGTCTTTATATAAGGATGTGGAGAATATTCAACCAATATCCAGAAAATAAATGTGAAACCATAGGTAGAATCATTTATTTGCTTTCCAAATATTTTCTATATTATAATTAAAAATAACAATGTATACATATGGACTAGATCATTTTGAAAACATTATTTCTTCAGGGGATTACGGGCAGGTGCCCTGATTATCACAAAATTTTTGAGTTAAAGTATTATTACAGCAACCACTGCCTTTGAGACATGAGGTGCGACCACAGAATCACATGTTTTCTAAGTAACTTGTCTATGGAGGATGTTGAGAACGAGAAAAGTAAAATGCTTACTGTGTTGAGTTCCTACTATCAACCTCAAGAACATGTTCTTATACACTACCTGTTGTCTTGCAAAGCTTACCTTATTTTAAACTCAAATATATTTAATAATCTTAAATATATTTTAAACTGGAATAAAATTTAAAATTTTATTATAAACCAAAGAAGTGCTAGACAAGCATTGTAAGGAAAAGCTCCACTCTCATAGGCTTTTGCTTTACATAATTCTGATAATAATAATGTTGCCATCAATAATAACACAAAAATAAGTTTGAGTAGAAATACACAGTCCTTTCTAATTTATTCCTTTTGATGGAGACACTGAGCATACAATTGTGTGTCCAGTGTTTTCTTCGGGCTGGCAATGATGCCCTCACAGAAGTATGTTAGTGGACAGAAATTTTAAATTTACTATTTTATGTTAAAAACAAATCATCCATTTTCTCACTGAATGTTTGTGATATTCATGGATACATTTAGTATATGCAAAAACAGCTGACAGTCAGCATCATTGGGAAAACTCTGCTTTCCTCTATGACAGTGAAACACCATTCACTCATTCCTGCTGTTTTCGTGATACCTAGTCCTTTACCACGAAAACATTTCCATGTAGGAAATTCAGAGTCCCTTTGGTGGAAGAGAAGCACAGCTGGTTTCGTTTGTCTTGGAGGTTGTTAAGTTCTAACAGCTGGAGTGGGCAGTGGATGCATTGAAATCAGGGACAGTCCAGTGTGCCTTAAGGTTCCTGAGTGAAGCTGGAATGCAGATCCTGTATATCAGACCCATGGAGAGACATTCAGGACATGCACAGGCTGCTCTTCATGTGGCAGGCAAGTTGACTGCTTTGTTGCCTTTTATTTATTTATTTTTTTAAACAAAATCACACAGTGTTTCTCAAGAGAATTTGAATCTTCCAGAGAAATACCTTTTAATTATGAATATAAATAATAAGAATCCTCAGGAGTCCTGGGAAATAATAAATAATCCTGTTTCAGATTATTAATGTTTCACTATTTTTTCTTCTCATAATGTTATTTATATCTTAATTCTTTTATTCCTTTATTGCCAGGCAAACTAGCAAAGTTCCATGCCTTTTTTTATTCCACATTAGAAATTAAGTCAAATGTTCATCTTCAGGAGGCATTGGCACCCAAGGTGCTGTTGAACACCTTTCTAATGCCTCTAAAATTCTGAGTTGTAATTAGTAATGGAAGATATCTGAATTTTTTCCAGTACTGAATCAGATTGGCATCTGAAGGAAGGGGTTGCTGCTGCTGCTGCTGTCATGACTCACAGTGTATTCTCTTACTTATGCAGAATCATCCTGGTGCAAATGGACACAAAATGAGACAGCTGGATGGGATAGACACTCAACCACTGTGATGCGTGTTTTGGAGGAGTCACCGGGGATGGGATGAGGCTACAGTTCTTGCATGTGGTTCAGGGATTTTTAAGTCATCATTCAAGGTCTTTGTGACAGAACTTGTCATAAGATTGATATTAAATAATATACTCACATGGGTGGGCCTGCTAAGGATTTATACAAAATCAGCACAACTGAAGGGCTTCAACACTTGAAAAACACTATGTCATTTTCCAACAAGTTGGGTGGCCACAAACTGAGATAGAAGTGCTGTCATGATCAATTCCTTTTTATTTCTTTTTCTGAAACATATTTCTTCTTCTTCTCCTCCTTTTCCTTCTCCTTCTCCTTCTTCTTCTTCTGATTATTATTATTATTATTATTATTATTATTATTATTAATTTTATAATTTAATTTAATTTTACATGTCAGCCACTGATTCCCCTGTCCTCTTTCCTTCCCCCACCACGCCGCCCTCTCCCCAATCCACCCCCCATTCCCATCTCCTCCAGGGCAAGGACTCCCCTGGGGATTCAGCTCAGCCTGGTAGATTTAGTCCAGGCAGGTCCAGTCCCCTTCACCCAGGCTGAGCAAAGTGTCCCTGCATAGGCCCCAGGCTCCAAAAAGCCAGCTCATGCACTCAGGACAGGTCCTGGTCCCACTGCCTGGGGGCCTCCCAAACAGTTCAAGCTAATCGACTGTCTCACTTATCCAGAGGGCCTGATCCAGTTGGGGGCTCCTCAGCTATTGGTTCATAGTTCATGTATTTCCACTAGTTTGGCTATTTTGTTCCTATGCTTTTTTTTTTTTTTCTTCTTGGTCTCAATATCTCTCATTCATACAATCCTTCCTCTTTCTCGATGATTGGACTCCTGGAGCTCCATCTGGGGCCTGGCCATGGATCTCGGCATCTGCTTCCATCAGTCACTGGATAAGACTTCTATCATGACAGTTAGGGTGTTTGGCCATCCTATCACCAGAGTAGGTCAGTTCGGGTTTTCTCTCAACCATTGCCAGTAGTCTATTGTCCGGGTATCTTTGTGGATTTCTGGGGTCCTCTCTAGCACTCTGTTTCTTCCTATTCCCATGGGGTCTTCATTTATCATGGTGTCTCTTTCTTTGGTCTCCCTCTGTTCTTGATCCAGCTGGGATCTCCCCTAAGCTCTCTTTTCCCCCGACCCTTGCCCTTCATTTCCTTTTAAAACCTGTCATTTTGTCACATTTTCTTTCATTCATGCCTCTGTGTCTGTCTGTGCCCTGATTTCTTATTTTTGTCGGGAATACCAATGTGTTAATCACATGTCTAATTGCTGTGATCGAAATTCTGACAAGGACAACTTTAACTTTGGCTCATAGTTCCAGGGTACACGGTAGAGCCAGCCTGTTATTGAGTCTAACTCATGAGTGGAGCTCGAGGAGGTAGTTTGTCAGATCCCATGTGCAGTCTAACAGCAGAGAGAAATGAACGCTGGCACCCTTCTCCTTTTTATTCAATCTTGGATCCCAGCCAATGGATTGTTGCACCCACATTTACAATGAGTCTTTCCACCTTAATTGACCAATTCTAGGTAATTCTTTACCAATAAATCCAAAGACTTGTTTCTATGCTGACTCTACATCTTGGGAAAGTGACAATCAATATTAGCCATCACAGTCTTATAAAGTAAATCTGGACCTGGTTTAACTTGATTATTTCCAAATACAGTAATATTTTCAGATAGGACTTGGGCTGGTAAAGTTGTGGTGACATTATTATGCTTTTAATAGTTTGACATGTTTCACTATGGTCACATTCACAGACAAATAAATGCATTTGTAAGTCCTCTTGCCTATATGTATCTATTGCTCTGGACCAGAACAAAAGCCTCTTCGTGTAAGCATTGAAGGATTAATTCTGTGTTGTGAATTCCTCAGGGAATCACATGGAGCTACAGGGACTGTGGAGAGGTGAGAGTTGTTGCCAGGCAACAGGAAACATCAGAAATTATCTTCTGCGCACAGCCACAGGAGTGGGGTCCAGTGACCTGAGTGAGCTTCGATGTATATCTTTTAGCAGTTGAATCTCAAGATGATACAACAGCTGGACCACTACTGTGATTGTACCTGGTGTGTGACACACCATATAGAGCCCCTCTGCAGAAACTGTGGGATGATTAATGTATGTTGGGTACAGAGACAGAAAAAAAAAGAGGTCAGGCAAATATTCTAGACCAGAGCATACCACATGAATGTGTATTATTTGTCTTTGTGACAATGTTTTCTTTTCATTGAAAACCATTAGGAAATTTAATCTCAGTGTTGATATAATTTCAGAAAACTATTAGAAAAACATGGTCACCAATAGAAAACCTCTAATGTCCCTCTTCTGCCTATCTGTTCCACCTAGTTTCTGTTGATTTCATTATTTTCAAAGTGCCTGCTCTTATCATGTAAAAGCAATCTCATTCTCCTGCACTCTTCCACATCTCCTGTCTCTCATGTTTATTCTCTATTTATCCTCTCCTCATCTCCCCTTTCCCCCACTCTTTCCTGCTTTCCCAATATTTTCTCTTTCTCCCTCTCTGCCTGTCTCTCTCCCTCCCTCTCTCTTTCTTTTACACCGCCCACATGAGTGTTTATCTCTCAAACGACATAAATGATTACAAAAAAGTAGAAAGAAGATTTTACTAGCAAAATAAGGAATAATTAGTGTCCTGATAACTTAGTGGAGAAGTAGATTTGATATAGACAGATCAAACAAGGGAGGTAGAAAACAATTGCGAGAAGTATTTATCTTCTGGAATAGTATAGGATAAATACTAATTTTATTGATAATAATAATTAGGCGAAAATTAGTTATTGATCCATTGTTTAAAAGTTCATAGTAATATACTCATTTATGAACCAAATATATAAGCATTCATTCAAAAGGAAAATAAATAATAGTCTTATTGGTATGTTCATATGTTTCTTTTTATTTTTTAGTATATATAATTTCTACTTACATAAATAGTGATTTAACAGAATGAAATTATTAAAATGTAGAATGGGCCAATGTCATTTCTATAGTAATCTTGTGTTATAGAATATTATTTCAAGGTGTTTTACTTTTTTTATGCTCTGGAATGTTTATTTAATGATGCAAAGATGTGTTTGATTAAATACAATTCACCTGTGGTCAGGAGGCTGAGTCACAACTAGCTGACAGGAAGTGGTAGGGAGGAGCCAGGTGAAAAAGGGTTTATAAGGAGGGGCGACAGGAAGCACAAGGGCTTTTTGAAGGATGGAAGCAAGGAGAGGAGGTGAGCTACTTGCTATTCAGCCTCTGAAGAGCGGAATTCCACCTTAACCTTTGAATCTTGAGTTCTTTAGAGGGAGAGAGGTTTAGTTAAGTTCCCTTTGTGGCTTTGCAGGATTTGGAGCAAGAAAGAACAGAATTCCCTATAGCTACAGCCCTGTGGCCTAGCCTAACTGCTGCTGGTAGAGGCAGAGTTGAAATAGTTGATTCAGACAGCTGTGGCTTAAATGGCAGCAACAAGGGACCTGCCAGTACTAAATGTACCTTCCCATGGGAGGTCCTACCTTTTTGTAGGAGGGAATAGGGGGTAGGTTTGGAGGGGGAGGGAAGAGAAGGATCTTTGATTGATATGTAAAATGAATAAAAAATTCTTAATTAAAAAAAAGACAACAACCTTCTTGTTAGAAAAGTGGACACCATTGCAGTCTGAAGTAATGGTCACAGGCTGTGTGTCATATATATTGGATTGAGTTGATTTTTATTTTAAAAATGAATACTACACTTTTTTGGGATAACATAACCCACAGTAGACTTGGTATTACTCTTTTATGGCAAAGTGTTAATTATGGGGAACCAGTTTGTTTAAAAAAGTATAAGGGGAGAAGAATATTTTAGAGTCTTAAAATAAAAATGAGTTACATTGCTATAAAATAAAAGTATACTGACATTTTTAAAGCACCCATCAAAACATTTTAAAATAATAAAAATTGACTAGAGACCTAATTAATGGAGTATATGTTTTCCAAATGAAAATTCTTAGGCACCCTACTTCTACCTACATAGACACAAAAATGCAGAAAACTTATTATGTATATGAATTGGTGTCACAATTTCATAACTCTGGAGTATCCTTTGAGAGAGAATGCATTATATCACCAAAAATAGAGTTTTGTGTTATTAATAGCATATTTCAAGGGACAGCAATATGGCTCCATGATTAATGGTGTATACTGCTCTTTTGGAAGACCTGAGTTTGCTTTCCAGTGACATTTTGGGGCAGCTAATGAGAACCTGTAACTCTGGCTCATGGGATCTGCCATCCCTTTCTGCTCTCTCCAGACATTTTCATGCCTCAGGCATACAAACACACACACACACACACACACACACACACACACACACACACACACACACTCATACACATAAATAATAAAAATAAATCTTAATTAGGAAATTAATTCTAAATATCCATTCCCATGAATCTGCTTTTCTAGAGAACTTCATCCAAAACAAGTGGCAAAGAAAACATCTGGGTTCCCCCACTGGTTCTGTTTTATGTTTGGTGATGAATATTTACTTGGTGTTTTATAGAATATAGGTCAGTGTATTTTCTGGTGATTTCTTGTTGATAGGTTAATATTTTAGATTCATAACGCCATCCATACACAGGTGTTTTTCATATATCATATGATCAAGAAAAACTATATATTGTACTTTTTTTCTGATATGATAATTATGATCACTTGATGAAAATATTTTCTATTAGTTTCTTCCACTGTAAAGTTTCTATAATCTATTTCCTTTACTATATTTGTTAAACTAGAGGAAACCAACAATTACCTACCATAAAGAGGAATATTAAAGGAACTGGGAGATTGTAGTAATTAACATTATTATCCTAGAGAAAATACCTTGAAGCCATGTAAATCTGCTTGAATATCATTAAGGTTTTGTCCATTGAATTGAGATAACCTACTAATCCACAGAAATTGCCTGCAGCAAATATTACTGAAGTATACTGATGATTTGCTATTTTTTTAGTCTTTCTATATTCATTATTTAGAAATATTCCCTGGGTACTACACCTAAATCCTTCAGCTTCTTTAATTAATTATATATTTTATAAAAATATGGACTCATGAACACTATTCTTTAAGCTTTAATACTATGCAATAATTGTTTAGGTATTGTTCAAAATAGCTTTAGTCCTTAGGATTACTTTCTGCTTCAGCCTTGGACAGAATTATTTTTTGTTTAAAAAAGGAAGATAAAAAATAAAGTTGATGTGGAGGGTGAAATGGACATGTAGGCTATGGCTCTGGTCTGTAGAGAGGTTTCCTCACAAAGAATAGTCACTGTACCACTTACATGAGCACAGAGGTTCAAACTTGGGTACTGACTTTAACTTTTCATTACAGAAAAGTGTACTTTCACTCAAGTAAATTGTTTTTCAATAAAAAATAAAAATGCATTCTTGTTCATTGTAATTTCTTTCTTTTACTGTTTGTTTTGTGAACTCCTGTTTTTCATTATTTTATCCACCCCTTTACTTTTTATTTTTAATACCCAATCTCTTATCCACTGAAGCACTTCTCAGAATTTCTACCTACTAATTCCTTGTCTTCTTTTGGTGTACAGCAAACTGGGTTTAATAAGAGTTCATTGCTGTATGTGGATTGAGGTAGTCTGAATGTAATTGGCCCCATAATCTCATAGGGAGTGGCACTATTAGGAGGTGTGGATTTATTGGAATGGATATGACCTTGTTGGAGTGTGTCACTGTGGGGGCAGGCTTTGAGGTTTCCTATGCTCATGACACTGCCTGGTGTCCTAGTCGACTTCCTGTTGCCTGCAAAATGTAGGACTCTCAACTATGTCTCCAGCACTATGTATACCTGTGTACTGCTATGCTCCTCACCGTGATGATAATGGACTGAACCTCTGAAAGTATAAGCAAACCACCCCAATTAAATGCTTTCCTTATAAGAGTTTCTGTGCATCTCTTCACAGTACTAGAAAACCTAAGGCAGAAGTTGGCACTAAGAGTGGGTTATTGCTGTGATAGGCCTGACCATGTTGTTGTTTGGAGTAATATGGACTTTGGGAGTTTGGGTTAGGAAAGCATAGGAATGCTGTAAGCATTGCTTAATGAGCCATACTGGGAGGAGCCTGGAAAAGGGTGGTGCCTAATGTGATCTGATGAACTGTGGGGTTCAAGAGGTTTCAGAGGAGAAGAGTGTTATAGTCTGTGGCCCAGAGACTGATCTTGTGATATTTTGGTGAAGAAAGTAGCTGCCTTTCCCCCTCATCCAAAGAGTCTGCCTGAGGCTAAAGTGAAGTGTTGGAGTGGGTATGGCCTTGTTGGAGGAAGTGTGTTACTCTGGGGGCAGGCTCTGAGGTTTCCTATGCTCAGGATACTACCCAAAATCTCAGTTAACTTCTGTTGCTTACAAGATGTAGGACTCTCGGCTACTTCTCCAGCACCATGTCTGCCTGAATGCTGCCATGCTCCTTACCATGATGATATTGGACTGAACCTCTGAAACTGTAAGCAAGTCACCCCAATTAAATGTTTGTCTTATAAGAGTTGCAGTGGTGCCGGGCGGTGGTGGCGCACGCCTTTAATCCCAGCACTCGGGAGGCAGAGGCAGGCGGATCTCTGTGAGTTCGAGGCCAGCCTGGACTACCAAGTGAGTCTCAGGAAAGGCGCAAAGCTACACAGAGAAACCCTGTCTCGAAAAAACCAAAAAAAAAAAAAGATGAAAAAAAAAAAAAAAAAAAAAAAAGAGTTGCAGTGGTCATGGTGTCTCTTCACCTCAGTAGAAATCGTAACTAAGACATGGGTGTTGGGTTATTTGTGGATCAAATGCACCATATTACTGGTTATATCATTGAATAAAATGATTCACCCTCCTTCTCTCAAAAACATTAATTGGCTATAGTTTCTCAGGGAGAGATGGTATATCCTATGTTACTTTTTAAAGTAATAATTGAGGTAACAATAATAATAAAACACTGACAATTAAGAGAAGACCCGTGAGTAATAGACATGTCTATTACTGAGACATGTCTACTGAAGTGTTTCATAGACATCCAAAGCCATTTCCTTTTATTCATACTTTTTATAAACATTTAAAAAGCCACATAAAATATTAATTCTAGTGACACTGTTATCCCTGACACTTAGTGTTGTTTATTAGTAAACTGTTATATTCAAGACATTAAAGTAGGAGTTTGGGTCAGGAGTTATTTAGCTTTCTATGGTGATATTTTATTTATGCTAAAATGTGATTTTATTTGTATGTTAATAAATAAAGTTGCCTGGGGGTCAGAGCTAAAAGCAAGCCATTTAGCAAAAGTCTGGAGGTGGTGGCACAAGCCCTTAATTCCATCACATGATAAGCAGTCTCTGTGTGTTCAAGAACACAGCCAAACGGTGACCTGAACCTTTAATCTCAGTACGAACCATAGAGACCATGAATGGTCTGTAGAGAATCTGTATAGACAGGCAGTGATGAGGAAATCATGTGGTTGGGTTTAAAGCCAATAAGAAGGTAGAACAGAAAGGCAATAAAAAAAGTGTCACACAGGGGGTTTCTCTCTCAGGGGAAGGATGGCAGTGAGTGGTAAGATAAGGTGGTCTTAGCTCTTGGCTACTGCTCTGATCTCTGGGCTTTTAACTCTGCATTTGGCTCTGTGTTTCTTATTTAATAAGACTGTTTAGAATTTCATCTACAGCCTTCCTTTAACAACATTGAACTACAATTAAAAAGAAGCCATGAGTTAGAGAAATAGCAAAGGGGTATAGGGGAGAAGTTTGGGGAGGAAAGGGAAATGGAAGAAACAATGTGGTTATATTATAACTTTAAAAATATAACAGAAGAACAAAGAAATGGTGACTGTTTTAGTTAACAGTCAGGTCAACAATTACAATGACTGTCTACTGCCCTGAGACTGCTTCTCTATCAATACTTGAATACATCTCAGCCTTTATACACAGCTTTCTCATCCAAAAATTGCTTAGGTACAAAAGTCATAGATTTGGTAATTTATTATATTATGAATTTGAAAAAATACCATTCCTAGTCTTAAAAATGTTGATTTTCTTATTGCATGACATTTAATTATAATATACACTAAAGATCTTTGATCGCATAAATATATTTTCAAAACCCATTCTGTGTGTATAAATGAATGTAGAAAAAAAACCTTTAAAACCTAAATAAATGTTAAATATAAACTTTTAGCTATGTCAGAGTTTATTGGAATGTTCAATACCCTCAAGAAATCAAGCATTCATTCTGTTTAGTTTTAGTTTTGTTGGAGAACAAGTGTTTACAACTCTCAGGATTTTAAATAAGAGTTAATTTAGAACATTTTATACATTATAATAAAGGTTGAAGTATATGGGAAAGTAAATAAAACATTTATTTACTAAGGAAATTTTATGATATGTAAACTTAAGGACAGTGTATGAACATGGCATTTATTTTCAAGTATGACATTAGAGTTATCAACCATGTATTTGTATTTCTAGCGCTAATTATTTAGTACAATATAACTGCTAAATACATACATGAGTGAGTTAGTTGAAAGTAAATAGTAATGATTCTTGCATGACCTTAGGCAGGTTCTTATGACTTTATTTTCATGTTAAAATAAAATAATTAAAGTACTTAATGAAGGATGTGTACATAGGTTAAAACAGAAAATGGAATTTTGTAATCAAAACTATTTTATTCCATTAAATTTCTCACTGGTATTACTTAATCTTTATGAAGCCTTTTTAGACCTCTTAATTGTTTCACATACACTCCTTGTGAATTTGTTATGGTTAGAGTCTACTTATTTATTAAAAAAAAAGTATGAACATTACATGCAACTTTTAAAAAAGAAAGAAAATAAGTTGTACAGAACACTTAGATGTTCAATATACTACTAACAATTATCTAATAATAATCTAAACTTAGCTTTGCTTGGTTGAGTTGATGGAATAATAATGGAGAGCTGTCTAGCAAATTCATGATTAATACATTACATTTCTCACAAATAGTCAGAAAAATTCTGTGATCCTTAAAACACATAAGAGTGCCTTGACACCCCAGCAAATTCAGAGACATTGATAAGTACTTACTGGAGGTTGGAGATACAGCATGAGAAAAATATTAAAGATGTGAGAGCTCACCAACAAGGTATTCCTGGTTGATTCCTAAGATTGATGGAACCATATCAGCAGAAGTCTATCTAGCTTTACAGTCTCATTCTCTCTTATGTGAATGTTAAAATGATTGTTTATTGATTGTACTTACGCCTTTGTTCTTAAAAATGAGGCTGACTACAGTGATCATTAAATTTTATATACATATAAAATTCCAAATACATTTTCAGATTTAGAAGAAACTTACAAACATATTTGATCTTAAAAACAGATCCTTGAATAAAAATTTTCAAGGCAGTTATCAAGAGTCCTTCATGACAGTTGTTGGAAGATGTCATAATAAGAAAAGTTTTTCAATAAAGAAGAAAGAATACTGTACTGTGAGCTGTATGTAAACCTTCTATGGTTTTATGTAAACAAAAGGAAAGATTCCCCCGTCCCAACAGCCACTAATGATCTGGAAAAATGTGTGTTCTAATTTTCTGACAAATATTTTTATTGTTTTACTTGAAGGTAGATTTTACTTTGTAAGGTTTTATTTTTCCATAATTGCTGAAATGCAGTGCATAAATAATAAGGTGATTTCATTTTAAATGTATTATTTCATGAATTTTTGAGTGTAGATGCCCTGTGATAACTACTTCCAAGAGACAGAATGCATTTCTGTTCATTAAGCACTTTTGCTTTTCATAGTTTAACTTTAGATCATGGTCTATTTCCAATAAGTACTTTGTAACATATACACAGTAACACTAATTGCTAAATGGTCTTACTAATAAAAATACCCGGAGCCAGATATTGATGTGAAAACTGACAGATGAGAGGAATAGGACAAGCCACAGCCAACTTCACCTTATCAATTCCTCAACCTCCAGAGCACGAGGTCCTGTTTTCTCAGAATGAAAGCCTCTGAGTCTTCATCCTGAGGTTCTCAGTTGAACAACTGCTAAAAGCCTCTAGTTCCTGGTCCTCATGCCTCATATACCTTTCTGCTTCCTGCCATCACTTCCATAAAAAGGTTGCAGGCAAAAATAAAAATTAGCAAATTTAGTCCATCAATAACCTTTTGTGTTGTTTGTTGTTATAAAAACAACTCCAAAGTGTCAGGAACTTAAAATATTGTTAGAAATTTGCTTCACATCCCATGGCCATTGTAGATCTTGTAGATTATCCTGAGGACAGGGCCATAGCTCTTCCTCACTTACCTACGTCAGTTAAGACTGGCTTACCCCAATAATCAGATCAGTGAATACACTGTCACCATAGAGCCTTTTCCCAGTGACTGATGGAAGCAGATGCAGAGATCCACAGCCAAGCACCAGGCCCAGCTCCAAGAGTCCAGTCGAAGAGAGAGAAGAGGGATTCTATGAGCAAGGGGCATCAAGATCATTATGGGGAAACCTGCAGAAACAACCAAACGAAACTAGTGGGAACTCATGAAATTTAGACCAACACCTGTGCATCCTCCACAGGACTGGACTAGTCCCTCTGAATAAGTGAGACAGTTGTGTAGCTTGATCTGCTTAAGGGGCCCCCTGGTAGTAGGATCAGGATCCATCCCTGGTGCATGAGCTGGCTTTTTGGAGCCTACTACCTATGGTGGGACAACTTGTAAAACCTTGAGGCAGGGGGAGGGGCTAGGACCTGCCTAAACTGAATGTACCAGGCTCTGCTAACTCCCAATGGAAGGCCTTGCCTTCTTGTAGGAGGGAAACCTGGAGGGGAAGGAGGAGGGAAGAGAGGGGGATCTGTGCTTGGTATGTAAAATGAATAAAACATTTCTTAGTAAAAAATAAAATACAGTTGTTTTTAACTAAAATAAAAGTTTCACTATCTTACATTTTTATCAATGACCTTGGAAGACAATGTAAAGAATGACTATAATTTCTGTTCTACATTTTTAGAAAATAAATTATAGTTGTTTAAATAGCCTTGACAATTTCTACTCTTACTTAAACACTGAAAGAATAACATATCATAAACAGGAAAATTCATTTTTGGAAAAAAAAACATTTGTATGATTTTCTTATAAGGTCTAATATAATGTTAGGTTTGTTTTTCTTGTGTATTATATAAGACATATTCTCCTTGTAATGAAAAAAAAACCTTAACAGTTTTACTTTTATGTGACTTAAAAAATTAATTTTAAGAAAACAGGTAAATTCTAGCTCAAAATTCTTCTTGACAGCACACATATAAAGCTGAAAGTACCTACATTATTTACATTAGATTAAATATTTCTCAGTTCAGGACTTATTTCTCCCAGCAGACTCCCTGCCTTCCATTCATTTACTTCTTTATGTCGAGGAATTTCAATCTATGTTCTCAAGGAAGCAAAAACATTTTAGAAGTTAATAGCTCAGGCATGACTCCTACTAGTTGGTATTTGTAAGTTCAAGGAAACATGGTTCTATTCTGGTCTACCTGTGATAAGTAGCTCCTAAGCATTTCTGTTGAAAAACTGAGCAATGCTACTAGTTCTACCACTGAGAAACTTGGATATGGTGAATTTATTCTAGGGAGAGGAAAAGATAAACTGATGTATAATATTAATGTGATTATCATTTCAATTCTGTTATCTAAAAAGGTTACATTTCTATCTTACATTGATCACAGAAATCACCTGTAGGTGGATTAAAACCTTAAGTGTAAGAGCTAGAGCTTTGAAGGTACTGAAGAAAAACAGATTAAATGTTGCAGGACATTGAACGATCAATATTTTTTTTAATTGTTTATTTTTATTTTGTATAAATGTTTACCTGCGTGTATGTAAGTGCACTGTATGAATCCATTGGTCTCAGGAATGAAAAAAGTACCAGATTCTCTTAACTGGAGTTAAGGACAGTTCTCATATGGGAGCTGGTAACTCAACTTGGATCCTCTGCAAGAGCAGCAAGTATTCTTAACCACTGAACAATATCTTTCTCCTCAAGCTACTTTATTGTTTTCAAGACCATAGAGCACAGGGAACTAAACAAAAATAGACATAAAAGATTATCTAACATCAAAAAGCTTCTAAGTGGTAAACGAAGGAGGCAGAGGCAGGAGGATCCCGAGTTTGAGGCTGGCCTAGGAGGCTTGCTAAGGAGTAGCTTCGGCTGAGCTACAAACGGTGGCAGTGGGACCATGGAGGCAGCAGCTACTGCTCTGAGTTGCCGGCAGCTTCTCATCATGTTGGTGACTGTGGTAATGCTGCTACCTGGGACGAAAGACAAACTGTTGCTTGTTCAGAGAAGAATTGCCTGGACTATCGTGTTACAAGAAAACATTGGCAAAGGTCAATTTGGAAAAGTTTGGTGAGACAAATGGGGGGAGAAATTGCTGTGAAGATTTTCTCTTCTAGGGAAGAATTTTCATGGTTCTGAGAGACAAACATTTATCAGACTGTGATTGCTCCAAACTACAGAGGAGGCACAAAAGAAAAAAAAAAAATTCTAAAGGGAACCATGACCACGCCTAACAGCAGCTTTGAAATCTTCAAAAGGTGATGGAATCCCACAACGATGATTCCACATGGACTATGGTAAAGCCATTAACACCACAAAAAGATCGACTTTGGACTACAAACTGTTTAGGACAATTTCGAGATGGCTTGCTGAGATGATCCAGCCTGACAGACTACTTGAACAAGGACTTGAAACAAGCCCTGGACTTTCCTATTATGCAGAGACTGGACAAATAATACAGGACTTGACAATTAACCCAAAAATTTTCTTTTCAGGATCCCCTAAAGATGTCCTCACCCCAGAAAGCAGGAAGTAAATTTAAGAAAATGATGCCCACATTCCCAAGAGGTGGGATGGGAGGTTTTGGTCGTTTAAAAAGTTTTGGAAAGCCGGGCGGTGGTGGCGCACGCCTTTAATCCCAGCACTCGGGAGGCAGAGCCAGGCGGATCTCTGTGAGTTCGAGGCCAGCCTGGGCTACCAAGTAAGTTCCAGGAAAGGCGCAAAGCTACACAGAGAAACCCTGTCTCGAAAAACCAAAAAAAAAAAAAAAAAAAAAAAAAAAAGTTTTGGATATTGTCATTGTTTACAATGGTTGGCTACAAGTTGTTATTTGTTAATGGTCAGGAAAAAAGCTAAACATGGAGATTAGATTCAGAGGTTTGGTTTAAAAAAATAGGAAAAAGAAAGAAGAGAATCTATATGAGGTAGATCATTGACTCTACTCTGAGGGAAAAAAGATAAAGAAATAATAGGATAAATGGGTAGATCATTTATCTACAGTGAAAAAGTATACATGAATCTACACTGAAAAGAAAAAGGGGAAGATATAAAAATGACAAAAGATAGATTTATGAAACTTTTATGAAAAGAAAAAAGAGAGAATATGAATATGATAAGATAAAAAGGTCAATTTTTGAATCTACTTTTAAAAAGGGACTACTTGCTTTAAATAGGATAACTAATGAAATTTTTTTGTCTGAGTTTATCAAATGTTACTGGACTGGACATTGTTAATGTATATAAAATGGAGTTTTTATCTGAATCTGTCAAATGTTAATGGACTGGACATCGTTAATGTAATTCTTGACTGTATATACTTATTGGATAGATTTTCTTGTATTATAAACTTTTTAAAATTTTAGACAAAAAGGGGAAATGTGGTGGTATTGTGTTCCCCAAAATATTGTGCACCCTAATAAACTTATCTGGGGTCAGAGACAGAACAGCCACTAGATAGATATAGAGGTCAGAAAATGGTGGCACACGCCTTTAATCCTATCACTTGGGAGGCAGAGATTCATCTGGATCTCTGTGAGTTTAAGGCCACACTGGAAACAGCCAAGTATGGTGACTCACGCCTTTAATCCTATCACTTGGGAGGCAGAGATCCATCTGGATCTCTGTGAGTTTAAGGCCACACTGGAAAGAGCCAAGCATGGTGACTCACGCCTTTAATCCCTGGAAGTGATGTCAGAAAGCAGAAAGGTATATAAGGTGTGAAAACCTGGAACTAGAAGCATATGGCTGGTTAAGCTTTTAGGCTTTGAGCAGCACAGTTCAGGTGAGATTCATTCTGGATGAGGACTGAGAAGCTTCTAGTCTGATGAAACAGGATCAGCTGAGGAACTGGCATGGTAAGGTAGCTGTGGCTTAGCCGGGCGTGGTGGCGCACG
This sequence comes from Peromyscus maniculatus bairdii, assembly GCF_049852395.1. Lineage (NCBI taxonomy): Eukaryota > Metazoa > Chordata > Mammalia > Rodentia > Cricetidae > Peromyscus > Peromyscus maniculatus. The sequence continues at coordinate 79,276,267 of NC_134870.1, read as the reverse complement.
CCTTTAATCCCAGCACTTGGGAGGCAGAGGCAGGCAGATCTCTGTGAGTTCGAGGCCAGCCTGGGCTACCAAGTGAGCTCCAGGAAAGGCGCAAAGCTACACAGAGAAACCCTGTCTCGAAAAAACCAAAAAAAAAAAAAAAAGGTAGCTGTGGCTTGTTCTGCTTCTCTAATCTTCCAGCATTCATCCCAATAACTGGCTTCAGGATTGATTTCATTAATAAGACTGTTTAAGATTCCTGCTACAGTAAAGGAAACAAACAACACAATAAACAGGCAACTGTTCAGTTCGGAGAAAGTACTTTTGACCTCTCCATCAAATACAAGGTTAATATTGAGGCATTGAAAAGAAGCCCCAAACCTCAACAGCAATACCCATCTGCCCTGATTACAAATATGCACTTTACTTACAAAGGGATCTCCCAGAAGACATGTGAATGACCAACAGATATAAGAAAAACAATGCAACTTTCATTCATCATCAGGGACATGGAAATCCAAATCTTAAGAATTCACTTCACTTTAGCCGGGCGTTGGTGGCGCACGCCTTTAATCCCAGTACTCGGGAGGCAGAGCCAGGCGGATCTCTGTGAGTTCGAGGCCAGCCTGGACTACCAAGTGAGTCCCAGGAAAGGCGCAAAGCTACACAGAGAAACCCTGTCTCGAAAAACCAAAAAAAAAAAAAAAAAGAATTCACTTCACTTTATAAAGAATGGACAGCATCAGGAAGATGAAAAACAACAGTGTTAATGAGAACGTGCCAAAGAGGGAAGGAAAGCTTTTATACCATTTGTAGGAAGGTAAATTAGTAAAGACTTTATGGAAAGCAAAATTATAGAGTCCCTTATAGTGTTTTGACATCTCTCTCTTGGGTATGTATCTCAGGAAATGAAATGAATATAGTGAAGATATTCTTGCAGTCGTATCATTATTGAAACACTATTCACTGCACATAAGATTTGGAAGCTACCTGTGTGCTCATCAATTGAGTGGGTAAAGAAAACTTGGCCCATAGGCACAACAGACCAGTCATCTTCCAAACAGAAGAATGGGATCCTGCCATATGAACATGGATAAAGCTGAAACCTTTATGTTAAATGACATACACCAAGCATAGAGAGTATGTATTCATGATGTCACTCAATGTGGACTTGCTAAAAGTTGATTACTAGAAGCTGGAAATAGATTGATGGCTACCAGAAACTGGAGAGAAGAGAGGGTATGGAAATGGAAGCTAATTGGGAAAAGGCATTCTTGATTTGTTCTTGTATAGCATAGTACTGGAGATAATGGTAATATGATACAGATGTATTATAAAATAGAAGGGCCAGGAGTGACATGTACCTTTAATTCTAGGAAGTCGATGTCTGTGAATTGGAGGCCAGCCTGGTCTACAAGGCAATATACTGAGACCCTTCCAAAAAAAAAAAAAGCAAAGAAAATATGCAGAGGGAAGGAGCTTGAAAGTTTACAGTATGAAGAGATGATAAACATTTGAGGAGCAGTATATATTTAGCCATATACATTATATCATATGTACTCTTTAAAATATTATGTAGTGCCTCTTAAGCATGTACAAATTCAGTTATATGTGTTTTCAGTTTTTTTTTTAAAGATTTATTTATTTATTATGTATATAGGAGAGGATGCCAGATCTCATTACAGATGGGTGTGAGTCACCATGTGGGTGCTGGGAATTGAACTCAGGACCTCTGGAAGAGCTGTCGGTGTTCTTAACCTCTGAGCCATCTCTCCAGTCCCGTGTTTTCAGTTTTTTAAATGAAACTTATTTACTGCCGTGAAAATAAAGATAGCAAGAATTAAAGTCACAATTAACTTGTGCCAGCAGACACATCAGTTAAGGTAATAGAATAATAAATAGGTTACAGAAAGACTGAACATAGACTAAATTTAAAAAAAATACTTGCTTTTAATACATACATTCATGAATATCTTGTTTCTACAAAGTCACCAAGATATTATTTAATTGGACTGGCCTCTAGTTTAATGAACCCTTGCCTTAGTAAAGATTAAGAGCCTCAGGGCAAACACCACTTGTTATTTATGGCTTAAGTACTTCACCCTGCATAGAAACATAAACTAAATAGATGTCTTTTCATCTGTAATGTTCATTAAATACATTGAAGTTTGAGTTCATAGTCATTTTTAAACTTGAATTGTTTTTCATTTTTATGCATTGTTCATTAGAATGGACATTTGCACAGAGAAACTTATGAAATATTCCACTTCATACATGTTCTTTCAACATTTGTTTGAAGTCAATTAAATTTAGAAGTTTGGCTGAAATTGTCTCTGTTGGATCATTCAGAACAGAGCAAACCATGTTCATTAGAAGGAAAGTTAGTTTGTAAGAATATTTCTTTGACTATATCTCTGCTCAATTACAGCATTATCAGTTATATACAAGAGCTCACTTACCAAGTTTTAACAATCAAAACAGATGTCACTGCCAAGTTGAATGAATGAATAATAAATAAATAATAAATACATAATGATGTTATGAATGTGTGGGTAGTCTTTTATATACACAAAGTGCAATTTAAAAATTTGGGGGTTCAATTTTTTTATTGTTTTCAGGACTTGAATTTATTGATTTTTTCTCATTTATAATTAATTAAAACACTGTTACATTGATAATGTTTCTGATAAAATGTTAAAGATACAAGGAATTCATCTCTAATGTAGACATAATAGAATTTACAGGATTTATGTCTTACATTTAAATATAATCCTGCAAGTGGTACACTAGCTTCCTACAGAAGAGACATTTTCCTTCACTTGTAAGTTTCCCCTAACTTCTGACAGAGTTTCAAATATGATGTATAATGATCATGAATTATAGTAAAGCAACTAAAATGCTTATTTAGACTTATTCTGGAATACGTACCTTATTAATCCATCCCATGAGCTGGTTCTAAGTCCAAGGTTTGAGAATCTTCAGCAAATTATCTATCTTCTTGCATCCAAAACTTTATCAATTAGTACATGGCAGTGACAATAATCATAACTACTATATATGGTAGTTCTAACAATGAACTGATCAATACAAATGTTTAGAATATTGTTCATCTCATAGAAATATTTCAAGCTATTTAAACTATTTGTTATTAATGTTAATTATGAAACTGATTAAATGAGGAAATATCTTACTTCCCAAGAAGATGAGGGTGATTTCCCGAAATGCAGTCAGCTATTAGAAACAACAAAAGTGGGAATGACTTTTCAATTTGGGGACTCCTTAATTCTTAACCCAATTTTTCAGTATTCAAAAAGGATAATACAAAATAGAATTTACTATTATTACATTATTAAGAACAGATTTCTATGATAAAGCATTTCTTTGCTTTAAATTACAAATGATCTATGGGGGAAAAAAAGACTCTATAGAAACCTGCAGGGCCTCTTGCTTCTTGACATGATCCTCTGTAAACGTCTGAGAATGAATGTTCTTTGAAGCGTCTTATTGTTTATTCAGCAACAAAGCTTACCTATACCTGTCTGTCACCATTGCTATTTCTCCCTTCTGCTCCAGTCTCCTTCTTCCCTCCCACAGTCCCCCCCTCTTTCTGCAGCCTCCTTCCTTCCTGCTCTTCTTTTGCTACCTTTCTTACAGCAGGTGTGACCCAGAATAAGGTTCTCTTTAGGTTTGCCTTTTTCTATGTGTGCACATTTCATTCTGTTTCCCTTTCCAGAAAAATATCATACTCTCTGTTGCAGCCTCTCAAACCTTTCTCTATAAAATATATCTTAATGTGTGTAGCATTTGGGTTCAATTTCAACACCAGGAAAGATCTTCTCCTTAACTTTTAAATGTATTTAACGACACCCACTCCTCTACAGTCTTTCATGATATTGCATATGCTCCATAGTCCATCTTATACTTCCTTCCATGGTCATTCCAGTGGCTTGGGAATTTTTTTTAACAGTCTTAGATGTTTGTATCTCAGTATGGTATGCTTGGAATACTTTATATTCACTATCCTATTTTTTCTTCATGTTTTTGTTGTTTTAAATTTAATAATTTGTCAGAATATGTATAAGATGTAATTGATTAGTTTATTGTTGTTCTTTGAAATACAAAACAGTCAAGTATTTGATTCTTCCAATTTATATGCTAAGTATGAACCGATAAATATTAGGGTAAATGAAAATTAAAAACAGTAAGTGTTTTTATGTTTTTATAATTTACCAGAGAAGTCTTACCTAGAGATATGTACTTTATTGGCATATATAACCAACAATATTCTCAAACATTAGAACTGACATAAAATATACATTCTTTCTCTCTCTCTCTCTCTCTCTCTCTCTCTCTCTCTCTCTCTCTCTCTCTTTTGGTTTTTTGAGACAGGGTTTCTCTGTGTAGCTTTGCACCTTTCCTGGAACTCACTCTGTAGCCCAGGCTGGCCTTGAACTCACAGAGATCTGCCTGGCTCTGCTTCCCGGATGCTGGGATTAAAGGCCTGCGCCACCACCGCCTGGCAAGATATACATTCTAACTAATCATGGTATATAACAAATGGTTCATTTAAATCTGGAAACTTCTAAAGAATTTGTCTGTAAATAAATGACTGCTTTTGCATCTAAAATTTCAAAAGCTTATTGAAGATTGGGCAGCTGTCCTCTGATTCTGTCCATACTCAGTCCTACAGTGTCTACACATCATCCCTAACATTTCAGTTAACAATAGTTTTCATAATTTATAAAATGCTGGCTAATTGTGGTCAACTTCCAATTGCACATTCCATGTGTCTTCAATTACACCCTGAAATTGGGGGCTAGTATATTGAGGCATTTGTCAGCATTTTCTTTTTTGATGGTCCAGTTCATGGACTAGTAAGAAGTAGTATTATTGAAATTTAAATATTTCTCAAGGTAGTTAAGAACCACATTGTGATGATATTTTATTTGTACTAAAATGTCATTTGTATGTTAATAAATAAAGTTGTCCGGGCATCAGAGCTAAGCACGCCATCGCAGAAGCTGGGCGGTGGTGGTGCACACCTTTAATCCCAGCACTTGGTAGGCAGAGCTAAGCAGATCTCTATGTGTTCAAGGATACAGCCAGCATGGAGACACACGCCTTTAATCTCAATTCCAACTATAGAAGACCTGGAGGTCTGTACAGACAGGCAGTGACGAGGCGGTCATGTGGTTGGGTTTACAACCAGTGAGAAGGCAGAACAGAAAGTCTTTATAAAGACAAACACACAGGAAGTAGCTCTCTTTCGGAGAGGTAGGACCACCGTGAGAGGAAGGGTGAGGTTTTTAGCTCTTAGCTATTGCTCTGACCTCTTGGCTTTCTTCTTTGCATTGGTTCTGTGTTTCTTATTGAATAAGACAGTTACTTCTACACCACATTCTGTAATTACACAGACTATTCTATCAGAGATATTTTCTGCTATTTATTCTTTTTTTATTATTATGTATATAGTGTTCTGCCTGCATGCCAGAAGAGGGTGCCACATCTCATTACAGATGGTTGTGAGCCACCATGTGGTTGCTGGGAATTGAACTCAGGACCTCTGGATGAACAGCTAGTGCTCTTAACCACTGAGCCATCTCTCCAGCCCCCTTCTGCTATTTATTCTAATTTATAGTGACAGTGGAACGTTTTTGTCTGCAACTGTCTAGTAGGGTGAAGATAGGTAACAATAATGTACTATGTATTTAAAAAAACTAGAAAAGAAGGATTTTTAATATTTTCACCATAATGATAAAAGATAGATGTATGAGAAGATAAGTATGTTCCCCATTATTTAGTATGCAATATGTTAGTGAATTTAAGCACTTCAAGATACACACACAAATGACCAATTTATGTTTTATATACCATTTTAAAATAAATGTAATTTTAAAACATTCTAATTGGTTTAGACAACATTAGGAAGTGTAAAGCCTTGCCCCCCCCTGCATTTCCTGCTTCTCGATGTCATGATACAGATGGTGTCCAAGGAGGAAGCCAGACTTTGAAACAAGTGTGGTGAACTGGCTGAGGCAGTGGTTCAGAACATCTTGATTATGATTCACATTTTATTGTCTTAAAATGAATCTGGAGCCAAAGAAGCAATCTCATCTAAATATTTGAATAGCTAGAGACACAGGTACCAGCCAACAACTTAATTATGGACTTTAAAATTTGGCATTAATCTTTTCTCTTTCCTGTATATATTCCTTTCTAATGCCACAAGTCACAGAAAATTGCTCATTAAATTTCAAGCCATGCTATGTAATACTTGCTACCATTTATAGGCAATGCTCTCCAAAGTACAATTAGAGGGAGTATTATGACACAGAACAATGGAGACAATTATTTCTGAAGTTTATTAATGCTAATTAGCATATGGCATCCAAGACAGCTGCTGATACTTCATTGCTAAATACTGAGGGACTAATTAGTGTTCCATGTTAATTAGCTTCTTCTGCGTGTGCATTGTCCTTAGATGCATATGCACTGTCACCATTGGTCTATTAAAAACCTGCCCCACACTCTGCAAGAACATGATGTGGCATTTAGGAGTGCTTGTAGAGTATATGCATTATTTTCTAACACAGGCACCCTTAATAGAGTCCACAGACGTTTAATAACCCACTCTGTACTTAAAACACACTAATAAATCATAAATTTCTAGATGTTAAAGTGAAGATGACCTTTTAATTTATATTATTTTCAGACCCTCTCATACTGTAATGATTTCAAATGCTAAAAAGTACTCACTACAATGGATTGGGTTTTAATTTTTTATACTATTAAAACTGATTTTCTTTTGTCTGTCAGTTTACCCATAGCCATTTAGTTATAGTTAAAATGCATTGTTAAACAAACTGTCAGATAAGTGTGCTTTACCCAGCATTTAATTTGGTTGCTTGTTCACATTTTTATTTTTCATCCTGTTTAGATAAAATAAGTTTTCCTTCATTTAAAATTGAAGAATAGGATTTACCCATAAAAATTCATCATCATTGAAATTATCAAAGAAAATGTAGGCTGGTCAGTGATCAAAAGCTTTCACATGGGTCATAAGAACTTTTCAGTGGTATGCACTTTTTTGATGGTTTGGAAGATGGGTGACTAATAGCCACAGCTTGCTCATCAAATTGCTGTGGCAATTAGTATGATTGACACACAAGCTATGTAGCTTCTCTCAGGGCAGAAACATCTCTGTAGTGAGAGGATGATCAAAAAAAAATCAGCTCTGGCAAGAATGACCACAAGAAACAGTGTGACTCAAAATCCTGCAGATGAACACAGTTTTTTATTATATATTGGAATTATTGTTTTTCTTTATGATGATATATATATATGAACAGTTTTTTTTCAAATATTTAAAATTAACATCTTCCAAACATATTTGTTTACCCTTTACAGCTTTTAAATACCTTAGTATTACATAATTCTTGAGAAATAATGAGAATCAACCAACACTGTGCATTAATAACTCTCAAGACCAATGATCTCAATTCCCCAATAAAAAGACACAGTGTAACAGATTGGGGAGAAAAGACAAGATCTATCCTTCTGCTCCATCTAAGAAACACACCTTAATATCAAAGATAGATATCACCTCATCACCTCAAATAAAAGGAAAGAAAATTATATCCCAAGAAAATGAACCTAAGAAACAAGTCTAGGTAGTCATTTTAATATCTGACAAAATAGACATCAAACCAAAACTAATCAGAAGAGATGGGGAGGGACACTACATACTCACTGAAGTAAAAGTCTACCAAGAGGGTATTGCAATACTAAACATCTATGCACCCAACACAAGGGCACCCACGTTCATAAAAGAAACACTGCCATGGCTAAAATCACACACTGAGACTTCAAGACCCAACTCTTGCCAACAGAAAGGTCATTCAGACAAATATATATATATATATATATATATATATATATATATATATATATATATATATATGGTATATATGTATGTATGTGTATATATATGTATATATACACACACACATACAGAGAAATGCTGGAGCTAACTGAAGTTATAAACAAAATGGACTAACAGATATTTATAGAACATTTCCCCCCAAACCCAAGAATATTGCATCTTCTTAGCATTTCATAAAAGTTTCCCCAAAATCAACCACATACTTTGACACAAAACAAGTCCCAGTAAATCCAAGAAAACAGAAAAAAAAAAAGCCAAGTATCATATGTGAAAACCATTGCCTAATTTGGATAACAACAACTACAGAAAGCTGACAAACTCATGCAAACTAAACAATTCATTATGGAATGAAATGTAAAATCACTTGCTAGTATGAAAATGTCATTTATTCTACATCAACTTGGCCAGAAAACATGCAAAAAATGCTAACGTTGGAAAAATATATCCTAAAGGGAAATGGCTTTAGAAAAACACTTCCCAGTTAAAATTTGCTATTATACTTTAGTAGATGGTAAAAATCCCAAGGAAAATGAACTGTAAATCAATATACTGTTTAAATAATTTCTATAGTTTGTTGTTTTGTTTGTTTCTTTGTTTTGGTTGTTTGCTTGTTTGTTTTCCATATCAGAGTCTAGCTACTTAATCTAGAATGTGTTAATTTGAGACTCTCCTGCCTCAGCTCAGCCAATTCCATAATTTATGCAAAATAAAACAAAATAAAAGAACTGTTATTGAAGTTTGTTGGCTTGCATAGAGATCCAGATTTTCTTTGTAGAATATGAATGACATTTGATTTCTTACTTATATACATTTAGGCAAAGTACTTAAAGAATATAGTTGTTGATAAGGTTATTTTCCATTCTCTTTCTCCTCTTTTGTTCTTCCAACTTATACTTCACCATCTTCTTCATAATTTTACAATATTTCCAAAGCTTGGATGTAATTTTCTTGTTAATTAGAGTTCAGAACAAGTGAGGAAAATAACATAACTTTAAAAAAAATCAACTACTGTTAAAGAATTCAGAATATTGATTCACCAGAACATAGACTTACAATCAGCATATATATTACTGTACATTGAAAAACATAAATGTGACTTTTGTTTGTGTCATGCTTTAAAGCCTCAGTTTTTTTTTTAACCTTCAGAATGGGGGCCTTTCTCTTCTCATAGGAGAGGAGTAAGAATGTGTAGCTTGCCTTGCTTCAAAGAAACTTTTTTTTCAAGGAATTTGTTGACTTTGGGATTTCCTTAAACTCATCTCAAGTTTTCTACCTAAAAATTACAGTAACAATTTGCCAACCTGACTTGTACTGGGGACTCTTGTGAACAAAGCCATAGTATGTATCAAGTTGTTAATATTTAATTTGAAATGCATAAAAGCTCTGGTAATCTCTCTATATGAGGAGAGTTTTTGTTTTTGTTTTGTTTTTCTTCTTCTCTGCAGTTCTCTGGTAAATTTGTGACCCCAAAACTGACTGTTAGTAAAGATGTCTATCTCCTGTCTGGTGCCAGAATCCAAACTTAGTGGTCTCAGTTTTCATTTGTCCTAAGTAACCTGCATACCTTCTTGTGAGGGACCTGTCAACACCTTTTCCCCCAGGGTACTCTTGAGGAGTGAGGGATAAGAGATTTAGATAGAAGGATAGAGGGGAAATAAACAGAAACACAGGACAACCTCAGGAGGGACTGGATCCTTATCCACAGGCCCCTTCTGTCTCTTCTAGAGGGTTTTTAAAGGAATGGCAAAGGGCAGAGCAGACCTCCCCTTGCTAGATCAAAGCATACCACACAGCCAAGTGCAGACCCTTGCAAAGACCTGGTAACCACTCACATGGTCAAGCAATCCTCTAATGCAGCTCTGTGGGGTAAAGCAAGCTCAGATCTCACTAGGAAACCTTTGTGGGCCTCCACATCATCTATCCTCAGCTTTTGGAATAAGAGGACAGCAGGTTACATTAATGTATTCTGTATGTGCAACCAATTTCCAGTACAGTTCATAATCACATGGTATGGCTTGAATATAAAATGTTCTTCTTATACATATGTTGAATGCATGGTCTCCAGATAATAATGAAGTGTTATAAGTCATTGGGGCCTTAGCAGGTGTGGTCTTGCTGGTAGAAACAGATCAGAGAATAGTGGGATTTTTCCTACTTGGCCCTTGGTTTAGGTCCCACTCTCTGCTTCCTGGACCATCATGAGAGCAACAGTATCTGTCACACAGACTGAGGCAATTCACTTTGACTTCCCTACTGGGATGCACTAGATGCCTAAACCATAAGACAAAATTAATCAATCCCTTTTATATTTTTTTCTGTCAGGGATTTTTGTCACAGTGACTTATTTACTTACAATGGATAAATACTTACAGGAAATAGCTATAGCTGACCCAAATGGCATATTTGGAGTAATATGCTTGAGAAAATTCAATTGTGACATCTTTGCTCTTTGAAATATAAGTCATACCCTAGCTTCCTCTTATTTTTACAACCTAAGAACTTCTTTCTCAGGTTCCTGGAATCCATTTTCTGGACCTTCAACCCTAATGGAAGGTAGTTCTCCTTTCCTTAAGAAGAGATTAGCCAGTTATCATCAGTTACCAAGCATAGACATTCAGATCTCATTGGCCATCTTCCTCTACCTTCTGGTTCATCACAGAACCTTTTCGCTGGCTGGCTCATTTAGTGCTTAAAGTATCCTCTATCTTTTGTCTAGATGGCATTGACCTCACTCTGTGGCCTCCAGCAGGCAGCCATTTTGTGTGAGCATTTGCTTTCTTGTTTAATTCTTCGGTCCTGTCTCTTTACAAGTTGATGTCCTTACAGTGACAATCTTGAAAGTACTGATGAGAGCACTTTTTGAAGCATCTCAATTTTTTCATTTAAATGATATTTATATCTCAAAAATCTAAAACAAGTCAAGATATTAAACATGATATTTGTATAAAAATTAAACTATTTATACATGATATTTGTATAAAAATTAAACTAGCTGAGCGGTGGTGGTGCACGCCTTTAATCCCAGCACTCGGGAGGCAGAGGCAGACGGATCTCTGTGAGTTCGAGGCCAGCCTGGGCTACCAAGTGAGTTCCAGGAAAGGTGCAAAGCTACACAGAGAAACCTGTCTCAAAAAACCAAAAAAAAAAAAAAATTAAACTAAAAAAAGATTGTATAGTCAAGTGGATTATAAACAGCTGTTGTACTATTACCAGTATTACTTAGAAAAAAACACTGTATTATAAGGCTACTGTCTCTAGTGATTGTAGTTTTCAGATTTAAGAGATAAAAAATATGTTTAATGGTATTCACAACTTCAATTTTATTTTTCTTTACTCACCTGCCTTCTCTTTGTTGAGGAAAACCTGCATGATTTGATATTTTGTTCTTGTGCCGTTTCATGGATTGCAAACAAAATTAGTACTTTTTTTTCCAGTAACTCCTTCCTAAAGCCTATTCTAACCTTTGTGCAGAACTATTATCCATCTGAGGATTCCAAAGGTTACAGCAATTAGAACACAGTGTGTCTTTGCAACTCAAATTCAAAGGTCTATTTTAATCATTACATTATCCCTTGGATCAATAGCCCCCATTAAGACGGTTCTCTTTTTCCACTGACCCTGCTTTGGCTTCTCTTGCAGTAAATTGTGATATAAGTACTGTAAAAATAAGTAATCATTTTCCTATTCTCACATATCTAATTTAGCTAACAGAAAAATAAAAGTCTACATTTTGAAGGGAGATTTTATACAATAAAAAGTGAGTTAATTATTTTTAGGGAAGCAACATGCCAACAGCAGCAAAAGCAAGTGAAACATAAAGAATGCGATGTGGTCCATGGTCTGGCAGGGTTAGTGAGGTGTCAGGGATGCTGTGATGTATATGGTCGGGCAGAGATGGTGACAGGTGCAATTAAATGAACACAGCAGGCCTTGATTTCTATTACTCTTTGGGACCTAGTCTTTTATTTTGTGTTCTTTCTCCACACCAAAATACATAATGGCAGCTGTGTAGTAGGACAGCTAAGTCTACACACGGATTCATAGATGTATCATTGGTGCATTTAAATAACAAAGTCAAAGTTATCTAAACAACTTACTGATATGCAGTTGGTTTCAGCCCTCTATAAAATCTCTGAGCATCAATTCTAAGCCAGTCCAGTTTATGAGTATTAAATAACCCATAGCTGTTCTCAATCTCAGTGCTCAAGGAAAATAGGTTACAAGAATAACTCCAAATGAAACAAAGAGAGGCAAGAGAGGTGGGAATAACAAAATCCATTGACATACAGATTGCCCAAAGTTATCTGAACATATTTTATAGTACTTAAAAGTGAAATAAAGAATACTGGAAATATATATCCTCAGAATAAAATTATTAATCATTAATGTATTTCTTAATTTAGAGAACATTTTAAACTGCAAAATGTTTAGGTTAATTACAAATTAGATTGTTTATTTACAAAGTCTTTTCTTCCCCCAAAATGACTTAATTGTGGCAGATTCAGAGTTGCTATGTGAATTTCTCCTTAGACTCTGCATGTGCTGGGCACACGGTATATTATTCTGGGAAAATCTTTTTGTACATTGTGCAGATGTGTCTGGTTGGTTTAATGAAGTGCTGAACATCCAATAGATAGGCAGGAGAAATAGACAGGACTTCCAGGGAAAGAGAGGAACTAGAGGTAAATCTAGGCATATGGAAGATGCCCAGAAGATACTGTGAGAGTCAGGTACACAGAATTAGGGAGGTTAAAAGGTCAAGTGCAGAATATAGATTAATAGAAACAGGTTAATTTGATTTATAATAGCTAGGTGGGAACAAGCCTCAGCTAAAGGCCAAGCATTCATAATTAATAATAAATCTCCATGTTATTATTTGGGGGCTGGTGGGTGACAAGAAATTTTGACTACATATGGCACCCAATGTCCAGCCACATATATTCACATAAGGCCTGAGAAAGCTGAAAATATTTTATGTTGCTATGGATTTGTGTATATTGACACAAATTGAAGGCCATTTTTGTAAAAACACACTGTGTATGTGTTTCCATTCCTCTTTGAGATATTTTTGTATATTAATAAAAATTTAAGGTTATTTTTGTTAGAACATACTGCATATATGTTTCTTCTTTTGTTTAAGGTATTGTACCTTTACAACTTATTTTAAAATGTAATTTAAAGTTCTAGTCTTTGAAAGCTATTTAGGATAATAAAGAAATACAAGTAAGTAATTAGTCATCTATAGCAATATAAGTTAATCATCTATAACAATATAATAACAATCTATAACAATATTATTATAATATATTATAACTTATAATACAATCTATAAGTCTTTCTAGTTATGATAGGTGTTTTCAAGGTCAGAGATATATTTTAGATAGATAGTCTTGAAACACTTCAGAGACCTAAAGAATATAGCATTTAAGATATTTTAATAACATAAGGCATTTCATCATAGTGAGATATGTCTGTTCCTGGCAGCACCAATCTACTTCAAAGGTGATGGGGATTGAAAAAACTCCAAATGGAGTTTGCTTTCATTTGTGGCAAATTTAGCCACTGGGCAAGAAACTATAATGCTAACTGTTTTCTACATAGTTTTTTTCTCTCTCTCTCTTTCTCTCTCTCTCTCTATTTATGTCACTTTGTCTCTCTGTTTTCATCTGTTTGTCTGTCTCTCTATTTTAGATAAGTGTTTAAAATGTAATTGACAGTGAAAAAGTAAAATCAGGTGACACTATTTAATTTCAGAATGACAAGTCTAATTGCATAGAAGTTCATGGAGATGAATAGCTTTCAGATTAAGCAAGGGTTTGTTTTAGTGGCTTCCTTTATCTTAATCTTCTTTAACCTTGCTGTGTGATATTTTGATTTGTAAATTTGTTAAAATAGAGTGCATTTTTCATTATAAAAAAAACTAGTAACTATTGTCTTAGAAACATCATGACTACAGCAACTCTACAAAGGGAAAGATTTAATTGGGTGGCATCCAGTTCAGAGGTTCAATCTATTATTATCATGGTAGAACATGATGGCATGCAGACAGATGGGTACTGGAGAAACAGCTGAGAATTCTATACCTTTGATCTGCAGGCAACAGGAAGTGAACGGGGACACTGGGTGTGGCTTGAGCATATATGAGACTTCAAAGCCAACCTCAACAGTGACACACTTCCTCCAACAAGGCCACACACCTACTCCAACAAAGCCACACTTCCTAGTTGTGCCACTCGCTATGGGGCCTTTTTCTTTAAACCACCACAATTATTATGCTTTGGTTTTGTTTCTTTGTCATGTCTTGGCCCAGAGACTTTTCTACTTCTTATTTTTCAGATTGTGCCTACAGAATATGGCATTTTAAATGTTTTGTTAATTTAAAGTTTTTCATGACAAGGAGACACATCTGCTCCCGGCATCACCAATTTATTTTAGAGAAGATGATGGGCATTGAAGAAACTCCTTATGGAGTTTGCTGTCATTGTGGCAATGTTAGCCACAGGACAAAGAAACTGTTCTCTTTAAAGACTTTATTTTATAAACCATTCATTTTTTTCCTATGGCTATACCCTTTTCTTCTTAAGCCTATGCATATTGTTAAACACACTGTAACCTGTTTAGAGGTTTTTCCATCTGGACCTCTTTTATTGTGTATCTCAGCCTTTTTTGACCATATGAGCAAACTTTTAAACTGCTAACCCACAACTGGATTCCCCTCTTGCAGCTCTCAGCCCACTTCTAGGGTCCCAAAAGCCAAGCATGAAACTCTCGGCTGGTTGGAGGTTTGTCTGACCAGGAACTGCATTTCACCTTCCTAGGGCTCTAGAATGCTGATGCTTGTACTGTGGCAGGCGTTTTTTACTTAGTTTTTGGTTTCTATTTCATGTACTGGCTGCTCAAGAGCTCACTGACTGGCAGAAACTGTCTGGCCAAAACTCTTAAAGGAGCTGAATTTTTTTTAAAGCATTCTTAGCCACTGTGGAAATTCAAGTGCCATGTTGGTACACCAGAATGTTGTTGGTGGTGGGTTTTTTTTACTCTTTCTTTTTGGGATCCACCACCCAGTTTCCAAATAAATCACACACAGAGGCTTATCCTTACTTATGAGTTCCAGGCCTTAGCTTGGCTTGTTTCTAGCCAGCTTTACTTAAATTATCTCATCTGTCTTTTGCCTCTAGGCTTTTCTCATTCTCTTCTGTAAATCTTACTCTTACTCCATAGCTTGCTGTGTAGCTAGGTGGCTGGCCCCAGCTGTCCTCCTCCTTCTCAGATCCTAGATCTCCTTTCACTCCTCCATTTCTTTTTTCCTCTCCTCCCAGAGTTTTCCTTCTATATATTCTCTCTGCCTGCCGGCCCTGCCTATCCTATCTCCTACCTTGTTATTGGCCAGTTCTCTATTAGACCATCAGGTTTTAGACAGGCACAGTAACACAGCTTCACAGAGTTAAACAAATGCCTCATAAACAAAAGTAATACACCTTAAAATAATATTCTACATCAATCTACCTAGCACCTACATACCAATGTATCTATCATACAACTATTATCTAACATCTGTCTATCCACCTATTATCTCTCATTTTATTAGCTACATATATCACCACTCATTTGTCATTTACCATCTCTCCTAGCATAGAATTATCTTTGTTTACATCCTATTTTCATTTTACTGGAAAATGTAGAAGGAACAAGTCCCATTAATGTATCTAAAATCACAGAAAATAATATTTCTTAACCTTTTTCCCCCACAGTAGAATTTGCTGCCACAATTTTATTTATTAAATGAGCTATTTTCAGCATGTGTGTCAATTTACATAGTAGCATAAATAAATAAGAATTGCTGACATTGTTGGGTGGACTCCGTAAATTAAGATCTGTGGAGATTCTCCTTCCAGTAGGTTATAAGAGGTTGTGACAGGCATCAGATCTCCCTGAGTACCTCTTGTATTTGTGGTAAAATTATAAGATGGTCGATTTAAGGCGCCATGGAGGTGAGGCAGCAATAAAGTGCCCAAAGTTCTACAGCAGGGAGTATGTCAGAGGAATACCTGGTGATGGTGTTGTTAAGGTCCCTGGGATAGCTGTGCTGTTTGAATTCTGCCTGACAAGATAGGTGACTACTTTTGAAGAAAGGAAAACCCAAGAAAAATCTTGGTAGTCTCTCAAGGTTTCTATAGAAAAAAAGAATGCATTGAAACCCTGACTCACAGTATGTGCACAAATACATTCTACATTGTTTTTCAACCATCTGGAAGTTCCCATTGCTTTTCCTTCCCTACATTTATGAAACATAGCAGATGTTCTCTTTTGTGAGAACAGGACATGTGCAAAGGAAATGTTTCACAGTGTACTAGCATGAGGAGGATAGCTCTAGATATCATACTTTAAGCTGGATCTCCTTAGTAAAACCTGTGTCACATATATGTGCCCTTTTACTAGGGTCCTTTTGATTCTCATTTCTCATGATAAAATATATCTGGCTTTCAAATTTTAATGAGGATGGACTACGATGGTCTTGGTCCTGACTTACTACTATGGTAATTGCTAATAACATAGTAGTGTTCTTCTATCTAAGGAATCCCTAGACACTTTCTGAAATTCAGTACACAAGTTTTTTTTCTTTCCTTTTCTTTTCTTTTCTTTTCTTTTCTTTTCTTTTCTTTTCTTTTTTTCTTTTCTTTCTTTCTCTCTCTTTCTTTCTTTCTTTCTTTCTTTCTTTCTTTCTTTCTTTCTTTCTTTCTTTCTTTCTTTCTTTCTTTCTAACTTACACTCCCTAATAAGAAAAGAAGCAAGTTAGGAGTTTATAGTTCATCCATGTTTATCTGATTTTAGAAACTGTCAAGACATTTCCTATTTGTACCTTGGCTGCTATTCCTAAATATCTACATTTAATGAATTGAATGATCACTCACTCTTATTTCATACAACAGTTACTTATCTGCAATCAAAAGTATGGTCACCTTTTTTTCATCTTTATATAATTATTTATGTCCTATGCCTTCTAACAGGTATCTGAAGCCATATACATACGGGCTGTGTGACATGCAAATTGAGACAGCTGTTGGTGTTTGCCGTGGTACCATGTGTCTTTACTGGTAACTGAAATTTTAAGCAATTTCTTCCTTAAGTATTTTTAATTATACTTTTGCTTGTCTTGTGCATTTGTGTGTACACATGCATGTATGCACACGTCGTAGCACACTCATGCAGGTGAGAAGACAATATGGGTCAGTTCTCTCTTTTCAATTTGTGGGCCCCGGAGTTCTAACTCAGGCCATCAAGGTGTGTAGTGGGTGCTATCTCTCCAGCACCCCCATCCTCATCCCAAAACATGATGTTCCAGGCTGCCTTCAAATTCCCTATGCAGCTACAATCCTCCCACACATGCAGCTACAGTCCTCCCACACATGCAGCTACAGTCCTCCCAGGCATGCAGCTACAGTCCTCCCAGGCATGCAGCTACAATCCTCCCACACATGCAGCTACAGTCCCCCGACACATGCAGCAACAGTGTGCCTCTGTGTGTGTGTGTGTGTGTGTGTGTGTGTGTGTGTGTGTAAGCTACTGCAGTTTAAAATAAAAAAAGATGAGGTAGAATATTCAAATGCAGGCCAATCTTTCCATAAACACTTATTATCACTCACCAAACTCAGGCTCACTGGAAATAATTAGGGACAGTTGAGAGATTTAGCTTCCAAGATCTTTTTTTTTTCCTGTTTTGTTTTCATGAAACTCTAAAAGGAATTTCTTTGACAGCTTCTCCACTGAAATATTCCTACATGATTGTTTAAATGGTGGCTACTGCAATTAGTGTCTTCTTTGTGTATTTTAAAATTTGTGGGCAAATGTGTTTGCTTCACAGAATCTGGTAGTTTGGAGATTCAGCCAAAATAATGTCAACACATTTATATTTTAAGTGATTTTTTTTGGCCTTTGGGAAAGCTAAGTTATTCAAACAAAACCTTCATTAAAACCATTCTTTTCACAGTTATTCTTTCATACTTGACCCAGGTTGTCTCACAGTGATAAGCATCCCCACCCTACTCCAATCTTTATAAGTTAAAATGTAATATAAGTTTTCATATTTTACCAGATATAACTATGAGATTTTTCTAAGAAAACTTTCAATTACTGTAATTTTAATTCCATTAATTAATTAGTTTTAAAATCACTAATCAATTTTATTAAAATTATGTATACATAATCCTTGAGTTCAGCTTGAATGAACTTGCTGAGATACTTAATGCTCACTTTTGTAACAACAGCAGCACATGTCAGGGGCCCAGAAAGGTGATGGTTTATTTGTTTCTCACATTGCAGTATTGTGAATTTCTAAACTAAGAACCAAGATTGCCTGTGATGGGCAAATGGCTGTTGGCACTCTTGGCTTCACCCCAAGGTAAAGCAACACCACTTCCATAGAATCTCTCATCTAGGTTCAATGATCCTCCTTATACAAAAGACTTTCAAAATTGAAGCAGAAACACATATTGATCAGTTTTTTTTTTTATCATCACACATAGAGTACATATGTAAATGGAATTGCAATCAAGAATAAGGCTTACCATAGGAAGCTTACATTTCCTAATAACTTACTAAGTGTAAAAATTTTCCTTCTTCCTTCCTTTACTCCTTTTTCTCTCCCCTCCTGTAGCATGAATACTAAAGGGTCTGGCCAACTTCTCAGCAGATCCTGTTTCCTCAGACTGGAGGCCTCTGAGTCCTCATCCAAAGGGTCTCAGCTGAACTGCTGCTCAAAGCCTAAAAGCATAATCAGTCTCTAGTTCCTTGTCCTCATGCCTAAATATCTTTCTGCTTCCTGCCATCACTTCCTGGGATTAAAGGCTCTTGTTATCATGCCTGGCTGTTTCCAGTGTGGCCTTGAACTCACAGAGATCCAGGTGGATCTCTGCCTCTGGAATGCCAGGATTAAAGGTTTGTGTGCCACCATTTTCTGGCTTCTATATCTAGTGGTTGCTCTGTTCTCTGACCCCAGATAAGTTTATTAGGGTGCACAATATTTTGGGGAACACATTATCACCACACCCTCCCAGTCCCTTTTTTTTCTTGCTTCCCTCACATACATTCATTTTGGTCTTTATCTCTCTTTGATCCTTTTCTTTTCACTCACAGAAACAGAATCTACAGTCTCTCCCATGCCAAGGAAGCACTTTATCACTTAGCGACCCAGTGTCTTCCAAACAATTTTATTGATTGGCAAATTTAATGTCATGCATAAAATGTAACTTCAAAGTCATGTGACTTATAATTGTTAAAGTTAGATGCTGGGTGTCATCCTGAAGGCTCAGAACTGAATGGGGTCAGCCTTGCTACCAGGGTGATATTTGAGCAGATCTCACAGGGAATAGGAGATTATGGTCTAGAATGGCAAGTTTCACAAACTAGAGGCATGAAAAACCCAACAATGTCAAGTTACGACAAAAACCCAGAATTAACAGGGTCAGGGAGAAAATAAAGACCATTCTTTAGGTCATTATGATAAGTTAATATTTTACTTCCAGATACTGGAATGTTTGGGGAAAGACTGTTGAAATCAATTTACATTCTTTCCTTATTTTTATTTTTTTCTGATTCATTGCTGAATTCTATTACATTGCTATTTTCTCTCTTTTTATTAGTTCTGAAAGAATTCCAAAGAATGAATTTTGATCATATTCGTCTCCTTTTCCAACTCCCCCCAGATTCATCCCTTTTTACTTAACTTTGAGTCCTCTTAAAAAAATAAAACAACTATAAATCACAGTTTGTGCTGCCTGTATACTAAAAGATGTGTGGTCTTAAATATAATGTAGTCAGTATACCAGGGATTTTACCCTTAATGAAAATTAGCTGTTGCTCTCTCAGTAACTATCAACTGCAAGCAGTTCCTTAGCTAGGTCTGGCACTCCATGGCTACCTTCATCTCCATTCTGAAATTCAGACTGGCTGGAGCCTAAACTGGTCTTGTCCATGCTATCTCAAATGCTATTAATTTATATGTTTAAATGACTTGCTGTGTCCAGAAAACACTTTCATTATAGTCATTCACCACTTATGGGTCTTTATACTACCTCTTTGTGCAATGATACCTGAGCCTTGGCTGGAAGGGTATGATATAGAAATCCCAGTTAGAGTTGAGCATTCTGCAGTCTCTTGTTCTCTATACCTTGATCAATTTGCATCTCTCTGTTACCACTTATTGCAAAAAGCTTCTCTGATGAGGGTTGAGAGATGCACCAATCCGTGTATGTAACAATAAATCATTAGGAGTCAGTTTAATGCTACCATTAAGCATAGTAATAGTAGTAAGTTCTTTTCTAGAGCCTATGGCCAGTCTAGACACAGGTTCTTGGCCATAATAAAATGCAAGTATGGGATTCAACTCGTACTAAGAGCCTTAAATTAAATCAGACAGTGATTGATTACTCCAATGACATTGGTGCAACTGTTGAACCACTGAACAGGTCTTGCCAGGCCATTGACTGACTTAATTTGTCAGATCAGAATCAAACTATGCATAGCACCTTCCAGGATTATAAAAGATAATAAGTAAAGATGTAATTTTCAAATAAGTACCAGCTTAATATCTCCACATTCTATGACTCAAGTAAGTGATATCATCAGCAATAAAGACTGACCCATAAAATTCTGGAGAGTCACTAGGAGTATTGGCAATAGTCTGTAATATTTAGGGGTTTATGAGAGCTCACTTTTGAGAAATCCATACCAGTCATTAGTATTTTTATTCATTGTCTTGTGGTATCTTGTTGCCCCATTATAGAGTAACTTCATTTAATCTCTCTCTATAGGTTTAGTGTATATTTTAGGAAGCTTCTAGAACAGAGGTAGACTTCTAAATCTTTAGTGATAGTTATTCTCCTCATATTCTCTCATCTACCCTGCCTTCAAATGATCCTCTTTCCCACCGAACATTCCCTCTACTGTTATCGCCATCTAACACAAAATACCACTATGTTCTATATCCCAGACTTTGAAATTTCACCTTCCACCCAAATGGCCACCTTACTAATTTTCTAATATCTATGAGTATTCCAAAGGGAATATGTATGTATGTATGTATATGTATATATAAGTTTCAAAACTAAAATTCACAAATAAGAGAAGGCATTTCACCCTAGTCTTCCAGGTTCTGGGTTAACTCACTCAGGATGGTCATTTTGAGCTCCATCCATTTACCTAGGAATTTCATAATTTAATTTTCTTAACAGCTGAATAATAATATTACATTGTGTAAATGTGCAGCATTTTAATTATCTATTCACCAGCTGGTGGAAATCTAAATTGTTTTTCACTCTGGATATTGTGAATAAAACAACAATGAACATGGATGAGTAAGTATTTCCATACTAAAATACAGAGTGCCTGCATGTATGTCCAAATGTGGTATGATGTGACAGATCTATTTACACCTTTAAGAGGATCCTGTACACTGATTCCCGTAGTGGCTACACTGATTTGTACTCCCATCATAATAAGTGTGCTTCTTTCTTCACATCCAAGAGAATACTTGCCATTATTATTTTCTCACCCATTCTTAATCTGGGTAGGGTGAAAGCTCAACATTTTAATTTGTTTTCCCCTGATAACTAGGATGATGGACATTTAAAAATATGATCCAGAATAATTTCTATTTTATCTCTGATAACTCTCTGTTTAGTTCTTTGCCCCACTTTTAGCTAGGAGGTTTTATTGATATTCAGTGTTAGGGAACTTTGTATAGTCCAGATACTAAGGAGATGCATATTTGATATATTTTTTTTCTCATTCTGTAGGCTTCCACTTCACTCAAATAATAGTGTTTTTCTTTTGCTGCACACTTATTTATTGATTTATTTATCAATTTATTTATGTATTTATTTTAGTTTCATTAGGTCCCATTTATTAAATATTGTTCTTACAGCCTGATCTTCTAAGTTCTTATTTAAAAATCTTTTTCAGTGTCTTTAAGTTCAAATGTATTTCCTAATTTATTCTATATCGCATTTATTTGTGAGATCAACTTTCCATAATTTTTAAATTAGACATCATAATTATCTCAGTTAAAGTTACTATTTCTATAATGAAACATCATGAGCAGATGTAAATTTGGATAAATTGGTTATTTGGCTTACAGTTCCAAACTGTAGTCCATCACTGAAGGAAGTCAGGGCAGGAACTCAAGCAGGGCTGGAACCTGGAGACAAGGGCTGATGCAGAATTGTAAAAAGGTGCTGCTTACTGTCTTACGCTTCATGGCTTGCTCATCCTGCTATCCTATAGAATCCAGGACCACCTGACCAGAGACAGCACTATGTAGTAATATATTGTGTACCCTAATATACTTATCTGGGGATCAGAGGACAGAGTCAGCTACTAGATTAGACATAGAGGCCAGACAGTGGTGGCACACACCCTTAATCCTATCACTTGGGAGGCAGAGATTCTTCTGGATTTCTGTGAGTTCAAGGCCACACCGGGAAGAGTGTCAGGCAGTGGTGTCACACACCTTTAATCCCAGCATTTGAGATCTCATGCCTTTGCTTAGAAAGCACACAAGCCTTTAATCTCAGGAAGCGACATGGCTGGGCGGAGAATTGTATATAAGGCACGAGGAAACAAGAACTCTTCTCTTTAGACTGAGGATTTCCTAGAGGTAAGAACTTACGGCTGGCTTACTCTGTTTCTCTGATCTTTCAGCTTCCACCCTAAAATCTGGCTCCATATTTCTTTCTTTATTAATAAGACCATTTAGCAATTCATGTTACAGCACCAGCCACAACAGGCTGACTTATACATCAATCACTAATTTTAAAAATGCCCCTACAGGCTTGCCTACAGCCCAGAAGCATTTTCTTAGTTAGGGTTCCATCCTCTCAGATGGCTTTAGCTTGTGTTAAGTTGATATAAAACAATCCAGCACAATAGTATATCTATTTTTTCTAATTTTTTGCCTGCATTTTGAGGATAGAAGTGCATGTGTTTGTGTAGATGAGTGTGCATGTGTGTGAGCTTGCAGAAGGAAGCCAGAGGCCATTCTTTGGTGTTGTTCCTCAGGAGCCAGCCACATTGCTGTTTGTGACAGAGATTTGCCCATTCAGTTAGGATGGCTTATCCCCAGAGATATTCTTTTCTCCACCTCATTAATGCTGAGATTTCAGTGTAGACTGTCACCAAACCTAGCTTTTCTATGGTTCTAGGTGTCATACTCAGGTCCTCTAATTTGTACAATGAGTACGTCAATACAATCAGCTGTATTCCTACCTCCTAATTTTGTTATGTGTTCATAATTTCCACTATGAGCAATTTTTAAGTTTCCTTAAAAACCTCCTTTTGTCCTTTTAATGTTATGATAGTAACCAAAATTCTCTTATTACTTCCAGGATTGAACACTAAAGTGTGATGATGCATATTTACATATCCTTGAAAAGATGGTTTCCTTCCAAATTCTCATCCATCTCATTTGTGAACTAGAATCTCAACATGAAGGATTTCTCTAGGCACATTTCTGTGCCAATCAAATGTTTTCAGAAACCATCCTGAGTCACTATCTACTAAATGACATGTCTGTCATACAAAGCTGACATGTCTTTGGTTTTACTCTGAAAAGTTCCTAGATGTAGTAGCTGTGATTTTAATATATCAAATTCATGCTTACACATTCAAATATTCAAATAATATTTAATCTCGAATATGGTGCTTAACAGGTGCCATACAAAGTGACAGCAGTACAGATTTTTACAAAACTGTCAATTGTGACATGTGGCAATATATTATTATGAGTTTTCATTTTTTTTTGGCATTTGTAGAAAGTACATAAGGGATGGTATGCAGAAGAACGTGGCCTTTGCATCAAATAAAAGACCATGCTGTAGAAATCAAAGATTATGAGGCTCTTTATATAAACCTAAGATATCCTTGTTTTTTGCAATGCAATTAAAGCAAGTGACTCAGCAGCATCTGAAATCCCTTTGCATTGCAGTAAAGCATTCTTTAATTGACTAGTTAATCAGTTTCAGTTTGGCAAATTCTTCTTATCTTTCTGTTTTCATGGTTGACTCTGTAGTACCTGGGATGCTTTATCATATCTATTCTTTTTGTATTCTTTGCAACTAAATTGCTGTAATAGGTGTAGCTCATAAATAAGTCTATCAGTAGAAACAGAGAACCCAAATGTGAGTAGTCATATGCTCCTGAAATTAAGTAAATATTATGCCCATCCATAGTGTTATTGAAATTTCTTATTAGCAACTGAAAATGCGAGGCTTGATGGCACTAACGTCCTTACAGAGGAAACTGAAAACAGAATATTTGCAAAGAACTACTGTAACTAAACAGAGTTTTCCTAGAACATAAAGGGCTACAATGTACCAACAGTGCATAGTATACCGCTCTCCACCACCTTCCCCTTAGTCCAGTTAATTATATAAAATGTGAGTTGCAAAACACTAATAAAGTATATATATATATATATATGTATAAATATATATATATATGTATATATATGCATATGCATATATGTCATATGCATGACATATATAGTACATGATGTTTTATACAGACACACATAATTTTCCAATTATATTGTAGTATTTGAAAGTTATAGCTATAATTGATATTATCCCAAAGAACTAAATCCAGGTATACTAATGTCATTTACCTGTGTATTTTTGCCTTTCTTATTCTGTGTTGATCTTTTTTATTAATTACACATATTTTCTATATGTACTATTCTAGGATGACTGCTTTCAGCCCATCACATGTTAGTCAACCATTATTTCAACAGTTATGAGCAACGTTTTGGAAAGTTTCACATTTCTCAAACCTTCTAGGTCAGAAGGAATTTTTTTGTTGACTACATTTCTTCAGAGGTACCAATTTGGACACAGTAGCCTTCAAACATTAATATGGAAGTAATCTCTATTCTGTCCACCTGAAAGGGCAATTTGAATATCTGTTTGTGTTATTTATGCCTTTTCTTCTACTTTACAGCATCACTATGGGTATAACTGTTGCCAAGTCATAGGAAATTCATTTTTAAAAAGCTTCATTGAATTCACTGGTGCCATAATTCACCCAAAGGAATAAAGTTCAGTACCCCTCAAAGCATGATATTCCCAGCCCTGCACTCCTTTCATATATATGGCTGCTTCCAGAGTCATTGTTTTCATTAGTTTTATGCTTGCCATTTGAAGAGCTACTGTGCTGTGGGAGCTATTGGTACAAATCAACCACTGTAAAATTTTATTGCGTTTTATTATTGCATAAGTGTTATGCCAATAACCGTATTGAAAGAAAACTATCGGTGTTTAACATGTAACAAATCCCAAGCATAATGCAATTTGAAGCCTTCATTTAATGCATGAGTAAACATCGTTTCACAGACACAGTTGATTTGAGAAAGAACCAGCTCAATTTTACTTGTGATAAAAAAAAAATGCTCTGATAAAAAAGATATGTTCAATCTATTATCTGGCCTCATATCTATCTGTCATTGAAATGGAAATAAGAGGTTCATGCATAAAAATAGAGAAGATAAGGCATGGCAAGGCTATAGCAATTCAATCACACTAAAACACACATTATTTTGACATTTTAAATAGATCATGTTAAGCTTTTCTTTTTTTCTTTCTGTCTGGCAGAATTTACTAAAATGAGAAAGAAAGCATTCACATGGTTCAGAGGCAAAACTTCATTAGGCAATATTTTCAATTCCTTTGAGATCACTGATCTCAGATAGTTTTCATTTTTGCACTTCTGTGGTGCTAATAAATGCAGCTCAGTCAATGATTCATGCCCTAGATTTAAGAATTTTACATTTCATGTGATTGAGAAGTGAGAGAAGCATAGAGAAATTTAATTACATCACACTCAATCATTCTAATGGCAAAAGGAAAGTCAAGCCCATAGTGATACAGCTGAGGATACTATATTATGGTCGACTAAACCAGTCTCTTTCATGCTTTATAAGGTACCATCCTGGCTGCTTTCAGTTTCAACAATCTATCACAAACAAGGTATTTTAAATTTCAGAAATGCATTTATTAGAAGAACAGTTTAAGTATTTTCAGAGGTTTCTATAACTCTGAAGATTTTTTTCCGGTAAGTAAGGCAGTTCCAATATACAGGTTCATGTTTTTCTCCCCAGTAGATCAGGCCCTTCCCTGAAAATTAAGAATTTTCCAGGAAGTGTGACTAACCATCAGTGTTCCTTTCAACTGCTGAAGGATGGGTATAATTCCCAAATGTTATCTCATTTTTAGTAGATCTGTTGAAATTAGGTACTTTACCTTGGTTTGAGATGTAGAAACTGCAATGGAAGAAAAAAAGAATTCTGAAAATTTAAATATGGTTCAGAGAAACTCATACAGCTTCAAGGTAAAAAAAAATAGTTATTCATTAAATTATTTAAAATACTAGCTATTAATAGCCATGTATATCTTGCCCCTCCCAGTTGTGTGTGTGTGTGTGTGTGTGTGTGTGTGTGTGTGTGTGTGCTTCTTCAATTGGTCATGTGTGTTTGTATGTTGACATGCATGTCATGTCATTAACGTAGAGGGCAATGATCATCCTTAGGTATTTGTTTGCCCCTCTCACTTCAACGGTAATGCCTGCTGTTTTCTGATGTTCAGGAGATGCTAGCTGGGCTTTGAACTTCTTTGATTATCCTTTCTCTACCTTTTGTGTCATCATAGGAGCACTGTGATCACAGCCACAAGCCTTGGCATAAGCAGATGTTGAGAAAGACACTTGGATTCTCATGCCTGCATAGCAAGCATGCCAGTCAGTGAATCTTCACTTCAGCCTCAAATATGGATGGCTTAAACACCAGTGTAGAGCATAATTGAAAACCTTTTCATTCTTTCTCATTTGAGGCAAATAGAATAGTGATGAGTCCGACAAGGGATAAAGTCAAAATAATAGCTATGTGAAAGCCAGCATTGTAGAATGCATCTTGTGTTTGGTGGAGTCACTCAAATATTACAGTAATTCTTTGACTTCATTAAACTATTGGGATCTCAGGAGAAGAGCCATAGAGCATTGTTTGTCCCCTCTGTGAGAGAAAACAAAAAGTTTTCTCATGGGAAAAATTCATCATGTGCTATCTTTATTAGCTTAGCTAATTAATTTTATCTTATCTTATTTTTATCCTATCTAATATTCTTAACTTAGATAATGCTGCCCCTTCCTTTTCTCTAAATCAATGTGCCCAAGATAGAGCAAGAAGTGTGTTTGAAAATATGGAATTGAATTTCAGCACCAATTCTTTCCTTTGGAAGGAAGGCAAGTAGCTAAAGATAAAGTGAGACTCATCATTGGTAAACTGAACCAAGAGATGAAACTACCAAAAGCAAGGACCTGCCTTATATTGATGATATAAAAGTTAGTCTAGGAAAGAACAAGAAGAAACATTTTATGCAGGGAGATTTTTGTGCCATTCAAATTAGGTAGCAATATGAAGAAAAGGAGATCCTGAAAGGTGATGGAATACAAGAAAGGCACCCTATAAATATGTTTGTTTTTACTGGATATACAGTAAACAGATGTGAAAATGAGGAATTAAATTAAGGGGGGGGGGAATCCAGGGTACCTTTTTAGGACTTTTTTTTAATTGAAGTGTCTGTAAATCCCAGGGTACATGTCTTCAAGCCATTCAGAGGTTGAAGTCTAGAAATGAAAGATAGTTACATAAAGATATGAGAGTTTTCAGTATGTGAATAAAAGAAGTCACAGGAGAACTGTGGTGGTATTGTGTTCCCCAAAATATCGTGTACCTTAATAAACTTATCTGGGGTCAGAGAACAGAAAAGCCACTAGTTAGGCAGTGATAACACACGCCTTTAATCCTAGCATTCCAGAGACAGAAATCCCTCTGGATCTCTGTGAGTTCAAGGCCACATTGGAAACAGCCAAGCATGGTGACACACACCTTTAATCCCAGAAAGCCAGCCTTTAATCCCAGAGAGTGGTGGTAGAAAGCAGAAAGATATATAAGGCATGAGGACCAGAAACTAGCAGCATTAAGCTGGTTAAGCATGTGGCTGGTTAAGCTTCAGGCTTTCGAGCAGCACAGTTCAGCTGAGATTCATTCTGGATGAGGACACAGAAGCTTCCATTCTGAGGAAACAAGACCAGCTGAGGGTCTGGCCAGGTGAGGTTAGCTGTGGCTTGTTCTGTCTCTCTGATCTACCAGCATTGACCCCAATAACTGGCCTCGGGTTTGATTTTATTAATAAGAACTTTTAAGATTCATGCTACAAAGAACACTACAAATAATACACAAAGAATGATAAAAAGAAAACAGTGGTTGGTATCATTGCTTCATTTGACCATGGTGCTAGAAAAAAAAAAAACTCTATTATTTTTAAGCAAGGTAATACACTTGTCATGAACAATTAATTTTCTTTTTGAAGAATTCAGTCTGATAGTAGGTGTGGGGTAAAAACAGAGACTAGACATGCATCTTGGTCAATTGTCTCATCTAGTTCAACTTCATCCATATCCTCATAATGTTTTAAAATTGAGTTTTGTTATCTACATTTTTACAATCTAAGTTTATTAAAGCTAAATTTCATGTGAATACTATTTGTATATAATTAAATCATCTGATAAAATATAAAAGGGAAATGTGTTGATATCAGAAAGCAAGTCTGGGCATATCCCTTTGTGATCTCCTTGTTATCCAGCCTCTCTGGTGCTGTGTATTGTAGCAAGGTTATCCTTACAGCTAATATCTACTTATAAGTGAGTATATACCACGTTTGTCTTTGTGGGTCTGGGTTACCTCACTCAGGATGATGTTTTTTCTTTTTTTTTTTTTTTAGTTCCATTATTTGTCTTCAAATTTTCTAATGTCTTTGCTTTTAACAGCTGAGTAATACTCCATTGTGTAAATGTACTAAATTTTCTTTATCCATTCTTAGGTTGAGGGCTATCTAGGTTTTTTCCAGGTTCTGGCTGTTACAGATAAAGCTACCATGAACATAGTTGAGCAAGTGTGACTGGAAACTTGAGGGATGAGGTTGGGGGTGGGTGGAGGGGGGCAGTACCAACAGAGAGGACTAGAAATGAGGGGGCACTTCTGGGTCAGGAGAAAACCCAATGTGAGGGAAATTCCCACAAATCTACAAGTTTCCCCCAGCTAAGACGCCTAGCAATTGTGGGTAGGTAGCCTGAATTGGCCATCTCCTGTGATCAGATTGGTGACTAACACAACTGTCGTCAGCGAGCCTTCGTCCAGTAACTGATGGAAAAAGATGCAGAGACCTACCGGCAAACAATAGGTAGAGCTCAGGGAATCCTGAGGTAGAGAGGGAGGAAAGATGGTAGAAGCTAGGGAGTCAAGGGCATTACAAGAAAACCCATAGACACAACTGTCCTCATTCATAGGAACTCACAGAGTCTGAACCAGCAACCAGGGAGTCTGCCTGGGACCAACCTAGGCCCTCCACATACATGTGACAGTTGTGTGCCTTGGCCTGTTTGTGGGACTCCTGACAATGGGAGCAAGGGCCGTCCCTAACACTTTGGCTCTCTCTTAGAAACCTATCTCTCATACTGAATTCCCTTGCCTAACATTAATACAAGGGAAGGAGATTAATCTTAAGGCCAATCAATATTCCATGTTTTGTTGATACCTATGGGAGACCTGTCCCTTTCTGAACAGAAACAAAGGAGGAGGGGATTAGGTGTATGTGAGGAGAATAGGTTGGTAGAAGGAATGGGAGGAGTGGAGAGAGAGGAAACTGGTCCTGATATAAAATAAATACATACATTTAATTAAAAAAAATTTAAAGTCAATGAAGCCTGCACTCTATTAGAAGTGCATTCTAAAATCATGTTACAAGGAAACATTATAGTAAACTCAAAGACAAAAGTGTTTCATATAAAGAACAGAAGAAGACATTGGATTACTTGAGATTCTGTTTCATGACCATCTGTAAAAACCTGTTGTTAACCGACTAACTCACAAAACACACCAATGAAGAAAATGTGGAAAATGGAACTTTTATAATGTATATATGATTTTTTGGGAAACTAAGTAATCTTAATCAAAATCATATTAAACATTTCAGAATTTTTTCAGTTATACCATATTTTAAAGATAATCCTACCTCGTTGTATTAATTACTTTTCTGTTCCTGTGATGAAATACCATAACAAATGCAACTTAGAGAAGAAAAGGATCTGTTTGGCCATAAGGCTGGAGAGAGACAGCCCATTATGGTACTGTTGACACAGCAGCGGGCAGGAAAAGTGTGAACTCAGGAAGCTGTCGGATCATAGTTCTATTCTCACGTAGAGAAAGAAGACAATGACTGGGTGGGTCCAAGGCATAAAACCTCAAAGCCTGCCAAAAACTTGCTGCAGCAAGGCGCCACCTCTTCGGGGCACCATAACCCTCTCAAACAGATCCACGAACGGGGCGCAGACCCTTACCATTTTGTATTAACTTCCAATGAGGCAATTTCTGCCTGGGGATAGGAGATAAGAAAGTCAGGCATAAAGGAAGGATTAAGACCTTGTTGAGCTGGTTCAAGACCCTGAGTACCTATTACATCATGCTTTGTTAAGTACAATATAAACTTACCACAGCCTTTGAAATTACCTCTTCAAGTTTGAAATTTTGGATATTTAAAAACTCACACTTTCTAATTATTTTAATTGACGTATAATCACATGTATGTGTGAAGTACAATGTGATGGCTTTATGTGTGTATACACTTAGAAAGATTAAATCAAGCTAATTGACGTATCTACCACCTCCACCTCTTATCACATCTCTGAGGTGAGAGTATTTAAATTTTGCTCTTTAAGAAACTTTGGACTATATCACACTTTAATGTTTAACTAATAATTCGTAACTTGATCATTTTTCCATTTTTCTCCTTTCCACACCAGCTTCTGGTACTAACATTTCCTGTCTGTCTCTATGAGGTTGAAAATTTGATTTTAATTTAAGAGATTAATTTGATTTTAATTTGTTGTATCCACAGGATAGGACAATAATTTTATTAGTGAATTTTATTCTTTCACAATTGTACATCATGCTTTTGAGGAACACCCACGTCTTCCATTCCCATCCCTTCCTCACCAGCTCCTGAGATCCTGAATTTCGGCATGACCATCGGAGACAAGTTGTGAATGCACATACTGATGAAATAATTTTCAACATATCCTTAAGTCAAGTATTATGGTCCATCCCCCTTTCCAGTCATTTACTTGTATTTCTAACAAATCAACTACTGCCTCTAGCAAATATTTCTGTAAATAATAGCCAAATTTAACTTTAGACTCTCTTGCTAAGTTTTCTGCAAGTTGTGTAAGTGTTGTGTCTAATTGACAGATCTGATTTCTTCCCAGTGAATGAACTTGTTAATGAAAATCCCGAGGCTGAGTACTGTTTCTATGTTTCTCCTCAAGTGGTTTTGTTAATATCCTTATTCCTAGAGTGATCATGTGTGCAACAACTTTTTAGCGACTATGTGCTTAGAGCAGGTGTTTTATCCTATGCCTTGTGATTATTACACTAGGTTTTGCAGGAACATGGTGGAAAGGTTCTCAGAGAGTGCAGCCGGCTCCCTTCTGAGCCAGAGCAGCCTCAGCCATAGTACACAGGCCTTTTTACTGTGCACTCCTCTTATCCATTCTGTGAGAAAGAATTATGAATGGTTATGCAATATTATAGAGCAAGTATGAAATGCTTGCTGTCAGACATTCACTTGGTTTTCAAAATACATACAAATCCCACAAAAGTAGTTAATTTATACAGGTTGTATATTTGTGACCCAAGAGATGAATTTCAGAATATCACATCATTATATTATATGGTCTATTTAATAGCAAAATCTTTTAGTTATTTCATTATATTTATATAGGAATGTATAGCTGCTTATTCTTATGTCTGGTATGAGTTGTCATAAGCAAATATGTTGAGAAGTTTAAAAGCATTTATTAGTGTAAAACCCTGACATAAAATAATGTAAATAGATTTTTTAGTACCAAGGGTTTAATATGACATTTGAAAATAAAATGGTATAAAATGTATATTTAGAGTATAAAATAAATTTAAAAAATGGGTGGTATCCCATGCACAAAACTCAAGTCCAAGTGGATCAAAGACCTGTACATAAATCCAGTTACACTAAACTTAATAGAAAAGAAAGTAGGAAGCACCCTTGAATGCATTGGCACCAGAGACCCTTTCCTAAATAAAACACCAACAGCACAGACCATGAGCACAACAATTAATAAATGGGACCTCTCAAAACTGAGAAGCTTTTGCAGGGCAAAAGACACAGTCAATAAGACAAAAGACAGCCAACAGAATGGGAAAAGATCTTCACCAACCCCACATCTGACAGAGGATTGATCTCCACAGTATATAAAGAACTTAAGAAACTAGACATCAAAACACTGAACAGTCCAATTAAAAAATGGGCTAAAGAGCTAAACAGAGAATTCACAAAACAAGAAACACAAATGGCTGAATGACATTTAAAGAAATGCTCAACATCCTTAATCATCAGAGAAATGCAAATCAAAACGACTCTGAGATACCACCTTACACCTGTCAGAATGGCTACAATCAAAAACACCAATGACAGTCAATGTTGGAGAGGATGTGGAGCAAAGGGAACACTCCTCCACTGTTGGTTGGAATGTAAACTTGTACAACCACTGTGGAAATCAGTATGGCGGTTTCTCAGAAAATTAGGAATTGAACTACCTCAAGACCCAGCCATCCCACTCTTGGGCAAATACCCAAGGAATGCTGATTCATACCATAAAGATACATGCTCAGCTATGTTCATAGCAGCACTATGTGTATTAGCCAGAACCTGGAAACAACCTAGATGCCCATCAACAGAAGAATGGATGGAAAAAATGTGGTACATATACACAATGGAGTACTACTCAGCAGAGAAATACAATGAAAGCATGAAATTTGCAGGCAAATGGATGGAACTAGAAAAAATCATCCTGAGTGAGGTAACCCAAACCCAGAAAGACAGTCATGGTATGTACTCACTCATAAGTGGATTCTAGATATAAAATAAAGAACAATCAGACCACAACCCATAGAACCATAGAGGCTATATATATAGCATGGAGGTCCCTAGGACGACTGTGGCTTATAATAAATTTCGGTTTTACTCAATTATTGAAAAAAAAATAGCCAAATGAATGGAAACACATGAACTATGAACCAAAGGCTGAGGGGCCACCAGCTGGATCAGGCCCTCTGAATAGGTGAGACAGTTGATTGGCTTGATCAGTTTGGGAGGCAACTAGGCAGTGGGACCAAGTCCTGTGCTCATTGCATGAGTTGGCTATTTGAAACCTGGAGCTTATGCAGGGACACTTGGCTCAGTCTGGGAGGAAGGGGCTGGACCTGCCTGGACTGAGTCTACCAGGTTGATCGCAGTCCTCGGGGGAGGATTTGCCCTGGAGGAGGTGGGAATGGGGGGTGGACTGGGGGTAAGGGGAGGGGGTGGGAGGGGGGAGAATAGGGGAACCCGTGGCTGATATGTAGAACTGAATGGTATTATAAAATAAAAAAATAAAATAAAATAAAAAAAATGGGTGGTATCTTTAGACATTTCCATGATGGTTTACCAAAATTTTGTAACTGTGGGTTATGGCCCTTGGCAAAGGTAAACATTTTATTCTAATGATTATTCTCTCTCTCTCTCTCTCTCTCTCTCTCTCTCTCTCTCTCTCTCTCATGCATAATTGAACTATGGATAATTCTTTATAGTGGAAGGCTCTTCCGTGTGTTGTAGGAAGTCTAAGGGTGTCCTTTGCCCACTTGAGATCAGTTATCTCCTTCACCTATTACAAACAACAATGTCTGAGCACACTGGCACAGTCCCCCAGATGAATATCTGTATGTGTCTAAGAAATGTATACTCTACAATTCTTGTTAACATCTGAGAACTCACTTTTTTTGAAGTTTTGCTTAAGATCAAGAGAAAATATCAATAAAAAATTAAAAAGTGTGTTTAACTAACTAAAAACAGAAATTTGGTCAAAGAAAGGCAGAAAAAATTTTGTCCTGTAAGAATCAGAAGTGAGGGGGTCCATAATCAGCTGATCTATGTTTAGCAATGCATGTGATAAGAACTCCAGAGATCTGCCTTATTATTCATTTGAGGTCCCAGTCAACTGTGACCACAGTGTAACAATGTAACT
This sequence comes from Peromyscus maniculatus bairdii, assembly GCF_049852395.1. Lineage (NCBI taxonomy): Eukaryota > Metazoa > Chordata > Mammalia > Rodentia > Cricetidae > Peromyscus > Peromyscus maniculatus. The sequence goes on along the minus strand of NC_134870.1, from coordinate 79,242,153 downwards.
GGGCTGAGTTACTATCTGTACCAAGCAGTCATCAGTACAGGTTCCTTTGTGTATGCACAGGAATCAGCCAAATCATGTAACCTTGGTGATTCTAGTACCACTCCACACTTCTGACCCAATGCCTCAATTTCAGTCATTGCACAATCAGTTGAACAAGGGGCACACTTAGCATACAGACAGTCCATCTCTGACTGCACCAAGACTCTAATGGAAAAGTTGATAAATTTGGTATAAACAAGGATGTGGTAAAGTGAACCCAAATATGGATTATACTGTAAGAATTTAACAGAAAGGATGTTAAGGGATTTCTCTTTCTTCTGGTGCACAAGGATCTTTCTTTTCTTTTCTTTCTTTTTTAGGCTTTAATCTACCCTTTTCTTTATGTCTCTCATATCTGAGACTAAGCTTTCACTTCATAGTTGCATATTTTCTTTTGCTTCCCCATGCTCATGCCACACTCCTGTTTCTTCTGGAATCCTGAGGACTCACTTTTAAAATTTACCTAACATTCCAACTACTGCTTTAAGTTCCTTCTCATTCAGAATCAAACCTGTGGCAAGCTATGTGGCCATGCTGTTTGAATCTCTTTTACTTTGAAACTTGCCTCTATGTTTGCTTCAGGATATGAATTTTAAAGTATACTAATGAAGTTAAATGCTTGCAGTGTTCAACAACATAATAATCTGTGACAGAAATACTTCTTGTGAATACAAAGAGCACTTTGATAATTGTATCAATTCTTAAATTTTTTTAAATTTTGTTAGCAAGAAGTTAACGTTACTCATGATAAAATTTCTGTTTGAGTTTCATAGGTAATATTTACAAGTTACATGATTAATTTAATGCTAAATGTTAACAATTACATAATTGCTTATGCTAATAGGTTAGAAGATGATCCAAATATTTCTTCATGATATGTACAAATTGTGCATTGTTAAAAGACTAATGTTCAACATGGTCTTCTCTGATTTTCTAAATTGCTACTAAGTACATCTAAGCATAATGCACTTTACAATTGCTTATTTAAAATAATTTTACAATTGCACTTGACTATCATACATGAATATTTACCATGTGACTCTGCTTCTAAAGATACAGTCTTATATTGATAATGGCCCTGATAATAAGGATTGTAAATCCTATGGAATTAAAGCTTCATAAGATAACAATGCATTTTTCTTATAATAATTTAATCATTACAAAATATTGTTATTCTTTCTACAATGCTTCCTATTTTATTAGTATAGAAAACAAGGTCACACAGAATAAAGTCTTGAAGTTTCTTTGTGGTTAAATCTATAATTCATTTAAATTAATTGGGAACTTTTTACTAGGGAGTTCTTGGAATTCCTGATGAATTCTATACAATATTTCACAATTATGTATGTTTTAAAATTTGTGTAAGCTGGAGAGAATTATACAGGAATGTCTGTATTGTTCTAAAAATGCAGTATATCTGAAATCTAAGTGCTAACCAGACAGAGAATATTGCTGGCTGGGTAGCATCAATTTTGCAACTGAGGATTTGTTGTTCTGAACAACAAAACCATAATTTGAGCTCTTATGAGCATTAAAATATTTTAGCCTGTCTTTTATTGAATGATGTGTATCCTGAAATTTTACTATACTCCATTATACAGGCTTTCTTGAAGTTTGCTCAAATATCACTTGGAAATAACATATGTTAGAGATTCAACCAACCAATGAGTATAACTCAATGTATTGATGGAAATGTCTATACATGTTAGAAACTAAATACAGACTTTTAAGAATGAGTTCAAAGGAGCAAATGGAAGCAAAGAAGATGTATTAAAGTGTTTGTTTAGAACTTTTATCTTCCCCAAATAAATTATTTAAATACACATTTGAAATCATGGTCAGAGAAGAATAAAGGCATCTTATATGAAGAAAATAAATTATGTTTCTATAAATCTATTCAAATTCATGAAAATTAAAGAAATTTCTTAAAAGGATTTGAGATACAATTAATCAACCAATGTCCTTTCAAATTATTTATCTATAAAGCACTGAAAGATCCCATAAACATAGTTTTCTCAGTTAATGAAGCTTATGAGTCATTTTATATAAAGCTATTATTATTATAGTCAACATCATATATATCACATTTAAATCTTTCCATAAAAGTTAACTCAAAAATGATTCCTAATTTCAGGAATTAGTATGACTGGAACAAGAGAACAAGAAAGCACTTTAAAATTAAAATAAAATTCTTTCTTAAACCATATGAACTTGTGAATCATTAGATCTAGTTGGTTTGTTTTACCTAAATCTTCAAAGGTTTGTGAAAAGATGCCTAGAAATGTCCACAAAATTGAACAATGGCAAACTTTGATATTAAAACAGACATGGAGTTAATATCATAATAACATAAAATGTAAAAATATTTAAGTTTTCATAATTTTTATGCACAAATATATAGTACGAAAATATATTTGTAAATTTTCATTATAGTTCCTTAATTCATAAGATATTGAATATGTACTTGTATCATAATAATAATATATTTTGTTTATTTTTTTCAGAAATGCTTTATATTGTGGAAAATGTAAAAATATAGATGTGATTTTATTGACATATAAAACTTCTCATAATTTCAAAATTTAGTAGTAAGCAGAAAATCACTTTTAATATTCTAGTCATTCTTTCAGGATATAGATATCTTACAAATCATAATTATAAAATTTAAACAGAGACTGATGGGAAATTCATACTACTTTCCATTTTATCACTAACACAATAAATACTTAAAATCAATTTGCATACAAATATACATACCTCTATATATGAATATTATCTTCATTAGGCAAAAGAAGTTTTGAACAATATAGGAACAATAATTTACATTTTTTCAGAAAGAAATAATTTTATATCTGAAACATTATAGAAAAAAATCACCAATTTTATAAAACGGTAAAAAAGAGGTGATTCATAGCTTAGGAATTATAGTGAAAATATAAGAAGAAAAACATATGCTTCAACAAAAAAATAATTGAGAGTTAGCGGGAAAATGGTCATCTCTGATAGAAAGATCATTATCAGATTATAAGAAAGCAAATGTCCTAAGAAACAGCTCTCCTAAAATTAAGAATAGTCTTAACTTTTATTTGACAGTAATGATGGCAGTAATTATTTCCAAAATAGCAAGAAAATCCTAATAAGGAAGAAACAAGTTATTTGGATATCATTTTGAAAAGTATGTATAAGTTTTTATCACTTTATCTTGGTCACTAATTTTAATAATTTCTGAATCTGTGCATAATCAGCTTGCCAGGTGCTCAAAGAAAGCTGCTGATGCGGCCGATGAGGAATTCTAAATATAAAGTCTCCATGTTACACTGCTAACGGTACCACTGAATAATTCAACGCCAATAATAATAAGGAAGAAACTCTATCCTGTAATCCTGAGTCATGATTCAGGGTGGTGGTTTACATCTCATAAAGAATCTTTTCTTATTTTTGACTTATAGAACAATTTGCTTTCACTTCATTCATGCTGTCAGGAAGGGAAAAGGCAGCAGAATGCAGCTATGGGCATGACTGGAGGCTGGAGATTTCCCCAATGGTGAATGGTGTGTGTTCTCCAGTTGCAGGACAGGGTCATAGAAAGGATGGAGAGTCAGATGTCATGGTATTTATTTACTGAAGAGAGGCTGTGCAGTCCTAGAGTGTTTAAGTTAGTTTGCTAGAGATGCTGTAGCCACATATAAAAACTGAGGGTCTGAAACCTAGTTTTAGTGGGTTGAAGATTAGATGGAGATAATGGAAGGCCTGTTTCTGATGAGAACTGTAGCCTCTTCCATGCCTTGGATGATCTTCCAATGTTCTGGTAATTTTTATCTTGGCCTGATTCTTGCCAGCTTTTCTTAACAGAGTTAAACAAATGCAACGTAAAAGAATACAACACATCTTTGCATCATTAAACAAATGTTCCAGAACATAAGCAAATGTATTACACCACAACACAGAGGGAGTGTTCTGTTCTCTACTTTCATATGTACAGTTTGTGTTTTTTCCACTGTGAGCTTCTCTGAATTCATATTCTCTTGTTTTCACAAGGATGTGTTGATGTCTTAAAGCCCATTCTGCAGATTGAAATTAGCATGATCATGCAATGACCTTGTTTCTAAATAAGATCATATTTACAGGTACAGAGGACTAGAGATTCAACATATTTTAAAGGAAATGGTTTAACTCACAGCAGATGTTAAGGTAGCAAAGATTCTGATTAAACTTCTGGTCAAGTTACTGAGAATTTACCCTACTAGAGTTCCTATGTGTCCTGTACACTATATAACATTTTATAAAAGCAAAAGTTAGCTTATTTGCCACCAAATGTTGTAACATTCAAGGTTAAGAAATAAATCTGCTATTGAGTATTTTATTCAATGTTATTGCCAGATATATTGGGGGTGCAGGTATGCTAATATTGGATGAAACAAAAAGGCCATACAGAGGGGGAGGTAGTAGCTTTGGGAAAATGTTAAAGTTGACCAGATACATAGGAAAAGCAAAGGGGAGAGACGTGAGGAGTTTTTTGTCTCAAGAAAGTTTGGTGGATGAGAATTTATTTACTGAGTAGAGAAGAGGGGTGAGTGAAACAAAATTGAAAGCAAAATCAAATGGTTGAGGAATTTTTAAAAACTCAATGGAGATTTCTTCTATTTTCTCTTCCCAGGGAAATCCATGTGTCCCTCTTTGGGCCTTCCTTGTTATCTAGCTTCTCTGAGGATATGGATTGTAACATAGTTATTCTTTACTTTACAGCTAATGCCCATTATGAATAAGTATATACCATGTTTGTCTTTCTGGATCTTGGTTACCTTACTCAGGATGATTTTTTTTTCTAATTCCATCCATTTGCCTTCAAAGTTCCTGATGTCCATGTTTTTAACACCTGAGTAATACTCCATTGTGTCAATGTACTTCATTTTTTAAAGTCCATTCTTCAGTTGAGTGACATCTAGCTTGTTTCCAGATTCCAGCTATTATGAATAACTTTGCTATGAACATAGTTGAGCAGATGTCCTTGTGGTATGATTGAACATCCTTTGGTATATACCCAAGTTTGATATAGCTGGCTCTTGAGATAGATTGATTACCAATTTTCTGAGAAACTGCCATATTGATGTCCAAATTGGCTGTGCAAGTTTTCATTACCACCAACAGTGGAAAAGTGTTCCCCTTGCTCCATATCCTCTCCAGCACAAGCTGTCTTTAGTGGTTTTGATCTTAGCCATTCTGACAGGTATAAGGTGGAATCTCAGAGTTGTTTTGATTTGCATTTGCCTGATGGCTAAGAATGTTAAACACTTCCTTTAATGTCTTTCAGCCATTTGAGATTCTTCTCTTGATAATTCTCTGTTTAGATCTGTAGCCCAGTTTTTAATTAGGTTATTTGTTTTTTTAATGTGTAATTTCTTGAATTCCTTATATATTTTGGAGATCAGCTTTCTGACAGATGTGGGGTTGGTGAAGATTTTATCCCATTTTGTAGGCTGCTGTTTTGTCCTATTGATGGTGTCCTTTGCCTTAAAGAAGTGGAATGAAGTGGAGAGTAATTAAAGAGTTGTCTTTATGTGTGGTGGGGGTCATTTCAGGGTCAGGTAGAAACCTGGTCCCAGGGAAACTCCTATGAATCTACAAAGATGACCCTAGTTGAGACTCCTAGCAATAATGGATAGGTAGCCTGAATTAGCCATCTCCTGTCACCAGAGAGCCTAGAGCTGTCATCCAGTAACTGATGGAAGCAGATTCAGAGATCCACAGCTAAACACTGGGCTGATTTCCAGGAATCCTTTTGAAGGGAGGGAGGAAAGGCTGAGTTGCATGAGCTGGGGGAAAGGCTGTTTAAGGTCATCAGGGAATTCACAGAGTCAACTAGCCTGGGCTCATAAGATCTCATAGACACTGTACCTTCAGCTAAGGAGACTGCATGGGACTGACCTAGACCTTTTACATATGTGTGACAGTTGTGTAGTTTGGTTTACTTGTGAGACTCCCAGCAGTGAGAGCGAGGTCTGTCTCTGACACTTTGGTAGGATTCGGGTAACCTATGCCTCATACTGAGTTGCCTTACCAAGGCTTAATACAAGGGTAGGAGCTTAGTCCTACCTCAACTTGGTATGTTATGCTTTGTTGACCCCCTTGGGAGGCCTGCCCCTTTCTGAACAGAAACAGAGGAGTGGATTTGGTGGGGTGGAGGCAGAGGATCAGTGGTGGGAGGGAATGGGAGAAGAAGATAGGGGAAAACTGTGACGGGGATGTAAAATAAATGAATAGATTTAATTAATAAAAAATTTAAATGGACCATTGGAAATAATCCTAAAAAAAGATTTTATATGTTCATAAGATTAACAATCTAAATTAGTGCAGGATACCTAAAATTGTTCAAGAAGATAAAAGCATGCAACCTGGACTTCATTAAACTTATACTCACAGAACTAATATTGATAAACTTATTAATGAAAAAGAAAACATCATTTCCTCAAAATGAATGATGATTGGTATTCATATTATATAAGAATTGAAGTTAGATTAAAATAAAGAATGTAATTATCTAAAAGACTAAATATTTAAATCAAAATAAGGAAGGAACAATATTTCTCTGGTAACCTTAGAAGTGAAAAATCAGAATGTGTGTTTAGTTGGCTAAGGAGTAAAAGCAAATTTTATAAGATCCATTACATTTAGGAAACTGGCAATATTCTCATATTTCTGAAGGTAATGAAAACTAGTCCTATCCTGTGGTAAGGCTGTGTGATGATCCTTAAGCATTACCATTTCCTTATGAGAACTTCAGTTCTGATTGACTTGTATAAAAACAGCAGCCACAAAATGGCAGCCCATGACTATAGGAACCATTTTTCTAGTACTAATTGAAGTGACTAAAAAAAAAAAAAAAACTACTCAAATAAGAAAAATGGATCTATGTACACAGTATAAGCAAATTTAAATTGGCTGACAAACAAAATGAAAGAGGAAAAAAATAGAGAGGAAAGGGAAGGTAAGAGAAAGGTAAGAATGAAATAAAAGAAAATAAAAGCAGAAAAGGAAAGGGGAAAGGCACTGAAATGCATTGTTATAAATAACCAAACCCACATGCAAACCTGAGAAAGATCAGGCTTTATGTAGAATTTTCTCATATACCTTTAGCCACTTCTCATTGAACTGAAACAAACATACACATAATATATTTCTATAGTATTTTGTAAACTGTAAAGTGTAGCAAGCTTTTTCATTGGCTGCTAGCTCATAAATAGTGACATGGAGACTTATTAATTATAAAATATTGACCATTAGCTTAGGCTGGTCCCACTAGCTCTTATAACTTAAATTAACCCATTTATATTAATTTACGTTATGCCATGTGGAGTTACCTGTCTTCCATCTTGTACCCCCTGTTTCCTCTCCATGTCTGGCTGTCAACTCTGCCTTTCTCCTTCCAGAGTCCTCTCTGTCTCCAGAAGTCCCACCTAACCTTTTACTGCCTACCTATTGGCCATTCAGCTCTTTATTAAACCAATCATAAGGCACCTTGGCAAAGACACATCTTCACAGTGTAAACAAATATTGCACAACAATAGAGTACATTTATTAATGGTAGATATTTGAAGGAAATACATTTATGATGATTATCCACTCAATCTGTTACAAGCCATCCAAGTAGGCCACCCAACTATAAAAACTAATCTCCAATCCTCATATTATTTTTTCCTCATATGTATCACACATAAAAAAATAAAACAAACATAAAAATTTGAATCCTTGCTTTACCTCAAAGACTATATTTTTTTTGCACACATGACAGGATACTTGGGTTAGGTAAAGTTTCATAATTTCCTATTTGGGTTCACTATGTTAATACTTGTCCATAATTGTTACAATTATATCAAGCTGTAGAGTACTGAGAAGAACACACATAAACTTGAACAGGAACCCATAATGTTTATTCTCTGATGAATCTCACAAGGATAATTGATGGACAAATGTCAGGGTGTTTTGAGAAAATTATTATAGTCAGAGAAAGGAGAATCTAGGCCAGAAAACCCTAAAGTTCACATGCTGTTCTAACTATCTATGGGGTGATAGCTTATATCATAACCAAATTCTTAGCTATATTAATGGAAGTTTCAACTACATCTATATGTTTAAATTCCTCTGCATGTCCTATAGGGTATATTTGATAAATTTCCAATATCTTATATTTCACTTGGCCTAAATCTTATTTTGCACTTTAGCTGATACTGTAATTCTTCCTCAAATATTTCACCTGTAGGCCGGGCCTTCTCACCTGATTCTCCAGCAGCTAGGATTAGGTTAGAACATCTATTTTCTTCTGTTTGTTTTTTTTTTCTATTGTTCAGGAAAGGACATCCATTCTTCCTACCACAGCTGTGTTTAAAAAAAGGCCCTCAGCACATTAGAGTATAAGTTTCCTTTTTCTGGTGAGCTACTGGCTCCTGAGAGCGTGCCTCATGCTGGCTTCTCTGAGAGTGCCCAGTACATTAAGTGAACCATCACATTGACATTCTATTGTTGACTAAACATGCAATGGCAATTTTTTCATATTGATGACTTGATCCCCATAAAGGCTGAGAAGTCCTGGAGTGAAGAAAGATTAAAATTTATTACATTTTTTAGTGATAAGTTCAATTCAAATTATGAGGGTGGTATGTCTAAAGAAGAATAATTCAAGAACTTGAATTGCTGCATTCCACATTTTTAAAGAAACTGTGTCATATTCTGGCCAAGAAATTTGAAGCAAGAGAAAAAATTTTACCAAGTAAGACATCCTGACTTATAATTATTTAAGCTAATTTTTCTACTTATGTTTAAAAATATCTAGTTTTCTTGGAATACAGACCATGTAATTATATTTTTTTCTGAATCAAAGGCTTTATATTGGCTATGCTGATTCCAGATTGCACCAGTACACCATCATTATCAGTCAAATAAAGTATAAATAATAAGTCCTGGTAATAGAACCCTGGGTGCATTGCCAAAATCCTTGTGCTTGAGTATAAAATACATGTTTGAATTTTGAGATGTCACAAAGTGAGGTGTCAGATATATAATTTTAAAGTATGTGAGACTGGAAAGAAAGTATCCAAAATTCAGAAGAAAATTTGAATTTAACTTTTCTCTATGTAGTAGTAAAGTTGAAAACTTTTTTTGTGTGTTAGCACAAAAATTATATGTATATATTTATTAATTTTGAGGATTGTTATATCTACTTTATACTAATTTCTAATTCTGTGGATGACTGATATTATCTCAACTTTCAATGTTTTAGCATAATATAATAAGAAGGTTTCTAAATTTGTATAGAGAAGAGGGAACACTCATGTTTGCAGAGCAGTATATCATTGGCTACAATTGCAGTAGAAGCACTTGTAACAGAATTCATCAGACAGCAGATACACTGTGAGCACAAACACAACAACACACCAACGAGATAATCTCACGGTGATGTCCTGTAAAATAATTTAAAAAACAGAACATATAATCAACATAAAACGGCATAGACTAGACATCTAAAAGCAAGGGATGGGACGTAGGGAGGCCACATTGGAGCAAAGCAGGACTGAATCCCAGCTGGACAAACTCCAAATCCTGTAGCGATACGTTCCGTGTTAACTTGGACAGCTGTGAGCCTCCAGCTTTGGTGCCTGTAACATCCATTGCTCCCATGAGCTAGTTCTACTTCCTGTCTTCAGTCAGCCTTGGAAGATGCCTCATGTTTCTGGCATCTCCAGAATGGTGGAGTCACCAATGCATCGCAGGCTTTCATAGCTTTATGTAATGGCCTCTTACAGACTCCGGGTGTCTGAGGGCCATCTTTTTAGAGCAACTCCAGCACTGCCGAAATTTGTCTGGCCTTCCACAGCTCTCTGAAATTGTAGAGGCAGAATCCACAACCCCATCATCAAGTTATTTTTCATGCCTATAGGCCAGTACAATGTGGACAACACTGACACTTTTGACTGTCAGCATGTGACAGACTCACTTCCTTCTATATTAGAGTGGTTTGTTGAAGCTTTTAAGGAGCAGGGAACTCTTTAGGTGCAGTTTCTCAAGTTAGAGCTTGGCTGGGTGAGGTCCTGCCATGAGGACACCCTTCCTATTTGCCCTGTACAGATCATGGGGCCTTTCCCCAACTGTTCTTCTTAACAATTATATCTTCTTTTTCAAAACAAGCCTTCATTGCAATATTAAGTTACCTAGTGTTATTTTTCTCTCCGTACTGCACATTTTTCAAAGTTTTCTTTCTATTCCATTTGCTAATTTTCACTATAGACCTGCAGAAAGAAATCAGTAATAACCATTCCACAGTCTCAACACTTTTTAGCTTTGGTAGTTTGAATAAAAATAACTCCCATAGGTTCATAGATCTGAATATTGGTCACAAGGGGCGGCACTATTAGGGGGTGTGAACTTGTTGGGGCAGGTGTGGCTTTGTTGAAGGAAGTATGCTACTGAGGGTGAGCTTTTAAGTTTCAGATGCGAAAGCCAGGCTCACTGCCTTTCTCTTTCTGCTGCCTACGATCTGGATGTAGAATTCTTAGCTACTTCTCCAGCACCATGTCTGCTTGCATGCTGCCATGCTTTCCAAAAATGTTGATAATGAAGTAAACTTCTGAACCTGAATACCAGTCCCAATTAAATGTTTCCTGATAAGGGCTGTTGTGGTCATGGTGTCTCTTCACATCAATAGAAACCCTAAGACAGTAGCCTTGAAATTTCTCCCACCAAATTAATTAGTGTCTTAATTTAGTTTCAATCAAGTTCTTAGGTTTAGGGAAGAAGGTAATACTTAATTTTTTATAACATTTCACAGGTTTGGACTGTATTTAAATTGCTGTTAAAACTGTGCTTCCCTCTGAAACCTCTTGAGCTGACCTTCCACAGTCCGCATCACCCTTAGCATCAATGCTTAAAAGCTCCAAGTAGAACTACTGTCTACTAAAGTCTGTCATATTAAACAACAATGTGGTGATATTGTGTTCCCCAAAATATTGTGTAGCCTAATAAACTTATCTGGGGTCAGAGAACAGAACAGCCACTAGATATAGAGGCCAGAAAATGGTGGCACACACGACTTTAATCTTAGCATTCCAGAGGCAGAGATCTGTTTGGATCTCTGTGAGTTCACAGCCACACTGGAAACATCCAGGCATGGTGACTCATGCCTTTAATCCCAGGAAGCGATGGCACGAAGCAGAAAGGTATTTAAGGCCTGAGGATCAGGAACTAGGCCTAGTTAACCTTTTAGGATTTTGAGCAGCACAGTTGAGCTGAGAGGCATCCAGTCTGAGGAAACAGGATCAGCTGAGGAATTGGCAAGGTGAGGTGGCTGTGGCTTGTTCGGCTTCTCTGATCTCCCAACATTCACCCCAATTCCTGGCCTTGGGTTTGTTTTTATTAATAAGACCTTTTAAGATTCCTGCTACACAACAAAATCCAAACAATGTCAGGTTCTTCACAACAACAGCCCACTTTCTGGTACCAAGATCTGTATTAGTTACTTTTCTGCTGCTGTGATAAATACCATGGCCAAAACCAACTTAAGGAAAAAAAGGTATGTTTGACTTAAAGTTCCAGAGGCAGAATCCATAGTGACTGGAGAAGCGGCAGCTTAAGCCTGGAGAAAGCCATCACCAATTCAACCTCAAACACTCCTGACACAGAGAGAGCAAACTGGAGGTGGACAAGGCTATACACTCTCAAAGCTCACCAACAGTGACACACCGCCTCCAGCAAGGGTATGCCTCCAAATAACTTCCCACAAATAATTCTTCTAAATGGGACCGAGTTCCCAAATACCTGAGCATATGGAGGATACATTTCATTCAAATCACCATGATGATTTTTACTAATAATTCTGAACTTTGGAAATAAAAGAAAATTAATGTCATGAACTGTGTTTATAAATTAGTCGGTGGGGACAGAGAGGGGAGAAAGTCTCTACAGTCTGTGCCTATCCAATGGTTTATACACACTTGCAATCAGCACGTGTTTAAAAACACTTTAAAAATATGTTTCTTAGAATTGCAAATTATCTTAGTATCTATTTGAATAATAAGTGCATAAGAGTAGGGAATTAAAATTAATAAACCCTTTCCACATTGCTACAGTGCTCTTATTTAAATTTCAAGCTATTTCATAGTAGTTGAGGTAGTTCTTGAATTTCTAATAATCTTATGATGGATTTATCACTTGAATTGAGGAAGAAAAACACATATAAATGATGATATAGATGTCTATGCTTTTGTAATTTCTAAATGTCTTCATTGGAATAACCTAATTTTGAGACTATCAAACAGTTAATTCTCTTTGTTCTTAGTGACTCAATTCTATTTTTCTTTTACTACAATATTCTGCTGTATTTCAAAATCTTTATTTAAATCTCCAGATGACCCTTTCTGAAGGGCATATGAGAAAGTTTCTGGATTCCTGGATATATTTTTATTTTTTCATTAGGTTATGTATTTGAGTGGTGTGATAATTGGTCTCCTGGTTTGAAGATATATTTCCATTATTTATATTCTCTGTGCTGATGCTGGTAAGTTAATACGGACAGCAACATTTTTCCTTGTGTTTGGAGTCCTATTTGGATATTCAGAAATGATATTTCCTGCTATGCTCAGAAATCTTGTAAGGAGGGTTTTTCTTAGAATTTATACCCAACAGAATTTTGAAATGTGAGGATGCCTATTCTCTATGACTTTTGTTAGTTTTATATTTTAAATCTGAATTTATTTACTCTCATTTTCCTTCATTTCATAGTGACTCTTATTAAACATTATCAAGCATTCTCAATTGAGCATCACTATTATTTATCAATCTCTAATAATTTATATGTTCTTGGATTTTTATCCTTGACTTCTGGAAGATTTCCTTAATTTTATCTTTCAGTTCCTCTTTATTAGGTTAGTTTAATTAGGCATCATAATGTATAATTAATCTTTAATTAAGTTCTCATAAGTCTTTACTGTTCCCTATTTCCCCAGTTTTCTTTTTCTGATTTCATTATTTTCCTTTTGAAATTAGATTCTTTTCTCATACAATATATTGTGATTATAGTTTCCTCTCCAATATACCCTGATGATTATAGTTTCCCCTTGCTCTACTCTTCCCAGTTCCTTCCTACTCCACCCCCCAACCAGATCCACTCCTTTTCTATCTTTCATTAGAAAAGAACAGGCTTCTAAGAGATAACTACCAAGCATAACAAAATAAAATGTAAGATAAAGCAAAAACTGTCATATTGAAGTTCTAAATTCAACCCAACAGAATGAAAAGAGTCTCAAGAGCAGGCACAAGATCAGAGACCCACTCATTTTTACACTCAGGAGTGTAAAATACTAAGCTAAAAGCTATAATCCATGCAAAAAGGATCTGGTGCAGACCTGTGTAGGTCCTGTGCTCAATGCTTCAGACTTAGTAAGTTTATGTGCTTTGCTTAGTTGATTCAGAGGACTTTGTTCTTCTCGTATCTTCCATCTACTTTGGCTCTTACACTCTTTTTGCCTCCTCTTCTGCTATATTCCCTGACCTCCAAGGGGCGAATGATTTGATGTAGACCTCCCATTTAGACTCTGAGTAATATCTGGCTGTGGGTCTCTGCATCTATTCCTGTTTTTGCCTGAGGAAGCTTTTCTGATGATGAATGAATAAGGAACTGACTTATGAGTATATTAGAATATCAAAAGGAGTCGTTTTATTGATTTTTTTAGACTAGTAGTGTTTGTTTTTACACTAGGTCTATTGTCATTGTTTTACCCAAGTAGCATCTGGTATGGGTTCTTTCTCGTGGAGTGGGATTTAAGTCAAATCAGACGTAAGTTGGTTACCCTCATAAGTTCTGTGCCACCATTGCCTTAGCATATTTTTGAAGGCAGGACATATTATAGGTCAAAGGTCTTGTGGCTAGGTTGGTATTTGTTTCTCTTTGGGTAGCCTGAAGAGTTCCTTCCCTTACCAAAGACATGAGAACATGGGGGTGAAGGCTCTATGTAGATACTAAATTGACTTTTCCATGTTCAGTGAGCTGTCTGGGTGTTGTCCTTGGTAATGGGGCCCTGCTGTCAGAGAGCAACCCATCATCTTAACAACACTCTGGGGTGTTTGGAGATTTCCATGTGACCCTTGTGGCCAACAACTCAATTAAATACAACCCAGTCCCACTACTGGAAGTCTGGTTTGCTAAGGAGAGATGGCCAGTTGAGACTTCATATCTCCTTTTCTTTTCAATCTGTTATTTTTATGGCCACATTAAAACACTTAAATGTCTTTCTCTTGCCTAGAACTCTGTGTCATGAATTATTTCCTGTATTTCTATTACAAACCCTTCATCTTGATGAGTGGAGTGCTCAGTATATCCCACATACACTCCTGAGCAAACTATTTTGTATGAATTCAGGCAGGTGTGCTCAGTCATTCCATCGGAGTGATCATTCATCTTTCTTGGACAAGAAGGACTGATGACAGAATAGTACACTGACTAAATCTTCAAGTTATCACTGTAAATAGCAGATCATTTTTGCTGTGCATGTGTTTTAGTTACTTTTCTGTTGCTGTTATAAAGCGCTGTGGACACGGCAACTTACTAAAGGCAGGTGATTTGGGCTTATTCCATGTTTGTAATGGCAAGGCCAGCATGAAAGCAGGATGGGGACTGGAGCAGGAAGCTGAGCGTTCATATCTTGAAGTTTAATCAGAAAACAGATCAACTAGAAGTGACAGGAAAATTTTAACTTTCAAAGCCTACCTCTAGAGACATACTTCCTCCAGCAAGGCTACACTAGTTAAATCTCCCAAAACAGTATCACCAAATAGGGATCAAGTAATCAAATGATGGAAACTATGGATAAAATTCCTCATTGAAACAACTATGGTATGATCAATAAATATCTCAAGATTGGGAAGGGGCACTGCCACAACAGATACTTCTATGAGTAAATGTTGCAAAGACCCCCTCAAATCTGATCCTCCCTCCTACTTAGGAGGTGCCTCACTGAGGATAGATTAAGAAGAATGAATTTTCTAAGGCCTTTGTTGCATTTGTTGGGGTTCCTATATCTGGTTTGGAAGAACATAAATTATTGATGATGTTTGACTCATTTGAGAGTTTATGAAATATTGTAGATACAGTGATAATAACTGTCTTTAAATATTTGCGTAGGTAAAATGAACACAGTGGGTTGGTTTAAAGTGGGTGATTGGGTTTTAGCATTTGTATGAATATGTGGTGCTCAAATATATTTGATCAGAGTCAAATCTTTTCCTCTCTACATATAATGAAGAGACAGATATGCTCTTTCAATTTAGAATGAAATACTAGTGGGAAACTTATTAACAGACACATATTATATGCACCAGCTCTGGTGCTTACTGAAGAAGGTAATGACAGATAATGAACTACTTTGACCTATGAAGTAATGATAACTCTTTTGATGGTCCAATTAAATGATTTAACATTAACTAGTTCTTATTACAAATAACAGTCAAGACTCTGGCCAGGAAATCAAGTAGGCTAATTGCAGATTTCCACCTATTCTTTCTCTACTCCAAATCTCTTTCCCCAGGGCCATTCCCAGCTCTGTAGCAGGCTACCTGCTTCTTTTTCTACTCACTCTCTGCCCCCATTCTGAGGAGACTAAGCAGATCCTTATGGAACAGCCTGATCCCTGCTACGGATCTTCTTATGTCCCTGCCCGTAGCCCATCTGCATTCCTAAGTGTCAGCTCTCAATATCTAGAAACACATTTTATCTGCAAACCCCTAGGGTCACAACTATCAGGATCTCAGAATATTCCTTACCAGACAACACACAGCCATCACACCCTCCAAAGAACCAGAATGGGCAATAGAAATAAAAAAAACAAAACACCCACCCAACAAAGGAAAGGCCAGATAGTTGCACACAGCATTACAATCATCCCAAACTCAGATGCTTAGATTCAGCCTAAAAACACAATCAACAACAGCCAGGACACTAAGTCTCCACTAGAGCCCAGCAATCATACTACCCAGGCCCTAAAAATTAAAACATAGCGGAAGCATAAATAAGACAAAGACCTTGTAATAGATTCACATAAACAGCAAAACTTCAGTATCTTTTGTTTTATTCAGTTCATTGATGATGTAATGAACCATGATGCTCACTGATTGAGTACAAATTCAAACAAAACTCAAGAACAATTTCAGGGTACATGGAATAAAGAAGAGTATGCTTTTGTAACAAATACATAATTCGGTATCCTCTGTGATCTGAATATTTATGTCACAGAGATGCTTATGTTGAATCCTTGACACCATGTCAATATTCTTAAAGATACAACATCGGAAAAGATACAACATGTATCCCAGGGTGGAGGTTCATGAACAAAATTAGTGCCCTCACTGAGAATGCCCCTGGGAGCTTGCTTGCCTTTCTATCATGTGAGGCACAATATTAAGTTGTTTCTCATGAACCTAGAAAGAGGTTCTTATTAGGCAATGAACTTGTCCTTGACTTTGAACGTCCCAGTAATCTATCAGAACATAAGATAAATATTGCTTAAAGCCACTTAGTCCTCTATAACCATTTATTATATTACCCTAGCTGATTAAGACAGAATAAGAAATTAAATAAAAGAAATATAAATTTACTGTTGAGTTATTCATATAATATGGAGGACAAAATTATGTTGATGTATTCCTCTCTCTCCAAAGGGAATGTGATTGTGAAAATATAACTACCTTTTTAATAAGAAAGGATATAGATAAAGCTAATAAAATCTTGATACTAGTGAGTAAAATAATAATATTATTGAATAAATTATCAATGTAAATAATTTTATTTAAATAAAATTATTATTGTTTGAAAAACTTTTGTCCATTTTAACAAGATTTTCAGTATCTTGTGTGTATGTAAATGCTGACTAATGTTTAAAAAGTGAAAAACAAATCTTCACATAGCCAGTGGAACACAAATATGCAGTGTTGTTAGCTGGTGGCATCCAGGACTCACAGAGAAGTACTGAGAGCCCCGGTGCAAGGACCCACTTAATACAAGTTCTCCTCTTTCCTAAAAGACATAACTTGTTTTATTTTTTATTTGGATGTGTTCAATATTGTGAATAAATGTTAAATTATAATTATTTTGTTGAATTCTTGAAACCCTTTTATAGCCTAAGCACCTTTTTCTCAAAATTAAAAAAAGAAAGACTCTTCAATTCCCCATTAAGCGTTTTGCATTTCATTTAGACGGCAGCAGTGGATTTTGTGACTCTTATTTCACCCTCCGTAAACTTCACTCTCTGCCTTCAAGAGTACAACAGCCTTAGCAGTTCATTGTTTTTTTTTTTTCTTTTGAGTACATCACACTTGAGAACTAAGTAAGTCTCATATAAAAGCCCTTTCTAGTCCATATGCCACCTATGCAGTAATAAATGTCCACATTTGGTCATTCTCAATAGCAACGTGGGTGTGTAAGCAAATGAAACATTTAGGGCTGAGGAAAGACTCCCAGTGTTATATAGACATCATCCCTGCTTGTGGCTTGACTCCCCATCTTATATATGGTCCAGTATTAGTGCCGTGAGTTTCACTGTGTTTCATTTATAGTAGCCTTGCCTTAGATAAGCCTTGCAAGAGAGATAAATATGCTTTGATTTATGAAGGTTCGTACGGCCATTTTTATTTGTTTTTCAGCCTGGTGGTCAGATGTATTTTATAATAGAAACAAGTATTCCCAATAACTTGCCATCTGGAACAGCAGGCTTAGCTTTTCTTCTGTGGATGCCTGAACATTCCAGTTAATATCTACTCCTAACAATGCTGTTGTACCAAATTCATCTCCTGTACCCTGCATCCTATGCAATTCACAAGGAATATATTCAGTAAAATTGGGCTATGTTCGGTGTTTGTCCAAATTTAGATTGCAAAAGCAAATGATCTCTAAAGCCTGTGCTTTTTTCCCTTTTTGTTGTTGTTTTTAGTATGTCTGGGGTAGAAGCTCCCTAGACTTTGTATTGCCAGGGATTTACTGAGTGTGTCATTATTCACTTTATGAACAATAATGCTCTCATTGATGTTTCTTTAGCAGACTGTCTTTTGATTATTTTTTTATTATCTTGAGTAAAAGGCCATCTGTAACTTTTATTTACCTAAATTACCTCAAAGTGAAGGGATTACCTGAATCTATATGCACATTTAAACTATATTTATATTTACATGGTAATAATTTGAATAGAGCTATTCAGTTTATGGTCAAGAAGATGGCTCAGTGAATAAAATATTTTCCATAAAAGTCTGGATACTGGAATTTGGATACCAGCACCAACATTAATTCTGGGCAGGACAAGTCTATTCACAGTGCATGGAAAGCAAGGGTTCCCTAGTGCAAGGTGGCTTGATAGAAAGATGGAGAGTGATTGAGAAAAATTCCTAGCCTCAAACTTTCATCTCATCTCTACATGCATGTGCCCACATATCATAAAACACACACACACACACACACACACACACACACACACACACACACACTACATACATATACAAAAATCTATGCAATTTAAAGTAGAAGTTTTGGGAAGAAAACTCTGGAAATTCAAACATGTTTTAGAGACAAAGAAAATGTTCCAAGAGAAACATTATAGTTACTCACCTTTTTAGAACAAAATGATTAATGCATAAATTTATTAATATCAAATACTAAGATCTTTTGAATTTTCTTTATGAACATATAAAGAAATTTGACTCTTTAAATATACAAATAGGCTTCCCTCTTCACATTGGGAAGACTTAAATAAGACAATCAAACCAAAGATGTAACACTACAATGCTCTGATGAATCCTAGCTTCTTTATGAAGAAGTCTATGATCTCCATCAAGGGACAGTTTATTTTGGAAGAGTAAAGGGTCTAATATTAACTATGAATAATAATGATAATAAAGCCACACATATTAAGAAACTATATAAATTTAAAAGAGATCATTTAAGCTATTTTCTATAGCCAAATGACAAAGACAATGATCATAGCTAATAATGACCATAATATTCCATATCACACAGGAAACATGCATTATTAACTTAATCTACTTTCTGCTTCTCTGATGTAAAATTAGTAGATTGGCATCAATTTCTTTCTCATTCATAATTCCTTTGTCAATGCCAGTTCAATCAAGGAAAACAATGTCTAGATATCGTTCTAGTCCAAGGAATTCTCCTACAAGAGTTGATTACAAATGTGCTGGAAGGGCTGGCAGAGCAGAGAGTCATCAATGATCATGATGTTTTTCTACAAGATATAAACCGGCAGCCAACACAGACTATTAATCTGTTGGTTTCTGGCACTGTGGAAAGAGAGGCTCCGACGAGTGGAACACATGGGAACATTACCTGCTTCTGTCCCTTCCTGGTTCTCTTTGTTCCTGTCCAGAAGGTCATGCAGAAATGTAGCTCAGAGGAGCATGATGAGTGTTTGTTACTGATGAATGGTTAATTATTTCAAGTGTTTGTTGTACACATGGTAAGTTCACAATTATACTTCAGTTCCAAACATGCTGAAACCGTATAATGGACATCCAAATTATATACTACTTGACTAGAAGAAACAAAACAAGATAAAATAAAAAGCCTGAAGTTCATGGTTAACTATAAAAATTAGACAACTGATATTAACTAACGAAATTCAAAATGGAAGAAAATGTATCAGAGTAATCGTGTGTGTGTGTGTGTGTGTGTGTGTGTGTGTGTGTGTGTGTGTGTCTGATGCTGTGGTGTGTGCGTATGTTCATGCAGTGTACTTGCAAGTGTATGTGAATAGTCTGGCTAGCCAATGAGCTTCAAGTGTTACCCACCTTGGTATGAGTGCCACAGTTACAGGTGTATGCTGCTACACTAAGCCTTTGAAATGGTGTCTGAGAATACAAACTCAGGTCTCCATGCATGCACGACAGGCACTTTTCCGACTGAACTGTCTCTATTGCCCCAGAGTAAACTTTTATGTACATTATGCCTTGAGTGGGGTTTGTTAAGATCACACATTAGGGATAAGGAATAGACTAAAAATGTGTTTGCCTAGCATGAACAAGGCCTTGGTTTTACTATCAAGCACTGCCAAAATGAATCAATGAATGAACAGAATGAAATCATCTGTTCACATAAGAGTGAAACATCTCATTGACTTGTTTAAAGATTACTGAAGAGAAGCTAATTGTTTTATATCATGTCATTAGGAAGTTTGTAACAATGAAGACATGATCTTGTGTTCTGCTATACCTGTATTTCTTGACCACAAATGTTACAATGTTATATTTAAACAAATCTGTACTGTAATGATTTTTTAAAAATTATTTCTATCCTATTTGAGATTACTATGCTATTACATCATTTCCCCCTTCCTTTCCTCCTTCCAAATCCTCCCATATACATCTTCTTGTGATCCTTTCAAATTCATGGCCTCCTGTTTTATGAACTGTTCGTTACACAGACACATACTTACACACAAATACACTCTCTCCTTCTGTCTCTATCACACACACACACACACACACACACACACACACGCACACACACACACACTTTTTCTCACACACATACACTCCCAAATACTTAAGTAGATCTTGCTCAGTCTGTATACATATATTCATAGGTTGGTCTTCAGAAATGACTGTACAGTTTCAGGCATCCAGCAAATGTGCTTCTCCCTGGGGAAGAGAATGTCTCCTTATCTTGGCATTTCTTAGTTGACTGCTGCTCTTCGTGTAGGGTTGAGGCCTTGTGCGACTTGGGGGAAATGGGAAAAGTGGAAAGAGCTTTAAGTTGGAGTGGGGTTAATACAGAAAGAGGAAGGAGAATAAAACAACAGTAAGGATGTCTAAAGCATCATAAGGAATCACACTATCAACTCCCTACCAAAATGCATAAAATATGTGTAAGTCAATGTATAAATATACTATACAGTTCTATTGAAACATTTCCACCTGAGCTGACAATTATTGCTCCAGAAGCCAAACATCATCTATCAAATTCCAACACCAGCCATGTGAAACTTTCCTTTGAATTGTTGGTCAGGGTTTTCTAAGAGACTCTCAAAAGATTATAGGTGATTGCAGCTGCCCTTGATTTTCACCCTAGTTGTAGAAAATAAGTCCCTTAAGACACTGCACTCAGACACTTCAGATGGACCAGAGATCCCTGACCTGAAAGCTTCCCCCTGAGGACTAGCTCTCATGGTACCAGAAGGAGCGATGCAATCTTCTTAAGAAGGGAAGCAACCAACAGTTCTACCCAACTGTAATGTTTTTATATCCTTCTGATGACAGCCCACAGGATTCTAGGATCAGAGATAAAACTTTTTAATCCCTAATAAGTTGGGCATTATGGCTCGACTCAGTTGTGTTTATTCAATCAAGTCACTGGGTTGCATCTAGAGACCATTGAAAAGAAGTAAACAGAATAGTGACAAAAAGTCTCTGTTCAAGGGCTACATTTAGCAACAGACTTTCTGATAAGAGCTTTAGCTAAGGACAGAGGAAAAGACTCCAAAATTGAATTCATCCTGAGAATTACAGGCAGTCATTACCTTTTTAGATTGCCATATCTGCATGTAGTTACATTCTCTACTAGAAATCACGTTGGGAGAAATATTAATAAATCTGTTTAATTTATATGCATATTGTCAAAATATTGTAATTAGAGAAGATACTGTGATAAAGGAGGCAAAATTAAGTATTTAAAAGTATTTCAAGGTAGTACTATTGTATGTTTCAAGTAATGAAAATATTTTCCCTGCATATTCAGACATATATATTTATTAATACAAATTATACATATAAAAATAACAAAGATACCTCAAAGATATCATTAATAAAATAAAAGATTAAAAATTCAGTTTATTCAATCAAGTCATTGTTTGCATCTTAAGACCATTTAATGTTCAGTAAATATTAAATCAAGGGATGGGAAGATGTCTACAGGGATAAAGCACATGCCACGTGAGCATGGGAACCAGAAATCAGATCCCTGGAACACATAGAAAAGGTAATTTGGCCTAGCAACAATCTGTAATCACTGCCTAGGAAGCAGGGACAGAAAGTCCCAGGGGCAAGATAACAAGCTACATTAGTCAGAACGAGCAAGCTCTAAGTTTAACAAGAGCCTACTTCAATGAATAAAGTGGGGTGTGCTTGAGGAAGCAAATTGAGATCAACTTTGGGTCTCTGTATTCATGCATACACATATGTGCACTCACGTACATTCAAACAGGTAAGCATGTGCATGAAGACCACACACACCTACAGGTACAGAAAACAAGCTAATTAAAGCAATATTTAAGAAATGAGGGTGTATGTCATTTCTGACCACCCCTAAATCAACAGTTGATATTTAAACATCATTTGAATGGTAGAACAACTTGTAAGGTTATAGAAGTAAAATATCATTTATTTTTGGATATGAAAATGTATAAAATATAAGTAATTATATTAACGTAAATATTCATTGTTTTTTATTTTAATTAAGTGTCTTGTTGAAATGTGACAGAGAGCTGAATATCAATCACACCTGTGTCGTAAGATTATTTTACAAAATTAAGGTATCTAATCACAACTTGCTCCTTAATGGAGAGGAAAAATATCACACCCCATCCCCCCACCGTAGAATATGTCCCCTTCCTTATGCCACCCCCAAAATGCTATCTTCCTCTGAAACATTATAGATATTTTTGACAGTTTTAATTTCTGTAAAATGTAATAAATAGAATCACATAATTTCTGGCTTTATTCACTCTGTAAAAGTCACTGGTGCTGTAACCTTGTTAACATAGTAATAGTTACTTCAGAATTGGAGAGAAGGCTCACAAAAATGTGCCACACAAGTATGACAAATGGAGTTCCAATTGCTAGCATGTAGATGAATTTCTAAACAGTCTTATTAAATAAGAAATACAAAGCCAAATATAGGGGTGAAAGCCTTAGACATCAGGGAAACAGTGAGAGCCACCAACCTTACCTCTCCAGCTCTGCATCTACCAGAAGGGGCTGCTTCCTGTCTTACCCATTCCTTTATTGCCTTGCTGTTCTGCCCTCTCATTGGCTCTTAGCCCAGCCACCTCACTTTCTTGTCACTGCCTATCTGTACAGATGTCCAGGTCTCTATGGTTGGTACTGGGATTAAAGGTGTGTCTCACCATGCTTGGCTATTCCCTAGTGTGTCCTTGAACACGCAGAGACTCTGTCTGCCACGTGATTGGATTAAGGGCTTGTGCTACCACTGCCTGACTTCTATGTTTACTTAAAAATAGCTGGCCATTTCCTCTGATCTTCAGGCATGCTTTATTTATTAACATACAAATAAAGTATATCACCACACTAACATACATGGAAAAGTTGTGAGCTTTAGCTTGAGTGGCTGTAATCCCAGTGTTCTTACAGGGGAGCCAGAAAGTGGAGCCTGGAGAAGCCCCTTAAGTGTGCACACCAGTCAGGCAGCCTGGCATCTGCAGTGATGAAGATAAAGAGAGTCTGTGTCATCAACAGAAAGGTAGGGTTGTCCTCTGACCCCCACATGTACTTAAGGCACATGCATGACCACATTCACAAATATGATTGTGCGTGTGAACACGAACGTATGCATACAGTGTACACACAAACACACATTTTAAAACATAGTTCATAATCATTACAAAATAAGAGTCCATTTGCACAATTTAATTTCCTCACCAGTGATAGATAACAAGGTTATACCCCTGCCCTGCTTCTTTTGAATGTACTTATGTGGCAGTTTTTGAAAACTTTGGTGGAAATAGTAGTAAACACTGAACCATACTATCAAAATAATAAAGTTTGTGCCCTTTCTTTGATAAATAAAGCTGTTTATAGCCTCATACTAATATGTACATCCCATATATCTCCCCTGCTTCATCTATGAGAACTCCACCAGCAGAAATTCTGAGCTACATACATTTACTAAAAGAACTATCAAACTTAGTTAATAATGCTGGAACCTTTACGTATGCAGCAGTGGTCAGTACTTCTCCACATCTTCACTGATAAAACATTAATTACCACCTTTCCCCTTGTAATCATTCTAGATGTTAATTTGATGATATCACATTTTTGGGTTAAATTTGTGTTTGCAAGCAAATAAAAAATATTGGACTATTTTCATAAATTCCCTCTTCTATGAGTGGCTATTTGAAACAATTTCTTAAGAAAAACTTATTTCTGTGTCCCTGCATCATGACCTTTAGCTAACTTAGTGATTACTTTTGTGTAGTGGGTTTTAATATGCCACAGTTTCTTCTCAGATAGGGTCAAAATGTCTTCTCCACTGTGATTCATTTTTCACTTTGTCTTATTAGCTATTTGGAAATGAGTTGCTTCATATTTATGCTATTATTGATGTCTTTTTTTCTTTTGTTGATTCATCTTCTTGTAAACTAAAGCAAAGATCATATCTTAAATAACTTCATTCCTTGGGAATTTGTTTAGGTTTGCTTTAAAAACAGGTGACTGTAAAAAGGTTACACATGCCCAAAATCGAAAGATTCACCTGCCTCTGTATCTTTAGCGCTGGGATTAAAGTCTAACCTGGTTTAAATAGCAAGTTTCAGTCAACCCAGTGCTACATAGGGAAATCTTGTATCAAAAAATTTACATATGTTATTGACAATATTTTTATGCTTTTTAAAGTAATTCTGATAATGACAAGAGTAGCACATGAATAGATAACAAAGATACTTGTGATGATATAGTGTGACCCCCAATATATTGTGCACCACAATAAAGCCTATCTGAGCATCAGAAGAAAAAGCCAGCCACTATATTAAACATAGACATCAGGCAATGGTAGCACACACCTTTAATCCTAGCATTTAGGAGGCAGAGATCCATCTGTGTCTCTGTGAGTTCAAGGCCACACTGGGAAGACAGCCCCGCATAGTGACACATGCCTTTAGTCCCAGCACTAACCATGGAGGTCTGGAGGTCTGTATAGACAGTCAGGAAGTGATGTAGCTGGGCAGAGAGAGGAAGTGAGATGCAGAACAGAAAGGCATATAGGCGTGGGTATACAGGAAGTAGCTCTCTCTGGCTGAGGATTTTCAAGTGATAAGAACATGGCTGGCTTCTTCCTGCTTTTCTGATCTCTCAGATTTTACCTCAGTAGCTAGCTCCAGGTGTTTTATTAATAAGACCATTTAGCAATTCATCTTACAGATACTAATTTCATATTATTCTGTCTACTTTATATTTCTTCTTTGTGTTGTTTTGTAATAATCACATACCTTTTCTATTTCATAGACATAAGTGCATCTGCTGTTCTTCTATAAATCATGGGATAGAGTCTTAAGTAAGTAGCCTGCCCTTAGAAACACTGAATATTTTTATCATCTATAGTCATAACACTGCTTTATGTTACTGGAAACTTGGTTTAAAATTAGTTAAAAATTTTATTTGTTATCCAGGAAAATATTATATCTGAATCTTATAAAGTATATTTTACATTAAACTTTACACTTGGATTTTTTTCTTCATGTTGTAAATTATTTTAAAAGGTATTTTCTGGGATTATATATGTTTAGTGGTAAAATACAGACCTATCCTGAGTACCTGGACCTGAGGGGTTTAGTGCTGGGAGATGGGTCTGGGCCAATCCATTCAGGCAGCTAATCTCAGTGGCGTCCTCTTTGCTTAGGGTTTTTGTGCCAGGTTAGTTTCTCAGTGCACCTCTGCAGACTCATGTGTGTGGGCCTGCTCAATGCTATAAACAAAGTATATTGAAGTGAAAACAAGCAACGGCCCAAAGTCCTTATGACATTTCAGGTCAAATGCTCACCACCAGCTAATCAAACTGATGTCTGTAGAGACTGCATTCACAGTTAGTTCCGAGGCTCTGAGGTCAACTCCTGATTTAATCAGCCATGACAGGAGGTAGCATCACCTGCTACAGCATTGTTGTTAGGACAACATGTGCCATGGTTCAGGACTTCATAAAAAAATTCTGCTTAAAGAGCAAATAGAGATTTAATTTGCCCTATTAGAGATTATCTTACAAATAAGTAACATGTAACAGACTGAGCATGTTGTAATTATGTAATTATGGATTCCTTACATATATATATATATTCCTTACATATATATTCCATGTATATATTCCTTACATATATATATTCCATATATATATTCCTTACATATATATATTCCATATATATATATATATATATATATATATATATATATTCCTTAAGAGGCCAAAATTTGAAAGATAGCAAGAAAGAGTATATGGGACAACACGTAGAAGTGGAAGAAGGTGATTTAGTTATATTATAATCTTAAAAAATGAAATAGTAAATTTTAAAATTAAAAATGTTATTAAATTTAGGAATATTTTCATCTATGTTAAGGACTAAGACTATCCTCAATTTTGACTGCCACCTAATATGTTTTGTCTTTGACATATTTATCTATTTGTGCTGTAAAAAGCACCATTAGATAATAAATTATTAACTAATACAAAGGAAATCATTTCCATAATCCACAATAAAAGTTCCACGTATTCACATGGGATTCGGTAACATAAATTCTCAAAGTATAACATCAGTGAATGTGAACTGCCTCAATGTATTCAGTACTTTTTGACTAATTCTCTCCATGCTTACTCTTGATTTCTCAGAATCCTTTCTTACATGCTATGTCCTCTTTAAATCCAACCCTCCCATTTTTGATAACAAATAAGTTTTTCCAATAGCAATCTCAAAAGTCACCAGAAGGAAGATGGGGCCCCAACAACAACAACTCTACCCAATCCAGAATGATGCCATGGTAATCATCATCATACTACACTTCTTGCCAGAATTTCAGACAATCTTACCCCTTACTCTAAAACTTGCTGCAGAACCTACAGTTAGTCTAACTGAGATTTAACTATCTGAGCTTTCTCACAGTACCCAACAGAGATAACACCACCCCCTAAACGGCAAGAAGCAATTCTAAGAAAACGACGCCCCTTCTCCCTTAGGTTTCATAATTCTCAGGGTTATGGATGACGGTTATAGGGTTGGGGGTGGAAGAAAATATTAACTCAGGATTGTAAAAAAAAAGGGGGGGGGCGGGGGAAGAAGAAATGGAACGGATAGGTATAAGATATGATGGTAAATCATTGTATATACTAGTAAACAAACTTAGTAAAATAGCAACCTTAGATAATTTGCACTGTAATTTGTACTGTTATAGAATCTTATATGTTGATACAAATGTAAACTATTTTTATACTCCTGTTTAAGATAATTTGTATATTGATACAAATACAGAACTATATTTGTTATAATGTACATATATTTCTACTCTTATTTGAAACATTTTTATATTGATACAAATGTAAATTTATATCTGTCATACTTTATATATGTTCCTCTTCTGTTTAGGATATTCGGTATATTGATATATATTTAATATTATTGTCATATTGCATATCGCACTATATATTCCTACCTCTGTTATAAATATTTTGTGTATTGTCACAATTTTGAAGTCATCGTTCTTCACCATACATTTGCTTATAGACTGTTTACCTTATTTACGTGAAGCCTTAGTCCTTAGGTTATTTCGATAGATAAGATTTATAGATTTATAGTCACCTATGCTTGTCATCTCTATAGTTACGTTAGTTAGGTTATCCAGATTTACAGATACATAGGTTAGATGGGCAGGTAATCTTCAAACACTTCATAGACCTGGGGAATATGGCATTTAA
This sequence comes from Peromyscus maniculatus bairdii, assembly GCF_049852395.1. Taxonomy (NCBI): domain Eukaryota; kingdom Metazoa; phylum Chordata; class Mammalia; order Rodentia; family Cricetidae; genus Peromyscus; species Peromyscus maniculatus. Next base: position 79,214,387 of record NC_134870.1, on the reverse strand, counting down.
ATAACTTAGAATTCTGTTGACGTGAGACACAATTGCTCCTGGCTGCACCAATTGATCCCGAGAGAATGTTGGGCTTCTAAGACATTTCCATTTGGAAGTTTGTCTTTTGGCACAAAATGGCCTACTGGGCAAAGAACTGCCCTTGCCTTGATGGCTGACAGTACAAATGCAATGCTCTCCTTTCTGGACAAGCGGGACACAAGGAAAGCGGCCACTGTACTCTGCCAAGACAGGGTAAGATGGTCTTTCAGAAATCCTGCTTCTGAAAATGGTCTGTCAGATACTATAGGCCTGTAGCCAATTTGAATGCACCAACAATGCTGAGAAACATTAGGTGACTGTCCAGGCTGCCAGCTGTCTTGGTCTACTCTTGCAAGATTCCCGAAAGTTGCTTGCATCCATCTACCATTTCTCAGGTACCATTATGTTCCTTCTCAGGTCTTTGATGGGATTGAAGACTAACAGTTATAGTTACAACTTGGTATATATAATATCTTAGATAGAACATATTAAGTATTAGATTCAGGTTCTTTAGGATAGGACACCTTTGAATGATCTTTATAACATGCTGTTTACCTATGCTCTATACTTCTCTGGATTTTAGTATGTGTTTCTTGCTTGATATTGTTTGCATTGGTTGTAGTTACATCTTATCTAGGTCATTATCTCTCATTATTTCTGGACAATATTTGATAACCATTCCTTTGTATATAGTCTTGTATTAGTTTAGAACCTTCTTATTTAGACGAAAAGGGGGAGATGTAGTGGGTAGCCATTCCAGCTTGGATCTGGAAGTTCCAACCCCCATTGAGACTCTGGCAACTGTCACGCCTACGAGGTGGGGCAAGGGGAGGCGCCAGGGGACCCGAGAGCTGGATGGGCCAGCGCTCTCTCTGGGTGCTCTCTCGGTGCCTGGAAGCTGACTGGTGCAGTTTGACTGTGCAGAGCTCCGGAGAACACCGCTGGACTGTGTTACACCTTCCCCAGACCCTGCGACCTACCCATTACTTAATTTGTGAGTTACGCCATTAAATAAATATCCTTTTAACTACGTGGAGTGGCCAAAATAATTTCTCCAATACTGTTCTTTCTCTGAGGTATCCTAATTTAGTATCTTATATCTTGTAATTAGTAGAACCTGTTAAGTGACTAGGAAATTAATCTGGTTGAATAAACATTGTGACATATGCAATGTAGATTTATGAGTAGTAAGGATTGAGATGGTCATATTCATTGCAGACTTCTTGTTCTATGTATGTGAGAAAGGACTAGATATAGAAATACCTTAAATACCATATTTTTATTTGATGTAAAAATAATTTCTTTTAAATCTAGTCTATATAACCAGAGAATTCTCATACTTAGTTTTAATCGGATGGCTGAAGTTTTGGACAAAAACTTCAGGGAAAATGAATAGTAAATAAAATTATTTTTTATATATTTTTTAATTAAGAGATTTTCTATTCATTTTCCACATCAACCACAGATTCCCCTGTCCTGCTTCCTCCAGCCCCTAAGCCTTCCCCCTTAACCCAGCCCCCATTCCCACCTCCTCCAGGGCAAGGTCTCCCATGGGGAGTCAGCAGAGCCTGGTACATTCAGTTGAAGCAGGTCCAGTCCCCTCCTCCCTGCACCAAGGCTGAGAAAAGTGTCCCACCATAGGCATTAGGCTCCAAAAAGCCAGTTCATGCACTAGAGACAGGTACCGACACCGTCTTGATCAAAACAACTCTGAGATACCGTCTTACACCTGTCAGAATGGCCAAGATCAAAAACACTGAAGACAGCTTATGTTTGAGAAGATGTGGAGCAAGGGGAACACTCCTACACTGTTTGTGTGAGTACAAACTTGTACAGCCACTCTGTAAATTAGTTTGGCAGTTTCTTAGAAAATTGGGAATCAATCTACCTCAAGACCCAGCTATACCACTCTTGGGCATATACCCAAGGAATGCTCAATCATACCACAAAGACACATGCTCAACTATGTTCATAGCAGCATTCTTCTTAATAGCCAGAACCTGGAAACAACCTAGATGCCCCTCAACTGAAGACTGGATAAAGAAAATGTGATACATATACACAATGGAGTACTACTCAGCAGTAAAAAAAAATAATGACATCATGAGGTTTGCAGACAAATGGATGGAACTAGAAAATATCATCCTGATTGAGGTAATCCAGACTCAGAAGGACAAACATGGTATGTACTCACTCATAAGTGGATACTAGATATAAAGCAAAAGATAGCCAGACTGCAACCCACAGCTCCATGGAGGCAAACTAGTAAGGATGATCCTAAGAAAGATGCATGGATTTTTCAGCAATAGAGAAATGAATGAGACATACATGAGCAAACTGGAGGTGGGGGGCGGGGGGTAAAGGAGGGCAAGGGACTGAGGATAAGAGCTTAGGGGAGCGGGAGGTTTGAAGTGGAAGGGGAACAGCATGGGAGAGCAAGGGAAGAGATATCATGATAAATAAAGACACCATTAGAATAGGGAGACTCTGAGACTTGTGATTGTGTGCTAGCTGGCTTGGTATGCATGAGTTCTTAGAATCAATCCCTAGCACTCACAAAGTAAATAAATAACAATAGCACTTTTGAGAAAAGAACAAGAGTGTATACCACATTAACTGGAAAGTTTCTGAAGTATTTTAACCTTATTTATTTTATAATTAATTAAATACAATTTTCTCAGACACTTAAGCTGAAAATAAATACTGGAAATGATCAAAGCAGCACATGACACCAAATACTCAGTAAAAATTTGATGGAAAATGAAAGGATAGTGTGAAGAAATAAAAATTAAAAATGCACCAGAGAACAGAGAGCATGGTAGAGATTGTTTCCTGTATAATAGTCCAACAAATATTCCCATTTATTTATTTAAAGTCAGAATTGGTGGCTAGAGAGATGGTTCTGTAATGAAAAGTTTTTACTGCTCTTCCAGAGGAACCTGGACTTGATTCCTGGCATCTACGTAGTGGATCACAACCTTCCTTTATGATTATTCCAGAGAATCCAAAGCCCTCTTCTGGCCTCTGTGCCCACCATGTACATACCTAGTACACAAACATACATGACACTGACATAAAATACAAATAAATAAACCTTTTTTTTAAAAAAAAATTGCGTCACATTTAAAATTTTGTAGCCTGCTTTATTAAAATTCTTAGAACAAAATTTACTGCCATTTAAACTAGAGTATTTTCAGTATGTTTTAAAAGTAGAATAAAAAAGAGATATTTAATCGATTCTTAGTAATAAAGTACATGTTCCTTAATTTAAATTCCATTCATACTGGCAACCCTAGTGGGAGAAAAGTGACATGAATAGTGTGTGTAACTAACAGATTGCCTTACTCAGGACACCAGGGGTAGCAAAGCATAATGTCCTTCATGGATTTGTGAAGCAAACTGATACAATTTCCAGAATCTGTAAAGGAGCTTCAATATGTTCAATATTTAACATATTGAACACCAGATGTTTTCCTAATAGATCATCTGTGTACTTTATAAACAAACAATAAAACATCAAGATAACTCAGTCTCCTCCAGAGTCTCTGACTTATTACAGGACATCATCATCATCATTATTATGGGTTTTTGAGACGGGCTCACATAGCCCAAGTTGGTCTAGAATTTTCTACATAGTTGGATCTGACTCTGAACTCTCTTACTTCTTATACATGATTCATTTTTTAAATATTTTACGTTTGTGTGTGCATGTGAGTATGCCACATATGAGTAGGCCACTGGAGGGTGTTGGATACTCTGGAGCTGGAGTTACAGATGCTTGTGAGCTGGATGCTGAGACCCAACCTCAAGTTCTCTAGAAGAACAAGTGTTCTTGACGCTAAGCAATCTCCTCAGTGCCTGACCTTAAGCTTACTGTCCCAGTGCCTTCTTCTCTAGAGTTCTGGGATTACAGGGATGTGGGTTGCAATTGGCTCATAGCATATTATTGTCATTGGAACATTTGAGGAGTCAATATCACATACTGAATAAGGTGAAAATTATGCCTTGAATGCATAGCTAGTCTTTGCTTAGGCTATCTTCCTATGTGTTCATGACTGTATTTTAAATGCTCCAGTTTTGTTATCTATATTTTCTGAATTTTTCAAACTATGAAGACACTATGTCTTTCCCAGTAACATCTAACTTAAGGTTACTTTGAAAACCTGACAAACATCATTTTACTGTTTAAAACTCATCTCCAAGGTTACTTTTCCATATAAGCTCTTTTGTAGTTTAGCAAGGTTCTGACTGGTCTCTACTATACAAAAATGCCTCAACTATGCTGCAATATCTACATCAGTGTTCTTGTTTCAGATTTTCAATAAACTCATTTTCATAGCATCTTTTTTTTTTTTTTTGGTTTTCATAGCATCTTTTAAACAGCATCATTTCCTTAAATCAAAGTGTGTTGTTTCTGTTTTAAACCTGCTAGATGATTATACTGATTTTTAAATTTCCCACATTTCTTCCTCCTGTTTTATTTTTCATGATCTCAAAATATGTTGTTTACTTGAGATTATCAGTGATCTCTTGAGGAATGACAAGGGGAGAGAGACTGCTATGAGAAATATGGATGAATATCCACCAGTTATATGTGTTCAGCTTTTAATTTTCAAATATTGCATTTTAAAAATAATAATTTCGCTGAAATACCAAAGAAATGCAATGATATTATACATAAAAATCACGTTATACAAATGTTGAGTTTTGATTTTATTAATATTTAATCCCTCTGTGATAACCTGGTAGATTGGAGCATTGGCCAGGGATCTCAAGGTAGACATTGTTGTTAAACAACATGAAATATAGGATAAAAATTACTTTTTCCTCTGTGATCCTTTGTGTACATATTATGGCTTCTAGTTTAGTATTTTTTTTTTTTTTTTGATTTTTCGAGACAGGGTTTCTCTGTGTAGCTTTGTGCCTTTTCTGGAGCTCACTTGGTAGCCCAGGCTGGCCTCGAACTCACAGAGATCCGCCTGCCTCTGCCTCCCGAGTGCTGGGATTAAAGGCGTGCGCCACCAACGCCCGGCTAATTTAGTATTTTTATGAGATTCCTGAGTGTGTGAATGAGTGGGTCTCTGTTTCTTGTGCCTTCTCTTGGGCTCATATCCTTCTCTTTGTCTTGTCCAATTCTGATATGTAGCTTTTTGTTTTATCTTATTGTATTTTATTAATATTCCTTGGATGCCTGTTCATTTTCTAATGAGAGACAGAAAGAGAGTTGGTCTGAATGGGAGGGGTCGTAGGGTAGAACTGAGAGGAGTAGAGAGACAAGAAACCGTAATCAGGAAATACTACGTGAAAAAAGATCCATTTTCAATCAAAGAAAAGATAAATTTTTTTTCTCTAAATGTATTTCACTCTGCAAATACAATTTCTCTTAGAATAAAGCATGCTGGGAACAGTCATGTGAAAGGACCAAGCAGATGCCATAACAGACTGCTCAGTCTTCTCTCAGAGATCAGTCCTCAATTTCAGTTTCCTAAGACTTGAGCAAGCAGTTTCTGGGAAGGCCATGAATAAAAGACAGTACTTTCAGTAGCTCCCTTTCAGCATGTACTCTGACTGCTCAAAGTTCAGCCAGTTGTTTACTGTCTGGGACCCCTCACCAACGTAGAGCTATGTGTATGAGTCAAGGACAGAGCCTGGACCACTGAGCCAGCCCCCATAGTCAGTATGTGCTAGGCCACCTCCCCTGTGGCAGCTCAAGGACAAAGCCTGAGACTTGTCCCAGACAGCCCCCAAAATGATAATTATAACCCCCAACCAGTAAATTCAAAGGTTACATACCCTCACCCAATTAAAAGAGAACAGAGATAAAAATAAACCAATCCAAGTTGCACCTGTGCCAAAACCCCAACATCCCTGGAGGGCTTGTGGTTTTTGCCTTTAAAAAGTGCTAGCCTCACAAAGAAAGAGCAAGCTCCTCCCAGCCTCACTGCTAGGACTGTTTTGGAATGAGCTTCTCTGCCACAACTTGTAAACTTAAACGAAATAAACCTTGCTGTTGCATTCTGGATATCCTCGGTCTTCCATGGTCTCTTTGGGGTCACAATCTAGGCATAACACATGCACATTTCAGGCAGACTGACATCAGTTCTCCAGATCCTGCACAAGTGAACAAGAGAATCCAGTTCTGGATGTGTCAACAGAAAACAAGCATTCATTTAGCTGGGTAGTATTTTTTTACTATAGTCCTGTTGCTATAAAAGGTAAACAAAACTCTCTTCCTGTAGTTCTCATTGCAAGAAACAAAATCACTATTTTTCAATTTCCAGCTGAAGCTGGTTTCTGATAATGCAGTGCTGATTAGATGGTTCAATGGGGGAGATGCATTCTACTGAGCCTGGCAGCTTGAGTTACATCCTTGGATCCCAAGGGGTTGAAGAGAACCAACTTTCCCAAGTTTTTTTTTTTTTTTTCTCCTCTCTACATGTACACCATAGCATGTCCTCAACAAATAAATGATTAAATGAATAAATGTAATTAAAAAATTTAAAACCCAATTCAAATGGTATGTAATCAAAGGCTTTTTGTCCCAAAGAATAAAGAGATCAACTTCTGAAAATTTTAATGGCAATCACTTTTGGAGAAGACTGGGTGTGGGGGAACAAAGATAGACCTATGAGTTGGGAAATATGTGTCTTCAGCAGTAGGAAAGGCATTTTCTTTGACGGAGGGAGAGAGATTTGAGGGTGAGGGACTATGGAAAGGAAAGGAACTGAAAACTTGGCGTGTTCCCAGCCCTTTGGACCATGCTGCTTTTATCTGACCTCTGCCTCAAACAGCAGCGATATGTGTCAGTAACTGCCGTGGTTTATAACCAACTGAAAACTCTTCCTGAGTTTTGAACTTATGTCTACTTCCTCATATCATGGAGAAATGTAGATGCTGGATTCCTGATAAGCCTTTCAAACTAATTCTAACCAATAATAATCAGTTATTGGTAACTGAAACTCTTATTTGCTTAGGGAGATAAAACTTGAAATATTTCTTGATATCTACTGCTCACCCTGGATGGCATTTCTAAGCACAGAGCCATGTTTTGGGCTCTATCTTCGAAAGACATACAAACTGTGATCAACCATCCTCCTGCCATTACTATTTCCCAAGCCACACTCATTCTCTTACCCTCATTTTTTTAGTTATATGATTACTTCTGTTGAATTTTTCTTTCCTACATTGGTAAATTTCAAAATGGGAGCCTTGATAATAATTTCGCAAAGTGAGTTGTTAGTCCAGAAAATATAAAATTTTTCTCTTAGTACAGTCTTCAACCCTGGAAATGACTCAAGAAGCATTCAAGAGTTAAACTGGAAGGTTGAAAGGAAGGCAATCTAATTAGGAACTCAATACTCTAAGAAAACAGGGACTCTGACTTAGGGACATACCATACTGGGTTTTCCTCCAAAATGGCAGACTGTACAAGCTTATTTCTCCCAGAAATCTGTCAGGATTTCTCTCTCCCAGTATCAAAAAGAGACATTACAGTCCTAGAAGCCAATGCTCTTCTCCACAGTTATGACTGTCCTCTCCCTGGGACACACCAGCTGGCTAGTGTGCTTCTTGAGGATGGAATTTGACAGCGTGTAAGCACCTGGGCAGTGAAACCTCCTTGAGAGTGCCAGCTGGGCATGGTTTGTCTGCCACTTCTATGCAAATGGGAGATGCAGGTGATGCCGTTCTAATGTTAGACTATTGACTAAATATATTAGAATTGCTAACCTCAAATGAATGAACTTCTAGTGTGAGAAAATTTTTATTTAAAAAAAAATGGCATGTGACTACACACCTATCAGCATGACTAAAATAAAAATACCAATACCAAATGCTGTGGAGAAGTGGTTTTATTCATGTATTTACAGTGCAGACACAAAATGGTACAGCCTCTCTGGTAATACTTTGACAGTTTCTTCACAATTAACCACATGGCCAAGCAACTGTACTCTTGGGCCTTTATCCCAGAGAAATGAAAACTCATGTTCACACATATATCTGTACATGAATGTTCATAGCAGCTGTATTTTTAGAACCTAGATTGGAAACCATACAGAATGCTACTGTGAGAAAATGTAGGGAAAAATAAAAGCTGAGGCGATCCAAATCATCTATTGCTACTCTTCCATTAAAACAAACAAAGAAACAAAAACCTGCAGGTGGGAGTGGGGTCTGACACCTGCCATCTCTAGCATTTGAGTGGCTGAGACAGGAAGATTGTTGTGAGTTAGACATCCATCTAACACACAGTGAGTTTCTGGATATATCTTGGCTACAGAATAAGACCTTGTTTGTCTCCTAAAAGTTTAAAAAGAATAGACTACCAAAATATGTACTATCTTATGTGACTCTCAGGAAATTATGCTAAGTTACAAAATAAAAGCCAGTCTGAAAAAAAAATGATGTGATATATGATTCTATGTATACAATTCTTTTTTTAAAAAAATAAAATGTGTATATTGGTATATATATATATATATATATATATATATATATATATATATATATGCATGTGCTTGCATGTTTATGCCCCATATGCATTCCTGGTACTCTTGAATGGAGGAAGAGGGTGTTTGATTCACTAGAACTGGAGTTGTTAAAGATGGTTTTAAGCCACTACGAGGGTGCATAGTACAAAACTCAGGTTCTATTAAACAGAAAAAAGAGCTCTTAGCTCCAGAGCTCCAATATATAATTCTTATTGTGACAAAATTCTATAGAAAACAAATGCATGGTTCCAGGAGTTAGGAGAAAGGTAGCTATAAGAGTGTTGGTGAATTGGAGAAGGCCCTTGAGAGCAATTCTGTGCTAACAGGTTGTTTTATATCTTGGCTGTGGTGATGAGCACTCATACCTACATGTGTGGTTATATTGCACAGTGCTAGACACATGTATACATGTGAACATGAACACCATAAAACCAGAAAACATGAATGAGTAAAATCATTGATTTTACATAAGACATCATTCAGCTGTGATACCATGCTATTGTTTTGAATGTTGTTAATTGCAGATGTGCTACTGGGAGACTGAAAACCAAGATTGCATGCCATTATCTTCCTAAATGAACCTAATAGTAGCATAACATACAAAGCGACGTTTAAAAAAAAAATGGGCATCAAATCTAAGTAATGCTTATTTTTACAAAAAACCTTAAATGATTTCCGATTGCTCCCACAGCAGCTACACCTGAATCTACTGGTGTTACAGCCAATGATTGAGACTCCACTGTGGCTGGCTTCTCAGGCAGTGGCCCTGCTGGGACTTTTATGTCCTGCTGGATCTGGATCTGCCTCCTGCTGCTGCCACCAAATGTAGTTTTTAACTAAATGTGTACTGTGGGGTCTCCAATTTTCTCGCGGCCCATTGGCCACCACGCTAGGAGGACAAGGAAAGCATAGGCGGCAGGCAGGGCTTGGTCAGATGTGAATATGATGGGCATGACCTTCTGGGGAATAAGCTTCAATACAACTGCTCAGTTTATTGAAGTCCCGAGGCTGATTTATATAGCCCAGGTTAGGGGGAAAGGGAGGAGGGAATGTATCTAATGTAAATGCAGACATGATTGAGGACAGACAAACATTAATGATGCATGTACCCATTCCCATTCAATACCAGAATGGGAGAGGGAAGTTTGTGTGCTGAGCCATTCAGCATTTTCAGGGAGCTTTTGTGCAAGGTCATTCTCCAAATAAGGTCAGACATCCAGGCCTGAGATACTATCCAAATAAGGTAGAGAGGGACTCCTGCTGCAGGAATCCAATGCACAAAGCTCTTTGCTATTGCTCAAACCTGTTAAAAACAGCAAGCAGTTTTCTCTGAAAATTTCTTCACTTGTGCCTTCATGTAACTTTCCCTCTTCAAACTGAAACATTTGTTCCAATTTCTTTCAGAGACCTATGTAAACCTTTCCCTATGCATCAATATTCCCTGTGGATATGAGTGTTTAACCAAAGGTAAACAAACAGACAAACATAAAAACAAATTGAAGCCTGTGGATGACTGCTGAAGTCCAGCTTCAGCAGGGTTCAGATCCCAAAGAGGAGGTGGAGTTGGTCGGGGAAAGAAGGGACGAATGTCGTATTTGAGGGTTCAGCAGCTTTCTCTCTCAATCAGAGACTATATTGACTACATAGTCATCTGGCAAGCATCCTGATCCCTTTTTCGCTTCCCCATTAAAAATCCAGGGTGAAAAAGCAAAGTACAAAACAGACAGTCTTATTTGAAACAACATCTTCAAGCAGCATCTGTCATATCAAGAAGTTACACATTTCTCAGGGTCTGCAAAGCATAGGACCTTCTATTTTTACAGCCTATGTCTAGGCTGGCTGCTCATGTGGTTATAATATGTTAGACAGTCTGAAATTATTTTTACCTTAGTACATGTAGAATCATTTGATGTTTTCTAAAATTCAAGCTTTACAAAATATCTCAGAATAAACATTTAACTGGCTGATCATAGCATTTTTCTGTTTCTCAGTTTTATAGTAAGGACCAGTTTTCTCCATACATTCCCAGAAAGGAAGATTCTGGTATCTTCTTTTTTTCCCCATCAACCCATTCTGTTGCTAGAGTTTTCCGCCTTGCCCCAGTCAGGACAAATCTCTGTCACCGGCCAGTCCCACAGCCGCTCAGACCCAACCAAGTAAACACAGGAGACTTATATTGCTTACAAACTGTATGGCCGTGGCAGGCTTCTTGCTAACTGTGCTTATAGCTTAAATTAGTCCATTTCCATAAATCTATACCTTGCCACGTGGCTGGTGGCTTACCAGCATCTTCACATGCTGCTGGTCATGGCGGCATCTGGCAGTCAGTCCTTCTGCCTTCCTGTCCTTTTATTTCTCCTCTCTGTTAGTCCCGCCTATCCTTCCTGCCTAGCCACAGCCGATCAGGTTTTATTTATTGATCAATCAGAACAACTTGACATACAGACCATCCCCCAGCACAGCCAAGTGCAGACCATCTCAGACACCTGCACTCAGGCCCATGGTCCTAATCATCCTTTATGTGGACCTGCTGGGTAACGCCACAAAGAACCCAAGAAGGGCTCCCACAGGACATACAGAACATCCCACAGCACCATTCTATTCCTATTCTCTCTTTAGAGGCTCTGATATAGAGCAATGAATACATTTGTGACATTTTGTATCCAGAGCTGAGCAAGAAATTTCTAGGAATCTACCCTATTGGTACCACAATCATTTGGGCACAAAGATTCTTCTGTGACTTTCCTTTCAGGCTATGACCCCCTGTCTAAAAAGTTTTCTCTCAGGAACATGAGTGTATTTTCCCCAGGGGCTGCATACCCAGAAAGCTCCCCATTATACAAACAATTGCTCCTAAAAGTAAAAGCAAAAGCCAGCATGACCAAATCTATTGGCAAAGTTTTGCTGGAACTTTGTCAAGCAGTGTCTTCCACCTCAGGATGCAAGCCATCCGCTGTCGATGGCATGCACAAGAGAACCATGTTAATGTCATTGTGAGTGGTGGTAAACAGGTGAGTTGAGTAAATCCCATGTGTCAGCACCTTGAGAAGGCTGCTTGCAATCCTGGGATTCTGACAGTAATAGCATGTAAACCTGCCATGCAGCTTAGGGGCAGAATTTATTCTGGAGGGAATTTATTCCTGGATCCCTGTTGCCTGCAAACGAAACCAAAGTTTTCAGTCTGAATTTCTGGGTCTTCTACAGTTGGTGTATTTGGCCCTAAAATTCTCTCCTGATCTATTTTTTTTTTCATTTACTGGAAGCTTTACCCTGACAGTCAAGGGACCTTGCCAAAAAAAAAAAAAAAGTCAATAGTCCTTTTCTTTTCAACATCATCTTTCATAGTTCCTAATTGTTCTTGTTTACAGAAAAACATAACTGCTCTTTGACCTCACATCTACTTCCCCAATAAATCTCTACTTAATGTACATCTAGACCTACCTGTCTGCTATTCAAGTCACTGCGGTATGCCATTTACTCTCCTGATAGGAGGCCTCCTGTCATTGGGTTTTATGATTATCTGGGCTTATATTATTTATTCTCCAGCACATTACTATATCTTTGAAAGAAAAAAAACACAGGATATTTATGTTATTTTCATTCCTGTTTAGATTTAAAACACTCCAATATTCTATACTCTATAAGCCAGTGGGAAACTCATAAAATAGTAACCTATTGTATTTAGCTTGAATAGCTGGGAAGTTTTGAGATAGTTGTAATGTATTTGATGAGTGACAATAATCAAGTTGCTTTATCTATAGAATAAATAATCCACATAGTTTGTATTACTGTTCTACAGAATGGGACCTGTTGTCCAAACTTTAAAATGCCATATCCTTCAGTGGCTTCTAATGTGAACAATGTGTTTTCTGTTTTGATAATTTTGAAGAGTGCATATCTATCTATCTGTAATAGCAGGCGTACATAAGTCCCTGCATATTCCTCATGTTGGGATCCAGTCCACTCATCTTTGGAAAACATATACATGGGCACAGTGCTATACAGTCCTCAGGGTATCACACTATATTTCCACTATCTTGGCACATCCTTCCCATGAGGAATGCAAAATCAAAAGCATGGTCTAGATGCTTAGGTTTTTAATTCTCAGACATCCATCAATGTGAAGACACTACTTACTTTGATGTTTGTAGGGGGTATTATTTATTATTATGTAATAAGGCAAATGGGGTATTATGAGTGCATTCCAAGAATGATGGGTAAATATATGGTAGAGATACAATTGCTTAATATTTAATCAGGGTATTTGCTTAACTATATACCGAGTTTTATTGACCTTTTAGTAATTTCCCCAGAAAAGAACTGCTTTTTTTTCTCTTGATCTATTTCCATGCAGTGCCCAAATCATACATCCTATTTATTCCTTTGAACCCATGACTGTCTTAGCATTCTTTGGCACTACATAATTTTAATTACCTGCTATCAACAGTTTTTCTGAAATAATTTTTGAGCTTTGGAGCCAAAATTTTATCCACTTTGCATTACCTTTTAAGAACTCTTTAATTTGGTGTTATATTAAAAAAACTATTGTAGCAGCTTTTGTAGTTTTGATGGTTTCTAGGCTGTATTTTTTTTTTTATCATTTGTCATTAGTTTGAACAAAAATGATGATAAATATCATACACACATATACACATACATACATATACACTTTTAATTTTTGGTGTATTGGAATTAAAATTCCTTTGTCTCTGCTAAGTAGCTACAATTTAGTGAAAACTTTGGCTGTTCTAAAAATTTTAAAACTATTATCATGCCATAGAGATACATAAAATATGTAGTATCAAGCACTGGAGAGAAGTTGAGGTAGGAAGATTTCTGTGATGTTAGGACACCCTTGGTTTTCTAGTGAGTTCTGAGGTAGCCTGAGCTACATAGAAGAATCATGTAGACACACAACATAGTAAGAATGTATATTTATTAAATTTTTACTTTGTGCTAGGCAGTGGTTAAAGTGTTTTATGCAAATTAGTTTCTTCTATTATTTTAAGATTTAGAGTTGGATATAGTTATTAGTCCTACTTGAATTTTTTCTTCTGCTTTTTAAGATCTACTTTATTTCTTTGTCAGCAGCTATATTATCAAACTTGGCATTTTCACCAAGCAAATGGATGTTAAATAATATTCAGTTTCATGATTTATATGGAGGTGCTATATGGGGAGTCTCCTGAGGCAGTAACTAACATACCTTCTATGCTCTAACACAAATATATTCTTAATATTTATGTTTAGGAGAATTTAAAACTGAGAAAATAATCTGCAACAGTTTCAGCTTTGTTGATCATTACTATTTCATTACTTTGATATCCAACTTATCTTTCTACTTCAAAGCAAATGGATGCTCCAATGGTGCTCATGTTGAGTTTGATGGAGATCTGTCTGAATGTTCCTGAAGTCAGTTTGGACTGTTCACAGAAGTCCTCTGTGATACTGTATAACTTTGCTACACATCTAACATAAAGAAAAAAATCAAGACATATGTCAACCACCCTCACTCCAAAGTGTTTCAATATTAAACTTTCTATATATTTTACTTATTCTCAGGTTCAGGAAACTTCTGATATGCTTTCTATTGTAGGATTTTCTTATCAAACATTTCATGTAAATGGAATAATACTTAACAATTTGTTTTTGTTGTTGTTTTTGAGGCAGCATGCTCGGAGTCTTTCTGTGTATGCTAAATTACCAGATATTCATTATGTAGTTCAGGAACTCTTTGAATGCATGGAACTCCTCTTGCCTCTCCTTCCCAAGTAAGTGCAGCTTTATTACCTCTTATATTTTCCTATTAGCATAATTCTTATGCTTTAATACTTTATTCTTTAAATGAGTGATTTCCAAAGTACTTATAATGCTCAACTATTTATTTACAGAGCAATTGTTGAGCACTTGGATTCTTTGCAGTATGTGCTAATTAAAAAACAGTGTTTCTGTGATACATTGCTATTGAGGGATGAAGGCAACAAACCGGAAAGTCAGGGGACAGAGCATTAGGTGAAGGGGACGACAAACAGATACTAAGTACAAATGAAAAAACCATAATGAAACACACTACTTATATTCTAATCAAATACACTAATATAAAAGGAATGATGTTGCTATAAATATTTGTCTACAATATTCCACTTTTTACTGTAGTCCATATGTCTCACATTTTTGTAACTACAAATTTCAAATAGAAAAGACTATTTGAAAATTTTATAAGGCATATTTTAAACATGATAAATTATTATTTATTTTGCATCTTTTTAGGACACATTACCTCACCTGATATTAGGTTAAGTTAAATGTACCTATGCATACATTTAATTTTCGGCACTTTTTTAGCAATTTTATTTATAATTTTTTAGGTAAATTATGAGGGCAATGTTTTCTCATCATTCAGAGATATGCACTTGTTATAGAAATGCTTGATAAGAGTATTGCCATTCCAACTTAGGTATTTTAAAACTTTTTAAACTTCACTATGTTTACACATATAGGTTGATTTGTGAAATATCTTTATGTTTCATTGATTTTTGTGTTTATAATGCCATATATGCAAATTTGGTATCTGTGTTTTACATTAAACTTGAATTCAATTTATGCAAGGTGTACATTTTCTTCACTTGATAATTATTTATCCAAAATTAATCTGCTATCTTTAAAATTGCATTGTTAGTTTCTCAATGAAGATGTTTTCTTAATTCTGATTGATATATATTTGAATCTATGAATGAATTTTGGGAAGAATTCATCTGAAAAATACTGGCTCCTCTTCATGAAAATGTTGTATCTCTTTATTTAAAGTTACATCACCTTTTTTCAATATCTGAAGTATTCAAAGGCAGGGATTACAAAGAACTTGCTAAATATATTCTTACGTACTTATAAGCATATTGATACTATCATACAGAAATATTTATATCTTAAAGATTTTCTTAGCAGAACATAAACATACAATTAGGGCTTATCCTGTCTTTGAAACTATAGTTGATGGAGAACATGGTTATTTATTGTAGCAGTCATTTTAATCTCTAATCATTAGGTTGTAGAAACATTCTTTCCTAATTAGTTTACATTTAGTGATTTTCCCCCCACCTTTCTTGATTGAGCTGCCTAGAATCTCGAACACAATGTTAAGTGAAATTTATGCTAACAGCCCCTTTCCTTATAGAGGTAGAATTGTTAAAACTTTCTAGTTAGATTGTTATAAATTTTCACTTGTAAGCTACAGGAACCTGTCTCTTCTTTGCAGTAGAGGCTTTCTATCTTAAAGCAATTGAATGTATGAAAAACAAAACTATAATTATTCAGACTATGAAGTTTTGCTCCTACAATTTATAATATTGTGTTTGTAGTCTAAGAGAAGTTTTTGCACTATGTAATTAGTTAGGAAGTACTGAAGGAGCTCAGTGAGATTTCTATCAGGGGTCTTTTAACAATTTGTACAGTATATCAGGTAAGATATGTTTCTTTCTGAGGCTTGTACAGCCAGTTGACTCATTTCATATACATTGCTCTCTTACTGTCTTTTGTTACTTTTTGAGTAAAAGTTTGAAATTTGTTTCCTTCATGAATATTTTTCATTTCAACAATGTTGCCTAAATTACTGGAGGTGTGATTCTCAAAACACTTACCCCTGTCCTTTTTAAACAGCTGCATCATCTCCAGTGCTTTCCATACCCCATCATCTACATGTCAGTCTGTCTGACAGTTCATTCACATTATTGATAATGACAAAGAACTGATGTCTTCATTGCTATTTTTCTTTGCTACCATTTCAGTGATTTTTTTTTTTGGGGGGGGGGGTTCGAGACAGGGTTTCTCTGTGTAGCTTTGCGCCTTTCCTGGAGCTCACTTGGTAGCCCAGGCTGGCCTCGAACTCACAGAGATCCACCTGGCTCCGCCTCCCGAGTGCTGGGATTAAAGGCGTGCGCCACCAACGCCCGGCCTCAGTGATGTTTTATTGCTTACATTTAGTGTACAAAACAATGGCTTTAATTATGATGTCTTTGCCTCCCTAAACTGCAGTTCACTGATTTTAATCTTATGATTTCCTTTTTGATTACTTTGGGTTTTATATTCTCAATCATTTCTACTTTGTTAAGGCAGAAACTTAAAGTATTTATTTACAAACTTTTTCTCTTTTAATAAAACTTTGGATGCTGTGTATTCTCCTGTGTGTTTGGTTTTGGTTTTTTAGACTCAGTACGTTAATGATGATGTTAGCTTTTCCTTTGCTTTTTCTTTCTGTAGAAACTTTGGGAAATCAAACAAGACACTAATGAAACTTATAATATGTATTATACTTCATTAACAACCATATTCCATTTATAATTTCTGTCTTCTGTTAAAATTGAAAAAAAAAAACCTTACTTTTTCCAAATACTTTTTAAGAGTTTCTCCTATTTTTCCTTCAGTACTTCATTTAATTGAAATTTCAATCATTTTATTTTATGTTTTCCATGTGGATAATTTTTTCACAATGTATATTTACATCTACTTCCCCACCACACACCCTGTTATTCCACTTGATGAAGTTCATTCAGTGATCTATTTATCATAACTGTTTTTTCTTATTCTATAGAACCTTGTATGCTGGATACTTTTATGCCAACTTGACAAAAACTTGAATCTTCAGAGGGGAGGTAGCTTCAAGATGCTTTCATAAGATCTGGCTGACAGATATGCCAGGCTTTTTTGACTCTCCATAGGAGGTCTACCCTCTCTGATGGGTGGCTAGGGGGTTGCGGGGAGGTGAGGGGAAGCAGGAGAGGAGGGAGGGGGAACTGTGGTTGGTATGTAAAATGAAAAAAAATATGGAAAAGAAAATAATAAAAAGCAGTTCTGCAGTATACATATAATTCTACCATTTTTAAAGAGTAAAACAAATTTGTATAGTAAAAAAAAAAAAAAAGATCTGATTGTAGGCAAGCCTGTAGGGCATTTTCTTAATTAGTGGTTGATGTGGGAGGGCCTGGCCTATTGTGACAGGGGCCACCTACTGCTGCTAATCCTGGGTTCTACAAGAAACCTAGCTGTGCAAACCAGGGGGAACAAGCCAGTAAGCAGCACTGCTCTATGATCTATGCATCAGTTCCTGCCACCAGGTTTGTGCCCTTCTTGACTCCTGCCCCATTGTTATATGGAACTGTGAGTGAAATAAACCCTCTCCTCCTCAAGTCATTTTTGGTCATGATGTTCCACCACAGCAGTAGTAGTCCTAGCTAAGAAACCTTGTTTCCTTACAAAATTGCAAAGCATTTTTCTGCAAAGATTTACAGATTCTCCTAAAGAAATTTAACAAGCCATACTTTTATGATAAATTGAAATTATACATTCAACAATAATTTAAAAGTATATCGTTATGCATAATGAGACAGGTCAAAGCAGTTACATAATCCACATACAGTAGAGAAGGACTGTGAAACTGTTTGTTAGTACATTGTCGATGATACATTCTCATCTCTGTGTTCTGTCTTTCATTTCATAAAACAAATCCTTGATAAGCTGGCTATTTAAT
This sequence comes from Peromyscus maniculatus bairdii, assembly GCF_049852395.1. Taxonomy (NCBI): domain Eukaryota; kingdom Metazoa; phylum Chordata; class Mammalia; order Rodentia; family Cricetidae; genus Peromyscus; species Peromyscus maniculatus. The sequence continues at coordinate 79,196,354 of NC_134870.1, read as the reverse complement.
TTTAATAACATACACTTAACTAACCACTTTATATTCTAAAGGCTATTGATTCCATTTACCTATAACTTAGGAAACATTTTGATCTGTCAAGGTTATAGCCTTAAAATTTTTATTTCTTTCAAGGATGTTTATGCTTTTATATTTAAAATAAATGCTAGAAAATTTGATTTGGTATTAAAAATATGTCTCATAGTAAGAAAAGTACATTTCTATATTAATTTGTTTTGTCAGCTCTTTAAACAACCAATTAACCACCTATGAGCATAAGTCTAACCCATACTTTTTATTATATATGTGTGTATACTTATATGTTTGGGCATCTTTGTATATGTGTAGGTGTGCCTGTGTGTGTACCTTCACATGCATCTGTGGAGGACTGATGTTGACATTGTATGTTTGTGTTTTTTGTATCTATGTAGGTGAACCTGTGTGTACGTGCACATGCATCTGTGGAGGACCTGGTGTTGACAATGGGTGTCTCCTCGACGCTTCTCATTTTATAAGTTGAAGCAGTATCTTTCAACTGAGCACAATTTAGCTAGCAAGCTCATTCCAGGATTGCCCTGTCTCTAATATATTATAATAATGTGGGTGCATTTATATGGGTTTTGAGGCTTAATTGCAGGGCAGCTCTTTTATCCAACCAGCCTTTAGCCTACAGTTGTACCAATAATCCATCAATCCGTTGGTGGTCATCAAACGGCCTCGGTAACTCTCCTATTAGATTATGCATGGTGTGTCTACTTGGAGTCAACTATAGCTCTTAGGGTACTTGCTATTCACCTCATCTTCTCGATTAAGTCAGGAAAACCTGTTCAGTACAACACACTGTGTGGGAAAAAAAAGCAGGTGCTAGGATGTATAAAATGGACACTTGTCTTGCCGTTATTGGGGACATGTGTACAGATCACAAACGTCGAGAAATTGAGCACCTCTTGGATTTGCAATGCTCCTCAGTATTCCAGATGTATAGCCCCTAGCTAAATTTGCTATCAAGAGATTTAAAAGGTGGGTAGAACCTTATGTCTGACCTTTCTTCTTTTCCTATTTGTTAGACAAACATTAAAGACTAGGACATTCAACAAAAACTGCATGTTTGTGGAAAATCAGACATCATTGTGCTTACCAAGAGAAAATTTTAATCTCAAGAAAGACTTTCAGAGGACATCAGTTTTGTAACTCAGGCTTGTTGTTATTGCAAAAACATGCCACTGCAATCTAAATAACCAAGTGTAGAGAAAACAAATCCTAGAAACCTACAGAAAGCAAACAACTGGACATCCATGAGTTCCAACATTATTAAATGCTAATATCAAGTACAGTCCTCTGCAAGTAACAGAAAACTAACATAAACTGTACTTTATTAAAAACATTCAGAATAAAAAGAACTAATAATTGGAAAAAAGGCAACTTATGAAATCAAAGAAATATTTACAGAACATATATCCATTAAGTTAAAATTTAGTATATACAAATATTATAAAGACCTTGAACAGTTAAAAATACAATATATATGAGTACATATATACTATGCATGGGGAAAATATGAATAAACATTTCTCCAAAGAAGATATAAAAACATGTTTGTAAATATGCTCATTGATACTGGTCAATCAGAGATATGCAAATCAAAATTACAAAGATATATCATGTCATATATGGTCAAGTGGCTGTGATTAACAGTAAAAATAGAAAATAACAAAGTATAAGACTATACTGTTAATGGAAATGACAAAACTGTTTAGAAAATATGAACGCTGCTTCTCAAACTAATCAAAAGAGAATTACCATATGATCCAGCCATCTTATTTCTCACTATATATAAAATAAGAATATATATATATATATGTATGTGTGTGTATTATATATATGTATATATATTGAAATATGGAAATAGAATAAAGAAAATTTATACGTACACCTATGCCTTTACAATAATCAAGAGGTACAAGCAAGCTCAAGGCCTATCATCTGGTGAATAAGTGAAGAAAATGTGGTATAGACATAATGAGCCTTAAAGGAATGAAATTCTGTTGCCCAGTTTCACAGGCTCTTAAAGATGTCATGTTAAATCAATTAACCAGTCATATATAAAAAAATATTGTATTATTCTGCTCACATGTAGCATATAAAATATTTTGCATGTGTATAGACTGGTGTTTGCATGATTGTGGTGACATTAACACACCTAAAATTCATTATAGTATTCAATTTCATGTTATATATTTTTAGCACAATACAAAGAATATTAACTGTTCAATTCTTTTTTATTTGTTCTTTTAGCAAATCATTTACCTCTGTAGATTATTTCTACATTTATACATGGATTTAACTAATCATGTATTTAAGAAATGCATGCAGAATTATGCAATTTTCATAGATTAATTTAAGATTATTTGCCACTTTCAAATTCTCTTTCACAATGTTTATGTTCTTTCTCATTAGTTCCTTTAGGTATACTTTGGCAATATAGTATTCTCTAAAAAGGTATATTAAAGGATACTAGGATACTGTTAATTTGTGTAGTTAAAGATGGAGTTATATTTATCTGTTTTAATTTTTTTATTCCTGGTAAATTGGCAGAAAAAGGAAACGGCTGTTCCTAGTCCCATGACGAGAGGATTACAGCTGAGTGGGCCAGGTACTGACATTCAATAAAACTGAGTTTACTCAACTGTAGCGCATCACAGAGGGGTATTTCTTGGACCACACATGGCCTCTCCTTGTATCCTCTCTTGACTCTGGGGGGAGTCAAGTACTATTGTCACGTTTGGATTCAATGACCACTCAATTTCAAGTTCTCAGTTCTCTTGAGAGCTGATTATAAGACTGAATCCTTGCCACGTTCCCTCACTGTCTTAATTTCACATTTCTGATCCTCATTCTGTTGGCATTGGGATATAAAAGGGAAGCAGCTGGTGCCAGTTTTGGCAGATTACAGATTTGATAGGAACAATCCAGATCATATCCCACCCTCCCATGCACACAGTGATTAGTAGTTCAGCCACCTGTACTTCACCTCCCAGCTTATGGCAGGTGTGCCCCTTGTCATTCCTTCATGCAGACTATCAACTGATTCAAATGTTTACATTCATACATGAAAATGGCCACTGTGAAAAATCAGTTCATTCACACTTTTTTTTATCCTCTATTCTTCTAAGACCCTTGGATATTTTGAGGCCATCACCTGGTGCTCACATTCTGATTAGTTTAGATCCAGAGAGAGGTATTAATCATTCTTGTACACCTATTTGGAATACTCTTAAATTTAATATATTTTGTATATAGCATCATATTTTTTTAAAAAATCAGTACATTGAAAGACCTAAAGGGAATGTTAGGAATATGCAAAGACTTCAATAATATTAACATTTTTCATGTTCCCAAATCACAATTTGGTGATTTAATAAACACTTTGCCTATGTTGTATCTCTGGCTCCTTTGCCAGCTCTTGAGACTTTTCCTCCTATTGATTTGCCTTGTCCAGCTTCCATATGAAGGCTTTCCCCTTGTCTTATTGTATGTTGTTTTGTCCTGCCTGGCTGTCATCTCTTGGAGACCTGCTCTTTTCTGAAGAGGAAATGGAAGTGGAGTGGATCTGAGGGAAAGGAAAGGTGTTGAGGAGCTAAGAGAAGGGGAGAGAGGAGAAACTGTGGTTGGGATGTATTGTACGAGAGAAGAATCTATTTCCAATTTTAAAAAGTTCACATGGTGGGAGGGGCTTGGTCCTGCCTCAGCTGAATGTACCAGGCTGAGCTGACTCCCCATAGGAGGCCTTACTCTTTTAGAGGAGGGGATGTGGGGGCGGGGAGAGACTGGAAGGGAATAGGAAGAGAGATGAGAGGGGATCTGTGCTTGGTATATAAAATGAATAAAAAATTTAAATAAAAAATACTGACCATAACCCTAAAAAAATTCACAATGTGCTGTGAAATTAGCATGGCTTTACAAATGGGCAAACTGAGGCCCAAGGGTACTGCATAATGAGCAGTTATCAGACTGAGTGTTCCTCCCTCAACACAGATTAAACTAGCGGCAAGAAAACTTCCCCTTCTATTACCTAGTGCTTCCCCTTAAAAGTGTGTTCTTCTGGCCTTTAAAATCATACATGGTATATGACTCACGTGCAAGTCCACACTGATCTTCTCTATGTAAATATTGTGCATCTATATCATAATGCTGAAGGTATATGTATATTTAGTATAGAGTCTCTGTATTATCAGCAATAGCTTTCCATGAATTTGATACTTTGGTTGAAAAATTTCAATGAATATATTGTGGTGTTCTTTTATTTATTTGTAAAATGTAATGATTATATGATGTGCCATAGCTGAATCTCATCTTGTTGGACTATATTAAATAGCCATTTAAACCAAATTCTCAAGTAGAGAAATGAACACTGAGAACTTGCTATGGACAATATCTGGTCAGTAAATGTCACTGAATATGGTTCAAGGTTAAGCTCTTTTATGGCATTGATTTACTATGATAACATACAGGGCAATAATGTTAAAGGAACTGTGGTCATTTTAGTGAGGATGACCCACATAGGCACATTTGCTTGAATAGTTATCCTCCAGTTGGTGGAACTGTTTAAAAAGAATTAGGAGGTATGGCCTTCTTAGAGGAGATGTGCCACTGGGGGCAGGCTTTGAAGTTTCCAAATCCCATGTTTCTTTCTGCCTCCTATTTGGGGAAAGGGCATAAGCTCTCAGCTACTGCTCCAGAGCCGCCCTGCTGTCATGCTCCCTGCCAGAGTGGTCATGGACGCTAACCCTCTGGAATTTTAACGTCCCAATAAATGCTTGCTTTTATAAGTTGCTTTAGTCATGTTGTTTTGTCACCATAATTGAAAAGTAACTAAGACAGGAAGCAAGACTTAATTAACCAATGTTACTGAGAGCTACAGATTCTGATTTCCCCTGTGTCCTTGAGTGATGACCATATTGCACACTACAATCTACTTTACTTAGGCAATATGTGCTCTCTCTCTCTCGCTCTCGCTCTCGCTCTCTCTCTCTCTCTCTCTCTCTCTCTCTCTCTCTCTCTCTCTCTCATGTGTGTGTGTGAATTTAAAAGAAATATGAAATTGGTTTGCTTCTGTCAGTATATTCGGGAACCTGCCTTCTGCACAATACAAAGCCCATTTACTTTTTCCTCTGAAGCATTTATATAATGTCAGACAATCACTACTCTACTATAAGGTCTTTCTCAAGAGAGTAGTCCATTATTGATATATTTAGTCACATGATAAATGAAAGTGGCATAAATAAAAAAAATACATGCACACAAATATTTCACAAGTTGAATTATTATTTTTTTAAATTCCAATCTATGAACATCCCGCTATTCATGCAAAGACAGAAGAAACACAGCTGGAAATGTCCTCAGCATACAAATGCAATGCCCAGTTGGACAGAGCAAGTAAATACTTTCCCCACAGTTTAAGGGAAAAGATCTTTCATTTTTTAATGTATAAGTTAAGAAACTATAGGCAGGCCAGAGATGTGTCTTTGTGAAGGTATGAAATATTTTAAAATTAGGGCTTTGAGTCACCAATTCATACGTGTTTAAAAATATTTTATATTAATTGAAAGCATAATTGAGTGCTAGATAAAGTTTAAGAAGTTGAGTATTTGGTGAGCTAGATTGTTTACAATGTATTTCTTATTTAAATTTGTCCAGAATCTGGAGTTCTATTTTCCTCTCAGTGTATTTTGTATTTAAAATTTTTGATAGACAAATTAAAATTGGTACTAGAAATACATTAAATTTTTTAATCTTATGTTTATGAGTAGTTTATTGTCATATATATATATATATATATATATATATATATATATATATAATCTTTGTGAGACATACAAGACATGCAGTCCTTTTATTGGCAGAGTCCAAAGAAGGGCATCTGATCCCCTGCAATGGGAGTTATAGATGGTTACTAACCGTTGTGTGGCTGCTGGGAATAAACCCTGGTCCTCTACATAAGCAGCAAACACCCTTAATTGGTGAGCTTTCTCGTCAACATCACATTTTGTTATTTTAAAGAGATACTTTTAAAGATGTCTAGCTTAACATTTCAGTCATAACTTAAAATTGAATGCTGTTTCCATGTAATAGAGCACAATGTGTTAGAACTCTTCCAAACTGGTGATCTAATTGACTTGTCATGATTAATTCTTCAAAGAAATAAATATTCTAGTTAATTGAACAGAAAAAAAAAATGTCTCACAAAGATGATAACTCATAATCAAGGAAAAACTAGATAAAAGGAAAAACTGGAAATAAAACAACAGAGAGGTGGAGAACATAAAGGAATGATGATGTTTAGACCTAGTCCCCTTATACAGTCTCATTAAACCATGACTTTGGTTTCAACAATTGGATGTCCAGACAGCAGACAATACTATTCGCCATCACCTTCTGCACCAATATTTGCATGCTGTTCCTCATCACTTTGCAAAGTTCAAGGAAGAACAATCACTTTTAAAAGACTACATGCCTATATGGTAGCTTGGAGCCCTGCCTACCATAACCTGACATCTGTCCACTACGGACATCTTCAGACTGGGAAAGACATCAGAACTAGAATGATGCACAGCTCTACTATAGGGCAACAAACTCTATTTAAAATTTAAAATACAAGTCAAATATTAAACTACATATATATTTCCTAAATTTTCCAGATTGCATTCTCACAGTTTGTGTGTTAAATATATAGAAGACATTGTGAAAAAGAGGGTGGATATGAAAGAGGTTTTTATTATACAAAGCACAAATCAAGTCACTTTGTGAGAGCTTGGGGAAAAAGGGGCTCAGAAAAAAAAAGCCATTTTAACTATTTTTTGTCAGTGTTTGTTATGTTTACCAAGCCCAAGGAATACTGGTTTCAACGTAAAGTTTCAAATACAAAAGGTATATACAAATGAGTAAATCCAGTTAATTTTGTATAACCGCACCTGTTAATGCATATATGTTTCAAAATATTCAAAGCTTCAGTTTGCTGGGAAGAAAATATATCAAGTTTTTAAAAAATCAAGTTAAAAATGAAAATGCAGTCAAATTTTCTTTAAGTGATGTTTTTGTTAATATCTGGGTATTTTGAGGATTATTTTTTTTCTAAATCTCAAATTACAGATGGAATGGTATAGTACAGGGAGCTCAGGTCTTGTCCTCTCAGTCACAGAGCAACGGCTAGTGTATAAAATTGATTCCTCTTTATACAAAACCAGTGTAAGGCTCTTAGAATCTCTGTATGTCGGCAGGCTTTTAATTTTTCACTACTGCCCCCAGGGTTCCATTTACTCATTGTCTGAATTGTTATACAGTAAAATTAATGAAAAGAAACCAGGTAATGGTCATAAAATATATTTTGTTGGAAAAATATGTTATTTGATATTTCCCTTAATACTTGAATCTCCATAAGAAAACATTTCTAATGCTGGATTAAGCTAATCTGTTTCTTTGAAAAAAACATTAAATAAAATTTTACCACTTGCATGTTGGTAAGCACATCAGATTCTTGTTAAGTAAGGGGGCATTGATGATGCCTGTTCAAGAGTCCGTTGAAGGTAAATCCATAGATGCCCTGGGTGAGACAGACATGTCCTGAGTACAGCAACCTATGTATACCTCTGACCCAAGTGTGTCTCAAAGCTGCCTGTCTACTGTTTCTATAGTAAGCAGCCTTTCACATTTAATAGGCACACAAAAAATTCTAAATAGTTTCTTGAAAAACACTTTTGAAATGAAGTCTTTCATTTTCAGAACTAATAAGTTTTTAATCTATTTGCTGTATTATTTGGCACATGTTGTTATTCAGAAAATTTCTATTTCATTTCGGGCATTTGGTTATTTTCTGGCTGTTCTTCTGTTATTAGGTGTTAATTTAGTCTTATAGTAGTCAATGAACAGACTTTACATATTATGATAAATCTGCCCCTTTATCACTGGGATATGATAAAGACACGATTGTCTTTATTCTTGACAATATTCTTTTCTCTGTAACAGACTTGATTAATATTAACAGAGGCATACTAGCTATTTTTAAAATTAATTCAGCTTTATAGCATTATATATATATATATAATTTTGCTATTAATTTGTCCTTGCCATTACTTATAATATGTATTAAATAGCCTTTCTTCACAGTGAGTAATGCCTGAAGGAAAAATACAGAGTGGAAGTTTTATTTTAACTCAGAGTTTTAGAAATTTCAACTGTGGTCAGCTGGCTCCATTTCTATGGTCTGTATTGATACAGAACATTGTGGAAGAAGGAAATAGTATAGACAAGCAGAACTCTAGACTGAGATAAAGATAAAGACACAGCCCCCAAGAACATGCCTCAAGAGAACTACATGTTCCAACCAGGTCTCACAAGTAAACATTTGTAACACTTCTGATGCCATAAAATTATAAAATTATTATGGGATTTGTACATTAATAAGGGGGAAAGTCCTCATGATCCAATCACTTCTGAAATGGCCCAACATGTATGTACACATGCATGTATTCATACACATACATATAGATACATATATGTATCTATATTGTGTATATATGCATATATATGTTTGCGTATTTGTTTATTCTTGTTTGTTAAGACTAGGGTCTTTCAATAGCTTAGGCATGCCTGGAATTCACCTTATGAAGACCTGGATGACCTTAAATTCATCATTCTCCTGCCTCAGCCATTCTAATGTTAAGATTACAGGTATAGATAACCAAGTTTGGATGTACATACATTCATATGTTTTTTTATTTATTTAAAACTTTTTAATTCATTTTACATACCAACCACAGATCCCCCTCTCATCCCTCCTACCGCTTTCCCCCCAGTTTCCCCAAGCCCCACTCCCCACCCCCTCCTCCTAAAGGGTAAAGCCTTCCATGAGGAGTCAGAAAAGCCTGGTATATTCAGTTCGGACAGGACCAAGCACCTCCCCCCTGCATCAAGGGTGAGCAAGGCATGTCACCATAGGTAATGGGCTCCAGAAAGCCAGTTCATACACCAGAGATCAATCCTGATCACACTGCCAGGGGCCCCTCAAGCAAACTAAGCTACATAAGTGTCTCCCATCTGCAGAGAGCCTAGTCAGTCCCTTGAAGATTCCACAGTTATTGGTCTAAAATTCCTGAGTTCCTACAAGCTGGGGGCTGGAGAGATGGCTCAGCAGTTAAGAGGATTACTTGCTCTTCCAGATAGTCCTAAGTTCAATTCCCAGCAAACATGGTAGTTTACAACCATTAATTTATATGTTTTAAGCTGTATAATATAGTGCTATTATTTTTGCTTAATCATATTTAAATTTTATTGGTTAAAAATCACTACATCTGGGATGCATTTCATTAGTGAAATAGTAATGCTGCAATGGCTCAACTTACTGCAAGTTAAAATCTAAATCTAAATCTAAAGATTAACTTTAGGCCTTGGTTTTAAAGGCACCTAGATTAGTATACATATGCATGCTTTGGGAAACTCTGTGAATGTATATGTGAAATAGCCCTTTTATGTCCACAAGAAAATGTTTCCTTGTCCTCATCCATTGCTTCTGGCTCTTTACATTTTGACTTTCTCATATCTACAAACCATCCTTGAGCCTCAGGAGGAGGATTGTAGTATATATGTTCTCCTGAGGGCTGAGCATTCTGCAATTTCATATTTTCTGTCCCTTGGCCAGTTGTGGGTTACTAGATTAATAACAATCTATTGCAATTAGAAGGTCCCAGACAATGGAAGCAAGACACATTGAGGTAAGGATAAATCATTAGTTGTCAGTTTAATACTATGTCCATTTAGTAATGTAATAGTAATAGGTTCTCCCATAGGGCATGTAACTTGTCTAGCCATAGGTTGTTAGAGTAATAACAGTGCCAGGTATGAGTTTTATATTGTGAAGTGAGATTTAGATCCAACCAGAAAGTAGCTAGTTACTCATAAGATGTTCATGCCACTCTGTACCAGTGAACATGTCTTTCCAGGCTAGTTGTTACTAAAGCTCCTGGGGATCGTGCCTGAGTGTGCTTGATGACTACATTTCTTTTCAGATAGATTTCATAGCCCCATCCAGCCCTGTGAAAGCTATTCAAGAAATAAAGTTTCCAGGTCTGTCCTGACTTGATTTTGCCATGCTCTACAACTCAAGCATATGGTTTCTTAATAATAGGGCCCTGTCTGTAAGTTCTAGAAGATAACCAAGAGCAAGGAACATAAGTTGCAATGTTGTTGTTTTTATTGGGGGCAGGGGGCTATGGGACTTCACTGGCCAAAAACTCCAAAGAAATAATGCATACCTAGAAATGGGCTTTGTATTTGTTAGCCTTTGTTATCTAGTGCAAGCATTTTTCCTGATTAGAGAGAAACTCCATTCTCTGTCTCTGTCTCTGTCTCTCTCTCATTCATATATATAAAACTTCTTCAGTAGTAGATATCCACATATCTTTTAAAAATTATTGTTGATGATATTTATTCCCCCATGAACATCTTCTCTATCTTATCATTCACTCCCAAACTCCTGGTTAACCTTCTCTGTTCCATTTTTCCTTTAAACATTACCTATACTGGTATATATTCTCTCAACTCCATTGAATATACCTCTCCATAGCCACCTAATATTTCCTGACATTTATGACTATTCAAAATAAAACATATATATGAAGATTTAATGTAAGAATTCAAAAATGGGAGAAAGTATGTGACATTTGTCTTTCTGGTTCTGGGTTACTTCCATCATAATGACTGTTTTTAGGCCCATCAATTTATCCAGGAATTTCATAATTTACTTTTCCTTAATGGTTGAATAATATCCCATTGCTTAAATATAGTACATATTCATCACATGTGCAAATGTTGATGGACATCTAGGCTGTGTTCATTTTCTGGCTATTGTGAATGGAGCGCCCACTAACATGGATGAACCATTCTGAATATGATGAGATGTAACATCAGAGAAGTTTTAACTTGCATTACCCAATGGTCAAGGATGTTGAAAATTTTAAAAGTGTTTCTTTGCTATTTGTATTTTGTCTTTTGTTAATTCTCTGTCTAGTTCTATGACTCATTTTTCATTTGGATTTTTGTGTTCTTTTTAAATTTTGGATTCTATACATCCTCTGCTGAATGTAGAGATGGTAAAGGCTTTTGCTATTCTGTAACCTTCACTATATCTTCACTCAAAGCTTGATGTCCTTTGCTGTACATAAACATTTTAGTCTCATGATGAACCATTTGTTAAGTGTTGATCTTAACACCTGCACTCTCAGGATCCTGTTAAGAAATCCCTTCCCTGTGCCAATTGTTCAAGCATATTTATTCCCTGTTTTATCCTCTATCAGAATCAGAGTGTACTAGGTAGTTTTGTGTGTCAACTTGACCCAAGCTAGAGTCATCAGAGAGGAAGAAGCCTCAGCTGAGGAAATGCATCCTTGAGATACAGCTGTAAGGCATTTTCTCATTTAGTGATCAATGGGGAAGGGCCCAGCTCATGATGGGTGGTGCCAACCCTGGGCCGTTGGTCCTGGGTTCTATAATATGGTGAGCTGCGCAAACCATGGGAAGCAAGCCAGTAGACAGCTCCCCACCATGGCCTCTGCATCAGCTACTGCCTTGGGGATCCTGCTCTGTTGAGTTCCTATATTGACTTTCTTCAGTGATATAAACTTTCCTCTCTTGAGTGCTTTCATTGGGTGCCATAAATTTCTGGTATGTTCTATTTTTTCTCTTTCTATTCAATTATAGAGATTTTAAATTCCTTTCTTGATTTCTTCCTCTACCCAATTAAGTTCCTGTAGCATTCATTTTACATACCAACCACAGATCCCCCTCTCATCCCTCCTACCGCTTTCCCCCCAGTCTCCCCCACCCCCACTCCCCATCCCCTAAAGGGTAAAGCCTTCCATGAGGAGTCAGCAAAGCCTGGTATATTCAGTTCGGACAGGACCAAGCCCCTCCCCCCTGCATCAAGGGTGAGCAAGGCATCCCACCATAGGTAATGGGCTCCAGAAAGCCAGTTCATACAGCAGAGATCAATCCTGATCACACCATTCTGGCTGTCATAGCCTCCATGTGAAAAAAAAAACCATAAAAACAAAAAACAAAACAAGAAGAAATAGAAAAGCTGTTATTCTGCTGGACTGGCTTTTATATTTTAGTTGACCTTTCTCTCATCACTTTCAATATCCCTTTTTTCTTCTATGTAGTTAGTATTTCATATTTATATGCCATGAGAGTTTCTTGTCTAATCCTGTCTATTTAGTGTCATCAGTGCCACTTGGACCTTGGTAGGCATCTCTTCCCTTGGATATTTTCTTCTATGACTTTTGTTGAAGATACTTTTATGAACTCGCCATGGGCTGTCTTGCCTACTCTTGTTCAACCTCCTTCTTTCCCTCCACCTCCTCCTCTTCCTCTTCTTCTTCACTACTATTTACAGGGTTTGCTTTTTTTTTAACTATCCCAAACTTCTGTAATATTATCTTGCATTTAAGAGACTGGATACTTTCTTTGATGGATTGATATAATTCCTATACCTTATCTCCATGGTTTGTCTTTCTTTGATTTCATCTAATATTTTGATAAATTTTTTGAAATTTTTATTAGAATTTTTGAGCTTTTCAGTTTCATTTTAATTTACTATTTGAAGATATTCTATTTATTCATTTTTATTTTCACAGTATTCATTCCAGCATTCATTCATATCTCCTTTGAGGTCTTTGATCATGCTCATTGTTACCATTTTGAAATTATTATCTTATATGTTATCTCAGTCACCTTCCTTGGACACATTACTGTGGGAGTGCTAATTTTAGGTAGATGTATACCCAAATAAGTGGGTCTTAGGCATCTGGACTTAAGTCATTTGTATTGTTTCTTTGTATGGAAATATTCTCTCCCCTTTGTTGAAAGGATGCTTCATATTATTCTAAGTTGTCAGGCTGTTGAATAGACTTTGAACAACTTGGTATTAATGTTCTAGTGGGGTTTCATGAGTGGTACTGGCTCAGCTTGGAAGGTATTCTTACATGAGTGTGTAGGAGGAGGCACAGGAAGGAAGACAGGACTCTAGTTTCTAGCACAGATCATAGGTATCATACTAACATACTTTAATATCTGGTTATAAAAGTTTCTCACAAACATCCAATAACTTTTTCATCATTTGTATTTTTATGTTTCTGGTTCATAATCTTGTATGGATGAATTTATATGTTTTTTTTAATTTTTAACAGTTGAATTGTACTTCATTTTTGATGATAAGATTGCTCTGCAAGCAGGACCATTTCTTCTCTGAGAGTTTGATTTTCCTCCTGGTCATTATAGGCAGAGAACATGCTCATTGAAGAGAACAGTCATAGCTGAATGGGAACAAAGGAAGTTAATACTTTTGAAAATACAAGATTAAAGGCATGACTCTCACTATAGAACTATTTATGGATAAAAGTTGTTTTGAAAGCAAGATGGCATGGAAATAAAGGAAAAAGAAAAGCTGAAAAGTTAACGACTATTCTTTTTTAATTAAGATTTTTTTCATTCATTTTACAATTGAAGATCGCCCTCTTCCCTCCTCTCACTCTCTCCACCCATGCCCCACTGCTCCCCACAAGAAGGCAAGGCCTCCTATGGGGAGGCACATCTAGTAAAGGCAAGTCCAAGCTCCTCTCTCTGCCTCAAGGATGCACGAGTGGTCCCATCACAGGTTGTGTGCTCTGAGAAGCCCACTCATGCACCAGGGATGGACTCTGATCCTACTGTCGGGGGGGGGGGCAAGAAGATCAAGAGACACAATTATCTCACCATGCAGAGAGCCTAAGTGCTAGGGATGTTGCCAGGAATCCCCAAGGATGACCCCAGCTTGGACTACTAGATATAGTGGAGAGGGTACCTGAACTGAACTGGCTTAATCTAGTGATCAGATAGGTGAATACCCTAAATGTCATCACAGAGCTTTTCTCTGATGACTGATGGAAGCAGATGCAGAGATCCACAGCCGAGCTCCAGGAGTCCAGTCAAAGAGAAAGAAGAGGGATTTTATGAGTAAGTGCATCAGGATCATGATGGAAAACCTGCAGACACGAGCAAACCAAACTAATGGGAACTCACGAAAATTGAACAATGACTGTGGAGCCTGCATGGGACTAAACTAAAGACTATTCTTATTTTAAATTTTTCAGTAAGCACATATCTCTAACCTGTGTATCACAACAACAGCAAAACCCCTACAGGAGCATTGCTTACCATGCAGACTTATAAAAATAGCAGTGGGTATTATTTTCAATTTTTCAACATTGCATTTTTTAAATCCAAAGCTAAGACATTTATAATATAAATAAAAATGACATCAAATCATCTCTGTCATTAAAATATCTATATGTTTTATGTGTGTCTCTCTGTTGACCTTTTTAAAAAACATGTTGCTGTCTGTTAAGCCACAGCTGTCCCAGTCCGCAACTGCAACTCCGCTGCTGATAGGTGGTCAGGTGGTCAGGTGGTCAGGTGGTCAGGTGGTCAGATGGTTAGGTGGTCGGGTGTTTAGGTGGTCAGGTGGTCAGGTGGTTAGGTGGTCAGGTGTTTAGGTGGTCAGGTGGTCAGGTGGTTATGTGGTCAGGTGTTTATGTGGTCAGGTGGTCAGGTGGTCAGGTGGTTATGTGGTCAGGTGGTCAGGTGGTCAGGTGGTCAGGTGGTTATGTGGTCAGGTGGTCAGGTGGTCAGGTGGTCAGGTGGTTATGTGGTCAGGTGGTCTGGTGATCAGGTGGTCAGGTGGTTATGTGGTCAGGTGGTCTGGTGGTCAGGTGGTCAGGTGGTTATGTGGTCAGGTGGTCAGGTGGTCAGGTGATCAGGTGGTCAGGTGGTCAGGTGGTTATGTGGTTATGTGGTCAGATGGTCAGGTGGTCAGGTGGTTATGTGGTCAGATGGTCAGGTGGTTATGTGGTCAGGTGGTCAGATGGTCAGGTGGTCAGGTGGTTATGTGGTCAGGTGGTCTGGTGGTCAGGTGGTCAGATGGTCAGGTGGTCAGGTGGTTATGTGGTCAGGTGGTCAGGTGGTCAGATGGTCAGGTGGTCAGGTGGTTATGTGGTCAGGTGGTCAGGTGGTCAGGTGATCAGGTGGTCAGGTGGTCAGGTGGTCAGGTGGTTAGGTGGTCAGGTGGTCAGGTGGTCAGGTGGTTATGTGGTCAGATGGTCAGGTGGTTATGTGGTCAGGTGGTCAGATGGTCAGGTGGTCAGGTGGTTATGTGGTCAGGTGGTCTGGTGGTCAGGTGGTCAGATGGTCAGGTGGTCAGGTGGTTATGTGGTCAGGTGGTCAGGTGGTCAGATGGTCAGGTGGTCAGGTGGTTATGTGGTCAGGTGGTCAGGTGGTTATGTGGTTATGTGGTCAGGTGGTCAGGTGATCAGGTGGTCAGGTGGTCAGGTGGTCAGGTGGCAAGGGCTGGAGCCGGAGGGAATTCCCTCCAGCTTCAACTCTTGCAAAGCTATGAAGGGAACTTAACTAAACTTGTCCCTCTAAAGAACTCAGGATTCAAAAGTTAGGTGGGATTCTGCTCTTCAGAGGCTGAATAGCACATAGCTCACCTCCTCTCCTTGCTCCCATTCTCCAAAAAGCCCTCATCCTTCTCCTTATAAACCCTTTTTCACCTGGCTCCTCCTTACCACTTCCTTTCAGCCAGTTTCTGATCTAGCACCCTGACTTCAGGTGAATTTTATTTAGTCAAACACATCTTTGTATCATTGAACAAATGTTCCAGAGCATAAACAAAAGTAACACATCTTGAAATAATATTCTCCAACATCTCTCCTTGAGTAAACTCTCAAATTTTTATAACTTTAGTCCAAGAATTAGTATAATTGTGCCTGATGCATTTACTTCTATTGATGCCCATGGCTTTTCATACAAACCTGTGTTCAAGACTCAGCTCACCAGCTCAGCAGATAGTTGCTCTGTGACTCTCATTTCTATAGTAATTAAGATTTTACTTTATCTGCTTTTCCTTTGTTCATATTGTTCATTCCCATAATTCTCAGATGGAGACTATATCTCTGTCTGTTATAATACATATTTTTGTCATTTAAATCATCACATTTTTATCATAGTTGTTCTTTATACTTTATGAACACAAGCTCATTGAACCTATGACCAGTTGTATGAGTTAGTAATCTCAATTGTTTCATATATTAGAAATGTTTCCTAGTGAAATATTCATAAATGATCATGCTGTAATGTCACAGAAGTAATAAGAGATTTAAGAAGATTTAAGAAGGGTAGTCTGCTCATTTCTATCGCCTTCCAGTTTCCTTGAGGGCTTTCTTTGCTATTTACTGTGGAACATCTATACTGTGCCTTAATCTGTAAAACCTTCAATTTAAGAATTGTTTAAATTTATCACTCTATAATCTGCGATTACTCACAAGCAGAAATAAATATTTGAAATAAATGAATGGTTCAAGATACTTTCCCCATGGAGATAAATGATTATTGAGGTAGGAATCATTGAGATATCATCACTATTATCTTTTTAAAATTGAATTTCCAAGTTCCTGTATTTTATTCATTATAGTGATGATCCTTTTGAATATAGGTATGTAGATATGAATAGAAGCTGTATGTGAAAATGGCACATTGAAATTAGTTTACTGAGTGAATTTGAGACTTGGAGTAAAGGACCCAAGCATGGTTCTGTTGATATCAGGTTCTCCCTGCACTAAATCATATTTTATGTAAACATAGTGAGCTTCTGTCTCATCTTCAGTTGAACTAAAGTAAAATAATTGCATTTATGGGAATATATTAATACTTAAAATAATAAAATACACAAGTATATGACTGGGAAATTCTTCTGAGTCACTAGTTAGAAATCTTGAAATAATTATTCTTTCTGCCAATGGATAATTAGCACATTGTTTTAGGAAATAGTACATGGTTAATAATTTTCACTAATAATTAAGTATTCTTTCTAACAGATACCCATAATTCCTTAATTTACATTAGCATAGTGAGGAAACTAAGATGTATTTTTAAAGAATTAAAGTCAATATGTTATGAATAACAAGTTATGTAAAATACTAATTTAAAAACAAGGAAGCCAAGAAGAACTATCAAGACATAAAAATAAATGAATAAAACCTTTTACTAATGGACACACTATACATAACCAATGACAAACAGCTACAGAAATGGTCAATATTTGTCTGATCTGAAAACAAACACTCTAAATCTAAACAACTGATGGAATTTTCAATATTCTCATTAATGTAATCAATTTTATAACCAATCTCACAAAGAGAATATCTCATCATCAGATGTAACCTCTCTTTGAATTTAGATATAAAGACCTAATTATTAATTATTTAAATGATAAAACTAAGAATTTGTTTTGTGTAGTTTCATAATCACCTTCAAATATAGAAAAGAAAGATGGACTGATATTTGTTTAGTGTAGCAATGGGTAATAAGGTGGATTATATCTTTCAGTTAACTCCAATATGAATTACAGAATATCTTAGAAATTCTTGAGGTTTCAAGTTTCATTATTTTTCTTATTGTAATGACAGTTTGACATTAAAAATTGTCTTCACACACATAATCTTTAATCATATTTTTCTATATTCAATCTTTCTTTAGTTGTTTATTTTTCCAAATGTTACATTTACATAATGTGAAATCTAAAATCCACTCTTTTTATGAGTGTATGTGTCTAGAGTGTGTGTGTGTGTCTATATTTTACTGTCATCTGTAGAAACAGCTCTCTCTTCATTTTGTATCTCTTCACCCATGTTTTATCTTACCTGTTTCAGTCTACACTGGTACACATGTGCTTGTACATCCTGTTTTCTCTGGTAATGTTATTTCCCTTCTCAGGTCTTTGATAGAGTTGAAGACTAGATAGTTACAGTTATAGCTCTCATATCTTAGCTAAGAACATTTCAGATACTAGAGTTAAATTCTTTAGGATAGGACAGCCATTGGAGGAATCTCTGTAACATGCCATTTACCTATGGTCTGGACATTTCTAGATTTTAGTATGTATCTCTTGTTTGATGTATTCTTGCTGGTTGTGTTTCTATTTTTGTCTATGTTGCTACTGTCCCCTTCTCCTGGACAATACTTGATAATCATTCTTATCGTATAATTTTATATTAGGTTAGAACTTTCTTACTTAGACAAAAGGGGAGATGAGCTGGATACCTCTTCTAACTATCTATGGCCTGGGGGCTACCCTTAAGACCTGAGATGCAGGTACAGCTGTCTCTTCTCTCAATGGGCTTGGATGGTGGACTGACTCAGAACAGTGTGGGACAGTACTTCAGTCTTCCAGAACCCTGGGATGATTCTCCTATTCTGTTTTAGTAAGTTTTCTTTCATAATAAAACCCTTTTACCCTTTAAGCAGACTCCCATGGATTTCTTGCTACACATGTATGTGTGCTTATATGTATGTCTCTGCACATCTAGCATCTATTTATCATATATCTCTGTATACATATATCATCTCTCATCTGTCTATCTATCATCTGTCTATCTATCATCTATCTATCTATCTATCTATCTATCTATCTATCTATCTATCTATCTATCTATCATCTATCTATCTATCATCTATCTATTTGTCATATATCTTTCTGTTTATCTATCATCTCTTTATCTGTCATCTAATCTATCTACTTATTTTCTATCTATGTAATCAATCATGTGTCTCATTATATTCCAGTTTATACTACAGTAATTTATTAATTATTGATTTTGAAGTGTAGTATTTGTCCACATATAAAAGGTGATTAATGCAAATTCAAATGTGCAAATAGACCAGGAAGATAGATTATCAGTTTTCTATCAGGTTTTATTAGTAGCTACATTTTCGAATGTTAGCAGATATCATAATGTCTATAAATTGTGTCTCAAAGGCTAGTTGATCACTTTCTGTTCTTGGTATTACCAAGAGTAGAAACTAAAACTATTTCCAAACTACCTTTTAGGTTAAATCCTAGCTGCTTTTAGCACTGAAGCTGTGTATTCAAGGGTCTTTGAATGAGAGGCATTTCTGGAGACATGCTATTTGGAGACATTTTTGCTTGGCTTCAGGTCACTAATGATCACTTGAGGTGTCATCCAGCTTTTCTATTTTTTGTTAATGTAGGAAGTCACATATTTGTGGTTCATTCTGTTAGGTTCTGTGTCAAATACTAATAACCAATCTTGTTTCTACTGTTTGAGTTCATATGATGGAAGAGAGATGTCCTGGCATTGCTCTGTTTTTCTTGTTCTAGGATTCCAAAACAACTTGAATCACTTCATCTTTTTAAAGATCGCTCTTCCTGAATTTTGGATTTTTCCATGGATTATAATTAGGTTTGTCAGACTGAAGAGGAATAAACATATCCAGCCAGCTTATCTGGCCACGTAGTTTATATTTTTTTAAAATGATATTTGTATAAAGAAAAGGAAAGTGGCCAGGCGATAGTGGCACATGCCTTTAATCCCAGCACTTGGGAGGCAGAACCAGGTGGATCTTTGTGAGTTCGAGGCCAGCCTGGTCTACAGAGTGAGATCCAGGAAAGGCGAAAAGTTACACAGAGAAAAAAAAAAGGAAAGAAAAGGAAAGTGAACAGAAATACATTATTGTCAATGAATATTTTGTTTTGGTGGTTGCAAGATAGTGAACCTAGGGCTGGTCTACATAAAAAAAATAAACATAAAGCATATCATAATCACAGCATCCCCTTTGGATGGGAAAGGCATTGCTCAAGACATGCTATTTGGAGGCATTTTTGGTTGGCTTGAGCTCTCTAATGTTCACTTGAGGGACATCCCAACTCAAAAAAAAAAAAAAAAAAAAAGATCAGTCAATTTAGAAGTGACTGGTATATTTTTGTTGTGTGCTCACAGAAAAAGGATGATTATAGTCCTCATCCTTCTATTTTATGCCAATGTGGCACAATATTTGAGAGGATACTTAAAGCCTGCAAAACTAAACATGGTTGAATGTATTGCTGTTTGTATCTCCTTGGACGGTCCAAAAGAGTTTCTGGTTACTTATCTGACATAATGATAATATACACATGAAGGGTTATTCACTTCTTCTCTATTACAGCTGTTATTTTTTCTGATTTGGTGAATGAACATGTGTGTGTGTGTGTGTGTGTGTGTGTGTGTGTGTGTGTGTGTGTGTGTTGGTATATCTCTCCCTTGTGGATACAATGAGGAATGATAATAGGGTTTGAGAAAGTATAATGAAGACAGTGAACTGTAAAATTCACATTTTATATGGATGTTCAGAATAATTATTATGCTCTAGATTACACTGTGCCTTTAATATTTAGTTTCATGACAGAAGAACTGCATGGGAATTCCACAAGGTCTCTATTTATATTACTCTATAGTTTAGTTTAATATATAATGGGAAGATATCAGAAACTAATGTTGAATTTGTATAAACTGACACAATTGGTTTTGGAAGTTTTCCAGAATTTAAAAGAATCCATTAGAATTATACATTTAACTATTTGTAATACAATTTTCTGACATCTTTACAGTACAAATGTCCACGAGATATCAGTTATTTCTATTGTAAATGTCTAGGTACTCAAAGCATGTTGATGAACATGTTTAAAAATTGATAAAAATTTTATATACTAGTAGGGGATCCCATATTCATAGCTTTTATTTACTTAGGAAGAACACAACAGTGAATTCATAAAGAAATGACATATTTTTGTTTTTGCAAGCTTTTTCAGCTGTTCTTATATATTCTGAGAAAATTACTTTTTAAGTTCAAAATTGCATGCAGTTGAAAATACTATCTATTTTGCATGGGAATGATGACTTCTAGTGAATGAAAACCTATAAAGCTGTCACTCACTCTGATTTTAAAAAATGAGGATCAAGGAAATCTTGTTAAATATGCAAACACTGGAAGATTAACACTCTGATGAGCTTTGTGTAGAATAAGTTCATCAGTCTGTAGAATTAAGTACAAATTATACTCATAGCTTAAAATTCACTAATATAGAGAACAAAAGTCTTACCTTATCCTAGTTTTACAAAGGACTCTCACCCACTAATATAGTAACTGTTGACTAACCTATTTGTATCACTAAAGATCCATTGTTACATGAGAGAAACATTATTTTAAGCAATTTTACTTTTAGTAATTATGCTTAAAAGTATCTTCCTTCTGATACTTTTTCTTGTATTACTTTCATGTAATTAAAATATATATGGAACATAGAAGGACATTTCCAAGTGGATCTGAATGGATATAACTACTAATCCAGATAATCATGTATTTAGGTAAAAATGAGAAAAATCACACAAAAAAATACTTTTTAAAATTTGTATATCTTCTTAGGCTAGAGGGCATACATAGACAGTTGTTAACTCAGTTTATAATACATAATAACTAGCAGTAGAGACCCTGTGGTGATATTGTGTTCCCCAATATATTGTGCACCTTGATAAACTTATCTGGGTTCAGAGAACAGAACAGCCACTAGAGAAACATAGAGGCCAGAAAATGGTAGCACACACACACACACACACACACACACACACACACACACATACACACACACACACACACACACACACACACACACACACACACACACACACCTTTAATCCTACCACTCGGGAGGCAGGGATCTCTGTGAGTTCAAGGCCACACTGGAAACAGCCAGGCATGGTTACTTGTGCCTTTAATCCCAGGAAGTGATGGCAGGAAGCAGAAAGGTATATAAGGCATGAGGACCAGGAACTTTAGCTTTTAAAGTTTTAGGCTTTTGAGCAGCAGTTCAGCTGAGATCCATTCCGGTGAGGACTCAGAAGCTTCCAGTTTGAGGAAACAAAATCACCAGAGAAGTTGGCTAAGGTAAGGTTAGCTATGGCTTGTTCTGCTTCTCTGATCTTTCAGCGTTCACCCCAATACCTGGTCCCAGGTTTGTTTTTATTGATAATACCTGTGGAGTTTTTGCATAGCAAGATAGGATTATGCATAGAGCATCTTTGGTGTTCTGAGAGCTTTTGGCAATGTCTCCTAGGGAATGATTTCATCCTGTCTGACAGATGAACTCCAGCTCTTGCACTAGCACTCCAGAGAAGAATGTGGCATCATTATGCAGTGCACACTTCTGTTCCTGCATGATGTTTAATTAGTGGATGTTCACTGAGGCTGCTCAGACTGAGAAGTAACAAAACCAACCCCGTAGATGTATGCTCTGTTTAGGGAGGAGCATTCAGATGTCGCTTTTCCTCTGCATATTGAACAGCTAAGAGTCTACATTCACTACCGTTCATTACAAAGAAAGCTTCTCTGGTTAAGCAGCATTTGTCTATGTGTATAAGCACAAATATTTAGAGGGCATCTTGGCTCCATGCCTCTTCAACTAAACAACTATACTGAGGAGTTTTCTTCTCTCCTAGTGCTTAAGTCCACCTCAGGCATGTCTCCCTGCCCCAGATTTACAGTACTGGATACAAATTCCCTTTGTTGAGCAGGCCTCAAATCCAGTCAGAAAATGGTTGCTGACCACTATAAGAGATATGCTATTGTCACACTACGCACATCTTGCTGAGCAGTTTAGTGTTGTAGTTTGTAGGGTTCACAGCTGGCTAAAATGTTTGAAGACTTTTCTTTCCCAGCAGCCTGCCTATCACATGTCAATGCTGTGAAAGCTACCTAGCAAGGATGTAGATTCTGATGCAGTAACACCTTAATTTCTCTATTTCTTGTAAAACAAAGTGTATTCAGCAATAGTACCTTATAAAATATTTCAATAAACTATCAGGAAAAATCGTAAGAACCAGCAGTAGTTGGAAGGTGTCTGGTACCTTCCAAACCAACAGCTCCTGGGAGGGTGTCCCACATTTGTCACGGGGTGTTTGTCTAGTGACCTATACCTTCCAGTGTGCCATTATCTTGTTGTGCATGATAACTCCTGTCGTCCTTTTTAACCTACATATTTATTTAATGAGATCATAAAACAGTAGGATTCCAGATGGCAGTTGCAGATTCATTTTGTTTTCGTTGATCCTTCTCATCGCTACCCACAGTATTTGCCCTCTCCTTTCATATCACCGATGTTTTATTATCCATATTTCCTTAAGGCATCTCATATTGTTTGAATCTTAGATGGTCTTATTATAAAAATCCCAGAGCCAGATATCAAGGTGAAATCTGAATCATCAGAGAATCAGAGCAAGCCACGGCCACCAACTATTACCTCACCAACTCCACGAACCCTCTAACTGAAATCCTCTGAGTCCCCACCCGAAAAGATCTCAGCTGAACTGCTTTAGTTCCTGTTTCCTCATGCCTTATATAACTTTTTTCTGCTCTGCTGTCACTTCTTGGGATTAAAGACATGTGTGCTTCCCAGTACTGGGATTAAAAGGTGTGTGTCACCACTGCCTGGCTCTGTTTCCAGTGTGGCCTTGAACTCAGAGATGCCCAGGGACCTCTGCCTCCCAAGTGATAGGATTAAGGGTGTGTGCCACAACTGTCTGGCCTCGCTGTCTAATCTAGTGGCTGGCTCTGTCCTCTGATCCCCAGACAAGTTTATTAGGATACACAAATATATCACTGAAATTTCCAATCTCAATCCCTTTCTAGTTTACTCACTTCTACAAGTATTCCAAGTTAAACATCAAATCTAAGGATTAGAAATGTGAGTCCACATATGAGAAAGAATATGAGGTGTTTTCCTTCAGTGCCAAGTTACCTAACTCAGGGTAATTCTTCCAGTTTCACCCATTTACTTAGAGCTGTCATAATTTCATTTTATGTACAGCTGAATAAAATTCCATTAGTTTTATGTATCATATTTTCATTATCTATCCTTTAGGTGGTAAACATCTATGCTGATTCCGTTTCCTATAGACTGTAAATAAAGCAGCAGTGAAAATAAATGAGCAAGTACGTCTGTATTGGGATATAGAGTCTTTGGGCATATACCCACGAATGGTGGAGCCCATCCATATGAGAGCTCTATCTCCATCTTTTGATGTACCTTTACCCTCATGTACATAGAAACTGTGCTGGTTTTCACACAGAAGAACAGGCTCTTGTGGATCATTTGAAATAGTCATACAAATGCCCAGTGTTAAACTCATAAGTCAAAACTAAAAGACATGAATGTGGGAAAGGAAATTACTTCTAAGACAAGGGCAGTGTGACAGGAGTCAGGTGG
The DNA here is from genome assembly GCF_049852395.1 of Peromyscus maniculatus bairdii. Lineage (NCBI taxonomy): Eukaryota > Metazoa > Chordata > Mammalia > Rodentia > Cricetidae > Peromyscus > Peromyscus maniculatus. Next base: position 79,172,185 of record NC_134870.1, on the reverse strand, counting down.
AGATAAGATGGTTAGGAGATAGGATTAGCCAGAGTGGATTATATACATGCATGAAATCATCAGATATGGAAATCAGTAACACACATATCATTCATGAAAACAGTGGTGTGTCCTTCTGAGTCTGGGTTACCTCACTCAGGATGATATTTGCTAGTTCCACCCATTTGCCTGCAAATTTCATGATGTCATTATTTTTTACTGCTGAGTAGTATTCCATTGTGTATATGTACCACATTTTCTTTATCCATTCTTCAGTTGAGGGGCAACTAGGTTGTTTCCAGATTCTGGCTATTATGAATAATGCTGCTATGATTCTAGTTGAGCAAGTGTCCTTGTGGTGTGCCTGAGCATTCCTTGGGTATATGCCCAAGAGTGATATCATTGGGTCTTGAGATAGATTGATTCCCAATTATCTGAGAAACCACCAAGTCTTTTGCTCTACCAAAGTTTCTCATTTTCAGGAGGTCCCATTTATAAATTGTTGCTCTCAAAGTCTGTGCTACTGGTGTTATATTTAAGAAGTGGTCTCCTGTGTCAATGCATTCAAGGCTACTTCCAGTAAGTGATGGAAGCAGATGCAGAGATCCACAACCAAGCACCAGGTCAAGATCCAGGAGTCCATTTGATGAGAGAGAAGAGCAACGGGCATCAAGATCATGATGGGGAAATGTACAGAGACAACCAAACCAAATTAGTAGGAACTCATAAACTGTGGACCAATAGCTGTGGAGCCCCCATGGGACTGGACTAGGTAGGCCCTGTGCGTAGACTAGACAGTTGTTTAGCTTGATCTGTTTAGGGGGCCCCCTGGCAGTGGGATCAGTATCCATCCCTGCTCTATGAGCAGACTTTTTAGAGCCCAGTGCCTATGGTGGGACACCTTACATAGCATTGGTACAGGGGGAAGGGCTTGGACCTGCCTCAACTGAATGTACCAGGCTCTGTTTGTTCCCCATGGGGGGGGCTTGACTTTGAGGATATAGGAGTTGGGGGAGGATATGGGGTGGGAGGAGGGAGGAGGGAGGAGGGTGGATCTGTAGTTGGTATGTAAAATGAATATAAAATTTCTTAATAACAAAAAATGAAAAAGAAAACAGAGGTGTGTGTGTGCTGTGTGTGTGTGTGTGTGGGTACAAACAGAATCTCCAGGCAACTGTAACAAGAAATTCAAATTCAATGGTATATATATATATATATATATATATATATATATATATATATACACACACACACACACACACACGCTATGGGGAAAAAAGAGTCACTAATATAGGATGAGGTAAATCCAGTTGCAGAGTCCTTGAAAAGCTTGGTTGTAGCAGGAATCTTAAAAGTTTTTATTAATAAAATCAAACCCGAGGCGAGTTATTGGAGTCCATGCTGGTAAATCAGAGAGACAGAACAAGCCACAGCTATCTTACCTCGCCGGATCCTCAGCTGGTCTTGTCTCCACAGACTGGAGGCCTCTGAGTCCTCATCCGGAATGGGTCTCAGCTGAATTACTGCTCAAAAGCCTGAATGCTTAACCAGCCAAAATCTTCTAGTTTCTGGTCCTCACGCCTTATATATCTTTCTGCTTTCTACCACCACTCCCTGGGATTAAAGGCTGGCTTTCTGGGATTAAAGGCGTGTGTCACCATGCTTGGCCATTTCCAATGTGGCCTTGAACTCACAGAGATCCAGAGAGATTTCTATCTCTGGAGTGCTAGGATTAAAGGTGTGAGTGCCACCATTTTCTAGCCTTTGTATCTAGTGGCTGTCTGTTCTCTGACCCCAGATAAATTTATTAGAGTACACAATATTTTGGGGAACACAATACCACCACACTTGGTCTTTACCACCCAAGAACACACAACCCCCTTTCTTCTCCCACTGAAGATGTCACACAGGCAGATGAGAAGCACCCCTCTATCAAGCCAGAGGGCCCAAAGTCATGGGCAGGGCAAATTCCCACTATACTTTCCCTTTTCGTTTAAATAAGAAGGTTCTAAACCTAATATAAAACTTAAACAATGAGACTGATTATCAAGTATTGTCCAGGAGAAAGAAAGGGTAATAACATAAACAAAAATGGAACTACAATCAACAAGAACAACATCAAGCAAGAAACACATACTAAATGTCCAGACCATAGGTAAATGGCAAATTACAGAGATTATTACAATACTCTCCAATCCTAAAGAATCTATATTTAGTACCTAATATGCTCTTAATTAAGATATGAGAGGATTGTGACTGAAACTATATAATCTTTAACCCCATCAAAGACCTGAGAAGGAAAACAATATAACCTGAATAAACAGGAAGTGCAAGCAAGCAACTTCTGGAAAAAAATGCAAAACAAGATAGAGAGAGCTGACTGCCTGGACAGTTACCCAATGTTTCTCTGCAATGATGGAGTATCTACTTTTGGCTATAGGCCTAGAATATGCAACAAACCATTTTCAGAAACAAGATATTTGAAAGACTATATTACCCTACCTTGGCAAGGTTCAGCAGTCACTTTTCCTTGTGTCCTGTTTATCTGGAATGGACAGCATGGTTAGCTGTCAGCAGCTGAGGCAAGGGCAGGTCTTTGCACTGGGCAATTTTTTTTTTCCAAGAAGAAGACAAACTCCACATGGAGTGTCTTTGATGCCTAACATCCTCTTGGATGATCAGTGCTGCTAGGAGCAATCATGTCTCACATCAACAGAATTCTAAGTTATTAAAATATTTAAACGTCATATTCTCTAGGTCTATGAACTATTTGAAGATTAACTATCCATCCAATATATATTTCTGCATATCTAGAAAAATCTAACTAACATGACTATGAATATGGCAAGCATGGGTGACTATTAACATGTATTTCTTATCAATCTAAATAACTTAAAGACTAAAGATTCACATTATAAAAGTAAACAATCTGTAAACAAATGTACTGTATAGAGACATGACCTCAAAGTTGTGACAATATACAATAATATCTTATACGAAGTATAAATGTAGAGTGCAATATAACAACGATATCCTTAATATGTATCAATACACAAAATATCCTAAACATAGGTAGAATATACATAAAGCATGACAAATATAATTTTATGTTTGTATCAATATATAAAATATTTCAAACGAGTAGGAATGTATGTATAATACGACAAATATAGCTTTATATTTGTATCAATATACAAATTATCTTAAAGAAGGACAGACAAATATTTTTATATTTGTATCAATATACAAGAATCCATACCAATGCAAATTATCTAAAGCTGATAGCTACTGATTTAGTTTACAAGTAGATACAATAATCTACCTTATCAACCTATCCTATCTATTCCCCCCTTTTCTTTCCAAAAGGGAATCCTAAGTCTAAACTTCATTGTTCCATCCCCAATCCTATTACAACTTATAACCAACAAAGCAGGTCATCTGTGAATGGATTAGCACCAGGTTCCATACAAATGTACATTCAATGTGACAGGCCACACCCCTTTTCCCTGGACAAATGGCTGTCCACACCAGATTCTGGTCTCAAAGCACTGAGGGGACCTGCTATGTGTGTGAGCATGATGGACTGGAGATGGCGATGGAAGGTTAGCTGGCTATCCAGGGTCAACTGAAGCTCCAAAGGAGCCATATTGCTGCCGTATCTTTCCGCCTGGGCGGGATTCTGACTTAGAGGCGTTCAGTCATAATCCCACAGATGGCAGCTTCGCCCCATTGGCTCCTCAGCCAAGCACATACACCAAATGTCTGAACCTGCGGTTCCTCTCATACTGAGCAGGATTACCATGGCAACAACACATCATCAGTAGGGTAAAACTAACCTGTCTCACGACGGTCTAAACCCAGCTCACTTTTCCTATTAGTGGGTGAACAATCCAACGCTTGGTGAATTCTGCTTCACAATGATAGGAAGCGCCAACATTGAAGGATCAAGGAGTGATGTCACCATGAACACTTGGCAGCCACAAGCATGACTAGTTCAGTCCTTAGAGTATGAGGTTCTTAATCTCAGGGCTTGGGTTTGTGCCCCATATTGGGTGCCACTTGTAACAAGAACCTCAAATGGTATATATATATATATAAATTTGTTAAGGGGTTCTATGGGGAAAACAGACTCACTGATACAGGATACGGCAAATCCAATTGCAGAGTCCCTGGAAAGCTGGGGACCAACCACATGCTGCTTCACAGCACCTGATCTAGTCTTTACCACACAAGAACATGTGACCCTCTTTCTCTTCTCTTTTAAGAGGTCACACAGGCAGATAAGAAGCACTCCCTCTATCAGGCCAGATAGCCTAAGGTCATGGGAAAGGAAAATTCCCACCATAGACAACCATGTGGTTTATGCTAGGAACTCTTACTATTTTATATATATCATATAAAGAAGGCAATCTCTCTGGTGGCTTTAGTTGTTTTCCAGCAGCTAGGGTTACTACCTGCCAACCTCTGGACACAAATGAATCTGGGAGTATTTTTAATCAGGGCTGATGCTACCCAATTCTAAAATGAGATTATTGTTACTAACAAACAAAAATAAAAGTAGCCAGAACTTTCTGCCATGCTGAGGACAATTGTAAGAGCCATGCCACAATGCCTGCCTGAGTTAAGTTTCTGTTGTCCAGTATTGAGCCACTAACCAGAAACTTTTTACATGCCTGGACAAGTCCTGAGTTATTAGAAAATAACTTAACATTTCCTTATCTTTCTGCTACAGTGACCACTAGTAACAATGTTTTGTGGTTAGGTTGCTTGGATGGGTTGCTTGGCAACTCAACAGTCCCCTGATCTTTTCCCAAAGAAAGTTTCCTGGTCTGCTTACTATAAAAGCCACCTGAGAAAAGTAATATTTTGCAGCTTGATCAGAATACTGTCTTGCTGTCAATTCTTTGTGTCTCTTGTCCCTTTCATTCGCCATTCCCCCTTCTAGGGTCTTTGCTGAAGATCTCGCCGGTTGGAACACTGCCATATTGGTATTAAGAGGCCAGAAGCCCAGAGGATCATTGTTCAGAAATAAGAGCACTCTAGAAATATGCAACTAATTTGTTTCTGGTCCTGTTGTAGATCACACTATAGTGAAGAAATATGATGATCTTTTATTTTCTCTTCCCCACTGGAGAGACAGTCTTAGTGTTCTTATTTTAAAATGCAATCATATTACTAAAACATCTTATTATTAATGATTGTTTTATATTCAGTAAAATAAGATTGCCAATAAAATTAATTTCTATATTAGGCAATTACAATTTTAAATATAATAATTTATTACAATTGCTATAAGGGAAGACTTCTTTCTTAAAGAGACTTTAAAAATTAATGTGTTAAAGAACATCATTGCTTAAAGCTCAAGAGAATTACAATTTTCTGATTTTTTCCTGTTTTCTCTCTTTCAGTGCTAATATTGGGAAAGTATAAGTCACTAGAAACTCTATGTCTGAAAGTATAAAGACATCCTTTCACATTTAGTACAACTGTGACAGCTGTCTGGCAATCATGAGGAATAATGATGTGGAAGAATTTCAGAAATGGCTTGGGCATCAGTTGATGTCATTTATCATGTAGTGATCTCATTCCTGTTAAAATGTCCATGAAAGTGAAAGGAATCAATTTATTTTGCTTAGAGTTATATAGAGAGATACTGTCTTACATATGAAAATAATTCACATTTGAAGGAATCATGTTAAAAGGTATACTAGATTAGTAAAGGATTAGACAAAATCCACTTGAATGGGGAAACAAACTATCCCAACTGCAGCTTGGCCAATTATAAGAGATTGCACCCAATATCTGATGAAAAAATGTGTGTGTGCACAGATGTCTGAGTGTGTGCATGTGTACACATTTATCATATTTAAAACTTGGGGTGACTTCTGCAATAATTTATATATGTATATATTACTATTTTTGCTTTTTTTTTTTTTTTTTACTGTATTATCTGAAGTTTATGCCTGTATTTGTAGCTGAAGTTTTCCTGGTCCTGCCTGGCCCATGGTCAGGACAAATATCTCCCACTCGTGTCCTCCAAGTAAACACACAGAGATGCCTATATTATTTATAAAGTGTATCTCCATGGCAGGCTGCTTGCTATCTGTTCTTATATATTAAATTAACTCATTTCTATAAATCTATACCTTGCCATGTGGCTTGTGGCTTACCGGTATCTTACATCTTGCTTCTCCTCATGGCAGCTTGCAGTGTCTCCCCACCTCAGCCTTTCACTTCCCAGAATTCTCCTCTCTCCTTGTCCCACCTACACTATCCTTCCCACCTGGCTACTGGCCAATCAGTGTTTTATTCATCAACCAATCATAGAAACATATATTTACAGCATACAGGACATCCCACAGCATGTATTAGTTAACTTTTTGTTAGTTTCTTTAAAATTATTACACAGAGTAATGGACTTCTCTGTGGCCTTCTCATACATACTTTGTTTTATTTATTTCTATCCCTTACTGGTCCCTGCCATGTCTGTCTTACACCTGACAACTCTCTTAAATTCCCCTTGTACTTTACTCTCATATCATGTGTATTTTATCACCTCTTTTCTTTTAAAGTTTCTCTTCTCTTTTGGTACTTGTTCCATTTTTATCACACAAACACACACACACACACACACACACACACACACATACAGTGTAAAGAAATTTAGAATCTAAATATGAAAGAAAACATGCAGCTCTTGCAATTATTTGTTTTATTGAGTCAGATTATTTTGCTTAACAATTATGTAGTTCTGTTCAATTTCTTAGAGATGTTTTGATTTCATTTTTCTTTATGGGTGAATAAAATGAATATGGGTACATATTTAATGAATTTTCTTTGTTTTTGCATGAAACTGAAAAGCTTCTCTGTATGACAACGAAAAAGAAATAATCCCAGAATAATGAGACAACATATATAAAGGAAGAAAATTATTATCAACTATATGTCACATAGAAAGTTGATATACAGAATTTTTAAATAGCAGTAAACATCATATAATCTGATTTTTACTTCTTTATGAATGATGTATTAATAGTCAGGGTGGTAATTATATTTGTTGAGATCTGGAAATTCTGAAGACAGTGTGGTCATTAAAACTTTCCAGATTGCCTATGTGGAATTCCCTAAATTTCCACATTGTCCAAGATTTCAGCTAAATACAAGTATTTCTCCAAGTAAGAATATTAGAACACGGGACTAAAACTTCCCAGAGTTATTATTGGTTCTCTTCTCTCAGTTTGAATCAAAATGTTCAAACTCTATCCACTTAGATCATTAATAGTGCTAATAATTTGCACATATAATTTGTTTCTTTCCTTATTTTATTAATTATAATGAAATGAATGGTAATTTTTTAAATGCTCTATCTTTAACCAGCATTTGTACATGTGTTCATGAAAACATTTTTTTTTATTGTTGAATTTATTTTTTTGTTCCTGGTAGGAAATGCACCATAATTCCATTCCCTTAGCACTAAGTTATCTATAACTCTACATTGGTATGGATTCTCAAAATATCAGATCATATCTAAGCAATCATCCAGGAGAATTGTTCTACACAAATCTTAGAGATTTCAGAAGCAACACAGGAGCCTAACCTGGTTACTATAAAGGATTTTACACTTTTTCTTTTTCCATATGTTTCAAAATGATGTATTTTGTGGTGCATGGTTCTTATCCACAGGATCACATCATAGGCTCTTAGCGTTACAGATTCCAGGTTACTTTGTCTGAATCATCCATTCTTAACTTCAATTTTTAGGCTCCTTTGAGTCAGGATAACAGATTTTAAAGATAGATTTATCCTTTTTAGTGCTCTGTTATTTTAGGAAAAGTGTGTCTTTCCATTAATGTTTCTGAGAAAGACTTACAAAGTTTAAGAATCATGGATCTAGATAAAGTGCTTTTGATTGGCAGGATGCTGCCTCCCAAGAAGCATTGACTTCCTTCATATTTTTGCTGAAAATAACCTATGAACCCTAGGAATACAGTCTGATGTGATGAAATCAGTTTTTTTTCTCTTAAGAAATATAATATTTCTTTGCTTCTCCTGAGAATAACAAACAGATGTGTTTGGAAAACTCTCCAGGCTTGTGGTGTATATAACAAAAGAAGAAAGCATCCCCAGAGAGGCAAGGGCAAGGGAATGATAAGTTGTGTTTTGAATCTTTGTTTGCATGTTGTGATGAATGTGTGTATGTGTGGCAAGGGGATATGCACATTTTAGCATTATGCATGTGAAGTCCTTGCTGTATCCCCTAATTTCCACATTGTCCAAGATTTTCAGCTAAATACAAGTATTTTTCCAAGTAAGAATATTAGAACACAGGACTAAAAAGCTGTCTCTGTGTAAAGTGGCTCCTGCAGAAGCATGAGAACCTGAATTCTGAACCCCAGCCTAAACACAGAATGCACCTATAAATCCAGCACTAGGAAGGGAGGGACAGAGGCCAGGAGAACACCAGATCTTTCTGGCCAACCATTTTAGCCAAATTATTGAGCTTTAGGTTAAGTGAGAGAACCTGTCTCAACAAAGCAAAGTGTAACTGAGGAAAAAATATGGTGTGCATGAAAACCTCTCTACATCACCCATAAAAATCTCCCCACAAAGGTAAACAGAAAAGAAAAGAATTTTTTGAGACTTGCTCAGTAAAATTTACTAAAATCTATAGATGTTATTGAGAAGTCACCCAAGACTACCTTTAACAGAAATTTCCACTCTGCCTCCATGTCTCTTGTTAGCAGTTTCTCTCCTTTTATTGAAGAAAGTGAACACAAAACACTTGTTTGTTTGAATGTCTTAAGAAGCCCCACTGCCTGGTTATTAAAAACCAGATGATACTCATTTGTGTACACACTCCGAACTCCCATACACAGCTTGAAGGCAGTGGGCATTTATTTAATGCAAGTGAGAAAAAAATAAACAAACAGAGGCACGCACACGTGAGACCTAGTCAGTAGCATTGCAAGTCACTTGTTACTTCATACTTTAGGACACAATCCATCCATTAGAGCTGGTTGTTTCCCTAAATAATTATTGACTCCATTTGAGTTGTATATCCTGAAAATAATTTTTTTTTTCAGAGTGGGTCCTGCTCACTTTCTTCTCTGTAAATCTCATTGAGTAGTCTTCTGTGCTCTGGCTCCTCTTCCTTTGATTCCAATTACTCATGGTTTGTTTACCACACTTTTTGTCATTTAAATCTGCAGCTGACACCACCATGCAGACAAAATGATTTTACATGCAGCACACACACCCTGTTAAAAAGCTACTGAATCCAGCCTTCTGGAGGGAAATTAAGTCTACTCACTCACTTTCACATTTTTATGCATGCAGGGGGAAAAGATGTTCAATGTAAACTGTTCCACAAAGCATATGTTTTCCTTGATTAGAAAGAAAACTTTTAGAAAGAATGATCCCTCAAATTGTTTAGGTCTATAGATTTATATTAAATGACAGCTAAACTTCAGTTTCGCAGTTTATGCCAAACAATAAAGAAATTTTAACCTAAAATTTGATTGGAATGTATTAGTAGGCATGTGGCAATATGCTTGTTAGCTCAAGCCACTATATATATATATATATATATATATATATATATATATATATATATATATATATATATACCAGGTGATGCTTATTTCTTGGAGTGCTGGAGTCTGAAGTCCAAGAACAAGGGTCCACCAGATTTGGCAAATTAGATGGCAGTCTTCCTGCCTTTCACCTAATCTCTCTGCTGGGTCCTCACACTGCTCAAAGTAGAATCTGCTTCCTCTGCTCCTGGACACTTCTTCATTTCTAAAGAAACCACTGCAGAGCACCATCACATCAGAGGTGAGTATGTCTTTTCAGAAAATGGAGAGAGGCTTAGACATTCAGGCATTAGCTAGCATATTTCTAAGTTCATCCTTTATTCTATTATTAAAACTATTTCTTTTATTTTGGAGATTATAATGTACTTAAATCATTTCCTCTCTTCAAACCCTCTTCTGTACCCTCTCTGTTCTTTTTTCAAATTCATGGCCTTTTCTTTCATTTATTGTGTTTTATAAATGTATGTATATACATACATATTCCTAAATATATAAATGTATATCATATACTCTGTTCAGTCTGTATATTGTAAGTTGTATGTCTGTATTCTTCAGAAACTCTAAGTGATGCAATGATAATGATCATAATTTAATACTTCTCCTTACAGAGGGAGAAGAGATGTAGTTTTGTCCACTGCATCTCATGTCTAGTCTTCATAATGATGCACGTTGCCATTACAGCATAGGTATCCTCAGACATCGATGACCATCTCAGAAAGCTGCCGTGTCGTAATGACTACAAACTGCCCACTTCCTGTGAAGCTCTGTGCAGTTGTCAGCTGTCTATGGGGGTGAAGCCTGGTACCATACTAGGGAAAAATGATATGATGTCATTTCTGTGTTCATATTACATAATGAAATATTCTCCATTGCTAATTGACGCATTCTCTCTTCCAGGCTGACTTTAGAATAATAGGATATCATGACTGTTACTGCCACAGGGGAATTATTTCTTTTGACAGGTTAAGGAAAGAGAGAAGTGTGTTCTGCTATAGTTGAGCCCCATTATCAGCTCACAGCACCAGTCACTTCCCAGACAGAACCAAGTGAGACCCCAACCGGATGTGTCAGGCTCTCTAACCCCTGGGAACTGCCAGATAATAAATGTATACTGTTTGATGATGGTAAGGTGTGTGTGTGTGTGTGTGTGTGTGTGTGTGTGTGTGTGTGTGTGGTGTGTTGCATTGTGCTATGTTTGAAACCAGTAACAGTTTTTTTTTTTTTCCTGCACCTCTCCATGTAACACAAAAAATGGCAGGACACTGAGTCCCTGTAGTAAGCAGCAAATTGTTTTACCTTAACGTAGAACAGATGTGTATTTGTGGAGAAGCAGGCACAAAAGCACAGGGATGGAGCATCACAGAGGTCAATACACCAGACCCGAGGTGTCCCCAAGGAGGAAAATCACTTGCGATGTACTCATTGCTCCCTTCCTCTGCCTGCAGCCTAGCATCTCCACCTGTCGTACCTGTCTGTCTTCATCTGCCTTTCCTCTAAAGAGAATTCAGGTGTCTCTAATAATATCATTTTATATGGATATAAATAAATGAATTCCAACTGTTTAGAAGTTGAATGAGATGCATAGACATTGATGGAGTCTGGTTAATTTCTATGTGGTGTTTTATTTGCAAATTCTTTATAGTAGAGAGTTAATAAATTATAAAAAAAACTAATAAAAAGACCACAGAAGATCCCACATAATTCATAAACTTAATACCTATGTTGAGTGTTGAGCCTCCTGTGAAGGAATGTAGGCTGCTGGAATGCTCCCTATCTCAAATTAAATAGCATTAACATTACAACTGTGAGATAAGATGTCTGTTATTCAACATTTCTAAGAGAGAAAACAGGACAAGAATCAACCTCAGAGAGTATAATCTGGTATTTGTTTTTCTGGATAATAACATACTGCAAATGAGCCCCCAATAGTGATAGATGTAGCAGATTTTAATAATGGAGATCTTTGAGAGGATAAAAAAACTCACCCTCCCCCTTTTAAATGCCATTTCCCTTCTTTTGATAAATCACTATCCAGTTTGTATTTTCCTCCCAAGAGGAACTATTTTGGTAGTGATGCTGTGGAATCTGCTTGTTGAGGAGAACTCCTCAGCTTCTAACTTCCTATGTGTCAGCCAAGAGATGCAGAGCAAAAAGCATTGCTAAAGCATCAATTCTAGGACTTTGTAATATTTTACAGTCTATCACACAATTATGTCATCAACTATTAATACAAATGAAAATCATTGCTGTAGAACAGATGGAGAGAATGATTTATGGCTGTCCTTTATATTTGCTCTATAACCATGCTTCACTGTAGGTAGTTGATGCTCACTACCCATAATAAAACAGCCATCAATTATGCTGCTAATAAGGTTGAGGATGAAAGAAAGTACAGAGAAGATTAAAGGTTGTTCTATTTGCTTCCTCCTTGCCAGGCTTGTATCTTTGTGAACCCATCTATTCCCTCAAGGATGACTATTGGTGCTGTCAGAAATCAACCTGCATCTATTTGGTTCTTGTTGAAGAAGACTACAGCTCATTCAGCAAAACGATCACATCATGCTGAGATTCCTGCTCTCTTAATCATCTGCCTAGGAATTCTGGCTGAATAATAACTATATACAAAAATCAGAACATATGGTACAGAAAACTAATTACTGTATCAATATTTCACTGTGGTGTCAGTGATGGAATCATTGCAACAGTTCTACAACTGTGTCTCAGGAGCAATGCCAGCATGTTAGATACTGTTAGCAGCAACAGGCCAACTTTACAGCACTGTAGCTGACTGATTTGTAGAGGGATTTGTGATTTTCCTATGTTTATGAAGTTGTGTAACCTCCAGAGGGTGCAAACTGACCTCTTAAATAGTCATCCTTTATCTTTATCAAACTTAATTAGGAGCCATATGCTCCCAGGGTTCGCACACCATGGATATACAACTTCATATAAAGCCTGCTAAAGCTCCAGGCTCTAAACCAAAAGTATTACTAAACAGTATTAAGGTACATTCATAACTCACACAAAGCCATTAGGCGTGATTGGATAGTCTGTTGGGGTACAGTATGGATCAACAATGGGCAATGACAGTGTTGCTGTTAATGTTAACTGGGACTCATTATATATTGGGAAATACTCTAAAATTTTTTCACAAGATGATCTCTTTAAATGCCTGAAACAATCTACCATAAAGGCATTTTTACAAGTATCTATTTAATAAGTGAGACAACCATGGCAAGAATGTTTAGCTATCTTGTCTAGAAACATTCATGTACTGAATTGCAAAATGAGGGTTTAAATATAGTAGTTCTGAAACTAAAACTATTGAGGTTAACCAATGATGTATTCTATATTTCTGATGTGTCTACAATTTTCAGCCACTTGGCAAAGCTTCTGAAATTTTTAAAAATCTTATTACATATCACATTGAGAGAGAATAATGAAGATGCCTATGATATTGTTTTTCTACATATTTCCAAATATGAATATCTGAATATGAGTATGTCAAGGTGAGAAAGAAAACTAGACAAAGTAGAACTCATCATTATCCCAGTAGGAAAATAACTTGAATATAGCAACATAATGAAGTGAAAACATAGACACCAGAAAAAATAAGATAGATTTATGTTTTCAAATGTACTGATGATATGATATTAGAATGAAAAATAAATATGTAAATGAATCCTGAAGTTGCATTCTTTTAGACAAATAGGATGATAGATAAATTGATAATAACTAGACACCAGGAAAATACTTCAGATAATTTCAGATTAAAAAATATTTCAGATAAATCTTCAGATATTTACTTAGAGTTGGAGTTCAAGATGCCAAGCAGACAAGTAACCACAGAATATTCCTTCTGTTTTTCACTCCATTTAATTTTCTTTCATTCATTGTAGTTTTGGTGTATTGAAAGAAGCTCTCATTTTGCAGTCCAGAGTATCTTAGAACTCACTATATAGCTTAACCTAGCATGGAACTAATAGCAACCTTGCCTTAGTTTCCTAAGTGTTGGGATTACAGCCTAGAAACAGCATGGCTGGTTACAATTACAGGTTTTTGCTCTTGATAGTGGTGGTAGTCTTGCTGGACACTGGACTTGGAGCTGCTGGCATGTGAGACTAGCACTTTACTACCAAGGTGCATCCTCAGCCCCTATGTTTCCAATAAGCTAAAGCTAGTGCAATGAAAATAAGCTGCATAGAAGAGTGAGTAGATTTGTGCAAAGGGTAGCAAAGCAAATACCAAGTACCCTGAGAGAGTTTTTCTTTTGCTCCTCATTTTAAGATGGTAACTTGGAGGTGACCATGACAAAAGAACTAATGACATCATAGGAAGAGAGAGGAACAGTGATAGGCCCATGTACAACCAGCAAGATACCTGGAGTTCTACCAATCAATCAGCTTTTTCTGGAAGGTCATATTCTTTAGTAATTTTCTCCCATGACTCTCATGGTTGACTCTAGTCTCTATCATACTCAAGTACTGAAATGTTTCATGGCTATGTTAAGAACAGAAAACTGAAGGAAATTGCCTGACACATGACACCACCAGATCATGACAGAGACAAAACTAAACAGTTGGTTTCCTCATTATGAATTTGTCCCTTTTTTACCCTGAATATAGAAGATATGTGTCACTTCCATGAGTAGGGTGAGGAGAGAATGAGGAAGGAGATTTTGGCAATGAATATGCTGAAAGTAGACAAATAAAACTATATGCCAAGCATGATGCTGTGGTCAAAACTCCCTGTGAAATATTCTAGGCATAAAATTGCTTTACAACACAAAAGAGCAGCCCAGCAGAAGATGCCTCCAGCCCTGATTTGTGCTTGCTGCTCTTTGATGGTGCATGAATAAAATGTGCTATTAAGTTTCTCAGTGCACAAAGGCCATCTACCCAGTGACAGACTTCAGCATCTATTGTTTGAAACAATACATTTCAAACCAGGAATATATTCTCAAGCCCTTTCTCAGTGCAGGCCCAGCCAAGAGAGCTTTGAGAAAGATGACCACACACTTTAGTGTTTACTAATGAACCCTTTCTCCTCATGAACACATGTCCTACTGAGAGTTAAAGGAGATGTGTAACTGGTGTGTACTCTAGGAAAGCAAATGTATTTGAAATATCTGTATCTGGACAATTACCACAGCCATCTTTCTCCTAATCTTCATCTAACTAAGAGAACCTAACACACCCCATGCCTGCTGGGACAGGTGTCCAATATCACATGACATCATTTGGATACTGAAGATGGAAAGTAGTGAAAGAAATAGAAAGCCAAGATTCCTAATGTCTTCGTTACTTTCCTGTTGAAGTGTGAAAGCATTCTGACTGAAGTAATTCAGGAAGGAAGAATTTATTTTGGCTCAAAGATCCAGGTAGAGTCTATGATGTTGGGAAAGCTATGGTGACAGGAACTTTGAGACATCTGGTCACATTGAGACTGTACCCATGAAGCAAAGAAAGATGGATGTTTGTCCTCAGTTCCGTTTTGGTGATCTAAGATTTCAGCTCAGAATTGCACCACCAGTAGCAGGTGGAGCGATCCACCTAAATTCACCTAATCCTTTTTCATTTATTGGTTCTTATTTTTTTAGACAGGTTCTTTCTATGCATCGCAGGTTAGCATGGAACTCATTATGTACACCAAGCTATCTTCAAACTGTGATCATTTACATCAGCTTACCAAGTGCCGGATGTCAGGCATGTGCAAACTCACTCTGATTTTCAGATGTGTTTGTTGTGTCTGTATTATATGCGTTTATATACTTCTTGCTTTCAAAGTCTAAGTTAATAAAACCTATACTTTCAAATTACATTTTCTTTAAAAGGAATAACTAAGATTTTTGAAAGTATTTCTGAAAGAAAGTGTAATTGAAATACCAAATATTTTTATTCATAAATGTCTGAATTTATTTTTAGTTATTCGTTATTCAGATTTCATTTTATTTTTATTGTTTCTGTTGCTTTGACATACTGTGTTATAGTAGATGAAGAAAGAAGAGTCATCATCACAGTCATGCTTTTTCTGACAGGTAATTTTTTTTCTCTTCTTTATCATTGAGTACTATGAAACTGTTTCTAGAAGATTCTCAAATAAAATATTCTGATATCATCTAATTTAAGTTGAAGCAAATCCCACCTGTAAAAAAGAATTGTTTTTAAAAATAGACTTCATATAATTTATCATTAATATTTAATGCCTCTTTCTTAACAATATAATTTTCTAAGTAGAGGGAATTTCTGAACATATTACTGTTGCTATTTTATGTGAAAAGCTTCCAGTTTTCAAAACTATACACACACATTCATATACACACATATATGATTAGGAAGAATAAAAGTTTTGATTAAAATTATTGAGTCTGACAGGGGAAGCATTCAGTTTTAATAAAACAATGTTGAGAATAGCAACCACTTCAGGCTAAATCAATATTAAATCCTCCAAGAGAATCACTTGAGTAGCATTTCAAACCTGAAATCAAACTATTTTTATGCTACTGGAAATCACAGCCATCACTTGCATTTTATCGAGAAACTTTCTAAATCGCCTCGATCAGGAGCGTAGGTTGAAAGTGTTTTCCCTGTATGTAGTTAAATCGTGGGCTGTCTGACTTAATTCCCACAGAATTAAGTGTAGCTTCTCCACTAAAGCATTTCCAGCGGTCGCACAAAGGGTGGACATGTGTATGCAGACCATGTTCTGCAAGCATGAAACTGTCTTGAAGACTCTGTGTGAAGAGAAAAGAGTGGCTTTTAATTTTTTAATGTGATTTTATTTCTGTTTTTGTGTATCTGTATGTGATCCACACCCACATTTGTATGGCTACACATGTGTGTGTATATAAGTGCATGTGTCTACCCCTGCCTATGAAGCCAGAACTTAAGGTTAGATGCATCTTTTGATCACTCTCTGTATTGTTTACTCAATTGTTGCCTCTCCCTTTACCCAGACCTTTCTTATTCATCTAGGCTAGGTAGCCAACTTGCTCTGTCGATCCCCTGTCTCAACCACTAGAGAGCAAGGATTGTAGATAAGGACACCACACCTGCCAGGCTTTTTGGTAGTTTATTCAGTCTCTGCTCTCAAGGTCACATACAAAAGTTATTTGATCATTAAGTCATTTACTCATCCCTGAGACATGGGCCTCATGCTATGCACATCATCACAGAGGAAAACATTTATTTTTGCAATGATTGTGAATATTGCAATGAGTTATAGAAAATTTCTACAGTGGTACAAAGTGAAGGGTAAAGACCCTAAACTCTTCCTTAGAAGTGACAGTAATACTTTGTGATAATACTTACTTTGAACTTTCACACAAAATTTTTCCTTTCACTATAATAAATGGAAAGTTTTTTCCACTAGTGAAAAAATAATTTCATTTGATTCCTTAAATCCTAATTATTCTACCAAATTTCAAATTTTTAAAGTAAATAATATTTCCCAATCCTAGATTTTAGCATCATCTTCAAGCAGCTAGCAACTGGTCTTACAATGTATACCTGACAACTGAGTCTCACCTTTCACTGGCACTAAGGATACCAATGAAGACAGTTTTAGGTTTCAGGTGACTCTGGACTATGTAATGAGTCTGAGGCCAAAGTAGGCTACCCAGTGGGACACTTTTTCAAAACAAGCAAACAACAAACAAACAAACAAACACAAAATAAAGCAGAAAGGATACTTAGTAATTTCCCAGTCGAACCAAATAAATCACAGAGATCCTTTAATAGCTGTAGAGATTCTTCTATACATACCATTTAGTTTTGCAAACTGGTTCTTTTTATGTCCCATTATCTTTCCACATTCCCATTATACTACAAATGTCTATTTGGATAGTTTCGATATTGCTTCTCTCTTACAAAATGGTTACCTTGTCCTCAGTCTCTTCTGTTTACTTTTTTCCCACCAAT
Organism: Peromyscus maniculatus bairdii; assembly: GCF_049852395.1. Classification (NCBI taxonomy): domain Eukaryota; kingdom Metazoa; phylum Chordata; class Mammalia; order Rodentia; family Cricetidae; genus Peromyscus; species Peromyscus maniculatus. The sequence continues at coordinate 79,154,694 of NC_134870.1, read as the reverse complement.
TCATTGAACAACTTTTTTCTTAAAATTCTAACTAATCATGGGTATTGATTACTTTTAATAGTCAATCAGGCATAACCTAAAATCACTCAGGAAGAAAGTTTTACTAAGGAATTATCTATATGAAATTGTCTGTGGGCATGTCTGTTGGGGGGATGGTCTTGATCATTAATTTATATAGCAGGATGGAGTCTACTGTGGGCCTAGGATGGGGTCCTGAACTATATGTAGAGAGGGCTGAGAGCTATATAGTAAGCAAGGATGTGCTTATTTTTCTTTTCTATCTCTCTCCTTTTTTATTTGAATTTTCATAAATCTGCACAATGTCTATATCATATTTTGGCCACATTCACCCGTCAATTCCCCCCTTCAATTTTACCCTAGAAAAATCATATCACATTTCCAAATTCATTTGTTTAAAAAAACGGTATCTAATTAGTATTGTGTGTATGCTCATGGGAACAGGAACAACCACTAGGGTTTGGGGAACCTGCAGTGGTTACACTTCTAAAGAGGAGTGACTTTTGATCTTCCAGTAGTCATCAGCTGCCAAAAGCTCCCCAGAATCCCCTCTACCCATGCTAGAATTAACTGGAGTGATCTGTGATCTTATGCAGGTCTTTGAAGGTAACTCAAACTGTTGTGTTTGCATATGAGCAACAACTATGCTGTGTCCAAAGGATAGCATTTCACAGTACCCCCTCATATCCTCTGTCTCTTACATTCTTCCTCCCCTTTCCTCTATGTTCCTTGAAATGTGGGTTAGGAATGAGGGTGGACATTGATATCCTATCTATGACTTAGTCCCCCTAGTCAGTTATGATGAACATGTTGAACAGAAATGTGTGTCTGCAATAACAAAATTCTTTTGCAATAAGAAATTTCTCAGACCAAGGCTGGGAACAGCACAAATCTATGGATACAAGAAAAAATGTATAGAACATATCAATAGGTTTTCCCTGAAGGCCTATCAATTCCTTAGTCGTGGATTTTGATCATGTCTACCACACCAGACATGAATTCCCACCTGTCAAGTATATCGCAAATCCAATCAAGATAGTGGTTTGTTACCCCCACAATACCCTTACTCTATTGCACCAGTGGATATAACCTTCCATTTAATTCAGTATTATAGCATCCAACATCTAGGAAAGTATCAGAACATCAATGTCATTTTAACCATAGCAACGTCTTAATATTTTTCACTACTGTAAAAAGCAAGCATCAGAAAGAATTTCCTGCTCAGTTCATAATTTGTTCCTTTGTATGCTGTTACTAAAGTATGTAATGTCTTTGGCAATATGGTCTTATCATCTAGTTAAATTGGGCAACCAATAACAATATCAGTAGCATGTGTTGTTTTTGGTGGCTCTGGGCCCTCTATCAGTAATAACCCTTGGAAGAGAACCAGTGCTTGAAACTAAAATTTTCATTTTAAAAATCATGTTGTCTGGAAGCAAAGTTAGTCACTATTGTAGGGTACTCTTGATTTACATTTGAAACATATATTTTAAGTAGCTTAAAAATGAGTAGAATTTCATAAGGTTTCTTTATACACCCTTAGTTTTCATTGATCTACTTCCGACTTTCCTTTCCCCCACCCACTCTCCCCATCCCCATTTTGAACTTTACCTCCTAATATTCCACCCTTCCCACCCTGCTCTTTTATATCATATATCCTCTGTCATCACCTCTTATATATTTATTACTCAAATTGTAAAATAAGAGGTTCCAAGCAGCTACTTCATGCACCTTTCAGTTAAGCCTCCGTAGGCCCCCATTTCCCCATACCCATCGTTCCAGGTGCTTGTACCCTTCTTCCTCCAATGTTCCTCCTCTATACTTTTATTTGACGTGTATTCTACTATTCCTCTTTACATGATTGCATGTCCTCTATAGATGCTGACTTTCTAGTTTATAGTTTTGACGTATGCTCAATGTTACATACAGAAAAGATTTCTGAGTTTAGGACTTTCATTTGAGAAAGAACATGCAGCATTTGTTTTCCAGAGCCTGCGTTACCTTAGTAATTTTTCTACTTCCATCTATTTATTTCAAATTTCATGATTTTAGGTTTTTTTTTTTGCAGCTGAGTAATATTTCATTGAATAAATGTTCCATAGCTTTCTTTATACATCCTTCAGTGGGTGGACATCCAATTTGATACGCATTTTTTTTTTCTAGGTATTGTGACTAGAATAGCAGGGAACATAGATGTTCACCTACTTTGGTAGTAATACCTAAAATCATTGAGGAATATACTCTGAACATGTACAGCTTGGTAATATGGTAAATCTAGTTCAATGTTTTTGAGAGAGACTGATTTCTGCAAGGGTTTCAATAGTTACACTCCCACAAACAGTGTAGGAGGCTTCCCCTTACCCAGCTCTGTAGCTGAAGTTTTCCTGTGTCCCACCTGGCCCATGGTCAGGACAAATCTCTCTCACCTGCCAATCCTGCAGCCGCTTGGACCCAAGTAAACACACAGAGGCTTATATTAATTAAAACTGCTCGGCCTTTAGCTCAGACTAATTATTGACTAGCTCTTACACTTAAATTAACCCATAATTCTTATTTATGTTTAGCTATGCCACGTGGCTTGGTACCTTTTCTTAGTTCTGCCTCCACATCTTGCTTCCTCTGTGTCTGGCTGGTGACTCCTGACTCAGTCTTCCTGTTCCCAGAATTATCCTCTCCGCTTAGCCCACCTATATTATACTTCCTGCCTAGCTACTGGCCAATCAGCATTTTATTTATCAACCAAATCAGAGCAACACATTCACAGCATATAGATATCTCCAGCACATCTCCATGCCACTGGTGTCATTTATATTCTTGATCATGGGCATCCTTACCAGAGTAAAATGTAATCTCAATAGTTTTTATCAGCATTTCTCCAGTGGCTAAGGGTGTTAAACATTTTTAAAATGGATTCTGACCTTTTTATTTCTTCATTTGAGGACTTTCTATACATCCCCATAATCCATTTTAATTGTGTTGTTTATTTAATTGATAATAGGTTCTTTAGTTCTTTATATATCCTAGATACTAACCTCTGTACAATACACAGCTGACAAGGACTTTCTCCTTATACTGTGAATAGATTTTTCCCTTTATTGACCATTTCCTTTTTTATACAGAGAGTTATTAGTTTCATGAGATCCCATTTGTCAATTGGTTTTTATTGTCTATTGGTTTTATTTTCTGAGCTAGAGTTTCATTTAGAAAATCCTTTCCTGTGAGTATAAATTGATGTGTAAGCTCTACTTACTCTTCAAGCTGTTTTAGCATAGTAAATCTGGAAGTTCTTGACTTATTTGTGTTTGAATTTTGTGCAAGATGAGAGGTTAGAATCTAGTTTTACATTTCTGCATGTAGAATTCCGGGTGTCATAAGATGGTTAGATGAAAATGACTTCCTTTCTCCAATGTAAATCATGGGCCCATTTTTCAAAAATCAAGTGCCAGTGTGATATGGGCTTATGCGTGGGTCTGTTTTTGTGCAAGTCAGTACCATAAGCTTTCTATAACAATGACTTTGAAATACAGTTAAAAATCAAGGATGTTGTGTCCTGCAACCATGTTGTTATTGTTGTTCAGGTGTACTTTGGCAATCCTTGTTGTTTCATGTCTCCATATTAATTTTGTGGTTATTTATTTCTACTTGTATAAATAAATGGCATGGTGCTTTGCTTAGGATTGCATTGAGTCTACAGATACACTTGATAAGATGGACATTTTCAGTATTAAATCTGAAAATCCATAAGCATGAGAGGTTTTTCTTTCTTTTGGTGTCTTCCTCAACTTTTTTCCTTGGCAATTGCATTGTGGTGGTCTTTTGTTTCCTTGATCATGTTTATTCATAGGAGTGTTGTCTGTCTGTGTGTGTGTGTACGCGCGCCCGTGTGCATGCACATGTTTTTGTTTTGAATAGGCTCTTCCCCTGATATATTTTTCAGTATTTTTTTTGGGGGGGGGATTTCGAGACAGGGTTTCTCTGTGTAGCTTTGTGCCTTTCCTGGGATTTACTTGGTAGTCCAGGCTGGCCTCGAACTCATAGAGATCCGCCTGCCTCTGCCTCCCGAGTGCTGGGATTAAAGGCGTGTGCCACCACCGCTTGGCAATCATTTTCTTACTAATATTTAGATATCAACGTTATTCTTACCCACATAACCAGAGCTCTATGAAAGCAAGATTCCAACGAGTTTTATGCACTTGTTTACTGCAAGTGTTCAATTCATATAGTCATATTTCAAATGCAATAGACCTCATTGCACAGACGATAATAGGTAAACAAGCTAAAAGAAGCAAGAAAGTTTGGATTAGTGGTGCACATAGTAATAGAACAACTTCCTCCCAAACAGCAGAGTTTAGGCTTGAGTTTTTGTGCTTTAAAATGATGTCAAAGATTCTACAAAATATAATTTGTCCGTGAACCAGCAGCCAGGAAGAGGACAAAGTGAAAGCAGAAGGGCCCTCAGACCTGTGTAAGGGTTAACTTTTACCCCATGAAAACTGAGAAATAACCAAGAGCTTTGAAGTGGAGAATGACACAAGCTGACTCATGGTTTAATGTAGGCACTCAACAAATATTCAATGGAATTGAACTGAATTGGTTTTGGGGAAAAAAGCCATCACTGTTGCAAGTTCAGCAACTTCTCAGACACTGCTACGTAACAAAAGTCAGTGAGATTCCTCTATATGTTAGTGTTGAAACTTTCCAAACGATTATTCAAATACCAGGTAAAAATTTAAAAAATTGAAAAATAAAAGAAACTTGCAAAGACAAAATTATTATAAATAATAAAAATTATAAGATATTAAAATACAGTTGTAACATTTAAAATTATTAATATACAAGATGAATGAAGAATTTTCATTTTAGAAATAGATAGTAGTATATTTTAAAATACATATACTAATAACCAAATACTAGCAAAGTATATGAACATGAGAAAGTAAGCAAAGGTGGCCATTTTTTAAAAGAAATGTTCAATTTCCCACCAAAACTATTCAAATTTAAACTTGACTGCTTCACAATTACTTTCTTATAAAGTTAAGATTAATAATCTTTCCAATTGTTAAAAGTAGTAATTTCAAAAACCAAGTTTCAAGCCGGGCGGTGGTGGCGCACGCCTTTAATCCCAGCACTCGGGAGGCAGAGTCAGGAGGATCTCTGTGAGTTCGAGGCCAGCCTGGGCTACCAAGTGAGTTCCAGGAAAGGCGCAAAGCTACGCAGAGAAACCCTGTCTCAAAAAACCAAAAAAAAAAAAAAAAAAAAAAACAAGTTTCTTACAAAGACATAAATGGTGTAGCTCCAATGGAGGGGATTAAGTAGCACATACTTAGCCTCCATTTGCATGGACCTTTTCTCTTAATAATGAAATTTCTGGAAATCCCCCACGAAAAAAACTGTGAAAGTGTAAAAACACATCAGTTAAGTGACATTTGAAGGGAGAGGGCAAAGAAGCAGCCACAAATCATCAGGGCTGAGGGGAAGGACAGAAAGGAAGAGAACTGTATGTTTAACATGTTGCCAATCAAAGAAATGAGGAAGTATAATCACCTCAACTAACACTAACAGCAACCCTCCTAAATATATACAACATGATAAAATTCAAGGAGTCACTATTTTTTCTACAAGCAATTTTTGTTCAACTGTATTCATAATCGGAAAACTCTTACACTTACAAATCATTTGTATTAGGCCTAGGGGTTTCAAATTGTCAATGGAGAATATATGTATTTATTACTTTCATATTTACTTTGTCATATATGTTTGTGGTGTATGCATGTTTGTACACATGTATGCATGGGTGGAGGCCAGATACCAATGACTAGCATCTTTCTTTATTGCTCTTATTATTCTTTGATGTTTCACATTGACCTCTGTATGTATATGTAAACAAAGTAAATTTTGGCACAAATTGCTACTTCTAGGATGGTATGATAACATGTGTTATTTAAGAATTTAAAGCTCACAAACAACTGCTCTAGAACTTTAACAATTTTCATCATTAAATTCAATAAACATGAATCAAAAACACTTCTTAATACTCTAGCAGATTATAACTTGGAAACGATAGTGAAAAGAGGCAACATTTGACTAGATGTACTAATAGGAAAGTGGGAGTAATTATTTCCCAGATACAGAGAATCCTAATGTCCCAGTTAAATATGTGCAATTAATGAAGCAGTTGGGGATGAGAATGAAGAACAACAAATCTGAGAACATAAACATGAGCAACTTGACAAAACCAACTATGGGACTGGAAAATAGAATATTCTTATTAATAAGTGTTGATTAAATATAAAGATGTATGTTTTGGGAGACTCTTAAACAACTGTGGCCAACAACTTAAGAGAGAGAATATTATCTCTGATACTGGGGTTTTGTTATGTGGATTTGGATTTAGAGGGAGCATTGTTAGCCAAGATGAGAAAAGTTCATGCAAACTATATATGTATATTTATACTAGAATTACATATATTACAGATTCTTTATTTTAGATTATATTTTAATTACAGCATACAATATTGATATTTTATATTAATATTGATATTCCTTATTGATATTATAGTCATATATACTATATATACAATATATATGTGTGTGTATTCATTAAAAGCATATGCATACACAAATTATATTGCCTAAGTCATGGATCTTGAAGGAGAACCTGCAGCAACCACTCTGCTAAGCCAGCATTACTACTAACTAGAGTCCCACAGATACATGTAGTCTCCACCTGTCATCAAGGAAACTTCTCTTTGTATCAGATAGAGACCATTGCAGAAAAATACAACTGATCAAAACAGAATTGTGGAGTCTTATCCAAAGGAAACATCTACAAAACATTCCTAAGAGGCAGAGCACATTGCACAAGAGAGGGCAGAAAAATTGTGAGAGGAGAAAGATTAGAGAGTTTTTTTTTTTATATAATACTGTGTCTTCTGTGAGTGTCAGAAACTTCTACCAAATGTCAAACCAATATGATTGCCTAAAACATGTGTTGAACAAAGGTAGCACCAACAAATGTACCAAAGTGGATGGAGGAAAGTCCATGGGGCTTCAACTGCCCACACACAAAAAAACTATAGGCACCCCAGGAATGCTGAAAGTCAGGAAAATATACCTCTCAAGAGAACATAGCAACAGTTGGTTATCCAATATCAATTGGTCAGCCCTGAAAAGATACATATGAGAAACATACCAACTGATTATATTTGGGAATATGTATTTCTCTACAATACATAATGGATGCAACAACAAATAATAAAAGAAGAGACCCTGAATTTGAAAAGTACAAGGAGGAGAAATATGGATGGGATGGTTTGTAGGGAGGAAATTAAGGGGATAATGATGTAATTATGTTATAATCTCAAAAAAATGTTAAGATATAGCTGTTGCTATTCCTATGTTCTATACACAAAATTAGTCCCATGTTTACTTCAGATTTAAACTACAGGTCTCTGGTAGAAAATATACAATGATAACTTCATGTCCTTGGTGTAGGGTTTTGTTATTATGTGTTACTAGAGAGAGAAATAAAGCCATTGTTTATTTTGATTATATTAAAACCAATATACTGTTTTCTAAGTTCCAAGTTTAAAAGAGCAATGGAAAAAGATATAAGATAAAATAGAATGTCTGAATTCATGTACATAAATAATTTTATTACCCATAACATACAGCCCCCCAATAATTTTTGTAGTCTAAAATTACAAAAAAATGCGAGGGATTCAAGGCTCAAAAACATTATGTTCTACTAGCCACATACATAGGCCTGGAGTATAGCCTATTGAGTGAGCATCACATGAAATACAATCAAATTAAAGTCGCCACTTGTCAAGGAAGTCACCATGGTAATGTAGAACAGGATCCCCATCCTACACTATGTTTTGCAGCATATTGGTTCACTGAAATCTTCATGAGTGTCTGAATAACACCTTTACTCTTAGTTTTGGGAAGCTCTGTAAAAACTGATCTGAGATTCAGATCTGAGGATGATGTACTGGAAGGACACATATGGCAGCATCCTAACATTAGGCCCAGCTCTGTCTTTTGAATGTGAAGACATCAGTGTGAACCAAAGACTCCACAGGAAAAGAAGGAGAATCTTAAAGCCTTACAGCATTGGCAGTTATTTTTCAGTTCCAGAGTAACTGTTTATGCATGGATTCACGTAACTGTCTCAGCCACACTTTTACTGCTTTTCAGCTTTAATGCCCATGGCCAGCATTGGCAAGTTTCACTCTTCAGCTCAAACTGCTGTCATAAATATTGTGGAGGCCCACAAAGGTTCCCAGTGAGATCTGAGCTTGCTTTACAGAGCAGAGAGGCATTAGAGGACTGCTTGACCACGTGCATGGTTACCAGGTGTTTGGAAAGGTCTGCACTTGTCTGTGCCAAGGTGAGGTCTTTGGCTCCACCCCTTGGCATTCCTTTAAAAAGCGCTTTAGCAGAGACAGAAGGGGCCAGTGGATAAGGATTCAGGCCCTCCAGAGGCCATCCTGTGTTTCTATCTGTCTGTCTCCCTTCTATATTATCTTATCCCTCTCTCTTTAAGAGTACCCTGGGGGGAAAAGTAGGAGCTGGTCTCCCACAAAATATGCCTTTACAATAAGGTCCTTTTTTTATCATTTTTTTCTACCTGAAGTTTCTTAATTCTATGAGATTCTTACTTTCCAATTTTTCTCCCCCAATCCTTGTTTTTGAACACATTTTTTTTAAGGAATACTAACTCCAAATGCAATGTCAACACTGGTATCGCTAACGATAACATATCCTTCCCATGTCACCATGACATTTATCTATTTTGTTTTGATATTGAGGCTCTAGGCTTGTGCTGTCTCTTCACACTGTCAAAGGGCTTGGATAAAGGCAATAAAATAAGTGAGTGCCGGACACCCTAAACAACTGCAAGTATTTTGTTGTCTTTCTATCCAGTTAAGTGTATGAAAGCCCAGAAGGGTTTCCAAGGCTGGCTCTTGTGGGGAAGACATGCAAAGTGGCACGTTGACCACTCCCAAACACTGATGATGAAGAGGTGGTTCACTTTCGTAAGTCTGCCATTCGCCAAGCTGTTACTCTGTATTTTCTCTAATTATGAACACTTTCTTCCCTTCTATACTGCTGTTAGCTAACTCATATTCTCTGTGGCTTGTATTTTATGACTTCAATCCTATTCTGAAAAGCACTCAGGTCTATTTTTATGAAATTTTGACAGAAAGCTCAACATCAATGTGTCACAGAGACAAACAAAATTATTGAATTAAGAAGTAAGATTTCCTTACTTTAGATTTGAGATCAAAATGTTATAAAAATATCTCTGAACAGTGATGAGTGTCATTTTATAGATACTAGCTATTCAGTTTCTTCAAAATTGAGTCATGAATTTTTTAAATCATAGATAAAGCCATATCAATTTATAGCCTAAAGCATGCATAAAAGATAAGTAAAAAATTATGCTGGCTTTTCATATTAAAAACTCTGTATTTCACTCTCCACAGAAAGTGTATATTTTTACTTGTTTTATCTGAAATTTAATTTAAAAGGCAAAGAGGGGCTTTTAGGTGTATCTTTTTCACCTTAAACTTCATGAAAAGCTGATTTTCTTTTATCTGGCATTTCTCTGTAGTTGTTTGCTTCCTTTTTTAGGTATCTGGTTGGCATGCAGACAAGTACCTTTCAACGATGCTGGTAACATATTTCAAAAAAGACAAAGAAAGCATTTTTTTTTTAAAGATATTGCTCATGAAGAAGGTGAGCCTGAATTATTGATAGACTTGCTCATTCAAACTGGTTGACCATGATGACTGGGATTCTGTCTGCTTCCCTCGGCTTCTGCCTCAGGCACAAATCTTGCCAGGTGTTCTGTGCCCTGCCAGGGAAGGCAGCCTTTTTCTTTGCTACTTTGACATGCAGGGAATTTTTTACAAAGCTTCCTGTTTATGCTGTGAAGCAACAGCCTAAAGAGAGGATAAAACACACAAATATATCCTAAATAGTGGTCTGGAAATAGGCTAATGGTGACTAAAGTTTTGATGTAGAGATTAAAAAGCAAAATTTTGAGAATGGAATCACAAGAACAGCTCAAAACTGTTCAAAGAGTCATTTTATTAAGATATTCAAATTTAAAGACGAGTTGTATCAAGCTGTGGTCTGTGTTGTTTCAGTTTTCTGCAAGAAAGATAATAACTAAGGGGTAGCAAGGAGCCAGGGGTTTCCATGCATTTAGGGGGTGAGGAGTTTCTAATAGAGAAAGTTTCAGAAGTTTAATCTACTTCACTTGTTTGATGAAACTGACATTAAGAATAGATTCAAATCATGTATGTTACTTTCTCTTTTCCTTTCTACTGACAGATTATTTTTCATATATTTCTCTAATAAATATAAAGCTTCCACTGGCTTGGTTCCATTTTCTCTACCCAGATAGGAATCAGGAGAAAGCAAGGAGAAACATTTACTTTGTCGGCATCTTGGGTCCTTGAGCCCTATGGGTAGATTTGTAGATCAATAAGCTATATCTCCAAATCCCAAGTTAGAGGGCATATTGTTCTAGGCTTTGGAATGAAGAGACATGACACTATGCATTTCAGTTGTAAGTATGATGCTGCTGACTTCAACGAACAGGGAAGGCTTGACTTTGGTAGCTGTTACAGTTCATCAATTCTGGAAGCTCACTGGCATCAGCAGACAAGAAGAGGCAGCAAGAGGTTTTACTTTCTATTATTATAGCTTTCATATAGGTAAGATCCTGCAACACTCAGTTCCACAGTAGCTGGTGTTATAGACTCATGCCTAGGATGTCAGGATTATCAGGCCTTGATGTGTCCAGTGTTAAAGGTTCTGTTCCTAGACTGCATGAAATCTCTGGTCCTTTGGAAGTTATGTGAATAAGTTTATAATTATTTTGTCTCCAACTCTCTCATTTCTGTCATCGATGCTCCTTATTGTTTAAAGATGCAAGAGCTGTGGAAATGTGTAGCACGAATCTTAAAGGGTCTTATTAATAAAAACAAACCCAGAGCCAGGTATTGTGGTGAATGCTGAAAGATCAGAGAAACAGAATAAGCCACAGCTACCTTACCTTGCCAATTACTCATCTGATCCTGTTTCCTCAGACTGGAAGTTTCTGTGTTCTTGTCGAAATCGATCTCAGCTGAACTGCTGCTAAAAGCCTAAAAGCTTAACCAGCTCTAGTTCCTAGTCCTCATGCCTTACATACCTTTCTGCCATCACTTCCTGGGATTAAAGCTCTTGTTAACTTGCCTGGCTGTTTCCAGTGTGGCCTTGAACTCACAGAGATCCAGGTGGATCTCTGCCTCTGGAATGCTAGGATTAAAGGTGTGTGTGCCACCATTTTCTGGCCTCTATATCTGGTGGCTGTTCTGTTCTCTGACCCCAGATAAGTTTATTAGGGTGTACAATATTTTGGGGGAACACAATATCACTACAGAAATACATTATGATAAAAATATTTCTTACATTCTAAGAGCCTGGTACTTTTGATGGACCTCACAGACAGAGTTAATAATATACACTGAAGTCACACAAGACTTAAACAGCTGACCTACTGCATACTCAGCCTGTTTTGTTAGCCTACTTTTAAAAAATAAATTCAAATTGCCATATACTTATACTTCTTGCTTCCTTTTCCTCCCTCTAAACCCTCCCATGTACCCCCTTACTCTCTCTCTCTAATTCATTTTTTCATTTTTCATTAAATGTTATTATAAGCATATATTATATATATATATATATATATAATAACCCACTCAGTCTGTATAATGTTACTTATATGCATGTCTCCAGGGCTGACCATTTGGTAATGGAAAACAAATTGGTGTGCTCTTGTCTGGAGAAGACTATCTCTACTTCCCTCAGAATTCCTGAGCTTTCAGTAGTTCTTTGTGCGGTTTTGAGGACTAGTTTCTTTTCTCCATCTACTTTGTCATGTCCATTGTATATTTCTTATTCAGCTCATGTTTAGACAGTCATGTTGGTAAGACTTCATGGGTGTAGCTTCCAACATTACTAGGAGACCCAGTTTCATAGCAAAACACTCTGATCCTCTGGCTTTTTCAATATTTTTAAATAATAATCAGAATTTCAGAAATAATTCCCAAACATTAAATGCAGAAATGTTTTATAGTTATACCCACTGGGACAGGGATCTACATTTCTTCATTTTATTTACTTGCAGTTTTCTTATATTGTCCCATCTGTTGAAAAGAGAAGTATCCTTGATGAGGGATTAGGATTACACATAGCCCCAGATATATGAGCAAGTATTTTGAGCATAGTTGGTGATTAGATTGGTCTGATAAAGTGACGGTTGTGCATTTAAGATCCATGATTACACTAGCCAGATAATTGGTTGGGTTTCTAGTAGCAGCCATGACTTACCTTTTGTTGAGTGGATTTTAAATTCAATTAGAATACAGTTGGTTATTTCCAAGATCTGAGTGCCACTAATGAATCCTTAGGTTATCATGCCATGCCATGATGGTTATTGCTATGGTTCATGTGTCATCGCTGTATAACACTGTTGGTTGCTTCCTTTGGTAGCTTTCATGGCATTTCTAGTACAAAAGCCAGTCCCCAGAGAGGAGGCATACAGGTCAGTTCCAGCTCAAAGGCCTCTGGGCCTTGTGTCTGAAGCACATGGTGTCTTCAGCAATAAGGACTTACTTTCCATTTCTTGTGGCAACCTGGAAAAATGGTAATTGGCTGTGTGGTTTGGGAGTCTCTTGGATAACCCTGACCAACAATTTAAAAGAGGGCATCTCATGCCTGGTATTGGGGGTTTTGTTACATGGACTTTGGCTCTTAGAAGGAGAATTGTTAGCCTAGATGAGAAAAGTTCTCATCTGGCTTAAGCTTCTTTAGAGAGGAAAATGTAACAACCAACCTGTGTTGCCTTGGATTTCCCTTGTCATCAGTCTTTACAACCTGAGCTAATACATAGGGGAAATCTTAAATTATGTACTCTTCCATGCCCCTCAAGGGCAATTCATGTGTGTTTTGAATAATCATTTGCTGAAAATAGGAAATAATAAGTTGAATGGAACCTTTTAAAATAATACCTGTGAATGTTGGTTGCAAAATATAGATATTGATTGTTAGTATTTTTTGTTTGTTACCTGGATCCTGTTGGGGTTAGTTGAAGTCAGTAATTTAATCCCTTGTAAAACTGTTAAAGATCTCTGTAAAATATCCATCATTCCTTCTCCATGTGGTGCTTCCTGTGCTGTTCAATAAAATAAAGAACAAAGACCTTTGGTGGGGATAGACACTCAGATACACATATATAAACACAGGAGTATACTCACAGGGCAGCATTCAGGCAGGCACAGGTTCAGACTCATATCACAGAAAGACAATAATGAGAGATACAGGGAGAGTGAAATGAAGAATTCAAATCTGGGTGTGCTTCTGGTCAAAGGACCCCAAGGGGAAGTACTTTAATTTCTTTCCTTAATACAACACATCATTGGTGATTGAGTTTATTATTAATATATCCAAATCAATGCAATTAGCAATATAAGAGATTGTCTTCTCAGCTAGCTCAAGAAGTGAAGCTTGTCTGTTACCAGCCTAATTATTATATAATCAAGAAAGGGATATGTCAAGAGAACATGTATTTTATGCAATTCACACAAATGAAGGCCTGTTACCAAACTTTTGCTACAGTCTGTAATGTAAGTGAAAGACCACACTTGAAACAATCTCAACAATCCTAAGGCTATATTTACCTCAGTGACACAGAAGTGAAATGATCCCCTCTGACCTGGTGGGAATGGCTATAGCGTCACCAAGAGTTCACCAAAACTTGTTATTTGGCATAAGCAATTGTGATTATAGCATTGCTTCCACAATGTATATATGGTGCTATGGGATGACTTTCTTTATGCTGTGAATATGTGTTGCTCTCATTGGTTGATAAATAAAGCTGTTTGGCCAATGGCAAAGTAGAATAAGATTAGGCGGTACATTCAAACTGAAGACAGAGACAAAGAAGAGTAGAATCAGGAGAGACACTAGCTCACCATCAAAGGAGAAACAAGATGCCAGCAGGCCAGTAACACCACGGCCACATGGCAACATATAGATTAATATAAATAGGTTAATTTAAGATGAAGGAGGTAGCTAGCAAGAAGTCTGAGCCATAGGTCATACAGTTGGTAATTAATATAAGCCCCTGTGTGGTTACTTGGGACCTAGCAGCTGTGGGACTGGGCAGGACACAGGAAAACTTCCGTCTACACTATGCAATGTTCAAAATAGTGGGACTGATATGAAAGCAGTCTGGCTGCCTTATTGCATGGAAAATCTTCATTGATAGCAGCCAGAATCCTGGGGAAGAGTCTACCAGCTGTTCATCTGTGGTGATATATTGTGTCCCCCAATATATTGTGCACCCTAATAAACTTATCTGGGGATCAGAGACAGCCAGCCACTAGATTAGACATAGAGGCCAGACAGTGTTGACACACACACACACACACACACTTACTCCTGTCACTAGGGAGGCAGAGATTCATCTGCATCTCTGTGAGTTCAAGGCCACACTGGAAAAAGAGCCAGGCAGTGGTGACACACACCTTTAATCCAAGCACTTGAGATATCATGTCTTTTCTTGGGATGCACACATGCTTTTAATCCCAGGAAGTGATGGCAGGAAGCAGAACGATATATATAAGGTATGAGGACCAGGAACTAGAGGCTTTTTAACAACAGTTCAACTGAGACCCTCATGGGTGAGGGCAGAGAGGCTTTCAGTCTGAGGAAACAATCAGCTGAGGAGTTGGTGAGGTTGGTTGTGGTTTGTTCTGTCTCTCTGATCTCTCAGCTTTAACCTCAATATCTGGCTTTTAATTAATAAGACCTTTTAAGATTCGTGTTACATTCATTAGGTAGCCAATTCATCACAGCCCCCAATATATCAGCTTATTTAAAGGCAAAATAATTCTTAAAATCTGTTTCCCCCCTCAAAAAAAAAAAAAAAAAAAAAAAAAAAGGCTTCCAGATAACAGCAACTAATTGTCTTTGGTTAGACCTATCCCATATCTCACTGCCCCACACAGAAATGTATCTCTCAAAATAGTTCTCAAAAGGGAAAAAAATTATAACTTTATGACAGAGAGTGTTAATAGAGTAACTCAGTGTTTTTCTTTCTATGTGTTAATATGACTGATGAGGAAAGGTAGGCAAATATAAATACGTGTAAGCCAGAGTAAAATTTATTTTCAAAGATACATAGAAGTGATTGTTCTTACATGTATTATGTGGTAGCATTGTGTTTCCCAAAATATTGTGCATCCTAATAAACTTATCTGGGGTCAGAGACAGAACAGCCACGAGATACAAAGGCTAGAAAATCGTGGCACTCACACCTTTAATCCTAGCATTCCGGAGGTAGAAATCTCTCTGGATCTCTTGTGAGTTCAAGGCCACATAGGATACAGCCAAGCATGGTGACTCACGCCTTTAATCCCAGAAAGTGAGCCTTTAATCCCAGGGAGTGATGGCAAAAACAGAAAGGTATATAAGGCGTGGAGACCAGAAACTAGAAGTATTTTGGCTGGTTAAGCATTTGGCTGGTTAAGCTTTCAGGCTTTGGAGCAACACAGTTCAGCTGAGATTCATTCTGGATGAGGACTCAGAAGCCTGCAGTCTGAGGAAACAAGACCAGCTGAGAAGTTGTCCAGGTAAGGTTAGCTGTGGCTTGTTCTAGTTCTCTGATCTTCCAGTTCACCCCAATACCTGGCTCAGGTTTGATTTTATTAATAAGAACTTTTAAGATTCCTGCTACAGTTTTATCTGTGTTTACTTTTTCTATTATATTGTTACTTGCCTGGGGTGAATTACTTTAAGTAAGTTGATTTGCTATTTTATTTAGGATTATGTGTTAATGCTGGTACAATTAATTGGTAGTTTGTTCTTCCCACTGGAACATTATGTTTCTGCAGCGTTAACTGTGTACATACAACACCGTACTGCATCTTAGTATGCATAATAAAGTTTGTAATAGATAACTATCACAAAAATAAGAGAATAATGAATAAGTAAATGTGTAGCAAATTATTAATGAGATAAAATGGTAATGTATAAATTGTTGAATTTTTTTGTATCTATATCAGTGTTCAGCGAACGATTGTTTCAAAGGTTAATATAATGAAACATCAGAAATATTTAAAATATCTGATGTCTTTGTATAGATTTCTTAGAAGACAAACAACATATTTTACTGAAATTTCATAAGTGAGTGACATTTTATGACCCTCTTTAACATTATTTAGCACCTAATGGCCCTAGGTAAATTAGAGATCCTTTAATGATGTATCAGAGACAGAAAGGAGCCTCATACCACATGGCAAGTTCTTAATGCAAGAACTTCATCCTATATATACATAGTAACACCTAGTTATGTGTCCATCACTACTCTGAGCAAATGTCCTGAGGGAATAAAGAAATGATGTTTTTGCCTGGGGACTTATGCACTCTGATTCACAAAATCTTTCCTGGCTTTCTGTCCCAACCCACTTTGGACACAAAAGTAAGAAAGTATTGGAGTCTCAAATTTCCTCTCAGTATGCTTTAATGAAAATCAAATTAATGTTCTAATTCTAGATAACGTCTTGTAAATATTTCCACTATCTCATTCAGAAAACTTCAGGTTTGACTAGATGAAAATTTAAACTATTCTAACTCTAATTATTAACGATACCCGAGGAAATTACAAGAACATTGTGGAATTAAAAAGGAGATGTTTCTTACAAAATCTTTATTTTGTAAGACAGGGTTTAAGATTTTTCTGTTGGATGCACACATGGAAACATACACAAATATTTCTAATGCTTATTCAAGAAACTAATGCCCACAACTGGGTTTCAAAACAAGTGTAAAATAACGGCTAAGGAGACTCTAACTCAAGGTCTTCCCCTTCTCTGGGATGCCATACTGAATATATTGAAAACTCTGGTCAGCCTTGCAGAAGCCTGAAGAGAACTGTGATGCTGCAGGAGTTGTTTTTATTGTGTGAAATGCCCACCAAATGCTCGAACTGCCCTTGCTAGGGGCTTTCAAGAAAAATGTCACTCCTCACAGCCAGTGATGAGATTTGACACATGGCATCAAAGCATCATTGCAACTATGCCTGGCTTAGAAGAAGCTGCATCTCCCAAGAAAAGCTCAAGCAGAAAAGGTTACACTGAAAACCTTAAAGGCTAAGATATATATATATATATATATATATATATATATATACAAGTAAATGACATAAAA
Organism: Peromyscus maniculatus bairdii; assembly: GCF_049852395.1. Taxonomy (NCBI): domain Eukaryota; kingdom Metazoa; phylum Chordata; class Mammalia; order Rodentia; family Cricetidae; genus Peromyscus; species Peromyscus maniculatus. Next base: position 79,137,405 of record NC_134870.1, on the reverse strand, counting down.
TAAAAAAATAAATTGCACAAATATATATACTAAAAAACCATTTCTGGAGCAGAGTATTAACAAATGTTTGAATATTAATCTATAGTTTTTAATATCAAGAATCTAGAATAAAATACAATATAACTTATTCCCAACTATCGATTTCTGTGCAAAGAGCTTTGGGAGATAGCACAGCATATGAGGATCTGCAAAATGTCACAGGTTTATTATTTGAAGAGAAGAAAAACCTCTTTTAAAGGAATTCACACAGTGTTGGCAATTCCAGTGGACTGCACCTTTGTGAAGAACATCTTTGTGAAAAACACACTTTTGTAATTCTATTTGAGCAAATTTGAAGCTCAATTAACTCTCCAATGAACCAAATCTCTGTATTCAAGTCTTCCTCATATTTAAGTCTTATTGTGGCTTCATGGGATCTATTGATCCTGAAATAGTAGGTTTTAATCGAGTACTTTTGGTACTTTTGAACAAAACCTCTTTAAATTTCATCATCATGCAGAAGTTATACTAATGGACACTCACTTTGTAGAGATTAAGCCCACTCTGGGATAAGCTTAGTAAAGACCATACCATAATTAACTGAAAAAAAATGCATGTGTTGTTTGTTATAGAAGCAAAAGCAGAAAGGAAGAAGATCACCAAATTCTTGACAAAGGTTCACATTTTCATATATTTCACACACACACACACACACACACACATATCCATTCAGATATGGAGTAATAAATACACAAATTCTCTAAGACCAAATAGTCAATGCAGTGAAGCCAGAATTGGTAACTATATTGGCCAGATGAACACTTTCTCTATGTTGTTTTCTGTGGGTATCAGAAAAAAGAAATAATAATGGTTTTATAGGGTTTTGAATTTCTAAAACAGCTAATCGGATAAAGCCTAATCACTAGAAAGAAATGAAATTATATGTTTTGTATTAATCATTAAATGATTACTAGACTATGTGTCTTGCAGTCTGTATGCACCTAGGTTGAGTAGGCAGTGCAATGATGGCTGTTTTAATTATGTAAAAATGAAATATCTGATGATTTTTTAATGAGTGTTCTCAAATATTTGCTGAAGGTTTAAAATAGTAATAGGTGGATAAAGATATTTTGTTCCCGACTGAGAACATTTTGTGTTTTAATAGCATTACTTCCCCTTTAAGTAATTAGTTATGCAAGAGGATTTACATACCTTTGGCAAAGTTTGTTAAAGAACTTAAAACAAGATGGTGAGATGGATTAGCTGGTAGAGACACTTGGCGTCGAGCCTGTTGACCTAAGATCAATTCCTAGAAGCTACACAGTGGATCACAAAATGGTTAAAGGTGTGTTGGAAATACACACTGTAAATGAAGAGACCTATTAATGACTGTCTGTTTAGCCCAGTAATTAAAGCATTTATTCTTGATAGTAAGGGATTTAGATAGAAGACAGACATGACATCATCGCAAAGCAATGGAGAATGAACCCTGGTTGTGTTAAGCATTCACTGAAATCTGGAGCAGCATGCCTGCGAAATGCTGCCACTGCCTTAACAAATGGGGAGACAGGACTTAAAAACCAGAAGACACTCTTAATCTCTGTAGTTGGCTATTTCTGTGACAACCAATAGAAAATAGCTTAAAACTCAATATAACAGGGCAAATTCTTTTTATCGGTCACCTCTGATACAGAGTTTCATTTAAATTAAGGCAAATTTCATGAAGATAGAGAATAAGGCTCTATTAACAGTTGTTAGGGGAGAAAAATAGAATAGAAGCACAAATAAAATTTCACAGGTGAAAAACCATCACATCTTGTAACCATGGATCTCAAAATTGTAGGTCTCTGTTACAAGATCCTTGAATCCAAAAGAAAGCATAAAACACATTCTTACTATAGAGAATACCCATTAGCAATTTTTGTTGATCAGAGGCTAATTGGGATGTGGTAGATTGGAATCTATAGACTTTATGAACTTAAGCCTATGGGTCAACATAGTAAAATCAACTTCCATGAGTTTAAGGAGCTTTGTTACAGACTGGGATGATGTGAGCATGAGTGGGAAGCAGGCAAGTCAGTAGGAGGTACTAAAATTTAAGCGGTAAATAGACCTGACATTTAATTTCTTTTTACATTTTCAGCAAATATCTTAATGGTAAGACAAACAAGTAGGAAACAGGGTGATCAGCATTTTCTGGGGAAGTTTTGTGGAAGAAGGATAAAGGCATTAATCTGAAAAAGAGTACCACAGTGCTATGAAAATGAGTAGAGATAAGTGAGCCACCAAATTAATTCCCATCCACTACAAGAAGCTTCTCTGAAGATGGCTGATAGATTCACTAATTTATGTATATAACCATAAGTTATATGGAGTTGGTTTCATAGTATAACCCATTAGCAGAATAATAATATGTTCTCCCCTATGGTCTATGGCTTGTCAAGCCACAGGTTCTTAGGCTCAATAATGGTGTCAGGAATGGCTCAAATCTAATTAAAAAGTCCTATTGCTGAATACCTGTAGAAGGTAACCAATTGGCAATAGAATGCCATATTCGGGAGTATATGGAACATCACTGGGTAATAACTCTAAAAGAAGGAACCCATTCCTAGAATTAGACTTTTTATTTGTGAACGTGTAAAGTCTACTAGTGACTTTGCCTCTTTTCTATGTAATTGTATCATTATTATAACAGATGTATTTTTTTTGTCTTCATTCATGATTAGTAATAATTTTTGAGACCTTGTGACAATTGCTAATACATAAGAGTTATAACTAAATTTTTGCCAGGTACACAGATAATTGAAACCATTCATCCAGAAATGTAGGCATTATACTGTGGACCTAAATAAATGTATGGAAGGAAACCTAAAAACAAAACAAAAAAATACATTACTGCTCCAGAAAATTTGGCTGCAATTTATTTGAAGCATCGTTTTACACAATTAAACAATGTAAATAAATACATTTTTCTAAAAAAAATAAATTAAAAGAGGAATTGAGATTTACAGTGCCAGTACTGACAACATTCAGGGAGGAAACATTGAGATATAAAAATTAGCCCTATAAAATGGTAGATGTAAATTCACTTCCTGGAGTCAGATATTTGGATGTGTTAGTGTGGTACTAATAAGTATTTGAATTTTGTACCTACCTTCTTGTGTTTAATATCATCAGAGAAAGCTCTGATAATTTGTCTGTGTATGAAGATGCCAGAGAGGGAGTGTTCTGAATAAATAGTATAACTGTTTTATTGTTAGGTCTATTTGTCATTGTAACAAGTTGAAAGGCATTTTCAATTTGGACATCAATCTTGAGCTTTGACTAATGTGACTCTTTAGGAGACAGGGCTATAGTGTAGATGCTGACTCAATCAAGTTCCACAGCTCTCCAGAATGAGGCCAGAATGTGGCTCCCAGCAAATAAATTGATGTAATTGCCCAGTGGCAGAGCTCCTGGGAAACAACCATCACTTTCTGGCCATCTTTCTCAGGTGACATCACAGGCTCTGGGACACAGCACAATTTCCTCTCTTCCTGAGCTCTTGCAACACTCAATTACAAGGTGCTGATTATGGAGCAAACATTTTGCCTAAATAGGCTATCCTCCTAAAATTACCTAGAATACTGCAGCCAATATCATTTGGAGAGTATTTAAAAGGAAACGAGGTTAACTAACTTGATTAATTTCATAAATTAATTGCTCTACTGGAAAGAAAACAGCCTTGATTCCATATTTTTTTTATCATTTAGAAATATATTGGCCAATTATGCTTCTGGCCATGACAGAGTAGTCGGAATTATATTTGCTTTAATGCCTGAAATGAGACAAAATGAGATAACATAAGAATTGTGCATCTTGACAGTTGCAACTCTTTAGACACTGTAACCCCTTCGAATCACACCACAAAGAAGACAAGCTGAGAACTGTTGTGGTATAGGCACAGAGGAATGTTTGTCTTTCGCAGATATTAAAAATTTTGCTAGATAATTTATATGTGTAATCAAGTTACCAAATTGCTGCTCACTTCAGAGTATTTGAAGCTCAGGGTGGGCCTTAGAGTCAAGGGGCTATCAGTTTTCCCTTTCTTCCGGGTACACAGAGAAGAGCTTATTTCAGAACTTTGCCACCTTCTAGAGATAGCTCACACTCCCTGTGACTGCTAGATTTCCTCATCCCCCCAGACATTTTCTCACATGGCATCCCCCCAACCCCTTCTTCTACCCTTAAGGACTCTTGTGGCCGTCTTTGCTGCACACAGAAAATCTAGGACAACTGTGGTGATATTGTGTTCTCCAAAATATTGTGTACCCTAAAAAACTTATCTGGGGTCAGAGACAGAACAGCCACTAGTTACAAAGGCTAGAAAATGGTGGCACTCACACCTTTAATCCTAGCATTCCAGAGGTAGAAAGACCTCTGGATCTCTGTGAGTTCAAGGCCACATTGGAAACGGCCAGGCATGGTGACTCACGCCTTTAATCCCAGGGAGTGGTGGTAGAAAGCAGAAAGGTATATAAGGCGTGAGAACCAGAAACTAGAAGCATTTTGGCTGGTTAAGCATTCGGCTGGTTAAGCTTTCAGGCTTTGGAGCAACACAGTTCAGCTGAGATTCATTCTGGATGAGGCCTCAGAGGTTTCCAGTCTGAGGAAACAAGACCAGCTGAGGAAATGGCGAGGTGAGGTAGCTGTGGCCCATTCTGTCTTTCTGATCTTCCAGCATTCACCCCAATACCTGGCTCCAGGTTTGATATAATTAATAAGACTCTTTAAGATTCGTGCTACAGACAACCACAGTAATCTAAGAGTGATTGTACGGGAATAGCTCTCCTTTCAGAGTACCAATTTCATTGGCTGCATGATACAGCATAGACCCAGGTTTTACAGAAAAGTGCATGAGAATCTCTGCATGGTCATTATCATGCCCAAAGCAGAGAATAAGCTTCGTGAGAGCCTCAAGTCTTTCTGAATTGATGACATGAAGCTGAAATTTTTAAGAGGGAGTTATTTTCGAGTTCTCAGGATAGACAACAGATAGTAGGGCACTCCACAGAGAAGAGCATTAGTATCCACCAGGGGATTTGCCTGGCCAGTAGCCTGCTTAACGAACAGCAGCAAACTGAAGGGTACCAGATAAAGTCTCAAAATTATTAGTAGTATTATACAATGCACCATAGAACATATGGTAATGAGACTTTGTCTAGATAGACTACCCGGACTGAAGCAGTTTAAAATAATTAAGAGAATTTGACAACATACACAGAAAGGTCATTCATCAGCCAGTGTGAACAATTTTTCCAGAGGAGACATGAGGAAATATCTATTTGTCCCAGACAGAGCACTGATGACAGAAAAAAAACCCTAAGGATTCCTACCAAATCAAGCTCAATGAATTGGCAAATAAATGTGGATGAAGGGTTACTTGTGAAATATAGATGAATCAAAGGTAGCCACATCATCAAAAACCACACAGCATTCATTACAGATGATGAGTCATTAAAGCTGCATCCCTAGAGAAATCTGAATGACTTGTAGGGAGTGGGTTGGTAGGAGATTTTTCTTTCCTAATAAATTGTTTACTGTTTTGATAATCTTACAGAGGAGCTTTGTGAGTCTTGTAAATTCCATCTACTCTAGGATTGTGAGTTGTATTTACCTTTTAACTCTCATGATCTCTCTCTTCCCTCTAAGAAATAATGTTTTAATACAGAGGAAATTGCTACATCCTGTCCTCAGTTGATTAATACTTTGATGTCAATGAGTAAAATTTTAAAAAATTGCCTGTCAGCCTGGCCTCACATGGTTCTTAATTACCTACGTACTAGAACAAAGTTCAAATGTTTAGAGTGATAAAACTATCTAGGACCCAACAAGGTGATATTCAAAATGTCTGTTCTTTAATCAAAATTTACCAAGCATGAAAAGAATTAGAGCGTGGTCCATAAAGAAGACATTTATCAATCATTTAACAGTGAGCTATGCTTGACACATGCTATATGAGAGGACAAGTGAATTAAAAGTTTTGCTGGATTTTCTGCATCCAAGATATGAACAGGAATGTGGGAGATAATAAAAAGTGAATTTTCTGAGAACTAATCTACAACAGGTAAGTGAGATAGTATACTGCATGAACTTGAAATTGATGCTATGATAGAAGTGTGAGGGGGAAAAATAAGAAGAGACTTCACTGGACAGCAATAGATATTTCCAAATGAAACACCAGGAACAGGTGTGAAAAATGACCAGTGCATCAATAAACTTTAGAACAACACCAAAGAGCCTAATGGGCATGGAATTATAGTTTCAGAAATAGGGCAGCAGAGAAAAAATTTTGAGAAATATTCACCTAGAATAAGAGTATAAATTTGGATATTATAAAAGCTCAATGATGCTCAAATATAATAAATGAAAATAAATATGTACAATGTAAAAATGGAAGTACCAGGATAAATCATAATCAAATTTATTCCAGTAAGTTTACAGAGGAGAACTTAAAATCACATAGAAAAAGAGACATCATCTGGGAAGAAAAGGTAGATAATTTAGTCTTATTTTTTTGTACAAAACTGAAAGATAAATATGAAATGATGTGTTTTAATTATTGAAAAGAAAGATAAACCTCAATGACATGCCTATTACAATATTTCTCTTAAGTAAACATTAAATACCTTTTCCAAATATAGTAAAAAAATTCAACACAAGCAGCCTGCTCCATGATAAGTGTTAGGTAAAGCCTTTTAGGGAAAAGGGAAGTTATACCCAATGCAAACATGTCTTCCGAATGGTGAAGAACAACATTGCAGTGGTTGGTTCTAACTGCCAACCTTGAATTACATGAGAAGAGAGTCTCAATGAGGATTAACTATGTCAGGTCTCCCTATGGGCATATCTGTGCATGATTATCTTGATTATTATAATTGAGGCTGGAAAACTACTCCATCTGGGTGGTGACATTCCCTAGGTTTGTGACCTGAGTAGTATAAACAGCAAAAAAAGAGCTGAACAATCATAAGCAGGCATCTGTTCATTCTTTTGCTTTGTGTGGAATTGGCTGCCTTAAGCTCCTGCTCATTGACATCCCCCCAAATGATGAACTATGTCCTACAGATATGAGGCAGACTAAACTCTTCCCTCTTAAGCTGCTTTTATCTGAGGATTTTACCATAGCAATGGGAACTGAAGTGAGAACAAACATCAAAAACAAATGGCAAATATAAACATTTACATCATCATTTTATTTTTTATTTATTTTTTATTTTATTTATTTATTTATTTTTTATTTTATTTATTTATTTATTTTTTATTTTTCGAGACAGGGTTTCTCTGTGTAGTTTTGCGCCTTTCCTGGGACTCACTTGGTAGCCCAGGCTGGCCTCGAACTCACAGAGATCCGCCTGGCTCTGCCTCCCAAGTGCTGGGATTAAAGGCGTGTGCCACCACCGCCCGGCTTACATCATCATTTTAAAAGGTAATTGCTGTGGGATGTTCTGTATGTCCTGTGGGAGCCCATTCTCAGGTTCTTTGTGGCGTTACCCAGCAGGTCCGTATAGAGGATGATTAGGACCATGGGCCTGAGTGCAGGTGTTTGAGATGGTCTGCACTTGGCTGTGCTGGGGGATGGTCTGTATGTCAAGTTGCTCTGATTGGTTAATAAATAAAACCTGATCAGCCGTGGCTAGGCAGGAAAGATAGACGGGACTAACAGAGAGGAGGAATAAAAGGACAGAAAGGCAGAAGGAGACGCTGCAGCCGCCGCCATGACCAGAGACACTGCAGCCGCCGCCATGACCAGCAGCATGTGAAGACGCCAGTAAGCCACCAGCCACATGGCAAGGTATAGATGTATGGAAATGGATCAATTTAAGATAAAAGCACAGTTAGCAAGATAAGGACAGTTAGCAGGAAGCCTGCCACGGCCATGCAGTTTGTAAGCAAAACAAGTCTCTGTGTTTACTTGGTTGGGTCTGAGCGGCTGTGGGACTGGCGGGTGACAAAGATTTGTCCTGACTGTGGGCAAGGCAGGAAAACTCTAGCTACAGGTAATTCTAAATAACAAGTGTTAATAACAGTATAGAATGAAATTTTTATATGAAGGTAAAGCACTTGACAACAATAACACAAAAAGTTTTAATGAAAATATTTTAAGATTCTTATACAACACATTAGCATAAATGTTTTAATATATGCTATTAAAGACATTCACAAAAATTTAGTTATGGAATCAACCTAGGTGTCAGTCAACTAAGGAATGGATAATGAAAATGTAGAAATGCTACTATTCAGACCTGAAGAATGTTATCATTTGCAGGAAAATGAATGCAGCAAGGAGTCATCATGCCAAATGAATTTAGGTAGATCCAGAAAGACACACATACACACTTCCTGTCATTTGTATATCCTAGGTGTTACTTAGATGCAAAAAATAACACATGCATACATGGCATGGACGTATAAATGAAACCATACAGGAAAGTAAAGTGAACTGATGACACCAGAATGGGGAGAAAAGTGGTTCTAGGTAAGTATGGGGTATGCGGTCTAAGTACTTTTGTGGTGGTATTGTGTTCCCCAAAATATTGTGAACTCTAATAAATTTATCTGGGGTCAGAGAACAGACAGCCACTAGATACAAAGGCTAGAAAATGGTGGCACTCACACCTTTAATCCTAGCATTCCAGAGATAGAAATCCCTCTGGATCTCTGTGAGTTCAAGGCCACATTGGAAATAGCCAAGCATGGTGACACACACCTTTAATCCCAGAAAGCCAGCCTTTAATCACAGGGAGTGGTGGTAGAAAGCAAAAAGATATATAAGGCGTGAGGACCAGAAACTAGAAGATTTTGGCCTGGTTAAGCATTCAGGCTTTTAAGCAGCAGTTCAGGTGAGAGCCATTGGGATGAGGACGCAGAAGCTTCCAGTCTGGGGAAACAGGACCAGCTGAGGAAATGGCAAGGTGAGATAGCTGTGGCTTGTTCTGTCTCTCTGATCTACCAGCATTGACCCCAATAATTGGCCTCGGGTTTGATTTTATTAATAAGAACTTTTAAGATTCCTGCTACATACTTTACATACAAATATTCTTATAAAACCAAATTCAATGTGCAATGAATATACAGAACAAGATACGTTTTATAGTATATAATCTTTGCCCAAAGAGAGAGCCATAGCCCTTTTTTACATTGAGAATAAGTATATAATTTTAAACACTAGGTTGGCTTAGATGGGCAATTAGTAGGAGTACTTCTGCCATAAGAAACTCATAGAATTCTTCTAAGCTGAAGGGCCATGTATCACTGGGCATACACCCAATTTGTAAGTGTTCAGGGAACAGAGCTGACAAACCATTCTTAGGCAGCTCTGTTTCTCTCTCCCCCTCCCCACTTCCCCCTCCCTTCTCCCCCCTCCTTTTCTCCCCCCTCCCCTTCTCCCCCATCCCCTTCTCTCCCCTCCCCTTCTCTCTCCCTCTCCCCCTTCCCCCTCCCTTCTCCCCCCTCCCCTTCTCCCCCATCCCCTTCTCTCCCCTCCCCTTCTCCTGTTCCCCTTCCCCCTCTTCCTCTCCCCCTCTCCCCCTTCCCCTCTCCCCGTCCCCCTCTTCCCCTCTCCCCCCTCTCCTGCTCACCGTCTCCTCCCTCTACCCCCTTTCCTACCATCCCCTCTGCCTCTCCCCCATCCCACTACCCCCTTCCACTACCCCCTCCCACTACCCCCTTCTTCCTCTCGCCCTCTCTCTCCTCTTCCTTCCATTGTCACTCCTATCACTTACATACAGAGAACATCTGCTTTGTTATTCTTGGGTAACCACTAGATTAAACAAACTTTATTTTATTTATTGTAATTTCCCCACCATAACACTTTCTTATTTATATTACTTTTCTACACACACACACACACACACACACACACACACACACACACACACACTTACATATATGTCTTTTTGAAATTATACTATTATTACAACATTTCTTCCTCCCCTTTCCTCCCAACAAATCCTCCCATTTACCTCTCCCTACTCTCCTTAAAATTATGGCCTGCTCCAGGGCAAGGTCTCCTATGGGGAGTCAGCCCAGCCTGGTACATTCAGTTGAGGCAGGTCCAAGCCCCTCTTCCCCGCACCAAGGCTGCTGCAAAGTGTCCCACCATAGACACTGGGCTCCAAAAAGCCAGTTCATGCACCAGGGATGGGTCCGGATACCACTGCCAGTGACCCCTCAAACAGACCAAGCTGTACAGAATGGGGGGTGTTTCAAGGGGGGCGGCTGGAGGGGGAGCGGGAGGAAAAATGAGAAGGGTATCTGTGATTGGAATGTAAAATGAATGAAAAAATCTTAAATAAAAAAAAACCACTATGGCCTGTTTCTTTTAATAAACCCTGCATTTTATTATATACTTATAAATTACTAAAATATTTAATTCAAAATTTTATCACTAATTTAACATTTAAAACACAGAAACCAGAGTAGACAAGAAAAATTATAGACATGGCTTTATTATTGATGCGGATGAAGTGATATTTCTTTATAGATCATGATAAATTGGGGGGGATTTATCATTTCTCATAAACTTGTATACATTGTTCAAAAGAATTGTTTTTATCTAGACCTAACAGCTTATAAAGGAGTTGGAAGGGTGGCTAGTTTAGCCACATCTCGACCTTATGTTCACCCCATCGAAGTCTTCCCAGGGATCCTGAAGAAGCTGCTCTTCATCTTGAAGCCATTGCCTTCTCCCCTTCCTCTTGATTCTACTTCCCTCTCCTCTGCCTCCACTGAGCACCTTCCACTGCTTGAGAACAGGGATGGGCAGTAGATGAGGGTGTTCACTTCACTTTCAAGTGAAATACTCCAGAGAAGAAAAGCATAAGATATAACTCAAAAGAGATGGAATGTGGAATTCAAGAAAAGTATGTAGACATTGATTACTTTTTTTTCCATCTTATCTAAAAATAACAGGTGTATTTGCTACACCATGGAGTTATTTTCATTAAAAGTCATATTCTTAGTCCAGTACCATGGGGGCTCCTCAGCTACTGGTCCACAGTACATGGGTTTCCACTAGTTTGACTAGCCATCTCAGTACATTTTCCCATATGATCTCCATGTCCCTGCTCATAGAATCCTTTCTCTCTCATCGATTGGACTCCTGGAGCTTGGCCTGGCACTCAGCCATGGATCTCTGCATCTGCTTCCATCAGTCACTGGATGAAGGCTCTATGATGACAGTTAGGGTATTCAGTCATCTGATCACCGGAGTAGGCCCTCTGGACAGATGAGACAGTTGTTTAGCTTGAACGGTTTAGGGGACCCCCAGGCAGGCAGTGGTATCCGGACCCATCCCTGGTGCATGAACTTACTTTTTGGATCCCAGTACTTGTGGTGGGACACTTTGCAGCAGCCTTGGTGCAGGGAGGAGGGGCTTGGACCTGCCTCAACTGAATGTACTAGGCTCTGCTGACTCTCCATGGGAGACCTTGCCCTGGAGGAGGTGGGAATGGGGGCTGGGTTAAGGGGGAAGGCTGGGTGCCAGGAAGAGGGAGGAGAGGGGAATCTGTGGTTGGTATGTAAAATGAATAGAAAAATCTCTTAATAATAATAATAATAATAATAATAATAATAAAATTTATTTGAAAAAAGCCATATTCTTTTTTTGTTTCTCTGATGAAAATCACTAATTCCACCATAGATACTCAATGGAATTACAAAGTTTTACTCATACTTAACAATTAAGGTGACATACTCACTAAGCCCTTAATAATACTGGGTTTGTCATCTGCCTGGATGGATGTAGCAAACAAAGAAAAAAAAAAAGGTCAGTTGTGATGTTCTTATTCATTTCCTTTCAGCAATTCTAAATCTGGGTGCCACAAGCAATAATGCCCCTTAGTATTCCAAGAGAGGCTTTCTTCTAGATCTCACTTAAAATGTATAACTAATATATGTTTTTATACATGCCTCCAAATCCATCCTCTTAGAAATATTTTTCTTTTTCCCCACACAATATAATTTTATCAGATCTTACAAATTTATTGTTATAGTTAATACTCTTTTGTAAGCAACTCCTAGTTTGTCTCTTTTAAGAGATTTCTTCCTCCATGGTTTATTATTTTGCCTAACTTGACAGGTGGGTTAATTCAGTCAAATATAAGATTATTGGTTCATGGGTCATTCAGTAAATTTTCCTTTTTCCTGGAATCTTACTTGTCACCATGCCTCACAGTTGTCAAAAGGTATACCCAGAAAGTAAATGAGACTCAATTAATATATCCTCATTCTCTCACACAAAATATAAAACAGAATTTTAGATTTTGGTTTATCACATGCAATATACAAAACATTTGCCTTCACTAAACACACTCCTCTGAATACATCCTTATAAGACATATTACTATGCATTTAAAATTCTCTCAATGTGAATGTAATGGATGCAAACAGCATGGATATAATGCCTCCATCTCAATTGTGGTATATATTTCATTTTAATGCAATTTCTTTCCCTTCAAGATACTATGATTGAAAATAAAATGAGTGGGTGACAGGTGTTTCTCCCTTTCTCCTCCCATGCTCCTTTGCCACTCCAGCTGAGAGATCTCATAAAAGTGTCAGCTCTCCACTGGTACAGCACACTGCACCTGCTTACCATGTGCTTAGTGACTACTAACATTTATATATCGCTGCATTCCAAGTCACATAAATTGATAAAATGTAAGTCAAAAGACACCATACTGCATCTGTAACGCTTTTTAGGCTGCAGTGTTTTCTTTCCTTGTCTAAAAGCAGAGGGTGATTTCTTATTCTTTTCAACTAAATCACGGCCACTTCAGTATTCAGTTGCATTTGGAAGATGGTGTGGAAAGCATGCAAATAAGACAAAAGCACATACGCAGGCAACAGAGGTCTCTTTAAGCTGTTCCAGGCTTGTGTACCCTGACACAGAATTTGCTAAGCCAACCAAGCTTTAATTCTGCATTGAGGCTTTGTGGATGTTAATAATCTGTCAATTCGGGTAATTTCCACTGGAGATGTGAAAGGCTGTAGCTGGCAGCAGTGTAGCAGTGTTATTTCACTGACTGTATGCAAATGGTGTTTTGGCTGTACCTTTTGTTCTCAGGAACATTTTAATTTTCCATTTGAATTTTGTCTTTCTTGCCATGATGTACTTTCAGGTAACAAAGGTACTAATTAATCAATTTATCAGACTTAAATGGGAAAGAAAACAAAAACTAATACAAAAAACAAACAAAAACTTGCCAACTGTCCTTTAGAATAAATATTTCCATAATAATTAATGCAAATACATAATAAACAATAGAAGACAATGACGTATGCTTAGTAAATTGTACTTTAAAATTATTTAAATACATACTTTTTCAGCTGGTTTTCTTCTTGAAGTCACTAGAAACCTTGGTTCTTGAAGGCTGTCATCCAGTGTCTGAGATGTTCTGAATGCCTTGTTGTTTCTTCTTGTAGTTTTCTTGAGAGGTCAGGAGTGTGACTTTTGTGAGTTTTCCTTTCCACTTGCCTTCTTTTTCTTTATGGTCTAATGAATGTCAAGTCAGTATCTTCACGTACACATGCCTACTAATTTCTAAAGCAGAGAACACAGATGTCAGAGACTGACTAGACTAAAAGCAAAAGTAAATGGAGAAGGTTCTTAGAGAATGATTTTGCTGTGTGATGGACCATGTCCTGGTTAGTATGCTAGTGAAGGGACAGCATCTGGGTGTGTTCAAGTTCTATGTCAGAATGAGATGAGAGCATTTTTTAACTACCTAGAGATTTACTTTGAGATTTATGGATCTATATCAATGCTGTATGAGAAAGAATATCAAGATTAATTTACTTTCTTGAAAGTCATTTTATTTTCATATCAAACAAAATTCAACATTCACAACAAATTGATAGATGCATTATTTTATGCAATGGAAAATATTTCAGTAAATTATATTTCTATAATAATGAGAAGACTATTTTGGTTATAACTACTATAATGCAGTTTTTTATCTCATATCTAATTTCAAAGTCTTTGCTAAACAAATAGAATAATTCGATATTAATTATATGTATGGTGCAACCATTAAATTCACTTTTTATACATGTGATTTATTCAATTTTTCTTTGAAAATAGGAGAATCCTTGACTCATTGATGCAACTCAGTGCTACTTTTGAAATTATTCAGTTTTTAACAATAGATAAATCTACTGATAGAAGAGAGGACTATCAGTCAATTATAACCAGCAAGTATTTATAAGCAAACCTATGGTAAGTTCCACATTAGAAGTGATACTATATAAATTAAAAGACATAATATTTATGTGTTGAGTTCATGTTGTAATTATTATATAGAGCATGTTTATTTGAAGGCCAAAGTCAGCTATATTACAAAAAGCTACATAATTCTGAGTAATTAAAATTAGTACAGGGTTTGTATATTTTTTATTTGACTAAATCAGGAATACATAAACATAGTCTTTGGAAATTTTCAGACCCCTGTTAAGTAGGGAAAATACATAACTGTCATAGGTTTTAAAAAACTACTTTGAATTTGCTTTCAAACTGAACAAGGGTAGACAAAAACTAGTATTCATTGGTGATATTTTGCTGTAATTATCATTCACTTATCAAATAGCAAAGCAGTGGAAATTTTCAAAGACATATTTACAGTTTTTTTTCAGATAATGAATTATTTTGGGGGGCATTTCACTTATATATCTACAAAGACATGAATATCACGTATCACACAACTGCCACTTATGTTCCAGTTACATTTCTGTTTATCTCTCATAATTATGTGATCTTGGTGAGTCTTCCTTATTGAGTTATTTGTTATATTTACCAGCAAATAAGAGACTGTTATTATGACTTTTATTTAACATTTTTAAATGTTCATCTCTGGGGTTGGAGAAATAGCTCAGCAGGTAAGAAGCCATATTGCTTTTTTAGACAATCTCTCTTCAGTTCCTAACATTCATGTCAGGTGGCTAAGAGACACTTTTAATTCCAACTCAAACTAATTCAATGCCCTCTTTTGGTTTCCATGAGCACCTGCACTAATGCATGCTCGCGCTCGCGCAAGTACACACACACACACACACACACACACACACACACACACACACACACACACACAATTGAGAACAGAATAAATCTTTTTAAAATATTCATCTCTGGGATAGACTATGTAATTTGGTCTTTAAGTTTGATCAAGTTTAGGATAACATTCCTCTACAGAAATAGGAAGAATAATTTATTCAATGGTGTTTCAGTTCCAAAGAGGCTCTTTTAAAGTTTAGTTTCAGAGTTTCAGTATTCTATCATATTCTTACCACCCATATGGCTTTATGATCTTATTGCATGTGAAGTATTACTTTTCATTAGTTATACATTATATATCTTCTAATACCTTATAGACTGCTTTACACATTTACATCACTATGAACCCCCCTCCCATAGACTAGATTCACTCTTTTATTGCTCATCTTCTATTCCTTAAGTATAATTCCAATACAATGGTGGCAGTATTAGATATTTATTGAATTAAATAATGCTAAATGGAATATAAACAAAAATTGTTTCCAGGTACTATAAATGTTTATAGCATCATTATAAATGACTGTTAGTGAGCTGGCAAGATAGTTTAGTATGTAAAGTGCTTACTGGTTTTGATCTTCTGAATACAAGTTTAAAAAGAACATTTAAGCATGGTAGTCTAAGCTTATAGTCCCAATGATGAAGAGGCAGAAAGTCTGATATTTGGGAGCTCACTGACAGGCCAGCCCAGTCTACATGGTGTGCTCTAAGTTAATGAGAGATTCTGTCTCAACAGAAAGGTGAATGATGGCTGAATAAAGACACATGAGGCTGTCTTCTGGACTCCACATGAATATGTGGATTCTCCTTATGCATACACGAACCTTAACACACTCAGACATACATTATCTATCTTCTATCATCTATCTATCTATCTATCTATCATCTATCTATCTATCTATCTATCTATCTATCTATCTATCATCTATCTATCTTCTATCTATCTATCTATCATCTCTCTCTCTCTCTCTCTCTCTCTCTCTCTCTCTCTCTCTCTCTCTCTGCAAACACATACACATAAAGAACACTCTTTTAAAAAGTTGGAGGGAGTCAGGTGGTGATGACTCACACCTTTAATCCCAGCACTAGGGAGGCAGAGGCAGGTGGATCTCTTTGTGGTTGAGGCCAACCTGGGCTACAGAGTGAGTTCCAGGACAGGCTCCAAAGCTACATAAAGAAACCTTGTCTCAAAAAAAGGTGGAAGAGAAAATGGGATCTCTGTGTGTATATCTGTGTATATTGTTGTTAAGTCTTCTAAAGCTAGTGCCAGTTGCTGAAATTAAAAACCATTAGAATCTAATGTGATATTTTGGAACATACGAAATATAAATTGCATCAAAACTTTCATTTTAGAAGTTAGAATTTCTATTTACTGTGGAATCCCATACTTAAGTCCTAGTGAAATCAATCCATCAAATGGTATGAAAAACCTTAAACTGGGCAGTAGAATTCATTTTTGAGTTAGAATAATTACCTCTCAGATTGCTACAACTCAAAAACTTGAATAATCTCTTTCTGCAGACATATGCAGTGCAGATATTTGGATAATCACAATAGTGTTCTAGTGTTAAAGCTTAATGAATAAAAATAGTCTAATTTTAGTTAGCACATAAATTCCCCAAGTGCAAGTCCATATATTAGCTGATCAGTTTTTACCAGAGTAGAGCAGTGTTCTCCTCAGGAAACCTTATTTGTATTGGGAAAGGAGTCTCTTCAGACCAAAAAAAAAGTGCTAAAATTACAAATTCATAGATACTTAATTCTTTGTCATTTTTCAGTAGGAAGAATGTACACTGAAACTGTACCTAAAGCTAATTATGTTGGAAAGAGAGACAGCTTAGTTTTAGAATATGATCTTCAACATTCAAACCTTCTATGCCAAGGTTTTCATTGAATTATGAAGTTAGAGGGGACAGGCTTCTGCCTTGATTAACACTATGGATTTTGCCCTTGGATTGGATGCTTTAGCTTTAGAAACAATTCAGGCTCCCATTTTTTTTTAAATTTTTACTTCATTTATATAATAATCATGACAATTATAATTAGTTTGCTTTCGCTACTATAACAAAATAACAAAAGCACTGCTCATAGAGCTCAGTGAAGATGGGTTAACCCCACTTAAATCTTTCAAGATTACCCTATGATAAGTAATCAGCACTTTGTGTAATATTTCCTGAGAACACACACATAAGTAATTAGGAGTGCACCAAAGCACAAAGGCACTAGTTGTAAATTTCCACAAAGCTTGATCAAAGCATGGTAGAGACTATGGCAGAGCTGGATTGAGTACTGCAGTCTTCCTTCAGAAATATCAAGAAGCCAACTCAGATTTGCTCACATGTACCTTTTTGTTCCTATGTAGTCTACTTCTCCCAGTATGTGAATTAGATATTTCTGTAATTGCTGTAAAAATAAAATGCTTAACAAAAGCAATTTAAGGACAGATGGGTTTATCTTGCTTTGCAATTTGAACATACAGACCTCCATGGTAGGGGAAGGCATGGTAGTTGAAAAGGGAGATAGTTGGTCACTTTGTATCCATAGTCAGGAAGCAGCAGCTAGATGGATGTTGGGGCTCACCTTTTCTTTCCTTTAGTTCAGACTTCAGATAATGAATGGAACTTGAGCCATTCACAGGCATGGTGGGTCTTTTCTGCTCAACTAAAACTTACTAGAAACACGCCCAGAGGTCTGTATTTCCAAAATTACTTTAAATCTCTTCAAATTGGCAATGAAGATTAACCATCATGACAAGAAAACAGGAAAAAGACCAACACCCTGTGCTTGAAAGAGGACAACACTGAGTTTCAGGTTGAAAATACAAGGGTGTACCATGCAATGGTATTTCACATGCAATGGATGCAAGCTAGCTATGATCTAGTCTTACAACCTGTGAGAAAACAGCACCCACTTTTGTGTTGCGGTTGATGGTGGTGAGCAATGTGGCTGGTGCTTGAGTTTGGAAAAGAAGGAGTGTGACATTGCAATGTCCCAGAAGAATTTTAAAAACCTCAATTGACGAGGATATTGTCATGGAATGTTTAAGCAAGATTTGTATGATTGTAGCTGAGGTGCAATGATGGACAATTACTTTACTTCCACATACGTTCCTGTCTGCCTCTGGAATTCTGTACACTGAAGCTCTTATGGGGCTAAAATTGGGAGACTGGCATTGCACATGTAATTTCTGTTTTTATTTATTTGTTTATTTTTTGTTTTTGCTATAGTTATGACAAATACTATGACCCAAAGCAACTGATGTTAGAAAAAGTTTTATTTTGTCTTTGAGGTCACAGGTCATCACTAACAGAGATCAAGGGAGGAATTTGAGGCAAAAATCATAGAAAAATGCTACTTATTGGCTGTCTCTAACTTGTGCTTAGGTAGCATTCTTGTATAGTCAACACCGACTGCCAATCTAATGGTACTGCCCACATTGGCCTGGGACCTTGTATGTCAATTAACAATCAAGATGATCCTTCACAGATATCCCCCCAGACAAAGCTTATAAAGATATTTACTCAATCAAGACTCTTTTTATTCAGATGATTCTAAATTGTAGTGAGTTGATAATTGACAATGATTCTCAGAAAGACTTATTGACTTCACCATCCATCACTGGAAACTTAATCAATGTCTGTTGTGAGAAATCAGAGGAATGGCTATAAAACTAGGACTACATAAAGAATGTGTTCTGTGTTCTTTGTTTGTTTGTTTGTGCTTCCATCCTTAGAAAAACAGGTTGCTAGATTATGCAGCACCTGAAGAGCTACATTGTAATGAGAACCTATGTGCCACAGGCTTCTCACAGCCAAGGACTCAGCAGGGCTGGAGTTCTGAGGCTGGATCCAGAAAGACATGGCCTTTCCCTGTCCATCCCTTTATGATGCATCTATCTAAACATTTTCCTTTCTTTCCCCTCCCTCAGGTCAGAATAACTCAGTAGCTGCTTTGTTGTCTATATTCTCCTATTATTATTTTTATTATTATTATTATTATTATTATTATTTTGCACAGGATTTTACCTACAAAATTCTTATACACACCATTGTGGGATGGCTCATCCCTAATAGGCTTGGGGGCCAGCTGACCCAAACCAGTAGTAAGATGCTTTCTGAGAGCCAACCTGCATCTGCCTAAGGGTCTTAGCAAAAGCAGCTGAGACATGACCTGGAGATGACCTGGACCAATGAGAGACAGCCATGTCACACCAGCTGATGCATATTCATCAGACCTTCCCCCAAGGTAGGTGGAGGGTATATAAGGCTTGCCTCTTCCTGAATAAACTGAGCTTGTTGTTTCGACATTCTCCATCTGTATCCTTGACTCTGCGCCTACTTGGCCCCCTCCCCCAAAGGGAACAACAGCACAGGACCCTGCCACACACCATCACATGTTTGCTTGTCAGAGGACTGGAGGATGAGACAGCTCCTCTGTACTGAATTTTTCAGTAAGGGTGGTATGCTTCATCTGAGGGACAATGGGACCATGAAAATGATGAAAAGCATTGACCTAACTCTAAAAGTTCCCTCCTTCATTCAATTGATATATTAACTTTACAATCCCCTTAACCACTTCAGTTCTTCAGAAGCCATTTTTACCCTCACTATACCGTTCCTGTTCTGTTGTGCCATTGTCTTTATGCTTTTTCTAAATTCGCTGTACTCATTATTATATTTCTTTTGATTTTCTAAATACTTGTCCATTATATGTTTGAAAACAATGATGGCTGTATTCTTGTTTATTATCTTTATATTTTTCAGATAAAACTCTATTCTACTGTTTCTTTATGTATGCCCATGCCCCCAGATATATTTAGAGAGGGAAGAATATAGAATATCTTAATTTACTTTTTAATCAGGAAAATAGTTTTTTGGTCAGCTACAAGTAGTAGAAATTTTACTTTAATTTGAAAAAAGTAAGCTGAGGAGAGAGCTCATTCATTAAAATATTTGCTTTGCAAACACCAGGATGAAAGTTTGATCTCAGAACCCACATACAATAAAACACAGATCTGATGGAACCAACTTGTAATCCCAGTGATGGGAAGATAAGGAACACTCATTCCCTCGACTAGTTTGGCAACCAGCTGGTCCAGTGTACCAAGTTTCAGGATGTGAGAAACTCTTATCTTAACACAAAAACTAGACACTACCTTAGAAAAGGAAGTTGAACACTGGCTCTGGTGTTCATGGGAACACTTCTGTATATAATGGTGCTTGTTCATTTAAACAGCTGATATTTCTAGATTTAACCAATAAACACTAAAGCACTTCATTATGTCCTCATGTTACTCCTATCATGATAAGCTTCTGGATTAAATACTTGAGTCTGGTTTTCATTCTTGCATGATGTTGCATCAGTCGCCTGTCCACTTTTATACTAATACCTCATTTTGCTATTATTGCCTTGTAATATTGCAGCTGTTTTCCTTACTCTGTATTTCTAATAGTACAACAAGAGGTAGACTTGTATCTTCCTCATGGGTGATGTTTTATATTTATAAAATTCTCTTTTAATATCATTGCTTTACATATTTTTCTGAGCCTTTTATTAAGATGACAACATTAATTACTAGGTACTTTTATGTGGAATTATTTTTGATGTCTCTGAAGTAAACATTGTATTTTTCAAACATAACTGGGATGTTCTATGAAATGATGTCTTGGGATTTTCAATGTCTTCATAGAAAAAGTATATTTATAATTTATTCCAAAATATTGTAGTTTTAGTTATAAAATATGATTATAGGAGTTACAATAAATGAACTAGTCAACTCTTAATATATTAAAATTTGGGAGAACTTTTGGAAAAAATTAGAAATAAGATATTCCTTGAATGCTTGTGCCATATGGAAGGAAGTCTTATGATAAAGGGGTTTATTTAAGCAAATACATACATTATCATAGGGAATTCACTATGTGTATTTCTAGGTACAAATGGCTTTTGCAGAGACAGAACAAAGAGTGAGAAGCCACACTCAGAAGAACAATCCCTGTAGTCAACAAAGCTCAACATACACAAAGTAATGTGTAGCATATGTGTAGTGTGGTCAGAGCAAATAAAACTTCACTCTAGACTGTGAGGTGTTGGCTTAGCTTCACATGAAATAGGGCATTGGGTATTTGGAGTTGAGGAGAGACCTCTGATCATTATTCTGAAGAATTACTCATTTATTTCTGTTCATTTCATTAATTATTATTGTTGTTTCTTTGTGTTCATGTGTGGGTTAATATTCCATGGCACATGTGTGTATATTGGAAGATACCTGTGTGGACTATTTTCTCATTACACCTATAAATGGGTTCCAAGATCAAAATCTGGTTATCAGGCTTACAGTGTTAGGTGGCAGGTGCCTTTAACACTGATTTTGCCATTTCTTATTGAGCTATTTTTGTGAAATGTGACTATCAGTTAAAATGTCTGAAAAAAAAAGGAACAACAAATAGTAGTTAATTTTAGCAATGTTGCTGTACGAGATTAGTTTTTCAAGTGGTGGGCAGAAGTACAATAATGCCTGTATTTAACAGATAGTGTTGGAGGAATATCATGAATGTTTTATGCTTGAAGAGGAAGATGACAAGGAAAAGGGTTAAACTCAGGGATATAAATGCAGTCTGGATTTCCACATCATCTGGTCCAAAAGTCAGAACATAAGTTTGACTGATAAGACTTGACATGGACACAAGAGACAACAAAGGTACCAGAGGAAGAGGAAAGCATGATTTATTTTGCTGTATGAAAATAAAGATACAAAATCTAAAATCCAAAAACCTTTGTCTGGATTCTGATGTCGCCAATTCCTTCCCATCTAGATTCACAGCATCTTGTCTTTATCCAATGCTAGTAGATAAATGCTCTAGGCATCTGTAGCCATTTAATTAAGATTATCATAGGTGACAAACATTTCCAGAGAAGATAATTCTCTGGTAAATTCTCTGTGTAACAGATTCAGGCTCATAATAAAACACACCATTATAGAAATCATGTGTATGCATGATGATTCCCCCTTTTAATGTTGTCCATTAATTTTCTATTAAACAGCAGAAATTTGGTGGGGCAAGTTTTATGACATCATAACATCAAATATTTCTTGTCCAAATGCCAGAAAAATACTGAAGGGTTGAAGGTCCTAATTCATGCAATCCTGATATTATTTTGGAATGAGAAACTGGTTTTCTGCTTTCTTTTGACCCAGGGTTTTGAGTGACTTGTGTGAGAAGACAATAAGCCAAGTTATTTGACTTCATAATAAAAATTCTATTTTCGAGAAATATTCAGGAAGGTGTTATTATATAATAACAATGCACTCAAACAACTTGAATCTCTGAACCCATGATTGCACTGATTATTCTCAATATATCACTCCACTTCAAAACTGCATGTATTTAAATAAATGTACAAGGAATTGAGTGATTTTGGCACTTTTAAAATACAGTTAAAACTACCTACAGCACATATAGTATGAATAAGTAAATTTAATTTTCATATTAATTATTTTTAATTTAAGGTTATATATTATAATAAATTAATATGAAATATATATAATTTCTTCAAGCTTTTGAATTTAATTTAATTTTTCTTTTTTAAAAAATGGTTTACTTATTTAAAGTATTTTTTTTTCATTTTACATACCACCCACTGTTCCTCCTCCTTCCCCTTCTCCCACTGGCCCCCATCTCACCCTCACCCACTCCTCATAGTGGGCAAGGCATCCATTGGATATTCAACAAGGCAGATTATGAAGTTGGGGCAGGCCCAAACTCCTGCCCCTTGCATCAAGGCTGAGTAAAGCATGGCACTATAGGGAATGGGCCCTAAAAAAGCCAGTTCATGCATTTGGGATGAGTCCTGGTCCCATTGCCAGAGGACCCATAAACACTTCAAGCCCACAACTGTCATTCAGAGGGTCTAGTGCATTTCCATGCAGGTTCCCCAGCTGTCAGTCCAGTGTCTGTGGGCTCTCACTAGCTTTGGTCAGCTGTCTCTGTGTTTTTTTCCTGTCATGATCTTGACTCCCCTTGCTGCCATAATCCCTCCTCCCTCTCTTCAACTGAACTCTAAGAGCTTGCCCAGATGCTTGGCTGTGGGTCTCTGTATCTGCTTCCATCTGTCACTGGATATAGGTTCTATGATGCCAACTAGGGTAGTCATTGATCTGAGTACAGGGGAAGGATAGTTCAAGCACCCTCTCCACCATTGTTATGAGTCTTAGCTGGGGATATCCTTGTGGATTCCTGGGGATTTCCTTAGCACCTAACCCCATAATGGCTCACTCTGTCAAGATCTCTCTTTCATTGTTCAGGGATCCCTCTCCATCCCTCCCTGAGCTCCCTGAACTTGGCCATCTCAAACCCTCATGTTCTTACCCCCCATCGCCTCCCTTCTACTCCCCCCTCCCAGTTTACCCAAGGGACCTTAACCCTTTCCCCTTCCTGGGTGATCCATGTGTGTCCCTTTTAGGGTCCTCCTCTACATTGAAGCTTTTTTCTTTCTTTCATTTTTCTTTATGAAGAAATTTTCTACTCACCCCACATACTACCCACAGATACCCCTCCTCCCTCCACCCACCCCTAGGCCTCTTTCCCAAGCCACCCCGCATCCCCACATCCCCCAAATCGAGGTCTCCCATGGAGAGTCAGCAGAGCCCAGCACATTGAGCCTAGGCAGGTCCAAGCCCTTTCCCACTGCACCAAGGCTGTGCAAGGTGTCACATCATAAGCATCGGGTTCCAGAAGCCTGCCCATAGACCAGGGACAGATCCCGATCCCCTTGCCTGGGTGCTCCCCAAACAGTTCAAGCCAAACAACTGTCTTCTGTATACAGAGGGCCTAGTCCAGTCCCATGGGGGCTCCACAACCACCAGTCCACAGTTCATGGACTTCCACTAGTGTGGCCGGTCATTTCTGCACATCCTCTATCATGGTCTCGAAGTCCATCGCCTGCATTATCTCCCTTCTCTCTCAACAATTGGATTCTAGGAATTCAGTCTAGTGCTTGGCAGTGGATTGCTGTATCTGCCTCCAACAGTCACTGGACAAAGGCTCTATGATGACAGCTAGGTTATTTGCTAGGCTGGTCACCAGAGTAGACCGGTCCAGGCACTCTTTGGACCACTGCCAGCAGACCAAGGTGCAGTCAACCTTGTGGATTCCTGAGAGCCTCCCCAGCACTCTGCCTCTTCCTATTCCCATCATGTCCTCGTCTATCATGGTATCTTCCTCCCTGCCCTCCCACTCTGTCCCTGTTCCTGCTTGACCCTCCCATTTCCCTATGTTCTCATCCCCCACTCCTTGCCCTCTGCCATCCCCTACCCAGTCCACTCATGTAGATCTCATCCACTTCTTCACAGGGTCATTCATGTGTCCCTCCTAGGGTCTTTTCCTATTAGTTAGCCTCTCTGGAGTGGTGGGTTGCAGTCTGGCCATCCCTACCCTCACATTTAGTATCCACTTATGAGTGAGTGCATACCATGTTTGTCCTTCTGAGTCTGGGTTACCTCACTCAAGATGATATTTTCTAGTTCTATCCACTTGCCTGCAAATTTCATGATATCATTGTTTTTTTACTGCTGAGTAGTACTCCATTATGTATATGTGCCACATTTTTTCTATCCATTCTTCAGTTGAGGGGCATCTAGGTTGTTTCCAGGTTCTTGCTATTATGAAAAATGCTGATATGAACATAGTTGAGCAAGTGCCCTTGTGGTAAGATTGAGAATTCCTTGGGTATATGCCCAAGAGTGGTATAACTGGGTCTTGAGGAAGACTTATTCCCAATTTTCTGAGAAACCACTATACTGATTTCCAGAGTGGTTGTACAAGCTTGCATTCCCACCAACAGCTCCACATCCTCTGCAACATAAGCTGTCTTCAGTGTTTTTGATCTTAGCCATTCTGACAGGTGTAAGATGGTATCTCAGAGTTGTTTTGATTTGCATTTCCTTGATGACTAAGGATGTTGAGCAGTTCCTTAAATGCCTTTCAGCCATTTGAGATTCTTCTGTTGAGAATTCTCTGTTAAGCTCTGTAGCCCATTTTTAATTGGATTGTTCAGTATTTTGATGTCTAGTTTTTTTTAGTTCTTTATATATTTTGGAGATCAGCCCTCTGTCAGATGTGGGGTTGGTGAAGATCTTTTCCCATTCTGTAGGCTGTCGTTTGGTCTTATTGACCATGTCCTTTGCTCTACTAAAACTTCTCAGTTTCAAGAGGTCCTATTGATTGATTGTTTCTCTCAATGTCTGTGCTACTCGTGTTATATTTAGGAAGTGGTCTCCTATGCCAATGCGTTCCAGACTACTTCCTACTTTCTCTTCTATCAAGTTCAGTGTAACTGGATTTATGTTGAGGTCTTTGATCCACTTGGACTTGAGTTTTGTGCATGGTGACAGATATGGCTCTATTTGCAATCTTCTGCGTGTTGACATCCAGTTATGCCAGCACCATTTGTTGAAGATGCTTTCTTTTTTATATGGTACAGTTTTGGCTTCTTTGTCGAAAATCATATGTTCATAGGTGTGTGGATTAATGTCAAAGTCTTCAATTCGATTCCATTGGTTCACATGTTGGTTTCTATGCCAGTACCAAGCTATAATTACTATTAATAATACTATTATTATTACTATAGCTCTACAGTAGAGCTTGAGGTCCGGGATCACGATGCCTCCAGAGGTTGCTTTATTATACAGAATTCTTTTAGCTATCCTAGTCTTTTTGTTTTTTCATATTAAGTTAAGTATTGTTCTTTCCAAGTCTGTGAAGAATTGTGTTGGGATTTTGATGGGGATTGCATTGAATCTGTAGATTGCTTTTGGTAAGATTGCCATTTTTACTATGTTGATTCTACCTATGCATGAGCATGGGAGATCTTTCTATTTTCTGATATCTTCTTCAATTTCTTTCTTCAGAGACTTAAAGTACTTATCATACAGGTCTTTCATTTGCTTAGGTAGAGTTACCCCAAGGTATGTTGTATTATTTGTGACTATTGTAAAGGGTGATGTTTCTCTGATTTCTTTCTCAGCCCCTTTTAATTTTTCTTATTTCTTCCCTCATTTATCTGATATCATTCTTATTAGTTTGCACCTTATCATTTTTTTGTGTAAGTATTTTCTAGAAAAAAACATACTCTACATCTTAGTTTCTTCAAGCCAAAGGAAAATCAAATACTTTGAGCAGAATACAATCCAAATAGCTAGTCAGATCTTCAGCATACTATAGTGGTATTGGTTCTACCCACAACCTTAAGTTATAGGGCCCAAAGGAGGTGTTGTGTCTTGCCACTACGTGACCTCTTGAAAGGAAAGGGAGAAGGATCACAAGCCCCCTCTCCCTGCTGCCTGCTGCCTGGTGTGAACAAACTGCCAGGTGGGTGAACTATTACTTCTCCTCATCAAGGGGTTTCTCCTATTCAAAGTGAATTTTTATTAATTGTGTTGGTATCCATACCTTTTCCTCTTTTGCAGAAACAAAAGAGGAAACTCTTTCCCCAAAATAGGATGTATCCTGGTTTCCACTCCAAGGTCAACACATCTTTGATATAAATAAACTGCCCGGCTAGCTCAGTCAGTAGAGCATGAGACTCTTAATCCTAGGGTTGTGGGTTTGAGCCTCATGTTGGTCATTATATAATGCAATAAATCCACGAGAGTCTCATAAAGGAGTATCAGGGAAATTTATTAGGGTAAACTACAGAACAGAGTAGACAGCTGAAGTTATCCTCTCATCTGACAGGGAAAGAATCCACCTGGCAGTTTGATCAAGTGGCAAGAAGCACCACCTCCTTTGGGCCCTATAGCCCAAGGTCATGGGCAGAGCAAATACCACTACAAGATACCTTCCAGCTACCTCATAGGAGAGACTGCCTACTGTCTTCAACTCAGTGTACAAAGCACTGTGTTTCAGCTAGCACTATAAGAAAGCATAGAGTATGGGTCATCTACTAAGGTGAAGTCTATATCCTGCATGAGAAAAACAATTATTTAATAGTTGGTTGATATTGTTTAGTAGGTGAATAGAAACAAAAATCTGTGCATTAATAAAAAAAAAAGGAAGAGCTATGTGTGCCTGTGAGTTTTCAAGCTTTACCTCTGAGTGAAGATGATCAGAAGAGTATGTTTAGGTTTGAGTGGTTCCTTTTGAATAAATGGGAAATAAAGAGAAGAGAAAGTCCACTTTTTGAGAGAAAAATAAGTGTGGCTACATTTTCAGAATACTGGGGACAGTGGTAACAAAATAACAGAAGTCGTGGCTGCCTTTAAAATGTCTGTCAGGCTACACTTCAGTGAATCAGGAAAAATTGTTGACAATTTCCTTTTTTTTATTAAAAAATTTATTAATTTTACATCCCAACCACAGATTCCCCTCTCATTCTTCCTCCCATTCCCCCCTACCTATCCCCTTACGACCCACCCCTCATCCCCTCCTCCAAAAGGGGAAGTTCTCCCATGGAGGGAGCCTTTCCTGTATAGGAAAGCTGGGTACATTCGGCTGAGGCAGGACCAAGCCCCTCCCCTATGCATCAAGGGTGAGCAAGGTGCCCGACCATAGGTAATGGGATCCAGAAAGCCAGCTCATGTCACAGATCCTTATCATACTGCTAGGGGCCCCTCAAACAGGCCCAGGAGAGCCAGATGTGTGTCTTGAAATGACAACTGGCAGGACTCAAAATTTACAATTTTGTTCCAAGTGAAGTAAAAATGAAGCTGTCTGTAGTTCTATTCATTCCAGCAACATTTTGTGAAAATAGTCAGCAAGCATATTAATCAACAAGGATTTAGAGACACTAAATAATTTTTACTGTATCGTGTATCAAAGTATAGAAAGATGTGATCAACTCCCTTGGTATCTTAGGGGATTCAGTCCCAGAATATCCCTGCACATACTAAACCCCACAGATGTTCCAATCTTTTACGCAAAATGGCATGTCCAGTATTTGTAGCTACACGTATAATTTTGTTTATTTAGACCATATCTAGCTTACTTATAATACCTAACACAATGTAAATTCCACAAAACCATTGGTTATACTGTATTTTGAGGAAACAATGATAGATTTATAATGAAAGATTTATAATTGTTAGTAGAAAACACATTCTTTAAACAAATCATTCATTGCTATTGTGTGGGGGGTAGGATCATGCATAATAGAGTACATGTGAAGGTCAGAGAACACTTTTGTGCAGTAAGCTCTTTTCTTTCATATTTAAGTGGCCTCCAGGGATCAAATGCAGGTCATTCAGGCCATCAGGCTTATGTAGGAAGCGTTTTTCCCAAGAGTCATCTTGCAGGCCCCATGCAACATATTCTTTTGAAAGTGCTTTATAGCTACTGTAGATAGGATTCACAGGTGGAGAGCTGAAGATACAAAGTGCCAGAAAAGTGATCTGTGTAGGAATAGACTGTGCACAGTTTGCACCTTTGGTGAAAGGATAAATTGTAGGTGAAGAGAGAGACCCGAATGATACCACAATAGAGAAAAAGACATATGGCCTTTGAGAAGCCTGAAGTTCATAACAGTTGGCTATTTAGTAATTGAGAAGAAATAAATGAAGAGCATTAAAATAAATTCAAGAAAATATGCAGAAGAAGCAAATGAAAATATTTTTTTTCACTTGTCAAAGGAGATATTTTCAAAATGGAATGTCAGGAATGGTAGTGGCCCAAGGACAGATAATGTCAGAGGGAGCTAAGTGGGACTATCCATTACTAATGAATACCTGCTGTAATCAGGCCTTTTCATCAAGATTGGCCTTGGATAATGATGACAAGATAAGAGGAGCTTGAATATTTTTCCAAATGAAGAAATGAATGTTTGTGATATGAGTATGTTAATTATCTTGATCTGATCATTAGGCAATGTGTGTATTTGTTGAAACATCATACTACACCTCATAACTACGCTCAATTACCATGTGTCTATTATAAATAAAATATATTAAGCTGTTTTTTGTAGCAGAATTTTGCAAAATCTGGTAAGTATTTTCTCATTTTATTTTAACTTGTCTTTTTACAAGGATATGCAATGATTTTAAACTAATTTCCTTTTCAGTTTTCTGTCATTGAAAGTCCATTTTTGATTTATTTTTCAACATAATATTTCACTGATTATTTGGGAATTTCACGTCACGCACCCTATCACACTTACTCCTCAGCCCTCCCTCCCATGTCTGTCCCCCACTCTTGTCACCTCTACCCACCCCCTAAAAAAAGAAAAGAAAATACAAAAGAAAAAAGAAGCCCAATTTCTGTTGTCCATGTACCCACTAGCGTATAGTCAAACTCCCATGGTCCTTCTCTACCTGTATTCCAGCCCAAACTCCTCAGTTGTGGAGAGCTACACTTCAACATCTGTATCACAATTTTGAAGAGTTCTTTTTGATGTCTTCCTTTTTAGGCTGTTATCTTTTTGGTGGGGTTTTGGGGTGGGGGTAGGTGTTGTCACAGAAGCCTTCTCTGTCCCTCCTTCTCAACTGTGTGTCCACACTCATTGGGATCACTACAAATTTAGCTTCCTTGCCCTTCAAAAACAGCAGGATCATGGATTCTGGGTCTCTACATGGTTTCTGGCTACAGCATGGACTGAGAACATCTGTATGATCTCCAGTATCAACACACTCCAAGGACCTCCACCTGGCCTCTGGGGCAACATGGGTCACAGACACCAACATGGCATCAGGCAGCAGCACAGATCATAGATGGATCACAGATATCTACAAGACCCCCAAATGGTTGCACAGGCTGTTCCCATCAGCACGGTCCCTTGTGGATAATGACAGAGCTTCAGAAGGTGGTATATAGATGGTCAACATCTGGATGACCTTAGACGGTAACATGGGCCATGGACATCATCATGGCTCCCAGCTGCATCAGGACCATTGACCCAGACATGGCTCTCGGTGGCAGGATAGAGCACCAAAACATGGACATCAACATGTCTAGCCATAGGTCCTGCCAGCCTGCCTGCCCTCCTACCACCCACATTTTTTATTTTCAATTGTCATAGTTTACATTCATTGCACATAGTACTGAATTGCATAAGGATATTTCATGTAGCTATATTTTTATGTTGCACAAATTCCCTCACATCCCCTACTTTTTACTTTCTGTCTCTCCTTAGTTCCCCTGTTTTCTCTATATAGTTTCATGTCTACTTTAATACTATATAATCACACATGATTTTATGTATCTATATAAGATTTAGAAAACACAACTGACAAACAGAACACTCATTTCTCCTGAGGTGGCTAAATTTGCTTAATGTGATTATTTCCAGTTATATCTATTTTTCTAAGAATGGCATATCTTAGACCTTTATGGCTAGAAATCAACATTGTGTACATACACCATATTTCCTCAACCTATTTCCACCACAAACAAATGGAATAGGTTGATTTCATAACTTAAGGACTATGAATAGCACCGTAATAAACATTGTGCCTCTATAACGGGTAGACTTGGAGTGGCTTACTTAGTTCCGAAGTTTTTTCTATGGAGTCCTTAATAAACAAAAAATAAAAACAAAATAATTAGTAATGATATACCAACAGGCAAACAAGGGAGAGAAAGCTAAAAAAATCAGGAAAACCCAAGAGAACAAAGTTCATAACCTCAGAAGGTGCTTTGTATATTATCACTGAGTAAATTTTTTGCTTATATGTATATAGATTAGTTTTATATTTTGAGACATTGATTTCTGAATTAACTTTAATTGATAGTTTTTGTAGGTTCCAGCTTTGGTGGTACCAGCTATGATTCCTATCACTGGGCAAGCTGCTTTTTATGTTTTTCACAAAAATGACAAGGTGTAGAGCCAACTCTTATCTACCTTGTTAAAAGTCCTATTCCTTCTCTGTAGTTTAACATACTAGAAACATCCTAGTATGTGATCCAAGCTCTCTTCCCAAAGGACTTCCACATCCACATATTCTTCATGTGTCCAGAGACCAAAGGACTTCTACATGGATCTCTTCTGGCTATCCGCACTGTGGGAATAAAAGAGAAAATTAAAGAAGTTCACAATAAAGCAAGGTGCTGAAGTTGCACTGATACAATTGCAACCTCAATAGACTCTGTCAATTAAATATCTTAGGGCCCATCTTTAAGATGACCCCAAAGAAATTAATCTAAGATTTATGTTAACAACTTAATTCAATTGGACATATGTTTGGGACCTAGTAAGTTTACTTAGAGGTACAGGTACTACCTGGAGGATAGAGTAAAGAATATTAATTTCTCAGAATACTCAACATTCCACCAGAGAAACATAGCAAGCCAGGGCAGATGGGCGTGCTTTGAGAATCTGGCAAAAACCTAGATTGATACTGATAATATAAAAAGTTGTTTAGTGACATATTACTGATTCAGTTTACATCAATATTGGGTTTGAATTGATTTCAGCAAGAACTTAATATCTGGTGCAATTACTATTCTATAGAACTCTGCTGTAGACCAAATTCTTGGGTTTGATATTCAATGCCCATGAGTTATGCTCTCCCTTTGACCTCATGTACAATTAGAGAAATGTTGTCCCTAGGAAGCTCACAGCCTAGTCTAAATATCATGTTTGCTCTGCCTATCATCATAGCATTCACAGTCCTAACACCAGCTCTCCTATGTCACTCTAGCTTCATCCCTGGAAGAAGGCAGATGCTGATCCCTGACAGCAGGGCCAGGAGGAGATGAAGATGGGAGAACTCATTATCTGGCTCAGGAGGAAAGGCTTAGCTAACTCACTTATTTCCATATATTTTCCCATTGCTTTTCATGACATTTAGAAACTCATATTTTCTCAAAGCTGTAAGGTAGAAAAGGTTTGTATAGGGTCACCAACATTTCTAACCTATTAATTTCAGGCTTATGCAACCTGAGATATTCTTCACCTTTAAATTTTCATTCATTGCATAAGCCTGAAATTAATAGGTCAAATAAATTGGCTAAAATATTAAAAATCAAAACAAACCATCTCTAAGAACTTTATACATTTTGTGTGCACGTGTGTGTACTTTTGGTGGGTACCTGTCTATATCTGAGTGCATGTCCACAAGTACACCCATGAATATAAAAACCTGAGAAATACCTGTTAGGTTTCTCAGTGTCTGTCAGAGGACATCTTGGGAGAGTCTATTCTGTCTTTCCACCATTTGGGTTCTAGGGATCAAACGTAGGTCATCAGTGTTGGTGACAGGTCCCTTTATTCACAGAGCCATCTTGGCAGGTACCTTTATTGAGTGGTTCATCTTGTCAGCCAAGTTGGTTGTTAAAGACCTCTGTACTAGCTTCCCATTTTCTTCAGAGAGATGACTCAAATTAAAAGTCACCACTCATTATCATCCCCAATATCATGCTAGAACTTGCTTCCCTTTCTGATATCCAGTGCTAGTCATTGTCTAACACTGTCTCACATATCCATACTCTGCTCTATTTATATCTCAGTTGTATTTCCTGCACAATTCTCCTCAATATCGACTAAGGCCATACCTCTTTGAATTCTTCTTGCTGTTTATTTCCCTCCCCTCTCTTCATAGACAAGCATACCATCAACTTTACCTTGATTATAATAAGTGTAATACATTTAACTTTCTGCATTCTGTTCAGAATGTACACTGTTGCATGCCATGCTACATGCTGGTCCTCTTCTGTGTAATATTCGGCTTGTGAGGTAAGTGTTGATCCAGTGTGAGATGAACTCTCATCCTCTTCTTGCTTTTTTCTTGTTTTCTCACATTATTTTAGTCCATTCAAATTCTTCTATCTAATATATGATGCTTATCATTCCTTTTCTCTTTCTAGTATTTTAGTTCCATTCAAAATGAATAGTAGCTCAATGTATAAAACGGATTTAATATGACATTTTGATACCTGTTGTGAAATCTTGTGATCTAAGGGATCAAATTTCTGAAACAGACATGCAAGATGACTTATTTTTCCCCACCCCAGACCAGCAAAGAATGTAGAATGCACAGCTAGAATAAAACTCTGAGAGGCCTCTAGTACTTCTCAAGATTGGAAAAGTTCTTTTCACACACGAATAAGTGTCCTAGTTGTAGGAAATAAATGTTCCATGGAACTATAATCATGTTGAATTTCTATATTTCTGCTCACTGAAACTCTGATTTATACATTCCTTAATTTCTAGTAGCACACTAAAGAGAGAAGGATAGTGAATTATGGAAATGTATCTATGCATTGTGAACTATTGACAGACTGATGTTTAGTGAGGTTATAAAATTGTCTTTTGGTGTTCTCTATGTATTATTCAATGTATGACTGATTACTTGATACTCAATACTCTTAATAGCTTACATTCTTATATCCATTTAACCATCAAGAACACCAGGCAGCACATGATTAAAATAACTCTGAATCAGGATTTAGTGACTCGACTTGTGCATGACCCTTTATCTCCTAGTTAGTGAACTAAATATCTAATGATATACTGTGTTTGGGTGCAAAGATCCAACCTTCCAGAGAATTAAGATACAGTTGCTAAAAATGGCTGTGTTAACCATAATCATCTCACAGATAACATCCTTAATTCAGTAGTTTGACTTTTATTTGGTTGTAGTAATGCTAAATTGGGTTGACTGTTTGAGATGAAAATCAGGCATGGGTTGGACTAAGTTAGATATATGAGTTTATCACTTACTATTTTAGGCATAAAAGCTAACTAAATTTTTCTGTCCAAATAATAAAACTAATAAAGTTTGGGTTATTATGTAATGTTGTCTGTATTACAGGTACTTTAAAGGATTAAATAATGTGTAAAGTATATTGCAGAAATTTAGTCATTTATAAAGTATAATTATATTTGGAGGAAGGGGCAATTATCTATTTATTTACTTGCTTACTTGCTTTTGTTCATTATTTGTTATTTACTTTAATGTTTAAAAAGATTTATTTTTTAAATGATGTGTACACATGTGTCTATGTGGGGGCATATGACTGCAGGTGCCCAAAGACCCCAGTAAAGTGTATCAGTTGTCCTGATCCTGGAGTCTCAGGCAGTTGTCAGCTACTGGTTTATAGGAACTGAACTCGGGTCTCCAAAGAACAGTGTATATTCTTAACCACTGAAACATCTCCTCAGTTCCTTATTTAATAATGGATTTATTTCTACAACCAATTAGTGTGACCATCATTGCATAACATGAGTACATAGATTCTGGGATGATGGTTCAATGAGTAGGAGAACTTACTCTGACGAATGAGCTCCTGAGTCTAAATCCCTGGCAGTCATGAAAAACCCTAGGAAGAGCTGAGCATAGCAATAATCCAATATCACAGTGTGGAGATAGGCAGATCTTAAAGAGCTTACTGCCTGTCCAACACAAACAAAATGATGAACTTCTAATTTAATGAAAGACCCTATCATGAGACAATGAAAGACAAATACACAAAGACACTCAACATTCAGTTTGGCACTGGCACAAGCACCCTCATACTCATATGAAGAACTCATACACACATGCACACACACACACACACACACATATATTCATATCTATATCTATTCTATATCTACCTATATCTATACATCCACACAAGGTGGAGAGAAAGATAGGGAGATGAAGAGAGAGAATGTAAATTTTCCATGCGAATAGCCATAGGAGTTTGAGTAATTCCCTGTAAGTGGCAGGATGGGCTATGAACATGGTCAAAGGTTGTATTTCTTCCTAAGGACACAACCTTCAGCAATATGGAGTTGTTTTCCCTCAGGAAGCACTCATATTACTACACCAGAAGGTCTACCCTGTCATATTTCCCACTGTTATTGTCATATATGACCCATGCAGACACGAGGTTAAATGCAAACATAATTATTTTCTCCTGTAAATGTTCATGCTGCCCCTCCATTTTGTTCTGTGTCACTCCCAAGCACCTGCCTGTTTGCTAACTAGTTTAGGTAGGATGGCTCCTCACTTGACACTGAGTTTGGCTGAAGAGTCTCATCCTATGATGGGCCAAATCTAACTGGCAAGAGTCTCCACCATTCTCAAACACTAGTCCCCATTCAGGCCTTGACCCCTTTTCTTACAGCCTGGCTCTCATGTTTAACTGAAGCAATCTCTCTAGCTCACTGCCTGTGTCTCCCAAGCTTTAATCATGTCCAACACTAGCACCAAAAATAATATTTTACATAAAGTGTTCAATTTCTTTTTATAAAAATAAAATAGAAAAATAGACAAAAACTGAGTAACCACAATGTGAAAATTACTGTTCTTGGTGGCTGGATACAGCAGTGATCCATCAACATAATCCTCACGTGGTCACAGAGCAGATACAAAAATCATGAAAAAAAAAGAAAGAAAGAAAAAACCAAAACAAAACCTCATGCACAGAAAGCATATAACATGGGATGGCATTGTGCTGCTATAGTTTTCCAAATTGTAAAGAAAGCCCTAATCAAATATATAGACACAATCACCTGTAGTCACAGGGGAGAAATAACAGAATACCCAATGGTTTTTAAGCATGTAGAAATAAAGAAATTTAGAATTATTTGAATATGTTGCCAGATGTTGAGCCAATAAAATCTTGATCAGAAAACATAGTAGAGAATATGTACATAGAGGAGAATATGACTTAGAAACTTCTGCCTCTTGCTTTTCAAAACATGTAAATTAATTGGAAGTGAATATTTCCCTAAGTAAATGTGCAGCTCTAGCATTGCCTTCCAGTTGTTTCCCTGATTGCTTTCTTTCTTTCTGCGGGCTGGTTGGTTGATGAACCCTGTCTTCTAATGTGAACAGATAGCTGGCTTCTGTAAAATACTCTCTTCTCTGCAGAGAAAGATCTTAAACACATAGAAAACAAATAAAAGGTTTATTTTAAAATATGTTAAAAATCTTGAAAAGATGCTAAATATGTAAGGCTTACATTCTTATGGAATTATATTTCAAAACTTAAAACATTGATAGTGAGGAAACCAGTTTAATCCATATATGGAAGCTTCTGCTTCCTTTAGATTATTATTATTTGCTGGCAAAAATTCCAGTAGGTATTCTTTGCCACTTACGCATGATCTGCAATGATCTTTTATACTCAGATCCCTTTAGTTTCTATTATTTGGGGCTGGATTTCTATTGGATCATCATATTTTGTAAATGACCATGTTCTTTGCAAAAAAAAAATGATTTAATAATCTTTGACCATAGTGTTCAGCTGAGAATTTACCATGGATGCTTTTTAAAAACTATATTTCTATGGGTTGGAGAGATAGCTATTTGGTTAAATCTCATCATTGGTCAAATAACTTTCACAAGGGACTGGATTTGGGTTCCCAATACTCCTGTCATGGAGATCACAACTACCTGTACCTCCATCTCTAAGGAATCCCATGCCCTCTTTTGTCCTCTGAGTATACCCACAATCACATGCACATAAGCCTCATTCAGACATACATAAACATAAGTAAAAATAAAACAAGCACTTTTAACAAATTCCAGTTTGGTCAAACTATGAAGAGAAGTAGATACTCATTCTTTTGGAGTGACTATTTATTTGCTTGAATTTTAATTTTTTTTGTTATTATTTAACAATTTTACACATGTACAATCTGGGTACTCATACTCCTCTCAGTCCCAGTGAACCCCTCATCCCAACAAGCACTCTCTTGTTTTCATGTCTTTTGTCCATTGTTTTGGATTTGGGGATTCAGTAAGTTTAGTTAGGATGGTTCTCATGAATGGCCGTTATTTCCTGGCATGTGGGCACTTACCCAGGACCCTGCCACTAAGGAAATGACTTCTTCTCTCCTAGTAACCTTTAACATTTTATATGTTTGTGTGTTGTCTTAAGACACGATCTCTCTGTGAAGACCCGGCCGTCCTGGAACTGACTCTGTAGACCAGGCTGACCTCGAACTCACAGAGATCCCCCTGCCTCTGCCTTCTGAGTATGAGTGCTGAGATTAAAGGCATGGGACACCACTGTGTATAGGGCAAAAAGGCCCTGTGTAAGCAGATAAGCACTGGAGAAACCAGGAAGGTTAGACACACAGCTTACCTCTTCAATGGAATGAGGTGGAAAGCTGCTCTTCCTAGAATGCTAAGGATGATGTAGTTTTATAACCCGGTGATCCTTTGCTGTCTGGTGAGACACATTCTGCCATCTCCCAGAATTTATGTTTTTACTTATCCAAGACCTTTTTCCCCTAAATCTTGAGTATTGTTTTTAGATCATAAACCCATTCTTATGAGTGATGTCACTTATGCTTTCCAACAACCTAAGCGATTTCTATGTTATCTTAGGGCCAGGCCAGTCCTGACACCCACAGGTAGAGCTATTCAAAGGTAAAAGGCAAAACTTGTTCTAGGCAGTGGTGTGGTGCTTCTCCTGCAGGCCTTACAACAGACAGAGGAAAAATGACAATCCATGAAGAGACAAGAATGAAACTCAGCTCAGCCCAATTTTATGGTAATTGGTGCTGGACCAGGACTTCTAGATTCTGATCCAGATCATTTTATTTTAGCCATATTTAAGCACAGCGCAATTTTTGAAAAAAAGTATTCAGATAACAATTAACTCAGTCCCAAGTGTACAACAACTTAAGACATGTTTACATTGAGATTCCTTACAATGTACATCTGGCTTCTTTCACAGGAATGGGTCCTGTTGACTCAGAGATAGTACCCAAGCTACAGTACCATCCAGTCATGCATGATGTGCCCACTGGTGCAAATCCAGCAAGACTGACTATTGTAATAACCAACTACTCTCTCTTGGACTTGGGGTGCCATGAACACAGAGAAAGTACTAATTGTACTCAGTGGGTTATGAAAAAACTAAAAGAGAGGGACTTGAAATTGAGGAGAGATCTAGAGTGATTGTTCAGAAGGAGTTGAAAGAAAGAATGTGGAATGGACATAGACAAGATATATTGTACACATGTATGTATTTTTCAAAGAAAAAATGAAAAAAAGGATATTTGTGTATGTAGCTTAAGAAACAAAAGAAATGGAATTACATTACAATGTTTTCAAATTAAACCTACCTTTTAAAATCTAGATACGGACCAACTAGTTTTATTCTGGCCCACTGGAGGGGTAGTAAGAGTTTCATCCATGGTCTGCCTCACACAGATGTCACTCATCAGTAGATTCATCAGTTGCAAGACTCTTGTAAAATTCCTCACCTTCCCTGTGAAAGTGGAAATGTGATTAAGTTGAAGTTGGGGTAACTTGAAGTTTTTGAATTAACACATTTTGAAGTCATTTCAGATCCCTTTTGTATTTTTAAATATTTCAATATTGAATTTTGTCTAAAGTTCCTATATTTCTATTTTATTAAAAATCTAAATGTAGTAGGTTTTGTGAGACACCTATGTGCCATAAATTTCTATCCATTTTTGAATGCTCTCCAGTATATCTATAAATAAATCTACACACTGTTCATTAGAAGCTTGTTAAAAATTACCCATGCCCCATAGTTATACAGGGAGATTTATAAACATTCCTCAGAAGTTGTAGTTTTACACATTATATAAGCACAACTATTAATACAGACTTATGAATGACAATGTCATAAACCTTTAGTTTTCTTTGGATGTAATATCTTATATAGCAATGGACATTTCAACAGTACTCTTTGTCCCTTTCCTTTTATTTTTCTACAAGTATTGCCTTGGATGAAACATTACAAAGTGCCGAATTTCCATGATAGCTAAATTCAAGCTGTCAGTGAAAATATTTACTTATGTGTAAGATTTCAACAGCATTGGTTTTGCAATGGCTCAATTATGTTGCAAGTCATTCCACAATATAGACATTTGGCTTCTATAATCATTTTCAAATTTTTCCTATTTTATTTTGAAGAGTAATTTTTGTCTTGTGTATTCTACAATAGAAATCTACTGTGAGAATAACTGATTATGAAGGTTGGAATCTGTCTTTTTGTTGTGCAATAAATCTTAACATTGTTTTGTCATTTTAAATGACATTCATCATTTCAAGGACATCTGTACTTACGTAACAGTGTCATCCTCATACACATATATGCCTATGTTCCCTTAAAATACAGATCCAGACTCTTAATGATTTCTAACTCCAACTCCCCACTCCCATAGACTTGCATAACAGCAATGTGAACCCATGATAGCACAAAGGTGTTATTTGCAAGAACAGCAAACTCTTCCAGAAAGAGTATTGACAATTTGCGGACTGTATTCCAAATTGTTTAAAAATTTCCTATAATAATTCAGGTCCTTTACATTCATTAATTACCTTGAATTATTAGTTTGAGAGCATGAGTCATTTCAAGAGGGATAATCTGGATTTTCTACTAAGCAGCAGTAAGATAATTGAGTGTCTCAGTCATTACATCTTCTGTGGAGTGGTGTGTAACGTTAATATTAGTTACATAGCTTAGTTGGATTGTGGATATATAAACTATGACACATGTATAAAATAGTTCATTCACACTGGAATCCAAATATGTGTGTGTGTGTGTGTGTGTGTGTGTGTGTGTGTGTGTGTGTGTGCATGTGCACATATGTGCACAATAAAAATTTTTGAAAAATAGAGGCCATAAACCTGAAAGGGAGCAAGGAGGAAAGGAGAGGTAGAAATGTAATTATATTACAATTTCAAAAATAAAACAAAGAAATCAAACCTAGGACATTAGACACTGGCTTGTTCATACTCCCCCACTTTTTTTTCTTACTCTTAAATCAGACAGAAATCAAATTCTAAAATATTACAATTTCTCAGCATTTACAGTGCCATGTTGCTTGTCGTTCTGTCTCACCAATGTTAAAAACACATGCACTGTTCTGGTGTTTGTCAATAATACAAGTGATGATAACCCACATGATCTTGTTGAATATACGAGCTCTGGGGTTCTCACATGTAAGAAGAGTTCTGCCTTTAAGGTGCAGCTTCACTCTGTGTCTGCAGAGCTGCAAAGTGGAAGCTTCCTTCCTTGAAGTCCTGCATTCACTAAAAGGTAGCATTAGATTGTATCTTATACTCAGAAGGAGTGGATAGGGACATATATTTGATTTGTTTTTTTGGGTTTTGTTTCTGGTTTGATTTGGTTTTTTGAGACAGAGTGTCTCTGTGTATCACCCTTCGATGTCCTGGAACTAGCTCTGTAGACCTGGCTGGCTTTGAACTCATAGATATCCACCTGCCTCTGCCTCCCCAGTGCTGAGATTAAAGGCATGTGCCACCACTGTCCGGCCCTACATTGGTTTTCAATAAAGTTTTTATATGTTTATAAAATATAAGTCCAATATTCACCAAAAAGAATTTTTAAAAAAAATATTCTCTCATACAATACATCCTGAGTACATGGATGTATAATGCGTGAAAATATTCTAAAATACATTTAAGGTGTATGAAGTTGAGTAAACATAGCAGCTAAAGTAAAACAGAAACAAAAACAAGCGATAAAAACTAATGTGACATGCTCAATCATAGGCAGTGTTAGAAAATACAGTATTGGCCAAGTTAAATATGCCCCTTTAAGGATTGAGGGTTTTATTAAACAATGAAGGATAGATGTTATTGCTTAAAACAACAACAAAAAAAACATGGTACCAGAAAGGTACCATGTAAGTTTCCAAAGGATGGAGGCAACCAACAGTCTAACCCAGGTAGGCTGCCTATGAATAACGTCAATGATGAACAAGACATACTAATCCTATGCATGCAGTAATAGCACATCTATCTTGGTGATAACCCGTAACTCTTTAATTGGATTTTAGAACCACTCGACAAGATGCAAATCACACCTACTCTAAACCTAGATAGCATCTCAGTGCTAGTGAAATTTTGCTCATTGTAGGAGAATCTGCAAAGGACTACTTCACTAAACCAACTTAATCCCTAACAACGATCTATAAATATTTGTCCTTATATCCATAGATAACTATGGTTACAACCCTCATCAAGGAAACTTCCCTTTGTAAAAGATGGAGACCCTTATAGAAAATCACAATAAAAGTATAACATTGTAAAGCCCAGTCCCAGTGTACAGTGAATAACTCCTAATACAGTCAAGATTTGACATTGGGTCATGAAAGCTGAACAACAGTTGGTTATAGCTGAAATATGCAAAGACTGCACTTGGTATTAGTGGCTTTCAAAAGTAATAGGTAGACATATTCAATTGTCAAAAGAATGAGGGAGAGTAGTTCAAACACTGTCTATAAAATGGTATTTCATTTGTGAGTTGATCATCATTAACAAATGTGGAAATCAGTGAATTTATAAAGAGCTCTTTTTTTCTGCATACTAAAGTCTCAACTTAGTATTTGTGAATTGCAGTGACTTGAATTTTCTTTTTTGTTGTTGTGTTGTTTTGTTTTACGAGACAGGGTTTCTCTGTGTAGCTTTGTACCTTTCCTGGATCTCACTCTGTAGACCATGCTGGTCTTGAACTCACAAAGATTCACCTGCCTCTGCCTCCCGAGTGCTGGGATTAAAGGTGTGCACCACCACTGCCTGGCCATGACTTGAATTTTCAGTCAAAGAATTTACTTCAAACTGACTCTAATTGAGATGGTGGATTAGTCATAAAAACGACTTTAAAAGTAACAGTAGCTGCAACCACAGCAGTTTAATTTTTGAAATTCCAATTTTATTGTGCTTTAAGTATAAGTTTATAAAATAACATAGAAGCATTATATTGATGTATAAGTTAACTTCTTCCTTGCTGACCACATTGCATTGAAATGTTAGTGCTAATTAATTTTAATTTTAAAAGTATATTTTAAACATATGCTGGTGACCTTGCTGCAAAACTGATCATGTTTAATAAGAATGACAGGAAGCAAAGCATCTCATTTCCTTGTCCATTTAGCAGTAGACGACTTATCACACTAATATATTATAAACATCGTGTGATATGACTATGGCTGATGAGATCTAACACTGTACTAAAAACAGCCCAAAACTTCAAATGCCTCCACAATCTTCCTATGAAATGATATAGACAAATCTTCACAGCAATACTCCAATCTTAGTAAAGATTTCTGTTTTACTTTGCTTTCTGTTCCTGTGATAAAACACTGACATAAAACAAATTGGGAAAGAGATGGTTTGTTTATTTCTGCTTAAAGGTTACAGACCATCATCAAGGGAAGTCAGAGAAGGAGTACAGTATAGAAACCTGGCAGCAGGGACTGAGGTAAAGATCCTGGAGGAACACTATTACTAACTTGACCTCACAGGCTGGCTTGCTCAGTTACCTTTCTTATACAGCTCAATCATACCTCCCCAGGAATGACAATGCTTACCGTCACCTGCATGAAACACAATTGTAAAATGCTTCACAGATATGCCCAAGCTGATGGAGACAATATCTAATTAGAGTTCCTCCTTCTCAGGTATTCCTATTTATGTCAACTTGGCAAAAACTCTCCAGCACACGTAGTGCCATCTAAGTTGGGGTCTCTCAATCCCATGCTCCTTAACGTTTGGATTAACCAGTATGCTGTGGCGGATGACCTCCTGTGCACTGCAACCCCCTGCACCTGTGCACTGTGTACTAGGACCAGAGTCCTGCTAGCTGTGCTATGCATAAAGTTTTCCACACACTGGGGATATCTCCAACCCACACTACTCATGTCAGTACTAAGTACCCATGTTACATAGGGGGAAATGTATTTTCATCACTTTATCATTTCATATTTACATTGATTCTTTACCTGGAATAATAATGAATTAAATTAATTGGTTAAATTTCAAGAGCTACAAATTTCAGAAAATTATGTTGGAGGCGTTTATATTTTTATATTATATCATTTGTTTCTATGTCTAAATCAATTTTATACAACAGAGAATGAAGACTTTTTTTATATGACAATTGGCAAGATCAGAGGAATGGTTGAAAACACACCAAAAATGTGCTAACCTCTGGATAATAGGAAATAAGAAAATTTATTAATACAGAAATAAAAGCGACTGATTTTTTCTTAAGGGAGATTTTTGTTTGACTAGACACAGAGATTATGCTTAAAATGTCTTCTAATTTTGGCTCCTAACTTGCAGTTATTTTTAGAATTACTTTCTTTTATTTCAGTGTGTTTGCAGGATATATGAGAAAAAACTAGGCACCTAAGTATTTATTTGATCACAAATTTTTAATAATTCTTTATCATTTGCTTAACTGTGTCTGTGCTCTTCTAAGGTGAATGAGTTTATATCTTCCAGGATGACATTCTATTATAGTTCTCTTCCATTCAAATTGCAAACTTGTCTATAATAAGAACTCCCTCTTTATCTGAGACACACATTATCTGTGCTCACACTCTCCTCAGGAAATGACAGAGTCAGGGACAAGAACCACATATGTACTTGTCTGTGGATTTTCTTTTCACACCTTTCTCAACTCACCTTCAACTGCTTTTTTATTTTCATTTTCTAGGCCATTCTTATTTTGGTATTATTTTCTCTTGCAAGCACAACACACAGATTTAATAGAAAATGGTGACAGAAAGTCCCAGTGTGGACAGGTTCCAATTATCTTTTCAGCAAGTTTCCAATAATAACAGTGTAATCACGTATAACTCTGGATCTGTTAGTTCGCTGCGAACAATCAGCATCCATGTAAATAAAGCATCCTAATGTGGGGAGTTTCCAAGAGTTGAGTTCAATGGGGACCAAGCATAAAAGAAAAAGGACTTTTTATTGCGAATAATTAATACGTTCACAAATAAATATTGTCATTGTGATAACATGAGTATTGTTTTGATCATCAGTGACATTAGTGAAGTTCTGTATTTAGGAGAAACAGAGTCCATTCTTCTTTAGTACTTATTTTTTTAAAGTCTAGTATCATTCACCTTAAACGCCTAGTTGGTGCTGCTTCCATTCTTCTAAGCAGTATCACCACAACACAACATTGTGCTGTCAGTGGGATATCCCGTTACAGTCCCTCCACCAATGCTTTCCAAATGTTCTGTTGCATGGGCTGTGTTTTACCTACTTTTCTTATTTCTGTTCACACAAATTCAAGCATGAAAAACCAAACTTTTTAAAAAATGACTCCAAATTAGAAAAAGATAAAATGAAAACCTTTTCAATTTTCTCAATTATTTTATTTATTTAAATTGTTAATTCACTGAGCTAGCATGTGTCCTAAATGGAAAATCTGTTCTCTACTGTTGGTGTGAATATCACTGAACTAAATGATCTAGCTATAAAACTACATTGAAATGAAGAACAATTAAATTATATTATATAATTATTAAGTTAGACAAAAGGGAAAATTATAAACCCTTTTATTTGAATATAACCACTGCTTAAGCCATCAGTGAAGTATTGACGAATGCATTTTCATCCCGAATTTATGTATTCATTAAATATCTTGTTCTTCTGGATAAAATAATGCTGAATTAGAATACATGTCAAACAAAACCTACGTCAGAATAAGTCATTTTAAAGACATTGTGGTTAAAAAGAATTGCATGTTTATGTATATTTTTCAGTGTTATGGCTTATCTTGAATTTTGCAGACATATGTTAGTTTGCTGTTTTGCTATGCTTTTAATTTACTTCTTATTTTTACAACCATTTTTTAACCAACATAAGAAAGTTATAACCCCAAGCACTAAGTTATCTGTATTATTTTACATTTCTTGTGCTGTAAATT
This sequence comes from Peromyscus maniculatus bairdii, assembly GCF_049852395.1. Lineage (NCBI taxonomy): Eukaryota > Metazoa > Chordata > Mammalia > Rodentia > Cricetidae > Peromyscus > Peromyscus maniculatus. The sequence continues at coordinate 79,092,741 of NC_134870.1, read as the reverse complement.
TAAGTAAATCATTCACTGTTATTTCACCTAAGATGTTTATTTTAAATGAATTGCTATTTCTGTTTTATGTCAAAGAGATAGCATTCTGTATAAAATCCTTCTGGGGCAAACTACTGTTGCCTTGATAACAATTGCTATGTTCTAACTTTCCAAAAGGTAAACAGATAAATCTGCTACTAAGTAACTCTTAGGCAAAGTTTCTGTGTCTAATTGGCAGAAACATTTGTAAAGAAACTAGGTGTATGAAAACATGAGAACAAATTTACATGTTGTTCCACAAGGAAATTGCTGGGATTTTCCTTCTGTCATTACTGAGTACGTTCTATGGCAATGCCTCAGGAGTAAAGTGAGAGTCAATACTGAGAACAATTGGTCTACTAACCAGTGAGGTTAACTTTTGTCATTCATTTCCAATTCAAAATCAATGACTTTGCACTTAAAATATTTTATTATTTTTCTGTCTCTGTTGTTCACTGTCACTCAGTCTCTCTCTCTCTCTTTGTGTGTGTGTGTGTGTGTGTGTGTGTGTGTGTGTGTGTGTGTGTGATGTATTAGTTTGCTTTCTATTCCTGTGATAAACAGCAAACAAAAAGCAACTTGGGGATGGAAAGAGTTTATTTGACTTACAAATTACAGTCTATAATCAGGGGATGCAAAAGCAGAAACTCAAGTAAGGAACCTGGAGGCAGGAAAATCATAGAGGAAGGTAACTTATGGCTTGCTTGGCTTGTAGTTATAAATGCCTCAGGAGTATCAGCCCTGTAATGGTACCCTCATAGTGGACAAAGCCCACATGTATCCATCGTTAACCAAGAAAATGTCTCACAAACTTCCCATAGGGACAATATGATGGAGGCAATTCCTCAAACGAAAGTCCCCTCTTCTCACATGACTCCAAATTATGCCAAGTCGACAAAAAATAATGGGCCTCATGAGATGAGCACATGATAAGGCTTGCCTTGGGAGATCATAGGATAACATCCTGAAGTCAGTTCTGTCTCAAGTATTATATTTTTATATTATATTATATTGTATTGTATTATATTATATTGTATTTTGGATCAAGTTCAGGTTGTCAGGCCTGTGTGTCAGGAACTTTTAACTACTGAGCCTTCTAACTAGCACAAAGGTCATTTTATATAATATTAACAATTTACTTATTCCTTAAGGAAAAGCATAATTTAACACAGCATATCATTGGATAATATTTATGAATTACAATGTAAGACCTGAAAATGCAAGTGTATTGTCGATATTTAAATAAGTATCAAAATATTCTTAAAACTCATAAAGCAGCAATATACTTGCAACATTTTATCAAACAGAATAATTCTTTGGTTAGTTTTGTATGTATGGTAGCTTTGGGATAGATGGAATGCTCAGATTTCTAGTCAGTAGAGATATTTTTTATCTAACTTAGAACCATTGTATTCATCATTTTAATTATTAAAATGTATTCATTGCATTCTCTCGATGACACCTGTCAAAATCTTTTCTTTCATAGGATCACATATGGGTAGCCAGCTGTCGTCTTTGTCGTCGTTACCAGATATGCTTGCTTTGCAAAACTACCCCATTAACAAGGCACAGCACAGAGTTTTCAGGTGTGCATAGGAAGCTGAAACTGTTTCCCGATGTGTGTATATTTACATATTATATATAGAGAGATTTGTACAAATAATGCTATATGTTCTATGACATATACATGTTGGTGTATACATAATATGTTATGTGTCATATATGTGTGTGACATATCTATAAATGTTGCTATATATATTATAATGCTGTCTGTCATTCTATGAGAACCTATGCAATTAAGAAAAATGCACATGTCTTGGTGTTTTAACCACAGTCATGATGCAATGTGATTATTATTATATATATAGTGATTCTATACTCTTTAAGCACCTTGAGGAGAAAATTCATGTTCATTTAAATTTATGTATCATATTTGTTGAAAATAACCTTCCATGTAGTGCTTTCAAAGTAATTATAATTTTAGGTAATTTATACAAAAATGCACTCATTGCAACTGAATTCATTTCTTTGGTGAAATATAATCATTACAAAATACTTTTTTTACATTTCTTACAGAAAACCATAACCAACAAAATGCAGGATTGTGCAGCCCAGTCCCAGTGGATACAGCTACAAAACATCCCAGCACCTAAGACTCAAGGAATGTTGTAGAAGTGGGAGGGGTGAGATCATTTTAAGGTTCAGAGAATCTGAGGTTTTGCTGTGAGATTAGGTCTCATAGTAACATCAGAGGCTACACCTGTAAAGTTTCATCAACATGGCCACCCAAACGTGAGGTGAACAAAGTTGACACAAATTAACTTGCCAGAACCTCAAACCTAAGCAGAGAACTAAAAGGCAACCAAGTAAATCTGGGAGAAATAAAGGTGGTCTTGCCCAGGGAAGAGCAAATCAATTGGTTGTCCAGTGCTAAACTGTCAGCTCTAAAGACACATGGGTAGCATTATGTGGAGTAAATAATTTAGTTAGGAATAGATATGCATCTACCTTATACACAGCTACATGAACTAACAGTAAAATATAAAAGAGGCCATGAATTTGAAGGTTAACAAGGATGAGTATCTTTGAGGGTTAGGAGGAGGGAAGAGAAGAAATAAATGTGTTAATTATATTGTAATCTCAAAAATTAAAAGAAATGCCTGAGTCCTTTCTGCTTTTTACATGCTGATTTATTCATGATAAAAACTTAAATTCACATTATTTTCAGATAGTTTAAGTATAATAATGCGTTGAATATGCAAATAAATGCATAAAAATGCTTTAAGTGCATCCCTAATGTAACAAGATTATAGAAATGTATTTCTTCTGACATTATTGGATGTACCAATAATATAATTTACTATAACCACAGTGAATTTAAGATAGAAATTATATGTATGACTGAGTAGATATCTACCCATCTTCTTATTCATTGTTTCATGTATCTAGTTAAAGTATTTTTGAGTTTCTGCCTTTGTTCTACTTATCACTTCTTCAAAGACTCACATAAATGAAGTCAGTAGAACCTAACTTTAGTAATGTTTGAAATTTTTACTGAATTCTTTTTAAAATTCAATTTAACTAAAATAAACCTATAGGGCAGACCAAAGATTTGCTGTGTTATTATAAGATGGGATTCTAAAAAATTTACTGAAGTTTATAACAATTTTTCCTGGTGTATTGAATGCATAGTTATATACCTGAGAACTTTGAAGAGTCAAACTATTTCATTCACAGTAGAATTAAATTAATGTCAAAATAAGTCCCACAAGACCCTTTATAATTCTTGTCTCACTATATCCCTTCTTCAGATACAATGTTTTACCTTAACTTTATGGTTTGGATAAGGGCACTTGAAGAAATTCACTCATGTATATCCTATGTAGTGCTTTTTAGAAGTGTAAGAAACTTGGTGATGTGAGGTTCTATTGCTAAAAAAAAGAAAGAAAAAAGAAAGTTGTGGTATTTAAATTTCATTCAACAATAAAGCTTGCTTTGAGTCAGTGAGCAGAGCTGGCTGACCACTAGCTGACCAAAATTAACCATAGAGATTTAGAGTACTGTGGACAGATAGGAGACAGCAATAAGTAAGGTGGAGCTGAGAGAGGATCTCAGCCCTTTTGGGTGGAGGAACCGGAGAGATAGGAAGTCACAAGTGGCTGCTCTGCTGCTTCTCTGATCTTTCAGGTTCTTATCTTGATACCTGGCTCCTGATTTTTTATTGATAAAATCTAATTAGATAAATGCATCAAAAGAAGAATGTGACTATCCATTTCTTAGATTTAATTTTCATTTTTTTTAAATTTATGTGTAAGGATGCTTTGCCTCTGTGCACATCTGTACACCACATGTGTGCAGTGCCTGTAGAGGCTAGAAGAGGAATTGGACCCTGTGAGACTGGAGCTGCAGATGGTTGTAGGCCATCCTGTGCATGCTGGAAATCAAACTCAGATCTCTAGATGTAACGGTCTTATCAAATAAGAAACAGAGCCAAATGCGGAGTTAAAAGCCCAAGAGGTCAGAGCAATAGCTAAGAGCTGAGACTATATCTGCCTTCTTATCCCTTGCTGCCGCTGCTGTCCTTCCCCTGAGAAAGAGACCTACTTCCTGTGAGTCTGTCTTTTTATTGACTTTCTGTTCTGCCTTCTCATTAGTTGTAAACCCAACCACATGACCTCCCCATCTTAAAACAGTTGAGAAGACAGCCTGTGTGATGGTTCAGGCAGTGAGGTATGGAGACCTGGGTATGTATTCTCAGCATCCATGTTTTTATGTTTTGTTTGTTTGTTTGTTTGGTTGGTTGGGGGTTTTGTTTGTTGTTTTTTTAAGACAGGGTCTCTCCATGTAGTACTGGTTGTTCTGTGACTTTTTTTACATAGACCAATATGGCCTCAAACTCACAAAGATCCAACTGCCTCTGCCTCTTAAGTGCTGGGATTAAAGGCAGGCACCTCCATGCCCAGACTATCTTTTTTTATGTTTTAACTTTGTGTTACATCTGGAATCTCAGCTTGTGGAGCTAAGCACATGAGGATCCCAGTTCCTCACTAACTGGCCAGTTTAGCCCACTGAGAAACCATGTTTCTAATGATAAGGTGAGGAGCGATTGAGGAAAACATTTGGCAAAATTCTCTGGGTTCCACATAAACACACAAATATGCAACTGCATGTACATGTGCCTACACTTGATCCCATTCACACACACATGCACAAAAACCATTGAGATTTTTAATCTGAATCAACAAATCTTGGGAGGCATCATAATTGTATATAAATACTAGAATTCATGGTTCATGGATTATCAAACATTAGAGAAAGTGACACCGCACAGCTATTTTCTCAATTAAGCCTTGCATAGTATCATCTGGGGTGTTATCCTAAATCATATGGTATTAATTAATGATTAAAACTTGCAATGTGTTATAGTGCTACTCAACAGCTAAGCAGAAAACATTACTCAGATTCACATTCATATCTTTATGTAAGATTTACATTCATTTTTATTATATAACATCAGATAGGTGGCAAAAATAGCACTGTGTTTTGTGTGTGTGTGTGTGTGTGTGTGTGTGTGTGTGTGTGGTGTATGCCCAAAAAAAAGAAACCCAGAATGAATGTGAGTCTAAAAGTAAATTGAAGGGAGGATCAGCCTGCTTCTTTAGTCAGTAAGAAGTTGTAAAGAGTGAGACCAGAACTGTGGGAAAAAATTGTTAGCCCTAAAAAAAAAAACCTAAGTGTATGTCAAGGTTCTGATAGCTGGATGATAAGTGAGATGTGGTCCCTTTGAGTGTGGGGTGCTGTGTCACTACAGTACAAACATGCCTGTGTGGCCACCATGGGTGAGAAGTACTGGAGAAGTAAGGTGAGAACTTAGATCCAGGTTGGCTCAGTTACACAGAGTAAACAAAACATTCTGCTATTGTTTCTTTTTTACCCCCAAATAAAGCACTGCTCTAACACTAAAGTTGATGGGGTTGGTAGGAATTGCAAGACATGGTGCTGATGTGGAAGGGGTTAGTTTTAAGTAGATTTCAGACTGTCTAAGATAAGCAGTAACCCATCCATCAATATATCTACAGCACAACATTGCTTTCTGAAACTAGCATACTCTCCATCATAAGATTTCTGAAAACATGATTTCAGAAAATTTATAATAGCCATATATTGTAAGCAAAATGCTTTAAAAAAGCATAATACAAACTGAGGAGTAAAACATTGTACAATTAGTTAAAATGCTCAATATGGTTTTTAAATCTTCGGCAGGTAAGGGTTTCATTTTTAGCTTTTCTGGGTATTTCTGAAGTAAATAAATAGAACACTAAAAATCATAAAATATAAGTCTAACACAGAGATAAATCCTGAAATGAAAGGCCTTCAAGAAATAAGAGGTGGCATAGTATATTTAGAATACTGAAGTAGCTATCCAATGTCTGAAAAGCAATAGTGAAAAACTTGGCATACTCACGAATGGATTATAGATTTTTTTTGATGTTGCTAGTAAAACTCCTTTGCTGAGTAAATACTAGTTAATAATAAAGTATTTCATCAATAACTTCTTTTGATTCATGAAAAAGGTCATCAGAAGGTCTGATATTAACATAGACATTATTTTGAGACACTAAGAAATGAAATGCAAGTGGAAAAAGGATTTTTTTTTCCTTTTTCCTTTTACCAAGAAATTAGCAAATGTTCAGGTTTTGAAGAATGTTGGTTAAACTCATCTAATTTTGTTTCATTGATTGCATTTCTATTCTATTGTTAAAGGCATTATAACCATTCTACATTTAATTTAACTAAGACTATTTTTGTAAAATAAACCATAGTTTTAAATGACAAGGACTTCATTCTGAAATATCTATTCTCTCCTTCCACTTTGTGGTTAATGAACATTGAACTCGGGTCTTTGGTCTTGGAAACAAATGCTTTTAGCCACTGAGGCATTGTGGTGGTTTGTTTTGGTCAACTAGGCACAAACTAGAGTCACTTTAGAGGAGGAATCACCAGTGAGGAATTGTTTCCATTAGACTGGCCTGTGTGGATATATATAGGGCATTTTCTTGATAAATTATGGATGTAGTTGGGGCCAGCAACCTAAGGTTGGTAGTGCGTTACATAAGAAAACAAGCTGAGAAAAATATGAAAAGGAAGACAGTAACTTTCCTCCATGATTCCCACCTCTGTTCCTGTTTAAATTCCTTCACTGACTTCCCTCAGTATGGAAGATTGGAACATGTAATTCAAATTAATCTCTTCCCCCCAAAATTGCTTTTGATTAGTGTTTTATCATAGCAACAGAGAATCAGTTGAATAAAGAAATTGCTAACGGAAGTGGTATATTGCTGTAAATAACATGACCACGCTGTGTCTTGGAACAATGTTGAAGACTGAACCTCTAGACTAGAATGCCAGTTGAATGTTTTTTTTTTTTTTTTGGTTTTTTGAGACAGGGTTTCTCTGTGTAGCTTTGCGCCTTTCCTGGAACTCACTTGGTAGCCCAGACTGGCCTCGAACTCACAGAGATCCGCCTGCCTCTGCCTCCCAAGTGCTGGGATTAAAGGCGTGCGCCACCACCGCCCAGCTAGTTGAATGTTTTAAGCAGAGTATAATGGGTTGTTTTAGTAGGAGACTGAAATACATTACTAATGGTAACAATGTGGACTGTGAAAGTCCATCTCAAGTAGTTTCATAGGAGAATAATATTAGCAACTAGTCCAAGGCCATTCTGTGACATTTTGGCAAAAAATATGGCTACCTACTTCCCTTTTCCTAAGACCTTGTCTGGGGCTAATTTCTTTGGTAGAAGAAATTTCAATACTAAATAATGTTGATTGTTATGGTTATTATTGATAACAAGTGGGCATACAATGAAAAAGAACATGTGTGTCAAAAAGAAATTCAAAATGTACATTTGGGAGAGGAAAAGAGCCTTAGGAAGCTTAATTTTACAGCCAAGACTTGTACTGGACAAATGTCTCTAATTAATAAGGATATTAGTGTTAGTGTCATTAATTTGAAATGGTAATGTAGCATTGTATGTTGGAAATCTACAGTTTGCTTTTTAATTTTACAGAAAGCTATAGTTATCTGATTCCCTAGAGTCTCAAAAGAGACTTTAGACTGGATATTGAACAGGATTGAGATTATGAAAGGCAATAGAAACTTTTAAAATTAGACTAAATGAATTTTGCTCATGTATCTCTGGGAAAAAATAAACACACTTAGACTTATTCTTACTTATGAGTGCCTGGCCTTAGCTTGGCTTATTTCTAGCCAGCTTTTCTTAAATAATCAATCTTTTGCTTCTGGGCTCTTAACTTTCTCTATTCTGTACACCTTTCTTTACTTCTTTCTCCACAGCTGGCTGCGTGGATGGGTGATTGGCCCCTGGCATCCTACTCTCCTTCTCCTGTTTTTTTTTTTTTTTTTTTTGGTGGGGGGGGGTGTTGAGACAGGGTTTCTCTGTGTAGTTTTGCGTCTTTCCGGGAGCTCACTTTGTAGACCAAGCTGACCTCGAACTCACAGAGATCTGCCCGGCTCTGCCTCCTGAGTGCTGGGATTAAAGGCGTGCGCCACAGCCGCCACCGCCGCCACCGCTGCCACCACCACCCGGCTTCTTCTCCTTTTCTTGCTCCACCCTCTTCTCTCCTTTATTTATTCTCTCTGTCTACCAGCTCTGGCTATTTCTCTGTCGTGCCTAACTATTGGCTGTTAAGCTCTTTATTTGACCAATCAGGTGTATTAGATAGGCAAAGTAACACAACTTTACAGAGTTAAACAAATCCAACATAAAAGATTGCAACACATCTTTGAATCATTAAACAAATATTCCACAGCATAAAAGAATGTAACACACCTTTAACTAATAATCCACAACAATGCTTACTTTCAAGCAGATTATTATACTTTATTTTGATCTTATTTCTTTTTTCTAACAACTGAGAAAATTGTTCTCATAAAACCCATAGTTTGGTATCTCTTCACAATATAAAGAAATTAGTTTCTTAATTCTTTTTTAATTTTATTTATTTAGTTTACACCCCAACCACAGTTTTCTCTTCCCATTGATTCTACCTACCTCCCCTCCATCCCTCCTCCTTTGTTTCTGTTCAGAAAGGGGTTATCAACAAAGCATGGCATATCAAGTTGTAGCATGAGTAAGCACCTCCCCTCCCCTTGTATTAAGGCTGCGCAAGGCAATCCAGTATGAGGACTAGCTTCCCAAGAGCAAGACAAAGCATTAAGGACAGTCTATGCTCCTATTGTTAGGATCCCCACAAATAGACCAAGCTACACAACTGTCATATGCATATAGAGAGTTTAGGTTGGTCCCATGCAGGCTCTCTGGTTGTTGTTTCAGACTCTGTGGGTTCCAATGAACCGGATTAGTTGTTTCTGTGGGTTTTCTTGTGACTCCTCTGGCTCCTGCTACCCTTCAGCAGGATTCCCCGAGTTTGGCCTAATATTAGGCTGTGGGTCTCTGCGTGTTTCCATCAGTTACTGGATGAAGGCTCTCTGGTGACAATTAGGGCAGTCACCAATATGATCACAGGAGAGGTCCAGTTCAGGCTACATATCCACTATTGGTAGGAGTCTTAGCTCGGGTTATACTTGTAGATTTCTAGGTGTTTCCCTTGCATCAGTACTCTATTTGAACCAGAAAAGACCCCCACACACACCACTTCCCAGTCCTCTTTCAGTACTCTCCCTTTCCTAGAGTGGTATCAATGGGTCTTCAAAAAAGCCATATCAAACAATTAAAAATGGGGCATAGACCTAAAAAGAGAATTCTCATCAGAAGAATCTCAAATGGCAGAGAAACACTTAAAGAAATATTCAATATGCTTAGCCATCAGGGAAATGCAAATCAAAACAGCTCTGAGATCCCATCTTACATACACCTGTCAGAATGGCTAAGAACAAAAACACAAATAACAGTTTATGCTGGAAAAGATGTGGAGTAAATGGAACACTTCTCCATGTAGCTGGGAGTGCAAACCTATAGAGACTCTTTAGAGATCAATATGGCAATTTCTCAGGAAATTGGTAATCAATCTACCCCAAGACACATTGATACCACTCTTGTTTATATCTTAAGAAATTTTGGGAAAATCTAGTCTACATTTGTAGCTTTTATTTGTTTTCTTGTGTGTGTGTGTGTGTGTGTGTGTGTGTGTGTGTGTGTGTGTGTGTATACTCATTACTGTATGCAGTGCACTTCTGTAGGTTTGATCACCAGTACTGCAAAAACCAAACTGAAAACAGTACAGTTCCAACTGGTAGTGAACATAATGTCTACCGACCCTTTTGCAGTTTATTTTGAATGTTAAGAATACACCTTCTGTCAATGAAATTCTAAACAGTCTTAGTAAATAAGAAACACAGAGCCAAATACAGAGGAAATAGTCAAAGAGATCAGAGCAATAGCCACGACTAGCTTTAGCTTACCACCAGCAGTACCTTCCCAAAGATAGAGACCTCTTTCTGCCTAACCTATGCTTTTATTGCTTTCCTGTTCTGCCTTCTCATTGGCTCTAAGCCCAACCACATCACTTCCCCATCATTGCCTGTCTATACAGACCTCCAGGTCTCTATGGTTGGTACTGGGATTAAAGGCTCATGTCACCACACTTGGCTGTGCCCTTGACCACAGAGAGACTCTGACTGCTATGTGATTGGATTAAGGGTGTGTGCTACCACCCCTGGACTTCTGCATAATGGCTATTCGACCTCTGACCTCCAGGCAACTTTATTTATTAACATACAAATAAAATATCACATTTCATCACAAATAAAATATCACCACATTTCCCCTTTTATTCTAATAAAAAGAAAAAAATCTATAACTAATATAAGAAAAACTATATACAATAAGTACAATAACTATATACAATATATACAAGCAATAAATACCTCAACAATGTCTAGTGTATTTGACACTAACATTTGACAAACTAAGAGAAAATATTCCATTATCTATCCTATGTTGGAACTATCTAATGTTCAACTCCCTCAGAGACCCAAGAAGGAAATAATATTACCTAATAAAACAGAAAGTGCAAACAAGCAAGCTCCAAAATAATGTGAGTTGACAGAAATAGCCAGCTGCCTGGACAGTCACCACCTTCACAGGGTTTTATTCATAAAAAGCCCTGTCTGACAAACTCATTCATTATTTGTGTAAGACAGACAGGCATACATTTGGTGAAGAATTTTATGTAACATTCTTCCAAATTTTGCTACATGATAATAAGTACAGTCATAAAATATCTGTGGAATGTCCTGAGACAAGGCTGAACCCATCATTACATCTCATTTTTCTAATCATCCAATATACTTTTTCACTTTTTTTCTCCTTTTTTATTTTCTTAATTGAGTCAATAGCCTTAGTTGACCTTGATATCATTGATTTCCTTCTGTCTCAGATGTGGTGGTGTTGAAATGACAAGTATGAGTTATCTTCATCTTATTTTGTTTCTTTGATAGTCAAGGTTTGCTGTTTACGAAAAAGAATCTTCTGTCAAAGACTACTGGGTGAACTATTTATTTGCTATAAATTTAACACAGATATTTAAAATATTAAATTTATTTTTAAATAATATATAAACTCAAAATTTTATACATTTATGGTACAATATATGGCTTTTATACATTTTAACATAGCATGTTTAATTCTGAATATTCACATATATATCTTCAAATATTTATCACTTTGTTAAGGTGAATTTCAACTCAGAAATAAGCTTTGATATAAATGAAAGCTTCATGACTGGATTTCATGTGTAAAATTGTGAAATATTTTCAGTTCTGTTAATTTTTATCATATATTCCTCTGTGAGTTTTCTCTGTATGCATTGCAATGGGTTGAGCTATCTTTAATGTCTGATTTTTCACTAAAGACAGTATTTTGTTTTTACTCAATTACCTCATCTGTTCAAGATAGATTCTATAGCTATTTTTACCATTTATTTAATATTCCATATTTTAGACTGATATTGAACAAAATAAAATCATTGTAAACCACTGGCAGACTAATGTTAGAAAAGCTTCTCTTGCAAGCTTCAAATACCTTTATCCATGACCTTTCATCCAAGATTATAAATGTGCTATTCTCTAATTCTATAGATTTTCTTTTATGTACTCCAGAAATGCTTAGAATATTTACTATTAAACGTTATTCAATTAACATATAAATTAATATTTGGCATATAAATTCAACTATCTATATTTTCTATTGAAGACATTTTATTGCTTTGGTGACTTCTTCCTTAATACGTAAAAATTGTGATGGTTGATAATAACCATCAACATGATAGACGTTGGAATCACTTAAAGATGAATTTCTGGATAAGACTAGAGGATAATATCTCTGTTATGTTAACTGAGAAGGAAAGAACCATGAAGAGTGGGTTAGAGGTCCTATGCCCTAGGTGGGAGGATATTGTGATATGTAAGTGTAGGAAGAGCTAAAGGCAGCATGAATAACTTGTTCTTTTCTTGAAAACAGAAATAATGTGAACAGATGCTTTAAGTCTATGCTGTCTTGACTTCTCATCATGATGGACTGTACTTAGAACTGTGAACTAAAAATAAACTCCATCTCCATTAAATTAATTTTGTCAGGATGTTTTATTTCAGAAAAATGGAAAAAAAAAACCTAAGACAGGGATATAGAATATGGTTCATGATTGTGCTGAGCTTGGTTAGAACAAACTCCTAACTTTAACTGTCAGCATCTATAATATTGTACAGTTTTGAATTAAGGTATGCAGATGGTACAGATCTTGGCACAAAAAAAAACCCTCAAAAATATAACATGAATTAGGACATTTTAATAGTGTCTCATTTCTATTAAAGACATAAGGATAATTTTTTGTGTGTTTGTTCATTTTCTAATACTGCACAAAATGAGATGGGAATTTTGAAATCTGCAAATAGCTTTTGGTAAAATGTTCATTTCACAACATTGACTCTACCATTCCATGAGCATGGGATTTTTTACATTTTCTAGTGACTTTCACTGTCACTAGAGGTTCAGTTGTCATTGTAGAAGTCCTTTACTTCCGTGGTTAGGTTTATTCCTAGATGTTTTATTTTATTTGAAGCTATTGTGAATGGGAGAGTGTCCATGATCTCCTTCTCTGTATGCTTTCTGTTGGTGTCTAAAAAAACTATTGATTTGTCCAAGTTGATTCTGTATAGACTATAAACATTGTTAACACTTAGACAAAACCATTATAAATATAAATTTTAATATAACTATAAAATTATAATTTTAATATATAGTTCAAATTGTGATTATAAGCAGGTTAGGGATTGAATTGAAAGAAAATGATATCTTTAATAGGAATAAAAGTCCTGGAAAAATCAATTTTTACAAAATGTTTATAATAATATCCAAACAGAGCAAGGAAATACGGAGTATACTGGAGTGAAGTAATTTTTATTCTTAAATGTAAGCATCAAGGAGGAATCTGACTTCACAAAGATAGAAACACTGAGCAGAAAATTTTCCTTCAGAATTCTGTGTAGTAAGTCTTTTGAGTTCACATTTATAAATATTTATTCCCATCTCTTAATCCCTGCATTTTATGAAATTTTCGACTATGTTCTGTCATGGAAATTCATAGTTCATTCTTTACCTGTGAGTCTGTGTATCTTCTGTGCTTTAAATAAAACGAGAAGGTTGACAGCTTGAGGATCTCAGGCATAGTGGAGATAGGAGAAAAACTGGGACAATTTCTTCTGTTTTCTCCTAGGGATCATAAATATCTAATGAAACATTACTATTAAGACAATCATTCCAGTCAATCACAATGATTTTTAAGTATCATTTGATTATGAGGGAGGAAAATATGACATATTGTCTCCACATTTTGAAAAGTTAATTCGATGTGTAAAAGAAAAATGACAACTTAATGTTTGTTGGAATTATTGAATTTTAGCTTACTGACTCCACTTAACATGTTGATCAGTGTTGTCAAACACATTTTCAGGATTCTATGCACTGTGCTATCTTGCATGCTTCAAGTATTTAAGCAACTTATTTTACAAATGTTCAATATATTTTTAAAATGTTCTAAAATATATATTGACACATATAATAAATATATTCTGAGTGTTTGTGTAGGGCCAATGTCATAATATATAGAAAGCTAAAATTGGGGATTGAAATTACAGTTAAGAATCATTACAATTTTGTAAGTCAAGAATGATACTCGGAAATAGTCATTAACACTGTGTCAAATGAATTCTATTTTATGTACATATGATTTGCCTCCATTTTATGGGCATAAAGGATTAAAAAGAGTGGTTAGTTTTGTAAAGGAAATCAATTACAGAGTGAGGAATGAGCTCTTTTTTATATATACTTTTGTATAATTAGAGTCTTAATATTTATTACTAGCACAATTTAAGCTGCTTAATAACAACATCATAACAAAATACGATTTTGACAATCACATTACAGAAAATAAATAATTGTCTTTGTACACAAATAACCACTCAGAGAAAAATCAGAAGAGAGGTGATCTATGTTCAAGACGCAATTGTGTGTGGCGGGGGCAGTCTTGTTTCATTTTGGCTGTGTTTTTGAGCCAGAGTGTCATGCTATGGACTACATTGTCTAGGAACAATGAGGAACTATGTGGCCCAGGCTAGTCTTGAACTTTTGGCAAGCCTTAAACCTCTGCCTTGCACCATCTCCGATCTGCTTCCAGGCTAGACTGTTCCTAATATGTGTATTAATGTATGAACAGGAAAAAGAATGGTGCAACAAGTTGTGGGCATTTGAAAGTGAGTGGAGAAGGCCAGATGGGACAGAGTTTCATATAAAAAGAAGAACTTCATGGTGGTGGTGGGCGGGAGAAGACAGTAGGCACATAAAGGACACAATTAGCCACTGTCCTCGCGAGCTGTGTGTATAGAGCTAGAAGCCTCTAAACTCCATGCATTCAGAAACTAGCAAACAGAATTAAGCAATATGTAAAAACGATAATTTACAAAGGCCTATTTAGGGTTTCTTAGAAGAACCCCAGACTTTTTAAATACATCCCATCACATGAAAAGTCTAAAGAAGGAAAATCGGGTGAACATACCAAGTCATTCAACACACATTATAAACTCAAGGTTCTCAGAACAAAGGGCAGGATGGGTTGAATTTTTATTTATTTTCTAATACATGAGTATCCACCCAGGTTATGACGACCCTGCCTACACAGCCTAGATGACCATTGTTGAATGTATGGCCCTACCCAAAGCTCCCTCTATGTGATCTACAGCAATTACCTGAGGCTTGTTTGGAAATATTAATACAACTAAGAGAATTCACCTGTCACATCCCCAAAAAGACTATTTTCTTGGACCATTTAAACATCACTCATACAAAGTATCTCATCTAACTTATTTACATATATGAACTACATGTGTTTTCTTTTAACTCCTGAGAAAAGTAAAAGAATAAATAATGTATTTTCATACTGAAAAAAATGAACTACAAGTAAACTTTTTTCTAAGACAATGAGTTGAAAAATACAAGTGTCAAAAAATTTAAACAAGAAAAATTTGAATATCTTATAAAACCCAACTCTCTAATGATAAACACTAAAGACAGAACTGCATGTTTGTTTTCAGAGTTTCTGTACTAAAATCATGTGCACGCAAATTTTCTAAAAATGGATTTCCAGCTCACATATGTTCATAAAAGTTTATATTTTAAAATGCAATAATATAACACAGTTAACATTTTATGCTACATAAGAAGGAATACCAGATTATCTTCATTATATTTTATTAATTTTTTGTAGTATAATTTGCATTCACTTTAAACATATGGGAAATAAAACAAGAAGTGGTTGTAATAAGCATAAAAATTCTTTACACTACAACTGCATTTCTCAAAGTCTCTTATGCCAAGGCAGGCTGCAGGCATTTTTGTAAATAGCACCCCAGTGAACTGAAGAAAGATATTTGGGCTGGCCTGGAAACTGTCTTTCTTCTCAGCACACAGGTGATGAATGTGTCTGTAGCCCTGTTAGTCCCTGTGAGAATGGGTAACCTCAAGGATAGAAGCTGTTGTACTTCACTTTTCTGACTATTTTCCTCCTTTTAAGGTTATTTCAAAATTAGAAAAACACTAAGCAGAGCTTATTTGACTCCTTCTATGCAGATATAGGGAAAGTCCATTTCCAATTCTTATCAATGAACATTGTATAAGTTTTACATGTAAAATGTCAAGAATATAAAACTAAAATATTTTGTAAAATTGTGTTTCTCTTCCTATTATCAATAAATGTGTTATTTATATTAAATATTGTGTCAGAATAAAGAAAACTTACAATATAGCCTCAGAATATTTACTTCTTTTACTAATGTCCTTTGGCATTCTGGATGTTTTAATATTTGCCAGTTCAAAATGACTGATATTTATTTTATTTTGTTTCCTTTAATTTAATTCTGTGTGACAGAAAATATAAGACCATGATTGTTTCTTGAGTCTAAAATCCCTGTTAAAGCATATTCACATCAGCTACAGTATGTGGATTCTTACTCACTTAACTGTTATGAAAATTGTGATGACCATCCATTTACAAAGGAAAAAAACACAAACAAAATGCAGAACTTTGAACATACATGGCTACAAGTGCACGAGATACACTAACCATGGCATGAGACATACAGACCAGGGCCCGAGAGAGATAAGTCTGTTGACCAGTACATGAGAGCTCAGGATAAATACAGTTAAGAGTTTCAAGATAATATAAATGCTCAGCTTATAAAAATTACTATAGGGAAAGGGCTGAAACTAAACCCTCAATATGTCCTTTGTCTTCTTTCTTTCTTTCTTTCTTTCTTTCTTTCTTTCTTTCTTTCTTTCTTTCTTTCTTTCTTTCTTTCTTCCTTTCTCTTTCTCTCTTTCTTTCTTTCTTTCTTTCTTTCTTTCTTTCTTTCTTTCTTTCTTTCTTTCTTTCTTTCGTCTGTCTTTCTGCTTTTGAAAATTTTTATCTTAAAGTTCTTGTTCTATTCATGCTAATTCACTAACTCAAGCTATTTCCTTTACTGATGCAATAAAAGAGAGACATTTTCTAGAAAGGTAATAGTATGAGCTATTTTTTCTGTTGCTTTTATAAAATACCATGACCTAAAGCAACTCTAAGAAGAGGAATTTGTTTGGACTTAGAGTTGTAGAGGGATAGAGCTCCTCGTGATGGAAAAGACATAATATATTGGCAAGAAGAGGAAGCTGGCTGACCACTGTCTTCCACAGATAGGAAGCATAGAAAGCAGGGAGTGAAGTGAGGCTATAAAACTTCAAAGCCTGAGCCCAGGGACATACTTCTTCCAGCTGAGCTCCACCTTCTAAATGTTCCATAACCTCTCCTGCAGTGTCATTAACTGGGAACCAAGTGTTCAATTACACACACACACACACACACACACACACACACACACGCGCACACACACACACACACACACACACACACACACACACACACCACATACACACACACACCACACACACACCACACACATATAATGTCTGTGTATATACATGTGTTTGTGTATGTGAAGGTATGCATCTGTGTGTATGTGTGTTTGTGTGTGTATATGTGTGTTTGTGTGTGTATATGTATGTATGGGTATTAATGCTCTCTCCCTACATTCAAAGCCATGATGTACAATTGTTCTGCTAGTTCTTTCAACAGTCCCCACCTGGTACTGTTTCCTTCAATATCCCATGTGTTTGAACCAAGTCCATATTGGAAATTCAGGCTACATGGTATATATTTACAGTTTCCTGTGATTTGAACATGAATTTCTTTGGGGTAGCAATCAAAATACATGCCAACCTCCCAAAACACTTTGTAAAAAGATTTTTTCTCCCTCTAAGTAAATAAAGGGGACATACACACTATTGCATTATATTGTTCTGATGTAAAATATTTTGAGGAATGAAAGATTCTCAGTTTATCAAAGCATTTACAATTTCATCAATATACAAAACTAGTTGACATGAAATGCAGTTGTATTACTTGAGGCTTTCCAGTCAAAATCCTAGTTCCTGGCAGCCTTCACCAGCTAGGCATGTCCTTCTCTCCTCAATATTTCCATTTCAGGACCAAAGAAACCTGGAAAGCATGTATTGGAGTTTCACTCCATGTCGTCATGTTTGGAAGAGAACCAAGCAAAGTATTCTAGTTATCCAAGTCTATGAGATTTAGATTTAATTATAGGGAAAGCAGTATAAATCAGTCCTCGTCAAAGTATGACCCTATCCATTATTGACCCAATGTATCTGAGTTCTGCTATACCTTGTAAGTTGTTCCATAAATTATCAGGACTATGTGTAATTTCTTCCTTAAAAACAGTTTCTCCTCTTATTTGCACTCATTTCCTTCACTTCTTTAAGCATAAGATAAATGGGGAATTTCCAGTTCCTTGAAGTCCATTATCTCAGCAGTCTGAAAGGTAGAAATAGCAACTCTTACTAATGCCTTCATTGTGGCAGTATAGTCTAAAATTAGCAGATTGGGAGAAATGTCTGCAATAAAATATGACTCAGAAAGCTTAAAATGCATTTGATAGTGTAGAATTTGCAATGATGGCTTTGCCAAGACCATAAGATGCTTTTGTTCCCTTGTATCAGTGAGTTGACAGTGTGAACCCCACAGAAAGAGGTGGCTCTAGAGCTGGCCTGCTGCAGAACAATAAAACTCCATGTGTGCAGGTTTTCAGGACCAGACCAGCTGATTGAAGTATTGTTCCTGGTGCCTATAGGGTTTTCCCAGTACAGAGAAGGTGATATTGTAGTGGTTATTCCTGCCAAATTCTCACATTCTTACTGCTTCCACTAACAAATACTCGTCTACACAACTGAAGAATGCTTAGGTGGTTAAGTCAATTTATGGATTACTTCATGGTTTATATATCAAGAAAGTGCAATGATAGACAGGTGCAAAGAGGAGTTTCAATGTGAAGGAAGTGCTAAAACGGGCAGAATTCATCTTGACAACCCATAGTAGGGGAAAAATAGGCTGGAATCTGGAAGGCAAGCTTTGTACTGTGTTTGGGCAAATGGCAACTAATGAGAAGGTAGAGTGGAGAATCTGAATAAAGATAAAATGAGATGCAATTGATAATGTGATGAATCCTTTGGTTGTTGGTTAGTGTCTTTCTGGGACCAGAATCAAGAGTAACAGCAGTTCTAATTTTCAGTGTCTTTGTAATGCACTTTTAAAAAATATGACCTAGCTCCTTTAACAAACCTCAGGGGCTGGACGTGTAATGAAGTTATCTCAAACAATAACGCTAACCTGCTGGAAATGCTCTCAGCATTGAGATTTCTTACCAGACTGCCTTGTGTTCCCTACATATGTTATGGGAGGTTGAGAATTTGTGTCAGGCTTAATTAGAGGGGAGAAGGGATTTTGTTATGTCTGAAAGTTCAGGCTATTGTAGTGAATTATAACTCAGCCAGAGAAGTCAGTTATGAAAGGGAATCTACAGATGAATTTTAAATGGTTTATAGAGAGGAGATGCTTAAAAAACATACCGTATCATACCTTGAATGACTGCTGGAGACAGTCTGCTAGGCTGGGTTCCAGCTAGCAGTTTAGTTACAAGAAAATAATAAAATGCTTGTGGAAAAGTGTGGTGGTTTAAATGAAAATGGCTCCCAAGGTTCATATGTTTGAATATTTGGTTCCTAGTTGGTATACTGTTTAGGAAGGATTAGGAAATGTGGCCTCATTGGAGAAGGTATGCCACTGGGGATTATGATTTCAGGTTTCAAAAGCCCAACACGGGCCCAATCTTGATCTTTCTCTGTTTTCTGTCTTGTGCATAAGATATAAGCTTTCCCTGGCTGGCCTTGAACTCATGATCCTCCTGCCTCTGCTTCCTTCAGCAAATCTTACTGGCGTGTGCGACCACAACTGGCTGGAGAGATGGCTCAAAGGTTAAAAGCATTGGCTGTTCTTCCAGAGGTCCTGAGTTCAATTCCCAACAACCACATGGCAGCTTATACCATAATGAGATCTGATGCCCTCTTCTTGCATGTATACAGAGAGAAACACTGTATACATAATAAATAAATAAATCCTAAAAAAGATATAGGCTCTCAGCTACTGCTCTACCACCAATTTTGCCTGTCTGTGTCATGCTTCCCGCCATGTTGATTATAGACCAAACCTCTGACACAGTAACCAAGCCCCATGTAAATTCTCTCTTCAAGTTGCCTTGACTATGATGTCTTTCTACAACAATAGAGCAGCCACTAAGACAAAGAGGAAGTAAAGATCATGACGAAAGTCTTGACTTTCATAGATTCAGATCTGTCACCACTAAGTAGAGAAAAGGATTATAGAGCTAACAAAGCTACAGAGGAACAAAGTTCAGAGTTTTCCTGAAGAAACGAAGGGCTGTAATCCTGAAGACACGGCAAGAGTGGGCCTTCCTGCTGCTCTGAGGACAACAGGAATGGTGGAAGCAGATTCTGTGAAACCTTCTGAATAAAAGTCCTGAAGATTATAAGAGAACAAAGTCGCTAGACATCTAGGCTGATTCCATTTCCTAGCTAATGTGAGTAGTCCCAGTGAGTTTGGATGCCCAAATTTCCCTCAAGTAGGCTATTGAGCCTCTTGGATATAGGCCCAGGAGTGCTGTAATCAGGTGATATCGAATGCTATTTTTAGGGCTTTTGCTTTTGTTTCTGTATATAGGAACCTCCACACTGATTTCCATAGTCGCCAATACAAGTTTACACTTCCAGCAGCTGTGAGTAAGGATTCTCCTCTCCTCACATTCATACAGCATTTGTAGTCATTTCCTTTTGGTGATGACCATTCAAGCTGCACTGAAATAGAATATCCAAGCAGTTTAATGTGTATTTCTTTAGTGACTAAGGATACTGGACAACATTATAATATATAATCACCATTGGTATTTATTCTCTTGAGAACTGTCTGTCCAAATAACTCATTGGCACACATACTAAATGTCAGATTTGTGAAGGGTATTTGTTTGTTTTGTTGTTTGCAGCTCTTCATGTATCTACATATTAAGCTCCATTGTTTGAACCCTGTCCATCCACCCTTGTCATTACTTCTTTGCTTTATATTTTTCGTTCAAGTTTATTTTAAGTGCATTTCTCCATTCTTAAGACTCTGTTGACTTGACTTTTGACTACATGTCTTTGAATTAATGAATTATGCTACTCAATAATTGTTAATGAATTTTGTGAATATTAGTTTTCTATTGTTACTGAAATAAATCACCATATAAAGTATATACATGCACCTGTATGTTTATTATGTATGTGCATCTATATCTGTGTATCTGTTTTTTATGTTTGTGTGGTGGATTTGCATATGCATTACTCTGAGTCTCTGTGTTATTCCTGTGTGTATATCTGTGTATAGGCACACATATCTGTGTATATATGAATGAGTGTGTCTTAGTCACTATTCTATAGTTGTGAAAAGACACCAAGACCAAGTCTACCCTAACAAAAGAAAACACCAAAATGTGGACTTGCTTGTAATTTCAGAGATTAGTCCATTATGATCAAGGTGGGGAACATGACAGTATTTATGGCGCTGAAGAAACAGCTGAGAGTTTTTCATCTTGATCCAGAGGCAGTGAGAGAGAAAAACTGGACCTGGCCTGGGCTTTTGAAATCTCAAAGCTTACTCCAGTAGCACATTTCCACCAATAAGGCCACACCTGCCCCAATAAGGTTACACATATGTGAGCCTTTGGGAGACATTTTTATTCAAACCAACACAGTGTATATGTATGTATGTGCGAGCATGTGTAATTTTGTCCCTGTGTGTCTTGGTTGAGATTTTTGTTAACTTGACACACACTAGAGTTATCTGCAAAGAGGAACCTCAGTTGAAAAGCTGCCTCCATAAACTTGCCTATAGGCAAATTTGTGGGACGTTTTCTTGAATAATAATTGTTGAGGGAAGGCCCAGTCCACTGTGGATTGTGCTATCACTGAGCAGGTGGCATTAGGGATAGAAAAAAAACAAACTGAATAAATCTAGAGAAGCAAAGCAGTAAGCATGACCACTCTGGGATCTCTTATTCAGTTCTGCTTCACAGTTCCAGCTTAGACTCCCCTCGGTATGCGTATGGCAGATGAAATAAACTGTCCTCACTGAATTGCTTTTAGTCTTGGCCTGCATCACAGCAATAGAAAATTTACCTAAGATGTTGTGATGTAGTATGTGTATGTGTTTGTGTATGTGCACTTATATACATGTATATACATACAATCTATATACATACACTGTGCATATATAGATTGTATCTATGTGTTTGTGTATGTGAATGTGTGCATCTGTGTGTATGTGTGATTAATTGTGTATATGTGTGTTTGTGTGTGTTTTGTGTGTGCACTAGTGTGTATGGCTGTTAATGCTCTCTCCCTATATTCAAAGCCATGCTGTTTAATTGTTCTGCTAGTTCTTTCAATAGCCCCCACCTGGTACTGTTTTCTTCAATATCCCATGTGTTTGAACCAAGTCCATATTGGAAATTCAGGCTACATGGTATATATTTACAGTTTCCTGTGATTTGAACATCAATTCCTTTGGGGTAGGAATGAAAATACATGGCAACCTCCCAAAACACTTTGTAAAAAGATATTTTCTCCTGCTAAGTAAATAAAGGGAACATACACACTATTATATTATTCTGACATAAAAGTATTTTGAGGAATGAAAGATTCTCAGTTTTCAAAGCGTTTACATTTTCACCAGGACTGTGTGTAATCTCTTCCTGAGAGACACTTTTCTCCTCTTACTTACACTCATTTCCTTCACATCCTCAAGCATAAGATAAATGGGGAATTTCCAATCCCTTGAAGTCCATTGTCTCAGCAGCCTGAAAGTCAAAAGCAAGGGAACACATATTTCTCTTAAGAATATCCATTTTTTTCCATTCCAGCATGGTTATAATTTTTGAAGGAATAGTAGATGGGTTCAGAAGTCACACATAGTTATATCAGGCCTAATTTAAGTTAGTAAATATTGTCTCTGAATCTTTTAGAAAACCTATAAGTAGAAATCAGAATTGTACTTTCATTTCTATAAATTTTATGAACACCAATTCTTCTTAGACTAAGTAAGTATCTTGGAGAGCAATAACTGTATTCCCTGTGCTTAATCTTTCAATCTAAACAAGAATTAAGCCTTGGAATAGATTTTAAAGGCTTGCTAAGTCTTTGTTCAACACACAATAGGCTGAGATATAACTAATGAAACACTTTTCTGTGTATTTTAATTTTTTTAACTGTTGTACTAATTATTTTGGTATTAAATACAATGTGTTTTGATCACATTCACTTTTCTCCCTTAAAACCTCCTAAATCTATTCTCCATTCCTAACCCATCCAAATATATGGGTCAGTTATTCACTACTCACTCTGTTTTGCTAATCCACTGGAGTCCAATTTGTGCTTTCTGAACACTCTCAGATGTTTTTCTTTATTCTAAGATAAAATAATGAAATGAGTATTACCTAATTAAGCAAGCTGCCAGGAACATTAATAATTTTGAGCACTCAATGTTTGTGAAGAGCCTTTCATCAAGGTCAAAAAATGTGATAAAATTAATACATACCAAATGCCTACTATAAAAGTCTGTCTTAAGTCTACCAGCAAAATTCATAATTGCTAGTACAAATTTTAGTTGACAATGGTCTGACTTGAAAAACTCAAATATAATAGATGACATAAGTCTGTTTTTGAATTTGATGGGAACTTGTCTATGTAGAGATATGTTTTGGACAAATATTAAATTAATTTGGACTTTACATCATTGTAGTCTTTGTTGTCTGAGGACCTAAGCTTCGCTTTAAGGAACATTGATTAAAATGATAGAAGCAGTAGCTTTCAATTAAGCTTTGGAATATTGAAGACTGTGAATATATATCATATACACTTAATCTTATATTGTATTTCATAATGGTTTAAATTCATTCCCAAGGGTGTCCAATAGGATAAGATTTGGAATAATGAGGGTTCATAGCTTACCCTTCATGGTTTCAGCAATGTTCCGGTTACTTTACATTGTAAAATACCCTACTGTGGTGGTATTGTGTTCCCCAAAATATTTTGTACTCTAATAAATTTATCTGGGGTCAGAGAACAGACAGCCACTAGATACAAAGGCTAGAAAATGGTGGCACTCACACCTTTAATCCTAGCATTCCAGAGATAGAAATCCCTCTGGATCTCTGTGCGTTCAAGGCCACATTAGAAATAGCCAAGCATGGTGACACATGCCTTTAATCCCAGAAAGCCAGCCTTTAATCCCAAGGAGTGGTGGTAGAAGGCAGAAAGATATATAAGGCGTGAGGACCAGAAACTAGAAGCATTTGGCTGGTTCAGCATTTGGCTGGTTAAGCATTCAGGCTTTTAAGCAGCAGTTCAGCTGAGAGCCTTTGGGATGAGGACACAGAAGCTTCCAGTCTGAGGAAACAGGACCAGCTGAGGAATTGGCAAGGTGAGATAGCTGTGGCTTGTTCTGTCTCTCTGATCTACCAGCATGGACCCCAATAACTGGCCTCGGGTTTGATTTTATTAATAAGAACTTTTAAGAATCCTGCTACACCCTACATATAATCTAATGCATCTAAGTAAGTGAATTTACCACGTCAAGTTTCTAAGCAGATTACATGACTTATCTCCAGATCAGTGAGAAAAGAATAAAACAAAACATAATATGAGAGATGGTGCTATATCCCCCAAGCAGTCCGTTTCAAAGGAACATAAATTTATGTTTATCCTTGAGACTCAGTGTCCTTCTCCAAGGAAGTATATAAAATGATGCCTGCATGTCACATCTGTACGTATGAAATCCACTAAAGAATTACCTATGAAACAACAGGAAAATCACTTTCAAAGCTAAACACCAGTGCTGAATTGATCATTAATTGGTGGATAACATAGACTGGGTTTAAAAGTACCTGTAACTCATGCTCCAGGGGATCTACTGCTTTCTTCTGGACTCTGTTGGTATGTGCATCCACACACAAAAAACTGACACATAGACACTCATGCATAATCACATATACATAATCACATTTGAAACAAATTATAAAATAAAATTTATAATAACCAATATTTTACTATAATTTAAGCATAGAATGAATATTTCCAATAAGACATTAAATGCTAAAACATACAAAATCATTATGCTTGAGTTTGTTAAGCCACATAATTTGTTACTGACTTGTTTTCTTTGAATTAATGTTTCAAGTTATCTGTACAATTTTTAGTTTTCTAGTTCTAGTAAAAGATCATAATAAGCATGATTTGGCTGTTTGAAACCTGGGGCTTATGCAGGGTCACTTGGCTCGGCCAGGAAGGAGGGGACCGGACCTGCATGGACTGAGTCTACCAGGTTGATCTCAGTCCTCGGGGGAGGCTTTGCCCTGGAGGAGGTAGGAATGGGGGGTGGGCTGGGGGGGGAGGGGAGGGGAGTGGGAGGGTGGAGAACAAGGGAATCCGTGGCTGATATGTAGAACTGAATTGTATTATAAAATAAAATTAAAAAACAAAACAAAACAAGTAAACACACAAAAAGATCATAATAAAAACTTTTATCCTAAATTATAGATTTCATATGCATTTGATAAATTAAAATATTCTCCAATCATAAATGGAAAAAATCCATGCAATTTCAGTCTTACAGTTGTAATATGACTGGTTGTGCTTGTTGAATTTAGTATAGTATAAGATATGTACTAATATGGTGATTTCTTCTTTGTCTTCATTCTTCCTTTTCCCCAGTTGAACACTGAATTCTAAATGACCATCTGTCTGCAGATCTTCTGTTGAAGGATAAACTGATTTATTTACTAGGCACATCTTCGCAAACATTCTTAGATCTCACCTAGAGTCTCTGAGAAACCAGAAACACTTTCATCATCCACACGATCAAATGAAAGCAGTTCACATCACTTTGTGTCTTCTCTCCAGAGCCCATGAAATATTTAAACTGCATGATAGAGCTTAAAACCCCGCTTTGTCACATTTCTTTGGCAGTTGCCCATTCCTGCGGTTAATGCAGAAAGCTAGAACAGCTCCTCCATTCTGTCAGCATGTCCAAAAATCAACATTAGCTCCATTTTCCATAAAGATGCCACTTTGTTTCACATCTGTACCCAGAGACACATGGGCACACAGAGAAGGTGGCTGACCTTACTTGGCTAAGGGATGACATCACAGAATTAACTGATTTTACTTCTGTGAAATAAGCATCTTTCAAAAGGAAACTGATCACTGGTGATAAACATATAAATTATTTCTGAAACTTTTAAGTTATGGTCAAATATGGTGAAGTACAGGGAAATGAAATCAGTGGCAATGGCTAGCATTCATCTCTGCATCAGTTCTATCCTGTTGAGAATCATGGTAGCCCTACACCCTTATGCAAAGAAATGCGTACCATGACAATGCTTTTGAGGAAGCATATTGTGATTTGAAACTCTGGCATATCCAACTACACAAGACAAAAATAAACTGGCCCATGAAATAGTTTTTGTGGGTAAGGGTTCAAATATAATTGCATATACTATTTTAAAGCTTCTAAGGTTATTAGACAAGGATTTTGTTTTGTGCATATTATGTTAAGCAGAAATTTTTATTTTGGAAATAGTACTGTTCATAGTAAAGCCAAAGTAAGAACTATTAATGTAGATGTTAATATTGTTTCACTCCTAAACAAAACAAAGCTCTAAAATCCAGCAGAAGAAAAAGGAGAAGAAATATGTGAAATGATGTGTGCTTCATTAATCCTATCAAGGTAACTGTGAAGTATTAATTTTTAAATAAGAATACAACATGGAATAAACAACCACTATTAGTCTGCTTAGTATAGCTATAACAAAATATCTGGAATGATTAATTTAAAAAGAGAAGGTTCTAATTTGGCTTCTAGATATAGAAATTTCCTATCATGATGGATTGATTGACCCCATGGCTCCTGATCTATGATGAGGCAGTATCACCACACAAGTGTGTGATGGAACAAGACCACTTACTTTATCAGCCAGGAAGGAAAAAGCAAAGACAGGGTTGGCATTCCATAATCCCCTTTGCTACAATGTTCTCAGTCACCTCATAAGATCCCCTAAAGCTTCACTTCTCAGTCATACCTTCTTGAGGGTATACATTGCTGAGAAATACTTATCGAAACTGGAGTGACAATTATATAGATTGTGTACAATGTATAGCATTTGCATCAGACTATATAGAATAATGCATATAAAATAGATATATAGCTATTAATAAATAAGAAAAACCTCTTTAAGTGATCAAATATAAGTACAAAATAAACTGACTACTTAAAATATGGAGACAATAGCTTTCATAATAAATATCCCTCCTGTTAAAACCTCTGATGTATATATCGGAGATAGGGTAAATTTCCCACATTTAAGCACTTTAAATTTAAGTAATTATATTATTAGTATACACATCCTTTATTACATATTAAATTATATCTAATATACTATATGAGATTTAAGGTGAATTTGTATTAATTTCAACATATTATAGTTTTATGATTATCTACTATTAGAACATATATATATATACATATATATATATATATATATATATGGTGATATTTTATTTGTATGTTAATAAATAAGATTGCCTAGAAGTCTTGGAAGTGGTAGCACATGCCCTTAATCCAATCACATGGCATGCAAAGTCTCTGTGTGGTCAAGGACACAGCCAAGCGTGGTGACACATGCCTTTAATCCCAGTACCATCCATAGAGACCTGGAGGTCTGTATACACAGGCAGTGGCAAGGAAATCATGTGGCTGAGCTTAGAGCCAATGAGAAGGTAGAACAGGAAGGTAATAAAAACACAGGTCAGGCAGGAAGTAGTTCTCTCTCTGTGAAAGCTACTGCTGGTGGTAAACTAAGGCTAGTCATGGCTATTCCTCTGATCGCTTCAACTATTACCTCTGTATTTGGCTCTGTGTTTCTTCTTTAATAAGACTGTTTAGAAATTCATATATATATACATATATATATATATATATATGAATACATGTATGTGAATATATATATCCATATATATATATATATATATGAGCTTATAGCTCATATATAAATCTTGTATGCAGGAAAATTTGTGGACCACTGTTAAATCCACTATTCTTACATTGATAATTATCCAGCTCCTTCAATTCATACAATATTCTGAGGAAGACAAACACTACATCTAAAGTAGCTAGAAAAGCTATTACATAGTAGGTGCTCAATTCAAGCTCTTAAATAGGGAACATAGCATCTCATCCCACATTAAGTGGAATTCAATGATTCTCACAATGTGCAGAAATCCAATCAACAGATACTGTGAGGCTCCAGGAATTTCATTAGCACTTATCTTCCACATCGAAAGCATAATGAAGACTTGAAAAATGCAATGACAGCCTGAGTTTTCATGTCACCTGAAAAATTCTCAGCTCTTCTAGTGTTTCTCAGCTGGGAGAAGTCAGGAAAAGATGAATTCTTTCACTGCCTGGCAAGAGGACTTAAAATGAAAGGAACAGAAAGTGCTGGCTGCCCTGGTCTTGCTACTTCTCAGCATGGAACTGTTAATCACACTCAGTCTCTCTTTGTGTCTGTGAGAATGACTTCAACTATCACTCCCATCCTCACTGGCAGGTCATACATTTTGTGTATTGACCTTGTCGATTTCATTTCCCATCGGAAATTTTCACCAAGATGCTTTATTATGAGATGAAAGTTAATATACCAGGATGCCAAATCTTTACCTCTGTGGAAAGGGTACTTATTAAGGATTAATAAACTGATATAACATCCCATTATCTATAAATGACTATGTTTTATATTTACTCCTAGGACCAAATGCATAGAAATACCTCTCTAGAGGTCATGCATAGATGACAACTGAAAGGTGAAGCATACTTCTTTTTGATGCACAACACATCCAATTGCAGATATAGTATTTACTCAGTAGTATAGTGTATTATTTTTACTAAGAATTTTGTAAACAAGGAAAGAAAAACATTTCATTTCATTTTAGAGATTAAAATTTGCTGTTTGATTATGTTTGTTAAAAAAACAACTCTCCATTCTTTATTCCAAAGAAATTTCTAGTGTATTCATCTTTTCACTATACAACAATATGATTTATTATGTTACTGAACATGAAACACAGTACAGACGCAAAACCCATTTGGCATTGTGCCTTACATTTCATCCATCCTTTTGCTTATAAACTCTTTTGCAATCAAAGTACATTAAAATAGCCCATCTGAACCTTGGATACTACAGTCACTCATTTACTTTACCATGAACATCTCTCATCCAAGCTTCACATGAGTCTTGAGGTTCTTTGCATCCTTTTCTTACATTCACAACCAGGAAAGACATCCACTTATAAGAGCATTCTAAGCCAAGAAAGTGATGCAGATCAGTATTCTCAGCTACCCATGTATCTGAGGGGAGAAAATCACAAATTCAAGGCCTACCTGGTCTACAAAAGGAAAACCAAACCAACTTGGATATTTTAGCAAAACCCTATATGTCCTAGTTGAGGTTTCTATTGCTGTGAAGAGATACAATGCACTCTTATACACGCAACTCTTATAAAGGAAAACATCTTATTAAGGTGGTGACTTACACTTTCAGAGGTTTAGTCCATTATCATCATGGTGGAACATGGTGGCATCCAGACAGACATGGTGCTAGAGAACTACCCAAGTGCCTACATGTCTTGACTTGCAGGCAACAGGAATTGGTTTCAAACAATGGGTGTGTTTTGAGTATATATGAGATCTCAAAGTCCACCTCCACAGTGGCACACTTCCTCCAACAAGGCCATACCACTCCAATGAAACCACATCTCCTAATACTCCAGTTGGGGTCATTTTCTTTTAAATCACCACATTCTACTCCCTGCCTCCCAAAAGCTTGTAAAAATATTTTAATGCAAAATGCACACAGTCCAACTTCAAAAGTCCTGTAGTCTATCATCCTTAACAATGTTTATAAGTCCATTCAAAGTCTCTTCTGAAATTCATGAAATCTCTTATCTGTAACCACCAGTAAAAATCAAAATAAAAAAGATCATATACTTTTAACATATAATGGCACCACATATACTTCACGTTTCCAAAACACAGTGAAAGGAGCATAATGAGGAAATACTGGGCCAACGCAAAACCAAAAACCATCTTGGCAAACTCCAAAAGCTGCATCTCCATATCTGATGTCTTCAGATCTCCAACTCCTTTCAGCTTTGTTGACTGCAGCATACTTCTTTCTCTTGGACTGGATCCCCTCCCTGTTAGTGGCTTTCCTCAATAGATATCCCATGGCTCTGGCATCTCCAATATCTTGCGGTCTCCAAGGCAATCCAGGCTTCAACTTCTCAGCTTCATGCATTGGCCTCTCTAGGCCTATATTCAGACACCCCAGACATATGTCTGGCCTCAGTGGCTTGGCTTAGTCATGGAGAATATTTCCATAATGTATTTCTTCTATCCTTGACTATAAGGCCAGAACCACATAGCTGAAGCTGCCAAGTTCTGCTGCTTGCTTCAACTATAACATGGCCCCCTCATTCAATACATCTTTACCAGCTTTCTGTTTTCTACACTTTCTTTTACTTCCTAAGCTTGGCTGTCCTGGAACTTGCTTTGTAGATGAAGCTGAACTTGAACTCAGAGATCTTCCAGCCTCTGCCTTCTAGAGCTAGGATTAGAGGCATGCTCCATCATACCTGACTCTAAGCTTTTCTTTGATTTGTTTTCAGAAGTTGGAAGTTTAGCTGGGTGAAATTTTCATATGAGGTCATGACTCCCTTTATTTCATTTCTTAGTTTGTTTATCTCCTTTAATATAAGACTTAGCTCCATTCCAATTTCTGATGCTCCTTTTTTCCTCAAATATTTTTTTCTTACTCAGCTTGGTACTTTTCATTATATATCTTCATTATAATTAACACTAGTAGCCAAACAATAGACTCTATAATAGGCTGTTTTGATATTTCCTCTGCCAAGAGAATTAAACCAAACCTTTCACTTTAGCCTCAGGAAAACTTTTAGTATAAGGGAAATCCTTCTTGTGATCTTTTGGTGAAGAATGAGGCTGCTTTTTGCCCTTGATCAGAAACACTTCTTAGTTAGGGTTTGCTCTTGCATGACCATGTCAATTCATAAAAGGAAACATTTAATTGAGGTGGTGGCTTACACTTTCAGAGGTTTAGTCCACTATCATCATGGTACAACATGGTGGCATTCAGACAGTCATGGTGCTAGAGCAGTAGCCCAGTGTCCTACATCTTGACTTGCAGGCAACAGGAAGTTGTCTGAGACACTGGATCATATATTATACCTGAAACCCCATCTCCACAGTGACACACTTCCTCCATTAAGGCCACACTCACTCTGACAAAGCCACACCTACAAGTAAAAGCACTCCCTTTGGAGACCATTGTCTTTTAAACCATGCTATCTGTCTTAGTGAGGGTTTCTCTTGCTGTGAGGAGACATCATGGCCATGGCAACTCTTATAAAGGAAAAACATTTAATTGGGGTGACTCACATTTTCAGATGTTTATCCCATCATCTTCATGGTAAGACATGGTGGTGTGTAAGCAGACATGGTGTTGGCTACATCTTGAACTGAAGGCAATAGAAAGTAGACTTCCTCAGTAGGTTTGGTTTGAGCATATATAGACTTCAAAGTCCACAGTGACAGACTTCCTCCAAAAAGAGCACATCTATTCCAACAAGGCCATATCTCTTGTTTGTGCCTCTCCCTTTAGGGGCCACTTCAAACCACTATATCATCTTAGAAAGAGAAAGGAGAGAAAGGTTTGGAAACAAAGATCAATTACCAACACTTACATGTCATGCAGAAGGACTTCATTTTACCCTCAATGTTATAAAATAAAACAACAACAACAACAACAAAACCAAACCTCATTGCAACTGTGTTGTCATTTTCTACATTCTTATTTTTGTGTGTGTGTGTGTTACTTCAGATGGATTGTTAATTCATAAAGAACACAAAAATAGGTGTTGGTAAATTTTGAACATAGTTTATGATGAAAAATGATTTATTAAATAACAGTGTCACATATATCTTCATTTGAACATGAATTAAATTTTCAATTCTTTATTAGAGTATTCATCAATTTAAGTACTGGAAGTAGGTGTTAGTAGAGGACAAAACAAATACTTCCACTAAAGAAAATATTAGTTGGCTAGATGTTTAATACTGAAATTTCTTATCAATTGCTTCTGACTTTTGAATTTGGCCAGTATATATTTATGTCTGATGTTAATATTAAATAAATGTTTTAATAAAATATAGTTATATTAAAATGCTACTTTCTTAAATGAATCTTTTAGCCACATGACCATTAACAATATGTTAAAAATAAGAATGTTTGTATTTACAAGCCTGTCTTGTGCCACTTGTCTCAGATGGGTGAAAGACAACCCACAGGCCAGCCTGGGTCCTCGCAGTCCAGGCTGGCTGAAAGCATTCAATAGCCTCTGTTGCATCTTTTGGTGCTGGGCTGGTAGGTGCCATTATGATGAGCAAATATGTGATGGGGAATGGGAGAGAAAGAGAAGCAGAACGGTTCATGAGCTGTGGAAGGGTACCTAATGTGGAGCCCGAGTTTTCATATAGAGCTTTAGAAAGCTGAAAAGAATAAAGAAGGAAAGAAGGAGGAGGAGGAGGAGGAGGAGGAGGAGGAGGAGGAGGAGGAGGAGGAGGAGAAAAGAAGCAGAAGAAGAAGAAGAAGAAGAAGAAGAAGAAGAAGAAGAAGAAGAAGAAGAAGAAGAAGAAGAAGAAGACCTGAGCAGCCAGCATACTAAGTAGAAACAGCAAGGTAAGTAAAAACACCTGCCACAGTGTGGGCACCAACCTAATAGAGCTGAGGCAGTTAAATGCAGTACGTGGTTGAACACAGATTCCAGTTAAATGCAGCTCTTGCCAGGCCTGTGGGATTAAGGATAGGCTCTCATGGACTGAGGAGGGGTGCAGCCAACAACCAGAGCCACAAGGCAGAGGAACAAGCTGCCACTTTGCAGTTTAAGATTTGGCTCATGTAATTAGTGATTAGAGAACACTAGAGGAACAAAGTAAAAACAGGTCCAGACTGGGGGAATAAAACTTTTAAAATGCTTACAGTGTGTGTAGGTGCTAAGAAAGAAAAGAAAATGGATATAGATAGTCATAGGAGAAAATAAATAGTTTAAAAATAATTCAGTAAAGTCTTTAAAGAAAGAGTAAAATAATAAAAAAAAATAGGCAATGTAAAAATGGGAAATACACAGGGAGTCAGGATCCTGTATAGTACTTTGCTGACTTTGAATTTTTTGAATGCTGATGAGTGAATGCTTGTGGCTGAGAGACATGGGATTTTTGTAGCTAGAGTTTTCCTGCCTGGCCCACAGTCAGGACAAATCTCTGTCACCTGCCAGTCCCACAGCCGCTCAGACCCAACCAAGTAAACACAGAGACTTATATTGCTTACAAACTGTATGGCCGCAGCAGGCTTCTTGATAACTGTTCTTATATCTTAAATTAATCCATTTCTATAAATCTATACCTTGCCATGTGGCTCGTGGATTACCAGCATCTTCACATGCTGCTTGTCATGGCAGTGGCTGGCAGTGTCTCCCTCCACCTTCCTGTTCTCTCAATTCTTCTCTCTGTTAGTCCAGCCTATACTTCCTGCCTGGCCACTGCCCAATCAATGTTTTACTTATTGACCAATCAGAACATCACATTTGACATACAGATCATCCCACAGCAGATTGTAAAAGGAATTGCTGAAATAAAGCAGCTTAGATACTTTAGGGATATCTTAACTTTAAAAAAGAACTTAGAAAATGTGTTGTGTTTTGAGAGAGGTTATGTTTTCGTTCCCACAGGAAATGCAAGGCTATAGATTTCTATAAAATTAATAGAGACCAGATTTGATTGGAGAAGACCCCCTGAAAAATCTTGGCTATAGACATAAAGAAATAAACCTAGAAAAATTACAAGTAAGGTGACATATATGCTGATCCCTTTACATTGGAACAGCTCTGAAGCTGGATGAGCCATGATAAATCTTGTTGGTTACAGAGTCCTCGTGACTTATTACTACATGCCGCCACCCTTTCATATGGTATAGATAAAGATTTGTTTATACAGTCCAAACAAATGTATAAAATTGACAGATGTCTATTACCTGCTCAAACATAAAACAAAAAAAATCATCTTTGGTTGGATTGTGTACAACACAGTCCATACTTGTGTTAATGTAGATATATATGTTTGTAATGTATGTCTGTGTGTAATGTATGTTTGAGAGTTCATATGTTTTCAGAGCAAGGGGACCAGACACCAATGAAAATCTGTGGCCCAGGTTATCCAGCAATTCAGAGTGCCTCTGTTGAAGTTTCCTCAGAGTTCTGTGTTCAGAAGAACTTCAAGGCTGCCAGCTGAGACGGTCCAGTCTCACAGACTATTCTAGCCAGAACTTCAGATAAGCCTTGCACTTTCCCATCACACAGAGACTGGACAACAAATGTTTAGCTAGTTTTCTTTGGACTGGACCATTATCTCGACTTCCTCAGGGTCCCTTGGGAATTCTGTCACCTCTAGACAACATGAAATAGTCTAGAGAACACAATGCCCACACTCCTAAGAGGTAGAGTGGGTAGTTTTTGGCCATTTGGTGTGTTATGGCTGTTTGTTATTATTTAGTGGGGACATAGGAATATAGGATAAAAAGGCAATTATTAATCTCAAATATTTTACTTTAGTATGGATTTTTGCATATTGGTATCAATTTAGGGTTATTTTGCTATATCTCTTATGTGTTTCTATACTTGTCTAAGGTATTGTACCTATGCAACTCATTTGAAAATGTTATATAAAGTTATAGTCCTTGAAAACTATTATTTCGAACCATTTAGGATAATTAAAAATGCAGGTTAGTAGTTAGTCATCTATACCAATCAAACTTGTAGTGATGTTAGGGATGTTTTCAAAGTTAAACAGATATATTTAAGATAAATAGTTGATCTTCAAATCCTTCAAAGACTTACAGAATATGATATTTAAAATGTTTAACAACCTAAGGCTTTTCATGACAGTGAGACACATCTGCTACTGGCAGCACCAATCTACTTCATAAAAGGTTGATGGGCTTTAAAATCCTTTATATGCATTCACTTTCATTGTGGCAAAGTTAGTAATTTTAGAAAGAAACTGTCTTGCCTTGACTGGTGACAATATACTGTACAAACTGAACCACCAGGACACAAAGGAAAAGAACCACGAAATTTTGCCAAGACAAGGTGGGACAGTTCTTCAAAATTCCTGCTTCACAGAAAAGTCTGTCAGATATTCTAGGCCTGTAGGCCAAAAAACAGATGCCCCAATAGTGCAGAGGAACCTTGGGTGACTGTGAAAGCAGCCAGCTGCTTCTGTCATTTCTATCGTTTGAGAAGTTGCTTGCTCTGCACTTCCTGTTTACTCAGGTAATACTATATCCTTCTTAGGACTCTGATGGAGTTGAAGACAAGATAGTTATAATTATAGTTTTTCTTGTTAGCAAATTCAGAAAGGAAACTTATACAAGAGATGTAAAGTTTACAAGGTTGAAAAACATAAAAGCTTAAATTATTTATCT
This sequence comes from Peromyscus maniculatus bairdii, assembly GCF_049852395.1. NCBI lineage: Eukaryota > Metazoa > Chordata > Mammalia > Rodentia > Cricetidae > Peromyscus > Peromyscus maniculatus. Next base: position 79,057,527 of record NC_134870.1, on the reverse strand, counting down.
AAGAAAATATTTTGAGGTCTAAGAAGATAATTTTTAGTTGGTAATACAAGTTAGGATAGAAAGAAATTAGACATACAACTTTGGACTCACCAAAATAGGATATATAATGAAGTATTTTCTTTGAATTTGCCAAATGCAAATGAACTGGATATTGTAAATAAAATTCTTACTTTATAATTGTTCTTATTGTATATAGTCTTTGTGGTGGTAATCTAATTGTATTGAAATATTATTTTGATTTGTACTGAAATATTAATTTGATTGTATGTTAATAAATAAAGTTGTCTGGGGGTCAGAGCTATTAGAGCCATAGCAAGAGTGTGGCGGTGGTGGCACACGCCTTTAATCCCATAGATATCTGTGTGTTCAGGGTCAGAGCTATTAGAGCCATAGCAAGAGTGTGGCGGTGGTGGCACACGCCTTTAATCCCATAAGATCTCTGTGTGTTCAGGGATACAGCCAGCATTGGAGACATATGCCTTTAAGACCTAGGGGGCTGTACATTCAGACAGTGATGAGGCAGTCATGTGTTTGGGTTTACAACCAATGAGAAGGCAGAACAACATACTTTAAAAATATGAACCGACAGGAAGTAGGTCTCTTTTCGCGAAGCTGGGACAGCAGGAGGAAGGGTGAGATTTTAGCTCTGAGCTCTGACTTCTCGGCTTTCTCTTTTACATTGTTTCTGTGTTTCTTATTTAATAAGACGGTTGGTTACATCTACATCTGGCGCCCAACGTGACAAGAATCCATTAAAAACTGCTTGGCTTGGCGGCAGGTCCGCTTTCCCGCAAGGGCGGCAGGCGGCCCGCAGCGGCGGCGGCTGCGGCGGCAGCGGCGGCACACGGCGGCCGGCGGCGATCGGCTTCTTAGTCCGAGCTGCTGGCGTCCTAGTCCGGGTAGCAACTTCTAGCCCGGGCCTAGGTCTGTGAGCAGCTTGCCTAAAGCCGGTGCTACAAACAACTCAGACCTGCCCTGCCGAACAGGGCCCTGCCTGTAAAGCCAACGCACGTGGTCAGAGCTTAAGGAAGCCAGACCCAAGCCTTGACTCGGCACAAGAGGGAACACGTGGCTGCATTTAAGCTTTAGCCGGCTACGCTTTCTTGTGCGTTCTCTCTTTCCTCTCTCTCTCTCTCTCTCTCTCTCTCTCTCTCTCTCTCTCTCTCAGGATTTACACCTGGGACACTAGGTGCCTGCTTTGAAAATCCCCTCGGATTTCTACTATTCTACGCAGATTTGGTAAGTCATAATATATCAGATATTTTAAAGGAAACTATCTAAAAGAGAATTTTTTTCCACATTAAAAAACAAATGGGTTTTATGTGTACATTGGAAGAAAATTGGTTTTTGTTCGAAATTTTAGGCAGTCTGGCAATGGAACAACTATATAATATTAGTATTGGTGGAATTATGCACCTCATCACTATAATAATCCACATTTTAATATTTAAAAAGATAGTCAATTTAAGTGCCAGGATAACAGCGTTAGAAGAACTTGTTAAACCTGTAAAAATTCAGACAGAAGAAATTAACAGTGAAGTTGTTTCAAGTCGGGATCATAAGGTTGCAGAAAGAAAGCCTGTTTTCACACAGTCACCCTTAATTTATCCTGTAACAGTACAGCAGATGCCTGATCAAATGGCTACACAAAATACTTGGGCTCCAATTGAAATGTTGGATTTAAAAAGGTTTAAGGAGGCAATAGTATCTTATGGCATGCATTCCCCATATGTAAAGCAAATGTTAAACACTTGGTCAACATATAATAGGATAGTACCACAGGACTGGCGGGACCTCGCACAAGGTGTTCTGGAACCCAGCCAGAGACTTCAATTTCTGACTTGGTTTAAGGAGGAGGCTAAAAACATAGAAAAACAATGGAGGGATAAAGGAGTACAAGTTTGCCAGGATCAGCTTATGGGCGAAGGCCAATATGCTTCAGCACAAGCACAATGTTTATATGATGTCCAAACCCTAATTTTATGTCGAACGGCAGCCTTGAATGCATGGGACAAAGTTGAGGAACCAGGAAAAAAATCTGAGTCATTTACAAAGGTGAAGCAAGGCCCAAAAGAGTCTTTTACAGATTTTTTACAAAGACTGGCTTCAGCAGTAAAGAGAACGGTCTCGGATTCAGAAGCTGGTAAGGCAATAATTGAATCTTTGGCCTTTGAGAATGCGAATGCAGCATGCAAAAGAATAATCAGGCCATTAAGGGCAAGATCTGCACCTATGGAAGATTGGATTAGAGAAACAATTAATGTTGAAGCTGATGAGCATGATGATACATGGGTAGGAGAAGTAATTTCAAAAGGTTTGAGGAGTGTTAGATGTTTTGGATGTGGAAAGCAAGGACATTTGAAAAGGGACTGTAGACAGGTCATTTCCAGAAACAATGTTTCTTCAAGGAACAATGGCAACAGAATGCCCCTTCCTTCTGGAGTATGCAGAAGGTGTGGTAAGGGAAAACACTGGACCAACGAATGTAGATCAACAAAGGACAGACAGGGTAATCCTTTGCCTCAGTCTTCGGGAAACTCCCAGAGGGGCCTCAGGCAGGCCCCCAGTGCAAATCCAGTTCAAACCTTTCCGGCAGCCATAGAGGAAATGCCTGCTCTGGAGAGCGATTAAATAACCAAATGCCTATTGGAATAAATCATGCTGGTCAGAATGATGAAACAGAGAGAATAGAAAATTCAGGAGAAAACATAAAGAAAATTTTTTGGCAAACTTCTATTAATGAACAAAGACCAAAATTAACGATAAAAATAAATGGTGTTTTGTTGTCTGGTCTGGTAGACACAGGTGCGGACGTTACCATAATTGCACCAGAATTTTGGCATCCAACTTGGCCTCTTCAGGAGGTAAACGTTCAACTGTTAGGAATTGGGACATTATCTCAGGTGAAACAGAGTGCAAGATGGCTCGAATGTATAGGTCCAGAAGGACAGAGAGGAAAATTAAAACCATATGTGGCTAACATAACTATGAACCTGTGGGGTCGAGACTTGTTGCAACAATGGAATACTCAGATTAACATCCCTCCAATCTCAGAAACAAATCATAAACTAGCACATGTTACTGAGAGAAATATTAGAAGATATTGTTCTAATGAGTGGTCACCAGCCATCCATATTATACAAGAACAGGGCACAATAACTGATGATCTTCCAAAGACACCAACAGCTCTACCTTTAAAATGGTTAACAGACAAGCCTGTATGGGTCCAGCAATGGCCTTTAACAACAGAGAAACTCCAGGCTTTAGAAGAGCTGGTAGAAGAACAGTTAAATGCTCAGCATATTGAAGAATCAACCAGCCCTTGGAATTCTCCTGTATTTGTTATTAAAAAGAAATCTGGTAAATGGAGAATGGTAACAGACCTTAGGGCAATTAACAAAGTAATTCAGCCAATGGGTTCTCTACAATCTGGGATGCCTTTGCCTACTCTGTTACCAAAAGGATGGCCTCTCATAGTTATTGATTTAAAAGACTGTTTCTTTTCAATACCCTTACAAGAAAAAGACAGAGAAAGATTTGCTTTTACAGTGCCTACTTATAATAATTCTCAACCGGTTAAAAGATTTCAATGGAGGGTCCTCCCACAGGGAATGTTGAATAGCCCAACTCTGTGCCAATATTTTGTACAACAGCCATTGGAAGTGATACGTAAAAAATTTCCTAAATCTATAATTTATCATTATATGGACGATATTTTACTAGCTGACTCAAATGCAGATACTTTAGAAATAATGTTTGAAGAAGTAAAGAAAATTTTGCCTTGCTGGGGATTACAAATTGCTCCTGAAAAGATACAAAGAGGAGATTCTATTAATTATTTAGGATATAAAATAGAGCTACAAAAAATTAGACCCCAAAAGGTGCAAATTCGGAGAGACAGACTACAGACTCTTAATGACTTTCAAAGATTATTTGGAGATATTTCTCATCTACGAACTATTGTTGGGGTAAAAAATGATGAACTGACTAATTTGTTCAAAACCTTAGAAGGTGACAAGGACTTAAATAGTCCAAGAGAATTATCACCTGAAGCTGAGAAAGAATTAGCCTTGGTAGAAAAGAAAGTGCATGAAGGACACGTGAATCGTATTGATCCAAAGCTGGATTGCATTTTGGTTATCTTACCTTCTAGGCGTTCTCCTACTGGAATATTAATGCAGAGGGAAGATATTATATTGGAATGGATATTTTTACCAAATAAACCAAATAAAAAATTAAAAACTTATGTGGAAAAAATCTCTGACTTGATTTACAAAGGAAAATTGAGACTTCGTCAATTAGCAGGCATAGACCCAGCAGAAATTGTCGTACCATTAACTAAGGAGGACATTGAAAAATTATGGACAGAAAGTGAACCTTGGCAAAGAGCTTGCAGTAATTTTTTGGGAGAAATTAACAGCAAATATCCCAAAAGCAATAGAATTGATCTTATAAAGAGAGCTGAATGGATCTTGCCTCGAATTGTACGGCAAAAACTCATATCTGGAGTTCGTACATTTTATACAGATGCCAACAAAGAAGGAAAGGCAGGTTACAAATCAGAAAATTTAAGTAAAGTGGTTCAAAGTCCGTATAATTCAGTGCAAAAATCAGAATTGTATGCTATTCTGTTGGTATTAATGGATTTTTCAGAACCTCTCAACATAGTAACTGACTCTCAGTATGCTGAAAGAGTGGTGTTACATATTGAGACTGCAGAATTTATCCCTGATGCTTCAGAATTAACTTCACTATTTATTCAATTACAAGATACAATCAGGAAAAGGAATCATCCTTTATATATAACTCACATTCGATCCCATACTGGTCTGCCAGGCCCTCTAGCACAAGGCAATGAAGAGATTGATAAATTATTGATAGGAAATGTGCTGGAGGCCTCAGAATTTCATAAAAAACATCACGTTAATAGTAAAGGTTTAAAAAAGGATTTTTCCATAACCTGGCAACAAGCCAAAGAAATAATAAAGAAATGTCCTACTTGTTCCTTCTACAATCAGACGCCATTACCAGCAGGATGTAACCCAAAGGGTACTCAGAGAAATGAAATCTGGCAGATGGACGTGTTTCACTTTGCAGAATTTGGAAAATTGAAATATGTACACCACACTATCGATACTTATTCAGGATTTCAATGGGCAACTGCTTTGAGTTCTGAAAAAGCTGATTCTGTAATCACTCATTTGCTAGAAGTTATGGCCATCATGGGTATACCTGCACAAATCAAAACTGACAATGCTCCATCATATGTCTCTGTTAAAATGAAACAGTTTTTTGCTTATTACAATATAAAGCATATTACAGGCATACCACATAATCCTACAGGTCAAGCAGTTATAGAAAGATCAAACAGAACTCTAAAGGATATGCTAAATAAACAGAAATGGGTAACAAAAACCCCCAGAAATAGACTGCATAATGCTCTTCTAACTTTGAATTTTCTGAATGCCAATGAGAAAGGAACAACAGCTGCAGAGAGACATTGGATAATAGAAAAAACTACAGAATTAAATCAGCCTATATACTTTAAGGATGTGCTGACCTCAGAATGGAAACCAGGGTATGTATTACATTGGGGACGTGGTTTTGCTTTTGTTTCTACAGGAGAAGATAAGCTGTGGGTACCATCAAAATTGATAAAGGTTCGATTTGAACAAGAGAGACCTCTTAATTAGAGGAGGTGATAGTTCATCAACCAGCATGAACATCCAATTTAAACTAACTTGTATCAATAACACATGCCTTTTCATTTAATCAGATAATAACTTGTCAAAAGGAAATATCCCCAAAATTAGTCTTGGGGAAAGGATTTTGTTTTTGTCTTTTAGGAGAATGAAGGTTAAGGAATCTGAAGAACACTGGACAAATGAGACAACTGAAGAAAAGGGACAAATCATCTATCCCAAGAAACAGAGTGAAACGGTGTATGGGTATATATTATCTAAAAAAATTTTATGTCTTCCTAAATGTTTGTTTCTGCTTTTCTCTAAAGATTTAACACTATTGGTCTTCTAACAGTCCCAGTTCAATTAAAATTTAAAGCTGACTTTGGAGTTGGAGAATGGCTCTCTCCTTCTTTAAAATCAAGCATGTTGTTAAAAGGAAAATGCAAACTCCCTGTATCATGCCAGAATAAGAGCCATTTCTGCTATGGTACAGGACAAAAGCAAAATTAATTAAGGGACTATTCTATTACTAATCTCAACTCTGATTCTATTCTGATTCTTTAAACTTTTCTCAAAGTATAAATTTTATATCAAAATTTACAAGATTAATATATATATACATTTTAAACTTTGTTAAGATATGAATGGTCACATAGAGTACTAACTAATTCTAGAAAAAAAGCTAGCTGCATATATATGTTTTTGTGTTCGAGTCTCTTATCAGTTTTCTGCAGGAAATCACGGCCAGGCCTAACATCAACTGAAGTCTCCAGAAAGAAGATGGGGCCCCACAACAACAACAATTCCACGTGGACAATAATAATATCATTAAGCTGACAAACATCATCCACAGATCAGCTTTGAACTACAAGGTGCTCAGAGCAAATTTGAGATGACTAGCTGAGATGATCCAGTCTCAAAGACTACTTGAATAAGGACTTGAGATAAACCCTCAACTTTGGCATTATACACAGACTGGATAATGAAAGATATAGTTACCTCTCCTAGAATTTGACAATTAACCTAAAATTTTTCTTTCAGGATAAAGAAAACTTCGCCCATACCCAGCAGGAAGCAATTTTAAGAATACGACGCCCACATTCCCAAAGAGGTGGTGTGGGGCGGGTGGTTTTTTGGTCTTTTTAATGGGTTTTGGGTCTGGGATAATTTTCAGTATTTAGGGGGGTTGGTTACAAGTTATTGTCAAGGGTTAGGAAAAAGGCTAAGCAAAGGAGATTAGATTTAAAGTTCTTGTTTAAAAAAAAAAAAGAGAAAGAAAGAAAAGAAAAAGACAATTACTAGTTTTAAATACTTTACATTGGATTGAATTGTTTTATATTGTACACAAATTTGAAACTGATATTGTTAGAAAATGCTATATGTATATTTCTAATTGTATTTATACCATTCATTTAACAATGTAATGCAAATTTCTGATCCTTGAATGTTATTATTATCAACTATTAGGATATAAAGAAATGAAAGTTAGTAGTTAGACATTACAATAGAACTTGTAGTCATATTAGATATGTTTTAAAAATTGAGCAGAGATGTTTTAGACAGGTCATCTTCAAACCCTTCAGAGATCTACAGAATATGGCATTTAAAATGTTTTAATAACTTGGAAATTTTTCTTTTTTGAGACATGTCGGCTCCTGGCAGTACCAATCTACTTTAGAGAAAATATGGGCATTGAAGAAACTGCATATGGAGTCAACTTTCATTCTGGCAAAAGTTAAGCCACTGGACAACAAAATATCCTCGAATCAACAGGACAAAATGGACAGACAGATCACGAAACCAGGGACTACTGATTCTTGCCAAAACAAGTGTGGTTATGGCTTTATCAAAAGGCATCTTCTGAGGCCAGGACAATATGGCCCCATCCCTGAAGTGGCCTTCGCATCCGGAAAAGGTACAGTGCCCTTTTCTTCGAAGGCAGCTTAACAGGCAGAGGGCCGATGGATTCTGTTGTACAATGGAACAGCAGCTGAAAGCTCATGCCTCTCAAAAGTAGACTGGCATTTAATAGAGGGATGTGGAGAAGAAGGGGATGCTGAGATGAAGCCATATATACACAGCCAAGAAGAATGGACAGCTGAATTAAAAAACTGTCAACAATTTCCAGAATTTAAAATCCTGAATCATGACAGGACACTAGTGGAATTCAGGTGTTTCTGGTACGTGGACTGCTCTCACCCAATGTGAGGTTGAACTGTTGACCTTGTGTACATCCTACTTCACAAATGAGTCTGTCAGATACACTAAGCCTATAGGCTGAAGATGATGCCCCAACACTGCGGAGAAACCTCAGGTGACTGCCCAGGCAGCTGGCTGTTTCTGTCAACTCACAAAATTTTTTGGAAGTTGCTTGCATGCACTTCCTGTTTTTATTTTTGTTAGCTACTATTATTCCCTTCTTGGGTCTCTGAGGGAGTTGAAGATTAGTTAGTTATGGTTGAAGATTAGTTAGTTATAGTTGAAAATTAATTAGGATAGAAAGTGCATTAGATACATCTTGGATTTACCAAAATAGGATAGATAATGGAATTGTTTTCTCTGATTTGTCAAATACCTGTTTAGGTATTTATTACTTGTATATATTGTATATAGTTATTGTATTTTTGTATATAGTTTTTCTTTTGTTAGTCATAACCTTTTGCTTTTTTTCTTTTTATTAAAATAGAAAAGGGGAAATGTGGTGGTAATCTAATTGTATTGAAATATTATTTTGATTTGTACTGAAATATTAATTTGATTGTATGTTAATAAATAAAGTTGTCTGGGGGTCAGAGCTATTAGAGCCATAGCAAGAGTGTGGCGGTGGTGGCACACGCCTTTAATCCCATAGATATCTGTGTGTTCAGGGTCAGAGCTATTAGCGCCATAGCAAGAGTGTGGGGGTGGTGGCACACGCCTTTAATCCCATAAGATCTCTGTGTGTTCAGGGATACAGCCAGCATTGGAGACATATGCCTTTAAGACCTAGGGGGCTGTACATTCAGACAGTGATGAGGCAGTCATGTGTTTGGGTTTACAACCAATGAGAAGGCAGAACAACATACTTTAAAAATACGAACCGACAGGAAGTAGGTCTCTTTTCGCGAAGCTGGGACAGCAGGAGGAAGGGTGAGATTTTAGCTCTGAGCTCTGACTTCTCGGCTTTCTCTTTTACATTGTTTCTGTGTTTCTTATTTAATAAGACGGTTGGTTACATCAACAAGTCTTACCATGTTAATTAAAACCTTTCCTTTTTATTTAGACAAAAAGGAGAAAATGTTGTGGAATATTCGTAACTATGCAAAAATGTGTTGCATTTGTTTAACTATGTAAAGATATGTTGCATTTATTTATGTTGTAGAATATTTAACTAAGCAAAGAAATATTGCATTTGTTTAATTATGTAAAAAAGTGTTGCTATATTACCTTGCCTGCTTAATTCACTTGATCTAATAAAAAGCTGAATGGCAAATAACAAGAGATGAGGTATAGTGGGGACTCCTGGGCAGAAAGAATAAGTAGGAGGACGAATTTAGGCTTCAAGAGGAGAGAAAGAAAAAGAGAATACAAGGAGATGCTGTACCCAGCCAGCCAAAGACGGAAGATGGAAGAAAGGACATACAGAATGAAAGAAAGATAAGAAGCCCTGAGGCAAAATTGAGATGACTAGAAACAGATTAAATTAAGTTAAAAGAGCTAGTGGGACAAGCCTCTGCTAAGACCGAGCATTCACAATTAATAACAAGTCTATGTGTCTTTATTTGGGAGCTGGTTGGGGGCCTAGAGAAAATTCCAACTACACAGACCTGAAGAAGCAAAGGCAGTGAGGAATACATTGATATAGGTAGCCTGCCTACCCTCCAGGGCCAGGGTGAAATCCAGCCCCAGGCTGCTGCCAAAGGTCATGTCTGGGTCAGTGGTCCACTGCAGCGGGGGTCTGTGTCGATGATGTCCATGGCCTGTTATCACAGAGTCCATAGGAATGAAGCTTATTGAAATCCAAGGACCCTGCTGAGCCAGCCCTGCTCTTTACTGCCCTTGGGATACCTGGTCCTTTCCCTCACTAGACACTCCAGCAGGAGAATTGGTCCTTCCCCTCATGGGAGAATTGGTCCTCATACTTCACAGAGATGGCCTCACTCCTCACCACAGGTGTGGGAAAGATGACCTAAATTCCATGAGCCTAGGAGAGCTGGCTCCACCCCTTGACTGAGGTGGGTAGTCCCAGTGGTCCAGACTGATCAGCTCAGCTACCACCCAGACCCACATCCTGGGCCTTGGATTGACCCAACCAAACTTCTATCCCATCTATGACATTGTGGAGTGCAAAAGGGGACTGGTCCTGTGGAATGATAGCCACAGGATTACAATGACTTGGGTCAATAGCAGGTGAGAGTCCAGGTGATGGATGGCCAGAGGCCAGAGACCTTGGACCAGAGAAATGATCATTGCAATGAACATCTGTGAGTGGGACTGATTGGATAAAAGGGTGTAATGTGTGATGCACAGCAGCTCCCAGTGCCACTAGGACAAATGAAGAAAGATGGGAAAGAGATGGGTGAGGTGGTTCGTTTGTTTTAATTAGGAAGAATGTCCAAGAACTTGTGTGGATTTCCATCTTCATTAAATGCAATCCGTTTATAATTCTTTTATTTTTCAAATATTTGCTTTTATTTTTACTTATGGTTGTGTGTCTGCAGTTCTGTGATTGTATAACAAGTGCATAAAGGAAACCCTTGGAGGCCAGAAGAGGGCATGGGAAGTCTCTGTACTATCTATAACACTTTCCCTGTATCCTCATGTGTGCAGTTTTACAAAGCTTGTCCTGTGTATTAGCTTATTTAACTCATATAGTTCTGTGTTACAGACATTTATTTTCCTTTGGTAAGAAACACAAGCCTATACAAGTTGTATTATTTAACGTATAGAATTCAAGTGTTATGAAGTAGAAAAGGGACTTGGTTTGCATGATTCAAAAATGCTTTTGCAATGACACAGATTGTGAAATATTGCTACTATTGAGGTATTTGGTGTTAGGCCCTCTTTTTGAAACAAATATTGAAGTTCCACATCTATACATCATCAGTACATATTGATTGAGCCAAGTGAAGTGTAGCTATTTGTGTAAATTGAAAACATATCATGATAATCTCAGCTTTTGAGAGGAGATTTTCTGGATTCAAATCCCAATGTAACATTTGCTTGTGGGGGTGTCTGGTCCAAGTTCTCTTCCACTAATTTATTTTGATCCATAAAAAGGAGCAGTGTTGTGATAAATAGTTCAAAATCTGTTAAAATAATTGAAGAAAATATATGTTAGATGCTCACAACAACCACAAACCAATGATAAATGCCTAAGAAATATCAATTATTTACATATGTCAATAAATAATAACACAAAGGTAATTAAGATGATCACTCTAGAAATGTTTTCAAGTACCACGTAGATGTTAAAAATTGAAGGTAAGAGAAATGAAAACACAATCATGAAGTGAAAAGGCTGAAAAATTAGTGTAGAGATAGATACAAAATTTACCCTCAGAAATCAAATACAACTCTTGATATACTATGCATACTTGGAAGTAAACCTGAAGAATGAGATTTTGATTGAGATGTTTGTCTTATCAAATTTGCTAAAAGACTCATTTTGCTTGATATTTAATACAGCATTTGTATTATTTTTAATACATTGTTTTTAATAGTTACAAATTGATTTCTGAAGGCTTTTCTTTTCTGTATTTAGTTGTATTTGAGCCTGCCATAAAGGCTACTTATATTTTACTTTCCTATTATTATGATAAAACACTAAAACAACTTGGGGATGAACAGGTTTGCCTTATAGGTTAAGGTTCATCACAGAGAGCACAAGAACAGGAACTTGGAGGCAGGAAATGAAGCAGAGACATCAAAGAATGATGTTTACTGGCTTTCTATCTCATACAAACAAGGACCACCTGTCCAGGACTGACACTGCCCACAGTGAGCTGGCCGCCTTGATTATTAACAAAGAAAATGTCCCACAAATATCCCCTCAGGCCAATCTGATGGAGGCAACTCATCAAGTTAAGGATTCTCTCTTCCCAAGTAACTCTACTCTGAGTTAAATGTGAAATTTGTTTACTGGAATATTCAAAACAGGTCAAGTATGCCTGAAGAATCACACGTGATTGATAAAAAACCAGCATCACTGATACGAAATCTTCAGGATGTTTTCTCTTTATTATCAATACACCCAAGCATTGGGGTTTGAGAGACCCAGAGGGGATTGAGACTGCATATCAAACTGACAGCTAAACTTTGTAATGGGCAGTTTTCTCCTATGTGATAGTAGTGGCATGGAATCTGTAGGATTAATTGAGTCAAGGAGAGAATCTGAGGCTTGAACCACATGGCAAGTTTTGGAGTCCCAAAAGAGAGATCTGGCGAGGCCATGAGTGAATGCGCAGCCTCAGTTGCAATGGAGATCTGAAAATACAACATGTATCTTTCCTTATAACACTTAGCAGAGGGAGCTCCCTGTTTGACAAACAGACACACACACACACACACACACACACACACACACACACACACACACCAAACACAATAGCAGTTCCATTCCAAAATATCTTTACCATAGATTAGTTTCAGTGTAAAATACTATGTCATGGACTAGATGGAGAAAAAAATGTGTGTTACATATCACTCAAAGCACTGTTCTGTTCTATATATAAAGTTTTCCTTTACTGAATGTGAGGGTTAAAATATATTTTTGTGTTATTGGGAATACTATCCCTATGGGCTGAGGAAACCTAACTGAAATAGTAAAACAGCTTTTTAAGGCTTTATATGGGAGCAGAGACATTGTAAAACCCAGCTACTAGGATATCAGTGTGGTTTAAGTGTTATCCACTGTGCTTAATAGAGACTGATGACATCCTAGAAGTGGTGTAACTCTATGCCAGAGTATCTGCATGTGTGAAAGTGGGATCAATTCACAAAGGGGAAAAATGTTCATTGTGTTAATTTCAGGTCCTAGATGGCTAATTAATGAGTTACAGTCTTTTGCAACTGTATTGTCAGGATAAGGTCGCAAGTAAGAAGATTATAGTACAGTGCAAACAACTTACAAACATTCATATTGTTAATTTGCATATTAAAAAGAGAATATGTCTTAATGTGTTTATTGAACACGTTTTGCCCAAATTTCAACAAAAAAAGTGAGTTTTGTGTAATGTCTATGAAGGTGCGTGAATTAAGAATTCTCAGAAACTTAGCTTTGCAATGTCAAGCAGGAGACAGAGCAAGGTGCAGAACACTAACTTCTTTCATTGTCAATATACTTGAAAGATGCACATTAAGTATTTAAATAATCTAAGGACCTCCTCACAGAAGGATCCTGCGTTGAAATATCTTAAAATATTGGCTCTGTAATTTTAAATATTTGAGAAACTTGGAGAAAATTCTCAGTCTTCATCTTAACCAAGCAAGTCTAAAATTCCCCCGGCCCTGTATGGAATCATCCAAGACAGGCCTATCACACTGACCTAGGATTTTATTATCTTCACTTTTTCGGTTGGATCCAGGTTGATCATAAATCATGAAAGACATGCAATGACCTGATGAGAGAACTGGAATTGAGTGCCCCTCGGTATTTATTGCTATTTCAGTGCAACAGACATGGTTTGCAGGAAACAACAGAAAGAATGGTTCTACAGCGGTTAGAAGACACAGTATCTGACATGTAATAGGTATTAGAACTACTTCTATATATTTGGGAAATAATTTTATGGCTCATTTAATCACTTCTGTATCATTTTGACTTAGCAAATTTTTTTTAGGAAAGTACAAAATATAAAAGTTCGCAGGCACAGATTTCATTTTAGAATTTCAAATAGCTGAGTATTTTCCTTTTCAGTCTAAAAGACATTTTCAGACTATTGGTTTAGGCACCCATGTCTGAACCAAAACTCAAATCATTTCTTAATTTTCCCTATATAGAAATATCATTTGTTAGAATTTTATAGTATGTTTCCATTTTATGTAGGATCACCTTGTTATAAACATTCAGTGTAAGAAGAAAGATATTTCAAAGAATGTCAAACCAGGGCTCAAAAGTTTCAGGAAGATTTAGGAAGTTGCCTAGCTCATTAGTTATTTCTTATGAACTTAAAAACAAAACACAGTATCTGCCACAAATGGAAGGTCTAGAACACTTAATTCAGAATGTTCACCTACTTTACAGAATGAATATTATGGTAATAAATGCCTTGTTTCCAAAACTAGGTTAATAACCATTCAGGTTTATATATTGGCAGAATGCTGGATACCTTGATTTGAGTGTGGATGTGGAGCTTGAATCTATTTTTAGTGGTAGCAATGATATATATTACTAGTCAGATAAAACCATAACAAATTCACAATTCAGTTAATTCTATTAATTTGACATTAAATTCCCTGTTGGTTTTTTCTCATGTCAACATACACTTTATACATGAAAAAACACAAATTATTATTGTACAATCCTGAAGATTACTCTACTGGAATTTTTCTTCAGCATTGAATCCAAATCTTAAGTGAAAAATTTGTTAGTGAGAGAGGTTCCTAAAGTGAATAAGACAAAGTTCCACCGCCCTTAAATACCCTCAACCAATTTTAATTACAGTAACAGGATAAACCATATCATGTTTGTGGCATATATTAAGTTTGTTTATATGGAACATGAGAAGCTCACAGAGAGGCTGTTTGTTTCTAGGAATTGACAGGGATCCAGATATGAGCCCTGATGTAAGAGCTGCACTGTTCAGTAGAGGAAAGAACTTTCTGTGGAAGGTGGACATGACGGAAATCAGGAGAAAAGTCATGTCCAGGTCCAAGTCAGGAGAAGTTCATGACTTCCCAAGACAAAGAAGGATTATTCATACGCTCCACAGCAAGAGGACTGTACCAAGGGAAGCACTTTCTGTGAGTCTATGACCACGGCATTCCTTCAAATCCCTTAGGAATTTTCAGCATCCTGCTGCCGACTCCCTCATCCCCACATCACTTTTTCATCAATTTCATTTGACTGAGAACAGGTTCAGTCTATGGGCTATGATGGTCCTCCATTTTCACTAGATTGCTTGAAAAAAAAATGGAATGTTTATTTTTCAAAGCTTTAAATTTTATACATTATGGAAAACTAATGAGGGTTTTTGTTTCTGTTTTGAGGTCCCGAGTTGAAATGGCATGATTATATTTCTACTTAAGAAGATACACATAGTGAGTACAACAATAATTCTTGGTACATTTGAAAATCTGAGACTTAAATACAAGTTTATTCTTAGTGCTCTCATGTTGCTTTCCATCTGCAACAATCTTGTAACATATATATATGAATATACGTTCACATATATTCAAAATCCAGGAATATTATTGATTTTTATATATGTATGACTACAGTCTAATAGAGTCACCAAGTAGAACATAAATCCATGGGTTTTATTTCTAATTTACCTGATATCTAAAGGCTTGATATCATTATTTGGTAATCCTAATACTTATTAAAAATGTCTCATACTTACTTCCTATACTAGTAATTTTTATTCCCCTTAGGTCAAAGTAATACATATCATACATGTCTGCCAATTAATGCCCTTATTTTGCTTCTCTTAATACAAAACCAACAATTGTTTCAAAAATTGTACTTGGTATTTTAATTAAAATAGATATATTAAAAACATCTTCAATACAAACAGTTCCAAGTCTTGCTTTAGGAATGTTGCAGAGGATATTGATGGAATAAAGACTAGCTTCCTTAATGGAGAGGTGTGGAAAGACATTCATTGTGGTAATATTGTGTTCCCCAATATATTTTGAACACTAATAAACTTATCTGGGATCAGAGAACAGAACACCCACTAGATACAGAGGCCAGAAAATGGTGGCACACACACCTTTAATCCTAGCATTCCAAAGGCAGAGTTCGGTCTGGATCTCAGGGAGTTCAAAGCCACACTGGGAACAGCCAAGCATGGTGACATGCACCTTCAATCCCAGGAAGTGATGGCAAGAAGCAGAAAGGTATATAAGGTGTGAGGACCAGAAACTAGAGCTTGGTTAAGCTTTTAGACTTTTAGAAGCAGTTCAGCGGACATCTATTAGGATGAGGACACAGAGGCTTCTGGTCTGAGGAAATAGGATCAGCTGAGGAATAGACAAGACCTTTCTTAAGATTCGTGCTACAATTCTCCCCAGGGATGCAAGGGTGGTTGAACATATGAAAGTCCGTCAATGTAATACACCATGTAAACAAACTCAAAGAAAAAAAAACCCACATGATCATCTCACTAGATGCAGAAAAGGCATTTGACAAAATCCAACACCCTTTCACGATACAGGTCTTGGAGCAATCAGGAATACAGGGAACATACCTAAACATGATAAAGGCAGTTTACAGCAAGCCAAGAGCCACCATCAAATTAAATGGAGAGAAACTCAAAGCAATTCCACTAAAATCAGGAATGAGGCAAGGCTGTCCACTCTCTCCATTCTTATTCAATATAGTACTTGAAGTTCTAGCCAGAGCAATAAGACAACATAAGGAGATAAAAGGGATACAAATTGGAAAGCAAGAAGTCAAGCTTTCCCTACTTGCAGATGACATGATAGTATGCTTGAGGGACCCCAAAGATTCCACCAAGGAACTGATACAACTTATAAACACCTTCAGCAACATAGCAGGATACAAGATCAACTAAAAAAAAAAATCAGTAACTCTCCTATATATACAATTGACAAAGAAGCTGAGAAAGAAATCAGAAATACATCACCCTTTACAATAGCCACAAATGACATAAAATACCTTGGGGAAACACTAACCAAGCAAGTGAAGGACCTATATGACAAGAACTTTAAGTCGCTGAAAAAAGAAATTGAAGAAGATGTCAAAAAATGGAAAGATCTCCCATGCTCATGGATAGGCAGGACTAACATAGTAAAAATGGCAATTCTACCAAAAGCAATCTACAGATTCAATGCAATCCCCATCAAAATACCAACACAATTCTTCACAGACCTGGAAAGAATAATACTCAACTTCATATGGAAAAACAAAAAACCCAGGGTAGCCAAAAGAATCCTGTACAATAAAACAACCTCTGGAGGCATCACAATCCCTCACTTCAAGCTCTACTATAGAGCTACAGTAATAAAAACAGCTTGGTATTGGCATAAAAACTGACATGTGGACGAATAGAATCAAATTGAAGACCCTGACATTATTCACAACAACTTTGAACATATAATTTTTGACAAAGAAGCCAAAAGTGTACAATGGAAAAAAGAAAGAATCTTCAACAAATGGTGCTGGCATAACTGGATATCAACATGTAGAAGGCTGCAAATAGATCCATATCTGTCACCATGCACAAAACTTAAATCCAATTGTATCAAGGACCTCAACATAAATCCAGCTACTCTGAACCTGCTAGAAGAGAAAGTAGGAAGTAGTCTTGAACACATTGGCATAGGAGATCACTTCCTAAATATAACACCAGTAGCACAGATACTGAGACAAACAATCAATCAATGGGACATCTTGAAACTGAGAAGCTTTTGTAGAGCAAAGGATACAGTCAACAAGGCAAAGTGACAGCCTACAGAATGGGAAAAGGTCTTTACCAACCCCACATGTGACAGAGGACTGATATCCAGAATATATAAAGAACTCAAGAAATTAGACATCAAAACGACCAACACTCCAATTGAGAAATGGGCTATAGAACTAAACAGAGAATTCTCAACAGAGGAAACTCAAATGGCTGAAAGACATTTAAGAAATTGCTCAACATCCCTAATCATCAGGGAAATGCAAATCAAAACAACTCTGAGATACCACCTTACACCTGTCAGAATGGCTAAGATCAAAAACACTGAAGACACCTTATGCTGGAGAGGATGTGGAGCTAGGGGAAGTCTCCACTGCTGGTGGGAATGCAAGCTTGTACAACCACTTTGGAAATCAATATGGTGCTTTCTTAGAAAATTGGGAATCAATCTCCCCCAAGATCCAGCTATACCACTCTTGGGCATATACCCAAGAAATGCTCAATTATACCACAAGAGCACTTGCTCAGCTATGTTCATATCAGCATTGTTTGTAATAGCCAAAACCTGGAAACAATCTAGATGCCCTTCAACTGAAGAATGGATAAATAAAATGTGGTACATATACACAATGGAATACTACTCAGTAGAAAAGAACAATGACATCATGAGGTTTTCTGACAAATGGATAGATCTAGAAAAAATCATCCTGAGTGAGGTAACCCAGACTCAGAAAGACAAATATGGTAAGTACTCACTCATAGGAGGATACTAGATGTGGAACAAGGATGACTGGACTGCTACTCACATCACCAGTGAGGCTACCTGGAAAACAGGACTCCAAGAAAGACACGGGGATCACCCAATGACGGAGAAATGGATGAGATCTACCTGGACATGAGTGGGGTAATGAAGGGTGAGTGTCAAGGGAAAGAGAGCTTGGGGGAGAGGTAGATCCCAGCTGGATCAAGAACAGAGAGGGAGAATAAGGAATAGGTGACCATAGTAAATGAAGACCACATGAGAAAAGGAAGAAACAAAGTGCTAGAGAGGCCCACAGAAATCCACAAAGATACCGCTCCAATAGACTTCTGGCAATGGTCGAGAGAAGGCCGAACTGACCTACTCTGGTGATGGGATGGTCAAACATCCTACTTGTTGTACTAGAAAACCCATCCAGTGCCCGAGGGATCTGGATGCAGAGATCCACGGCTAGGCCCAGGTGGAGCTCTGGGAGTCTACTTAGCGAGAAAGAGGAGGGTTTATATGAGCGAGAATTGTTGAAACCGAGGTTGGATAAAGCACAGGGACAAATAGTCAAATGAATGGAAACACATGAACTATGAACCAATGGCTGAGGGCCCCCCAACTGGATCAGGCTCTCTGAATGGGTGAGACAGTTGATTGGCTTGATCTGTTTGGGAGGCATCTAGGCAGTGGTACCGGGTCCTGTGTCCATTGCATGAGTTGGCTGTTTGAAACCTGGGGCTTATGCAGGGTCGCTAGGCTCGGCCTGGGAGGAGGGGACTGGACCTGCCTGGACTGAGTATACCAGGTTGATCTCAGTCCTCCACGGGGGGGGGGGGGGGGGAGGCTTTGCCCTGGAGGAGGTGAGAATGGGGCGTGGGCTGGGGGAAAGGGGAGGGGGGCAGGAAGGGGGAGAACAAGGGAATCTGTGGCTGATATGTAGAACTGAATTGTATTGTAAAATAAAATTAAAAAAAAAGATTCGTGCTACAATTCTCTTTTGTCCTATAGTGTGGATGCTATAGACTTTACAATTTGATAAAAATAAAAATCAACAATTTATTCAATTATTATTAAAATATAAGAAGGTTCTATCAAAAAGTTAAGTGGAAGAAAAATGTACTGTAAATAATAGCAATTTAACATACATAAATTATAAGGTATACATTTACAGATCAAAATTTGATTATTATTTTAAATTGAAATAAAAATGTACAGTTTATTTAAACATGCAATTTTATTACAAATTTTAATTGAGTCACTTGTACATTAAATCATACTTTTATTTGAAGCTGTTGAATCCACCGTTTTTCTGTTATATCATTCAGTAACTCAAGAGCAAAAAAAATTGTAAACTATTAAACTCTGAAAAATGTCTAAGAAAAATATTGAATAAATATGTCAAAAGGTTTCCATAAAATGAGTTTCTGTATACAGTCAAGGGAAGCATATGTTTTGTACTTTCTATTTACTGTTTTTTCTGTGGATAAAATATTTAGTGTTAGCACTGGAGACTGTATTCTTAAAAACCAAGCTAAAATGAACCATTTTAAAATTGTAAGGACTTCAGTGTTTACTTAACTGAGGGCAATTTGGAGTAGCTTCTGTCTCAGTTATAAATTGTTATTGTTCGAGAGAAAATAATACAAAATTAAAAAGCATTTTGAAGCAAATATTACACATGGATGTGAAAATTAAAAGTAACTGATCAGTTCTATTGTTCTACAACTAATACTAATAATTGTGATGGCTATGCATTTATTATTTCAGGTTTAAAATGAAATAGGACTTCATTGCAAAATCACTATATTACAAATCACAATGAAATATCAATGATATTGATATAATATTGTGTTCATGTTGATTTAATCACCAGTGTAGGGACAGATATTTTTGGGTGTGTGGCTATGTGTAGTATGGTATGTAATTAAGAGAATAACCGCTAACACTAAACCAGACACAGAATGAACAAGAAGAACTTCAAGTAAAAGGAACAAGTTTAACTAGTTGAAACTTGAGGATATAATCTGAAGGTAGAAGATGAGAAGTGAGTTGGACCAAAGTCTTGAGAAGGTTGTCTCGTTTATCTAATACCACACTAAATGTAATTTATCAAAATTAGTGTATAAGCCATTGAGGAATTGTATTGTTGTTTATTTTCATATTTCTTTGTCAGATGGGCCCTATGGTGGCATGTGAGAGACAGATGATGGTGAGATGGTGTCAATAAGGAGAGACCTACTAGGCTAATGCAGGATCAGGACAAAAGTACATGGTATGTGCAGAAAGCATGCATGATGGAAATGGATGATTGTGAAGTGTTTCAAATGAATGGCAGAAAATAGATGCTTTACTGTGATTATGTTTTCTGTGTCTTGCTATTGCCCTTAAAAATGGGACTAAAATACTGATTCTCTATTTTCAACTTTAAATGGATGCTAAGCAAATAATGTGTGTTCAAAAGCAAACTTTTTTGAAGCAGGATTTTTACTTGAATCAGGCTATCCTCCAACTCTTGTGGATTGAGAGTCAAGACAGAGGATAACTTTGAACTCTTGATCCTCTGAACTCTAAAACTCAATTTCTGATATGATATGAATGAGCCACCACAGCTGGCTTAAAAAAAGTATTTTAATAAATGTATAAGAAAATAGAGATGATAAAGTCACCTTCAAAATTCCTTGGGGAATAGGTTCAATGTTGTCTAGTTTGTTGGTAGTAGAGTTTTTAGCTCAGAAAATAAATGTGGATAAATGTAACATATAAAGATTTTAGAAGACGTTACAATGACATTTCCAACAAACACTTTTTCTTTTCTTTTCTTTATTTCTTTTTTAAATTTTTATCTATCTATCTATCTATCATCTATTTATTTATTTATTTTAAAGAATAAGAGACATCATAATACTCAGTCCTAATTTTGATCTATCATACTCACACTCTCAAGGCTCAGAGGTCTATGTAGAAAAAGAGGAAGTGTGGTGATATTGTGTTCCCCAAAATATTGTGCACTCTAATAAACTTATCTGGGTTCAGAGAACAGAACAGCCACTAGATATAGAGGCCAGAAAATGGTGGCACACACACCTTTAATCCTAGTCTTCCAAAGGCAGAGATCTGTCTGGATCACTGTGAGTTCAAAGCCACACAGGAAACAGCTAGGCATGGTGACACACACCTTTAATCCCAGGAAGTGATAGCAGAAAGCAGAAAGGTATATGAGGCATGAAGACCAGAAACTAGAAGCTTTTGGCCTGGTTAAGCTTTTAGGCTTTTGAGCAGCACAGTTCAGCTGAGACCTATTCAGATGAGGACAGAGGCTTCCAGTTTGAGGAAACAGGATCAGCTGAGGAACTGGCAAGATGAGGTTAGCTGTGGCTTGTTCTGCTTCTCTGATCTTTCAGCGTTCACCCCAGTACCTGGCTCCAGGTTTCTTTTTAGTAATAAGACCCTTTAAGATTCATGCTATAAGGAAGAAAGGTTTTTGTGAGAACCAGAGGTAGTGAATAACTTCAAAGAAACAGTGTTCTCACAGGTAGAAGAGGGAACATGTACATTTGAAGTAAGAGATGAGGACAAGTTACACAAGACATGTACAAGGTCAATCTAAACAAATCCCAGCACAGAGAAGTAAGTGTGAAGTCTTATCCCTAGCTTAGAATCCACTGGAATTTTAGTGCTGAGAGAGGGAAAGTCAATTTTCTTCATAGAGCTGGCAACTGATATATAGAACACAATCTAGACTATTTCCCACATCCAGGAGTAGATGGCCAACATAAAGTAGACATATTTTTGCTTTTAAGAAAGAGAAATAATATGCATTAAGTTATGTAGGGAGGTCAGACAAGAGGTTGGAAGTTTGGTGGAAGGATGAATATGATCAAAATAGAACATGGGATTCTCAAAGAATATATGAAAACACAATTTATTTATAAATAAAATAGGGAAATGTAAAGTTTAGATTAACATGGCCAAAAGGAAGACATAGAAAATTGAATGATATAATATGGAGAATGAGTGGAATGTTTATTAAAAGCCTGAAATGGAACCTTCCCACAAAGTCAACAGATCATGTGCAGGCAAGGATTAAAGTACACACATCCTCCAGTAAGAATGAAGAATCAATTGATGCATTCAACACATTCTTCCAAAACATGTAAATAAATAATATGCATTAGATATTGTCCTAGGTTCTGGGGACCTGGCAGAAACACTCTTGTCTTTCTCATACTTGATTCCAGTATGGGCAAAGATACCAAGGTAAAAACAAAATCATGCTAGAAAAGTAGTGAAAATATGGAAAACAGTAAAAAAAGGATCGGTCAAGTCTGTGGATATCAGTTATTTATAGAGTGGATCCACGGAGTCTATTAAATAAAGTGACATTTGACCAGGAACATAAATGAAAGAAAATGGCAAGACTGTCTGTTAAGGGACAGAACTAACTATACAGGCAGTGGGAAAAAGTAGGAGCTGTACATAAAGCAAAGAAGCTGGGTGTGTGGCCAGCACACTGTTCTGACTGGTGTGACTGGAGGGCAGTGGTGGCGCAAAGAGGTGATGGACAGACTAGAGAAAGACATTAATGTCCCGGCCCAGCTTTTGTAAGCACTAGATTTCCCTCCTCGGAGAGAGTGAGATGCCACTGGCAGAGTCAGAGTTGAACAAAGGAAATTCAAATTCTTATTGACATGTTAACAGAGGCCCTAATGCTTCTGCTGAACTCAGACAAAACAAAGGCAAATCCAGAAGCCCAACTTCTCAGCAAGAGACTCTTAAACAGGCCAGCTAAGTTATATTAGTGAAGTTAACTATGGAGGTCAATGTAGAAATTTTGAGTAGCTGTGAGATTGAAATACAACATGCTGACAGAGATGCTGGGATTTGCCCTGGTGTTCATGGTTGGGTGAAAGAAAGGTAAAAGGAAACTATAAATAATAAAAAAATATATATATTCTTCATAGAGCAAATGACTAGAAGAAGTGAAATCATAAATTTATTTTCAATACGTTAAGATTAAAATACTCAATATCCAACTGCAAAAATCTTGTAAGCAACTATAGTTTAAGAGGAAGCTAGGAACCATATGTTTTAAAATGGTTACAGGGAGAAAACAGTATTGCCTGAAAGTGCATTATTCCAGTGAATTTGTGCATTCAATCAGCAGATGAGGTTTACAGTGAGTATTGGATAGAGAGGGCTTCTAAGTAGGGACATGGATGCTTATTGAAGAGGTTGTGGATATGATGACCCTATCCACAAACCCTTTCAACGTACAAATCTATTTGTTTCTGCTGCTTGCTGCTCTGATTGGCAGCCTTCTGTAAAGCACTGTCATCCCAACTCCGGATTTCCTCTCTTAGACAAGAATGTTTCTTTTTCTTTATGCCTCATGTTATGGTACAAAATAGAATCAGACAGGAAAACTATGTGTGCTCCTTTCCACAAATTCTTCACCAACCCACAAAAAGAACAAGATATGTATTCAGAATTACACAAAATATATTTCAGCCTCATAAACACTTTGTTTTAAGAACATTCAAGAAGCCAGGCAGTGGTAGCACATGCCTTTAATCCCAGCACTTGGGAGGCAGAGCCAGGCGGATCTCTGTGAGTTCAAGGCTAGCCTGGGCTACCAAGTGAGCTACAGGAAAGGCGCAAAGCTATGCAGAGAAACCCTGTTTCAAAAAACCAAAAAAAATTAAAAAAAAAAAAACATTCAAGAAATATGTAATCATGACACATAAGATATTGCTGGATATTTGACATTAAACTATAGAGAAATTAAGTAGTAAAGTCCTGCTGAATAAATAGTATTACAGTTTTAATATTATTACTTATGGAAATAAATTTTATCAATTCATAAGACAATATTCAAAATAAGGTATAAAATTGTATAAAAGACCTAACTCATCCTCATGGTGATAAATGAAATAAGGGACAATCCTACCTGCCTTATTAAGGGATGCATTTCAAATATAATTTCTCCTTTGTGTTTAAGAGTTATTTATCATCACATTATTTTATGTCTGTATTTATCTTAGAAGGTATTATATAACAATAGAAATTAAAGAAGGAAAATTCTTAGAATCTGATATTAATGGAATTGCATAACAGATTGTATCTCATTATTCATCTTCAGTGGGTACCTGAAATCAGAAACAGTACTAAATCTTGCATTTCTTTCTGATACATACATATAAAATAAAGATTAATTTATAATTTAAGTAAGGAAAATATTAAGTATAACTAGAAAGAAAATAAAAGATGAGGTTGCTCAGTGGGTAATGGAACTTGCCAAGTCTGGAAACCTTTGTTTGATCCTCAAGGCAAACTAAGTAGAAAAACAACAAACTCTTGAAGTTATCCTCTGACCTCTGCATGTGCATATGATATGAGAGTGCCCACATACAATCACACATGGACATACCCAAACACACACACACACACACACACACACACACACACACACACACACACACATTTCAAAATATAAATCACGGTTTTACAAAACATAACTAGGTTCTGTAATAAAAGTTATATAAATGTATTCTCTTTCTTATAAAATATATTGTCATACTTTTATCTTGTGACTCATAGGGTGTACTTTGAGCATTTTCTGAAGACAGAGATACACACTTTTGTGTTTTGGTTGAGATTTTGTCAAATAAAAAGGTTAACCAAACACATGCACTGGTGGCTACTCTGATATGCAAGAATATTGCCACATGACTTAAGTTTGGTAGGATTGGCACAGTGTGCATGCCAGGTCAAGGGCAATCGCATGCATAGTGTATTGTGTAGGATAGCTGAGATTCACCAGGGTTTTTCAGAGTCTACAAAAGGGTTGCTGTCTTCAGGAGGATGCATATTATCTTGGTTATTTATATTTGTTTCTTTGTATAGATATCTTGAGTGGGTATTTAGTTCTTTGGTTGTCTTTGCAAAACCTGGGCCCTATCCAAGTAAGAAAAAAATGGGGAAGGAATCTCCTAAGGAAGCAAATAGAATATAATGTTATAAAGAGACAAGGGGGAAACAAGGAGTATTAAAGAGGAGAGCCGGGTAAAGAAGGGAATATGGAGAGGAAAACTAACACTAAAGTCCTTTTAAAAAGCCAAGTGGAAACCTACTCCCGTAGAACTTCTGAAAACATGTACATATATAAGAAGTTAAATGTGTCATCATAAAATAGGGGAGGGAATACCCCAGTTAGACATCCTATGCCACCAATAAAACCTCCAATGCCAAAAATAGGTTACAATTTGTTACTGGCCTGAGAAGTCCCACAGTCCCTCTCCCAAAATCATCGCCAATTGGGAAAGCCATTGGTTACTTTGCATAAACCGATATTAAGGCCCTACTGCTGAAGATACAACCAAGCTGTTTCAGTGAACATGAAGAAATATAGCTGGTACCTCACTAGATGCTTCACTGACTAGCATTCATGGTACTGAAAGACAGGTTTCATGCCACCAGAGGTGAAAGGCAAGCATCAATATCACCAGATTCAAAATCTGCAACCCACAACAGCAACCTTTCTTGCCAGATACACTGGTACAACAATGATACAAATATATGGTTGTATCCAGCTGCTTTCTGAATAGATTTAAGGATCTATACACGACACTGCAAAAGTGGCCAGGAACCTGAGATAGACAGGTGCTGTGGGATGTCTTTCTGTATGCTGTGAATATGCATTGCTCTCATTGGTTGATAAATAAAGCTGTTTGGCCAATGGCGATGCAGAATAAGGTTAGGCGGTACATTCAAACTGAAGATGGGCACAAAGAAGGGTGGAGTCAGGAGAGATGCCAGCCTGCTGATGAAGGAGGAACAAGATGCCAGCAGACTGGTAATGCCACAGCCACATGGCAACATATAGATTAATAGAAATGGGTTAATTTAAGATGAAAGAGCTAGCTAGAAAGTCTGAGCCATAGGCCATACAGTGTGTAATTAATATTAGCCTCTGTGTGTTTTCTTGGGACCAAGAAGCTGTGGGACTGGGTGGGACACAGGAAAACTTCTGACTACAGACAGGCCATGGAGCTGGGGGAAAAAATCTAATACTATTATACTGCTAAAGAAATACAGCAATAAAATCTTTTATGGACATATTATTGTGCCCACAGATGACATCATCACTGAACCCCCATCAGATAACCTTTTTTATGCAGCAGATAGTGATTAAAAACAAGATCTACAACTGAACAATGTTCAAGGAATGAGAGACTTTGGAGCATTCAACCCTAAGCAGTATCTCTTTGTCAAGCCTCTCCTTTCTAGGCATATATAACCTCAAGGAAACAGTGTCTTCCATATACAACAGAACTGATACACACACACACACACACACACACACACACACACACACACACACACACACACACACACATGAACTCACAGAGGCTGAGGCAGCATGCACAAGATCTGCCCAGGTTCAAACCGAACAAAATCCCACCACTGAGAAAAGTAAGCAGACATGAAGTCCCACCCCTAACTAAGAAGCTACCTGTGTTTGATGCCAGCTGTTAAAGGGAAAACCAGTTTTATCAAATGGGGTGTTAATGGATATACTAACGTCACTCAGTAGCAGGCCTCACTCTCAGAACTAGTTGGCCAACATAAAACAGATTCTGTAATTTTGTGTGCTTTTTTTTTTTTTTTTAAATTTAGCTTTTACTTTTTATTGTTGACATAATTTTCAGTTTTTTTTTTAAAGAGAGAGAGAATGAGAAAGAACATTAAGTTCAGTGGGTAGGGAGGTGGGGAAGATTTGGGAGGATTTGCAAAGGGGAAGGAATATAATTAAAAAGTATTTTATGAAAGATGTTTACTTAAAAAGGAAAATTCTTGAAAGAAAACATTCAAATAAAGCAGAAAACCTCTTTAGCACTTCTAACATGTTCCTTTGAATATTTCAGAACAATTAAGTTTGATGAAAGAAGTGACTTGTTTTTTTTTTTTAATTTGAGTAATAAGAAGCTTATTTTGCCAGACATGGTGGCACATGGCTTTAATCCCAGCACTTAGGAGGCAGAGGCAAGCAGATTTCTGAGTTCTACTAGCATTTTCCAGTCTGACTAGAGCTATACAATGAGACCCTATTTTACAACACAGCAACAAAAAAGCAGCACATATTTAAATGCTGAGGCAATAAAGATGGAATGATTTAAATATAGTAATTAGCCTGCTTAGTTTATAAAATTATAATGAAACACATACTTTATGAAACTGTTAAGTTATTTTATGTAATATTCATTTGTCAAAATAAATTAAAATATACTTTTGTCTACAGAAAATATATGTGCTTTAAACAGTACTAATAGTAAAAAAGTTTGTACTTATATTAAAAATTAATATAAAATATTGTCACTTATAGATAATTAATAATTTCATAAAAATTATTAGAATGTATGAACTAAATGCTTCAAATATATGAATTGGAACTTTTTACTTTTATAACTTTTATTTTCTTCAATTTGTAAACTAAATATGCATTTATAATCATAAATTCAATAAAAAATTGAAAAATTGTTTTTCTGAATTAAGTTAGATAATTTAAAGACATATAAAGTTATTGTTAATATAAGTTATATTTATCCATATATAAAGATATATATAGTATAAAATTATATATTTAAATATCTATCACTCACATACATACTATATGTACCTATAAATGTAGACATGGGTATATGTAATTGTTAGCATACTGAAAGTATGTAATTAGTAATACATATGAGAAGGACTATACTGTATGTCATATATTGCAAATACTGTTGTGCACATACAAGGTATGCATTTTATGCATTAATGCATATCTTAGCTCATGTTCATAAATTCATGTTTTCCTCTGCTTAAGGATGGGTTCAATTGATTGCAGGTATCTAGGTTATCTTGACATGCTTTTGTGAGTATAAAAAGAAGAGAAAGAGAAAGAAGGATCCTGTGAGTTTCGATATATTGAGGAGAGCTATGGAAACCTGAAATTCATGTATAATCTAGGACAGTGCTCTGTGAAATGTGTATAGCAGTTTTCTCTGAAATCAAAACTGCTGATCTTGGAGAGGATCTAATTAAGACATAGGGTTTTAAAAGGGATGTAAAACAGGAGGATATTCTGTGTCAGTGTTTGACCCTTTCATGGGGTTGCCTAACCATCAGAAAACAAAGATATTTATATTATGTTTCATAGCAGTAGCAAAATTACAGTTATGAAATAGCAATGAAAATAATTTATTGCTGGGGGTCAACACATCATGAGGAACTGTATTAAATGGTCCCAGCATTGGGAAGGTTGAGAATCACTGCTCAAAGGGGAGATGAAACATTCTGTCCTGCAGCGAAGCTCACTAACCTCAGGAAGAAATCAACTCAATAGCTTCAACTCAGGCCCCTGAAACTGACCAGACTTACTAAGGCCCTCCCTGCCAACAAATACAGAAACAGTGAGAACTGATGAGAGACATTTCGACAAGCTGAGCTGTCTAGAAGAGGTTCAGAGAAACTGAGCTACCTGATTGGGACAAGAGACTGGTCCCCGTGTAGGTTTTTGAGTGAGCTCTAGGTTTCCAACTGTCCTGACCCATCATCCATGTTGTGAGGGACTTTGGTGTCACAGATGTCTTTGAGTCATTTCTGCTCCTGTGGGAAATCCTGTATTTGTGTTAACAATTCCAATTAAACCCTATGGTTCAATAAGTTGGACTCTGAAGTTATCTGTACATTGATCTGTTGTCAATTCCATATGTGGAACAAGTAGACATTTGTTCGTGTCTCCCCAGGAATAGTTTTACCCAAGAATGTCAATAGGGAGTCATAAATAAGGGAAGCTGAAAATTCTCACAGGTCTTATTTTTGTGTCCCCAACATTGGCACCGAGCCTTCCAGTGCCCTTCACAGGATGACAGGCACCTTTAGATAGTGGCAGGGAAGTGATTTAAAAACTAAACAGAATATTATGAAGCAATGTACCAACATAAATGTTCAGACTCTCCTGTGAGAATTTTGAAAATTGCTGTAACAGTAATTCTGAGAACAAATTTACTTCTCTGTGGGACAATGAGACTAAGGTGTCTATACACCAGTATCTAGCACTCAATAGTGTTAGACAACTCCAAGGAATGCTGACTCTAAATCACTATAGCATGAGGTACACAGGACAAAGTGACTTTTCACATCAGTCACAGACATATAGATTCTAATTACTGAAAGTCTATGAAATACCCTGTTGTTTCCTAGAAAATGGAGGGACCTAGGGTGGTGTAGAAAGATAGCGTAGTGAGTAAGAGCACTTGGTCTACAAGCCTCAGGGCCCGAATCCCTACCCTCTATATTAATGTCTCTATTCTCAGCGGGGTAATGGACAGGAATCACCAGGGTTTGCTGTCCTCTAGCACCAGGCTCAGTAAGAAGCCCTATCTCAAGTGAATAAGGCAAAGAGTAATGTAGCAGGACATTTGATGTCCTCTTTTAGCCTCTGCACATCCAAGTATGGGCTCCACATATTACACACACACACACACACACACACACACACACACACCACACAAATTCTTAGAAGTAGACAGTGTATGTTCATGGAGCATTTACATGTAATCCATAAATGCTCTTGCATCAGTATATGGATAAAGCATGACAATAAATATCTCATATTAAAGTTTTTATTAGATAGAATATGTTCCATTTAAAAATGTTACAGAAAGTCATGCATAATTAAAACATTAACATTAAAAAGCAGTGTTATTCATTTGAAAATGACAGTGGAAATGAATACAGTCTTTTTTTTTCCCCCACAGCAGGTAGATGCTCTGTGGAATTTCAGAGCATAAACTTTCTACTTTAAAACCTTGATAACCAAAGGGAAAAACACCCAGTAGGAGAATTTATGCACGTTTTATATGTTTCTTCTGGAGAGTATTAATGAAAAATAAGATTTTTTTCAAAGTCGTACTTCTAGGAAGAAAAGTAAAGTGAAGAGTTTTACAAAATTTTATATTCTTACTTTCTCTATGTTTCTGAGAAAACTAATTGGTGTAATGAAAGAATAGAAAATAAATTCCCTTTATTGTCTATACTCTGTTTTGCTCTATGTATTTTAGAAAAATTGAAAATATTATTTTACCATAGATTTGCAAGTAATATCCCTTGCTTCAGAGGGACAATTTTGACTCCATAATACCTTTTATGAGTAAATTAATTTTCTCGAATCAATATTCACTTTCTTGTGAAGCCATTTTACTCACTGACTTTCCAAGCGATGCAGTTGTAACTACTGACAGGTGAACTCCTTGGAACTCATGCATTCTGAGCAGTGTCTGGACTGATTCCCAGCAGTAAGCGTGGAGGAGGGGTTGGGGCAGGAGTCAAAAGAACAAGGTTTCAAAAGTACGTAGAGCAAAGCGGTGAGATGCCAACCAGCAAATCATGCACTTGAAGACGACAGAGGAGATACTGGTGTTTCCTTTAGTAATAAGTATTGATCCACCAGCCAAATAGTCATGTGTTCTGGTGACTGTGATAGTTTTACTGAGGTGATTGTCTTAGTTTAATCTCTATTGTTACAATAAACATTATGACAAAAGCAACTTAGGAGAGAGGGCTTTATTTTAACTCACAGTTCTGGGTTTCAACCATTACTGTGCTTTATGAGGAGCAGGAAACCTTATCGTTATGCATTTTTCCTTTAAAGAAATCTTGGTCTTTACAATATTGAGCCTCCCTTGAGAAGTAGGGTTTTGACCTAAGGATCCTACTTTTATTTTTATTCTTCAAGTACAGGAATTTTCTCTACAATGTCACTTATCTCTTTGCAGCTGCAAATGTTTCTCCAGCACTAGCTTGGATACCATTTTCCTTGAAATTTCCTTTGCCTAACAATCCAGTCTATCAGTTTCAAACTTAATGCCACTCAAGTTTTCAGGATACAACCAGAATGAAGCCAGGTTCTTGTCCAAAATATCACAGGAATGGCCTCTATTCCAGTTGCACTAAGTTCTGCTTCCCATATTAAATAACATTTCTACAAAAAACTTGGAAACTTTTCCATATTCTCCCACAAAACATTTTCAAAATCTTAAAGGCCACATGCTCAGGTCTACCACATCGATGACCCTACTTATTATCAATGTAGTTTATGTTGCTGTGATAAAATACTATGGCACTAGTAATTCATGGAAGAAAGCAGCTATTTTAGCTTACAGTTCCAAACTAGAGTCTATCCTTTTAGGCTAGTCACAGAAGCAGAATTTGGGACAGATGACTATGTGGTATCCATAGTAAGAGAGAGAGAGAGAGAGAGAGAGAGAGAGAGAGAGAGAGAGAGAGAGAGAGAGAGAGAGAGAGAAACAAAATAGTTAATGCACAATTTTGCTTAGCTGGCTTTCTCTAATCTTATCTAGTTCAGGATCCCCTACCTAGGGAATGGTGACACTCACAGTGGGCAGATCTTCCCACATCAATGAGTGCATTCAAGTTAGTTCCTGCAAACGTGCCATAGGTTAAACTAATTTAGAAAATCCCTCACTGAATCTCTACTTCCAGGTAATTTTAGATGGTGTCAATTTGACCTTACAGGTAACCGTCAGGGTGATTATACACTAAAATGTTGATTATAAAGCCTTTGACACATGAATATTTTAATCATTTGCCTCAATAAGAAGCCATCAGATTAGGAATATTTGAATGAAGAGGAAATGCTTCGTAGGTGTTTTGAGAATCTACCACTCAAGGGACTGAAGAAATGGTTCAGTCTGCAAAGCCGATAGAGCAAAAATGAGGATGTGAGTTTGCTTTTTCAGGTACCACATGCAAGAAATCAGTTCCATGACACACACCTTAATTTCTAGTGCCGAGAAGATATAGATAGGAGGATTTCATGATTATGCTTGCCACATATCTTAGCAGGATGATTGATAGCCAGAATCAATGAGAGGCCATACCTCAAGTTATAAGAGAGCAATTAGGAAAATACTCAACTTTGACCTCTAGACTCTGCAGCAGGTACACACATGTGTGCATACAACACACATACATATGTAAACACTCAAGAGCAAAGGGGAAAATTAAAATCTACCCATCTACAGAGTTGAGTTTTATAAAATACACACACACACACACACACACACACACACACACACACACACACACACACACACATAAACACACACATTATGGTATCAATTATTAACAGCACCTGACCAAATTTTTTTTAATCTACATCATAACTAAAAGAAGAATGAGAATATATCCTCTCTTAGATAACTGGTGCTTATTGTCTCTGAGTTTAAATGATCAATTAAGTAACATGAATCGTGAATTTTCAAACAAAACTAAAAATACAAAACATAGATTAAACACTTGGGAACAGTAGCCAAAAAACTTTTCTGATGAAGACACCACAATTAAAAATAATTGGTGTGTATTGTTTAAACTGTAATTCTTACTTTGTGGTAGAAATCTTCAGAAAACAGGAGCTGTAGGAATTAAGAAAGGCTGCATGGAAATTAAAAACAGAGCAAGATAAATTTCTCTAGGGTGCATTGATCACTTTCCTGTGGAATCTTATTGTAAAGCAGAGAAAGCTAACTTATGCACAACCTGTTTGTGCACACAAATAGTGCTTAATCCTCGTGCTTTATGAGGGTCTTGCTGAATTACTGAAAGGCTAAACTATAAGATACAACTGTCTGTGTCTTAATTAATTTAGAATTATTTTTCGTTAGTCTACACTGAAAAGGAAAGCATGCATTGTCCCTTGATTTATAATGCATTTTCTCTGTAATGACATTGCAATTGAATGTTAAAATTAATCTTGTAGATCATAAGCATGTTTAAAGATCATATTTTTATTAAACATTTTAGAGTACAATTTTGTTTCTATATTCCCTTAAATTTATATGTGTTCTCTTTACAAAAAAAGGGAGGTGAAAGTGACATTTGTTTATAAAACTTTATATTTATATACAAAACACTCTAGCCTCAGTTACAGTATCTTAAATAACTCTTTGTTCTGTTAAAAAATTATTTGCAGATGTAACTTATAAAAATATTATTAAATTTAACAAGTAAAGATTAAGGAATCCAGTAGTTTGTCAGCCCAAGTGTCCTTTGAACATATAAAATGTGTTGTATGAGTATCACACTAAAGCATTCAAAGCAGAAAGCATATAATATTTTGGAACTAAATTAATTCATGAATGAATTTATTTGAATACATTCTCAATTAAAAAGTACTGCTTTATGAAATGCAAATGGTATTCAGTCCTGTAAATCACCTGGAAATTCCATATGTAGTCACATAAAAATCAATGTGCTTCTTAGACACCCAATGACTGTGAGTCTTAACTAGTTCTTAAAATGTAGAGTAAGACTAATGATATCCAGCAGCCATATATTTTGATGATTTTAATATGAAGAAGTTCTGCTAAAGTAGATAGGAATAGATGATTTTTGTAAATCCAAAAACTTAATTTATGTTGATGATAAATTTGTAAACTAATTAAAAGTAATATTTTGAACAGATGTACCTTGCATAGGTGGACAATGGTACTCATAGAAAATATGGAATGAGAATCTCACTGCCAGGCAAAGGTTACCTCTCTATGTATTATTGGTCATAGAGGCTCCAGAGACATTCAAAACAATATGGGGTATTAAAATGCCCTTGGTTGTCCACCATAACCACATGGTGGAGTAGAATAGTGGAATGAAAGCACACTGCACTACCTGGTGGTACCTTATTGATGAAGACACAACTCACTTTGGAAGCACAGCACAAAAAAATAAACTTCAAATTGAGCAGAGAAAACTCTTCCTGATGTCTAGCTTACATAGTGCAAGAAGGGGCTATTATTACATGTTTCTGGAAGAGGAAAGACATCAGACATCAGTGGTCTTTCCAGGGCTGGACCCTGAAAGTTACAATACCAACTTGCATGTCAAGGTGTGACTATTTTGTAATAGTGTTGTTAAAGTTTTAGGATAACCAATGACTTTCTCTTTGGTTATGATACTATAAACCTGATAGTCCATGACTGGAGAGATTACACATGCTCAAGGGGAACCTACAGTTTTTAATTAACTGAATGATTGATCATGGTGTCAAACTGCTTTCTAAATGTTTATGTTGATACATACAGAATTGTACTTATCTCAACTTTGGTCAGAAAATAATTATTTCTGCAGTGGTTTGTGGTTAAGGCAGATATAACTGGTCAAAGAGTCAAATATAATAACATTCCATGCTCGATTTTGAATGCATTATCTATATCAACTTCCACACATCCTAGAGTAAGGGAATATTTCAAGAATGAAGACAAAAAAATGTAAGAGCTACTGGATGCAGAGAAGTGTGAAATTCTGACCTGTGTATATGACATGGATATTGCATACATCATCTCACAGAAACTGTGGCTACCTGACAAGACCATCACAAAATCAAGACATTCGAAACTCCAGAATACATGGTGGCCTCCAACACTCCACATGATAAGGGTAGATACTGATATTTCAAGGCTCCTGAAGGAAGGTGGGATCACTGTCCTTTGGGAATATGGCTTCTGTTAGGCTTTCCAACACCAGTAGATGGACCAACATGCATGTGCATACAAACAGCACTAATTGGACTCCGGGATTATTAGAAACTATAAAAAAGAATAAAGAAAGTTGAGATAAATACAAAATGGAGATACTTAGAGGGAATTGGAAGAAAATAGCCCTGAATATATGTGATTAAATACATAAATATATGAAAAATTTGAGGAATATAATAAATATCTATAAATAAAACTTATTTATATAAAGAATCAGAAAAGTAACTTCACTATTATATCTTGTAATAAAATTGTCACCATTGCTACTGATTAATAAGAAACAAAATTTACATGTACACTATAGTAAATATTTCAGTATACATGCAATGCTACAATATTATTGCTACTGATTTCTAACAACCAGCTGAAACAATGGGCCTGACCAAGATTATGGTTGGACTTTTAAATATAATGTCACATAATTTGTCGACTAGATGCTATGATGATGGTTATAAAGGATATGGGTATATAAAGCAGGAGTTATTAATCTCTGGAATATGTAGTAAGCCCAGAGACTAGAGGGTAAAAATGAAAATCTCAGTTCAAGCTCCAGGTTCTAACTTACTTGATCTAGGTTGGAGCAAGAGAGAATCTACAGGATTCTGGTGTGTGTGTGTGTGTGTGTGTGTGTGTGTGTGTGTGTGTTTGTATAGTGTTAAACTTTATTCATACTAAATCAAGTTGTCCGTATGTTTTCTTATGAGAAATGTTCCAGGGATTTATAAGTATATAAGCTTTACCTAGCTATTATATTATCAAAAATTTATTTGAAAGAGAATGGAAGAAAAAGTTAGAGAAAAAAAAGAGAAAAAAGTGCACAAGAAAACCCCAAAAATCTATACCAGAAGAGCTCAAAAAGCTTTGTTTGATAGAAATCAATAGTGTTCAGTGTTGCAGAAAGTTAAAGGGAAAATACTGAGAACAAAATTAAAGTATAATAATCACAGTGACATCATTTTGTACAACATAGTTACTTATGTTACAGTTACAAGAAAACCCTACAATAATTCTGTAGAATATTTCTTTTCCAAGTGTGATATTGAATCCATTATATAAAGTACAGTTAGTGTACAAAGATTGATTATTATTACTAGTTTAAAATTGGGACTGCTCAGGACAATATCGAGATGGCTAGCTGAGATGATACAGCTTCACAGACTATTCCAGTCAGGACTTGACCTTAATCCTAAATTTTCTTTGTGTCCCCATAAGACTACTAGCACCCTCAATCAGCAGGAAGTAGCCTAGAAAACTATGCCTACTTTCCCCAATGATGGATTATGGATATTTGTCTTTGTTTCAGTGTTGGTTAAAAATTGTTATTGGTCATAATCAGCCTCTTTCTAAAAGAAAAAAGAGGATATAGATAAGAGGTAGATTATTGAATCTACTCTCAAAAAAAGGTATAGAAATGATGGATAAAGGGTAGATTATTAAATCCACTCTGAAAAGATAAAAGAGAGAATATGGATATGATAAGATAAAAGAGTAGATTATTGAATCTACTTTTAGAAAGCAACTACTAGTTTTCAATATTTGACATGGA
Organism: Peromyscus maniculatus bairdii; assembly: GCF_049852395.1. Lineage (NCBI taxonomy): Eukaryota > Metazoa > Chordata > Mammalia > Rodentia > Cricetidae > Peromyscus > Peromyscus maniculatus. Next base: position 79,021,387 of record NC_134870.1, on the reverse strand, counting down.
ATTTGATTTTTGTATATTGTATACAAATTGTGTATTTTGATACAAATTTGAGATTGATTTTGTTAGAAAATACTGTACATATATTTCTAATCTTGTTCAAGGTATTGTACCTATACAGCCCATTTAACAATGTAACGCAAATTGCTAGTCCTTGAAATTTATTATTACCAACTAATGGGGATATAAAGAAATGTAAGTTAGTGGTTAGTCACCTATTACAACCAAACTTGTAGTCATGCTAGGTATGTTTTCAAGGTAAAACAGAGATACAACTTAGATATACAGGTCATCTTCAAACACTTTAGAGATCTACAGATTATGATATTTAAGAGTTTTAATAAAATAGATTCTTACTTTTTTATGACAATGAGACATGTCTGCTCCTGGTAGCACCAACATACTTCAGAGAAGATGATGGGCATTGGAGAAACTCCATATGTATTTTACTTTCTTTGTGACAAGTTAGCCACTGGGCAGGAAAATGCCTTTGCCTCCACTGCTCACAGTATGCTGTCAAAAATGGACAAGTAGGACACACACACAAAATGACTACCCAAACTTGCCCAGACAAGGTAGGAAGGCCCTTTCCAATATGCTAGGCCTGTAGGCCAAAGATGATGTCCCAATGTTGCAGAGAAATCTTGGGTGACTCTCCAGGCATCCAGCTGTTATTCTCATTTCTCACATTTTTTGGAAGTCTCATGTGTACACTTTCTGCTTACTTAGGTAATATTATTTCCTTCTTGGGTCTCTGAGGGAGTTGAAGATTAGATAGTTATAGGTTTTTTTCTTGTTAACAAATTCAGAAAATAAACTCACTGAAGAGGTGCAAAATGTATAAAATTAAAAGACGTCAAAAGATATTTTTGGCTGGTAATACAAGTTAGGATAGAAAATGAATTAGGTACATTTTGGACTCACCAAAATGGGATAAATAATGGAGTATTTTCTCTGAATTTGTCAAATGTTAATGGACTGGATATTGTTAATGTTATTCCTGACTGTATATAATGCATATCCTTATTGTACTTATTGTATATAGTTTTTCTATTAGTTATAACCTTCTTGTATTATTTTAGACAAAAAGGGGGCAATGTGGTGATATATTGTGTCCCTAATAAACTTGCCTGAGGATCAGAGGACAGACAACCACTAGATTAGACAAAAAACGCAAGACAGTGGTGGCAGACACCCTTAATCCATTACTCAGAAGCAGACATCAATTTGAATCTCTGTGAGTTCAAGGCCATACTGAAACAGCCAGGCAGAGCCAGGCAGTGGTGGCACGTGCCTTTAATTCCAGGAAGTGACATGGCTTGGCAGAGACAGGTATATAAGGCATGAGGAAATAGAAACTAAAGCAATACAGCTGAGACCCTTTTGGGTGAAGACTCAGAGGACTTCAGAGGATTTGTAGAGTTGGTGAGGTAAGAGGTGGCAGCTGTGGCTTGCTCTGCTTCTCTGATCTTTCAGCTTTCACCCTGATATATGGCTCTGGGATTTTTTTATATTATTATAAGACCATATAAATTCAAACAACATTTATCATTTAATAAAATTCCACTTTATCTATTGACAGTACTTTTGTACAAAAGAAAATATGAATTACTTTCTGCATGTCTTTGCTGTTGAGTTTAGATGATTTGAAATGTTTTTCTATTCTTAAATATCAAATCCCATTATTTTAAAATGCACAACAAATGTAACTTATTCATGATTATAATATTCAAATGTCTGATAAGACTATTATTTTTTCTTAACAGACAGTTACATTTAATAAATGAGTATTTCTTTTTTTAAACTCCTTTTTAATTGATTCTTTATGGATTTCACATCATGCATCCCAATCATACTCATCTCCCTGTCCCTCTGTACTTCTACCCTCTGCCCTTGCAACTTCCTTCTCCCCAAAACAAAATTTTAAAGTAAAAACAAAAAGAATACCAAAAACTAAGACAAAATCCAAGACATCAACAGCAAGAAAATACCTGTGTGGAGGATGTTTTGTGGCCCAGTGAGTCATACAATACACCCTTTAGTGCATACATTACTCCACTTTCTGAGGAGCCAACAGGTTTGGCTCTTTAGTTTTAATGTCCCGGAGGCCAGCTCTTCTGCCTGTTGCAGGCAGCAAGGGTTTAGTGGGTGGAGAATATTTCCCTCACCCTTGGATCCCATGGTACATGAAGGAGGGTTCACCGGCAGTTTTCCCACCCTCATACCCACAGGCCTAGCTTACTTGCACCCTAACCAACAGGGTCAGCTCCAGTTTGCTGCCCAGGTGAGGTGCAGGGTCTGCTCTTCTGATGGGAGGGGGTAGTGCCAATTCTTCTACTCTCACAACCCCAGGAACAGGTCTTCTGCTCTCCACAGCAAAAAGGGATGGGGGAGGAGGGAGGTCATTTTTCCCTGCCCGATTCCATATGACAGGTGAGGGGTGGGGCCAGATCTCCCACATGTGTTTGCTGTGCTGGATCACCTGCACCCCTGTTAATGGAGTCAGCTCTACTGTGCTACCTAGGCAAGATATAAGGCCCCCTCTCCCGAGTGCTACATTCAATGAGAGGCAGGATCAGCTCTCCTATGCTTGTGACCCCAGACCAGCTTTTCCTGTCTTCAGTAGCTGGGGAAAGGTGAGGGGCAAGGGACGAGGGGCCAGGGGGTGATAGACTATGCGGCTAGCTATTCCACTCTCACATCTTCGGGGCTGGCTCACTGTCACCCCCACCCACAGGGACAGCTCTACTGTGCTGCTCTGGGGAGGTTCAGGGCCAGTTCTCTCTAGTGCTGCAGCCAGTGAGGGGTAGGGCCAACTCTTTGAGGCCCTATACTGTTTTTGGTGGTAAACTGAGCCATGGAATTAACACAAAACCGGGCTGTGGCAGGGCCATGGTCCCAGTCATGGCCCCTGACAGCAGCCAGGCCCAGATGACACCATGGCCCTGGCTGGCAGCACAGGATACTTAGATATGCATGGTCCCAGCACAGGTTCAACCTTCAGACACTCACATGGCCCTAGGTAGTAGTCCAGGCTCCTGATGTCTGCACGACCTTTCGTGGCAATATGAGCTATGGATATCATTACAGAACAGTTGTGGTTGGACCATGAACCCAGACATGGTGCTTGTCAGCAGTCTAGGCCCGGATGTCACCATGGCCTTAGTTGGCAGTGCAGGTCATTCTAATCAGCATGGACTCAGTGGCAGTGTAGGCCTTAAACACCCACAAGACCCTAGGTGTGGGCCCAGATCCTGGCATCTGCATAGCATTCAATGTCAACAGGACCGTTGGATGTCAGCAAAGACTTTGGATCCAGAAGAGCCACAGACCCAGATATGGCCCATCCACACTTAGGACTGGACAACAACACCATGGCCCCGGGTGGCAGCATAAGCCACCCAGTCTCTAATGGCCCTGTTGACAGCTTGACCCTCAAAGACCAACAGGGCCTCAGGTGTCAGCCAAAACTGTGGGCCTCTGCACAGCCCTCAGTGGCAATGGGAGACATGGGTGTCAATTCAGAGCCCAGCTGAAACAGGGCCACAGACTCAGACAAGGCCCCAAGCAGCAGTCTGGGCTGAACATCACCATGGTCCTGGGTGGCAGTGTAGGACTCCTTAATTGGCACAGCTCCTGTGGGGGCATATGCCTTAGACGTCAACATGGTTGCAGGTGGTAGCCAAGACTCAGTGGTAACAGAAGCCATAGAGATCAGCACAGACCCCCACTGCTACATCAGGTCCATGGACAGAGTCATGGCCCTTGTCAGCAGCTCAGGCTCAGCATTATCATGGCCCTGGATGGCCAGGAGGCCATCTGTGTCAGTCTGTTCCTCCATTGCCTCTTCACATCTGCCTCTCTCCCCAGCACATGAATCATTCTCTCTCTCTCTCTCTCTCTCTCTCTCTCTCTCTCTCTCTCTCTCTCTCTCTCTCTCTCTCTCTCTCCCCATCCCCCACCATGTACTCACTCACCATAATGGTGTCGGACTGCCCAGTGCCAAGAGCCAGGCAGGTTCATGTTTGGTTTCTTCCCGCCCCAGGTTTCTAGACATGGGGTAGAGGTGTATCTGTCCTCTGCAGCCCACCAGACCCAGAAATGCAGAGCCTAAATACATATTTCACATATATAAAATAGATGACCTTTGAGATGTTGTCCTGACACATTTTCTTATGAGAAGAAAAAAGGACTTGCAAATTATCAATTAAAAATATCTAGCTTTCTCACAGGAACAGTTTTTCTCAGTGCTTGGGAGGCTAAGGTAGAAGAACTAGAGTTTGAGGCAAGACTGGGTATACTTGGCGTATTAACTTGATTTTATAATATCAAATAATTTAATAATATGAATTTGGATTACTCTAGTAGCCATGGGCTACTTAATGATTATGCAATTAGAGTTGTATTTTTTCAAAAAAGATGGAGACCAAATCTTAAGATTAGAACACAGGCTCAAACGAGCTACTTCATTGAGGTACATGTATTTTCCACTTGTCTTTTTTTTCTAGGCCCTAATGGTGTGATAAGCATTTGTGAGTCATTATGCCATCCATCTCTCTTTCTTTAGATGTAAAAGTTCTATGATTTGTTTGGTATAGAAAAATGTCTAAATAATTTTATCATAAAATAAAATCTAATATGTGTGTGTGTGTGTGTGTGTGTGTATATATATATATATATATCATATGTTTTCTCTATGTTAATAATGTACACTTGAAAGATGACATTTGTATTAGTCAAGGTTCTCTAAAGAACTGGTAAAAAGAATATATCTAATTATACATATCCACACATACATGTATATAAACTATATATGTATGTATTTTGTGTGTGTGTGTCTGTCTCTCTGTCTCTGTCTCTGTATGTCTCACACATACACACACACACACACACACACACAAACACCCCACTGTAGCTGGAGTTATCTACAGTCCCACCCAGTTTGGCCTAATGGCTCAGGCTTCTTGCTATCTAGTTCTTATATCTTAATTTAAGCCATTTCTATTAATCTGTAAGTTGCCACATGGCTCTTGGCTTACCGGTACTTTACATCTTGCTTCTCATGGTGGTGGCTGGCAGTGTCTCCTGACTCAGCCTTCCTGTTTCCAGAATTCTCTTCTCTGCCTATCCCACCTATACTATACTTCCCACCTGGCTACTGGCCAATCAGCGTTTTATTTATCAATCAATCATAGCAACACTTTCACAGCATACAGAAAGACATCTCCAGTACAACACACACACACACACACACACACACACACACACACACACACACACACACACACACACACACATTGGCTTTGATATATAGCCTTACATGATACATGATACAGTCTGGGGAATCCAATTGAAACTGAAACTGGGTAGACTCATACTGAAAAGAGTGAGAACACACTGGTTTCTTAAGTGGATATCTCTGCTTTCCTGGTCTTGTGCTGAAGGCTTGGAGAGTTCCTGGAGAGCTGTTGATCTTCAGTCTACATTGGAATCTGAGAGAATTTGGTTCTTATATCACACAGGAATTCTGTAGTGACAGGACAGATGACATGGACTTGGCAGTGAGAGTGGGGCATGCAGATAAAACACCAAGTTTCCTTTCATTTCCTTTTTTATCTGAGCTGATACCAGAGTCTATCAAAAAGATACCTTATTGGGGTTCCTAGGGACTTAGGTTTTTCTTAATTCCCGAGGGAGTCAAATTGACAACCAACACTAGCCATCATTAACCCATTCTTCCCAGTCTGACACATAATCACATCTCCTTAATCTCCAGATTAAAAACTATACCAGGTCATGATTCTACCTAACATTATACAGCTATTAGGCATGCAACCACAAACACATTACATATTTTAGCATAGGTGACAAATTCTTTGAGGAATGCTTAATATTTTAATGGCTTTTAACTTAAATATAATATAGTTTACCACATTTAACCACTGATTATCTCAATCAATATTACATTTACCCACTGATATTATCTCAAACAATATATAATAGCTTATATGTATATATAGCCACCTATGTACAAATTTAAAATACAAATAAAGATGCATACTTGTAGCAGGAATTTTAAAAGATCTTATTAATAAAATAAAACCTGGAGCTGGGTATTGGGGTGAATGCTGGAAGATCAGAGAAACAGAACAAGCCACAGCCACCTCACCTTGCCAATCCTCAACTGATCCTATTTCCTCAGACTGGAAGCTTCTGAGTCCTCATCCAAATGGATCTCAACTGAACTGTTGCTCAAAAGCCTAAAAGTTTAACCAGCCTAAGTTCCTGGTCCTCACGCCTTATATACCTTTCTGCTTTCTGACGTCACTTCCTGGGATTAAAGGCGTGACCTCTATATCTAGTGACTGTTCTGTTCTCTGACCCCTGATAAGTTTATTAGGGTGCACTATATCCAATAAGTATATTCAATACTTACAGTCAAGAATTACATTAACAATGTCTAGTCCATTAACATTTGACAGATTCAGACAAAAAACTCCATTATATATATATAAACAATGTCCAGTCCAGTAACATTTGATAAATTCAGACAAAAAATTTCATTACTTATCCTATTTAAAACAAGTAGCTCCTTTTTAAAAGTAGATTCAATAATTGACCTTTTTATCTTTTCATATCCATATTTGCTCTTTTCATAATAGATTCAATAATCTACATTTTGTCATTGTTATATCTTCCCCTTTTTCTTTTTAGAGTAGATTCAATGATCTACCCATTTATCCTATTATTTCTTTATCTTTTTTTCTCAGAGTAGATTCAATAATCTACTTCATATCTATATTCTTTTTTCTTTTTCTTTTTTTTCAAATAAAAACTCTGAATTTAATATCCTTGTTCTACTTTTTTTCTGATCATTAACAATTAACAACTTGTTAGCAACCATCATGACAATATCCATAACTCATTAAATGACCAAAAAACACCCACCCCACCTCTTGTGAATGTGGGCATCATTTTCTTAAAATTACTTCCTGCTTTCTGGGAGCAAAGACATGTTTAGGGAATCCTGAAAAGGAATTTTTGGGTTAATTGTCAAGTCCTGAGAGAGTTAGCTCTACCATTTGCCCAGTCTCTACATAATGGGAAAGGCAGGGCTGTCTCAAGTCCTTGCTTGAGTAGTCATGAATTTGGACCATCTCAGCTAGCCAACTTGAAATTGTCCTGAGCAGTTTGTAGTCCAAAGATGATCTTTCCATGGTGTTAATGGCTTTACCATAGTCCATGTAGAATCATTTTTATGGGGTCCCATCATCCTTTTGAAGATTTCAAAGTTGCTATTAGGTGTGGCCATGGTTCCCTGCAGAATTTGTGTGTGTGTGTGTGTGTGTGTGTGTGTGTGTGTGTGTGTGCCTCCTCTGTGATTTGGTGCAATCACAGTCTGATAAATGTCTGTCTCTCAGAACCATGAATGTTCTTCCATAGAAGAGAATATATTCACAGCAATTTCTCCCCACCATTTTTCTTGCCTAACTTTTCCAAACTGACCTTTGCCAATGCTTTCTTGTAACATGATGGTCCTGGCAATTCTTCTCTGAACAAGCAGTAGTAAACATATAGCTCGGGTCTGAACTGGGGCCCGAAAGGCCATAGACAAGTAGCTTTATATACCTTTCTGCCATCACTTCCTGGGATTAAAGGCTCTTATTAACACTTCTGGCTGTTTCCACTGTGGCCTTGAACTCACAGAGATCCAGGCAGAGCTCTGCCTCTGGAATGCTAGGATTAAAGGCATGTGTGCCAGCATTTTCTGGCTGTTCTGTTCTCTGACCCCAGATAAGTCTATTAGGGTCCATGATATATTGGGGAACACATTATCACCACACAGAGATGTAAAGGAATTACATTTATTTAAACAAAAACTTAACCATAATCAAAATATTATCCCTCTGATATAGTCATGTGTTTAATTTCAGTTAAATCAATCATAAATCAAGCAATCATAATGCGATAAATAAATAAGAATTAATCTATATATGCTACAAGTTTACAAACTGTACATCTTACTTATAATGAAAAAATCCAGAAATTGCTCTGATCGTGTATTTTAACAATAATGTTCATTGTATATTTTGCCTGAGCCAGATTTATATTTGCTTGCTTTCAGCATTACAAAAATTTGATCAATGCTCGTGAAAAATCTTTAAATGCTTTAACCTTACAAGCTCTTTATAAGCTGAAGGATAATCAATAAATGGCAGAAAAACTGTGTGGGATTCCTCTTTTAAGTCATTGTAATTCTGTCTGAATGCCAATAACTCAGAACCAAATGCCAAAACAAACTGCTACTAAAAAAAATGTGTACTTAAAATACAGTAAAAAGACACCTCACTTTTATTTAAAAATGTTAAATTAATTTTAATAAATGATAGTTATCTCCAATATTTTTGAGAAACAATAACTTCACTTTTTGATTTGTTTTCTTTTTATATACTGTTAGTTATCAGAAAATATTTATAATTGTCACATCAAATCAAGTGTGTATTTTCATTTACATAGAATTTGCCAATCTTCTGAATTTGAGTGTTGAGTGCTTGTAGGCATGCTTTCCTGTTTTTAATTTTTAATTTTCTTCTTTGCATGCTTTTCAACTATATGTTTAATCTCCAAAACATTATAATGAGTATGAAATCAAATAAAAATTCCAATTTTCAAATAGCTCTACCTTTTGGCATTATTATAAGGGAAAACAAAGTTGAGCTATTATCTTGAAGGAAAGAAAAAGATGAACTTCATAGTGGATATAGTCTCACATACTTTAAATTCTCCCATGTGAATACAGATATGGCAATAATGGTTGAAAATCATCTTTTCCAAGGCCTGTGATATGAAAACTTTGAGAAGAAAATATCTTTATAGAAACCACTTAAACATTGTTCATCGAGTCAGCCAGTTTCCTACCCTGAATAATCAGTCAGCACACTGACCACCTCAGGTAAACACTGAATTCAATCTCTCGGATTAACACAATGCGAAGAATGTATCTCCTCCCAGGAGTTGTTCTCTAATATTTGCATCCTCACTATGGTGCATATGTATGCACAGACAACCCAACACACACACACACACACACACACACACACACACACACAGAGAGAGAGAGAGAGAGAGAGAGAGAGAGAGAGAGAGAGAATGCAATCTAGTTTTAAGCGAAAGTAAAATCTTTTAAAAAGTTTGAGTTAATTTTTGCTTTGTTATTCATGGTAGGAAAAAAATGAGATGGATTAGATGTCAAACAGCAAATTCTCCTTAAATATTGTCAACCTTTACTGTCAGTTCCTAATGATCGTAGAGTCCATTTGCCTAAGTACTACTGTATAGGCTGGTTTTGTGTCAACTTGACACAAGCTGGAGTCATCAGAGAGCAAGGCGCCTCAGTTGAGGAAATGCCTCCACGAGATTCAGCTGTAAGGCATTTTTTCAATTAGTGATCAATGAGCTAGGGCTCGGCCCATGGTGGGTGGTGCCATTGCTGAGTTGGTGGCCCTAGGTTCCATAAGGGAGCAGGTTAAGCAATCCATGGGGAGCAAGCCACTTAGCAGCTCCCTTCTGTGGTCTCTACATTAGCTCTTGTCTACAGGTTCTCGCCCTACTTGAGTTCTGGTTCTGACTTCCTCCAATGGTGGACTATGGTCTGGAAGTATTCACTGAATAAACCCTTTTCTCTCCAGCTTGCTTTTCAGTCATGGTGTTTCATGGCAGCAATAGAAACTCTAAGACAAGTTGGTTCCAATGGAGTGGGGTATTGCTGTGACAGATGTAGCCATGTTTTGGGGGAAAGTTATGGAAGTACTTTGGAAGTTTGGGCTAGAAAAGCTATTGAGTGTTAAGAGTTCTGTGGGATGTTCTCTGGGAACCTGGAAAATAAGAATGTTGAGAACTGTGCAGAAGATGGTGGCCTGGCTTGTGAAGTTTCAGAGGGAAGCTTAAAGACCATCAGAGCCATTTGATATTTTGATTTAAGATTCTGTGGTTCAGGTTAGCTGGGGCTGAAGAACCAGCTGTGATGAACAAGATACCAGAAATACTGAAGCAAAACCTTTGCATTACTGGGACAACTGATGCTGGTTAAGTGGTGCTAAAAAAAAAAAAAAAAAAAAAAAAAAAAAAAAAAAAAAAAAAAAAACTAAAACAAACAAACAAAAAAAACAATTAAGAAAAGTCCAGCATCACTGAAGTGAAATCTTCTGTGAAGTGTTTCCCAAGAGCACAGAGAAGCTATGTTCCAGAGGCAGCCAAGATTGTACCTCATGCTATCAGCTGGACTTGGTAATGTGTGAGAGTCACCCAGGTGGCACTGGCTTTGAAGGGATGAAGAGATCATGGAGAGCAGCTGAGGCTTTGCACTAGGAGTGGCCGCTGGTGAACATGCAAGCTCAGTGGCAATTGAAGACCTAGGATTGAATACGGGGTCATGCAGAGAAATTGAGGCTTGTTGCCATGAAGGGAGCTGATGAGAGGCTACTGGTAAAAGTGCAGCCCAGCTGTAGAAGAAGTCTGCACTGTTTTGGAGATGCCAGTGCCATGGGATGATCACCAAGAGCAGCAACAGCAGTGGAATGGTCATCACCAGCCAGAGCCTAGAAGACAATTTGTGTGTGTGCTGCAGAGGGCAGAGCTGGAGAAGAGGCTCAAGCTCCTTAGAGGAGCTCGGAATATTATGAGTGAATCCCAGGTAACTGGACATTAAGTTATTTATATGGTTGGAGTTTGGTTTGCATTGTTCAGGTTGTGATGCTTCCCTGATTTTGTTTTTTCCTTTTTCTTTAAAGAGCCCCATATGAAAGACTTTTAAAAAGAGACTGGATATTTTAAAGAGCCTAAAATGTTAACATGTCAGAATTTGTAAAGACTGTGGGACTTTAAAATAGCTTGCTGACTCAGTAGTCTGAAGAAATTTAGTCATTTGTCTATTGAAAGAAATCCAAGGTTTTTTTTTTTTTGAAACATTTTATATCACTTGTAAAACTTTATTGTGGTTTGTTTTTGTTTTAAGAATTTTGTATGAGTATTTACTTCATTTCTGTCCTCCTCTCCCAACTCCTTTCATGCCCCACCCCTCTGCAACATCATAGGGTCTTTCTTTAGTTATTGTTATATTCATAAAAATTCATGAATGCAACCAAGTCAAATTAGTGTTGCTTACATGTATATGTGTTTAGACCTGATCATTTGGGATTGAATAGCCTACCAGATTATTCATCCCTGGAAAAGATTGATTTTTTCCCCTTTCATTATCCATTAATTACCTGTGGCTCTTCAACTAGGGGTGTGGACCTGTGAGATTTTAACATTCACATTGGCATGTCAATTGCTGGTGTCATTTTGTCAGGTCTTGTTTAGGAAACCACATTGTTGCAATTTCATGCATACAGCTTCCTGATTATGTGAGGAAGATTTTATCTCACAGCAGATGTTTTTGCCATTAATTTTATACTTGTTTTAACTCATAGCAATTTATGTTAATTAAATAATGGTGAAAACCACAAATAAATAATGGAAACAAATAACAATGTATATGATCTTAAATTGATACCATAACAATAATGTGGTTAATAGTGTTGAAAATTTATATCTGATTTTATGACATTTACCTTGTTCTTAAAGAATGCAGTCTTTAAAATAATAAATTTTACATAATTTAAAAATCTTGCCGGGCGGTGGTGGCGCACGCCTTTAATCCCAGCACTCGGGAGGCAGAGCCAGGCGGATCTCTGTGAGTTCGAGGCCAGCCTGGGCTACCAAGTGAGCTCCAGGAAAGGCGCAAAGCTACACAGAGAAACCCTGTCTCGAAAAACCAAAAAAAAAAAAAAAAATCTTAATAAATGAATGAGATATACCAACAAAACTTTTATTGTGATAGGAATAACAGAGTGGAAGATAGTCCCTGAAAACAAATGTCATAATCATAAATCTTTTTATAAGCTAAATTCTATTTTAAATGTGTGTCTCCATCTTGGTAAAAGTCTATCTTCTCATTTTATAACTTTTCTTTTTTTCCCAGAACTTCATACGTATATGCAACAAAACATGATCATAGTCCCATTTCTCCCCAACATGGCCCTCTCCAAACATCTTGTCCACCAATCTGTAGACAAACTTGCCAAATATGTTTTATTGAATAAAAACCTGGAGCCAGATAAAGGGGTGAAAACTTGAGAATTCAGAGGAGTAGGAAAAGCCACAAGCTAACCTCATCTCACCGACACTTCAGTGTCCAAAGAGAGCTGCTTCCTGTACACCCATGCCTATATGCCTTTCTGTTCTGCTATATCCAGCTATAACACTTCCTCTTCCTGCCCAGCTCTGTCATTTCCTGTCTGTCTGTACAGACCTCCAGACCTCCATGTTTAACTAGTGTTGGAAATTAAGGCATGTGCCACCACACCTGGCTCTATTCCCAGTGAGGCCTTGAACTCACAGAGATCCAAACAGATCCCTGCCTCCCAAGTGTGTTTTTATAGTGTTTAACTATATCTTGGAGCTTCTTTTCTAATCCTATTTGGTGTTTTGATGGCTTGTTGAAAAATATTTTCTTTGCATTTGGTTCAGTATTCTCTACTTGGCCTATGATTTGAAAATGTGGTGTCTCATGGTATCCAAGAGCTCACTCCCTCATGTTCCCTTCACACACACACACACACACACACACACACACACACACACACACACACACACAAGCTTGTGTGCTGTGTACATGTATCACTGAGCTTTTATTATGATTCTATCATTTTACTTTGTCTTATAAACCTGATCACCTGTTTTTCATATAACCTAGTCTATTGGTGTACCTTTCCACTAAGGTTTCAAGTTTGACTTACTTCATATTTTCCTTTTCTGCAGCATTTCAGTTTGGCTTATCTTCAGCTATTTGAACTTTATATGGAACATTATATTCATATCAGGGTACACCATGGAAGAGGAGGGAGGAAAGAGTATAACAGCCATGTGTGATGGAGGATACCAGAAAAGGCCATCTAAAATATCTGAGCAAAGCTCGTATGAACTCAGAGACTGAAGCAGAAACCACAGGACCTACACAGAGTCTGCAGATGGTCTTCTGTGTATATATTATAGATTTCAGTTTAGTAATTTTATTGCACTCCTGAGTAGGTTAATGAGTGGGTCTCTGATTCTTGTGCATTCTCTCGGGGCATTTTTCCTTCTGTTGGTTTGCCTTGTCCAAGTTTGATGTGATGGTTTTTGTTTTATCTTATTATATTTTATTTTGTTTTGTTGTTATCTCTTAGAGGCCTGTTCTTTTCTAATGAGAGACAGAAAGGGTATGGATCTGGATAGGTGGGGACATGGGGAGGAACTGGGAGGAGTAGAGAGAGACGAAACTGTAATCAGGATATATTGTATGAATAAAGTATCTATTTTTAATAAAAGGGAAAAATGAATTCAAAATTTCTTCCTTTGTAGTACTCCAGTCTTATCAATAAGACCAAAATGATGAGGTTGCAAATTTGTCCAGTATTCATGGGCATTTAATAAATTATAATGAATAGTGCCTTGTAGCCATATATCTCAATATCTCATTACCAAATACTCCTAACTACCCACCCTGTAGCTAGAGTTTTCCTGCCTTGCCCACAGTCAGGACAAATCTCTGTCACCCGCCAGTCCCACAGCCGCTCAGACCCAACCAAGCAAACACAGAGACTTATATTGCTTACAAACTGTATGGCCGTGACAGGCCTCCTGTTAACTGTTCCTATATCTTAAAGTAACACATTTCTACAAATCTATACCATGCCACACGGCTCGTGGCTTACCAGCATCTTCACATGCTGCTTGTCCTGGCAGTGGCTGGCAGTGTCTCCTTCTGCCTTCCTGTTCTTTTATTTCTCCTCTCTGTTAGTCCCGCCTATACTTCCTGCCTAGCCACAGCCAATCAGGTTTTATTTATTGACCAATCAGAGCAACTTGACATACAGACCATCCCCCAGTACAGCCAAGTGCAGACCATCTCAGACACCTGCACTCAGGCCCATGGTCCTAATCATCCTCTATGCAAACCTGCTGGGTAACGCCACAAGGAACCCAAGAAGGGCTCCCACAGGACATACATTAACATCCCACAGCACTTCCCCTTTTCTTTTTTTTAAAAAGGAAGGTTTTAACTTTTACACATCTCCAAAGCCAGCTTGGTATATTTGGGAATTTGGGCGTAGCTTCTCTTACTACTTCCTGCTGGAGGGGGGCGCTGTATCTTATGGGGACACAAAGAATATTTAAGGATCATGGAGTAGTCCGTGAGGCTGTATCGTCTGAGCCAGTTTCCTTGAAACAATTCTGGATGTTGAATCATCTGGGCCATGGTGTCATCAGAGACCTTTCAGGTGGTCTTGGCTGGTCAAACCTGATGTATCTTAATCTGGAACAAATCCATAGCCTCTGGCTTTCTGTAGAAACAAAAGCAGAGTCTCCTTTCCAAAGCAAAACATCCTTAGACATAAATTTCAAAATTGAAATACCTTTAAAATATACACATTGATTCAACTGAGCAGTCTTTACAATCAAATGTCTTTCTGCAGTTAAAAATCCCAAAGACAATATAATCCAGACTCTCTGTGTGATATCCATCTTTACATGGCTTATTTTTTTATATTACTTTTACTTTCTCTTTAAAGACTTTACTATTTTAAAACTTTCTATTTCTTTATATAACTGTCTATGTTCCTTTTCCTCTCTCTTCCAAGCCTATGTACATTTTTACACACATTGTAAAGCATTTAAAGTCTTGTTCCATCTGAATCTGTCTTATTGTGAATCCACCGCCTTAAACTGCAGCATTTGTAAGACTGAAACAGCGCTATGGCTGCTGCCTCCGCCCACCTCAGCTTCCCAACATGGCGGTGGTACGTTTACCGCCAGCTCTGGGAGCTATCATGAGTCTATGCTTTTATCCAAGCAGCGTGTAGCCCAGAAACCTTTTTTGTTTTGTAACTAGCAAAGGCTAAATCCACCACGCAGCTTAATGTGCCACTTGCAGAGGCCTCATTTCCGCCTTACTGCAGGTTAAGCGCACATGCCAGGAACGCACAAGTAGCTCAAACTGGCAGCTGCTGCTCATTTGAGAGACACAATTAGGAAGCTGTTTTTAGCTCCATTTTGGAATCTTTTCTCAGGTTTTAGGTAGAAACTCTTGCCAACACGTTGGGCGCCATTTGTAGTTAGAGTTTTCCTGCCTTGCCCACAGTCAGGACAAATCTCTGTCACCCGCCAGTCCCACAGCCGCTCAGACCCAACCAAGCAAACACAGAGACTTATATTGCTTACAAACTGTATGGCCGTGGCAGGCCTCCTGTTAACTGTTCCTATATCTTAAAGTAACGCATTTCTACAAATCTATACCTTGCCACATGGCTCGTGGCTTACCAGCATCTTCACATGCTGCTTGTCCTGGCAGTGGCTGGCAGTGTCTCCTTCTGCCTTCCTGTTCTTTTATTTCTCCTCTCTGTTAGTCCTGCCTATACTTCCTGCCTAGCCACAGCCAATCAGGTTTTATTTATTGACCAATCAGAGCAACTTGACATACAGACCATCCCCCAGTACAGCCAAGTGCAGACCATCTCAGACACCTGCACTCAGGCCCATGGTCCTAATCATCCTCTATGCAAACCTGCTGGGTAACGCCACAAGGAACCCAAGAAGGGCTCCCACAGGACATACATTAACATCCCACAGCACCACCCCATTTCATAATCTCTCCCTTCTCTTTCATAAAAAAAAGAACAGAAACAAAAATAACAAAATAGTAATTCAAAATAGACAATAGAACGTAAATGAACAAACAAAAGCAGGAGGAGAAAGAAACCAAAGCAAACAAAAACATGGATTCCAGCTCCCCACTGACACGGAGCCTTCCTTGAAATATGGTTGTCAACCCCATAACTATCCATCAGAGAAAACTGATATTTACTTTCACAGCTGATACCAGTTGCAAATAGGTTCTTGGTGAGTGGTGGAGCTTTGTGTCCACTTCCCCTTCTCAATGCTAGAATTTTATCTGGTTTCATCTGAGCAAGCCATGTTCATGCTGTCAGTGTCTCTGTGATATCATACCGTGTCTCGAAGAATCTGTTTCCTTGGCTCTATCTGCCTCCTCTGGCTCTTACAATTTTTCCACCTTCTTTTCTACATAGATGCCTAAACCTTGAGTGGAGGAATATGGCCGAGTATCCCCAAGTCTCTCATTCTCAGTACATTTTCCATGTTTCAATCTCCTTGTAAATTGTCATTGACTACAAGAAGCTTGCCTGACACAGACTGAGTGTTACTCTGTTCTCTGGGTGTAACATTTTGTCACTGGGAGACACTTCATTACTATATTCCTGTAACAGAATAATGGTGGTAGATTTTCCACTAGTCCTATGAACTATCTAGTCTCTGGTTCTTGGACACATAGGCAGTGTCATGTATGGGTTCTATCTTATGGACTTGGGTTGAAATCCAATTAAAAAGTGGCTGGTTACACCAATAACATTTGGGCCACTCTTGTCCTAGTCTATCTTGCAAATCCAGATCTTTGTTGTCAGATGCAGTGTTTGTAGCTCGGTAATATTTATGTTGACTTTTCCATGTCTTCTAATTTACTAAAGAGTCATACCTCTGAGGGTTTTGTTTGCATCCTGAGACTTTCATTTATGTTTTATTTTAATTTGTTTTCTTTAGTAATTGATTTCATTTTTAAAACTGCTTTCATGTCTTAAACTTTCTCATTAATTAATTCTACTTTTGTATTTTCATGGCCTTCATTAAGGCATTTATTCATATCTCTAAAATGTTTGAATGTATTCATAATTGCTATTTTGAAGTCTTTTACATGTGTTTTGGCTAAATTGATTTTTCTTGGACCTAACACAGTAGGGTTTCTGGCTCAGGGGCGAGGCATATTATCTTTTTGGTACATGTTTGTGTTTTTGTGCTAGGATGCAGTAATCTAAAGTTCTAACCTTGATGGTGCTCTCTGGCGAAAACACCAGGGCTTGCTTTGCTGAGTGGGTGCTCACTTCTTTGTCTGCTGTTACCTACTCTGAGTCATAGCCACGTTTTGCACCTGTGGAGTCCCTGAGTCTCAGCCAAGCCTGGTAACACAGAGATCTCTGGTAGAGAGCAGTCCTGGGTCCCAGCCAAGTGGGTTAGGTATGAGGCCACTGCTACACAGCTCTTCTTCAGGTCAGCAGGGAGCCACTAAAAATGGAGATAGGCTAGAAGGAAATGTGGAAAGGAGCGGGGCAAAGAACTAGGGTGAACCTGGGTTTGCACCTAGAGACCAAGTCCCAAGGAGATGGAGCTGAGTTGGGAGAAGGCCATAGGCAAGGTTGTTGCAACTAGACTAAGGATGATTCTGGAGAGACTAGAATAGAGAATAATGAGAGAAGACAAAGGTCTGCTATCTGGGTACCAGCCTAGTGTGGCGGCTTTGAGTCCCTGGTAGAAAGAGGTTCCACAGTTGGGGAAGTCACAAAGGACAGGAGATGAGCTAGAAGCAAAGATTTAACAGCACCACCACAAAGAACAAGGGGGACCCTGGTTGCTTTCCAGCACTGCGAAAGTGCACATGCCCATTGTTTCATCAAGCTATTACTTTTTCTGTTTAATCTCTTACTGCTAATTTTATGTTAAAATTCCTATTTATTTTAAAATGATTATCTGTCATTTTTTAGACTGTCTCTACAACTGACCTCCAAACCAACTTAAGTAGGAGAAAACATTTTTAAGAGGTTCCACAGTACCTATAGTTTTGTGTGTGTGATAGATTTGTGTTTCTGTATGCATTTGCCTGTGTTTGTGTGTGTGTAGGCTATGGCCAATACCTATTGTTTTCCTCAATTTCCCTCCACATTTCTTTGAGACAGGATATCATATTCAACCTGTAGCTCACTGATTCAGTTAGGCTGAGGTTTCAAAGGTTCTAAATATGTGCATATCTCTACATCAATCTCCCTGCACTGCCAAGGACACAAAGAAGTGTCACTGTGCCCTCTTTTTAGATGGTGGATCAAGATAAGAACTTAGGTCCTTATGCGTCTGTGGTAAGCACTTTACTGAGTATATTTGTCAAATGTCCAATCGACTGTAAAACACAAGAAAATAAGATGATAGCTAATTTTAATTGGTATATTTTATAATGATTTGCACTAATAACAAACTCTCCTTCAGAGTGAAAACTTCAAGTTATAAAATTCTGAGAAGTTATTGATAAAAAATACACTGTAATATGAAAATAGCAGCAAATATCTTAGAAAGAGACAGTGTTATAGAGCACAGGCTTGGCACATTTTTGATCATCATATTTTGATATCATTTAGTTGATAGATGAACAACTTAATATTGTCTATATACATCAGTATATGCTTGCAGATATATGGCAAATGGAAAGTTTCCAATTGGAAACAGACTAAAGTTTGAAAGATCAATACAATATCCTTGTTAGAATGTGGCAAGTACTTATTGATTTTTGACATTGCCCTTGCTTGCCTGGCATGCTATCCTTTGTACATTTCTCATTTTCTTATTACACTAAGCCTGTTAGGACCTGCTACATTTCTGGAATTAAGCAAGATCCTTTAGCTTGCTTTATGAATGTTTTAGTTGGACATTAAATAGTGTAATTTTAAAACATGCAAATATTCCAAAAATTAATGTTAAAATTCAGATTAAACATAAGTCTGCTATTTGGCTTTTGATTTTTAACCGTTTAGTCTTTCAGTTCTCATTCATATGTCCTTTTCTCAGCACACAGAAGTGTTGACATCGGATCTGATCTAACCCCGCACATTTTGCCCATCTATTTTGAAATACTTCTTTTCAACTTCCTGTTATTCAGAGACCCAAGTCTCTGTACTCCTAGTTCTTTTGGTTGTTGTTGTTTGTTCTTTTGTTTGTTTTCCTGACTGTTGCTACATATTCTTCCTCCCATAAGGTTGATAAGTTGGTTTAGATTTCAAGAATGAGAAAACAACAACAAAACCTAATTTGCTAAGTAGAGAATGTACCACTATGCATTTGCTGAGGGGCAGAAGTGGATCAGATTAGGTTGTGGAAATGCTCAGCTGACCTATTCTCTATTGTTTGTGCTTTTCGTCTGAATTATCATGAGTCAAGATGCTCATACTTCAGGAACCATATTCAAAATCAGAAAAGTCCAGACAGTGAGAGAACAAATCTTCTACATTTTCTATCTTGCCTCATGGTAGCAGCTGCAACATTATAGTTGCGCACACTGTCAGATCTCTCCCCATGATCACAACTGATCTGTGGGTTTTTTATTTCTTCTGTTTTTTAGATTATAATATAGTTACATCATTTACCATATCTTTTGTACTTGAAAGCCCTCCCATAAACAACCTTTTGCTCTCTTTCAAATGCATGGCCTTTTTTCCTGTAATTGCTGTTACATGTCCAAATTTACATGCATATCCATATATATTTCTCAATATAACCTACTCAATCTGTGTAAGGTTAGTTATATTTATGTTTCTGGGGCTGATCATTGAAAATTGGATAAGCAAATAGTATACTCTTCCCGAGAAAAGACTATTCCTCACACTCTGAACTTTCCATAGATGCCTATAACTCTTAGTGCGGGGTTGATCTGATTAAATGTTTTCAAAACCACTTCAGCATACCTGTTGTTGTTTTTGTTCAGCTCATATTTATTTAAGCAGTCATGCTGGTGAGACTTTGTGGTGTAGCTTCTGACATTGTATTACTAGGAGACATTGTTTCATAGGAAGCTCCCTGATCCTCTGGCTCTTACCCTCTCCGTGGCCCCTTTTCCATAATATCCCCTGAGCCTTTAACTATAGGAGTTATTTTGTAGGTGTACCCATTGGAACTGGACTTTGTAACTCTACATTTTAATTGGTTGTGGTTTTCTGGAATGGTTTCCCTCTATTGCAAAGAGAAGTTCCTTGGTTGAAGAAGGGAGAGGGCTACACTTATCTGTGTGTATGAGGACAAACATGTAAGATGTAGTGGGGACTAGGCTTGCTTAATAAATTGGTGATTGTAGGTTGTCCAAAGGCTGAGGGGCCCCCAACTGGATCAGGCCCTCTGAACGGGTGAGACAGTTGATTGGCTTGATCTGTTTGGGAGGCATCTAGGCAGTGGTACCAGGTCCTGTGCTCATTGCATGAGTTGGCTGTTTGAAACCTGGGGCTTATGCAGGGACGCTTGGCGCAGTCTGGGAAGAAGGGACTGAACCTGCCTGCACTGAGTCTACCAGGTTGATCTCAGTCCTCAGGGGAGGCTTTGCCCTGGAGGAGGTGGGAATGGAGGGTGGGCTGGGGGGAATAGGAGGGGGACAGGAGTGGGGAGAACCAGGGAATCCGTGGCTGATATGTAGAACTGAATGGTATTGTAAAATAAAATAAAAGGAAAAAAAAAAAAAAGATCCAGGACTTCCATAATCCTAGGTGATTGGTTAGGTTTCAAGTATCAAGCTCTTGGTTACTGCCGAGGTATGCTTGCTTGTGTTGTACCCTTGGTATTATCATGTCATGTTAGTCATTATTGTGGTTCAGGAAGAACAGGCCCAAACTAAGGTTTGAAAGTAATGGTCTATTGTCTCAGACATAAGAATGTTTAGTGCTTTATAAATTTCCCAACTCTAAGGTGTATTTGCGGTTTAAATTGGGTTTAAAATGCCAGAAGTTGAGGCTATGTAGTAGAGCCAGTATGTGGTTCTCAATGTCTGAAATAATTGCTATGTAGTCTCTGTCCTATACAGAAAAAATGCTGATCCTTAAACTGTTAGGGAAAAAGAGCCAGCTACACAACCCACTTATGAGGTTGAGCATACAATAATACTCCTCTGCCAATATAAGAAATCTCAAAAGAAATGCACAGTCATGAGAAATAATAATAGGTTATTGTCTGAAGACACTGAGTTGGAGGTGGCTTTTTTTCTTCAATTGCCAATACAAACATAATATAAATTTCTCTTTGAACAATGGAAACCATGGCACACAAATCTATAGACCTGTCCAAGAACTTTACTTTTTATGTCAAAAATTGCTAATAGTTACTATTTCAATTTTGTAGGCTAAGCTATCTATGCCATTGAGAATTAGCATTGCCATAAAAGCACAAACTAGCTGTGTATAAAATATCGGTAGATGTGGATGTCCTGGTATAACTATTTGCAACAGCAGGAAGTCACCCAAGGTTCATGGTTCCCCACTTCCTTGTACAATGTATTTTATTAGTCCATTGAGAATTTTATACAAAATATTTTGATGGTATGTATCCCCCAACTCTTCCCAGATCCACCCCTCTTATTTACTAACATAACTTAGTGTCTTTTCTGTTTTTTTTTTTTTCTTTTTGATAGCCCATAACATCCAATTTGTCATGGCCACATATATTCTTGCACAGGTGACCTTCCTTTGCAAAGAGGTCAAGTTAAAAAGGGCAACATTCTTAAAAACAACGACAAAAACAATCAATCAAACAAAAACTCTCCAGCAACCATCAGTTGCCAATACTACCGCAGCTATGTATGGGTGTACCTGATCATTTGGGATTGAATAGCCTACCAGAGTTGACTGCAATTTATCATGTGTGTGTATATGTGCATGTGTGTTTTGAGAATATTCTACAGTAGTTGGCTTTCATATAACTTCATAAAATGTCTTTCTGTTACTTATCCTTCCCAATATTCCTTCCTCTTTACTTACTTCCCATTTCCTATCCCAGTTTAATATTTCCTTTTTTGTTATTTCCCTTTAAGCCTTTAAACCACTACTTTCTACCTTTGTGAAATTCCTTCTCCACATGGCTTCTTATTAATTCTTTATCCTATATGATTATTCCAAATAAAACAAAAATCTGATTATTCAGAACTAATATCCAAAAGTGAGAGAAAACATGCAGATGTTTCCCAAATCAGTATAATTTCTTCCTGTTCCAGACATTTACCTATAGATTTCATAATTTAATTCTTTTCTATTTTCAGCAGAATGTTATTCACTTTTAAAACAGCATGGTTTTTACTATCCATTCATCAGTTCTTGGAAATGTAGACTGTTTCATTTGTTGGCTCTGATGACAGAATTAACATAGATGAGCTGGTATCTGTACATTAGGACATAGAGTCTTTTGGGTTTATGCCCAAGAGAAGTGTAGCTGGCTATGAAGTAAATCTATTTTTAGTTTTGTGAGGAACCTCCATACTGATTTCTACAGTGGCTGAATAAGTTTGCACTCCCTCCATCAGTGAATAAATGTTTTTGTTGTTGTTGTTGTTTATTTTTCCACATCAGGAGTCATCAGATTTTTCTTTGTTTGTTTGATTTTTCTTTTCGTGACCTTAGTCATTCTATTTAGGGTAAGGTGAAATATCAAGGTAGTTTTAATTTGCATTTCCATGATGGCTAAGGATGTCAAATATTTTCAAATGTTTCTAATCCATTTGTATTTCATCTTTTGAGAACTCTGTCCCATATATCTTTTAAAATTTAGGTTATTTTATTGATATTTTTTGTACTTCGTGTATTCTCTAGAACAGATGTAAATGATGTTTTTTTCCCCTTCTGGTCTGTAGGCTGATGTTGTCCTTTGATGCACAGAAACCTTTTGGTTTTGTGAGGTCCTATTTACTAGTTGTTTTTCTTAATGTTTGTGCTATTGGGGTTCTGTCTAGTAAGGAGCATGGAGTCTCTTTTAATGGCAGTACTATTCTCTTTTTATTATTATAATTCTGTTTTAAATTTGAAATCTTTTTATATCTAAAGAGAATATCATATGGTGTTGTCTTAGAGAATACTTATGTGCTGTTACTTTAATTGATGTGTATATACTCAGCTATCCCTTTATCCATGGGGAAAAGGTGACTTTAAAACTGAAAAAAGAAATTGTAACAGAAACCAAAAGTTGAACAGACCTTTTATGCTCATGGAATAGAAGACTAATATTGTGAAAATGGCTGTTCTAACAAAAGCTATCTATAGATTCAATGAAACTCCATCAAATTTTCAATAAATTCTACACTGAATACATAATCCTTAATTTTGTATGGAAATATAAACAACCCAGGATAAGGGTTGAGAGCCAATATGATCCTGAACAAAAAAAAAATCAAAATCAAAATTTAAAATGATGGTTGCATCATCATCCCAGGTTTCAAATTTAAAACAATTATAATAATGAAAAGAGCATAGTACTGGTATTAAAAGAGATTCCTGATTACTGGAATAGAATTGAAAATCCACAGATAAGCCCATTCTCCTACAGCCACCTGAACTTGACAAAAAAAAAAAAAAAATGTGATCGAGAAAAGATAGCATCTCTGTAAATGTTGGTAGATAAACTGGATAGCTACAAGTAGAAGAATGGTACTGGGTCCTTGTGTCTCACCCTGTACAAAACTAAATGGATCATGTCTCACTGTAACACCTAGAATCCTTAATCTGATAGACAAGAAAGTAGCACAGGAACGGACTTACCTTGATATTTCACCTTACCCTAAACAGAATGACTAAGGTCACGAAAAGAAAAATCAAACAAACAAAGAAAAATCTGATGACTAATGTTCCTGATGTGGAGAAATAAACAAACAAACAAAAATTTATTCACCGATGGAGGGAGTGCAAACTTATTCAGCCACTATGGAAGTCAGTATGGAGGTTCCTCACAAAGTTAAAAATAGATTTACTTCACAGTCCAGCTATACTGCTCTTGGGCATTAACCCAAAAGACACTATATCCTAATGTAGAGATACCTGTTCATCTATGTTAACTCCTTCATCGTAACCAACAAATGAAACAGTCTACTTTAAACTTTTCTTAAGGTATGAATTTATGTCACTAACCTGACAAACATCACCCAAGAATCAGCTTTTTTTTTCCAAACACCAACCTTAAATCTAATCTCCTTTGTTTAGTCTTTTTATTGACCATTAACAATAACAACTTGTAACCAAGCGCCCTAAACAATGACAATTATCCCAAACCCAAATCCCATTAAAAAACCAAGAACCACCTGCCCCACCTCTTGGGAATGTGGGTATCATGTTCCTATTATTGCTTCCTGCTGTTTGTGGGAGAAGCCATCTTTAGGGGATCCTGAAAAGAAAAATTTTAGTTAATTGTCAAGTCCTGGAGTTGTAGCTTTAATTTTATTTGAACTAAGACTACATAAAATCCAACTAGGGAGAGAGGAACGAAAAAGGCAGAGAAGAGAGGTTGTTAGCTGCTGCCAGAAGAAGCAACATGTAAAGTACGGGTAATCCACTAGCCATGTGGCAAAGTATAGATTTATAGAAATAGGTTAATTTAAGATGTATGAGCTAGCTAGTGAGAAGCCTGAGCCATTAGGCCATATTATTTTAAAATAATATAAGCCTCTCTGTATTTATTCGGGTCTGAGTGGCTGCGGACCAGGTGGGGTACAGGAAAACCTCCAGCTACAAAAGACTCGATCAGAAAATTTGTGGTGTAAATTCCTCATGATGAACCAAAAATGGACCTTTCTTTTCAACGAATATAGAGAAAATTTTATTTGTGCTTTGTTTTGTTACATCATATTAATATCTACATTTGTTCTCTGCTTTCAGATTTAATCTAGTTATTCTGTATTTTTTTAATCATTCCCAAATCCATCTCTCCCCTTCCTACATAAATTTGTGTTGGACAGTCAGTTTAATTGTTTTGTGACTCCATGGCACTGCTGTACTGGTAGGGATTATATTACTTATAATGCACTATATCCTGTGGGCCAGTTTCATTTATCAGGCAGAGGATATGAAATAGAAAGTAGAGAGGAAAAACAAATCGAAAAGTTTTTGCAATTATTTACCATGTCTTTTCTCACTGTCTTAGATAGGATTTCCACTGCTGTTCTAAAACACCATCACCAAAAGAAACTTGTGTAGAAAACAGTTTATTCACCCTTACAGCTTCTAAACCCATCACTGATTTAATGCTAGGTAGGAACTTAAGAGGCAGGAACTGATGCAGATGCCATGGAGTAGTACAACTTACTCTCTTGCTCAAACACTATCCTGCTTCCTTTATTCTGATTTCTTATAGTACCCAGGACTATCAACTCAGGAGTGGCACTTCCCACAGTAATCTGGTCCCTCCTACATTAATCATCAATCAAGAAAGTGCACCACATGCTCAACTACATGTCAATCAGATGGTAGAATATTCTTAGTTGAGGTTAGCTCTTCCAAAATGACTCCTACTTGTGTCAAGTTGACATAAAAATTGACTTTATTTAAGTTTGACACAGAGACAACACTGTTAAACCATAACATTTACATTCTTGTTCAGTCCCTAGATTATAACTTTTAAAATTCCCAGTCTTTAAACATTTAAACACTTTAAAAGTTCAGTCTCTATAAAGTATTCACAGTCTCTCTCAAATTCCAAAGCCATTTAACTCGGGGTAGGAGCCTGTAAAATATATATATATATATATATATATATATATATATATATATATATATATATATAAATTTTTACTCACAAAAGGAAACATCAAGACATACTCATAATCTGAACAAAGCAAAACCTAACTGAAACAGTATAAATAACTCAAGGTCCAAAGTACAAGTATGGGATCACACATGATCTTCTGAGTGCCAGAGGGCTCAGACAGTCTCACTTTTCTGACTGGTATTCATAGCAAATACCCCTTGCCTTGTAGTCTCAGGATGGCACCATGCTACACCTGCTGTTCTTGGTGGTGGTCTCATGGTATGGAATTACCAAAATGTAAGGTTCAATTGCTGAAACTAGAAGCAATTTCACTATTAGCCTCTCCTGAACACATTCCAGAGACTGGCCTGCCACTTGATGCAAAGCGTTGACTTCTTTCCAGGAGATTTTTACTTTCACTGAGGCTGCATATTTGTCAGTAGTCTCTTCCAGCTTCTCTTGGTGCCAAACATCAATTGCTCTTCATGACCCCTTTATGTCTTCGAAACCAGTATGACCTGGGAGATGCTTACACATTGCAAAGTTTGGCTTCCAGCATTAAGTTTGGCTTTATCCACTCTGGACCAGAGATTCTCCATGAATACCCTTAAGAAGAAGATTTTTATCTAGGTAAAGCTGGTTTCTTAATTACCACTGACTTCTCAGCTATAGCTAACCAATATAAATTGTGACTATAAAGGTTGGACTTCAGCAGTTCTGATCTATTCGCCAGTGGCCTCTTCAGTTCCTGTTCACCAGACCACACAGATTCTTTACACAAAATATCACTCAAGGCTCTGGTAGAGTCTTTGCTTACTTCTGATATTTCACAAACTAAGCTGCTATTGTCTATCTACATTTCCCTCAATTCTCTTATTGTTCATGCTTCCATTGAATGGGACATTAAAATCTAAGCACTCAATGGCTTTTCTAGCCCAAAGTTTAAAAGTCCTTCCCCTCCAAAGTCATTCCCCAAACCAATGGTCAAGTCTGTCACAACAATCTCCAATGGTCCAATGTTAAGTAAGACAATTTCTGTGTAGTTAGGGTTTGTACCATTGTGTGTGTGTTGAGATAAAAAGCAACTTGGGGAGGAAAGAGTTTATTTCATTTTATAGCTTGTAGACAACCATCCATGGAATTCAGGGAGGGAACTCAAGTAGAGCAGTAACCTAGTGGTAGGAACAGATACACATGTCATAGGGGAATGCTGATTACTGCCCTGTACCTCTGTGGCTTATTCAGCCTGTTATCATACACATCCAGGACCACTTGCCCACACACTATGATCTGGGCCCTCCCATGTCAATTGCTAATTAATAAAAATCACTACAGAGTTTCCTACAGGTAAATATTATAGAGGCATTTTCTCAATTCTGAATCCTTTCCAAATGTCTCTAACTTGTGTTAAGCCAACAACAAACTAGATAGGACACTCATATTTAAAATTTTATAGTTAGAGAAATGACATTAGCATGTAGAGTCCTATTAAAGTTATGAAATATAGTTAGCAATATTCACCTGACTTCAAAATTCTATTACCTTTTATAAAATGTATTCTTATATTAACATTAGTAATCAAACTAAAAATGATTATAATTTGTCTAAATGTTTTTTGATCTCACAACAGCTTTTTAGAACAATTTGGAAAAGATGCTTTAATTGTTATCCCATTTTAATCATCAAATTCAGGCAGAGGTTGCAATTTTTATCACTATATTTCATGTGTGATTTTTGTTTATATGTGTTTGTGTGAGCAGGTGTGTGGTGCTAGTGATGGTACTCAAGGATACACTAGGGGTGCACATATTCTAGGGAAACACACACATATTCTTCATATCAATTACACACTAACAGTGTTCTCTTAACAGTATTTAAATACACAATTTAAAGTTTCTGTTTATAGTGATATAAATGTAAATACTACTTATAAAATTGACTTATTGAATATATAGATGAAATGAAAGTAATAGTCCCAATGGTTTTGCTGAACTTACAGATACATGTATACATGTGCTTCTGCATATATATTTAATTTATATGCATCTATAAATTATTATAAAGGTAGGAAATATTGAAACTTTACTTAATTGTCCACATGAAAATTAAAATAGTTTCCCTTGAAACCTTGGTTTGTTTGTTGTTTTTAAATAGAATCTCATTTTTGTGGACCTGTTCTAATTGAGATTTATCATAATTTTCTTGCTTCAGCCTCTCAAACATTGTTTTTTGCCTGCCCACATTATCTGCCATGTTCAGTTTTATTCCATCTTCATTAATGAGGGCTTCAGAGTTAGAGCTCTATTACAGTGTACATCTAAAGAGCTGTACACGATAATGTACTTTTCAGGTAATTTAAAAATTTATGATATACCTTGATGATACTTTCTAGTAATCAATTATAAAACACAATCAAATTATTTTTTCTGGTTTGATAAAGAAATGTTCATATATAGAAATTAAGTTTTTTGAAGAAAATTAGACACATAAATCATTCAGGAGTGTTCTTAATACTCTCTAACTTCTTTGTAATACACTATAGAAAAAGAAAAGCAGAATGTTCTCAGGAAATCATTACATTTTCATCAAAACAAACAACTTGATTTTTTGACTTCTAATCATTTTCCTTTTTCTTTCAGAGGAAAGGAAATTAAAAAGAAATCTAATTAAGCTTTCCCTAGATCTTTGAAAGCTATGGGAGTGCACTTCAGACAAAAGAAAAACCATCTGTTTTCCCTCTTCTGATCTAGACATAAGTACCGTACACCTGACTTCCAGCAACAGGGAGTGTTGCAAAGGGACCCTTGTTTGCTTTTGCCAAGAGGGGGCTGTTTCTGCTAGTGTGCTCTCAGATGCGCATTGATATGATTAGGGATAATGCCATTTCACTGAAGTGGATTAACAGAACACTTATGAATACAAACAACTAGAAACATCTGTTAGACGTTGTAACCATTTCACCTTGTGAATGGAACGGAGTACTATGAAGTGAGTTCTTTATGTTAGTGTATAAAACTTTAAACAGTAACTACAGATTCTCGGAGCTCATCATCTGAAGTTCTTGGGTTTTAGCTATAAACGTAAAAGAGAAATATTAATTTTAATTGATTTGCTTAACCATAATTTTCTCATGTTACAGTGGTTGGATGCAAAGCTTAGAGTTACAAAATGAAAATCATCACTTGGTCTGAAAGCCTTCCTCCCCTATGGCCCTCCAGTAGATATCAAACTTGTTATTGTCTGAAGCTTTGTATGCCAATATTTTGATGCACTGTTAAATTGGTGATGATATATTTAAATGCTCACATGGGTTCATAAACATGGGTCCCTTATGTCTGACTTATGTCATCCTCTTATTCCTGGTATGACTTTCAAAAGCAACCCCAGTAGAGAGAATAATTTTCCTAATCTAAGCACCAGTGAAAACCCCCAGGAATATTTTTTTTATTAAGAAATTTTTATTCACTTTACATATCAACCACAGATCCCCTTCTCTTCCCTCCTCCCATCTCCCCAGGCTTCCCCGACCTTGCAACCTATCCCCCATTCCCTCCTCTGAAAAGGTAAGGAGGACTCCCATGGGGAGTGAGCAGAGACTGGTACATTCAGTTGAGGCACATCCAAGACCCTCCTTCTGCATCAAGGCTGCGCAAGGTGTCCCATTACAGGTAGTGGGCTCCAAAAAGCCAGCTCATGTACGAGGGATCCTACTGCCAGGAGGCTCTTAAGCAGATCAAGCTGCACAACTGTCTCACTTATGCAGAGGGCCTAGTCCAGTCCCATGGAGCTCCACAGCTGTTGGTCTAAAGTTCATGAGTTCCCACTAGTTTTGTTTGGTTGTCTCTGTATCTTTTCTCATCATGATCTTGAACCCCTTGCTCATAGAATCCCTCTTCTCTCTCTTGGACTGGGCTCCTCGTGCTCGGCCTGGTGCTTGTCTGTGGATCTCTATATCTGCTTCCATCAGTTAAGGGGTAAAGGCTCTATGATGACAGGTATGGGTGGAGGGATAGCTCCGCCGTTAGAGGCTAGGCTCACAATCAAGAATACCATGAATATTTTTTTTGTTTTTTGTTTTTTTTTGTTTTTTTTTTTGTTTTTGTTTTTGTTTTTGTTTTTCGAGACAGGGTTTCTCTGTGTAGCTTTGCGCCTTTCCTGGAGCTCACTTGGTAGCTGACAGTAAAGAGGATGCTTTCCCTCCCCTGAAATCACCTTGAGTTTTTGAGTTAGATACTGACCTGTGGTACCCAATATTACACTGCTTATGCCTGACACATTGCTGAAAACTGAGAAGAAACTGTCAGCTCTGAGGGATGTATCCATGTCTATGTGGATAAGTTTCACTGGGTAAATGCTTATCATGTCCTCATAAAAATCTTAGAAATATTCAGTAGTTTATACTAATAATTTAAGAAATTCTAACAAAAAGAGCAGAAAATATATTGAGTCAAGGTGTTCTGAAGCCAATTCTATCTTAAATTTTTCTCTGGATATTCAAAATTTATTCACTCATTTTTATTTTTCTTTAACTAAAGTTAGATATGTAAATTAGTGTGTATCTTAACCCTATTTTAGTGATTTTAATATCAATGTTTAGTTAACCCCCAAAGAAACAAAGATACTGTAGTCATGAAATCCTCATGATTTGCTACTAGATTACAATTTGTAGTATAAATGATACATTAATTTTTCTGTATTTGAAACTGAAATCATTATAGTCATACAATATATAGTACTTTCACTTCATTGCTATTGCTCAATATAATGAATATGAAATTCATTTCCATTATTGCACTTACCCATGGCTTGCTGCTTTACAACTATGCATTATAATTTATGTAAATATACAATAAATTATTTATATATTCTCCCAGTGAAGTGCATTCCATAGTTATTTAGTATTTTTATATAATTAAAAATTATTAGAAAATGAAAGGATTTTAAAAATAGTTTGATCTACTAAATGACAGTGAATTAGGAGTTTTAGTGGTTCTACTTAACATTTCAGTGCAGAGGATTTGTGCCTGTTCGGCTTTATACACTCCAAACCCCTGCTCAGCTGTTGAAACAGTTGTTATCGTATGTTATTTTAGTTTTAGCAACTCTTGGAGTGGGGCTAATGCACTAGATATTTCATATAAAGACTTATTGACTAGTTGTAAACTTTCCTTGCTAAAATAGCTTTTATTTGTTCATGTACTTTATTTCACCCTGTTTTCCCCTATTGTCTTACAGCTATCCTACTGCATTTGAATATGTGGGAATCAAAAATAGCTCCTCTTGAGAATTTTACTTATTTCTTTCCTGGAAGTTCTGATTTTAATGTTAATTAATTAATTAATTAATGTTTTATAGTTATTCTTTTATTACATATATACATAAATACACACATATATAATGTTTACGTAAAATGTAATTGAGAAGCTTTCTAAGTTTGCTTTTGCATACATGCTCATAATCTAATATTTAATGCTGTTAGGGCTTCCTCTATGTGTGTTGACTGTAAAAGCCTGAATCTCTACCTGAGCTGTGTTGAGCTTTCTAAATGTATCTGCTTCGGTTTCACATGTATGGATGAGTATGCATATTCACATGTGTGGAGATGTTAGGTGTGTGTGTGTGTGTGTGTGTGTGTGTGTGTGTGTGTGTGTGTGTGTGCGCGCGCGCTCTGGTGTATGTGCATAAAACTTCATGTTGAGGCCACAGAGAAGTGTTAGATATTGTTCCTTTCCAATTTCCATCCATATTGATTTTTTTTTTTTCGAGACAGGGTTTCTCTGTGTAGCTTTGTGCCTTTCCTGGAATTTGCTTCGGAGACCAGGCTGGCCTTGAACTCACAGAGATCAGCCTGACTCTGCCTCCCGAGTGCTGGGATTAAAGGTGTGCACCACCACTGCCCGGCCATATTAATTTTAAGGCAGGTATTGGAACTGGCCCTGAGCTCTTAGCCTAGGTTGACTTGCCAACAAAATTCACTGATGAGTTTGCTGATGCTTGACTTTTTTATGTAGGTGATTCTCATAGGACTTTGCTGGCTTTCCCACTCTCTTTGATTTCCATGTAAATTTTAGAATGCATTAGCTCAGTTCTACTAGAAGTGGAGGATTGTTGCCTTCTTCTAGAATTTTTAGCTGATACTAGCCTTATTTTTTTTTTTACAAGGGAATCTTCAGTCATGACACATGGCAAGACCCAGGTAAGCTTTCCTTCCTGTAATTTGGCCCTTCTAGTCCTACTGCTGTCCTTCTTGGACAGACAACTCCTAGTCCATCTTTATTCCTCTGAGACTCACCACCAACTCCAGCTGTCCATGCTACTGGAGACCCTATCCAGATAGACACATTAGTCTCCCATAACAAACTCCACCCAATACTGTGACCGGAAGATCACCCCTTCATAATGATAAGTCTAGAATCCCCTACTCCCAACTTGCCCTAGGACCAGGTGTCCATGCCTGACTTGTTGCAGCAAGTCTGGCGTTCCCTTTCAGATAGGGTTCCTAGACTTGGAGATGCAAAACCCATCATCTCTGAACATGGCCCTTTGGCCACACCATCTTTAGACAAGGGTCTTGGACTCCCAAGCTAGTTCCAAACCCATTACTTCTACAATGAGTAATACTAGACTCATGCTATAAATTCTATCTATTACTGGGAACAAAAGATGACTCTTCTCATTAGATACACATTATATACACAAAAATAACTCAATACATCCCTGATAAAACCACTGCCAGATCCACAAAGGTCAAAATCTCACACCTGCCACCTTGTTTCCCTCTTACTATCACTCATCAGAGAGATACCCAACACTCTCAAGACTAACTCCACTGCAACCCTTTGCTTGAGGAAAAGTCCTAAGTATGCCCTTCATAGTCTTGATTAACTGTGGAAATATTCTAACTCAACAGACTCTCTGTTCCTTTACTGGAAAAACACAATTAGCTCAAGCTAAACAAGGGCTGCTCAATACCACATTTGAACATCAACTGAGTCCCACACAGACAACTCTAAGCCTCATATAACTTGTTAAACACCAGCAAATTGAGGTAACAAGAAAGAGAGGTTCAAACACTCATTCATCAAAACAGAAAGTCATCAACCTACAGACACCCAGGTCTCATCACAAAGACACAAGCATAAATGATAACAATAAACAATATGTTTCTGTCAAAAATTAATGCTTCCATAGTAATGTGCTCTGTGAAAGAATGACCTATATTACATACAAGTTGATGAATTCAAAATAGCAGTAATAAATAGGACAAGGGAGATTTAAAAAGATATGTATATATGCCACAATGAAGAGTGGTACTTAGGACAAGGTACAGAAAGTGGAATATTCAGCCAAAGATATCTCTCTCTCTCTCTCTCTCTCTCTCTCTCTCTCTCTCTCTCTCTCTCTCTCTCTCTCTCTTTCTCTCTCTCTCTCACACACACACACACACACACACACACTAACAATAATTATTATAATAAAAATAAATAAATAAAAATCAACTAAAGAACAAAACACACAGGAATTCTGTATTAGTATAAAAGTCCAAATTTATAAACATTGGTAGAAGGAGGAGAAAAGACCAGATCAAGACACAGAAAAAATTTTTCCTAATCAAAGGAAAGACACACCTGCTAAGTTTCAAGAGGCATAGAAAATATCAAATAGATAGGTCCTCAAAAGAAACTCCCACGTCACATCAAAGTCAAAATGGTAAATCTATAGAATAAAAAAGGATAGTAATAGTTTCAAGGGAGAAAGATAATGCCACATATAAAGCCAAACCCATCAAATTAAATCTTATCTTTCAATGGAGACTATAAAACCTGGAAGGTATTTGATCAATGTTCTATAAGTTATAAAAGACCATAGTTGCTATTCCAGACTATTTTACCCAACAAAACTATCAGTCATATTCAAAGGGAGAGGAAATATTCCATGCCATAGACACATTTTCGTAATTTATGACTATTAATTAGCTCTACAGAGCATAGTGGTGTGGGGTAGATATGTATGAATGAAAGCATAAACTCTCACAGGAAGACATAAGGAACAAGTAAGTGAAGAACACTGAATCAATAACAGTCTAAAAAAACACCAAAAAGAGGCAAAATAAAAAAACAAACAAAACGATGAGAATTTACACTAATTATTCAGTTATAACTCAATAGTCATAGACACAACTCCTCAGTGAAGAGACACAGACCAAAATAATGGATCAAAAAACAAGATGGATCTTTCTGTTACCTCCAGGAAACACATCTCATAAACAATGGTAGATATCACCTTAGGACAAAGGATGGAAAGAGATATTCCAGAAAATGGAATAAAAAATAAGCATTCGAGTTATTTTAAGGTTTGGGAAAGTCAAACCAAAGCTAATAAGAAGAGACAAGGAAAGTTATTTTAAAAATCATTAAAGGAAAAGTCCAACAGCAGGATATTACAATCCTAAACATATAAACAACAAACACAGAAAAAAAATCAAATACACAAAATAAACACTATTATACTTAAAACTATAGATCATCCTCAATTGAGTGATAAGGGTGATCCCATTCTTTATGAATATACAGGTTATCTATAAAAAACTGAATAGGAAAACACTGAAAGTAAATTACATCATAAATTAAGTGTATCTAATATATATATATATATATACAT
This sequence comes from Peromyscus maniculatus bairdii, assembly GCF_049852395.1. Classification (NCBI taxonomy): domain Eukaryota; kingdom Metazoa; phylum Chordata; class Mammalia; order Rodentia; family Cricetidae; genus Peromyscus; species Peromyscus maniculatus. The sequence continues at coordinate 78,987,274 of NC_134870.1, read as the reverse complement.
ATATATATATATATCACATTCTATGCAAATACTAAGGAATACATGTTATTTTCAGAAGCCATGGGTCTTTCTTCAAAATAGACTGCATATTAGAGCACAAAGCAGGTCTCAATAAATACAGAATAATTGAAATTACATCCTGCATTCTATCTAACCACCATTGATTAGAGCTAAATGCAAATAACAGCAGCAGCAGCACATCAGCAGCAGCAGCAGCAGCAACAACAACAACAAAACAAAACAAACAAAACTAGAAAATACATGAGTTCATAAAAACAAACAAAAAAACAAAAACAATAACAACAGCAAAAATACACTCTGAAACAAAAATTAAGTGAAGGGAAAAAAATCTAAAAGAAAACTTTCAAATTCCTTGAATTAAACAAGCATGAATATATACAATTTATCAGAACATATGGGACACAAGAAAAGTAGCCCTAAGAGGAAGCTTTATACCACTAAGTATTTCATATCAAAAATGAGGGAGACAGAGAAAAAGACAGTCAGACAGACAGACAGACAGACAGACACACACACACACACACACACACACACACACACACACACACACCAAGAGGGAGGAGAATTCAAATTAGTAGACTGATGCTCCTAATGACTTTTGTACAGTAACAATCAACATCCAAACAAGTGAGATGGGAAAAGATAATAAAAAACAAGAATAAAATTAATGAAATGTAACAAAAAATACAAAAAGTTAATAGAACTGAGAGTTGATTTTTTAAAAAGACTAGTAAGTTTAAAAACATTTAGTCAACCAAAGGAAAAAGAGATGTGATCCAATTTAATCAGGTTGGAGATAAAATGAGGACATTACAGCAAACACCAAAAAAAAAAAAAAATTCAGAAGATCATAAGGGCTTACATACAAAATCTATATTCCACCAAACTGGAGGATCTGAAAGAAATGGAACGAATTTTAGAATTTTATATATGGCCTGTAAAACTTAAATCCAAATGAAGCTGATCCTTTAAATAGACCCATAACATCTAATGTGGTATTAGCAGTAATTAAAAATATCCAACTCAACAGAAGCCAGGGTCAGATGAATTTAGCACAGAATCCTACCAGAACATTAAGAAACACTTACACCAATACTTCTCAAACTATTCCATGAAATAGAAAAAGAATATTTCCAACTTCCTTTTACAAAGCTAGTGTTACCCTAATTAAAAAAAAAAACTGCATAAAGCCCCAATAAAAAGAAAATTACAGGCCAATATTTCTGATGAACAAAGATGAAATTTTTTTCAAAGAAATACTTCCAAACTGATTCAAGAACACATAAAAGTTACTATCCACCTTTAAAAAGTTGGCTTCATCCCAAAGATGCAAGGATGTTTCAAGACACATAAGCAATAAATGCAATCTACCTCATAGATCAACTAAATGATAAAATACAGAATATTATTGATAGATGTAGAAAAGGGATTTGACAAATCTAGTATCCACTCATGCCAAAGTCCCAGAGAATAAAGGAATACAATATAATAAAAACACTATATAGGAAATCTCTAGCCAGTATCATTTCTAAATGGAGAAATATTCAAACCATTCCATCAACATAAGGAACATGTTAAGGATGTCCATTCTGCCTTCATGTTCAAAATATTAGTTAAAATCTTAGTTTAACTAACAAGATTAGTGAAGGAGATCAAGATCAAGAATATATTAATAGGAAAGGGAGGAGAGAAAGTATATTCCTTTGAAAATGATATTGTTCTATAGAGAAAATACTTTAGAAACTCCAGGAGAAATAGCATAAAACCAATAAAAAGCATTCAGCAAAGAAGTCCATTACAAAAACAGTGTGAAGAACTTGCTAGCTTTCCTGTACATGAGTATTATTGGCCAGTGAGATTCTATAGACCCTCAAACAGTACAGGGTATTGACAATGAGTTTGGTTACCCTATAGAACTTGAAAGTAGTCCATATTGTGAAATATATTTGAGTCAGAGAACAAAGAGAAGTCAAGCTGATACTGACCTGTAAGTTTCATCCCTGATGGCTAGATTTCATAGTGGGGGAAGGTGTTATGCTTACTACCAGACAAGAAAAGCAATCATCAGTCCTACGCAGCCATGGCAACTGCAAAGTACAATGACGGCTGTGCTGACAATGCACACCCACTGGTGTAATAGCGTCATGAGCATCACTGAAGTCCCAGCCTAGTTCTGTTTAGATGTAAGGCACAGTCTTCAAAATAAAATGTACAGCTAGAACCAATATCAGAAGAGGAACTTTTTGTTTAACAGGTCATAAGGCCAGGGAGGGAACCTACTACAATCATTCCTCTCAATGAATATAATTTTGGACTCTTAGTGACATTTCATCATACCCATAGGTAAAGGCACCTCTCAGCACTTATTGAAGAAGAGACTATTTGCAGTAGATGGTAATCAATACAGAGATCCATAACTCGCCAAAGTGCAGTGACTAAGAGACTGCAGGAAGTTCAGCCCTAAGGGCAACATGTCCCCACCCCCACTATCTTACACACACACACACACACACACACACACACACACACACACACACACATTTATCCCCATCTCTTCTACTGTCTGAAGGACCCTTATGGAAGAGTGTAACTAGAGTTTTCCTGCCTTGACCACAGTCAGGACAAATCTTTGTCTCCCTCCAGTCCCCCAGCCGCTCAGACCCAACCAAGTAAACACAGAGACTTATTTTGCTTACAAACTGTATGGCCATCGCAGGCTTCTTGCTAACTGTTCTTATAGCTTAAATTAATCCATTTCCATAAATCTATACCTTGCCACATGGCTCATGGCTTACTGGCATCTTCACATGCTGCTTGTCATGGCAGCGGCTGACAGTGACTCCTTCTGCCTTCCTGTTCTTTCTTTTCTCCTCTCTGTTAGTCCCACCTATACTTCCTGCCTAGCCACTGGCCAATTAGTGTTTTATTTATTGACCAATCAGAGCCATTTGACATACAGACCATCCCACAGCAGAAGAGGAAAGTTTAAGAGCCAGATATAGTAGATACCTACAAGGAAACTGTCTTCTGACCACAATAAGACAACTGCACACACAAACTCACAATAGCTATAATAGTATATACAAGACCCATGAAAGCCCAAGGCAGACAGAATCCCACCATTTGGAGTGAGAAGTCTGGCATGAAGTTCCACCTCATATATTAGAAAATATTAGCAATTGCTAACTGCTAAGAGATGGAGAGACAATTGCTCTAAATGCAGGGTAGCTCTTCATATGTTGACAATATTACTGTGGGAATGCACCTATTCAAGAATATTTGGGCAGCACAATTGGCCTATATGGGTTTGGGACAAACACAAATTGGGTAGAAAGAGGAAGGGGAACTCCATCTAGAAAAGTTGGGGAGGAAAAGCATCATCAAAACTCACTGTAAAATCTCTGAAACTGAAGGCAGCATGCACTTCAGATACAGGACTAATAATATATGAGCAATGTTTGATCTTAAAGCCTCCTCCCTGAAACTAGCTTTCATGGTACCAGAAGGGATATGTGCAGGCTGTTAATGAAGGAAAGCAACCAACAGTGCTACCTAGCCCCGGAGTCTATGAAACATAATAATGAGCAGCATATCAAGACATGTGTAAAAGTTCAGTAGTGGCACTCACATCCTGGTGGCAACCAATAGCTGTCTAATTGGACTTCAGGCCCACTCAGCAAGCTAAAAATCACAATAGTACTAGAAACCTACCCAGCAAACTAGGCTTTGTGAGGTCATAGATCGTAGAGTAGAAACCATTACTGCTACTTTCCTATACTAGTATAGCTAATCTTTACCATCCAAAAACATATCATTATACCCACCAATAAGTGTAGCTCCCACGGCTCATTAAAGAAGCTTCTTTTTGCAACTGAGACTATTGCAGTAAACTATGGTTGGCCAAATACAGAGAAAAACTGATTGTGATGTATTTGGCCCCAATGAGTCCATCTATAACATGACTCCTACACCTAAGGCCCTGGAGCCTCACAGAAGAGGTGGCAGAAAGATTGTAAGAGCCAGAGAACCAAGATATCCGCAATGAGATCATATTTTTTTTTTTTAAGAAATGTCAAGAAAGCTATTCTCACAATACCTCAACAAGATGGCTGCCTAAATAAGGCCTGAATGAGAACCACACAAACATACATGCTAATATATGAAGGGGAAATTTTCCCACCACTAGACCAAGTGCCTCAGGAAACAATGATGAAAACTAGAGAATTAATCTTCCTCATGGAGGATAAGCCCACTGATTAATTATCCAAATCCATGTGATCAACTCGTAAATCAATATCAATACAAGCAACCTTAAATGGACTCAGAAGGCTGCATTTATAACAATTACAATAACAGTTAAAAGTAAAGAGAATCCATAAATTTGAGAGTAAGACAGAAAAGGAAGGGTCGAAAGAGTAAAACTATGATGTGATTTTATTTAAATTTAAAAAAGGAGAAAGTCATGCTCTGTAACATCACACACATCATCTACTGATTCCCTTTCTATGGCTTCCCTTTAAGTGTTTGAAGTTTATTCAGCACATGTTTGAATTATATTTTTAATTAGCATATAAGCTAACACATTTCCTTATAGTGAAAGGACCACGTAGATGCCATAACAGGCTGCTCAGTCTTCTCTCATAGATCAGGCCTCAATTTCAGTTTCCTGAGACTTGAGCAATCAGTTTCTGAGAGGGCCATGAACAAAAGACATAGTCCTTGCAGTACCTCTCAGCCTGGGACTTGTCCAGGCCTGCCCAAAAGTGATCACTGTAACCACCAACCAGTAAATTCAAATGTTACACACTCTCACCCAATCATATGATGCAAAGGCTTGTACCACCCTGCTTGTGGTTTTTTCCCTTTAAAAACCCCTCACCCTGAGAGCTCAGGGCCATCCTCCTCCACATGCTGTGTTGAGTGTTGGACACGGACCAAGCCCAGGCTTGCTTGTTATCAATAAACCCCTGTGTGTTTTGCATCGGATATCAGCTCTGTGGTGGTCTTGCTCAGAGCTCGCAACAATAGCGTTTTCTTACTTCCTGAGTTTTAGTCAATCCTCATCAAACCCATCCACCTGGGAGTCTCCCTACCCTCCTTCTAATTTTACTTCTTTCTCCGTTGTCTCCTTTCTACCCTTATGTCATGTATGTTCTAGAACGCTCTCCATGCTCCTCTAATGTCTTTGTTCCCTCTCATGGGCCCTTTTCTAGTTTTCTGACCTCTACCCACACTCATACCAAATACACACATTGAACAGTTGGAGGCTAGGGCCTGCTTATGGGAGAGAAGATGTGTTGTTTCTCTTTCTGAATCTAGGTTATTTCATATCATATATTTTCCACTTACATCCATTTTCATAATTTGAATTTTCTTTATGGCTAACTAAAATTTTATTGTGTATGTGTAAAAATTGGTGAGGGTTCTTGGTTGAAATCATATTTATTATTGATGTCTATTTAGAGAAATCATATCATTATATAATAGTTATTACATTTTTCATTTACTAATGTGATATATAAGTAATTGTGGCTAGTCTGGAGTATTGTTGTATCACACATGAGATTTGCTGACACAAACCTAGAACTGCTCAAGCTCTTCCTGCAACACCTTGCTTTGGTTCTGCTCATGAGACACAACAGCACCTCTAACCTAAAGTTTCTCCTTTCAAAGGACCTTCAATAAGTTTTGAAGAAGCCTATTTAAAATAGGATTCTTTTTTAGACAAATGTTCTCTCATTTATTATATTAATAAAAACTTTGGTTTTGTTCCTTTATTTTATGTGTGAGATCATATTGACAGCATCCCCCATCTCCTTTCTTCCCTCCAAAACTTCACATATACCACTCCACACTTTCCTTCAAATCCACGGCATCATTTTCACTAATGGTTATTTTATGCATATGTGTTTTTCATTAATTTATGACATAAAACCACATAGCTTCATCATTTTTATAACATGTAATTGGGTATTATAAAAGACAAGTGAAGAGAGCTGACCTTTCACTTTCTCTCTGTCTCTTCTCATCTGTGTAGCTGACTTCCACCTGCCTCACTACCTTTACACTGGAATGTTTGCCCACATCAGACTCCATAGGAAATCATTTCCAATCACATCTGCACACTTCCCGAGGTAGATGCTGGCAAATGCACTTCCAGGACAGAAATAGGCTTTCCCCCCAAATCATCTACCTTTACTTTGATTTAAACTATGGGACACTGTATGTTTTGTTTTCTAATTGCAAACATCGCTTCTGCTTTTCTAAAAGCTTAAATAAATCTATAGTTTGTATTTTAAGTAAATGGTATTATTTTAAATAATTATTTTGTAATGTCTCCAAAAATATTGTCTAGTCCTCAATAGACCTCAGCTCACCATGAAGGATCAACTTTGTTCTTCCTCTCTTTCCTTCTATTACTTCTGCTGTGACTGACAGAAAACCAAAAGGAAGAGAATAAGGAGAGAAAGTGTGATTAAGTCTTCATGTGATTTCTCTTAGCTGAAGCCAAAGAGCTCAGTTGAGACAGAGATTTCATATGTACAATGTCACCACCAATTAACTGAACCTGACTGTCAAGTGTCTCATTTCAATGAGGTGGAATGGAAATTATGCAGTTTGAGCACTGGGACAATTTCTCTTGACATTTGTTTCATGGTAGACAATTTTGTCATTCCTTGAGGAAAAAGGGGTTGTGTTAAAATACCTTTTATTCATAAGATGGGGGATTATGGATTATATTTTCACAGAAATGTTTTGAATTTCTTAAGAAATAGATGTTATTTATAAAAGATAATTTTGTTTGGTTTGATATTTATGAATTTTTGAAGTGATTTTGTAAATAATGAATTTCCCAAACAGGTAAAGCTTGAATCTAAGGAATACAAATTTTAATACAAATATGTAACAAAATAGTAGAAAAATGAGGCAGATATTATAGAGATATAAAGTTATATCATTTGCATTCTCAAATTAGATATAGAAAAAATATAAAGCTTCATTTGAAATTTTAGTCTATTTGATGGAAATATAATTGAACAATTTCTCTCCAAGGTGTGACACTGGAAAGAATAAGCAATGAGTGTTGCTGGAATTCACATCTAAGCATGTAGGCAGGCTGTGACACTGTATGTTAGTGGATTGTTCCCACAGTGACTGAAAATCTTTTAGGTGTCATTTCACAAATAAATTCACTGCCAATTTATTCTCAGCACAATTAAATGAGTAGTTGTTAAATATTCTTCCTGATGGGAATGTCTTCAGTAAGATTACTGTCATAAGAGATACTCCTATTAAGAGAATGAAGAAAACTCCATCAAGGTTCAGTACATCAGTGAAAAGATATTTAGGGTTATTTTAAAGATCTTTCCAGAGAAGCAGCTTATAGCAGTTTATTAGAATCTGAGGCCTCTATCCTGTGTAAATGGACATTTCCCGATTGTTCACTCCCTGTCCCTGCAGTTGCTTCCAAATGACCATCTAGAGGCTTATATTAATTATAAATGATCAGCCAATAGCTCAGGCTTCTTACTATCTATCTCTTACATTTTAAGATTACCCATGTTCCTGATTCATGGTCTGACACATGGCAGTACCTTTATTAGAATAGCATGTTTACCTCCGCTCCCTCTGTGTACAGCTGGTGACTCCTGACTCTGTCCTTCTTCTTCCCATCATCCTTAGTTTGGTCACCTTGCCAATACTTCATGCCTGGCTACTGGCCAATCAGTATTTAACTAAACCAATTAGAGTGACAAATCTTTACAGTTACAAGAGGATTATTCCACAGTAAGCTTGTAGCTCATGCTGACCCTTGTTCTGTCTAGTGTTGGTGGTGAGGAAGGAGATGATAAAATTGCCAAAAATTTTCACCAAAGATAAAAGAATTGAGATTTCATTATGTAGTTAGAAAGACTCCATCGTCATGTGAAGATGAGTCGCTTGTTCTGGACAAAGTAACGTTCATCTATGAGCCTGATTTTGTTGAATTTAACACACCCCTGCTGTGTTTGACTGATAGAATCAACACATCAGTCAAGTGTAGAAGTAACCGTCTTGTTCAATAAGAAACACAGAGCCAATGCAGAGATGAAAGCCCAAGAGGTCAGAGCTAAAACCTTAACCTTCACTGCTGCTGCTGTCCTCCTCAGCCAAGAGACCTACATCCTATGTATCTGTCTTTATATAGACTTTCTGTTCTGCCCAACCACATGACCTCCTCATCACTGCCCATCTATACAGACCTCCAAGTCTTCTATGGTTAGTATTGAGATTAAAGGTGTGTGTCTCCATGCTGGCTGTATCCTTGAACACACAGAGATCTGCCTCTCAAGTGCTGGGATTAAAGGCATGCACCACCACCACCCAGCTTCTGCTGTGGCTTGCTATTAGCCCTGACTCCCAGGCAACTTTATTTATTAACATACAAATAAAATCAGATTTTAGTACACATAAAATATCAATATAGTCGTCACAAGTGACAATGGCTTCAGAAAAAAATCAAAACAACAGCAAACAACAATAACAATACCCTGACCTCACAGAGGGGTGTTGTCTCATCATTAACATGATATGCTAGCTGGTTTTCCTTTGAGAAAACTAAATCTACCTTTATCTGAATTAAAGACACCTTGAATACAATAGACATACCTTCCCTTCTGTAATGGAGCTCAAATGGGACAACATATTCTCTTTGAAACCATCTCTCAGACAATGACATTATTGAGTTTTTGGATATTTGGCCCCAAAGACAATGTATGGGTATTACAATAATTCCATAGGAAAAGAGAGAATATGAGAGGAAACATCCAATTGACTACTCTTTAAAAGAATGAAGTTTCAGTAATTGATTATCTCCAGTAGTTCACACTTTAGAGTTAATATATTTCTATTATACATTGATATAGTCAATATTATTTTCTTAATATAATAACAAATATGTAATAATGTACAAGGTAACATAATATATAGCTAATTTATTTATTACATAAGAGGTAAATTTTGTATTTACAAAAGAAAGAACAAATGGAAGCTTTATTTTCAAGTGCTATATGGAAATGAGTAAATATTTTAGTAAATTGGCATTCTTATGTATCTATGTCCTTTCTGAGAACATAAGCATCTTTATACAAGTATCATTACAGGAATTCATGATCATAGACACTATGTCATTACATGTACAATGTAAAATTTTTTAATTCTAAAGGTTGTTGCCAGATCTTAAGATGAATATATCACATCATTTTATATGTCTACCAACAACCCATAAGAATGAGGATATTCTCCCACTGATCAAGACATTTCAAAAAATGGAGTTTTCAAAACTTTTACATCTCTTTAATTTTGCTTTGCATATATTTTGTAATTTTGAGGTTTTCTTTTGTATGGTTATTATAAATCTATTAGCTGATTTTTTAATTTAATATTGTGTGTTTGTGAGAATAGTTGTATGCATTTCATGTGTGGTATTGGAGGTGAATTTGTGGGAGTCAGTTCTCTTCTTCTATCATGAGTTCTGGAGATCATACTCAGTCATCGGGCAGGAGCACTAAACACCTGAACACACTAAGCTATTCACTGGCTTTTTTAAATTTTATTTTTTATTTTTTTATTTTTAATAGATTCAGACACTTAAGTGTATGTGGGTCATCATAAATACTCAGGAATTTGATGTATAGACTTTGTTATGAACCATAAGGATATACTTATCAGGGAATAAAGAAGAATCTTGCTGTTCTGTGACTAATAATTATAATAGAAGGACTGAGTATTATTTTCCATAAATATTCTATTAGACTGGCAAAATTAGAGTACAAATATAAAATATTGTGGACAATAATATGTAATAAAATATTGGGGACAAAAGATTTTGTTGAAAATTGTACTCTAGTTTTTGTAGACAATCTTGTTCTAATGGAGGAAGTACAATTCTCAAGGATGATTACTAAGTTGAGACAGGCCTTGGATACTTAGTAAGATCCTTTCTGGAACAATAAGAAAAGCACTAAAAATAAGTGCAAAAGACAAGTGCAGCAAAACTATGTGAGATGGGTTGACCATGAGATGGAGATAGGGAACAAAGCTATATAAATTAATAAATTATAAATTTATTTATAAATTAATAAATTAATGATAATTTATAAATTAATTAAACTAATAAATTAATAATATTAATTATAAATTAATAAAACTGAAGTAGTTGGAGGACTGGGCATCAAGCATAATCATTTGTGATGTGGAAAGGCAAGAGGCAAAGAAGGTATTGAAAATTCTAACCCAAAAAAGAATAGCAGGTTTCATGTATAGAGCCTGTAATTGGCCTAAAGAAAAGATTAGTTGAGGCTTTTAAAAGTATATGAGATGATATTTTTAATGTTAATAGAATTAAAAAATTCAGGAAGTGAGAATGAAAGATAGATGATTCAAAATGAATCTATACATTTGACTCAGCGACATTTAATAAGAATTTTTGCTCTTAAGCATCCAGATTCAATTTAAAGAACCATAAACAAACATTGAAAGATGAACATTGAAAGAATCCAATCCCAGAATTGATGTTCCTTCCTAAAATATATCCCAGAAAGTTATCTAAAATGGAACTTACTGCCAAGCCTGGAAACACAAATTCAATTCCTATGTTCCACATGAGAGAAGAAAAATAAACTTATAATCAAGTTATCCTCTAATCTCTACACATACACTATGGCATACATACATACACGCATATAAATACATACATACTTGTAATAAAAATTAAGAGGGAATTTTAAGTGTACACAGACAGAAAAATTGTAACAGTGCTGGCATGCAGTATTCAGTTTAGTGTGAATGCACAGATCCTTTCTCTTATACACAAACATATATCTAATAATATGGATCTCATCCATCATATCTTATCACTGTTGTTTTATCCAATTCTTAATATAATATGGGGAGTTTAGTGTCCATTCATCAAGTTGCATTAGCATTGTTGTCTGTCACTATTATATTACAATAATACAATACGGTTCTCAGTATATACCATCCAAGATCACCTTGAATGGCAGCATTAATATGAGGAAGGTTTCAAGTGCATTCCATCCAGCTTGTGAATCTTTTATGGGCCAAGATGTAATAAGAAACTCAGAAATATCCATTGAGACTGTAAGAAAATCTGTGAGGGAACATTATGAATTTGCTATTTTGGGCACTCTGATGGCATTTCCATAGAGGCAGGGCACGCACAAGCCTGATAATTTACTTTAAGGGTTAATGACATTTCCTACCCCAAATCTCATATAAGGAGATATAATTCTACCCAAGAAAAAAGACAGGTCATGCATTGACTGTCTCAGAGTCTATTTGTTTTTTTCTTGTCTATTTACCACGAAGGAAATTAAAATCCAGCTCAGGAGATAAAAAAGGGAAGACTCATTGTCAAAATTTACTTCATATTAGAAAACCCAGCAAGCCCAGATACAGTCAAACTAGAAAAACATGATATTATTAAGGGTCTGTAACTTATGTGGAAAGATATAAGACAATAAAATAGATGGTCCATATTTCATGTATTGAAAGACATATCTTTCAGATGAGAAATCAAAATTTACCCGAGAGAATAATCTGGTTGCAAGAAAGCCAAATGAAGAGTTACAACAAGAAATAATGGCATCATGCTCATGTCTCTGTGTACTCCTGTGATCTCTGAATGTCTGTGTGTTTGTGCATGATGTCTGTGTGTTTGAGATCTCTGTGTGTCTCTGAGCCTCTGTGTATCTGTGATTTTTAAGAATGTGTATGTGTTTGTGTGTGTGTTCATGTGTGTCTGTATGTATGTGTGCATGTGTCTATGGGTGTGTGTGGTTTGTGTTTATGAATGTCTATGTGTGTTAGTAAGTACGTATGTGTGCCCTTTTCTATCCTTGATCAAACTAGGCAACCACTATTCCTCTGAGCTACAACATACTCCCTGATTTTGATATTTGAAGTTTGTAATGAGGAAAGCCTTGAAACTGGTTCTAAGGTATGACTAGTGAACTATAAACAGTAATTGTAGATGAGTAGAAAAAATAGAAGTGTATTTTCATTTTTGAAAATGAGCTTGTAGAAGTCTTTTAAACTTATTTGAAATTAGTTATTTGTGTGGTATAATTTAGCTAACTTGCCATTTTGTTTATTAATATGTGATTTTCCTTGAAGTTAGAACAGGATATATAGATTAATAGGAACAGAATAATGATTGGTAAGTTTATACATCAGATTACCTTATAGTTATAATGAAAAAATTAAGGTTTATAAATTTGGAAGTTTAAATGCACTGGTTAAATCACCTGTTTGAAATGCCCAGGACACACACACACACACACACACACACACACACAACACAGAAGAGGGATATATACTGTCAGAATTTGGAACTACTTGTGCATTTCTAATGACAAACATAAAACACTAATTGGGAAATGTGCTCCACAAATAAATGAATGAATGAATGAATGAATGAATAAAAGAATGAATGACAAAAACCAGAAAGGAACAATGCCAAGAAAGAAAGAGCACATGTTATCCTCTGAAATGCTGACAGAGCGTACCATGCTGACCACATGAAAACCAATTTATGAGGTAAATTATGATTGTTAACACCAAGTTTCCAATTTAGTGAAAACTGTAGTCATAAGTTACACTCAGCTGAATAGAAAGAGAATAAAGCAGAACATTCCAAGCAGAGGTCAAGAATGTTGGCCTCCTCCTAGCCACCCGACAGTAACATAGCTGCTGATGTGGAGTGGAACCCACAGCCATTTGCAAAGGCGGTGCCCTGCAATCTACGTATTGCACATGCAGACTTAGCACCAAGATTTTTTTCCAAGCAAGACACATAAAATACAAGACACATTCCTAATACCATAGTGTAAAACACTAGCAAGTCTCCAAATTTCATTTTGCCATTTTGAATTTTGACCTGAGCCAAAAAGTTTGAAAAAGTTTCCTGTTAGTGGACCCAATATTACTTATAGTACAAAAGGTTTCATTGTGTTTTTGACAGGTATTTGAAACAAAACTTCAAAAAATAGTTCTGTAGTTTTATTTACCTGGCCCACTGGGTAGAATATCGTTTCCAATATTAGAAAATGTGATTTACCTAATCCAGCTCTGGATTATGAAAAACATGTTCAGTCAAAAAAAACAAGAATTCCACAAGGTTGAACTTGTTCTGAGGGTAGATGGTTTTCAGCAAAGCTGCTTCAAGGAGAGCTTTCACAAGGTAGTAGATGTGCTATATGAGGAATTCACTTATGTCTTCATGTAAAATTTATATATTGCTCTTGATTGTAGAGGACAAAGGATTAACTCATGTTTCCAGTATCTGTGGACAGAGAGAGAGAGAGAGAGAGAGAGAGAGAGAGAGAGAGAGAGAGAGAGAGAGAGAAGAGGAGAGGAGAGGAGAGGAGAGGAGAGGAGAGGAGAGGAGAGGAGAGGAGAGGAGAGGAGAGGAGAGGAGAGGAGAGGAGAGGAGAGGAGAGGATAAGGGCTCTCTCTTTCTCTCTCTCTTTCTCTCTCTCTCTATTTTCCTTCCCTCTCCAAAAATGTTTATCTTCTTCTGCCCTGGTTTTCTTTCTCAGACAAGGTCTCATCCTGTAGTCCACAGTACAATGCAACCCCTTGCCTCAGCCTTTCAAATGCACACCATTTTGTTTCCTCATAATTATCATTTGAAGAATTGTAAGGTGATAGTTAATTGTAGCTCTCCTTTCCCTCCGCTGATGGCTAGTAATGTCTGAGATTTCACTGTGTTATTGATGGCCTTATAATTCTTCCTATTGAAAACAGTCCTTACTTTGGATTTTCCCACTCTGCCCATTGTACAATGTTCTTCGCCCTGTCCTTCTGGGTGTCCTATCTGTGGGCTGTGGCATCCTCTCCTCTGCTCCTGCCACCATTCTGCCAGGCAGCTGTTCTAGTTTATCTATGGGACATTTCATTTTTTCAATCTTCCCACATTTTCTCCAGCACTGTCAAACAATTTGGTGCTTAAATTACCACATTGCAGAGTCTGAAATGGGTTTGTTTCTTGTGTTGACCTTGGGTACTGTATGTGGAGATAAAAGCATAAACGAAAACAGGAGAAAATGTGATCGCTATTGCCTTTTTGTCTTAAACTGTTGTGATTTATTACAGAACCATTGTGACATTCTAGCCATGGATGCGTTTAGATGACACCAAATGGCAAGAACTATGTTGCTTTCACATTTAAATGTCAAAGTACATAGAATTCTCACAAGATGTATCTCAGTTGCAAATTACCTCCACACTGTATATCTCTTACGATACAGGTGGGACTTTCACCCTTTTTTTTTTTTCTTTTCTTTTTGATGCTTTCCCTTATGCACTGGGTGCTTTTCGTTGAGTAGCAATATCTTTATCCTGCCATGGATTTTGTACAGCAAACCAAATAAAACACAGCCTGGCCAGGTTCAGGCACACAGGCTTGTAAACACTCCATTGTGGAGACAATCGAGGACGGCGACTAATCAGAGGAACCTGTCTCTTGAAATTAAATAGAGGAAAGAAGGGAAAAATGAAAGGAATATATGAAGGTTAAACTACCATACCAGAATATGTTTATCTGTCTCAGCTCAGACAACGAACCTCATTAGTTCCTTAGAAAGGTTAAAAAGGGTTTATGTAAATAATCCCATAGTCTAGACAGTGAACTGTTAAAGCTTAAAGTCTTAAATGTTCAGTTATTCAAGACAAAAAAAAAACTGTTGTATTTAAGTAGTAGTTTCTCATTATATTTGGTTGATATCTAATTGACATCTCCTCTGTGAAACAAAACAAAACAAAACAGAACAAAATTTAAAAAAAAAAAAAAAAAACATGACTTTCCTGTAGGAACTGTTGTGATTCTATGTTCTTCTATTGAAAAAGTGGGGAAATCAGGGAAATTAACCTCCTACTTCACTTATTCACCACATCAATCCTTGAATACTTGCTATGTGTCAGTCTTTTCTTTTTTTTTCCCTTTTATTTTATTTTACAATACCATTCAGTTCTACATATCAGCCACGGATTCCTTTGTTCTCCCCCCTCCTGCCCCTCTCCCCTTCCCCCTGGCCGACCCCCCATTCCCATCTCCTCCAGGGCAAAGCCTCCCCCGAGGACTGAGATCAACCTGGTAGACTCAGTCCAGGCAGGCCCAGTCCCCTCCTCCCAGACTGAGCCAAGCATCCCTGCATAAGCCCCAGGTTTCAAACAGCTAACTCATGCAATGAGCACAGGACCCGGTCCCACTGCCTGGATGCCTCCCAAACAGATCAAGCCAGTCAACTGTCTCAACTATTCAGAGGGCATGATCCAGTTGGGGGCCCCTTAGCCTTTGGTTCATAGTTCATGTGTTTCTATTCATTTGGCTATTTGTCCCTGTGCTTTATCCAACCTTGGTTTCAACAATTCTCGCTCATATAAACCCTCCTCTTTCTCGATAATTAGACTCCTAGAGCTCTACCTGGGGCCTAGTCATGGATCTCTGCATCCAGATCCCTCAGTCGTTGGATGGGGTAACCCAGACTCAGAAAGACAAACATGGTATGTACTCACTCATAGGAGGATACTAGATGTGGAACAAGGATGACTGGAATGCTACTCACATCACCAGGGAGGCTACCTGGAAAACAGGACCCCAAGAAAGACACGGGGATCACCCAATGATGGAGAAATGGCTGAGATCTACATGAACAACCCAGACATGAGTGGGAGTAATGAAGGGTGAGGGTTGAGGGAAAGAGATAGGGAGATCCCAGCTGGATCAAGATCAGAGAGGGAGAACAAGGAATAGGAGACCAGGGTAAATGAAGACCACATGAGAAAAGGAAGAAACAAAGTGCTACTAGAGAGGCCCACAATAATCTACAAAGATACCCCCACAATAGACTGCTGGCAATGGTCGAGAGACAGCCGGAACTGACCTACTCTGGTGATGGGATGGCCAAACATCCTAATAGTCGTGTCAGTCTTTTCAACAGTGAGTAAAATAGAAAAAAAAAAAAAATCCTGAAATCACTAGCACATACATACAAAAACACAATTCAAAAGAAAAGAAAATAATCTAATATTTTTTTGCAAATTTATTATGAAATAATTTAGAGTTGGCAAAGAAAAAAAAACATCTGGAAGAAGTAAAAAAAAAAAGATACACATTCAAACACAATCCATCTTAATGGAAATCATTAACTTTTCAGTTAACTTGCTACTGCTGCCCATGCTTTCTACATACAGAACTTGACTCTTATTAGCTGAATTATGAGGGATGAGTAATAACTACATATCATCTTGGTTAGTGATTTTATTGCTATTTATCTATAATATATACCATGATACATATGTGTGATATTAGAGAACATGAAGCACTATAAAAATTGATTCAAAATTAAATTTTCATTGCCACACATAATCAAATTAAATATATATTAGTTTTGCTACTGAGATAAAGTTTGCCCATCAGCTAACTGGCTCATGTGATTCCTTCTTCAATATTCATTGCACACTGCTGTAAAAAAGAAAAAAAATGCTTCGCTCATTGTTTGACACTGTGATCAGTTTGTCCCTTGTTCACTGGTGGAATCTGCTCGTAACTATCTCATCTTCTGTCTGTTTAAACTGTATACATTTAATATTTTGCTATTTCACCAAAATTAAATATTCATTTATTTCATTGCAATTTACCTATTAAACATAATATAATAATTTTTAATATAATATAATAATAATTTTTAGATATTAAAACTTAAAGCTACTATACTATTTGGAATTGTTTTAGCATATGTCATCTCATAGTTTTGCATATGTGATTCATTCATGACTGGTGTGTTTTTTAAATCTAGTTCAATAATTTCAGTAGAAAAACTTAGCAAATTATACATAATTTTAGGAATTTCACAATATTGATTTTTTTAAAGTGTAATTGATTCAAAATAAATAAATTTCAGTAAAACAAATAATCTAAGTTACTATTTAAGGTTCTAGTTAATTCACTTATTGAGTTATTCATTTAAAAATAAATGCAAATTGAATACTAATTGCAAGAATATCAGCTAGTAGAAAAAAATATTATAAAAAGACACTGATTGATTATTCCTGGGAGATAGAAAAGGCAGATAGGTTAATTGACAGCTGTATAAACTATATAGATTAGCAATTACAGTGTATTATTTAACACTCAGAGTATAGTGTAAGCTCAAGAACTGAAAATTTAACACTACATATAAAATTACAGTTAAGTTCATTACATTAAGAAGGGTAAAGTGGATGGTATTTTCACAATGAAAATCTAGATTGGGTCATCTGGGAAGAGGAAACCTCAGTTGAAAAAATGTCTCCATCAGATGGCCCTGTTGACAAATCTGGAGGGCATTTTCTTGATTGATGATGGACATGAGAGGGCCCAGCCCAGAGGGAATGATACCTCCCAAGGCCAGGTGAGCCTTGTGGTATAAGAGATGGCTGAGTAAGTCACAAACAAAACAGTAAGCAGCATTCTTCCATGGCCTGTACATCAACTTCTGCCTTGATTTCCTACGCTGACTTCTCTGGTCGGTGAACTACAAACTGTAAGATGAAATAAACCATCTCCTCTCTAACTTGCTTTTGGTCATAGTGTTTATCGCAACAATAGAATTCTAACTATGACCAAGGGATGAGATGTCTCTGATTGTATTGTCACGAATAAATGTATTTAGGTTTGTTTCTTTTCAGCAAAGTAGAAATATTGAACAAAAATGTATTAAACTGCTAGCACAAAGAAACCTCTCTTATTTTGAAATTTGCATTCAGAGTACAGAGTATGAATCAAATTGGATTTCAGATTTGTGTCTCAACTGATGTACAAGATAGATTTAACTGATTTAACCAACTAGGTAATTATAGAAAGTCAAAGACACTTGCTGTTGATGCACCACATGTTTAAATTTCATATTGTAGTGTACCTGTAAAATATTGCTACATTTCTGCATTTCTAGCTTTGTATTCTTGAATGCCCAATCACCTTGCTAAGTCTACATTATTTTAAGATTAGTTGACCCCTGAGGCTGTATATATTTTTATGAGACTATAGATTAGGAAAGAAGTAGCTAAACTTTCACAGCTTTTTCAAAATTGTGTCTGATACATCACAGAAGCAAACAGCACCACCCCCAAACTGGGAGTACAGAGTCTGTATGTTTAAGCTGCTTTGATTGGGCTTTATTTCTTCATGGGGAAATAATACAAAGTTGTATTCCTCTAAGAGAAAACAGAGAATGAGTTTTTTGGGACCAGTGTGCGGGTCTCTCTTCAAAAAATACTACATGTAACAAATCTACTTCATTCTACAAATAAGACCAGCTGCCAAGTGTTGTAAACAGAAAGTCCCTTGAAGGGAACAAGGGACTTTCCTATCCTAGGCCTGAATATACCTGCCAAGGAAGGAAACTAAGGAAGCATCTCCCTCCTTGGCCTGTGAGTCCTCAGACAAGCTCATGGTCGTTAGGGTTGAGGGTACGTGATCAAGAAGTGTCCTGCAAACCTTTGCTGACAGGCTTAGTCTGCCAGCCTTGCTAGCCCCAGATTCATCAGACTCCACATTATTTTCAGACTGAAAAATACAGGGAAATTTGAAAGAGCACAGGTTTTCTGCATTTATCTGCTTTTTATCTTATGTTTTACACAGAGAACTGGTATTAAAGAAGAAAGCAGGTGAAGCCTCTTCTCTTTAATCTATGCTGATGACTGCAGCGTGGCCGCAAACGTGCTGCTGTTGCTGCTGTACAACACTTTGTTACCGCCAGGAAGATTCTCCCTGAGTGGTTTTATAGTTAATTATTATCCTCTTCCTGCCTTAATTTGGATTCTGTGCTGCCACTCGACACCTTTTTCTGGCTTCCAATACCTGAGCAAACTAGTTCATAGCTTTATCACCTACACTAGAAAGATTTAGAAAAGAAACGCAGAACCATTTCTGTGCTGGTTTGACTCTCATTCCTTAGAAAACATTTCAGAGAGCATTAGATTTTATAATATCTTGTTATATTACCTTGAAAATAGGAAATTTTAAGCAGAAGTTCAATGTTTTGACTAAATGCCAAGAGTGGATGTACTCTTAGAAACCCAGTGAGGTTAGTTTACACATCAACTAATTTGAAATGGATGAATAGGAAATCTCAAAACTTGAATAAACATTAGAAAAACTTTCAGTTACTGGCTTTGGGGATGTCATCAAACATTTGTTTAGTGTCTATGGTTAGAGCTAAAGTAAGTCTATAGAAGCTAAAAAGCACATGAAGAGAGAGTTTTACAATGCTTCTTTGTATTTTTTTTTATTTTTATCTTGTTTTATTTTCATTCTTAGTATTCAGCAATTCTGGGAATGAATTGGGCCCTGAATTCCATGGAATGATTTGCAAATCCATTAGTCTATAGATTTATCTTGAGATTTTCTTTAGTAGCCAACTAAGGAAGGAATATTTATATTGTGAAATTATATTTAATCTTACTGGGTCTCCAGTTTCTCCTGTACTAAATATATAAATAAAGAGGAGAAAAGGATAAATATGGATAAAGAAAGCATTTCTTTCCAAATGATTAATTGAATACAACCAATCACACTTATGGTTTGAATACAAAGTATTCTTTTATGACTATGGTCTTCTGCAGAGAGCACAATGCCTTCTTTGATAAGAATGTATCCCAGCATTCATCAGACTGAGTCAGGAGTGTTGTAGAGTATTTCTTTATACTGTGTGAAGATATGTCATTGTGATTGGTTTAATAAAAAGGTAAATGGCCAATAGCTAGGCAGGATTTTGAGGACAGAAAACACTGGGAAGAAGAAGGGTGGAGTCTTGAGGAGCCACCAGGAATGCAGAGCAAGCAACATGGGTTTTACAAAGTAAAGGTAATTGATCTATGAAAAAAGTATAGATTAAAATATATTGGCTAATTTAAGTTATAAGAACTAGTTAGAAACAATCCTATTCTATCAGTTGAGCTTTTTTAATTAATAAGAAGTCTCCCTGTGACTATTTGGGAGCTCGCAGGTGGGCCAGAAAAATCTGCCTACACAGGAGGAAAGTCAGCTCAAGATGGCTGTGCCAGGGCTGGAGAGATGGCTCGGTACAAAGACTTGAGTTTGTGTCTCCAAACTTCTGTACAGTCAGACATGGCAGCGCACATCTGTAATCCCAGTAATTCTTTGGGTAAATGGAATGTAGAAATGGGAGAATCCCTGGAATCTTAAGGGCCTGGTAGCCTGAAATGCACTGTAGGTGACCAGGAGACTCTTTCTCAAACAAGCTGAAGACGTGGATCAACACCAATAGTTGCCATTTTTCTTATCTCCATACCTGTTTCTCTCATCCCACAAACTAAGATCAGAAATAAATGGCTATGTAGTCTATTTAGTGAGCACCTCTAAAAAAAGAAGAAATATTAATAGGAATGACACAAATTCTAGTTTAATAATTCAATTATAAATAGGCAGACTGAATCCTTAGTATAGTATTTGGAATGCATCTTATAAATGCTTGTATTAGCTAGATATTACAAACGGATGATAAATAAATTATAAACCTTAGTGTGGAAAAAGCAGTTGTGATGTTGCTAGGAAGAATGAAAACACAAAAACATTTTAATTGAGACAATGAAAAAATTAAGACAATTGAGAAAAGAAGTTATGGAGGCAAGTCTGATCTACTGCAGTGGTGTGGCTAAACAAATAAGACAACATCTACGATGCCTAAGCATTATTACATCTCAGGTAAGCAAATTAGGGAAGAGCAATTGAGTGAACCAAACATCTAGATTGTATGCTTCTTAAAAGTTAACCAAGTTACATCTGTTTTCATCGATTATGGAAGATGAAAAAGATTAATTGATCCAAACCATAATGTTATACTCAAGAAAATGCAAAGGGCCTCACAATGTAGTTACTTCTGTGTGCTTTTAACTCAAGTCTCACCAGAGCCCTCTGGATTTGACCTAGTTTGTGTCCTGACCATGTAGAGTGTACTTAAGAAAAGAAACCCTGAGCTAAGGGCTCCTGAAGCTCTGATTATGGGCATTCATTATTCCTGCCTTTAATTTCAGAGGTAAACACTATATTTTCAGGGCCAATGGACAAATGTGTACTTTATTTGACAAAGAACTGTCTCAGGGTGTGGTTTAGGTAATTTTAAAAGATCCTTGGAATAAAAGCAGCTTATGGCTATTAGCAAGATATGTAGAAATGGCTAGAAATCCATAGATACATCTTCTAGTGAGTTGAAAGAACTTCTGACTTAACTATCCTAAAGAAAATTGAAGGAAAACGAAACGTGGTAGGTACAGGACGAGTCACACACTGCACTATACGCTCATACACTGTCCTTTAAGGCTAGGAGAAGAAATCATATTTATTGTCCTGACACAGTAAAACCCAAGACTTTGCACATGATAGTCAAGTATTCTGTGACACAGCCACACTTATTTCCAGAAGAGATTTTATTTTGGTTTAGAAAAATCCATGACCAAATTAAGTAGATCAGCATGTTGAACAAATGACGTTTCCATAATCAAGAACACTGCAAATATTATTTTGGATAAAAGTTTGGAATTGAAAAAAAAATTAAAAATAAGTCACCAAAATAGATTATTGTTTAGACATTATTTTAAAACATGTGATCCTTAAATTGAAACAAAAACTGGTCACAGGAAAGTTGATTTTTGAAATAGCTGTTTTACAACTCTAGTTACATATAATTAGCTTTCCACCTGTCTAGATATGCTGAATGCAAACTTCATATTGGATGTACATTACATTCTATGGGCAATTTGGGGAAACAATAGAACGAACATTTTTTTTATTCTCTGTCTAGTTGGAAAAATAAAGTAAGTAGGAGATTTATGTCAAATATGATATAAGAAGTCAGAAATGATGCAGTACAATCTATGAGCATTACAGACACGAGGAGCACATGAGTGCTGAAATGATGAACGTGTGTGCCGGATGGCACTGTGGATTAGACTGAATCATGGTTGAAAGCAAACATGTGGAAGGGTGCAGAAAAAATGCCAAGGAAATTAAAATCATGGCATCGTGATCACTGAGGACTCTGAACACAGGAAGCAAATGTAGTTAGCTGAGTAGGATTGGAGAGAATAAGGTTTGATTTAAAATGACCTTGATAGAATCACAAAGTACTTGGGCCTGCTTGAAATTTAGGGGCCAAAAAAGAAGGATTTACATTAACCTCATGAAACCTATATTCCAGTTCTCTGGAATTGTTTTGGATTTCCGTGGTGTGGGAGGCTCAAAATACATAGGCAGCATCAACTCTACTTGACGTTTTGGCAACAATAGAAGACACAATTAGCTAGATGTAAAATGGAGATATGGATCTGGGAAGAGTGGGGGGGTAAAAGTGACTATGGTCAGAATATGTTGTATGAAATTCTCAAAGAACCAAATGCAAGAAAAGTGTCAACATTCTATGGGAATTTAATCATTTTTCAATTCATATTTTAATAATGTCTAATGTTGAACTACTACCAGTGAAGGAAAGAAGAATGGGAAAGAAGAAGGGAGGGAGAGAAGGTGGTACTAGGGAGGTAAGAAGAGCAGAAGAAGAAGAGAAGAAAAAAAGAGCGAGAAAGAGGGTAGCCACTTCTCTGTCTCATGAGAACCAAGAGGACTTTTATGAGCAGTGAGGCCTGGTCCCTTGTTTCCCCTCCTAGAATCAACACTCATCACTGGGTAAGCATCCCACGCGTGACTCTTCTTCACACCAAGTATCTTTCATATCATGCATTCTGGGTTGCAGTAAAGGTAAAAAAAGACAAGTGACTGGAATATGCTACAATAAGTTGAACATCTAGGTCCCCAAACCAATGAGTTCTATGAAGTATATCATGCTAAGTAAAGATACAGTACATAACAGGAAAAAAATTACCTGCATACTTAGATATTCCTAATACTAAAAATGTTTTCTTCAAAATCAGTCATTTTTTAACCTCAAAGTAAATGTGGTTGCTTTAAAAGTCAGATCCAAGCCTTGACTTGGACATCACGAATGCTTCCTCTGCCATTTCACTAATAAATCCAGTTCAAAGTGTCAGGCAGGGGATACTTAAAAGTTACAGGTTACTTGGACCTAGCAAAAACCAGGATAAAATGCTATAGTAGAGAAAAACAGAGATTTCTAAAATAATCAACCCATCAATATTCATAATAGTAAGAAACAAAAACCAAGTCATTTAAAATAAGCTGTTTATAACATCAGTATTCTGTATCAGTCTCATGCACATATTTTAGGTAATCTTCTTGCCATTCTAAAACAAAGCATTTTCTTAGTGACGATGGCTAAAGAAGTTACTCGCATCCTATAGAATGAGCTATTCAAAATTGCCCATATTTATTGACAAAGGTAAATATTTCTAGAGAAAAATTCTAGGCTCTGAAGTAAAACTTTGACCAAGCATTTAATTCTGTTTTCTAAAAACAAACATCTTAAAAGTCTTTAGCAAATAGCAAAATTTATTTTTAAATGATATGTGTAGATTTTTTTGGGGGGGTGGGGGGTTGAGACAGGGTTTATCTGTGTAGCCATGGCAGTCCTGGAACTTACCCTGTAGACCAGGCTGGCCTCAAACTCATGAGATCTGCCTGTCTCTGCCTTTATTCTTAGAATTTCATAGACAAATACAATAAGATATGCTCATATCTGCTCCCCTTCTTCCTACCTTCAAGTTCCCTTATGTTTCCCCAACACAAATCCCTGCTCACTTCATGTATATTTTCGGTAACTCACTAAATACAGTTAGGGATACATATATGTAAAGAATTGTGTGGCTGGTCAATGGCACATCAGAATCCTACCATTTGTCATGTCCTTCAACAAGAATGAGCCTTCTGACCCTAACAACTATCAACTGGCAATAGCTCCACGGTACATATGACGTTTTAGTAAAAATTCTGGCTATATTTAAATCTTCCATTATCTGTGATAAAATATAGGACCCCAGTGATTTAAAAAATCATTTTGGTAGTTGTAAGATAAAGCATATTTTATTTAACTAACTAATCAAGCATGTGACTTTTAATGTGATACAGCTATACACACAGCGAACATCCCACATCCCTGAACAGTTAATGCTACCTTTTATCCTTTATCATTTTCTTTATGAGCTAAGGGATTGTTCATTCAGATTCTTCTAATCCTCATAATACCTGGGCCATTATTACAAATCCTTGCTGTTCAGATAGCATCCGATTTGGTATGATTCTCATGAGTATTAAAGAAACCTTGTTAAATGAAAATGAAGGCATCAAATCTTGCTTAGAATTTCATTTGCAATTCAGTAGTTTAAGTGGTACCATAAAGAAAGGGCTCACTTGAAATGCACACTAATGTGTCCCCTTTTTCTATAAGTATGGTTTTTGAAAACCATCTCTCATTCTATCAGTAGTAACTATGAAAATTTTACTTTGGAGACATTTTTTTTCCTTATCATGGGAAAGACTGAGCAAACTGAATGGTAGAAGCTGATTGAGAGGGACTGGCAGAGGGGTGGCAACTGCAAATCCTGGGCAAACTGATAATTGGTATAATAAATATATGAAATATTTTAATAAGGATAAAGTCACTTAAATACTATAAATATTTGCTGCTATGATACCTATAAACAAAGTTCATTAAAGGGGTATGCCTATGTACTACTATTCCAGAGAGGTAGAGTCAGTGTGAGTTACACTCTGTACAGGTATGGTAATAGACAGACCTTGACAAAAGACACCAATTCCTTCATCATTTAATTTCAAGCCTAACATTGTTCTGCTTTAACCAAACTCTGCCACTCTTGGTATTTACCATTGTCACATTTAGTAGTTGCATCAAGCTGACCCTAACACTCATGCTACTTTGTCATCATAATATAGCCACACAGGGAAAAAGACTAAGAGGATGAATGGGAAGCTATACGCAATTGTTTCAGTCAAAGGATCAACGTAGCATATAATGGTCAATCTTCTCCCTGCAAAAAGATTGCAACATCCACCCAGGCATATCCTGAATGAATAAAAGCCAAGTTTCATTGTTTACCACTGCTTAGTATATGGTGTGAGCCATAGTACTTTATTTGCTCTGTCTTTTTTTTTCTTCAAAAAGAGGCTCTTCCAATTATTCTAGTCCTGTTTTATTTAGTTCAATTAATGTCAGCTTCATTAAGAAAGGTACTGGAACTGGAGAGACAGCTCAGCAACTAAGAGCATAAACTGATCTTACAGAGGTCCCCAAGTTTAGCTCCAAGCACCTACATCAAATGGTTCACAACACTCTGTATCCACATACAGACACACACCACACACATGGTTAAAAATAAAGTGAAATCTTACAAAAACATTTCAAACAATTACAGGAGTCTTCATTACTTTCTTACAACCTATACATGTACATCAAAGTGCCATTAGAAAAATAGCCAATAAAGTATCTTGCAGACCTCAGGAACTCAACCTACATGAAGCAAACTAACTTTTAAAGTCTATTTGCATGTTTTAACATATGTGACTAATTGCTAAGAGCCGAAATCAAGTTGCTGTTTAGAGTTGAGGTCTGTGTTAGTGGTTTTGATTACTGTTAATAGATAAATTTACAGGGAATAATGAAAAATACCTAAAAACTGATGGAGGTGATGCTTACAAATTATGTGGATATCTTCTTTTATATTGAGTTGTATATAAATAAAGCATTTCTGAAATGAAGTTTTATGGAAGGTTCTCAGAAATTATTGGGAAATTACTGGATGGTGGGATGAAGTTACAATGGCTGCTTACAATGTAAACTTGTAATAGGATTCATTGTTAGGGGAGAAACACAAATTTTACTTTTTAATGGGAATTACATTTTCTAAAAAACTCTAGAAAGTGTTTTTATATGGATATTGAGAACAAATAGTAATGTTTAGTGCCATGTTTGGGGGCCTTGAGGTTTGCCATGAAGTAAGCTGAGTGGCTGAGGTAGAAACCAAGAGACAGACAGAAGTAAGGGAAGTGGCTATTAGTTATCTAAAAGTAACAAGAGCTGAAAACACATCCCCTCCTGAAGTGCTCTAGTATACTTACATCATCCCCTCTTCATGAAAATTTAAATAAAATATCCTTTATAAGAAGGCTTTCAATATATAGGATAAATGTGCAAATATTTCAGTGGAATGAGTCTAGACTTGAAGAAACTAAAAGGTTCAATTTCAAGATGATTAATTTTAATGACAGACCTTGTTCCAAAGGGAGCAGAGAAGAGGACGTGGAAGAGGGAATGGGGTGATACAAATGGCTGCACACAGACTGAAAAAGCTAAGACAAGCTAAATTGCGGTACTCTAACAGAACATAAGGAAGCAGAGGTATCCAGGCAAATCTGCAGCATGTATCTCTTAGTCCTGAACATCATTAGTTTTAATATGGCTTGCATTTGCATTTGTACTAATGAATCTCAGCATGTCTGTGATATCATAAAACAAAACAGCATTTTTCAAGTTGAACACATCCAGAATCCAACTCTCTCAACAAAGAATGTGAATTTCAGTTCTAAAAGTGTCAGCCTTGAGCACAGCAAGATGAGGGGTCATGGCTTTGAAGAAACAGACATTGTTTGCAGCTGGCCCTATACCTTCTGGGCAGGTATTTCATCTCCCTGAACTAAATGGTAACAAAAGAATGGTTTGAATTAGATTAGACTTTTTTATTAATGTGTATAATTCATATGAAGAGTGCCTTCAGAAAACTTTTGATACATATTCAATGAATCACAGCTGTTATTATTCATTTCATGTGAACCATTATTCATATTAAACCATTGGCCATTCACAGCTTTGTAAATTAAAATACAGAGAACAAGCAAATTAAGGTGTATAGATAAGAATTGCTGTCTCCACCGGGAGGAAGACCTAGTGGGTATATTAGCCAGTGGGAACAGGAACTCAAACTCAGTGTAAATAACTGGGAGGTGTAACTGACAACAGAGTAGGTACCTAAATGATCTGATTATATTAGTAAAGAGAGAGAAAAAGTGATGGTAGAGAATATATTCAATTAGTTGGAAGCTGGATACTAGCACCTTTGGCTGTATTTTTAACCACAAAGTACCTTGAGTTTGTAAAGATCATCAGTATATTAAAACACCTATGGGCTATCCATATCTGTCATGTCTATTTAGTTTATAACACCTATGCTATTATAATTTTATAGGTTTAGAGTGGTTTTCAATCAAATGTTTAAAGGACCCTGATTCTAAGTAAAAAGTTTAGTAAAAGTTAGGGCAGACTCATGTATGAGACAAAACCCACTATTACTTAAGATACATGAGAATATAATTGTTTGGGTTATTTTATAAAAATTTTAATGCCATCTTTTTAATTACCTCACCTGTAAATTTTTGTATATGTTCAATATATTAAAATAATATTAAATAGTACTAAAAACGTTAATTTTTAAACTTATAAGTAAAATAGTAAAGAAAATGATATGAGGTTAAAAATTAGAACTCAGCCATACAATTATCTTCTTTTTTTGTCAATTTGTTGACAGTTAAAATATATCAATAACTATCATTCATAATACCTTAGTACTTGATCCTAATACCCTAAATCCATTTAATATATATAAACAAAAACAATTGGTCTCTTTGAACTGGTAAGTTTCCTCTGTCTTTATGACTTTTTTTTATTAAAAGCATTAAGTAATCTGAGCAACTTGACCTCAGAATTTACATAGCACATATTTTAATAATTGCATATCAATGTTTGAGGTAAGAATCTTCTAAATGATTGCTCAATTCATAGACTACATCATAGCTGGATGGCATTAAATGAAAGAAAATGAGGATATCCCTCCCAATGGTCATGTGCTCACCAAAGTGTGTGTGTGTATATATATATCGGGTCTAACACTTAACATGTTTGTGGGGGTGGCATGAAAGTCAACTTGAAAAGTACTCAGTGATTCAAAATAATAATTTGTTTATAGTGCTTATAAACTAAGAACACAAAATATTGTTAAAGAGAACAGAGGAACATCTGGTAAACGTTTGAGATAGAATTGTTTAGTCAGATAATTTCGTATAGTGCAAGCTTAAAGCAGCTCTATAATGCCCCAGAATTGAGAAGTAGGTTTAAATATTTAGAGGAAAAATTTTAAAGGAATGATTGAAAATTAATCTATAGGTGGCAATCTGATTAATTTTGTAACTCATTTCAACCTTCAAATAAACAAGGATATTTTAAATTGGTCAAAAGAGACAGATGAAAATATAAGAATAAAGATTCCAAGTAAATCCCACACATTAACAGAGTGTACATTTTGAACACCTGAAGAATTAATTAAATGGATAATAAACTTATTTTTCACCAAATTTATTGGAAACAAATCAATAACCATTTCAAAACTTAAGCTATGACCACTACTTCATGCTATAAGAACTATCACCTCAACATTAAATGTAAGAATTGAAGCTCCAAAAGACTGAGAGAAATCAGTATACAAAAAAATCTTGAATTTCACAGATTTTTCTGGTAGACAAATAAATGAATAAAAAAATCTGAAAAACCTTTGTGTGATCACTTGTACAAAAACTGTTTAATATAAAATTGTGTCTTCTGAAGTTATCAGTTCAGCTAGTATTCTTAGGCATCCATCCCAGGATCCCCAGCACAGAATGGCACATCCAACATTGGGCTGTGCCATCCCACATTAAATCATTAATCAAGAAAATGGACAACACACTTGTTTTCAGGCAAGCTGGTGAAAGCATTTTCTCAATTCCATTTCTACATTCAAAATAATTCTAACTAGTGTCAAGTTGATAGAATAAAAAGAACCAAGACAGTAATCTTATAGTGGTATTTTATTTTAACTTATTTTTATTTGGCCTATCATAATTATACAAATACACCATGTACCATATGAAGTAAATTTAATGTAAATACCATATGGTTCAAGATTCTTTTAGTTTTATTTATCAAAAAAGTGATGATATATGTACATATTTATTGTGTTTATCAATCAGTAAGTTAACTATTAAAGTTAGCATCCTTATGATCTAATCAGCTCTCAATAGTGTCAGGAGCTGATAACCAAGAATTCAACACACAGGTTGTGGCAGTTATACTTCAGGGCAAAAGAAAGAGGTGGGGAGGTGGAATGAACTACAGGATCACAAAAAGCAACTCATCTCAATGGACTGAGATGAAAAACGACTGAGTAACAAAATGCAGTAAAGTAGAATTTTATTATAATTAAATCAGGACAAAAAATCCCTATGCCTATGCAGTGGGATCCCAAATAATATGACTTACTCCGTCCACATGGGCTGGGGTTCAAGCTACTGCTTGAGTGTGAATTTCTTGTTCTCTCCAAAGAGAGCAATAGACAGACAATACAGAAAGTCCACAGTGGAGAAACTTTACTGACTCTGTCTTATCAAGACTAACATAAAATCTGAACAGGCATTTTCATTTCATGTCACTTAATATAATTACATAAAATGTGTTACACATTAGTGGTCTGGATCTCTAACCCCAATAACTATACTTTAATCATGATAAATGTATCCCATCCTTCTCCAAATATGTTCCTCAAAATTACTTGACAGCATTCTGGAGAACTGTCAAAATCTCTCTCTCTCTCTCTCTCTCTCTCTCTCTCTCTCTCTCTCTCTCTCTCTCTCTCTCTCTCACACACACACACACACACACACACACACACAAAGATATCTGAGAAGTTTCAAGGTATAGAATAAACTATATGTAGTTTATTCAGTCTTACCTATGCTAAGAAGCTTAACAATTGGTAACTATTGGGAAAGGGAAAATCACTTTTCTTTAAGGCTATGGTCCCTAGTAGGTAGACTGTGCATTCACTGAGAGTTGTCCCTAGACCTAAGTTTTATGGGGGGAAAATGGAAGTGGGGCAGGATCTAGAATTAATTTGGGTAAATAATATGACTAAATACATTGGACAATATTCACAAAAACTTAAAAATATATTCATTGGCAAACTATCAGTTTAAAGTAGATTGTTACAACTGGATGTGGTACTGCTCATATGAAACCCCAACATTTAAGCATAAGCTGATGATCCATGCAAGCAAGTTTACTGAGTACATCTTACAGTTTGCAGGATAATATGGAACAGAGTCGTCTCAAAACCATCATAGAGCAGGAATAAGTGAACATGAAGCTAATGGCATAATGATGCCCAAAAGGAACAATTGCTTCACACACTGAACACAACAGCCTTGGGAACTGAGCTTAGAGGGCAAGAGTTGGGTTCCCTCAACCTGAAAATCACAGCTCCCCAAGGCCATTACTGGCTTTGCCAAGCTTGACTCGGGTTTTGGACAAGGCACGGCATTCCTTCTCTATATGTTAGGACTCAGGGTGAGCTTTGCATAAGTCTGACTCCTAACCTGGAGGCAAAAAAAAAACTAAGTTTGAGACCAGCCTCAATTACATAGTAAATGTGAAGCCAGGTTGGACTTATTGTGTGTCTCTGTCTTAAGAATTAATTTTTAAAAATCACTTACTAATATTAAAAACACCCTGAAGCCCTTCTATTCGGTACAATTGTGCTGGCCTTTGGGAGTTCCTGTCTCCGTTGGCCATACAGATTAAACTGTTTTTACAATCTTTAAGATAGTAAGCTTCTTCACGTATCTTTTTCATGCTTAGCATTAATAATTCATGGTTTTCCTAATAGTCTCTACAGTCTGGCATTTTGTGTGCAATTTTAATAAAACTCTTATTTTTAATATAAATATAGTTTTAAAAGAGAAGTATAAATATTTTATAAGAATCCTAACCCTATTTATTACCTATGAATTTATCATCTACCTACATATTTCTATTACCCTTGAATGTGTGTATCATCAATGTAGATGATATATGAATCTGATATGAGACTTGTCTTAATTTTCAAGTTTCTAAAGTGAGCACACAAAGTTACAAGATCCAGCACGCCAATTTTGTATGGACTTTGTCTTGCTGGTCTTTCTCCTAGATCCCCTCCCTTGCTTTCTACCCTTGGTACCTCTCAACTGATCTCCTTCATATCCTATGACCCTTTCTGCTTTTATGACACGTCCTTTATCCAATTACTTTTTATTGTTGGTTTGTATAGGGTTGGTTTCTTAGTCTTTAAATATTTAAAATTATAGACATTCTAGATAAACTATTACTAATTATATAGAGTTAAGGGCACAGACCTTAAACTACTCTTTCTAAAAATTTATTGAATGATTTTTCATCAATTTACCAGCAGCTGTGTGCAGACTTATTTTTATCAGCCACATGAGCATAGGACCAATTTACATTTACTATTTTTAAACGTATGATTGTTTCAATACTAAATACTAAATACACTCTATATGGAGAATATGCAAAATAAATAATAGCCATATAAAGGTTGTAAACAACAATATACTGAAAACTGTAACAGCATCAGGACATCAGAAACATCAAGTTCTGTGAAATATGATTGTGGAGTGAGTGGATAACCGAAGCTAGGTGCAGCCTTAAGTGTGGATCACAGAGTAAAGCCTCCATAAATGGTTCTTTCCACTTCACCATTTCACATGGTTGTTATTAAGTCACTTGTATTTATTTCTAATATCTTTCAGGCGTTTGCTGTTGTTGCTGTTTTAGGGTTTTTTGTTTTTTGGTTTTTTTTTTTTTTTTTTTTTTGGTCTTTGTTTTGAGACAGAGTCTCTCACTCAGTAGCCTAGCTCTACCTCTCAATTCTGGAATGGTAAGTGATTCCCACCATGCCCAACTTTAACCCCTCTACTTTGGTTGTTTATCCATTCATCTCTTTAATCATGGGAATCTATTGTGGGAATTTGGTCCAACAGCCATTTTGCATTAGAGCTGCTTGGACCAATGGATGTGGTCTTCTCTGGAGACACATAAACAGATGAGAGCCAGGGAGAAGAGGCACTACCCTCTCTTGGACTGTGGAGGGCTTGCTGAAGCCAGGGCTTGGTGACCTTCTCAAGACCTTCCCCATCTCTCCCTTGGGAATGAAGAAGCAGCGGTGCCACTTAGTCCTGTATTCGTGAGTGTGTTGTATTGACCTCATCCTCTAATAAACCTGATCTGATCCAAGACTTCTGTATCCCACTGTAGGAATCTGGCATTACTAACATGTCAATATTTTTATAATATTTTATAATATTTTTATATTTTTATAATATTGAAATGTTTCTTATAATTTGTATTTTGGATAACTTTCATTAATAATTTTCCAAGGAAATATTCTTTAGCTTAAACTTCCAAAATTTTATACAAAATAACCCTGAGAATTCATAAGAGAGAAATTTTAGGACTTGTACCACCTGATTCCTAGAAATATAGCAGGGAAAGAAAAAAAGGTATTTATTGAACAAGGTCTAGGGGGCCAAGGTTGAAATCTGAATTCGTTATGAAGTCAAGGATGATTCTGAACTCCAGATGCTGCTGTCTCCACCTCCCATGTGCTGGGGTGGCAGGTGCACAGCATGAAACTTCCCTTTTGGATCCCATTTCACACAGACTGGAATGTAATACGAGGTTTCCATGAGCTTATTTTCTTACTTTCTATCCCCCAAGATCTCCGTTTTGTTTTTCTAAAGGGAGCATCATCACACTGACTGTACGTCACTCCTTCTGGTTTGCATTTTTATTAGATTTGGAATGGCTTTGTTTATTCCTAAATAATCATAGTATTTACTTTTATTGTTCGTCTGCTGTGCCTTTTTAATACTTTAGTATTTTTCCTGATGTTTCCACTAAGGCTCACCCATGAATAGGACTCATGCTTTAGAAAAGTACAGAAATCTGCTGATTCCCTGTGGGAGTCCTTGCCTTGGAGGAGGTAGGAATGGGGGATGGTTTCAGGGAAGACTCAGAAGCAGGAGGAGGGAGGAGAGAGACACCTGCAGTTGGTATGTAAAATGAACAGAAAATTTCTGAATAATAATAAAAAAATAAAATAAAAGGCAAAAAAGAAAAGAAAGGGTACAGAAAATGCCAAACTGAAGTCACAAATTGAATTGTGAACCCAATAGTCTTATTAATAAAAAACAGGAGTCAAATGTCAGGGTGACAACCTGAAAGATCAGAGAAGCAGAGGAGCAGGCGCCATTGACTTCTTAACTCTTTGGATCCTCAGACCAAAAGGCCTGATCTCCTGTCTCTGTCCTGCCTTATATTCCTGTCTCCAGCTCCTCAGAGCTGAGATTAAAGGTATGTGCCACCCAAGTGCTGGGATTAAAGATGTGTGCCACCACTGCCTGGCCTCTGTGGTTAACTAGTGGCTTATCTCTAGGCAAGATTTATGTGTCAGAACACAAACAAAATGTCACACAACAAACTTTTATAGTAACCTAAGCAGAAGAACAAATGGAGAAATTTCTGGAGAAAAATGTCAAAATTTTTCAGTAAAAAAGACATAAGAGACTCAAAGATTTGTTCCTAGCAAAAACAGTGGTTCAGTGTAGGAATAAAGCAAGAATGCCTTTAAAAGAGAAGAAATGGTGGAGAGAAAACAGCTAATACTCAAACCTCCTGGGCCTCAAAAAGAAGCATCTACTGTAGTCAATGTGTGTGTGATATGTATGTATTTATGCAGGTGTATATGTAATATGAATGAGTGCATGGGCACATATGCCACAGCATTATGTCTGGAGATCTGAGAACAACCTTCCATAATCTAGACTATTTTTCTACCGTGGGCTACAAGAATTGATCTCAAGTAATTTTAGTTACAATGCTTTATATATGCTGAGCCTTCTTGCTGGTCTGAAAGTAAAGTCTTAATTCTCTTATTTAAGGTTGATTTGCTAGATATAACGACACTTTAATTTTTTATTTTCTCAAATTTATTTGTTTGCATTCCTGGAGAATATACTGTAAATAAAGAAAAAAGAAACTGAAAGAATATATGCTTTTTTTCTGTAACTGGAATTTCTATTTAATTTTTCCAAAAATTTTATTGATATTCGCCTGAATCAACATATTACTTGTAAGTATTTCTAAAGTAAGCAGAAACTCATTAGTAACACTACAAATATGTAAACTTATAGTGACATACAGATGTTAGGAAATACTGCTGTGATATGAATATATAAGGCCCCCAAAAGATTCCTGTTTAAGTACTTGGTTCACAGCTTGAGGCTTTGCTTTAGAAGGCTGTGGAAACGTTGGATGTGCCTTGATGGAAGAAGTGTGTCAATATGGGTAGGACCAGAGATTTTATAGGATAGCCCTATATGGCTTCCAGTCTCTAACTCTAAGAAAATGCAAACATCTTCTTCTGTCACTGGGGCTTCCTAGCCATGATAAAATATGTCTCTTCTCAAACTGAAATCAAAATAAATACTTCTGTTTCTATTTTTAATCTTATGTGTTTTAATTTTAGAGATTACAATATATTAATATTATCCCCCCCTTCCCTTTCTTCCTTCCAAACCTCTCACACAAACACAACTTGCTCTTTCTCAAATTCATGGGCACTTTTTTTTTAGTTGTCGTTACATATTTGTGCCTATGTATTACTGAATCTGTGGATGCAACCTGCTCAGTCCATACAATATATTTTCAGGACTGACTGTTTGGTACTTTGAAAACTAACTGAGGTGCTCTTCCCTTGAGAAGACTATTTTTCCCTTCTTTTAAGGTGTGTGGTCACAGCAAGGAGAAAGGTAACAATCCAGGGACTTTCTTTGAAGAAATTTAGATTAAAATGCCTCAGACATGATAATGGAGAGCCAACAAATTGGATACAAACCTACACACTTACTGTTATCGATTTCATTTTCACTGTAAGCTGAATCTACTAGGAACAAACACATTTAAAACTCTTCTTTCTTGTAAAATGAACAAAGTTTTAAAAGATTAAGAGAATATCACACCAAAGTATAAAAACTGCACATGAGGCATTTTGATTAATATTGGTAACAATCCTCGATCTTTAATTATAAGGTTTTATTATGAGTACACATTCCTCTCTTCCAGCTTTCACTGAGAAGGGAAAATTGATGGGCCATACCTCATGACATTATAATTCAATATAATTACCTACAGTAATCATCAAAAATGTGCCTCTTAGATCCTGGAGCCATCCTTCTCCCTCCTTCCAGGCTGCAGATATTAGATGCAATCACTTGAGTGTGCCCCCCAGGCCACAAATACCAAGTGTGCATGAGCAGAGATATAAAAGATATATGCTTTGCACAGAGTAGCCATCCAGTAATTATGTGTTTCATCAAATATAATTGCAGTAGTTCTGACACATCTTCCTGGGATACTAGAATGTGATAATATTGCAGGAAGAGGGAAATTAGTCTCCCTTCCTCCTAAAGACCAATACTCTCTTCAGGTGCTAAAGACATGTCAGTCATTCCAAAGGAACATAAGCTGTGCCTTTAGGCAGGACCAGCTAATGTCCCAACTGTATGAGTAATAATTTTGTCTGAAAAGAAAAAAAAAAGTTTGATGCTAAGTTGGTTGAGAAATGAGAGCAGTAAACAATTTCTTGAAACTTGCTGAAAAGTTTACCTATGGAGTAAAGACTTTAATTTTAACTTAGAGGAAAATACTGAGAGAACCAAGAGGTTTTAGCAAATGGAACTTGGCTAATTGAGCTAAAAGAGAAAAAAATCAGAGAGCTTTGCAATTTGGTTGAGATTGCACTAAATGAGAAATAACCTTTCATACTTACAGGGTGCTTTTGTAAGACACAAAATATAGGACACAAAGTGATTAAATATTAATGCTCTTAGCTGATGTTTCTAGGAGAATATTTAATTATAAAAGAAGTGTTATTGTGCAGCACAGTTGGGGACAGGCTCAGTGAGACAAAAATATTTGGCAGGAACTAGGATGCAGATCATTTTTACATGGTGCTGAGTGGAACTTAACAGAACAAGGAAAAATGCTTTATGAAATAATTTCAAGGATATTATTTTGAGTAATGAAATAATAATCATTAAAATGATGCATTCGCTTATATTATGTAATATCAACAGTAGCACCAGCACCAATTATATCCCTGACTTTGGAAGTCTTGAATTTGAAGGACAAAGAAAAGATGCTGCCTTGGGAACAGGGACCTCTTGTTCATTTCTCAATGGCTTATTATTTATTGCTGCAGACAACACTCCATGATCTGAGAACAGATCATTCTTAGGAGTGTCCAAAAAGAAACTTCATTTTCTGATACAGAATTGTCACCTGGCACTACATGATCAATGACTTCTTCAATAAATACCACAGAGCTTTGGCTGCTGAGGCAGGTTGATACAAGAGGACATTCCCCAATTCTTGTGCATCTCAGCTTCCCATGGAAGAATGGAATTGCACCTAGGTCATGTCCGACACCAACTACATGTTCTCACTTCTCACAGTATTCCCTGGAGCCTACTAGACATACTCCAAACTGATCTTCTGTAAGAAATTTCAGATGTTCTACACAATATATAAAGCTAATCTGAACATACTAAGAACCCATAGATCATCAATGAAGCATATAAATAGGAAGAAAAGGATATATAAAAGGATTGCTTACTAATATATGCCATCATCAAATTAGAATGTGTTTTTAAAGGTTTTTATCATTTTATTTTATGTGTATTCGTGCTTTATCTGCATTTATCACATAAGGGAACGATGAGAGTACAGTGTTCTCAGAGGCCAGAAGGTGACCTTAAATTCCTAGACTAGGAGTTAAAGATGGTTGTTGGACAAAATGTATATGCTGGCAACAGAACCCTGCACCTCTGCTAGAGCAGATAGTGCTTGTAAATCTTGAGCCATTTCTCTAACAAGAACAGGTGGTTTTGAGGTATACAGGAATATTAAATTTTGGTTACCCTTGATTTATGCTAAATTAAAGAAGCCAGACACAGGAGAAACATGTGCTCATTCATCTTTTTTTTAGCCTAAACTCTCCCCATCAATCACATAGAAGAAAACATAGGGATGGTGGCCACTAGAACCTGGAAGGGGCAGAAAAAAAAAGGGTGATAGAATGAAAGTAGCGCTGATTAGTGCCTTAATTTTGTTTTACAGCAACATGAAGGATGATTGCTGTGGTTTTAATGTGAAATGTCTCTCACCACAGCCACAAGATATTGAAGATCTACTTGGTTACCATCTGGTTCTCTGTTTTATAAGGTTGTGGAACCCTTAAGAAGTAGAGCCTGGCACATAGTAATGGATCACCAATAGGAGGCCTTGAAATTTGATAGCCTAGCCTCACTTCTTATTTAGTCTCTGCTGCCATGTCTTCCCATCATGGGAACCTTTCTTCTCCTACGTCGCCTCTTGTTGGGTTAGTCACATCGAGAAAAGTAACAAATACAATGACTATTGTTTAAAAGAACCTATGACACAATTCAAAATTGCTACAGAAAACATAAAACTTGAAAGTATAGAAATGATTAATGTTTGAAGAAAGGGAATAGCTACTGCCTGCATTTTATCAGACTGCCCTGTGTACATGAACTGAACAGCCATGTCAAGGTGCTGCATAGAAACATGGAAAGTATAGTTCAATATTAAACAAAATATTGAAAGCAAATAAAGTAGCAGAAATAAGCAGCCCCTGGCTGGAGAAATACTCACCTTTTCATGAAACTTACTGTCTTAGACATGTCCTTACACTGTAAGAAAAAAGGACATTGCAGGATGAGAAAAACAGACATTATTTGGAAATCCTGATGGTTGGATGGATGCTTCCTCAAAGAAAGATGTAAGCTCTGGGTTTGATCCAAATGTATATCCTGTGATCCATGGGTAAATATATATTTAATATCACCTGTGTTCTTCTGGTTTGATGTCTTTGCCCACTGAGAATAAGGAATAGTCCTGACTCCTGCAATCAGTAAAAGTTTTTTTTTTAATTTCATCAAAAAAAAGACAAACAAATGATAATACAGACTTGAAAACATATTCACTTATCAGTCAATTTCTGCAAGTCAAATTTTATTAAATACTGCGAAAAAAATGAGGACATAAATTTCCAAACATGACTGAAAGACTCATTAGAAGAAAAAAAGACAGAAGAATATGATGTGATAAAAAGCCAATAGGTTAAGAAATCCTAAATGAGCCAAATCCAGATATTAAGCTGTTTCATGAACTGAGATTCTGATCAGAAAACAAGAGAATTATAAATAATACAGTATTGCTGATTTGTACATGAGGGCAATTATGTGACAAAATGCTCTAATTCATTAATAGGTTTCTACATGCTTGGTATTTAGGTTGGTAAAGACTTTACAATTGTGCTATTTTATATGTTATAGTTTTTCCTGAAGTTTAATTGGGCATTTTATAAAATCACATATTGAATAAACCTAAAAGTGATTCCCTACAAGTAAGATTACCAACAATATAGGTACTGGGGAAATTGACATTTACTTTAAAGGGGAAAGGAAAAAATATTTCTTATCCTCCTTCAATTGCTTTTCTTTTTCTAGGATACATACTTTTGGAACAAAAAGCAATTTTTACTTTCAAGTAATATTTTATGCCCTTGCCAAAATTTCTAGAGTATATGTCAAACTTTTCACTTTTTATAAACCTCACAAAAATATTTCTGATGAGTTTGAAAAGGTTTTCTTTTCTTTATTTTGCTGCTGAAGGTATTCTTATTTTCAAATTACCTAGTATGTTCTTCCATTATGCCAGCTCAGTGTAATATTTGAAAATGACATTACAGGAATTAAAAATGCTGCATATGTATCATATGGTTAATTGAATAATATGTATCTATCTGCAAATTATCAGTTACATTTTTCTAAAGCCTAAGAGACCCAGAAACCTGAAATCCTTGAAAGAAAAAGAACAAATATTGACATTTAACATAAAATCATCTCACCTTTGATTTAAAATTACTTCATAAATTTATTTTCATGATTATAACTGAGACAAGCAGATTTTTCTTATTGTTAAAAATGCTCACTTTGTATGAAGTGAAATAATTGCACATAAATAAGGATTTTCAGAGGGCAGTGTATGCAGGTCCATGGGTGGCTTCTTTGCCTAATACACACAAAGTCCTGGGTTTGATTTCTGTCACCGTGTAAATCAGATGTGATGGTGCACATCTGTAACTCTCATACTTGGGCGTTGGAGGCAGATGATACAATGTTCAAGGTTATCTTTGGCTACATGGTAAGTCTAGAACAATGTCTGAAACACGATTCCCCGCCTATAAATTGCATATATTTACTATTAAAATGAAATGATAGTACCATAATATCAGAGATATACTTACATATTATCATCAATACAAAGTCAAGGAAACATGGTCTTACTCATATTACTTACTAATGAGTATTTGTGCTGTCACAGAACTAATTTAATGTTCTTGGAGCTTAAATTAAGGTTGTTCATTCTAACTTTTACACTATATAAGCAATGCTGTCTTTATTATATCTAGAGGCACATGATGTACTACTATTTTATCTTTTGATTTAATATGTGTGGGGGGTAAGGGAAAAAGAGAGAGAGACAGACAGACAGACAGACAGACAGAAATAGAGAAAGAGAGAATAAACACATGCCATAGTGCATGTGTAAATTCAGGAAAACCTGCAGGAATTAGTTTTTTTTTTTATTTCTAAACTTTATTACACTCTTTATTAAAGCTTTTATCAAACTCAGGGTTATTATGCACCAGGAAGGCAAATGTGGTAATAGCTGTATTCTAAACTTAGCCCTCATTTTCAGTTTTCTGTTTCTAATACACTTCTGATAATGTCTCTGTATTTAGCTCAAAATAAGTACTATTTTCCCATTTTGTTCCTTTCTGTCTTTTTTCTTTTTTATTCTTCTCTCATACATTATATCCTGACCTCTCCCAGTTCCTTCCCCCCACCTCCCTTCTCTCCCACATCCACTCCATCTCCTTTCCCTTCAGAAAATGGCAGGCCTCCCAAGGATCTCAACCAAACATGGTATATCAAGTTAGAATAAGTCTAGGTACATTTCCATGTATTAAGGCTCGACAAGGCAACATAGGAGATAGAAAAGTTCCCAAAAGCAGGCAAAAGAGTCAGAGTCAGTCCCTGCTCCCACTATTAGGAGTTCTCCAAGAACTCCAAGTTACACAACTGTAACATATAGGCAGAGAACCTAGTAAGACTCCCTGATTGTTGGTTCAGTATCTATGACCCCCTATCACAGTGCCTGGCAGGCCAGGAACCAGAGTCTGGATAGCCCAAAGATGTAGGATAGAACCAAATATGACCAGCAAAAAAGAAAGAGAGAGAGAGAGAGAGAGAGAGAGAGAGAGAGAGAGAGAGAGAGAGAGAGAAGAGAGAGAGAGAGAGAGAGAGAGAGAGAGAGAGAAAAGAAAGAAAGAGAGGGAGAGAAAGAAAGAAAGAAAGAAAGAAAGAAAGAAAGAAAGAAAGAGAGAAAGAAAGAAAGAAAGAAAGAAAGAAAGAATAAGAAAAACACACAAATAAATAAATAATAAATAAATAAATAGTAAGACAGATAGATAAATAAATAAACTCATAGACCAGAGCCTAGCATAATTGTAATTAGAAATGCTTCATCCAGCAACTAATGGAAAAAAAATGTAGCAACCCACAG
The DNA here is from genome assembly GCF_049852395.1 of Peromyscus maniculatus bairdii. Taxonomy (NCBI): domain Eukaryota; kingdom Metazoa; phylum Chordata; class Mammalia; order Rodentia; family Cricetidae; genus Peromyscus; species Peromyscus maniculatus. The sequence continues at coordinate 78,946,634 of NC_134870.1, read as the reverse complement.
TCAAACATTAGGTGGAGTTTGGGAGGAAGGATCCTAGGAGCCAGAGAAGTGAAGGACCCCACAAGAAAATGGCCCACAGGAATAAGGTTTTTTTTTTTTTAATTCCAACAAGTGGGTCCTAAGAATGGAGCTTAAGTCTTGAGACATGGCAATATGCACCCTTACCGCTGAGCCATCTCATTAACCATGCATGATATACCTTTGTTCACATTTAATGTTGCTCCTTTTGATTTTTCTGAACAAGATACTGAACAAGATTATTTTTACTGACAGTTATGACTCTCTCCCTTGTGGAAATAATGACTATTATTTATAATGACTTTATCATTATGTAATGACCCATCTCCATGTTCCCTGGCATTTAATGCTGATGAATCTGTTTTGCCTCATACAAACTTCATGATGTCACTAAGCAATTTTCTAGTTCGAATATTCCTTACAAATTTGCACACTGACGCTCATCATTCTTTAAAGTAAATGGTGCTCACTGGTTTGCCATTCCTTATTTCATCAACTTGATGCCTAAACATTCAACAACATCCTCAGTGTGGTGACTATATCCTCCTCATTTGTAGAGCAGTTTGATTGGTTTCTTTTTAAAAAGTGCTTTACAGTTGCACATCGTACATTATCCTATGGGCCAAGTGATTGATATCCAGGACACAGCAGCACTGTAGCCTCTGAGCCTCTGTCTTTGACTCCAATAGGGTGAGCACATCACCCTCTCACACGAGGCCTTTCACATTTTGAATGATAAAGTGGCTGGTGTGGTCCATAAATTCCACATGCACCTACATGTACTCTCCCTGTAAGCTGGTCCTGTCTAGCATTTTGGTTACCCTAGTCAGCTTGATGATACTCGTGTCCATGATGTGGAGATCTGGCAGAGAGCTCTAATTAGTTTCTAACATAGGAGAACAATACAAGATTATCATGTACCTATTCTATCTTGGCCATTTATTGACTATTTCTTTAAGAAATCTTAGTTAAGCATTTTTTTAATCTTCAAAAACAAAAACAAATTATCTAAATATAGCTGCAGATCTTTTGTTTTGATTTCACAAACCACCCACTACTGTATCTGAAAATGGCTAGCTCATATTTTTATCAGTGTCTGTCCATAAAGTGCAACTCTGACTTCTTTATTATGCATCTAAAATTCACAGCAAAAAGATACACACTATCTTATTTTAGACTTGCGATGATTTTGACAAGTTAATTTTTCAAGAAATATGGCAAGTCACAAAAATCATGAAGAGGACAACACCATCCAAATCTGTAAAAATCTCCAAGTATCAGCTACTGTCAGGTACAGTTTCATGATTTTGTGCATTAAAATCTATCAAGCTGTATGAAATGAACACTTGCTTTCATTACCACATTTTTGTATTAATTCAGAGCAGGTGAACTTATCATTCACCGTATTAGCAATTGTATAATAAATTAGGATATTTTAGCTCAGGCTGTTGGAACAATTAAAACTTGTTAAAAAATGCCTTTTTTAATTTAGTAAAAATCAAAAAGATTTATTCAATAAGTTTAATCAACCAACATGGTTTTTCTAGAGTCTAATTTGTTTTATTTGAATGGACAAATAATTATATAACTTAACTAAACAGACTTTGTTGTCTTTAATAACTTCTTATACACTAAAATTATCAAATCATAGTAATTATCCCACTCTTCCTTCCAAATATTTATTTCTTTGTGGTAAGAATATTTAAAATTACTTTTAGCAACAGTAATCATGGTGAGCTCTGCCTTCTTCTGATCCTCCCATCATTCAAGCATCTGCAGAAAATGATTAGTTCAGCAATAATAAATATATATATATGAGCAAAATATTGCAAGAAAATTTTTGAAAAAAATGATTAAAAATAAGAGATAGCCCAAGCACACACATAATGCATGCAGCCAATTAAATAAATAAATAAAATCTTTTTAGTATTTTTTGATACAATGAATATTGGTTGACAGTTTTCCAGCTGGGCTTTGGGGGAAGAGGAAGAAAAAATTGTTACTATGATTCCCAAGATATTACTTAAATATATCAGTGTATATAAAGTATATCTGGTGTTTACTTATCCTTGAAAATATGGTGTTCTGATCCCATTCAACTCTGTTTTTAAAGAAGAAATTACTGGTAGTACAAATACAAGTGAAACAGGGCATATGAGCATACTTCAAGAGGAGTCTCATAAACACACCTCCCAAGACTAAATTTTCACCCAGAGCAGTGGACTTACACCAATATGACCAAATCCTGGGTAGACTTTAATTTTGATCTCCTTGGAGTGGTCTTAGCATTACTGGGATGAATATCTTTCTATTCATGTACATGTTTCTAATTCCTAAGTTTGCTGCATACTCATTCCAGCATTTTGTTTCTCCTTTAATGCTGTATTTTATACGTATCTCATATGTTCATGTTAGTAGCCTTGCTTTTCTACTGCTTTTGATATCAAGTCCCATCTCAGTTTTTAGTGTTATCAATTTCCATTCATTATCCGCTAATTTTCCCAGGTTGCCAGCTAAATTTTGGGTGCTCTACTTTCATCAAATGTTCCGTTTCACCAGAAATTCTGATCAATTGCCCATCCTTTTTCTTTGCTCTTTATCATAAGATCCCCAAAGTCTCAATCTTTGAGATCATCAGGGGAGTCACCCCTTTATAGCAATCTCTCTCTTGCATGGAGTTGAAAGTGTTTTGGTTCTCCACAACTTCACCATGTTCTCCTGGAAAAGTGACTGGCCCTTTAAATGTAGTTTTCTATGTACTATTTATGGCTTCACCACTGAAATGGAGAACAAATTGTAACAGCTTTTTCTCAACTACAATAAAACTAGCATTTGATATGGGATTAATGACTTTCAGGAGGCCCTCAGAGTCCTTGACATCAGGGTGATTGTACCATGCTGGATGCTTGCTCAGCAGCCCTAGACATTCTACGTATCTCTTTTGCTCTTAGTTCACCTCAGCAATAATTTCTTTGGTTACATTAAGAATCTGAAGCAATAGAAAGAGCACCCTAGCAACTAGATACCTGCTTCTGAGCCCACATAAGCAATTCTGTCCAAAATTCAATTTTCCTGTATCCAGCTGGGATCCACAGTTCTGTTACATGCCAATGATGCCTCTCCTTGTTCAGGAAACAGTCTCTTTTTCTCTTTTATCATTTATTTCTCTTTGAATTATCATATAATCATAAAAGATTTCAATTACATCTTTCATCAAATAATTCCTTTTAACTGCATTTCCCATTTTGTCTATCAACCTATTTCTCTAGTTACTATTACAAAGAACTACATCTTAGAGTAATATTAATATTTTTCTTGTACCCAGACCACTTATGATCTTTTCATCATCACTGTACAAAAGTTGTTGTTGTGATACACTACATGGAACAACTTCCATCAATCCAAGACACATTCTTATTTACCAATTTGGTTGATTTATCATCAAAATATATATATTTTAAATTTAATATAATTAATATAAATTATACATAATTCTCTCTTTACTGACTAATTTCCTTTTTTTTCTCCTTGGGTGATCCATTTACTTACCTCACATCTGATGTCTGTGTTTATTTATTTTTTTTTATTTCCCTTGCTGAGTCCTTCTAATAAATCCTCTATAGTCTAGAGTATTTGATAGTTCTGTTCATGAGAAGCTTGTGCTTAATCTGACTTTAGTCCACTGATGATGTTATCTGGGCTTTAGCTTTTGTAGACTACCTGTATTCTAATGTATTCCAAATTCCTTCTATGTTGTAAAACCCTCAATTTATGCCATACATTTGTATCTGGATATAAAGATTTTTCATCTCAGTCATCTAAAAACGGCCTAAGATTTGTCTAATAATAGCAATTTTTTTCTTCTTACTCATAAGCCATGGCATCTTCAACTTTCCTGCTTCCTTCATGTCACACATGTCTTTTTTTTAATATTCTTTCATAATGTATACAGAATTCTAATGTCTGTGTCAGCCTCGCTACATCTTTCTTCAAGACATCCTTGGCTTTTAGCCAGAAATGGATCCTTCTTCTAACAGATACACATATATGCATATGCCTGACTTCAAGATCCTCAAATTAGCAATCACAGTGACCATAAGAGATCGCATGACAATTGATCATTTATGGATTCACAGCTCTCACCATCTCAAACTGAAAGGAATAGAAACCAGCATCGGTGATACAAGGGCATCATATTTTTCTCTGTATTTACTCAATTGCTCCCATTTTTAAAAAATTCACTCTGGCAGAGTCATTTTGTATCTACTCTTCTGGTTTTTTATATAAAAACCAATAAACCTATTGAATTCACGGTCTTGTCATGTGCTTTATCTTTCCAAAATGTTTTCTAACATCATTTAAGTTCTGTATCCTGGTAACTTTTCCATAAGAATTTTGTCATCTCCCTTTCTGAAACATTGGTATTATATAAGTTGCCAAGTCCCTTTCTCAATGTATTTTTCTCTGTTGTTTTTTTCACTGACATTTCATGAATATTTACTAACTATATATTCTTCCCAATAGATTTAATGTTCTACAGGGGCTAGAAGGTAGTCTACTTATATACTCTTTACCTTTAATAGGAATTTTGACACATGAATATTTGTCCAATTAACTAACATTTAGCAATACTCACTTTATTCTTCTCATAGAAGTACATTGAGAAAAATGTTCTTTGTCATAAATAATACTGTCAATCTGTGCTACAAAACCATTAAAACAGTAACAATAATTATATACTTGGAAGATTTAGAGATCTCTTCATCTAGAAACTGATGAGAACAGATGCAGAGACCCACAGTCAAACATTCAGCTGAGCTCAGGGATTCCTGATGAAGAGAGGGAGGAAAGATTATAGGAGTCAGAGGGGTCAAAGACATCACAAAAAACCCACAGAAACAACTAACTTGGGTCCATAGGAGCTCACAGAATCTGAACCAGGGAGGCTTCGCGGGACTGACCTAGGCCCTCTACATATATGTGATAGTTGTATATCTTGGTCTACTTGTGGAACTCCTAACAGTGGGGGCAGGGGCTGTTCTTAGCATGTTGACTGGCTTTGGGGAACATATTCCTCACACTGGTTTGCCTTGCCCAGCCTTAATACAAGGGTAGGTGCTTAGTCTTACTTTACCTTGATATGGCATATTTTGTTGCTACTCATAGGAGGCCTTCCCCTTTCTGAACAGAAACCTAGGAGTGGATTAGGGGGTTGCAGAGGAGAGGTGGGAGGGGAAATGGGGGAGGAGAGGGAGAGGAAACTGTGGTTATAATGTAAAATAAATAAATTAATTTAATTTAGAAATATTTGATGATCTCATCTCAATCAGAATTCTATGATCACCCTCGAATTGAAAACAAACACCTAAGGGGTCTTTTAGGTCCATGTTACATGTGGAGTGTTTTTTTAAAAAATAATAGAATTGTTTACTTTCATTTTATATGTATTAATATTTTGCCCACATGTATGTCTTTGTGTCATATATATCCAGTACCGATGGAGGTCATAAGTGAACATTGGGAACACCTAGAACTGGATTTATGAGCAGTTGTGAGACATAATGTAAGTGCTGGGAACTGAACCCTTGCCTTCTGTAAGAGTAGCAAGTGCTCTTAACCTCCAGACTGTCTCTTCATCCCCTCTGTGGAGTCTGCTAAACCTCACTGAATTTCATCACTCATATCTTAAGCTCACCCTTAAGGTCATTATGTTATTTTTTTTTATTGTTTGCAACCTTCCCATAGCCTAAGAACATTGATGGCTTGTAGGCTAAGATAAAATAAGAAAGTGTCATAGGCAACTAAAGTGCTCCTGCAAAACCCTGATCAACTGCCAAATAGCTTGATTTCCTGATGAGGGTTTCCAGGGAGAGCTCCATGTTTACCCTTTGGTCATCTCCATCATCATCCATTCCATCCTATTAATCCCCATTGAATCAGGTATGTGTCTTGAATTTTTTCTATCTTATTTAAACATAAAGATAAATTTACAAACATCATTGCACTTGTAGAAGATGTAAATATGTAATTTATATTATGAAAATGATAAAAAAAATTGCAACTCTTGCTGGGTCATAAGAACAAACTCAAAATCATGAGATGAATAAATCCAACCACTTTGGGAACTCTGACAGTGCTTAACTAACATAAATGACAAGGCCTTAAAATATCACACAACAAACGTGGTTCTTTTCTGGAAGAAATATTTTTTCCCATGGCTACTCAAGCAGGAAGTTATTATAACAGCTGGCCCTCAGCCACCACTACCCATTTTACTCAAGTTTGTTTTCTTAGAATGAGACATGTTTAATTCTACCCCTTAAAGTTTAGCTTGATATAAATTTGCTTGATGGATGCATGGAAATAATTACAGATATGAAATATAAAGGATTAATTCTACTCTGCCTTGATGAGTGCTTCAGTAACAGATGAAGTCTGAAAACTATATTCAGCTCTCAAATCTCTAGATTCCTATATATCATGCATATTTAATATGCAGATACAGTAGTTTAACAGCAGACTGGCAGCATTGGCAGGACTTGCCCCCACTATTTATGTAAGAATAGTTATTGTACTTGTGTGTATAGACCTTTAAAGTGTTCTGTTACACTTAGATTTGTTGCAGAAGTCATAATTTTACTATAAATGTATTAAAGTTTCATAAGTGATTTTTTTCACTTTTATATTCCACTAAAATTTCTCATTTAATATTTATCTTATGTTTGTAGTATTTCTCTACTAATAAATATTTTGTCTCCTATTATTGTATTCTGGTATTATATATAATAGAAAACCAAATATTTCTTGTCTTTGATATTTCCCTTATGTGTAAGCATACCTGGAAGATAAGTTTTTAGGAAGAAAATTTCAGTGTTGAAAAATACATGCAGCTGTTTATGACTGTTAATTGTTTCCTTCCTCAGCTGCAACACCTATGAACCATAATTACCAGCATAACAAGATATGCATAAGTGTGCAATAAATGGTACTCACATGTTGGTAGAAGCTAGCAGCTGTCTAAATGAACATGAGGACCATTCAACAGGAGAGAAATCATGCCTAATACTAGAATTTCCTAGGGCTATTGAGATTATGAACCATAGAAAAGAATCTGCTGCCCTTACTTTGCTAGACCAGCATAATCCCCTTACTACATTCTAGCCCCACAGATAAGTGTAGCTACCAGCTCCCATCAAAGAAGTTTCCCTTTATAGTAAATGGAGACCATCACCTAAAACCACAACTAGACACAATACAGAGGTAATAGGTGATGGAGATTCAGCCACAATGGATACATCTACATCATAGTTCTACACCTAGCTCAGGGGACATCACAGAAGAGGGGGTGGAAAGATTACAAAAGCGTAGCACAAGGAACTCTACTCTGAAACAGTCTCTCGTAAAAAAATGGCTGAATACACAAGACCAGAACAATGGCAATATCATGTGGAAGGGGAAAATTTTTGTGGGGTCCCACTCCCATATACAAAAGGACAGGCAACTTTTTATGGCTAAGAGAAAGAAAATTAGACTATTGAATGAGCACTCTTATTGGTTGTTCAATGTAGAAACATCAGCCCTCAAATGAACAAACATGAAACATGGATTTAACATATATTATTTATGTAGATTTCTCTCTCTCTCTCTCTCTCTCTCTCTCTCTCTCTCTCTCTGTGTGTGTGTGTGTGTGTGTGTGTGTGTGTGAGAGAGAGAGAGAGAGAGAGAGAGAGAGAGAGAGAGAGAGAGAGAGAGAGAGAGAGAATATAATCAGACAAAAAGAAACTATCAACTAACTTGAGGAGAACATGGGGAGGTTTGAGAGAAGGTAACTGGAAGAGGATGGAAGGAGGAAATGGAGAGTCCAAAAGGATTTAGTTCTCTTTCTATAAAAAAAAATTAAAATGAAAAAAAAAAGCATTTGAAAAAGTGACATGTTACCCACCTTTTTCAATAACATTTTTATCATTAAATTCGTCAAGGTAGACAGATAAAGAGATGATAGTTAGAAATATAAATATTCTATGAGTTTCTTATTAATTTAATATAACATTTTATTCATACCTTGTATGGCCATGGAATGGAAAAAGTTATGTTGTCTTTTCCTTGAATAATTCACTACTATAAAAAACTTTCCCTTTTTAAAGTTAACATATTATGTTGATAAATTTTTAAAGGCCCTATAATTTCTTTTATTTTAGAAATATATATGAGTCTGGAGAAGAATCTGCTGAGTTGAGGTTGAGCTCTAGCAGAAAAGCATGGATAGAGATGTGGAAAAAACTCAGCACACAAACTTCACAGAAAATTTAGTCTATGCTACAAAACCCAACGGTATTTCTTTGCCCCCTGACTTGGGAGCTATACACAGTAGGACAACAACAAAACCAAACCACACAAAATCCATGGCAGCAATCTACTCACGGTTGAAAGGCAGAGCTGGGAAAAGTCCTCAGTGAGTTACTGATAGGGCAGCCACTTGCTGAAACGTGCAAGTAGGATGGAAGGAAGCATTTCCTGCCAGACTCCAAGCATCTTGCTAAGCGGAAGAAAGCAACAATCCACATTTGCCTGTGTTCTTAGCCTCTGTGTAACTGAAGGAATTGTTATAGTAAATAAACACACATACCTTGGTCATCTGTTGTCCCCAACATTTCAATGATCACCATAGAAGACTGAGAGGGTGAGAGTGTTAACTCTCAAAGCAGATTGTTCAGTCTGTTAACTCTTTCCAAAGTGGACATCTTTTCATTCATTCATAAAAATTGGATGAGCTGTTTGTCCTGAAAATGTGGTGGGAGAAGTTGACATCTGAGGAAACGTTCAACTGAAGAGAAGATGATGGTTGTGATGTTGGCAGCAGTATTGTCTGCAATTAACTTACCATCGCCAACATACTACTACCAAGAAGTTTCCTTCTTATATCTCTACTACCTTATGACTTTACAAATATTAGTTCAGTTAATTGCAAAGTAAAACAAAATAATAAATATATATTGTTTTGAGTATATGTCTCAATTATTTTTATACTCAATTATTGAGTATATGTCTCAATATTATTTATATTTATTTAAACATGATGTGATTTGTGATATATAGTAGTTAAATACACATTAAATATATGGTTTAATATATTCTATTTGATTTCATTATTTGCATCTATTTGTGGACAGCTAGTTTTTCTTATGCTTTGTAATTTCCATTTGAACGTAATCCAAAGCTGTATTTCAGTTATTGTTAATAAACTAGCAAAAATGTCAGACATTTTACAATATGTATAATGATCATGTTCTCCAGAAGTGACATTTCAAGAACACTGTATAGAGCACATGAAAAGATACAATTATTACTGTATGGTGTGAAGTGTATCACCTAAAACTTACTTAATATTCTTCTGTGACAGATGGAAATGCAAGTCGGAGGCTTAACAAATATCTGAGATTATAATTCTCACTGTAAATATGTCTACAAATTCAGAGTAAATATTAAATGATAAATAATAAAAATATCATTATTTAACTAGTAAGTAAATGTATTTACTCCTTTCAAATAATTGTATTATCGATGCAATATTTTTTCTTTAAAAAACACATGGCAGGTGAGTATTGTTGACTGCTGGGGACATCCTACTACTGTTAAAGTACTTTGCTATGCACTGAAGATCCGAGTTCAGATCCCACTCACTCATAAAAAAGAGTATCTATGCCAGTTTTCCCTGTATCCCAGGGCTGAGAGTTAGAGACAGGATAATCCCAGAGCTCAGTGACCATCCACTCTAGTTGAAATGGTGAGCTTGGGCTCAGTGATAGACCCTACTTCAGAAAAAAATAAGGTACACAAATAATTGAAGGAAGATGTCTCAGCACCAACTTCTGTCCTCCACATACAAGCAAGGCCTAGCACACATGTGTACACCTGCATACAGCAGACACTCATATGCAGAAACAAAATAGACCACGTAGGATTGGAATTATTAATACTCAAAATGAAAATGATGAACAAAATATTGACAGTACTGAGTTGAAAATAATCATATTTGTTCAAATAATAAGTTTTGTTTGATTCCAAAATTAGCTTAGCAGACATAAGAATCACATTTTATTTTTATTGTAAAATAATATCATGTCAAAATTATGCCAAGAAAAGCTGGCATAAAAGCTCCTATACAGGGCTGGATAAAACACTCAGTGGTTAACACTGTTGGTGCAGCTTGTAGCCAGAAATTTCTCCAGTCCCGCCTGGCCCTTTTCTTGCAGCCACTTGTATAATGATCATTCAGAGGTTTAATATTATTTACAAACTGTATGGCCTATGGCAGGCTTCTTGCTAGCTAGCTCTTATGTTTTAAATCAATCCATAACTATTAGTCTATGTATTGCCATGTGTCCTGTGGCTTTACCTGTTTCCCATTACTTGTTGTTCCTAGGATGGCGGTCTGGCATCTCCCTCATGTTGGCTATTCTGCCACAGGGACAGAATTGGTTTCCTAGAACCAATATCAGGAAGCTTACAATAGACTATAACTCCAACTCCAAGATAGTCGATGCCCTCTTCTTGCCTCTGTGGGCATCCTCATACAAGTGGCATAAATTCACACACAGACACACATTATAAAGATTACATATGTGTTAAGATGGTTATTTCTTGTTTTGTCCACTTCTCCAATATAAATCTTCTTTATGCCCATGTCTCCCAGCAAAACCTTTAGAAGGAAATGTTTAAATCTTTTTGTTATTAAACTTGGATGTCAAGTAACTCATGTAGAAGTTATTTTTAAAAGTCTGCTTTTGAACTAACATATTGAATAAATTTATCTCCCCATACTTTGTTGGGACCTTATAGCATGTAAAATGTGTCTCTATAAGTCTCTGTTAGTTTATGCATTATTGTGGACTTATCCTAAAGGGTTTCAGTAACACTCAGGAAACCTTAATTCTCATCTCATTTACAAGCCACCCACATTAATTACACATTTAGAAGAGTTATCTTTGCTTCATCACTCTTGTCTTCCGACTTTGCATCTTTGAATTATATTCTCACCCTTCATTAAGTATAAGCATTCAAATCTCTAAGATTTTGCTAAAATATGAAAAAGTATGAGAACAGATACATTTTCATTTTAATCATAAGACACACATATCAAGCTCATTTCTCCTCTTTTGTACACTTTAATGACTGATATAATTGTATACATGCCATTTAACATTAAAAGAGAGGGAAATGTATTCAAAGACAGAATTTCTAGCTTTTACTGTAACATGTACTTTGATTTAATAACAAAGATATAGGTTCTTTGTCAATATGATCACAATAAGGAGAAATTAAAGGGAGGATAAGTTTATGTGGCGTACATAGTTTTATGACTTTCAATTCACCATGACCAAGAAGGCTGGGTAGTTCTGCTCATGGAGACAGGTCTGTGGTAGCTGGTTTTCACATAATGACCCAACAGGAGCAGCAAACATAGGGCTGAATCACATAAGATGAGAATGCCACCTAAGATCTGACCTCTAATGGCATCCTTTCATCAGTAAGGTCCCCTTCTAAAGGCTTTCTTCACCTTCAAAATTTTACGACAAATTGGACACCAAGAGCTCAGAATATTAGACTCTGAGGAACATTTCAGATCCTAACCACAGCACCCACTATTAGTAAGCCCTTAAAAGTACTTATATAACACGATGCCTGTGAAGCTCCCAAGAGTATATAGCTGGTATGTCACTGAGGATGATATTGAAAATGCTTGTTGTTCCTTAGCCATGTTTCACATGAAAAATAAATAGTTAATTTATGGTATATTTTCTCCCCAATAAGTAAAATATTTCCAAAAGTTAGCACTCATCACGTATTGATGATGCTAAGTCAGGTGTAGTGGCACACACCTTTATCCCAACACTTCAGAGATAGAGGCAGGCAGATTTCTGTCAGGTCAAGGACAGCCTGGTCTACTAGCAACTCCAGGACAGGCAGGAATAAGAAAAGTCTACATAGCAGAGAGACTCTATCTCAAAAACAAAGCGTAATGAAGTATAACCACCAAAACAAAATAAACAAACAACAAAACTAAGGAGAATGTTAAATGTCAGTTACCATCTACATTCTCATTTGAGAAACTCACAAGGAAAATAAATCTGTTTTGATCTCTGGGTTGGGCCTTGTCATTTTGGCCAGGTATTTTTAGGAAGATACTGCATTTAATTTTCTAATCACTTGTTTTTATAGTTCTTTAATATGTAAATAACAGATAATTGCCATGTTACTATAATCAAAAACTTGATTCTACTTTCACTTCACTGTTCAAAATATTTTTATTCATCTAATATATATGTAATCTGTTAATAAAATTCCACATGAGTTGTGTGTTATTTAGATTAGGTAAATTTATTTTCATTAAAACTATACCAATATTCAAAGTTCTGTTGAAGGTCTAAAACTGATTACTGTTTTTAAACGAATGTTTTAGTATTGGGAATTATGTGTTGCTCCTCTCTCTCTCTCTCTCTCTCTCTCTCTCTCTCGTGTGTTTGTGTGTGTGAATTGTTTTGTGTTGTGTATAGTGAGTTTCCTTGTGGTTATGTTGTGTGTGTGTGCCTGTGCATCTGCATGTGTGGTGACCTGATGCTAATGTTCAGTGTCCTCTATCACTCTCCATTTTAGTTTTTGAAACAGGGTTTATCATTAAAAATGGAACTCATCAATTCCACTAGACTGCCAATGAGACCCAAAGAACCTCCAGACACAAACTCCTCAGTGCAAGAGTCATAGAAATACACTTTTCCTTTTACCTATGTAATGAAGATCAAAACCAGAGTACACATGCTTATGAAGCAGGCACTTTATACAGTGAGTCTTCTCCTCAGAACTACCCCAATGGCATTAGTAATCTTCGAATTCAAACTATTAAAAAAATCAATTAATACTTTGAAATTAAATTAAATTAAATCCCATGTTTCTTTTTACTTTTCATGAAGAGTAACCTAAACCCTGCACAAAATTCTACTCCAACATTTTATGTAACAATTGTAAAGGTACAGCAACAGAAAACGCAGTTGAGAATCAGTGTAAATCATTTTTATACATCATGTAGAGATTATATTTATAAAGTAAATTATTGAGCACATACCAGGATATAGTAAACACAAACACATTCATGGTATTTTAAGTGTTTTAAATTAAACATTAATTGCATAGAAGTAGAGCAAATGTTAATCACTAGAGGAAGAAAGGAGAGAGAAAGAATGGACAGTTGACACCAATGTATAGTTGTTTGTGAGGACTAGCACTTATGTTCTATAGTACAGTATGATCACTATACTGAAGATACTATAATTTTACTGAGGACTGAAAAACATGAGTTTGAATGTTTTAATAAAATAAGAAATGTTTAAGGTTCCAAATATCCTGATCTAAATATGCAATATATTCATTTGCTGAGTTATAGCACTTAGGCCTTATGTATATAATATTAGTAGAAGTCAATTAGACATAGTATTCAGATAAAAATATTCAGAATTAATATATCTATAGTTTCTCGGTCAAAGTACTTTTAGTAAATTTGGTAAGAGTGATTATGTTAGATAATCATGGCTTGATTCTAACCACTTAAGAATATTTTCTGTAACCTATTAAATGACAGCTTAAGGTAACCCACTCAAGTGTGTACTGACCTGTAGCCTTAATTTGAATGAGCTATGGGCCATTTAAGGCTCTATCCTTTTGAAAACTAAAGTCAGATTAAACAGGTTAAGATAGGATTAAAGGAATTGTATTTCTCAGGTACCAATGTTCTCTTCTTCTGTTTACCTTTTCCACAACATAGTAAGCAACTGACTTTAATGATTGATCTTGCTTGATTGTATAAAGCATGGTAATCAACTATAGTTGACTCTTTATAGGTTGCTGATTTTTATATTTCTTACATTTTAGAGGAATATATTGGTGTTAAACTGCTCTGTCTTTTATCTTTGATTTCTGTAATTTGATTCTATTTAATTTTCTTAAAACAAGTCTGTTTAAAAACATTTGATTTTTGTAAAATTACATATATGTGTGTATATATATTTATATATATACATATAACATATATGTATACACACACACACACGTGTGTGTGTGTGTGTGTGTGTGTGTGTGTGTGTGTGTGTGTTTTGAGGTAGAGTTTCTCTGTGTAATAGCCCTGGCTATTCTGGAACTCACTATGTAGACCAGGCTGACTTCAAAGTCACAGAGATTTGCCTGCTTAAGGTATGTGCCACCACAACTGGCCAATATTTCTTTTTATACAGCAGATTGTTTGTCTTATAAAATTAAATTGGTCTTTTAAAAAATATTTGAATTTTTCAGGATAATAGAATATTTTAGAATTCTGACTATTATTTGCCCATGAATTCAAATTGGCTTTATATTTTGTGTTGCAAAATAAATGGAATACATAGCCAGATAGTTTTATATATCATTTTGCTACATAAAAAAAAATGTTGATGGCTGAGACCAATTACTACACTTGCAGAGGACCCAGGTTCAGTTCATAGCACCAATACATAAGCTAACATCACCTAAAACTCAGGATTTCTGACATTGCCCCTCACCACTGTGGGCACCAGGCACACATGCTATACACTTATCATAACACAGACATTCACATAAATAACTTAAAGATACAAATCTTCTAAAAACTGGAGACATATTCAAATGTATTATTTTATCTGAAAAGCACAACCATTATTCTAGTCAACAGATTATGTACATTGTCATCAGTCTTTGAATCTATAAATGATATTTTCTTAAATTTTAATTATTACAAGAAGAATTGGATTTGGGGGGTTATCCCTTATCAAATTTTCTTCCTTATTCTATTGCCCTGATATTAAAAGGAAGGTCTAATTGCAATTTAATTATGATATTAGCTTTGTTATTACAAATTGAGATAAAGTAGGCCAGACATAGCTGTATAAAATACATAATTATGTAATATCTTCAAATGAATAAATTATAATATAGAATCTAATAAGTGACAGTCTGAAAGGTAGGTGGCAACTTTTTCTTTTTCTTGTTAAAATGCATTTTAAATACTTTATATAATCATATATTAAATCTCAATTTATTGACTATTCATTAAATAATTAGTTGGTTATGAACTCTTAATATTTCAACTTATTGTTTTATGTTAATTTCTGATATAAATTTTTCCAGTGATTTGATTCTTTTTTCTTGGACTAATTATCCCTTATCAAGGACACTTTTATTTTTAATATGAACACAAGCCAGTGCCTGACCTTTCCTAGAAGTGGAAGACGCCATCTAACAATACCTCTCTCTGAATGTAGTGTCTTTGATGGATTCTTCTTTTCATTTAAAATTTATTTGTCTCCTTGGCCACTTCCTGGAGACTTTCTTGAACTGAAAAATCCCCAAATGTCACCTGTAATTGATTATTAAACATTCGTGAACTCATTTAATAATAATAAATGTGCATCTTACATATAATCCTCACTTCCTAATATAATAGGTGAGATTGTAATGGATAAAGACAATTGATAGGACATTTTATGAAAGATGCTTAAAAGTGAATATCTCATTGATTTATGACTCACAGACAAAAGTATCTAGTGTTTTAGAAATATATGTGAAAAAAGGAAAGCGACTAATTCTGTAGATGAAAAATCAAGTGGATTAATATTCCTACCAGGAATGATTAAGCCAAAATTACTTTAGTTACAAACCTTAAAGAATATGTGCTTATCCATATTAAAATATGTTTGTCCACAATAAAACAGTCTTTTACTTCTAACATTGGGCTTTCTGGCAGGCAAACCGTCATTTTAGGAAGAAAATTTCATACAAAATAACAGAAGCTAATCACTAGGCTGAGCTCCTGAAGACCTCCTGAAGAAAGGGAGGAGGGGTTGTTCGAGCCAGGGGTACAAGGTCATGACAAGGAAATTCCCAGAGACAGCTGATCAGAGCTCAGGGAGTGCATGGACTCTGGACCAACAGTTAGGGAGCCTGCATGGGACTGACCTAGGCCCTCTGCATGTACGTGTGAGTTGTGTAGCTTGGTCTGTTTGTAAGGCTTACAGCAGTGAAATCAGGACCTGTTCCTGGAGCTTAGCTGGCTTTTGGGAACCTGTTCCCGATGCTGCATCACCTCACCCAGCCTTGATACAGGGGGAGGAGCTCAGTCCTGTCTCAACTTGATGTGCCATGCTTTGTTCAAGCCCATGGGAAGCCTGCCCCTTTTTATATGGAGATGGAGGAAGAGCGAGTAGGAGGGGGACCAGAGGAGAGGAGGGAGGGGAAACTGTTGTTGGTATGCAAAATAAATGAAAAAATGGTAGTTGATTAAAAAAAATAAAATAAATAACAAAAGCATATTTTTCTAACTTGGGGCAGGCTGGTCATCTTATTTCATAACTTTCCCACACACTATCATTTCATTTATTCTGATAACTAAACTTGAGGTCACTGCTTGTTCATAAAACCCTAATGTGCTGTCACTTTCTATATGTTATGGATCTCACCACGTGTGTTGTAATCTTCAGAAATGATGGGTTTGTTACACCATGACCACCTCTTTCACATGTCATCCAGTATATGTTTCAACATATGACATCATTAAGGAAATACTTTACATATGTCCAAAAAACATCAAAAGCAAAGCAACTACACAATAGTATATTGATTACATATCCAATCAGAACATCAATATTCCTTCAATCATTTTTTAGAACAGAGAAATCTCTCTGCTGTGTGTGTGTGCATGTGTGTGTGTGAGGGGGTAGTGTAGTGTAGTATATGTGTTTCTTTGTTCTATGAACTGAGATTTGTTTTCTGTTAGATATTAATGTATAATAAATTATAGCTTGAAACATAATAATGATGACACTACATTTCAGAATAATTAGAAAAAATGAAATAATTTTATCATATACAATATAGTATAGTCAAAACATATTCTAATATAAAAATTTCATGAGATATTTCTCTTATCATATTTAATTACTTTTATTTTCCCCTTGAAATTTTACAGGCAAGTATATTCCATTTGTTGTATTATCTTATATGGATACTTAATCCTCTTCCTGGAAGTAACCTTTAGGGATTATACCAAATAAGTTATCAATTAATTATTAAATGCAAATGATTAGGTTTCTTATAAGAGCAGCATCAATACATACTACAGGGACCCCATGATTTCTTGCTTAAAAATGTGCTATATAACCACTAGGTTATTTACTGTATTCTCATGTTATGTACTTCTATTCTCATGGGTTGTCCATTTTTAAAAATTCTGTGGATTTGATTGAGGGAGTAGATGGAAATTTTTGTATTGAAATTTTTAGTTCTATTAAAGTAAATAAAATGATTATAGAAGATAAGACAGTAAATCATGTAGATGTGTCTAGTTGTGGTATATTGTTATGGAAAATTATAATCTCTAACTTTAACTTAAAAGGTTAATGCTCTAAGATTCATAGTGTAATTAGGTCATTGATATAGTTCAGTTTTCAAAGTGTTTTAGTATACTATTCCAAGAACAGTGGGCATAAAATTTTATGTGTACTAGATACTTCAAATACACGCTATTGTCTACATGTCCACACTAAACAGAAGGGGCTTTTTAAGGGTGGCTCAAGGGCTGTTACATGCTTTCAACTAGTCTCAGGCACATCCTCTTCCATATGTCTTCATGTGGAGTCACCATTTTAAGCCTGATTTGGGCAATGTCGTTAGTCTTCACCTTCCTAGTTAATATCACTTATCTATTACAGAATCAATCTTTGTATCTTCTATTTTGTAACTACTTGAATGTAAGCACACTTCTTGTGACTTCTCATCCTATGTAAAAAACAGCCATGAATAGGAGGATGTAGCTAGAGTTGTCCTGCCTTTCCCAGAGTCTGGACAAATCTCTGTTACCTGCCAGTCCCCCAGCCGCTCAGACCCAACCAAGTAAACACAGAGACTTATATTGCTTACAAACTGTATGGCCATGTCAGGCTTCTTGCTAACTGTTCTTATATCTTAAATTAATCCATTTCCATAAATTTATACCTTGCCATGAGGCTCGTGCCTTACCGGCGTCTTCACATGCTCCTTGTCATGGCAGTGGCTAGCAGTGTCTCCCTCTGCCTTCCTGTTCTCTCAATTCTCCTCTCTGTTAGTCCCGCCTATACTTCCTGCCTGGCCACTGGCCAATCAGTGTTTAATTTATTGACTAATCAGAGCAATTTGACATACAGACCATCCCACAGCAGGAGGAAGTAAAATTGAGAATATGATGTTCTTGAAACCATACACATGACCATGTTGGTATTATGCTTCAGAACTACAGGAAGAGCTTCTATGTAATATGCCAGCAATACAGCTCACACATGACATCTCCACTCCTGGAAATTCAAGAGTTCCTGTTTGTACATCATGAGTCTGAACATACTTGTCTAGAAAGTAAGAAAATACTGGTGCTGGAGAAATGACTCAGTCCACAAATTACTTGCTATGTACATATGAGGAACTGAGTTTTGATTTCTATAACTCATGTAATAGCCCAGTTGTTGACACGTCTGTAATCCTAGCAGCCTGTTGTTGGCACACATCTGTAATTCTAGAGGGCAGTTTTTTTAGCACACATCTGTAATCCTAGTGGCTGGGGAAGCAGGATAATATCTGAAGCTAACTGGTCAGTGTAGACAGACAGTTAGAGCTGGGTTCATCCAGAGACCTTGTCTCAAAAATAAGGTATAGGGGTGATCAAGGAAGATGATCTGTGTTGACACCTGCCTTCTGCACGTGCATATGCACACACACAGGCACACATGAACATGAACACACACATAATGGTATTTATTGTTTTTCCCTTGTGTAAAAAAAAAATGTTAACCAAAATGGATTTTCTTTGCATTACATACTCTACTGATTTATATGAAACTATTCATGATGAGATTTCTTTATTAGAGTTCATAATGATTGTATTGGAAAATCATTTGAAATTTATAATAATGTAATACCCTTAAAATATGGGACAACTTTAATTTTTGTCAGAATTACTGATATTATAATACAGCAGAACACCCGAGAGTTGAGGCCTGGAATTTAGAGGTGATTTTGGACAATCTGCCTGGGTTATATTACCCCACATTCTACCTTGGACTAAAAGAAGGACAGGATGTGAAAAGCCAATGGAAGAAAGGTCACTGCTCAGGAATCCTACAATGCTTTTGTGTTCTGGAGAACTGAAACTATGTTAAAACATTACAACCTTATTTTATGTGTATTGTATGGATTTGGATTGACTCTACTATCATTAGGAAAAATGTATTACATTCACATGTACGGCAAATACCTGGTAGCTTATTGAATATTTTGTTGATGTGAAAGAGATCAACATTAATCAATTTTAACAAGAAAGTATAATATTAAATCTCTATTATTTAGAATATTCTGAAAGTAAAAATATTCAAAAGCAAGTCATTTTTTCTTTAAATGAAATGGGATGTTTTTCAGTACCAATTCAAAAATTATTATGCATAATTTCTTTAGAAAACGTGTGTTTTGTGTTATTTTCCTACATTTACAATATCAAACTGTGTGAGTTATTTAAAGTTTAAAGAACAACCTTTATCATTAAAATACTTTATTATCTGGAAAATTGTTGACTAATTATATCATGCAGCTTAAAGGATTATAGGGAAATTATACTTGAAAATGTTTTGCAATGTCCTATGGAGTATCAGCATGTGAAAAATTGCAAATTAATAGAGGGTGTGTCCAAGTAAAATAGAAATTGGCTCAAATATTTTTTCTTTATTTCTTCACATTTTACACAATTCATTGGACATAATTTTTAAGTCACCCTCTTTGCAATGTTAATTAAAGCCACATTTTTGCCAATTTAAGGATTACATGTGTGCTTTGGTTTAAAATGTTGCAACAATGTGCAGATAGTTTCATTTAATTATGAGAAATACTCTCAAATAAAGAGAAATTTGAGTCTGAGTAGCTCTGTAAGATTTTTCTAAGAGTCTATGGGAGGTGACTGTGAAGGATGTAAATCAGACTGCAAATCTTAGACTCATCCTAGAATTAAGCCTGCTACCCTTCTCTAGTCGGCATATCTCATATATGTACTGAAAACACCACGATCCTTTAGTTGCAAAGAAGTTAATAAATTATGACTATATTGGCCAGACAATGGCTTCTTGGGTTATCACTTTTTTTTTTTTTTTTTGGTTTTTTGAGACTGGGTTTCTCTGCGTAGCTTTGCACCTTTCCTGGAGCTCACTTGGTAGCCCAGGCTGGCCTCGAACTCACAGAGATCCGCCTGGCTCTGCCTCCCGAGTGCTGGGATTAAAGGCGTGCGCCACCACCGCCCGGCTTGGGTTATCACTATTTTTAAAAAAGACATTTGTAGCAGACACAATCTCAAATCTAAACCCTGTTTAGTCCAGACCACCCATCCCTACCCCCTCTGTCAGTTTTCAGAGTATGGTCCCCTGTCCTGGCATTAGCCTGTGTTGTTTGAGAATCTCTCAGGACCACCTCAACCAACAGCTCAACCATTTAATATTTTCGATTGCAAAAAGTAGCGTCCTTGATGAGGGGCGAAACTACACTTGTCTGTTTGTATATGGGTAAGTATTGAGAGTACAGTCAGGAACTATGTTAGTTTAGTAAAAAGGAAGTAGTAGGTTCTTCTCTTGGGTCTATGACCTCCCCTGCCATGTAGGTGGCTTGTTTATAGTACCAGGTATGAATTACCTCCTGCTGAACATGCCTTAATTCAAATAGCCATTGGTTACCCCCAGAATAAACATGCCACTATTGTATCGTTGTAGTACAGTTTTCTAGTTCAGTCAGTAATGTGGATCCTACTGTCATGCTCCTTAGCAGCTTGTACAACACCCTCTGATACTATGCGAGGGAGTCCTCAGGTAAGAGGCTTTCGTGTCAGCTCCAGCTCAATTTTTCCATGTTCTGTGTCTGAAGTATGTAGGGTCTTCAGCAACAGGGTCTAACACTCAAATTATGTAAGACAAGCAAAGGCACTGGAAATTGTTTATATGCCTTTATCCCAGCACTTGGGAGGCAGAGGCAGGCAGATTTGGAAATCTCTTCAGTTCCTCTAACCAACACCACCAGGGAGTTTTCCCATGTACAGGGTGTTTGTTATGTAATTCATGGCTCTTGGGGGATCACCATTACTTGTATGGTATAACTCCATTGAAGTATGTTACACATACGCACGCACACACACACCCATAAGCACATACACAGACACATAATGTTACATGTATTTTTAAATAATCATAAAATAGTATTTCTCTTTGGCTTCTTCAGATACTCTTAATGTTATCTGTGGTTTAATAAATCAGAAATATCAAGTGAAAAAAAGAAACATTTTGGTAAAAAGCAAGCAACAAAATAAGCTAACCCTATGTGGTCTGTAGATGTAACGGTCTTATTAAATAAGAAACAGAGCCAAATGCCCAAGAGGTCAGAGCAATAGCTCAGAGCTAAAAACTCTTTCTTACCCCTCACCGCTGCTGCTGTCCTTCCCCTCAGAAAGAGACCTACTTCCTGTGTGTCTGTCCTTTAATTGACTTTCTGTTCTGCCTTCTCTTTGCTTGTAAACCCAACCACATGACCTCCTGTCACTGCCTGTTTATACAGACCTCTAGGTCTCTATGGTATTGGTATTGAGATTAAAGGTGTGTGTCTCCATGCTGGCTATATCCTTGAACACACAGAGATCTGCCTGTCATGTGATCGGGATTAAAGGTGTGCGCCACCACCGCCCAGCTTCTGCTATGGCTGGCTATTAGCTCTGACCCCCAGGCAACTTTATTTATTAACATACAAATAACATCACATTTCAGCACAAATATCACCATAGTGGTCCTTGAAGAAATGCTAACACAAGGACAAAAATTTTTTTTTTTAATTTTGCATCTTCCAGTTTTCATTTTATTGTAAATGTTTTTCATATGCTTTAAAATTATATATATATTTTACTATACCATTCAGTTCTACTTATCAGCCACGGGTTCCCCTATTCTGCCCCCTCCCATCCCATCCCCTTACCCCCAGCCTACCCTCCATTCCCACCTCCTCCAGGAAAAGTCCTCCCCTGAGGATTGCGATCAACCTGGTAGACTCAGTCAAGGCAGGTCCAGTCCCTTCCTCCCAGACTGAGCCAAGTGTCCCTGCATAAGCTCCAGGTTTCAAGCAGCCAACTCATGCAATGAGGACAGGACTTGGTCCCACTGCCTAGTTGCCTCCCAAACTGATCAAGCCAGTCAACTGTCTCACCTATTCAGAGGGCCTGATCCAGCTGGGGACCTCTCAGCCTTTGGTTCATAGTTCATGTGTTTCCATTCATTTGGGTATTTTTTTTTCAATAATTGAGTAAAACGGAAATTTATTTTAAGCCACAGTCATCCTAGGGACCTCCATGCTATATATATAGCCTCTATGGTTCTATGGGTTGTAGTCTGATTGTTCTTTATTTTATATCTAGAATCTACCTATGCGTGAGTACATACCATGACTGTCTTTCTGGGTTTGGGTTACCTCACTCAGGATGATTTTTTTCTGGTTCCATCCATTTGCCTGCAAATTTCATGCTTTCATTGTTTTTCGCTGCTGAGTAGTACTCCATTGTGTATATGTACCACATTTTTTTCATCCATTCTTCCATTGATGGGCATCTAGGTTGTTTCCAGGTTCTGGCTATTACAAATAGTGCTGCTATGAACATAGCTGAGCATGTATCTTTATGGTATGAATCAGCATTCCTTGGGTACATACCCAAGAGTGGGATGGCTGGGTCTTGAGGTAGTTCGATTCCTAATTTTCTGAGAAACCTCCTTACTGATTTCCACAGTGGTTGTACAAGTTTACATTCCCACCAACAGTGGAGGAGTGTTCCCTTTGCTCCACATCTTCTCCAACATTGGTTGTCATTGGTGTTTTTGATCATAGCCATTCTGACAGGTGTAAGGTGGTATCTCAGAGTCGTTTTGATTTGCATTTCTCTGATGATTAAGGATGTTGAACATTTCTTTAAATGTCTTTCAGCCATTTGTAGTTCTTGTTTTGTGAATTCTCTGTTTAGCTCTTTAGCCCATTTTTTAATTGGACTGTTCAGTATTTTGATGTCTAGTTTCTTGAGTTCTTTATATACTGTGGAGATCAATCCTCTTTTATGCACATTGCAGGACAGTTGCACATATAAACTCAGAGACTGTGATACCATGCACAAGGCCTACACCTGATCAAAGCAAACACAAATTTTGTAATGGAGATGGGGCAATAGGATCAAAATCACACGACTACCTGAATAGCTATTGGCATTTGATGATTGCTGGAAGAGGTAAAATCAGTTATTTTTAATGATGTGAGCCCTGGTAGGTTATTCATACCCAAGCCAACAGCACACACAGCAGTATCAGGTAACACAAACTAGATTCAATGAGTTTTTTTAAAAAAAGCTCAAAGCTTGAACATTATGGAGATGAACTAGAAGTAGGTTGGGGTTAATATGATCAAACTTCACTAACGAAATTCTCAAAGAATTATTATATTTATTTCTAATGTTAATATTTAATTTTAATCAATTATAAACAATTAAATGTTTACTCAATAAATATACATTCTACATGGTTATATAACTACATAGATTTATGTATTAATGTAATCTAATCAGAATACTTTTATTTTGCCAGAATGTAGTTTAATAAGCATATATAAATTGAAGCTTCTAAATTGTTCCAAAATATTAATAAAGAAATTCTTGACAGTTTCCTAAGTATGTATAAAGACTTGGATGAGAAATTGTTGATGAAAATTTATTGAATAATGAGCAATAGTGTAGAAAATATATTTAACATATTTTTCTGAAAAAGAAGTCTGTTCATGAAGACATGTTCAGACAGTAAGAATTAACGCTATGTTAGTCCATCAAATCAACAAATGACAATAAATCAGTAAACACTCTTCAGTGAGTGTAAACAGAATAATTAATTGGATAGATCTTAGATATGATGCTTGTAGGCATAATGTTTGGACAGAAATTTGACAAAAACACACCTGCTTTTTATCCTTTGTGTGTTGTGTGTGAATAAAATCAAACTGCAAAGAAGAAGAAGAAGAAGAAGAAGAAGAAGAAGAAGAAGAAGAAGAAGAAGAAGAAGAAGAAGAAGAAGAAGAAGAAGAAGAAGGAATACACATCTTCCCAAACTTGTTACTTCTGAAAAATATCATGTTTTAATAATGACATAAAATACTCAAGAGAACATTTTATTCTTATAGTGAGTGATACTACAAAGTTATGATGACTTTTTGGGTTCATTATTTGTTCATTTGAACATAAGTTCATTTGCTATCAAAAATACAGGTTGAGGATAAAAATGTAATAATTGTTACATGATTTGTGGGGACCAATTCATTCTGATCATGCCTGTATCAATAGAAAATGCATATTGTTCTATCCACAGACAATAGTCAACTAATTAAAGGTAGAGAACAATATGTAGGTAAATAGATAATAAATGATAAACAGGTAGGTAGATAGACAGACAGACAGACAGACAGGCATAGTTAATCATTTTTGGAGTCCAGTCACACTTTAGTGTGCTCATGTTATTCCACATAGATTATACAATATTTTACCATAATATATGACAAGAAAGTATTTTAAATATGTATTTAATTTATTTTGTATTATTGTATAAATAAGTTCTTGGAATTGGAAAGAGATTGAGTATTTTTGACTTTCACACCTATCTCTTAAATTTCTCCTGACACCCCATGGGAGGCCTTACCTTTTCAGAGGAGGAAATGTGGGGTTGGGTTGGGAGGAAAGGCTGGGGAGGCGTGGGAGGAGAGAAGAGAGGGGGATCTGTGGTTGGTATATAAAATGAATAAAAAATTTCTTAATAAAGAAAAATATTGTAATAAAAAATAAAATAAATCAAGACATTTGCATACAACTCAGGTCAATCAAACTCATCTTAATTATCCAAAAATGAGATCATAAATTTAAAAACCACTTAGCTTTTGTTTTGTATACTTGTGGGAATAAATCATAGCAACACAAAAAAATTCTCCAAAAAGACATAAATTTTTATGACAGTAAATATTAGATGAAAAGGTCTAAAAATAATTTTGCCTTTTGACTTTTCACTTTTTCTAATATGCTCTAGTGCTATTATTTACATTTGCATGAAAAATAAATATAAAAAAACATTCATATATATTGAATATCTGCATTTCTAGCTCATAATGTTGAAGAATTCAATTTTTATTTTGTGACTCATTTTATTTAAAATGTGCTCTCTAAATACTTAGACATATTATAACTATTAAAATTGTCTCAAACATTATTGTTCAATTCTTTCTCGTCTTTCTTTTGAAAATTGTTTTCTTTCTTCTTGTAACATATCCCACTTGCATTCCACATTCCAAATTCTTTTTGTTTTTTGTTGTTGTTGTTGTTGTTGTTGTTTTGGTTTTTCGAGACAGGGTTTCTCTGCGTAGCTTTGCACTTTTCCTGGAACTCACTTGGTAGCCCAGGCTGGCCTCGAACTCACAGAGATCTGCCTGGCTCTGCCTCCGGAGTGCTGGGATTAAAGGCCTGTGCCACCACCGCCCGGCTCCAAATTCTTTTTATTCAAGAATTTCTCTTAGCATTTAAATGTTTTGACAGTATTTTCATTTGTTCAATAAGCTGAAAGAAATAGATATTACACTTGCTCTTTCCCCAAAGCCTGAAAAGTGATCTTATTCATGTTTATATATTTTATTGCCCTGAATTTTTCCCTAGCTTGAGAAAAACTATCAAACTTCCACACCTTTTGCACAATGTATTTTCTAAGTTGCTTCTTATTTCTAGACTCTTCCTTTAATGTTAAAGTTCTTTTCCATTTTAGCCTGAATTTATTTTCCCAAAGATATTGCATATTTAATGTTATATTTTCATACCACCAGACTGGACATCTTTTCTAAGATTCCTAAAACCCTCCAGGACTCAGAATTTATTCTACCATTTAAAATCCGGTATTCAGTGGCCCAATACAACTCTGAAATTTGATAAAAAGTATTTTACTTACTTCTGCATTTGTCTTTGTTACTAGATCCTTTCTGGGTAAATGACAGCTTTGAACCCCTATTACCAAGGACATTTTGTGCATTCATTCTCTAGACACCCAGAACTACCTGCTGTCGCTCCATCCTGACAACAACAATCTCTATTGCCCACTCCTCTCCATCTATGATAACCATCAATAGATTGTTCCTGCACCTTTTATTCCCCCAGAATCTTTGACAGCACTCAGTATAGAATATGGTAAGGGTTCTAGTGTCTCAATTTAGGGAAATATTTTACTTAAATAACAATCCTGTTCATAGAATGATTAAGAGAAATAATGACAATATGAATATTTATTATCATTACTGTACATATTATATATAAAACTATTCTCTGAAAAATAAGTACTGAAGATTTTTAAATTATTAAATATAGTATATTAGGAGTGAGCTGTATTCTGGAGGTGTTGATGCAATAAATATCTGTCAGTCTTGAGTATTTTACCTAATATATGATTTTTGTCAAAAATATCTACTATAGGGAATTACAAATAGACAGACACTAATGAATAGACTTCATCACCAACATAATTCTATAAAATGTACTCTTTGAAGTTTCTAAAATGACCTAAATAGGAGAACATCAATCTTGCTCCAACATTAAAAACTCCCAGAGTGCTTGTTCATGTGGAAAAAGGGTTCGCCTTGCCAGACAGTGCAGTCAACAATGCACACTAATTTCAGGCAGGACAACTAAGAAATATACTGTCTGGTGTTGTCTCTCCCTTCCCCTTCTCTGCTGACAATCACCCTTTTAAAGTCATTGCCTAACCTTGCTTTGGAGCATGGGAGAGACTTAAAATGAATTTCATCCTCCAGCAGCATTTGCTGTTTTTCTTTGTACTTTAAGCACTTCCTATGTGCTTGGGCATATTATTCAAAGAAAAAAAAAAGAAAGTAAATTTGTTTTGACTTTTTAGTGTGTGTGTGTGTGTGTGTGTGTGTGTGTGTGTGTGTGTGTGTGTGTGTCCATCCATATAGATATTGTATTAACCCCAAAACGAATGGAGAAAAAAATGTGAAAAATTACTTGAGACATACCAAGGGATAAAAGCAAGTATAAGATAGACGAGAAAAAAATACAGTCAAACAAGACAGAGGCTGAGAAAATAAGCTGCAGAGTCAAAGCAATTACAGATTTGAAAAAAATACCTAGTAAGTTAAATGTAGATCTCAGGATTTGAAAAGAGTGCACTGTCAGTTCTCTGGGCACATGAGTGACAAGCTTTCTTTTTAGTGCAGCTAAACTCAAGCACTATCTCTCATTCAGCTAGTTCCAAAAAGCGTGGGTGCTCTATTGAAATTCTTCCTAAATTGCTTGTAAACTAGTGATGGCAATCTTATTATAGAAGCCATATGATGATTTTCTTTGAGACATTAAGAAGTCATAAATTACCATATAAATTGCTTCAGACTTTAAAGTCTATGGTAATCGTTTTCTATTATTTATGTGTCAGTGAAATAGGAAGCTAATTTTTATTTCAAAATATAATAGATTTATAAAAGATACGAACATGATAGCTATTTAATTAAATAAAAAGATGCATAAAATGAATCTTATACTACTTATTATCTATAAAATCCCCAGTCTAATTCCAAAGATTATATATCCATAGGTATAGCAACTTCATACATGCATGACCACAACTGATTCTCTATTTACTACCAATCTGTATATCATTAATTTTAGTTCTATCTACAAGGGACTTCAGTTGATTTTGTGCACCTTGTCAAACCCCTTTGTATTTCTCTACTAAATACAACACTTCCTGTTCTCTAAGTCACAATAGTAATATCTTTGTGTAGCTGATTGCAGTAAACACTGAGAATCTTTTAATACTGTTCTACATAAAGGGTCTTTCTGTTCTCAGAGATCACAAATATGAATGTGTCATTATTGCTCATGTCTGTATTATGACCACAATTTGTTAAAATTTCTCTTGCTCTCATGTGCATGAATTGGACAGTTTTACATAAAATAAATATCTATTTGTTGACTTCCTCTGAGTTTTAGCTATTAATAGTACTGTGAATATTAGAAAACAACTTCTTTTGTTTATAAAGTAGTGGAAAGGGCAAACTCACTGAAAACCAATGTACAAGATTATGAAAAGCTACTAATGTATCATTTTGCAAACTACATTCACAGTCTGAGAGCTCTAGAAATTTCTCTTGGGAGCTAATAGTTGCAATTTTCACCATTAAAACTGAGGAGTTCATGGTGAACTTTCTGCTTGACATTTTCCTAATGATCAGAGATCTTGCACATATGTCTACATGTACCTACCACTTGGCTAGCTCCATTTCTAAAATGTGGGCTGAGATTTCCAGCTATTGTTTCCTTTTCATAAAACAGAATAGTGGTCTCTTATTTAATTATTGAGGGATATTTTTATAAATTCTGAGTACTATCCAAAATTCTTAGTAGATCTTAGAAAATAGATCTTGTTAAAATATTACCACTAAAAGTAATATTCTATGTAATATAAGTATTGTATTTAATGTAATTGACTATATTATGGTCTAAAAGCACAGTATTCCATATTTATCTACTATTCTAATGCTTTTATTACTTATGTATATTTTCATTTATAAATAGATATATAAAGTCAAGTGATTTTTTTTATATAAGGTAGTGACTTAATTTTCCCTACACATCACTTTGTTTTCTTCTCATACTCTTAAAGGATACTGTTTCTGATAGTAATACACATATTACTATCACATACACATACACATAACACACACACACATATATATGTATGTATATATATGCATGTATGTACATATCAGCAAACATACCTGTTCAGGTCCATTTCCAGACTATCTACTGCTTCATTAATATTTCATAAAAGGTTTAAAATTTTATAATGTACTTCTTCAACTTCATCATCCATTTCAGAAAATTTTCTATGATTTTGGGTATTTTGTACTTCTAAATGTAATTTAGAAACTTTTTTTTTCAAAATTTTGTGTAAAATTCTGCTTGGAGTTTATGAAAATGTTATTGATCCTATAGTTGAAATAATAATAAATGATATTTTTAATGATATCTAATCCTCTAATAGGTGAAAATTGTACTTTCTATCTATATAATTAATCTTAATGAAACTTTATACCTTTTAAAGGTATATTTCTAATTACAGAGTTGATTTTTTAAAAAACTGAAGATAAGGTATGCATCAAAAATATAAAAGTCACAGAAATTTCTGGGACAGGAGTAGTCAATATAAAATCATGGGCTACCTTCCTTCTTAGGAGAATGTGCTCCTTGCCAAAACGCAAGAGACAGGAGCCTGCAAAACCTCTGTGATTGTTGCAGGCCTGGGCAAGGTTACCTGTCATGATGGAATAATAACGTCGAACTTTTTCCAAGACCCTGTGGAATAAAGGGCTCTAAAGTCTGGAATTACGAGAATGCCAGCTACTCTATTTCCATAGCTCAAGGGCACATGTGCTGTGGTTGGGGATTTCTAAAGGCCTTTTAAATGCTATTCTTTGTTGTGTAAGGGCCAGAGGTACATGTGGGCTCAGGATAGTTTGTGAATATGATGGTGATGATTTCCCATGTTGCTGGGGATTGACACTCATCCACTTGTATTAGGCAAGTTCCCCACTAAGGTGCTGCATGGTGATTCTTATCACAATGTCATTAGTCTGTTTATAGCTGGGAAAGGTAAAGACATTATTTTCACACATAAGATCAACAGAGCTTGCAAAGCTGGAAAAATGAGACTGGAACAAACATTCACAAATCATGTATCTGATACTTATAACAAGAATATGGTTAAAGATATATACTATTTACAGAACTCAACCACAAGGAAGAAACAATGATATTAGCACAATTGAAATTGTCAAAAAGGTAGATTTCTCTTAAAAACAACATATATAAAAGGCTACCAATATGAAAAATATTTAAATATTAGTTATTGGGAGGATTAAATCAAAATTTTAGTAGGCAACATTACACATCTACACAAATGGTCAGAATTGGAACTCTAATCATCATAATTCTTAGACTGTGGGACAAATGAGTCTTCTCATCAATGGCCATTAGCGAAGGAGACAGACCAACCAACATTGTCCTTTAGGAAAACACTTGTCCAGTTCCTAATTATTTAAAGATAGACATACCACCTGACTCACTATTTGCACCCCTGGATATATACCCAAGACAGTTTAAGATAAATGTTAACACAAGAATTGAATCTTGGTGCTGGTAACAGCTTCAAGCACACTCCCTCTAAATCGTAAGCAAATCTAACCCGCTTCAGTTTATGAATTGAAAAATTTACTGGATCCTAGTAAGTAAACAATAGAAAGGACAATCTACTGATATGTTAAAACTGGTAAGTATTATATTCAATATGTATCAAATCAGGGAGGATTAAAATGATCACACTGTAGGATTCAATTTACTTTACATTTTGAAAAGGGGCAAAACTTTGTGTTCATAAAATAGCTTAACATTTTACCAGGTCTGGAAAAGTAGTTACTTTGGAGTAACATATAATAATTTTATATTTGACCACATCTTCATTTTGTTGTTACTTGGATGGGTATCTATTTTTGTTACAGTCTGGAAAACTAGATATTTTAAAAATTATATTAACATATTTAAATTATTATCCTAAGAGAAGTTTATTTAAAATATATATAATCTTGATAGCCAACATACTGATTAATCTTTTGAAGTTAGAGAAAGTATGTTGCAATTTAGACTAGAATAAATCGTATTACTAATATTTAAAATATGGAATTTTATTTATCACTCAGTCTGTTTACTCATTCATGTATACCTGTTTTCCTTTAAGAAAGAAAACTGTTAAAGTGATAATATCCAAGAGAAAGGACAAAAACCCAATAAGCGCTGTAAAGGAAAAGATATTGATTGGTGGCCAAAGTTGTGATGAAGTAACTCATATCAGACCAATTTCTCATCATCATCAACCAAAACCTTTTGCAGAGTATGTGAGGCAATGAGTTTAAGCCAGTGGATCATAAATAAAACATGCTACAGATTCTGCGCGGAGTTTCACTCAGTTTTCTGCTTTGAGACAATCTCTTACTCAGAGAAGGGAAGTTTTGTAAACTGGAATCTGAACATAGCATAGGAATGTTTTTGAGAAAAGGAATAAGAGATCAACTCTAAGTCAATCGAAGTCACAGATGCAGATAATAGATATGACAGGCACCCACTGTACAGGGGATAAAACTATCTGCAGGAGCCAGAGAATGTTTGGATTAAGTACAGGTTCCAAATGATCATGGCATAGTCCATTTAATCCTATTAGATAGTAACTAATAAAAATCAAGAGTTAAAAGAACACATTTGAAGCTGAGCAGTGTTGGGTGAGTTACTCCTATGTGTTTGCTTTCTAGCCCCTTTAGACCATAGAGACTCCTTTCAACACATTATTAACAGCAAAGACGTAGTTAACCACTGAGATAAATCAAGTGCTTATTAATTCATTTAAAATAATTGTAATAATAATAATAAATAAACCAAATAGAAAGCCAAATAATATAATGTGATTTTAAAATGTATTTTCAAAAGCCCACATTATCCCTCATCATGTGCCTAGGTTGGGAGTGCTAGCTTGGCCCCCCACTTGAGAGGAGTAATCCCAGCAGACTGGATTGGACAATTTAGCTGCCACCCAGGCACACTCCCAGGACTTGGAAGGACTTGGAGTAGGCAAATCCAAACATCTACCCCATCTATGACCTGCTATAGTGTGTGAAGGTAACTGATCCTGCGAGACATAGCCACAGAATCTCCATGACCTGGGACAACAGGATATGACTCAGGCAACAGCAGGACATCAGAAAAGAATGTTAGTGGGGGTTCAGTACTGATGGTGTTCCAAAGGCAGAGACCTTCAGCCTGACCAAGAACTCATTACACAGTCAACATTTGCAAATAAAGCTGTTTGGATGAAAGGTATACTACATGATACATAGCAGTTTCCAATGTCACTAAGATGAATGAGAAAACCATGGAGAGGTGGGAAGGGTTGAGTGAGGAAGTATGTTTCTTTTTTTCTTTCTTTTATTATTCTTATATTTATCTTATTTTATTCCCTTTTAGCTTTCCTTTGGGGAACATTACAAGAGAGAGAGGCAGATATGGAGGGAGTAGGCAATGAGTAGGATTTGGGTGCATGATGTGAAATTCCCAAAAAATCATATATACATGTATTTCCAAAGGGAAACAAAGGTTAGTGACAAGAGTGGTATTATTGTTTTGCATTTATGCAAATTCACCTGTCTAGCTAAATAAAATTCACTTAGACTCTCATATCTACCGACTTTATCAGTATGATTTAATAAATTGTTTCATGGAACAATTATGTGAAGAAAATACAGATACATGAATAGAAATAAGAAATACAGAATATTATTGGTAACAGAATTGCTATCTACTACTCAAGAAACGGGAAGGCTTTTGTTTTGTTTAGTTTTGTTTAGTTTTAAAAGGCCACACACATCATTTTTCTATTTTATTGTAAAGACAACCTGAACAATTTTAGAAGCCAAGCAGGCTTTTTTTTTTTTATTTTTGCATAATCAAGCAGATCTGGCCCTCTCATGCTGGGATCTTCTTTTTATTTATTCTTTCCACCAACCACCTTTTCCTATAGAATAAAAATATACAGAATGTCCCATCTTTATAAGATGCTTGGATCATACAGAGAAGTCAGCAAGGTCATCCTTCAAGAAACCATACATGAAAGAGCTACAGTCAGTCCTTGCTTGGTCTTAGAGCTCTGCTTGAGCACAGTGCTGTCAAAACTATTAAAGATTCATTCATTTCCTGGAATTTATGCAGTATGTGCAAAACATTTTTCTTTTGAGATATCTATTCAAAACTATCAAGATTTTTTTCCTCATGAATACTTACATAAATATAATCAAATTCAGGAGATAATAGTTTAAAGAAAGCAAATATTAATATTAGGAATCATAGATAAAACTATTTGTGATTAATAAATGATAAATTATAAACAATGTGTCTTAGAGTTACTATTACTGTGATGAAACACCATGACAAAAAGAAATCTGGGAAGAAAGGGTTTATTTGGTTTATGCATCGGCATCAAAAGAAGTCAGGACAGGAACTCAAACTTGGCTGGAACTTGGAGACAGAAGCTAATGCAGAGGCCATGGAGGCATGCTGCTTACTGACTTATTCTTTATGGCTTGCTCATCCAGATTTCATAAAGAATCCAGGACCACTAGTCTAGGTATGGCACCACCAACAAGGAACTGGGCTTTCCTCCATCTATGACCAAGTAAAAAATGCCCTATGTGGTGCCTACAGCCCCATCTTATAGAGGTGTTTCCTTAATTGAGGTTCCCTCCTCTCAGATAACTTTAGCTTGTGCAAGTTGACTTAAAACTATCCAGAACAAAAAGAATTTATATCCAAATACATGATTATATAGTCATATATAAATGAGTTATTGCTGATAAAATAATTGGTAATGAAAAAATAAGTTCAAAGATTTGACAGGAACTGTTTATTCCTGTGTGGTATTGTAAAGTTGAATGCCCACTCTCCCTAAAAGCTCATATATTCAAATGCTTAGCCACTAGGTAGTAGAAATGTTTGGGAAGGATTAGGAGATGAGGCCTGGTTGGAGTAACTGTGGCTTTGTTGGAGAGTGCCTCTCACTAAGAATTCACGAGGTTTCTCTTTGCCTACTGCCTGTGTATCATGCTGTAAAGCTCTTAGCTATGACTCCTGTGCCATGTCTGTCTGCTTCTCATTGTGATGATCATGGACCAACCCTCTGAAACTGTGAGCCCATCCCCAGGTAAGTGACTTTCTTTAGAAGATTTGCATTTGTCATTGTGACTCTTTACATGGATATATAGAGCAGTATCTAAGGCAGCTTGACACTCTGGGCTTGGGAAGAGCTGGCCAGCGGCTTCCATACATGTTCCAGGACAAGAACACAAATTTTATTTCATACATTTTCACATTTTTGTTTTACCTCAACTTCATTTCTTCAAGATTTTCCATTGCAATACATGTCACAGATTTATGTTTGAGGCAACAGTAGCCTGCTTCAAAAAGATCAACCTTGTCTTTCTTATTCAACACAGCCTATTGCAGCTTTAGACTAATACAAGTCTTTCTTTATGGTTCTTATCAACAAAAGAATTTTTTAATGATGATGTATTCTGAAACTAGTATTTCTACAACTAGAATATATATCTATTATTTTGGACAGTTTAGAGGGAAGAATTACAAAAAATGCACATAAGCTATGAAAGTATTCTTTATGATACTACTTTTTTTAATACAGAACACTGTATTAGTTAAAACTAATTAAGCATAATAGCATAAAGAAAAGTATGAATACATGTAATGAGAAAACCCTAAATACTGTAGTAAGTCTGGTGTGGAAAACACCTGAAAGCAAATATTCTGAGTGAATTACAAATGTGTTAGATGATTTCCGTATTGACCCAAAAGAACTTTGAACACAAGAAGATTATATAGACAAATAAATAAACAAAAAGAGTTAGGAAGATAAGCAATGTCTTCTATATGGGAATGCCTTAACATTTCTGATTCTACTGTATGCATCCATAAGAAACAAACAAGTAAATGAATGGCACATTTTGTATCATCAATAACGGCAATGATACATAGTCAAATTCAAGAATAAAACCGAAGATTACTCTAGACAATGAAAATAAAAGATACATTAAACATTTTCCCAAAAGTAGTAGAGTGTACATTCTTCTTTGCTGGCAAGAAACACCTTTCAAGTTGCAGCACATGCTATAAAACACAGCACCCCTAACAAATTCTAATTCTAAAAAAAATAATGGATGAAGCATAATCTTTACTAAATAGAAAGGACACTGTAGTGGTTTAAATGAGATACGTCTCGATAGTCTCAGGTATTTGAACTTGGTCCTAGTTGGTGGTCCTAGGTTTCTGTGGTGTGGTCTTGCTAGAGAAAGACCACAACAGGGAGGTAGTTTTAAGAGTAAAAAGCCTTGCTTTAGTGCATTTTGCTCACTCTTCTTTGTGTTTGTTGTTTAAAATGTGACTTCATAGCTTCCCACCCTGCTGCCATGTCTGTTTCCTGCTGCCTCTGTGTTTCCATTGTCGATTCCAACCTCTGGAACCATATGTAGTAGAATATTATTTTAAGGTGTGTTACTTTTGTTTATGTTGCACTTGTTTAACTCTATGAAGCTGTGTTACCCGGCCTGTGTAAACACCTGATGGTCTAAAAAAGCACTGGCCAATAGCAAGGCAGGAGAAAGGATAGCCGGGGCTGTCAGACAGAAAGTATAAATAGAGGAAGAAATCTGGGGAAAGGGAGAGCTAGCAGGCAGAGAAGGAGGAGGGCTCCAGGGGCCAGCCACACAGCCACACAGCCACACAGCCACCCAGCCAGCCACGGAGTAATAAACAAGGAAAGGAATTTAGGAGTAGAAAGGGAAAAGCTCGGAGGCAAATGTAGTCGGGATAATTTTAGGTTAAGAAAAGCTGACTAGAAACTAAGCCAACCTAAGACTGGGCATTCGTAAGTAAGAATAAACCTCCATGTGTGATTTATTTGGGAGCTGGGTGGTGGGCCCCCTAAAAGAGCCAATAAACAATCAACACCTGTAAGTCAAAATAAGTTCATTATTCTATAAGTAGCCATACTCATGGTGTTTTATCATGGTAACAAAAAATTAATAGAAACATGTATATCAAAACCAGAAGGAAACTTGAAAATGCAAAGTACAGACAAATAACACTAGATTTGAACCATCAATGAGTCAAAAAGGAAGCATAATGAATTAGAAAATTACTAAAACGTTGATCAAAAATACTTCCAAACTTAGAATTTTTAAATCGGTTCTTTTTCTAGTTTAACACATATTTAATATGTTCTTTGAAAAGTCATCACCCAGCAAACATACTTTGCCAGTTCTTTTTATTTTACATTATTATTATTATTATTATTATTATTATTATTATTATTATTATTGTGTGTGAGAGACTTCTTATGTTTTTCTCTCATACTCCATCTTAGTTTTTGAGACAAGGTCTCCCACTGATCCCAAAACCTTTAAGTTAGGCTGTCTAGCTGGTAGTACATCTGGACCCACAGACCTCTGCTCACCCATGCTGGGGTTGCACACAATGTGTGGGTGTGCCTGGCTTCTCTGTGGATGGTGGGGATTAGAAGTGAGGACTTACTGCTGGCTTTACAGTCACTCTTGCCCATTGAGCTATCTTCCTGTCCCAAGTGCAAAATCCAATGTGTTCATACTTTTTGTTGTCTCAGAATACCTTAAGATACTTTTTAAAAATTCACTTATATAATTCTACTATATAAAAAATAAGGTAGTTTTTATATTTACAAAGCCTTAAATATGGTCACATTTCTTTATTTTCAAAGAAAATGTCTATGATATAAATGCAAAAAGTCCATAGATTTTTTTTTTTAATTCATCCTTATGGCAACTGCACAGGTCTATTCCTTTTTAGCGTAATTTTTCTACTCACTTTTAAGTGTAAATGACTTTATCTCAAAGCATACTTTTTCAATTAGGAAATGCAATGGAATGCAGTAATAACTCACCTTGGTTTGAAAGTTACTCTTTTCATAGTTCCATTCACATTTCACTTTTCTACAACATAAAGTAAACCAATTACTAATCAGCTGTTACAAATAATTAGAATACTTCTGGACAACAAAATGTGAATTTCAGACTTTTAAGGGTAATTAAAAGAACTATTTGTGCCTCCAATTATTGTTGTTTTTATAGTCTGACACCAGCTGTCCATGGACAAATGATAAAGTAGGAAATTCAAGTAATTACTCAGATATTTTAGGGAAAATCAAGTGTTTCAGCTACACATGTTCCAGCCAATACTTTGTTTAAATTATTTTTATTTTTCCCTTTTTCATGGAGATAAGGATATTCAAGTCCTTCGGAACGTTTTCTGCATTCTCTTATTTAGATTCAGTTAAATAAATTTACCCCCTTTTTACTGCCTAACTCAAAAGGAAATATTT
Organism: Peromyscus maniculatus bairdii; assembly: GCF_049852395.1. Lineage (NCBI taxonomy): Eukaryota > Metazoa > Chordata > Mammalia > Rodentia > Cricetidae > Peromyscus > Peromyscus maniculatus. The sequence goes on along the minus strand of NC_134870.1, from coordinate 78,909,429 downwards.
ATATTAATATATAGGACCCACTAGACTAGGATATCAACGTTGAAATTTACTTAGAAATCTAGACATAACTTAAAATAGATAATAAAATATGATGTGGTAGATAGGAGTATAAAATACACAGTTCCATAGGAAGACAGTTTGCCACTTTTCTACAAAAATGAACAAAACAAAATGAACCTATAATATTCATACATTTATTCATATTGGTATTGATCTAAAGGATCTGGAAGCTCCTGTCAACAAATATATATCCCTATTCAACAATAATGCGAGTTATCTTGTATTTAGTGAATGGATGTGTATACTCTTCTTCAGATAAAGGCATATTCTTCAGTACAATAAAGAAACATTCTATGAACCTCGGGGGGGGATGGGGGGAAGAAACCAATTCAAACGAGAAACCAATTCACATTACTCTATGAAAGAAGCCAAACTAAAATCATTATACAAAGCGTTACTCCAATCCTAAAACACTCTGAAAACACAAAACTAAACAGTCATTCAAAAGATCAGTATTTGGCTTGCTTTGGTTGGTGAGGAGGGATGAACAGCTGAAAAGCAGGGAATTTAGGGCAGGGTAGCTACACTGTGCAGTTCTGCTGTGTGCATGCATGCCATAGTGCAATTAGTACAAATCTGTTAATTCATGACTGACGGAATTGACCTGGAAAGGAAGGAAGTCAGAGATCAACTTCTACATCGACATAATTATTCTTCAGTGTGAACAAGTGAAGACACCTGTCTCTGAGGGAGTGGCGACTGTGTGGATGTGGCACAGGGGACTAGGGTTTTATTGGGAAGAAAAGGTGACTTTTGAGATAGAAGATGAGACCAATTCCCCTGCAGTCTCACTGGTATTTACCAATAGAGTTTGGTGTGTTGATCTCATCAGGAGGGAAGGATGTTCTGCTGAGGGGAGAGGGGTGGATTCCTCAGTAGGAGGCCACACCAGCCTTCAGACTCTCATCAGTAGCCTCCATCCCTGAGAGCACACAGGCGTTATCATTAAAGTCAACATATATATCTGGAGTTTCTCAGCCTGTCCAAGGCTTTTAGTTTATTAAACCTTCAAACCACTAGGACACATAGTATTGGACAGAATCATTTTTGTAATCTGCAAACTCCAGGTGTGAATGCTAGGTCAAATCATTGAGGTTCTGACTGTGTGGCTCCTGGAAAATATGGAAAAGGTCTGATTTCCCCTCTTTTTTTTTTTTTTTTTTTTTTTGTGAACCTAAACTATAGAAAATAATCTTAGAGAAATGCAAAAAAACTATGTCAGATGTTTGTTTACTATTAGAAACACTGTTACCACCTATGGATCTTGACTAGGTTCATTTTCTCAGACAGTTAAAGAATTCAAGGGCAGGAAAAATCTCAAGGGCCACAGAGGACAGCAGGGAAATTCTCAAACACAGCCATAGGAGCCGACAGAATCAACCTGTAAAGAAAGGCTTTTATTAGGAGCGAAGAAGCAGACAACTAGCAAAAACAGGAAAAAGACCCCACACTATTGTGGAATGTTTATGTAACTAGGCAAAGATTTGCTACATTTGCTTATGCAGCATTCCTTTAAGGATGTAAAGATGTGTAGCATTTCCGTTAAGTAAAATTAACCTCGGCTCAGAGAGGTGGGGTTAGCAACTAGTTGACAGGAAATACCAGGGAGGATTAGTGTTGTTTTTTTTTTTTTTTTTTAAGTTGGGGGGCATCATGGAAGGGAGTGGCTTCTAAGAATATCACCTGAGAGAGAAAATTAGCTCTCTGAACTCACAGGTTTCACCCTAGCCTTTGAGCCTCAAATTTTATTAGAACAATAGAGATTTAGTTAAAGCTGCCTTTAACACTAGCAACAGAACCATTGTCTAGGGGAACAGAGTTCCCCAAGGCTATGGCCTTAGTAGCCTGTAGCCAGGCTGCTAGTTGTTTAAAGGGTAACCACTGTGGCAAAGGTAAACCCCACTCCACAAAACAGAGGTTTGTCCTTGAGGGCTGGGGATTTTTACAGGCCTTCAAGAGTCTTCCTCCCCTAATTATAATTATAATAATTTATAATTATGCATGTTTAAATTATAACATTTTAATTGTTTCTTGTCCAGAAAGCATATTGAAGACAGTAGGAAAGAATAGGACTGAGTGAGTCAAATACTGTAAACTAGGAAAAGTAATTACTGATCAAATGTTTACATAAAATTATTTAGTTTACCTCACATAAATTCTCTTCTTTGAAAATACAATTAATGGGATGAACTATTTATTTACAATCTGAACTCTGACACTGGTCAAATGTGCATTTCCCATGCAGTTTCCTTCAGGAAATACTGAAGGGGTCTAAGGGCGGCGCTCAGGGCTGGACTCCGCTTGTGGCGGTTATGGCCACGGATGAGTGCTGGATGCTGCGGTGTAAGAAGAATCACGAGCCATGGCTACCTTTTTAGAGCTTTATTAAGAGGAAGGGAAGAGGGAGACAGACAGACACAAAGAGACAGAGACAGAGAGACAGAAAGACAGAGAGACCGCGCGGAGGGGAAGTCCAGAGGGAATACGGAAAGAGTCTGTGGGAGGGCATGCCGGCTTTTTCAGGCTGGGATGCCGTGACATAATAAGGACATAACCCTTACAAATACAAACAAGTAGATTTGCCAAAATTGACCTCCTAAAACCTGCCATTCGACTGATGAAAAGTAGAGAGGATGTTCTTTCCACTCTCTCTTTGTCTCAGTCTCTTTCCCTGACTCCTTCCTTTCTTTTATCATTCTTATTTTCTTGGTCTATTCCATTTTGCATATATGTGTGTGTGTGTGTGTGTGTGTGTGTGTGTGTGTGTGTGTGTGTGTGTGTGTGTATAATCTCCAAAAAGGTATTAGCCAATATGTTTAGCTATTAGAGGTTTTATAGGCTATCTTCCCAAAGCAAAGGTTTCCATTTGCACCTTACATTAACTGAGCTCAAAGCACACACAGATTTAATTAGAACATTTTATTTTCTCCTAAACTACAAAGAATTCATATCCATGGAAGCTTAACTTCCCTTTAGGGTACTTTCTTTCTGCTTGTGGCCACTGAGGTCCTTTATGTAGATTGTTATGAAACAGAGACAACCACCCAGTCCCATTCTCCTTTCTTACAACATTTACTTCAGAACATTTGTGAATGTGGATTGTTTCACTGTTCTAATCTTTATAATCCATCAACAGAAACCATCCTTTTGAAATGTAAATAGCAAGGGAAAAGGGGCCTGGATTTCCCAGACTCTGGGGGTGGGCCAGGCCTAATTGTTTTGGGAAATATTGCTCTGAGCTCTAAAGCCTTCTGCTCCAGAGACTCCTTTTACTCTGAGTAAAGCCCTGCTGTCCAGAGTCTGTGTCTTTAGTTCCTATACCAAGCTTTTTCTATTAGGATACCAACCAGCTCCCAAATTATGACAGAAACATTACTAGTATTGAATACTTGGCCTATCTTAGGCATGTTTCTGGCTAGCTCTTTTAACTTGAATTAACCTGTTTCTCTTTATCTACCATTTGCCTTGGGGCTTATTACTTTACTTACTTTTGTATATCCCTGCTTCTCTATGTCTGGCTGGCTAGCATTTGCCTGGTTTCTTGTCCCTGGTGTTCCTCATTTTCTCCTCCTCCTTCTTTTGTACTGCTTTTCTCCCTTATGCTGTGGGATGTTCTGTATGTCCTGTGGGAGCCCTTCTTGGGTTCTTTGTGGCGTTACCCAGCAGGTCCGCATAGAGGATGAATAGGACCATGGGCCTGAGTGCAGGTGTCTGAGATGGTCTGCACTTGGCTGTGCTGTGGCATGGTCTGTATGTCAAGTTGTTCTGATTGATCAATAAATAAAACCTGATCGGCTGTGGCTAGGCAGGAAGGATAGGCAGGACTAACAGAGAGGAGAAATAAAAGGACAGGAAGGCAGAAGGACTGACTGCAGCCGCCGCCATGACCAGCAGCATGTGAAGATGCCGGTGGGCCACCAGCCACGTGGCAAAGTATAGATTTATGGAAATGGACTAATTTAAGCTATAAGCACAGTTAGCAAGAAGCCTGCCACGGCCATACAGTTTGAAAGCAATATAAGTCTCTGTGTTTACTTGGTTGGGTCTGAGCGGCTGTGGGACTGGCAGGTGACAGAGATTTGTCCTGACTGTGGGCAAGGCGGAAAACTCTAGCGACACCCTTAAGCCTAGATTTCTCCTCCTATTTATTCTATCTGCCCACCAGCACCCCCCCAATCATTTCTCCTGCCTAGCTGTGGCCTGTTCAACTGTTCAATCAGGTGCCTTAGGCAAGCACAGTTAAACAGATCCAACACATCTTCTCATAATTAAACAGATACTTCATAAACAAAATACATCTTTGCCTAGTTAAAATAATATTCCATAAGTCCCAGTTTATTCTCCATTATTATTAACCTTTATTAATTATATAAAATATTACATTACAAAATTATATATATATATATATATAAATGTATATAAATTTATTATCTTCAATTCTTTATTACCATGTCTTGTTCCTCCCTCCCACTCTTCCCCTTCTCCTTTCTATGAGCCAGCTTACTGTAGAATAACTGTCTTAGTCAATGTTCTTTTCTGTGAAAAAACACAATGACCATGAAATCTCTTTAAAAAAGAGAGCATTTAATTGGGGTTTACTTTCATTTCAGAGATTTAGTCCATTACTATAGTGAGAGAGCTTGTTAGCATGCAGGCAGATATGTTGCTGGAGAAGTAGCTGAGAGTTCTATATCCAGATCCATAGGCAGCAGAGAGAGGGAGTGATTCTGGCCTTTGATTGGGTTTTTTGAAACCTCAAAGCCCGCCAGCAGTGACACATTTCCTGCAGCGAGGCTATATATCTCCTAATCCTTTCAAATTCTACCATTTCCCAGGAATCAGGTATGGACCTAGCCAGAGCCCATACACCTGGCCAGTATTTAATTAAAGCTTGCTTCAAAATTGGCTTTATACAGTGGTAGTGGCCTTATTCTCGATCAGTGGGGTTAACAACGTCCCACACATATGCACAAAAGAGCAAACCTAAATGAGATTAAAACAAACAATATACAGAAATTTAAAGAATATGTAAATATTTCTTTGGTCCAAGAAGTTAAAGAGCAATCGCAAAGTCAGTGCTTAAGAGAACACAAAGTTATAAGTGAAAATTATAGAAATCTGAAATTCATGCGTTGTTGTGACTAGGAGTTAAACAGATTTTTCTGGTAACTAGACATACATGTCTAAGTATATAAGAAGGCAAACTTTCATGGTGGTTACCTTCTTCCTGGCCATCCTGAACTTAGACAAAAGCCTGGCAGCTTAAAACAATGATCTTCCATAACTTTTCTCCCTTCTGTAGACCACTTGCTGAAGACTGACGTAACACGTTGGATGCCAACTCAGGACATGTTCCATAACAATTGTGAGCAATTAACCATCCTGTCTTTCTTTAATGTAAATGGAGGCTTTTCTCTGTCGTGCCCCATTCCACAGCTATTTCCAAATAATCACTCAGAGGCTTAATATTAATTACAAACTGTTGGCCTATTGCTCAGGCTTGTTACTAACTAACTCTTACAATTTAAATAATCCATCTCTATTAATCTATGTTTTGCCATGTGTCTCATGGTTTTACCTATGTTCTAATACATCTTGTTCCTCTGGCAGCTAGCTGGCTTCTGTCCCCATCTCTGCCCTTCTCCCTGCATATCTGCTTGGATTTTCTGCTTGACTCTATCCTGCCTTGCTATAGGCCAAAGCAGCTTCTTTATTAAACAATGGTGATAAAACAAATTCACAGCCTACAGAGGTGTTATCTTACAGCATTTCATCCTTTCTGTCTAATGAAATAAGGAAGGTTTTAAATTTAACATGGCAAAATTACATGTAACAAGATGGTTATCAGGAAAGAATTACAATTGTAATATCTAGTATATTTGTATTTGACAAAATTAGAGAAAATATTCTATTATCTATCCTATCTTTGTGAGTCTAAAGTTTAATAGATAATTTACCTTTTATCATAAGTAAGGAAAACTATAATTATAACTATCTAGCCTTTAACTCCATCAAATATCCAAGAAGGATATAATATTACCTGAGTAAACAGAAAGTATAATGCAAACAACTTCCAAAAGTCTAGAAATGACAGAGACATCTGGCTGCCTTGACAGTCACCCAAAGTTCTTCTGTAACATTGGGGCATTCATCTTCAGCCTATAGGTCTAGAGTCTCTGGCAGAATTTTTAGCCAGGCAGGAAATTTGAAGGACCATCCTCCCTATATTGGCAAAGTTAGTCAGTCATTTTTCTCTGTGTCCTGCAGAATGTCTGGAAGTTTCTTCTGAGAAGCAGGAACTTGAAGGACCATGTTGCCTTGTTTTGGCAAAGATTAAGGGTCACTTTCCCATGGGTCATGCATGTCCAGTTTATACAGCACACTATCAAGCAGTCCAGGCTAGAGCAGTTTCTTGTCAAAATGGCTAACCTTGCCACATTGAAAGCAAACTCTGCTGTGGGATGGTCTGTATGTCAAATTGCTCTGATTGGTCAATAAATAAAACACTGATTGGCCAGTGGACAGGCAGGAAGTAGATGGGACAAGGAGAAAGGAGAATTCTAGGAAGCAGAAGGCTGAGGCAGGGAGACACTGCCAGCCGCCACCATGACAAGCAGCATGTGAAGATGCTGGTAAGCCACGAGCCACGTGGCAAGGTATAGATTTATGGGAATGGATTAATTTAAGCTATAAGAACAGTTAGCAAGAAACCTGACATGGCCATACAGTTTGTAAGCAATATAAGTCTCTGTGTTTACTTGGTTGGGTCTGAGCAGCTGTGGGACTGGCAGGTGACAGAGATTTGTCCTGACTGTGGGCCAGGCAGGAAAACTCTAGTTACAAAACTCCATAAGGAATTTCTTAGATGTCCACATCATCCGTTTTGAAGTAATTGGTGCTTCCAGGAGCAGATGTGTCTCATTGTTATGAAAAACATTAGGTTAACAAACATTTTAAATGTAATATTTTGTAGATCCCTGAAATATTTGAAGACCATATATCTAAAATGTATCTGTATGTGATTTTGAAAGCATATCTAACATATCTATAAATTTGATTGTTATAAATGACTACTAACCTTTGTATCTTGATTATCCTAAATAGTTTATAATAATAGCTTTCAAAAATTAGAACTTTTCCTTATATTTTAAATGAACTGCATATGTAGAATACCTTAAATAAGAGAAGAAATATATATATATAATGAGTGTGTGTGTATAATGGTGTAACAAAAATAACCTTAAATTTGTATCAATATACAAAAATCCTATAAGCAAGAAAAGAAACATGTATTTACATAGTAACAAAATTTCATTTAATTTTGTATCATTTTACCAAAATCCATGCCAATGAAAAATGTCTGAGATTAATAGTTGTCTTTTTACCCTAAACTTATATTCTCCCTAAATACAACAAACATCCATAACCCACCAAATAACCAAAGACCATCCACAAATACCCAACTCTTAAGAATGTGAATGTTTTCTAGACTACATTCTGTTGATTAGGGGTGCTGATCATCCTATGGGGACCTTGAAAAAATTTAGAATTATGGCCATGTCCTGACTGGTGTGCAGCTGATTCAGTTCAGCCAGCAGCTTTGAAGCTGTTTTGGATGCAGAGCACAGTAGAAACAGAGGTGTATTGAAATGTTGGATCATGTGGGCCATCATTTTTATTGGAGTCTTGTCCCCTTGTTATGAAAATATATAAACATTTAAAGCTAACATACATATCTGTGTTAATATAAATACAAACTGTGTATTGTACACAAGCCAGCCAAAGATAATGTTTTTGTTTTATGTTTGAGCGAATAATATATACATCATGTTTCTTATAGTTACTTTAAGTTTATTTTTCCATTTCTGTAGTTAGGATTCTCAGAGAGTCTTCCTCTATCAAATGTGATCATCTTTAACTTTGAATGAATCCATAGCCTCTCATTTGCTGTGGAAACAAAAACATAATCTGTCCCCCAAAGTGGCATACCTTTTTACTTAAAATTTGGAGTCCAGATATTTTTTAAATATATAGGTTGGTTTAATCCAGCAGGTTTTATAATCAAATGTCTCCTACTAGTCAAAAATTTTAAAGACAACACAACAGTATACATAATCCAGACTATCTGTGCGTTTTCCATCATGATGTGGTTCATTTTCTTTTTATTATTTTATTTTTTCTTTCTAAGGACTTTATTTTACTATTTTAAATCTGTATTTTAATTTAGGGCTGTATATATTTTCCTCTTTTCTCTCTCAAGCCTAAGCACATCTTTTAAACACACCATGACCCTTTCAGCTTTCTGTCTGAATTTGTTTTTACTGTGTTTCTTAACCCTCCTTGTTTGTATGAGCAAATGTTAAATCCACCATGCCATGTGCTGTGAGGCTTGGAGACACTTCTATGTCCTGTGGCAGGAACCCACCATGCTTTAGCTCAAGCCATACACTGTGATGTCTCTGTACCAAGGCCCACATGAAAGACACAATTGGGAAGCTGTTTCTGGCTCCATTTATGGGTTCTAGAACCTGCTCTGCAATTCTTTAAGCTTTCTCAGGGTTTATGTGGATGTACAGATGGCAGGTTGGAGCACCATATGAAAATGGAGGCTTTTCTCTGTCCCACCCCATCCCACAGCCATTTCCAAATAATCACTCAGAGGCTTAATGTTAATTACAAACTGTTTGACCTATTGCTCAGGCTTATTAGTATCTCTTCCAACTGAAATTACCCCATTTCTATTAACCTATGTTTTGCCATGTGTCTCATGTCTAATGTGCTCTAACACATCTTGCTCCTGTGGTGGATGGCTGGCTTCTGCACCCAACTCTACCCTTCTTCTCCTTGTATCTCTGCTTAGCTTTGCTGCCTGACTCTATCCTGCCTTGCTATAGGCCAAAGCAGCTTATTTATTAAACAATGGTAATAAAACATATTCACAGCATGCAGAAGTGTAATCCCACGCATATAAACTAAGCAACCCCACTGAGGAAGGAAAATCTCCAGAGACTTTCAGAACCTCAGCCCTAGAGAACAGGCTACATTTTGGACCTCTGGAGCCCACCCACTCCCACCCACTTTGCAGGGGATCTTCTGTCTGTGTGTCTTTTCCATGCCTGTGCCTCATCCCCCGAACAAACACCTTTCTTCAGCTGCAGAGTCTGTCTGCTCCTGTTTGCTCTGCGTGAGATTTCTCACCAGCTACCTCTCTTCCTGCCTTTTAATTATTTAACTGACAGAAGAAAATGAATCCAATCAAAATCCCTAGATGCAAATGGCACTTCCAATGTTTTAATGACTCTTTCTGAAACCAATCTTTGTCAACAAGTTTGTCTTTAGCCTACTTTTGCAAATTATAATGAAAATATTGTCATTCTTCTCATCATAAATAAGAACAGTTCTCCCATAATTTATTCATTTCTTATATAAGAGCATATTCTAAATGTGTATCATTTACTCCACTGAAACATTCATCCTGTTAAGGTTCCACTTATCACTTGTTGATGTACTCAATCATAGAGTCCCTGGGTTGTAAAACAGGATTCCCATGAGGTTATAGATGACCTTGCTCAGCCTTATTGGTCAACCCCATAAGGTATGTCTGAAGAGACAGTCTGTCTCCCAAGGGCATACAATTCCAGGAAGGAGAGAGGCAGGAACACTCCCTAAGGCTGCAACAAGTTCCTCATTCTGAAGCCTCTCACCACACCCCAACAAAGGTCACAGCCAGCCTTTTTGCTGATAGTCCCTTCAGTTTCCCACGGGAGAGAGGCTGCCCCTAATTGTGTGCACTGGTTAACAAAATCTCATCTGTTGAAGGTCAGACTCCTGTCTCTGTCTACCTCGTGTCTCTTTAAACTGCCTAAGGAATCTAACTCATCACACCCACTCTCTGTCATTTTGATAACTGTCACTCTCCTGGCCAAACCTGTATTTTAATGCATAATAACATCTGTGTAAATGAAACAGAGCTGTAAAAATACATCTACCAACCAACTGATCTTAGTTAATATTTACATGTACAAAAATTGTGACTGGCCCTAATATTGCCAAATAGTAATATATAGTCATTTGTTTTACACTTTGGCTCTTTGCCTCTTCTGGGGCCCACCACTCAGCTCCCAAATAAATCACACATGGAGTCTTATTCTTTCTTTGAATGCCTGGCCTTAACTTGGCTTGTTTCTTGCCAGTTTTTCTTAACTTACTCTGTCTGTCTTTTGCCTCTGGGCTTTTATCTTTCCATATTTCGGGAACACTTTACTTCTTACTCTGTATCTGTCTGTGTAGCTAGGTGACCGGCCCATTGTGTCCTCCTCTTCTGTTTTTCTCATTCTTTGATTCTTTCTTCCCAGATTTCTCCTTCTGTTTATTCTCTCTGCCTGCCAGCCCCACCTATCCTTTCTCCTGCCTTGCCATTGGCGATTCAGCTCTTTTCTAGACCAATCAGGTGTTTTAGACAGGCAAAGTAACACAGCTTCACAGAGTTAAGTAAGTGCAACATAAAAGAATGCAACACATCTTTACATCATTAAACAAATATTTCACAGCATAAACAAATATAACATACCTTTAAATATTTTGCAACAGTAATGTGTTTTTTCTGTCTATTTTGCCCTGCTCTGTCCTGAATCCTGAAGCATAGGAATTACACAGCATGTTACACAGGGCTGTCATTCTTTCCAACAATTCTCAGTCCTCACACATCAACTGCCAGGACTCAATTCCTAACCCAACAGAAGCAATTCTGAACCTGCTAATTCTTCTGGTTTATTTCGCATTCATTTCTTAATCCTACCCTTTTGCTGTGGGATGGTCTTTCTGTTTGCTGTGAAATGTGTTGCTACTGTTGGTAAATAAAGAAGCCACTATGGCCTATGTCAAGGCAGAATAGAGCCAGGCAGGGAATCCAAGCAGAGAAAGGAGAAGAAGTTGGAGTTGGAAGAGACACTGAGCGCTGCAGGGGAGCAAGATGTAATGGAACAAAGGTAATGCCACAAATCTGTGTGGCAAAACATAGAATAATAGAAATCTGTTGAATTAAGTTGTAAGGACTAGTTAATGAAATCCTGAGCCATAGGCCAAACTGCTGTGGGATGGTCTGTATGTCAAATCTGTTGCTCTGATTGGTCAATAAATAAAACACTGATTGGCCAGTGGACAGGCAGGAAGTATAGGCAGGACTAACAGAGAGGAGAATTAAGGAAACAGGAAGGGAAAGGGAGTCACTGTCAGCCGCCACCATGACAAGCAGCATGTGAAGATGCCACTAAGCTATGAGCCATGTGGTAAGGTATAGATTCATAGAAATGGATTAATTTAAGCTATAAGAACAGTTAGCAAGAAGCCTGCCACAGCCATACAGTTTGTAAGCAATATAAGTCTCTGTGTTTACTTGGTTGGGTCTGAGTGGCTGTGGGACTAGTGGTTGACAGAGATTTGTCCTTAGCTTAGTGGTGCTGGTCTCTTGTTAACCACAGCTGATTCCACTGACACAGATTCAAAATTCAAAATATTTCATGGCCTGCTCTGATAGAGTCTTTGAGAAACCCTCAAACTTCTCTTTGAAGCTTCATAAGCTAGGGCTCCTGAATCTGCACTACGGTCAAGACTGTTATTTTCTAAGCACACAATGACCTTTGCAGAACATTTCAAATGCTTCCATGATTTTCCAAAAAAGAACATGGTCCTGTTTGTCACAGCAATGCCCCACAATTTTGGTAGCCTTTTTTGTTCTAGTTTTCCTCCTGTTGGCATGATAAACATCATTACCAAAAAGCAACTTGGGGAGGATGGGATTATTTAATCTTATAGCTTAGAGTCTAGTCACAAACATGAATCAGGGAAGTAATACAAGGTAGAACCTGAGTCATGGGGCAACCCTGTTTACTGGCATACTCTTCATGGCCCACACAGCTTTCCGTTTTATACAACTCAAACTGTCTGCCCAGAAGAGGCACTACACCCAGCAGGCTGTGCCTTCACACATCAGCCATTAATTAATAAAATGCCCCACTGATATGCTTACAGTTTTCTTATTTGAGTTTACCTCTTTCTGTATGACTTTAGATTGTATCAGTTTGATAAATACAACAAACAAACAAACAACAAAAACAAAACACACAATTATAGCACAAAATACTCAATTTGAGAATAATGTGAAGTCTGACCTTTAAGATAAAGAAAAGGAAGTAAGCTGGAAATTATAAAGTGTGTTAAATATCATGAATGTAAATTGACTTCTAGTCATATAAACATTAATCAAAAGATGCTTTTGTGTCAAGAAATAGCATGAAATCCTCCAACAGAAAGAATCAACTGCCTTTTCCTCCAAATTGAAGAAATAAGAATTATATAAGAATCATTATGCATACCCAATACCAAAGGGAAATACTTTCACGTTTTAAAGAGAAAATTCACCTAAAATATGTCATCCATTCAGACTAAACTCCAATTGGAGGTCAAACTCCAAATTTGCAGCTTTGCCCATGTAAGTTTGAATCCTATCACCCAGTAAAATCCCATTAATGTTAACTCTAGGACAATTTCCATATTCTGTAAATGGAAATTCAGACCTGTCTCATATTGTGAGCTGGAGATTAAAGATGGTTGTGGCTGAATACATTCAGAAATAAACGTTTGGTTTATCCACTTAATGTCTGTTGTAAGACTCGAAATCAAATTCTTGAAAGTCCAAATGGAAAAAAAAATCTCAATTTAGAAATAATTTATAGTTCTGGTGACCCACATAATCATAAATTATTTATTTGTCATGAAACATGGCATAAGGACTTAGTATAAACTAAGTTACAAATAAATGATAAATCATTCAAATTAAATGCATACATGTAATTATACAAGACAAATAATTATTTATAAAGCAGTGAGCACAGCTTGGTGAGAATCCACAGCAATAGTCATGAAATTGGAGCTGTAAAATCTCTTTCAGAATAGTTCTAAATGTACTATTTATTTGTCCACCCATTTACATTTAATAAAACATATTATTAAATGTTTTCTATATACGTTAGTTAAAAAATATTGAGATATTCATGAAATGTAGGTTTAGTCCAAGATTTAATGAGTAATCACTTTTTTTGTTGTTGTTTTGTTTTTCGAGACAGGGTTTCTCTGTGTAGTTGTGCGCCTTTCCTGGAACTCACTTTGTAGACCAGGCTGCCCTCGAACTCACAGAGATCCGCCTGCCTCTGCCTCCCGAGTGTTGGGATTAAAGGCGTGCGCCACCACTGCTCAGTACTGAGTAATCACTTTTTATGTCATGTGTTTACTTTTTTTCCTTTTGTTGGAGCCCATCTAGGCTTCCTAGTGGTTTTACCAAGCAGCACTGAATAAGAGGATTGGATCATGGGCCTGAGTTATAGCCAAGTGCAACTAGCAAGGGGGAGGTCCTTTGCCCCTCCCCTTGGCATTTTTATACATAGACCTCTGGAAAAAACTCTGGGCTGGTGGATAAGGATCCAGGCCCACCCAAGTCTGACCTATGATTTCTCTCTGTTTCTCTCCCCTCTTTATTTCTATTTAAGTCTCTAATTCCTTATCCCTCAAGAGTCCCTGGGGTAAATAAATAAGGGAGCTGGTCTCCCACAACCTTTTAATTAAATTCATTAATTATACATAGTCTACATGTTGGAGTAGTTATGAAAACATAAAATATTTTTTTGTATTTTGTTAAGTTTTAGTTAATACAATATTTAGAACATCCTTGTAAGACTCTAAATTAATAATTACTATATATTTTAACTGATCGTCACAAATTTCTTACATATTAGTTCAAATTTAGTGCTTCAAGAAATATGTAGTCTTTCCATTTAAACACAATGACACATACATTTGCATGTGCATATATTACTTCAAACATATATACTTACAGAAATTGAAATATACTCGTAAGGGTTGCTTTTGTCATGTGATATTGGTTTAGGACTACCTAACTTTCAATGAGATAGCAAAACATAACATTAATCTTAGAAGTATTAGATCAGGTTCACCAAACATTTTTTCTATTACTGCCAAGTTATTACAACTCTGTCATTCATGTCATGCCATAACAGGATCTCATTCTGTAGCATAGGCTAGCCTCAAACTTACTGTGGTCCTTCTTCCTCAGCATGCTGAGTACTGAGATTGCAAGTGGTCACTACTCTATTCAGCTCCCAGTTTTGTCACTAATATATCATCTATTCTATCTGCTAAAATTAGGAACTAATATTTTGAAATATTTGCATATATGAACTCTTTACACACATACATATATATACTTTTATGAGCATATATAAAGTTATTGGTAAAGTTCACCTTTGATAATCATGTGATAATTATGGGAATGTACATTGATTTTAATTTACAATTTTCATAAACATTCATATTTCTTCAATATATTCAGTTTATTATATGTTATATACTTACATTTCTTAAAATATGCATAAATTAGAAGCAGCCTAGATTCATATTTTCCAGAAAGAGATATAAGTGATCCAGTGATCCATGGCTATTTTAAAAAGAATGCAAATTTGTCTTTGTGGAATATGCACCATTATGCCCATATACTAAGTAGAATTGGATTGTTCTTTTAAAAAGTGAATACTCCATCGATTCTTTTATGAAACTAGCAAAATTGGTCCAATATAAAAATGAATTTAGGTAATGCATGCATATTAATACCTAAGAATAATATTATTCACCATTTTTGCTTATAAATATAAAGGTCCTCATGGCTGATATAAGATATGAATCTATGTAATGAACACTTAGAAAAGCAATATCTGAAACAAAAATAGAACAGAATAAAGTTAGCAAAATCATAAAATATGTTACAGCCTACAGGAAAATTAAATCTAATAAAGAACCACTTGAAGAAGCAACACACCCAGAAAGTCAACTCTGCTTGGCTCTGCTGCTCTACATTTTAATATTTTACATGGCTTTCTATGTTAAGAGTGTCTTCAGTGCCAGTGTACAAAGATGAAATAATTTTATTTTTCCTTGGATATCACTTCCCAAACCCTGAATAACGTAGGCTGCAGCAGTAAGTCATTCTTGATTGATGTTTATTCCCTGTGAATAAGATCTTCTCAGCTCCTCCAGTTTTCCTGTGCTCATATACCTCGTACTCTCGGCAGCTTTACTTCAAACATCAGTCTAATCTACCATCATCTTTCACCAGGATTAAGTGAAAGCCTCTTATTTGATTTGCTCCACTTCAATCATCCACTCCACTTCCAGTCCAGCCTGCAGTATGCAACCTCAATTAACTTTAACATTTAACATATAATCACATCCCTCTGCTGCACAAAGTATTTCAGAACTTATCATACAGAAACACACATGCAGTTTTGTCTTTTCTAGAATGTCAAAATTCTAAACTACGATATAGGTAAATTTTTAGGCTTCTTTTTTTCTAGTCAGTCCTATGCAATAAAATTCATCCATTTCTTTCAGTGCTTAGATAGTTCCTGATTTTAAAACTGAATACTATTCTATTGAAGAGAATATCATTCTGTTCCCACTTCCTCAATGAGGAGTATCTACATATTTCCAGTATTTAACAACTATTAATGATGATGCTATGCATTTCCACAGGCAGATTTTCCTTTGCACTTGACCTTTCCAAACAGGACAGTCAGTATACAGGACTGTTATTTCTGGATGGTGTGAGAACACTGAGATGATTTCCTTCTAGTGAACTGTAATTAATATATTTCTTGACTCTTTTCTGTCTCAGTGGTGACTCTTTATTTGATTACTTCATTTACTAATTTATAAAAAGAGCATTCTTAACTCTTTGGGGGCATATTAATTGTGCTTATTTTTTAATATTATTTTAAAATTGCATCTTTTATTATTTAAGATTATAATTGCACCACTTCTCATTTCCCTTTTGTCTCTCCAGGACCTTCCATATGTATCCTTCTTGCTCTATTTCAGGATCATATAGTCTGTTTCATTAATTGCTCTTACACACACACACACACACACACACACACACACACACACACACACATATATATGTGTGTGTGTATATGTACATGTATATACATATATATTCCTAAATATATGAATACAATCTGCTCAATCTGTATGGTATGAGTTGTATATATGTTTTCAGGGATGACCATTTGGTATTGGGTACCCAAATGGTGTGCTCTTCCCTGAGGAAGACTGTTTCTTGTGCTCTCAGCACTCCGTAGCTGCCTGTGGTTCCTTGGACAGGACATTCCCCTGTCCCCATAAACATGTCTATTGGTGTTTTCAGAAGCTACATCCATAAAGTCTCAACATTTTTAAAATTAATTGTCTATGTATGCTTCTGTGTGTGATTTTGTGCACATGAGTATAAGAGCTATGCAGGTCAGAACAGTGTGCTAAGTTGCCTGGAAGGTAGCGTTACAAGAGGTTGTGAGCTGCACTATGTGGGTGCTGAGAAATGACTTCAGATGCTCCTGTAGGACATGTTCCTCATCAGTGAACCTTCTCTCTAGGCCCAAACCATTCTGTTATTAAAGTTTGTGTCTCCTATTTTCAATATGAGCTTCCAAACCACTGCACACTTCCTGTTTCTCTGTCACCCATTATGGTGGTATTTTATTTGTACTGAAATGTGATTTTCATTGTATGTTAATAATTAAAGTTGCTAGGGGGTCAGAGCTATTAGAGCCATAGCAAGAGCATGGTGGTGGTGGTGGTGGTGGTGGTGGCGGAGGTGGCGGCGGCCGCAGCGGTGCACGCCTTTAATCCCAGCACTTGGTAGAAGAGCTATGTAGATCTCTGTGTGTTCAGGGATGCAGCCAGCACTGGAGACATACACCTTTAAGACCTGGAGGGCGGTACTTACAGGCAGTGATGAGGCAGTCATGTGTTTGGGTTTACAACCAATGAGAAGGCAGAACAGAAAGACTGTTTAAAGACAGACACAGGAAGTAGCTCTCTTTCAGGGAAGCTAGGAGCACTGCAGGAGGTAAGATTTTATCTCTGAGCTCTGACCTCTCGGCTTTCTCTTTTTCACTGGTTCTGTGTTTCTTATTTTAGTAAGATGGTTGGTTACATCTACAACCCATTGCTATTTTTTTATACTTTATTAACTTTTTTTTTCAAAATCTATGTTGTGTGGTGATATTTTCTTTGTGCACCCCAATAAAGCTTCTCTGAGGATCAGAGTAAAAAGCCAGCCACTATATTAAACACAATAATCCTAGCATTCAGGAGGCAGAGATCCATCCAGATTTCTGTGAGTTCAAGGCTACACTGGGAACAGAGCCAGGCATAGTGGCACATACCTTTAATCCCAGCACTAACCATGGAGATCTGGAGGTCTGTACAGACAGACAGGAAGTGATGTAGCTGGGTGGAGATACGAAGTAAGGGGGCAGGGAAAGAAAAGCATATAGATGTGGGTATACAGGAAGTAGGTCTCTTTTTGGCAGAGGATTTCTAGTAGAAAGAACATGGCTGGCTTCTTTCTGCTTCCCCAGTCTCTCAGTTTTTACCCCAATACCTGGCTCTGGGTTTTCTATTAATAAGACTGTTTAGCAATTCGTCTTACAATGTTGTCATAGTACAGTCAATCATAACTGGTTACTGGTTACTTTTCTCACGTGACAACTATCTGGTTGTGGTTCAAATACTTTGGTATTTGCTGAGAAAATGACTGAAATGCCTCTATAATGACTATTTCTACACAGTATAGATCACCACTCTTCTTAAATGTTTGTTCATTTTAAATCATTTAAAATTCTGGCTAATTAAGGTTTTCAATCACACCATTTTAAGCCACTGATCAGTAAAGCATTATAGTCAAGACAGAAGATGTTAATGAAGTTCAGTAATCAGAGGGCCATTTGTGCTTGTGTGCATGAAAGGGAAGGAGAGAGAGTTGGGTGTTTCTTTGTTTTCAACTGACATTGCATTAAGCTACAGAAGTGTTTGTGCCTCATTCTTTATAAATTCATGAATACTCATGTTTCTGTATTGCCTTCCCAAAATTGAGTGTTGGAAATATTTTCAGACAGCCCTTGACTGTCTTCCTACTCTGCTGCTTCTCTTCATTATACTTACAACTGTTGGGCCTTCTTGCTGCTATTGATGTCATAGAGCTCTGGGTGATTTTTGGTGGGAATATAGAGCTCTGGGTGATTTTTGGTGGGAATATCTTTACACAAATAATACAATTCAATCCTTATTGTGAGGTATGGAGACATGTGATCACAAAAAGTTAAGTGCTGAAGGTCCTGCCATGAACAAATTAATGGACTAATGTGTCAATAATTGGCTGTCATGATATTGGTCATCACAATCATTCTTTCTTTCACTGCTTTTGACATTTTATCCTCGGTGTCACCTAGAGTCATTTTCTTCACAGAATATCCACATAAGCAAGAAAGCCCTTGCTTATTGTAATACTTAGTCTTTGGACTTAGCCTCCAGAAGTGCAAACAAATAAATTCTAAATTCTACAGAGTACATAAATTCTGATTTTGCATTTAACCAACAGACATAAGACTAAAACAAATACCCTCCAATGTGGTAATATATTGTGTACCCCAAAAAAGCTCTCCTAGGGATCAGAACACAAAGCCAGCCACTAAATTGGACACAGACGTCAGGCAGTGTTGGCACAGACCTTTAATCCTATCACTCGGGAGGCAGAGATCCATCTGGATCTCTGTGAGTTCAAGGCCACACTGGGAACAGAGCTAGGCTTGGTGGCACATATCTTTAATCCCAGCACTTGAGATCTCATGTCTTTGCTTGGAAAGGACATATGTTTTTAATCCAAGAAAATATTATGGCAGGATATAGAAAGGTATATAAGGCATGAGGAAACAGGAATTCACACTCTTGAAGCTGAGGATTTCGTAGAGGTAACAACATGAATGGCTTGTTCTGTTTCTCTGATCTTTCAGCTTTCACCCCAATATCTGGCTCTGGATTTTTATTAATGAAGCCATTTAGCAATTTGTGTTACACTCCAATGTTTTCTCCAGTGAGAACTTCATTGCTTTTGGAGTTCTGCTACCTGAATTCTTCCAGCACTGTTTCAAGGAAATCAGATGCTGATGCATAGCCACAGGTGAAACTTTTCATTTTTGAGCTCCACTGTCCCTTTTCTCACTTGCTTCACAGAATTTTTATGCCAATTCACAGTAGCTGGAATTTCACAGCAGACATCTCTTCACCGTGTGACATGGGTGCACTGAGTTGAGGAGGTTGGTGACTATAATCTTCATGTATCTCCTTTCCTAGTACATAAACTCTACCTTTGGGAGGGCTTCAGTATTCCTGGGCTACAGCTGAGTTAGCCTTATCTGTTAGTAAGGAGTCAGAATGGCAGGTGCCTTCAGACCTTTGTCCAGCTGCCTTGTAGGGAACATATGACCCACACAGCACGGCCTGTTCATATCATCTCCCTCCTTTGCTCATGGGATGCACTAGTACTTAGTCATACAGAGCAGGTTAGGAAGGGTTGGCTCCAATGCCATAGATGTTCCTCTCACTGACATTCTGTTTTTATGAAATTACTCTTCAAATGAATTAAGAATTTCTGAGTTATTTAACTCCATTATATATATTCAAACATAAATGAAAAATTACAAATTTTTGATTCAAAATGGAGAAGTTTGAATACATTTTATTTCACGAGAACTAGTGCAATGAATTAATAAGTCATCTATAAACTTTGAAGACCTTTTTATGTACACTCAACAATTCAAATCAGATAAATTATAAAGTGGAACTGATATTGCCTTTTTCATGAAAATTGAAATGGAGTCCACTTTTAGCCAATTTCCACAGGACACCAGATAATCTCTTGTATGCCCAGTTCACTGTGAAATACTCAATTGTCAAAGCATCTTTTCTATATTTTCTATAGAATGTGTGCCGTCCATCACATGCCTCTGGAGGGTAAGCTACTGAAATGAATACCTGATATGACATTTGCTGGTGTTTAGCTCTGTGATTAAAATTCATCCCATGACTACTATCAAAATTGCTTTTTTGGTTAATAAGAAAACAAACACAGTAAGATGTGGATTAATTTTAGAGTACTTGAAAATCCTTCTAGCTGTACATGTAGTTTGTGGAGAACTAACTAAGTGGCATCCTTAATATTCAAACAATATTAAGAGTTAGGTCACAGGGCTTCCAAAAAGATTTTAGAGTAGTAAATCAATTATCCAAAAATCACAGGCAACAAACACTCACTTTAAATTTGAACACAGCAATGCATATTGAAAAGCATTATACTTTAACAAAACAAATTACCGGTAGACCCCTTACTGATCAGATGTGGATTAGGTCGATTCCAGTACAGTGGTTATTGTTAGATACATTGGTGATCTCCCATTACTTGCAACTAAGTCGTAGGATTTTATTCAGCCATTTAAAAAAAATGTAATATCTAGTGTAATGTCATTAGACTATTGACGAACTTCAGTGTGAACAGATACTATGGCTGTTGAGATAAAGAACTATTAAAACACTAACATGAAAGTCTGGAATGAAGCTCAGTGTTTATATTGTTATATTAATAATAGTGGACAATTGCATTTTTTCATATCTATGAGTTTTTGTTTGTATGTAGTTGGATGATGTTTGTTTTAGAATATATTCTATTCATTATCCAAAGAGAAATCCAACTTTCAGGTTCATATCCTAATTGAAAATATTTTAACTAATATAAGGATATATGCAAAAGTAAAAGCCTGTTATGATATTTTAAATGTTATATTCTATTAATGTTTTCATAAATGTATAAATCAATGTTTATCATCTTATCTTCATGGAATTGTAAGCTACAACAACGTTTTCATGTAGTCATCTTATGAAACCCCATGGTGCTAACTTATTGAAGAGCTGTATTCATATCTATGAGTGTTTTGCCTGAATGTCTGGGTACCACATGCATGCAGTACCTGAATAGGCCAAAAGATGGTGTTACATAGAACACAATTCCTCTCGAATAGCATCAATACTCTTTACCACAGAGCCAAGTCTCCAGGTCCTATAATACATATACTTCTTTTGATTAAAAAATTGTACTACATTTATGTGTGTGTGTGTGTGTGTGTGTGTGTGTGTGTGTGTGTGTGTGTATGTGTGTTGTGAGGGGTGATGCATGTACCACTGCTAACCTGTGGAGATCAGAGGACAGTTTTCAGGAGTCAGTTCTTTCTTTCTGCTATATGGGTCCCCAGAGATGGAACTCAGGTCACTAGGTTTGTAGGCAAGGATCTTTACCTCATGAGCCATCTTGTAGGCCCAGATAATTTTAAATGGTAGCTTAAATCTGTTTAAATGATGCTGGTGTTTCTCTTTATTGTAACCAGAGTCCCACCTTATCACATACCAGGGATTACAGACAGAAAGAAATTTGCCTTTTCTCAATAAGATGTGATGGAATAAAATTCTGGTTGTGCTTAAATGCTTTAAACTTCCTCATTAATTTCATCCATCAACCTTTCTACTTTTGTCTCTAATTTATTTTGAAATAATTACCCAAAAAGAAGACTTAATCATTGGTATTTATTTCTGTGTCATGCTCCAATGTTATATTTTAATGTATTGTTGGCTTAGTTTTCAGGAATGTCAACTAGCATTTAGGAAGATATGATATGCAGTTAATATTCAGAACTATTTCAAAATCTGCATTGTTTGAAGAATTCCAGAAGTGACACATTGATGAGAAACGACTGTGTAAAGAATAAAGGGACATAGTAATATAAGTGGGGATCTCCTTAGAAAGATTTACAGCATTATAAATGCCAGGTAACTTCACCTCTTCAGGTTTCTGCGACCTTCTGACATAAACATTACAGAAAGGAGCTAAATCATTGTCACCTTGTCTCTAGATGATTGCAAATACAGCTTTGACTGATGACATCCGCTAACTCACCCATGATTGGAAAACAAATAGTCACACCAAACTCTGTTAGCACAGCAAAGATGCATGTTAGATATGCAGGGAATCATCAATTGGTTTCATGATGTACTTATCTTTCAGTTATACATGAAAGCATGTCAGTTCAGGACATGGCTCATCATATTGCATGATATAAATAAATTCTTGCTGAAGACTTATGTCCAAGAGTTACAATGTCATTTTTTCTCAAAAACTTACATTAGCCACTGGGAAAAATAATATCTGGAGAGGGGAAAATTAAATTGCACAGCAATAGCTGGTCTGTCAGAAAAATGAGGTTCAAACAATCCCTGTTGTATAGATCTGTCCAGAAATTGTAAGGCTTAAAATGCTGTGGCAAAATCTATTGAAAGTGCAGTTAAACTGTAAATCTAATTACTATTGATTAAATGAAAATTCAGAATTCATATGTGTTCCAAAAATCTTGTTTTCTGTTTTTAAGTAGGCATTATCACCTTGGAAGAGTGAAAGATATATAAAATCAACATTGATTATTTTTCATGGCAAAACTTATCCCATTAAGAAATTCTCTAAATTGCCACCACTCTTTACTTTTTTATGTTGTGCCAATTCTTGTAAAGAGGACTAAATCATTTTAAGCATGTACTAGGTTTCAGCATTTATCTGCCACGTTCTCTATTCTCTTGCTGGGGGAAATGGTTTTTAGAAAGTAAAATGTAATTTTGGTAATTTTTCATGTTCATGCTATTGACACATAGGTTTCAAATATTAACATCAGATATTAGTAATTTCTATGCAGATGGTTCTTTTTTATAATTTTCATAATAGTGCATTATTGCTGTATCTGCAATGAATTAGAATTTGTTACATGCGGATATAACTAAAGCATATCCCTTTTCTCCCAGTATGTTTGATGAAGCATCAGGGGTAATTTTACAGGTTTTGTGTTTGTTACAATTAGAGAAAAATCATTATTATTGACGATGTCTATGCATATTCAACAATAGTAATATTTTCATCTAAACATTTTATTGAAGTCTATATGAAATACAAACACTTTCAAGGACATGTAAGTAATTCATTAATAAATTGCTTTTACAATCTATTCAGCTGACTTTTGTTTCTAGAGGTCATGGTACATGGAAGGAAATCTTTATGTGCTAAGAGGCTGAAAACAGAAGTGGTGATTGTACCCACAGGCAGAGACTGCTGCATTTCTGTATATGCAGTTCATAATCAACTTAGAGAAACACATTACCAACACTGGCTGGCAGTTGAGAGGAATTTTTCTTCAGAGTATTATGTTATCTACTTTTGTTTTGTTGGCTAGGGAGTTTCACTGTGTTGTTGATATTTTTTTCTATAAAAAGTTAATGGAAATGTTGAGGGAAAATAATAATAATAATGACAATAACAACAACAACAACAACAATAATAATAATAATAACCACCTTTGGGAATCTTTACTTTCAGGAACTACTCTAAAGCCTCAACAGAAAAAAAAATCTAAATTAGGCCTTCATAAAATCCAGTACATTTGTAGATTGACCAAAAGAAAAAAAAGTAGAAAAAAATGTAAAAGAAAAGAAAAGAAAGTAGAAAAATAATCTTCACTGTGGTAGAATTCCTTTTCTGTATTCTAATCTATTGTTTATTCTGTCTGATTGGGTGGGTAGGAGTAGCTACTGGCATTTAGGTAGTGACTAGGAAAGAAGAACATTATATATTTAGTTTGAATTTACTGAAACATATTTTTGGAGTTTTGCAGCAGTATTGTTTAGTGCTAGTGTTTCTTACTTATGTTGCTGCCATTGTGGCTCATAGGCACATATCTGCCAGTAGCTCTAAATCTTTCAGCTCTACGTATGAATAAAATGCAGGTAGAAGAGGAGAAATGATACCTGAAATACTTACAGCTGAAGTCAGCATGAAATATGCAGACAAATTTTAAAATATATTCATGCACAAAATTTGATTGCAGTTGATCAAAACTTATTGTAGTTGACAAAAACATCTCCAAAATTCCACATGGCATTAGAAATAGTCTTAAGCTGAAAAGAATTTTTAAACAATTATTAATATTAAACATCAAACAGATAATGTGAGACTGAACATATTCCTTTCAGAATATGCTATCAGATTAATCACGATCATATGAAGAACAGGATGGTATAGTCAAAGAAAAATGCCTCCAAGAACTGTGTCAAATAGCCATACATTACATACATTTTTGTGATATTTTACATTTTTGCAAAAGTTTTAAACCTATTTTTAAAATCTGTTTTTGTATATTCCTTCTAGGTTTGAGTAGGATACATTTTGATGATGTCTGTTCAAAAGTTTGTTTTTACTTCCAAACACTTAGATACTTAGATTCATCCTACAAAATGCTGTCTTTACACACTTCTATTGCTGGTGGACAGCTAAGAATATTAGTCAAAAATATGATTGTAAAACATGAAGAAAGAAAGAAAGAAAGAAAGAAAGAAAGAAAGAAAGAAAGAAAGAAAGAAAGAAAGAAAGAAAGAAAGAAAGAAAGAAAGAGGGAGGGAGGGAGGGAGGGAGGGAGGAAGGGAGGAAGGAAGGAAAGAGGGAAGGAAGGAAGGGAGGAAGGAAGGAGCAAGCAATGCATTTAGCTGTATTGTCACTATAAGGACTTGGATTTCTGAGCTCATTACCATTATGACAGAGTTTTTTAAAAAAATACAATAATTAATTTTCTGAGAAACGGTGCATTGGGGGGTAGGTATTATGAGATGGTATCTAAATTGTAATGCACAATCATGAGTTAAGATGCTAACTGCAGGAAGCCCTTCCGGAACCCTGCATGTTGAAGAGGTAAGGTGGACAATGAAGACGGTGAGGGCACGCTGAAGGGCTGGGTATCAGGAAGGTGCTGAGAGTGAGGGTGAGCTGCAGGTCTTCGGAAAGGAAGACTGCCCTCATGTAGCAAGCTGGCAAATGAACAGTTCTATGAGTGAGGAAACCTACATGAGACCAATACAAAATGATAATGAGGGGCTGGATCATGACTTAGTTGGTGAAGGGCTTGTCTTCCGTATCAAAAGGCCTGATTTGATCCACAATACCCACACCAAAATATCTGGGGATGCAATCCCAATATGAGGTATTGGAAGTCATATCCTTGCGGGTCCCTGGCTGGGCAGCCTAGCCTACTTGGAGAACTCAGGACCAGAGAAAGTATCTCTAAAAAAAAAAAAAAAAAAAGAAAGAAATAAAATAAGGGTGTAGACAGTAGAATGACAACCAAGGTTTTCCCTCTGGTCTGTGCAGCTTACAAACACACACACACACACACACACACACACACACACACACACACACCACTTACCAGAAAAAAAATTACCACTTACCAAGAAAGGCATGTGATAGGCTCACTGGGGCTTATGTAGGTGGAAGAATTATCCCTGGCAGTTAGAGTGCAGGGTCACATTTGCACAAGTTACTGTATATTCCACAGACTGATTTCATATCAGCTGGAAACCAAAGACTGCCTTAGCCTATATTAAAAGGCTGTCCAATAAAATCTTCCAAGCTTCTAATAAACAAACAAATGAGTAAAGTAAATGTATGAACTAAGGACACAAATCTATGCTGGCAAAATGGCTCAGTCACTAAAGGCAGCTGCCCACAGGCTTGATGACTTGAATTCCATTCCTGGGCACAATGCAAGTTTGGAAAGAAAGAACCGATACCAGTAAGTTGTCCTTTGACCTCCACATAGGCACACTTGAACCCACAAGCATGTAAACACGAACAAACAGTAAATGACAAAGAAAACCTTCACAAACATTCTGTACACGTAGAACATACAAGCGGCGATGTCTAGAACGTTACAGAGCTGTTCTAAGTGTGCGTAAGTAGACCGAGAACGGCTTCGACATGAACACAAACACAGAAGGCAAAGGCTAGTGTCAAATTGATCTTACGAGATGAAAATTACCATGTTTCCAATTGAAAACCAATGGATAAATTTAACAGTTTGGACATCAGCGAATGAAAGTTTCGTGAACTTGAAAGCAGTAGAAATAGTTCAAAAAGAAATCTTGCATGCTTTGGAACAGAGAGATACTTTCCAGTGGTCTATTTCTGTTTATTTATATGACAAATGTAGGGGTAGAAAGATCAATCAAAGTACTTCTGGTGAAAAGGCTGAAAATTTCCCAAATTGCATTAGAAGAACAAAACTGCACCTCTAAAGTGTTCAGAGAAATTGAAAGAAGAAAAATCTAAGTGAATGGAACTACAACCAACTCAGTGATAAAGAGAATGCTTTAGAAAACATATGATTCACAGGACAAGAAACAAAGAATTCGCCGGGTGGTGGTGGCGCACGTCTTTAATCCCAGCACTCGGGAGGCAGGGTCAGGCAGATCTCTGTGAGTTGGAGGCCAGCCTGGTCTCCAAAGCGAGTTCCAGGAAAGGCGCAAAGCTACACAGAGAAACCCTACCTCGAAAAACCAAAAAAAAAAAAAAAAAAAAAAAAAAAAAGAATTCAAGCTCATCATAAATATAATAAAAAATAAAGGAATGGCAAGGCTGAGTAAAGACTTTCAACACTGATTATGAAGGACAATAATTATTGTATTGAAAGAAAACATTTCTAGATGAATACTTGTAAGAAAAGACAAAGAGAATGCAAGAAACATTTAAATGGAGTAAATATAAGATAGTTCTTGTATTTAAATTAATTCACTTTTTGGGCTGGAGAGATGGCTCAGCCATTAAAGGCTAGGCTCACAACCAAAATATAAATTCACTTCACACTTGACTATTGAAATAAAAAGTGAGTTTTTCTAAGAATTTATACCACATATAGATACAAATTATACTACAAAAAATAGAAGGCCAAAAACAGTCATAGCAGCAATTTAGCCAATTACTCAATCATGTATTAAATGTTATACAGTTACCTGAAATTGGCATTTATTAAATTTTACTTTAAATATTAGTATGACATTATTAAAAAATAAAAGAGTCAGGCACTTCAAAGCACGAGGTCCTGAGTTTTGATTCCAGGTATCTATTTTAAAATATGTGCATTATAGCCACAGTAATCCTAGCTCTGGGGAGGCAGATGGTTCCTTGTGCTTCCTGGAATAAAATTCTACCTAAATTGTTGAGTTCCACATGAACTCACATGTACACACACACATACACACACACACACACACACACACACACACACACACACCACATGTACACACACATACACAGAAAATTACAAATTTTCAGTATGTGGTGATACATGCTTATAATTCCAATATTTAGAAGGTGAATTCAAGAGGATTACCAATTCTAGAATGGTTTGTCCTATATATGGAAACCCATTTTAACATTAAATTACTGATACTACTGCCTAATTTACACATAAATGCAGTGGTATAACCTGTGCCCTTAGAAATCAAATCATTTCCATAAATGAAGTAAAACTAATACAGTGGCAGGAAGGCAAAAAAGAATTGAAATATGAGAAGGATAGTACTTGATATATTGGTTTTCATACTAGTGGAGAGGTTGAGGGCACAGTTATAGGTGGATTTGAGGAGCTGCAAGTCAGGCCTCTCAAAACCAGCAGTACATGAGAACTTTAGGATTGTTACACAAAGAAAAGATTTGTGGAAGACATTGTCCTGGATTTTATAAAAAGATAGCCTCAAGAAAATGGATACTTATGCATGACTATTACGACATTTTCTAACCTAATCCTGAAAATTATCATAATTTTTATGTACTGTGATTTGTTATGATGTCAAGAAGAAAACCCAGGAGATTGCACCTGTCAGGCAATCATTTTACCCTCCCTCTATCTTATTCTGAATATCATCAATTTTAATCAATAACATGTAAAATATTTGAAATCTATTTGTCAGTAGAACAAAAGGTATATTCAAAAGAAAATAGGTAAAAAATTTGATTTTTGAAAAGTGTAGAGCTTCTAAACTTAGGATAGATTTCAAGTTATATGTATTCTATACTCTTGCCTTTGTACTCCTAATCCAATCACCGAGTCTCATCCTCAGCTCTGCAAACAGGACATCTGCTGTAGCCTCCCTTCCTATCCTGCCCCCATATCCAGTGGGTACACAGATCTTAGCTTCCTGACTCCCCTCCTCCCACTTGTTGCTTTATCTCAGCCTGGAAATCCAGCAGGCACTCTCTGGAAAACCACAGGCCTCTCCGCACAGGCAAACATGTAGGTGAACTACAGAGCTTTAACACAGGCTAAGTCTTCCTCAGCTCCTCCAAATCCATTCCCTCAGTCTTATCCCCAGCTCTTCAGCAGAACACCTGCTGCAAGCTCCCTTCCCCATTGCCCCCAATTTAAAAAAAAAAAAAAAAAAACCACAGACTAACAGAATGTATGAGAAAACAGGATCCACTCTTCTGTTGCATCCAAGAAATGCACCTTAACATCAAGGATAGATAACAGCTCATGGTAAAAGGATGAAAAAAGGGTATTCCCAGCAAATGGACCTAATATGCAAGCTAGTGTAGCTATTTTAATGGCTGATAAAATAGACACCATAGCAAAACTAATTAGAAGAGAAAGACTAGGGCACTATTTATTCATGAATGCAAAATCCACCAAGAGAACATTGTAATTTTTAACATCTATGTACCAAATATAAGGGCACCCAAGTTCTTAAAAGAAATACTACTACAGTTTAAATCCAACATCAACACTCACACTGATTTCAAGTTGTACTAGAAAGCTATACTTTAAAAACAACATAATATGGGCATAAAACAGACATGTGGTAAATATAATAAAATTGAAAGCACAGACATAAATCCACACTTCCATGGACACCAAATTTTTCATAAGCATGGCAGAAAAAAAGACAGTATCTTCAACAAATAATACTGGTCAAACTGGCTACATGTGGAAGAATACAAATAGGCCCATACTTATCATCCTGTACAAAACTCATAATGAGACCTGAAACACTGCACCTCATAGAAGAGAAAGTGAAGAATAGCCTTGAACCCATTGGCACTTGAAAAAGAAAAAGGAAAGACTTTCTGAAAATGATACTGATAAAACAGGCATGAAGATCATGGAACCTCATGAAATTGAAATGCTTCTTCATGGCAAAGGAAACCATCATTCAAACAAAGCAGCAGCCTACAGAATGGAAATACATATTTACCAACTACAAATCAAATATAGAGGGCTGTCTTAGCTAGGGTTTCAATTGCTGTGAATAGACACTGTGACCACGACAGCTCTTATAGAGGAAAACATTTCATTGTAGCTGGCTTACACCTTCAGAGGTGTAGTTCATTATCCTCATGGCAGGGAATACAGCACTGTGCAAGCAGACATGGCACTGGAGAGGTAGCTGAGAGTTCTACATCTTGATCCACTAGCAAGAGGAAGTGAACTTTGTACCACTGTGAGCATAGCTTGAACAAAGGAGACCTTAAAGCCCATCCCCACAGTGACACACTTCCTCCAACAAGGCCACACCCCCTAATAGTGCCCCTTAAAGTGGAGACCATTTTCTTTCAAACCACCACAAGGGCTAATATTCCAAAATATATAAGGAACTCACAAAACTAGATGTCAAGATAACAAATAATTCAAAAAAAAGTGAGGTACAGATCTTATCAAATAGTTCTCAAAAGAAGAAATACTAATGGCTGAGAAACATTTAAAGGCATGTTTAACTTAGTGAGAAATGAACCAATATTGTTTCAGGAATTTTCTTTTTTTCTAACTCCACAATATAACCACTAGGTAATAACTGTTTTCTAAGTCCTCTCCAGGATGGTCTTATTACTAATAAAACAAATTGGATCTAGTTGTGGCTTCAAGATAATGTGGATGGCTTCATTATCCGATATGCACAGCTTATCAAATGCCTCGTGAATCACAGTGTACTTCATCACCACTAGCAAACCACACAGAAACAAGTCTTATGAGTCTTAGATGATAATTACCACAATCTAATGAATTACATAAATCACTTACAATGAAGGGAAATACAAGCACTCTGAGATGAACACATTAATAACTTTTAAAAAGCAATGGGTAATTTAATTTATGTGGTATGTCCACAGACAGTAACAACTTCAATTTTATTTGTGAAATAATTAGCAGATAATCTGAAGGGATACAACTTATCTACTAACAATGGTTTAGATTGAAAAATGAAGATTAATTTTATATTTGATGGAAATTATTCAGATGCTATCTCATGATATCATCACTATAAAGTTAAAAATTGAGATTGATTTGTTCTTTCTTAAAAACTTAGAATCTGTTCCATCCTATGAATTAATGCTTGGTATTTATAAGTAATTGATAACGTGCTGTTATTTTCATCAACTCAATAATTGCAGAATATATGCATACACATATGTATATTTTCCAATTTCATAAATTCCTTTTTTAATATTATAAATTAGCTCATGAAAATACACTATTTATTCTAGAAGTTTACTAACATTCACTACTGTTATGTTCAACAAGGTAACAGAAGGGCCACATACAATTATAAACACTGCTTTCCCTTGTGGTGATATTTTATTTGTGCTCTAACAAATAAAGCTTGCCTGGGGATCAGAGGACAAAGCCAGCCACTATATTAAACATAGAGGTCAGGCAGTGGTAGCACATGTCTTTAATCCTAGTATTCAGGAGGCAGAGATTCATCTGAATCTCTGTGAGTTCAAGGCCACACTGGGAACAGAGCCAGGCATGGTAGCACATGCCTTTAATCCCAGCACTAGTTAACCATAGAGGTCTACAGATCTTAACAGACATACAAGAAGTGATAGAGCTGGGTGGAGAGAAGTAAGATGGCAGGTAACAGAAAGGTATATAAGGTATATACAGGAAGCAGATCTCTTGGGCTGAGGATTTCCTAGTGATATGAACTTGTGGCTGGCTTGCTCTATTCCTCTGATCTTTCAGCTTTCACCCCAGTATCTGGCTCCAGGTTTTTTAT
Organism: Peromyscus maniculatus bairdii; assembly: GCF_049852395.1. Taxonomy (NCBI): domain Eukaryota; kingdom Metazoa; phylum Chordata; class Mammalia; order Rodentia; family Cricetidae; genus Peromyscus; species Peromyscus maniculatus. Next base: position 78,878,493 of record NC_134870.1, on the reverse strand, counting down.
CAATAAGATCATTTAACAATTCACGTTACATTCCCCCATAAAACGATAGGCATTGCTTGAACAGATGCACTTTTTAAAACATGTTTCCCTTGATTTTGCCTACCAGTCTTCTAATAATCAACTGAAATAGAAAATTGCACTGACTGGTTTTGTGTGTCAATTTCACACCATTTAGAGTCAGTAGAGAGGAAGAAGCCTCAACTAAGGAAATGCTTCTATGAGATCCAGATAGAAGGCATTTTTTCAATTAGTGATCAATAGGGGAGGGCTTAGCCCACGGTGGGTGGTGCTATCCCTGGGCTGATAGCCCTGGGTTCAATAAGAAAGCAGGCTAAGCAAGACATGTGAAGCAAACCAGTAAGCACCTCCCCTCCATGGCCTCTGTATCAGCTCCTGCCTCCAGATTCCTGCCTTCCTGATTGAATTCTTGTCCTGACTTACTCCGATGATGGAAGTCAAATAAACCCTTTTCTCACCAACTTGTTTTTGGTCATGGTGTTTTGTTGAAGCCATAGAAACCCTAACTAAATCAAATTGGTACCAGCAGAGTGGGGTGTTGCTGTGACGGACCTGACCATGTTTGGGGGAGGTTTGTGGAAGGACTTTGGAGATTTGGACTAGAAGAGCCATCAAGCATTAAGAGCCCTGTGGGATGTTCTGTGGGAAGCTGGAAGCATAGAATGTTGAGAGTAGTGCGGAGGATGGAGGACTGCTTTGTGAAGTTTCAGAGGGAAGATTAAAGACTTTTTGGGGGCCATTTGTTATTTTAAAGATTCTGTGGTTCTGGGTTAGCTGGGGTTGAAGAATCAGCTCCAGTTAACAAGATACCAGAACTAGTAAAGTGAAACTTGGTTTTACTGGGATGCTTGATGCTAGTTGTTTGGCGCTAAGAAATTGGCAGTGATTAAGAAGAGACTGGCATCACAGAGGTGAGGTCCTCTGGGAAGTAGTTCCTGAGAGCACAGAGAAGGTATGCTCACTTGTGGCCAGGGTTTTACCTTGTGCTGGTAGTCAGTCTTGGTAGTGTTTAAGAGTCACCCAGATGGTACTGGTTTTGAAGATATGAAGGGGTCATGGAAAGCAGCTAAGGATTGGCACTGGGAGAGGTCAGTGGAGGCTCTAGGTGAAGATACAGCTTCAGTGGCAGTTGAAGAAGTTGAGGCTTAGAAACCCAAAGAGTCAGGGAGAGGCTGTTGGTAAAAGTACAACACAGTTGCAGCAGAAGACCCCAGCATTTTGGAGATGCCAATACCATGCAATGACCACCAAGAACAGCAGCAGCAGTGGAGTGGATCCACCCAGAGTCTAGAAGATAAGCTGTGTGTGCTGCAGAGGATAGAGCTAGAGAAGTTGCCCAACCTCTTTGGAGTAGTCCAGAAGATCCTGAGTGGAGCCCAGACGTTGGATGGTTGTGATTTTGTTTTGCTTTGCTTTGATTGTGACTGTGCCCTGATTTTTCCCTCTTGAAGGAAGAAAATATTCCATAGTCGAGAGACTTTGAATTTTAAAAATTGAGCATCTTAAAGGGACTGAAATTTTAATGTGTTTGAATTTGTAAAGACTATGGGACTTCTAAAATTGTTTGTGATCTTGTGAGATCTTGGGGATGAATAAGAAAGCAAGGGTTTGGGCTTAATAGTGATGTATTTATATCAAGTTGACAAGGGTCACTTGTACTGGCTGGTTTTGTATGTCAACTTTATACAAGCTAGAGTCATTAGAGAGGAAGGAGCCTTAGGTGAGCAAATACCCCCATGAGATACAGATGTAACGTTCATGGTGGGTGGTACCATCCCTGGGCTGGTAGTCTTCAGTTCTATAAAAAAGCAGGCTTAACAAGCCATGTGAAACAAGCCAGCAAGCAGCTCCCCTCTATGGCCTCTACGTCCCAGGTCCCAGCCCTGCTTGGGTTCCTGTTTTGACTTCCTCCAATGATGAAGTATGATCTGGAAGTGTAAGCCAAATAAACCCTTTCCTCCCCAACTTGCTTTTTGGTCATGGTGTTTTGTTGTAGCAATAGACAAAATAAGACAAAAACATCACAACATCATTTTTCTCCACTCATTGCCCAATTCCCTTTTCAAAGAAGGATAAACACTACATCACTGGAGGACTGTTTTAAATTTGAAATCTTCCTTAATGCTGAAGTCCTCATATCTGTTCCTTTGTCACCATAGTCAACAATTACCTGCAGTCCTCTTTGACACTGGTCCATAATCAAAAGGATGGAAAATCATTTTAATACCGAGAAGCTCACAGTTGGTAATAAAAATTAAATTAATATGCAGTCATGACTCAAACAATTGGAAATTTTGCACAATTTGTGCTTCCAACTTTAACTGTAGGTCATAGTTTTGCTAGGCCACTGTAGTTTTATTCACAGATATGTTTTACAAAAAAGATGAATTACAAATTGCCAAAATTTATACTACAAATGGACCTTAGGAACATTTTAAGAAATTGAAAAACCTAATTTCTTGTCACCACAAATGCTGATAAAAAGAAGGCCAAGAGCAGAGGAGCAGCCTAAGGAATTTTATGACCTCCAAAAATAAGCCTGAATAGCACCATAGAAGAAAACAGCAGAGAGAGATACAGAGCATCCCTAATTGCCAGATGTCAGCGTGAACGATGACTGCTGTTCAAAATGCCACTTTTCACAGACTACTTGTATAAGTCAACCCTTGGAGAAAAACAGCAGATGTAAGATATGGGGACAGAGCAGACACATCACTCTTACAAAATATTTTTATTAATTCTTGAGAATTTCATGCATTCTACTTTAGTAATGCTCATACCTAAATCTTCCCCTCAATTCCTTGCAGAATCACTTCAACTCCATATTCCCCCAAATCTTGGTAATTAATTTTTTAAGAACCATTAACTCCAGTTTGTGCTGCCCATACAGTCAAGGAAGAGGGGCCATCCACGGAAGTAGGGTACATCTACCACAAACCACACCCTTAAAGAAAACTGATTGTCCCTCCTTCAGAAACCAGAACCCTGTGAATAGCTGCTCAGTTAGGGTTGGAGCTTATGAATGCCAACTAGCTTCATCTTATAGCTGTTATGAGTTTATGAATGATCCTGCTATGTCCAGAAGATACTGCTTTGCTCTAGTGTTCTCTACCTTGGGCTCTTACAGTCTTTCCACAACCTCTTTCAGAATTGTGCCTGAGTCTCAGTAATAGAAAGCAAACAAGAATGACAGAGAAATGGCTGAGATCTACATGAACAGCCTGGGCATGAGTGGGAGTAATGAAGGGCGAGGGTCGAGGGAGAGAGAGCCTGTGGGAGCAGGAGATCCCAGCTGGATCAAGAACAGAGAGGGAGAACAAGGAATAGGAGACCATGGTAAATGAAGACCACATGAGAAAAGGAAGAAACAAAGTGCTAAAGAGGCCCACAGAAATCCACAAAGATACTCCCACAATAGACTGCTGGCAATGGTCGAGAGACAGCCGGGACTGACCTACTCTGGTGATGGGATGGCCAAACACCCTAATAGTCATGCCAGAAACTCCATCCAAGAACTGAGGAATCTGGATGCAGATATCCATGACTAGGCCCTGGGTAGAGCGCCTGGAGTCTAATTAGAGAGAAAGAGGAGGGTTCATATGAGCGAGAATTGTTGAAACCAAGGTTGGATAAAGCACAGGGACAAATAGCCAAACAAATGGAAACACATGAACTATGAACCAAAGGCTGAGGGGCCCTCAACTGGATCAGGCCCTCTGAATAGGTGAGGCAGTTGATTGGCTTGATCTGTTTGGGAGGCATCTAAGCAGTGGTACCAGGTCCTGTGCTCATTGCCTGAGATGGCTGTTTGAAATATGGGGCTTATGGAGGGATGCTTGGCTCAGTCTGGGAGGAGGGTACTGGACCTGCCTGGACTGAGTCTACCAGGTCAATCTCAGTCCTCAGGGGAGGCTTTGCTCTGGAGGAGGTGGGAATGAGGGGTGTGCTGGGGGGAAGGGGAGGGGGGCAGGAAGGGGGAGAACAAGGAAATCTGTGGCTGATATGTAGAACTGAATGGTATTCTGAAATAAAATAAAAGAGGGTGGGGGAAGAAAGCAAATAAGAGCCTGTCCCAAAATGTGGGAACAAATGTGATGGACCTAACCCTGTTGTTTTCCTGGAGGATTGTGGAAGTATTTGGAATTTTGAGCTACAAGAGTTGTTGAGTGTTCAGAGCTAAGTCAACTGGTATGGAGATTTGGAAGACAAGAATGTTGAGGGACCTGTAAATTAGGGAGGCCTGTCTTATGTTTCACAGGAAAGTAAAAACCCTATTAGAGTTGTTTGAATTAAGAATTTCTCATTTCTGATTAGCCATGGTTGAAAAATCAGCTATGATTAGTCAAGATCAACATCATTGAGGGGAAATTTTCTGGGAAGTATTTCATCATATTCAGCACATAGAAGCTGTGATCTTGAGGGACATAGACTGTATCACAAGTGGGCAAGTGAATTGTTACAGAAGCCCACAGTTAAGAGACTGGATATTTGAAGAGACACTGAACTTTTCTTTCTTCATTTTTTCATTTGTTTTTTTTTTGTTTGTTTGTTTTATTTTGTTTTGTTTTGTTTTTCCTTGAGACAAGGCCTTACTATATAGATCTGGCTTGCCTAAAGCTCACATTTTAGATAATGCTGTCCTCAAACTCATTGAGATCTGCCTGCTGTTTTCTGCCTCATGAGTGCTGGTATTAAAAGTATGTGCCACTAAATTTGGAGAGATATTAACGTTTAAGAGGTGGGATTTTTTTTTAATGTGTGGGATTTTAACTTTTCATTGTATTTTATATTATGATATTAACATGAGATCTTGAGGACAAACAAGAAATGAAAGGTTACTGTTAAATAGTGATTTGTTTGGGTGTCATGTTGACAAGGAAAAGATTGTGTTAGTTTTGCTAAAAACTGAAATCACCTGTAAGTGGAAATATCAATTGAAGAATTGATATGACCAGATTTGCCTGTGGGCATTTTCTTAATTGAAAATCAATGTAGGAGGGCTTATAATACTGTTGGCGATGCCATCCTTAGGTTGGTGGACCTGCATATATAAAAATAGTTGCAGAGGAGCTGAGAGAGACCAAGCCAGTGAGCAGCATCTGACTGCAGTCTACGCTTCATTTCCTTCTGGGTTCTAGATCTGACTTCCCTCAGTGGTTGATTGTAAGCTGGTTTTGGTCAGTGTTTTATCATAGCAACAAAAGGCAAACTAACAATGTAACTGAACCCTTAACCCACAGTGTCTGTACTGACTCCAGATATGTAATCCTAGAGTCAAGTTCATTTGTAGGACATCTTGTTAGTATAAAACAATTAAATATTTGCTGCTTGGAAACAGTAGAAGAATACCTGAGATAGTGAGACCCAATAATAGACCACTGTGTAGAATTATTTGTGGAAGTGATTTATGATAAATATCAACCATGCTTCACTAAATATAAGGAAAAATCTTACATGGCAGTTTTCCATATGAAGGTTTAAGCTGACGAGGGGAAAGCCTGATTATTAATGGGTAACATAATTTATTTGTAAAAGTAATATTATATGTGTAGTAGTAGAAGTTTAAAAATCATGTTATGGTCCTTATCTTGTCTCCACACCTCTCTAAATCTGAATATTAAAATAACACATACATGAAATCAGTAATGATACTTTACTTAATATTATAAAACAGAAAGGCAGTTCCCAATTTCCAAACCAATGTCTGAATGATTTACTATCCAATGATTAATAATGCAAAATAAATTCCTTAAAAAGAACACTCTATAAAGTCTAAGTATTCTGTTACATCAACTGATATTTTAATTTTAATTATTTAATATGAATACATTAAAGACAATATTATAAGAAAATACACATTTAACAGTTGTTTAATGTGATATTTGATATGGATAGTCTGCTTCTAACATACCATTTATCATATGAGAATTTGAGACACAGCCTAAGGTAAGTGGATAATTACTGGAAATTCATTCTTGGATGCATATACTGAACTGTTTTCCAGCTCAAATCTCCCACAATAGAGAGCTAATTTCATTTTTACCAAGTGAATGTATATGAGTCAACTATTAAGTCTTAACACAGGATTGTAGACATATTCATTCTCTCAAATTATCCCTCTGGATGAAGCCTCATATCTATGCTTTGTGAACATTTGGCTACCAGGTGCCAGATCTCAACAGCCAGAAAAGGGACTGGCCAAAGGGAAAATCGAGTATAGACCAACAGAAGATCAGAAACACTGCTCCAATCTGTAAGTCTGCTCTTCTTCATCTTTTCACTCTCCACCTCTTCTTCCTCTTCCTTATTTCCCTTGCAGTGTTACAAAGCAAACTTGATAGCTTTGGGCATTTAAATAGATTTTTTTTTGCCCACTCTTTTCCTCCTATTGGGTAGTCAAGCCTCAATAGGAGGGCTTTTGCCTTGTCTTATTGTGTCTTGTTTTGTCATGTTTGGTTGTCTCTTCCAGGCCTCCTCTTTTCTGAAGGGAAATGGGGAAGTAGAGGATCTGGGAGAAAGGGGAATTAGGGAGGAGCGGTGGGATGGGAAACTGTGGATGGGATACATTGTATGAGAGAAGAATCTGTCTTCAATATAAAAAAAAATAGTATAGGTACATTAAAAATTCTCTCCTACTATAGTATCGTATTTATGCTCTACTTTAAGGATGCTATAAAAAGTAGACTCCAACTGAGGAAGACATTGCAAAGGGCAACTACTACCACAAATACATACAAGAAAGAACACACACACACACACACACACACACACACACTAGAAAAGGAAACATCTTCATTTTCAGTCTTACTAAAATTTCAAGTAATATGAATTATTTCTTCTGAATGGGTTTCAAAGGAGAGATTTTAAATAAAATGATTCTATAGAGGTTTTTGTTGTTGTTTTATTTGTTTTAACTGGATTTTTTTTGTCTGTTTCAGTATGCTTAGCATTGTAATTCAAAGCGTTTCCTTGGTAAATGGACAATGCAATCTTAGGTTAATAATGAGAGAACTCAGCACGTAGAATAGTTTTTACCATTCCTTAAAGCACAATTTTAAACAAGTGCAGTGTGGTGTGAATTTAGATGTATTTTTCATGTTTTTGAGAAATTAGTATTTAATATTTTTTATGTCTGGCTTTATATTACAATCAAATATTTTATTAATTGGTGTACTTTTCTGTGACAGGTTGTTGAATATATTGTGTTAGCCTTATCATTTTTGTTTCTTTTTTATACATGCTTAGAAAAATAATATGTTCTGCCTACATTCACCAAAGATGAACATATGGTTCTGTGTCAGTTTCTGATTGATTTCCTTTGAATTGCTCAACCAAAACAATTAGTTTAAAAAAAATCCCAACTATTCATGACATTTTTCCCCATAACCTCTTTCAAACACATAAATCTTTGTTCTTATGGGATTTGTTTAGTTGAATTATACACACAGTTTCATTTACATATTCAAGATTAAAAAGAATTTTCAGGAGAAAACAAATCAGAAGCTTTAAGTAGCATATTTATTGACTTTGAAAACGTAAAGTGCCACATTTGCCTAGGGATAAAACCTACTCTCCACCTGGATTAATTGATTCATTAAGCTAATATTTATTAATATCTACTATGTGTCAGAGAGCATGAAGATTAATGCATTCCTTGTTCTTCTGACATTTATAATGTAAGCCAACCAAGCTTGACTGAATTCAGAGTACTCCCTAAAAATATTGCAGTTCCTTTTTCAGATTGTACCACTAAAACCCAAAGAATACAATAGCTGAAAATACAAAAAATTGTTAGGGTTTGCTTTTGAATATTAGAACATTGAGCGATACAACCACAAATGAGCACATCTTCACAATTTTGTCCCAGCACCTTTATCCTGTTTTAGAATAATTATTTTTTAAAAAAATTAATTCTCTTTAGGCTTTTGTTTATTTTTTAAAAATAAGATTTGAAAAGATAAGACTAATAAGGAATTGCTAAAACAACCATTCCTACATTTTCTTCTAACGTTATAATTTTTATAATATGCAAAATTATTGGACCAAGTTCAGTTTATGGATATTATAAAGTCAATATTTTTAAAGATTTATTTATTATTTTAAAATAGCATGTTAATACTTTTTGAGAATCTCATACCATGTAGTTTAATTATATTTGCCTCCTCTCTGTAACTCCTATCATATTCATTTGCCCATCCTTACCCACCCAATTCTGTCTTCTTTCTCTTTCTTCCTTTAATCCCATCATGCCAATTTGTGTTGTCCAGATACTCTTGAGTGTGGAGCCTGCCTTGAAAAGTGGTTAAACTCTCTGGGACCACACTCTAAGAAAATTAACTCTCCTTCCAAAATCTATCAAATATTGATGCCTCCTTGACTAGGGTAGAACTTTGTGCTACCCTCTCTCAATGCTCAGCTCTACATTGGGAATTTGTTTGGGTTGAGCTTGCTTGTACCTTGTGTATGTTATCTCAACTACTGTTAGTTTATATGTTTGTCATTTTGTGTGTATGAAAAATACTGTTTTCTTATAATAATCGACCATTTCTGGCTCTTTCAATCCTTTTCTTCTTTTTTTACTAAGGATTTTTCTATTCATTTTACATACTGACCACAGATCCCCCTCTCCTTCTTCCTCCCTCCACCCAGACTTCCCCCTAACCCAGGCCCCATTCCCACCTCCTCCAAGGCAAGACCTCCCACGGGGAGTCAACAGAGTCTGGTACATTCAGCTGAGGGAGGTCCCAGCCCCTCCTCCAGCACCAAAGTGGTACAAGGTGTCCTATCATAGGCACTGGGCTCCAAACAGATCCCAATCCCACTGCCAGAGGGCCCCCTAAACAGTTCAAACTCAACAACTATCTTGCCTATGCAGAGGGCCTAGTCCAGTCCCATGGGGGCTCCACAGCTATTGATAACACCACCTTAGACTACTAGCAATAGTGAAGAGGGGGCTTGAACTGGCCTACTCTGGTAATCAGATTGGTAAACACTCTAACAGTCATCATAGAGCCTTCATCTAGTGACTGATGAAAGCAGATGCAGAGATCCACAGCCAGGTGCCTGCTGTGGGATGTCTTTCTGTATGCTGTGAATATGTGTTGCTCTGACTTGTTGATAAATGAAGCTGCATTGGCCTATGACAGGGCAGGGTGGAGCCAGAAAATCCAAGAAAGATAGTGGGAGGAGAAAGGAGAGGAAGGAGATGCTGTGAGTCACTAGCAGGAGAAGCAAGATGTGAAAATACTGAGAAGCCATGGCTATGTGGCAACTTATATATTAATAGAAATGGCTTAAGTCAGGATATTAGAGCTAGTTAGTGAGAAGCTTGAGCCATAGGCCATCCAGTTTGTAATTGATATAAGCCTCTATGTGTTTACTTGTCCAAGCAGCTGCAGGATGAGTGGGACACAGGAAAACTTCCAGTTACATTAGTGCTGTGGGATGCCTTTCTGTATGCTGTGGATATGTGTTGCTCTGATTGGTTGATAAATAAAGTTGTATTGGCTTATGGCAAGGCATCTTAGAGGCAGACAGGAAATACAAACAGATAGACAGGAAGAAGACAGGTAGAAGGGAAGAGATGAGAGAGCCAGCCATAGGAATGCCCAAGGAATGACATGTAATGGGATGCAGGTAAAGCCTCAGAACATGTGGTGATACATAGATTAATAGTTATTGGTTAATTTAAGATACAAGAGCTAGCTAGCAAGAGGCCTGCCATCGACTATACAGTTTGTAAATAATATACACCTTTGTGTGTTTACTTGGGTATGAGTGGCTGCAGACTGGGCGGGACACAAGAAGACTTCTGACTACAGGTGCCATGCCAAGCTCCAGGGGCGTCCAGTTGATGAGAGAGGAGGGATCTATGAGCAAGGGACATTGAGATCATGATGGAGAAACTTACAGAGGTGATCAGGCCAAACAAATGGGAACTCATGAACTGTGGACCAGTAGCTGTGGCTCTTACAATCTTCCTGCCTCCTCTTTAGCAATACTCATTCAGCCTTGGGCGGAAGGGGTATGATTTAGACCTCATATCTAGGAATGAGCACTCTGAATTATCTTATTCTCTGGGACATGACTAATTATCAAACTCTTTGTTAATTTCCATGTATTACAAGAAACAGCTTCTTTGATGAGGCTTGAGAGATACAGTAATCTATGGATATATCAATAAGTAATTAGCATTCAGTTTAACATAATGTTCATCTAGCTGAACATAGTAATAGGTTATCCTGTAAGGCTTATAACTTGTCCAGCTGCAGATTCTTGACCCTGATAATGGTACCAGGTATGGCTTCCATCTTATGATATGGGCCTTAAATCCAATTAGATTGGTAGATTAGTTTCATACCATTTGTGCCACTATTGAATGAATGGGTATATTTTGCCAGGGTAGACCTTGTTTTAGCTCACAGTGTTTACAGATGGGAAGGATTGATGATTACTTTTCTCCTCCAGTATGATGAATAGCACCTTCCATTACTATGAAAGCTAGTCACTATGTGTAGAACTTCCAGGCCAGGCTGTTTCTACATTGATTCCTTCGTGTCTTTTGCTCAATTATCTGTGTCTTTGGCAATAGGGTCTTGCTATCAAGTTTTGAAGAGTAACCAAGAACAATGGCATTTGCTTGTAATTGTTGGGGTTCTATGGTAACTTGCTGGTCAACAACAACAACAACAACAAAAACCTATCCCTGGCACTAGGGTTTTGATTTGCTAACATGTGTTGTTTCATATGAATATTATCTATCATTTACGGCTTGGGGGGTAACTAAATTTAAACTCTTTTTAATGAGTATATATGGATATATTGTAGTACAATTCTATAGTAGACTTTTTAATGTGTATGTGTGTGTTTGTATGTGTTTGTGTATACTGTGTGTATACTGTGTGCTTACATATATTAAGTGTACCACGTGCATGAAAGAACCCAAAGCATGAACCAGAAGAGAGTGTCAGATACCCAGAGGCAGGTGTGCTCAAGCATGGGAGCTTGAGCTACTCAACACAGTGCTAGAAAGAGAATTCTGGATTTCTGCAAGAGGAATAGATTTTCTTAACTTCTGAGATATCTTTCCAATATCCTAAACTTTAAAAAGAAGTATTAAAATATTATTCTTGATGTTCCTATAAATTCATTTATATGAGAATAACATTTAAGGGGATAGACACATGAAACACCTTGTCCTGTTTAGTATAGGTAAGCCTCACCCAATGAACTGTGAAGGCTTTAATACAGCAAAAAAAAAAAAAAAAAAAAAAAACAGGCTGCCCCTCTGCCATAAAAAGCTCCTGCTGTTTGAACTCATAATAAATGCGGTAAAAGGGTGGCAGTTATGGTTGCTGCCATTGTTATTAGAACTGGCATTTGAATGATTTTTATTCATTGAGGATTTCATGCATGTATACAATGGACTATGATGATATCCATGCTCTACTTCCCCACTTCAGATCCAGATCTCCGCCAACCAGTCTAAAGTCAGTCATTTTTGGTCCTTATTCTGTCTGCATTTTCACTCAAGCTGGTATTGTAGCACTCTGTGTCTCATGGTGAATGCCTTTGGGCTGTCATTGAACCCTCACTCTTTGCTAGGCTTCCGGACTCAGACTTCAATTACAGTGTCCCCAGGTCCCTAAATTACAATCATGTTTGTGTTTATGTTAAGGTAACTTCGAACTAATTTCTCTGTTTCTCCTTTTTTTTAGGGGACACTAACAGCCATATACATATGTGATTGTGGCAATTTTGTTGATGTTTTGTTTTGAGATGAGGTTACTTGATGTAGCCTTTGCTGGCCTGGAGCTCATTGAGGTCTGCCTGCCTTAGCCTCCTGAGTTCTGGACCACCAGCCCAGGGATGGCACCACCCACAATGGGCTGGGATCTCCCCGATAAATCACCAATTAAGAAAATGCCTTACAGGCTTGCACACTGCTTAACCATATGGAAGCATTTTCTCAATCCTTTCTTAGGATTTTGTGTCAAGTTGACATAAAACTAGCCAGCACACTGGGTTTGAAACATTAGAAATAAATTGACTTTTTGACAGCAAAATGAGTTAATATAGTAATTTTTTAGGAATGCTTAAGCCAATAATGCTCTTGAATTCTTGTTCATAAATTTTCTACATTGTCTGATAGTATTGGAGCTATTGCAGTTGGACAACAAGTTTCATTTTGCACTTTCCATATTAGAAGATTTAATTTGAGTGGGTGGATTGGATTGTAGTTTTCTTATATATGCCAAATTTTATAACAAAAGACCCAGAGAAAGTACAGAGAATATTATTCACCAAAATTATTTATGAGGTAAAGCCAGAGACATAGGTTAAAGCTAAGTCAACAAAGGAAATTTGCTATCCAAATGATCAACTAAGAAGCTAGAGTGAAATGTGATGCTTATTTTGTAGCACATGACAGACACAGGAATTGATTTAACTCGAATTGCGTTTCTGATTACTATAGGGGCACTGCTGGAAGAAATAGATTATTCTTCCTTTAGCATTGTTCATAATTGTGAATCCCAATCCTGGTGTCTGTAATTGTCACTGATAGCAAGTTAAATCATTGATTAATAAACAAGATGGATTATACTCTGCTTCTCACCCATAACAGTGAGAATCCAACATCTGTACAGGGCAATTCTATTCTGTCTCAGCTTCTGCTCTGTGCATTTTCCTACTTAACTCAGTATACTTTTAAGAGAAAACAAGCCGGGCGGTGGTGGCGCACGCCTTTAATCCCAGCACTCGGGAGGCAGAGGCAGGCGGATCTCTGTGAGTTCGAGGCCAGCCTGGGCTACCAAGTGAGTTCCAGGAAAGGCGCAAAGCTATACAGAGAAACCCTGTCTCGAAAAACCAAAAAAAAAAAAAAAAAAAAAAAAAAAAGAGAAAACAAACATACAGAAAGAACAAAGAAAAGCAAATTTCTCCTCATTTACAATGCCCTACTTAAAGCTCCCTATTTGGTTCCTCCTGCAAACCAACTGCAGTCACACTGAGGCTGAAACAATACATTAATGGAAGATGGAGTAATATCATGGAGTAATATCATGGAAGAGTCTCCAGTAATTGCCTTGCAAAATTATATCAATTTGAACACTACCCATTCATGAAAATGCATTCACAATAGTGAAAGACACCAGTCAAAAGACCACTAGAGTTATTGATAAAATGTCTTGAAGACTGTAGGAAACACAATTGTATGATACCCATATAACCCTGTCCTGGATCTCTAGCAAAATAGCAAGCAGACATAATTGGCCTGAAACAAGGGAAGACAGTGAGAACAGGAGTTTATCTGGGACCCTGAAAGTCTGTCTGCCATAGCAGAACATTGTATCAGGAATTTTAAAAGTTCTTATTAATAAAATCAAACCTGAGCCAGGTATTGAGGTGAACTGGAAGATCAGAGAACCAGAAAAAAGCCACAGCTGACCTCACCTGGCCAACTTCTCAGCTGATCATGTTTCCTCAGACAGGAAGCCTCTGTGTCCTCATATCCGAATGGGTCTCAGCTGAACTGCTGCTTGAAAGCCTGAAAGCTTAACCAGACAAATGCTTGACCAGCCCAAATGCTGCTAGTTCCTGGTCCTCATGCCTTATATACCTTTCTGCTTCCTACCATCACTCCCTGGGATTAAAGGCTTGCTTTCTGGGATTAAAGGAGTGAGTCACCATGCTCATCTCTAAAGAAAACCTACTGTCCCAGCCCAGCAGCAATCAACTGCTAATAGCTCCTCAGCTGCAGGTGAACATCCCTCCATTTTGGAATTTTGATTGGCTTACTTTCTTATTTGTCTTGTAGAGGTTTAAAATGTCCTTTATGCTAACATTTTAAGCAAAAATTATTAGGCCCTGTTATAAATGTTTTACTATGTAGCTGTTGTTTTCCAAAATTCAAAGATTTTGTTTTTTCTTCCAAATTTACTCAGTAAAGATATAATGGAGTTTGATATCTTCTAACTATACAAAATCTGGATGGCCGTAGTATAGACTAATGCATCTCCATCACAGTTGGATGCTCTTTTATGGTGTTCCAAATATAAGAAGCAAATCGAGTACCAACTCACTATACCTTTCTTTTAAGATAGCAAATGACATTTTGTACACAGACTCATTATCCTATACACAAACTAAAATTTCAGGATTTCTGTTTTTATCTGGAAAGAAACATCATTTCCAAAATGATTACTTTAAAAATAAAGCCCACATTTTGTCTTTCAGAGAGAATGATGACAATATACAGCAGCTGGCATCCACTGTGGAGATGCCGCTCTGGGCACATTTGTGTTCCTGGCTTTCTCTGAGGTTGCACAAAAATGACCAGTTTATGGAATTGAAGCTTAGGATTTCCAGCTGTGACACTGATCAATTTTCTTGTTGAACCCTGAGTTCGCATCTTCCTGGCCGTGGGGAGCAACCACAAGGAGGTGTCCTGTTTGTTCCCTGAGCTCTCCTTTATTCTTTCCTAACCATTTTCTCTTTAATCAGACACATGGCTTGTGCACAAGCAGGTAAATCAAGTCTCTGTGGTCGCACTCTATGCTCGTTTAGGCCATTTTTAGGAGCATCTGGTCAAAATGTAAAAAGATTGGAAAAGGTTTTTAGAATTATTTTCTTGCATTGGAGTCTTCTTCCAGGTAAAGATGGAGGTAATGAAACACTAAATGTAGTGTTCGAAATATTAGGAATTAAAAGACAATCTATGTTGCGTGTTATTTCTAAATATTTCCACCCGAAAAAATGCAAACTTAATTTTCACTGGAAATTAGAATATGGTTTTTAGAGATGATTTTCAGGTTTAAAAGAAAACATATAAATAAACATGTATTTCATTTTCAAGAAATTCTGGTTCATGAATTTCTTAATATTTTGATTGACATTAAAAGTGTTATATGGTCTAGCCATTGCTAATGCACATAGTATTGAGGAGTATGTGTATACAGTGTTTTTTGAATGCATGAAAAAATTCTTCTGTGAGGTTATACTTTTTAAATTGTTTCTTGAGATTATAACATAATTACATCATTTCCTATTTCCATTTTCTCCCTCCAAAGCCTTTCTATACCCCTCTTGCTCTCTTTCAATTTCTTGGCCTCATTTATTATCAATTGTAGTTACAAATTTATTTTTATGTGTATACATATATATTCTTAAATACATAACTATAACCACTCAATCTCTGTAATGTTACTTGTATATATGTTTTCAAGCCTGACCATTTTTTAATTGAATCAGTTGATGTGCTCTTTCCGGGGGAAGACTATTTCTCCCTCTCTCAGCATTCCTTACTTGCTTTTAGTTTTTTGTGTAGGGTTGAGGCCTCCAAAGTAAACACCTACTCCCTTCATGGCTGTCAAATTCCATCTATCATTTGAGGAGTTTTACTAATAGTTTTGAGAAACTGAAGTTTTAGAATAACTCCTATCATAAAAACTAATAAATTTAGAGTTGTCCAAATATCATTTTAAACTCCTTATAAGTATGGGTTTTTTTTCATTTCAATAAAGGCTCCTGTGCACCAAAAAAGCACATTCTAATGTAATTTGGTGTTCCACTCTTGACTGAGAATCATGTTGACACTCCCTAGCTTGATGGAAAATATTAAGTAGAAATACATGCTTACTATGGAAAATGTCTACTGTGAAAAGTAGAGATATGAATTAAATTTTATTGGTGTTTCTTCCTTCTAATTATTTTCATTGTGTTTAGCTCATTGTTGTTTTGACTTTTTAAGTATAGTTTTTTCAAAATAGTAATATACTCCATGATAAAGACATTGCCTTTTATTTAAGATTATCATGAATATCTTTCTTGTGTAGTGTAAGACACACAATAAATGTATTTGATATAGTAAGTTACAGCAATAGCTTAATCAAATTTTAGTCTTTATTGACTATTGAAGTCTATATAACATTTCATTATATTGTGACACAGAAAAACATTTTCTAAAAATGAGGAACTGTGTATCGATAGATTTTTATCACTGTCTTACTGAAGTGATCATTGTGTGTTTGGGGACTCATGTCAATCCTAGCACTAGGCTTATCTTTATTTTTGACATTCTACTTAATAGCTTAAATGAAGTTTTCTGTCACTCTTAAATAACACAAACACAATGGTTAATTGAAATGATATGCAATGTTGTTTCAGTAATTAAAATTCTCTGTGCTATAACCAACTTTAAATTTGATGATTTTCAATAGATTTCAGCTTCCTTTGCTTTCCTTTGACAAACATTATAATTTTGATTTTTTATATAGGATTGTGAGAATAAATAATGACTACTTAAATTTTTATTTAAAATACTCTCTCACTATTTATTTATTTATTTATTCATTTCTACTTTCTTTCTTTTGGAAGCTTGAGAGGTAGCTCAGTGGTTAAAGAGTATTTTCAAGTATCAGAGCAACAGGGATTGATTCCTACAACTCACAAAGTTACTCACAATCATTTGTAACTCCAGTTACAGGGATCCAATGCTTCTTCTTGTCTCCATGAGCATCGCACACAGATGATGCCTGTTAAGTACGTGTAGATGAACACACATGCATACAAAAATGAGCAAATATTATACCCATAGATAAATGTTGCTATCTCCACTTATCACAAAACTTTGTCTTACAATAGATTAGAAACCATCACAGAAAACCACTATTGAACACACAATTCAGAGATAAATGAATCATTGAAGAGCCCAGCCTCAATGGATACATCTACATCACAGTTCCTGACTATGTATGTATATTACATACTATGTATCTAACTATTATGTATGTTTTCCATACATAATGTGTCTCAGGGAATAGCATGGAAGGAAAACATCTCAAAAGCCAGAAAAATACCAGTATGTGGACAGTGAAACCGTCTCTCAAGAAATGGCGGTAAAAATAAGATCTCAATAATGACAACATAAATGGACACGCTGTCTTAGTCACGTTTTTGTTGCTGTGAAGAGATACCATGACCGAGGTAACTATTATAAGATAAAACATTTAATTGGGGGCTCACTCGCAGATTCAGAAGTTTATTCCAATATCATCATGGTGGCAAGCATGGCTGGATACCGATGTTGGAACAGTACTTAAGAGCTGCGTTTTTATATGTGGGCAGAAAGGGAGACACCAGGCTCAGTGCTGGATTTGGAAACCTCAAAGCCCACCCCATGTCACACTTCCTCCAACAAGGCCACTCATCCTAATCTTGTAAATTTAACAGTGCCACTTTCAGGTGACTAAGCACTAAAATGTAAGAACTGATGGGGACCGTTCTTATTCAAACCACCACACATGCTAACACAGAAATAGGAGCCATCTCATAGAATCTCAACCCTAGACAGAGAACTATAGACAGGTAATCACTGCTGAGAGGAATAATTAAACTTCTCACAGGATGAGCCTCCTAACTGGTTACTTAATGCAAAGTGGTCAGCCTTGAAAACAAAAACATGCAAATACCAAAATGTACTCAGCAAGTTGTGTTTACATGTTTATGCTTATATGTATGCCTATATACATGTAGCAATAAGGATAAAAGTAAAATAGGATATCAATGTGAGAGTAAGGGAACACGAAAAGATTTGGAGGGAGGGGATATATAATTATATTATACTTAAAACATAAAGGTAAATAAATGAATCTTAAAAACAAATAACATTTTAGTTAATATGCTATGTAAGCCATGTATTTATCTATAATAAGTATAATTTCTACTGCAAATTCTAAATTAAAACAGTTGCCCTGTATTTTTTTTTAGATTGTTCTTCTGATGGGCTCATTTGGAGTGAATTGAAGAAATACTGTTCAGATTGTATTATCACAGTTTTGTTTTCTCAGTTGTACCACTTGAGTCATGTATTGAATTAACTAGCCTCCAGTGTGACTGTGAGTACAAAACGTGATTGAATGATGCTCAGGAGTTCAGGAAATCAGGTCAAATCTGGAGATCAGAAAGCTGAACATCTTTGTCTGCTTCCCACTCACACACTCTTGCTCAATGTCCCCTGGCTCCATTTACAGCTCTCAGAGAGAACTCATGAGGACCTCAGGAGGAAGGGCTTACCTGGGCACCTGTGGACGGCACCTTGATCTTGTGCCTTCAGAGTGCAGAATCATGACAAAATATATTTCTGTTGTTGAGAATATCTAGCTCATAAAGTTCTTTTGCAGCATTCTGAGGAGACAAAATTTGTTCACTTTTTTTGGTGATGCTTCCCAGTATTGTGTACAATATATTGTCAAGATGCTGTCTCTGTTTCAACCCTTGCTAAGGGAGGATTTGTCGATTTCCGTCTATCTGTGACTGTATGGTCTTGCTGGACTGTAAAATATGCATGCTCTCACATGAGCAGAAGACAAACCACACTTACTTGGCATCAGAATAAGTTTGTGCCTTCTTTATTCGATGTGATAAGGAATAGGAGCGCTAGCAGCTGGCTGTGAGAAGAGGACTTAGAAGGCATGCTATGTTTTCTACATTGGCTGGAGCAGCTATAGGTCTATCTTCTGTGCAATGCACCGATTTCATATTAGAGACTAGTTTCTTGATGGCTCTGACTGGTTGATGTTAGCAATTGTGGATTGTATTGAAAATAAATGAGAGAAGAGTTACAAAATAAAAAGGGAGAGACTTTGTCTTTGTTGAAGGGACAGATTTCTAGGCAAAGCAAAGGATATTGAACGAGGTGCGGAATATTTCTTGGAGTGAATTGAGTTGCATATTGATTGCATGCAAGAAGTCTTGTGTCCTCAGAACACTTCATTGTTGTTAGGAATGCATGACTATGTTTTATATATATATATATGATTTTGCAAATGCAGTTTGGATTGTGTAGTGTAAAAGAAGATGAGCTCCCTTCTGCCAGACCTCACTTCTAAGTTTGTCTAAAGACAATAAACTATGCACCCAATGAATTTAGATCCTGGGCGCATATGAACCTCATTTTTTTTTTTTTAAATGGGACAAGTTAGGACACAATCTCATGGTTGAAAGAATGTTTTCCATACATAATATTTGATGTTTTCTTTTCATTCCAGCTTAAGGGAGCTGAGTACCTTTCTCTAGCCTTGTTGCATCACTCAGCAGTGAGCCGAGTATGGTGACATGCTTCTGTGTAGACGAGCAGGCCATGTCATTCTCATTGTCTCAAGATGCTGCCTTGAGATTTGGTGTCTTGATACTAGGAGATCTATTGATAGATATAGACCTTATGGTGTATATTCCAACTCAACAGATCAGGAAATCCTGACATGTGACTTGGGGAAGTATTTGATAGAAAGTGACAATGTGCTTTTAGTTTTGCACCAAGCCCTGTGTGTGTTAGCTGGAAGCCCTATTCTTTAACTGTAGACCTGGCCATTGGCCACCTGCTTAGATGCTCTCACAGTAATGGCTCCAGTTTTCATGTTTACCATACTTTCATGTAACTAACTTTGTACATCTCCCCTCCCTACAAGGAGGGCAAATACTGCTTAATTTTTTGTTTCAGTTATCTTAAATACAGGCAGTAGAGGTCTTTAACTTGCCTCCAATACCACTTTGAAGTTTACTACCATAACAGTATATGCATGTATGTATAAGTATGTCTATGTATATATGCATATGTGTTCCTGTGTCACTGTGTATCTATGTGTATCTGTGTCTGTGTATATGACTTTAAGTAAGCTAGTATGTCTGTGTGTGCATGTTTATGCATGTATGCATATGTGTGTCTATGTCTGTGTGTATGTATGCCTCTATGTCTTTGTTTCTGTATATATGTGTATGCATGTGTATATGTATGTGTGTATATGTATATGTGTATGCATGTGTGTGTCTATGTGTGTGCATATGCTTGTGTGTATATCTATGTATATGTATGTATGTTTGTAATTGTACATGTTTGCATGAATCTTTGTACAATTGTGTGAGCATATATGTGTCTGTGTATGAGTGTATATACATGTGTGTATATGTATGTACTTATGTGCATATGTCTGTATATACATGTGTGTATCTGTCTTTGCTTTATCATTTCTGTCTGTTTTTATCTCTTTTGAACTTATGTAGGACATTATTAATCTCATTAGTCTTTTCAGGAATTTGCTGCTAGCTAGGTGATTTCCTAAATAGTTTTTCTTTCTTAATTTCAGTGATTTCTGATACATTTTTTCTTATTTCAATTTTTTTTTTACAATTAATACTGTTTTTTTTACCAGTTCCTTGGCTCAATCTAAAAGCCTCAGGTATGTTAGAAAAACATTTTACTATCAAACTACATCCTCAGTTGTGTATAGGCTCAAATTGTTCTTATTTTTCTAGTTAGTGAAGTCAAAACTTCAATTTATTCATTGATTTCTAAGTTTCTTTTTTTGTTGTTTTGTTTTGTTTCTCAAGACAGGATTTCTCTGTATATCCCTGGGTGCCCTGAAACCAGCTCTATAGGCCAGACTGGCCTCAAATTCTCAGAGATCTACCTCCCCAATACTGGGATTAAAGGTGTACATGACCACCACCTGGCTCTAATTTCTAATATTTACATTAGTGTGAAAATTTCCCCTTTCTGCCGGAGCCAGGGGTTGGATAGATAATTGGTTTAACCCAAATCTAGAGTAAGAATGTCCTTCTGAAAATAAAACTCATCAGTATGGGGAGACCTTTAAGAGACTGCTAACCCAGGAGTTTCTCCTCTCACTTGATTGGACCCTATGTCCTTGCTCAATCCAAATGATGCTAAAAGGATTGTTTATTTATCATTCCAAAAGTCTAGCTCCAGTGGAAAAACATTTAAAATTGTTTTCATTTTTCTGCTCAAATTGTGGAGTAGAATTTTTTCTGTGACTTCATTTCTTTGATTAGGAAATTTGTAGTCTTTATATCACTTTTTTTTTCAACATGGCACTGAGTCTTTTGTATATTAGAAAGAATGATTAAATTTCCTACCCTCTATATGTTTTCATTAGTTTGAGGCAATTTTATGAAGCTGAAGGTGTCCTTGAACTCTTTATGTAGCTGAGGGCAACCTTGAACTTCTGATCCTCCTGCCTCCACCAAGCAAGTTCACCATGTATGGCTAATACTGTTATGTAGCCTGGGAAGGAACCCAGGCTATAGGCATGATTGGCAAGTCCTCTGGCAATTAAATTTCATCCTCATCACTGCTACCATTGCCTTTAAATAGAATTTTCTAGACCACTGTGTCTGTTATCTTTGTCTAATTAGCTTAGGAAAGTGTTATGCCACAATGTCATTTAACCATACTCTTCATACCAATTAGTTCATGTACTTATATCCACATAGAGACTCTACATTCTTCACAGCTGTCTGCAGTCAGGGCCACTGATAACTGTAGTCTTCTTTTGATATCTAGATCTTATGTTGCATGTTTCAGTATTGATGCAGTTCTATGATTTCTGACTGTGTGAACTGGGACAGTTTTCTATCTGACCTGCCTTTGCTGTGGGTGTCATTTCTACCAGTTTTGGTTAATATTCCTCAAGTGAAACTATCCACAGCCTTGGCCCTTCACACAGTGTTTCATGTTGTAGCATCCATGACAATGTTTCTTGAGTTGTTTCCTGAAAGGGTCCCAGCTTGGCCAAATATCTGCTCTAGAGATGTGTCATTTGTTTTGCTCTGTCATGAGTAAGCTATGCGACGCTTCTTTCGAAAACAGGGAAACTATCAAATGAGAAACTCTACACTCGTGATCGTTTATTTATTAACTAACAAATACCCTCATTTCATATATCCATGGCTATGCCAATTATTTTCTAACTTAAATGATTAATGCTAGTATCACCTTGAGCCTTTGAATGGTCTTAGAAAACAGGCAAGGTTTTGATTTGTCCTCTCAAGGTTTCCTGTTTCTCTGAATTAATAAATCATTGGAAGCAACATTTTCTCTTCGTTATTGGCTAATGTTTTAAATTTCAGTCATGTACTGCTTATTATTATGCCTACTGTATTAGCAACAGTGATGTGGGAAACAGACTCAAGAGTATCTGTTCATTTTATGCTTCATTTAGTCAGTAATAGACGTTGGTAGACTTGTGATACTTAAAAATTCTCTTATGGTTTCTGAGTTTGTACTGTACAACAATGATCCATGAGAAATGCTTTGCTGAAATAGTGGTAATTGAAGTTTCATATACTGGCATTTCATGGGAAATAGATAAGTTAGAAACTATTCACAATACTTTGAATGTTGAAGATATAGCTTAAAATATTTTTGAAGCAAAAGCAATTAAAGGTAATAGTAGAATTGTGGGTTGCAAATGGATTACAATTCATCACATGTTTTATTTGATTAAATAGTGGATGGTTTTAGTGGAGTATTTTATTGAGAAATATTTCAAAATATTCCTCTCTTTCAGCAGACTTACAACAGTCTGCATTAGTCAGGCATCTCTAGAGGAACAGCATTAGGATGAATATATATATATATATATATATATATATATATATATATATATAAAATTATATGTGTGCATTTATTAAATCAACTTACATTAAAATTGTGACAATAGTTGTCTTACATCGTAGAGGTTGAGAACTCATCCTAGTCGTTTCTTGGGTCTTGAAGCTGGGGGCCTCAGCAGTGCCAACTGACTCCTAAAACTTTAAAGTTTTCCTGAGAGCTGTTGACCTAATGTCAAAGATGGAAGCCTGGAAATACTTCTTCTGCTCTCACTGAAGGACTCAACACCAGCATAAATCAATTGTGCATTAAGAAAGAATGCCAGTTATACGAGGAGAAGGTTAAATGAGAAAAGAGTACACAAGCTTCTACCTCAACATCCTTCTATATCTGGTCTGCTACCAGAGAGTGCAGTCCACATGGAAGGTCTTTCCACATTAATTAAAGCAGTCAGGACAGTTATTCATGGGCGACTCTCTCCTCAGGTGATCCTAATTTGTAGCAAGTTGACATTAAAACCAACGATTAAACAGTGTTTTTTTTTAAATACCATATATCAAATCAAAACTCCATTTTTGCTTTTGTTCTCTGGTACAAAACAGATCTGTAAGTTGTCTAATATTGACCATCAGAAATATGAATATTCTATGGGAACTATTTCAAAACATTTTAAAAATGTCACACACACAATACCCAATACCCATAGGTATACACACACAATTTGGAGTCTATTTTAACTTTGAAATGTTGTATTAACACTTTTATTTCTTCATGACTCTAGATGTAAGGTCACACATGAACATCTCATTGTTAACATTATATATTGACAGTATTGCTACATTTATCAGGATAGACTTATTTGTGCTACAGAAACAAAAGCTGACAAAACAGCTGAATCTTATCAAAGAATATGTCTCTACTTACTTTCTTTTCTCCTTCCCTCTTCTCCTCTTCCTCCTTCCTCTTCTCTTTCCCCCTCCTCTACCCTCCCTCTTCCCCCCATGTTTCTTTATAGATTATCAGCGAACTGAGGCACAGCTATTTCAACATGACATGTTTTTATATTGATGATTGTATGAGACATAGTACATAATGAATCAGTGTTGATTTTATTGGTCTCATAAATTTGATACTGTTACTTCTGCTCATATGTCTTCACCTAAAGTAAGTCACAATCTCATGTAATTTTTAGAGTTTAGAGCAATGCATTCCTGCCAGATGTCTAAAAACAGAAGCAATGGAATGTTTATGAAAATATAAATGAACATTGTTGAAAATTAGAAAGAACTAGTGACCAAGTACTAGCTTAAAAACAGCAGCAACAACAAAACTATCTTCATTTTCCATGACAAAATCTAAAACTATACAAGACTGTGCTGCAGTTCCAGAGACCAGCCACCATCCCCACATCTGAGGTAGACTCCAGATGTCTCAGAATATAGCTTCTCATATTCATTGCTCTTATCAGCTCATGTAGATGTCTCTGATCTGCAAAGGCTTACTCACATCCAGAATCTGTGGCCCTGGTGTGAAGAGGTAGACATTATTGTCTACCCTACCTTGTACATGCATGGGCAGTGTCTCTGAGAGTCTTAACAGGACCTCTCCTTATATTGCCCTTTCTTTCCTTGATACCCAAATCTTAGCCAAACAACTTTAGAATTTAAATTTGTTCATGGCTTATTTATTAATTTGTCTTAATGGGACAGTACAACTTGTTCATAATTGAAATTATCTTTACTTATTATGGGACACATATCCCCTGCTTACCCTAAATATAATAGCTGGCTACTTCACATGGAAATAACGTTGGTTCATGAAGGAATTGTTTCCCCTGGACCTGGAATTACAGGCAGTTGTGAGCTGCCTGATGTGTGTGTTGGGAACCAAACTCAGTTCCCTGGAAGAACAGCAAGGCTTTGTAATTGCTGAACCATCTCTCTAGCTCCAGCAATCATAAAATGTAAACTCTATGTTTTATAATGATTTGGGATTCAAAATTTTTAAGGTAGTGCATGTCTTTGATCCAGCACATAAGAGGCAGTTTTTCATAGTAATAATATGATTTAAAAAACTTAAATAAATGAATATACATTAATAATTAAGAGCTTATTTTTGGCTGTGGATTTCTACATCTGTTTCCGTCAGTTACTGGATGAAGGTTCTATGATGACAGAGTATTCACTAATCTGATTTTCAGGATAGGCCAGCTCAGGATCTATCCCTGGTACATGAACTGGCTTTTTGGAGCCCATTCCCTATAGTGGGACACTTTGCACAGTCTTGATGCAGGGGGAGGAGCTTGGACCTGCCTCAGCTGAATGTGCCAGGCTCATCTGACTCCCCATGGGAGGCTCACCTTTTTGGAGGAGGGGATGGGCTGGGCTGAGGGGAAGGGCTTGTGGGGAGTGGGAGGAGGGAAGAAAGGGAGATCTGTGGTTAGTATGTAAAATGAATTTAAATAATTCTTAAATAAAAAAGCTTTTTAAAAACCTTATTTTTATCTATTTAAAAGAGAAATATTTGGGAAAAAGTTCAAATGTGATTTAAATATTCTAAGTATCAAAGTGATTTTAACTCTGTCTATCCTTTTATCCTATAGATATTTAAAATGTAAAAAAAGAATTTGAAATTTACTCAAAACTAATCAGAGACATGATGAATGCTTCATTAAGTTTGATCATGATTACTGAGAGTTTACTTTCTTAAAATCCTGTGTTTACATTACCAATTAACAAGATTTATTGTCTTGAATAAAAGTAACCCCTGAGACCTCAAGCAAATGACATAACCTTTGTGAATCTCCATTTTCTTCTATGAGAGGTGAAACAACCCTGTGTATTTCTCAAAATCAGTGAGAAAACTTGACAAGGCTCTACATGGAAGGTGTAGTCACTATCTCTGAGGCAAATATAAGTGTTGCTTTAGTTTGTAGATGTAACCAACCGTCTTATTAAAATAAGAAACACAGAACCAATGTAAAAGAGAAAGTTGAAGAGGTCAGAGCTCAGAGCTAAAATCTTACCTCCTGCAGTGCTCCTAGCTTCCCCGAAAGAGAACTACTTCCTGTTTCTCTCTCTTTAAATAGTCTTTCTGTTCTGCCTTCTCATTGGTTGTAAACCCAAACACATGACTGCCTCGTCACTGCCTGTAAGTACTGCCCTGCAGGTCTTAAAGGCATATTTCTCCAATGCTGGCTGTATCCCTGAACACACAGATATCTACCTAGCTCTTCTACCAAGTGCTGGGATTAAAGGCATGCACCACCACCACCACCACCACCACCACCACCACCACCACCACGCTCTTGCTATGGCTCTTATAGCTCTGACCCCCAGGCAACTTTATTTATTAACATACAATTAAAATCACA
The DNA here is from genome assembly GCF_049852395.1 of Peromyscus maniculatus bairdii. Lineage (NCBI taxonomy): Eukaryota > Metazoa > Chordata > Mammalia > Rodentia > Cricetidae > Peromyscus > Peromyscus maniculatus. The sequence goes on along the minus strand of NC_134870.1, from coordinate 78,852,694 downwards.
TTTCAGTACAAATAAAATGCCACCATATTAGTTTTATCATTTTATTTTTTGCATTTAGATTAAACTAGAACAGCAACAGTGGGTCAGTATTTCTTTTTTATTTTATTTTATTTTATTTTACAATACAATTAAATTTAATTTAACATATCAGTAACGGATTCTCTTGTTCTCCCCCCTTCCACCCCCCTCCCCTTCCCCCCAGCCCACCCCCCAATCCCACCTCCTCCAGGGCAAAGCCTCCCCCGAGGACTGAGATCAACCTGGTAGACTCAGTCCAGGCAGGTCCAGTCCCCTCCTCCCAGGCCGAGCCAAGCGACCCTGCATAAGCCCCAGGTTTCAAACAGCCAACTCATGCAATGAGCACAGGACCCGGTCCCACTGCCTGGATGCCTCCCAAGCAGTATTTCAAAAGTGGTGATTTTTGGTGACTACACTAGGAAGTGTGAAACAAAACCCTTCCTCATTTCAGTCTCTTCTCAACACACTAACTCATGTCTTGGGAAATAATAAAGAAATTCACAAACTAGAGTAGATAAATGATCTAACATTAAATGCTTTAGAATACTACTGCAATGTGCAGAGAGGCTTGAGACCAAGAGATGTGATATACTTTCTAAATATAGCATGGTAATTAGTTTCTATAATTATATTTTAGAGTACCACATCCTGAAAAGACAAGTAAACAGATTAATTTCTCTGATTTATCTCCTCATGGTTTTACTAAATTCCCCAGGTAAGAATTAGCTGCTGTTGTATTCAGCACTGCTTCAGGACAGTGAGACTTATGTGAAGGCTGAACAGCAGAAAGTACAGACAACACCAGTTGTCCTAATGGGGTTTATGGTAATGCACCCACATTGAAATCAGCTGTGTTTCAGACCAAGCACCCACATGAATCTGAATTCTTCATTCCCGATAACAGGCTGGTCTGCTATAGACATCATTGCTGTCTAACTTTTCTGTGATCTTCTTAGCATCTGTCTATGAAGAGTTGGAAGAAGAAACGTCAATTTTTGCCTCTGTGATATAATCAATTATCTCCATTTTGGAATTACATTTTCATTAGGTTTCCTGATGCACTTATTTAATACATGAGGGTTTTTTTTTGGGAAATTACAGTTGAACATATGGAAAATTTTCATGTAAAATCTAATAGTTTTAAAGCAGTTACAGAAGAAAATCATTGAAAAATAGAAAAAGAAAAAAAAACTTTCATAACTGATAGCTAACACATCAGGTACGCATTTAAAATAACATAAATTTGAAATGCTTTCTTTAAGCAACATGCCTAAACATTCACATCTTTAAATCTATTGCACAAAGTTTTGCAATCTCATCTCAGACTCTGGAAACATACTCTTTTAATAATATGATTTTGGCATTTACTTGTATACGCATAGGGAATAATACAAAGGAGATTTCGTATTATGTGGTCCTATAATTTTTCAACGTGGCGGTGAAATTTTAAATATATTTTTGATTATTTTCTTTTTGAGATTACAATGGAATAATCACATCATTTCACCCTTCACTTATCTCCCTTTAACCTCTCCAATATAATGTCCATTTCTCTTTCAATTCTAATAACTTATTTTCCATTATTTGTTGTTGCATGCATATGTGTGTGTGTATACATACATTAAATACAGCCCGCACAGTTGACTTATATGAATATGACTTCAGAGTTGACCATTTGGCATTGAATAATCAGTTGGTGTGCTCTTCCCTGGAGAAGACAGTTTCTCTTGTACTCAGCATTCCTCAGTTGCATGTAGTTTTTTGTGTAATGTTGAGGATTCATGGTCTTTCCTTCTTCTAGTTTGACATTTCTATTGTTGTCCTTGTCACCTCATGTTTAGGCACACTTAAAAGATTTTAAAATGAATATTTCTTCACATATGATGACATAGAAACATCATAAGTAAGAAAATTGACAAAGGTTAGATTTGAAAAATCAAATAATACATAGTTTTTAATGATCAAATATTGGTATCATTCTAGTGGATCAAATATAAGCAAGTAATCACAGTGGACTCTAGCTGAACTCATTCTAGGACAAAACACATGACATGTTCGTCTATTGCATCATGATGAAAAGAAACATCTTCTAGTGTATTCTTCATTTTTTTTAAGTGTCCAGGAAAGACATACTTTACCTTCTTGATCAGGTTAATTTTTAGATGTCCCTTCCATTTGTTTGAAGATATTGTGAGGGGAATAATTTTTTTATCATCAAGTTTGTCACTTTTGGTGCATTTAAAAGCTCCTACTTTTTAAAAACTGACTTAGTATCCTGTCATTATTGTGACTTATCAGATGAAAGAGTAACTAGAGGACTATGTATACAATCTACCATCACTGAACGGGACTGTTTGTCTCTGTCATTTCGCATTTTAATCCCTTTTATTCCTTTCCTTGTGCTATTGCTCATTTGAGCATAATGCTAAATATCGGTGGTAAGTATGTGTGCCATGAATCTTTACAGATTTTGCAGGGACTATTTTCAGTTTTTACTCCATTTGCTACAATGCTGGACGTAGGTTCATCGTAAATAATTTGGTGGCTTGAATGAGAAATGCCCCCTACAGGCTCAGCCATTTGGGCACTTAGTCACAGTTGGTAGCAATGGTTGGTGAGGTTTAAGAGCAGCAGGCTTGCTGGAGGAAGTGTGTCACTGAGAGTGGGTGATGACTCACTGTCTCTTCCTCACGCTTGCAGTGAGACAGAATATCTCTGCTTCCTGCTCCTGTGACCTGTAGCTGTGCTTTCCCTCGACAGTGAACTTTCTTCTCTCTATTGCTGTCAGCCCAAATGAACTCTTCCCTCTGTGAATTGCCTTAACCATGACATTACATGATGGCAGCAGAAAAATAACTAGTACAAAGAGGCTTCAGTGCTTTGAAATATGTTCTTTACGTTTTTGGTTTCATCAGGACTTTTAACGAGGGATGCTGAACTGTCAAATGACTTTTCTTTATATCTGTTCAGTGATTTCTGTCTTTAAGTTGGTTAATAATGTAGGGGTTAGTTATGGTCAACTTGATACAAATTTACTGTATTTGGGGTTTCTATTGATGGAAATGAAAAATAAAACAACAATAATAATCCACCAAGAACCAAAGCAACTTGGGGAGGAAAAGATTTATTTCAGTTTATCACTCTCAGGAAACACCCAGTCATTTAGGAAATGAAGGGCAGAAGCTCAAGGCAGGAACTTGGAGGTAGAAACTGAAACACAGGTTGTGGAGGAATGCTGCTTACAGGCTTCTTGTCCATGGCTTGTTCAGCCTGCTTTCTTAAATACACCCTTCCCTTCCCCCTGTCCAACTACTCCCATAACCACTCTCCTATTTCACATTATTAACATCCTCTTTAAGTATGCTAACACAAACACACACACACACACACACACACACACATACAAACACACACACACAAACACACACACAAACACACACACACAAACACATACACACACAAACACACACACACACACACAACCTATATCGTATCCATCTTTATTCCCTGCCTAACCTTATTCCCATCTCAATCCCCATCTCTATCATCTCTATCTCTACCATATCCATTTTCCACTCTGTCTCTATCATCTGCACCTCCACCTCCATCCTATCTCTACCTTCTCCATCTCTGTCTCTATCTATCATCTCTTTCATATCCATCCCCACCTCCATCTCCACCTCCTTTATCTCCATCTCTGTCTCTCATCTCCATCTCCACCTTCATTATCTCTGTCATCTCCACCTTCATTTCTATCTCATCAATGTCTATCCTGCTTAGTACATGTACTGTTTGTCACATTCAATTATAGACCACTTGGGGGTGGGTAACATATCACGGCCCTCTCACCAGGTTCAGAGTGATTCTGTCTCCATCCGAAGTCATCAGTAGTTCTTTATCTAGTTGCGAAGCCTTGTGATATTTCTCACATACTTATAATCACTAGTATTAACTAGTATTGTCATTATTATGGCTTTGTTTAGGCAACCATGTTCTTACCATATCATGAGTGTAACATCTTCATCATATATCAAAATAGCATCTCACAGAAGAGTTTCCATCTTCTTGCCCTAAAAATCTCTCCATTTTCTCTTCTACAATGTTTCCTGGTTCTTAGGCATAGGAGTTACAAAGTAGTTTAAATGGACATGGGTATCGCAGGTTCTGTTGTTTTATGCATTTTGACCAGCTGTGAATTTCTTTATAGTTTTTATCTGCTACAAGAAGATTCACAGATGAAGTGTAAGAGCTATATTGTCTGTAGAAATATAAAGATAAGTATTTAGAATGCTGCTAGAAACTGTATTGGTTTAGGAAAATTGCAGGGGTAGAATCTCTTATAGGACCCAAGATCTTGCTTGCCAGGGATTGGTGACTAGGTTTATAATGCCAGGCATAAGTTCTCATCTATTGAGTGGACAATAAGTACAATTAGATAGCTGTTGATTACCCTAAGTTAAAAAATGCTACTTTTACTTCATTGAAAATATCTCTCCATGCTGGTGGTCATTACCATAGTTCATAGGCTTTACTGGTTGATATGACTTTGAGTTTTATCTTTTATCAGTTTGCTTAATATATTCCAGCATTACAATAGTCCTACAGGAGAAAGCCTCCAGATCAGTTGTAGTTCATTTCCTCCAAGTCCTGTGTCAGGTATTTGGTGTCTTAAACAAATAGGTTTTACTTACTAGTTCAGGGCAAATATGAAAAGCAAGAACAATAGCTTCCATTGCTCTGTAAGTCACTTGGATCTCCCTGACTAACATCTTGAAGGAAGATTTTCTATTCCTGGCACTGGGGTTTTTGTATAGTTCTTGGTGGTAGTATCATCCACCCAAGTAGCATTACATATATACATATGTATATGTATATATATATATATATATATACATATATATGTGTGTGTGTACATGTATGTTTACACGCATATATGTATGTACTAACTATATATTACTTGTATTTTAAGTAAACACAAAATAATGTTTTCCTATGATCTTTAAACCATCTTTAGTGTTATTTATTTTCCCCTCTTCCTCTTTCCTTTAAGAGTTCTCTTTGATTCTTTCCATGTCTGTTTCTAAGCTTGCTACCTGGGGTGCATCTCACTGAAAGCATGTTTGCATACGATGCATAAAGTATTAGGTTCAATCCCTGGGTTGAAATTCTGTAAGCTAGACGCCTTTAATCATCGTTCCCATCATTTTCCTGAGCCTTATTACCACTGTCGCGTATGTACACCTCAGTGAGAGTTGTACCATCACAGCTTAACTCACAGAGGAACATATCCTGTAATAAAGCTGTGTTTGCTCGATGAGACTGTTTTCCCTGCTCCTCTTTTCTCCCAGGGAAGTGTCTGGACCATTTAAAACTAGTTGTGTACAGTATGATTAGAAAGTGGAACCAACAGAGCTTACTTTCTTCAAACACACCATCATTTTATTGTTGGGAAGAGTTGGTTTTTTTATTCAACTGTGTTTCCTTATGTATCATGAGGTATTATCATGTTTCTAAAGGTAAATGATATGTCTACAAAATCAACTCAAAGAGATTAAAATTCATAATGTAATTATAATAGCAGTTCTTTAAAATTTGTGTTTTGGAGCTCGGCAGTGGTGGCACACGCCTTTAATTCTAGCACTCGGGAGGCAGAACCAAGGCAGATCTCTGTGAGTCCAAGGCCAGGATGGTCTATAGAGTGGGATTTAGGACAGGCACCAAAACTACACAGAGAAACCCTGTCTCAAAAAAAAAAAAAAAAAAAAAAGAAATTGTGTTTTGGTTAAAGTAGTATCAAGCAGAAGTATCAGAGATTGTACTAATTAAAGAAAGTGAAAGAAACATGAATGGATATTTTAAGATATAAAACATTACTCGTTGATCAGAGCATTCATCTTTTAATTACTATTCTGTAATTCTTTAACCACAATTTTTACTTTCTATTCAAGACTGTGTCCAGTCTGGTTTTACAGAGTGCTCACCTGAAGCTGGGTGAACACTGGACCTGTCATCTCGCACTCCTACAAGCTGTCTGATGACAAGACTGAAATTAAACTTTGTATTGTAAGATGCTTTGTGGTGACACCCTATCTCCACCACTCTGGCCTGGTCAACTGCTGCCCCCTCTCTCTGCCACCCTTCTGTACCATAAACAAACACACTCACCTTCATAATTGTCCCATCCTTTCTTCTGCTTAGAAAGAACATCTCTAGCCACATGCTTGACTTGTTTTCATGTTCTCCGGCATATGAGACATGCTACGACTGTACAAGGCTGTCCACGTATACACACAAAACCCGGGAGATGGTGTTCTCCTGTCAAATATAACCTATGCACTTCTTTAGAGTAGTTATTTTTAATTTCTTACACGATTTGTGTTAAATGGCATGATTTAAAGATTCTGGCACTTCACAGTTGTGTGAAATTAAGACTATTTCAGTAATGTTTACGTTCTTGAATGTTCTAGTGAATATGATGGATGTGATAAAATATTTAACTCAATGAGAATGTTATAAAGTTAATGAGTATTATTAATTACTAATTGTAGACAAAAATCTGAACAGTTTTAGACACATACAGATTTAATAAGTTCTTTTTAATCAAGTGACATGTTTTGTTCGTCTACTCCTCATTAGACTCTAAACATCCTAAAAGTAAAGAATCTTATATGTTAATTATGGCTTTGCATGTGACCAGGTGCCTGGGACGAAGCCTACATCTCAGAAATTACTGAGTAAATATTTGATAAGTAAATAAAATAAATAAAAATATCAGATAACTGGATTCCAATGGGAAAAATAGAACATTCCATCTTAAAGCAAAATGAAAATGCAGGTCTCTGCAAAAAGGGATGTAAGTTATTTTGCAACCAAAATTACATAAACCTTTTCAAAGGCAGATCTGCATTTCTAATAAACAGAATGTGGAAGAAATTTCTCCAGGAGTAGGGAGCACTGGAATGTGAGTGTCAGAACCTTGCACCTCAATACCTGGAACAGTGAGAGGTGGGCTGCTTGGTTGTACGCTTATTTCACCTGCTGAAAGTCCATCTCTTTTAATTTAGTACCCGAGGGCCAAAGTGAAAGATGGATGGCAGACAAAAGGGAACCATGAACCAAATAAATATTTGTGAAGTCTCTGCCCTTATTTCAACCAGACTCTTAGAAAATTCTGTATGTGACAGTTCGGGAATGAATGGACCGATTCTTACTAAGGTAGACGTTTGCAGCTTTACAGTGGGAACTGACGTGGTTTTCGGCAGCGGGAACTGACGTGGTTTTCGGCAGCGGGAACTGATGTGGTTGGTTTTCGGCAGTGGAAACCGATGTGGTTTTCAGCACGCCGCTCCTAAGGTGTCATCCTGACTGTCCGCGAACACAGGGATACGGAGAATTCTGAGCGAATCCTGAGCATACAGAAATAAGTTAACTAGTGTGAATTAAAATTACTAATTTTAATTAAACAATCTCACTTCGGTAGGTGAGTTATGTTCCAGAAATGGAACTATCATTTCATTTTTGTCTAATCTCCCAATAACATTATAAAATCTAGTCACCACCACATTTTGGTGGTGAGTATAGCTGACATTTCATGTTTTTGAGCAATTTGTGTTTTAAATAATCCTTATTTTTAGAGAAGTTTACACAATATATTACTGACTGAGGGCACCAATATTGCCATCAGGCTTTTATGAAGTAACCAAGTATTGAAGTGAAAACCTAAAGTTTGTTTCAGTTTTAAAACAAAACATAGATGCTTAGTTCTAGCTATATAGTGCCTGTTCTGACTGGAATTCCAGGCACGGAGGTTGATCAAGGTGTGACCCTCAGCCCTTAGCACCAGACACCAGACAAGCTGCGTGGTTCACCTAACTTATGAGCAGGCAGGTATTTTTTTTGCCATGAAACTTTGACTTAGATACATGAAAACACTTTTAGACTTTAAAGATGTTTTCTCTTCCTCTGCACAGGAAATAAAAAACATCCACATTTGCAGACATTGCCATCTGAGAGCCAAAGAATTGTCAGGGAATCGTGAGGTTCCGATTGAAAATGACGCTGGGTTTCTGCTTTGTGTGTCGCAGTAGAAGGAGACAGAACAGAAGTAAGTGACGGCACATACTGACATCCTGAGTGACTGCACGGGAAACTTAGCAATGATGAGAGGCGCTGCCGTCTCCACTCAGAACTCAGGAATCGTCAGGGGAAAAGCTGATTTGTTTTGAAAGACTCTCTTATAAAAGTATTCACTTTCATTTTGTGTTTGTTTTTGAGACAGGGTCTCACTTTGTAATTCAGTCTGTCCAGGAACTCACTATGTGGCCCCAGGAATGCCTTGAACTGACAATGACAATATGGCCTAGGCTTGTTGAATGCAGGCATTATAGGCATGAACTACCATACCAAGTTTAAAATTTTGCTTTTAATGGAATGAAGCAAACAACACAATTCACTACATGGTTCAGTAAAATTTCTTCTTATATCCATCTGGCACTTAGTTGAGGGTCTTGGTTTGTTTATAGGAACATGTATAGCAAAACACTCCATCTTCATTTTTTCAGTTATAACAACCACAGCCTTCAGATTCTGTATTAGAAACTTGATAGAGAGCCATATATTGAGAGATTACAAGAAAATTTGTCTTACATTAGTTAGTTATGAAACTCAGAACTTTAAAGACTGCCCACTTTGTCACAGTAAGACATGATTACACAGAGTAATCAGAATGGGCTGAGAATTAAATGTATTCTAAGAAGTGTGTATGTCATGAACAGAGAAGATAATTAAGATATGAAATCATCACTAATGCTACTTTCCCCTAAGGCCTCTGAGTCACAACATTTTAAGATAATTCTCTAGAAAATGACAACATAGCCATGTTCAATTCTGCAAAATCTGTCAGCTAAAATAAGATGAATTACCTGATCACATCCCTTAAAAATTAGAAAATTAAAAAAAATAGAAAATTGAATGCCTGTTTCAGATTTAAAAAGTCCTATGTGACATCATCAACTGAAATGAAACCACTTGAGATTTCCTGAGAGATCTCTGGAACAGGATGCACTTATTTTGACTAAATGTTGCCTATCTATTTCATCTGTGATCAATATGTAAGAAAATAACAAACTTAAAGATCTAATGTTTTCCTATTATAAAAATTACATTGATGATGATAATTTGTGTTTCTGTAGCCATAAATGGCACAGTAATTTATATATGTGAAAGCTAATCTAGCAACCCACAACAGTTCCTGAACACTGAGTTTAATACTGGAAAAAGGATATCATAAAATAAAATATCAGGTGACTCATTTTTTTTTCTAGATTTTACTTCAGAGCACCAATAAGCCAGACAGAGAAAGCAAAGTCAAATCTGGGCAGCACACTGTGACTGAATATTTCAGGTGCAGGTATGAGTCACTCATTTATTTTGTCCACATTTCCCAGTCCAGCATCATGAAGACTGAACCTTCTGATCTTATCCATAAAAGAGTAGACAGCTTGAGCACACAAGACCATCTTGAATACAGAGAGACAGCGGTGGTCAACTCAAGACTATATTATTTACTATGCACTCATAATTTATGAGGGTGCTGTTCGTTTATATCAAAATGATATTGGAAGCTTTTGTTAGGAAACTAAAAAATCACTAACAAATCCAACAAAATAATACACATAATTATTAGTGTTATGAAATAGCAAATGATTCTTAAATCAGTAACAAGTACTGTTATTTTATCTTTATGTAGACTGGACTAAAAAAGAATGCTGATATTAACTCTGAATTGAGACAGATTTATGAAATGAGGTATATTGTTAAATGAATTCTTAGCCAGCCACATAAATGGAGAGGCAAATGCTCCAGATGAAAATTTAAATGACTTTGTAAATATTTAAATATTTGTGGAGAAAATAAACTCATTTGAAAATAATATGTAAAATATTAGGAAGGAAATATGAATTGCATGATACTGATTCATATTTCAATTTACCCAAGACTCACTTTCTTCCTCAACAATAATAACTCTAAAAAGTAACCAAGGACATTGAATATTAAAGTCAATCTTATAAAGTATCTATCATATTAATTAATGGAAAAACCAGATGTGTACAGGAGGTGGTTGACCTCAGTGTCATCTCAAACGTGTACTCAGAATGTTGTACTTATATGTAGTGCTTATGGTTCTTTGATGGTCAGGTTCCCTAGATAGACTTTATTAAAGATAAAAACACATATCAATTTCACTTTTCCCCTAACTGTGTGGAAATTTGACTTATATACACAATTTATTTTTTACTTTCTGGTATTTTGTAGAAACAGAAATGGATGAATATAGCACAAAGCATTTTTCCTTAAATCAATCGTTTAGGTTATGAGCTGATATAGGGAAGTTTACAAAATAACAGATGCTTAGAACACCAGGTATATAAACATAAACCTCCAGGTTTCAGACGGTGGAAGGTGGAGGAGCCTTAGCTGAACAGTTTGCAATACGGGGCCATTGTCCTCTGAATCAATTGAGTACCGTAAGTTCACCCAGAAGAGTATGGAAAGTGAGCTTCGGCTGACAGCACAGCCGTGTTTGCAGTGACATCTTTACCATTCCATGATCACGTGTTTCAAATGTTCTTAGTTGTTACGTAATAATCTGTCCCTTTCTGTTTCTCTTGCAGTTCAGTATTCACCTTAACAGACCATAAATTTTACCGCTTGTATTTGCTGGTAGATTTATTCTCTCAGCTGGAGGTTAGAGATTTTGAAGGTAGGAGTATCATTTTTATTTCCTTATTTTCATAATTAGGTTTAGATTTTATCAAAGAGTATATGCCTTGTGCACATTTATTGGATTTGAATTATAACTTGAGATCAAAAAGAAATACATCACAGAGCCAGACTCATAAAACTGCTACAGTAATTTGTTAAGCACATATACCAAATATATACTACCAATTACAATTATTGTAATTGATATTCAGCAATATCATGCATAAATATACTTACAGAAAATTTTGTTATACAAAGTACAACTAAATGCAAACTCTAACACAGAGACCAGACAAAGGAGCTTCCAAGTCTCCCAGAAAAAGTTGCTTTCTTGGAGCTGGGAGACAACTGCTCATACCTTTGTTTCCTTGTTTCTCCCGTCCATTTAATATGTCATAAACCATGCTTATTCTGATCTCAGTTGTTTATTTAATTGGCAGGTTTCACAGAAAATTCGCCCTTGTGTCTACAAACTTTCAGTTCTTCCTTACACAGAAGACAGTGGAATTTTTCAAAATGTCAAACTGAGAAAATTCAAAAAAGCTAACAGCTCTGAGAGAACCAGAGTACAGATATCCAATTATTATTTTCAGAATCTCTTCCTGGAGAATGTCAATCAAAGTCTCCAGTTGGACTGCTGCAGCAACACAAGTTATCAATACAAAAAATACCAGCAATGTTTCTCCATGGGTATCCAAATATTTTTATCATGCGAATTCCATGATTATATATTTAATGAAAATAGTGGACATTAAAACATCTTTGATATAGCCATATGTGATAATTAAAGGTAATAATTTTTTAAAAAAATTATACAGACCATACCGAAATAAACAGTGTAATTATGGGGAAACTCAGTGGAAGCGTTCTTAAATTTCCAAAATACGTTTTTCATGAAACAATTCTATTAATAATGGGAAAACTAATCAGTAAACAGAATGTTCAACTATTGATTGTAACTATAATATTAAGACCTTGGAATTGAAAATGTAGTGAGTATAAGATGTTGAATTCTCTATGCAACTTTAAGGCTGTGATAAGGCTTTCCGTGCATGTCTATGAATAGAGACACATATCATTATCAAAGCTAATGACTTCCATTCACAAGAAAATGATTCTAAGTGTTTTTATTTCCAGTAGGGCATGATCTAGACCTTAATTTTTACATGTCTGTTCTATGTAGTGTATCGTTGGCATCAAGTGATACAAATGAATTTCACGATTTAAAGGTAATATGATTACTGTAGAAGTGAAATGCTCCAGGAAGTTGTGAAACTTGCTGTATTGTGGTGTTTTGGAAATCCTGATGCTACCATGGGGTTTGTTACTTTGACAAATACATATATATATATATATATATATATATATATATATATATATATATATATATGCTTATTTTAAAATATTTTAGTATATTAATATACTTGCACTAATATGTATAAATTGCACTTACTGTAAATACAATTTCTTTAATACCTTATAAAAAGTATCATAAAATCATACCTTATTTCTAATTATAAAAATAAACATGACTTGGGTTCACATATTTTCATTTCTGTAAAAGCCCTAAAGTAAAATGTTAAAATGGTATTTTAAGCATTCCTATTGGCAACTGCATTAATAATTGCATGTTTCTCAGCAGTAACTAGGTCGAAGAGAGCAAGCTCTCCACATGGGAATTGAAAATTGTAGCTTTAGGGACAATTGAGTATACATCTACTCTTCAGGCTAAATCCTAAACCAAGTTCTCATTTTACTGAAGAATGAACTAATAAGTAACAACTTTATAAATATGTTTAAAATAATTTTTGAATCTGTGAAAGTCAACTTAGATAACTAGTTCAAATAGGAAAAATATAAAATAAAATGACCATAAAAATATTATTTCCTAAACTATTTTTCTCTAATTCTTGAATTATTTTCATCAGGGTTAGTTATTTTAAACATATTTCTCTTTAAAATCATAATAGAAGTGCATCAAGAAAGTCCTAATTCTAAATTGATGATTTTTTTCACGTAAAATAAGACTATCTTAAAAATGAAGGAACACAAATTTTATTTAACCTGATATGAAATCTTAAGTATAATATTTAAAAATAATTTATTCAGTAACTTCTACAATAATTTCAGATGAAAAGACCAGAGCATTTGCTTTTTATTTTTTAAATATTTTTATTTGTTTTTGAGAAACTCCCACAACATATTTAATCATATTGTTTACCCTTCTCTATCTCTGCCTCCCTAGGTACCCAACGTGATGTTCTCTCACTTAAACAAAAACAACCTGGTATTCAATTTGTGTTGGCCAACTACTCCTGAGTATGAGACCTTCCTTGGTGTGTGATTAATATATTCAAGAAAACTGATTTTCCATCTCTCAATAGTTGTCAATTGTGAATACAGTGTTAGCTAGGGCTGGGACTTTTTATTCACGTCTTCTTCTACTTATTGGGATTTTGTGATTTGATCTTTTGCTTTGACCAAGAGAGAATTTCCTTTGTGTCCATGTGATTAATTGTTGATAGTTTTCTGCTTCAGACATGTAATTGATAAAAAGTTGAAAATGACTCAGGTATTCTCTTCTACTACAGAACCATTCACAATAGCTGACCTATAGAATTGGATTAGCTGTCCGTTAATAGAGGAACAGGTTTTTAAATACATGTTTAATTTATATTATGGAATTTTCTTAATATTGCCCACTTTTTCCCGTGTTCAGAATCTAGATTAGAGTAGAAGGCAAAGTAGTTGTGTTAGCCAGCAGGATAGGATGAAAGAAGATAAACCAAGGTAAACGTGAGATATGTGTATGTGAGGAATGTTAGCCAGCAAGATAGGATGAAAAAAGATAAATCAAGGTAATCATGAGATATGTGTGTGTGAAGAATGTTAGCCAGCAGGATAGGATGAAAGAAGATAAATCAAGGTAATCATGAGATATGTGTGTGTGAAGAATGTTAGCCAGCAGGATAGGATGAAAGAAGATAAATCAAGGTAATCGTGAGATATGTGTATGTTTTACAGTCCTGAAGAAATCATCATCATGAAACCCCATAACTTGAACAACGAATATATGCTAATATTATAAATGATTATGAAAAATATGTTTATATAGTTTTTAAATATGCTGATACTTTTCATATTTCCTATTGGAAATTTAAATAATTTCAATCTTTAAAAATCTATATATTCAAATAAAAGTGCATGCTTCAAGGAGATAGGGTTTTTTTGTTGTTGTTGTTCATGCATGTTATAACAACCAAAACCATAGGAATAGGACTTTTGAAGTTCTGAGGAACTCACATTCACCATAACATGTTTCATGCCAGATATGATTTATATATAGCATTTGATAGTTGTGGTAGTTAATCTTGACTGTCAGCTTGAAAAGATTCAAAACCAATATGGAATCTAGACTCTAGCTATGTCTGTGAACATTTTTCCTGGTTAGGTTAATCATGGTCGGGAGACTCACCCAAATGTGAATGACATCATTTCTTGGTCTGGGGTCCTGGAGTAAGATCAAAGTGAGATGAGCAACAGCATTCATCTCTTTCTGCTTGCTGGCTACTGACTCAGTGTGACCAGTGACCTCAAGCTCCTTCCACATTTACCTCTAAGCCATGATGGAATACACCCTGTGAGTATGTTTGGTGTCTCTTATCCAAATTTTTATTTTGCATTTGAATTCCTGTGATCAACTTGTCTTTAAACCAAATTCCACCTTATATTTTGGAGGCACTAAAATCTTACAAGTTACAGTCTCATTATTTCTACTAATGTAACTCAAGACAACTTGACATCTAAACTTTGTGTTTTGTAGGCATCTGAAGTGCAGTGAGGTTTTTTTTACTAACTTCATCAATCTCCCTAACTGTAATATTACTTTTAAAATAGATATATGTAATCATCCCATTACCATAACTCAAACCTCTGTGTTCTAAGTTGCTATTTTTGATTATGTTAGCAGAGACAACATAAATCTAAACAATGAACATTTAGTGACTCAAAAAGGTGAGATGGAATTTGTTTCAAGGAAGTAATGGACAGAAGAATTTGAATTCAAAAGTATTATTTGAATATGAACTCATAAAAATTTCGTGAAGCCAGGCGATGGTGGCACATGCCTTTAATCCCAGCACTCGGGAGGCAGAGCCAGGCAGATCTCTGTGAGTTCTAGGCCAGCCTGGTCTACAGAGTGAGTTCCAGGAAAGGTGCAAAGCTACACAGAGAAACCCTGTCTCAAAAAAAAAAAAAAATCTGTCACAGTGTTGAAAGAAACATGAGACTACATAGTTTCAAAATCATTCTGAAGATCAAATCCAAGTCTAATTATGGAAGTTACTAATTATATTCAAGTTTAATGTGCAATGGTTGAGACTTCCCCATGTTAAATTTATGACAATGATTTGGAAGGAGTGCAGTGTGAAGGTTTGGGGCAAGGCGGATGAAGTTAAGAACCTTAACAGGTGCCACACATCTTTGTCAGTTACTGGAGTCTTCTCCCTCTTAGGATAAGCAATCATACTCCTTTGGTGATCTGCAGGGTTCCTCAGGGGACTGCTGTGCAGGTGTTCTATTACTTTCCTCAGATTCTGAAAGCATAGAGGACAGACACAAAATACCTCGTAGATGAAAAGAGGATGCATATCAGAATGATAGAAAATGTGCCAATTGTTATTTTTAGAAACAGGAAAAAACAGAAAGTTGATCTTAAATGTGTTAAGTTGGAATAAAAGGGATGAGCTACTACTGGAACAGGTTACTACTACTGAGAGAGTACTGGATGGATTAACAGGAGAAGGCAACAGCCCTTTTAGGGATGGTTTACATAATCCTGTACACACGGTCCTATTGACAAGTCAACTGAGGTGATAAGCGATCTTCCCTGCATGCTCTAAATATATACAAATATTAAATGTTACCACAAATTTATTAGGTAAGAGCTTCCCAGTCACCTACCTGTTTTCTGGAAATTTCCAGATATACTGAGGAGAAAAATGCAGGTATCTTTGGAATGGTTGCTAAAATTCTGAGTCCAGAAGTATGTAACACTGTATTGAGATGCTTTAGAATCAGCATGAGAATATACCACTGGATGAGTCTATGAGGATGATTCCAGAAAAGTTTAACTGAAGAAGGAAGACTGGGCCTAAATGTGGGAAGTATCATCATCTGGACAGGGGTCCAGGACTCAAACCAACTAAAAACAGGTTGAGTTCTGACATTCATCTTTGACTCTTCTTCCTGACTTTGGTAATAATGTGAGCAGCCACTACATGCTCCTGTTAGCATGCCTTGTCTGCCATGCTGAACTGCGCTCTGCAACCGTGAGTCAAAGTAAACCATTCCTTCCTCAAGCTTGTTTTCTCAGGCACTCTGTCACCAAGATGATAAAAGCAAGTAGCATTCCTCCATGAAAAGAATGTGCGGAGCCCAAGCCCAATTTCGTGGGAAAAGGTAAGGGAAGTGAGTTAAGTGGAAGACAAATGATAGGATGTGTTCTAATCATGTTGAGTAATTACTTGGTAGGCTTGTTCTGTGGATGTCACTCAGCCTACTTCTTTAACCTCCTCAACCTTTCCTAACAGGTTACAGGATGCATCATGTTTCTCTGCTTTCTACCTCTCTTCCCTATCACTTCTGCTAACATGCTACAATATTTCACTCTTTTACCCTAAACAGAGGCCAGATACCTGGAAGCACATTAAATTTCATATTTTGAACATCTGGAATAGGCACTTAGATAACTTTTTTCTATAGTCTCCTTCAAGTATTTCATTGTAGTAATTATAAAGCTTATTAATATGTGGTTGTCATAGGAAGTATTTGTCTCATCTGCTTAATTGTGAACATAACAGGAGCCTAAAAACTAAGTTCTATGTTATATATAAAAATAATAAAGTTGTTCCTTGATTGAAGTAATCATATTAAACCTTACCTATAGCCTTTAAGCTTTGAATCGCTGTAACTGTTATTATTTAGTGTTAGGGCACAAGATATAACATTTTTCATTATATTAATATCCTTAAAATCATTTTGTTTAACATAAGATTATATTTGCTTGGCTTCATATTTCTATGGCAATGATTATTTTCGTTTGTATGTTTCACTCAGTAAGTACTGACTTGAAACAAGAAGCACAAACAATTGACAAAAGCATATTAAGTTTTGGGATCGGAAGACAAGACCATGGTGATATCTGACTTATACTGTAAAAAATAATCCTGTCTTATTCCATTGCAATCAAGGACAGAAGCAGAAAGACAGGTTCATGCCAATCCCTGTATCCTACAAGAGAGCTGGCAGTAACGATTGCTAATTTCCTGGTCCGTTAGTGCCGCTACAGCAAGGTAGCATAGTTTGGTCAGCCTACAGACAATGAAAACTTGTGCTTCACAGTTCTCATTCCTGGAGAACATCAGAAATAAAACACTGAAAGACTCGTTGCGTAGCCTGGGATTTTTTCTTTTTTTAATTCATAGACAGCTACTCCACTTTGTGCCCTCACGTGGTGGAGGGCTCAAGGTGGTTCTCTCCTGAGTCTGTTTTATGAAGACCAGACTTATTTATTGTAGACTCCATTTTTTTCTTTTCTTCTAGTTTTACATTTAAATTTTTATTTTATGTGTGAGGAGAGCACTTGCCACAGTGTACATGCAGAGTTCAAAAGGGAATTTGCAGGAATTTGTCCCTTCCTTTCATTATGTGGGTAGCAGGGCTTCAACTTGGGTGGTCAGCCTTGATGACACATGCTGTAACTTGTGAAGCCACATCACTGGCCAACTAGGCTCTACTCTTGTGAGTAATATGCCTTCCAAAGAGCCTCTTGATCTAACAATTTGGATAATCAAGATCTATCATAGCATTTTGGGAAGATACAAGCATTCAGATGCTATCATCAGTAGCAGATCATGGAAGGCTGTCACATTTATTCAAATAATGAAGAAAAATTAGTGTAGAGGTGTGGGCTTGGTTTTATTCTGTGAAAGAACCATATTCTTATACAATACTCTTCAATTCAATAGCAGATGTAGAAAGGATACCAAGAAATCAGTTGCCATGGTCTGTATAGGAGATGATAGAGGCAGTCATGTAACAGCAGGAAAGGACATAAAATGCAGGCAGGCATGGGGTAAAACAGCATTGAATGTTCAATATGTTTATCAGTTCAGGGCTGGAGAGACTGTGCCATTTATTGATTGGTATTCATAGGGAACACTGGGTCATAACAAAATAAGATTTAAATTAAGAGAACAAACCAAAGACAGAAGACTTAAGTTAATAAGCCATGCTAATTGAAATAAATGCTTGTGAGGTATGAACAAGTAAACAGCAAAGAAGAGCAGGAAGATTCATTGTTTCTGCTTTATAATCTCCCTAAGGCAATTATTGCTTTCATTGAGTGAGGATTTAAAAAATGAAAGCAAGGCAGGGATCAATATTTGGTGGGTTTTTTTCTAAATATATGTGTAAATAAGATACATGATTAGTTACCAGAACTAGGAAAGCTGACAAAAAGCCAAGTAGCTAGACATATAGGTGTTGCATTTTTTCAGATATTATTAAAAAATAAAGAGAGTAGTTCTAGCATTGGTTTGGCTATTCAGTGACCTATGCATATGAGGCTCTTTTATTCTTGCTTATTAAACTATGCAGGCTTTTTCTTTGTATTTGTTTCTCTATTGTTGCAAGCAAACTGCTATATCTCCAGGCTCATCTGCAAATTATTTGAATGAACAACAGGGAGAATAATAACATTTAGTTATTATTTCTGGTTCAAAAAATCATAGGAGTGGTCATACAATGTTTCATATCTCATTCATGAAAACTATGTCATAGTGTTTACTTTGATGCAAAACATGGAATTTTAAAACTTAGTTTTATGTACTGTACTCTGAAAAAGAGAAGGATGAAAAGCATCATCCATCTGTTAGACAAGACAGGACACGTGCTACAGTGTCTCTGCCCCACATCTATTCTGGGTTTATGTGTTTGTGACACCAGTTGATGAGGCAGGAGGATGTCTGGGCCCTCTTTTCATGTGTATACAATTCCTCAGCAAGTCATTGCAGTGTAGTTCTCATAGTAACTGCACAAGTCCTGTAAGCAAGGAAGTAGTAGTCACATGCATATATCTTCAGAATGAAGCTGAAGACACAAAATGATTTCAGATATAATCTACTGGACAGAATAAGCTCAATCCAAGTTTCATATAACCTCAAAAAGAAGTAATCTACTTTCAGTGATTCAAAAAGATTATTTCCTCCCTCCCTTCCCTCATTCCCTCCCTTCTTTCTGTCCATCTTTCTTTCTATCCAAGACAGGGATCCTGGTACTCACCCTATAGACCAGAAAGGCCCTGAACTGAGTGTTTCATCTGTTTCTGCCTTCTGAGTGCTGGGATTAAAGGTGTGCACCTCAACCTCCCGGCTGACTCCAGTTCCTACCCACACTTGTAAAGCAACAATAAAGCATATTCTTCTCTAGGTGAAAACCCAAATTTCTGAATATTTAGCTAAGTAAATCTGCGTTAGAAAGATATGGTTATTTTGAGTGGCTTACCATCAATTTTCTGCTACACAAAGTAATTTAGATAGGGATAATGAAGGTGCTGATTCTATAAAGACTATGATTAATATATCTTCTGGCACATACAGAACAATCACTAGCTGAACCTGGCCATGTCACTCCAAAATTTTTATAGCAAGGAGAACCTTGTGTTGACAAAAGAAGCATGTCACATCAGCTCCTCTTCAAAATGTCATGATATAAAAAAATTCAAAATAAAAAAAATAGAACAAGGAACATCAACTCATGCAACTGAAGTTTTCAACTGGGGCATCCTATCAAAAATACTATGAATCAGTTTTCAAAATAATCTCCTTAGCTTTGCAAATCTATTTGCCTCAATTCCTCCTTTTGGTGAAAATTAAAATCTCTTAAATCTTCAGAATTTTAACTTGGTAAGCTTCTGAATTTGTTGTAACTATTTGGGTTTAAAATCATTTTGTCCTCTTGGGACTTTATCCTTACTATCATCATCATTATTATCATCACCACCACCACCACCAGCACCATCATCATCACCATCACCACCACCATCATCATCACCATCTTCATCATCATCATATTATTATTATTTATTATTATTTATTATTATTATTAATTCCTCTATCTTTCAGCTAATAATTTTTCTATCAGATATATAGAGATTTCTATACCTGATATGTATTTTAAATTATAAAATATCTTGCTTTTACTTCTAAAGATATTTCCTTTAATGTTTAGAAAATTACATATATTTTATTTCTTTGTGTGTGTGTTTGTAGATTTTTAGGCACACTTACCATCTTGACCATGTGGATGTCAGAGGAAAAACAGCAAAGGTTTACATCACCTTAGCATGTCTCAGATAGTAAACTCAAATCATGCATGGTGACAGGTTTTACTCAGTAAGTTTTCTTACTAGCCCATGAAGGTTTTTCTTATTAAATATAGGACTATTGTCATATTTTGTCATGTGCTTTACTTATAGAGAAAAATCTTAATTATATTTATTTACTCTCATGTCCAATAATTACAATCCATAAGAACTTGTTGCATATGATTCTACTTTCTTTTGTGTCTACTGGTACTTACATATCATCTCTTCTTTTAGATTCTGTTTTTCAACCATGAGTTTCATACTTTTCTTTTTTTTTTCACTCACTCATTTTGTTGTTTAGTCTCCTATACAATGCATCCTGACCACAGTTTCCCTTCTCTCCACTCCTCCCAGCTCCCCCTCAACATCATCTCTCCCATAGATCCCCTCTCCATTGTTTCCCTTCAGAAAAGAGCAGGCCCCCAAGAGACAACCTTTTCTTGAAACTGAGAGAATTATTTTAATTAAAGTGAGGGATCCCTTCCAGGAAAGACTTTATAATTGATTTTCTCCCCCCAGGGGCCTTTACTCACTATGAAGTCAAAATTATTTTAAATTAGTGAACTGAGTTTTTGACATTCACTTAATAGGATTAATTCATTCATTAAACACATGAGGAATTAGATGGCTTTTGGTTGCAGTTTTCTCATTGTATTTGATATGATTATTCATGTCGCTTCTTTATTAATATTGCTGTTAATGACTGTAATTATCATTCTATCCACCATCATGTTTTGATACACACAATGCTTACATAACCACTTGAGTGAGGGCATATTGGTGAAATTATTAAGGCCACTCCACATAGTTAAAAGGAAGATTTATTTAGTGGGTAACTTACAAATGAAGTGATTGGTAGGTCGACGGGTCTGGGGAAGGTGTATCGCAATCCAGCGGTGTTCTCTGGAGCGCTTCTCTGTCAACCTCCACCGTCTAGGGTCCAGGAACAGAGGGCACACTCGCCCATCCAGATCTCGGTTCTCTCCTACCTCCCTTGGCCCCGCCTTGTAGGCGTGGCAGTTGCCAAAGCCTCAATGGGGGTTGGAACTTCCAGATCAAAGCTGGAATGGCTACCCACTGCAAGGGCAGTCTTCTTGGTTCTCCATTGCTCTTTGTTCTGGGACTAAGAAGGACTCTACTATCAGTGTTTTACCTAGAGTATGTCTAAGCTTTGTTTCCTCACTTCAGAGCCTTCAGCACTATAAACTAAACCACAAAATTATACTGTGTGGCAAACAGCCTCTAGAAAACTACACTTTTATGTTCCACCTTTTCATCTTCCTATTCTAACCCTTTGTCTCTGTCAGAATATTCTTAATTTTCTTGTTGGATCTGAAGGTTAGAAGCAACTTCACAAGAAAAGCTTATACTTTTTAGAGGCAGGTTAGACAGAGATACATATATACATGTCATAGTTTTATCAAGAGAAAGAAAAGTCCTTACACTACAGAGATTTATGCAAATCATATTCAAATTATTTGATTTGCCACTATGATTTCTACCTACTAATTTATTGAAATGTCATCAAATGAGTTTCTGAGTTTATTGACTGTTTACTCACATTAGCTCCAAATGTATTCTATTCATAAAATTTTACATTTCAGACTAAGAATTTAGTTCTATGTAGCTTTAATCAGAAAGTTGAAATGGGCTTCATGCCTCAAAAGACCCTAGATCAATAAGATGTAGACCTATAAATACAATGCTATTTACTTGAAAACAGACTTCCTGAAAAGTGTTTCATGATTGTAGATACTCAACTCAATTCTGACTACATAGTTTTTGAAGACAGTTTTTATTATTTTTAATTATGTAAACAGGTGTCTGTATACATGAACTCATGTGTCTAAGGAGTTTAGAGATGTTAGATTCACTGGAGTTAGAGGTCCAAGTGTTTATGAGCTCCCTGACATGCATTCTGGGAATGAATTTTGGTTCTTCTACAAGAGCAGCGTGTGCTCTTAACCACAGTCACCACTTCATCCCCCCAAACATAGTTTCCTAAATATTTATTCAAAATTCACAATTTGACTAAAATGTTCTTACTACAGTGTCAACAAATTTAATGTCATTCGATTACAGTCTTGACAATGACATAGACATTTCTATTTTTGTTTTTTATTGGGTATCCAATTATTTATATTGCCATGCATTCATTGCAGCTTGCACTTGGATATGTAAAAATAATCTCTGTCAATTTACCTCATGTATTCACTATATTCATCCTCCAAACTCTTCCCTTCATTCTTTGTAACAATTTTCCTATCATTCCTGTCTCTCTCTTT
This sequence comes from Peromyscus maniculatus bairdii, assembly GCF_049852395.1. Lineage (NCBI taxonomy): Eukaryota > Metazoa > Chordata > Mammalia > Rodentia > Cricetidae > Peromyscus > Peromyscus maniculatus. The sequence goes on along the minus strand of NC_134870.1, from coordinate 78,830,200 downwards.
TTATAATATTTCATTTTTAATTATTTTTTCATTTAGTTTACATCCTGACCATTTAGTTTCCCTCCCTCCTCTCCTCACATTCACTCCCCATACCTCCTATCTAGCCCCTGCCCCCTGCACCCCCCCCCCACATTTCTTCATCTCTGTTCAGAAAGGGACAGGCCTCCCATGGGAGTCAACAAAGCCTGGCAAGTCAAGTTGAGGCAAGAACAATCCCCCCACCCCCCACCCACCCTCACATAAAGGCTGGGCTAGGCAACCAAGCATGCAGAGGAGGTTCCCAAAAGCCAGCTCAAGTGCCAGGGACAGGTCCTGCTCACACTGCTGTGAGTCCTTCAAACATACCAAGCTACACAACTGTCACACACATGAAGAGGGCCTAGGTTGGTCCCACACAGGCTCCCTAGCTGCCATTCCAGTGTCCATGAGCTCCCACCACCTCAGGTCAGCTGTCTCTGTGGGTTGCCTTGTCATGTCCTTGACCCCCTGGCTTATACAAGTTCTCCTCCTTTCCTTCATTCAGGAGGACTCCCGGAGCTTGTCCCAGTGCTTGGCTATGGATCTCTGCATCTGTTTCCATCAGTTACTGGACAAAGGCTCTCTGATGACAACTAAGGTAGTCACCAATTTGATTAAAGAGATGACCAGTTCAGGCACCCTCTTCACTATGTTAGGAGTCTTAGCTGGGGTCATTCTTTTGGGTTCCTGGGAATTTCCCTGGCACCAGGATTCTCCCTAACTCTGAAATGCCCCACCCATCAAGACATCTCTTTCCTTACTCTTCCACTCCAACCTGCCCCTCACACACAAGAGGCCCACGTGACAACAAATATTTGATATTTTTTCCTCTGTGTCTCTTTTATATTTTATAATATGAAGATATCATTTTCCAAAGGCTCACATTTTTTTTGGTTGAGATAAAACAGTAATTTGTGTATGCACAATATTTTAGTTCTCCATTTGTCTAATGACTAAAGCCTAAGATGTTTCTGTAATTTTGTCATTGTGAATAATGTGGCAATAAACATGGATGGCCAAGTAGCTGTGTATAATGCTGAATTAGAGGCTTTTGAACATAGAGCCAGGAACAGTAGCTGAGTTATGCGGAAGCTCATTTTCAATATTCTGAGGAACTTTATACTAATTTCCACATCATCTACACTACTTTACATTCCTACCATCAACATATAAGTATTCCATTTTCTCTAGAGCCTTGCTAGCCTTTGTTATTATTATTATTTTTAATGATTTTCATTCTGAGCAGCATGAAATTAAGCCTCAATGCAGTTCAAATTTACATTTCCTTGATGGCTAAGGATGTTGGACATTTCATCATACAAATACAAGTAGGTCATTTGTACATCATATTTTAGAAGGGTTATTTAATTTGGCCATTATTGATTAGGCTAAGCTTTTCTTATGTATTTGTTTTGAAACATCTTTATATTTTCTTAAATTTTTGTTGTATGGTATGTATAACTACCAAAATTTATCAGAATCTTAAGACTATCTCTTAATAAATGTTTCTATTGTGCAAAATATTTTAACTTCATGTAATTAAATTTGTAGGTACTTAGATACTTTTCCTAGAGGTGTTCTCTCTCTCTCTCTCTCTCTCTCTCTCTCTCTCTCTCTCTCTCTCTCTCTCTCTTTCTCTCTCTCTCTCTCTCTCTCTGTGTGTGTGTGTGTGTGTGTGTGTGTCCCTCTCTCTCTTTCCTTTCTTTCTTTTGGTTTTTTTTTCAGTATGTTCTTGCTCATGCAACATTTGTGTTTTTTTTTCTTGAACTTGGCCATTCCACTATGATAAGATGAAATCACAAAGAACTTTTAATATATATTTCACTCATTGCTAAGAATGTTGAACACTTGTAAAAATATTTCTTAGGCATTTTTGCTTTTTCTTTTGAGAACTGTGTTTCAATCCATAGCTCAATTGGATAACTTGGGTTTTTTTTTGTTGTTGTTCATTATCTTGATTAATTGATTTTGAAATTTTTGTGTATTCTGAATACACAAATATAGCAATTCTCATTAAAGTATAATAATAAGGATTCTCTTTTGCTCTGTGGACTTTTTCTCCAGGCAATTTAATAATTTTTTGATTTATAGAAGTGTTTTTTTTTAATGAAATCCCATTTGTCCACTGTTGGCCATATTTCTAAGCAAATGATGACATATTCAGAAAGTCCCTTTCTATGCCTATATCTTGGGGGTCTATGTTTTCTTCTAGCCTTTTCAGTGTTTCTGATTTCACACAGAGGTCTTTTATCCATTTTTCTACATCCACACCATGATGTTCTCTGAGCCCTAGTATGTAGGTGCTACACTATTTGAGGCTGGGTACCACAAAATCACTTATTATCTCCATTTTGATTAGTTGTGAATCTCTATAATATTCCTCATCCATTGCAAAACATACATTCTTTTTAACTAGAGTAGGCACTATATTATATGTTGTTATAAGTATTTAAGTACTTCTGTAGGTCATTTGTATGTCATATTTTGAAAGCTGTTCATTTAATTAACCCATTATTGATTGAACTTTTTATATTTATAAATCTAGCTAGAGGTAGTAGACTAGATTTATAATACCAAGCATTCATTCCTTCCTATTGATTAAGACTTAAGTCCAGGGCCTGGAGAGATGGCTCAGAGGTTAAAAGCACTGACTGCTCTTCCAGAGGTCCTAAGTTCAATTCCCAGCAATCACATGGTGGCTCACAGCCATCTATAATAAGATCTGGTGCCCTCTTCTGGCCTGCAGGTGATAAAGCCTCTAGGGAAATCAGTGCTGAGAGTTCTCAAAAATCTAAAAGTTGATCGGACCATATGACCCAGCTATACCACTCCTTGTCATATACCCAAAGGACTTAACAGCTTGCTATAGAGATACTTACTCAGCCATAGTCATTGCTGCTTTATTTGCAATATATAGGAAATGGAAACAACATATGTGCCTTTCAACGGATAAAGAAAATGTGGTACACATACACACTCAATAGAATTAAGTTCAACTATTAAGGAAAAATGAGTCCTTACTGCTGTGGGATGTTCTGTATGTCCTGTGGGAGCCCGTTCTTGGGTTCCTTGTGGCTTTACCCAGCAGGTCCAAATAGAGGATGATTAGGACCACAAGCCTGAGTGCAGGTGTCTGAGATGATCTGCACTTGGCTGTGCTGGGGGATGGTCTGTATGACAAGTTGCTCTGATTGGTCAATAAATAAAACCTGATTGGCCGTGGCTAGGCAGGAAGTATAGGCGGGACTAACAGAGAGGAGAAATAAAAGATCAGGAAGGCAGAAGGAGAAGGCCAGCCGCCTGCCAGGACAAGGAAGATATAAAGTACCAGTAAGTGTAGATGTAACCAATCATATTATTAAAATAAGAAACACAGAGCCAAGATAAAAGAGAAAAGCCGAGAGGTCAGAGCTCAGAGATAAAATCTTACCTCCTGCAGTGCTCCTAGCTTCCCCGAGAGAGGGAGGTACTTCCTGTGTCCCTGTTTAAATAATCTTTCTGTTCTGCCTTCTCATTGGTTGTAAACCCAACCACATGACTGCCTCATCACTGCCTGTAAGTACCGCCCTCCAGGTCTTAAAGGCGTATGTCTCCAATACTGGCTGTATCCCTGAACACACAGAAATCTACCTAGCTCTTCTAACCACCACGCTCTTACTATGGCTCTAATAGCTCTGACCCCAGGGCAACTTTATTTATTAACATAAAATTAAAATAACATTTCAGTACAAATAAAATATCACCACAAGTAAGCCACGAGCTGCGTGGCAGGGTATAGATTTGTGAAAATGGATTAATTTAAGCTATGGGAACAGTTAGCAAGAAGCCTGCCACAGCCATACAGTTTGTAAGCAATATAAGTCTCTGTGTTTACTTGGTTGGGTCTGAGTAGCTGTGGGACTGGCGGGTGATAGAGATTTGTCCTGACTGTGGGCAAGGCAGGAAAACTCGAGCTACACCTTACATTTTGCATATAATGGCTGGAAGTCAAAAATATGAGTGTAATAACCTAGAACAGAATCTCCAATGCTATAGATCTCTCTTATTTGTGGACTTTCGTTCTAAATCTTTGTATTTGAATATATAACCTAAGGTATATAGTATATAGCAAATAGCATATGTTATACAGTATATAGAGCCCAGGAAAATAGAGACAATCTGGGAAGGAAGGGAAGAAGCTGTTTTAAAGAGAAGTAGAGTAGTAAGCAGGTGCTGTCAAGGGGTAAAAGTGAAAGATGGGAGGAGAAAGGGAACAAATCACAGACAGAGAGGATAGGAAAGGACACAATGTTTTCTTGGTGTCTCATAGATGACATTCGTGCTTTTGCTTTCTTATTGTTTTTGCTTTTTGTCTCCTTTTTTCATTGCTTTTTTAAAAAAACTTTCTTTGTATTTATTCTTTGTGTCTTTCACATCATGCCTCCCAATCCCACACATCTCCCTCCACCCCAAAATAAAACAAAATAAAATTTAAGAGAAAAAGGACCAAAAAAAAAAGGAAGAAAGGGAAAATCTCCTATGGAAGCTGCAGTGTGATACAGTGAGTCATGAACTAAACCCCTTTACCCATACACTATTTTATATGCAGGTGTTCATAAAAAGCATCATTGGTATGCTTCGAGGCCCCTGTGGAGTGTTGCATACTTCAGTCTTTAGAGACATTATTGAAAAGAGTGTGTAGATTGCAGTCACTCTGATATTCTTTTTCTTGTTTGTGTTCTTAGTTATGGTTTGTTTTTCATTATATTATAGCTTCATTTTTTTTTTCTACAGTCTTTGACTGTGCTTATTTCTTTATTCAATTCAAATTATTGTTCCCAGGTTTCTTTTCAGCAATTTTTGTTGTTGTTATTGTTGGATATAATTTCTTAGGCTGTTTGGATCACGGGAAGTTTCTCTTCTTCAAGTATGGCACACAATTTTGCAGGGTATGAATGGCATTATGTTTACTTAAGACTTGAAATATATCTGTTGCGACAGAGGCTGAGCGGCGAGGCCCCATTCCTGAAAGAGCAGGAACTACCCCCGTGGCTCATCTCCATGCCCTCCCACCTGGACAAGAAGAAGGCAGCCAGAAAGAAGGAAGCCGCCAAAGCTCGGCAGTGGCCCAGAAAGGGACACAAGGAAAATGGAGATGCTGTCACAGAACCTCAGGTGGTAGAGGAGAAAAATGAGGAGGCCAATGGCAGAGAGACCACAGAAGTGCATTTGCTGACCAAGGAGCTAGGGGACTTTGAGATGAAGAAAGCTGCTTGTCACCGGCATCCTGGCTTCTCACCCCAACAGTGCTGACGTCCACATCATCCACCTCTCGCTCACCTTTCATGGTCAAGAGCTGCTCAGTGACACCAAACGGGAACTAAACTCAGGCCGTCGTTATGGCCTCATTGGCTTAAATGGAATTGGAAAGTCCATGCTGCTCTCTGCTATTGGGAAACGTGAGGTGCCCATCCCTGAGCACATAGATATCTACCATCTGATTAGCGAAAAAACACCCTTGCAGTGTGTGGCAGAGGTGGACACAGAGTGGACCATCCTGGAGAGGAAGGCTGAGCGGTTAGCTCATGGGGATGCAGAGTGTGAGAAGCTCATGGAACTCTATGAGCGGCTGGAAGAGCTAAACGCCGACAAAGCCGAAAAGAGAGCCTCAAGGATCTTGCAGGGATTGGGTTTCACACCTGCCATGCAGCGCAAGAAGCTGAAAGACTTCAGTGGTAGCTGGCAGATGAGAGTTGCTCTTGCCAGAGACCTCTTTATTTGGCCCTTCATGCTGCTTCTGGTGAGCCTACCAACCACCTGGACCTGGATGCTTGTGTGTGGCTGGGAGAGGAACTTAAGACTTTCAAGCGCATCCTGGTCCTTGTGTCCCATTCCCACAGACTTTCTGAATGGGGTCTGTACCAATATCATCCAAATGCACAACAAGAAACTCAAGTATTACACGGGTAATTATGATCAGTATGTGAAGACACAGCTGGAGCTGGAGGAGAACCAGATGAAGAGGCTTCACTGGGAGCAGGACCAGATTGCACACATAGAGAACTACATTGCCAAGTTTGGCCATGGCAGTGCCAAGGTGGCCCAGCAGGCTCAAAGCAAAGAGAAAGCGCTACAGAAAATGATTGGCATCAGGACTGACAGAAAGGGTTGTGAGTGACAAGACACCATCATTTTATTTCCCACCGTGTGTCAAAATCCCACCACCTGTCATTATGGTGCAGAACGTGAGCTTCAAGTATACAAAAAACGGGCCTTACATCTACAATAATCTAGAATTTGGCATTGACCTTGACACAGGAGTGGCTTCGGTAGGGTGGTACAAGGAAGTTCACTCTTTCGAAGCTGCTAACTGGAGAGCTTCTACCCACAGATGGAATGATCCGGAAGCATTCTCATGTCAAGAGTTATCATCAGCACTTACAGGAGCAGCTGGACCTGGACCTTTCACCATTGGGATATATGATGAAGTGCTACCCAGAGATCAAGGAGAAGGAGGAGATGATGAAGATCATTGGGAGATACGGCCTCACTGGGAAACAGCAGGTGAGCCCAATCCGGAACCTGTCGGATGGGCAGAAGTGCCGAGTGTGTCTGGCCTGCCTGGCCTGGCAGAACCCTCCCATGCTCTTTCTGGATGAGCCTACCAATCACCCGGACATAGAGACCATTGATGCACTGCCAGATGCCATCAATGAGTTTGAGGGTGGTATGACGCTAGTCAGCCATGACTTCAGACTCATCCAGCAGCTTGCACAGGAGATTTAGGTCTGTGAGAAGCAGACCATCACTAAGTGGCCTGTAGACACCCTGGCTTATAAGGAGCACCTCAAATCCAAGCTGGTAGATGAGGAGCCCCAGCTCACTAAGAGAACCCACAACGTGTGAGCCCTCAGCCAGGCTTGGGTCAGAAATGCCACCTGGAGCCTGCCAGCTGACCCCTGACCAGCTACTCAGGACACGACCCTGGGGCTGCACTCCCACACTGCTGCAATCAGGCCCCCAGCCTCCCCTCAGCCTGCCTTCGCTGCATCTTATCTCCAGCTGGACAGCACCTGTCTGCTTCCTATCTTCCTTCCATTTGGGTCTGTCTATGTCTGGACTCAGCTGGCTGTTCCCTCCAGACCCTTGCTGGTTACATTGCCCTGAGAGATGCAGCCAGGAATCCCAGGGTTAACCCAAGGGCCCAAAGGTCTGGCCTTGGAAGAATTCAAAAGCCTTGTTTTATGGGTTTGGGTGATTGTTGGAGGAATAATACCAGCCCATCAACCCCATTTTTTATTGCTTCTGTTTTGGAGCCCTGGTTCAGGGCCATAGTCCTGGTTGGCATTTTAATAATTATGTAACTGTAGATCTGTGTGTTATTTACAAAGAGTCCAATAAAGAGGAAGCCACAGTCAAAAAAAAAAAAAAAAAAAAAAAAAAAAGAGAGAGAGCGAGATCGCTCTGGGCTCCTCTAACTTACCAAGTTTCATTGAGAAATCAAATGTTATTCTGTTGAGCTTTTCTTTATATGTGACTTGTTTTATCTCTTGTAGTAGTCAATATTTTTCTTTGTTCTGTATATTAAGTGTTTTGACTGATATGCCATGGTGTTTTTCTTTTTTGGTCGTGTCTAGTTGTGGCTCTGTGTGTCTATCTGGTGGGTTCTTTGCTGTTTTCTGTATGTTATAATTCAGCTACACATCTTCATATCCTTATTTCGGTACTCTACTTGATTTACCCTATTGCTGAGATTTTCTCACTCCATTTTTATTTTATTTGGACTATTAGGCTTTTCATTTCTAAAATTTTACTCTTTTTTTATTTATTCAATTTTTTTCTTATATCGTGAATCATCCTCCATGTCTTGTTAATTTGTGTTCTATTTTACATCATTCAGGAACTTGTATCCTCTTTGATCCCATTCGTCATATTTTTATTATTCTTTTGAATACTTAATCTGGGGTTTCAATGATTTCACTCCCATTAAAGAATTTTACTGTAGACTTAATAATTTTTGAACAAGTTGTTTTCATTGATTTTTATGCTTCTTGAGTTTCTGCATCAGATTTGAACATCTGTATTATGTCATTTGTTGGATCAATGCACTTGTTTGCAATGTCCAAGTGTGGTATAAAGAATATATAGTGTTCAAGCCTTAACTTTCAGCAGAGTCAATACTCATTAGTGGATATTAAGTCTAATAAGTTAATACTGCTGTACTAGTTTTCCAGATTTTCAATAACTAAGTGCTACTGGATGGCCAGCTGAAATCTGTAGCATTGTGACGTCATTTTCCTAAATTTTCCTCTAACCATACATTCATCCCACACAGTCAAGGTATAGTGCTCCATAACTGCTCAATTTTTACAGTACAAGAAGCAAACTTAGTCAACGCATATGCCAACAAAGAAATACAGTCATTGCTAGTTTTTTTTAATTCCTTAAATTTCTACATTTTTTTGATGAGAAAGGAACTGCTCTCTAATTATCCCTAGATAATTCCTTGAAGTTTCAAGTATATGTATAATTCATCTTCAGCAGGAAATCCATAGATATTTTGATGGACTCAAGAATTTATATTCTAACAGTGAAGAGATTGATATGGTTACTTGCTTAACAAATATTTGCTTATCTAAACTGACACATATTGAATTGAATCACATTTAGTTCATGGAGAATTTTTAAAAAGTAATGTTTACTAAGAATCAGGAATCCCCTGGCAATTTGTGCAGTTAATAAGACAGTTTCTAGTATAGGCAATCTCTGCCTTTAAAACATGCTGCAAATTATTTATTATTTTCTTCTTTTACAAAGTAGAAGAGGAATGGTTACTTTTGTGGAGAGACTTTCTCAATGTATTTTATTTAACTGGCTAAGTAAACGGTGATAACCACATGAACGTTCTATTCCTATTTTTAACTTTAACATTCCCATAACAAGCAAATATATTTTAATGTAAAAAAGACTGGTATTCTTGGGGCATTACAATATTTGTGAAAAATAGGAAGTAGAAATGTATAGTTATAAAATCAACGTTAGAACTAGACCAAAAATAAAAATGCCTCTCATACTAGCCATTGAATGGACAGTACTAATTTTGTATTTATGATATTTATTTCCTACTATAAGGATGATATTTTTACCTATTACTATAAAAAAATGAATTCCCATACAACTTGGAGTGACATTTATCCTTTCTTCTAATTAATTCAGCAATGTTTTGAAGTTTCCTTCTTGAGGGTTAGCCCTATTCCGGGCTTTCCTGGGGTTGTAATATATGGAAAAAGAATATAGTTCCTTATCTAAATTCTGATGTATGCTTGTCAAGGCCGGTAATAAACTGGAGTCAAGGCCAATGGGAATTGACATCTTGTGTCCTGGGAACCCAACTCTTCCCTACGAAGGGGTTGTGGTTATCAGACCTATGTGTGCTCAGTCTGGAACAGACGTTCCCCTCTGTATCATGGCTTGATTAGCTTCCTGCTCACTTAGTTCCATCGCATAATAGTTTTCTGCTGATAGTGTCATAATTTATCCCTTAAAACTGTATGTAAGATGCTGCACATCTTAATCAACTTGCTTTGCAAAGTCCATCTGCTTATGCAAGACCTCCTGTTCCCAGAATCCTGTCTTTGTTTTCTCATCCTTCCTTCTCCTCCTTGACACCTGTTTGGGACACTTATTCCTGTGGGTTTGGGTCTCCTTGTATCTTCATACCTGTGTTTATTTTCTTTCCTCTTTATTGTGGAAGCCAGTGGTTTAAATATTTCCTATTTTTAAGTGTCTGTTGCTTTTTAATTAATTGTGACTAACACAAGCAATGTCAATCTATTTAATTATATACAAATTTTATTAAATACTATAATATGATGGGACCAACTTTTTAATAGTAATTATATAATTACAATTTCAGTGCAATAAAATTTTCCTCATAGTGCAGATGCTACAAGTAAATATTTACAGAAGAACTTCATTAGAAATAATTGACTATTTTATAATAGCAGCTCATTCTTAGAATTTTTGATGTGGTTGAAAGATTATGAAGACTTTGGGGTTGTAAAGATGACTCAATGTTAAAGGTACTGGCTGCCCTTCCAGAAGACCTAGTTTCAGTTCCTAATACCCATATGGGAGCTCATATAGGTAACTACAGTTCCAGGGGGTCCAATGTGTTCTTCTGGCCTCAGTGGGTACCAGGCCAGCACTTTATTCATAGATCTACATGCAAGATAAGCACTCATAAACATAAAAAGTTAAAAATAAATGAATTATGGACACTTAGTATCTAATTATAGTATATTATATAGTAAGTGCTCTTTACTTGATACTAAAATTAAAGAATATCTAAATGAATGAGACACTTTACAAATATATTCAAGTTATAGTCAAATTTGTTTCTTAAAATGTAGTGTTAGAAAATATGATACCCAAGTCTTAATTATGAGCATATTCATTTTAGTTATATTTGGATATTAATTCTAAAGAGTTGCTCAATGTAATTGTTCTAATTTTACAGGTGTACCATAACAAAATGCTACTGATTAGTTAGTTGAAATAGTGTCTGTTACCTTTCAATCCTGGAGGCTAAAAGTATAATAATTTGTCAGCATGGACGTGTTTTCTTAGAACCTCCTTCAAGTAAATGTGCCCCAAGCCTGGCTTTTAGATTGTATTTTTCTGGTGATCCTTGGAATTCCTTGTCTTGTAGAAACATCTCTTTAAGTATAGTTTATAATTTTATACATGGTTTACTTTATGTGTATAGTCTTGCCTCATTTTTCTTTAAGGATCCTAGTAAGATGGAATTAAGGCTAGTTTTAAATAAAACTCACTTACATAATATACCTAACTCAAACATATTTTAAAACAAACTTCACCTTGCCAAAAGTTTGGATTTCAGCGTATTTGTACCTCGAGCAAACAATGTAGCATTATTAACAGTGCCCACTATGCATAACCTAAAATTAACTGACCGCGTGCTCCCTTTGACTGACATCTCATAGTCTCCACCCTGCAGTCCAAACATCTCCTACTCTGCTCACTGTCTTTGTATTTTTATCTCTCAAGATTTACCACTTTCTAATCATATGACTTTGATAAGTCAATTTCTCAAAGTTGTTGTTCATATCTATTAATCTTAAATAATAATCCCTCCATACTAAATCTGAAGAGACCATAAATTTAATTAATGTAAAACCTCAGAAGGCAGTTGAACTGCAAATAGTTTTCCATAATTCTCAGCAGTTATCATACTGACTTACTGGATGATGATCACAAGTACTCAGCAATGTTCTTCAAAACTACTATTTAATACAGACAAAATGTCAGAAGAATATTTATTTTCAAGTTCAGAGAAAGATGTGGTACATACATATTTCTCTTCACTCCTATAGTCTTTCATCTCTTTGGTTCTTCATTATCTTGAAATTTCCACTCATTTAACTTTGCAAACAATTATTTTTTTCTGATACAGGGCTTCTCTCCATATCAGGCCTTACTCTGGGAGTCTGAACTTGAACTGACTCACTATCAGTTGCTCCCTAAAAGTACCCATTTGCTATTCTTGTCTTCATGATGGCAATCCATAAAATATTCCCTTTATTTGTGAGTAGAATATTTTTTACTTTTTAATCTACTGTATTCTAGATGCTGAGTAGTAGATCATTTAAAAAGCAATGGAAACATCCATATTCTACCAAAGTAGAACTTTATAAATTAGTATTCTCATGGATAATATTTACAGGGGGAAATATCAAATAAAATATTGAAAAGGCAAGCTGTCAAATGCAGTCATTTTAAGTGCATTAAATGAATAGCTTACTTTTGATGATATGGAAAACATTTGATGTCAATAGCAGTTATGTGTATTATATTGACTATTGATGAATGTAAACACATGAGACAGGAATTACAGGGCATCTCGACTTCTTAAGAAAGAAAATTAAACACATTCATGAAATTGCTTTGTAAGTAGTCCAGATATAGTTTTTATATATGAATTATTGCAGATTTCCAGAGAACTTTATATTCTTGTCAAATAGACATTCAAAAAGAAAGAAAGAAAAGAGTATGAGAGATGAGTCCACATTTCCTTTGGTTTAGAATTAAATAACAAATATGACAGGACGTGACTGTGGCTTGTTTTAGGGTCAGAGAATGAACAGATGCACCTTAAGCTTTTCAAATTCATCTGGACATCTGAATATATTATAATAATAATGAAAAGAAGAATAGATACCAATCACATATAAAGCAGGGGCACTGGGAATAATAAATACATTTTCTAGCATATGCAGCCATGTATCTATTTTTTCCATAAAACTTATAACTTCTAATTAATATATATTTATGCAATCAAAACTACAGTTACAAAAAACACACCCTATTCGAATTATTTATTTTGCAACAGATTCCTAGATATGAACAATATTCCAAGATAATTTAAATGTTTCTAAATGTGCCCATGGTGTGTAATGTAGTGATGTCAAACCATCTTAATTTGATATGCCATATATTGAATGCAGATTAGACATAACAATTTTGACTTCATATGTCATGTTTTTTTTTTTTTTTTTTTTTTTTTTTGGTTTTTCGAGACAGGGTTTCTCTGTGTAGCTTTGCGCCTTTCCTGGAGCTCACTTGGTAGCCCAGGCTGGCCTCGAACTCACAGAGATCCGCCTGGCTCTGCCTCCCGAGTGCTGGGATTAAAGGCGTGCGCCACCAACGCCCGGCTCATATGTCATGTTTTTAAATTATTCTTTTTTCATTTAAAAAATGTACATATATTTCTCCACTCTCCCCCTATCCTCACTACTAAAGCTCGTGACAGAACACAGATGAGGAAGCAAAAATATGGTAAGAGACAAGTGATATCAAGGTGTGGTTCAAAGTGCAAAGTTGGGAATGAAACATATGTTGGTATCTCACTCACGAACTCACACTAGCTATGGTAAACTGCACAGGACCTGCACAATCAATCCACTTAAAGCTAAGGTACAGATGAGGGGAGCAAATCAAGGATGGGCATTGTCCTCATTCCTTACTGAGGAGCTATTGGCAGTCATCAGCTTCTGGGAAAGAGGGGACTGTTTCCCTTGAGGATGTGACCACTGTAGTATATCTTTTCCCCTGTGGGTGGTTCCATATTCATAGTCATACAGGCAGCACTAATTGGACTTAATGTGTTGTCAAACAATGGAGAAGTCCAGCAAGTTAGGAGAGGCCATGCTGGAGGGTATTTGAGAACAGTAGGAAGGGAAACTAGAAGGTGAGTATGTCCATGTTTCATTTTGTACATGTATGAGATTCTCAAGAATAAAGTAAAATTAAAAATAAAAATACAAGCCGGGCGGTGGTGGCGCATGCCTTTAATCCCAGCACTCGGGAGGCAGAGCCAGGCGGATCTCTGTGAGTTCGAGGCCAGCCTGGGCTACCAAGTGAGCTCCAGGAAAGGCGCAAAGCTACACAGAGAAACCCTGTCTCGAAAAACCAAAAAAAAAAAAAAATAAAAAAATAAAAATACAAAAAGAAAAAATAGAACAGAAAAAAATGGGTTGACTTCCCTGTCTACTCTCTGTGATAAGGATTTTTAATTGTATCTTATATTATGTGCATGTTATATTCCAGAACTGGGAACATACAGACATGGAAGAGATACTTTTTTTTCTCAAAAGTAAACAGTTCTTAATTTATTATAACCAACAATGCAATTGTTCCTTCTTAAATGCTAGATTATTGACCAAAAGTAAAGAAGAAGAAATAAGAGAATCGGCTAACATGAGAAAATAACTGCAATCTCCTTACACAAACTTCCCTTGCCTGGAAAATGGGGAAATGTGCTACAGCAGCACAGTGAGCAGGCTCCAATCCCAGCACACAGGAGACTGGTGCACTTGGACTGAGCATAAGAGCAAGCATTCAAAAGCTGGCATGGGTGAGAGGGGGCTCACCAGGCCATGCACAGTCTAAGGCTACTGGTTGTTGACTGCAGTGGGATATTGTTTCCTGAAGGGATGTGGCCTCTTACAAGTTGTCTTTGCTTTAGTGGGTGCCCCTACACTCATGTATATACGAGCTGTATTTGGACTCAGAGAGTTAAAAAGAAAAAATAATAAAAAAGATGAGGATACAAAGTTGAGAAGGGTTATGGCAGGACTTGAAGAACTGGAGGGGAATTGAAGGGGACTAATATGATCATAATGCATTGCATACACGTATGAAATTCTCAAAGGATAGATAATTAAAATTAAATGTAAAAAAGAAACAGAAACAGTTTCCCAATGTTAGATTCCAAATACGTCTTAATTTTAAGTCCTCTGTTTTATGCTTATAATTTTCTTTTATAAGTATTATTTTAATTGAAAGATCATAAGTATATTCAATTATGGAGTACATTGTGTTGTTTTAACGTGTATAATTGTTATTTGATAAATTGAGCTAATTAAAGAAACCATTACTTATCATTTTTAGAGGGAAGATATTTCTTAGTTATCACAATATTACAATGTACTGCTGTTGACTGTAGTCATTCTGCTGTGCCATTAATCTAAATTTTTTGGGTTGTATGAATAATACAAATATATTCTTAGCAAATAATCCAAATGCAACCAAATATAAATGACATTTTACCTATTATTTTCATTTGTTTTAATTCTGAAGTTTGAGGGATACTACATCATTTATTATATAGGGAGGCTCTCAATTGCTCTCTCTAAAATAATTCTCCAAATTTATAAGTATAATTTCATGTCTCTAGTATTTATTGATTCTAGTGAAATTTCAGGATCCATTCTGGAGAATTCTGACAAGGCACATGGAATGATGTGTTGAAAGCAGGCAGCATTTATTGCAGAACAGAGGAGAATACACCATCTAGGGCTGAGAGAGAACAATGGCCAAAGGACCATTGCGGAGCCATAACCTCTTGAGAGGTGAGAGTGAGTAAGGCCAGTCCATAGTTTAGTCAGTTTTTGTAAAATTCCTAAGATCTCAAGAACAGGCAGTGTGGTTTCCTATCTAAGTGACTCACAGATCTTCCAGGATTGACTCTTAAAAGAGGGATAAAATATGTACCCCTGTATTTTGTTATTTGTTTGTTTGTCCAAAAGCCATCTACATGATAGTATTTTTGTAAGGAGTAACCAGACTTAGCTAGTTGTCTATTAATAATCTTCCAGGCAGTGTAAGATGTCAGGTTTTTTTCCAGGACCAGTCTTCTTAGCAGTATGTACAGTGCTAAATTTCCCATCCTTGATTTTAAGGATATGGATTTTAAGAGGGATGTCCATCAGAATTTCAAACCTGATAACACCTATCTAACTACTTAACTGTGGCAATATAATGTTATGAAAACATCTCTCACTGTCCAGGAGACTTCAACCTTTGCTAGACCTAACAGCCAGAGTTAACAAAACACTTTAAGATTTAAGACGGCTACACTACTGTGTACTCAGGGCATTTGTTTAGCTTACTTTATGAGAACAATGTAACAATAACCCTTATTAGTTTTGGATTTTTCATGTAATTCAACAACCTAAGCTAAAACATAGCTGTAGTCTCAAATTCTATACTCTTCCCTGACCCAGAACAATGCACATGTATCATTTGTTGAAGGCAACAGAGCTTGCAAACAACCTTCTGAAATCTACCATAAAGGCTATTGCAACATTTATGGATATTGGTTGACAAACAATAATGTCTACTAGGTGGGTCAGTTTGCGTTTGTTAGAGGTAGCAACTCAGTCCTTGTAAAACTTGCTTAAAATTTTTCTGTAGAGTTTCCCATTCCTTCACCATGTAATGCTTTCCGTGCTGTTCAATAAAAGTGAAAACATATCCTTTTGTGAGGGACAGACACGTAGCACATAGACCCAGACACAGTTACACAGAGACAGAAACATGGGGACAAGAATCACAAGAAAACCAGGCAGGACAGATTCAGACTCACACAACAGAAAGAGAGGGGACTAAAGACACAGGAACATGGAACAGGGACTTCAAATCTGGACTTGCTGTTGGTTAAATGACTCCAAGAGGAAGTGCTTTTACTTCGTTAATGTGACACTTATGAGTTGTTGGTGACTCTGGGTTAATCAGGAGTGTGTTTAATCTACACACTTAATAATCCGATATGTAAATATAGCAAAGGAATATGCTGTGGTTGTTGTTAGATTTAGTGTATTGCCCTTAAAGGGAGTAGTCTGCTCACAGTGCTGATTGAAGGCCAAGAGACTGAAACTGCTGATTATTTGCAATTGACAGACTCATTTTGCAACTCATTTAGGGCATCAAATGTCAAAAGGGAGAGAGTGTACATGTATATGAGCACATCACATGCAAAACCACCATAACTCAGTTATGTGAGTTCTGTTCCAGTCCCTTCCCAAACCTCCCATCTCTAAACATGAGAATTGGATTAATTATCATACTTTTAATCCCTCACAGTGGAGACTAATCTGCAACACATGAATCCTTGTGGGACATAGTAAAGCCATATCCAGATCATAGTAAATATTTTCATTACTTATTACTAATTGTTAGAACATAACTGTTTTCTGTGGTCTCTATTAAGCAAATCAGAGAGAAGGAGTGTGTGGTGGTATTGTGTTCCCCAAAATATTGTGTACCCTAATAAACTTCTCTGGGGTCAGAGAACAGAAAAGCCACTAGATACTTAGGATAGGCAGTGGTAGCACACGCCTTTAATCCTAGCATTCCAGATGCAGAAATCCATCTGTTCAAGGATACAGCCAAGCATGTTGACTCATGCCTTTAATCCCAGAAAGTGAGCCTTTAATCCCAGGAAGTGATGACAGGAAGCAGAAAGGTATATAAGGCGTGAGGACCAGGAACTAGAAGCATTTGGCCTGGTTAAGCATTTGGCTGGTTAAGCATTTGGCTGGTTAAGCTTTCAGGCTTTTGAGCAGCACAGTTCAGCTGAGACCCATTCAGATATGAGGATACAGAGGCTTCCAGTCTGAGAAAACAGGATCGCCTGAGGAATCGGTGAGGTGAGGTTAGCTGTGGCTTGTTCTGTCTCTCTGATTTTCCAGTGTTCACCCCAGTACCTGGTTCAATGTTTGTTTTATTACTAAAGACTCTTTAAGATTCATGCTACAGGAGTACTCAGAGGAAGGTGAAAAGGCAGAAAGAAAATAATGAAAGTAAGAATGTATTGTTTAAGGACTGTGGCTCAGGTGTATTTGAAGAATACAATGTATAGATTAATATTGTTAGTCACATGGTTATTATACAATGCTAGGCTGTACAGAGATAAAATCCAAAGGTAACCTAAGAATTTTTTTGAAAGTTTGGTCACACACACATACACTGACTCCAGTCTAAAGCAGGAAATAATATCTGGTGAGACTAGGATGCCATATGCCTGTAATGACAACTAATGATTATGCTAGGGAATCAAACTCTACCATGCATAGTGTTACTTATCTTAGGTGAATATTGAAACTCCAAATTCTAATTTGTTTCCAACCAATATCTAATTCAACACAATAATATGTACCTGTTATTACAAAAATAGAACTGCTGGGTTAAGCCTAATTGCCTAGTAATTAATCATACTGGAGAAGTTTGAAACTGAATCAAAGTTTGTCGTGCATCTAACATTGATAGATTTTGTTGAAAAAGTCTTTCCAGGAAAATTAACATATTTTTATGAATTGGATTACCCTTCACATAAGAAGTAATACTTCTGTGTAAATAAAGCTCTTTGTATAAATTTATTATGTTTCTTAAGTAAATGATGAATTGAAATGCCAAATTGAATATTTTATATTGTCTTAATGTGACCTGGTAAGACAGTACCTCCCTCTTTTATTCTTGCTGAGGCCACTTCAGGTTAAGTAGAATTTGATCTCCTTGATGAGGAATCTTGTGGAAAATTACCTAATGCTCTTATAGGAACCCAAGTTTAAGGTGACCTTGTTAGCTTAGCTTCTGCTAAACTGCCTATTTGTGCAAAACTCCCCCACCAGCTAACTGCTTACCTTTGCTTCTGTTAAACTGCTTGCTTATGCAAAACCTCTTACCGCAGGTGTATAGCTAGATACCTCTGAAAACCCCTTGCTCTAAATGCTCAGACTACACTTAGGTCCTGAATACCTGTGTGTAGTCCTAGCCAGCTGGAATACTCTCAATTAGCTATAAACTGTGTCTGAGTGGCCATCTCTGGTGGTCTCTTCATAACATTAATGTTTAATATTAAAAATAATACATGTCAATGAATCAGTTTTCTTTCTTTAAAAGCTGTTGTTTAAAGATTCAAATACTATAGTTCAAAATAATGTCTCAAAACATTTTCTTAAAAAATTATGCCCAGAAGAATACCAGGAAACACCAGGGATATATTAGCACACTCATCCTAATTTGTCCCTACTATCTTTAATCAAAATGTGTTCCCTGTGATGTCTACATTCTCCTGTTTTTCTCCTCCATTATTATGTTGAAATTTCCTTACAGAACCTGACTCCTAGTGTACATGGATCCTTATCCTAAATTTCCCAAAGCACCAACAACTGGAGGCTCAACTCAGAAAAATAATTGACTGATTACTGTAACCGAAGGATAAATTTAATTAAATATGCATGCTGTCTCTTTGAAAATAAAAGAGAGAACAAAAGTACTGACTGCTTTTAAACAAATAGAGAGGTTAATAAAAATATAAAATGGCTGTTCTTACAAATTGGAATATTCACAATTCTGAAATGTGATTCCTGACAGAAGACAAATAAAAGAGAATTGAATGACTGTCCCACTTTGGATTTGAGGTTTGAAAATGTGGTTGAGAGTAGACAGGGTATTGTAATGACAATGAATCAGAGAAAACAAAAACAAAAACAAAAACACCTGTAGTTAGGAGAGGCCAAATCAGCTAGATTGTCAAGGAGAGAGAGACAGAGAGACAGAGACAGAAACAGAGAGAGGGAGACAGAGAGGCAAAGACAGAGAGGTGGAGAGTTAGGAAAATGAGAAAACAGAAAGATAGAGATATAGATACACAAGTGAGTACATTGTTTAGACAGACATTTGCCTTGCACATGAGTGAATTTGTTGTTTAAAAATGTAGGACCAAAGATATAAATATAATTACTGAATTTTGTCTGCAAATAAATATCCAGTACAAAATATGCATTTTAACAAAACTTATCAAGATGATTCTGTGGTTAAGAGTGCTAATGGCTACTGCAGAGGACCAGTCTTCAGGGTGAGCCCTATGTGGTAGCTCACCATCATCCATACCTCCAGTGCTAGCAAATATTACACCCTCTTCCCGTCTTCACAGGCACCAAGAACACATGTGGGCCGACAGGCAGAACACTCATAGACATATAATAAAATAAGTAAATCTCTGAAAACGGAAAAGAATATAAAGATAAAACTGTTAGCTAAGGGGGATTTTTTTTTTTTTTTTTGTAACAGGACCAAGAACATGTACAAAACTACTGGCAACATCACCTGTGGTTAATAAATAGTAAATTTAAATTTTCCTCTATTGTCCACAGGACACTTGAACATCATGTGGAGAGATACAACAAAAAAGAAGGAAAAGAAAGAGAAAGAAGGGAAGGAAGGGAAGAAGGAAGGAAAGAAGGAGAGAAACAAAAAAGAAAAAGGATGAAGTAGAGAATAAAAGCAGTTCCCATTTGATTATTTGAATGTCTGTTTAGAATTTTATGAGCAGTCTGCAAAACTCTACCAGAATAGTAAACTGTTTAGTTACTAGACTAGCCCTGCTGTTTAAATTTGGGTTTCCTCCTGAGTACTGGGTCTTAGCTTTCTTTAGAGCACTTACTTGAGAAAGCTTTCTCTGAATCTTTGAAATGTAAATCTTTCCCCAGCACCTTTTAAGGTTTACAGCCCAGACTCTCTGCTAAGAGCTCTAGGCCTCTCCTTTGAAATGGAATCAACAGAAAAGAAAGGGGCCTACCTTCTGTTCCTGCAGAGAGAGGTGTCAGGCAGTGGAAAGTGGAATTAGCAAACAAGAGAGGCATAAGCATTTCTCTGTTCTGAAAGCCTCTTGTTCTATCACGTTTAACCCTCACCCCGGGTTGAAACTTTTGGCCTTGTGTTTCAGGGTAGTTGAATCTGTCAAGTCTTCATGGCCTATTAACTCATTGAATACCTTTCTCCTCTGACGTTAGCAACACAGAATATGGAATCTCTGCACAAAATGAACTTTGTATTCTAGTTGTTCTTATTTGGAGAATTGTTTTTTGAGATAAAATTTTTCTCTGTAGACCAATCTGGCATTACAATTCTCTGTGAATTGTGAGTATAACTTAGAAGATTCACCTCAGTGTGCTGTATTTACATATATTAAATACAAATTATTAGAAACAGAAATGAAATATCACAATTACATCTGGAATATTGTTCCCTAGGATGGATTTTATAAAATATTCATTATGATGGGACACTAATAGCTGTACATCAGTTAGATACAATGTAAAATTTGAGAAATATTATGTTTATAGTTCAAATATTTAATATTGCTAAGATGAAATTCTCCCCCTTGACCATTAAGCTTTTGTAGGCATTTGTAGAGTGTCATGCTTTGTGTTTGATTTTGGTTACTATGACCTATTGAAGATAAGTTTGTTGGAGGCCTATGACATTTTCCTAAATAGGGTGTGAAAATGATCATGACTGGATTGTGATAAAGTTAGAAGGGAGATGAACTCTTATCTGATGCTCCTTATTGTGGTGGTATTGTGTTCCCCAAAATACTATGCATGCTAATAAACTTATCTGGGGTCAGAGAACAGGACAGCCACTAGATACAGAGGCCAGAAAATAGTGGCACTCACACCTCTAATCCTAGCATTCCAGAGGCAGAAATCCCGCTGGATCTCTGTGAGTTCAAGGCCACATTGGAAACAGCCAGGCATGGTGACACACTCCTTTAATCCCAGAAAGTGAGCCTTTAATCCCAGGGACTGATGGCAGATAGCAGAAAGGTATATAAGGTGTGAAGACCAGAAACTAGAATCATTAGGCTGGTTAAGCTTTTAGGCTTTTGAACAATAGTTCAGCTGAGATTCATTCTGGATGAGGACCAAGAAGCTTCCAGTCTAAAGAAACAGGATCAGCTGATGAACTGGCGAGGTGAGGTAGCTGTGGCTTGTTCTGCTTCTCTGATCTTCCAGCATTCACCCCAATAACTGGCCTCAGGTTTGATTTTATTAATAAGAACTTTTAAGATTCATGCTACACCTTATCTTACTCAGATTGCTTAGCCAAACTAGCCAAATTTAGGATTTAAACCAGACTTTATTATTAGTAGAGAGAGGAACATTTTTAAATCCTTGAATGTAATAGCCTCAGTACAGACTACTACCAAATTTTCATATTTAAACCTTAAAAAAGTAAGTGAATAAGAAAACTGACAGTAAAGGAAAACAAGAAAAAAGAAAACTCAGAAAATGATGCATAAATAATGTACTAGTCTATGTAAAAAGAAGAACAGCAATGGATACACTATACAGAGGTCTGACAGTAATGTACATGTTTGCATTATGGTATTTCAAATACATGTTCCTTGCATCCAGAGTACCAGAGTCTTCTATTCTTCCTAAACATGAGTGGTAAGACACAGACCATTTGAGTTAAATATCCCATCATTCAATATATACGGTAGGTATAGGATCTTCCTGCAGTTTTTATCTTTGTAATTGTCATTACTCTATTGACTGATCAAACTACTTGTTAATATGGGTTATCTCTTTGTGATGCTCCTGTTTTCTGCTCAAGGAGGATTACGTGTTGCTCCAGCTGTCTTATCCACACAGCCAATTGCTCACTGACATCCTGGTAAACCTCCGAGCCTCACACTACCTACTGTGCATCTCTGGCAACAACTTCTAAAAATCAATTGGAAAAAATTTTTGACACTTCCTCAAGTCTTTCAGTGGACTGAGATTATGTCTTGTCACTGTGGATTCAATTATTAATTGATCAATTGCTACTCTCTAAAATAACTGATGGTTTAGGATTTTCTGTGCCTCCAAGGAAATTAAATGCAAATCTGTGTCAGTCATCTGTTAACAAAGCCTCCTTTAAGAAAAAAACCACCAGAATACAAATGGGAAGGCCTGCAGCAGTTTGAGTCAAGTGGAATTCAACTCCCTTTTATTTTATTTTCTTAATAGCCCAATATATGAAGCCTGTTTGGTTCTTCTTCCTTGAAATAGTACCTAATCAAAAGTAATATATCAAAGAACTTAACACAGTTACAAATCAGAGTTCTGTCTTTTTCTTTTTCACATAGTTAGCTGGTAGATGTAGATTTTTTAGACACAAGGGTGTCAGAATATGTACTGAAGTCTCAACTGCCCATAGCTTCGAGTTGAGAAGAAAGTCTCTCAAGCAGGTACAGTCATTCCTTGAAATTTCCAAGTAAAAATAAAATTCTCTGTCCTCCTATTTACAGTGTGGCATGGAAAATTCATTTTATATTTTGGCAACAAATCTGGAAAAGTAGAAAATTTTAAATTTTTATGTAATTTATAAAATATTGTAAGCATACATACTATGGCACAATAAATAATGGCACAATAAATAATTTGAATGCTAAAATTTAACAGAAGAAATTATTTGAAATAAAAATCAGCTCAGCAAAAGAAATAATCTCCACAGTGAAGAAACAGTATAAAGAATGGTAAATAATCTTTGCCAATTTACATCATATAAGGAGTTCATATCCTGATTATATTATAAAACTGAAAAAAATCCCTAAATAATCCTCGAAACCCACAAATATTACAGGCAATAACTAGCCTAATGAATGAAAAACACTTTAAATAAATACAAATGAATGATCAATAGATGCTTAAAACAAATCTGCTATGCATGGTAAAACACACCTGTAATCTCAGCACTTGAAAGGCAAAGGTAGACGAATTAGGAACTCAAGGTCCTTCTCTTGACTAGTTAGCAAGTTTGAGGCCAACCTGCACTACATAAGCCCTTTCCCAAACAAAGAATCAAATGAACAAACACAAAATCAAAATGATTGTCAGTGTCTTTGGCCATCAGACAATTGCAACTTAAAACTGCTTTGAAATTCTATTGTAAAGAAAACTGATTGTTATTATCAGAAAAAAACCTATGATAGTAAAGATGTATTGGAAGATGTACCATTTTTCACTGCTGATAAGATGCCATTTGGTAAAGAAACTATGAAAAACACACAGTTTGTTTAGTTTTCTCCAAAAAACTAAAAATAGAATTATTGCAAATACTATCTTTCATATACTATTCTGCCGAGATTTTTTTTTTCGTGCACTTGACCCAAACTGGAGTTACCTGAGAAGAGGAACCTCAATTGAGAATATGCCTCTATCATTCTATAGGCAAGTCTATGGAACATTTTCTTGATTCCATGATTCCTGGAACGGCACCTGTCTTGTGCTCCTGCCTTCCTGATCTTTCATGATGGACTACAACTGTAAGATGAAATAAACCTTTTCTCCTGAGATTGCTTCCAGTCATGGTCTTTATCCCAGCAACTAGAACATATACAGAGCCTATGTTTAAATTTTTGTATGCATATGTGCTTGTGTAAGTGTGTGTGTGTGTGTGTGTGTGTGTGTGTGTGTGTGTGTGTGTGCATTTGTATGCAGATCATGAAAGCAGAAAGAGGACCAAGGGAAGTGAGGAAGAGGTTTAATGGAGAAGAGGAACAAAATAGGATAATGGAATAGAGGAATCTGTTGTATAAAATCAGAGGCACGGTCTATTTAGAGAAAGGAAAGAAAGCAGCAAGAGGAGATCAGGATTTGGAGAGGACAATGGGATCAAGTAATAAAACAAAGCATAATTACACACACACAGAGAGAGAGAGAGAGAGAGAGAGAGAGAATGTTTAAAAGAAACAATGAATGAAGCCATATGTTTCCCAGATTCTGTTCTTTCTGTTTTTCTAGAGCCTTAGATACATGAAAATGTCCACAGCAATAGAACGATGAGTTCAAATGATGATGGTAATGATGATGATGGGATTTCCTCTGCATGATTCTTTCTCCAATCATTCCTATCTGTAGGAAGGATTGTATTTCTCTAGAAGCAACTGGGGGATATGTGATATTTGTTGTTACTGGTTTTTATCCGAGCTTTGTCACATGCCCTTTGACCAGATAAACTCCTATCCCAAGAGATAAAATTTCTGTGAAAAGTTTAGACTATGTGCTACAAAATGATCTACACTACAAACAGTAATGTCTTTCTCCTCCTGCTCCTCCTCTCTTTTCAGGGTAAAGAGAAAATCATGTACTGAGAAGACTTGCCCCACACATCTAGACATGCTTGTTCAACTCTGGCACCCTGAAGACTCTTAGGGACAGCATTTCATCCAAGAAGTTCCGGGTTCAAGCAAGAGACATTCAACCCAGTCTTGATAGTACCTTATTCGTAATTAATGCACAAATCCCCATTGATGCTGAACTGAAAAACAGTGACAGAAATCAATGATTCTGAAACAATCACAATTTTTTTAATCTCTGAGGGACATTTTTCTTCCCCAATACCTCACAATTACTTAGTTGTATAGGTTTCAATATTTTGTGCATCTTTATATCCATCAAACTTAATGAATTATAAAACTGGATTGAATCCTTGTCTCTGTGTCATTTTAATTAAACCAATGTCTCCCTAGGCATTGTAAGTTCATTGCTCATGCTTAAAAGGATTGACAGGTCATTTTGGAACTTATGTCAGGCCTCAAAAAAATAAAAAATAAAAACAAAAGCTTTTTCTGCTGTCTTTCTGAGTTGAAGGATATGTGTCTATTGGGAATCTGCTGCTTCCTGACGGTCTTGTGAGGAGTATGTGAGGTTTTGAGATGCAGCACAGGGTGTGAGAATCTTGGCTCAGCAGCTGTCTGATTGTAAGTAACAGAAACTATCAATGCCCCTGCTTCCTCATCTTCAATTGAAGGAAAATGACAAATACCACTAGCATGACTATTGCCACTTTTGCTAAAAGTTTTGACTACTCCTTTAGAAGGGAACAAATGCATCTGAGGCCTTGTGCTCTTGTTTTGTTTGTTTGTTGTTTTATTTGTTTGCTTTTTCTTTTTCTCTTATATAGTAGGAAAGAAAAAAAAGATATAATGATGTTTTCAGTAAGATGGGTGGGACTTGAAATTAGTATCTAAAATATCCCAGACTTGGGACTAGAGAGGTTCAGCTGTTAAGAGCATTCACTGCTCTTCCAGAAGCTCTTGTCTCAATTCCTGGCATACTTGGGGCCCCTCAGAAACAACTGTAACTCTAGAATTTGTGGGTCTGACACTCTCTTCTCCTTTCCTGATATGCTGCCCTCCCTCATGTGGTACACAGATGTGTATGCAGATAAAACACCCATGTAGATATGTGTAATAATAAAAAAATAGTTAAAGTATCAAAGATTCAGAAAAGCAAATACCTCAGAGTTACACTCAAATCCTAAATTTCAATTGTGTTTGTATGTGTGAATGTGTGGTCATGAATGTATGTTGTCTGTGTGCATGTGTCTGGGTGCCTGTGTAGGTAGTAAAAGAAAATGGGCTGTTTTGTTACTTTTATGTTGTGGTATAGCACCATGACCAGAAGCAACTTAAGGAAAAGGCTTATTTTCGCTTACTACAGTTCCAGATGACTAGAGGCCATAATGGTGAGGGTGAGGAAGACATGGAGAAAGTAGCCATTTTATTAGCACAGCAGTAAAATGGAGAGTCACCTGGAAGTGGGGAGATGCTATAAACTTGCAACTCCTGCCCACAGTGATATACTTCTGTAGATGTAACCAACCGTCTTATTAAATAAGAAACACAGAACCAATGTAAAAGAGAAAGCCAAGAGGTCAGAGCTCAGAGCTAAAATCTCACCCTTCCTCCTGCAGTGGTCCTAGCTTCCCGAAAGAGAGCTACTTCCTGTGTGTACGTCTATTTATAGTCTTTTTGTTCTGCCTTCTCATTGGTTGTAAATCCAAACACATGACTGCCTCATCACTGTCTGTATGTACAGCCCCCCAAGTCTTAAAGGCATATGTCTCCAATGCTGACTGTATCTCTGAACACACAGAGATCTACCTAGCTCTTCTACCAAGGGCTGGGATTAAAGGCGTGTGCCACCACCACCACCACCACCACCACCACCACCACCACCACCACCACACTCTTGCTATGGCTCTAATAGCTCTGACCCCCGGGCAACTTTATTTATTAACATACAATCAAAATCACATTTCAGTACAATTAGAATACCACCACATACTTCCCCTAGCAAGACTCCTATCATAAAATCTCTATAGCCTCCCCATTCCGCATGACCAACTGGGGATCCGTGGTTAAATATAGAACCCATGAGGGCATTTCCCATTCAACCCATGACACAGACTGTGGGAGAGGAAAATGGATCTTAAGGGAAGGGTGTGAACTGAGGAAAAAGAAAGTAGAATACATTTGGGATAGTGGGAAGAGGAAAGGAGTCGGACAGAGAGGGGTAGGGAGCTAAGGGAAGAGAGTCTGCACGATACTCTCCTGATGTGATTCATTACTTTATATACCAGTTCTTTAAAAATGAAAGACAGAAAACATTGTCTCTTTTCCATCTAAACTTAATTGCTGATTTCAGGCTTTTGTAATTCTTTGGCTATAATTGAAGGGGTGGAGTCGGCGGCGCTTGTAGCTGGCCACAGCTACCTCGGGTATACAGCGCTAGTGGCTGGCACTAGATGCTGAGGTGGCAGAAGAATCACGAGCCATGATTACCTTTTTAGAGCTTTATTGGGAGAAGGAGAGAGAGAGAGAGAGAGAGAGAGAGAGAGAGAGAGAGAGAGAGAGAGAGAGAGAGAGAGAACCAAAGAGATGCAGAGGGAGACAGAGAGACCACTTGGAGGGAAAGTACAGAGAGAGTACAGAGAGAGTGCGTGGGAGGGCATGTCCGCTTTTTAGGCTGGGATGCCACTGCAGGCTAATGACATAATAAGGACAGAGTATTAACAATAATGGCAGGTATAGTTTTTAGACCAGAGACTCCTTTTCTGTTTTTTCACAACTCTACTGTTTAACAATTAAAACAGTTTTACATGTTTATCTTCTAGTACCCAAGAGCATTTTCTCTATGACTTAAAATAGCTAGCTGAAAATCCATTCCAAGTGAAAGCTGCCTCAAACAAATATTTATTCAAATTAAATATAAATAAATATATTTCTAAGAAAAATTAGAGCTGAAAAATCCAACTGATAAAATGACTTTTATCTTGAAAAATGTTGCTATGTAGGGGAGTATAGAGAGTTTAATTTCTTAGAATATCTATCTGGGTATATCTCAGTTCTACAAAATGATGGGGGGATTTGAAAGGGGTTGATCTGTCTTTCCTACCCTTGTTAAACTGCATTCTTTCTGGGGCCCTGCACTTAATATGTATGATGTGGGTTCAATAAAGAAGTATATGAAGTGAAGATGGTGTGGGGGTTTGAATCACAATGGCCCCCATAGACTCTTAGATTTGAATTCTTGGTCACTAGGAAGTGGTGTAGCTAGAGTTTTCCTGCCTTGCCCACAGTCAGGACAAATCTCTGTCACTCACCAGTCCCACAGCCGCTCAGATCCAACCAAGTAAACACAGAGACTTATATTGCTTACAAACTGTATGGCCATGGCAGGTTTCTTGCTAACTGTTCTTACAGCTTAAATTAATCCATTTCCATAAATCTATACCTTGCCACGTGGCTTGTGGCTTAACGGCATCTTCACATGCTGCTTGTCATGGCGGCAGCTGGCAGTGTCTCTTTCTGCCTTCCTGATCTTTCTCTTCTCCTCTGCTAGTCCCACCTATACTTCTTGCCTAGCCACTGGCCAATCAGTGTTTTATTTATTGACCAATCAGAGCAATTTGACATATAGACCATCCCACAGCACTTCCTCTTTTCTTTTTTAAAAAGGAAGGTTTTAACTTTTACACATCTCCAAAGCCAGCTTGGTATATTTGGGAATTGGGGCGTAGCTTTTCTTACTACTTCCTGCTGGAGGGGGGGCGCTGTATCTTATGGGGACACAAAGAAAATTTTAGGATTATGGAGTAGTTCATGAGGGTGTATCGTCTGAGCCAGTTGCCTTGAAATGGTTCTGGATGTTGGATCATCTGGGCTTTGGTGTCATTGGAGACCATTCAGGGGGTCTTGGCTGGTCAAACCTGATGTATCTTAATCTGGAACAAATCCATAGCCTCTGGCTTTCTGTAGAAACAAAAGCAGAGCCTCCTTTCCAAAGCAACATATCCTTACATTCAAATTTTGAAGTCAAGGTACTTTCAAAATATACATTTTGGAATAACTCAACAGCTTTTGCAATCAAATGTTTTTCTTCAGTTAGGAATATCAAAGAAAACATAATCCAGATTCTCTGTGTGGTAGCCATCTTTATGTGGCTTATTTTTTATATTACCTTGAGCCTATTGCTTTAAACTGCAGCCTTTTAAACCTGCTGACTCCGCCCACTTCAGCTTCCCAACATGGTGGTGGAACATTTTCAGCCAGCTCTGGGAGCCATCAATTCTCAGAAATAGTGGGTCTATGCTTCTATCAAAGCAGCGTGTAGCCCAAAAACCTCCTTTTTTGTTTTATACTAGCAAAAGCTAAATCCACCATGCAGCTTGCAGCTTAATGTGCCACTTGCAGAGGCAACATTCGCTCCAAACTGCAGGTCCAGCACACACACCAGAAACCCGCCATAGTAGCTCAAACATGCAGGCTGCCACCAACTTGAGAGAAACAACTAGGAACTGTTTTTAGCTCCATTTTAGAATCCTTTTCTCAGGTTTTAGGTAGAAACTCTTGCCAACACATTGGGCGCCATTTGTAGCTAGAGTTTTCCTGCCTTGCCCACAGTCAGGACAAATCTCTGTCACCTGCCAGTCCCACAGCTGCTCAGACCCAACCAAGTAAACACAGAGACTTATATTGCTTACAAACCATATGGCCATGGCAGGCTTCTTGCTAACTGTTTTTATATCTTAAATTAATCCATTTCCATAAATCTATACCTTGCCACCTGGCTCATGGCTTATGAGCATCTTCACATGCTGCTTGTCATGGCGGCAGCTGACAGTGTCTCTTTCTGCCTTCCTGTTCTTTCTTTTCTCTTCTCTGTTAGCCCCACCTACTTCCTGCCTGGCCACTGGCCAATCAGTGTTTTATTTATTGACCAATCAGAGCAATTGGACATACAGACCATCCCACAGCAGAGTGGTGCTACTTGACAGGGATTAGGAGGTGTGGCCTTGTTGTAAGAAGTGTGTCACTGAGGGTGGGCTTGGGGATTTCAAATGCTCAAGACAGGCCCAGTGTATCTCTCTTCCTACTTTTCAGTTCCAGATGTAGAACTCTCAGCTACCTCCCCTGTAACATGTCTGCCTGAATGCTGCCATGTTTCCCACTAAATCTCTGAACTGTAAGCAAGTCCCAATTAAATGCTTCTCTTTGTAGGAGTTGTGTGATCCTGGTATCTTTTCATGGCAATAGAACAGATAACATTCCCTATCTCATTTTTCCCAATACGCAATTTAAACATACGTACACTTAATGGTCTTTTGTATCATTATGAAATTGATCAAGCTAGAGCTTTCCTCTGCTGAAAGACTAACATTGACGTGTTCTTCATCTCTGTAGAAAGGGGGAAGGGAAGCAGTGAAAGGTAGAAATCTAGCCTTTCCTGTGTGACGCTTCTGATCAATAACACTCAAGGATTAGAGGAAGGGCTGTTCATTCTCCCAAGGACAATCAAGGTCTTTTTAAAAGTAACTCCTTTTTTGTTTCATTTTTTTAATGAGGCAGATCTCATATCAGATCCCATAACAAGTATTATGAATAATTAATGACAAAACATTTGTGGGGTGATTTGCACAAATGTTGGAAGAATATGACCCAAAATTTCTCAAAGTTAGATAAAGGAATTCATTACTAACACAGGTGTCTATGGTTGAGGAATGCACACAGAAAAAAGCACAGTGAACATGGTCTCCAAATCATGAATCGTTTCATTAATTGTTTGAGATATTTTCTTTATGGTAAACTAAATACAATTATTCATAGTAGCATACACTTTTTGTCTTCTGATAGATGTGAAAGTTAATCTTCATTGACAACTTTATGAGATCGGGAATCAACCAGGAGACATACCACTCCAAACATAATTATTAGAATGTTTCCAGAGAAGTTTGGCTTTTAGACTAAGATGGGTGAGGGTGAAACCATTGCATGGCCTGGGAACCTAGAATGACTCAAAAGTGTAAAAGGAAGAAACCAGGGAAGCACTAACATTCACCTGCTTCTGCTAATGACTCCAGGCACTGTGTTGTCAACAACCTCCTGTTTCCCTTATGCATTATTTCTCTACCATGGTTCTCAAAAATCAACTGTGAGCCCAAATTAGTCCTCCTTTCTGTGATGGCAATTCTTGATTGTCAACTTGACTACATCTGACTGGAATTAGTTAAAACACAAAAACGGAGGGTCACACCTGTGAGGTATTCACTTCTGATTGAATGAGGTGGAAAGACAACACAACCTTAAATCTTTTGAGGTAGGAAGACCCACTTCTAATCTAGGCTGGCTTCTGCTGGAAGCCTGTATAGGGACATGAAAGGGGAAATTCTCTCTTCTGTTCTTGCTTCCGTTCTCTCTTCCTTTCTTTGTGTGCTTGTGCTTGGTTTTCTCTTGCTAGCAACTCCATTCCTTCACTGGCATTAGAGCCCACTTCTCTGGGATACTAGTATACACTGGAGACCAGCTTGGACATCCAGCCTTGTGGACTGAAAAACTACTGGATTCTTGAACCTTCCATTCATGGGAAGGTCCATTTTGGATTAGCTGGACCACAGTTTGGAAGAGAGAAACTTTTTCTACAAGTTCTGTTACTTTAGAAAACCCTGACTAATACACATCCTTTAGGAATTTTTTTTCTTTCAGATATTCTGTTATAACAATAAGAAATGTAACTAATACATGGGGTCTCTGTCATATGTAAATAGTCCATAATGGTTTTCAAAACATTTATGTTTTAGGAAACATTTTATATAATACATCATTGTGAAATAGTTGCCATGATTCTTAGAAGTACAGAAAAGTGAAATTAATCTAAGCCTCACAACCAGGTTAATTGGTAAGAAATTTCCTTTTTTCCCATGTATATAAAATTAGGACCCAGAAACATTAATCTCTTCCTTCTGAGGAACATTGTTGAACTGATGTTGTGTGTAATCCTATCTAGTGTAGCTAGTGAAGCATTATAGTCATTTTTAAAAGACCTGATTCTCCTCATGTCTGATATTTTGTCATGTGGCATTTCAAGTATAAATTTTAATTTAAATGTTGTCATCTCAACCTAAACAAGTTGTCAAGTATGACTTAATTCTCAACCATCTATACTGACCTCTAGAACATTGTGTTTATAATTAGTAATGTCCTGAGATATATTCAGGTTTAATTATGGGTCTTAACTCAGTAAATGGATTACTGTCACCCACTCTAATTTCCTATACTGAAGCATCAACTTGAGAACGACATTTTTTCTTACTTCCTGAAATGCAATGCAAAAAATGAAAGCACAACCTTGATATCATTTTATCAAATATTATCTTTTTTATTGTTTTTAATTTTTTTAAATTTATTTTATGTATATGGTACTCTATCTATATGTATAATTGCATGCCAAAAGAAGGCATAAAATCACATTATAGATGGTTGTGAGCAACCATGTGGTTGCTGGGAATTGAACTCAGAACCTCTGGAAGAGCAGCCAGTGTTCTTAACCACTGACCCATCTCTCCAGCCCATCAGATGTTATCTTATTTCATATCTCTATGTTTAGAGTACAAAGAATTTCAGCAACACATGATGAAATCATACAACTATGAACATTAATGTATATACCATATAATAAACAAAAACAAGAACACATAGAAAGTATTTGACACATTTATCTTCACAGACTATTTAAATATATTATTTGATTTTTTTTTTAATTTCAGGAAATGAATTTAAATAATGTCATTAAGAGAATTCATAGTTTTATATTTTAGTTGTTTTAATCAATTTACCAATAAAATCTAGCTAATATGCTGAAAATTGAAAATAAAATTTTGGAATTTATACTGGTGGAAGAATAGGTTTTTTAAAAAAATTATAAAGTTTATGCTTATTAGTCCTTTCAATTTTTTTGATAAATTAACAAAAGTATTTGAATTTTCAATATATAATCAACATAGATGTGACAGGTCCCAGTGTTAACACAGAAAATACAGCAGAATACATTTTCTCAGATTGTTAGAGCATAGTTACAATGCCATTCTTAGTCACACTAAAAAGAATCTCATTTTCCTACCAGTGGGGAAAAATGATTTTCTTTCTCTTCTCCATGAACATATTACCACCATTTATAGTCTATAAAAAAATATCATCACCAGCTCCTTGAACAGCCATGTCCAAAAAGATTAGCAATATTCATCTGTTCTCACTCTAGCTTGACAAAAATGCAGTGTCCCCAAAAACACTGGGGTTAGGGGAACATTATACTAACCCCTAGGCTGAGCCAGGCCAAATCAGGATTTCATGAAGGGTAGAAGTCTAGCTAATTGGTTATTAATAAGCCACCCCTTCAAATATAAATATAAAACAACAGGGAAAAAAAACAGATTATTACCTGGATTCACTTTTAATTCTCTCTGCATGAAAAAATGAAGTGGTCTCTGGCAAATCAAAAATTTCCTCCTGGTCAAGGGAGTGTTTCAACATTTCCATGACAGCTCCACTGTTTGATGAACTGACTGACAAGCTCACCCTGGGAGCTACAGCAGTGCATGGAGCTCACATTTCTTCAGGTTTCTCTCTTTCCTCCTGATAGTTTGCCCAGAGGAATCTGGTCTTCCATTTTGTTGCGATACAGCAGGAGAAGGCAAGGGTGGTGACCAGTGATATAAAAACTCAGACACAAGTACCTATTCCTTAAAGTGTGGGTTGGATGCTCTGCATCTTCTCAAAGGACTACTGCTGTGGTGAGCTCCTGGTGATCAAAACATGTTCACCTTCATGAGGACTCCTTGTATTGATTTTATCCCCTCCTTTGCATGCTCCTTAATTGTTCCCTCATAGCAATAAAGCCTTTGCACACATGTTACTAGTATATGCAGAAAATCATGTGAAGATAATTAAACATTAAACACACTGTCATTTGTTAATATTATTATTGTAACCAGGGAATAAAATTATAAATTTACTGTGTGAAAGAAAATTCAGCTCAATAAGTTTTTTTTTATTTCATTTTTCAATTTTTTTACATACCAATGACGGGTTACCCTCCCTCTTTTCCTCTCATTCCCTCCTTCCACCTCCTATCTACTCCCCCTCATCCACTCCTCAGAAAGGGTAAGGCCTCCCATTGGAGGCCAGTACAGGCACCCTCTCCACTATTGCTCGGAGTCTTAGCTGGGGTCATCCTTGTTGTCCTGGGATTTTCACTGGCATCAGGTTTCTCTCTATCCCCATAATGGCCCCCTGTATCATCCCTCCCCATCTGGATCCCTCATGTTCCCATCTCCCATCTCCTACTCTTTACCCCCCATATCCACACCACCTACAGTTTACCCAGGAGATCACATCTATTTCCCCTTCTCAGGGAGATCCATATGTCCCTCTTTGGATCCTCCTTGTTATCTAGATTCTCTAGGGCTGTGAACTGTAGACTGGTTATCCTTTGCTTTACATGTACTATATACTTATGAGTGAGTACATACCATGTTTGTCTTTCTGGGTCTGGGTTATCTCACTCATGATGACTTTTTCTGGTTCTATCCATTTGCCTACAAATTTCATAGTATTGTTTTTTACTGCTGAGTAATACTCCATTGTGTATATGTACCACATTTTCTTTATCCATTCTTCAGCGGAGGGTCATCTAGGTTGTTTTCAGGTTCTGCCTATTATGAATAATGCTGCTATGGACATACTTGAGTAAGAACTTATTGAGAAAACTCAATAATTTCTTAAATACAGGAGTTAGTCAACATCAACAAAAGTTCTTGTTTAATTACTCTTTATTCATTATCATTGACTATAATAATTTTTCAATTATTTTTAAATTTTGAAGATCACATTATTATTTATATGATATAAACATAACTAACTGAAACTCCTGATTGGTTCTCTCTCTCTCTCTCTCTCTCTCTCTCTCTCTCTCTCTCTCTCTCTCTCTCTCTTTCTCTGTCTCTCTCTCTCTGTCTCTCTCTCGCTCTGTGTGTGTGTGTGTGTGTGTGTGTGTGTGTGTGTGTGTGTGTGCATGCAAATATAAATATAGCAAACAGAGGGTAGTTTTATAGGAAACTGCAGATTCAAACTATTAAATTTTCTAAAGCACACTAAATTAGAGTGTGGAGAATAGTTTTCTTTCATTCAATCACTAATTATTTTATCCATACTATTTAGTTTGCTATGGATCTTAGGCCTCCACAATTAACTGTTTTTAACTCTCAAACATGTGCTTGCTCACTAGACTACTATATACAAATAGTTCTAAAACAATGGGCATGGGAGGGCAGATTCTTTACAAAAGTGTGGACAAAATGAAATTGAAGACATACAAATAACACCAAGTGCCTAGCTTAGAAACAGCCTCAGAACTGGTACATATGACCCTTGTCTCATAGTATATGCCTAAGGTTATATTACCACAATAACACTAATGTGTCTGGTTTTTATGATCGCTTGTTTCAGTCTGTCTTTTTATTTAGGAGGTGGTTTGTGGAAGTGGAATGTACACATACTTAGTGCATAAGTAGAAGTTTAGAGCATGTAAAGCACAGACGGCCAGTTCAGTTTTTGGTGGATATTTATTTGGTTGCTGTTGTTTACTTGACATCGATCCCAGGACCTTACACATACTTGGGCAATTGCTCCTCTAGGACGGATTCTGAACCCAAATGGATGGAAGTGTGTGAAATGAATGTTATCATCATACATAAATCTTTACATACTTTTAAAAAAGTTTGCTAAGAGAAAAAGTATTGTAGCTAAAAACTAATGCCCTGCAATTAAAAGTAGGTAAAGTCACCTAAAGCTGTCTTAAAGACATTTTTTGTACTTTTGGATAGGCAGAACACCATAATTTCATGGAAATATTAATCAATATTTCATGCCAGATGGGAATGCAGTGTATAAATATTTGTGTATCTGGAATAATTAATGATTATATATAAATTAGATATAAAATGTTTGTATATATTAAATTATTGGGCAAAATCTAAGCAATTGCTTTAAAATGGCATATGTTTTTCAATGGGAACACAACGAACCTGAATCTGAGAGATGGATTAGTTACAGCAGTAATCATAGTAGTGGTGTATTGTACATTCAGTAGGAAAAAACATTAACTCCATGGGCTTCTATGAATCTCTGAAGTGCATAAATGAGAAAGCAAAGGTCGTAGTTATTCATTCATCTGCAAAATATTTATAAGGCACCTGCCATGCAATGTCTGCTGTTTCTGTATCGATGACAAATGAATCAATTAGATGTAGCCTTCTTCTGGAAGGAGCTTAGGATCCATTAGCAGAATGAACAGTAATAATTATCAGTCTCGAGGAGAAACTACACCAAAAAAAATTTGGATTTTGAAAAATAGACATTCTTCACTAAGGTGAGGGTGACAATTCTCTACTAAGATCTGGGCTACTGGAGAGGTTTCAACACGCAGCTTCAGAGAAATCTCTTTCCCACTGATGAGAAGTCATATTTGGATTCTTCTATCATCTAATTTCTCTCAATCAAGTATTTACTAAAGTTGAAAACAAATAGAAAGAGAAAAATTTTGTCTTCCTTTTGTTGCATTCTTGGCCAAATTAAAGCAGAACAAGTATTTTGGTCTAGTCTTTGAGTTTTCTACTGGCTTCATTCTTGATAAATTTGTACAAATTAATAAATAATTAATCACACATGCACACACACACACAAAATCAGATACAAATTCAAATAATTATGACAACATTCTAAATTAAATCAAATCTAAAACTCTAACCAAACTAGTGAAAAGGAAGGATGTTTTAATTTTTATAAAGTAGCTGAGGCTTATTGTAAAATACTAATTTTGTTCTTTGACTATTTTATATTTGTTTATAATGGATTCTTATCACTCTCTCCCCCTACCCTCTCTTATTTCTCTCTAGTTCCTAATAACCCTCTAAACTCTTTCTTCACTATGAGTCACTTTCCCAGATTCATGACTTTGAGTTTTGTTCTGTGACCTCCTTAGCTTAGTCAGGGCCATCAGTGTGGCCATTGACACTATCCATTGGAGCCTGCAGGGATTCCAGTAGGTACACAAGGGATATCAATGATTTCATTTCTCTTTCAATCTATCAGTAGCAATTAGGTCATCTGTGTGGGATGGAGCCCTTTGAACCCTTCCTTTGTCCATTCTGGACTTTGATGCACCTATTTTTGTGAAAAGAGTAAAGCATCCACAGTGTTTGTGAATTCTTTTTAAGTGGCCATGTGTTGCCCACATGATGACATTTCCCACCTCTTCTTCCTACCTATGGTTCTTATATTCTTTCAGTGCCTCTTTCTTAGTCAGGATCCCACTATACAGCCCAGGCTGACTTTGAAATTATGATCTTCTTGCCTTAGGCTTCAGAGTACTGGGCTTTTATGCATAAGCATCATGCCTTTGCAAATATCTTGCCTTCCATTTCCGTGGCTCACCAAAGTGAATTTCTGTACTCAGTTTGGACTATAATTATTCAAATCCCAAGAAATCCTAGTTATTTTATAAAATGCAATACTTTTAAAGTTATGGAACTCTTCATTTTATATGGTGTTCTGTGGCAACACATTGAGTACCCTAATAAACTTTGGCTGAAGATCAGAGAGACAAAGGAACAAGACACAGCCACCACCTCTTACTTAACCAACTCATCAGCCTGAAAAAGCATCTAGTTCCTTGTCTCTTCATGCCTTATATACCTTTCTCTGCCCAGCCATCACTTCCTGGGATTAAAGTCATGTGTGCTTCCCAAGCAAAGGCATGAGATCTCAAGTGCTAGGATTAAAGGCACATGATTCCCAAGTACTGGGATTAAAGATGTTTGCCACCATTGCCTGTCTCTGTTTCTTTGCTGGACTGAGTCAATCTTATATAGTACAGGGTAGCTTTGAACTCACAGAGATCCAGATGAATCTCTACCTTTTGAGTGATAGGATTAAAGGTGTAGTCCAATACTGTCTAGCCTCTATGCTTATCTAGTGGCTTGTCCTGTCCTCCGATCTTCAGGCAAATTTTTATTAGGGTACACAATATATCACCACAGTTTTCTTTTTAGATCAGAACTCCAGAAAATCTATACAATGATAGACAAAAAAACCCTGTGTATCTATTTTATTTTCTATTTATCTATTATATAATCAGCTGTGAGACAGAGTGGGAACAAGATGACACCAAGAAAGAACAAAATAGTAAGATAGAGAAGGACAGACAGAAGGAGACAGAGACAGAGGGGCGAGAAAGAGAAGAGAAGAGAAGGGAAAAGGAGAGAGGAGCAGAAAAGGGAGAGGAGGGGAGAATTTGAGGGAAATGCTTATTAACTTTGCTCACATTGATGCTCTTCTATCAACAATTACTTACTGTGTTTCTTCTACTTTCCCATGTATTACTAATTATATCAGGAAGACACTGTGTGTTTTGTTTTGGACAACAATTTCTGAGCACATGGCCTGCTCTTGTTTGTGGTTGATGTACTCAGTGACACTTTGGGTTGATTTGAATGAGATTGGCCCCCATAGGCTCATATATTTGAATGCTTATTTCATAGTCGCTAGGACTGTTTGGGAAGGACTAAGTGACGCAGCCTTGTTGGAGGAGTGGTGGAGGTGCGTCACTAGGAGGGGACTTTGAGGTTCCACAGAGTCTAGATCATTTCTAGTGAGCGTGCTCTTGCTTCCCCCTCCTCTGCTCCCTTCCTGGTTGTTGTCTCAAATGTGGCTCTCAGCTGAAGCAACAGTGTCATGGTTGCCTGCCTGCTGCTATGTTCCCTGCCATAAGAAAGGGAGAAAATCATAAACAGGTTATGGAGAAAAAAGAGAGGATGCCCCTGACTTGAAATCTGACTGGGGGCTACTGATAAGGGAAAGAGGGGCAGACATAATTGAGGCAGGGTGAAGGGTAATGGGGGAGGGAGATGAGGAACAGTTAGGGATGTATGAAATTGCTATATTGTAGCTATTATGTTGCATACTTTCTTAAAAGGTAAATAATAAGCAAGAAATTCAAACGGGAAGCTAAACTATTACTCTTGAAAAATGTTTGGAAACTTGTGGCAAGAACATATTTCAACTTTAAAATACTTCAAATAATGACTACATACAATATATGTACACACAATTCACCATATGGATCATACATTTGGGATTTGTAGTTCTGTAAGGTAGGGTCTCAGTGTGTAGCGCTGACTGTTCTGTGATTCACAGAGATTTGCCTGCCTCTGCCACCCCAGTGCTGGGATTTGAGGATTTGCTACCAGGTTCAGGAAGGCATTTGAAATTTTAAGTGTCATAATTTTCTGAATGAGCATGCATTTTTCCATAAAAGTATTAGTTTAGTTTTGTTTAAAATAATTAGATTCAAAGTTAAAACATACTATTTAATTCTGTGCTGATTTTTCCTACCAGCTTATCCATGAGACATTTTAACTGACTTTCATTCTAGAATCTTGCTTAAAACTTCAACTGTAGACTGAAGTTTCTCAGTCCCACCCGGTCCCGCCCAGGCGGTAGCTGTTTAAATTACAAAATATTTGGCCTATGGCTCAGGCTTATTGCTAGCTAGCTATTACATCTTAAATTAACCCATTTCTGCTGATCTGTATATCACCATGGCTTCATCTGTATTCTTTCACGTCTTGCTCCCCTGGCTCCTCACAGCATCTGCCTTACTTCACCATTCTTATCCCTGTCTCTGTGCTTGGATTCCCTGCCTGGCTATAACCTGATTGGCCATTGGGTAAAGCAGTTTCATTACTAACCAATAGTTGCAGCACATATTCACAGCGTGCAGAAAGACCATCATCTCACAGCAATTAGAAAAGTGTTTTCCAAGTCTCTGAGGAAATGATTTTATGCACAATTTAAAAAGTTATTTCCTATGTTTTCCTTAAGAAAATACTTCAAGGAATTATTAGCTAAACTATACGAAAGGATTTACTTTTCTCTGTAAAAAGATATCAGTAACACTTTGGTGAATGAAAATAATTTAAATAAAATCATGCTAATTCACACTGTAGTATTTCTTATCATTTCAAACTTAAGTGTGATACACCTAAAGGTAAAGAACCCTGTTTGTAAAATATTATAAATAGACAGAATTACCTTTAACATGCAGTACTTTTTACAAAATTAATTCAAATGTAATTTATAGTGACCCAAATGAAATGTGTCCACAGGTGACTACCGAA
This sequence comes from Peromyscus maniculatus bairdii, assembly GCF_049852395.1. Taxonomy (NCBI): domain Eukaryota; kingdom Metazoa; phylum Chordata; class Mammalia; order Rodentia; family Cricetidae; genus Peromyscus; species Peromyscus maniculatus. Next base: position 78,790,708 of record NC_134870.1, on the reverse strand, counting down.
TTAGGACGATATAGTCCCTTACTAATAACTTTAGAATTTTTGTATTTTCTAGTTCTCTGAGCTAATTTAGTTATCTGAATGTGGGCCTGGATGTCAGCCAGCCCACTGTGAAATTTGGAAAAAAAAATATTTAACACTGATAAATATCACTGTTCTTTTTCTAACCCAGAAACTGCCAGGAAAACATGCGTCAAAGATATTGCACTGTAAATGTCTAAATATAGACAGAGTTTATCACACTCGCAAAACATGTTACCATTCAGGAAGTAGCTGGATAATCATGCTTTACTGGCCATGACAATTCTCATTGCAATTGAACTATTTGCAAATAGTTAGTGATATGAAGCCTCATACGTAAATAATGAAATTTTGTAAGGAATATTTGGTTTTATTCTAAACTAATCTGTGATACATTATAATTGTATTACTTTCAACTGTATAGAACACAGTTCCTAGATATTGACATCCAAAGGATAAATGAAGGCTTCTGTTTTAAGAACCATCAACTTACACACACACACACACACACACACACACACACACACACACACACACACACTAAAAATACTTTTTTATTTGAAAATATGTATTTCTCAAGTACTTGATAAGAAAGGTAAAAATAAACCTTATTTACAAAAGCATTTCCAAGAAAGAAAAGATAAGATTAGAGGCTTCAACGTCATTCCTGTTGAAAAAAGAAAACATTATATTAAAAAAAATTAATTCAGTGCAAGGGAATTAGACAACCCTTTCTTCAAGACTGAGAAAACTCAGTGATGTACATGCAGAAGATGGAGTGCTTCCATTACATCTATTTGTTTCAATAAGAGGAGATTATACAGTGACCTTTTCTTTAGATGCCTTGGATTCTCCATTTTTAATCATTATGCAAGAATTGGTGGAAATCTTCACTGACACCCGGCTCCTCAGGGCACAATTAGGAGAAGAGTGATCCCACTGGAAATGGAAAAATCATTGCACTTTACTCCCTGAAATGACAAGAGAGGCCCAGTGTCTGGAATGTCAAAACACCCTCCCAGTGTTAAATCACACAAGCATCCACAATACCATGCTTAAGAAACATTGGGTAACCACTAGACAATTCTAGCATATATGCAAGTGTGTCAATTGGTTATATTTAGTGGCACATAGCATGACATACAGGACCAGCTCGTGATATATTTATAATTTTCCACATTCCTATAAATAATTCCTGGATAAAACTCTTAATTTTTCTACCTTGCCATATTTGAATTTCAATATGTGTGATTCTACAAACTTTGCTTTTCATAGCTGAAACTATGAATAATAATCAAATAACTATCAAAAATAACCACCAATTTTTTTTACCTAAAGAAAATTGGCTCAAACTAAACAATTATAATAATATTTGTAATTTATCCTTTCATTAAAATACTTCAGAATAAAATGTAATATAAACAGTTTTTCTTTTTATCTTATTATGCATTTTTAAAATGAAAGAGCATTTATGAAAACTTGACATGAAGACTTTTGACCTAAAATCTTATAACTGTTTTTATTGTTTAGCCAATATTTCTACATATATACTATTGACTTAGAGGCAGGACTACTTTTTTTTTTTTTTTTTTGCTGCATGTGGTGGTACACACTTGTTATAGCAGAACTTGGGAGGCAGAAGCAGAATGATCAAGAATTAAAGCTTGTCTCAGATATAAAACAATGAAAGGCCAGCCTGTGCTATTTGAGATATCTTTCAAATATAAAAACACACAAACAAACAAAGCAAGGTCGTTTCCAAAGCTAAGGCCATTCTGACACGTTGATCGGTTACTGTCTTTAGAGTTATCAGGCCTTTATTTTTATCTTAATTGTACATATTTACATATGTATGGTGTATCACATACTGTCCCTGTGTGTTTGCTGTTTATGTAACTACATCAAACAATTTAAAAATTAGAGCATCCCACAGTTCCCTTGCCTGAGACTTTGCATGTGTATCTGTGTGTGAGTTTGTACGTACTGTATGTATGTGCATGTGAGTATGTTTGTGAATGCATCTGTGTGTGTACTGGCTAATCAATCATCGTGTTTCCAGACATGAAATAGATACAAAGCCTACTGCATCTGTTTTATCTATACAAACAGAAAAACTCTCAAACAAATGAAACGAAGGCTTCATTGGACAGTGGCAAAAGACAATCATGGCCTGTGAATCAATTTCCAGAGTTGAGCCAGTTTGCAGACCCAGAATCCCTTGAATGAAGGGGTGGCCAGGTTCCTCTGAGTAAGGGCCCTTATAAGACACCTAAACTTTTACAGCTAGCCTTTCTTCAGTCCTTCCCCAGAGGGACCTAACAGTTTTACAAAGTTAACTACACTGGGGAGGAAAGGGAAAAAAATCAGACTTTCTGTGATCTGTAGGATACTGGTTCTGAATTGACACTGATTCTGGGAAACCCCAAGAAACATTGCAGCCTCCAGTTAAAGTAGGGGCTTATGGAAGCCAGGGGATTAACAGAGTTTTGGCTGATGTTTAACTCACAGTAGGTTCAGTAGTTCCCTAAACTTATCTTGTGGTTATTTTCCCTGTTCCAGAATATATAGTAGGGATAGTTATACTTAGAAGTTTGCAAAATTCTCACGTTTGTTCTCACACTGGGAGTCCTGTGTGTGAGAGTATATGTGTACATATCTGTGTAGGAGAATGTGCATCTGTACCTATGTATGTTTCTGAGTGTATATGTGTGTGCATTTATGTGTTTGTGTGATAGTATATGTGTATGTGGAAGAGTCTATATGTTTGTGTGTTGTGTGAGTGTGCATCTGTGTATGAATGTGTATCTGTGTGTGGTGAGGTGTGCAGATTCTTATCTATAAGTGTCCAGGCATATGTTTGGTAAAAATACCTAAAATGTACTCCCAGAAAGATTCCTTGCTGTAGGATGTCTTTCTGTACACTGTGAATATGTGTTGCTATGATTGGTTGATAAATAAAGCCATTTGGCCTATGGAAAGTCAGGTTATAGCTAGGTGGGAAATTGAAGAGAGAGACAGGAAGGAGAAAAGCAGAGGGGAGAGAGACGCTGACAGGCACCGCCAAGAGAAGCAAAATGTGAAAAATACTGGTAAGCCACAGCCACTAGGCAACTCATAGATTAATAGAAATAGGTCAGGTTATAAGAGCTAGCTAGCAAGAAGCCAGCCATAGGCCATGCATTGGTAATTAATATTAAGCCTCTAAATGATTATTTTTTAAGTGGCTATGGGACCTTGGGGCCAGGCAAGACAGGAGAAATCATCCAGCTACAATTTCTAGTATCGAATATCCCATCTCTTCTCACATTTTAATATTTTAAACAATATTCTTCATTTGGCTATCAAGTCTCCAGTCTTCTTTATCCTACATAACTGCATCTTTGTACCTTTGAACCTAATTTCAAGTTCTTGTGTGGCTCTAAACTCCCTCTTGAATCATTAGTTTCTTTGCATGTAAGGTGCTTTCAGACTCCAAAACTCAAAGACCTTGTATAACATTTCTCTCTGTGTCTCTGCTTTATTGTACCTGGCCTGGTGTCCCGACCTTTTCTTCTGTCAAGAGTTGTTATGGTTCAAGTTGGGCACGTCTTCCATCCATTCCCATTGTTTCTGTGTCTCCATCAGGATGAGCGATGCCATAAAAAAATGAGAGTGCAGACGTCTCTGACTGGTTTCACATCTTCTGGGGACATGTTGAACGCTGGCATTGCTGGGTTATAAAGTGCTCCACAGTTAACATTTTAGAAAGTTAGCAGTATTTTCTTTAATGACAGTGGCAAATACATTGAGGCCAACGGCATCAAATTGTTCTCTTGTTCTCCATCTCCAGGCTAGCACTTGCTGTCTTTTGTGTTTTGTTTTGTTTGCATAAAAATTTTTTCAGTTAGAGTGTACCTCTAACTGTTGTAACATGTCTCAAGTTCTGTCATGTTAGAGCACAGTGGTTTATTTTTCTATCAATGTCCAAGAAAGGTTGGAAACTGATATTCTTTCAATCTTGAAGTTTCTTTGTCACTGGCATGCCCAGATGTTTGCACTAGAGAGAAGGAAATAAAACAAGGGGAGAGAAAGATCAACAGTACAAGAAGCATCTCAGGAGCTGCGTCTGGTGATTGCACTTGCATTTTGCCCCTATAAATTAGGTCTCCAATGTCACTTGCCGGGGCTTGGTGTGAGCTTTGAACATTTGAATGAGAATTCCTGGAAAAACTCTGTATGTAATTAGAACTATTGTTGTATAGAGATTTTGGAATGTTGTAGATCCAGAAATGAATTATAATTTATCTTGGGCTAGCTTTAGTCCCCTATATACCAATAACCTGTCCACCTCTGTGTCAGAGATAGCCTCCTGTGACTAACAGATACAAACATTTTTGGAATTATTAACTTAGAACACCACTAGCTTCTACCAACTCCAAAGCTGAGAATGCCATCAGGTAGCATGTAGCTAAGATTTGTCCATTGCTCAGACTGACTCTCGATGTTCCACCAACGTATTTGAAAAGTGTCTTGATTTGTGACTCTCTTTGTTCTGTTTCTACAAAAACTTCATGAAACTGCTTTCATTGTTGGAACATATAATATTGGGAATTTCTGACCATACTTACTCATATCCAGTACTATCTCATTCAAAGGGCAGTTTTCTTCTGTTAGAAGCTAGGCTTTCTTCACGTCACCTGCATCAATATCACTCTCTCGTCTTATAACCTGTGTCTCGACACTCACTTATGGTCCAGTGTGATCACTCACTATGGTCCAGTATGCTATCGTTTCCTTACCAACCGACAAACATATGCTCCAGACTCCGTACTTTGTTGGCACTTGATGGTTTTAGATTATTTAAAAGGCTCCCAGATCTGACCACTGAAAGCCAGCTGCTGCTCCTTTCCCTCCTCCGAACAAAGACTTGCAAGACTCTCTTGTTCCTTATCAACAGTAAAATTCACCCCAGTGTTCTGCAGAGAACACCCTCCAGACCCCTCTGCTCTGCCCATTTCCCTCCTTTTCCTGCTTCTATTTCCTGTAAGCTTTGTCCTGTGTTCTGTGCTGGGCTTTCTGCTGCCAGGGCTTCTTCTTGTGTCAGGCCACACACTTACCCCTCTCCTGGATCTCAAGCCTTCACAATGGTCTACTTTTTCTGGGACGAGGTTTCTAAGTTGCCCCACGAATATTTAATACAACAGTCAAACATGTGGGGTACCTCCAATCATGTCTCTTCATTTTATTTACTTAATTTTGTTATTTTGTAGTACCCTTACCACAGAATTGACCATTACCATCCTAGCTACCCTGGTAAGTTGTCTGCATGAATCCCAGTCTCCTGTGTGCTCTTCTCTAGATTTCTCTAGACGTGTCACAGTCTCCAGTGACTTTAAACTGTTTCTTACCACACACATGCTTCACTGGTCTTTGTAGAACAGGACTATAAGGGGACATACATCACGTACAAGCACAAGGAAGATGAGCCATCCCCAGAGCCTGTTGTAACTTCTGGTCTGCCACAAGAATGACTTCATGAGAGTGAATGTTGCTAACTAGTTCATGCAATCTGCATTTAATTACACACAGCAAACAAACAACAGTATTTTCCAGCCACCTCCCAACCCTCTTGTTTCTTCGATTCCTTTTCTTCTGCTTTTTTTCTTCCTTGTGTTTTTGTTTTTCACTTAAATTTTATTAATCATAAACTGTTAAAGTAGATAAATATATTTCAAACTTGCTATTTTAATTGTTCTCAACTTGCATCTGTACCAGAACACAGGCACAATAATTGCAGTAATTTTTTTGTTCTGTGCACTGATTTTTTGCTGGTGTTTAAGGAGTGACTACTAGGAAGTGAATCCATCTTAATAAACGCCCACTTGGAGAATTAATATCTAGGCAGAATATCTTCCAGATGACATTATGGAGGGCTTACATTAGGAGGACTAACTTAACATTGAAATTAATCAGAAAGTAAGTGCACTCAAGTTCACAACAACATAATTGAATTTTATGTAGTTTTTAAAGCTAGACTCTTAAGGGTCTGTCAAGCATTCATTGTTTTCAGTAGGTTTGCAATTGTTTTGCTGCCTGATTATGTGCATGTTATGCAACAATAGATTAAATCAAAACATATTTTAACAATTGTGGAAATATTCTCCATAGAAATAATTGTAGGTCTAGATAAATTCTTTATGAGAGTGATCTCCATTATCATATTATTCTTAAATACAGTAGAACTAAGTAAGCAATAAGATCTTGTTTCCTAGGTACCTTAGTTAGGATTTTTATTGCTGGGATGAGCACCATGACAAAAAACCAAGTTGGGAAGGAAATAGTTTATTTGACTTACTTATTCCTATATCACTGTGCATCATCGAAGGAAATCAGGGCAGCAACTCAAATAGAGCAGGAGCCTGGAGCTGGTGCAGCAGAGGTCATGGAAGGCTGCTACTTACTGGCTTGCTCCCCCTGGCTTGCTAAGCCTGATTTCTTATAGAGCCCAGGACCACCAGCCCAGGGAGGGCACCACCCACAATGGACTTGATCCTCCCCATAGATCACTATAAGAAAATGCCCTTCATCCTTCCCTCCTTTCAGATGACTCTAGCTTTCATCAAGCTGACATAAAACTCACCAGCATACTAGGTTTATTATTGTGTCAAACTTGTTATGAGCTAGGTAGCAGAACTGCTCTAACCTATGAAATGTGTGACTATTTCATGTATGTGTTACAGTTTGAGTATAAAATGTCCTGTATGGTCTCATGTTTTTGAATACTTAGTCTCCAGCTGTGACACCATTAATGAAGATTTCAGAACCTTCATTAGTTAGAACCTTGCTGGAGGAAGTGAGAAACTAGGGGGATGGTGAGGCTTATAACTTTGTAGCAGCTACCTGCTGCTGTCTGCCCCCACCGTGATGGACCAGGTTCCCTTGAACTGTTCTATTGCTTCCGATCATGTATTCTTTCATAGCAATGACAAGAGTGCTGCTGTCTCCCCCCACCATGATGGACCAGGTTCCCTTGAACTGCTCTGTTGCTTCTCATCATGAATTCTGTCATAGCAATGACAAGAGTAAGTGCTACTGTATGTTTGAAACTGATTTCGAAGGAACAGAAAATCTTATGCCAAAGAAACAATTAGTAAATGAGGAAGATACATAATGTGGAGAGGGAGATGTGGATTCTTCTACTTAATTCACAGGTTCCTTGGGGTTGTAGTTTATGATGATCTGGAAACTCAACAGAGGTAATTCTCTGGGCTATAATCTTCACTGATTCCATGATAGTTCAGAAAACAGATATCTTTTTATTAATAAGAAGTTCTGTGGACTTTGAGTTGTGGTTACAGAGCTTCTGAAATGAAAAAAGAATCCTTTTATGAATCTGGCAGTTCTGTAAGGATAATTGGTCTTGGATAGCTGTGTGAAACTCGTTGATGTTTTCAAACACTCTTTGCAGAAATCTAGAAAATTATTCCATACAGTTATAATGTTTTGTCTTAATGCATTGTATCTCTAGTATGGAAAGCAAGATTGTATGACCACTTCTATGCTGCATAAGAGGAAGACACATTTTATGCTAAACAATGGTATGAAATCATGAGGATGAAAGACAAGCATTTCAGGGACTGAAGAACAAGGTATCACATGGAATCACTACTTTTAATTTCCTGCCTTCAAATGCCGCCCTTCAGAGCTTGTGTGTGTGTGTGTGTGTGTGTGTGTGTGTGTGTGTGTGTGTGTGTGTGTTTGTTTGTTATTTAATGCAACAGAACAGAACAGGACAGAAATTCTTTTTGTTTTTATTTATTCTTTGTGTCTTTCAAATTATGCATCTTCATCCTATTCATTTCGTTATCCTTTCATATCCACCATCTGCCCTTACATTCCCCCTAAATAAAATAAAATTTAAGAGAAAAAAGGAAAAGAGAGATAGAGAGGGAAAAAAATCAATCTTGTCATAGAAGCTATAGTGTGATACAGTAAGTCACTCAGTAAAGACTTTTATCCATTTTTCTTTACTTGTAAGTGTTCATTGCAAAGAGTCACTGGTCTGGTTTGAGGCCTCTAGTTTCTGCTACAATATCAATGCTGGGCCTTCACTGGGACTCCTCTTGGATATCCTGCTGTTGCCCTGTGTTGTGGAAATCCTGCAGCTTTGGGTAGGCAGGACTAGTCCCTTCATGTGCTCCAGCAGATCACAGATGGGGTGAGTGTTGGGGTGGGCCAACATACAACCCTGGTTCTGGGTCACTGCAGGGTTGGTCAGCCTGCCAACTCTCCCTTGTCCTCACCACCAGGGTAAGCTTTCCTGCATGGATGGACACATGCTTTAAGTGAATAATAATGACCCAAACCAAACACTTTCCTAGAATCCATTCATATTGATCGTAGATGAAGATATCTAGTATCTTGAGGAACTGGTGAGATTATAAAAAATAATAATGGATATAAATCCTATCTGAATTAGTCCCTGGAGAAACATACCTAGCATAACCCAAAATAACTGCCTTTTGTTGTTTGTTTTTAAACAAATGCTAGGAACAGACCACAGGGAAAGGAGACACACATACTTGTCAAAAATTTTAACTTCTCGTTTCTGAAGTTAAAGTAGTTCTACTCCTCTCATTTGATTTAAACCAATAAAAAATCGCAACAATCCTGTTGAGAACTATGTACTCAAAATTACTGATATAGTATAGTTTTCATGAAATACTTATTGAGGAGATGAATGAATTGAACAAACTCACCCACGGTTCAATCATTTTTGGAGAATAAACCAGTAATAAAAGATATCAACATTATATTTAGAACTTGCAAAACTTTATAAAATTAAGAAAGCATGAGGCTACGAATGAAATGTTCTATGTATGAGTTCTAGTTTGTAAATACAATCTCTTTCCCTCACTTTGAAGAACTAAAGGGTTAATAATTTAATGTAAATAACCAGTTCTGTTTGATTCCATGCATAGGGAGAATTTTCTAAACTTTCCATAAATAATGAAGGAGTGAATACAAATTACTTGAATGTTAAAACAAAGGTTGGATATATTCCTCAGCTATAGAATGTTTGGTTATCACATGTAGGGCCAGGGTAAAATTTATTAGATAACATGCTGACCTGACTTGATGTACATTTTGTATTCTAGATTATTAACAACCTGAAGGGCCTGAACACTTAAGATCTTATGAAGGGAGTATTCCTTTATTAGAAGTAAAACAGAACAGATGAAGTAAGAAAACTTCATTCATAGTATTTCTTAGGTTTTCTATCTGTGCCCAAAAGAAACTATGAATTTAAAAATGTTCTAATAGCTACTGGTATACATAGAATATGTTATATGGTAAAATTGCTATTGCCAATTAAAACATACATTAAATTTCAGGTTATAGAAAAATATATTGAAGAGTAATGTTAATTTAATATTAAATATTATTGGCAGAATTTCACCTTGCTTGAATCTTATAAAATGTAGTTTAATTGAAAATATTTTTTTCATACAATATATACTGATCACATTTTCCCCTCCACAAACTTATCCTGGATTCTTCTCACCACCACATCCACCCAATTCCATGCCTTTTATTTTTCTCTATTTAGAAAACAGGCAAATTAATACTACTACTACTACTACTACTACTACTACTACTACTACTACTATTAATAATAATAATAATAATAATAATAATAATAAAATTAAACATGAAACACACAGACATATACTTCTCTCAAAAACAAAATACATAAAAACAAAACAATCAGAATCTGTAATACATAAGTTAAATGCTAGTAATATATAAAGTGGCCAAAGAAATGTAAGACAACATGAGAAAAGGAAGAAACAAAGTGCTAAAGAGACCCACAGAAATCCACAAAGATACCCCCACAAAAGACTGCTGGCAATGGTCAAGAGACAGCCAGGACTGACCTACTCTGGTGATGGGATGGCCAAACACCCTAATAGTTGTGCCAGAAATCCCATCTAAGGACTGAGGAATCTGGATGCAGACATCCACGGCTAGGCCCCTAGTGGAGCGCTGGGAGTCTAATTAGTGAGAAAGAGGAGGGTTTATATGAGCGAGAATTGTTGAAACCAAGGTTGGATAAAGTACAGGGACAAATAACCAAACGAATGGAAACACATGAACTATGAACCAAAGGCTGAGGGGCCCCCAACTGGATCAGGCCCTCTGAATAGGTGAGACAGTCGATTGGCTTGATCTGTTTGGGAGGCATCTAGGCAGTGGTACTGGGTCCTGTGCTCATTGCATGAGTTGGCTGTTTGAAACCTGGGACTTATGCAGGGACGCTTGGCTCAATCTGGGAGGAGGGGACTGGACCTGCCTGGACTGAGTCTATCAGGTAGATCTCAGTCCTCGCTGGAGACCTTGATCTGGAGGAGGTGGGGATGGGGGGTGTGCTGGGGGTAAGAGGAGGGGGAGCAGGAAGGGAGAGAACAAGGGAATCTGTGGCTGTTATCTGGAACTGAATAGTATTGTAAAATAAAATAAAAAAAATTAAAAAAAAGACAAATATTATAAACATAAAAGAGAAAGAAAGAAAACATAGCTGTGAGTTCATTATGTGGAGCATCTCCTTCTGGAAATGGGGCCTTCCATTAAGTGTGGTTAATACATCCAATGAGACTCCATTGGAAAGAACTAAATTTTCCTTTGCAAAAGATTGACAATTTAGAGATTGCTTCTTAGTTACTGATGGGAGCTCATGTTCACTTCCCCTCTCAGTGCCGTGACACCTTCTGGACTGAATCTGCACGAGACTTGTGCATGCGGCTACTGCCTCTGTGAATTCAGACATACATCAGTCCTCTTATGTCTAGAAGAAACTGTTTTTTTGTGTCATCCATCCCCTCTAGATCTTACAGTCTTTCTTCTTCCTCTTTCACATACCTCTCTGATCCATGGATAGAAAAGGTTTAATAAAGAAATCTCATCTGGACTAAGTGTTTCCAAATCTTTCACTCTCTGCACATTGTCCACTTATGATTCTAAAAGCTTCTCTGATGATTGCAGAGCAAGACACTGAGGAGCATGTTGTTAGGAGTCATGTTATTGCTATGCACCTTTAGCAGAAAAGTAGTGTTTGGTTTTTTCCTAACCCCATGATCTACTCGGCCTCAGGTTCTTGACTACCCAAGCAGAGTCAGGCATGGGCTCAGTTTCACGGAGTGATTCTCCAATCAGAGAGTAGTTGGTTACTTCTACAATGTTTGTGACACTCTTTCACCAGCACACCATGCAAGTATGTTACCACTGTAGATCACAGGCTTGGTAGCTACGCTGGTGTTCTCTTTCTCCTTTGGTAGTGTGAATAGTAGTTCTAGTATCATGAACAATAGTCAGTAGGGATGAAGTCTCTAGGTAATCACCAGCTTGACTTCTTTGTGTCCATTGAGATATATAAGTGTTGTATTCATTAGTAGGGCCTTATCATCAGTTTGTGAAGAACAACCAGTAGTCTAGGAATAGCCTGAGATGTTTAAATCTTTTCATGGAGCAACTTTGGTTAGAGAATCAACTAGATGTATCCCATTTCTGGAATTCAAGTTTCACTTGGTGGAAAAAAATACCTAGCTGGGGCGTTGCCTCCTCGGGTATTTGGTGACTCCATTTTGATTTTTTCAAATATGTGTATATTTTTAAGAAGTGTCTATAGTAATAGGTTTCCATATGACCTTTCAAATGGCCCTTAGTGTCCTTTGTCTCTCGCTGTGTTCCTCTCTTCCCTCACCATTTCATCCTCCTGTGCCAATCTCTCCTTTCTCTCTGTAACTATTTGTTGTATTCCTCCTTCTTAAGAGTCCTTAACGCTGTACCCAATCTCTGTGGGTGTATGACTTACAGTATGATAATCTAAGGCTTAAAGCTAACATTAACATATAAGAAAATACATACCATATTTGTCATTTGGGGTCTAGATTACCATACTTAGAGTGCTTTTGTTTTCAAGCTCCATCCATTTACCTGTAATATGATGATATTGTTTTATTTAACAGCTGAATAATATCCTACTGTGTAAAATACCACATTTTCATCATCCATTCCTCGGTTGATGGATGTCTGGACTATGCCCAATTTCTTGCTAGTATGGATAGCATAATACTAAACATGGATGAGCAACTGTCTCTATAGCAGGATATACAGTCCTTTGGGTATATAACCAAGAGTGATAAAGATGAATGAGTCTTGTTTTAGATCTCTTCCCAAGTTCCTGAGAACTGCTACACTGATTTCCACAGTAGCTTTACAACTTTTCACATACACACCTCAGAAATAGACAATTGTTCCCTTATTCCATATCATTACCAGCATGAGACATCATTTGTTTTGTTGATTTTGGTCATTCTGACATGCATAAGATAAAATCTTAAGGTAGTTAATCCCATGATGATTAAGGGTATTGAACATTTCTTTGAGAGTTTCTCAACAATCTATGTTTCCTATTTTGAGAACTGCACTTAATCTATAACTCATTTTTGATTGGACTGTTTTCTTGTTGCCCTGTTTCAGTTTAGTTCTTTATTTGTTTAAGATACATACCTTCTAGTTGATATGTAATTGGCATAAAGATCTTTTATTCCATCTTGTAGCCTACTTCTTTTTCTAAATGATCATGTCTTTTTGCAGTACAGCATTTCAGTTTCACGGGGTTCCATTGATTAATTATTGACCTTCGTGCTTGTACTATTGGCGGTCTGTTCAGAATTCAAGACTACTATCCACTTTCTCTTCTTTCAGGTTCAGAGTATCTGGACTTGTTTTGAGGTCCTTGATCTATTTGGAATTGAGTTTTGTGAATGGTGATAAGTTCAGATCTATTTGCATTCTTCTACTATAAATTTAGTGTTTTGATTATTATGTGTGGTGATATTTTATTTGTACTGAAATGTTATTTTAATTTTATGTTAATAAATAAAGTTGCCCTGGGGTCAGAGCTATTAGAGCCATAGTGAGAGCGTGGTGGTTAGAAGAGCTAGGTAGATTTCTGTGTGTTCAGGGATACAGCCAGTATTGGAGACATACGCCTTTAAGACCTGGAGGGCGGTACTTACAGGCAGTGATGAGGCAGTCATGTGGTTGGGTTTACAACCAATGAGAAGGCAGAACAGAAAGATTATTTAAACAGGGACACAGGAAGTACCTCCCTCTCTCGGGGAAGCTAGGAGCACTGCAGGAGGTAAGATTTTATCTCTGAGCTCTGACCTCTCGGCTTTTCTCTTTTACCTTGGCTCTGTGTTTCTTATTTTAATAATACGATTGGTTACATCTACAATTATGTGTCATGGAGAATTCTATTTCTGGACTTGTTTAGTGTTTTGCATGCTTCCTGTACCTTGATGGAAATCTTCTTCTTTAGGCTAGGGAAATTTTCTTCCATGGTTTTGTTAGAAAATATTTTCAGTGCCTTGGGACCTGGGTTTTTTCTTATTCCTCTGTTCCTATCATTCATAGATTTGGTCTTTTCATAGTGTCGCAGATTTCTTGGGTGTTATGCCCATTTTCTACTTTTTAGTTTTAATGTTTTCTTTAACTTAAGTATCCATTTCTTCCACCATTTATTTATTTATAATTGGAAAGCTTCTTTTACTTTATGTTTAACACCCAAGATTCTATTTTTCATATCTTGTACTCTAAGCATTTAAGATGTTGGTTTGACTTTTAAATATTTCATTTTGAGATTTATTTTTGTTTGCATTTTCTTTATTGATTCAATTTCTTTGTTAAATTCTACTTTCATGTTATGAATTGTTTTTATTATTTAATTCAACCATTTGTGTTTTCCCAGACTTTGCTAAAGATTTATTCATATCCTCTTGAAAGTCCTTGAACATATATACAATTGCTGTTTCGAAGTCCTTGCCTTATGCTTCAGATACATTAAATTTCTAGGGGCCTGTAGCAGTGTTGGTACTGGGTTCTGGTATAGGAATATATTTTTTGTCTGATAATTATTGTGCTTTGTGCTGGTGCCTGGGCAACTAAGTTACTCTGACTCAGGTGATTCTAGGTGTTTTTGTCTTGTCTTTGTTGCATGGATGTTTAATTTCTTGGGTTCTGTTGTCCTCTTTGGGTCTTAGTCTTATCCAAGTGTGGTAGCTATGGGTTTCCTAGTAGAAAGTGCTTCTGCAACTGGATAGATGGCAGAAAGGAATAGCGATGTGCTAGCAGAAGAGTCAGAACATTGATTAATTTTAAAAGAATTATACTAGATAAGTCAGTCACAGAAGGACAATATTTTGAGATTTCTTTTTCATGAGTTTATCTTTTTATTAAACTTAAAGGGCCAGAGAATACAATAGTCACAGTGGGTCTCAACACCTTTGGGAGTTGAATGACTCTTTCACAGAGGGGTCACCTAAGACCATTGAAAAACACAGATATTTACATTACAATTCATAACAGTACCAAAATTACAGTTGTGAAATAGCAATGAAAATCATTTCAGCATTGGGGTCACCACAACATGAGGAACTCTCGTAAAGGGTCACAGCATTAGGAAGGTTGAGAGCCACTACAATAGTGGATGTCAAGAAGTAAAAAAGACTAAGAGAAGTGTTAAGAAGTTTCAGGTGTGATACATGGCTAAAACTATGAGCTTTGCTTTACCATGTGTTGTTTACATTATAATAATGCACTTTTAGTTATATGTTCTTATACAAAAACATAAAGAAAATTTATGGAATGACATGAAATTTGGGGAGCTATCAAACAACAACAAAAAATCCTACAAAATTCAAACCAACCAACTAAATTAAAAAAAAAAACCAGAAGAAGTATTAAGATGGGCATGATTCCTTAAATTCATATAGGAACTCAGTTGTCTAAAGAGGAATGCCCACAAGCAAAGATAAGCAGACATTCATCCATGAGGAGAGAAGACCTTGAGACAGTGACAAGAAACACCTGGGGATTTTTTTTCTAGCAGTTAATAATGGACAAAGGCCATGTAGATGATCAGGTGGGAAGTGCTTGAGCAACAATGGATGTTTGCTTACTCTGAGGGTCTCTGACAAAAGCTTTGCTGAAAGCCTTAGTATATTGTCCACAATGATGAAAGCCAAGAAAGGGAAATGGTATCCTTGGAGGACTGATATCTAAAAATAAGGGTGGAAGTTTGGGAGGGTGTAGCTAGAAGTTTCTCTGGTCCTGCCCAGCCCAGCGGTTAGGACAAATCTCTCCTACCCATGTCCTGCAGCCGATTAATCCCAAGTAAACACACAGAGGCTTATATTATTTACAAACTGTATGACTTATGGGTCAGGCTTCTTGTTAGCTAGCTCATAACTTAACTCAACCCATTTCTATTAATCTGTACATTGCCACCTGGACATGGCATTACCAGTCTGTTGGCAACTTGTTGCTCCTTGGGCAGTGGGCTGGCATCTTCCCCCACTCTCATTTCTGACCTGACCTTGAATTTTGCCACCGGGCTCCATCCTGCCCTGCCATAAGCCAATGAAGCTTTATTTATTAGCGAATGAGAGCAATGCATATTACTGCATTCAGAAAGACATCCCACAGCAGGAGGGAGAGGGAGGGGAGAACAAATGGATAAAGGAAGGAAGGATAAAGGAAGAAAGGAATGAAAAAATGAAGGGAGTGAGGGAAGGAAAGGGGAAGAGGGAGGGAGGGAGGGAGGAGGAGGGGAGGAGGGAGGGAGGTAGAAGCATGCAAAGTTCAAGTGCACACTCTAAGTCATAGCAGGTGTATCAGAGTGAAAAATGGCAATGCTCAGTTTCGGAGACTCTGAGAAGCTATGTCACAGGAAATCTGCCTGCCTTAATCAGAACAGATTTTTTGCTAAACTTAAACAAAAGTGTATGGAAAGTTGAAGTACTAATTGAAAAAAATAAGAAAAAAAAAACAGAATAAGATGATACAACACAATAGTCCCAATTCAGGGTGAAAGGCACCTGGTAATGTTGAACAATATTCTACTCTGAGCAATGATTCAGGGGAGCCTCTCTGAAGTTCAGTACTAATAAATATTCAGCTGTGAAGGAGCAGGTGTTAAATAGCCCCTCTAGCTTATAAAACCACACCTCGAATGGGCAATAATTTAAGTAATCGTGGCTCAAGGCCTAAGTGTGTTAATACAGACCATGAGAATATTAACTCTCAAGTCCAACACATTGGCAGCAAACACAGCAAGGGATACAGTAATTTCTAGGCATAGGAATTATTTTTCTGTTCATTCTGCTCTACATAACATTAATATTCAATACACGGCTACTAATTATATATAAAATAGGAATGAATAAAATATTTGTGAAGATGAAACAAAAAACAGAATCTGATCCAGCCATAACAAAGGTCAAGTAGATAACACAACTGTTACCAATATGTAAAGCCTAGGTTGGAAAAGTCAAACATCATGAGCAGCAAAATGTAAATTTTCATTAGGGTGAAGGAAATTACTAGAATGATAGAGTGTATGCATGGAATAACACAATAAAGGGAATGGAAAGTACTACAATGGATTCATCAATATATTTTCATTTTTCTTAGAAATAAAAATTGGCTTGAAGAAAGAACAGTCTAAATGGGGCAACTTAGAAGCATACAGTAGACGGGGGGGGGGGAAAGAGAGAGAGAAAGAGAGAGAGAGAGAGAGAGAGAGAGAGAGAGAGAGAGAGCTGGGAACATCTTCATATATAACTTACATGTATTTGAAAACCTAGAAATTCATGATAGAAAATTAGGGAGTAATATATGAGAAGAAATAACAGACAAGAATAAGCTTACCATGCACATCACATACCACACATAAAAGCTCTGGAATCTGCTCAGTGAAACTAGAGACATGGAGACTCTCAAAAGGAACCAGAGATGAAAAGAATTGCATACAGAAAAACAAATATGAAGTTGATCAAATGTCATCAGATATCAGTCATTAAAAGGCCCCATGGAGCCAGACTTTGTGGTGCATGTTTTTAATCCCAGCACATGGGTGGCAGAATTAGATAGATCTTTCTGAGTTCAAGGCAGGTCTGATCTACAGAGTAAGTTTCAGGGCTCTACAATGATACCCAGTTTTTTAAAAAATATGCATTAATTTTAATACAATAAATAATTTATAATGTTATTCAAGTTTTAAATAAATCTAGAATTTCCACCTTGATTTTGGAAATTAAATTATTTATGAGTTAAGACTGATACTTAATACTATATATAATTATAAATAATACTATAAATATACAATATAGTATTATTTTTCAGCTATATTCTTTAAAATTAAAATAAAATGGCTTTTCATGTTGGAATAAGATTTGAGGTACTATAAAAGTGTGTGGAGTTCTTTTGTTAGTTTTGTGTCTTATATGGATACAGCAGGCTGAGACTGAACACAGGATGCATGGGCCTGGTTGGGCCTAAAAGGTGGATTTGGTGTAAATTGGATGAAGTCAATGAGGCTGTCCTGGAATGCAGGATGCATGTCCTAGTTAATGCCTGGGAGGTGGGAGTGGTACAATTAGGGTTGGCTATGGGGCACTGAATGTGGGATCTATGCCTTATCTGGGGATTGAAGACAGGGCATGGAGGGAGGGTCAGGAAGACTCACCAGGCTGGGCCCTGCCCAATGCAAGATGTGAAGAAGCTGCTGACAGAGAAGTTGTGTGTCCTAATTAACTTTTACAGCTTTGTCTCAGATATGTTTGCATAGGTACTCATAGCTATAAACTTTCTTCTCATAAATGTGTTTTCTATATACCAATATTTTTTTAATTTTTGTTTGACTATTGGATTTTTTTAAAAGCTATTCCTTGATTTTATCAATAGTTCATTGAACAGTGAGGAAGGCCCTGTTCAAATTGCATGTGCTCAGAAGTTTGTTTCACATTGTTTCTAGTCACTGTGATCTGTTAAGATACAAGAAGATATTTTGATATTTTACTTTAAGTCCTTCCTTCTTATTTAAGATGGGATTCATCTCAGAGAATGGTCCACAGACACCTGAATAGAGTACATATTATGGATCTGTTCGATGGAATATTCTCTAGCTATTTTTTAAGATCCTTCACTCTTTTTCTGTTGGATTTTTGTTGAGCAAAGGTCTTCCTAGATAGCTCTGACTGGCTTGCCAGTGACTGTGGAGCTCATGGTAGTCCCCAAATCACAGTACTTTCCTGCCGGAGCCACCTAAGTGCCAGAAGTGAGTACCTTTGCCACCACATCTGGTCACTCGTTTGTTCTATTCAAAGTTTAACTGTAAAGTTTCTTTGCTGAATACTTGATCTGGATCATCAATTTGATGATAATAATTTGGTATTGATCTCATTAATTATTAATCTCTATGCCTCTCTTTTCCTTTGTGTGAAGTAAGGATTGTACTATAAAATTGAATATGCAAATATATAGGAATATATATTTAAAATAATTATATAATACTGATATATTTTTCTTTAATATGTATATAGTATCCTATATACTTTCTGGCTAAATTTGGCTTGAAGTGTATTTTATCAGATATAAGTATGGCTACTCCTGTTTGTTAAGATTCTACTTATTTGATAAATGCTTATATAATTTCACATTTTGGAAGTGTTTTTGTCAACAAAGTATTTTTCTGGCAAAGAGCAATAGACTAGGCAATGTTTTTAATACAAACAGTTTATGTGCATCTTTTAACTAGAACATCTTCCATTGGAGTTCAGCACTGTCAAATATGTGCTTATTCCTGTATTTATTTTTCTTCATTTAAACACTCTTTTCTTTTTCTGCTTTTCATCTTTTTATGAGTTTACTAGCTTACAGAATTTAAGCTTCACGATTCTTTCTCATTCGTTGTTAGATTTTCTTATCTTGTCATGAACTTTATTTCTTCTGAACTCTCGTATTTGTAACTGTATCTCGGCCTTGCCTGTGTTTAGTGGTCTTTTAGATAACTTCTTTAATAATTCTTAATGATTGTTATTGGATTTAGTTTGTTTTTGCTCTGGAATGTGTACATTGCACTGTAAATTTGAAAAATCACTTTGTTGGATAGAGCAACGATGGTTGTCAGTGAAAAAGAATACAGAAATAATGAATCTGTGAATCATCTTTGTGCAGAGACCGTGACAATCACCTCTTGCAATTTTCCAAGTTTTAGTGTTTGTTCTTGCACATCGTCTTTTGATGTGTTTTCTTCTCTTCACAGTTAATACCTAGCATCATTTTTCGTCTGTGTTTATGTTTAGTAACATTCTCTTCTCTTTTCAAAAATCAATGTAAGTAGTTCTGCTTCTCTGCTAGAAAATGTTGTATTATGTGTATTTCCATGAGAACTTGAATCATATTGGCATAAACCTGATCATTTAAATAAGTGTTTTATTATTGATTATCATTATCATTTATTTCATCGTCAAATAGAAAACTGAAAAGTTCTGCCAGGCGGTGGTGGCCCACGCCTTTAATCCCAGTGCTTGGGAGGCAGAGCCAGGCAGATCTCCGTGGATTTGAGGCCAGCCTGGTCTACAGAGTGAGTTCCAGGACAGGTACCAAATCTACACAGAGAAACCCTGTCTCAAAAAACAAAAACAAAAACAAAAAAAAATGAAAAGTTAAAAACACCTACTAAGAAAGCAAAAAATTGTTTATGAAAACGTGTCTCTTTGTGTCTCTTCCTGTCTTATTCTCCCTCTGTCTGTCTGTCTGTCTGTCTGTCTCTCTCTCTCTCTCTCTCTCTCTCATTTCTTCAATTTTAATTTTATTATGTAAATAATAGATTGGATAATAAGAATTTAAGTAAAGAGGAGATGTCTGTCACCATTGAAAGCAATTAATTTAAGCTAGAAAATAAACTTTATTTTTCTTCTTTTCTTCTGAATTCAAGAATTGTAAATCTTGAGGAGAGAGAGAGAGACAGACAGAGAGACAGAGAGACAGAGAGAGAGATTGGAGATAATGTTTGTTTTTTACTCTTTTTTGGGGGACTAGCCACCCAGCTCCCAAAAATCACACACAAAGGCTTATTATTAATTATGAATGCCTGTCTTTAGCTTGGCTTGTTTCTAGTTAGCTTTTCTTAAATTATCCTGTCTATCTTTGGCCTCTGGACTTTTATTATTATCTATTCCTATATATCTTTTCTTTGTTCTTACTCTGTGGCTTGCTGTGTAGCTGGGTAGCTGGGTCCTCCTCCTTCCTCTCTCTTTCCTTCTCCTTTTCCTCCCGGATTTCTCCTTCTATTTCTTCTCTCTGCCTGCCAGCCTTGCCTACCCTTTCCCCTGCCTCACCATTGGCTGTCCTGCTCTTTACTTGACCATCAGATGTTTAAGACAGGCAAAGTAACACAGCTTCACAGAGTTAAGCAAATGCAACATAAACAAAAGTAGCACACCTTAAAATAATATTCCTCAACAAGGGAATTCTTTCTCATCTCTACTTCTGCAAAATCCATTCAAAGCAATAATGTCTCAGCCGAGAAAAAACAGACATGGGAAGAAGATTCATGAGTGTTCTCTGACTGTGTTGACCCAAATAAATAGCTAAAGAAATTTAAAAACACCCTTATATTCTCATTTGCTTCTTCCTGGAATTTATAAGACAAAACCATTCTTGTTAGCATTGCTGACACAAAAAGCTGATATTGTGTTCAATAAAAGCAATCAATTAGTTCAGTCTGTTGACATAAGTGCTCCAGGTGTCAGGACTCCTAGGGAAAGGCCCAGATCCCCATGATAATCTTTCATTTCTATTTTCTATATAGTAAATATTATATAACTCCTTCAGGAACTTTTCAAGGTTATTTGCAAATCAGTTTTGATTCATTTCTAAAACTTTTTAAATTCCCGAATCTATATCTTATGGAAGGAATTTGAGCTTTAATTCTGAACAGACACAGATGTGAACACACACGTGCTGATACTAAATAATTATCCTGCAGAGATGACAGAAAGCCACAACTAATCGAAATACAGAGTTGTGGAGCTTAGTCACAATGGCTCGGGGAACATTGCAGGAGAGAGGGTGGACACATGTAATAGCCAGATGATCACGAGGGTTTGCTGTGAGGTTGTCTCCTAGTAACACCCATTATCCCTCACGAATAGGACTGCTCAAATGTCAGCAGAACAGAGATGACAGCTGGGCATGCCAAGGTGGAGGGAGAAGGCCGGGAAGGTCTCAGCCCTACAGAAGGAACTCTAGGCAAAGGAGGGGAACTGCAAACAGGAAAGATGACTCTCCCCACAGAAGAGCACATGGATTGGCTGTCTGGTGCTGAACAGTCCGTCCTGAAACTGTAAACACCTTACATTATATGCACTAAATAGACAGTATTTATGAATATACATGTACAGACATATACATATGTGCATACACTCAAAATTGATGAAAAAAAGAGGCCATGAATTTGAGGGAGAGTGGAAATGGTATGTGAGACGATTTGGAAGGAGGGAATGAAAAGAAGATATACTGTAATTATATTATATTCTCAAAAATTAAAACAATTCAAATGATATATAACTCTTAAAAACTAATAAATAGTGAATAAGTGAAGCATATAAATAAGTAGACATTGTATTTTAAAAAGTGGCTTAGATTCATGGACTTTGATAAAAAGTAAGTAGAATGAACTTTCTTCAGACTGCTGGAATAGATTTAGTTAATCCAGGAAGAATTTTAAAACTTAAGGCATGTGAACTTTTAGAAATGTGAACAGTTAAGTTGCATGTATGAGTATGACATGAGAACGAAAATATATGATAACAAATGTAAATAGAACTAATAACTATGAGGAAGTATATAACACATGATATATAATTCATGGCATTTCCCTCTCACAACCATGGTCTAGAAATATGAAAACAGATCCGAGTTGATGGTAAGAACTTTTGATATTGCAAATTAAAACAGATTTTCATATGCATATTTTTGGGGATAACCCTTTGACATTAGATTGATATTAGATTGATATTAGATTTGATATTAGATCAATCAGCGTGCTCTTCCCAGGGAAGACTGTTTCTCCCACTCTCGGCGTTCCTTGGTTGCCTATTGCTTTTGTGTAGGGTTGAAGATGTATTTTTTCTCTCCCATCCATCAAATCATTTCTATTGTTGTCCTTGTTCAGGTCAAGTTTAGGTAGTCCTGTTGGTGAGGCCTTACGGGTGTGGCTTCTGACATTACTAGTAGACACAGTCTCTTAACAAACTCCCCTCTTCTCTGGAATTTACGCTCTTTCAGCTCCCACTTCCAAAATGATTCCTGAGCCTTAGGTGTGTGAGTTGTATTGTGGATGTATCTGTTGGAACTCGGATCCACAGCCGTGAATCTGAAAAGAGGAAAGACATGTTTTGGCTTTTTTGTTTGTTTCTTTTCAGGGGCGGGAGGATGAGATGAAAAGGAAAAAGGGTATAATTATATTTTAATCTAAAAAAAATCACAGAAATAATAAATTCTGTATTTTCAAGCAGAGAACAGAATCATTTATTAAAAGTATAAAATAATCTATCTATATTTTAAAAGTTAATAACAATAATTAAGTGAATAAAAATGAATACATTGGACAAAGCATCACTAAGGTACTTTCATCTGGACATTAGTTGAAATCTAAATATTTTCACTTGCATTGTGATTTCTCTCCCTTATGATAACTGTAGTCAGTCAGTGTAGTCCTTTATGTTTTTCACTTTGTTGTTGTTTGAGACAGGGTTTCTCTGTGTAAATTCCCTGACTTTCCTGGAACTTGTCTGTAGACCAGGCTGGCCTCAAACTCACAGAGATCCTCCTGTCTCTGCCTCCCTAGTACTGGGACTATAGGCATGTGACAACACTGCCTATCTTACTATTTTAATTTTAAATAATTTTCATTTTTTTTGATATTTTTTTTTACAATGTGTTTGAGTTTTCTTTCTAGATGTATTTACCTGCACAATGTGCATGCCTGTTGCACAAGAGTGTCAGAAGACTGTAAAGTTTGTCCTGGAAGGAGTTATGGGTGGTTTTGAGCCACCGTTGGTCCCTGAGAAGAAACATGTATCCTCTGTAAGAACAATATGTGCTCTTAACTGCTGAGACATCTCTCCAGACACTCTTCTCTTTTTCTTCTTCTTTTTTTTTTTTTTAAAAAAAAAACTTGTTTTAATACAGGCATTTGTATACTAGCTTCTGTTATCTTCATACTGTTATCTTCATACTGGTATTGTATCCTCTACTGTTAACATTAATGACTGACCTTTACCTGGGATATTACCTTGAATCAGTTCTTGGTTTTATTTTTTAATGTTTTACTCTATGACAGTGATTACTACAATAATGTCATAACTATTAATGAAAAAAAGATTTTACACAGTTTTGTGATCATGTTGAGAGATCATGAGTGGTAAAATTTTTAAGAAATAGCCCTGATTCATGGTCATAAGGAAATTAACTGTGCTTCTGATAATTCTGAAGGTACCAGTCAAGCTCCTGAGAAATTTCTTCCACAAATGTAAAATTCCAGTAATAGATAGTCAATTTAGTTTTGGAATTCAGGAATACCTGTCTTACCCTAGCTTTGACACTGTACCACTTGTTTCTGTTTGTGATTTTTTCCCCTTTCCTTTTCTTTTAAAAATCTCTTTTGATGAATTTTGTCCTAACATAGGGCATGGGAATTAAAAACAGTTCCATTTGTTTAAACCACATGCTTCATTATTTCAAATTCATGTAAAAATAGGAATTAGCAACTTTCAAATATAAGTGAAGCGGCCTGGGATACACAGTTGGGGAGAAATGTAAACTAATGTCAGCCCTCACCAAACAGCACGAGGACAAGGGACAGGAAATGGCTCCCCTGAAGTCCCACTCATTGAAATAATGAGTTTTCTGGGGCCGCTCACAGGAGCACGGACAACTGAATGTCACTGAACCACCAAAAAGCCCGCCTTAGGCTGAGTGCTAAGACAGAAGGGCCGCAGTGTCGGGTACTGCAGAGTGCGCAGGGCAGCTGGCTCCTGAGAGAGTCTCTCGTCCTCAGCAGTGCTTATTTCCTGTACAACCTTGGGTGTATGTGCAAGTGCATGCTGGGTGGGTGAGAGACTTAGGAATGTGGGCAGTTTCAGAGACGTGCTAAGACTCGTGAGTTGTGTGTTTCTGTCATCTTATGGATCCTCCTTCCATCTTCCTGAGTATTAAGTAAAGATCCTTTCCCTAGGATGAGATATGCCCACTTAGGGGAAATTCTGGACAGTTTATATTTTACAGTGTATATATATTATTTGTTTTGTAAAAGCACCGTGATAAGTATTTCATTTCTATATGTCAGTATAAAGTAAAAATGTATCAATGCTAAATATATAAACAGCCCGTTTTCTACATACTAATTGTTGAAAAATAAGCGTGCTCAGAGTTATCCTTAATACTTTAAAAAGTCCATGTCAGTCACCCAATGTAGGAAGCACATTCTAGGAACGGATCATTTTCGTGAAAAAGATTCTGAATTCCTTTTAAGCTACATTTCTTTGAGATTATGGAAGAAAGTCAATCTTTCCCTGCCACAACTAAGCCGATTAATAAAGTGTGACAATAGAGTGACACAGTTCTAATATATTGTTGGGAATATTATTTAACTCACCTTTTAGTTACTTATGAAGGGAAACAACACATTTATAACTGGATACTATGAGTTTAAAAACATAGAGAGGAAAATGACAGTGGCGGAAAAATAGACGATAGATATTGTATTGTTACTATTATCACTGCTGCAGTGGGTTAGTTGCTGGTGCTGTTTACACAGCATACTGCTCTTGCCTTCTGGTATCCTTATCTGTCTGCCAGCATCTCCTTTGTTCTTTACTTTCTTTCACCACCATCTTCTACACACACACACACACACACACACACACACACACACACACACACACTACCATAAACATTTTGTGCATTTAAATGTGTATGCATTTCTTTATCTACCTATCTTGAGCTCATATATCAGAACTGTCTATATCCTGGTGAGCAAGTCTAGGGAATGTAGCTACTTTCTTCAGTTACATTGGAAATGATTGCCATAAACAAGGTCATTCTGGTTTTTTTTTTTTATTTTAAATCCACATATCTTATGCATTATTTGGAAGTAACCAGTTGAATGTCCTGCCCCAGAGAAAACATTTTAGTGCTTTTTATCAATATATGGAAGGAGAATATTACCATGCTGTGCACTTTTGTTTTATGTATCCCTCAGCACAAAGAAAACTTTTATGATGTTTTGCCATTAATGTGTTTGTTTTAGGAGTGCTTTAGTTCAACAATCATTTTTCTTTCTCCTTTGATTCATGGATTCTCTAAGGCCCTTGCTTCTTAATGCAAGGTGTATTGATATACTGATTTAATATAGTAACAGTCTTCATTGAGATATAGCTCTGTAATGCCACTGGGAGCAGTGAGCCAGCTAAGATGCTTGCAATATTAAAATCAATTAAAATCCAAAAAATGTTAAATTGCCCTGTATGATGGAATCAATTTGTTGAGTTGGCTATGGAGCAATTAAGGGAGAAGAAAATGGACAGGGATTGCATGTTTCTCTTGTCTTTTTATCTGAGGGTACAGCTCTGATAAAGCATTATCTGTGTTTCTTACTGATGACCTA
The DNA here is from genome assembly GCF_049852395.1 of Peromyscus maniculatus bairdii. Lineage (NCBI taxonomy): Eukaryota > Metazoa > Chordata > Mammalia > Rodentia > Cricetidae > Peromyscus > Peromyscus maniculatus. The sequence goes on along the minus strand of NC_134870.1, from coordinate 78,765,129 downwards.
GCTAAAATTTCCTCAAAAATGATTGCTTAATCCTGCATATCTCTATGTGGTTACACTTTTTTAAGATTCAAAATTTTAGCTGTCCAGATTGGACACTGTTATTAGCTTAAAATATTGAAATTATACAAGAATGTTTAAAAGCACTGGATTACAGTTGAATGTAGCGGGGGATGGGGTTTCTCTCCTCTTCATCATCTATAAATGACTTTAAACCTGCAAAGGCTGGGTTGGAAAATATTCCAAAATGTTTCTGTTTCAGTTCTTTTAAAAATTGAAAGTGTTTTAAACTGTTTGCATTTATTTCTTAAAAATCTACAAATAATTACTTATTAGTGTGAGTAGTAGCAATTAGGGAGTCATATGATGGAATATTAAATAACTATTTTGAATTCTTAGGAATACATTGTGTGAAGGTCAAATTATATCCTATATAAGAACGAATGTTGGAAGGCCTTTGCACCTGAGTAAATCAATAGTATAAATAGTAATGATGTAGACGCCTATAAAGTTAAAAATATGGTCATTGAGTGGGCTGAGATTTTTAACGTGCTAGGAATAGAGCTAATTTCTTATCTAAAACTCTTGTGGTGGTGTACTCAGAGTAGGACAAATATGTAGACTGTCCTTCAATGTTTATTTAAAAAAAGAATATGGGTTACTTGTGTATAATTATAATAGCAGAAAGTATGCATCATTTCTGAGAGTAGTTCCAAGTGTGTGTTGCTGCCAAAAGTGGCTGAAGAAGAAGAAGAAAAAAAAAAACCTATATAGAGTTTTACTTTCATTTCATTCTCACTCCTAAACTGTACAGACAGAAAACATAAGTGTCACATGTAAGGGAAGGACCAATGCCCGGCAGCAAGATGGCCAGCATCCAATGAACTAAATGAGAGTGGAGGATTTTTGTCTCATGATGGCTTTTTTTTCTTGCATTTTTTAATGTTACAGATCTTTGCTTGTATATTGCAGTTTTCTATTTTCTATGTGTGCGAATGTGTGTTTCTGAATTTGTATGTGCTTCTTGTACTTTTCCTCATTTCCCTTTTTTCATTAGTTAGTTTTTTTAATTTTTTTTTCATTTTACATACCAACCACTGTTCCCCCTCTCTCCACTTCTCCCATTTCCCCTGCTACCTCCTCACCATCCCAACCCCCATTCACTCCTAGGGGATAAGGTCTCCCTTGGGTAGTCAACACAGGCTGGCATACCAAGTTGGGGCAGGACTAAGCCCCTCCCCGCTGCATCAAGGCTGAGTGAGGCATCCTACCCTAGGGAATGGGCTCTAAAAAGCCAGTTCACTTACCTGGGATAGGTCCTGGTCCCACTGCCAGTAGCTCCACATACTGCCCAAGCCACATAACTGTCACCCATATTCAGAGGGCCTAGTTTGGTCTCTCGCAGGCTCCCCAGCTGTCAGTCATGGTCCATGAGCTCCCACTAGCTTGGGTCAGCTGTCTCTGTGATTTTTCCTATCATGATCTTGATTCTGCCTTGCTCCTCCTTCTCTTCATCTGATCTCCAGGTGCTCGGCCAAGTACTTGGCTGTGGGTCTCTGCATCTGCTTCCATCAGTCACTGGATTTAGGTTCTATGATGACAGTTAGGGTAGTCATCAGTCTGAGTACAGGGGAAGGCTGGTTCAGGTACACTCTCCAGCATTGCTAGGAGTCTTAGCTGGGGACATCCTTGTGGGTTCCTGGGGATTTCCCTAGCTCCAGATTTCTCATTAACCCTATACTGGCTCATGAGTCAAGATACCTCTTTCATTGCTCTCACTCTCTGTCCCTGCCCAAACTCGGCCATCTGGATCTCTCATGTTCAGGTACCTCCATCTCTTCTCTTCTACTCTCCCCTCTCAGTTTACCCCAGAGATCTTAACTCTTTTCACTTTCTAGGGCAATCTATGAATGTCCCTCTTAGGGTCCTCCTCTTTACCTAGCTTCTCTGGGGTTGTGGATTGTAGCCTGTTTATCCTTTGTTTGTGTCTAATATCCACTTATGAGTCAGTACATACCATGTTTGTTCTTCTGGCTCTGGATTACATCACTCAGGACGATTTTTTTTTTACCCTAGTTCCATCCATTTGCCTGCAAACCTCATGATGCCATTTTTTTAAATGCTGCATAGTACTCCATTGTGTATATGTACCACATTTTCTTTATCCATTCTTCTGTTGAGGGGCATCTAGGTTGTTTCCAGATTCTAGCTATTATGAATAATGCTGCTCCATACATAGTTGAGGAAGCGTCCTTGTGGTATGATTGAGCATCTTTTGGGTATATGCCCAAGAGTGGTATTGCTGGGTCTTAAGGTACATTGATTCTCAATTTCCTGAGAACCACCATACTAATTCCCAGGGTAATAACTGTACAAGACTGCACTCCCCTCAGCAGTGGAGAAGTGTCCCCCTTGATCCACATCCTCTCCAATATAAACTGTCATCAGTGTTTTTTATCTTAGCCATTCTGACAGGTGTAAGATGATATCTCAGAGTCATTTTGATTTGTGTTTCCCTGATGGCTAAAGGTGTTGAGCATTTCCTTAAATATCTTTTGGCCATTTGAGATTCTTCTGTTGAGAACTCTCTGTTTAGCTCTGCACCCCATTTTTTAAATTAGATCATTAGGTATTTGATGCCTAGTTTCTCTCTCTCTCTCTCTCTCTCTCTCTCTCTCTCTCTCTCTCTCTCTCTCTCCCTTTCGTGTGTGTGTGTGTGTGTGTGTGTGTGTGTGTGTGTGTGTGTGTGTACATATGAATTCCAGGATTCACTTGTTTTCAGAGGGTAACTTACAGAAAGTGGTTCTCTTAATCTATTCTGTACATTCCAAGGTTCAAACTCATGTCATCAGGATTGGTAGCAAATACCTTTCCCTTTTGAATCATATAATTATTCCATCCTTTATCTATTGCTATCTGTACTCTTCTGTATCTGGCAAGTCCCTTCACAGGCATGATGCTTTATCCATCTTTCTTTTGTCAAGATCTTAAAAATATGATTTATCACAAGTATTTACTTTAAGACAGACTTAAGAGATGAAGAGAAGAAAAGAAGGGAATGTGGTCCAGGTTGATCCAAGGGAAGAGTCACCCATCATGTCTAGGTTCCACTGATTACCATGTTGTCCCTCATAACAATCAGTTTGATTATTGTATGTGATTTAAAATTACAATTCACAGGCACCTTTGTATTCTTAAGAGGATCTTACTAATGTATAGCCAAAACCACAAGTCATATTTGGGGTACAGAAAAATTCAGCCTGTGGAAGAATGTAATGCATTTGACTGCAACACAAGGAGCTGAAGGAATACCCTTTTTCAAGGATGTTGCTCAATGATGCCTAGCTTTGTCTATTACTTGATCAGCCATCAAAACTATCAGGAAAATATTGTATAGATTAATTTGATTCTCCTCTTCTACTGTGACTATAAACTTTTGTGCTACTGATACATTTGTCCAAATGCAGACAGCAAACAGTTCCTTATAATACAAAGTTAAATAAAGCTGTGACAACATGGAGTTGGCAGACTAAAATTTCTGGTGATTCTCTAAGCAAGTAATTTATTATGAATCATTAAGATTTAATCAAAACTGGAATGCGATGCTTAAGAAAATATTTGGCTAAAGTTAACAAAATTAGAATTGAAAGCTTTAGAGGAGCCTAAGCTTTTATTAGTTATTTGATCATTACACCATCATGGTTCAATAGTTAGTACAGTTTTCAAATGCCTAGCTAACTCTAGGAAGATTACAATTTTCACTGTAAAATGCAACTTCATAATTAATGTATGGACAAATAATTATCAAGAAATATTATTTTAAAGATCAATTTAAAGAGGGACCCAATATGATGGGTCATATTGGGTAAAGCCACCTATCTCTAAACTTGATGACCTGAGAAAAGTCCCCAGGGTATACTTGGTAGAAGAGAGGAACGAACTTGTTCTCCACATGTGTGTTGTGGCCTATGCTGCCCAAAACACAACCAAAAATGCAAAAAGAATTAAAAAGATATCTTTTAAAAGGAGAATTCTATTGTGAAATGTACATTTTCACCAAGATCTCAAAACTTTCCTGCTCTGGTCTCATGTTAAAACAAGAATCAAAATTAGATTACAACAATCCAATGTCAAGGAGTATTATATCATACAAACACTAAAGACATAGGTTTAGTGAGAAGAAAATGTTGTGCAATAGATATTAGCATGTTCAAACACCCCAGGGAAAAATACTGAGTTTTACTTCCAAACTTGCCATACTGATAATTGATCTTCATTTGCACTATTTTACACTCCAGAATCTAGATGATACACAAAAGAGTGGAATTGTGCAATTAGATCACAGCTGACAGAGAAACTCCAAATGATGAGGTCTCTATAATGTTTCTCTAGATAGAAGGAAGGCAGGAAGATTAGAAAGCATACTATCCAAAGCTTTTTCTTTAGATTTTGAGGCTACCTTGAACACAGGAAGTAGTGAAATAATAAGAAGTTGAGGGTAGGTTCAGTTCTTATGTGAGGAGAGGTCACTATGCTCTAGGCATATAGCACCTCTGCTTCCTGTCTTCTCTCCGACAGCACTAGCTTTTGTTTTTTCTCCACTAGAAATAACCTTTCTTATCCCCTATTCCTGAATCTTTACTTAGTGTTTATGGTAGTTTGAAAGAAAATTGTCCCCAAAGGGAGTGGCACTATTAGGAGGTGTGAGTTTCTTGGAATTGGTGTGGCCTTGTTGGAAGAAGTATGTCACTGTAGGGGTGGGCTTTGAAGTCTAATATATGCTCAAGCTACACCTAGTGTCTCAGACCACTTTCTGTTGCCTTCTTATCAAGATGTAAAACTCAAGCCGGGCAGTGGTGGTGCACACCTTTAATCCCAGCACTCAGGATGGAGAGACAGGCAGAACTTTGTGAGTTCCAGGCTAGCTTGGGCTACAGAGAGAGTTCCAGGAATGGTACCAGAGCTACATAGAGAAACCCTGTATTGAAAAACAAAAGAAAGAAACGAAAAAAAGTAAAACTCTCAGCTCCTTCTTCAGCACCACATCTGCCAACATGCTGCCCTGCTGCCCACCATGATGATAATGGACTAAACTTAAATAAACTGTAAGCTGCCACCAGAATTAAATGTTTTGCTTTATCAGAGTTGCAGTCATGGTGTCTCTTCACAGCAATAGAAACCCCAATTAAGACAATGTTCTTGGAACTTATTCATAAACTTTTCGTCATTTTACAACACTCACCTTTCTCATTATGTGACACACATGTGCCCCGATACCAAGCACATCATGCTATTCTTCTTTTCCTCTCATTCATCCATATCTGCAACTCTGAATTCCAAAGCAAGCTTCTGAAGATGGAAGTATGTGTTAGCTTCTCTCATCCCCAAATCAATATTGTTTGTTCATATCTGGACTGAGAAAATACACTAAGATAGTGAAAAAAATAAACAAATGAGGAGACATTGAAATGGGTGAAGAAAAATATGTTACTTTGCTGAATTTAGGATTAAGCCAGCAAACAAGGATAGTGTGTACACCAATTGAAAGGCATTATAAAGACGTTGAGGGCTGGAGTGAAGGCCTCAGGGTTACACAGTTGAGTAATGTTCTTGCAGGGGATGAATTTTTAGTTCTTAGCCCTCGTGTTAGGGTATTCATATCCACCTATAAATCCAGATCCAGGAGATGGGATATCGTCTTCTGGATTCTACATGCACCTACACAATGTGTGCATACACACACACACACACACACACACACACACACACACACACGCACAGAGGGGGTGTAGTAAATAAAGCAGCATTACAAATAGAATTATAAATATCTGTTATGTGGCTCTCATGGTATATGCCCATAAGTGAACCAGCTATGTCACTAGGTATTTCTATTTTTTTAATCATTTGAGGAATCTCCAAACATATCGTCTTAATTTGTACCCTTACCAATAGTGAATAAGATTCCCTCTCTCTTCAAACCCTCTGCAACAGGTGTTGCCAGATTTCTTGATAGTAGCCATTCTGACTGGGGTGAGGTAGTGTCTCAAAATAGTTGAAAATATGGTACATACATGACATGTAGAATTATTCAGCTCTAAAGAAAAAGAAAGTCATACAATCAGGAGGAAAATTGGTGAACTTAGAATACATAATATTATGTAAGGCCACACAATCTTAGAATGAAAGAAAAAAATGTTCTCCCACAAATGCTGATTCTAGCCGTGTGTGTGTGTGTGTGTGTGTGTGTGTGTGTGTGTGTGTGTGTATGCAAGTGTACATTTGGGTATAATAATATAATATGTGGAAAGCATACCAATAAGTGGTAAATACTAGAGGATGAAGTGGGACTGAATGCAGGTAACAGACACTGTAGTATTGAAAGAAGACATAGCATTAGATGCTTTTATATTTTTAACTCTGACAAGGATTTATTTTTGGTGGTAGCTAAGTCATAATAATATATTTGATGGTGATTGTGGAAATCAAAGGTGAAGCTCTGAGCTTCACAATGAATATTCCAAGGTACAGAAATTCATTGAGCTGTATAAACATTGGATCTATTTAATTCAATGTGTCAATGGATATTCCAAGGGTACAGAAATCCATTGAGATGTATAAACATTGGGTCTATTTAATTCAATGTGTGATTATTTTATTTGCACATTCTTTAGGATAAAGTGTTAATAAATTAAAGAATGATAAAATTGATCTAAAAAAGAAGTTCATTGTTCCAAAATGAATATAATTGAGAGTATTGTAAGCTACTTCAATAGACCTTAAAAAGCTATACTTAGAGGGCCATCCTTAAATTCATAGCATGAAGTAGAGTCTATTTTCATATCACCTATTTGACATTAAACCTAATCTTAAGCATTTTGTAAAAGAGTATTGTTTATCAAAGAACTAAGACCTGCATATTCAGATATATATTTTCTCTTTCAATGTGTAACTTAAAAATATACAAACATGAGAGAAATATCAGATTATCCATAACACATGAAAGCTTTACTTAGTAGGTGTCATGCATATGTACCTTTATTATCTATTATTAGTACTTCATATCTAATCTGAAACCTTCTGATCATATAATTTCATACCTTGGACAATAATATACAGTATTAAATCCTCAATTTTGAAACTGGAATTAATTTCATTGATCACCAGTAGGGTGATCTGAGGATGAAGTGGAGACAAGTGATGAATAACCTCTTCCCAGGTGCTTCAACATCCAGTTGTATATACATCTGCAACTACAATTGGAAAAGAAAGAGGAAGAAATGACAGCAGATGATTTGCCACTGGGATCCTCAGACAGCAGAAGGAAGAGAAGGAAGAGAATGACCCGCAGACGTTTCTCTCTGAAGCTGCCGGATAGACAGCATCTGTTTCTGACATTTGCTCATCACTTACAGACGTAGAAGCCAAAATTGGAAACACAATTGATATTGATAGTGGCTGGCTGCGGAAGGGGAATTGTGCTACGTGCAACAAATGATGAAGAAATTAAGGGCACTGCCCTGAAAGCATTACCTCATCACCCTCTGCTGGGCTTCACACTGTCTTAACAGAAGAGTGGCCCTTTGGCATCCAGCATTCAGAGTGTTGCACAAAAGACTGAAAGATAATCATAGATATGTTATTTTCTACTTACAAGCATGATGATCTGCATTTAATTCAAAGGAGAAATATCTAGAAATACCACACAAATTGACAGACTGTTTAAAAACTAAAATAAATTGTAACTATAAAAATGAGAACATTGTACCCACAACAGATGATGTGGTTTAAAGGTGAACCCTCTTGAAGCAAATAATAGCCAAGAAATTAATTTGGCCTTATGGCAGAGTCAATTGGTACAGGGTCAAGGGCCAGATGTTGTTTGGACCCTGAGAATATGGGTCATGTTTGCTGTACAGACGTAATAATAAGCAAGTCCCATGTTTGCTAAAACATGGGAAAAATAAAATAAATAAGTCATTACAATGCAGTGCTGAATTATATATGTATTTACATGGATATAAAATATACTGAAAATGAGATGTTATGTCTGAAGGGATAAATGAAGGATGAAATGGAATATTCTCTACAGAGATGTCTAGAAAGAAGGCTTTATCAAAAGTACACCCCATCAACTACACTGATTTAATCATTACACATTGTATACATGTATGGAATTACCAAATATTACCATGTTGATCAATTAAACTAATGGTGGAAAGATAAAACATGAAAAATATAAATTAAAATGTCCAAGTCAAAAGAGAAATAAATTATAAAAGAGATCTCATCAGCAGCAAGGAAGAGCCTAAGAGCACGGAGAGAAAAGCTGACTTCAGATAATCAGTACCTAGTAAGGGTTTCGAAGAGAACTAGGGTTGGTAAGGTAGCTCAGAGGGTCAAGAAGGATGCTGTCAAGTGTGAATTCCTGAGACTGACCCCTGGTGCCCACATAATGGATGAAGAGAATCAGTTCCCACAATCTGTCCTCTCCTATTACTTCCTTGTGTGGACCAGTTTTTACAAGTGCCCACCCAATAGAAAAACAAGAAACAAACAAGCAAACTAATAAATATTGTAAAGGGGGATTAATTTATAGTGTGTTTTTTATTGCACAGCAGATGACTATAGATAAATACATAATTATGTATAGGTTCAAGAAACTACAAGGAAAGATTTTGTATCTTTTTACCACAAATAAATGATAAAGTTTTAAGGTGATAAATATATTTAACATGAATACTATAAAATGTATACATGTATTGAAATATCATATGCTATTAATTTTAGTATCAAATAATTATTTTGATTGATGTATTGATACATTTATATATTACAGCAGTATCAATGATGTAATTATATATAAAACAGGCTAATAGCTAATAGATTTTGTTGATCAACATGCATATTTTAAAATATTTTTAACAATTTAGTTGCATGTATGTGGGTATGTGTGCACATGTATGAGAAAGCCTGCAGGAGACCTGAAGAAGAGGGCAGATTTGACGCAGCTGGGGCTACAGAGGGTTTGTGGGTGTTGGAACCAAATCTAGGTCCTCCGGAAAAGCAGCAAGAGTTTTAAACCACTGGTCTCCACTGTCCCTAGATGCACACATTTTTTCAGTTTCCATCCCTCGTTTATTGTTCCCCACCAGCATGATGAGGAATAGAATTATGGCTGTCGATATTCATAACTTCTTCCTGATTTTATGTGGACAAAATTTAGTGCTTCTCAGGAAGGTACATTTTCCTTGTAGTGTTTTTATACTGGGAACTTTTATAAAGAGCTTATGTTAAATTAACACAGTTGTGTGAATACTGACATTAATTAGTACATTTATCTATTATATCGCTGATATCTTGGAAATAAATGTTACATTAGAACTGTCGGAATTATTTTGGTTGATGTACCAGGTGTTTTTTCAAAGTACTTCCTATTAGGCACTGGAGGAATGTCTCAACATGTAAAATACTTACCATATGGGCATGAGGACCTAAGTCCCAGTGTTCAGATCCTACATAAAACATCAAAGATGACAGCACATGCTTGTAATCCCTGTCCTAGGAAGGCAAAGACTGGTAAGCCATCTTGACTGTTGTGGATATCGTTCCGTATAAATAAAACACTGATTGGCCAGTGGCCAGGCAGGAAGTAGGCGGGACAAGGAGAGAGGAGAATTCTGGGAAGTGGAAGGCTGAGTGAGGGAGACTGCCTGGAGCCGCCACCAGGACAAGGAAGATGTAAAGTACTAGTAAGCCATGAGCCACGTGGCAAAGTATAGATTAATAGAAATGGGCTAAAGTAAGAGCTAGACAATGATAGCCCTGAGCTAATGGCCAAGCAGTTTAAATAATATAAGCGTCTGTATGTTTATTTTATAAGTGGACTAAGGGACTGCCAGGGCTTTGCAGGACCCGGGGAGAAAACTCCAGCTACATTGATTGCAACAGTGAGCTCCAGTTTAGTTAAGAGACCCTGTGGTTGTAGAGCATTTTAAAGTCTGTTACTTTTGTTTATGTTACATTTGTTTAACTCTGTGAAGCTGTGTAACTGTGCCTGTCTAAAACACCTGATAGTCTAGTAAAGAGCTGAATGACCAATAGCAAGGCAGGAGAGAGGATAGGAGGGGCTGGCAGGCAGAGAGGATATAGAGGAGAGATTTAGGAGTGCGGAAAGGAGGAGGACATCTGGGGCCAGTCCCCCAGCTACACAGACAGCCATGGAGTAAAAGTAAAAGTAAGATTACAGAAGAAAAGGAAAAAGCCCAGAAACAAAAGGTAGATTTGATAATTTAATGTTGAGAAAAGCTGGCAAGAAACAAGCCAAGCTAAGGCCGAACATTAATAATTAAGAATAAACCTCCATGTGTGATTTATTTGGGAGCTGGGTGGCAGGACCCCCAAAAGAGCAAAAGCAAACAACACCCCATCTCAGGAACTAAGCAGGAGAGTGACTAAGGAAGTATCTGAGGTCAACCTTCCCCCTCCACATGTACTGTGCACACACAGACACATCAACCACACACATGTATTTTCTCTTAGGAAGACATTTGATGTAAAATGTGGGATATCCCACATTTTACATCAAATGTCTTCCTAAGAGAAAATACATGTGTATTATATATATATATAATATTCTTTATATATATAATTATATATAAATATATATTTATATATAATAATATATAAAAATAATTATAATATAATATGTAATATATATTTATTCTTTCTGATGATACAGATAAATTTTTGTTTATTACAGACTTTGAATGGTTCCCATTTAGGAGAAATTTTTATCTTATCCAAAAAGTTTTCAAAGTATGATTTCTAACTATATCTACCTGTCATCTCTTAAAATGAATCTACACCAAAACTAAAAAAAAAAACAAAAAAAACAAAAAAACAAAAAAAAAAAACATGTTATTCCTATTCCAATTGTGTTTAACAACATTTAGTATTAAGTTGTGAAAGAACTGAGTAAAATACCAAAAAGTAATAACACTAGCAGTAATAATAGCAATTTAAGTTATGACTAACTTAATATGCAGCTGAATACACACGAATCCTGTCCACTTGAGCAAATTCTCCTAATGCTTTTGTGATCATCATGAATATTCTGTTTCAGCCTTGCTGCCCAAGAAAGATGCATTTGTATCTTTAAACTGTTATCCTGTCTGCATTTTAAAAACTCTAAAAATTGATGTTAAAAGTTCAAAAGTCACCAGGTATATTCCTGTTTGAAGATAGTAGAAATTATGTGCATGAATCCCATATGTGTGCAATACTATAACTGATGCATTCTCAGGAAGAAATGCTGATCTTTCTTTTCTTTTCTTTCATTTTCTTTCCCCTTCTTTCTCTTTTATTTTTATTTTTTGTATGGTTTTTTATGACAAGGTTTTGCTCTGGGATGTTTTTCTGTATGCTGTGAATATGTGTTACTCCCATTGGCTAATAAATAAAGCTGCATTGGCCTATGGCAGGGCAGGATGGAGCTAGGTGGGAAGATCCAAGTAAGATAGGGAAAGGAGAAAGGAGAATTAGAGAAGAGATGCCAGCCACCGCCAGGAGAAGCAAGATGTGAATGTACCAGTAAGTTATGGCCATGTGGCGACTTATAGATTAGTAGAAATGGGTTAAGTTATAGGAGCTAGCTAGCGAAAAGCCTGAGCCATTAGGCCATAGAGTCTGTAAGTAATATAAGCCTCTGTGTGTTTACTTGTCCAAGTGGCTGTGGGATGGGCAGGACACAGGAAAACTTCCAGATATAAGGCTCCTTTGTGTAGCCTGGATCGTCCTGGAACTAACTTGTCCACCAGGCTGGTAAATGCTAACTTCTTAAAATACTTGTTTCCATTAATCAAGAAATGGAAAAGCAAGAAGACATGGCATTGGGTAAAGTGTTGGAATGAGGGAAGAGTTGGAGGGAAGACTGGTGGTGTGAAAATATGAATGAAGTATATGTTGTAAATATATAAAATTCTCAAATAACAAATAAAAATATAACATTAATGATATTATTATAAGTAATATTTATTGATATCATTATTATAATATAAAAATAAACAATATATTTGATAATAATAAACATACAGAAATCTTTATTTAATATTCCACCAGTACTTCTTATTTCTGTAGCTTCAGGTTCTCTGAAAAAAATGATATGAAAATATTGCTGTAAAACCTACTGGAAGTTACAGATAAGAGTCACTATATCCATTGCGTCATTAAGTAAAGTCCATTTTCTGCACACATAGGAAAGGGGATCACACCACATATGCTGTTCCTCTATATTTCCTCCATAGTTCCATGTTTATCACAAGCAAATGTATCAGAGGCCAGCAGCCAACCATCTATTAGATGGCTATAGACAACTAATCACATCTTGTTAACATAGCATAAAATATTTTGTATTTTAGTCAGAAGTGACACTATTTTAATAGTACCACAATTTACTCCAAGCACATTCAGCTTTATGGAATACAGCATTGCAAAAGATGCTAGTGAGTTACCTCTGTTTAGGAGAAATTGACTGAAAAGCAGTTCCCAACTGTACTTCTCTATACAAAGTCACCAAGAAACCAAAGGAGTTCAAATACAACCTCATTAAATAAGACAGCAAGTCTAAGTGGCATACAAAGCTATTAAACAAACCAGATTGGTTCATAATAATAAGAAACATATTTCACATCTGTTGCACAGTGCAGAGCTTTTAACAAGTAATAGACACAATGTGTTGGCGGATAGTTGCTGTTCCCCCTCAGTATATCACTGTCAATGGCAGTGCTGTCTCAAAAGAAGCACTTATCTCATACACTTTATTGCTTGATAGCTTGCTGATTGCTTTTACAAAGCAATAAATTGATGGCCTGATTCAGCACTGACATTAGGTTATGTTCATTTTCAGTGATTGATGCTTTGAATTAGAACTCTTGTATTCTTTCCTGCTCGGGAATATGAAATTCTAAGCAGCCTTGTCGATGTCAGAAACAAAGCCACATAACCAATGCCAATAAGCCGTATTTATTCACTTAAATTACCAACAGGCCTTTCTCTTTAATAAAGTGCCCATAATTTATGTTTTAATATCTCCATTTCCAATTAAATTGGCTAATTTTTAAACTTGAAAAAATAAGGGAGCAATATCATTAAATTTACATTTTTTCAAAGCAGATGAAGACAAGTGTGCAAAATCACAACATATAATTCATTAACAGATTACTTAGTTAATATGAATAATTTAATACCTTCAAGTTCAATAGACAAATGCTATTACTTTTGATTAAGTGGAATGATTACTTGACTTTATAATTTTAAAATAGAAAAAAAAACTGTGATGATGAAAATCAAATGATACAAAAGGAATATATTGCTTCTCTACTTTATATTTTCACCCTTTATCAGAAAATTCAACATAGCACATTAATATTAACCAGAGTTATATAAAAGAAAAAAAAACTGGTTCTAAGATTTCAAAAGTATAAGAAAATCAGATAGCAGAAGCATTTTTAACCCTGCAGGTCAAACAAGAAGCATTTTGATATACAATTACTCAATTTCTCAAAACCAGTAATTTCCATCAGTGTGATTTCATTCCCAGAGAACATAAAGAAACATGAGAAGACATCTTGGTCATCACATCTGGTAGGATATATTTTATGACTGGAGCTACGGACAGAATTTCTCACTAGGAAAATCATCAAGCTCAAACAACCATCACTGCTGAGCTTTAGAAAACCTGCAATCCCGGCTTAAAGCACTTATACTGGAGTTCCCTCCCTGTGAGTCCCCTCACCACATCGATGTGGGGGGTTCATTTACTTTTATCCTCTTACCTCCTCCCTCATGCATAAAATAAAATCATGTACTGTCTACAAACAGATAGGTATAATAATGGATGGATTAAAATATTTGGTCTCAGCAAAGGTAAGTCTAGCAAATTGCCGATTTTATTGAGCAGCTAAAAATAATTAAATAAGTGAAAGGCTTATGAGTTGCAAGAAAAGCTATGCTTATAGCATGGTTGCCCTGCTGGTTAGAGTTGAGCCATACAGACATGAGCTTTTCAGCAAAAGTTTCATTTATTTTAACATAAAATTACAGAAGAAGAGTCTATAATAAAACAAAAGCATGGAGACAGACAGAATAAGAAACTGGAGGTGGGAATGGGGGGTGGGCTGGGGGGAAGGGGAGGAGGGCAGGAAGGGGGAGAACAAGGGAATCCGTGGCTGTTATGTAGAACTGAATGGTATTGTAAAATAAAATTAAATTAAATTAAAACAAAAATAAATACTCAATCACATGCACAAAGCAGCAAACATGAACCCGAAGTACAGAGAGGCAACAAAACTTCAAAGCCCCTCCCACCTCCCCAAACAGTGCCACCAAATGGGTCTCAAGTGTTCAAATGCCCGAGTCAATGACAGTCATTTCTCATTCAACCCACCAGATGGAATAAAGAATATTCTCTCACTCCATCTCTCCCCTTCTCTTTCTCTCTCTGTATCTTTGTGTTGTGTTTGCAACTGTGTGCATGCATATTGTGCAGAGTCCAAAAGAGGATATTGTATGTGTTGTTCTATCACACTCAGGATTGCTTCCTTGAGAAAGTTTCTCACTAAACCTGGAGACAGGCTGGTAAACAGGAAGCTCCATCAGTGCTCCTGTCCCGGCCCTTACAAGCGCAGGGTCACAGGAGTACATGACAACACCAAGCTTTTGCAGTGGATTCTGGGGATTTGAACTCCGATCTTCATTATTATCCAATGATCACTCTCATCTGGCTAGCTATCTCCTTAGCCCAAGAATATTTCTAATATAGCAGGATCAAATAATACTGTCTTTCAAATAAGACTAAAATTAGCAATGTAGCTCACAGGCAATTGAGATGAACTTTTTACTACACAGATACTGTTCAGTGTTGATAACCAACTTTAATGCAGTTACAAGGCTGGAAATTAATGTTCAGACAAGGGGATTTGGCAAAGGTAAAACAAATGTTCAAACAGCTCATATATCTTGTTTTACATGATTCCTAATGTGAAACTATGGGTTTTTTAAAAAATGTATATGCCAGCATATTTAAAGACAGATTCTGAGGAACACAATTTCTGAGAAAATCATAGTATATGTATATTTAATTTTTTATGAAATCATTGGTTTCTATTTATAGAATTTACAGAAATTTTTATTTTCATATACAAGTTTGTGGTTTTATCTATAATTGTAAAATTTCAGCTATTTGATAGGGTCATCCATTAGCCAACTATTATTTGTTACCAAATTCTTGTTTTTAATATGTTTTTATTTATTTCTTTGAGAACTTTACACATATATTCAATTGGTTTAAATAAAATCTACTCCCCGATCCATTCCCCAACTCCCACTATATATCTCCCTCCAGTTGGCTCTTGAGTACTAGTTATCCACCAGCATTTATTACTTTTCCATTCACTACTTGAAAAAGCTTTTAACATTAACAAAATCCAGAAGTTTAGCATCACTGTTCTGAACACTGTGGTCTAAAAGGATCTGTGTCTATCAAATGGCTACACATTCCTCAAATGCAAATAATTTAGTAGCTACATATATCACATACATATGCAATATATAATTCTTGTTTTAAAACAAGCCCTATTTGTCTTTGTGATATTTTTTCCTAAGCAATGATGTAATGCCCAGAAAGCTGCTAAGAAAACATTTTCTTTAGATGAAAATCTGAATGTGTGTTTAAGAGCCACTGATATACAAAATTCTAAAATATAATAATGAAATATTTTATCATTGAATTACAATTGTTAATATTTATAGAGTCAGTATGTGTGGGTGGGGGCAATCATGAATCTAGTAAGAGGAACAACTGACTTTGTGGGTATAGTTTGTGATATCACTAGGAGAAAAAAAGAAAAACCTCACAGCAAACTCCTTGATCCTCTGGTTCTTATAGACTTACAACCCTTTTGCAAAATATTCCCTGAGCCTTGGGTGCAGGAAGGTTCTTTAAATGCATCCAATAGGACTAAGCTCCACAACTCTGTACTTGGCTTTGTTGTAGTTTTCTCCAGTACTCTCCATTGCAAAGAGAAGTTTCTTTGATGAGAGGTAAAGGCCACCCTTATCTATGAATACAAGGACAGATACTTATAAACTTATCAATTATGCTGATTTAGTAAATTGGAGTTTCTAGATTCTCTTCCAATAACCACTTCACTGAGTAGTTAGGTAGGTTTCCAGTACTAGGTATAATTTCACTCTTGTTGAGCAGGTCTTAAGTTCAATTAGAGAGCTGCTGGTTACTGCCAGTGTGTGTGTGTGTGTGTGTGTGTGTGTGTGTGTGTACCTATGCTGCACCTTTCGGGTTACCTTGCATGCTGGTCATTGATGTGGTTCATAAGCAGCATATCTGGGTTGGACTGTTAGTTGTCTCCCTCTTTCGGAAACTTGTGTGATTGATGCCTTTCTGGTACCATGAAATCTAGTCCTCAATTGGAGTTGAGTTTAATTCCAGCTCAGGTGTCTCAACAACATGACTGACTAAATATAACCTAAATGCAAATGACACTGATGGAAAAAAAAAACAAAACAGGATGGGGAAAAGCACACAAGGCTGTAACCATGTACAAAGAGCTATAGGCAACTGAGGTAAACTGAAAGCTGGAGAGGTGGTCTTCTCTGGGGAAAAACAAATCAACTGATTTGCCAGTACAAATCGGTCAGCTGTAAAAACACATATGCAAGTAATGTTATATGGACTGAAGATGTTATATTTAGAAATATATTTGTATAAACATATGCATATATGAATGAAAAAGGAGTCTATGAATCTGAAGGGAGGTGGGCAGAGTAAGGAGAGACCTCTGGGAGCATTTGGACACTTTCGTAAGGAAAGGAGAACTGTAATTATAATTTCAAAAGAGAAGGTGTGACCTTAAGAGAGGGTGGAGATAGGAAGGAGAGGTTGACTCTGAAGCAGAAGTTGGGGCGATATATGTGGGCGTGTGATGGAAGAGGACAATTCAGAAATTCAGGAATTGCTGAATAATAGCAACATGCACACAATGTAACAAAGGACATGACTATTTTGGCTATCTTAAAAAATTAGAATAGGAATAAATCTTCAAATTGTAGAATCATTTAGCTGTTGAACTGATGAACAATAACTTTTTTTTTCTTTTTCTTTTTTTATTATTTTATTTTATTTTACAATACTATTCAGTTCTACATAACAGCCACAGATTCCCTTGTTCTCCCCCTTCCTGCCCCCCTCTCCTTCCCCCCATAACTTCTAATGCCTGTAACTGGCTTCAAATTTAATTTTTCCAAGAAGTGGCTTTCTAAAATAGTACAGACGACCTCCCTCTCCATCTCTGTGAGAGAGTTTTCCTATGTAGTCCAGTCTTGTGTTGTTATACAAATATCGAGAGTGCAGGAATGTGCCAACATGCGAGGCAACAATTTTCTGAACATCTTTAACCATCTTGAAAGAATAAAATATAATGCATAAGTTAAAGAATGAGAATAAAAATAGCAAATGTCCCATCATACCATTATGCACTTATAAATAGCTATATTTCATGTTGAGAAAAAAGTTTTTCCTAAATTATCCTAAGGTACTCTGAATTATGACACAATTTGCCAAGAAGAATTTGTGAATAATGTTTCATGTTTCACTGTAAAAATCTTGAATGACTCTGAACACTGTGCTAGGATATTGAAAATGATGGACAAAATTTAAGTAAGTTGTGACTCCTTTGCTTTATTATTAGTAACGATCACAAATAGATCTGGAGGAGCGCTGCTGGTAGGAAATTATCCAAGAAGGAGCAAAGAAAGGTTTGGTCTTTACGACAGGCACGAGAGACATTTACCTCTGAGGTTCCATGTGTGCTCATGTTACCTATGGTAGTGGGCTGGGATGTATGGAGAGTTCACACTCATGTTACCTATGAAACCAGGCTGGGCTGCATGGAGAGTTCACACTCATTTAATAAACATTGATTAGTCCTCCCCATCGCTTCCTCTTTCCTATTTTCTTGGTCCTTTCACTCTTACTATTTTACTCTCCAGTATTAGGGGGCAAACTTCTTTATACTCTGCACGTAAGTGAAAAAGACTGTGCCATTATCGCAAAGTCACCAATGGCACACATCTGGAAAGACAGGACGGTGTCTTACTTATCTAATTCCCTCAGCATCTAGAAAAGCACATGTTCAATTATGTTTAGGTGAGAACAAAAGTCAGATCCTCCTGTGTGTGCCTTATTATAGTAGGGGTATATACCTAAACACAAAATTTCAGAGGGGAAATATAAGTAGAAGAAAATTAGTAATTTAACTTCTTTACTCTTTCACAAAAATGTGTTCTATATTCTAGAGCTCGTAAGTATCACTAACATCTCAAACACTGAAGTATAGAATTTTAAAATCCATAATTTGAGTTCAGATGTATTAAAGTAAATTACAGCCTTGTGATTACATATCATTTTCACAGACAAGCTTAATTTTATAGTAAACAAACCTAGACATTTGAAAGAAACTTTTTTGTTATTAATTTTATCTTTGGAGACTATAATATATTACATCATTTCCCCCTTCCTTTTCCTTCTTCCAAACCTTAGCATATACTGCTCCTTGCTTTCTTTCAAATCTGTGGACTTTTTTCCCATTAATTATCATGTGTTATGAATAGTAACATTATCTGAGGTACAGAAAAATGAATTTAGCATTAAAAGATATGTAAATAGATGGGAAAAATTAAGCCATGTAGATGTAGGAATGGAATGAGGTTTTTGACATAGTAATGTTTGTATAAAAGTGGAAGAAGAGGATGGAGCTGAGGTACAGCTGCTGCCTGCGTTCAGACTGCCTCTGTCTGGGACTACGTGCCTTCCTGTCACAGCTGATCAATACTCCACGAAATGAAGACTGGTCTGAGAGCAGCTCCCAACACGAATGTGCGAGTTAGGGGTGGCCGTTCATGTTCTGAATTCTCTTACCACTTCGGCTTCCCTGTGCCACACATCACAATCAATCTTACTGTTACTTTTGTACGTTTTTCTATCATCTCACCTAGATTGCTGTCTGTAGGAGGGTGTTCTTTGCATTTTTCATCCTTTTCTCCCCTTGGTCCTCAGGCAGAGCACTTTGACCAGTGGATTCTTTAGCAGCACAGGTTGAATAAATGCATGATAAGGAAGCATTGAATAGATGAGAGGATTTGCTCTTGAAACAGTTTGAGTGTTTGAAGAATCTGGGGAGCTTGCTTCAAAGTCTTTAAAGTTGCATGTGATTTGATATGCCTCACCCATGATTCCACTCTCACAGAGATCAAACACTTAATTCCATAAGGCAAGGAAACTATGAAATAGGCTGTTTCTGAACGCATTTTAAAACATTGAAGCAACATATCCTAACTAGTGTGCAGGGTGTATGTTTAAATTCATTGCTTTCTACAAAGAAAAATATAATACATAGCACGGCAGAGAGAGCTTCATGGTAGACACAAACTCTTTACATCAGTCTTAGTGAGTTTCATGACACTCTAACTATGGGGCACAATTTTAATAAATTTGACTTTTGGTATAGTTTAGTAAATAAGCACATTTATTAAACAAAACACAAATAATGGTTTGGCTTTAAACAAGGACTCCATGGTAGTAAAAAATATATATCATAAAAATAATTGCATTATACTATCAAGTATAATATATTATAACAATACAAAGTATGGAAATTCGGTGAAGGAGTTACAAATTTATCCGAATTGGTACAGTGTGTGTGTGTGTGTGTGTGTGTGTGTGTGTGTGTGTGTGTGTGGCTTTGTGTATTTGTTAATAGCAGCATGTCCTTGAAAATGTCCTTTGTGAGAGTTTGACAATGAACTAGGAATCAGGCTGTTTTCTGGATTGTTTCTGTACCTTATATCCCGAGACAGTTCCTCAGTGACCTTAGAGCTTAGAGTCTAGATTGTTGGGTCAACCCCAGGGTCCTCATATCTCTGCCATCTACTCCAGGCACTGATAGTACAGACATGCACCCCATGACCAGTATCTCCATGACTATGGGAATACAAACCTGGGTCCACAGATTGAACAGCAAGTGCTTCAACCACTGAACAATCCCCTCAGACACTGAACTACTGTCTTAAAATTTAAGAGGAAAATATCCAATTTGTCCTGGTACATGAAAACCCATAAGCCTGGTTACACAAAGAAAATTAGAACTATATTGTACAAATAAGCATTTACAATTAAATTTTATTTGCATTAAAATTTTTTTTCTAAAATTTATCTCCTAATTTTAATATGACCTTTTTTACTCAAAAATATTTCTCCTAATTTTTAATTTATCTATCTTTAAAGTTACAATTCAGGAAAAAAGTTTTCTTTTTCAAAACGTAGTAATTTTTTTTGTTTTAGTCAATGTCTTTATTGTTTACCTTAATCAATCACATTCAAACACTTTCAATGACCACATGTATTATGACTATTTTTCCTACTTAGTCTAGTGATGCGTTAGTATTGTAAGTGGTTATGGATAGTCAAGTAGGTAACAGAAAATCATGTGAAGACTGACTATCATGCTCAATGTATCTTCTTTGATTTACAGGCATCATATGACTCTTAGAATAAAGGAGCTGTCATTAAGGAGACAGAACAATCACATTTTCATTGGAGCTACATAGGCTGAACAAAAACATATTTTTATACTTTTCTATGTTCTCATGAAAAAAAAAAAAAGTTTAGGCTCACTATAATTATGTCCATGAGATGAAAGTAGGGTAGTGTTGAAGAATAAAGACATCATGCCACTACACATTTGTAGAACCCTACCTTTCTTATTTTTTCTTTTTCTTTTTGGATGTCTTGAAAACTACATCAACATAAATAAAAATAAGCAAATAGAAGTTATTGGTAATCTATGCATTGCATTTAGAAAAAATATATATATACACACATATATAATTCTGATTTGTTTGTTTGTTTACTACAAAGAGAAAGAAAGGCAGTCCCTGTAATTCAGTGGGTAAGGAGCTTGGGAAGGTCTGTGAGGAGGTGGGGTGAGAGTAAACCATGGTCAGAATATATTTTATGAAAAAAATTTAATTAAAAAGAAAAAAAACAGAAAAATGAGATACACCATTTTTTCAATTTCTTCAAAGATAAGAAATGATTTCAATAAATTTTCTAAGAACTGAAAATGTATCTAATGCAAATCAATATTCCAGCTCTAATAAGTATAAAAGTTACTCATTTCTTGTCTAACCAAAATGCCTTCTTTATGTTTTATAGGCTACATTACAAAATAAAATGAGATTTTAGATGGAAACACATGAACATCCCAAAAAATCCTCTTTTGTCTCTGCTTTTCATTTTTATGTCATAATCTTAAATAAATGAGTAACGTATCCCTAGTGTCTTCTCAGAATGAATTAGTTTTCTAAAATCTTTTCTACTGCAAAGCCTATGCATCAGTCCATGTTCTGACTTCCTTTGTGATAAGATGTTTTTCATAAAACATACACATACCTCTTTTTATATATAACTCTTAACATTTTCTCTCCCTTTACTTCTCTGTATATACCTACAGACACATGCAGGGGCTGAACCTCAACAGGCCATGCCACTTTCCCAATGTCTAACAAGATGCATTCACAGAAATGCTAAGTGAGAACTGTTTCCTTCCATTAAGAATGCTTTGAAGCTTCTCGAGAAACACGTATAAAAATATACACATTTTAAAGACAGCACAGAGTGCCAGTTAAAAGACGATTCATGATTTTTTTTTTTGTAGTTGTACAGCAAGCATAAAGCATTTCCTTTTATCCAACTAAGATATTACTCACAGGACACGAGGTTTAACCAAGTTATTAAAGAAGAAGAAAATGAAAGAAAAGAGAGCATTTTTTCTGGTAGTAGCAAAGGATTCCTCCTAACCCTATGTGCTTTACTGCACTGACTGTAGTAACTGTCACTCACCCATGGATTCCCTTTTCAGGCTAAGCCTGCACATGCTCATCTAACAGCTTATGATGAAAGGCTGTACTAAGTAAACCTGAAAATCCCCTCTTAAGCTGGCAAGAAACTCAAAGCAACTGAAAGATGAGTCATTGCTCACAACATCATTTTTTATTTTCAAGAGAGTGGAGAGCCCTGTCTCAAAATAAAGGCTGTAAAATTGGGGGAAAAAATAAACCACTAAGGAAAAGAACCAAATACTATGAATTAAGTTTTCAACCATGGTTTTCTCAATGATTTTCTTTTCCTGTTTCTTACTAAAATTTGATTCATTTTCTTGTGTTTGACAGTTGAAGGGTTTGAGTACTCATTGGTTCTCCTCACCATACACGGTAAGATTTGGTGCTGCAGCTCTGTGATTTCAGAAAGATGGTAAACCTCGCGGACTGTCTAAAATATGTAATATCAGAATTCCCCAGGCTGAGGAAGAATGATGGCAAGTTCAACGTAAGCTTAAAGCAAATAGTCATTAACTAGCTCAAACAAACAAACAAACAAAAACCACTGAAACCTTAAAAGAAGAATATTATACTGTAGAGAGCCCTTCATACAGAAAATAATTCTTTCCTCTGCCACCAACCCATTATCATAATAGAAATCCCAAGCCTGTCTTCCTTCTTCTCTCGATAGCTATTTTTAGACCATCTAAATGATTGTACACATCCTTGGTCTGTGTGCTCCTTTAGCACTAAGGCCCATATACCATACTCTGTACTTATAGCCTCAGGAAAATGTAGGCTTACAAAGTGTTAAAATGTGCTAAGCTTTAATTAAAAAAAATAAGTAAAAATTAATGTTTCTTAGGGGCAAATTGTCTTAAGATCATTCCTGACAGGAATTCAATAAATACCATGCAAATCAGTAGTTTGACACAATCTACCCTGAAACCTCCATAGAGTATGTCTAAATATGTAGAGTGAGAGTAAGAGGCTATCAGTGTCACGCTTCCCCCAAACAGAAATGGGGGCTGAAGGGGCTGAGCACAGCCTGGTTCATATCTGGATGTGACACATGGTCCTTATCCTAATTTGCTCTTCTCTACAGAAATAACGAGAGTAAATGTACCATGAAGTTTGAGGACTGAACCTTAACATAAAATTCTCCTAAATTTTCAGTTTGGGCTGTGTTTAGCATATAAGAAATATACACCAGGATATTACCTCAGAGACGTAGAACTATTCCTCAGTAGTCAAATTTCTCTCCAGATGTACAGACACGTTGGACTCTAAAACATCAATAAAAAAATGTATAAAAAAGAAAACTAGCTTCTCATCATATAATTCTGTACATTCCAGAATGTTAATTAAAATTTGGTTGCTTATCACGATTCAGGGTTTCCAAACATTTTCATACATGTGTATAGCATATGCTGAATATATTCTCCCTAAACTCCTACTGTATTTTTTCTGGTCCTTCTCATCTCCATTATCTTCAGTTGCCAAGAAAGTTCCTTTTTATTTCATGCCATACTTATATACGCACATCTGTGTAAATCTTCAAGTGAGACAAAACATAAAATATTCCACTTTCTGAAGCTGCCTTTATTCATCTGTGATGTTTGTTTCTAGTTGCATCTATTTTCCTACAAACAGCATCCTTCTTCATTGCTGAAAAATTTACATTGTTTATTGATGTCACATTTTTCCTTTATCCATTCCTCTGATTTCGGACACCCACCTTAGTTCTAAAATGTAGCTACTGAGAATAGTGAGCAAAATTCCGATATAAAAGTGCCTCTGTGGTATATATGCATGGAGTTCATCAGGAAGATGGATCACATGATATATCTACTTTCAGTTTAGTATCACAATATGAATAAATTCAAATCCTAATGGTTGGGTGTAACTGTAAAAATACATATTTCAGAGGAAAGAACTTGTGAGCTTTGTGATAGATTCATACACTTTGCTAAATAGAAAGAAAAATGAGTTGCTGTTTTTTTTTAATCTGCAGAAGGCTATCAGACAAAATAAAAATGACACATAGAGCCTCTATCTCCTAAAGTCGCAGGAGAAGTGTTTTGAGACTAGGTGGTTACAAAACTATTTTCAGAATATAAAATTTGTGAATTTTTAGAAGTTCAGGAAGTCCGGTGAACTTCAAGATCAATAAATTCAAGTCAGGAAGCAGCCAGACAGACCACAGTCATAGTTCCTGAAAGTACGTACATAGACAACTCATACATGATCAGTGGGCTCCTGGAAGGAAGGTCTGAAATCTGAAGGACAGAGATTCCAGAGACCACAGGAGAAATGGTACAACATGACAGACCACACCTCCAAAACAACAAGAACAGAGACATCCTACAAAGTTATTTTTATGTGAAGGAAAAGGGTGGTGGTTTATCACCAGGTGAGTTGTTTATAAAAGTCAGCTAAAGAAATTCTTAATACTGAAAGTATTTTGACATAAAATAACTCAGAATATCATAGATAATACCCAATATGTATTTCCTTCTCCTCGGGTTTGGTTATATTTCATAGGTGAATGAAAGTACTGTAAAATTTGTTGGGGCTTAATAATTTAAGAGAAAAATATGTTAAGTACTATTGTGTTATAAAGAAGGGGGCTGTGAAGACTGAACGGAAATTTTTGAAATGATAAAATGTAGACAATAGTGAAATGGAAGTATTCATACTTTGGTGTAATATACATTTGCATATATTCTACAAATCATAGAAAAACTACCAAATATATACATGTATATATATATATATATATGTGTGTGTGTGTGTGTGTGTGTGTGTGTGTATGTGTGTGTGTGTGTATGTGTGTGTGTATGTGTGTGCTTGAAACTATAAATGACTAAAAACTAAATTAAGTCTTGAAAATGTTTTATGTAAGTAACTCTCAACAGAAAAAATTAAGAATAAAAACTGACATAAGTCACTAGCTCAAGCTTGGCCTGGGGTATGGATGGTGTGTGGTGTTGGAGGTGCTCTGCTATATAAATCTACTTCATAATTTTATGGAAATAACTTCCCTATATTTAAGATTTCCATCTGCCTGTGGATGTTACATAACATTTTACTTGTGAACTGGAAAGAAACTGCTTTGAATAGAGTCTGTCACATAGTAAATGGTGTAAAATAAGTGACATCCAGCTACCGTTGCTGCAAATAGGAAAAGAAGTGTGTGGCATCCTGCTCAGCAGATACTGGTGTTTTAGGTTCCTTTTTGACAGCGAGCAGAAAACATTACCATAGCTGTGCTTGACCACCTTTTTAATTCCACTGGGGAATTTTCTTTTAATTGGTAGAATGTATCAGGTTGGAATTCTTATTTTTACTTGTCCTTATAATTTTCAGATAGTTTTACTGTGTTGGTTATATATAATTAAGGAATTTCCATAATAAAATAAATAAAAAACAAGTGGTCTTGTTAAATAATATATTGCTTATTCGTAATATTTTCCCATATGTCTGTCTTATAACAGAGAAAATATTTGCATCCTAAAGAACGGTATGGAAAAGTTGTATCTATCTATCTATCTATCTATCTATCTATCTATCTATCTATCTATCTATCTATCTATCTATCTATCTATCCTATCTGTATCACAATATATATTAGGAGGAATATTTTATAGAGAATTTAATAAAAGTAGTGATAAAATAAATTTGGCAGCATCACATAAAATATCAAAAAGGAAGAACAGAGTAAGTGACTGTAAAAATGTGGAAAGCTATGAACATTTCTACTAGTCTTGGCTTAGAAAAAGCATTTCTTACTATAAAACTATATTTATTAGACATGATTAATAGACTGTTTTCGTGATACTGAAATAACATTATGAAATAAATTATTAGTAGTGATTTATAATGGCTAATTTGCATGAGAATAATTAGTGACACATTTAAAAAGTCTCATTGAATACCAAATACCGTAAGGGTGGCCAAGTGGATAACCTGCTTGTGCAGTTATTCACAAATGTTTTATAAACATGTGAGGCTAAGCATGATTTTTGTAGTTCAAACAATGAAAAATGAAACTGTAGCAAAGTGCTCTTTCTCATCACTAACATTCTCAAATGTCAACAATTGCACAGGTCATTTGATTTATAGTTCCACGTACTTTTTATTTGCAGTGCTGAGGATTGACTGACTGAACCATTGGCCTTGCATGTGATAGGCAAATGATGTAAAACTGAGCTCTGGGCTCAACATTGTTGTTGTTCTTGCTGTTTTGTTCTCTTTTAAGACAAATTCTCTTTGAATTGCCCTGGCTGGTTTTGAACTCTCAGAGTAGCTTGATTTAATTATTCCTCTCTTCTGCCATACACATGTATAAAATATGTGCATAGTTTTATATGTCTATACACAATATAAAATCCAACAAGTGAGAGAAAACATGTCTAATTTCACTTAGTATGAACTCAGATTACAATGATTTCCAGAAAATGACATGATTTCATTGGTCTTTATGATTGAATACAACTCTTTTGTGTATAATTATTTCTAAAATCACTGGAAGGTGCTATAGTAAGACCTTGAGAAAAGTTATTAGTTGATAGGGAATGTTTCAGGGACAAGTGAGTGACAGAAAGACAGATCTTCCTTAACATTTTATGTTTAAAATGATTGATTACCATTTATAAATACTTCAACAAAAACCCCAGTAAACAACCTACAATTTTTATAATCTAGAATAGAAGATAGTGATGCCAGAGCCTGTTAGAAACTAAAAGTTTTGCAACTCTTGACAGACAAAACAAAGCCGGTCTTTCTTGTGATCTCTAGATTATTTGCTTTCAACGATACTAAGATACTAAGATATCTGAGTGAATACTAAACAGGCAATTAAGTCAGGTAAAATATAATATGAAAATTGTAACAAGGAGTTGCAACAAATACACATACACACCTATAAGAACAGCAAAATATGAGTAAGATTTTTGTGCCGTGTGAGTGGAAAGAATGCATAATTTGGAAAAGCTTAAACAAGCATAAATTTTAGAGTGATAATGAGGATACAGGTATGTGAGTGTGTATTTGTTTAGGTGTGTGTGTGTGTGTGTGTGTGTGTGTGTGTGTGTGTGTGTGTAAGTACATGTGCATATCTCTGTGTGTGTGAGCGTATGTATGTACATGTATGTGTGGTATGTGTACATATGTGTATGTTTATATGTGCATACATAAGTGTATGGGCACACATTTGGTTTCTGAAACTGCTGTTTTCGTGGTCTGCAGGGGAAAATACCAGGCTAGAATCCTCTGGGTAAGGCAAAATGTGCCTTTCTGAAGACAGAATGTTCCTCACCCCCAGGCAAACCTCCCGTTTACTCCAAAAGCCATTGGCTGATTGATATGCCTGCCCTGATTGTCAAAGAGAATCTCATTTACTAAAGTGAACTGATTTGTGTTGTAATCACATCTACAAAACCTTTACAGCGATTAGATCTCTGCTGAATTATATAGCTAAGATGCTTAGCCTAAATTGAGGTGGAAATACTGGTATCTCAGTCTACCTGTTATCAGCATCCATAGACATTTGCTTAAACCCTAATTAATCACTAAATACAGATTACAAGGTCAATTATTTTTTTCCAAAATGATACAAATGTCCCCTGAACTATCAAAGATATATTAAAAAAAATTCCTAGGGAAAACATGCAACTATGATAATATTTACTCTTTTTGCAATTCTGAAAGTTAAATATTGCTGTGTATTGTTAACTCATAGTATTTGAGAAATAGGCATATAACAGAGAACAGGAAGATCCAAATACCACATACATATTATGCTTATATCCAAGCATATTTGTATAAGCAGAAAAGGAAGACATTTATACAATGATCATTATATTATTATCACAAAATTCTCATTTAGGAATGGAGTTTAGGGGCTTAGCTATATTCTTCCAATACTTGCTCAATAGTCTCTATAAGTGCATGTGTCATTCAGACTGCACATGTGACTCTATTCAGCTGCCCAAAAGTTTGATCCATACAACTCTAGGCGTCATCCTCTCTGCAATGGTTTATTATTGTTTTGCTTTCACTTTAAGTGCATGATATTGTAGTACTTAGACATGGACAAAAAACAAAACAAAACAAAAAAAACAAAAAACAAACAAACAAACAAACAAACAAAAAACTATATTTCAGAAATAGCATCAGTTTTTGACCCAAGGCTATTCTTTAGAACAAGGATAGTTATCCTAGCCAGAACAGGAGTTACATTTGTACCACAAGACTCAGAGGCATGGAAATATCACAGTAGGGGAAGGTCGGCGACTTCTTTTCTAATTGACCTGTAACCCCAGGGCCAGTCTCATATACACTGCCCCCACACAAAGGTAAAATATTGCTATGCACACTCATTTTTGTGACTCCATGGGCCTGAAAATATCAGACCCTGAAAGACCTCACTAATACCATTGTACAATAGTCATTTGCAAGCAATGCGAGGACTTCCAATCTAATATCCTAGAAACATGTTAAGATTCCTATATTGTTTCAGACATAGAGTATTTTGTTATTATTTGAAAGTACTAGTAGGGACAAAATTATTCACTTGTATAAATGTTACAAACATTAGAACTTCAAACATTTCTTCTTTGCAACTTTTTTGTTCTGCATTCCATTCAAGATATGCTGTAACCGAGCAGTAGTGGTGCACACCTTTAATCCCAACACTCGGGAGGCACAGACAGGTGGATCTCTGTGAGTTCAAGGCCAGCCTGGACTACAGAGTGAGTTCCAGGACAGGCTCCAAAGCTACACAGAGAAACCCTTTCTGGAAAAACAAAACAAAACAAAAAACAAACAAACAAAGCGCAAGGCCCTGGGTTCCGTCCTCAGCTCTGGGGGAAAAAAAAGATAGAAAGAAAGAAAAAAGAAAAAGATATGCTGTAATTTTTTTAGTGGTTTCAATGTGTTCTTCTACTTTAAGAATTTTACTGGGTTTTGCATTATTTTAGCCCTTCTATCCCACCACCTGTAGCTGATCTTTCTTTGTACAGCCAGCTCCTGAATAATGACGTGGAGAATTTTTATTAATTATGAAAGCTTGGCCTTAGCTTAGGCTTGCTCCCAACTAGCTCTTATAACTTAGATTAAGTCATTTATATTGGTCTCTATTCCACCATGTGGGTCATTACCTCGCTTCAGTACTGTATATCGCATTTTGTTTGTGTCTGGCTGATGAATCTCCCATGCCTCAGATTCTTTCCCAGAGTTCCTGTCTCTCCCCAGAGGTCCCACCTATCTTCTGCTGCCTAGCTACTGGTTGTTCAGCTCTTTATTAAACTGATGAGAAGGTGCCTTAGGCAGGTGAGGTACAGCAGAGACACATCTTTACACAGTGTGCAAAAAAGATTATCCCAACACTCACCTGCTCTCTCTTTCTGATTTTTGTTTGGTTTATGTGAACTCAATTTCAAGCTAACTAATGTACTATTGGATATTAACTGAGAATTCATCTAAGGAGTTAGATTTTTTTTCTTTTTGAGATTATAATATACATAATTGTTTTTCAGTACTTTTAGTGAGAAAAAATACACGTATTAGAAAATTTAACAGTTTAAAAATCTTTAAGTTCACTGATAATAAATTTATAGTCAATGTTTTGCAACTGTCAAAAGTATCTACTTCTATATTCTTTTCATCTTGTGAACGTAAAATCCATATGCCTTAAACATCCCATTATTCCCTCTACCAATTCATAACATCCACCTCTGTAGTAGTTCCAATGATAATAGCCTCTATTGTCTCATGTATTTGAATATTTGATCCTCAGTTTGTGGAACCATTTGGGAAGGATTAGGGATATGTCCTTGAAGGAAGAGCTGTTACTTGGGGTGGACTTTGGGGTTTCAAAAGAGTGTGATTCCCAGTGTTCTCATTTTGTTTCATGTTTGTGGATCCAATTGTGAGCTTTCAGCTGTTCCTTCATGTGAAGACATGTCATGGTATCCCAGTCTCCAACACCAGTAGGCATTCCTCATGAATAGACCAGATGAGCAGACCAACAAACAGGCAACACACAACCATCATATGCTCCAAAAATCTAGAAATCATTACCTAGACCTATGATCACCCCAAACACAGATGCCTAGATGCAATCATAAGAACACTATAACAGCAAGGGCAATATGTCTCCATTAAAACCCAGCTATCATACCATAACAGACCCTGAATATTCTAACATCAGGGAATTGCAAATCAAAACTACTTTGAGATTCCATCTTATACCTGTCAAAATTGCAAATATCAATAACATAATAATAACAAGTGACAACTCATTCTGGCAAGGATGTGGAATAAGGGGAACACTTCTCCATTGCTGGGACTGCAAACTTGTACAGCCACTAGGGAAATAATATAGTTGTACCTCAGAGAATTGGGTAGCACCCTTCTTCAAGCTGCAGCTATACTACTCTTGGGCATATAAAAAGGACACTCCATCCTACCACAAGGACACTGGATCACCCATTAGAAACAATTTAGATGTCCTATAACAGAATAACATATAAATAAAATGTTGTACATTTATACACTGGGTTATTACTTAGCTGTTAAAAAAAGTAATTTCATCATGAAATTCACAGGCAAGTGGATCTACCCATAAATGGGAAACAGAATAGATTTTATGGGTGGACTAAGGAGGGGAGTAGGAGGGAATCAATTGAAGGCAAAGATGAGATAGAGACAGATAGTGTATGGAGAGAAGCCTGGAAATGGTGGGAATTTGAGTGTTGGTGTGGAAACCTAGTATAGTGAAAACTTAAAATCTATGATGGTCATCCCAATCCCTAGTAATGGGGGATATAACATGTCAACTGGACTTTTCTTTTAGCCAGGCAAGGATTCTCTTGGTGGGTCTGGGTTGCATTCAATTGAGTTTGTTGGCCAAGGGAATCCAATGAAAATCCGCAAACAACCCAGACTGATGTTAAGACAAAGGGCTGATCTCTGAAAACATACAGTGGGGCAATGTCCCCCCAACTTACTGAATATAGAGAAATTGAGCTGGTGCCTACATAGAGCCTTCACCCCTACACTTTAGTTTCCTTGTTTCTGGAAGGTACTCTTTAGGCTACTGAAAGAGAAACATGGACACAAACCCAGGCACAAAACCTATGACCTAAAATCTGTTTGGTCTACAAAATTTGCTGGGGAAAGGGTGGCACAGAACTTGTGAGAGTATTCAACAAATCTGTGATTTGACTTAAGGCCTACTCCATGAGAAGGAGCCAACCCATACCTGACATTGCATGGGTAACCAAGAAAGACCTATGGTAAGACCAAACAGAACTAGTCAAAACACACACACACACACACACACACACACACACACACACACACACACACACAAAATCACCACTAATGATATTCTGCTATACTCATAGATAGGTGCCTTATTTAGACATCATCAGAGAGGCTTCCTCTGGCAGCAAATGGGAACAGAGCCAGACATGTGGAGAAAGTGAGACTAAATTGAAGGTATCTATCAAATCCCACCCTTCAGAGCTCAGTGAGTCCCACAGAAGAGGAGGTGGAAAGATTGTAAGATTCAGAGGGTATGGAGGACAACAGGAGAATTTGGCCCTCTGAATCAACTAAGCAAGGAGAATATGAGCTCACAGAGACGGAAGCAGCAAGCACAGGGTCTACAGGGGTCTGCACCAGGTGCTGTGCCTATATATTATAGCTATTAGTTTAGTATTTTTTATGGGACTCCTGAATATGAGAATGAGTAAGTCTCTGAATCTGCTGCCTGCACTTGGGACCCCTTTCCTCCTGCCATACCCAACTTCAATATTTTGCTTCATCTTATTGTATTTTATTTTGTCATGTTTGGTTGTTATCTCTTAGAAGTCTTTTTTTTTCTAATGAGAGACAGAAAGGGAGTGGATCCAGAGGGGAGTGAAGCTGGGAAGGAACTGGGAGGAGTAGAGGGAGGGGAAACTATAATTAGGATATATTGTAGGAGATAATATTCTATTTTCAATAAAAATATTGTCTTATACTTCAAGCACCCTGTAGATTTATCAGTTTTATGGAATATGCAGAATCCCAATTTTTAGCACTCTTTTGTAGCCACAGCATCATTGGTTCTAGTTATTTTTCCTTTAGGAATTTGTGATGTGCGCATTTCACTGAAGTAATCTTATCACATAGAAGTATTAGACACAGACTCACTTGGGGACTATTATTAAAATTTTACCTAGCTTATCTATTCTTATGTTGTTGGTTAGTTAATTTGAAATGTTTTTCTTACTGTAAACTATATTATGTTGTGTGTACATATGCAAATATCATTTTGATACTCATCAATCAATTTCTTGGGTTCACAGTGGTAGAATTACTGGACTACATTGTAATGGTATTTTAGTTTTTCTGAGGAACCACAAATACAATTTCCACCAACAGCTGCACAAAAGTTTAGATTATTGCTTATCCTCATGAAATTATGTTTTAATACTAGTATTCATAATGTGTAAGAGGCCCACATAGCTAAACACTACTGTCTTCCAAAGTCCAACTAACATATGCCAATATGCTCCTCTTACATCAATCAACTGCTTTCTTAGTTCAAAGCTCAAATGTCTCCCACATTCATAAAAAACAAAACAAAGAAACACTTGACCAAGTGCCTCAAAAATACCCTGAGCCTGGGACCATCTTCTGTCTTTCTCACTTTTCTATCTGCTGTGACAAAACACTCTGACCAATGTAACGCATAAAATTTAGTGTTTAGAGTACTTAAAGTTTCGGGGCTCAGAGTCCATGGTGGTGGAGAAGGCAACAGTTGGTGGCTGGAATAGAGGAGATTTGAATCTTGATTCACAAGCAGTGATCAGAGAGAGGCCTGGTAGGAATGGCGTATGTGAAACCTTAAATACTGTAACTCTCCTAATGCTTCCCATACAGTTCCACCCACAGGGGACCAAGTACTCAATGAGCCTAATGGGGGTGACATTTTCATTCAAACTACTACAAGTTATTTTAATTTCCTATTTTTGTGTAATTAATAGAGTTGGTTCCCATTGATAGAACTGTACTGGAAGCATTAGGAAGTGTGACCTTGGGCATAGGTTCTGGTAAATTCTTGGTTCCCACCAATTCTTTGCATGGACACTCTCTTGACTTTTGTCTTTAAAGCAATACTATCTTGCTATAGTTTTCTACTGTGGTTTATTTTTTCAAGAGTGTTTTGTATCTTATCTATCTTTCATATATTCCTCATAACTGTCATATGGTGGAAAGTACATTTTTTTTCAAACAAATGCCAGATATAATTATTTGTAAACTTAGAGTATATGTGAGAAGTAAATTTCCTTAAATTATATCCACCTTTTTTTTTTCAGGATTCACATTAGGTGTTATATACTTTGAAATTGGTAATGAGGTTTTGATATTTTTTCTATTTGCTCTCTTTGTGGTTACCTGGTACTTTCCAACAGTCCTCTGTCTGACTTCTGGTTCTCATTTTGGGCTCTTGTGCTTTATGTTTCATGTTCAGATAAGTGACTCCTTCATTTTATTCTCTAAGACCAACACAAAACAAAATTTTATTGGTATTTTCTGAACTTTTAATAGAAAAGATTTGACATGAATCATACTGAATATTTTGCTACAATACAAAGAAAAATAATTCATATATTGCATTTCTAGAGCTTAAAATATTCATATTACATTCTTCTTGGTAGCTTTTTAAAGTTATAGAACAGAGATAAGCAGATGAATTTAGAGGGCTGTGTGTTCTAGCACTAACAAAAATAAATAGCTAAGTTTTAAGACTGTAAAAGTTCAAGTTAAAGCTATTTGAGCTTATGATTTTGCTTTACTGTAGTAAGCAAAGAAAACAAAACAGAACCTACCAGTATCTCCTTTCCCAAAGGGACAGTTAAAGTGCATTATATTCGGAAATAGCGATGGGGAATTTTTTCTTTAAATGGATGCTATGTAGCAAACAGTGGTAATTACCAGTCTGGAGCTGAGTTAGAAAACCAGTGACGATAATAAGATACAACTGAACTCCACCTCTGGGATGTGTTTTACCCCAGACCACAAAATCAAAAGCTCTCTAGGTAGAAATAAACAATCAAGTCACAGATACAGGGATGGAACGTTGTGCTCTCAGAATAATGACTTGTGTGCCAAGCATCCTCTGAAGGAGTAACTGTGACCTGCTTCACTGTTTGCTTCTGGTGAAACACTTTATTAATGTACACATTCATGAATTCAATAATCAGATATTTATTCAGTTCTAAATCATAATAGCATTGGTATAAACTTGTCTTTTAGACAGAAGTTTAACAACGTGTCAAAGCAGGTCTAACTCATCTGTCTTTCCCTTCATGCTAGCTTTGGGTATTCTCCATAGTCATTTTCAAAGATAATACTTGAAATCCTTCTCATCATCCCATATATTGCTTAAAAAACAGCAATGCCCTTAAAATAATACATTCAAGGAAGATCCAGCAGATACTGAACTGGAGAGGGTGGCAAAGAATCCAGATCATTCTCCAAATAGACCAAAGCAATTGCCTAAACATACAGCTTATGGTGTATCCCTTTAAAACCAGGCCTATTGTGGCTCATGTTTGAATCATAAGTTGGCAGTTCAATGCTACCTCTTCAATTGTGGATTAAGAATAAAATACCATGGAAAACAATTTACAAAAGAAGAAAACAAGAGAATCAAACCCCAAGAGGTTGTAGGAGAGAAAGAATTTATAAACACATGTTTATTACCAGAATTTTCATCTATTAATATGAGCATTTTTGTAGAACTTAAAGTTTATAAATACTTTGGAAAACTGTATTATGCACTTAAATATATTTTAAAAAGTAGATTGTTGGAAATTATACTGAAATTAAGTGTGGTATTGTAGTCCCCCCAAAATTGTACATGTTAATAAACTTATCTGGGGTCAGAGACAGAGCAGCCACAATATTAAACATAAAGGATAGGCAGTGGTAGCACATGCATTTAATCCTAGCATTCCAGAGGCAGAAATCCATGTGTTCAAGGATACAGCCAAGCATGGTGATTCATCACACCTTTAATCCCAGAAAGCAATCCTTTAATCCTAGGGAGTGGTGGTAGAAAGCAGAAAGGTATGTAAGGCGTGAGGACCAGAAACTAGAAACATTTGACTCGTTAAGCATTCAGGCTTCTAGCAGCACAGTTCAGCTGAGAGCCATTGGGATGAGGACACAGAAGCTTCCAGTATGAGGAAACAAGACCAGCTGAGAAGTTGGCCAGGTGAGGTTAGCTGTGGCTTGTTTTGTCTCTCTGATCTTCCAGTTCACCCCAATACCTAGCTCCAGGTTTGATTTTATTAATAAGAACTTTTAAGATTCCTGCTACAATTAAGCAGAAAGTGTTATACACCAAAGTAAAATGTAAATGAAAAAAGTAATTAATACAACTCTATTTTTTACTCCATGAAACTACTAAGAACTAATTAGATTTACACAGTACAATATAAAAATCATCTGCAAAAAAAACAACATGGAAAGCAGTGAAGATGTAATATCTTATTGTATATCATCATACAAATGACACATTGCAATAAGTAGAAACTGTTCAGGAAAAGAAAAAATATTTTACTATTCTGTTTGTAAGATAATAATATTAGAAATAACTGGATGTGTCTCCTCATAGAGGTAATTAAAAAGCTTATCTTCAAAATGTCTTGCTACTATGATGAGCTATGTCAGAAAAGAGGAACAACCCTTGTGTGTGCTGTAAGAAGCACTCAGATAGGATGACAAGGGTCTGAGTGCAACCTCTCTGAGTGGCTATTACATATACAATCTCTCATTTTGTATCACATTCTTGTTACTTCGCTATTTCAGATGATGGCAAATAAGCTACTTTTTCAAAACAAAGATATTATTTTAAATTATAATGAAGCTACTTGACTAATTCTTGAGGGGGACCCTAAAATTGTCCAGGCAGGGAAGTGAACTACAAAGAGATGATAATAAAAACTCATTTCAGACTGGCTTCATTAACCTGGATCAATAATTCTAAAGTCTGATATCAGGTGGTTTATACCCACAAATTTAAACACAGTACAACTGGGAAAAAAAGTTTCCTGATGTAATGCAATCTCCACTGTACAAGGAACTATACACTTCCAATAACCAGCTTTCTGGATGTAAGAACAGGTTTATTTTATTTATTTATTTATTTATTTATTTATTTATTTATTTATTTATTTATTTATTTACATCTTTTCCATTGAAAGACAATCCTGCATGCTGAACAGTCCTATTTTCTCTGGAGATCTGTGGGCTCAAAGACCTTCACGCTATGTTCCCAACACATTCTAAGATGATACAAATATACTATGTTTCCTTATTTCATATCAAGAACTTGCAATTAAATGAAACAGGAGTCATTCAGCTATTACTCAGAAAACAAATTTCACAGCATGTCCTACTAGCAGTTGATGCTTTTGAAAGCAAAGTATATTCCACTTTCTTATAAAAGTCGTGAGATATCACTAGTTGCCCGCAGTTCTTTGTCTAGGACCAAGTGAAACTTCCTCCTTTGCACATTTGAATGTCCTTTGCTATTACCATTGATCTGGTATCATGTATGCAGTCATTTTCAAGAGAGACTGTTTCACAGGAGATTTCCTGGCATTCTGGTTCATAAAATCTTTATGTGCTCTCTTCCACGGTGTTCCCTGAGCCATAGACACAGAACCTGTGGTATACATGTATTCACCGTGTCTGGGCTTGGCATCGTCCATTGATTTCTGTATTGATTCCACTTGTGTAGTCTTTCTGTGATGGTCTCCATTTCCTGTAAAGAGAAGGTTACTTGGTGAGTGGTCATAGCTACACTTAGCTGTGAGAACCAGAACAGAATTTGGAAATTTGGAATGCAGTAAGGAATTGTAATGGTCTAACAAAGTGGTAGTAGTAGATAATTTTCTAAGGTTCAGGAACTCACTAGTTCTGGGACACTGGCAGAGTTTGCAGTGTCAGGCATGGTTTCCCTCATGTGTGGCCGTAAGTCTAGCTAGAGAGATGTTGGTTTTTACTGATATGTGAATGTCAGTTATAGTACATTTATAGATACCTTATCGTGGATACGACACCATCATCATGGTTCATAGGTGTTACAACTGGGTAGGAACGTATAATTGCATCCTTCACTTGGCAGCTTGTATGGTATTTTCTGGTAGCAGGAAAACTAGGCTGCATGATACAAGCTTTCAGGATAAATATAGCTCAAATAATCCTAATGTCCTGAGTGCCTGGTATTTTCAGCATCCTGGGCCCACTCTCAACCACCCTGAGGCAAAAGTGATACATCAATAATCTAATTGCTTAGGGAATCACTTTGACTATCTTGAACAACTGTTCAATAAGAGGTTTCTTGTACCCAGTACTGGACTCCCATGTTTAAAAAATAATCAAAAACAAAAACAAAAGTACATTATACATTGCCCGTGAGAAGGCAAGAGAAGATTCATGCCTCGGTGGGGCAGAAGTGAATAATCAATTGTGTTTGCCCTCTTGTCCTCCTGCTTCTCTCCTCCTTCACCTCACCCACCTCCTTCTCCGCGTCCTCCTCTTCCTTCTGTTCCTCCTACTCCACCCTCCGCCCTTTTTTGTCCCCTTCACCAGAGCTCTTGCCTGAGTCTGCTTCTTTGTCCTCCTCCCCCTCCTCCTCACCCTCCTCAGTTCTTTCTCTTCCTAGTCCTAGGCTTCTCTGTCTTCCCTGATTGACCTCTCCTTAGTTTATCTCAGAGTCCCATTAATTTGAAAAACTCTTAAATATAAATTATTTCAAAAATTACAATCTTCAGTGTATTCCCTTTATAAAATCTGTCAAAACTATATCCAGCCATATTCCCTAGATTGTCAGTTTAATAGTAAGTGTATGAGAAACTTAAAAATGACCAAGAAAATGTCTTTAGTTTCTTTCCCCAAACATTTTTCATACTATTAATGAAACATAGAAACATACAAACACTTTCTTTTATGTAGCTGGAGTTTTTTTGTAGTCCTGCCTGGCCCACAGTCAAGACAAATCTCTGTCACCCACCAGTCCCACAGCCGCTCAGACCCAACCAAATAAACACACAGACATTTATATTATTTACAAACTGTATGGCCACAGCAGGCTTTTTGTTATCTAGTTCTTTTATCTTAAATTAACCCATATCTATTAGTCTATAAGTTGCCATGCTGCTCGTGGCTTACCGGTGCCATACATGCTGGTACTCATGGCAGCGGCAGGCAGAGTCTCTCTGCCTCTGCCTTCCTCTTCCCAGAATTCTCCTCTCTCCTTGTCAGTGTGAGATGTTCTGTATGTCAAATGTGTTGCTCTGATTGGTTAATAAATAAAACAATAATTGTCCAGTAGCCAGACAAGAAGTATAGGGGGGACAAGCAGAGAAGAGAATTTTGGGAAGTGGAAGGCTGAGGCAGAGAGACACTGCCAGCCGCCACCTTGACAAGGGAGAGGTAAGGTAACCATAAGCCACGAGCCATCTGGCAAGGTATAGATTTGTGGAAATGGATTAATTTAAGCTATAAGAACAGTTAGCAAGAAGCTTGCCACGGCCATGCAGTTTGTAAGCAATATAAGTCTCTGTGTTTACTTAGTTGGGTCTGAGCAGCTGTGGGACTGGCGGGTGAGAGAGATTTGTCCTGACCGTTGGCCAGGCAGGACTGGAAAACTCTAGCTACATTTTTTATATAAATCTAAAAGTTTTCTCTAGATTATTTTCATTACCCATACCAGGATGTCTACTAATCATCAAACTTTATCAATTAAATTTCATGACAGGATTATTCCTCTTTGATTAAAAGACTTAAAATACTTTCAAAGTACATTAAAATATGAGCTGATCTCTTCCCCTCATATCATTATGTCCTTGTCTATGTGTGGTCTGACTTCCTATGGTTGGTTTCTCTTTTCTCAGCAATTATTTTTCTGGGACTGACTAAGCTCATCTTCATTGAAATGTTTTCAATAAAATTAGTTTTCCATCCACAATTCACCTTCCTTGTCATCACGAACAATGCTTCTTTCTATTTCACTCAAGTTTGAAAACAGTGTATAGTAAGGTGAATATAACCTAAGGGAAATCTAACACCCATACTCCGAGTTACCTTTCCTGCCTTTAACTCAAGTGAATCTTGTATACGTGCTGTGTACCCACTACTACTTCAAACACAAACTCCATCTCAATTCCAAAAGGATGTTTGGACAAGTTTGACATTTTAGCTTTAGTACATAGATTGTAGGGAGAGAGTAATTTCTTCCCTCAAAAATATTCATTGAATGGATACCTGAGTTAAGAAAGACCTTATTGTCAACCATATCTATAATCTACCATAAGTAAATAGCATCTATGTTTTAGGTTTGATGGACATACTCTTATTTTGTAAAGACCTAAAGATTTACCACCTGCCAATGTTGTTAAATGTTTACCAGCTGGACCATTTCCTTGGGAGACACTGTGATAAAAGAAACCAGCTCCAGCTCTGTTTATTATGAAAAGGCTGCAAGTTCTAACTAGGAGACAACTGTGGTGTATGACTGCAGAGTATAATGATTTTAGGTTAAAAAAAAAAGAAAAATTACCTATTTAAATAAAAATAAGAATTTTTTCTTCAGCAATTCAACTTGACTTACAAGTAATAGGAAGACATCTTAATTGCTGTCTTTACCTAGCACTGTTTAACAGTATTTTTTCCTACTGTTCTTCCACCATAAAATATTAACCACCATACACCAAAATATATCTCTTTCTTACAGCTGGAGAAAACCAAACTGGAATTATTTAGTGAACAATTTCCTTGCTCCAATATTTCTTTAAATCATACTAGCCATTTTGAAAATACCCTTGTTAACTACTGTTTAATATTTTCAATTTCACCAAAGGTAGCTAAATGTCTTATGGCTATGTGCTCAGACAACAAAAATCTCATCAAAGAATATTTTATTTCAAATCAGGTAAATTCCTAGAAAATCCCCTTGAAAATGGAGTTTAGCCATTTTTTTGTAAAATCAAGAGAAAAATGTAGAATCCACAGCTATCAGTATGTATTTCACCTGAATCATTTCTGCATTGAACTTTAAAACTCAAGTTAGGGCTTGGTGTCATGAAGGATAGGATTTATTATGTGAAACAAACTATTTTCTGCACTGGGCTATAACCATTTACCTCTTACAGGTTTTGTGGAAGAAGGCACAGTAGAATATAAAGATGTCATTTATTTTAATTTTATCTGAAAGTTACATAGTGAATATTCTTAAAGATTCCCACTGAAAAGAGCTTTAAAGCCAAGTGTCTCTCTGTTCCAGAGCTGAAGGTTTTAATAGTCTATATTTCTCTCTGTCATTCACCTTCGTTCCAAAGCAACCTTCTTCACCTTGTAGAGACTGGCAGCTCTGGTAGATTTCAATATCAATCTTTATTATTAACATGAACAACAGAGTTTTACCTTCAACTGTGAGTAAAAATAGAAGATTTTCAATATAAGCACAAAAAATGTCTCAAGTTGGATATAAAGCTGTGCTGTTGATATTAGGAGATTCAAGCTCTCACCCAATGTCTGCTTTTTCTAAGAGCAGCTGAGATAGATGAGGAACATGAATATGGATTCAATTGTTTGGTGTATACCATTTTCTTGAACCCCCACATACAATATTCTTGGAGAAAATATCAATTTTGATGAGTTAGATCAATGCCCTTTCTACTCAATCACTCTTACTTTATGGATGGTTCTGACTTCTGTGTGTAGGTAATTTGTGACTCTTACCTTGAGTGGGCAAAACTGGTTTTCTTGACCTAGCAGGCTAATGATATAGAACATCAAAACTGGTTGAAAGTAAGTCATGTAATTTAGTTCCTTTATATTAATTTACATGGTTTTTATTTTTAAGTTCTTAATTTTCTACCATTTACATTGTCTGTACTTTATGAAGTATGTTAATATAAATATTATTTAAGATACTGATTTATTTGGTTTTATGTGTATGTGTACATGCATGCAGGAGTCTGAAGGTGTCAAAAGGGGGCACCAGATTACTAGGAACTGAAGTTGAAGGCACAGTCAAGCTACCATGTGGGTCCTGGGAAGTGAACCCTGGTCTTCTGCAAAAGCAACAAGAGTTCTTAACCTTTGACCTATCTCTCCTGTCCCTACAATGATGTTCCTTTACTAGTTTAAAATCTTAAATCTTTAGTAGCAACAAAGATGGATTGTGTGTTTATAGTCTAGACAATTTAGAATAGAAACACACAACTGTTTTTGACAAATCTGTTTCATGTTTCAATCTCTGCTCTTGTAAGTGTGCAAGGATTGCCCCCCATCACCCAAAATAACAACAACAAAGAGTTGTGTTT
This sequence comes from Peromyscus maniculatus bairdii, assembly GCF_049852395.1. Taxonomy (NCBI): domain Eukaryota; kingdom Metazoa; phylum Chordata; class Mammalia; order Rodentia; family Cricetidae; genus Peromyscus; species Peromyscus maniculatus. The sequence continues at coordinate 78,723,781 of NC_134870.1, read as the reverse complement.
ATTACAGTGATACCTACAGGAGACATAGAGTTCACTCTGACCTCTCTTACAATTCCAAAACCTGACCCTTTTACACTCATGTGATAGGAAAGCTACCTTCTAAATTCCTTATAGACAGCACTAAGCTTCATTAATTCATAAGAGAAAGAGGAAGGAGAGAAATGAAAAGCAAAAGAATAAATAGCTGTAGTAGTTGATGTATATATTTGAGTAGTGGTATGCACATGTGGACAAAGACAGTATGAGAGTGAGAGAGTTAGTGAAGTAGGTGTTGGGCCCTGGCCCGTGTTTTTGGGGAGCTGTTGCCTTGTTTGCTGACCTTGCTCAGATGTCCTCGCTATGCTAATTCCCTGACGGTTTCATTCCTCCCAAACAGCTTAACAAAGGTTCCTTGTTTGTGTATCCTGCATATTGGTGTAATGCTAGAATGTAAATCATCTGTAGCTTACTTTTGCCCTACCAGGTTCTTGCACTGTGCTGTAAGCCTGTATTTAAGGCCTCTTCCCTCCTTCAGTAAAGGGCATTCTACTGAGACGAATGACCCACTATCTTGTCTCTGTTTTAATCCTCAGCCCCTTGCTCGGACAAGGTGAACGGGTAGTAATGTGGGCGTTGCTACAAGTAGGAATTACTGTAGATACAAAATTACAGGAGCAACATCAGGTATATATTTATTCTTCTTGGAAATGTATTTGTATTTTTTCCTTTTATTTTATTTTACAATACCATTCAGTTCTACATATCAGCCATGGATTCCCTTGTTCTCCCCCGTCCTGCCCCCTCCCCTTCCCCCCAGCCCATCCCCCATTCCTACCTCCTCCAGGGCAAAGCCTCCCCAAGGACTGAGATCAACCTGGTAGACTCAGTCCAGGCAGGTCCAGTCCCCTCTTCCGAGACTGAGCCAAGCGTCCCTGCATAGGCCCCAGGTTTCAAACAGCCAGCTCATACAGTGAATACAGGACCCGACCCCACTCCTGGATGGCTCCCAAACAGATCAAGCCAATCAACTGTCTCACCTATTCAAAGGGACTGATCCAGTTGGGGGCCCCTCAGCCTTTGGTTCATAGTTCATGTATTTCCATTTGTTTGGCTATTTGTCCCTCTGCTTTATCCAACCTTGGTTTCAACAATTATCACTCATACAAACCCTCCTTTTTCTCACTAATTAGACTCCCGGAGATCCACCTGGGGCCTAGCCTTAGATCTCTGCATCCAGAACCCTCAGTCATTAGATGGGGTTTCTAGCACAACAATTAGGGAGTTTGGCCATCACATCACCAGAGTAGGTCAGTTCAGTCTGTCTCCCGACCATTGCCAGCAGTCTATTGTGGGGGTATCTTTGTGGATTTCTGTGGGCCTCTCTAGCACTTTGTTTCTTCCTTTTCTCATGTGGTCTTCATTTACCATGGTCTCCTATTCCTTGTTCTCCCTCTCTGTTATTGATCCAGCTGGGATCTCCCGCTCCCACAGGCTGTCTTTCTCTCAACCCTCACCCTTCATTACTCCAACTCATGTCCAGGCTGTTCATGTGGATCTCATTCATTTCTTTGTCACTGGGCTATGCCCATGTCTTTTTTGGGGTCCTGTTTTCCAGGTAGCCTCCCTGGTGATGTGAGTAGCAGTCCAGTCATCCTTGTTCCACATCTAGTATCCTCTTATGAGTGAGTACATACCATATTTGTCTTTCTGAATCTGGGTTACCTCACTCAGGATGATTTTTTCTAGATCCACCCATTTGCCTGCAAACCTCATGATGTCATTGTTTTTCTCTGATGAGTAGTATTCCATTGTGTATATGTGCCACATTTTATTTATCCATTCTTCAGTTGAAGGGCATCTAGGTTGTTTCCAGGTTTTGGCTATTACAAACAATGCTGATATGAACATAGCTTAGCAAGTGCTCTTGTGGTATGACTGAGCATTCCTTGGGTATATGCCCAAGAGTGGTATAGCTGGATCTTGGGGGAGATTGATTCCCAATTTTATAAGAAAGCAGCATATTGATTTCCAAAGTGGTTGTACAAGCTTGCATTCCCACCAGCAGTGGAGGAGAGTTCCCCTAGCTCCACATCCTCTCCAGCATAAGGTGTTTTCAGTGTTTTTGATCTTAGCCATTCTGACAGGCATAAGGTTGTTTTGATTTGCATTTCCCTGATGATTAGGAATGTTGAGCAATTCCTTAAATGTCTTTCTGCCATTTGAGTTTCCTCTGTTGAGAATTCTCTGTTTAGTTATATAGCCCATTTCTTAATTGGACTGTTGGGCATTTTGATGTCTAATTTCTTGAGTTTCTTATATACTCTGGATATCAGTCCTCTGTCACATGTGGGGTTGGTGAAGACCTTTTCCCATTCTGTAGGCTGTCGCTTTGCCTTGTTGACTGTATTCTTTGCTCTACAAAAGCTTCTCAGTTTCAAGAGGTCCCATTGATTGATAGTTTCTCTCAGTGTCTGTGCTACTGGTGTTATATTTAGGAAGTGATCTCCTATGCCAATGCGTTCAAGACTACTTTCTACTTTCTCTTCTAGCAGGTTCAGAGTAGCTGAATTTATGTTGAGGTCTTTGAACCACTTGGACTTAAGTTTTGTGCACAGTGACAGATATGGATCTATTTGCAGCCAAGTATTTGTATTTTTTAGATGAGAACAAATGTTTTGGTTTCATAGGAAAGAGATATAAATTATAAAGTATTCAAAGACATTTTAATGCAACAATCAACATTCCATTTGCAAGGATGTCCACTAACCCAGGTTACAGTATAGCAATTTACAGAAAAGCTTGAAGAAAAATTATTATTGACTATTAAGGTAGAAACCAACAAAATATAGACAGTGAAGTGTATATCTCAAGACAGTTTTATGGAATTCAGCTACATGTGGAACAAAAGAAACATACTATACATAAATGTTATTTATATTATCTTCAATGAAAGAACTTTAAACAAATTCAGGACATGGAAAATATTTATCTAATAATAATAAAATAAATAGAATTTTTATGGATATAACAGTAATAATATGTAAATATTTATATTCTCCTGGAAAAATCTGTGAAAATTTAATTACCTGCATATGTAGCATTCTTTTCATTTATCTGCAAGTATTAAGAAATTATCATATGGGCCTGGAGAAATGATTTAGTAGTGTGGGGCACTGACTGCTTTTGCAGACTTTCTGGGTTCAAGTCCTAGAACTCAAATGCTGTGTCACAAAGTTCTGTAACTATACTTCTCAGGGATCTAATTACCCTTCTTACCTCAGCAGGTTCATGCAGGCATGTGGTATAAATACATACACCCAGGCACACACAAATTAAATTAAACTAAAATATTGCTTTATCAGAGGAAATCACTTGATCTAAAATATTCTGCCATGAAGTTGAATAAACATTTACTGCTGTTAATATGTGTCCTCTTACCTTGTTTAAATATATTATTATGTATGATATGTACATTAAGTACAATTAATTTTATTAAAATATATTGTTTAGAGGACATTAGTTTTCAATACATTTGTTCATAATTATCTTTATTATAAATAATAATCTTGATCATTCTAATGGAATCTATGTACTAGTAACTTGTTTAAGTTTTCAAAAGCTGTACATCAAGCTAAAGGATTATTTAGTATTTGAACAATAATTTGAAAAATAATTGAAAATTGTGTAATCAAAGAAATGAAAGCCAAACATGGTGTTAACTAAAGATTATTCTCTTTGCAAAGTGGTTTATATGTGTGTATATACACATACACACACACATGTATATATATATATATATATATATATATATATATATATATATATATATGTATATTTTCCATGTTTTACAGTAGAATAGCAAGTAATGAGCTACCTTAACTACTGAAGGCAAAGATTTTGTTGTATTCAGAAATTCATTGTTACCAGTATTGATTGAAGTGATTATATTTAGAAATAAGAATTTTAACATAATAAATTACATCTATACAATATAAATTTTGAAATGTTCTTCTCATTCTGTACTAAGGATAATTACCGACAACAGGAGCTAATTTCTGTAGTAATTACGACATTGTCAGCCCTATCCTGTGTTACGAGTGACATGCACGGGAACCTATGGGTTTCAGTTTAGTTTAGGGAAATAAGATCATGGATTTTGAGAAAACATGCAGCCATAAATACGAAATCCTAGCATTTACAACTCTCTGATCCATAATATTTTCTGTGTCTGTTGCTCCCTTGAAAGTAGAAACAAGAGGTAGCGATGGGGGTCTCATTGCTCAGTGAATGGCCCAGCCATTTTCAGCCAAGGGATTACTAGCTGAAAGTTACAAATAGCATGTCATTTTTATCTTAGGATTTGGGCAGTTTTTGGCATATGCATTTCACTTTAGTGAAAATGAGCAAACAAATTCAATAATTTAATTATTGAAGATGGCAGCCTTCAGATAATTTCAAATGTTCAAATGGGATATTATACAGGCCAAGACATATTAAATTTTTTTTACTCATGAACCCCTTTTTGCCTGAGAAAGTTTTATATGAAACTGGAGTAAGTTATGTAATTACATAAAATTATGTATGTGATTAAAGCATTAACTTATATATATTATTTTTTAAAGAATTCAGTGTCATACAGTCCCTCCTCTTTCTCGCCAATTGGACTCCTGGAGCTCCACCTGGGGCCTGGCTGTGGATCTTTGTATGAGTGAGAATTGTTGAGACCAAGATTGGAAAAATCACAGTGACAAATAGCCAAACGAATGGAAACACATGAACCATGAACCAATGGCTGAGGGGCCCCCAACTGGATCAGGCCCTCTGGATAAGAGAGACAGTTGATTAGCTTGAACTGTTTTGGAGGCATCTAGGCAGTGGGACAGGGACCTGTCCTCAGTGCATGAGTTAGCTGTTTGGAACCTGGGGCTTATGCAGGGACACTTTGCTCAGCCTGGGTGAAGGGAGGAGGGAACTGGACCTGCCTGGACTTAATCTACCAGGCTGAGCTGAATCCCCAGGGGAGTCTTTGCCCTGGAGGAGATGGGAATGGGGGGTGGGCTGGGAGGAGGGCAGGGGGGGCGAAGGGGGGAGGATAAGGGAATCCATGGCTGATATGTAAAATTAAATTATATATATATATATATATATATATATATATATATATATATATATATATATAAAGAAAATTTTGCCCTCACATAAAAAAAAAAAAGACAGTGTCTTTTCAATTCTACTGAGTCCAATTTGTGCCTTCGGCATGTGCTTGTGGTAATGTCAACCTACAAAAGGCCACACCATCAAAGAAAACTTATTCCCTCTTTTAGCAAATATCAAATGCCAATAGTTCCTAAACTAATGGTAGGGCCTCGTGCCCAACTTCCACTCTCCATGACTGTATGTTGTCATGTCTGATATTTTTCAAGTCTTGTGCATGAGCACATGATGTTATAACCTCTGTGAGTTCAAATGTGTGACTACCCTGTCACATCTGGAGAACACTATTGCAGTCACCCCCATCCCTGGCTCTTACAATCATTCACCCTCTCCTCTTCTGTGAATATCATCAAGCCTCAGCGTGAGTGTTATGATATGGATGTCCTATTTAGGGTCAAGCACTCCCAGTCTCTTCAAATAAATCAATTATTTAATGATCTCTTTGTTAATGGCAAGAAGCTTCTCTAATGAGAATTATGATATTTACTAATCTATTGGTGTAGATGTAACCAACTGTCTTACTGAATAAGAAACACAGAACCAATGCAAAGAAGAAAGCCAAGAGATCAGAGCTAAGAGCCTTACTGCCTGCTGCAGCTAGCCTCTTCAGCCAAGAGACCTCTCCGAAAAAGGCCTACTTCCTGTCTGTTTGTCTTTATATAGACTTTCTGTTCTGCCTTCTCATTGTTTGTAAAACCAACCACATGACTACCTCGTCACTGTCTGTTGTAGAGCCCTCCAGGTCTTCTATGCTTGGTATTGAGATTAATACATGTGTCTCCATGCTGGTTGTATCCTTGAACACACAGAGATCCACCTGGCTCTGCCTACAAAGTGCTGGGATTAAAGGTGTGTACCACCAACACCCAGCTTTTGCTATGGCTCTAATAGCTCTGACTCCTGGGCAACTTTATTAACATACAATTAAAATCACATTTCAGTACAAATAAAATACCACCATATATTGGTATAGCAATAAGCCAATAGAACTAATTTTAATACTATGTCCTTTTAACAGAATGATATTAATAAATTCTTACACAGGTGGGATGACCTGGCCAGTCTCAGGTTCCTGGTACCATTGTGGGTGCCAGGTATGGACTCCACCTCAGGCAGTGGGCATTAGATTAAATCAGAAAGTAGTTGGTTGCTGCTCTGATATTTGCACCACTATTGTATAACTGAGCATGTTTTGTCAGGCCAGTGATTATCACAGCTCACAAGATTGAAAGACTGGTGATTATAGAATCTTCCAACACTATGAAAGATAGTGGAGATAAAGTATCCAAGTTAGTACCAACTTGATTTCTTCATCTTCTATGACTTAAATATGTAGTGTCTTCTACAATAGGGTCTTACAGTCACATTCTGGAAGTTATCAAAGAGCATGGAAAATAACCTATAATTTATGAAATCCAGGAACACGAAGATGAATTTTTTAAATTAAGCACCCTAATACAATTTATCCAAAGAGTTACAAATTAGATACTTATGAAGGAGTAGTGTTAGAAAAATATTAAAAGGAAGTAATTTCCATAATTATAATATTAATATGTCTATCATAGCAGAAAACTTTCTATAGCCAGTAAAAAATCATTGAAATTCAAAACATTCTATAGTTTGGAATCTGAGCTGACTTGTTTGAGCTAATGTGTGTTGTTATCTGGAAAGAGGGCACACACAGAGCAAATCTGTCATGTTGTACTGAGAACCAATGTTGAGAAAGGCATGAAATCCAGGCAAGCGCTTCCATAAACTATCCAGATTCATTATACGTATGTTAAAAATTAAATTTTGCTCTTCATATATTTTAAAATCTGTTAATATTAACAAATTTTCATTGCTACTACATTTAGTTATTGGCTCATATATGGAATTGGGACACACAGTTTAAGTTTCATTTGGTATACAGACAACTTCAAGAGTATCTTACTATGGAGAAAAATGATGGTCATGATGAAAAGTAATGAACTGAATAGTGATAAATTTGAAATATAATTTTAAAAATGCTAGAGAATAATCCACAGTGGTTTTGTTTTTCATTTAATGTCTCAAAATATCTCAAGTAAATATTAAAATATTCATGACTAGACATTTTTCTAATAAATATTTTAAATAAAGGTTAATGCAAAATAAATTTATTTGAAGTAAAATAAATGTTCTCCTATATCTTTCTTCTGTTTCTTTCATTTAAGACAATGTAATAATATATACAGAGAATAAAATGAGTTTTGATACAAAATATCTATATTGGGTCATATTTTAACATTTGAGTATCATGATATATATTGTAAGATACACAAATACACCATTAACTTACATACCTTAAGGATAAAATTATAAACAAAAGAAACAACTCTGAAAAGTCCTATATAAGTAAATATAAAACAGTAAATTTGTAGGGCAACCTCAATAATTTTGGGCAATGTGACCTAAAACCCTAGGAATAATTTGTAATATACAAATATAGTATGTATGCAGCATATCAGCAAGTGTAAAGCAAAAGCTTCTGTTATAAATAATATTAGGCATAACACTGCTAAGGGAGACCTGCTCCCACTTTTTCTCCCAGGGTACTCTTGAGGAGGGAGAAGTGAGAAATATTTAGATAGAAATATAGAGGAGAGAGACAGGTCGAAACACAGGATAGCCTCAGGAGGCTGGATCAAAACCCACCGGCCCCTTGGGTTTCTTCTTGGCTTTTAAAGGAATGCTAAGGAGTGGAGCAAAAGACCCCCTGCCAGCACAGCCACGGGCAGAACATTCCGAACACCTATAACCAAGCATGTGGTCAAGCAATCCCCTAATACAGCCCGGCTGTGTAAAGCAAGCTCAGATCTCACTAGGAAAACTTGTGGGCTCCCACATACTGCTACTTGTATAAACTATACTTCAAAACTCTCCCAAAGATACCCCTAAATGTGCAATAGAGGTGCTCAGAAATTGGGCAGGAGCAAACAGCTCTCTTATTGTATCAAGGCATGCTCAACAAGACAGAAGTCATACCTGATATGGAAACCTACCCAACTACCTGGGTCTAAAGAGGTCACACTGTCACTTCACTAAACCATCATAATTCCTAACTATGTCCTAAATTCTCGTCCTTGTACCAATAGAGTGATTGTAGCTCTCACCTGTCACCATAGAAACTTCTAATTGCAACAGACGGAAACCATGACAGAGAACCAAAACCAGTGAAAATGCAAAGAACATGTGATCCTTGGTTGCTTATTCCCCAATAGATACATGTAAGAACACAATTTCTGCACTTAAGGCTCAGAGACTATTTCAGAAGGGGAAGGAGAAATATTTGAAGAGTCAGAGATCCAGGAAATTTTCTGTGAGGTTGTGTATCCTAGAAAGGAAATTGAAGTATCATTGATGATACCTCAATACCAAGGCTGCCTAAAAAAGATGGGACTAAAATAATATAGACATGAGAAGATGGAAGGGGAAATCTAACAGAACCTCAACCCAAATGAAGATCTACAGTCAGTTGAAGAATGCTGTATGTGGGAGAGCTCAACTACCCTAGGGATGTGCTCTTAATTAGTCACATATTGCCAAGTGGTCAGTACTCAAATTATATACATAAAAGCAATACTGAATGTACTTGGCAGGTTTTATTTACATATATAAATATGTAAATAATAAATAATAGGTATATTATATATAAAATATCACATTATAATATATATATAATTTATTTATATGGCCATGAATTTGATGGAGACATGGGAGGGGTTGGAAGGAGGCAAGGAAAGGGAATAGGTGATATAATTAAATTTTAATTTAGGCAAGTAAAAACGAAAACAAAACTTCTGTTAGTTTTTTTATTTATGCATATTACTATTTACCTTCATCTACATGTATGCTCTACCTATGGGTTTGCTGCCCTTGGAGGCCAGAACATCAAGAACTGCAGCTATACATAGTTGTGAGCTACCATGTGGGGAGCTGAACCTAGGGCCCTTGCAAGAGCACCAAGTGCTATCAACTGCTGGACCATCTCTCCAGATCTCTGTAATGTGGCTTCATCCTTACATAAATTGGGCTGGTGTTTTTTAAACTTACACATTTTTTTATTTTTCATCTTTTAAAAGGATAATTTTTAAGTATAAAAATTAAATATGTATTAGAAAGAATATTTGCAACTATATTAATCTCTTATATTTAAATAAATATACTAGAAAAGAAACTTTGCAGAGCAACACAACTGAACTCACAGAAAATGAGATAGTTTCATTTCAAGTGTTTTTTAAGATGAAGGTGTTTTCATATTTACACAGTTAATGTCTGCCATATAGCAATCCATCTACATACTTGCCAAAATATACAGACGCCCTCATATTGCTTTGTATTTTATTTTCTTCAACTTATATTAAATTACCAATCAAAAAGTTTGCAAAATAGTTTTGATTAATGTATGGCTCAACAGAAGCTGTTTCCAGTTTTATGTTTGGCAGTAATTAAGCATAGTATAAAGTGATAGCACATTAAATAACATTCCTAAACAGAATTCAATTCCATTAACAAGATCCATTAGAGAAACACAGTCACCTACAAATCAATAATTTGTGTCAGTTTCAGTAATTACTATTTGTGCATAATTGGTGTAGCAGCATACCTTTTCTTACAGCATTTGAATTGCTTGTATAGGCAAGGCAAGTCTCATGTTCTAATAAAAAATTGTTTAAAGGAACTGTTAAATTAATTGTAATAGAGTCTGCCATCTTAAAATGAAAGAAATGTCATTGGATTCATGGAACTCCTAATTCATGGTTTAATTTTCTATAAATAATGTATCTGCAAGTAATAAAAGGCTAATATACAAAAAATGAAGAAAAGTTCACCTTTTCTAGAATAACAATTTATAAGTATTCCATAGAGTTCTTGTGTTTGTTTCACATACACACACACACATACACACACAGAGATAGAGACAGAGACAGAGACAGAGAGACAGAGAGAGACATTATATATATGTGAGCTATAGTTTTTAAAGTATTTATGATCCAAAAACTAATTTAGCATTGTGACCAAGGCAGTATAATACTAAGAAATATTTGAAGTTATCTATCACTTTCCCTATTGTTTACAAAACTGGAGCCCTCTATGTACAGGAAACACTCTGGAACAAACAGCCTCCTCTAATAATTTTTCAGTGTGTCTCACTGTTGGTAAAGGAAATACACCCTATTTCAGAGCTTGGGTTGCTAATGAAATTTTCATCATCTTCAATTGTGTAAACATAAAGATACCATTCCATTGCATCAACACTTTGCTTGTCCCCTCCTGCATATGCTTACATTCTGTTGCCATGGTAACAGTATTAGCCGGCTACACCTTCCAGAAGGGAGGAAGACACAAGAAACCTATCCTCATCAGTGGGCTTCATGCCTTCCAACAAGGGCTCTGGGGAGTAAGTGTGTCTTCCTCTTCCCCCTTCTTCACATGATGACATAAGAGTTAGACCATCATCAAGCACAGACAACCTGATCTTGGTTTCCTAGTTTCCAAAATTATGAGATCACATACATTTCTGCTTATTAGAAATTACTAGACTCTGTAGTATCATTTTGCAGAAGCACAAACTATGTGACAATCTTGTTTTTTAGATATGATTTTAAATCAGCAATGTAATCTTGATATCTAATTGATATTTTCTGTATTGAAAATAAAAGTTATGAATATTTCATTCAGACCAGGTGTTCAGTGATTAGCTGAATGTTTGAGAGGAGTGAAAACTTTTATTATGATAAATTTTAGATACGTATTTTTAACTGTGACAATAATCAAAAACACTTAAAAAGTATTATCAATTTAGTTCTTGCTCTAAAATTGAGAAGGCTCTAGTTGACACATAATTATTAACTTTATGCAACTTCGTTATTGATTTTGAGGTAGTATACAGGTTTCACAGAGACTGAAGCAGCAACCGCAAAGCCTACATTGGCCTGCTCCTGGCCCTCTGTGTGGATACTATAGGTTTCAGTTTAGTACTTTTATGAGACTCCTGAAGTGCGAACAAGTGAGTCTCTGATTCTTGTGCCTTCTCTTTGGGCTCTTTTATTTTTCTGTTGGATCATTATGTCTTGGGTGGCTTCACCATGTTGATTTTTTATTTTATCTTATTATATTTTATTTTGTCATGTTTTATTGTTATCTTTTAGTAGCCTGTTCTTTTCTAATGAGAGACAGAAAGGAAATGGATCCAAATGGGAGAGTATGTAGGCAGGGAACTGGAGGAGTAGAGGGTAGGAAAACTGTATTCACATTATATTATATGAGAAAAGAATCTATATTTAATAAAAGTGGGGGAAAACCAATTCTCATTTAAAATCTATAGGCAAATATGGATTTTTTCAATACCTAGTATTCATGTCTTAAAGATATATCATCACAGCATAAATGATCTGTTATTGGCAACACTGGTCAGTAATATATGAAGAAATATCAGTACAATACTTCTAGTATTACTTGCTGGATCATTGTAATTCACAAGTAAAGACTATGGTTTCTCTAAACTCTTATATACCACATACTCTATGTACCTGGAGAGATTAATAGCCTATTCATTCAAAACATTTCATACCTGAGAAACAGTGATCCTTATTCCTTTGGCTCCAGCAATGTTTAACATTTACTGTCCAATTAATCAAAACCAAAGCCTGTTCTGAATATTAAAAATATCATTTTCGATTTTTAATTTATCCAGTTGGCATTGTATGAAATAAATCATATATATATATATATATATATATATATATATACATATTATTTTTTTATTTTACAATACTATTCAGTTCCACATAACAGCCACAGATTCCCTTGTTCTCTCCCCTCCTGCCCCCCTCCCCCTCCCCCCAGCCCACCCCCCATTCCCACCTCCTCCAGATCAAGGTCTCCCCCGAGGACTGGGATCAACCTGACAGGCTCAGTCCAGGCAGGTCCATTGCCCTCCCCCCAGAATGAGCCAAGCGTCCCTGCATAAGTCCCAGTTTCAAATAGCTAACTCATGCAAGGAGCCCAGGACTTGGCATCACTGCCTAGATGCCTCCCAAACAGATCAAGCCAATTGACTGTCTCACCTATTCAGAGGGCCTGATCCAGTTGGGGGCCCCTCAGCCCTTGGTTCATAGTTCATGTGTTTCCATTCATTTGGTTATTTGTCCCCGAGCTTTATCCAACCTTGGCTTCAACAATTCTCGCTCATATAAACCCTCCTCTTTCTCACTAATTAGACTCCCAGTGCACCACCCAGAGCCCAGCCATGGATCTCTGCATCCAGATTCCTCAGTCCCTGGATGGGGTTTAAGGCACAACTATTAGGGTGTTTGTCCATCGCATCACCAGAGTAGGTCAGTCCCAGGTGTCTCTCAACCATTGCCAGCAGTCTTTTGCGGGGGTATCTTTGTGGATCTCCGTGGGCCTCCCTAGCTCTCTGCTTCCTCCCCTTCTCATGTGGTCTTCATTTACCGTGGTCTCCTATTCCTTGTTCTCCCTCTCTTTTCTTGATCCAGCTAGGATCTCCCACTCTCTTTCCCTCGACCATTGCCCTTCATTGTTCCCACTCATGTCCAGGTGGTTCATGTAGATCTCATCCATTTCTCCGTGTCTTTCTTGGGGTCCCATTTTCCAGGTAGCCTCACTGGTGATGTGAGTAGCAGTCCAGTCATCCTTGTTCCACATCTAGTATCCTCCTATGAGTGAGTACATACCATGTTTGTCTTTCTGAGTCTGGGTTACCTCACTCAGGATGATTTTTTCTAGATCCATCCATTTGCCTGCAAACCTCATGATGTCATTGTTTTTCTCTGATGAGTAGTATTCCATTGTGTATATGTGCCACATTTTATTTATCCATTCTTCAGTTGAAGGGCATCTAGGTTGTTTCTAGGTTTTGGCTATTACAAACAATGCTGATATGAACATAGCTGAGCAAGTGCTCTTGTGGTATGATTGAGCATTTCTTGGATATATGCCCAGGGGTGGATCTTGGGGGAGATTGATTCCCAATTTTATAAGAAAGCGCCATATTGATTTCCAAAGTGGTTGTACAAGCTTGCATTCCCACCAGCAGTGGAGGAGAGTTCCCCTAGCTCCACATCCTCTCCAGCATAAAGTGTCTTCAGTGTTTTTGATCTTAGTCATTCTGACAGGAGTAAGGTGGTATCTCAGAGTTGTTTTGATATGCATTTCCCTAATGATTAGGGATGTTGAGCAATTCCTTAAATGTCTTTCAGCCATTTGAGTTTCCTCTGTTGAGAATTCTCTGTTTAGTTCTAAAGCCCATTTCTCAATTGGACTGTGGTCATTTTGATGTCTAATTTCTTGAGTTCCTTATATATTCTGGATATTAGTCCTCTGTCACATGTGGGGTTGGTGAAGACCTTTTCCCATTCTGTAGGCTGTTGCTTTGCCTTGTTGACCATATTCTTTGCTCTACAAAAGCTTCTCAGTTTCAAGAGGTCCCATTGATTGATTGTTTCTCTCAGTGTCTGTGCTACTGGTGTTATATTTAGGAAGTTATCTCCTATGCCAATGCATTCAAGACTACTTCCTACTTTCTCTTGTAGCAGGTTCAGAGTAGCTGGATTTATGTTGAGGTCCTTGATCCACTTGGACTTAAGTTTTGTGCACGGTGACAGATATGGATCTATTTGCAGCCTTCTACACGTTGATATCCAGTTATGCCAGCACCATTTGTTGAAGATGCTTTCTTTTTTCCATTGTACCCTTTTGTCTTCTTTGTCAAAAATTATATGTTCATAGGTGTGTGGGTTAATGTCAGGGTCTTCAATTCGATTCTATTGGTCCACATGTCGGTTTTTGTGCCAATACCAAGCTGTTTTTATTACTGTAGCTCTATAGTAGAGCTTGAAGTCAGGGATTGTGATGCCTCCAGAGGTTGTTTTATTGTACAGGACTCTTTTGGTTATCCTGGGTTTTTTGTTTTTCCATATGAAGTTGAGTATTATTCTTTCCAGGTGTGTGAAGAATTGTATTGGTATTTTGATGGGGATTGCATTGAATCTGTAGATTGCTTTTGGTAAGATTGCCATTTTTACTATGTTAACCCTGCCTATCCATGAGCATAGGAGATCTTTCCATTTTCTGACATCTTCTTCAATTTCTTTTTTCAGGGACTTAAAGTTCTTGTCATATAGGTCCTTCACTTGCTTGGTTAGTGTTACCCCAAGGTATTTTATGTCATTTTTGGCTATTGTAAAGGGTGATATATCTCTGATTTCCTTCTCAGTTTCTTTGTCCATTGTATATAGGAGGGCTACTGATTTTTTTGAGTTGATCTTGTATCCTGCTATGTTGCTGAAGGTGTTTATATGCTTTATCAGTTCCTGGGTGGAATCTTTGGGGTCACTCAAGTATACTATCATGTCATCTGCAAATAGGGAAAGCTTGACTTCTTCCTTTCCAATTTGTATCCCTTTAATCTCCTTATGTTGTCTTATTGCTCTGGCTAGAACTTCAAGTACTATATTGAATTAGTATGGGGGGAGTGGACAGCCTTGCCTCGTTCCTGATTTTAGTGGAATTGCTTTGAGTTTCTCTCCATTTAATTTGATGTTGGCTGTTGGCTTGCTGCAAATTGCCTTTATTATGTTTAGGTATGTTCCCTGTATTCCTGATCGCTCCAAGACTTGTATCATGAAGGGGTGTTGGATTTTGTCAAATGTCTTTTATGCATCTAGTGAGATGATCATGTGGTTTTTTCTTTGAGTTTGTTTATATGGTGTATTACATTGATGGACTTTCTTATGTTGAACCACACTTGCATCCATGGGATGAAGCCTACTTGATCATGATGGATAATTGTTCTGATGTGTTCTTGGAGTCTGTTTGCCAGTATTTTATTGAATATTTTTGCATCAGTGTTCATGAGGGAGATCGGTCGGTAGTTCTCTTTCTTTGTTGCATCCTTGCCTGGTTTAGGAATCAGGGTAATTGTAGCCTCATAGAAGGAGTTTGGTAATGTTCCTTCTGTTTCTATTATGTGGAACAATTTAGAGAGTATTGATATTAACTCTTCTTTGAAGATCTGGTAGAATTGTGTGCTGAAACCATCTGGTCCTGGGCTTTTTTTGGTTGGGAGACTTTTAATGACTGTTTCTATTTCCTTAGGGGTTATTGGACTATTTAAATAGTTTATCTGGTCTTGATTTAACTTAGGTATGTGGTACCTATCCAGAAAAATGTCCATTTCTTTTAGGTTTTCCAGTTTTGTGGAGTAGAGGTTTTTGAAATATGACCTTATAATTCTCTGGATTTCCTCAATGTCTGTTGTTATGTCCCCCTTTTCATTTCTGATTTTGTTGATTTGGATTCTCTCTCTCTGTCTTTTGGTTAGTTTGGATAAGGGCTTGTCTATCTTGTTGATTTTCTCAAAGATCCAACTCTTTGTTTCATTAATTTTTTGTGTTATTCTCTTAGTTTCTAATTTATAAATTTCACCTCTCACTTTGATAATTTCCTGGTGTGTATTTTTCCTGGGAGACTTTGCTTCTTCTTGTTCTAGAGCTTTCAGGTGTGCTCTTAAGTCACTAGTGTGAGATTTCTCCAACTTCTTTATGTGGGCGTTTAGTGCTATGAATTTCCCTCTTAACACTGCTTTCATACTGTCCCATAAGTTTGGGTATGTGGTGTCTTCATTTTCGTTGATCTCTAGGAAGTCTTTAATTTCTTTCTTTATTTCTTCCTTAATCCATTGGTGATTCAGTTGAGCATTATTCAGTTTCCATGAGATTGTAGGTTTTCTGTAGTTTTTGTTGTTGTTGAAATTTAACTTTAAACCATGGTGGTCTGATAGAACACAGGAGGTTATTCCAATTGTTTTGTATCTGTTGAGATTTGCTTTGTGGCCAAGTATGTGGTCGATTTTAGAGAAAGTTCCATGGGGTGCTGAGAAGAAGGTATATTCTTTCTTGTTAGGATGGAATGTTCTGTAGATATCTATTAAGTTCAATTGGGTCATGACATCAGTTAAGTCCTTTATTTCTCTGTTAAGTTTCGATTTGGGAGATCTGTCCAGTGGTGAAAGTGGGGTATTGAGATCTCCCACTATTAATGTGTGGGGTTTTATATGTGGTTTAAGCTTTAGTAATGTTTCTTTTACATATGTGGGTGCCCTTGTGTTTGGGGCATAAATGTTCAGAATTGAAACTTCATCTTGGTGGATCTTTCCTGTGATGAGGATGTAATGCCCTTCTTGATCTCTTTTGATTGATTTTAGTTTGAAGTCTATTTTCTTGGATATTAGGATGGCTACACCTGCTTGTTTCTTAAGACCATTTGATTGGAAAGTCTTTTCCCAGCCTTTTATTCTTAGGTAGTGTCTGTCTTTGAATTTGAGATGTGTTTCTTGTATGCAGCAGAAAGATGGGTCCTGCTTTCGTATCCATTCTGTAAGCCTATGTCCTTTTATAGGTGAATTAAGTCCGTTGATATTAAGGGATATTAATGACCAGTGATTGTTCATCCCTGTTATTTTTGGTGGTAGTGTGTGTGTACTTCTCTTCTTTGGGGTTTACTGTTGTGGCTTTATCTATTGCCTGTGTTTTCGAGTGTGTATCTGACTTCCTTCGGTTGGAATTTTCCTTCTAGTGCTTTCTTTAGGGCTGGGTTTGTGGATAGGTATTGTTTAAATCTGGCTTTGTATTGGAATGTCTTGTTCCTTCAGTCTATGATGATTGAAAGTTTTGCTGGGTATATTAGTCTGGGCTGACATCCATGGTCTCTTAGTATCTGCATTACATCTGTCCAGGTCCTTCTGGCTTTCAAAGTCTCCATTGAGAATTCGGGTGTTATTCTGATGGGTTTACCTTTATAGGTCACTTGGCCTTTTTCCTTGGCTGCTCTTAATATTCTTTCTTTATTCTGTACATTTAGTTGTTTAATTATTATGCGTCGAGGGTACTTTTTTTGGGGGTCTAGTCTGTTTGGTGTTCTATAGGCTTCTTGTATCTTCATAAGCATTTCCTTCTTTAAGTTGGGAAAGTTTTCTTCTATAATTTTGTTGAATATATTTTCTGTGCCTTTGAGTTGGTATTCTTCACCTTCTTCTATCCCTATAATTCGTAGGTTTGGTCTTTTCATGGTGTCCCACATTTCTTGGACATTTTGGTTCATGACTTTGTTGGCTTTAGTGTTTCCTTTGACTGGTGAAACTATTTCTTCTACTGTATCTTCAATGCCAGAGATCCTCTCTTCCATCTCTTGCATTCTGTTGGTTATACTTGCATCTGAAGTTCCTGATCTTTTACTCAGGTTTTCTATTTCCAGCATTCCCTCTGTTTGTGTCTTCTTTATTTTTTCAATTTCCCCTTTCAGGTCTTGGACTGTTTCCTTTATTTGTTTCATTGCTTTTTCATGATTTTCTTTCAGTACTTTATTGTTTTCTTCCAGTACTTTATTGTTTTCTTGTAGGACTTTATTGTTTTCTTCTAATTTTATTTGCCCTTTCCTCTTGTTGTTGACAGCGTTCTTCCCATTTTTTTTTGTCTTTTCCTCTACACAAGCCTCTACCTTCTTCATGATGTTACTCATAAGGCTATTTTCTTCTGCTTCTTCCAATTTTTGATGTTCAGGTCTAGATGTTGGAGCCACGCTAGGTTCTGGTGATGCTGTATTGCTCTTCATTTTGTTGTATGTACTTCTGCCTTGAAGTCTGCCCATCTCCTTGTGGTTCCTTCTTGGTCTAATCAGTGTACTTGGTTCAGAAAGAGCTGACAGATTCAGGAAGTCTCTCTCTCTTGTCCAGATGGGAGTTCTCTTGTCCAAATGGGAACTCCGGGGCAGGATGGAAGCTCTTATCTGGACTGGAAGTCTGGGGAAGGATGGGAGCTTTTGTCCAGACAGGAAGTCCAGGGTAGGATGTGCGCTCTTGTCCAGAAGGGAAGTCCAGGTCAGGATGTGAGATCTTGTCCAGGAGGGAAGTCCAGGGCAAGATGGGAGCCCTCTCTCTCTGGTCCAGAAGGGAAGTAGGGGGCAGGTTGGGAGCTGGGGGCCGGTCTCTAATTCTCAGGAAGTGGTTGGGGTCTCGGGCAGATGGGCATGGAGGCAGGGCTTGGAGATTGCAGGGGCTGCTGGGGGGCTTGGAAAAGGGGATCCCTCCCAGTGGGGTTAGAAGGGGACCTGCCTGGTGGCCAGAACATGGGGCAAAGTTGGGCAGGTCTTCCTGGAGTGTCTGGTGCCCAGGGATGGGGTCCGGGTTGGGCCCGGATACTCACCTCTGGTCCAGAAGGGAAGTCGGGGGCCGAAATAAATCTTTTTAAGTAAATAAAAATATCAATCTAAGGTAAATAAAATATCAATCTTTCAATTAAGGATATATATATTCTTATATATAAACATATGTATATATTGATGTGCACATATATGTATAGTTGATGACAAAAGCACATAGTAAATAATTTGAAATAATATGCTATTCTATAATGTGTATAAAGTTACATCATTCCTTTTGAGACATTTAAACTAAAATTACTCTTATTTCCAGATTTTTCTTCAGTAATAAATTTTAAACAATCTGAGAAAATATATTGGCAATTTACAAATTCAATTTATCTCTTCCCTTTCAGTTTTTCTTGTTTTAATGCCAACAATTTGTCAATATTTGCTAATTTATTAGTTCAATGTTGTGGTGGTTTCAAAGATGGTGGCCCCCAAAGGGAATGGCACTATTAGGAGACATGACTTTGTAGGAGTGTGTGTGTCCTTGTTGGAAGTGTGTCCCTGTGGAGCTGGGCTTTTTAGGTCTCTTCTATGCTCAAGCCACACCCAGTGCCTCACTTCACTTCCTGTTGCCTGTAAGATGTAGATCTCCCAACTCTTTTCTAGTACCATGTCTGCCACCATGTCCCACCATGATAACGGACTAAACCTCTGAAACTGTAAGATACCCAATTAAATGATTTCCTTTATAAGAATTTCTGTGGTCCTGGGGTCTCTTTACAGGAAAAAAAAATAAGACAAACATTTGAAAAAAAAAAAAAACACCTATATCTTTTGTCAGCAACTAACATCATAAAGCTGAATTAATTTTACCATGACAGGACTGAATTTCTAAGCTTGTGGTGGCCATAAGCATTGCAGTTCGGATGGAAAAGGATCTTGGCAGTCAGGAGCCAAGGAATACCACAAAGTCACCTTAAGCTTAGCAGCTTCCAGCCCTGCTCAGGTTTCCCCAAAGTAACAACTCTGCTCCACCAGGGGAAAGTTTCCCCAGTGAAAGAGTTACACTTCTGCCCTGCTCAGCAAGGCTCAGGCTCTGGGGGAAAGTTATTTCTCCACTCCACTCTCGCAAAAGAAGGTCTCACCCAAACTTTATTCAAAAGACTTTTTGGGGAGGTAAGAATCCAAGAGGGTGGGTGCCTCTGGCGTTGTGGGGAAGGCAGCTGCAAACTGAATGGGCTCAGCTTTCTTAGGGGCAGAGATTTTCCAGGATGGAGAATTTCAGGGTAGGAATCGGTCAGATTTCAGTCCCTGAGTTTGGACAAGCTCAGACATTCGCAGGGTTTCGTGCTCAGGGATTGGTTGTTTTTTGTCCTGACTTGGTCAGGTGTGAAGTGTATTTCTTTGGCTCTGGTTTCAGGGTCAAGGTTTGTTTCTTTAACTAGCTCTGGTTTCAGGATCAGGGTGTGTTTCTTTGGCTCTGGTTTCAGAGCCAGAGTATGTTTCTTTGGCTGTCTCTTTTACCCTACAGTGGTCATTAATGGGGAATTCCTATCTTTGCGCAAAAATTATAGCAATAGCAACAGAATACCTTAAATGAAAACACATGTATCAGTCCAGGCCCCAGAAAAGGAGAAACCCTAACAGCTACTTGAGCAGATATAATGGCATCTATTTGTTAAAAAATGACTACAAATATAATATTGAAGTATCTTTGTAGTTGTCTATAACTGGAAATGTCCAAAAATAAGGATAATCTGGACTTAATAAAATGTAAATATTCCAAAGAAGATGCAGATCTAAGATGCATGTTTTTCTTTCTTGTGGATTATTAATTTAAATAAAATTGAAAAACAAAACAAAACAAAACAATACTTCTCCCAAAAATTATAATGAGAATTTATGTTAAGAAAAAATTAGATTTTTATTCACTGAGAATTATACACACACACTGAAAAATGACCATAACTATCTTCCACTTCAAATTTCAACTCCCTACCAAGTTTCCCCAAATGTGTCCACAACCCAGCATCACATCATCATCATTGGCTCTTCTTCCTTCTCTTTCTCCTCCACCTCTTTTTCTTCTTTGTCTTCATTTAAAAACAAACACTGTAGATGTAACCAACCGTCTTATTAAATAAGAAACACAGAAACAATGTAAAAGAGAAAGCCGAGAAGTCAGAGCTCAGAGCTAAAATCTCACCCTTCCTCCTGCTGTCCCAGCTTCGCGAAAAGAGACCTACTTCCTGTCGGTTCGTTTTTTTAAAGTATGTTGTTCTGCCTTCTCATTGGTTGTAAACCCAAACACATGACTGCCTCGTCACTGTCTGAATGTACAGCCCCCTAGGTCTTAAAGGCATATGTCTCCAATGCTGGCTGTATCCCTGAACACACAGAGATCTTATGGGATTAAAGGCGTGTGCCACCACCGCTACACTCTTGCTATGGCTCTAATAGCTCTGACCCTGAACACACAGATATCTATGGGATTAAAGGCGTGTGCCACCACCGCCACACTCTTGCTATGGCTCTAATAGCTCTGACTCCCAGACAACTTTATTTATTAACATACAATCAAAATAATAATTCAGTACAATTAGATTATCACCACATTTCCCCTTTTCTATTTTAATAAAAAGAAAAAGAAAGCAAAAGGTTATAACTAACAAAAGAAAAACTATATACAAAAGTACAATAACTATATACAATATATACAAGTAATAAATACCTAAACAGGTATTTGACAAATCAGAGAAAATAATTCCATTATCTATCCTATTTTGGTAATTCCAAGATGTATCTAATGTATTTTCTATCCTAATTAATGTTCAACTATAACTAACTAATCTTCAACCATAACTAACTAATCTTCAACTCCCTCAGAGACCCAAGAAGGGAATAATTAGCTAACAAAAATAAAAAACAGGAAGTGCATGCAAGCAACTTCCAAAAAATTTTGTGAGTTGACAGAAACAGCCAGCTGCCTGGGCAGTCACCTGAGGTTTCTCCGCAGTGTTGGGGCATCATCTTCAGCCTATAGGCTTAGTGTATCTGACAGACTCATTTGTGAAGTAGGATGTACACAAGGTCAACAGTTCAACCTCACATTGGGTGAGAGCAGTCCATGTACCAGAAACACCTGAATTCCACTAGTGTCCTGTCATGATTCAGGATTTTAAATTCTGGAAATTGTTGACAGTTTTTTAATTCAGCTGTCCATTCTTCTTGGCTGTGTATATATGGCTTCATCTCAGCATCCCCTTCTTCTCCACATCCCTCTATTAAATGCCAGTCTACTTTTGAGAGGCATGAGCTTTCAGCTGCTGTTCCATTGTACAACAGAATCCATCGGCCCTCTGCCTGTTAAGCTGCCTTCGAAGAAAAGGGCACTGTACCTTTTCCGGATGCGAAGGCCACTTCAGGGATGGGGCCATATTGTCCTGGCCTCAGAAGATGCCTTTTGATAAAGCCATAACCACACTTGTTTTGGCAAGAATCAGTAGTCCCTTGTTTCATGATCTGTCTGTCCATTTTGTCCTGTTGATTCGAGGATACTTTGTTGTCCAGTGGCTAACTTTTGCCAGAATGAAAGTTGACTCCATATGCAGTTTCTTCAATGCCCATATTTTCTCTAAAGTAGATTGGTACTGCCAGGAGCCAACATGTCTCAAAAAAAGAAAAATTTTCTAAGTTATTAAAACATTTTAAATGCCATATTCTGTAGATCTCTGAAGGGTTTGAAGATGACCTGTCTAAAACATCTCTGCTCAATTTTTAAAACATATCCAATGTGACTACAAGTTCTATGATAATGTCTAACTACTAGCTTTCATTTCTTTATATCCTAATAGTTGATAATAATAACATTCAAGGATCAGAAATTTGCATTACATTGTTAAATGGATGGAATAAATACAATTAGAAATATACATATAGCATTTTCTAACAATATCAGTTTCAAATTTGTGTACAATATAAAACAATTCAATCCAATGTAAAGTATTTAAAACTAGTAATTGTCTTTCTCTTTTCTTTCTTTTTTTTTTTTTTTTTTTTTTTTTTTTTTTTTTTTTTAAAGAGAAAGCCGAGAAGTCAGAGCTCAGAGCTAAAATCTCACCCTTCCTCCTGCTGTCCCAGCTTCGCGAAAAGAGACCTACTTCCTGTCGGTTCGTTTTTTTAAAGTATGTTGTTCTGCCTTCTCATTGGTTGTAAACCCAAACACATGACTGCCTCGTCACTGTCTGAATGTACAGCCCCCTAGGTCTTAAAGGCATATGTCTCCAATGCTGGCTGTATCCCTGAACACACAGAGATCTTATGGGATTAAAGGCGTGTGCCACCACCGCCACACTCTTGCTATGGCTCTAATAGCTCTGACTCCCAGACAACTTTATTTATTAACATACAATCAAAATAATAATTCAGTACAATTAGATTATCACCACAAAACACTAAGTCTTTTAAGAGATGGGCATATGTGCATGGGTGTGATATCATCTACCCAGAGTGTAGGCAGACTGGCAATGGCCAAAGCCACACTTCTAGGGTGAAGACACATGCTATTTACCAGGAGATATAGGTGTTTCTGTTTGTTTGTTTGTTTTGTTTTTTTACCAGAATTAATGTCCTGGGTAATGCCCTATCATTATATAGGGCACACAGAGCTTCAGTGGGATATAAATATTTGCAGAGCATCATGGGAAGGAAAGTGAGTATATATATGAAGAACATTTGTCTACTTCAAGGAGGACATCCCTGCCTGTTCTGTGGCTAATGTTTCTTGTGTGGTAACTGGTACTTGCTAGATGGCAGACCTGAAATATGATGTGCTACTAGTGTCAGTGCTGATCTCAGCTACTGACAGGTTAAGAGTCAGCAAGACAATGCTGTTTTCTTTGTGTTTGTTTTCCTTTAAGAACCTCCATCTTCACCCTTGGATCCTGACCTAGCTGCAGTGGATGCCTTTGGTGACAATAATCATGCACACAGGTCACACTTCCTCTTGTACACACACCACACTGTTATCTTTTTCTCTCCACTATAGCTCTGCTAAACACCCATCAATTATGCTGGTCTTTTCAAATCACAAGCCATTTAGCCTCTTAACAACTGCAAAAGAATTAATGTTGATGATTCTGGCTATTTGATAATGCAAGACAATTTATATAATCAAATATTCCACTAAAATGCTTCCTGTGTCAAGAACTGGTCTTTCCCACTCTCTTAACATCACCTCAAGTTTACAAGTAGCCTCTTGGGACATTTTAAAATGTCTTTTGATAATACTGTATATTTTCTGCAATTATCTGTGAACAGAGCTCAATATTTATCATTTTGGGGCCTCATAGATCAACTTGAAGTTCATAATACTATCATATACAGAACTAAATGTGTAGGCAAGAAGCTAATCTTCATTTGATAAATTAGATAAATATAATAGTAATTTATTCATCACCTGTTTATTGAATCTCTCTGACTAGTCCAATTCTGGACTATCCACTTCATAATTAGGATAGGATAAATTTGTAACCTGTTCATAAAAGATCAGAGACTGCAAGTATAAATGCTATAACTATGTAAGACTTTATGATGATACTGACATCTACTTCACTGCTGAAAGCTAATTTTGCATAAAATCAACAAAAAAATGGTTTTGAGCATACCTGCAATTTGTTAAACTGTACACAATGCCTTCAACACAAAACATAAACCTTTTATTTGGAAACTTACATTGCCAAAATCTTATACATGATTATAAGATTTATGATAGCTTTCACAGTTTTCTTTACTTTATGTGGCATCCACTTGAGCACATTACCTTGCAAGAAAACAGGCTTGAATTGTGAATTTGACTTAAACAATAAAAGCTAAGGATCCATAGTACCGCTGCCTTCTTGTACATCAATATGCCAATATATACATATTGAACTGTAGCTTCATGCATTTAGGTAGCCACGGGTTCACTTGAAGTTCATAAAGAGTACAAAAAGCCTAACTGGCAAATATGGATGTTAGTAAATTGTGAAATATTGTTTGACACAGTGACAGAAAATTGGAACAAAGAGCACACTGCTACATCTTTATTATACTGAAGAAGAAATGAGATTCTAAATCTGCTAGAAATGGCTTTTCAGAGCTTAAGTTTAGTTACAAATCAAAGGCTAGAACTCTCTGTAAATCATTTTCAAGAAGACAATTAATGCAACCTTTCTAAAATTATGATTTTATATTAATATGGGTTCATCAGAAATAAAATGTCTAAATGCAGCGAGACAATCTGGATTATAGTTCAGAGTCTACAATCGTAAAGGTTTGTTGATATCATTTATATTCTCTGAATCATATATGAATATCTAAAAGTAGAAAATTATCTGTCTGGCCAGTTTTTATATCAACTAGACACAGGTTAGAGTTATTTGGGAAGAGAAGCCCTCTTTTAAGAAAACACTCCCCATAATATAGTCCTCTAGGCAAGCCTTTAGGGCATTTGGTTTATGGATGATTTATGTAGGAAGGTCCAGTGCATTTTGATTGGTATTTTTCCTGGGAAGGTAGTCCCATGATATACAAAAAAGCAGCTTGAGAGCAAGCCTTGGAGAGTAAGCTAATATATAGTATCCACTCATAGCCCATGTATTAGTTCTTGCCTCTCGTGTCTTGCACTGAGTTTCTACCCTGACTTCCTTGGAGGATAGATATCATTCAAGCTGTGTAATGAAATAAAGCATTCTTTCCCTGAGATTATTTTAGTAATGGTGTTTCATCACAGCAGTAGGAATCTTAACTAAGACATTATCCCACTTCTCTGACCATTCAGTGAATTCGTGGTACATTGTGAATACCTAGGAAGAGAAAAAAGGAAGTAGGCTTTCAATTCTTGTCTATTATTTTCAGAGAACAGATCATATGTCAGAAGCTGTTACAGAATCCTAAAAACACTTAGGGGCCTTAAAAGCTGTCTTAATCAACCTAAGTTAGCCCTAGTAAATAATACCTGTAGCCTTGGCCTACAGAAGACTGAATCAGGTAGGCTGTCATCAGGTAAGTCAGCCCATCATACATAGTGAGTTTCAGGTCAGCCTGAGTTGTAATGTAAGATCCTGTCTTAAGAAATTATCTTGTAGTGGGGTGGCAGTGGCACATCCCGCTAATCTCAGCACTCAGAAGGCAGAGCCAGGCAGATCTCTGTGAGTTTAAGGCCAGCCTAGTCTACAGAGCGAGATCCAGGACAGGCACCAAAACTACACAGAGAAACCAGGCTTCCACTGAAAAGTGTCCTACCTAATACCAACAACAGGTCCCTTTTACTGTATCGAAATCTCCACATAGCCACATGTCACACACTCTTCTTTCTGGCCCCATCTAGCCAAGGTCCTAAACTGAGCACTGAGGTTCAGTGTAGCTATTCCTGACTACACTGTAACCAGCCTCTGGTCTTCCTAGCCACAAACATACAGTTCTCTCCAGTGCTACATCTGATTTTTTTTTTCACCCATCCAAATCTACCCATAGATTCCAGGCTTTCACCAGAAGGACAATATAGTATACCAACACATTCCCCTCTATCCACAAGATTTCATTCCATCCAAGCTATGCTCAACCATAGGCCAAACACCTCTCAATTTCCCTCAATCTGCTGTGTCTGTATCATACTTACAAATTTTTTTAAAAGGAGTCTATATGCCCAGATCCCATAGTAAAAATAATAACAATTTGAAAATAAAGTCAGTGTGCTCTCTCCAAAACCTACCAGACCTGAATAATTCTGGCCAATAGGAATTACCAAGATGAGCCAGGCAGCAGTAGCACACGCCTTTAATCCCATCACTCAGGAGGCAGAGCCAGGCAGATCTCTGTGAGTTCGAGGCCAGCCTGGTCTACAGAGAAAGACACCAAAGGACAGGCATGAAAACTACACAAAGAAACCCTGTCTCAAACAAAACAGACAAAAAAGAATTACCAAGATGAAACCCAGGACATAGAATTTAAAAGAATAATCATAAATTTCATCAAAGTATTCAAAGAGTTTAAAGATGAATTAAAAAAAAAACAGTTTAATGAAATAAAGGAGAAGGAACTTCAAGATAACAAGCACCTGAGTGATGCCAAAGAAAACACAAACATAAGGTTAATGAAAAAGATGAGGACAAGCTGGGACTTGAGAATGCAATTCAGTAAAGAGAGAGAAACACTGAAGAGGACTCAAGCTGAAATGAAGATAGATTTGAAAAAAACTAATAACTCAACTAAAAAGAATGCTTTATATGTAGAAGGAGTCACAGAGAAGATACAGTGTCGGCCCTCAAAGATAAAATAGAGGATATAGACCAAATGAGCAAGGGGTGTGAAAGTCAAAACAGGAAAAGGAAATGTAGAACAACATAAAATGCCAAATATTAAAATTAAATGCATATACGAGGGAGAGGACTATCAGATAAACAGCATAGACTATATCTTCAAAAACATCACTGAAGAAAATTTCCAAAAAAAATAAGGAAAGATACCGTACCCATACAGATGCAAGAGGGAAAAGGAAATGCAAGAAGACAAGACCAGAAGGGGAAAAAAATCTCAGCAGTTTACCATCGTTAAAATTCTCAGTGTACATAAAAGAAATCTTGTTGAAAAGAACAAAAAATTAAAAAGTCACATATAAAGGACAACCAACCAGAATAACAACTGATTTCTCAATGAAAATTTTGAAAGCCAGATAATCCTGAAACAATGTATTCCAAGTCCAATACAACTATAAAAGCCAGCCTAGACTAATATTACTAAAAAAATTATGTCATAAATAAAAGAGAAAGAAAAACTTTCTATTACAAAAAACAACCTAAAGTATTTATATCCAATAAATCCAACCTAAAAAAAAATATAGAAGAGAAGAATGAGCATAGCGAACAGACCGTGTGAAGAAACACGAAACCATAAATATTAAAACACCAAGTGCCACTACAGCACAAGCAATACTGAAACTCCACAGTGTGAAGATTCCAAGTAATGTAAACATTTCAATAATAACTTTAAATATTCGTGGATTCAATCCTTCAATCAAGACAGACGCTGAATGAATGAATAAGGAAACAAAATCCATCTATATGTTGCATTCAAGAAATACATTTTAGCTATAGAAAGAGCTACCACCTCAGAGTAAAATGAACAAATGTACCCTAGTCAAATGGGACCAGGAAGCAAGAAGGCATTGATATATTAATATCTGACAAAATAGATTTCAAACTATTTCGAACTAAAGCTAATGAAGATGGACACTTCATTCTAACCAAGAAGATATTACTAACCTAAACATATATGCACCAAATGCTGTGGTACTCAATTTCATTTTTTTAAAAAGGTACCACTGGATTTAAAAGACAAAGATGAACATAAATCAGTTAATAGTAGATAACTGAAGTATCCAACCTTTTCCAATAGACAGTTTATATGGACCAAAAAAGAAATAAAAAAAAAAAATCACAACTAATTGAGGTCTTACATCAAATGACTTAACAGATACCCTCAGACTATCCCACCCAAACAACACATAATATACATGCTACTCAGTCTCACATTGATCTCTTCCTAAAATATACCACATCCTGGGACATAAAGAAACAGTCACAAATTTGAAAGGGTTGAAATAACTCCTTGTACCTATCTGACCACATTACAATAAAAGTTAAAACTGACATCAAATAAATATGTAGTAAATCTACAAATTAATGGAGATAAAGTAACTCATTGCTGAATTATTAATGTGTCAAATAAGAACTAAAGAATTTCCCAGAACAAAGTTACAGTGCGGACACAGCACAACAGAACCTCTGGGAAACATTGAAAACAGTGCTGCAAGAGAAATTTACAGCCCCGAGTGCCTACGTTCAAAAACCAAAGTGCGAATAAATGACTTGATGTAGCAACTCAAAAATTTGGAAAAACAAGAACAATTTCAAACCTATTTGATGGCAAGGAATAAGAAAAAATAAGAGCAGAAATTACAAAAATAGAAACAAAGGATACAATATAGAGTCAACAAATCTGAGAGCCAGTTCTTTGAGAAGATGGACAAAACTGACAGATTTTTGGCCCAGTTAACTAAAAATATGACCCAAATTCACGAAATTGGTCATCCACAGGAAAGGTCACAAAAGACCACAAACAAATTGAGAATTTTCTAAGGGAATGCTTTTGATACCTGTTCCCCATTAAACTGGAAACTCTAAAAGACAAGGATGAAATCCTAGATAAAGTAAATCAACAAAATTAATTCAAGAAAAGACCGACAGCCTAAACAAACCCATGGCAAATAAGGAAACTGAAGTAGTAATAAAAACCATTTTAGGGATATTGGCATTCACAGAATAATTCTACCAGACATTCAAAGATTTCCATCCTATCCTTCATAAACTATTTAGAACAAAAGAAACATACGTAAAAGAAAGAGAAAGGGCAATCCAAATTGCTTCTACAAAGCCAGTATTACCCTAACACCCAAACTATGTAAAGGCACGGCCATAATAAATGAGTAAATAAATATTGACTAATATCCATGGTGAACACATATTCAAAAATGCTCAACAAAGTACTTGTAAACAATGCAGGCTACATAAAAAAGATTATCCTTCCTTCATGTCTAGTGGCTTTATCCTGTTCTGCAGTGATGGTTCAGTAAACACAAATCAATAAGTATAATAAAACACATAACTAGACAAAAGACAAAAAATAAACATATCAATAGATGCAGAAAAGCCTTTGCCATAATTTAAGTAACATTATACAAAATCAGCAAGTTTAGGAATATATATGCATATACATGTACATGTATGCATATTACATCAGTTAATGAAAATTGAGGCTGTGAATTTGAAAGGGAGCAAAGGGAGGGTTTGAGTGAGGCAAGGGAAGGGGATAATGAGGTAAGTATATTATAATGTCAAAATAAAAGAAATAATAAAAAGAGAGGTAACATGGTGATATTTGAAGACAAAATGCAGTGCTTCTGACCATCTTTAAAGTAAACTAATGAGGGGCAGCTGGATTTGTAGAAGACAGTTTCACAGACATGCTGCTATTCTAAGTCTCTGAAAGTATGGGTAAGAGTGAGATGATAAGATGTGCACAACTTTGATCTTAGTACTGAAAAACATTAACTCTTATTGTCTTTAACACTAATTTTGAATCTATGAAATAAACTCTATAATTGATTATTTTAATCTTTAATTTTTATTAATATGTAAAAATGTACTTATAGAACATTTTTAAAATTCAATTTGAAAGTTATTTTATGAACATTACCAATAAAGAATTCATAATAAAGTACAACTTCAATGAAAACAAAACTTCTAATTAAAAACTTAAAATAAGGCCGGGTGGTGGGGGCACATGCCTTTAATCCCAGCACTCTGGAGGCAGAGCCAGGTGGATCTCTGTGAGTTCCAGGCCAGCCTGGGCTACTACGTGAGTTCCAGGAAAGGCGCAAAGCTACACAGAGAAACCCTTGCTGTGGGAAAAGGGGAAGTGCTGTGGGATGGTCTGTATGTCAAATTGCTCTGATTGGTCAATAAATAAAACACTGGTTGGCCAGTGGCCAGACAGGAAGTAGGTGGGACAAGGAGAGAGGAGAATTCTGGGAAGCGGAAGGCTGAGGTGGAGAGACACTGCCAGCCGCTGCCATGACCAGCAGCATGTGAAGACGCCGGTAAGCCACCAGCCACGTAGCAAGGTATAGATTTATAAAAATGGGTTAATTTAAGATAAAAGAACAGTTAACAAGAAGCCTGCCACGGCCATACAGTTTGTAAGCAATATAAGTCTCTGTGTTTACTTGGTTGGGTCTGAGCGGCTGTGGAACTGGTGGGAGACAAAGATTTGTCCTGAGTGTGGGCAAGGCAGGGAAACTCTAGCTACAAATGGCGCCCAACGTGTTGGCAAGAGTTTCCACCTAAAACCTGAGAAAAGATTCTAAAATGGAGCTAAAAACAGCTTCTGGGAGAAAAGGTACCACCACCATGTTGGGAAGCTGAAGTGGGCGGAGCCAGCAGCCACAGCGCCGTTTCAGGCTTAAAAGGCTGCAGTTTAAGCAATAGGCTCAAGGTAATATAAAAAATAAGCCATGTAAAGATGGCTACCACACAGAGAATCTGGATTATGTTCTCTTTGATATTTGTAACTGAAGAAAAACATTTGATTGCAAAAGCTGTTGAGTTATGCCAAAATGTATATTTTAAAGGTACCTTGACTTCAAAATTTTGATATAAGGATATGTTGCTTTGGAAAAGAGGCTCTGGTTTTGTTTCCACAGAAAGCCAGAGGCTATGGATTTGTTCCAGATTAAGATACATCCGGTTTGACCAGCCAAGACCACCTGAAAGATCTCTGACACCATGACCCAGATGATTCAACATCCAGAATCGTTTCAAGGCAACTGGCTCAGACAATACGGTCTCATGGACTACTCCATGATCCTAAAATTTTCTTTGTGTCCCCATAAGATACAGCGCCCCCCTCCAGCAGGAAGTAGTAAGAGAAGCTACGCCCAAATTCCCAAATATACCAAGCTGACTTTGGAGATGTGTACAAGTTAAAACCTTCCTTTTAAAAAAAAGAAAGGGGAAGTGCTGTGGGACGGTCTGTATGTCAAATTGCTCTGATTGGTCAATAAATAAAACACTGGTTGGCCAGTGGCCAGACAGGAAGTAGGTGGGACAAGGAGAGAGGAGAATTCTGGGAAGCGGAAGGCTGAGGTGGAGAGACACTGCCAGCCGCTGCCATGACCAGCAGCATGTGAAGACGCCGGTAAGCCACCAGCCACGTGGCAAGGTATAGATTTATAAAAATAGGTTAATTTAAGATAAAAGAACAGTTAACAAGAAGCCTGCCACGGCCATACAGTTTGTAAGCAATATAAGTCTCTGTGTTTACTTGGTTGGGTCTGAGCGGCTGTGGGACTGGTGGGAGACAAAGATTTGTCCTGAGTGTGGGCAAGGCAGGGAAACTCTAGCTACAAACCCTGTCTCAAAAAAACAAAACAAACAAACAAAAAAACTTAAAATAATATTTTCAACAGGCAAGAGGCAACATTTTTGCTATGTTGACAACATGTTACCAAAAAACACCTTGAAATTTTTAATTTGCGGCTCCTTTTTTCTCTTGGACCTTGATGTGACCCCATAATAAATTTTCTGTGGTCAACACCCCATTGTAAATATACCTTTTCTTTCTTAATTGTGGTTATACAATACAGATAAAACCAGTGGTGGGTCATAGAGTTAAATGCAGTTACAAGTATAATGATGAAAATGGTTTTTAATTTATATATTTATTATGTTAAAGAGAGAGAGAGAGTGTGTGTGTGTGTGTATGTGTGTGTATTTGTATATGTAGTGTATGTGTGGTAAGTATATGTGTGTAGTGTATATATGTGTGTGTATTTGTGTGTGTGTTTATGTGTGTGTTCACAAGTACACGTACATGTGAGGAAAAATGCCTGTGGCCTGTCAGATTCCCTGTAACTGAAGACAGTGGCACTTACAAGTCACCTGCACACTGTTAGCAACTTGAGTCATTTAACTAGGCTCTAAAAATATGTTTTAACTGTTAACATGCTTTCTCAGCACAGCATTAATAAATCATGCTACATACAATGGTTAGAACTGTAAAACTTCAAAGAAACTATGAACCCACTGAATTTCTCGTTGAATTGGATTTAACTGTGAATTAAAGGCCAGCATGTTGCTTCTGAAAGGAGCCCTGCCTGGGAAATGGCTGTTGAGTTGTTTTAGTGATTCCTGATCACGAGTATCATCTTCAACTATCTTTGTCTATGAAATATATGAGGAGGATAATGAACTTATGAAATAGAAAATGAAAAGGACAAATGAAAAAAAAGAAAAGGTCTTTAGGAATGTTCATGTTTACCAAAAAAGGCAATTGCTACTTTCAGCAACTAGCATCTTGAAAAAAAACAGAAGTTTATAAAATTTCTTACTATTTTTCAATTACTCTTAACTGTGCTTACAGGGGGTTAAGTTTAATACAAATACCCTTTTAAATGGAAAACACTCCAAGGCAGAATTCTGGTGTTTTAGTGCAAAGGGGCCCAGAGAAAATAACACATCATGGGCATTTATTTGAGTAAGCAGGTGTGAACGTGACCCTGGGGAGTGCAGATCAGTGTGCAGCCGCTGCTCACAGACTCTGCAGTGGTAATTATGCCATCTTCCCCTCAGGGCATACTTGTTTATTTGTCTATTGCTTGTTGCTTGAACTTTTTAAATTAAAATTTTGATGAAAAGAAAGTTCCTGCCTTAATATCATACTTGGTAATCCTGAAAACGCCCCAAGAGAACAACTTTAAGGCTTTATGAAGATATATTTTAATAGGATTTATTTTTATTGTGCATTTCACTTTTCTTTTTATTCTGCCCTGGTTAGGAGAAAATTAATTTAGAAATAAAGTAAGTGGCCCCCAATGTCTCCCAAATTGTTTTCATTGTACTTTATACAAATTAAATCTGGAGCAAACTGTGCTGGAGACTTCACCATGTTTAAAGACCAGCAAGAGCTAGAAGGAAACAATCATTTTCACCTCCCCTTGAAAATCACCAGCATATAAATTATTTAAGGGTTGTCTTCTATATATTATCAAATATTTTATTCAAAGGGATACAAATATTATATAATGAAAAAGGTATTAAGACATAAGACAAAATACTTTGTATGCTAAAGTCAAACTTAGATACATTATTTGATTTTGTACACATGCAAATACATTAAAATTTAGGCAGAAAATTTGTACAGAAGATGCATGTTTAGAGAAACATCCAAATCCTAAATTACAGTGAATTATGGTGGACTATAAAAAAATTTGCTTGATTGGGTAACTTGGAATTTAGAATTCTGGGCATCTCTGGTACTTAATCAATCATTCCAAAGGTTAATATTTTTAAATTCTTTTTTTTTTTTTTTTTTTAAAGATTTATTTATTTATTTATTTATTTATTTATTTATTTATTTATTATGTGTACAGAAGAGGGCACCAGATCTCATTACAAGTGGTTGTGAGCCACCATGTGGTTGCTGGGAATTGAACTCAGGACCTCTGGAAGAGCAGTTGATTCTCTTAACCACTGAGCCATCTCTCCAGCCCCTTTTTTTTTTTTTTTTTTTTTAAAGATTTATTTATTTATTATGTATACAGCATATGTGACTGCAGGCCTGAAGAGGGCACCAGGTCTCATTACAAATGGTTGTGAGCCACCATGTGGTTGCTGGGAATTGAACTCATGACCTCTGGAAGAGCAGTCAGTGCTCTTAACCCCTGAGCCATCTCTCCAGCCCCTACTCTTTTTTTTTTTTTTTTTTTTTTTTTTTTTTTTTTTTTTTTTTTGGTTTTTCAAGACAGGGTTTCTCTGTATAGCTTTGCGCCTTTCCTGGGACTCACTTGGTAGTCCAGGCTGGCCTCGAACTCACAGAGATCCGCCTGCCTCTGCCTCCCGAGTGCTGGGATTAAAGGCGTGCGCCACCACCGCCCGGCTTAAATTCTTAATATTATTACTACAATACATAAAAGGAATTCCTCTGCTAGGAAAACATTTGTCAGCACCCGAAGCTTAAATTGTATTGTCTGTGAAAGTCTAAAATTGTCTTCATAAAATAAATAATAAACCCAAATGCATATCCTTTTCATGAATCCAGCCCTGGAGTGTATTATATCAAACATAGTTGGGCCATTTGCAAGGTTTAAAAAAATGGAATATATAGTTTTTTTTTTAAAGATTTATTTATTTATTATGTATACAGGAGAGGGTGCCAGATCTCATTACAGATAGATGGTTGTGAGCCACCATGTGGGTGCTGGGAATTGAACTCAGGACCTCTGGAAGAGCAGTCAGTGCTCTTAACCTCTGAGCCATCTCTCCAGCCCAGAATATATAGTTTTAAACAGAAAAAAATCCAATTTTTCTAGTATGTAGATTGTACTTGTTTGTGTATATAGACAATAGTAAATGATGTCTGATAAACCAAAAAAATATTAGCTGTGTATACAAATGCATGCCTCTGAAGATTTGCAGTTGGTTTCATCTGCAAGTAAACATCACACTTTGACATGGAAAAAAATCATGAGAAAACAAACTACTGATCAACGGAAAATGTTTGCAAACACATAGCTATTAAAGAGTTGTATCTGTAATACACAAAACACTCAAAATAACATTAAACTGTGTGAAATGATACATTATTGAAGAAATCATTTGGATGGCACAGGCAATCAGAAATATGTTCTGTGTCAGTGCTCATCAGGAAAATCCAAATTAACACTGACCACTTAACCACTAAATTGAAATTGGACTAAGCTAATCAAAAAGATAAGAAACATACACAGGCAACAAATGGTAGAAAACAAGTGACGAAAGTCAAACACTTGGATATCGTCCTCCAGGCTGAAAACAGACTCACAGAGCCCTGAGTGACATCTGATGCATTATCACAGACTAGAAACAACCTGGATGTCCACGGACTAGTGAAGGGACCAAGGCTTCCACTTGAAGGAGATGCGCTAGGCACATACATGGAATGACTGGCACATGAAGCAACGCAGATAAACTTGAAAAGTATCTGCTATGCAAAAGCAGTATTGTCACTGAAAAACATTCTATGGAAGATAACACTAGGCATGCAGATATAGGGACAGCACCAGCCAGTGCCTATAACATAGAACTGACAGGCGGTGAGGTCAGGGTAGAGTTGTTAGTGATGCAATTGTCAAATGGAGAGAAAATTCTCTACACTGCTGGGCATGATGGTACACGCTTTTGATCTGGAGGCAGAGTCAGGCGGATCTCTGTGAGCATGAGCCTAGCGCGGTCAATTTATTGAGTTCCAAGACAGCCAGGACTATAAAGGAAGATCCTGTCTCTATTAAAACAGTTCTCTTCACTTCAGTGCTTACCTTCATAGTTTTCACAACTCATCGGCTTTTGTACCCAAATGATTTGCTTCTTATTTTGTGCTAGATCTAATCTCATTAAGACTAACTTAAAATTTCTTCTCATAAAAAAATTCATGCCCACATTCAGCAAATTTTTCAGTGGATTTTCTTGAGCTAGGTAAACTACCTGAACTTCGTTTCAACTACTCCCTTTTGTTTCTTTTAGTCTTCTCTTACACGTTACATCTCATCCCAAGCAGTTTTTTCTCCCTCCTGCCCTCCCAGTCACTCCCTCCACTGCCCCTCTCATCTAGATTCACTACTCCTCTGTTTCCCTTTTAAAAAGTTGGGGTCGGGAGCAGGCCTCCCAAGGATATCCACCAAATATGGCCTAACCAATGAGCAAAAAGACTAGGTACAAACCTTCATATCAAGGCTGGATAAGGAAACCCAGTAGTAATTAGGAAAAAGTTCCCAAGCACATGCAAGAGTCAGAGCCCAATGTTGGGAGTCCCACAAGTACATCAAGCTACGCAGCCACAAGTTATATGCAGAGCACCTAGCTCAGACCCTTACTGGTGCCGTGGTTGTCAATTCAGTCTCTGTGAGCCCCTATGGGCCCTGCCTAGTTGATTCTGTGGGCAATGCTCTCACGGGGTCCTTGACTCCTCTAGCTCCTACAAACCCTCTCCTCACTGCATCCCCTGCTCTTCTGCAGGGTTTGCCTGGATCTCCCTAGTGTTTGGCTGTTGGTCTTTGCATCTACTCCCATCAATTAACTGCTGGCTGATGTCCCACTGATGACAGTTGGGCTAGGGACCCATCTGTGAGTATAGCAGAATATCATTAGGAGTCATTTCATTGACTTTTTTTTCCCAATATGTTTGGTTCTAACCTGGGTCTCTGGGCTGTCCTAACTCTGGTTTCCTGTCATCCAGGCAGTGTCAGGAGTGGGTTCCTTCTCATGGTGTGGGCCTCAAGTTGGAACAGTCATTGGTTGGACATCCCCACAAGTTCCGTACCACTATTACCTGCGTATCTTGCAGGCAGGACAAAGTGTAGGCTGGAGGTTTTGTGGGTGGGTTGATGGCCTAGTCCTGCCATGGGAAGCCTTGTCTGGTGACAAGAGATGGCCAGTTCAGACTCTGTATCCCCCATTAGGAGGAGACTACACTAAGGCTAGTCTCGTAGAATCCAGGGAGTCTGCATTACACTAGGCATCTACATAGTACCCCAAAGACCCCCTAATTCCAGTCATCTCCCCCAGAACTCTCTCCCTTCATCCCTCCCACCCCACACCTGTTCACTCCTGTTCCCACCTCTATCTGCTCCCAGTCCACCCACAAAAGCTCTGCTATTTTGCCTTATGAGGGAGATCTATGTGTCTTTCCTTGAGCCCTCCTTGTTACTTAGCCTCTCTGGGTCTGTGGATTGTGGCATGGTTATGTGTAAATGGATGTTTCCTGTCCTGACTGCCCAGTCCCAAACAAACACACAGAGAGATATAATGAATTATAAATACTTGGCCAATAGCTCAGGCTTGTTACTGACTAGCTCTTATATTTTAATTAAACCAAACTCCTTATTTACACTCTGCCACATGGTGGTACTTTTATTA
Organism: Peromyscus maniculatus bairdii; assembly: GCF_049852395.1. NCBI lineage: Eukaryota > Metazoa > Chordata > Mammalia > Rodentia > Cricetidae > Peromyscus > Peromyscus maniculatus. The sequence continues at coordinate 78,686,849 of NC_134870.1, read as the reverse complement.
ACATGGCAAGTTCATCTCCTGCTCCCTCTGCTTCTGGCTGGCAACTCCTGACTCTGCCCTTCTTCCTCCCAACATTCTCCTAGTTTGGCTCTCCTGACTAACTTTATCCTGTTCAGCTATTGGCCAATGAGCTTCTTTAATAAACCAATCACAGTGACAAATCTTCACAGTGTACAAAAGGATTATTCCACAGTAATTATCCTTTGCTTAACAGCTTAATTTTCTCTTTTTAGTCTAAGAAATTTCTCATTTCTATTATGTTCTTTTACATGTCATTTAGGTTTGGTTTTTCTACTTGCTGTAAATTCACATAATCTACTGTATGCTAGGCTTATGTCTCAGCAAGCAACGGGATGCCAGTATCTTCAAGAACACAGCCAAAGCCTCCAATCTCTTCCTCACTGGGGGCCATGTTTGATGTTTCCTCCTGTCCACAGCAAGTGCAAGCAGCAGAAACTACCCATGCACTGCCCACAAACTCCTAACAGCTGGACTTCCCACAGGCAGCCTTTGAGGTCCATGGTTGCCATGGCTACTTGCATGACCAAATCTAAATTCACCACTGCTTAAAAGCAGTCAAAGAATTTTAAATCAGTGTTGGCCTGACTAAATTTGAGCATAGATTATAGGCTGTGTAACAAAAGACAATGTGGGAGTATTTATTCTGAGATGTAAATTCCAAAAAAATCATATATAACAACTCATTTATAAAGTTACCATTCATAAAGGTCCATCATATACTTGCGGACAAAGTAAAGAAAGTGAAGAAATATGAACATGACAACAAAAATGGTATATTTATTCTGGTGGGGGCAACTATGCCTGTAGAACTTGCTACTGTAACCTAAACTTATGTGCTTCAAAGTAGGATTAGGGGTTTTTATAGAACTGCATGTATTTTTCCACTATTGTAGCAAACATGTCTCAAAACTAAAATTCGGATATAATGTTTAGCATACAACTGCCCTTAGTAATCTCTAATTATGAGCAAAATATCTAAACTAAGATATCTAGCAAAGACAAAATAATAATACAAATGGCAATTATTGTACATCAGATCCTGCAATAAATTATTAACAGCAATCTCAATAATCATTACATCAAATGTACAAATTTTAATAAAATATAAAATGTAGTTATATGCATATATAAAATGAACATGTATGAAATATGATAGATCACATACACAAAAATACATGTTAGTAAATTGATCAAAATATCTATATGTAAATATATGTATGCATGCAATTTTAAAAATTAGTTTTGTTTACAATTTCATGCATACATATAATAATTCTAATCACTCTAACCTCCAGCCTTTCTTATCTTCTTCACTCCCCTGCCACGCCATACAACTCTGCCACTTTACTGTCACTCAGGTCATTTGTGAACTACTAGGTTGAGCCAGCGTCATCTATGTAACCATGAGTTTGGAACTATTCCCTGGATCCGGTTGTACTCACCAGCGAGTAAGCAACAGAATACAACAGACTCTCCCAGAGGCTATCTGCAGCCATTAGTTGAAGGAGGAAGTATGGGGCCCTGCAAGTCCTGCCTTCTTCTGTGATTGACTGTTGTCAGGGCCAGTCTTGTGCAGACCCAGGAAACATAGCTGTCATTTGTTCAATATTGCAATGGTCCTGTCATGCTGAGATGAAGGCCTTTCATGGCCTTTATTCTAATTTTCATTCCCTTACGTCCTTTCTGCCTCCTCTTCTGCAACAGTTGATAAACTTAGGAGACAGTATACAATGCCTCATTTGATTCCACTCAGAGAGTGTTAGGTAAGGCCCGTGACTTTTCTGCCACTACTGTACCAGCGTAGTTTGCGGGCTAGTCGTCAGTGCAGATGCAGAGTTTACAGCTGGCTTGGTATCCACCTTTCTCCTCTGGTACCGTGCAGAGTGTTAGTATTCTGATCTGCCTCTTGGAGACCAGCCCAGCGTCCTGATGTTAAAGCCCCCTTAAGAGGAAAAAGTCTTACCCCTCCCCCACTTCTCGCCAGAGGTAGAGCCTCTCTCTCTCTCTCTCTCTCTCTCTCTCTCTCTCTCTCTCTCTCTCTCTCTCTCTCTCTCTCTCTCTCTCTCTCTCTCTCCTCTCTCCTTCCCTCCTTTCCCTCCCCTCTCCTTCCAAACCCCCAAATAAACATGCCACATTGACGACCCAGTAAATGTGTCGTCACCTGCATGGGGGCACCTTGGTTCAAAACCCGCCAAAGCCTCCCTCATGCCATATCATCACACAGACAACCTTCCAGTACATATACACTAGTTAATAGGGATGAAGTCTCTAGGTAGGCACCAGCTGGACTTCTCTGTGTTCAGTGAGTTATGTAGATGTTGTCCTCAGCAATGGGACTTTAACATCAGTTGGTGGAGAACCCATAGTGCTGCAATAGACTGGTTTATTTGGGGTTTCCGTGGGCCCTTTTGACCAACAACTAGTTTGATGTAATCCTTTTCTGGCACTAGAAGTTTTATTTGGTGGTGAGAGATGTCTAGCTGAGGTTTTGTCTCCCACATTATTTGGTAATTCCATTTAGATTTCTGATATATATATATATATATATATATAGATAGATATAGATATAGATATATAGATATAGATATATATATATAGAGAGAGAAGCTTCCACTGTATTAGGTTTCCATATGATGCCTCAAATGACCCTTAGTTTTAGCTGTCCTTCCTTGTATTCCCTCCATATAACCTCCTCCTTTCTTCCCCTTTACCATTTGATCCTAAATATTTCAGTCATACCTTCTTTTATATTTTATATTCTGTTTCCCCTTCTTAGGGATATCCTTCCCTTCCTCCTAGTTCCTTACTCTATATCTAGCCCCTGTCATTATACGGATTATAGCCAGCTTATCAAACACTTAACAGCTAACTACCCTATATAAGTGAATACATATCATATTTATCTCTTTGGTCTGGGTTACCTCTCTCAGGATGACTTTTTTTCTAGCTATATCTTTATTCATTGATCTGTTGATAGACATGTAGGTGGTTTCCAATTTCTGGCTATTATAAATACAGCAGCTATGAAAATCATTGAGGAAGTGTCTTTGTAGTAGGACGTAGAGTCCTTGGGTTAAGTGCCTAAGATTTGTATAGCTAGATCTTGAGGTATATCTACTTTCAGTTTCCTGAGGCGCCATCATGCTGATTTCTGTAGCGGCTGTAGAAATTTACTTTCCCAGTAACAGTGGATAAGTGTTCACCTTACCCCACATCATCACCAGCACCAAATGACATTTGTTTTGTTGATTTGGGCTGTTTTTATTGCTTTAAAATAAAATCTCAAAGTAGTTTTGATTTGAATTTCCCTGATCACTAAGGATGTTGGACATTTAAGTGTTTCTCAGCCATTTGTGTTTAACTTTTGAGAATTCTCTATTTCTGTACCCCATTTTTAATTTGGTTATTTGTTTTCTTAGTATTCAGAATTTTTAGGTCTTTATACATTTTAATTAATGGCCTTCTATCAGATGCTTTTTTTTTGTTTTGTTTGTTTTGTTTTTTGAGACAGGGTTTCTCTGTATAGCTTTGTGCCTTTCCTGGAACTTGCTCTGTAGCCCAGGCTGGCCTTGAACTCACAGAGATCTGCCTGACTCTGCCTCCCAAGTGCTGGGATTAAAGACATGTGCCACTACCATCGGCTTATCAGATGCTTTTATTACTATATCTCTGTAGTGCAATTTGAGATTAGGTATGAAGGCCTACTCTAGGAGATTGAATTCCTGACAATGCTTGGGTGGCCAAGAACCTGAGTCTATATTGGTCATGAGACTCAGGAAAATATACTACTATTATTCTGCTACAGGAACAGCATAATAAAATGACTGCAAATCATATATTTCTGTACCCAAAGGTCGGTGTGCCATACAGTATTCATCAAAGAATCTTCTTTTTTGTAGTAAATGGTAATTAACAACAATATCTACAACTGGGCAAAGTGCATAGAGTGAGGATCTTTGAAAAATTCAGTACCAGATGGGATGTCTTCATCAAACCCTCCCCTCAAGGCTTAGGGATGTATGTGGAAGAGGAAGTGGAAAGATTGTGATAGCCAGAGGTGAAGGATGACTGCCAGGAAACAGTGTCTTCCATATACAATAGGACTGATACTCATATTCAGAGACTGTGATAGTATGCACAATAGTATTTTTGCAGATATTTTGGTTTTGTTTGCTTTTGTTTTGACAAAACATATTTCATGTCATTTGTGATTTTTCATTTTATGAAAATGCCCAATAGACAGTCTCTATTAAAGGCCAAACTGATGGAAGGATTTTCTCATTGAGTGTCCTTCTTCCCAAATGACTCTAGATTATGTCAAGTTAATATAAAACTAGCCAATATGATCTTGGTGTTAGTTTTCTTAGACTGTTGAAGTTATACTCAAATATTCAAAAGTACTAATAAAGAGACTTGTCCATAAGTAATGAAGTTTCAAAAAAAACCCAGAGAACAGATCTTTTATGACATGTACAAATTGATTAACCTGAATTAAAATATTTGTACTTATCTTTATATATTCTATAGCATGCCAGCTTTAGAAATATTAAGCTGCCCATCTAGACTTAAAGCAAATGCAATAGAATTAAAAAGTACATACGACTAAATAGTAAGGGTTGAGAGCTGTTTCAGCAGTTACTGTATTTGATGTGCAACCATTAGGCCCGAAGTTCAGATGCTCAGGACTCAAATAAAATATCGACCTGGTAGTGCAGACATATAATCCAAGTGCCCTTACATGGACATGCGAGACAGAAAAAGGAGAATTTCCTTAAGTCCATCGGCCAGTTAGCCTGGCTGAAGATCACCACGGTGAAAAACAAAAGATGCTGTCTTAAGTAAAGTGTAAGGTCAAGACTGATGTCAAGACATATGCCATGGCATGTGTGCATATACTCAGACATACGCACACATATACATATCATACAGACACACACACACACACACACACACACACACACACACAAATACAAAAGGCACACATTTTATCAGCTTCCCATTCTTCAATAGTGTAGGTTGTATTGCATTATTCACAGTTGAACATATTCAAGAACCTGAAATATATACTGTGTGTTAATGAAACACACATAGCTAAAGGTGGCAAGAAAAATTAGACCAATTTTCTAAGAATAAAGTTAGTGAAACATTTCAACTTAATGCTATCCATAGACTAAATATCCTTTCAAACTCTCTGATGCCCTAATTAACTGGACATTAGTGACATCAATCACATGCTGACTTTAATCATGATTCATATTTCCAGCAAGTGGAGCACTAACTATATTTCCAGGCACATAAATTAACAAAATCTCCTGTTTAGGTGGAGACTGTGAAAGCCACTTAGCAGTCCATTTTACTGCTGCATCCCAGAAAACAAATGGAGGAGGGCTCAGAAACTCAGAATGGTCGTGAAGCACCTTGCAATTACTAAAAGAATTTAGTAGCTGCGAAATTAAGTCAATTAAATTTAATGCAGAGAATTCATTTTTATGTATGGAGAAATTACACCCAGAACATGGAAAAAATACAGAGGAAAAGCACTGTTCTGGTCATGGAAAATAAAGTTGAATAAAAATCTAAAAAATAAGCCATTCTATTTATTCTTTAAGATACATGAAAAATATTTTTGTCAATGAGTTGAGAGGCTAGCAGATAAAGAACACAGTGGTACTCTTCTCATTGCTCCAACACAGGCCCTCCAGTGAACTGCTTGGAAGAGCCTCAGTGGCCTGAGTCCACAAACGCCCTGTGTCCTCCCCTTCTAGTTCTTGCCCAGCTCCTCTTTTTATGCTATCCAGGAATCGGAGGCTGACTGACAGAGGTGTCTTAGTGGATGTCACACACTAATGAAGTTCGTTTTCTTGTGGTTCTGGATCTCCACTCTTTTCAGAACACTTTAAAAGCAGACACTTGTCTCTGTTTGGTGGACTCAAGCTTCTTACTTGAGAAACCTACCTTATTGCCTCCCGTGTAGTTAACAACCTCTGGTCTGAAGGACAGTTTGACTCAATGCCTCCTTATTAAATCCCTCTCTTCTCCATTTAAATCTAATAACCATACCTTTGCCATCACAGAACTTGGTATAGCTTTCACTATTATAAGGCTTCTACATTGTGGCTGTTGCATTGACTGATCCTGGGGAATTGTAAGGACACAACTATCTCTTCCAGATAGGGCACAGAGGACAGACTAAAGTCATGTATCCACAGAAGTCCAATTTGTCAAGCCTATGAATTCATTGGATTTTCTTAGAGTGCATGGGTGAGGCAGGACTTAGAGAAACATGGATACAAGACACATGTATATCTGGGGTTTCTTCAGTCCTGCCTGGTCCACGGTCAGGACAACTCTCTCTTTTCTGTCAGTCTCATAGTCGCTTAGACCCAACCAAGTAAACATACACAGACTTACATTGTTTACTAACTGTATGGCTGCAGTAGGCTTTTGGTTACCTAGTTTTTAATATCTTAAATTAATTATATCTATTAGTTTATAAGTTGTCACATGGGCCGTGGCTTACCAGTACCTTACATCTCGCTTTTTATGGCAGCGTCTGGCAGCGTCTCTTTGTCTACATGCTGTGTTACCATGGAATACCACCCCATCATGGATGAAAACATGATAGGTACATCATGGAGTCCCACTTCAGAATTCTTTCACTTGTACATTCTGGTATCCTCCTCAGTTTTACTGGTAAAGGGAGGTTGTCAGGAAGATGTAATGGCTCTGATTATAGGACGCCTTCATCTACTAAGGGGTGTCAATGCCCATAAACTGCTATGATAGTGGTGACCACCTCTGTATTGTTCTGCTCAATTAGTTGCCATGACTACCAGACTAAGGTCATCACTCCTCTAATATGGAAATAAAATGACCATGTTATGCTCAGAGAAAGATATCAAAAATAACTATTATGCTCATTAAAACTTGTTTTTAATCCAAGAAAAATAAGTATTGAAATTAAATTGATGAGCCTGTGGAAATACCCTTATACCTGCAAAATCATCATGTTGCATTATTCCTGTTCATCAGAACACGACAGTAGACACTGACAGGATTTCTCTTCTCTGCATCACACTAAGGGATTATTTTTGCAAGATTCATGACACTAACAGAGTAAGTCTTACATCGTTTGTGCTTATATAAAGCTGTGTATTGTCCATGATTTTGACCTACTCAAAACTAATAAAATAGATTAAACCTCTTACAGATGCTGATAATAGACACAAAGCTACAAGGTTGAAGAAAAAAATTACTTTATTATTTCTGGCAAAAGCTGCTACCAGAGTTTCAAGGTGAGCACGTCATTTTCCTGAGCCCCTAATGCCACCTGGGCAGCGCAGTGAGGCAATGATGGAGTAAGGAGATGGAGCAGAGCACATCCTCTGGAAAAGGAAGGTCTCCGCCATCTCTGACCCCACTCACACTGCGGACTGAAGTCAGCTTTTGGGTGGCCAAACAGAGGTGTGTGTTATGCTCTGGGCTCCGAGGTCTATCTCCCATGCATATTTCCTTGATACCATCTGAGAAATAGCATTGAGATTACAAACTTAATAATTATTTTCCTTTTTTCTAGGACATAAAGCCACTATCATGTGTATCCACAAAATCTAAAAGCTGTTATATGAGTTTATAATATAAATAATATATATGTATATATATAATATAAATCATATAAACGATCCCTATCAGCTATCTATATAGAATGGTAAATGCATGTGCTATCATTCTGAGATACACCTTTGTCTTATTTTATAATTACAATATACATAAAACCATGAAAATCTAGAAAATCTTCATGAGTTTTGTGAGATGATAGTTTAAATAATATCAAATTCAGGAAGGAAGGGTCCATATTTTGAAGAAACTGAAGATAGGTAATTAAATTTTGTTTTAAACACAAGCACACACACATACATGCAGGCGCACACACACACACATCCAAAGCATATGTATATTTTATTGTTTCTTTTTTATTCAGTTTTTTTCTTTTTGTTGTTGCTCTGTTTTCTTTTGAAAAGAAAGGATTTTGTATAGCCCAAATTGGCCTCTATCTTGCTATGTTGCTAATGCGTGCATTAAACACCTAATTTGGCTTCTATCAACTGAGTGTTGGGATTATAGGTGTGTATCATCACACATAGAATGATATATTAAGATTTTAAATTTTCAAAGCAAAATAAAACTACAAATAATTTTGCTTTAATGTCTTATGAAACTCAAATGACACACTTAAACTAAAATTTAAGATGTTTCATGTTCTCCTTTGGCCAGTGAAGCAGATAAGCTAACTATGGGTCTTAATTTCTCCATTTTGTCCTCAATATCCATTTCCCCATGTCATCCCCAACTCTGTAGCAGACTACCTGCTGAAGTCTCACCCCTAACCCTGCCTTTGTCTCTCATGGATCACACAGATATTTCCCCTCCAAAGTTTGCTCCCCCAACTCATCACTTTATCCTCACCCACAATTCTAACAGGCCTTCCCTGCTCACCCAAAGGCCACTGAGCATGAGGAAGCAACAAGGCTAACTGCTAATCATTACCTTCCCTTCTCTCCTCCTAATTCAGTTCCTCAGTCTTATCCCAAGTTCTATTCCAACTGCCTGCTGAAGCCTAAATCCTCTCAACCCCCATCTCTAGAGGATTACTCAGATCTTCTCCTCCAAACTTTCTCCATACTCCTCCTGTTATTCCAGACTCCAATTTCATCTGGCATTCCATGGAAACCCTCCAGCCAAGGCTGTGAAAGAGGCAGGTAGTTCAGTGAAGTAGGTAAGTAAACGTCAGATCTTCACTTTCCATGCTCTCCTCCATATCCAATCCCAAGTCCCATTCTCAGCTCTATAACATATTACCGTTGGAGCTTTTCCTTGATCTCTGCCCCTTTTCTCATGGGAATAAGCAGATTCTTGTGGAATACCCTCCTTTTCTTACTTCCGTGGATCACTAAGGATCACTATATCTATAAACCTCAGTGGCCACACCTATCAGAATCCCAAAAGAATTCCCTACCAGGCAAAACACTGACGATACACCATCCTAAGAACCAGTGAGGTGAAAGGAAACAAGGAACAAAATACTCTCCTGAAAATAGACAAGATAAATAGAATAATATAGAATTATAGTCTTTCCATACTCAAATATATAAATGCAAGTTTAAAAACACAATAAAAGTCAGAATAAAATGTCTCTATTGGAACCCAGCAAACTTACCACAGTAGGTCCTGAGAATTGGAACATAGCTAAATCACAGAACAAAAACCTTCAAACAGATTTTATGAATATGATAGAAGTCCTTAAAGTAGAAATGAATAAATCCTTTAAATAAGCATATGAAAACATAACCAAACAATGGAAAGAAATGAATAAAACAGGTAAAGTTTTGAATGTGGAAATAGAGCTAGAAGGAAAGCTCCAACCTAAAAGTTTATCCTCACCCATGAAGACACAGAAAATATATAATTCCCAACCAGAAAATCAAAAGAGGAAACACACACACACACACACACACACACACACACACACACACACACACACACACACACAATCTATCCATGACTAGCACAACCACCACCACAACAACAAGCACCATTCACTGATATCTCTTCATATCAGTGGTCTTAAAGGCAGGCAGACTGAATGGATGCAAACAAACAGGATCCAACCTCCTGCTACATTGAAGATATACATCTTAACATCAAGGATAGCCATCACCTCAGGTTAAAGGGATGGGAAAAGATATTCCGAGAAAATGGACCTAAGAAGCATCAGGTATAGAGCCATATTAATCCCTGGCAAATAGACTTCAAATAAAAACTAATCAAAAGAGATAAATGACACAATATACTCATCAAAGGGAAAAATCAAGAGAATATTACAATTCTTACAATATATGAACCAAACAAAATGACCAATTTCATAAAACCAACACTACTACAGCTTTTATGGGAAATTTATAACCCACTCTCATCAATACACAGGTCTTCCAGACAAAAACTAAACAGAGAAATGCTGAAGCTAATTACAATTATAAACATAATGCACATAACAGATACAGAACATTTCACCCAAATACAAAATAACATATCTGCTTCTCAGCAACTCTTGGTACTTTCTCCAAAACTGTCCCATACTTAGACACAAGGCAAGTCTCAATGAATATAAGGAAATTGAAATAACAACTTGAATCATATCTGATCATCACATATTAAAGCTGGATATCAACAACAGAAACAATAGCTTATAAACTCATAGAAACTGAATAACTCATCACTGAATAAAAAATAGGTCAAGGCAGAAATTAAGGACTTTCTAGAATTGAAGAAAAATGAATAGACAACATACACAAACTTATGGGACATAAAGAGGGTGGTTATTTGATTCAATTTCATAGCACTAAATACCTATATAAAAAACAGGGACGACAGGGGAATCCATGGCTGATATGTAAAATTAAATTAATTATAAATAAAAATATTTATTAAAAATGGAGAGATATCATACTAGTAACTGAACAACACACCTGAGAAAGCTCTAGAGAAAAAAAAAAAGAAATGATACCCCAAAGGGATGCATGGCAAGAAACAATCCAAGTCAGGTCTGAAATCAATAAAATAAAAACAAACAGATAAAACTAACCAAACAAACAAATAATCAATAAAACAAAGATTTGGTTCTTTGGAAATATCAGTAAGACTGACAAACCCTTATCCAAATTAACTAAAAGCAGAGGAAAAATATCTAAATTAAGAAAATTAGAGATGAAAAGGTGAAATAAAAATAGACACCAAAGAAAACAGAGAATCATAAGGATATACATTAAAAATCCGTGCTCTACCAAATTAATGAAGTCTACAAATAATGGAGGAAGTGGAGCCACAGCTAGCCATCTCTTGTCACCAGACAAAGCTTCCAGTACCAGGACAGGGTTTCATGCAATTGAATTGATGGCTGAAAGGGTTCCCATGGAAATTCCAACCACCCAGAATGCTGCCAAGACAATGGCACAAACTGAAAGCAAGGCCCCATTGGTAAACACAGTACCCACACAACTCATTGAACTCAACCTTGTGGAGAGACTGAACTGTTGACTACATAGAACCTTCACCATCATGTTCTAGTGTCTATGACAATGAAAGTTTCTCTGCAGGCTAACAAAAGAAAAACATAAATACCAACCCAACCACAAAACCTTTGATCTACAATCTGTACTGCCTGCACAATGTTAAGGCAATAGTGGCACAAACCTTGTGGGAGTAACCAATCAATGTCTAATTTGAATTTAGGCCCTCTCCACAAGATGGACCCCATAACTGACAGTGTTTGGGTGACCAAGAACAAGAGACCTATGGTAAAACCAAATACTACTGGTATTTTTAAAAGGTAACAATAAAAAAACCTCCTTATGGTAATCTTTTCTACTTACAGATTGGTGCCTTTTCAGCCATCATCAGAGAGGCTTCCTCTTGCAGCTGATGGGAACAAATACATAGATCCACAGCCAGTCATTATACACAAAGGGAGACTTTGGAAGACATAACTTTAACAAGATGTCTCCATCAAATCTCTCCCCTTGGGGCCCAGGGAACCCAGTAGAAGAGGAGGCAGAAGAACTCAGGGAGACAGAACAGGTACAGGACACCAGAAGAGCAACGCCCTCTGAAACAACTGAGCAAAGCTAATATGAACTCACGGAGACTGAATCACCAATCACAGGGCCTACAAGTGTAGATGTAACCAACCATCTTATTAAATAAGAAACACAGAACCAATGCAAAGAAGAAAGCCAAGAGATCAGAGCTAAGAGCCTTACCCTTCACTGCTGCAGCTATCCTCTTCAGCCAAGAGAGACCTACTTCCTGTGTTTTTGTCTTTATAAAGACTTTCTGTTCTACCTTCTCATTGGCTCTAAACCCAACCACATGACTGTATCGTCACTGCCTGTCTCTACACACCTCCAGGTCTTCTACAGTTGGTATTGAGATTAAAGGTGTGTGTCTCCAATGCTGGCTGTGTCCTTGAACACAGAGATCTACATAGCTCTGCCTACCAAATGCTGGGATTAAAGGCGTGCACAACCACTGCCCAGCTTTCGATATGGCTCTAATAGCTCTGACACCCGGGCAACTTTATTTATTAACATACAAATAAAATCATATTTCAGTACAAAGAAAATATCACCATATTTCCCCTTTTCTATTTTAATAAAAAGAAAAAAGAAAAAAGGTTATGACTAACATAAGAAAAACTATATACAAAAGTACAATAACTATATACAATATATACAAGTAATAAATACCTAAACATTGTCTAGTCCATTTGCATTTGACAAATTCAGAGAAAATAATTCCATTATCTATCCTATTTTGGTAAGTCCAAAATGTATCCTATTTCTATCCTAATTAATCTTCAACTATAATTAACTAATCTTCAACTATAACTAACTAATCTTCAACTCCCTCAGAGATCCAAGAAGGAAAATAATATTACCTAATAAAAAATAAAAACAGGAAATGTATGCGAGCAACTTCCAAAAAACTTGTGAGTTGACAGAAACAGCCAGCTGCCTGGACAGTCACATGAGGTTTCTCTGCAGTATTGGGGCATCATCTTCAGCCTATAGGCTTAGCGTATCTGACAGACTCATTTGTGAAGTAGGATGTGCACAAGGTCAACAGTTCGACCTCACATTGGGTGAGAGCAGTCCATGTACCAGAAACAAATGAATTCCACTGGTGTCATGTCATGATTCAGGATTTTAAATTCTGGAAATTGTTGATGTTTTGTTTTTTTTTTTTTTAATTCAGCTGTCCATTCTTCTTGCCTGTGTATATGTGGCTTCATCTCAGCATCCCATTCTTCTTCACATCCCTCTGTTAAATGACAGTCTACTATTGAGAGGTGTGAGCTTAGTTACTCTTCAAGAATAACTGTTTCAGCTGCTGTTCCATTGCACATCAGAAGCCATCGGCCCACTGCCTGTTAAGCTGCCTTAGAAGAAAATGGCACTATACCTTTTCCAGATTGCAAAGGCCAGTTCTGGGATGTTGCAATATTGTCCTGGCCTCAGAAGATGCCTTTAGATAAAGCCATAACCACACTTGTTTTGGCAAGAATCAGTAGTCCTTTGTTTCATGTCCTGTCTGTCCATTTTGTCCTGTTGATTCAAGGATACTTTGTTGTCCAGTGGCTAACTTTTGCCACAATGAAAGTTAACTCCATATGCAGTTTCTTTAATGCCCATATTTTCTCTGAAGTAGATTGGTACTGCCAGGAGCCGACATGTCTCATAGTCATAACAAAAAAAAATTTCTAAGTTATTAAAACATTTTAAATGCCATATTCTGTAGATCTCTGAAGGGTTTGAAGATGACCTGTCTATCTAAAATATATCTGCTCAATTTTTAAAACATACCTAATATGACTACAAGTTCTAATATAATGTCTAACTACTAACTTTCATTTCTTTATAACCTAATAGTTCTTTTTTTTTTTTAAGATTTATTTATTTGTTGTGTATACAGCATGTATGACTGCAGGCCAGAAGAGGGCACCAGATCTCATTACAGATGGTTGTGAGCCACCATGTGGTTGCTGGGAGTTGAACTCAGGACCTCTAGAAGAGCAGGCAGTGCTCTTAACCACTGAGCCATCTCTCCAGCCCATAACCTAATAGTTCTTAATAATAACATTCAAGGATCAGAAAATTGTATTACATTGTTAAGTGAACGGTAAATACAGTTAGAAATATACATATAGCATTTTCTAACAATATCAATTTCAATATATATATTTTGTATACAATATAAAACAATCCAATCCAATGTATTTAAAACTAGTAATTGTCTTCTTCTTTTCTTTTCTTTCTTTTTTTAAACAAGAACCTTAAATCTAATCTCCTTTGCTTAGCCCTTTTCCTAACCCTTGACAACAACTTGTAACCAACCCCCCTAATCAATGAAAATTATCCCAGACCCAAAACCCATTAAAAGACCAAAAATTCACCCACCCCACATACAAGGATCTGTACAACATCCTCTGTATATTGCATATATATTATAGCTTTCATATTAGTAATTTTGTAAGACTCCTGGATGTGTTAAATAGCGGATTTCTGATCTTCTCTTGGAGCCCTTTCATTTTTCTGTTGGCTTGGCTTGTCCATCTTCAATATGAGAAACAGAAATGAAGTAGATCCTGATGAGAGAAGAGGTGGAGATGAATTTAGAGGAGTGGAGGGTAGGGAAAATATACTCAGATTATATAGTATGAAAAAAATTCTAAGCTTAATAAAAGACAACTGAAGAAAAATCTAAAAGAAATGGATAATTTTGAAACATACATACATACATACATATACTAAAGTTAAATCAATTTCAGATAAGCAATTTAAACAGTCCTATAGCCCATAGTGAAAGAGAAGTAGTATTTAATAGTACCAACCAAACCCCCAAGGTCAGATGGTTTAACGCATACCAAACCTCAAACTGTACTATAAACATATAGTCATAAAAACAACATGGCACTGGCACAGAAACAGTGATCAAGGAAACCAAACTGAAGACCCAGATAAAAATCCACACACTATAGACACCTAATTTTTCACAAAGAACACAGAAATACACACTGAAAAAAATACAGCACCTTCAACAAATGGTGATGGTAAAACTGGATGGCTACATGGAGAAGAATTCATTTACATCAATAATTATCACCCTGCACAAAGCTCAACTCAAAATGGATCAAGTCCTCAAGAGAAATTCACTTACATTGAACCTGATAGAAGAGAAAGTGGAGAACAGCCTTCAACTTATTGGCACAAGAGGAGATTTTCTGAACAGAATATTATTAGCACAGGTACTAAAAATCAACAATTAAATGGACCTCATGAAACTGACAAGTTTCTGCACCATAAAGGACACCTTCATTTGGACAAAGAGGCAACCTAAAGATTAGAAAAATATTTTCTCAAATACTTGTTGAATAGACAGCTAATACTTGACATATATGAAGAACTCAAAAAAGTAGATATCAAGAAAACAAATAACCCAATTAAAAATGGTGTACAGGTCTAAACAGACAATTCTCAGAAGAAACTCAAATGGCCAAGAAAAAAAATGTTCAACATCCTTATTCATCAAGGAAATGCAAATCAAACTACTTTGAGATTCCATCTTACACCTGTCCTAATAGCTAAGAACAAAATCGAAAGTGACATCTCATGCTGCCAAGATTGCAGAATAAGAGGAATACTCCTCCTTTGCTGGTGGGAGTGTAAACTTATACAGTCACTATGGAAATTGATGTGATGTTTTCTCAGGCAGACAGAAATCTATCTACCTCAAGATCCAAATATGTCATTCTTGGGCATATACCCAAAGAATGCTCATTCTACCAAAAACACTTTTTCAATCATGTTTACTGATGCTCTACTCATAATACCCTTAAATCAGAAAAAAAAAACTAGATGTCCCTTAATAGTTGAATGGTTAATGAAAATTTGGTACATTTACACAATGAAATATTACTCATCTGTTAAAAAATGAGATCATGAAATTTGCAGACAAATGGTTGGAACTAGAAAAATTGTCCTGAGTGAGGCAATCCAGATCTAGAAAGATAAATATGACATGTATTTGCTTATATGTGGGCATTAGATGTTAAGTCAATGGTAACCAAGCTGCAATCCATAGAACTATGAGGACAGATATAAGGGACTGGGGTCAGGGATAGATAGACCTCCTTAGGAGAGGAAAGTAGAATAGATAGTTATGGATGGGTGGAGGAGAGGGGCTCAAATGAGGAGGTGAAGCAGGGAGGAGAGGGAAACAGTGGGATGGAGGCAATACAGGAAGAGAGAACTAAAATTAAGGGCTATTTGAAGGGTAATGTGGAAACAGTTCAATAAAAACTTCCCAAAATATATACATATATAAAGTCAATCTAAGTAACATTGCCAAATAATGGGGGGAGCCTTAACTGGTCATCTCTTGTCACCAAATGAACTTGAAATACTGGAACTGGGTTAAACCTAATTAAGTTGTTGGCTGAAGTTTTCCCATGGGAACCTCCAAACAAACCAGGTTGTTGCTAAGACTATGTTTTGTTCTCTACTGAAACGGAAAGTAAGGGCCCATTGGTGAAGAAATCATGTACACAACTCATTGAACATGGAGAAGTTGAGCTGGTACCTGCATAGAGCCTTCACTCATACATGCTTCTATCTTTGGTACAGTAAGTTATTCTGCATACTATCAAAGGGGAAACATAAAGAACAACCAAGCTATAAACACTTTGATCTACAATGGCATTCTTTAAGATATGTTAGTGCAAGTGTGGCACCAATCTTTTGAGGGTAACAAACCAGTATGTTACCTTACTGAAGGTCCAATCCAGGAAATGGAACTCATACCCAAGCTTTCTTGGATGACCAAGGACCTAAGGCTAGATAGTATAGAAACAGGATAAAACCAAATAGTAATTGTTTAAAAACAAACACAAATTAGCAATAAAATGACTTCTAATGACACTTTGCTTACAGATCAGTGCCTTGCTTTGCAATCATCAAAATTGCTTTGTTCTGCAGCAGATGGAAACAAACACAGATACCCAGAGCCACAGATTATCCAGGGAATAAGAGACCTTGGTCTTCATCAAATATCTCCTCTCAGGGTTCAGGTCATCCTGTGGAAGAGGAGGCAGAAAAAGTGTAAGAGAAAGAAAGGGTAGAGGACACTACAAAAACAGGAAAACCAACAGAATTGATGACCATATAAACTCATAAAGACTGATGCAGCATACACGGGGCCTGTAGGCGTCTAGGACCATATGGGATCTTAGAGTTGAAAATAGAAGTGGACACATGCCCCCATCCCTAACCCAGAAACAATCCCCAATTAACAACCACTTGCAAATGAAAATTTATTTATTTTTCCTGAAATGGTAAAACTCTACAACTTTCATAACCGAATTTAGGCTGCAGTTCTCTGAGAAGGACAGACAGGTGTCTTTTCCAGCAAAGGGCCATTTGTCTACAAGGCCCTTACATTCAGAGTCGAGGGAGAGAAAAAACACAGAGGGTCTAAGTCAGCCTCACCATGTTTC
Organism: Peromyscus maniculatus bairdii; assembly: GCF_049852395.1. NCBI lineage: Eukaryota > Metazoa > Chordata > Mammalia > Rodentia > Cricetidae > Peromyscus > Peromyscus maniculatus. The sequence goes on along the minus strand of NC_134870.1, from coordinate 78,669,721 downwards.
AAGGACAAACCTAGCAGCCCCTTCTGAGTCACGTCCAAATTTGTGCAGGTGTGTCCAAAAATGATAAATACTAAACTTCAGCCAATTAGAAATATACTAAGCAATTAGGTAACTGTCCCCAAACCTAGCCTTAGCTATACATAAAAGGAGCTTGCAAGTCCTTTTTGGGGTCATCGCCATTTTGTAAAGGTGAGCAACCTACCCCACATTCATGTGGTATAATAAATGTTCTTAGTTCTTACATGCTATTTGAGTCGGGGGTCTTTCTTCAGCATTTCCTCAGACTCTGCTTTCCAAGGAAGTCTCCCTGGATAAACAAACAACTCTTAAGGGCAGACTACATGTGCATCAGTACATGGCCAACAGAAAGTGAATTCAGTGGCCTTTTGGGAGGTTCATCATTTCTCACTTTGACAAATAGTGATTTGTTTTTGCCACTTTTGAGCTTTACAAAAGGGGAATTTCACCCAATCTCTCTTTTGGTGTCCAGCTTTTCTACTTTAGAAAGTTGCCTTTGAGTGATCCATCCATGTTGCTATAGGCTAACAATTGAGCCATACTAAGTTTCTCTATATTAAAATGTCACCATACTTTTATATTCTACTTTTTATATATTTATTTTACTGTACTTTTGTGGGGCATATTTTAAGTAGCTCACTCTGCAGTTCAGGGTGGTCGTGAACTCATTATAGAATCAAAGTCTGCCCATGAACTTTTATTTTCCAGTTCAGGACTTACAAGTGTAAGTTACATCATGCAGCTTGATAAGTTTTGATTGACACAGTATTTACTCACACCTATGAGGTATTTTAATTCCTTTGTGCACTAGATATTGTCAAATTTGAGGTACACAATATATACACTATCTTAAACTTTTCTCATTCCTCTGTAGTGAGCATACTGCATACTTTCTCTTTAACCTCCTTGAGATAAACAATTAACAGTGCTGAGAGCACACAGAATAGGGGGAAAATGTTTGTAAGTTCTTTATCTGACCAGAGCTATCCAGAATACATAATGAACATGAAGTTAGTAGAAAAAAGTGGAACTAATATTTATAAAGAAATAAATAGTAAATATTTAGTATGATTCTAGTTTGAATATGTGTTTTTCTATTTTTCTAAGGGAAATATTGCCATTTTCTTGTTTTTAATCATTTCATATTATATTTAGATAGTAAAAGTTTTAAATTACACATTATAAACTAGAGTGCTTACAATATTTTAAACTTATTACATACTTTAATAGACTGTATTGTGTAAAACTCCATTCAAATAGAGATAAGAATTAGCAAAACTAATCTTTACTTCTAGAGTTAAACAGTTTGCCTTGGAGGTACAAGCAATCAGAGTATCTTTGGAATATAGTAGGTCTGTGTGATGATCTGAGAGCTATGACTGAGAAGATACTATGTAAATTAAGTGCTGTTTCTGTGTTGAAATTAATATTTGTTTGAATAATCTAAAACCTAGAAAGTAGTTATACTTAGAAGATCAGATTATAACCTTTATATAAAAGCCAAGGAGCCCTTAATTTTTTATTGCAACGGAAGATTTTCTTTAAGGTTATATAAAAACAGACATTCTTGTGCTTTACTCAAAAGTAAAACCAAGGGGCAAGCAGTGATTCATATTCTTCCAAGCTAAGATCTTACCATTCTCACACATTTAATAACTCTAAACACATACTTAGATGATTCTGTAATCGAGCCCAATATAATTTGATTTATTGATTTAACTAATACATGTGTATGAATACATTTGCACATAGTCACACATATAAATACACATGCACAAAAATGTACACACACCCTTCACACGCACATGATGTTTTTTTACTATAGTAAGAACAACACTTGAAGGAAATGAAACAATGTAATTACCAGAATTTCAGATGAAATGATGAGAATCAAGTTAGTTTCCCACATGATGTAGAATATGATAATGAAGTTGAATGTAAATGGGCCTCTGAACTACTGAAAGCAACAGAATTATAGGATGCAATGTAGTTAAAACATTCATCACATTGCTAATAAAACCATTGGTATAGAGGCCAATTTGTCATAACATTTAAATATAGCAATTTATATGCATTCTTTGTTCAGCATAAATAATTTATAGATGAAGTGTTATTAGTTGGCTATGTATTTCATGATAGATTCTTCTGAAGAGTATAATCTTATGTAAGCGTGCTCATTAGAGTTCATGTTGACTGTGTCCTGAGGCTACTCACACTTGATTTACTCTTTCAGGCAATATTAGTGTCCTCGATGCTTTAGATGGTCAAATTAAACGTGTATGAGAGGATTTATCTGTTATGGGTTGGATGTCTGTGCTGTACAACATTGAATCTCTAGTTACCAGTACAGTGATACTGAAGATAGGGCTTTTGGGAGACAATCTAGTTTAGATACATTTGTGCAGGTGGGGGCCTTCACAATGAGGTCATTACTCTTGTGGGAAAAAAAAAACTTTTTCTGCTCAAGGACAAAGAAGAAGCAATAGAACAGGCTCTGTTCCTCTTGAGTTTTGTTTAGCATTATTTTAGTTACTACTGTCAATTATTGCTGAAAAATATTAAATGAAAATTCCAAAAATATTTCATGTGTTTTGAACTGTGCACCATTTGAGTAGCATACTTAAATCTCATGCCATCCTGTCACGTTTGAGCCTGGAATGTGAAGGTGTCCTTTGACCAGTGCAGGCATTGTGTACTAAATCCTTATTATACTCACATCTGCTATAATGGATGTGCTGGTGTTCCTTTAGGGATTGTCCAGATCATTTTCTGGGATGAACAAAGAATTAAACACTCAGGAAATGGAGAAACCAAGTCACCAAGAAAGCAAAAACAGCAGCTTTATCCTTTCTGTATGGAAGGGATTCCTAAGGCTAGGAGTCTAGAAACTGAATGCTGGCTTGGGTGTTTTATGAAGCCTCTGGGTTTTCCTGTTTAGGTACCTGTCCCTGTGTCTTACCATCATTTCCCCTTGCAATATCTTCTCAACACAAGAAGCTGCCATCTCATGGAGCCTGACCTTTTCTTTCCTTGTTATCTATGTCACTCTAGGTGTCCAAAGCTGACTCAATGATCAGCTGTTGTATTCAAGCAAAATTTTACATAGTGTCACATGAAAATGATTGTATTGTTTTATCCACTGTATCTTACCATAGAGATATTTTATCATCTCATCCAAGAAGAAAGGTGAGAACACACTGTAGGATATACTTAGGGGATGGGGGAATGTCTTTACAGAACACACATGCAATTATTTGGTTTTACTAATACTTGTTTTTTTTTTTCATTTCTTATCATGGATAAAACTGATCATAAATATGTATGCACAGTGAAACCATGTGAGTATGTATAAAGGCATTCATTCACACATGCGTATACATACATACAAACATGAGGAGTAGTTTGCTTTCTATTGCTGTAATAAAAGCTGTGACCAAAAAAAAAAAAAAAAACAGTTTGGGGAGAAAAAAATTTTTTTCTAGCTGACAACCTATATTCCACTATCAAGGGAAGTCAGGGCAGGAACTCAAGGCAGGAGCCTGTTAACAGGAACTGAAGCAGAAACCATGGAGGAACACTGTGTCCTGGATTACACTCTGAAACTAGGGTTTTCCTGCCTTGCCCACAGTCAGGACAAATCTTTGTCACCTGCCAGTCCCACAGCCGCTCAGCCCCAACCAAGTAAACACAGAGACTTATATTGCTTACAAACTGTATGGCCATGGCAGGCTTCCTGCTAACTGTTCCTATAGCTTAAATTAATCCATTTCCATAAATCTATACCTTGCCACCTGGCTCATGGCTTACCGGCATCTTCACATACTGCTTGTCATGGCAGCAGCTGGCAGTGACTCCTTCTGTCTTCCTGTTCTTTCTTTTCTCCTCTCTGTTAGTCCCACCTATAATTCCTGCCTAGCCACTGGCCAATCAGTGTTTTATTTATTGACCAATCAGAGCAATTTGACATACAGACCATCCCACAGCACTTCCCCTTTTCTTTTTCTTTTCTTTTCTTTCTTTTTTTTTTTTTTTAAGAGGAAGGTTTTAACTTTTACACATCTCCAAAGCCAGCTTGGTATATTTGGGAATTTGGGCATAGCTTCTCTTACTACTTCCTGCTTGAGGGGGGCGCTGTATCTTATAGGGACACAAAGAAAATTTTAGGATTATGGAGTAGTCTGTGAGGGTGTATCGTCTGAGCCAGTTGCCTTGAAATTATTCTGGATGTTGGATCATCTGGGCCATGGTGTCATTGGAGATCTTTCAGGGGGTCTTGGCTGGTCAAACCTGATGTATCTTAATCTGGAACAAATCCATAGCCTCTGGCTTTCTGTGGAAACAAAAGCAGAGCCTCCTTTCCAAAGCAACATATTCTTACATCCAAATTTTGAAGTTAAGGTACCTTTAAAATATACATTTTGGCATAACTTAACAGCTTTTGCAATCAAATGTTTTTCTTCAGTTACGAACATCAAAGAGAACATAATCCAGATTCCCTTTGTATTAGCCATCTTTATGTGGCTTATTTTTTATATTACCTTGAGCCTATTGCTTTAAACTGCACCATTCTAAGACTGAAAGAGCATTGTGGCTGTTGGCTCTGCCTACCTCAGCTTCCCAACATGGCAGTGGTACGTTTACCACCAGCTCTGGGAGCCATCTTGTGTCTATGCTTTTATCAAAGCAGCGTGTAGCTCAGAAACCTTTTCTTTTTTTTTTTGTTTTGTATTAGCAAAGGCTAAATCCATGATGCACGCAGTTTAAAGTGCCACTTGCAAAGGCCTCATTTCTGCCATAGGGCAGGTCAAGCACACACACCAGGAACCTGCCATAGTAGCTCAAATATGCAGGCTGCCGCTAATTTGAAAGAGACAACTAGGAACTGTTTTTAGCTCCGTTTTAGAATCTTTTTACTCAGGTTTCAGGTGAAAACTCTTGCCCCACGTTGGGTGCCAAATGTAGATGTAACCAATCGCCTTATTAAATAAGAAACACAGAACCAATGCAAAGAAGAAAGCCAAGAGGTCAGAGCTCAGAGCTAAAACCTTACCCTTCCTCCTGAGGTGGTCCTACATCCCCGAAAGACATCTACTTCCTGTGTGTTTGTCTTTATATAGTCTTTCTGTTCTGCCTTCTCATTGGTTATAAACCCAAACACATGACTGCCTCCTCACTGCCTGTATGTACAGCCCTCCAGGTCTTCTTTGGTATGAGATTAAAGGTGTGTATCTCCAATACTGGCTGTATCCTTGACCACACAGAGATCTACCTAGCTCTTCTACCAAGAGCTGGGATTAAAGGCATGTGCCATGAACGCCCAGCTCTGCTATGGCTTGCTATTAGCTCTGACTTCCAAGCAACTTTATTTATTAACATACAATTAAAATCACATTTCAGAACAAATAAAATAACACTATAGAGGAGCAGTCACCAATGACATCTTATCTCTTTGAATCCGGGTGAGATCCTGTCTCCACCCTGCCTCATCACTTCCTTTCTCTGCCTCCTGATTGCTTGGATTAAAGGCATGAGCCTCCCTGGTGCTAGGATTACAGGCATGAGCCACCACTGCCTGGCCTCTATGGTTAACCAGTAGCTAGCTCCACTCTCTGATCTTCAGACAAGCTTTATTTGTTAGAACACAAACAAAATATCACATAGCAGTTTCTGTATGCTGACCCACAGGAAATTCTTCCAAAATAATTTGCCTCATGATGCTGGTCTCTTGTAAAATAATAGTGGGTTTATCATTTCTAGCTAACAAGAATCAACTGTTCTAGGAGAGCAAAAGTTTCACACACACACACACACACACACACACACACACACACACACACACACACTGATATTATCAATGGTGTTAAGAGCAGGTCAGGGGACACATGTTACAAAGATTGATAGGAATTCCAACCACTCCCCATGGTCATGCATGCCCTGTGGGACACTTAGTCATCTCTGCCTAGTCATTTCCAGGTCATAAGTCCTGCATGCCCCATGCCCCATGGTTACGATCTCTGTGTGCATGGGCCTGTTTGGGCAGGTGCAACCTGGCCTTTATAAGGTGGTGCCATGTGTCACGTCCATCCGTCCCCCACCCCCGTCTCTCTCTCACATGTGTCCTTCCACAGGCCTGATCACATATATCCCTTTTTCTTTGTCTTGATAAAACTCTTGTTAGTGGATTCTGTCGTGTGTCATGACTTTTCTTTTGGGGCAAGAGTGTTGCTAAAAACCAACAAAGATGAGTTTTGGTACTATGTGAACACATGGTGATAAAGCAACTATTTACAATCCAGAACCAGGAACTGACAGCACTTTAGCCTTGGACTTTCTAGATCTTGAACTGTTAAAAAAAAAATCTGTTTTCTAAGTTACTCGATCTGTCTTGTATGTCTGTGTTGATTAACTAGTTTTTAGAAACAGTTTTTTGATATTTTCATATAATAGTATTATAGTTACATCTCCCTTCTACTCATCTAATCCTCCCATGTTCCAACTCCCTTTCAAAACCTTACCACTTTTCCTTAGTTATTATTGTTACATATTGATATTCATACATACTGCTAGAACTATAAAAAAAAAAAGAATACCTCAGGAGCTAGAAAGGAGACTCTGGAACAATTAGAAGAGGAATGTGATTGAAAGTGTAAAATGATAGAGAGAAGTTACCTTATTTTCACCTAAAGCAACTTTATTTCATGAATCAGAGTCTGGACTCTCTAATAAGATAATGTTTTATTCTATTAAAATTACTTTTAAAGGATGTGTTTCACAGATATGTGAGGAATAAGAAAAAAGATTCATTGTAATTATACTTATTATAAATTCAAGACTAGAAATGTCTCAGAAATCCTTCAGTTGGTGAATGTATAAACTGTGGTATCATCCACTGAAATCCTTCCTGGTACTGGAAGATGCTTTATTGAGTCACACAGTGTATAAGGATACTATAACACACCTTTCTAAATGAAACGAACAAACAGGAAAAAAAAACAGACACAAAATGTTACATAGCTTCTGGAAAAGAGAAAATTAGATATTCAGAAAACAAGTCAGTAGTGTTGGCCACTGGAGATGCAGTAGGCACTGAGTGTGAAAAGAAAAGACTGAGATGCTGGAGTTACTATGGCACTGTGCTGGTAGACACTGGGCTTGGCTTTGGTAGATATATGTAGAAGTCAATCAAACTTCTTTGCATTTACTTAGTCTGGTGTGTGTGTGTGTGTGTGTGTGTGTGTGTGTGTGTGTGTGTGTGTGTGTGTGTATACACGCGTATCCTTGCTCCACGTGGGTTACTAGGACCAAACTCAGATTGTTGGGCTTGTTTGCCATTTGGTGTCTATAGTTAGTTATCTTGTTGGCCCAGAAATCAATGAACATTTTTATTACAATTTTACACTTTAACTATCAGCTATATTTTTAGTCACATATCCACCATGGAAAAGAAGAAAGAAAGAAGAAAAAAACATAAAAACAACGATAACAGTTGATAGTAGGGGAAAAAGTCCTGTTTCAGTTTTAGTGACTCGTGTCCTTTTACACACGTTCTGTCTTCATCACCATCTAATATTACCTTCTTAGTCTCCTTTCTAAATGCTATAGTATACTCACACTTACCCTTGTTTACACACACACACACACACACACACACACACACACACACACACATTCCTATATGTATTTCTAAATTTATTTCTCATCCCATATAATGTTATTTGTATGCATGCATATTTTCAGAGCTGACCATTTGGTCCTGAATAACCAATTGCTGTGCTTCTCCCTGGGGAAGACTCTCCCACTCTCAGCACCCCTTATTTGATTGCAGTTCATTGTATATGGTTGAGGCTTTGTGGGAATCTCCCCCTCCACTTTGGTGTGTCTATTGGTATATTTGTTCAGGTCACATTTAGACAGCAAACTGGATTGCTAGCCATGCACTCTAAATCATCAATTTCCAGCAACACCTAAGCACATGGAAACACATTCTAATCATGATCTGCTGCCTTTGCAGAGAACAACTCAACAGGTGGCCATCATGAGTACTCCTCATGAAGAAACTGCTAGAACACCACCCTTCAGCCCTTCTCCCACCTGTACTGAAGTTTGCACTGAAATGCTCCTTACGCATCAGAGAGTTCCTGAGAGTGTAAACTACTGGAAGCTGTAGAATGCTGTGCTTCTTCCCATTCTCTTCATTAGGTTAATGTTAATTTTCATTCCTGCACCAAGTGAACTAAAATCACGTTTTCTCTATTTGAAGGACATAGCCGTGTATAGAAGGGCATGGTCTCATGCAAGGTTGTTAATGTCATGGTCATAAGTTTAGATAAACAAAACTATATTTAAGAACCTGTGCTCTGTCAATTGCACTCATGCTTTTGATCCATCCTAAGTTATCACTCACTCATCATAATTATGTTAGTTATTAGGATCTTAAACATATAATAAATGTCATAATATTTTTCAATAAATAACGCCTGAATAGACCATTCAGTATGAGTTATTTTGGTCCTCATAAATTAGGCCTTTTGAAAGAAAACATTTCAGGCAAAAGTGGATATTTTTTTCTGTCAGAGAAATAAAAAAAGAAGAGTTGAGTGCACCTAATGGCAGGTTTATTATGAATGTTCTAATATCTGTCAACTCTGAGGAATGAAGTAGCAGGAGTCTGCTTTAAACCCACAATTCTCTTGAGTCTAAAAGTATTCAATAACTTCCTTAGCTCGAACAATTTATTATTTTGAAACCTACTCTATAAGATGATAAGATTAAATTATTCAGTCAATACTGCAGTATTGGTTTTTGTCATGGATATATTTAATTAAATAAAAATTGAATGGCCCATTTATCTTATAGTTACCATTTTATATATTACATTTGTTAACAACATCTGGTTTTATTCTCCCAGCATTAAGAATATTAATTAATTCATGGCCATAATTTTTCATCTATATTAACTGTCCCTAGATATTTGGCAGATTAAAATACTTGTCATATACATACCCACAAATAACATTTATTTTTGTACACAAGAGCATTCCATATGGCAACACAAGTATTTTCCAACAGGAAATATCTACGAAATAACTTTGTCATTATTAATGTTCAAGTGTCAGCTCTTCTCTAAAATGTATTTAGTTCACAAACATAGCATTTCGGGCCAGATAAAAATACTTTGAAATTTCGTGTAAATGAAATATACATACATATAATAGGTAGATAGATATGCACAAACACACACACACACACACACACACACACACACACGTGCACATTAATATAATCAAACAAGCAAAATGGCTTTTGTTTTTTACTACATATCTTTGTATTTTTAAATTAAGAAACTGAAAATGGTTTTCTAGATATGTTTTTATTACCATTCACATTTTCTCTTGCATATGTCAATTACTTAACTCCATTATCCTTAAAACATGGCTCTCTGTAACATTGGAAATCTTTGTGAGTTGGCTATTGAAACAACTGTTTGTCTTGCAGGTCGTAGTTGAGTAGCTATGTACCCTGTCAAGAATTTTTTAAACTGTTTTAGAAATCAGTGTTCTGTATAATATTCTATAAATTATCTACTCTGCTATTAACTTTATAGCCCATAAATATATCTGTAGAAGTAGCATTCAAATATGCTCTAGCCAGTCTTTAAATTAATTGTCTATCATTACCTTTGTTTGTTTATTTTTTGAGATTATAATTAAATTATCATAAGCTTTTCAACCTATGCTGAATTGTTGCTGGGTTGTAACAGCTCCCTCAGAGGAGGGGATGAGAAGATGCCTGGAATCAGGTGAAAGACAAACAGTAGACACATTTATCCAGTAATGAGGAAAGCCTTATATACCCTCCTCCCAGCACCCAGGCTGTGTTCTGATCTGGTGGCATTGCATGGTCATCCCTCATTGACTGGGCACAATCAGGAGCTCTGACAGCAACCTGTTGCTAGGCCCTCAGGCAGACTGCAGGTTGGCTCATGAGGAAGCGAATTGATCCTTCTAACCGGTCTCTGATCACTCCAAGAGAGCGAGTACACTTGACCCCCTCTGCTCTTGAGGTCATATACACAGACTGAAAGCCACACCCCAGGGTTTGTACCCTCAAACCCATTGGCAGAATGAATTCCAACAGCACCTCCCTTTTTTTTTTTGCCTAAATAAGAAGGCTATATGCCCAATACAAAAGTCTATATAATAGAAACAATTATCAAGTATTGTCCAGGAGAAAGGGTAATAACATAAACAAAAATGAAAATACAACTAACAAGAACAACATCAATCAAGAAACACATATTAAATGTCCAGACCATAGGTAAATGGCAAATTACAGAGATTACTCCAATAGCTGTCCTATCCTGAAGAATCTAAATCTAGCTAAGATATGAGAGCATTGAAACTGTAACCATTTAGTCTTCAATGCCATCAAAGACCTGAGAAGAAAAATAATATTACCTAAGTGAACAGGAAGTGCAAGCAAGCAGCTTCTGAAATATGCAAGAATGACAGAGACAGCAGGCTGCCTGGACAGTCACCCAGTGTTTCTCTGCAATGTTGGGACATCTACTTTTGACTTTAGGCTTATAATATCTGGCAGACCGTTTTCAGAAGCAGGAAAATTTGAAAGACTGTCCTACCCTGTCTTGGCAAGGTGCAGCAGTCTCATTTCCCTTTATCCTGCTTGTCCAGACTGGACAGTTTGCTCACAGTCAGCAGTCGAGGCAAGGGCAGTTCTTAGCCCAATAGGCCATTTATTCCAAAAAGAAGACAAATTCCATAAGGAGCGTCTTTGATGCCAAAATCCTCTCAGGAATAGAACAGTGCTGTCAGGAGCAATCGTGTCTCAAGTCAGAATTCTAGGTTATTAAAACATTTAAGTGCTACATTCTCTAGGCCTATGAAGTGCTTGAAGATTACCTATCCATCTGGCATATATCTCTGTATATCTAGAAAACCTAACATGAGTATAAGTATGACAAGCATGGGTTACTATTGACCTATAATTCTTATCAACCTAAATAGCTTAAAGATTAAAGCTTCACATTATAAAAAATAAACAATCTGTAAACAGATGTATAAGGACAATGACCTTTAATTTGTGACAATATATAAAAATATCTAAATCAGAGGTATAAATATACAGTGCAATATGACAACAATATATCTAATTTGTATCCATATACAAAATGTCCTAAACAGAAGTATAACATACATACAGTAAGACAAACATAATTTTACATTTATATTAGTATACAAAAATGTTTTAAACAAGAGTAGAAACATGCACAATATGACAAGTATAGTTTCATATTTGTATTAATATGCAAATTAAATTAAACAGAAGTAGAAAAATAATTTTATATTTGTATCAACATACAAGAATCCATACCAATGCAAATCTAAAACTGATAGTTACTAAATTAGTTTAAAGTAGATATAATAGTGTATCTTATTATCTTATGCTCAGTCCACAGAGAATAGTGGAAGTCTTAATCCCAGGGTCATGGGTTCAAGCTCCACATTGGGTACCACTTGAATCATGAACCAAAAGGATGTATATAAGAATATATAAATTTTTAATGGGTGCCATGGGAATACAGACTCACGGGTATAGGATAAGGGAGATCTAGTTGCAGAGTCCTTCTGCTTTGTCCAGAAAAGATGGGGATTGACACATTGCCTGACTCAGTCTCCACAACCCAAGATAGTGAGCATGCTGGACACCTCCTCTCTTAAGGGCTCATGTACACAGACAGAAAGCCACGCCCCAGGGATTGTACTTCATACCCATTGGTGGAATGAATTCTCACAGCACCTGCCTTGTGCCTCAAAGGTGATTCAGTTATATGTAGGGACCAGAAGGCTTGATTTAATTAATGGCTAGTTTTTCCACCATTTTCTACCACCTTTCAGGAGATTTTATGTTTTGTTGACTTGCCCATTAAAATCGTGGAGATGTTCATTATACTCAGTGCAGTTTTAAGTACATGATTCTCCAGTCTGAATTTTCTATAGCACAAATCTCCAGAGCTGGTCTTAGGGCAGCACAATTCAAGACCATTACGATACTAGTGATATCTACAAGCCTGGGGGAAAATTCTCTAACATAATATGCCAGCTATGGATATATATACTGTGAAATTTAGTCATTCTATTTTCTTCATAAGAAAATCATTGAAAGATATTATTAAAAAATCAAAACTGGTTAGATAAACTGACCAGTTACATGTCCCCAAAATATTGTGCACCCTAATAAACTTATCTGGGGCCAGAGAACAGAACAGCCACTAGAGAGAAATAGAGGCCAGAAAATGGTGGCACACACACACACACACACACACACACACACACACACACACACACCTCTTTAATCTAAGCATTCTGGAGGCAGAGATCCAACTGGATCTCTGTGAGTTCAAAGCCACACTGGAAACAGCCAGGCATGGTGACACACTCCTTTAATCCCAGGAAGTGATGGTAAGAAGCAGAAAGGTATATAAGGTGTGAGGACCAGGAACTAGAGCCTGGTTAAGCTTTTAGGCATTTAGCAGCAGTTCAGCTGAGATTCATTCCGGATGAGGACTCAGAGGCTTCCAGTTTAAGGATACGGGATCGGCTAAGAAGTTGGCGAGGTGAGGTCAGCTGTGGCTTGTGTTCTGTCTCTCTGATCTTTCGGCATTTACCCCAATACCTGGCCTGTTTTTTTTTTTTTTTTTTTTTCTAGTAAGACCTTCTAACAATTTGTGCTACAGTCAAACATTAGGCAGAGCTTGGGGAATTCCATAGAAGATGGGAAGGAAGGATTGTAGGAGCCAGAGGGGTCAAAGACACCATAAGAACATGACCCACAGAATCAACCAATCAAGACTAATAATAGCTCACGGAGATTGGAGTGGCAATCAGAGAGCCTTTAATGGGTCTGGCTTAGGTCCTCTACATATATATTATGGTGGAGTAGCTTGGTGTTCTTGTGAGACTCCTAACAGTGGCAGCATGGACTGTCTCTGATTCTTATGACTGCTTTTGTGACCCTTTCCTCTCTACACATTTGCCCCGTCCAGCCTTGTTATTAGAGTATCTGCCCAGTCTTGTTGTAATGTCATATTTTGGTTGATATCCCTGGGAGGCTAGCTCTTTTCTGAGAGAAATGGACAAGGAGTGGATCTGGGGAGAGGTGAGGTGAGGGTGGGCTTGGAGGAGGGGAGAACTGTGGTCAGGATGTAATATATGACAGAAGAATAAATAAATTAATTGTAAAAATTCTCAGCAAAATACTTGCAAACTGAATCCAACAACACATCAAAAAGATCATCTACTGTGATAAAGTAAATTTCATCCCAGAGATGTAAGGATGGTTCATCATATGTAAATTGATAAATGTAATCCACCACATAAACAAAGTAAAGGACAAAAACCACATGATCGTCTCATTAAACATAGAAAATGCCTTTAAAAAATTCCAACACCTTTCCTTTTCATGATAAAAGTCCTGGAGATATTAGGGATGCAGGTCCCATAGCCAAGTACCAGCCTAAGCTCCGGGAGTCCAATCAAAAAGCAGGAAGAGGGATTATAGGATCGAGAGGTGCCAAAATCACGATGAGAAAATCTACAGAGAAAAACGTCTTGGAGATATTATGGATCCAAGGAGCATACCTCAGCATAGTATAGGAAATTTATAGCAAACCTATAGCCATCATCAACTTAAATAGAGAGAAACTTAAAATAATGCCATTAAAATCAGGAACAAGGCAAGATTGTCTACTCTCTCTTATACCTGTTTATTGTAGTACTTGAAGTCTTAGCTAGAGCAATAAGAAAACTGAAGGAGAAGAGGGGAGACAAATCAGGAAGGAAGAAATCAAACTATCTTCATTTGCAGATGATATGATTGTATCTGTAAGTGGCATGAAAAACTACACAGGAAAATTCCTACAAGTGTTAAAAACTTTCAGCAAATCACCTGGTTACAAAATTAACTCACAAAACCCAGTAGGCCTCCTATATACAAATGGCAAATGATCTAAGAAAGAAATCAGGGAGTAACACCTTTCAAAATAGCCTCAAAGTATTTATTAAATATCTTTGAATAACACTAGCCAAGAAAGTGAATGGCCTGTATGAAATTAATATGGAAAAATAAAAATCCAAGATAGTTAAAACAATCCTAAATAATAAAATAACTGCTAGTGGTCTCACCATTCCCAAATTCAAATTGTATGACAGAGACAACTGAACAAAGCTTATAGAAACTCACAAACTTTAGACTGACAGCTGTGGAACCTGCAAGAAAACAAACTATTCCTTCTGCATACAGGAGATAGTTGTGTAGCTTAGTTTGTTTGAAGGGCCCCTAGTAGTGGGATTAGGATCTATCCGTAGTGCATGAGCTCACTTTTTGGAGTCCATCACCTATGGGGGATGCCTTGCTCAGCCTTGATGCAGGGGGAAGTTGCTTGGTCCTTCCTCAACTGAATGTTCCAGGCTTTGCTGACTCTCAATGGGAGTGCCTACTCTTTTGGAAGAGGGTGTGACCCATCGAAGTGGGTCAGTGGGCGAAGCCTAGGGTTGGGGGAGTGGGAGGAAAGATGAGAGAGGGATCTGTGGTTGGTATATAAAATGAATAAAAGAAATTAAATACAAACACATAGACTAAAACAGACTTTTTTAGTTATTTGTACATTTTAGATATTATTACCTTGTCAAATAAGTAGTTGACAAAGATCTTCTCTCATTTGTAGGCTATATCTTTTCTGTTGGTTCCAATGCAGTGCAAAAGTTTAAGTATGACTCAATTCTTCTAACAATTCTTATATTTCATGGGTTGTTGGAATCCAGGCCAACTGAATTATTTTAGATGATGGTTTCTAAGTTTTCAACATACATAGTTGGCTCCATTGCTTGAGATCTGTAGCAAAGCAGAAGCATGCTGGCAGAAAGACATGGCTGTGGAAATCTGTCCACCTGAGGGCCAGGAAGTATGCATAGCAAAAGAAGAAAGGCCTGGGGAAAGGAAATCTTTCACGAAGTATCCCTGAATATTTCTTCCGTCAAGATGCTCAAGTTCTCCACCATCTTCCCTAAATCCCATGAAATGAACTTTCCCCATGCATAATATGGAGATGCTGATGTTGTATGTGCATACAGGGGTGGCATGACGTTTTGTGGGCATACCCTTATTCCACCGAAGTACCTGTTGTCTTTGAGGATGTAAGTCCTGCTTAGTGGTTTTTCAGGCAAGGTCAGAGAAGGCTATAATTGTATGTGCAGGGATGCTAAGCTATGCTTGGCACTACGGAGTACAAAAAATATGGATGTTATGAATGAGTCAGATATTTCTTGATCTGATCATGTTCTAAAAGCCCAACCTATGAGTATTGTTGTGTGTGGATTAATCTTTATATTAACTAACCTTTTGGATATTTTTCATATCCTAACTACAATATGAATCTTTCCATTCATGTTCCCACATTTGAGTCTATCACATGGATACAAAGGAAAGCCACAGCCCTGTTCTAATGTGAGCACTTGTTTCAATAGGCAAAAACTATGCACTTGATCTTGTAAAAGTATATAAGTCTTGCTGCCTTTGCTTTCTAATATCTTCCCTTTTATATATAAAACATATTATAAATGCATGGAAATTATTTAAATGATGAATACACCAGAGCAAGATATATTCCAAAATTGTATTTCAACAGAACAAGTTAAGTTATCTTTGGTTCAGCACATCCTTGCAGCTAAGGTAAGGGAGAAAAGTTTTGCTGTGAGCTAGTTTCAGTATTTAATTTTGAGTTACATCTCAAGCATAGCACAAGTGCAACACTGCTAAAGATTCAAAAGAAGAAATTCTAACTAAGAAATGGGGTCCATTCAAAAGCACAACAAGAGAACACAGGAGCTGAGCTTTCATTCAGGAAGCAAATAATTTTAAATTGTGAATATAAAAAGTACCTCAAGTGCTCAGGCTGGTTATCAAATGCTGCTCCTGATATATCAGTCATCTGGTAGAGTTTCTGAACTAACTGTTGAAACATGGATTTACTAAATAGAGTCTAAAGAGACAACTCTGTTGTGTGATATTTTGTTTGTGTTCTGACAAATAAAGCTTGCCTGGAGATCACAAGGCAGAGTTAGCCACTAGTTAACCATAGAGGCCAGGCAGTGGTGGCTCACACCATTAATCCTAGCACTTGGGAGGCTCATCCCTGGATCCCAGTACAATTGGGAAGTGGAGACAGGAATACAAGGTGGGTGGAGACAGGAATACAAGGTGGATGGAGACAGGATCTTGCCCCCTAGTTTGGTCAGAGTATCCAGAGAAGAAGTCACTGGTGGCTGCTCATTTGCTTCTCTGATATTTCAGGTTATTACTCCAATATTTGACTCTTGGTTTTTATTGATAAGACTAAATAGATTCATGCTTCACAACTGAGCCAAATGAGAAAATCCAAGATCTAACACAATATCTACACTTCTGATGCCAATGTTTTCTTCAAGATTGTGTGTGTGTGTGTGTGTGTGTGTGTGTGTGTGTGTGTGTGTGTGTGTGTGTTTGTGTGTGTGTGTGTCACGTATTCCTGACTCTTTTGCTATACATGTTATTCATATTTGTGTATGTTTGCTTCTGGGGCATGATCCTCATACATAAGACCTTTAATGTTATTCATATTTCCAAATGTTCAAAATAACAAGTTCCTCATTTCATATTAATAGACAATAAATGTATCTTTATATCTTTACATAAAAATACATACATAGAAATATTATATGTTGTGCAGACAATTTTGTTACTTACATGATTTCTGAACCTTATTAAAGAATACATGAAAAAAGGGGAATGTGTAATGGCATCTAGAAATGCTGCAAAAATAGCAAAAGAAGTAGTGATTTGGGGTAAGAATTGATCAAATAAAGCAGGATCATGGAGAAGAATCATGCTTACTAAAATAGCAAGTTTCTAACTCCACACAATCAATGAAAATGATATGGGCAATAAATTAGTAACAGTGTAAAATCCTATGTCAGCTGATAATTTACCAGGTCTAGTCTCACTCTGTGACACATGACATGGATGCTCAGGGTGCAGTCAGCAGGTGATAAGAGTTTTTGAAAATAAAATTTACTTTTCCCACCCACATCACAGTTCTTACTTCACTTACTGCTAAGTGATAATGAATATTTTGATCCAGTTGACTACCTAAAATAATACCTCCTTTACATTTGAGATATAGATGCTTTAAATACTCACTGGGTTTTAGTACTAACACTGACTATCTATCTATCTATGTCTGTATCTATATATCTATATATATCTATATCTATATAGATATAGATATATATGAAGAAAATAGTCTTTGTGTTCCTTCACATACAACTGGCTTACTTAAGGGTCTGATTAAAACAATGCACAAATTAATTATAAAATGTCATTTAAATAAGAAATTGCTAGAGAATGTTTAATTCACATATTCTAACATCTAAATAGATAATTTTCATGACATCAAGAAATATATACTTTACTATTTTACCATTTAACATAGATTAGTTAGTGGTGGGTAGAAGTGGGATTCCTTTTATTTAATGACATAAATATGAGCTGACTGTGGTTTGAGGAAGAGTATACTCAGATATTATGTGTGAGTGTTGTCATAGCAATAAGAAATTCCAGTCTCACTTACATGTAAATTCATCATAAATGTTCACAAGTCAATGTATTCTTCCACTACTCATGTTTACTGGGCTACACTGCTGCCCTTATTCCCAGGCTGATACTCTCAAATCCATTCAAGTTTTATACAAAGTATTTTCTTGGTAAACAAAGGTATTTTATTAAAAATCGGAATGGCTAATAAAATCACATAAAGACCACAGTATAGATAAGAAAAATAAATGCTAGAACTACTAATAATAAATTCTCACTATCATTTCCCAAAACAAGCATTTATTTTCCCAACTAATGCAACCCCATGAGTGTATTCACTAAATAAGCCCCTCGTTTCTTAGGGAATTGTCAAGAATTACCACCTGCCCTGGGAGTCACTTGACTTAGACATCATGTAGCTTTTATGGCACCCTCAGTGCCTGGCTCTTCATTATCTGCATGTAAAGCAATGCTAATGCTGCCCCAGGGATCCATAGAGGATGGCACGGTATTTCTCAAACTACAGTGTGCGTACAAACCAAATGAGATCTTGTTAAAATGCAAATGCTGATTCAGTGGGTCTAGAATAGGGCATGAACCTACATGTTTTTAAACAAGCTCCCAGGTGATGCCCATGCTGCTGGTCAATTATTGAATGACAATTTCATTGGAAAAAATAGAGAAACTTACAGAAAAACAAGGCGTTGCCTTTACTAGCACACCATTGCTGGTAACATTGCTTATTACTGCTGTGTTCTCACCAATTCCCAGAGCTTTTGGATAATCACATGGTACTGCTGCTGAGATGTCTGAGGTGCTTCTCATGCCTCAGTGAGACAGCCAGTTCTTTCCTTTCTCCTGCTTCAGGCACAAGTCCATAGACAGACAGGAACTTGCCCCCCCCCACCCTGCTTCTTTATGGTTCTTGATGCCTACCACCTGCCTTCTCTTCTTGTTCGCTTCCTCAGATGCCTTCTCTTGCCTCCCCTCCCCACAGCCCTCCAGTCACTGAGCCATTCACTTTCTTCTTGTTCTTGCCTTTTTTGTCTTCCAATTCTAAGTTTAATCCTTTTGTAGGTTGAGGTAACTGTTACTCCCAAAACATAATTCGGCTCTCTATATATATTTTAGTAATAGCTTGTATATGGCTATGTAGGGTTATGAAACACATCAAAGCACACACCCTGCCATACACTCATCAAAAGACTCAAACTTGCACATCAATGAGACTGACAAACAGAAGTACTCATTCATGTGTGTGTGTGTGTGTGTGTGTGTGTGTCTAGGAGTTCTTTTAGAATGGTTGTTCTCAACCTGTGGGTCACAACCCCCAAAAGGCCACCAGAAAACAGATCTTTACATTACAATTAACAACAGTAACACAATTACAGTTATGAAGAGTTGAGGGTCACTACAACAGAAGGAATTGTATTATAGGGTCAGCATAAGGAAGGTTGAGAATCACTATTTTAGACCTTCATGACTGAGATTATACATCACAAAAGATAAATCATTATGTAGGTACATACAAATACATACATACAAATATACATATGTAATAATAATGGATGAAAAATGAAGCCATGGATTTGAAGAAGAACAGAGATGGGTATATGGGAGGGTTTGAAAGTATGAAAAGGAAGGGAGAAATTATTTTGTAATTAAAATACAATCTCAAAAAAGATAATTTATAATTCTCCACACCAAAGCAAGAAGTACAAAGGAAAATTTTATTCCGAATCACTATTTTTCAATTCCTTGTTGTATTAATCTATAATTCAGTTTTTTCCCCTTCACAGAGGTACTGCAGAACTATTTTAATTAAGGATTTGCCACTTTTTAAAGATAAAGTCAATCAATTATCATAAGATTTTTTAAAAAAATTATTCATTTTATTAATGTCAGTATATGCAAAACAAAGCAAAGCCACACATAAGGCTTGGTTGTGAATGCTCCCGACCTTCCTAAGTATACAAAGGTGCCTGGCAAACTGTCACTGTTCCTCATCCAGTAATTTCACTGCTGCCTATTTTTCATTTATTATTTTGTTAGCTTTCGGATTATTTCTTTGCCTTTTCACTTCCAGTAACAAATTTTATTTGAAGTAAGCCCTAGGAATTTCTCATGCAAACGCTAGTTCATGCCTGAGGAATATGTTTTTGCAAAACAGCAGGAGCTCCAGAATTCTGGTGCCAACACCCTGCAGGGGAAGCAGGAGCAAGACAGATCATATTTAGCTTGCCTCTTACTCATATTTACACACAACGCTGTTGTTTTGTTTACAGTGGCTTCTCTTCTAATAATAGTATTCCTGAAAGCACTCCAGCTTTGGTATCATAGAGAGCTTAAATGTGGAGCTCTTAAACTAACTCTCATT
Source organism: Peromyscus maniculatus bairdii (assembly GCF_049852395.1). Taxonomy (NCBI): domain Eukaryota; kingdom Metazoa; phylum Chordata; class Mammalia; order Rodentia; family Cricetidae; genus Peromyscus; species Peromyscus maniculatus. The sequence goes on along the minus strand of NC_134870.1, from coordinate 78,649,680 downwards.
CATCAAAACTGAACTCAGTTTCATATGCAAAAAGTAAGATGCTTCCAAATGAAATAAAAATACAGGTTTAAATAAATGAATTGGAGCTGCCAGAATTTTTTTCTAATATAAAAATACACACTTGACAAAAGACAGCATCTTCACCTAAGGGTGTTATGGAAACCGGATATTTACAAAAAGAAGAGTACAACTCAATCCTGTCACTTACTATCCCTGAGCAAAATCAATTCCAAGTGTATGAAACACCCAGCATAAAGCTGAAACTGCTGGAAGAAAAGGTAAGGAGTACTGTACAAGATGAAGGCATAGGCAAAGACTTCCTAAATAGAGCTGGAGTTATTCAGAAATAATCCCCCAAAGCACAGTTATTACTGCTGCAAAGTAGAATGCTTCTGCACAATGAAATCTAGTTAACTAAGCAAAGGAGAAGGCCTTAGAAAACTGAAAACATCTTTACCAGCAACACATCCAGCAGAGGGTTAATATCTACAACTTAAAAAGAACTCCAAAAAAAGCAAAACATAAAGAAAGCAAACAACCTGATTTAAATGTTTACTAGCTGTTGAATTGAATAGAGTTCTCAAATAGCTAGCAAACACTTTGAAGAAAAGTATTTGGCATCCCTAGGAACCAAGGAAATACAGGTTAAATTATTTTGAGAGTCCATCCCATCATAGCCAGTCAGAATGGATACTATGAAGAAATCAAACGGCAGTAGACATATAGACGCCAGGAAACAGGGAAAGAATCTTGGAGACGGAGAATGCCTCAAGGGAAAGGGCAGATGGTAAAACATAAGTGATATGATATAATGTTTCAAGAATGAGAGAGGGGATGGGGGCAATAAGGGGACCTGGGAAGGTTAAACAAAACAGAAGTCATCTGAAAAAGCCATGTCAAAACCTACTATTTTAAGCCAATTAAAAATACTATTGGATAAATAGTTAGCTGAGAGATGTGGATGGGAAGATAAGGCTGCTCCCAAAGGTCTTGGGCCATTGAGCAAAAATCCCAGAGCCAGGTGTGAGATACCTCCTTATGTATTATTATTATTATGGAGGCTCAGAGGCTCCTAAAATAACACAGGCTCTCTCTATCCCTATTGGTTGCCCACCAGAAGCAGTCGCCACGACCAAAGTGCTGAAGATGCCACAGAAGATTTGGAAATATTAAACTGGAGCAGAACTGGAATGTTCCTCCCTATGGGTCAATGTTCATAGTGCTGACAGGTGACGTGCAGGCAACATGGGGAGAAAAGCGGTCAGTGATACTATCTATCTATGAACACTATACCTACTCTTTTAGGGCTTTTATTGCTGTGAAGAGACACCATGACTACGGCAAAGCTCATAAGGAAAACATTTACTTGAGGTGGTGGTTTACAGTTTCAGAGGTTCAGTCCACCATTATCATCATGGTGGGGAGCATGGCGGCATGCAGACAGACATGGTGCTGGAGGGTCTTACACCTTACAGGCAACAGGAAGTTGACTGATTATCACAATGAGAGAAGTCTGAGCAAAAGAGACCTCAGAGCCCGCCCCCACAGTGACACACTTCCTCCAATAAGGACATACGTCTTCATAGTGTCACTCTCTTTGGGGGCCATTTTCTTTCAAACCACCACACCTACAATACCAACTGGCCTGGCAAGAAGCACCCAGTATTGCAAGAGGAGGTTCATGCCTAGTATTGTAAACCTGGTCAAAAATTCATGAATGAAATTATTTAAGAAATAAAAGAAATGAAAAAAACAAAAACAAAAAAACCTTAATGGTTAAGATGGTCTCAAGTTGCTGAACTAAAGATGTGGTTCCAAAGTGACCTCTAAGTATATGTGTTCATACTCATAGACACATGCTATGCCCAGCTTACCCAGAAGATCTCATTGCACAAACTATGGTGAATATAAAGACTTACATCTACCTAAGGTGCTGATAACAAATGCTGGTTGAGTACTCAGCTCTAAACAGGAATCTCATGCCCTCCCCTCTAAGACTCAGCGATCATTGCAGAAGAGATTGCAGTGAGAATATGAGACAGAAGGTATGCAGAAAGGCCATGAAAGGCTGCCTTGTGGGTATAACATAGCCATTGCAACAATCATATCAAATCAGCTAAGCATGCAGGTATTGGTTCTGTACATGACTCAGCCTGTAACCAGTAAGTCATGGGGCACTTACAGGATCATACTCTAACCTGCTGCTATCTATTGGCTCCTAGTGGATTTATGGAGAGAGGAAGTCATTGTCTTCATTTGTAAATGTGAATTACCATGCTTCAGTGACTGGTTAGAAACACAGTCATACAGACAGCCATGACTAAATTCAATGAGTCTTGAGATAAAAGTAAAGGCAAGAGTGTGACACAGTGACTCCACTCTGAAGAGGGAGAGGAGATGAGAGGGATGGGAGGAAGATAAGAAAGCAAGAGGTAAGGATAACAAGAATGCATTTTATATACACAAATGAAATTGTTAAAGAAGAAAATTAATAAAAGTTTTATTAAAATTAACTGTTTCATATTTAAAATGTATATGTGCACATATTTTTAATTCAAGTTATATTGGTTGTTAAATCAGAAACTTAATTAGTTTGAATCATTCTCAACATTTTATTTCCAAATATAGTAATTCAAAATAGTCTATTAAAGGAAGAGAAACTTAAAATAATTTTTTGAATAAAATTGAACTATGAACACTGATCATAATCACTTATATTAATGGAACAGTCAATTGTTTGAGGCTGTAAATCACTAACCATATAATAGTATGTAACTAATAGAAATTCCCATTTACAATTTCGCAGCAACAGAAAAAGAATATTTATATTCCATTCCTCATCACAGAATGAGTGGAGTACATGTGAATTTAAAAGCACATTAGTTCTATATAGAAAACAAGCCTGTAAAATGAAGATCTGGTCTGGAAATCCTATCCATTTCTCATGATCAGGTGTACCACACATGTAAGGTTAAAGAGAGTCTCCAAGTATACTCTAGATTATGGCTGTGTTGTATAGGATAGTCCTGGTTGTCTTTCAAGAGTTACCAAACTGGAGGGAGTATCCACAGATAAACAACAGGGACACCTTCAATGTCTGCTCATTTTCAGTCTTACTGAATTGTGGAAAGAATCACAAAACATTTGTGGTCAGATCTGAAATGGAGTTAAACTATAGGCCACATATATATCAACCTGTCTCAATAAACTAAGTTTCTGGAGGTTAATTGGATGAGATGTAAGACCTGCTGTATTTACTGCTTTGTGAAAGAGCCAAATCGTTCCTTGCAATGACTGCCTCTCATGAGTGCTGTTTCCTGTATACTATAAAAATTAGAAAAGCTTCACTGTGATTTCTTAAATTCCCTGAGGATTCATTCTTTAACTCGCAAAAAATGGGTGAACAGATTACCCCCTCCTTTAAAAATGTTTCAATTTCTTCACAATGAGAACATTATTCTTTCTGAATTTTTACCATACTTGACCAGATCCCAACTTTCAGCTATCTTTGTAGGTTTCCTCTTCACATCTCTCACTGTTGACATGCCCCTGGCTTAGTCCATATCTTAATTATTATATACATATATATATACAAGATGTATATGTATATATTATGTAAATATATACATAACATATACACATATAAATGTTTTACAAATGTGCAGATTATCTTCTCTTTCTCTTTAAAACTCTAGGCTCTACTGATCCATTGTATATTTACCAACTCAATTAAAATGCTTAATATCCATAGACATCTTCAGTTTAACACATGCATTTTTTATAAATTAAATTTATTCTTTGATAGTATCATGAATACAGAAAATATCTTCTGATTGCTCTCACTCCCCAGTATGCAGATTTTTTTAATGAATTCATTCCAACACCTTCATGTCTAACAGTCTTGCTCAAATAAACAAATGATGGTGTTGTTTATCTCAGCTTTGGCCTCAAATAGTGTGAGGTATTGCTCTCTTTTGGGATGATTTCAGCATTTAAAACATTGACAATTCCTGTCTGGACTCTCTTCAAAGTAAACTGGCATTTCACTTCTCTGCTTTCTTTGAATGGAATTTTTTGTCTCCAAAAGAGTGGGTCCTCTTTTCTTGCTTGCTGAAATGGCTTACAGGAGATGATATGTCACCAGTCTTACTGTAAAAGTTTAGGGTTGTTCTATAGAAACACAAACAGCATTTAAGATAACTTCACTCATGAATTAAAACTTCTTAAAAGCCTCTATTCATAACTATAATATTTAAATTCCCTTCCCAAATTCAATGCAGTATCTCACAAGAATCCATAATTTATCTACATATCCTATCTTGGTAGTATATGAAATATGATTGTATGTCACCTGCTCAAAGATATTCATGCTTGATGTTTCCTAACAAGTGAACAGGATTTGATATTTTCACATGTGAACATAAAATTTGATGTATAAGAATCTAATTTTTGAATAACAAGTAAATGTTGAAGAGTCCACAAATATTAAAAGAAATGACGCTAAAAGCAGTAATTATTTCAAATATTTTACACCTATTTTTTAATATTTATGTTTTTATTTTATGTATATGAGTGCTCTATCTGCCTGTATGCTTCTATGCAAGAAGGGAGCATTAGATCCAACTATAGATGACTTTGAGCCACCATGTGGTTGCTGGAAATTGAACCCAGGACCTCTGGAAGAGCAGTTGGTACTCTTAACCAATGAGCCATCTCTCCAGCCCAGTTATTTCAAGTATTAAAACAAGAATAGATTTTGAATTATCCTCCAAAATTAGGCTCATTTTTATACTTACATTTATCCTCTAATTCAATTAAACAGAGCATAAGCAACATAGAATTTTTATTGATAGTTCAGCAAATACATAGTAAGTAGAGAATATGAACACTGTGATAACCCTGGTAAGTCATTCTCTTGTGTTTAACCACTAGAACATGGCAAAGATAAGGAGGTTTTTGCTCTCCTAGATTGATTATCATAATAAAGGTGATGAGCTTCACCTCTCCATACTACATTATGTAACAAGAGTAGGTGGCTTACTATTGTGATGACCAAGGATGAGAGGGACAGGTGGTAAGGAACTGGGAGGGCATTCAGAACTACACAGAGCCCAATGGCTAATCATTGGTGAGCATAAGAGGCATTTGTTTCCATAACATCAAGAAGGTGAACTCTTTCCACAACACTGTTAGCCTGAAGACATGTTTCCAGCTTTAGAAGGAACTCAGACTGAATTCCTCTTGCCTTCAGACCTGTGAGATTTGGAGGAAAGTATCCAGTCAACTAGCACCCATGCTTCCCACCTGCAGAGGCTTTGAATGATACCTGTGGGCAGCCTTTTAATAACTGAGTTATGACAAATTGTTAAGCATCCATTTGGGGCTGATAAGACAATGTTGCAATTTATTTGACAGGGTAAAGTCCTCCGAATGATCATGAAAAAGAAAATCAAGAACAAACATGATTAGTTGTAAAAATATTGGTTACTAATGTTAAGGGCACCACAGAATCACTTCAGGAGCAGCACCAAAAGAGGAAAAAATCACCTCTGCTGGGTTAAAAAAATACAGATACAGTGTGGTATATGTCCTGGTTAGTTTTATATCAACTTGACACACACTAGACTCATCTGAAAGGAGAAAACCTCAAGTGAAAAAAATGCCTCCATAAAATCCAGCATTATCCAACCTTGGTTTCAACAATTCTCGCTCATATAAACCCTCCTCTTTCTCGCTAATTAGACTCTCCGTGCTCCACCCGGGGACTAGCCGTGGATGTCTGCATCCAGATTCCTCAGTCCTTGGATGGGGTTTCTGGCACAACTATTAGGGTGTTTGGCCATCCCATCACTAGAGTAGGTCAGTCCCAGCTGTCTCAGGTCCATCTCAGTCCTCGGGGGAGGCTTTGCTCTGAAGGAGGTGGGAATAGGGGGTGGGCTGGGGGGAAGGGGAGGGGGGCAGGAAAAGGGAGAACAAGGGAATCTGTGGCTGTTATGTAGAACTGAATAGTATTGTGAAATAAAATAAAATAAATAAAAAAATATTAAAAAAACAAACAAAAAAATTTAAAAAAAAATCCAGCATTAAGGCATTTTATTAATTAGTGATTGATAGGGGAGGGCTCAGTCCAGGGTAGGTGGTGCCATCCCTGGGCTGGTGTCCTGGGTTCTATAAGAAAGCAGGCTGAGCTAGCCCAAGGGAGTGGGTCAGTAAGCCACACTGCTCCAAGGCCTCTGCATCAGCTCATTCTTCTAGGTTCCTGTCTTCTTGAGTTCTTATCCTGACGTCCATTGATGATGAATAGTGATGGGTAAGGGTAAGGCAAATAAACCCTTTCCTCCTCAGCTTGCTTTTTGGTTGTGGTGTTTCATCACAGCAATAGAAGCCCTAACTCAGACAGTATAGCTCCAGGCATCTGTATACATGAAGTCACTTGTCTTCGTTGATTATATATGTGTTTTCTTTGAGATGAGATAAAGTCAAAGGATGCGCAAGGTGTTCGTTTGTTAAAAACAACATATTTGTTATTTCTTTCACAAGAATAAAAGTATAGTCTGACTAAGACTTTCAACCAACCATACTTTGATTTTAGTATCTAAATTGTTCTGCTACTTCAGGCAGTATAAACCAAATTTAAGCCATGGAGTTTGGAGAATACGTTAGAGAGAATTTTTGACCCTAACCTGTTTTAAAGAATGATCTCAGAAAACTGTCAAAGGCAACAATGTAACTGCAGTATCTGCAGGCCTCTAAGCGTTATCTCAAAGATCTTGCTGCAGTGTGTGGCTCCCCCTGCGTGTGAGCTGCAGGTTTTTCATATCCTGCTCTTGAAAACATCCCTTCCACCCCTCTGCCATCTACATGTTGAACATAAAGCAGCCTTAAACCTTTATGCAAATATACCACTAGGTGAATATCATTTGTGCAAAACCTTTTACAAAATTAGAAGAATAACTCCATAGAGTTATTAAAACATTGGCATAAGAACTTTACAATGATTTTCAAAACCTTGACTGACAACAGTAGCAAATTAAAATATGCCACTTGAACTTTAGTCAATGACATAAAATGCAAAGAATGAGTTTCATAGCTTTAAATAAAGCATACTTTTAATCAGGTGAAAAGCTCATGTAAAATGTGATTAAATCTAGTAATTTTAAAAAGAAAAACTGGTTTTAGGATATTTAGTATGACATCTCCCATTATTTCTGAACTGCAGCTTTATAAACAGAAATATTACAAAATTCACCTTTTTATATATGTTTTAGTTATCTCAATTATATTTTTAAGTTTCTTTCTAAATATAATAGTAGGTCAGTGATATTGTTGAAGAAAAAAGGTTGTGCTGGGTAGAGCCTTGAAGCTCATATTGTATTAGGAAAGACAGAGAATCTACACTTGAGCTATAGAAACCACTGTAAACTTATTTTATAATACAATTCCATGAAGCCAGGGCATATGAATAAGAGTTATAAGAATGTATGAATTAAAAATGTATAAAATACTGGATGAAGTAGTATTAAAACCCAAAGCAATAACTACTGTGTCTGCCATAAATAAGAAAAAAGAAAGAACGAAGATGACATTGCTCAGTAGGTAAAGGAACTTGTTACAAAGACCAATAACCTGCACTTGATCCCTAAGCCTAAGTTGGTGGGAAGACAGAACCCATTCAAGAGCATATTTGCTGAATGCCACATGTGTTTATGACACATGCACATGCCACATACACTAAATAAATAAATAATTTAATGGAACAGTAGGAAGAAGGGAAGGAGAGAGGAAAAGAGAGAAGGAAAAGTGAAAAAATAGAAAGAGAGAAAAGAGGGGAAGAAACAAGACGGAAAAGCATAATAAAGACATAATTGTTTAAGAATCTGCAGCAAGGAAAGTGTGAACTGAACAGAAGTGGAGAGTCCTAACAGTGGGGATGTAAGAGTGGTCAAGGTCTACCTCACATGAACCTTAAAAAAATTTGAAGAGTTTAACATGGGAATGTAAAGTTTGATGTGTACATTATAGAAACATTTTGTCTTCTGGTTTACCAATAGTCTGTAAATGGCCAAGGTGGATCTAGTCAATCCTGTGACAGAGATCCCATTAGTGACAGTAGAATATTAATAGTAATAACATATATTTTGTTATAGTGATATTTTATTTGTAGTAAAATGTGATTTGTATGTTAATACATAAAGTTACTCAGGGGTCAGAGCTACTAGAGCCATAGCAAAAGATGGGCGGTGGTGGTGCACACCTTTAATCCCAGCACTTGGTAGGCAGAGCTAGGTAGATCTCTGTGTGTTCAAAGATACAGCCAGCATTGGAGACACACGCCTTTAATCTCAATACCAACCATAGAAGACCTAGAGGTGTGTACATGTGGCTGGGCTTACAACCAATGAGAAGGCAGAACAGAAAGTCTATATAAAGACAAAAACACAGGAAGTAGGTCTCTTTCAGAGAGGTCTCGGCTGAAAAGGCTAGCTGCAGCAGACGGGTAAGGCTCTTAGCTCTGATCTATTGGCTTTCTTCTTTGCATTGGTTCTGTGTTTCTTATTTAATAAGACGGTTGGTTACATCTACATTTTGTACTAATATCAGACAAGTTAGATTTCCAAACAAGTATTATTACTAGGGATAGTCCCAGCAACCACATAAAATTAAAGGTGTTAGTGAATCAGACAGTGGGGATGGTAATGAAGCTTAGTTTAGAACACTTTCCTATTACTTCATAAAACCAATTGTAATGCCACACATTGGTAACTCCACTGATCACTCAGGGCCTCGAGGCAGAAGGGTCAGACATTCAAGGTTATCCTCAGCTATATAGTAAATTAAAGGACAACTTGGAATAGATCATATCCCATGCCCCCAAATAAATAAATAAATAAATAAATAAATAAATAAATAAAGTCATGGGGTAATAGCAAACTGGATTCAATATGAGGTTGAAGATGCAGTTTAAGAGCAGACCAGACAGGAGTTACTAATTGCCTGTCTCTAACCATATTTTTAAATATGATAAACTATTAATTCACAAAGATTTGACTTCATCACAGTGGTGAACAACATTGCTTGGAATGAACAGGGAGGTGAAGAGAGACAAAATAAGGCACCACCTTGTAATTTTGTAATTGTGACATATTTTTTCCCTCTTTTCTTGATGTTGATTTTGTGTGTTTGGTGTGTGTGTGTGTGTGTGTGTGTGTGTGTGTGTGTGTGTGTAAAGCTGTAATTGGTCATATATATGTGTGTGTATACATTATGTATGTATATATGTAGACACACACATACATGCAGACTAGCAGAGTTGTTTGGGATTTCTGGTTAATTGAGATCTTAATTCTCGTAATGAACTTGTCAATATGCCTAGAAATATAACTTTAAAATTTAGGTTACCTGCTGTGATACAGATGATACATTTTCTTTATTTTAGTACCTATGGGGAAATATTTAAATTCTGCCTTTAGCACATATGCATCTTAATATATATTGTTAGAATACTGTAGTCTATAAAACTTACTCTGACTTTCTCACACAATCCAGAGATCTACCTATTAAAGCAAATGTGTTAACCATTTAATTTTAATATGCTTTTTGGAAAAGTTGGTTATAGTTCTAGCAGGTTTATAGGTGTCTTGGGTCATCCTATTCACTCTTTACAACCTTTTCCTACTCTTTTCTGTTTGGACTAATTGAATAAGTTTTATTTCTTTTAATCTATGATAGACATTTATTTAGAATGTCATAAGAGTCATATACCTTACAGTACCTATCTGTAAATTCAAAATATACTTATGCAAGTCATACAACGTACATTTGAGCCAATTCTTTGTATTATGCTTCAAATGGCTTCCTCACTTTCTGATTTTCCAACTGGCAATTTTACTTTTTACAATTCTACAGGGCTTTTTTTTTTTTTTTTTTCCAGTTTTTCGAGACAGGGTTTCTCTGTGTAGCTTTGAGCCTTTCCTGGAACTTGCTTTGGAGACCAGGCTGGCCTCGTGTCAGGGACAAGGACAGAATCTCTAGTTAGTGGAAAAATACAGACCCCCCAATAAGACAGGAAACTAGATCAGGTTACAGTCAGGTTGCCTACCAACAGGACATTGAGTCAGAGCCCTTGACCCTTTCACCCTGTAAACATCCTATACAAACATCCTGTTAGCTTGCCCCACCTTATAGAGATGACAGCTTCTTGCTCCCCCCACCCTGCAGAAACTATATAAACCTTTCTGGAAGAGAAATAAAGTGGCACATTGATCAGAATCTAGACTTGGTGTGTTTTCCTTTGTATCTCCTGTCCCTACATTCTCTCCTTAGGGTAGTCAAGAACCCATTGTAGCCCTGCAGGTGGGGCAGCCTCGAACTCACAGAGATCTGCCTGCCTCTGCCTCCCGAGCGTTGGGATTAAAGGAGTGCGCCACCACCACACAGCTCTACTAGGCTTTAAAGTGCATCAATTGTGTTGCCGTCAACTACCTTTTAGAGATTAAATAAATACAAGATACATTTTTAAAATATACTTTTTTTTTCCAACAACATCTCAATTTCTTTATTTGATATTGTTCCTTAATTGCTATCTGGTATCATATTCTTTGGTATAAATTCTTTAAATTTCTTGTAGCACAGGCTTTGCTGTGCTTGAAACAACTTTTATTTTCATTCTCAAAATACATTTTCACTGGACTATAATTCTACATACTATCATTTTACCCAAGTGCTTTAAATACATCACTCTTATTTTCAGCTCCAATTCTCATGGAATTCTTCTAAAACATTTCACTTTTCCTTTACTACTGGAAAGACTCTCATTAGGCAGGCATATACCAAGGTAAACATTACTTTGAAATTTGTTTTGCTTGCATTGTACTAGGCTTTATTTTGTTTTCCTTGGTTTCCTCTGTCCCTGTTCTCTTAATTCTCAGATGTGGGCAGGTACCTCATACATGCTGAGCAAACTGTGAGCTGAGCCGTGAATCCATTAAGCTTGAATATGTAGTTTGAAACTTTTATTACTGTTGACAAACATTTAATCTTCATGTATTTCTCTAATACTAGACCAGCTCTGCACTTTTTTTTTTTTTTTATTGTTCCCATTTTCATGGATGTGATTTCTGGCCATTAGTTTTACTGGTTTATTCATTTTATGTTTCTACATCTCTATTTGTCAATTGTTGTCCAATTCTGTTAAGAGTTACTGTGTCTGTCCCTAGAATTTTTATTCTAATTGGTCACTCTAGTTGTTTGACACAGCTTCCCAAAGCCATATTCATCTCCTGAGAATGTCATGCTTTCACACACAGTTGCTCTCACCTTTCCCAGAGGCTTGCTCATGTTAGTCACATTTAGATTCTCGTTCTGACCATTGTAGGTTCAGGCTTCCTGACATAACCTGAATGAATTTGGGATTGTCATGACTGTAGTGATGGGGAATGTCAATAAACATATGCACAAAAAAATGGGAGGATTTGGTGGGCTATGCATGCTAAAGGATATGAAACAGAAGCCCAAAACTCCGAGCCTTTGTTACATAAAGATGAGTGGGTAGGCAGGTTAACTCATCTCAGTGGAGGCATCTGTGTAAGCAAGCAGCTCAGGCTGCAGTAACCTGCGGGAGGATGTTGTGTTTTATAGTTTGTGCACACACTGTTGACTTCCACTCTAGGGCTAGAGGAATGTCACCTGAGCCCAACCCAGGGAAGGCGTTTCAATTTCCATGCATTGCTCATGGCTTAAGTACTCATACATACAGGAGTATACTCATTCCCACAGCTCCATCTAAGAATCTGTAAAGTTTCTGATAATTTGTTATGCAGAGATAGAACAGTCCCTGAACAGTTTTATTAGTGAATGATGGTGTCTGGTTGAATATGAAATATTGTGAAGAGAACACTGACAGTTCTGCTGAGTAGTTTTTAGTTTTTCCATATTCTCTGTTTAGCTGGTAGTTTGAAAGCTTGACGCAAAAGACAGAGTAATTAGCCTGTAGCTGGAGAATTTTCTCTCTGGTTCCCACCAAACCCCAGCAGTCCAACAGCCCACTTATAAAATAAACACACAGATGCTTATACTATTTAAACTGTTTGGCCTAATGGCTCAGGCTTCTAGCTATCTAGTTCTTACATCTTAAATTAATCCATTTCTATAAATCTATACCTTGCCACATGGCTTGTGGCTTACCGGCATCTTCACATGTGGCTTGTCATGGTGGCAGCTGGCAGTGTCTCCCTCCTCTGCCTTCCACTTCCCAGAATTCTCCTCTCTCCTTGTCCCGCCTACTTCCTGCCTGGCCACTGGCCAATCAGTGTTTTATTTAGTGACCAATCAGAGCAATTTGACATACAGACCATCCACGGCATTAGCATGTGACTAAGTCTGATTAGTTGTTACAGTTACTTGATATGAAACCTTTTTTTTTGTTTATACTTCTACACTATTACTCTGTGTACATCATTTGAACATATTTTCTCTCCACACTTTTATTTTCCTTATGTGACAAATGCCCTTGCTTGTAAAGTGGGTGAGAAGTTGGTTATCTGCTATTTAATGTCAATTCTAATTGGTCTCATTTGTAGATTGTAATCAGAGATATGATTTTCTTAGTGATCCTCAGACCAAACTATCTTAAATATGTGGATGGTGGTGAGTGTCCCATTTTACCACATAGTGGTGACAGCCATATATTGCTGTCAATACAGACTTTTGAAGTCAATTTCATTCCCTTCCTCTTTGGAGGCAGATGGTGTTTTTTTCAGTTTTTTTGCTACAGCTGTACTCTGAAGATAATAGAAGTATCACCCCTACCATCCCTTGTCCAGTGAGATAATGCTTTTACACTATTGAAAATAAACTCCTGTGGTGTTTTGCTTTATTATTTAATTTTGATCTTGACTTCAACGTCACCCACATTCTTCTCCTATCCTGTTTCACCTTTACCCATGGGGGCTGTCTTCTACCTTGGCATATCCTCCAATCTTCCTCATCAATACCCATTGAAGGCCTATGGAGCAGAGTTGGCAGAAATGGAAGATTTTCTTTTCATTATATTTTTTGAAAATAGACTTATTTTATATAATATATATTTATTATGGTTTGCCCTCCATCTACTACTCCCAGTTTCTAGCCATCATCCTTTCTATCTGGCTCAATCCTCTTTTGGTCTCTCCTTAAAAAACAAACAGGCATCTAGGAGAAAACAATAAAATATAGTAAGATAAGAGAAAAACAAACACATTGAAAAAAGATGAAACAAATGAATAGAAGGAAGAGAGCCCAGAGAAGGCACAAGAAACAGATATAGATGAAGAGACCCACTCATTCTGACACTCCTGAATTCCATACAAACATTAAACTGGAAGCAATAACTTATACATGAAAGACCTCTAGGGCATAGTTAGATAGATGGTGGCAAATAGGTAAATACATTGATAGATGATAGATAGATAGATAGATGATAGATAGATAGATAGATAGATAGATAGATAGATAGATAGATAGATGATTGATAGGTAGATGATGATAGATAGATGGATAGATACATAGATAGATGATAGATAGATACATAGATACATAGATAGATAGATAAATGGTAGACAAAATTTTAAAAAGGAAAAAGAAAATGTCATGACACTTACAAGACAAGAAATCTTGAAAGATGTCCTTGCATTTGTTTTCTGATGATCATCTACTTTTGGGCATGTAGCCTACCCAAAAGAGTAGTTTGTATTTCTAGTGAGACTCCCTTGGAGAAAATTAAATTTTTATTTGCAAGTATTTAGCAATTGGAGATTGCTTTTGTTTGGGTTAGAAATGGGGCAGATTATACACTCTCTTTAGAGCTAGGATCCTATCTGGTGTAGACCCATGCAGGTCCTGTGCACTCTGCCACAGACTCTGTTAGTTCATATGCATGACAATACTGTTATTGTAAAAGTTCTTGTGTGTAGCATGAATCTTAAAAGATCTTATTAATAAAAACAAACCCAGAGCCAGGTATTAGGATTAACGCTGAATGATCCAAGAAACAGAACAAGCCACAGCCACCTCACATGCAAATTCCTAAGCTGATCCTGTTTCCTCAGAGTGGAAGCCTCTCAGTCCTCATCCAAATAGATCTCAGCTGAACTGCTGCTAAAAGCCTAAAAGCTTAACCAGGCTCTAGTTCCTGGTCCTCATACCTTATATACCTTTCTGCCTCCTGCCATCACTTCCTGGAATAAAAGGCATGTGTCACCATGCCTGGCTGTTTCCAGTGTGGCTTTGAACTCACAGAGATCCAGACAGTTAGTTCTCTGCCTCTGGAATGCTAGGATTAAAGTTGTGTATGCCACCATTTTCTGGCCTTTATATCTAGTGGCTGTTCTGTTCTCTGACCCCAGATAAGTTTATCAGGGTATACAATATATTGGGGAAAACAGTATCACCACACTTGTGGGGTTTTGTTTGTTGTTTGTTTGTTTGTTTGTTTGTTTTTGTTTTGGGGTATCACCTATCTCCTCTCACTTTTACACAGTTTCTATTTCCTTTTCCATCCAAAGGGTTGGTTCTTGCATCATGAGGGCAGGGATTTGGCGGTGACATCGTTTTTATGTTCCCTGGTTGCTCTCTCTGTGCATGGTAATATCTGGCTTTGGGGCTATGTGTTTGTTCCTATCTACTGCAACAGGAAGCTTCTCTGATAATGGCTGAGCAAGACATTGATAATATTTGTCTTTCTTATAGCATAGCAAAAGAAAAAAATTCTTGTAATAGGGCCCCAGGATTAATATCTTTACATATTAATCTAAGGTGACTAAGGTGAGCATTTTGATTTTTTTTTTTTTTTTTTTTTGGTTTTTCGAGACAGGGTTTCTCTGGGTTTCTCTGTGTAGCTTTGCACCTTTCCTGGAACTCACTTGGTAGCCCAGGCTGGCCTCGAACTCACAGAGATCTGCCTGCCTCTGCCTCCCAAGTGCTGGGATTAAAGGCGTGCGCCGACGACGCCGACGACGCCACCACCACCGCCCGGCCTAAGGTGAGCATTTTGTAACTTATCTAAAACTGTATCTCAATTCTCCTCATTTTTTTAACTTATACCCATTCTCCCTGTGTCTCTGAGTGCCCAGTTTTCTAATGTTATTAGAAGGGGTCTATGTAACATGAATCTTAAAAGGTCTTATAATAAAAAACCCAAAGCCAGATATTGTGGTGAAAGCTGAAAGATCAGAGAAGCAGATCAGCCAGCCACTAGCTTACCTCTACAAAATCCTCAGCCTCAAGAGACAGAGTTCCTGTTTCCTCATGCTTTATATACCTTTCTGTGTCCTGCTACATTACTTCCTGGGATTAAAGACACGTGTCACCACTGCCTGGTTCAATTTCTCTCATGTAGCCCACTGTGGCCTTGAACTCATAGAGATCCAGATAGATCTCTTCCTCCCAAGTGATAGGATTAAATGTGTGTGTCACAACTGCCTGACCTCTATGTCTAATTTAGTGGCTCGCTGTCTTTTGATCCCCAGGTAAGATTTATTGGGTACATAATATATCACCACAGGTCTACCTTCTTATAATGGGTCCCTGTTTCCTTAGAGCAGACCCTCAACTGGTTAAATGATTTATGACTCAAAGGGTGAGACTGTCTCTTGAAGTTTATATAAGATGTTGATAATTTTGAAGTCTAAATTTGGATATTGAATATTGAGATTCTGAGCTCTTGCTTCATAATTAACTGAAAATTTATTAATAATGGTGTGTGACTTAGGACTGTAGGAATAGTAACTTCCATAAAAGATTATGAAACATAAAAAGGGCATTTTCCAAGTAATTGCTTTATACTGTAGCAGTCTGGGCATGAAATATTGATAGGAAGAGAGATTTATGAATGCAAAACTGTGGGCTGAATTTAACTGTGACAAAAACTAAGATAATAGGCATATAAGTTGGTTGCTAGAAAAATATATAGACTCATATTAAACCAGCATGACAAAGGTTGAAATAGATACTTAATTTGCACAATTTATTTGAATAGTCCTATTATGAAACTATGATGAAATACATTTAATATGAGTATATACATAATTTAACTATGTACATTTTATCATAAATAAATGTTCTTATTTACAAAAATATGTGTTATAGTGGAAAAAATATAATTGCAAAATGAGGACATGCTTTCATACATAAGCTTTCTGGTCAAATTTGAGCATCTAGGAATTAATAATTCTAATTAATAATTTTAAAGAATTGTCTGGTAATTTCCTTAATGTCATAATAGTCATTTAAATATGTTGACCAGATAGAGGAAAACTCTCCAAATACAATCAAGTCATTAAAGGTACAGTGTTGATGTTTTTATCAATAGCATAAATACTAATTTTAGATGCTATAAGTCACTTTTACAGATACTATCAACATAAAGAAAAATAGAATTTCGCATATCATTTGAAACATTATGTAATTCTTACTAAGTTTTAAATAATGGTTATAATGTAGAGATATAAAAGTTAAATGGCATAATTTCCATTATTTATTTTCCTTTTGTCAGTGCTGGTGTTGAAAGTAAGTTCTTTCTCTTGGATTCTGGGGAGGTCTGTCTCACTAAGCATAGTCAGTGTGTCATTAGCCCTCTGAGGTTCCAAGGATGACTTCTTGGAGGTTTTCTGCAAGATAAGATGCTATGGATGCACTTTGACAGAACAGTTGTATAATTGTGGTCGTCATTTATTATACAAAGGGAGAGTGAATAGTTTTTCACACACCAGTTGGCTAGTCAGAACAATCCATATGAATAACCATTCTTACCCCACTCCAAGCATAATGGAGGATCAGTTAAGAAGGCATGCAACAGAGATCACAGTTGCAGCTCTTTTCCATTAAAGGACTCAGCCACCAGACTAATTTTCCAAAGTCTTCACAGAGCTGAATTCATGTGCAACATGGTATGTTTCTGTTTACCTGTAACAGATGATAATAAATGATGTTGACAGTTCATGCTAGCTCATAGGAAGCCATGAATGTTAGGGTTTATTTGAAATTCTTTAATGAAAGAGGAAAATATGAGGGAAAAGTGAAATTTTCCATTTAGCTGCCATCCATGATGCCTAGTTTTATAAATTACAGGTTTATTATAATACATACTCTAAAGATTGCTGCTATATTCAGGAATTCTTTTCACATTACTTTTGTTAAGAAACTCAAAAAATGTTCACTAAATACTTGAAAGCAGTTTAAAGACTCACATAAAAGAGATTAGGCACCAAAACCAAGATGACTTTATCCTTGTGATGCAGGGTTGGTTAAACATATGCAAGTCAATAAATATAATAAATCATATAAATGACCTTAAAGACAAAAACTGCATAATCATCTCAATAGATGCAGAAATAGACTTTAAAAAGTTCTACCATGCCTTCATGATGAAAGTCTTGGAAGATGTGAGGCTAAGCTGATCATACCTCAACCCAACAATAGCTATATGTGAGAAATTCACAGCTAACATCACATCATCCTAAATGGAGAAAAGCTTGAAGCAATTAACCTGAAGTCAGGAACTAGACAGGGAATTCCATTATATTCAAACCTGTACAGTTGTATATTCAAAGTGCTAGCTGGAGCAGTAAGACCAAAAAGGAAATTAAAGGGATATAAAGAAGGAAATAAGTTAAACTATCTGTATTTGGAAAATAGATAATAATATACATTAGTGATTTCAAAATTTCTACCAAAAGAAAAAACTCCTAGAAATAAACTCAGACAAGTGACATAATATAGAATCAACTTGCACAAATAAATAGCTCTTCTATTCATCAAAACAAACACATAGAGAAATAGATGATAAACACAATCTCATTCCCAATAGCCTCAAAGAAAATAAAGGTTATCAAGGAATAAACCCAACTAAGGAAATTAATGTCTTCTACAATAAAAACTTGCAGCACCTTCAGAAGGAGAAAGACATTGGAAAATGGGAAAACATTCTATGTCTATGGATAAGCAGAATTAAAATTGTGAAAAATAACCATTCATCCAAAAGCTATTTATAGATTCAATGCAGTCCCAATCAAAATCCCCATCTCATTCTTCACAGGGAAAATAGAAACTATCCAAAAATTCATACAGAAGCACAAAAGACTCCAGATAGCTAACTCAACCCTGAAAAAAATGACCAATGCCAGAGGGATTAACATTACAGATCTTAAGTTATATTACAAAGCCATTGTAATAAGAATAATAATCAATAAAAAAGTATTTGCTTACCCAATTTAGTGATAATTTACATTTACCTTTCATTTGAATCATTTAGTAACATGAAAGCAGATTCTAAATCAGAACTCTGACATTAAAGTAGATGCACAGAGCACTAAATAAGACTGCAACAGCAGCAAATAGCCACAAGACAGCCCAATCATTGTCATATTCTATTTAATAGGATTAATTAGAGTTAATTGACTTAAAGATGCTCAGTAATGGGGGCTGGAGACATTTTTGCTGCTCTTCCAGAAGACTCAAACTTGGTTTCCAGCAGCAAGTCTAACAGCTCAAACTACTCCAGATTGGCTCCCAGGGGCGCGCGCGTGGCACGCGCACACACACACACACACACACACACACACACACACACACACACCACAAATAATAAACTGTATCTTTAAAAAAATAAATACAAGAAAATGAGTGAAATTTGTATTTTTTCTCAATTAATCATCTAAGTCAGATTCTGTGTTTCTGTTCAAGACATATTCCATTCCTAGGCGAAGAAAATGTACTGTAAAATGTACTCTTTTCTTGCTATGCTTTGAGCTCCTACATTATTGGATGTTTTGTTTTTATCCAACCAGAAGACATGCTGAACATTGAACTCCTAGGTGACAATTATAATTTTAGAAAAAGAATTAATGTCTCATTGAACAAGATAAATGGAATATTTGTTGATAACCTTAAAAACCCTATAGCCTTAAAAGTGGCAACCTTATGTAACAAGAAAAGGGAGAGTAGTTTGGTGCCTGACATATTCTCCATCAAATGCACCTCCGCACACATCCCATTTGAAGTACCTTTTTCTCTTTTGTACAGAGGAATCGCTGGCAAATTGCTGACTCTGGGGCCATTTGCACTCTACAAGAAAAGCTTTCAATGATAGCAAGCAGCTTTTGAACACTGTAACTAAAGGAGTGCTTCCTTTGACCAGCAAATGACCCTCAGCACCTAAACACTGTTTCAAAGATGAGATAAAATGGGAAAATCCTTTTGTGGCTCAGTAGACCATATTATAAGTGAAAGACAACAACAACAACGAAAGAAAACATCCTGAAATACTGTGACACCGAACAGAAAATTTCCAAGTACATTTTGGCAAGAAAAGGAATGTTTCTTATAGTTCTTTCATTTTCTTTAGCTAACTGTAAACTTAATTTGACATAAAGATGGATATATTTCTGAAAAGAATCAAGAATAATTTTAGAGTGTGCTTTATTTTTTATTGATGAATTACAAACATATATCTTCATTTGTGTATAATGTGATGCTATTATCTAGTTATACCATGGGGGATGATGGCATCAGGCTAATTGATGTATCCAACATGTCAAATATATGGGGTTTTTTTTGGTGTGATGGAAAATATGTAATTAGATTTTTAAGACTAAAGAAAACAAGGTGAAATAATATTCTATTACATTTCCCATAACAGTAAAGGCACACAGAAGGAATGCATTTTTACTTGGTTGTAGACTTTTTGGCCGACCTATATAGATCTTGTCTGCTAGACCTGAGATCCAAGGACCTGATAGAATGGAGCAGACTACAGTCTAACACTGCACACAACCTTACTTCAGTTTCAGCATACTTTTATACATGAATGAAACAAAGGAAGCAATGATTCAAGGAAGGTTATTTAAGTTATGAAAAACATGGTCAGAAAAACAAGATCAGAAAAGCATGTAAAAGTGGGGCAGTGGTGGCACAAGCCTTTAATCCCAGCACTTGGGAGGCAGAGCCAGGCAGATCTCTGTGAGTTTGAGGCCAGCCTAGTTTACAGAATGAGATCCAGGATAGGCACCAAAACTACCCAGAGAAACCCTGTCTCAAAAAATCCAAAAAAGAAAAACATGTAAATAAATGTCAGTAAACACATGCTAAATATTAACAGAGCAGCCCTTTCGCAGAATTTTCTTAGGACCGACCAATTTAAACAAAATTGCTCGGCCACACTATAGATTATATCTGGGAAACATGAAAGCAAGGTAGAAGGCCATATCCAGATTCAGGGCACACTGACCCGATTGGGTTTGATAACTACCTTCTGACATTCAGCAAAAATAAACATGTCTTATCAATTGAATGTCAGTGTTTGTCAAAGGAGGCATGAAATCTCATCCAAGAATAATCCAAGGGAATAAAATGCACCAGAGGTAAAAGGCCCTCTGCCCTTTTTCCTTGAACGCCCCCTGACAGTTTCCCAAGGCATTGTTCAACATGCTTCATTCTTTTGACCACATTTCGACACTGGTGAAAAATATAATCAAATTGTATGGGAAGCCTTAGTTTGTTGACTGAACATCATTCTAAGAGTGAAAAATACAAAAGAAAAAATGTTAGATGAAAAGAAAATGGATCCTCTATTTTGTCTTATATAAAAGATAAGAGTAAATAAAAAAATAAAATAAATTTAAAAAAAGATAAGAGTGTTAGTGTATAACTTCAAAAGGCATCCATTTAATTTATAATCCCTTTATTCTTCTCCTTATTTCTACATTACATAGAATATGTGGTGGTTGTCAATCTGATCAATAGTGTCCACATGACTATAGGTGTCAATTTTAACTATAAACTCCAGAGCAAATTTATAAGACATTATCTCCGTGATGATTTTTAAAGAAGACAACAGAAGTCAAAAATCAGAAAGCAAATCAATCCAATATTCTTGCTAAAATTATGTCCATCCATCTCAGATAGAATACAGACCAAAAGATTATCTTACTTGAACAAACACCAGAATCAGGTGTATTCTTCTGAGACTGTCAATCACCGTTTTTTTTACAATGTATGGAATCCATGAAAAATATTTCTTTGCAATCAACTTTCACTAAAGTATAAAAGGCAAACTATTTTCTTTCAGTGTGACATTTCTATAGTTTGATTACTGTGTTCCTATAGTGTGATTTTTTTTTAATTTATACAGATTTTACAGGAAGTGACCGAGACTAATTTAGGTCAGTGATACTGCAGGTCTATTTTAAGAGAAGGTCTACAAAACTGGTTGAAATTCCTGTGCCACTGCTAATGAGAGGGGAAAGCATTTTAATACAATGCTCATTTTTCCTCCCATGATTCTTCTATACCATACCTACATGAGTTCCCAGATAACCATCTGTTTTCAAACCCATTTGTGTCCACATGACACCTATTAGTCAGACTTATGAGACGGGTAATATTTAGCCGAATTAGCAATCAGAATGCCTGAGTGCTTCAATGACATTTATAATTAACTGTTGTGTATAATAACAAGCAGGAACAACAGCTGCAACAAACCTCTGATTAGGCAATAAAAATATGAAATAATTCAAATTTATGGACTGCCCCAAACTCACTTTCAAGCCATTGAATTGCATGTTAGGAGAAATTGAACAAATCTGTAGGACACTGACATCTATGCATAAGAGGGGAAAACGTATGAAAATAAAGCATCACCCAAAATTAGCTTTAATAATTCAAGAAATAAAGAAGGAGACCTCCCCTTAGAGCTCTGTCTACATATATGCAGAACCTATAATCCACAATGGAACCTGCTTTCAATTGCTGAATTTCTTAAACATTGTAAAGTTTTTTAATACTCTTCTTTCAATATTTCTAGATCATTTAGTGAAGACAAAAGTAGAAAACTTGCTCTAATTTTATTTTAAGATGCTGTATGCTTTTGACAACATGTGTAGCTATAAAAAAGGAAAAAGACAAAATAAAACATAACAAAAAACAAAAAACAAACAAAAAAAAAACACCTCCAAACTCTTGACAGGGAAACAGACATTCAGACATAAAGTTATTTCTCTGTCATTTTATTTTACTTAGACATTACAGTATTTCTAAGATTAAAAACATTTCTTTTCTGCAATTCACTAGATTTTCAAAGTTTTTTTTAAATAATAAATCCATGATTATAACATCTAAATCATTTTTTAAAAAGAAAATCAATTCTACCTATCTGAATGCAAGTAACTCAGATCACTAGTGTCAGTAGTAGCAGTAAGAGGTGGCCACCGAAATTTACTTCTAATTTTCATTTAGGAGATATTTTATGCATTATTTAATCCTGGTGACAAGCTCTCAGGTTAATTATATTCTTGTTTTCAAATACAACTATGAACTCATAGACAACTCATCAATTTTCATTGTCCAAAATGGAAAGTAGTCAAAGATTCTATTAAGGAGTGTGAGAACATTTTTATATTTCCATGGAAATGATTGTGCCAGAGGGGTTTGAAGAATACCCAATGCTTCCAAGATGTGAGGGTGACAGCTATGTACTTTCCTGCTTGCAACACCTGCCTATTTTCCATTCAACATCCACACATTTGAACAAAATCCTCTTGAATACCTCATGTCCCTGACAAAATTATCATTCACAGCAGCAATGTTGGAGATATGAGTCTTGCATATACATGGCGGAAAGCTCTCTGCAGCACTAGAGAGAATGATCCTCAGTCAGAGGTTGTCTGTCCATGGGTGGATGTGCCAAAGTGTAACAAAGTATATTTTTTATTTATAATATTTGTACGGTATATATGCAATAGAATCTTATTCACCATTATACCCAGAAGGACATCCTGAAATATGCAAGAGCATACATAAACCTAGAGGAGGCTTTTCTCAATGAACAACCTAATCAGAGGCAGGAAGTACTCTGATTCCTGTGCTATGAGGCATTAAACTAACGCCTGGACCAGAGAGGCATGGTGGTGGCCAGGGTCTGGTATGAGGTCATCAGTGTGTATAGACTTCTCAGAGATATAATGTGTAACACTATATCTACAGATAATTAAAATTTATTGTACACTGAACTTATTAAGAAAGAAGATCTAAAATTAAAAGTCTTTACCAAAATAATGACATAAATTCAGTGACCATGTCATACTTGAATACCATGTCTACAATTTACTTTAAATAATTATGATGAAGGTGAAGATGTGCTTACATTGGGTTTGACCAAAAATTGACAGTTGTTGAAGATGAGACTTGGTGGCACACATTTCCTTCTTTTCCTAATGAAAAAAAGTGAAGGTGGAAATATTTTATAGGGTAACAAAGAATGTATCTTGTTGCTTTGTAACAATTTAGCATTTTGAATTTTTGGCTTTTTTACCTGCCTTTGTGTTAAGGCTTGAATGTGAAATGTTCCCTGTAAGCTTAAGTATTTGGAAGCTCGGTTCCCAGCTAGTGGCATGTTTGTGAAGGTTTAGAAGTCTTTAGGAAGTGAAGTCTCACTAGGAGTAAGCAGGTCAGGGGATTGAGTCAGAGAGCTTGACATTTTACAGCCTGGATCTACTTGTTCTGTTTCTGCTTTCTGACTGATAATACAGTGCATCAGGCTGCCTTCAACTCCTGCTGGTATGCCTTCCTCACCATTGTGGATTGTATTACCTCATGCTGTGAGCCAAAACCAGTCCCTCCTTCTTTAAGCAGTGAGAAAAAAGAAAAACTACTGCACTTTGTTACTAACTGTGCATTTCTTTTCATTTTGTCTCTGCCTTTTTATAAAGACATTTTAATTGATTTTATTGCATTTTTATTTTATAATTTAATTTTACATATCAGCCACGGATTCCCGTTTGCCCCCCTCTGCTCCCCCCCCCCCCCGCCACCTTCCCCCCTGGGGATTCAGCTCAACCTGGTAGACTCAGTCCAGGCAGGTCCAGTCCCCTCCTCCCAGGCTGAGGCAAGTGTCCCTGCATCAGCCCCAGGTTCCAAACAGCCTGCTCATGCACTAAGGACAGGTTTTTGTACTATTTAGTTTCGCAATTTCTGCAGTGTTCTTCTCTACTTCCTATAGTATCAGTCATGTATCACAAGATGTTCCAAGTAAATAACCAGGCATTGCTAAACTCAGTGAATGACCAAAAGGACAAATGATTGTGTAATAACATCAGTGACCATATAAACCATTTTTAAGAATGAGCACAACAATTGATACACTTTTGATTTCATCTGATCCTGTGAAGGTCTAGACTTGACTTTATAGGCTCCATCTTAGGGAAAGGGCCACTATCTCAGACCACCTGCTGTACTCAGTTCCAGGAAGGACCTTAGGAATGTGCCATGATAACTGGAACGGATACAGAGCAGTGTCTTCCTGCAGACATCCTGTCTGTGGTTTATAACCCTTGAAAGTATCGAGATAATCCTGTTCAGCAGGTTGTGGTTCCCCACTAAAAGTCTAACCCAGTGGTCTCAAATGTGATTTTATGCCCAAAGTTTAGACCAATAATTTCAAAAAATCACCTTCCCCCATATCCCTTCTACCCAATCCCAAGTTGCCAATTCCCAGCTTGTGGTTTTTCCCTATACAAACTCTGTACACCTGGGCTCATGGCCACCACCACATTTCCTTCCATCTGCCCTGCGGTGGCCCAGGTTGAACCTGAATAAAAGGACCTTGTGTGCTTGCATTGTAAACTGGTTCCTTGGTGGTCTCTGGGGATTTTGAGAAATGGGTACAACAATATTTCAAACCCACAGTGATGTTTTAATACGAATAGTATATCAATTTGTTCTTTCAAGATAATTTCTGCAGACAAGAATGTGTGCATGTTTCTCTCTCTCCCTCTGTGTATATGTCTGTGTGTGTGAGAGAAAGAGAGAGAGAGAGACAGAGACAGAGGGAAGCGAGAGAGAGGAAGAGAGAGAGAAAGATCAGTGACCACTCTTAAAAGAAATATAATTGTAGCACATCTTAGCAATCCCCATTAAGTAGTACAACTCATAGGTCTCACATAAATGCTCCCAAGATCCTTTCGACTGAAATTAAAAGACAGCAGAGAAAGAGATGAAACTCCCAGAAGCAAGATCATTGTAAGAGGTGCATTAAGGTGTGTACTGTGAAAGACACAGTTTTAGTGCCTCCTTTGTAACTTTTATTCTGTGGTGTTAGTAAGGAACATAGTCAGAAACATCGTTATCCACATAGAGGTGCAACTTGTACAACACAAATTAGAAGCAGGTGGTACATTTAAGGGAGTTTATGTGGATATGAAAATGATCTTAATATTAACTTGAACTACATTATTACATACAAATTAAGATGGTCTAACAGTTATGTACATCCACCTTCATACAAATACATATGCACAAGTGACACACACATAATTACTTGTGGAGGTTCAAAATCATGGTTTATAATATAACAAGATAGATGCAAAGGTAATATAACAGATGTTCTGTGAATTCTGAGAACCTACTCTAGGGTCAAATCATAACAGACCAGAATTCTACTTCGATGTGCATAGAAAATCCTGGGACACTGGGATATAAGATGAACAAGAACTAGGCTTGCTGGAGTGTTAGTGTAGCTAGGAGCACTTGGCCAAGCGAATATCTTCCTTCAAGGTTACTTGTGATTCCTCTCATCATCCTCACTGACAGTCTCCACCTTGTGAGCAATGTTTGCCATGCACTTTAGAAAAAAAGTCTCTGATGGTACCTGAGGCTGTGGATCTGATACAATAAAACTAATTCCTTTGTGATGGTTATAGGCATTTTCTCCAAAAGGCAGAGTATGACAAATCTGATTTTTTTGAGTCTGGTAACCAAGAGCATATGTCCCCACTCAGTAGGTGAGACTCTAGTTGCATTATCAAAAGTCCAATGACTGGAGCCTTCCATCTAAACAATGTTGTTTCTGTCATCCAGACTTCCCATAGAGGCTTAAAGCAGCCGTGAGTCTTCACTGAGATATCCACTCGCATACATCTTTTTTTGGTTTGTTCGTTTGTTTTCTGCACAATTTGTTGACCAATGTTCAGTGAATATAATGTAAAATGTCACATGAGGGAGGAAAGGTCTGAGAAATTCTTTTCACTAATTTTTGAATTTGTTACTGGAGTGTCTGTGGCATTGCATATTCTAAACTGTGTGATTACACTTTGAACTTTGCTTAAGTTAATGGAGTAGATCTATTTTCATTTTTTTAAATAAATGTTGGATTAAGTATCATGACTTTTGAACTCCTGACACGCATAAGATAGTGAGACACGGCAGGGCAGCTTGGTGCGGATGTGCATCTGCACCAAGGCTGATTTCACAGTTCATCTGTGTGAACAGTGCAAGATCAAATATGTGTACAAATTTCCCTGTTGTATGCTGGCTTCGATTCCTTTGGGTATATATTTGGAATAATAAAGTAGATCTATTTTTTTTTCTGCTGTTGTTGTTTTGTGAGGAATCTCCATACTGACTTACAGTAGGTTTGCTCTGGACTACACAACCACCGGCAGACACAGGACATCCTATATCCTACAATTGTTCCTGCTGCTTTTCGGCCTTTATGTTCCCAATAATACTCATTGGCTGAGGTGACATGAAATTTCAGTTTTATTTGTATTTATCTGAGATATACAGGTCTGATTTTTTATTTAGAAAAAAAAAACATGTTTTTTTTTTTTCAAGTAAATAGAGTTGGAGATGACCATGTTAAGTGATGACATAGACTCAAGAATGATATGAAGTTTATTTTTGCAGGTAGAATCTATTAAAACAGAATAGCACAAATAGAGGATAGAGTATTTAGGAAGAAAAATGGAGCCACCAGTAGGGGCTAGTAAACAACAGTGTATAATGGAAAGTAAAATGACACAGGCGTGTTAGGAATGTAGGAAAGTATCACAAGAAGCCCTCTAAGTTCCTACTATGTATGTACACTGTTAAGATTATTTCAAAAACTGATACATTTGATTATCATTAACTTAAGCTGATCAAGATGGTAGCAATTTTTTTTTCAACATTAGACCATTTGTTTTGCTAGATGAAAAGGTCTGGGCAAGCTCAATTAAAGTATGAAGAAGCCAGAGGCAAGAGTATCTATACAATGTGATTTTGTCACTATAGTCATCAGAAGAGAAAAAAGCTAATCTGTGATGATGAAAGGCAGTAGACAGCCTGCATGCTATGCTGAAGAGCCAACGTGTGATTGAAGTGTTCCACTAATGCGCTTTCTTTAGAGTCTACTGGCCTGATAATAAGCATGCATTTCTTCTTCATTTAAAAACAATAAAATATTCTTGAGTCTATATTTGTAGGCATAATAATGGTTTCTACAATATAACTGGAAGAAATAAATATCAAAGCAAGGTAGCCCATGGTATAATGGTAAAGTGTTTTTGATAGCCTACTACTTGTACTTTTTATTCATTTTTTTCACCGTGCATTGAAAGGAAACTGAGACCTTAATGGTCTGTGTCATCTCCTAAAGTCAGCCATTGCCTAGAATTCACAGTGTAGCCTTTTTTCTCTTAAAATTTAGGTCATTTTGAAACTTTTATCCATATAATCTATTAGAAGAATGACCTTTGTTAAAAGCAAAAAAGAATCATAGAATTGGAATCAAATTTTGATACTTAGAAAAATATTTCCTGTTAGCATATATTAATGGGATTTTATGTTTCAGTTCTAGAGCAGAGACTCTAGAGTGCCATCTGTATTTTGTATTTCTAAACCGGTATATACAGAGTCCAGTCACTGTGTTATAATTCCCATATAGTACTTACATATAAAAATTGTTTAATTCATGTCATTGAAGAAATTTGCCTCTATGAGGGTTAGGATAGTTTGCCCATAATTTGTAGTATCAAAATACAAAAGAGAAGAAGGAGGAGAAGGAGGAGGAGGAGGAGGAGGAGGAGGAGGAGGAGGAGGAGGGGGAGAAGAAGAAGAAGAAGAAGAAGAAGAAGAAGAAGAAGAAGAAGAAGAAGAAGAAGAAGAAGAAGAAGAAGAAGAAGAAGAAGAAGAAGAAGAAGAAAGAAGAAGAAGAAGAAGTAAAATAACCCTACAGCAAAGGAGAAAATAAGATTTATTTTTGTTTCACTTTAAAATTATTCTTGGAATTTCTCACCAGACCCCCTCTTTTGCTAAGGTATTCCACCAAAAGCCCAATAGTTTCCCGTCTATTGTCTTGATGCTTTGCAGCATTCTCCCATCTCAACTGCCTCCAAATATGTAAAACGGAAACACTTCAGCTGTCCCTGCAGCATGACTCTCCTCTTATTTAAGTACAAATTTGAAATTCTAACGTGCACGAATATTTTCATGTTGGTCATCATGCTGTGTGGATATTCATTTGGCCACTTGCAGAAGCCAGGATGGCTATGTCTCCTGTACTGTGGTTAAGACAGTGCACACTGTCCAATGGCTCATTTTATCTTCCAGCACATTGAAAGAGAATCGTTTGGTGAAGACAAAGATATTTCTCCTGCTCTACCTTAAGTGGCAAAGACAATAATCTGGTGTTTTTTTTTATCTCACTTCCTTACAAAAGAATGGGAGTTGTTTGATCCCCACCCCATCTCCCATTTCTTAGCAAATTCTGGGTAGTCTCTCCTGTAGACACACAGGTGAGAACTCCACTCTTATTCCTCTCTGATGAGAAATGATGATTGTCTTTGAACTGACCCATTAATTCAAGGGGGATTTGGTGATTCTTTCTCCAAAAATCATATATATTTGGTACCCTTCATATATATATGCTCATATGTGTGCTCAGACATAATGAGTGCTGGACCTTACTTAGTTCATGTTCACTCTGGGGTTGTTTGCACTGCCTTGTACCAGTGAGGCCTTTCTTTGTCTGCTAAGTGCACTCTGAGTGTCTATCATATCATTATTATATAACCAGCTCCTGGATTCTCCAGGCTCATAACAACTGCCGAAATTTCTGTCCTACATAGGTCAGTGACTTCCATATGTGTGTAGAGCCTTGACCTTTCTACATAATTGGACAGATTATATAACAGTGCTTACAATAATACCATTGAATTTTAGTAAACTCAAACAAGTGCTTTAGTAAAAACTAATTATAAATATATAATACAGTCACATTAAAAAGACTTAAAATAAGTTATGAAGATTTAAACCATTTGATTTGGTAAAAGAAATTAGCCTACTTTATGAAATGCAATGAAATCCTAAAACTATATATTCATGAGTTATAAAATGTATTTTTATAGAAGGCAAGTATAAAGAAATACCCCCATTTAACTTGTCTCTTCTTTGAACCTACTAATTATAGCAATTTCTTTTTACAATATACTTTTGGTTCATGTTACTCTAATAGTCTGCTTGAAAAGTATTTCAGTGATTTTAACTGAAATAATTCTAGCTTTGGGTTTGGTGTTAGGATAATTCACGGCTGTGTTTGTATCTCAGAAGTATTGAATCCCTGCCTGACGAATCTGGCTTCCTTGTCAATCAGCTCTAGCACCTTTGCCTCAGCTCCATTTCTGCTCTGTCTTGTATAACACACAATGCCACATTTGTGAAAGTCACATGGCTGGATGTCACTTCACCTCAATTAACTGTCTTCGATACCCCCTCTGTGAAAGGGGAAAGCAGAGGACGCATGATCAAACACCTGCTCCTCATATACAAAGGGACGGAATTGGCCCCAGTGTCAAAGTGGTTCTGACAGTGGAAAATGACATGCACACATGCCAGATGCTAGAATCCTGTAGGCGTTTGAACTCTCTGCTCTGAAGTAAATGTGATACATTACAGGCTTAATGAATGTCTGGGCAATGTAGGTTTCTTCTTCCTCTGAATATTAAAGAGTGAGTATCTAGCTAGAGTGTCATTCCTCAAAACTATTTTTGAGTGCACTCAGGACCATCAGCAATATCTCTGAGAAAAGATCTTTAGAGTCTGATAACTGTGAAAAAGTGATGGTGTGCTTCCAAAGTACTATCTCTGCCCACCCATTTCACAGATGGACATGTCAAAATGAAGAAACATTTGAGTTGCATGAACTTCGAAGTACCATGGCCTGCTAATATGATTAGATATTTTTATTGCTCCATATTTTTCTACAAATTGAGATTTATAGGGCCAAGAAGAAATCCTTTGAATGTGTTGATGAGTATGAACCTTTGAAATACATTCTGGGATTATAGCCAAAAAATGATTGAAAATCAATGTCTAGACTATTGCCTGAATATCTCCTGGGAGAAACTAAAATGTCTGTTAACCTCACATGGAGTACAGAAGAAATCAGAAAAATGATTCCACCAGTCTAGCTTGATGAGCCGGGAAGTTTAACTAGAGTCTCTTATAGGAGCACAGGTGAGGGGTTAATTGCAGAAGAAAGGATCAGGGGTTGTTTACAAGAGCAGGACCAAATTCTATTGAAGAAAATGTCTCCTACAGCAACTCTAACTGCTTACACCCTCAGGGAGAGTGGCACCTCTTAAACTAACTCAGCAAAATTTAATGCTTATATGACCCTGAGGAGCGAGAAGACCTTATGTGACACTCTTCCCCTTCTGTGAACAAACGTTCATGGGTCCAAACTTGTTCAGTAGTTCTGTGGGTAATCACGGCTGCTGGGAGTTCGAATGTATGGCAGTTGTGCCATGCCCAGACAGTGTTCAACAGCAATCAAAGAATTTGCAGATCACAATAAACTAAAACCCAAGCACTGGGGCCTGTCTTACAGAATGATCTCAGGAAATCATTTGGGATTAATTTCAAGAGAAACAACTCAGGATTGTAAAAATAAGAGGATCTCCTTGAACAAGTGTGAAATGATTATAAAATTGTTGATACAGTCCCTTATATGTCAAAGGAGAATCTATAACTCTGATTACAATGTTTTGAAGGAAGCCAATATTGCTAAGCAGAGATGAAATTTTGTCTTTTAATGTTATAACTCACTGTGCTAAGCTAAATGGAAAATTAGAATACATATTCCTTTAGCACAAACTGTGATTTTTTTGTTTATATACAAGGCAAATCCAATTTCCAACCTTTTCAAAGCAAAGGGGGTGGCCGTGTGGTATATTTCTATTCCTGGGTGTTCTTAAGCATGACACAAATTTTGATATCAGCATTTTGAACCTGTTATTTATTACAGCTTCAGGAATGTACTCTGTGTCTGCCTTCTGTGTGGAACAGAGTCTGTTGATGATGAGGTGTTATGCAATTTAAAATCGCCTAAGGAAGCCTCATGGCAAAGCTCACAGTTTATTCTGCCTATGTATGTATTTCTCATTATATTTCACTTTTGAAAGTCTACATTAGAAAGTAGTGAGATAGAGATATATTCTGAAGTGTAGCAAACGTGGTGATAATTGCCCACCCTATTTAGCTTTGTACCCTCTTCAATGATGATAGACACTTTCTTGTCAAATGCCATTTGGCAAGCAATTACAAATGTCAACATTAGCTGCATTCATTGTCTTCAAGCAGGTAAAATTTACTAAACTCCTTAGCAATCATGCCACAACAGGAGCGATGCCTTTAGCGTGTATCCATGTGGGAAGGTAACAATAGGAGCGGGCCCATATTTATGAGTTGCTATTTATGTGACAGACATTTTTTAAAGACACTGTCTTGTTGAATACCAGTCTAGAGGAAATGCTAAGCACAATTGCATTGAATTTGTCTCCTTATACAAACATAATTGTAAAAGAATTCAACTGAAAATTTTAAGAAGGATATTACTTTGATCACTTCAGGTAAATAAGCACTTAAATGTCCAAGAAACAGACTCATGGACAAATACAAATGTAGAAAATTAATAATTTTTAATTGAAGTATGTTCTTAGGTAAATGAAAATGCACTTAAAATTCTGCACAAATATTTTAATAAGACACAAATGGTCTATCTCATTTGCTTGCTCTCCCTTAATTTGTTGTTGAGTAGATGCAATAATATCCCAGCTTATGAGTTTGCTTACACTAATCCTTTGTAAAGCTCACAATGGCATTTGACAGATATTAAAAAATCAATTGGTATAATAATGTACCATCTTCCAAGAGAGTAAAATATTTAGTAAGAAAAAAGAGGTATTTGGGTCATTGGAATTGATTAGACAGTATGATAGATAAGTATTAATTAGAAATGCTGGCTGATATGCAGTAAATTATGTACCATTCTGCTTTAACATCTGAAGATGTGTTGCAAAGTCGCAAATAATGTTCCTTAATGTAATACCACTTCCAAGAGCAAGCATTCTATACTTTTAAAAACTCCAGAAATCTCATAATTTGACTTCAGGAAAGCACCATATAGTTCCCCTTAAGTAACAATATTGCATAAGTGTGTGAATGTGTGGGGGTGCGGTTTGCATTTATTTATTTATTTGCAGTAAAAATCCAACCTTTTATATATAACATTAAATCATTCCAAGACATTTTACATTAACAAAAACATTAATCAAACAGCAAATCTTTCTGTAAAATTCTTTTATAGTCTGTCTATAATAATGATTAAAACTTACTGCCTATCACAAAGTTTGCCCATTGATCGACTAGAAATCTCTGCATTTTTATATACCATGCCAATTATTTCTCAGTATTGAGAAGTTAAGTGGTTAAGAATTACATTAAGAGCCGGGCGTTGGTGGCGCACGCCTTTAATCCCAGCACTTGGGAGGCAGAGTCAGGCGGATCTCTGTGAGTTCGAGGCCAGCCTGGGCTACCAAGTGAGCTCCAGGAAAGGTGCAAAGCTACACAGAGAAACCCTGTCTCGAAAAACCAAAAAAAAAAAAAAAAGAATTACATTAAGTTCATCCAAATAGCATATTTTCATTGTAGGTGGTCCACAGAGAAATTCAGACATGGAACCTGTGTCATGACAATCATGAATAAGTGTAGTCATTCAGCATGAGCATGTGAGCCTCTTTGAGACACTGAGTGGTAGAATTGCTGGAGCACAGAATAGTATAATTTCAACATAGTTTTCTTTTTTCAATAAACTTGTTGTCTTTTGTTATCTATTCATTCTTTCATGCAATGATTTACATAAGGATTGGGACTCACAGAGAAGTTGTCCTAACTGTCATTATTTTGCTATACATGAAAAAGAATAAAAAATTCAAAACCCAATAAAAAGTCATTTTTAAAAGGCCCATTACTGGTGATTTCAATAATTACTAAAGAGCATTATCATAAACTTCAACAGAAGTTTCAACATTGGGTCAGATATTAAGCTACAGTCTCAGCTTTGGTTCTTCATGGTAAATAACAGTTGGGGCTACTATTGCCTAATAAAATGAGTGTTCCTCCCTCTACTGAGGAGAGTGAAGAACACCATCAGTCACTTTTCTGTGAAGACTGAGCACAGTCATAGAAGCTTTACAATGTCTTCATGGTTTTCTCACAATCTGCCAAGCCAAGTGAACTATTTACATGCTAATGGCACTTTTGTAGGTCTATTTTTTTGTGAATAAAAATAATAGAACCTTTAACATTAATTTGAATGCAATGATTTCCTCTTGAAGCACAGCAACTTCCAACTTAAGGTGAGATCTAGTTCTATTTGATATGTAAATAAAGATCCTCTCTGTATTTGGGATCTCGGAGTTGAGTCTTAATTTAAAGGTAAGATCAGATTAGTAAAACTGTAAATGGTGATGAATCCAAAGTATTTATATCTGGAGTGTCTCTCTATGCTCCGTTATCAAACCTTGTTTTATGCGTTGGTCCTAATGGGAATTTGGGGAGTCTGGGCTCAGTGGGAGAGATTAAGTCTCAGAAAGCATCCCATCAAAGTGGATTGTGAAAGCTGGGTTTCCTGATCTTTCCTCTCCTCTCCCCTTTTCTCCTTTCTTGTATTCCTGTCTTTTCCCCTCTCCTCATCTTCCCTCCTCTCTCTTCTTCTCTCCTTTCCTGTCCTCCTCTCCCTTTCTTTTCTAGCTTGTTTTTTGTTACTGTGATTAAAAAAAAATCTATAACCTAAAGCAAATTGATGAGGAGAGAGTTTATCTCATTTTATAGGTTTCTGTTCGTCAGTGAGGAAATTCAAGACAGGCACTGAAGAAGAAACCATGAGGGAAAGCTGGACTCTATCTAACTTCACTGTGTACCAGCAATTTTATATAACCTAGTTTTACCTGATTAGGGGTATACTACCCACAATAGGCTGGGGCCTCTTACCTCAATTAGCAATCTAGAAAATGCCATAGCCCAACCAGATGGAGGCATTGCTTCAACTGGGGCTCTGTTTTCCCAGGTATGTCAACCTGACAACCAAGATTAGCTATACCCTTACCCCACTACACCTCCTTCAGCTGCAGCATGCTGAGCAGTATTACTCAGCCAAGTACAGCCTGCTGGACTACCCTGTCATATGATGCCTTGCACTAAGCCTTAAAACTAATATGGCACCTACAAATCTGGGAACCCAAAAGACTTTCTTCTTTGTAACTTTATTGATTCCAGTGCTTTGTTAAAGTGATGAGATGCTGATTCACATATACAACTATATTAAAAATACATTATTTTTAAAATCTGTTTTATTGTGCTCAAGAAAATTAAAGTATATAATTATATTCAACATTCATTTCTTTTGCATTATGGATATTCATGTTATACCAAGGATAAAAATGAAATACTTTTCTCACAATTGCACTCATATTTCATTTGAAGAGTTTCTACAATTATAAAATGTACTGCATTTTATATATCAACTATTTATAATTTTCAACACAATTTTTCTTGCAGGTGTTACCATCATCATATGATATTGTTCACAGCAGCATAATCAATATGGTTTGTATCAAGATTTTGCATTTAATTGGATATTCAAAACCTACAGTACTATTTCTAGAAGTAAGGATTTGATATTTCAAATGAGTTTAAGTTTACATTATGCGGAGAAAACTTAATTTCTTACTCTGACAATCAAAGCTGTTCTACTTGAAGAGCTGTACTTGGCCCCACGAGTCATGCTGCAGCTTACATTTGCAGTTTAAACCTTCTCTTATATATTTCATGAGTTTTTGGAAACTTTCGTTTTAGAATTATATAGTCATTTAAAATATTTCTTTAATTATAAAGTCTCTATTTTCCATCCTCAATGGAAAATTAGAAATCAACTTTTTCCTGTCTTTATCCAGCAAAATTCTTCCAGGTTTTTTTTTTTTTTCACTTTTTTTATTTCTTAAAACGTATTTTTTTTCATTTTATATACCAATACCAGTTCCCCTTCCCTCCCCTTCTGCCCCCTCACCTACACCCCATCCCACCTCCCATTCACTCTTTAGAGAAGGTAAGGCCTCCCCTGATAAGTCAACAAAGTCTGTAATACTAAGTTGAGGCAGGACCAAGACCCCCAATTGTAGCTAAAGGTTTTTTGGTTCTATTCAGCTCCCACGGCCCTGTGGCCAGCTGCTTGGCCCCAAATAAACACAGATTTATCATTAAAACTGTTTGGCCTAATTGCTCAGGTTTCTTGCTATCCAGTTCTTAGATCTTAAATTAACCCATTTCTATCAATCTATAAGTTGCCACATTGCTTATGGCTTACAGGTACTTTACATCTTGCTTCTCATGGCAGCGGCGGCTGGAAGTGTCTCCTGAATCAGCCTTTCACTTCCCAGAATTCTCCTCTCTCTTTGTCTGTCCTATACTTCCTACCTGGCTACTGTCCAATCAGAGCAACACATTCACAGCATACAGAACAATCGATATTCACAGCACCCTACCCCACCCCACCCCACCCCACCCCCACAACTGTGTCAAGACTGAGCAAGGTATCCCACACTAGGGAAGCTGTTCCAAAAAGCCACTACATGCATCTGGGAGAAGTCCTAGTCTCACTGCTAGGGGCTCCCCAAACAGATCTAGCCACATAATTGTCACCCACATTCAGAGGGCCTAGTTCTGTCCCATGGTCCCATGTATGTTCCTCAGCTGACAGGCCAGAGTCCATGAGCTTCTACCAGCTTGAGTCAGCTGCCTCGATGGTTATCATGATCATGGATTCACTTGCCCCTGTGATCCCTCCTTTCTCTCTTCAACTGAAGTCTAGGAGTTCAGCCCAGTGCTTGATTGTGGATCACTGCATCTGTTTCTATCAGTTACTGGATGTAGGTTAGGGTTGTCAGTAATCTGATTATAAGATAAGGTAAATTCAGGCACCCTCTACATTATTGCTAGGAGTCTTAACTGGTGTCATCCACAGAAAGCCAGAGGCTATGGATTTGTTCCAGATTAAGATACATCAGGTTTCAACAGCCAAGACCCCCTGAAAGGTCTCCGATGACACCATGGCCCAGATGATCCAGCATCCAGAGCGGTTTCAAGGCAACTGGTTCAAACAATACAGCCTCACGGACTACCCCATAGGTCTAAAATTTTCTTTCCATCCCCATAAGATACAGCGCCCCCCTCCAGCAGGAAGTAGTAAGAGATGCTACGCCCAAATTCCCAAATATACCAAGCTGGCTTTAGAGGTGGAATTGGCTCACTCCCCCTCTAAACCCAGACATATTGCTTTTAAAAAAAATGGTTAACAGATTCTTGTGTCCCAAATCAGAAGAGCCCTCTGATGTGGGACAGAGAAAAAACAATATTTTTATTTAAAACAGGTTGATTATAAATGTGATCTCTTTCTAAAAAAGAAAAGGGGATATGATATGGATATATAGGATATGGAGATGATAAGATAAAAGGGTAGATTAATGAACCTACTTTTAAAGAACAACTTGTTTAAAATGTTTTACATTGGTATAGATTTTAGTTTATGTTTAAAATGTTTTACATTGGTATAAATTTTAGTTTGTTGATACAAACTTGAAGTTGATTTTGTTATACTGTATATATATAGATATTTCTATTCTTGTTTGAGGTATTATGTTTATGTAACTCATTTAAAATTGTAATGGATAATTAAAAATAGATTAATAATTAGTCATCTATGATAATCATATTTGTAGCCATGTTAGTTAAGTCTTCTAGGTATACATAGATATATTTCAGATAGATAGGTAATCTTCAAACACTTCATAGACCTAGAGAATATGGCATTTAAATAACTTAGAATTCTGTTGACGTGAGACACAATTGCTCCTGGCTGCACCAATTGATCCCGAGAGAATGTTGGGCTTCTAAGACATTACCATTTGGAAGTTTGTCTTTTGGCACAAAATGGCCTACTGGGCAAAGAACTGCCCTTGCCTTGTACAGTACAAATGCAATGCTGTCCTTTCTGGACAAGCGGGACACAAGGAAAGTGACCACTGTACTCTGCCAAGACAGGGTAAGATGGTCTTTCAAAAATCCTGCTTCTGAAAATGGTCTGTCAGATACTCTAGCCTGTAGCCAATTTGAATGCACCAACAATGCTGAGAAACATTATTAGGTGACTGTCCAGGCTGCCAGCTGTCTTGGTCTACTCTTACAAGATTCCCGAAAGTTGCTTGCATCCGTCTACCATTTCTCAGGTACCATTATGTTCCTTCTCAGGTCTTTGATGTGGTTAAAGAATAGATAGTCGTAATTTCCTCAGTTATGATAAAAGATAAGTTAGCTATAAAACCTTAAACTCACAAATATAAGATAGATAGGACATCTTCTTTAATATTGTAACTATAATTCTTGCTCGGTAATTGTTTTGTTATATGTAATTTTACCATGTTAAAGTTAAAACCTTCCTTTTTAAAAAAAGAAGAAAGGGGAAGTGCTGTGGATATCACTCTATATAAATAAAACACTGATGGCCAATGACCAGGCAGGAAGTATAGGCGGGACAAAGAGAGAGGAGAATTGGGGAAACAGGAAGGAGGAGGAGAGACACTACAGCCATGGCCAGGAGAGGCAACCTGTAAAGACGCCGGTAAGCCACCAGCCACGTGGCAAGGTATAGATTTATAAAAATGGGTTAATTTAAGATAAAAGAACAGTTAGCAGAAAGCCTGCCCACGGCCATACAGTTTATACGTGATATAAGCGTCTGAGTGATTATTTTATAAGTGGATTGTGGGACTGCGGGGCTTGGGGAACCTGGAGAGAAGCCCTCCAGCTACAGTTTACCCCAGAGATCTTAACTGTTTTCCCTTCCT
This sequence comes from Peromyscus maniculatus bairdii, assembly GCF_049852395.1. NCBI lineage: Eukaryota > Metazoa > Chordata > Mammalia > Rodentia > Cricetidae > Peromyscus > Peromyscus maniculatus. The sequence goes on along the minus strand of NC_134870.1, from coordinate 78,611,656 downwards.
GGGGCCCTCCATGTGTGTCCTTCTTAGGGTCCTCCTTTTTACCTAGCTTCTCTGGAGTTGCAGATTGTAGCCTGGTTATCCATTGCTTGGATCTAATATTCATTTAAGAATGAGTACACCTCATGTTTGTCTTTTTGTGTCTGTGTTACCTCACTCAGGATAATTCTTTCTAGTTACATCCATTTGCCTACAAATTTCATGACATCGTTGTCTTTAAAGAAAAAAATATTGAAAAAGATATCAGAAAATAAAAAGATGTCCCATGCTCTTGGGTAGGTAGGATCAACATAGCAAAAAAAATGGCCATCTCAACAAAAGCAATCTACAGATTCAATGCAATTCCCATCAAAATCCCAACATAATTCTTCACCAACCTTAAAAGAACAATACTCAACTTCATACAGAAAAACAAAAAACCCAGGATAGCCATAACAATTCCGTACAATAAAAGAAACTTCTGGTGTCATCACCATCCGTGAACTCAAGATCTACTATATAGAGAGCTATAGTAATAAAAACGGCTGTGTATTGACATTAAAAGCAGTCACATGAATCAACGGAATCAAATCAAAGGCCATGATATTAATCCAAACACCTATGAACACTTGATTTTGAAAAAAAAAAGCCAAAAATATTCAATGGGAAAAAAGAAAGCATCTTCAACAAATGGTGCTTGCATAACTGAATGTCTACATGGAGAAGAATGGAAATAGATCCCTATCTATCCCTATGCACAAAACTTAAGTCCAAGTAGATCAAAGACCTCAGCATAAATCCAGCTACACTGAACCTGATAGAGGACAAAGTGGGCTGATCTCCAAAATATATAAAGAATTCAAGAAACTAGATATCAAAATACCAAACAATCCAATTTAAAAATGGAGTGCAAAGCTAAACAGAGAATTCTCAGCAGAAGAATCTCAAGTGGCTAAAAGAAGTTTAAGGAATTGCTCAACCTTCTTAGTCATCAGGGAAAATCAAATTAAAATGACACTGAGATACCACCTTACACCTGTCAGAATGGCTAAGATAAAAAACACTGATGATAGCTTATGTTGGAGAGGATGTGGAGCAAGGGAAACATTCCTCCACTGCTGGTGGGAGTATAACTTTGGACAGCTACTCTGGAAATCAGTATGGTGGTATCTCAGAAAATTGGGAATCAATCTATGTCAAGACCCAACAATACCACAATTGCGCATATACCCAAGAGATGCTCAATCATACCACAAGGACACATGCTCAACTATGTTCATAGCAGCATTATTTGTAATAGCCAGAACCTGGAAACAACCCAGATGCTCCTCAACTGAAGAATGGATAAGGAAAATGTGGTACATTTACACAATGGGGTATTAGTGGTGAAAAACAATAACATCATGAAATTTGTAGGCAAATGGGCAGATCTTCCAGTTTTTTTTAATGCATTAAAATTTGACTTATATAAAGACTTACTTTCAGAATTTCTACTGAGGAAGAGAATGATCTGTGCTACTGGGGATGTGAAGATGCACCAGCAGAAGCACGTCTACCCCTGAATCCTTCATCCCAAATCTTCCTTTTCTTTACAAGGCCACTTTCCTGTGGATGACACGTCTAATAATGAATGTATTTTTGCAAATTATATTTATTTAGAGGGTCCTATGAATCTCATGACATTTAATATTTTTACTGAATAAATATTGGACTTGACCACTGCAAATAAAAAGATTGATCAGAAGAATAATTATAGCTGCATTCTTTTTATATAGAGAGTAAAATCCTGAACTTCTGCTTGTTTCTATCTACCCTGGTTTTTATGGCTGTGACTGAGGGGCCAGCACTTTTGAGAGGGCTGGGTCTGTGAGCAATGTACATATAACATGGAAGTAGAAGTTAAATTTCTAAGGGTACAGAAGCCTCTAATAGGAGTCAGAGGGGCAAGAAATGGAAAGATAGCAGAATATGTGGGTGATAGGCTCACAGAACACGATGTATTTGTGTGATTGTAAAGTTATATAACCCAGTATAAGAAAATACATTTTTATGGGTATGGCAGTATGCCATTAGGAGTCATTTTATTGCTATGTTCCTCTAACAGAATAGTAGTAGGTTTTCCCCTAGGCCCACAACCTATTTAGTATCACGTTCTTGGCCACTTTGGAAGTGTCAGGTTTGGGTTCCATCTCATGGAGTGTGCCTTAAATCCAACCAAAAAGTGATTTGGTATTCCCATAACATTTGTGCCACTATCATTATATTATATTATATCATTTCATATCATATTATACCAGTACATCTTGCAGACAGATCTTGCAAGTCATAGGATTTTTAGCTGGGAGATATTGATAATTAAGTTTCTCCTCCAGTAGAATGCAGAGTATCTTCCAGTACCATGAACACGAGTCAGTAAGGGTGAAGTTTCTAGTTGGGCATCAGCTCAACTGCTATGTGTCCAATGATGTAAGTAAATGTTGTGTTCAATCATAAAGCGGCTCTCATCTTATTATGTTAGAAAGATGGAATTACACATCTTTGCCACCGGCTCTGAACTACTTTTGTGAATAAGAACTTGGTATTGGCATAAAAACAAACATGTGGACCAATGGAATAGAATTGAAGACCCTGACATTAACCCGCACACCTATGGACATATAATTTTTGACAAAGAAGCCAAAAGTGTACAATGGAAAAAAGAAAGCATCTTCAACAAATGGTGCTGGCATAACTGGATATCAACCTGTAGAAGGCTACAAATAGATCCATATCTGTCACCGTGCACAAAACTTAAGTCCACGTGGATCAGGGACCTCAACATAAATCCAGGTACTCTGAACCTGCTAGAAGAGAAAGTAGGAAGTAGTCTTGAACGCATTGGCATAGGAGATCACTTCCTAAATATAACACCAGTAGCACAGACACTGAGAGAAACAATCAATCAATGGGAACTTTTGAAACTGAGAAGCTTTTGTAGAGCAAAGGATATGGTCAACAAGGCAAAGCAACAGCCTACAGAATGGGAAAAGGTCTTTACCAACCCCACATCTGACAGAGGACTGATATCCAGAATATATAAGGAACTCAAGAAATTAGACATCAAAATGACCAACAGTCCAATTGAGAAATGGGCTTTAGAACTAAACAGAGAATTCTCAACAGAGGAAACCCAAATGGCTGAAAGACATTTAAGGAATTGCTCAACATCCCTAATCATCAGGGAAATGCAAATCAAAACAACTCTGAGATACCACCTTACACCTGTCAGAATGGCTAAGATCAAAAACACTGAAGACACTTTATGCTGGAGAGGATGTGGAACTAGGTAGGGGAACTTTCCTCCACTGCTGGTGGGAATGCAAGCTTGTACAACCACTTTGGAAATCAATATGGCGCTTTCTTAGAAAATTGGGAATCAATCTCCCCCAAGATCCAGCTATACCACTCCTGCACATATACCCAAGGAATGCTCAATCATACCACAAGAGCACTTGCTCAGCTATGTTCATATCAGCATTGTTTGTAATAGCCAAAACCTGGAAACAACCTAGATGCCCTTCAACTGAAGAATGGATAAATAAATTGTAGCACATATACACAATGGAATACTACTCAGCAGAGAAAAACAATGACATCATGAGGTTTGCAGGCAAATGGATGGATCTAGAAAAAATCATCCTGAGTGAGGTAACCCAGATTCAGAAAGACAAATATGGTATGTCCTCACTCATAGGAGGATACTAGATGTGGAACAAGGATGACTGGACTGCTACTCACATCACCAGGGAGGCTACCTGGAATACAGGACCCCAAGAAAGACACGAGGATCGCCAAATGATGGAGAAATGGCTAAGATCTACATGAACAACCTGGACATGAGTGGGGTAATGAAGGGCGAGGGTCGAGGGAAAGAGAGCCTGTGGGAGTGGGAGATCCCACCTGGATCAAGAACAGAGAGGGAGAATAAGGAATAGGAGACCATAGTAAATGAGGACCACATGAGAAAAGGAAGAAACAAAGTGCTAAAGAGGCCCACAGAAATCCACAAAGATATTCCCACAAAAGACTGCTGGCAATGGTCGAGAGACAGCCGGAACTGACCTACTCTGGTGATGGGATGGCCAAACACCATAATAGTTGTGCCAGAAACCCCATCCAAGGACTGGGGGATCTGGATGCAGACATCCACGGCTAGGCTCCGGGTGGAGCGCTAGGAGTCTAATTAGTGTGAAAGAGGAGGGTTTATATGAGCGAGAATTGTTGAAACCCAGGTTGGATAAAGCACGGGGACAAATAACCAAACAAATGGATACACATGAACTATGAACCAAAGGCCGAGGGGCCCCCAACTGGATCAGGGCCTCTGGATAGATAGTCTTTGGAACCAGATGGAAGTCAGAATGCTGGCTGATGGTTTCCATATCAATCTTCGTGGAATTCAGGCTCTGGGAGAGAAAGAGACTTCTCTGGAAGCACTGCTGTCGAAACCTGCTGTTCCCCACCTCCGCCATGCACGTGCTCATTATTACTTGGACCAGATTGCTTGGCGTTCTTACCCCTTCTATCTGAAAAGCTGACAGTTACCAAGAAAATACATTTTAAGAAGATTCCTCCAATCAAAAAGAGCAGAGGCTGAGACCAAGTTCCTGTAGCAAAGCAAGGAAATGCAGAGCCTCGAGCTCTTGAAGCCAGTGTCACGGTGTCCCTCAGACCTACATTTCCCACCCAAACACATCGGCACACCATTTTACTTTTTCTTAATACTGGAGATACATTTAATGTTGATGTTCAATAACAAGGACCTCACATTTATTATTATATAATTATTATAATTATGCATTTTCTTAATACAATATTTCATACCAATATCTGTCACTGCAATTAAAGACAGGTATTTATTTAAAGACAGTAATTTATTTACTAAATATTTCTGATTATGAGTTCTATGTCCCAAACTCTATGTAAAAGGATGACAGATATTTAAAAAAAAATCAACCCAGGCATCTCAACCTTATAACCAACAAAACTATAAAGATGTGGGAATTTTATACTACAAAAGGAGCTTTGTGTTAGTGAGCTCAGAAGAGGGGTAGCTCATTTGAGTGCTTGCATTGTAAGAATTGGTGACAGAAAAACATGAGTATTATAATGATGACATTTGATATCTAGTTCTAAGGTGTCATTATGCTGTGTATGCTTCTAGGCCCTTCATGCATATGTACACAGCATGGTGAATTCAATGTGAATGTGTGGTGTTTGTGTCTTCAATGCCGCCTCACTTGTACACCTCATCCCATTTTCAGTTTGCCATGTATCAATAGTGAACAGTAATTGTTTTAATTATATTAACATTGTCATCATTATTATTGCTGTTATTATTTTTAAGGGAATATCTAGAAGAAATCTAGAGTAGAGGGAAGACAGTAAGCAAGGGTTACAATTTCTTAAGGTTCCAAACCTCCACTGTACCAGTTCCTATCAAGGGTTGAGTTAAATGTGGAGATGGCATACAAGACCCTAACACAGCCAGCAGAACGTGGGATGACTCATCTCTCAGCAGAATACAGAGAGTCTTCTAGGAAGACGTGCAGAAGGCAGCTAAACATCAAGATATTATGGACAGCCGGCTGCACTAACCTGCTGTCTTATTCATGAACTCTTTACAATGTTACCTCACAAAGTATATAACTCTGGGGCTTTAAGAGAGTGTATTTAAAATTCATAGACTCCACATGACCTAGGCATATCAGCTTTTCTATTTCACATGAAGGAAATATAGACACAAATGTTAAAATAGTTACTCAAGTTAGACTGATAATTTTATGACAAAGTAGGTTATGAATCCATACATTTTATGCTCTAGAGGTTATTAAGGAAAATGGTCAAGAATTAAAAATGTGAAAAGAAAATTCTATAATGTTATATGTGAAACAAACCATGAATATAAGTGAGAAAGTGCTAGTTAATCCACTTAATTCAAATCCAGAGTGATAAATAATACAAATCGAACTTGCAATCCCACTGATAATTTAAGCTTTAATGTAGAGGTGTCAGGAGAGTTAAATCCTAAATTTTAAAAACATGTTCTACTTCATTATACCTTAAGATATACAGATATCAGTCATCACAGAGTACTAAGAAGTATCAATTACTCAAAAGCAGTCTATCTTCAGTACTCTTAAATATTAAAAATAATGCTCTCAATTTCATTTATAAGGATATAAAATATGTTCTTTCCTTTGTGACTGGAATGGGCAAAGTGTAGCCTCTTGGGACAGTTTCACTGCAGGAAAGAACTGCACAGGGGATATATTCCCCTGGCCCTGGGAGCTGCCTACAATGCAGGCCACTCACAGGGAGATGAATAATTGCATAATCTGGAACCCTGGCTAAATTTCACTGAGTACACCTTTCATGAGAAGTCTTGTGAATCAGCACTCTGAGGAACATAGCAGAGGAGGCTGGCAGGAAGGAAGTTGTACTGGGCATGGTCTGTGTCCAATCAAAAGGCATGGGATTTGCAGATAAATTTATAATCTAATCTATCAGTAAAAACAAAACCAAGGGCAGGGATGGTGGCACATGCCTTTAATCCCAGCACTCAGGAGGCAGAGACAGGCAGATCCTGTGAGTCTGAGGCCAGCCTGACCTGCAAAGTGAGTTCCTGGACAGCTGCGACTATTTCACAGAGAAGCCCTTTCTTGAAAACAAACAAACAAACAAAGCAACCAAAAACTAAACCCCAAACCAACCCAAACAAACATAAAAACTACTCACTCTTGGGTGTCTTCCCGGCTTCCTGAAGTCCCCAGCCCTGAAATCAGAAGTTCTATCCTAAAAAAGGGGCTCCATGGGGTGTGGAAAAGGCGTAAGACATAAAGAGAAGTGGGAAAGAGGAAATAGGTCTTTGCTCAGTACTTTCTTTGAAATCAAGAACTGGAGCAGACGTCTGCTGACTCTCACCCAAGTGACTAAGAGGGTTCTTTTGTACTTTAAGTTCTAAGCATTTATGAAAATTTTCCTCTTTACATTACTTTCTACCTTACTTTTTCTTCTGGGTCAAAAAGCAAGAAAGCACTTTGCTCTACATAAACAGTCACTATGTGCTTTCTGATAAAGAAAGCATTCATTTCTAAGACGCTTCAGAGTACTAACTTACTTTTGGACAAATGCATGAAATTTAAAATCTATTAAAGTGCCATTCATACTGTAGAATTGTTTCTGGCTGGGTTTAGGGAACAAATAATGCTTTCATTAATTCCTGTCTTAGTTTGGTTTCCATTATTGTGATGAACACCATTACCAAAAGCAACTTGGGGAGGAAAGAGTTTATTTCCTCTTACAATACTCAGGACACAGTCCATCGATGAAAAAAGTCAGTGCAGGAGCTCAGGCAGGAACCTGGAGGCAGAAGCTGGAGAACAGACCAGAGTCTCTTACAGGCTTGTCCCTAATGCTACCTGAGCTTGCTTTACATACAGCATAGGCCCAACTGTCCAGAATTGATCAAAAGAGGATGCTATAAGGATTTAGCAGCCTGTGATGATTTCCAGGTTCCTCCAGGTCATTTTGTCAGAATTTCCCATTTCCTTGAAGAAGACACTCGGAGATTAATTTGTAACACCTAGCTTTTAAGTACAGATTAATCAATTGTGTCCTTTAGCTCCACACATCACTTATTATTTAAACTGTTTCATTGTTAAAATGAGGAGGTATTGTTTTCCATCATTATTTGCAAACAGTATGGGCATTTACTGTCATTTTGAATATTCTGTTTATACAAATTCTCTCTCTCTCTCTCTCTCTCTCTCTCTCTCTCTCTCTCTCTCTGTGTGTGTGTGTGTGTGTGTGTGTGTGTGTGTGTGTGTTTCAGGAAGGCCCTCATGTAGCTATAATATCTAAAACTTGTGCCTTTTCTGCTTCTACTTCCAGGTACCAGGATGAGGCACCAGCTACCACGCCCAGCTCTTGTTTTCTGAGTTTGCTCTATTTTAATTATTATCATGCATTGACTTGTGTATATTAGTGGTAAATATTGTCAAAAACAATCTAGAATTTTTCTAAGTTTGGATAATAAGCCATTGCACAATTATGAGCCTCTCACTGTATTTCCTGACAATGCCAACTATCACTGAACTTTAGAAAAATTGTGTAGAGGACTCAGACATATGCAAACCTACTCCCGAGGCATTTGCTTCTGACATTTTAAGACAACTGAATAATGAATTATCTCCAATGTTGAGAGATCATAATTGGCAAGTCTTGTTTTTCATTTACCCTAATGTAGGTGTTTAGAGGAAGACTGAAATTCAGAATCCAGAAGTGGCCCCACACTGCACAGGAGCATATTAACTGTGGATTAGATAGAATAGGTGGGCGTTCTGCTATAAAAGTATTAACAGAATCACATTGTGACAAATTCGCTGAATTTTTCTTAAAAACTCACCTTTCATTAATAAAATGTTTCAAAGTCATGTCTGGGAGACAGGGGCATAACCCTGAGTAAATCAGTATAAACAAGACGTCACTGGTACAAGAATATACCATAAGGAGAAACAATTGTGATTTTGTGAAGTTATAAAGACACTGAGCTGGAAGCACGTTTATTGCCTTCCTGTTCTGCCTTCTCATTGGCTCTAAGCCCAACCACATCACTTCCTCATCACAGCCTGTCTATACAGACCTCCAGGTCTCCATTGTTGGTATTGGGATTTAAGGTTCTTGTCACCACGTTTGGCTGTGTCCTTGAACACACAGGGACTCTGCCTGTCGTGGGATCGGGATTAAGGGCATGTGCTATGCACCACTGCATGACTTCTGTTTAGGGCTGGCTATGACCTCTGATCTCTAGGCAAACTTTATTTATTAACATACAAATAAAATATCACATTTCAGCACAAATAAAATATCAGCACACAGTAAGCAACAACAATCCTCCTGTCTCATCCCTTCTCAGTGCTAGGGTAAAAAATGTGTGGGAACATGTCCAGTTTGTAATGTGAGTACTGTCTTCAAACTCAGCTGCTCATGTTTGTGCACCAAGCTCTCTGTACTCATGAGACATGCTTCCAGTTCAGTTTCTTTATAACTTTTTATTAATGAAAAGTGAGTTTTTAAGAAAAATTCAGTGAGTTTGTCACAATGTGATTCTGTTAATACTTTTATAGCAGAATGCCCACCTACTCTATCTAATCCACAGTTAATATGCTCCTGCGCAGTGTGGGGCCACTTCTGGATTCTGAATTTTAGTCTTCCTCTAAACACCTACATTAGGGTAAATGAAAAACAAGACTTGCCAATTCTGATCTCTCAACATTGGGAGCCTCTAGAACAGAGGTTTTCTACCTGTGGATCATGATCTCTTTAGAAGTCAAATGACCCTTTCACAGTGGTCACCTGAGATCATTTACAGATATTCACATTATTATTCATAACAGTAGCAAAATTATAGTTATAAGATAATAACAAAAATAACTTTATGGCTAGGGGTCACCGTAACATGAAGAACTGTATTAAAGGGTCAGAATTAGGAAGGTTGAGAACCACTGATCTAGAGGTTAAATCTCTGAAGGCAACAAACTGTTTCTTTCAGCAGCTGCCAACTGGGAGTATGACTTCAGCGAGGGGTAGGATTTCCTGAGCCTCCTTCATGCATGCTGAGAATCTGGGAACTGAGAGGAGCCATCACTTACGCAGGTCATATACACTTAGTCATATCATCTTTTAGTTTGTGCAACAACACTGTCATGTTCCTGAAATATTGTTTCAACTCAGACATCTACTAATTCTGGCTCTTATGATCTTTTCATCCCCTCTTTGGTAATGAACCCTGAACCTCAAGAAAAACAGATATTTGCTATTTACAGTCCCATCCAAAGTCTCCAGCTCTCTACATGTTATCAAATTGTGTGTCTCAATATTAATTCCCATCTACAGCAAAAATGTACTTCTCTGATAAGTATCAAGAGAAACACTTTTCTGCGGCTACTTATAAGACTTAGAGGCTGTTTAGTACTGTGTTCATTTAGAAGAATACAGCTGGATTCCTCCATGTTTTGTGACTTGAGTGTGAGTTCTTCTTAAACAATGGGACCTTACCACCAAGTTCTGGGGGTATGCACAAGAGTAATGCCAGCAGTTTGTGTTTGGGGAGAGGTCTATATGAACCCCATACCTACACTAGGCTTTGAATTTGATAGCTTATGGTGTCTGTGAGAAACATTGATACTAGATTGTAGGGCAACTTGATTTAAACCACACACACACACACACACACACACACGCACGCACGCACGCACGCACGCATGCATGCACACATACACACACACCATACACACACAGTTTAAATGGTATATATATTTTGATTAAATTTCACACTGCTTTTCACAGAGGCACTCTCACCAAAAGTGACTAAGTTTCTCCACATTTATGCCAGCATTTGTTATTGTTTTTGTTATTGTTGTTGTTATCATGTCCATTTAATTTAGGTAAAATAGAGTTTCAAAACAGTTTTAATTTATTTTTTCCTGATGGTTAAGGATGATGAACAACAACAACAAAAAAAAACATTTATTAACTATTCCTATTTTTTTTTTGAGAAATTTGTTTAGTTCTATGCAGCAATTTTGAATTATTTTGTTCACTTGAGGTGTTTTGTTTTGTTGTTTGGCTTTTTTTTTTGAGGTTTTGTGTATGTGTGTATTGTACATATTTACATTCTGTCAGATGTAAAGCTGATATAGATATTTTTATATTCTGTAGGCTTCCTCTTCACTTGAGTGATGGTGCCCTTGCTATACAGAAGCTTTTTAGTTTCATAAGTTCTCATTTATCAATTATTGGCCTTAATGCTTGCGCTATTATAGTTCTATTCAGAAAGCCCTTTCCTGTGCCTATAATCAAAAGAGTTTTATTGATTTTCTCTTCCAAAAACCTCAGGGAAATAGGTCTTACATTGAGATACTTGATAAATTTGAAGTTGAGTTTTATGCAAAGTGACAAGTAAGGATTTTCTTTCTTTCTTCTACGCACAGCTGTCTTACTGGCCTCTTTGTCAAAAATCAGATGGCTCAAGGAACCAGGCTTTATGTGGGTTCTAAATTCTAGTCCATTGAACAATATGTCTGTTTTAAAGTCAGCACCATGTTTCTTCTCATACTGTGGCTCTGTAATATGGCTTGATTATGTGAAGATGATACTTCCTGCAGTGTTTTTATTGATTGGAATTATGTTGTCAATCTTAATTATTTTTTGTTTCTATATTAATTTTGTGATTTGAAAAAAATAGTAAAAGTTTGTTTAGAATTCTGATTGGCATTATAATGAATCTATAGATTGCTTTTGTTATGATGGTCATTTCTACAGTATAAATCTTACTGCTATATGAGCATGAGAATTCTTTTTATCTTTTGGTATCTTTTTAGTGTCTTCTTTCAGTGTATTAAAGTTTTAATTGTGCAGGTCTTACACCTCAGTTAGGCTGGTTCTGAGATTTGTTTTCTCTTTTATTTGTGGTTATTGTGAATAGGTTGACTTTTGTGCTCCATTTCTCAGCATCTTTCTCATTGCTCATATCCCTCATGATGAAGGGTCCGGAGATCAGAGATTCATGGGGCCTATCTCAACATAATGAAAACAATATGCAGTATGCTTATGAATGACACCCTGATTAATGGAGGGGACTTGGAAAATTTCCACTAAAATAAGGAACAAGACAAGGACATCCATTCACTTCAGTCTCATCAGTGCATGGAGCACACGGAATCTGCTGTGCAGTTAGAGAAGATATAGAGATGAAGAATATACAAAGAAGACCAGGAGAATCCAAAGTATCCTTATTAGCAGATGATATTATTCTTTTATAGAAGGCCTCAGAGACTCAACTAGAAAATACCTACAGCTGATAACCAGGAAAAGCAAAGTAGAGGATATGAAATTAATGCACATATATAACCTTCCTGTGTCCCAAGAACTGAGAACGTGGTAACTAACGATCTCGTTACCTTTAGACATACTTGCTTATATTTTTATGTCTTAAGTAGCACCTACAAAGAGTTTTCCCCCCAAAAGATGTCCATACCTTATTCTCCAGAACTGTGGGTTGTTATCCTCTATGTATTGAATTAGGAACTTCCAGAGGCCTAACTTCACTGCCAGATCATTTTTATGAAAGTGAGAATAAAGGACAGAGAAAATCTTACATGAGGAAGTGTGAGGAGCTAGAGACAGGGACCACACTCCATAGGCCAAGGACATGACTGACAGGACCACACCCCACAGGCCAAGGACATGACTGACAGGGACCACAACCCACAGACCAAGGACTTGACTACAGGGACCACACCCCATAGGCCAAGGACATGACTGACAGGGGCCACACCCCATAGGCCAAGGACTTGACTGACAGGGGCCACACTCTATAGGCCAAGGACATGACTGACAGGGGCCACACCCCATAGGCCAAGGACATGCACAGCCACCAGAAGATCAGGAGAAAATGTCCTCCAGAGTGTCTGCATTAAACACGGCCCCTTTACTAGTCTAATTCCAGACAAGCAGCTCCTAGGATTTTAGAGATAAAATTGTGTAGCAGGGTCCTGTGCTGTTGTTCCCTTTGGGGGACGGAGCCAAGTAGGCGCAGAGTCAAACCACACAGACTCTGGGAGAATGTCGAAACAACAATCTCAGTTTATTCAGTGAGAGGCAAGCCTTATATACCCTCCACCCCACTCTGGGGGGAGGTCTGATGAATATGCATCAGCCGGTGTGACATAGCTGCCTCTCATTGGTCCAGGTCATCTCCTGATCATGTTTCAGCTGTTGTTGCTAAGACCATCAGGCAGACCCAGGCTGGCTCTCAGAAAGAACCTTTTTTACTTGTTTGGCCCTTCTGGCCCTCAAGGCTATTAGGGATGAGTCATCCAACAAATTTGCATTGTTCAAAGTTGTTAGAGTTACTGCATTTTATGTGGAAGATTTAGGAAACTGATACATTAGTCACAAGCAAGTAGTGCTTTCTTATACTAGAAAAAAGGAAAAAAGTTAAAAATTCTCAGAGCAGTTAAGTTTCATGTAACTGGTTCATAATATAAATACAAAGTGATTTCTAAGATACAAACAGTTCGAGTCTTTGTTTTATTTTTTGAACTTATAATACATTTGTCCCTTGCCTTTCCTCCCTCTAAGTCTTCCCATAACCCCTCCTTGTTATCTTTCAAATTCATGGCTGTTGTTTTCATTAATTGTTGTTACATGCATGTATGTGTATGTATATACATATGTATTCTTAAATATAACCTGGTAAATCTGAATAATGTCACCTGTATATATATTTTCAGGGCTTAACATTTGGTATTGGATAATTTAACAGTACATCTCTTAAAGGCTATTATATAACTGTGGTCTCCCTACACAATTATGTGATTTAATTTTTGCACTTTCATAAATAATCTCGCACCCACATTCAAAACCAACTTTTATGAAATATAATCTCTGACTCTCATTCTTATAGAAAAAAATAATTGTCTTCTGACTTGTACAGTGTTCTTGGTAGACTTACCTGTCAACATGTTTTCTCAGCTTGTGAAATAACTAACGCTATAGTGGAAAAAAACCCTGGAACAAGCTCCCTGGGAATATCTCTCTTCACTTGTTTCAGTTCCTAGATTTATTGAAAAAACCTTGTGTTTATATCTGTTGTTATATTGTAGGGTTTGCATTGGGATAAACCATCCTTATTTGTTATTTTAGGTAAAGACAGTAAGTAGGGTTTTTTTTTTTTGTTGTTGTTGTTTTGCTTTTTGTTTTTTTGTTTGTTTTTTTCCCAGAAAGGAAGTGTAAACAAGAAGCAAAGCTTGAAGGTAGCTCTATCAGGAAAGAGTATGTTTGTCAGAGCATTTAGGATACTAGAACTATACAAAGATTTTTATCTATATAAATAAAAAAGTTACCAGGTGGTGTCACATGCCTTTAGTCCCAGCACTTGGGAGGCAGAGGCAGGTAGAGCTCTGAGTTCCAAGGCAACCTGGTCAACAGAATTAGTTCTAGGACAGCCAAGGGTACATAAAAATACCCTGCCTTGAAAAACCTAATACTAATAATAAGAAGAATAAATATTTAATAGACATCTAAAGTATAATTCCTTCCAATTTTGGGCATTTGTAATTTCATGTACTTTAATTTTTACATACTGTATCTGATGATACAGGAAAGATATTCAGCTGGAGATATGGTTCAGTGGGCTAGAGAGTTTGCTGCTCTTGCTCAGAACTAAGGTACAGTTCTAGGCACCCATGTGGTAGCTGACAATCACTGCTTCCCAGGGAATCCAATACAATCTACTGGCCTTTGTGGCAACAGGGAATAAATAACATGAACATACAACCATGTATACAAGCACTTATACACATTAAAAAAGGAAAAATAATATCTAAGTATATTATGCTAAGAAAATACTCTAACTTATCATTTGCAATGCAATAGGTAATTTAATTTTAATTTTTAAGTATTTTACTTACACTAAGATTTGAAGATACAAATGTGTTCAGATGTGTGTGTGTGTGTGTGTCCAGGTATGTGCTCAATAACACCTCAAGCACTTTAGAACAGTGCCTAATATGATTCTAAAATTAATAACATGCAAAGTTTGTGACAAAATAGAAAACTGTGTTACTCATCTTGCTTGTATGAAAAAACTTGTATTTTGTAACTCTTTGGATAATATATATGTATATGCATACATATATATGTACATATATACATTACATATATATTAGAAAAAATGATATGATAACCCTGGGCATATCATTTTGAAAGTGATAATATCTACTAAGAAATATACCCTGTTCAACAATGGATTATAGCTGTTACATTATCCTTTTACATTTGACAGGATACTCTGCCTTCTAATAAAAATATAATAGCTACTATGAGCCATTTGAGATGGGAAAGTTCAGTATAGCCAGGGAGTCCTTATACTTGTTCTTAAGTGAGATGTCGATAATATTTTCAGAATTATCCATATACTATATAATGAAAATAACAAGACCATAAAGTTTATCATCAACTTTTATTTTAATTGAGCAGTTTTGGACAATAATAGCCAAGTCAGGCACATCAGGCACATTTATCAAGATCTATCAAAGACTAGAAGATTGGTGACCAAATGTTTTAGAATATATTGGAGGAATTTGTTTAACTTGGGCAAAGACACACTTCTAACTATTTTAAAACCATGATGGCTTTTCTGTGTCATGAATTGGCTGATTGTTAAAAATTATCTTAAGAATAGGTCCCTTATCAGTTTATCATTAAAATATTGTTAACTTGTGTATTTCTGAAAAGAATTCCCAACTCATAGATGACAGCCACATTTTGGGAATGATGAAATATTTGGAAATAAATATATATTTCCAAATATATATAATATTATATATATATATATATATATATATATATATATATAGTGGTATTTGAAATGTGATGCTGCTAATAATTGTAGTGATTTGTAATAGCAGATTAAGTTAAAATCCATTCAATTGATAATGAGATAATGGATTTCTCTGTTTGCATTTGTAGTCAATGAATGAGAAGACATGAATCCCATCTTAAAGATTTATATTGTATAATAATAATAATAAGGAATTAAAAGCATAAAATAAAGCCTGTAAAAATTCCAGGATGGGAGGGAAAGAGGCACATGGATTTCTACTCCTAGATGAGGAACTATTGCTAATTGATGGTCACTAGGTGAGTTAGATTCAGTTTTCTATAATAATGTGGTCCCTGCTAATGACTATGGTCTAGGGGATGATCTTACATGCATTCATGTACTGGAACTTCCAAGTGAATTCAGTGTGTTGAAAAAAAGAAGAATGTTTGAAGTTCAGAGGAAGAAGTGGCAGAAAGTCTGAGATGAATTGGGATGGTTAATGGGGGTTGAATCAATTAAAACATCTTCTGTACATGCGTGAAATTCTATAATAATGATAAATATTTCACAAAGAATACTCATACACACTATCAAGTCTACCAATCTGTGAACATGAAGTGTCTTTCACTTTTCTAGTATCTTTCTGTCTCTTTCTTTAGAAGTTTAAAGTTTTCATTGCAGTTGTCCAAGAGTTACTTGGTTAGATTTATACCCAGCTATCTTATTCTCTTTGAGGCTATTGGGAATGGGAGCTTGCCCATGAGCTTTTTCTCCATATGTTTGTTGTTGGAGTATAGACCATCTATTTGTGCAATTGATTCTGTATCCTGCCACATTTCTGAATTTGTTTATGATCTCTTGAACTTTTGTGGTAGAATTTTTGGGACTGGTAGGATGTAGTATCAAGTCATCTGCAAACAGGAATAATTTGACTTTGTTCCCTATTTGTATGCATTTAATTTTTTCTCTTTCCTTATTGTTCTATCTAGTACCTTAAGCAGGATATTGAAAATTAGTGGGTCATTCCTGACTTCAATGGTATTGCTTCAAGCTTTCCCCATTTAGGATGAAGTTGTCTGTAGACTTTTCATATGGAGTTTTTATTGTGTTGAGATATGTTCCCTGTTAGCCACTGGCCTACATTATCTAGAACTGATATCATGAAGGCATTTAGGATTTTGTTAAAGTTTGTTTTTCTGTGTCTGTGGAGATGATCAGATAAGTCTTTAAGTCCATTTTTGTGCTTTATTACATTTATTGGTTTCCATATGTTGAAATATTCATGCATTCCAATGATAAAGCCAAGTTGGCTATTGTGGATAATCTTTATGAGGTGTGTGTGTATTCTATTGGCAAGTATTTATTGAGCATTTTGAGTCTATGCCTACTGTGTACATTTCCTTATAGTTTTTTTTTTTTTTTGTTCTGTATTTATCTGATTTTGATAGGAGTCTTTATAGGACTTTTATAGACTTGGATAGGAGTTTTGTTTTGTCTTTTTTTCTGGATTGGTAGGAGTTTGGAGTGTTCTTCTGTTTTTTGTTTTATAGTAGTTTAAGTGGGGTTGACTGCAGATCTTTAAAAGTTTGGTAGAATTTTTCTCTGAGTCCACCTAATCCTGGACTTCATTTACCTGAAAGATTTTTATTATTATTTCAATCTCATTAGTCCTGAGTCTATTTAAGCTGTTGACTTATTCTTGGTTCATTTTGTTATTTTGGTTGAATCTAGAAATTTACCTACTTCTAATAGGATTTCTAGCTTAATAGGGTATAGGTTATCAAATATTTCCTTATAGTATTTTTTAATATCTTTGGTGCTTTTTACAATGTATATCCATGTACCTTTATGATTATGTTAATTTGGGCCCTCCTTTTCTTTCTTTGGTTTAGTTGGGTCAAGGATCTATCAATTTTCTTATTTGCTCAAAGAACTGGCTCATAGACTTTGTGATTCATTGTATCATCTTCTTCTTTTCTAGTTCATTGATTTCCACTCTGATTTTTCATTGTTGTTGTTGCCAACAAGTGAATTTGGATTTGATTTGTTATTTTACTTTTCCACATTTTTAAGTGGCTTCTATAGGCCATGTGTTTGTGTTCTTTCTAATTTTAAAGGTAGCCACTTAGAGCTATTTTTTCCCTTTTAACACTGCTTTCAATGTGTCCCAGGGTTTTGTTGTGTTGTGTTTTTTCATTTAGTTCCAGGAATTCATTTCATTCATGATTTTTTTTTGAACCATTCATCATTCAGTAATGAGTAGTAGTCTTCATGAATTTCTGCATTTACTAGAGATTCATTTGCTATCGCTTTTGCATTTTTTTACACATGATCAGATAAGATACAAGGACTTATCTCAGTCTTTTTGAATTTGCAAAGATTTGTTGTGCACTCCCTGATATGATCTATTTTAGAACAACTTTCATATGATATTGAGGAGAATGCATATTCTTTGGTGTTTGGGTAGAATATTCTCTATGTATCTGTAAGGTCCATTTGATGTAAGGTATCAATTAGTTCTGATGTTTCTCTATTTTTAATCTAGATCACATGTATACACGAAAAAGTGGGATCCTGAAGTTCATTGTTATTAATGGACTGATGTTAATCTGTGTCATTAAATCCACTGGTGCATTTTTTTTTTTTGAAACTGGATGTGTATATATTTGTAGGCTGGCAATGTCTTCTTGGCTAAGTGTTTCTTTCACTGGAATGAATTGACCTCCTTTATATCTCCTATTTACTTTAACTTTGTTATCTATTTTGTCAGATACAAAGACAGAGATGCCTGCTTGTTTCTTTGTCACATTTGAGTGGAGTACTATTGTCCATGCTCTTACTCTAGGGTGGTGCCTGTCTCTAAAGATACATTGTGTTTCTTGTAGATAGAAAACAGATGGGATTTGTTTCTTGATCCATTCAGTCAGCCTGTGTCTTTTGATTGGAGAATTGGGGTTGCTGATATTTAAAGTTATTATTAAAATACGTGTTAATTTCAGTCACTGTGCTGTTGATTTTGGTGGTGTTGTTTGTATTCTCAGTGATACATTTATTAATTAAACAATAATAGTAGAAGAGCTAATGTTCCCATATTTCTTGGCCAGTAGCCCTGTCGTTTCAGTACAGCAGTCATGCAGCTTCCTAAGTCAGTCTACTTTTCTGAATTGAAAATGAGTAAGTTTCCCTTTCATTTTTCTACTTCTTTTATAAATACCCTTCCTTTTCTTAATGTGAAAAAGTTCAGTGTCTAAAGCTCCTCTTCCTAACATACATTGTACATCACAAGGTTAGCCACCATACTGATGTTATTGAAATATCATGGCCTTTTCTCGTCTCCCCTCAGTTCTTCTCCAAGTAGATTCTGAGATTTGAAGTTTTATCTTCCCCATTTTTTAACTCTGATAAAATTGTCCTCAAGTTCCCATTTTAGTGTCATCTTAAATCATTGTGTTAATGAAACTGAGGACCCCAAGAAGGGACTGTGATTCCCTCAGTATCATTACTTTGGTGCAAATAAATAGTATTTATTTTATATCATTATTTACTTATTTAATATGTATATATATATTTCTTACTAAAACACTGAGTTTCAGAAGTTTCTCAGTCTTATTTCTAATAGAACTGGTACTCTAATCTAGAGTATTCTCCAGTATTCATGCTATTCTTCTACATTTTTTTAACAGTAACAAGGATCCCAAAACGAAGGAGGCTTCAGGTAGATTTGTTCAGAAATATGTAGATAATACTGAGGGTGGATTAAAAATGATAATCCTTGCAGGGGCATGTAGTGTATAGTGGACTATAAGGAACCTACATTAATTTACCAAAATGCAATAACATTGTCATGTGGAAGGTAGAAATGATTAGGTCAAGCTGTCTTTGGGGGGTTAGAGCTAGATTTGAAGAAAAGTCTGAGAACATAGAAACCATCATTTCTCTGGGTGAGTTCAGGAAACACAGGTTTAAATGAACTTTGTGCTGATGCATATGTTTGACATTTTTGTAAAAGTTCACTAAGATTGTACTGGTTCATTGTTTTACTCTATTGAATGAAGACATAAAAAATTCAATATAACATCTGCTGTACTACTCCACCCACTTTGTCATGTTTGTGTTTCCTGCATAGAGTTTATTTTCAGAAGAATTCATGAGTTATCCTTACTAAAAGGAAAAGGTGCTTAACTTTGTATCATCATTTGTGTTATCATTTGTTTTCAGTCCATTGTATTCAGGAAAAATGTTAGTAAATCTCACAATAATGGATTCAAATAAATGGGATATACTCTCAACTCCATCAAAGATAATTCTGTAATAAGAACCATCATAGAAAATTACATTTGTTATGAGATATGAATTATCATATTAGCCACATGAATTATCTAATATTTTTAATACTTTAAGTGTATAAAAGACTGTATATACTGTGGTTGTGATGCTAAACCAAAATTAAGAATGCCTAAATTTAACTCCTTAGTAAGATGCACCATTACCTTTGCTGATGATGCTTTAGGTTGATTTATTCCTGTAATCCTCACAGTCCACTTGTTTTATGGAAAGTGGCACTTTGCTGGACATAAACACTCACCAGGAAATTGTCACTGAAAATGATATAGACTATTAACAAAAATTCACAGGAGGATGAACACATGCAAGCAACATTGCCCCTGTCATAAAAGACTAAGAGAGGGAGACCATGCTCCTTTATGCTTAGCTTTTAGTGTTTCATTTACTTACCCTTGTGGGAATGAAATAAAATATTTCAATGGCCAAAAGATATAAATATAAACAAAAACATCAAGAATTAAACCAATATTATCAAACACAAGATGACATATCAATATACAGAACAGATTATTCTTGCTCAGATAGGTCAAAACAAACACTAAACTTATCAAGATAAAATTATTAAAAAATCATCTCAATCTACATGTTAGTTTTAGTTGTGGTTAGTTTCTGATTTGTCTGAGTGCTGCATTTATAAATAAAAAAATATCTGATACTGAAAATTCCATTCAAATATGGAACCTTAGCTGTTTTACAATTAAATAAATGAGAGACTCACTCTGTAGCCCAGGCTAGGTTGAAACTCAGTGTTTACCTCAGGCAGACCTTCAACTAATGTCACTATTTCTGCCTAAGCCTCCTATGAGCTGAGATTACAGGCATGAATCACACATTGGATTTAATTGGCTATTTAGATCTTGCTTATTTCTAACTTAGTCAGAATTCACAAAGGGAAATCCAACCATTTTTTTTTCAGTAGAACCAGAGAATTTGGATGTAAGCTCAACAAACATAGGTATAGAACATTCAATATGAACTAGATATTCTAATAATCACCTTGGATACACAGATTCCTCCATTCCTAGAATGATGTCTCATTAAACCCTTATAAATTGAAAATGCACTTAATATAACTACCCCACCAATATGCTAGTTAAGTAACTAAGGTGTATATTCTTGTGAACTTCTGCTTCACTGGGAGATAAGACTGCCATTGCTCTGTCTCCTAGAAAAGTTTTTCCTATACTACTAATTCTGGAGAAGATCGAACCTCACAATGTGAAGCCATTTCACTGACTATGCATGGCTTCCACACAATTAAAGTTTGTGGAAAATGGAAGCTAAGGCTTTATAATGTTGCTAATGTTTATATTATAAACAAGGCTAAAAATACTCTTATGGATATTAGAAATATATTTTAAGCTGGTCACATGTTTTGTGTCTAGATATGCATAAAACAGCTAAAGGTGAGGATGTAATCACAAATATACAGTACATCAAAAAGTTTTATATAGCACAGAGAAATACATAGTACATCATAAGGTTTTAAATTTTGTTTTTTGTGTATTCTTTGTTATAATTTTATGTGGGTTTGTGCATACAAATGCATGCATTGTCTAAAGAGATCTGTAGATGAATTTCTAAATGGTCTTATTAAATAAAAAACAAGGAGCCAAATATAGGGGTGAAAGCCTTAAAGATATCATGGAAATAGGAAAAGCCACAGCCAACCTTACCTCACCAACCTTAGCTCCCAAATGTCATGACTTCCTGTTTACCCATGCCTATGTGCCTTGCTGTTCTGACATCTGATTTGCTCTTTCCATTCAGCTACATCACTTCTTCTTCCTGCCCAACTATGTCACTTCCTGTCTGTCTGTACAGACCTACAGACCTCCATGGTTAATTAGTGGTTAATATTTAGCAAAATACAAATATACTAAATATTGTAACTGTAATTCTTGCATAACTATTCTATTATATGTAATTTTACTTTGTTAAAGTTAAAACCTTCCTTTTTGATTAGACAGAAAAGAGGAGGTGCTGTGGAATGTCGTTCTGTATGCTGTGAATGTGTGTTGTTAAATAAAATGCTGATTGGCCAGTCGCCAGGCACGAAGTATAATATAGGCAGGATAAGCAGACAAGGAGAATTCTGGGAAGAGGAAGGGTTGAGTCAGGAGTCATCAGCCAGAAACAGAGGAAGCAACATGACAAGACAGAACTGAGAAAAGGTACTCAGCCATGTGGCTAAACATAAATAAGAATTATGGGTTAATTTAAGTGTAAGAGCTAGTCAGTAATAAGCCTGAGCTAATGGGTGAGCAGTTATAATAGTAAAAGCCTCTGTGTGTTTATTTGGGTCTTAGTGGCTGTGGACCAGGCAGGACACAGGGAACCATCCAGCTACAGAGACCAGAAGAAAACACCAGAGCCCCTGAAGTTAAGCTACAAATGATTGTGAAACAATAAGTGTTTGTGCTAAGAACTGGATTTGGGAACTCTGAAATAATGCTGCTTTTAATGACTGGGTCATATCTTGAGTCCTTATCATGGATTCTTATGCCAGATTATTTGTCTATTGCTCTTTATAGGAAAACTGATAATTATACCCATTGTTCTAGCCATTAATAATGTGAATAATATGTATGTTGGTTATGAAAAGCATTGGATTTATATAAGGTTGTAAGTTTCTAGTTGCTAAAAATGAAATCAATTAACCAAAAAGAAGCTAAACTAACTTGGGAGTCAATGAAATAGCAGCATATTTAGTATACTAACAACACACCTAGAAATGATTTTAAAGGCCCCATATTACCAAATGCTTACTGCATGCTATCATTGCTAGTGTACCAGATTCTTTCCTGGAAATATTATTGTTTTGGTTTTAATAGTATCCCTTCAAAATTCAGGTGTTGAATTGCAACCTTTAGAATTAAGTAAAAACTACCAGTTCAGCACTTTTAAAGATTCATAACTTTTTATTTAAAGATTAATCCAAATTGAGATTATATGAAGCAGTATTCATTGATTCCACAAACTCATTGTAGTTGGTTTTGTTTGTTTGGTTGGTTGGTTTTTCGAGACAGGGTTTCTCTGTGTAGCTTTGCACCTTTCCTGGAACTCTCTTGGTCGCCCAGGCTGGCCTCGAACTCAGAGAGATCCACCTGGCTCTGCCTCCCGAGTACTGGGATTAGAGGCATGTGCCACCTCATTGTAGTTCCTATAGAGATGTAATAGTCAGCCGGGTGGTGGTGGTGCATGCCTTTAATCCCAGCACTCGGAAGGCAGAGGCAGGCGGATCTCTGTTAGTTCGAGGCCATCCTGGTCTACCAAGTGAGTTCCAGGAAAGGCGCAAAGCTACACAAAGAAACCCTGTCTCGAAAAACCAAAAAAAAAAAAAAAAAAAAAAAAGAAAGAAAAAGAGATGTAATAGGTGATAGTCAACACTGTCAAACTATCTGTGTTCAGTTATGGTTGGGATTATGATCCCTTGGGATTTCCAAGAAACAAACCTATTTCATTCTAGCTGCAAAACGTGATTCAAGCTTTTGTTTCAGGGAAGCCTCTCCACTGAGACTGGTGCTCTGTGTACAACCAAATGTAGTGAGGACCTGGGGGTCATATGAGACAATCAAATAGTGGTGTCACAGAGTCAGCCTCTATATGTCCTATTCTTCATCAACAAATTCTTTGGACCCACTGTGAGTCTCTTCTCTGGAACAGTGTGAAATGAGTAGTTGCACTTGGTTGCCATGTGAGCAAAAGTATGGCTCCTCTTCTTCCTAAGTATGGCTCTTCTTCCTCCTATGTGTGGCTCCTCTTCCTCCTTCTCCTTCACTGTTCCTTCCTGTCAAACATTCTACCTATACATGAGCCCTCATCTTGGGACTGATTTTTGCAGGAGACACAAAAGAATATACTGATACTTACAAGGCACTTAAATGACAGATTCCTTTTTGCCTACTGAAGAAAATGTGACTTTTCTTTTCTCTAAAATTTAAGGTCATTCACAAAATGGACACCAATTTTCTGATAGTGCCTTATAATGAACATTCTTCTACAGGTTCATCACCCAGCTGTTGGCTCTTCCTTTAAAACATTTCTGTCACATATACTTCACTGTTCTAAATGATCTCTCACTTTCTGAAGATGCTCTTTATACACTTTCGCCATCAAAATTTCACAGTCTTCAAATTCTATCATCTTTATTAAGCCATTCCACATTTTTTTTTCTGTGAAATGCACAATTCTTTTAGTGCTCACTTAAACTCCAGAAGTGCTTTGTTTTCTGTCTGTTTTTACCCTTAAATTTAATAAGCAGGATCTCTGTGTTTTCTAGACTGCTAAATTGTAAACTACACAAACAAAACAGATAATTTCAATGTATGTCTCCAGTTTAGATATGAAAAACTCTTGTATATTTGTGTGTGGTTTCTATTAACAAATTACAAACATATATAATTTTATAAATACCACCATACATACAATCTGTAGAACCACAGTAAACAGAATGTATTTCTTCAAAGATTCAGTAATTTTTACATGTTTCATTAATGGTATTAATGATTATCTAACAGAAAAATGGATAATCTTTATTTATAATCATACTAAGCATGTACAGTGTTTGTGTAGAAAGCTTCAATTTCTCTTCACTGGTAATACATGATGTTTACAGAGCCCATTATTATGCCCATGTAGCATGTGTGTTTTGTGCCTTTTTTTTTTTTTTTTTTTTTTTTTTAGCTTTTCTCTGGCTGCTTGGATTCTGGCTCCTGCATGGAGAAATACCTTTAATAATTTTAAGTATATGCTGCTGATGCTGTATTTTTCTGCCTTTCTGTGACTGGAAAAGTCATCAGTTGATCTCATTTTGACAGATATTATTTATGTGCATGGAGTTCTGCGTTGACATATTTTATTGGAGTTTTGAAGCTGCAGTTTTCCTATCATCTCACTCATATTTTCATATTTTCCCCACAATTGTGCTGCTACAGTAACTTCATTACTTTTGGTGTATCTTAACATTTGGGGCTACGTTAGTATAAGAGGTTGTGCATAATATGGTTGAGCTGTGAATGACTTGTTTTCTCAAGGTTTCTTAGGTGTGAATTCAATAAGCTCACCGAATATCTTTACAGGTTTACAATATTTGGAAAATTTTTGACAACACATGGAAGCTTTGATTTCATGTGTTTTAGGAAACATGGAGTTATTTCACTATTTGTGGGTTTTGTATAGAATGCTGCTTACTCTGTTTTTCTTGTTATGTTTTAACCTAGATTTATTCTGTCTTCAACATTTTTTCCAATTTAATATCTGCTATAAATTCAATTAATGAAATTATTATTTTGTTTCATGTTGTTCTCTAATATTTGGTATTATGAATACATGACCACCACACAACTTGCTGAATTATAATAAAGCAAATATAAGTTGCAGAAATGATATAAAAGAAAATATAACTCAAAGTTACTTGAATATAGTACCTCTAAGAATCTTAACTTTATATATGTTATAAAGGCAGTGGGATGATTCTCAGCACAATATAAAAGTTTTTTAAACTTTTCACAATTTGTTAGGACTCCACAAGTTATATAAATTCTATTACTGTTTAATCTCCAATATACTACATTGGTCAAATAAACAACTATATTCATGAAATAATGGAGATGACTATTTCACATTTTTTACCTTTTGTATTACCTAGTGTCCCTGCAGGATGGAATATTTTAATCAGGCAGGAAACTGCCACACAACAGTGAATGACATGCTTTCAGGTATAACCATATGTGGTTAATGCCTGGCACTGATTGAAACTGACCATAGTGAGTCAGATAAGAATAATGCACCTCTTACAGGCTCGGTAATTACTGCATATTTGTTGCAGCAAATTTCCTTCTTTCTTCCCTGTGGGTCAGAGGAATTTACTGCTGTTCTTCACTTTCTGTGTCTTCTCTGTAAACGTTCATTGCCATATTTTCAACACTGAATTATCCACTAAGATTCCAACAGAATCTTAAAAATTCAAATTTACAATTGACTTAAGCTTCTTGTTTTTTTTTTTTTTTGATTTATGTGTCTTCACCATATACATGCATTATTCTTATGTCAGTTTCTGAAGAATTTTAATATACCTGCTGGGTAAATTTTATCAACTCGAATTTAATTCTCCACCAATGTCATTCCTCATTCACTCTAATCTGTTGAATCCAATGCTGGCTGTTACTGAATATCCTTGTAGTTCATTGTAGCTTACTCTGAAGTATTATGCATAAATTTTAACTCATGAAAATTAAAACACAAGTATATTCTCATGACTAAACTATTCCTGGTAGGGCCCAAGATCAAGTTCTTCTGGCTAGAAACAAGAATTTAAAAATGTTTAAAAATAAGTTACTTTTTTACTCTTTTGCTTAATTGTTTATTAAACATGAAATGAGAATAATCTAGCTTTGTCACTGATTGGTGTGAACTAACTCTATTCCACTTACAAAGGTAAGTGGAAATAGTAGAGACTGGAGAATTTAATACTTACATTTTTCAGGTAAAGTTTATGTGAGAAAAATCTTAAAACCTATTTTTCTATTGTTAACCCACCATTTTGTAATGAATGACAATAAATATTAATTATCTTTGATCCTGTGATACAAATGCTGACTTGACTGAACACATGATCTGATAGGGTCTACAGTATACACTTATTATTAAAGTCTAATACACTTTGAAAATAGAATGCAATCTTTGAAACCCAAACTAACAATATACAGCATCAGACCTGGAAACCCTGGAGGCCTATATATACTTTAGAAAATTTGATTGTAAAGATCAGTATGAAGTAAGCCTCAGATATTAGTGTTTATAACAATGGCGGGATGTAAGAAGGGTTCTATTGGTGCCATGAGAAGTTAGATCAACACATGCTAATACTTGGGTACACTCAAGGAAACAGAACAAGCTCAGACATGGTGTGAATGAATAGAACTCTAGATTTAAGAACCTTCAAGTGGCCATCACTGTTTGGTTCTTGGATAGTGCATTTAATATTTAGTATTTAGCATTGACACAAGAAGGACAGATCCTCTTGGACTCATAGAGTTCTGCTGCTTTTTTCTCCTTTGTTTACAGATTTCTATCACATGTTATACTGCCTTCCCAAAAGTGGTGGCACACACCTTTAATCCCAGCACTTGAAAAGCAAAGGCAGGCAGATCTCTGTGAGTCCAAGGCCAGCCTAGTTGACATAGCAGTTTTTATACCAGCCAAGGCCACGCAATGAGACCCTGTCTGTAAATAGATAAATGAATGTTATACAATCTGACATTTGTGAAACAAATTATATTTTGAAAATGTCAAGTACACTTTGAAACAACATTTAATTATTTTAAAGAGCCACATATCTTACAATAACAATGTAAAGATCACATAAGATATGGCATATCAAATTATTTGTTACTGGAAAATTATTTGACAAAAAGACCCTGCTCCTGTTAATTCCTAAGCAATGTGTAAAAATTTAAAATGTAATGGTGGGACAACAATGACTGATGTGAATGGACTTGGTACAGAAGGGGAAGGATGGGGTTTGCACTTACAGTTTCTATACAATTGACAAAAGGATAAATGTCAATCACATGTGATTGGAACTAAGTATGTAAAATTACCAAGAACTCCAATTATCTACTGCAACATATTCAAATGAGACTTTTGTGTATCTAAATAATGATCTCAGTGGATCCAGGGTAGGCTTTTAATGGGATGTGATATGGTGCTTGTTTTTAGGTATATGATGGTCAGATGTACTTGATTAAAGGAATGAACTGTAAAGTGCAGGCCCTGGCAATCACAGTCATGTGCAGAGACATCCTGACATCACAGGTGCCCATCAGTCTATAACTGTGACCATGGGGTCCTTGGGTACTGGGTCCAGAGGGCGACTTGCAGCAGCACTTCCTTGTCTTCAGGTACAGGTGTCAACACTGCCTCATATCCACTCTTGAGACGTGAGCTTCTGACTGTTTTCCACCGGACTGCCTGCAGATGGTCTGCTGACCTTGCGATACCTCTCACTGTGCCTGCGTCTCTCACATCTGTGTCACTCATAACCACTTGACATAAATAACTAAAAGGGGGAAAGAATTATGTTGCCTCCTATTTGCACAGGCGCCAGTACCTGTTCGCTTAGCCCAATGTCTTGGGACGACTATCGTGGTGACAGTGGCAGGGGAAAGCATTCACCTCGTGGTGGCTAGAAACATAGCCAGAAAGATCCAGGGCAGACGGCCACTGTGGACATGGTCCTAAAGAACTACTCCCTCCAGCTAGACCCCATCTCCTGAAGTTTTTCTAAGCTCCCCAAATTGTCTTAATAGCTGGGGAATAATGCAATATGTAAGTATGTGGGAAATATTTCAAACTCAAGCTGAAACTGCTCCCTTTTGTTTATTTCTCTATAACACCATTAACATTCGTTCTGAAGGAAAAGAGAAAAGAAAAGACTTGTTGGAATTTTTGTCTTCAAAAAATTCACAACATCATAGCTTCGGATGCTGTGATTGCTCCATGAATATTCATTAAATTACAAAATGGATAAACAATGGATTGTATTTATTAATCTTGATTAGTTAGACAATAATTATCATTTAAGATGCATTTGAAGAAAAACATAAACATCCATATTAAATAAGAAACTGTTGAAAGACAGTTTTAACATTAGTATGACTAATCATTAAGCCAATAGTGATTACCTATAAAAATAGGAGTGAAATATTTTATAATAAAATTAAAATGTGAAAATCTAATACATTCAACACCTCCAGAAAATGCTTCAGTTGAAAGATTGGTGAATCTACCATATAATATTATTTAGTAAGAGAAGAGAATGAAATAGTAGTTTATCTTTACTCTTGTCTTGTCCACCAGTTCCTCTTACCTGAAGAAATTTAATTCATATTAAAAAATGAATTTCCAAAATTAGAGAAAGATTAAATATGAACATATATTACTGTTTAAAGTAGTATTTGAAAATTAGTAGAAACAATATTTAAGCACATAGATCTCTGAACACAAACACAGAACACAGTTACACAGTCATATACTCCCCAAAAAAACCACACAGCTTCAACATCACACAAGAATCACAATCATAAGACAAAGCCTGAAAAAAATTTTAGAATATTTGTGAGTTTAAATGTCAAAGACAATACTATATTTAAAGAGAAAACAAAACTTCGATGTCTCCAGAATCTGTTTCAGGATCAGGGACATTGTTAGCAAAGATATACCTGAGTTTGGCACTGTAGAAAGATTGAGAGACCAACTTTTTGTGCTACATAGCACCCCATTATTAAGAACATCACAAAACAGCTTCTGGGAGCAGGTTTGGCATTACCTAGAATCAGAAGCAAAAGGAGAAATCTCGTGAACTCTGATACTCAGCTAGGCTTCCAACACAGGAGGTAGTGATGGGACCCTGTGCAAAGATTAAACTCGATCAGTCTGACACATGGAAGCTCTCATGTTACAGGACACCACTATGTACTCTGATCACCATTCAGTGTAACTCCCACAAAATGTCTCAGTATTGTGAGCACTCAGAACACAGTGGGTGTCTCCTGCCAGAAGACATGCTGGGAACTGGGTATGCAGAGTCATATCTTTAAGATCTTAAAGTACCGCACTAAGAGTTTTCTGCCATGAGCTACTAATCACAGGTCTGACTAGTTTCTACTCTAAGAGCAAAAGGTGGGGAGAGGAGCAGAAACAGAGAACAACAAGACTGTCCCAGCCTCCACTTTCTGCTTCCCAATACTGAGACATTTGCCTTATCAAGGCTTCAGAGTATTCCTGTATCCTTCTCTCACTCCCACCATTTTGATTATGGCATACATTAATGAACCCATCTCCGTAAGTGTAATGATTCTCTGAACTCACTGAAGGCTTAATCAAATAGGCTGTACACGAGAAGCTTTCAGTGTGTGCATGGCTCAACTCTTCTGGCTGCTCTCCCACAATAATCACCCTCTGCTTCTTTGGTTTTGTCCAAGGTGCTACTACCATGCATTCTGCTTCATTGATCTTGTTATCTGCAGTGCATTCTTCACTAGGCATCTCTTTTTAAAAAACAAACACAAAATAAATAACAACTCAGAAAAACATGAAGAAGGAAAAATGTATATGACTGATAAGACAACTAACAAAGTATTAAAAAGCAAAAACTGCAAAAATATTATTGAGTTTGTTTTGTGATGGTAATTACTAGTGGATATAAGGCCTGCCCTGAAGTTTGATTAACATACCCAGTGAGACTACATTGAAGAGAATTAATTTTTTCTTTGCCAGGGAAAATAAGTTTTAGATAAATCCTTACTTAGGGGTTGGACCCCATTTCCACTTCCCCATCTCAGTGCTGGGACCTGGACTGGCTTGGAGCTGTACAGGTTCTGCATGTGCTGCCACAGTCTTTGTGAATTCATGTGTGCATCAGTCTTCTCGTGGCAGCCATCCCCTCTGGGTCTTAGAACCTTCCTGCCTCCTTTTCTGCAGAGTTTCCTGAGCCCAGAGGGGAGGGGTTTAGTGAAGACATCCCATCTACTAGTGGGTGATTCAAATTCTCTCACTTTCTGAATGTTGCCTAGTTTGGGTCTTGGTGTTAGTTCCCATCTAAGAAGAAAGGTTCTCTAATGATGGCCAAGCAAGGAACTGATGTTTCAGCATAAGAAAATGTCATTAGGAGTCATCTTGTTTCTATATTCCTTCAGCAGAATAATATCCATAGAGTTTACCCTAGACCAATGGCCTATCCAGTCCTAAGATTTTGGCCTTCCCAGCAATGTCAGGCACGGATCTCATCTCTTGGAGTGAGCCATAAATCTAAGCAGAGAGTATTTGTTTACTTCCACAACATCTGTAGCACTATTGTAGCAGCATATCTCACAAACAGGTCATTGTGGTAGGTAATAGCATTCATAGCTAGGTTGGTGGGAAGACTACCTTCCAATACCATAAGCAATAGCCAGTAGAGTGCAGGCTCTAGTTAGGCACCAACTTTGTGTAACTGTCGTCTTTGGAAATACGATATAATCATCAGTTCATGAAGAGTAATTAATAGTCTTGGCAATACCCCGAGATGTTTGGGGGTTTACATGGGGTTCATTTGACCAACAACTCAGATGTAATCTATTTCTGGCATTGGAGGCTTCAGTTGGTGGCATAAGGTATCTAGTTTGGTAATGTCTCTTCCATTACTTTCTGACTCCATTTATATTCTTTTTCATATATGTATATTTTTAAGGAAGCTTCTGCAGTAGACTTCTACATGGCTACCTTTCAATTGGCCATTAGCCTTAGTTGTCTATCTCCATATTTCCTCTCTTGTCCCTCTCTACCACCCCTCTCTCATTTAATCATCCCATTGCAGTTTACCTCAGTCTCTCCACAAAAATGTATTTTATTGTTTCTTCCTTGTGAAATCATCTCCTCCCCCTTTAGACTCTTACTAGGTACTTAACCTCTGTGGCTATATGTATTGTAGCACACATATTAAAGGCTTAAAAGCCAATGTCCACATACAAGAGAATATATAACATATTTGTCTTTTGTGCGTTTATGTTACCTCACTCAGAATGTTTTTTTTTTCTAGTTTCATCTATTTTTCTGTTAATTTCTTTTTTAACAGATGGATAATATTTAATTGTTTAAATGTACCACATTTTCATTATTCACAATTTCATTGAATTAACATTGGATTCTAGTTTAGGCAATGCCATTCAAAGCCAATAAGTGAAAATTCCTTAAAAGATGCCAAGATTAGCCAGGTAGTGGTGGTGCATACCTTTAATCCCAGCACTTGATAGGCAGAGCCAGGTGGATCTCTGTGATTTTGAGGCCAGCCTAGTCTACAGAGTGAGATCCAGAACAGGCACCAAAACTACACAGAGAATCCCTGTCTCGAAAACACACACACACACACACACACACACACACACACACACACACATACACATACACACACACACACACACACACACACACACACACACATATATATATATATATATATATATATATATATATATATATATATATATATATATCAAGGTTTATAAAATGACAACATGAAGGATGAAGGCCTGCTCTGGTATAATGGAAATTAAGCATTTCTTTAAAATGGAAAGTCTATTGTTTAAAGGCAAAAAGAGGTCATTAATAATAATAAGGATAATTCTTTAACAGATGCTTAACTTAGTGGATTTTAAACTAGATATAATATGACAAATGAGGATACCACTGAACTTAAAAGGAAAATTAGTATCTTAATTTAAGGTTGTAATACGGGGTTAAGTCATATATATCCACAAAATGACATTTTTATAGAAAAAGATTAAATAATGCAGAAATAGTGCATTGCATTTACTTTCTGTAGCCATGTAGGCTAATTCAGGTGCTAGTACGCTTTGGAGAAGATTGTGAAACATTTCAACCTACCTTTAAGTCTTTTGTAGTTACTGTGATGTTATTTGAATTTTCACAGATATTTTCTAGTACAATAGATTATTTGCAATAAATTTTTTGCAGGCATTGTATTCATTTGTCCACTGTAACAGAAACAAATTTAGCATTATCTTTAATTACATATTTATCTTTTTTTTTTTCTCATTTAACTTTGGTGGTTGTATCCCAGTTTTGCAGAATCAGGGACTCAGTCTCTTACTTTGATGCTTTGTAAATGTGAGTATTCAAGCCACAGCAGGGACTTGGCTCTGGCATGACCTTCCTGTCATGTCTGTGCAGCTACTACTGGAAAGAACCGAAGTTGAGTGCAGCATGCATTCTTCTCAAAGCCACAGCCAGACAATTGCAAAGAGGCCATTTTGCATATATTGAAATTAGCCATCAGAGGCCACAGCTGGCTGTGAGGGAAGCAGCTGGGCAGCCATCTGTCCTACAGAAGAGAAAACA
Organism: Peromyscus maniculatus bairdii; assembly: GCF_049852395.1. Lineage (NCBI taxonomy): Eukaryota > Metazoa > Chordata > Mammalia > Rodentia > Cricetidae > Peromyscus > Peromyscus maniculatus. The sequence continues at coordinate 78,579,006 of NC_134870.1, read as the reverse complement.
TGGTGATAATGCTTCTTTCAGGAAACTGGCACCATTGCCAAGCAACGTCAGAATTATTAAGGATGTATTTTTCCATGCTTTCTTTTCCAGAGTTTTTGTGTAGTAGTAATCATCGTACAGCTCATAAACATGTTTAAAAGAGAACACAGGGAGATAAAAGATTCCATTTGTAGATTAGTCAAGGAATAACAATATCAACTTCCTGTAGATGTTTACTTCCCAAACCAAGTGAGCATTTTAAAGACAATCTCACCCCAGGCACTGACAATTTCTCCATCCAATCGAACCTCTGACTGTGCTGACTATTCAATATGGACACACAGTACTTAGTTTTCACATATTGGGGTATTATTCTGGTTAATTGTTTGTCAGCTTGACACAAAGTAAAGTCATCTGGGAAGAGGAAAACTCCGTGGAGAAAATACCTTCATCAGACTAGCTTATATGCTGGTCTGTAGGGGCATTATCTTGACTAGTGATTGATGTGGGTGGCCACAGCCAACTGTGAGCTATGCTACTCTTGGGCAGGTGGTACTTGGAGGTAAGTGAACATGAGACAGGGAGGCAAGCCAGTAAGCAGGGTTCCTCTACAGTTTATGCTTCAGTCTTGTCCTGCTTTAATTCCTGCCTTGCCTTCCACCAATAATATTGTTACCAGAGTGTATAAGCCATATCAACCCCCCCCCCCCCCGCCACCAGGTTGCTTTTGGCCAGTGCTTTATCACAGTCTATTGATAAAAAACAAACTAAAACATATGCACAGATGTTCATACACAGATGGTTAAAATGCCCTCCTATGTTTAGTGCAATAGTTGTTTAAAAGAAAAAAATAAGTAGATCGTTAGTTTGTATGGTTAAGTATTTCATTGTCTATAGCTCTTAGCAAAGTTGAAATTGGAAACCTTTTCCAAAATGACTGAAAAAGAGTAAAAACTTTTAGCCAATTATATATACCCCAAAGTGCCTTGGTTCCACTACTTTATTCCTTCTCACAGGCCATTCCCAAATACCATACTTCAGCATACCCTGGTCAGTGTGCAGAATAGTGTCTGTCAGCTTGACGTAAGATAGAATCACCTGAGAAGAGGGAACTTCATTTAAGTTAACTTCATTTAAGTGTTCTCATCATAATTGTTTGTCAGGCATTTTATTGATTAATGATTGATGTAATAATTTTCAGTCCATTATGGGAGGTCCCATTCCTGGAACGTGGTCCAGGGTTGTATAAAACTGCGAGATGAGGAGGTTTTTGTTTGTTTTTTTTTTTTTTAACATAGCCTCCGATTCACTTCTTCCCTCCAGATTTCTGCCCTGAGTTCTCACCCTGACCACTCAGTGATGGAGTGTGGTCTGGGCATTTAAGCCAAATACACAACTACTTTTCCAAGTTGCTTCTGGTCATGGTGCTTTTCACAACGATATAAAACAAACTATGGCACCCATTAAGTATACAGTGCCTGAATTGTTGCCAACCAAAATGTTTTCTTTTGTTTTTGTTTATATGTGAACTCTTTATGTAGTGCAGGATGGTTTCAGAATCATGATTTTACTTAGTCTTTCAAGTGTTTGATTTATGGACATAACTCTCTGTTGGGTTGTATGCCAATTTCTTTATTTCTGTGTTCAACACAGGACTTTGGTGACTGTGCTGGCATTCTCTATGTTTTGGGAGCTATAAATAAAAGGAAATATAACACCACTATGTTCATGCTCTCTCTCTCTCTCTCTCTCTCTCTCTCTCTCTCTCTCTCTCTCTCTCTCTCTCTCTCTCCCTCCCTCCCTCTCGCTCACTTTTTCTCTTGTTCACTAATTCTGAGATATCATTTAGCCAGACTGACCTCAAATTTATTCTGTAATCTAGGATGAATGTGAAAACCTGAAGCCTGCTCTATCACCTGAATGATGAAATTACAGATATTAAATATATGCCATAAAATCCAGTTTATGCAGTGCTGGGGATTGAATCCAGGGTTCTGAGCATGACAGGCAAGCATTCCACTAACTGAACAGAGCCCAACATTATGGAGTATTTTAAAGAAATACATACAAAACCCTGCTATTTTAAAAGATATTCTTGTATTGTAGAAAAATGATAAATTCAATAATGTAATCTTATACTAAAGCAAAAAATCTGCACTGACAAAATTTCTTAAATATTTCATTTTTGTAACTCCAATAGAAGATAGTGGAATATTGTCACTTTTTCAGTGAAAAGTAAGCAACAATGTATTCCTCTTTATGATAAGACTGAATATACAAATTGATGTTTTAACTGTTGTCATGGAGTTGAAATCCCTAATAACTGAACATGGCACCTTTCAATGAACCTTACATACAGTCCAAACCTCAGGATGAATATATAGAAGTAACCACAGAAGAATCTACCTCAAAACTCAAAGCTGGGGCTGGGGAGATGACTCAGTAGATAAAGCAACTGTCCCATAAGCTTGAGAACTTTTATTTGGACCCTCATACCTCACATAAAGCCGGAAACAGCAGTATGACCTGTAATCTCGATGCTTTTACATTAGGTTGGGAAATGGAAGCAGGAGAATCCCCAGATCACAGGCAGATAGATCATCCTGGTATCCACAGTGGTGAAAACAGGAGAAAGCAGTGATCGACACTGAGTTTCACACATGCAGCATGGCACACGTGTACCCACAAGCACATGAGTAAACATGCACATATCCATAATACTCATGTCCTCCAGGATTAAAGAAAAAAAACGAAACAAAACACAGCAACAAACCACCTCAGTACCAGACATATTGGTATAAAATGCACAAAGCTCCCAGAAAGAAACATGAGTTCAAGTTTTTAAAGAATAACTAATTTGTGGGTCACCTTTGGAAACAGAAGATGAATATTTCTCATGGAAAACAATGGAATCTACAACATACGTGTTTTTCTGCAAACCGCTTAGTATTTAGAAGAGCAATATGGCAAATGACGATGTAGGAAAGTTATGTCATGAAATAGTAGGTGTATCCTGGGTTTTTTGTTTTTCCATATGAAGTTGAGTATTGTTCTTTCCAGATCTGTGAAGAATTGTGTTGGTATTTTGATGGGGATTGCATTGAATCTGTAAATTGCTTTTGGTAAGATTGCCATTTTTACTATGTTAACCCTGCCTATCCATGAGCATGGAAGATCTTTCCATTTTCTGAGATCTTCTTCAATTTCTTTTTTCAGGGACTTAAAGTTCTTGTCATATAGGTCCTTCACTTGCTTGGTTAGTGTTACCCCAAGGTATTTTATGTCATTTTTGGCTATTGTAAAGGGTGATGTATCTCTAATTGCCTTCTCAGCTTCTTTGTCCATTGTATATAGGAGGGCTACTGATTTTTTTGAGTTGATTTTGTATCCTGCTATGTTGCTGAAGGTGTTTATAAGCTTTATCAATTCCTGGGTGGAATCTTTGGGGTCACTCAAGTATACTATCATGTCGTCTGCAAATAGGGAAAGCTTGACTTCTTCCTTTCCAATTTGAATCCCCTTAATCTCCTTATGTTGTCTTATTGCTCTGGCTAGAACTTCAAGTACTATATTGAATAAGTATGGGGAGAGTGGACAGCCTTGTCTCGTTCCTGATTTTAGTGGAATTGCTTTGAGTTTCTCTCCATTTAATTTGATGTTGGCTGTTGGTTTGCTATATATTGCCTTTATTATGTTTAGGTATGTTCCCTGTATTCCTGATCGCTCCAAGACTTTTATCATGAAGGGGTGTTGGATTTTGTCAAATGCCTTTTCTGCATCTAGTGAGATGATCATGTGGTTTTTTTCTTTGAGTTTGTTTATATGGTGTATTACATTAATGGACTTTCGTATGTTGAACCACCCTTGCATCCCTGGGATGAAGCCTACTTGATCATGGTGGATAATTGTTCTGATGTGTTCTTGGAGTCTGTTTGCCAGTATTTTATTGAGTATTTTTGCATCAATGTTCATGAGGGAGATCGGTCTGTAGTTCTCTTTCTTTGTTGCATCCTTGTTTGGTTTAGGAATCAGGGTAATTGTAGCCTCATAGAAGGAGTTTGGTAATGTTCCTTCTGTTTCTATTATGTGGAACAATTTAGAGAGTATTGGTATTAACTCTTCTTTGAAGATCTGGTAGAATTCTGCGCTGAAACCATCTGGTCCTGGGCTTTTTTTGGTTGGGAGACCTTTAATGACTGTTTCTATTTCCTTAGGGGTTATTGGACTATTTAAATAGTTTATCTGGTCTTGATTAAACTTAGGTATGTGGTATCTATCCAGAAAAATGTCCATTTCTTTTAGGTTTTCCAGTTTTGTGGAGTAGAGGTTTTTGAAATATGACCTTATAATTCTCTGGATTTCCTCAATGTCTGTTGTTATGTCCCCCTTTTCATTTCTGATTTTGTTGATTTGGATTCTCTCTCTCTGTCTTTTGGTTAGTTTGGATAAGGGCTTGTCTATCTTGTTGATTTTCTCAAAGAACCAACTCTTTGTTTCATTAATTTTTTGTATTATTCTCTTAGTTTCTAATTCACCTCTCACTTTGATAATTTCCTGGCGTCTATTCTTCCTGGGAGACTTTGCTTCTTCTTGTTCTAGAGCTTTCAGATGTGCTGTTAATTCACTAGTGTGCGATTTCTCCAACTTCTTTATGTGGGCATTTAGTGCTATGAATTTCCCTCTTAGCACTGCTTTCATAGTGTCCCATAAGTTTGGGTATGTGGTGTCTTCATTTTCATTGATCTCTAGGAAGTCTTTAATTTCTTTCTTTATTTCTTCCTTAACCCATTGGTGATTCAGTTGAGCATTATTCAGTTTCCATGAAGTTGTAGGTTTTCTGTAGTTTTTGTTGTTGTTGAAATCTAGCTTTAAACCATGGTGATCTGATAGAACACAGGAGGTTATTCTGATTGTTTTGTATCTGTTGAGATTTGCTTTGTGGCCAAGTATGTGGTCGATTTTAGAGAAAGTTCCATGGGGTGCTGAGAAGAAAGTATATTCTTTCTTGTTAGGATGGAATGTTCTGTAGATATCTATTAGGTCCAATTGGGTCATGACATCGGTTAAGTCCTTTATTTCTCTGTTAAGTTTCGATTTGGGAGATCTGTCCAGTGGTGAAAGTGGGGTGTTGAGATCTCCCACTATTAATGTGTGGGGTTTTATATGTGGTTTAAGCTTTAGTAATGTTTCTTTTACATATGTGGGTGCTCTTATGTTTGGGGCATATATGTTCAGAATTGAAACTTCATCTTGGTCGATCTTTCCTGTGGCGAGGATGTAATGTCCTTCTTGATCTCTTTTGATTGATTTTAGTTTGAAGTCTATTTTGTTGGATATCAGGATGGCTACCCCTGCTTGTTTCTTAAGACCATTTGATTGAAAAGTCTTTTCCCAGCCTTTTATTCTTAGGTAGTGTCTATCTTTGAATTTGAGATGTGTTTCTTGTATGCAGCAGAAGGATGGGTCCTGCTTTCGTATCCATTCTGTAAGTCTATGTCTTTTTATAGGTGAATTAAGTCCGTTGATATTAAGGGATATTAATGACCACAAGAGCACTTGCTCAGCTATGTTCATATCAGTATTGTTTGTAATAGCCAAAACCTGGAAACAACCTAGATGCCCTTCAACTGAAGAATGGATAAATAAATTGTGGCACATATACACAATGGAATACTACTCAGCAGAGAAAAACAACGACATCACACGGTTTGCAGGCAAATGGATGGATCTAGAAAAAATCATCCTGAGTGAGGTAACCCAGACTCAGAAAGACAAATATGGTATGTACTCACTCATAGGAAGATGCTAGATGTGGAACAAGGATGACTAGACTGCTACTCACATCACCAGCGAGGCTACCTGGAAAACAGGACCCCAAAAAAGACACGGAGAAATGGACAAGATCTACATGAATAGCCTGGTCATGAGTGGGAACAATGAAGGGCGACAGTCGAGGGAAAGAGTGGGAGATCCTAGCTGGATCAAGAAAAGAGAGGGAGAACAAGGAATAGGAGACCATGGTAAATGAAGACCACATGAGAAGGTGAGAAGGGGAGGAAGCAGAGAGCTAGGGAGGCCCACGGAGATCCACAAAGATACCCCCTCAAAAGACTGCTGGCAATGGTCGCGAGACGGCAGGAACTGACCTACTCTGGTGATGGAATGGCCAGACACCCAAATAGTGGTGCCATAAACCCCATCCAAGGACTGAGGAATCTGAAGGCAGACATCCACGGCTGGGCCCCTGGTGGAGCACTGGGAGTCTAATTAGTGAGTAAGAAGAGGATTTATATGAGCGAGAATTGTTGAAGCCAAGGTTGGATAAAGCACCGGGATAAATAACCAAATGAATGGAAGCACAGGATCTATGAACCAAAGGCTGAGGGGCCCCCAACTGGATCAGGCCACCTGAACGGGTGAGACAGTCAGTTGGCTTGATCTGTTTGGGAGGCAGCTGTGCATTGGTGCCAGGTCCTGGGCTCGTTGCATGAGTTGGCTGTTTGAATCCTGGGACTTATGCAGGGACACTTGGCTCGGTCTGGGAGGGGGGAATGGATCTGCCTGGACTGAGTCTACCAGGTCAACCCCGGTCCTCGGGGGAGACCTTGATCTGGAGGAGGTGGGAATGGGGGGTGGGCTGGGGGGAGGGGTGGGCGAGAGGGGGAGAACAGGGGATTCTGTGGCTATTATGTTGAACTGAATGGTGTTATAAAATAATAATAATAATAATAATAATAAAAAAACCAAAAAAAAAAAACCATTTACAAACAAAACATATGGTTATAAAATAGATAGTATAAAATATATTTTAAAATTTTATGGGAGCTATTTGAACTACTCACTTTCACAACAATGACTATCACCATAAATCTGTACCATGGATTGAACTGTGATAGTATAGATTCATACTAATTAGCTAAACTTTAAAAACCAAGCATTCTGAATATTAACAGAAGTATTAACAGAAATATTTCTGGGTCTGAGTTACTTCACCAAGGATTTTTTTTTCTCTAGTTCAATTGACTGGCCTGCAAATTTCAGGATGTCATTGTTTTTAACAGCTGCATAATGCTCCATTGTGTAAATGTACCATATTTTCTTTATCCATTCCTCTATTGAGCGATATCTAGGTTGTTTCCAGGTTCTGGCTATTACAAATAAAACTGCTATGAACATAAAAAAAAAAAAAAGAAATAGTAGGTGTAAAATCACAATATTATCTAGATCACTTCAGAATTGAATTGTACTCAAAAGCTCGCCAGAAGCATGTTACCTGAAATTTGCTTTATTTCATTCAAAATCTAGACTATGATCATTTGAGTACATGCACCTGTAATGGATTTTAGAACACTAGCTTAAAGATTTTTAAATAAGTAAAATTATAGTACACAGAAATTTCAGCAACTTTAAAATAGCATATTTTGTGACTTTTTAATATGACATCAGCATATGTCTCTTCAGTGGTATTTGTTATTCTAGTGAGTGAACATGTTATGACATTTTCAGTGTTCCTTCATGAAGTTGTAAATTACAATCAATATTCTCCAGTTTTGCACATTTCTTTGATGTGCATGTTTGAGATGTCCTCCGTGCAGGCATTTGGGAGGCCTTAAGTCTACACAAAGAACTTCTGGCAACTAAGGAATGCTGAGATTGGGAGTAATCATCTTCTCCGGAGAAGACCACACCAGTTGACTATTTAATAACAAATGATTAGCACCAAAAGCGTACATATAAGGAACATTATACAGACTGCTCAGGATGATGATGATGATGATGTGTATGTGTGTGCACGCGTGCGTTAGTGTGTGTGTATAACAGCCATTAATGAAAAAAGAGGACATGAATTTGAAAGAGGGTATGTTGGAGGGATTGGAGGGAGGAAAGGAAATGGGATAATGCTGTAATTTTATTATAACCTCAAAAATAAAAGGAGTAAATAATAATCAGTTTTTTTTTTTTTTTTTTGGTTTTTCAAGACAGGGTTTCTCTGTGTAGCTTTGCGCCTTTCCTGGGACTCACTTGGTAGCCCAGGCTGGCCTCGAACTCACAGAGATTCGCCTGCCTCTGCCTCCCGAGTGCTGGGATTAAAGGCGTGCGCCACCACCGCCCGGCCAATAATCAGTTTTTCTAAAGGGTCAAAGTGCAGAGTGTTCATACTCATACAAACACTCCCTTTTCTCCGCTTCTCTCTCTCTCTCTCTCTCTCTCTCTCTCTCTCTCTCTCTCTCTTTCTCTCTCTCTCTCTCTCTCTTATTAGTTTCTGATCTGGTTTTCTTTTTATTGACTGGCTTTAGACTTTACATTAATTGAAACCTTAATATTTGATATCAAGCACTGCGATTTGTGAGTAGATTTTACTGAAATATTCTTAGACTCAACATACAGTGATCATTGAGTATCTTAGTAGCTTATTTAATAACCAAGGAAATGAATGGATGCATAAGATCTAATAATTTTTCAGGTTTAACTTATAAATTCAGACTTTACACATATATACTAAATTTTAGAAATGAGATATATATGGTACCATTTTCTATAACTAAGATACTTTTAATGTTTCTGGATATGAAAATATATCTGTCTATTCTTATAGATAGTAAGAAAACAAAAAAAAGGGAGCAAGCCCATTGTGGTGGTTTGAATGTAATTTCCCACCATAACCTCATAGGGAGTGGCACTAGGAGGAGTGGCCTTGTTTGATGAAGTGTGCCATTGTGAGGACAGGCATTAATGTCTCTTTTGCTCCAGCTTCACTCAATGTGACACTCAATTTACGTCCTATTGCCTTATGATCAAGATGGAGCCAGCACCAGGTCTGTCTGCATGCCGCCATGCTCCCCACCATGATGATAACTGGACTGAACTTCTGAACTGTAAGCCATCAACCTCACAAAATGTTTTCTTTTTTAAGAGTCTCCATGGTCATGGTGTCTCTCCACAACAATAGAAACCCTAACTAAGAGATCCATTTATTTTATAAATAAGAAGATTTTGTGCATATAACAACATGTACTCTATTTTTAAAACAATAATTAAAAGCTGAACAAAGAATAATGTCAGCATAAACAAGATTTCTAACTAAGACATAGTAGTTTCTCTTCATTTTATTGATTATTCTATCATTGTGAAAAAAATAAATAATTCAAAAACACATACATTTTTTTCATAAACATTCTGAATGATTTGAAACTAAAAGTGAAGGAGTAGTTCTATACTGAACAGCAGTCAAATCTGTCAAGTAGGATCCAGTGTTGTGGACTTAGAATATATACAAATTAGGTAGAATTTCATTCCTGTGCAAAATCTTGCTACAGGCAGGTTAATGGATAAGTAAATCAGTGTTTGCGCCATGGTAGAGCAATAATTACTACAAAAGAGTACTGAATGAATGAGCTATGGGATTTCAGGGGTGAATTATAATGTATGCTGTATTTGAAAGAAACTAATGTAAGAAGGCTAAGTACTGTTTCAAGTCAACAAAGTAATGTTTGTAAGTCATAGTAATGGAGACAGTGAAAAATCAGTGGTTGTTGGAAGCATAGGCAAGGAAGGAAATTACAAAGAATAAAGGACATTTAGAAGAGTGAAAGTATCCTGGGTCATAGTAATATCCTGGGATACTGTATCACACAGGGTTTACATCCTGAGTCCATTCTGATGTAAGCTCGTGGTTTGCTAAATTTGTGTATATATATGGATCACAGCAGATAGAGCTGAGTGGTGTAAATATTGAACCCACAAGAAGATGCTTCTGTGTTCGTGGAGTAGGAAATATATAGAAAACCTGAAGATTATGCTCAATGTGTTGAGGATCTGAAGATGATCAGAACACAGGGTGAAAGTAATTAAACTGAAGATTTTCACAGTCCTAAGCAAACACTCAGGAGGACCCACAATCCTAACTCAAGGCTCCTTTCTTTCTTTCCCAAACTAGTTCTTCTGTTGGCAATTAGATATTCGGTCACTGCAGAACTGGAATGGTTTTCAGCTTCAGTTTCAGTGGTGATCTGCAAGAGGCCATTAGGGAACATTTAAACAGAGACATCTGACAAACAAATCACGAAAAACAGCGCTCGAATTTAAACGTTCTCCCTAGATCTTGTGTCTAGAGTATGTGGGGCAGCAGCTCAGGTCACAAAGCAAAGATTAAGTGATATTCTAGAAAGTATTTGTCACTCATACTATACACCCTAGGAAATTAAAAGAAGTACACACACCCGACTCCAGTGAAGCAATCAGGATTGTCTACGGAGAAAGAACAGAGAAGGCGATGGACAGTGTAACACCTTGGCAATAGCAGGATATGTGCACAAGTTGTAGTGACACAGAAACTGCGTCAGATCGTGATATGATAACGAAAACTGCAAACATGAAATAGTGTAAGAGGCAATGAAATACGCCTTTAATAATAATCCGAAAGCGGTTAAAAAAAACTTTCAGAATGAAATATTCCAGAATGCAGATGAGTAAGGGTAAAACTTTCTAATCATGGTTACAACAAATCAATGTCAGAACTTGCTTGACTGTGGGAAAAGTTATACAAAGACCATACTGGGATAGCTCTCCAATCTTCCTTGCTCGTTTTACAAATGTACAACAATCCAATAAACTTAAAAAAATGCTTCAGTTTGGGTTATTTCCTCCAGCTTTATCTATGTAAAGAAAACTGCAGTACATTTTAAATGTTGAAAATTTGAGGGAAAAATGTATTTTTTAAAAATAACAGAAGTATTTTATACAGAAAATGGACTAATAGATGCAGATGTAGAGATGATAGATAGATCTAGATAATAAGACATGAAAGGCTATGAAGGTAGTTACCAATAGTAGAATGACCCAATTAAAACAGTTTATTAGCTTAGCTTTATAGCGGCATAATAAAATTGTTTTGTCATATATACAGTGCACAGTCAGTGTGTTTCTTGGTATTTCACTTTCAGGTTTCTCAGCTAACTTTAGTAATCTTGTAATTCAGGATCATTTATTTGCAATGTGATTATAGCCCCAACAACAATTTTCAACTAAGTGAAGTTTCATATATTGATGAAAGTAATTATGATACGTGAGCCAGTGTATTGCTGACATGAGCAAGGCCATGCCAAGGACTCCAGTGTCTCAAACTCTTGGGAGTAGCAAAGACTTTCCCTATATGAGCAGGCTCAGACAGAAGACAGGGCTTTTCTGTGGGGTCCACGTGGGAACAACCAATGACAGCTTCTCTGGGATGTTCACAGTCTGAAACTCCTTGCCGACCGACACTTCCTACTGACACTAGCCAATCCCGTCCCTAATAAAAAGGCTGGTTTGTTGGCGGTAGTAGGTGTGGCTGCACCCGAGTGAACACCCCTACAAAATCCTGGCTCTGCTACATGTGTGTTTTTTCTTTCTTAAATCCAGGACCTAATCCTAGGAAGAAATGCTAATTTATCTGATTTTAACTGTGATCGTGATGTTCTAGTTGCTTCAAGTTCCTGCTATGGTGGTTTCCCTGCTACAGTAGACTGCATCCTGGGATTGCACACTCAATCCCTTTTGTCCTCTAAATTGTCTTTTGTCTGCATATTTTATCACAGCACCAGGAGTGAATCTAGTCCATTTAGCCTCTGGACCTGCCTTTGGGGAATTTCCTGGATTAGGTTAAATGAATTGGAAAGACCTGGTATATGTGAGCGAGACCTACAAGTGTCCAGATACAAAGAAGTCTGAGGGAAAAGCTGGTTTTCATTTTGCTTTGCTTACTTACCTCTACCTTTTATATTAGTTAGGTCATTGACCCGCTGCTACTGCTGCTGTTCTTCAATGGCATCAAGAGCCAGCTTCCTCACCCTCCAAATGCAGACTGGAGACTCTCTAGATATACTCTTGGCTTTAAGTGCCATATGCAGATGACCTAGGCTCATGAACTAAGCACACATTGAGTCCTCAGCCTCAGGAGTGCAAAGTGAATCAACTTCAAACTACTTTGACTATATCTTGCAAATCAGTCTAATAGAGCCTCTTTATATATATTTATACATTCATTCTATAAGTTCTGTTCCTCCAGAGAACCATGACTAATGCTTACGTGTGTATCTTTACTTGTGTAGAGATAATACATGCTTCATGATTGTTTTATGTTTTGCCTATATCTGTTCTTATCATTTTATAAATACTGGATTTTGCTTTCAAAGAAAGCCATGTATGTAAATTGCTGAAACAACAAAAAATAAAATAAAATGAATAGTTCCCATAGATGATCCATTATTGTAAAATTAAAACCAAGCCAAGAAGAAAGAATAGGTAGAGATATCAGTATGTGCTGTTCTCCACATGACACAGGGGAGTATGGAATGGCAATGTGTTACTGGCCTTGCAAAGATTATGAGATGATATCTGTAACTAGAGTCTTTTCTGAAAAAGCAGTTAGTTATCAAGCGAGAAGTACAGTTACAATGTCTATTCATATTTGACAAATTTAAAAGAAAATAATCTATCATTTAACTTATCTTTATGAGTCCCAAGGTACATATCCTTTTATCATAACTAAATAATATTATAAATATCTAGTCTTCAACTATATCAAAGACCCCAGAGGGATATAACATTATCTGAGTAAACAGGAAGTACATTGCAAGTAACTTCCAAAATTCTAGAAATGAAAAAACATTTGGCTGCCTGGACAGTCACCGTAATTCCTCTGCAATGTTGGGGCATCCATCTTAAGCCTACAGGCCTGGAGTCTCTGGCAGACTCCAGCAGGAAATTTGAAGGACTGTCCTGCCTGTTTTGGCAAAGTTCATCAGTTACTTTCCTCTGTGTCCTTCAGTGTCTTCCGTGAAGCAGGAACCTGAAGGACCATCCCACCTTGTTTTGGCTAAGTTCAGTGGTCATTTACCTATAGACCCTGCATGTCCAGTTTATGCAACATACTGTCAAGCAGTAGTTTCTTGCCCAAGTGGCTAGCCTTGCCATATCAAAAGCAAACTCCATAAGAGTTTCTTCAATGCTCATCATCTCCTCTGAAGAGAACTGGTGCTACCAGGAGCAGATGTGTCTTATTGTCATGAAAAACCCTAAGTTAACAAAAAAAATTAAATGCCATATTCTATAGATCTTTGAAGTATTTGAAGACTGTCTATCTAAAATGTATCTCTATATGATCCTGAAAAAATACCTAACATATGTACAAATTTCATTGTATAGATGACTACTAATGTATGTTTTTTATTTATACATTGCAGTTTTAAGTGAAATGTATAATCACAATACCCTGAACAAGAGTAGAGACATATATACATTGTAGCAAAATTAATTTTAAATTTGTATCAGCATACTAAAATCCATGCCAATGCAAAATATCTAAAGTTAATAGTTTTCTTTTCATCCTATATTCCTATATTCCCCTAAATGGTAACAAACATCCATAACCCATCAAATGACCAAAGACTACCCACACACCCCAAACTCCTGGGAATGTGGGCATAGTTTTCTCCATACTGCTTCCTGCTATCTGTGGGCCAAGGCATCCCCAGGGGTCCCTGAGAAAATTTTGAGATAATGGTCAAGTCCTGGGAAGACCAGCAGTAACCTTTGTTGATAGATACCACCTGTCAAAGTGTCAGGAGGTCTCCCTTGATCAGACCTGATCCATATTAACCTGGAAAGAATCCACAGTCTCACGCTTACTGTGGAAACAGAAACAAGACCACTTTTCCAAAGCAATGCATCTTTTAAGTTCCATTTTACAAACACATTTTTTGACTTTTAAAGTTAAGGCATTCTTAAAATGCCAGTCCCTCTGTCAGACCCATGTCCTTCAGCAACTATTGTCTGTTTGTCAACATTTAAAACATTCAAAATCAACATAGTAACATACAGCATCCAGACTCTCTGTGTGTTTTTTGTCTTTATGTGGCTTTTCTTTAATTGCTTTATTTTTAAGGACTTTTTTTTGCCCTATTTCTTTTCTTGCCCAAGTCTACATATATTTTTAAACACACTGTAACCCTTTTAGAGGGTTTTTTTTTTCCCTAAATCTGTCCTTATTGTGTATCTGTAATCCTATTCAAACCAGGAGAGTTTTTAAATGGCTAAGTGGGCATGGCCAACAGCTTTGGTGGCTGGCTGGACCCCTGCTAAGCTTTCTAACATGGCAGAGATAGCAAGGAGACACTTACCTCCCCAACTCTGGAAAGCAGTATTAAGTACCATCCATCGGTGTTCTCAAGCCCACAGCTGTGCTCTCAAGCCCAGCTTGAGACAAGACAGTCAGAGGCTGGGAGAAGCCACTTTGTACTACAGCCTGTGAAAGACTGCGGAAGTCTGTCATGTTGCAGCTGAAGCAAGCTGTGGCCAGGGGATGAGGTTCTGTACTGCAGTTTGTAATGAGAGATAGGAACTATAAAGCTATTTTGCCTCCATTTTATGTGTTTTTTTAAAAGCTTTCTCGGGTACTATGTGGAAATTTCTGCCCCATGTGGGTTGGACACAGTTTGTAACCAGAGTCCTTTCTGCATCCAGCCTGGTCCCATAGTCACTTATAAAATAATCATTCAGAGGCTTAATATTAATTGTAAATATTTGGCCAAAGGCTCGGGGTGTTTCCTAGTTAGCTCCTACATCTTAAATTAACCCATTTCTATTAATCTATGTATTGTCACACGGCCATGGCATTACTGGTCTGCTGGCAGGTTGCTCCTTGGGCAGCTGGCTGGCATCTCCTTGACTGCCCTTCTTTCCCCCTATACTCCATTTGGCTTCCCACGTAGCTATATTCTTTCTGGCTATAAGCCAAATCAGCCATATGTATCAACCAGTGAGAGCAACACATATTCATAGCATACGCAAAGACCGTCCCACAGCAGATATTATGTTCTTGACCCAAATGCATTTTATATAAATTAACTGATTAATTAAATATATTTACATCAAGGGGTTTGTTCAAATTAAAAGTAGTTGTCCAAAATGACTGTGCTAGTACTATTAATGAGATTTCTTATAAGAATACTTGATAAGACTATAAATAGAAATAAACTTGGTTGAATAGTATATAACAAACCTGTCATTCTAGATGCAAAAATATGGAACAATGTTGCTCGTTGTTCTGTGTATTATTGAAGAATAGCTACAACACCTAGGCCCAGTAAAACCATTGACTATTATGAGTAGGTCTCTAAAGTGTAAGTATGCCAGCAATGCTGTTGTATGTGTACTCACAAACTTATGCACACATACAATTGTGTTTACCACACATGCTATTACAGGGATACACATACATCAGTAGCTGCCATTTCTCTCTAAGGTTTTTTTTTTTTTTGGTTTTTCGAGGCAGAGTTTCTCTGTGTAACTTTGTGCCTTTCCTGGAACTCACTTGGTAGCCCAGGCTGGCCTCGAACTCACAGAGATCCACCTGGCTCTGCCTCCCGAGTGCTGGGATTGAAGGCGTGCGCCACCACCGCCTGGCATCTAAGTTGTTTTTTTAATTCATATAATTTTCCTTATCTCTATTTCCAGCTTAATGCCCTAAATAAATGTGCTATTCATTCACCAGGCACAAGGATTTCTGTTTTCCTTTCTCTAAGAGGTTTCATGATTAAAGATTTAGTCTTCTGATCATTGGAACATCTTTCATACTGCAGTTTTACTGAGCATTTCTGGTACTTTTAGCTCATTCTTTCTGTTGGTGCTTAGCATCAGGTGTCAAATTTTGGGTTTTTGGTTCCTTCCTTCACATGTCTTCCTGTCAGCGGAAAACTCTTTTTCCTGTAAAGACATCTACGTTCATCATCTCACAGATTTCTTCCTTTAATCTTTGACTCTCCATGTATAAGTTGGCTTCTATCCCAGAAATTCAAACAAAAATTACCTTAATTGAGTTGCCACTGTTCCACGTGGAGATATATTTATTCTTCATCTTCCTTCATTGTTAATCCATAGCTAGAAACTGAAAGGACAAAAGCTTGGTATTGCCCATGACTCCTCTGCCTAACTTTCTCTCCCATTTGGGCTTCTGCCAGTCAGTGTGGTAAACAGTCTTGGCTCAAGTCACCACTGCTCTGCATGACAGTAAATCCAAACGACTTTATTTTAACATTTCTGGGCCTTTAAAGACATTGCTGCTCTTTATCAAGGCCTTATTTCTGATTAATCACAACGATAATTACGTGAGCTAGTGTCTCTTGTTGAGACCCCCTCTTCACTCTGTGTGCTGGCCACACATGTCCTCATTTTTCAGATTTCCTCCTATAGCATTCAGAAGTTCTATTCTAGATACATTATCTATTCAAAGGCAATCCTCACAGCTAACTATCGAAGTTACTATCTTGTTATTCTTCTATTCAGTTCACTCATGTGAGAATTTTATTTATAACTGACAGTCAGGCTTCCTAAGTATTTTCTCTCAAGAATATGTAAAGACTATTCATACCCCTTTCCTCTTTATTTCAAGGTATTTTTCCTAAACACAACAACAGAATTTTTATATAACTAGTGTATATCTGTTTTAAAATAGGAACTTTACCTTCAGATAAGATTCCATTTTATATTTATATTCCATATTCAAATTTCCTCAATGTTTCAAATAATATTCTTTATATCTACTTAATATTTACACAACAAATTGATCTCATTTGCTTCATTAAAATTTCTATATAAGTAGCTTAGAATGTTTTCTAGGCTATCTTGACACTTTCTTTTTAAACATTTTTCTTCACATTTTAATTTCTCCTGTGTGTGTGTGTGTGTGTGTGTGTGTGTGTGTGTGTGTGTGTTTGCATGTATCTTTGTTCAGGAAGAGATGTATGTAATTGTGGAGGTCCAAAGACAACCTACGGGAGTAAGTTCTCTTTTTTCTCTGTTAGTTGCAGGGATCATATTCAGGTGGTCAGGACTGTGTAGACAACACTTTAACCTGCGCTACTATTTCTTTCACCTACCTGATACTTTTTAAAATCAATATTTTTATAAATTTTCTTAGAAGTTATTTTATAGAAATTATTAAATCAGGATTGTTCTCCATGATTAAATTCATACTAAAGTTTTGATGGAAGCATTAATGGAATATGTTCTGTAGATGGTGTTTCTTAATTGTGGGTAAAACTATCAATTTTAACTTTGGAATTTAGGATATAACTTTTATATCTCAATACACACGAAGTTATGTAAAATTTACCAGTGTTACTAATTCATCTCCCTATTTTGCAGCTATGTTTTGTGACCTGCTATGTTAAAATATTGCCTAATAGATAGGTGCTTGAATAATATTCCATTATATATGTGTACCAGAGGTTTTTTTATCACCACTCATCAGTTATAGGTCACTTAGAGATTTTTGTCTTATCTCTGGTAAATAGTTCTATAATAAACAATGTGGTTCAGATGACTATTCCACGTATTAACTTAATTTCTTTTATATATATATATATATATATATATATATATATATATATATATATATATATATATATAATTTATACACGCACACATGTGGTAGTTTGAATGTATTGGCCCCACAAACTTGTAAGGAGAGGCACTATTGGGAGGTACGGCTCTGCTGCATTGGGTGTGGCCCTGTGGAGTAAGTGTGTCATTGTGAGGGTGGGGTTTCAGTCTATGTCCAATTTACTTCCAGTGTCACAGTCCATTTAATGTTCCCTTCTGATCAAGATGCAGCCAGCACCATGCCTGCCTATATGCCACCAGTCCCTCCATGATGATAATGGACCGCACCTCTGAACTGTAAGCAAGCCACCCCAATTAAATGTTTTCTTTTATAAGAGTTGTCATGGTCATAGTGTCTCTTCACAGCAATAGAAACTCTAAGACAGAAGTTGGTACCAGGGAAAGGTATTGCCAGGAAACGCCTGGCCGTGTTTTTGTTTGGAGGAATTTGGACCTTGCTATTTTAGGTTAGGAAAGCAGTGGAATGCTTTAAGCATTGCTTAATGAGCTATACTAGTAAGAACATGGAAGACAATGATGCTGATAATGATTTGAAGTGTTAGATGCTGGCTCAAGAGGTTTCAGAGGAAAAGAATTTTAGTATTTGTCCTAGAGACCAGTCTGATGGTACTTTGGTGAAGTATGTGGCTCATTTTTGCCCCTTCCTGAAAGTTCGCCTGAGGCTAAAGTAAAGAGCTTTTGATTGATTCTCTCAGCAGACAAAAATCTCAAAACAGCCTAGTGTAGACTTTGTTGTGTGGTTATTAGTGGTAACTGTAATGAAGATTTATAATGCAAAGGAGCAAGAAAATGTAAAGATTGAGAAGTAAAATGAGTTAAGCGGAATAGAGCAAAATCCTGTGTTCATGGAGATTTAGCTGTGTGGGATTTTAAATAGATTAATAAATGGAATAAAGGGAGTGGTGACCTCAGGGCAAGATCCCACTCAGCTAAGTTTCCAACCTGTAAAAAGGAATTAAAGAAAAGCTTAGAGCAGCATATGGTGGCATATGCCTTTAATCCCAGCACTTTGAAGGCAGAACCTGGGGGATCCATGAGTTTGAGGACAGCCAGGTCTTCAGATCAAGTTCCAGGACAGCCAAGCTTAGGTAGTAAAGGTAACAATCGAGAATGGAACGCTGATTAAGATGTAATTAATGAGAAGGCCATGCTCCAGTCTCAGCAAACAGCAGAAGCTTGCAGTTTTGGCTATGTGGTTCTGGCTTTAGAGTTAAGGAAAGAAGAAATAGGTAATGGAATTTGCCTCCAAGTCCAAGGAAAGCCGCTATGGCCAGGCACATGTCCGGGTGCCCCTGAGTGGAGGTCTAGAGAGGCCCATGCTTGAAGCTGTGAATTTGAAGCATGGAATTGAAGAACTCAAGATGTTGGAGATGCTACAGCTTTGGGATACTTGCTGATGAAAGCTGCTAACAGGGCGTGGGAACAGCCCAAGAGAAAGAAGTATATTGCAGTTAAGAGAGCTGAATGGAGTTGGAGGTATGAAAAGAATTTTGACACGAGACATGGAGATGCAGAGTTTGGAGTTTCCATGGCTGTTTTTCAGGCTTGCTTTGGTTCAGTATTTCCTCACTATGCTCATTTCTCTACATTTTGGATTGGTAATGTATATCCTGTGCCATTATATGTTGGAAGTATGGGGTCTGTCTTTTTAATTTTGATTTTATAGGGTATTACAGTTAGGAGATTACATGAATCTCAAAAGAAACTTTGAACTTGGGAATTTTTTTTAATTATTAAAAAACTACTTTATTTCAATAGGACATGTTGGGAAAGATGAGGCAAAGGCATGTAAATACAATAAATACAAAGAGAATGATTTCAATTTTTTTTTTTACAATACAATTCAGTTCTACATATCAGCCACAGATTCCCTTCATCTCCCCACTCCCACCCCTCTCCCCTTCCCCCCAGCCTACCCCCTATTCCCATCTCCTCCAGGGCAAATCCTCCCCCAATAACTGAGATCTACCTGGTAGACTCAGTCCAGGCAAGTCCAGTCCCCTCCTCCCAGGCCAAGCCAAGCGACCCTGTGTAAGCCCCAGGTTTCAAACAGCCAACTCAGGCAATGAGCACAGGACCTGGTACCATTGCCTAGATGCCTCCCAAACAGATCAAGCCAATTGACTGCCTCACTTATCCAGAGGGCCTGATCCAGTTGGGGGGCCCTCAGCCATTGGTTCATAGTTCATGTGTTTCCATTCCTTTGGCTATTTGTCCCTGTGCTTTATCCAACCTTGTTTTCAACAATTCTCGCTCATATAAACCCTCCTCTTTCTCGCTAATTAGACTCCCAGAGCTCTACCCAGGGCCTAGCCATGGATCTCTGCATCCAGATCCCTCAGTCTTGGGATGGGGTTTCTAGCATGACAGTTAGGGTGTTTGGCCATCCCATCACCAGAGTAGGTCAGTTCCGGCTATCTCTCGACCATTGCCAGTAGTCTATTGTGGGGGTATCTTTGTGGATTTCTGTGGGCCTCTCTAGAACTTTGCTTCTTCCTATTCTCATGTGGTCTTCATTTACCATGGTCTCCTATTCCTTGTTCTCCCTCTCTGTTCTTGATCCAGCTGGAATCTCCTTCTCCCCAAGGCTCTCTTTCCCTCGACCCTAGCCCTTCATTACTCCTACTCACGTCCAGGCTGTTCATGTAGATCTCATCCATTTCACAGTCATTGGGCGATTCCCGTGTTTTTCTTGGGGTCCTGTTTTCCAGGTAGTCTCCCTGGTGATGTGAGTAGCAGTCCAGTCATCCTTGTTCCACATCTAGTATCCTCCTATGAGTGAGGACATACCATGTTTGTCTTTCTGAGTTTGGGTTACCTCACTCAGGATGATTTTTTTCTAGATCCATACATTTTCCTGCAAACCTCATGATGTCATTGTTTTTCCCTGCTGAGTAGTATTCTATTGTGTATGTGTACCACATTTGATTTATCCATTCTTCAGTTGAAGGGCATCTAGGTTGTTTCCAGGTTTTGGCTATTACAAACACTGCTGATATGAACATAGCTGAGCAAGTGCTCTTGTGGTATGATTGAGCATTTCTTGGGTATATGCCCAAGAGTGGTATAGCTGGATCTTGGGGGAGACTGATTCCCAATTTTCTAAGAAAGCACCATATTGATTTCCAAAGTGGTTGTACAAGCTTGCATTCCCACCAGCAGTGGAGGAGAGTTCCCCTAGTTCCACATCCTCTCCAGCATAAAGTATCTTCAGTGTTTTTGATCTTAGCCATTCTGTCAGGCATAAGGTGGTATCTCAGAGTTGTTTTGATTTGCATTTCCCTGATTAGGGATGTTGAGCAATTCCTTAAATGTCATTCAGTCATCTGAGTTTCCTCTGTTTAGTTCTATAGCCCATTTCTTAATTGGACTGTTGGTCGTTTTGATGTCTAATTTCTTGAGTTCCTTATATATTCTGGATATCAGTCCTCTGTCAGATGTGGGGTTCATGAAGACCTTTTCCCATTCTGTAGGCTGTCGCTTTGCCTTGTTGACTGTATCCTTTGCTTTACAAAAGCTTCTCAGTTTCAAGAAGTTCCATTGATTGATTGTTTCTCTCAGTGTCTGTGCTACTGGTGTTATATTTAGGTAGTGATCTCCTATGCCAATGCGTTCAAGACTATTTCCTACTTTCTCTTCTAGCAGGTTTAGAGTAGCTGGATTTATGTTGAGGTTCTTGATGCACTTGGACTTAAATTTTGTGCTCGGTGACAGATATGGATCTATTTGCAGCCTTCTACATGTTGATATCCAATTATGCCATCACCATTTGTTGAAGATGTTTCTTTCTTCCATTGTACACTGTTGGCTTCTTTGTCAAAAATTACGTATTCGTAGGTGTGCGGATTAATGTCATGGTCTTCAATTTGATTCCATTTGTCCACATGTCGGTTTTTATGCCAATACCAAGCTGTTTTTATTACTGTAGCTCTATAGTAGAGCTTGAAGTCAGGGATTGCGATGCCTCCAGAGGTTGTTTTATTGTACAGGATTCTTTTGGCTATCCTGGGTTTTTTGTTTTTCCATATGAAGTTGAGTATTATTCTTTCCAGGTCTGTGAAGAATTGTGTTGGTATTTTGATGGGGATTGCACTGAATCTGTAGATTGCTTTTGGTATAATTGCCATTTTTCCAATGTTGGTCCTGCCTGTCCATGAGCACGGGAGATCTTTCCATTTTTTGACATCTTCTTCAATTTCTTTTTTCAGGGACTTAAAGTTCTTGTCATATAGGTCCTTCAATTTTAAACATTGTTGAGACTGTGATAGACTATGAGGACTTTTGCAGTTGGACTAAACACATTTTATATTAAGATATTGTTACAAGATTATGGTGGCCAGGGCATGGAATATGGTAGTTTGAATGTAATTGGCCCCCATAATCTCATAGAGAGTGGCAGTATTAGGAGGTATGTCTTTGTTGAAGTGGGTCTGGCCTTGTTGGAGGAAGTGAGTCACTGTAGGAGTAGGCTTTGATTTCTTCTAGGCCCAAGCTACTTCCAGTGTCAGAATCTACTTCCTGTTACCTTCTGATCATGATGTAGCCAGCACCACATCCGCTTGCATATAGCCATGTCCCACCTTGATGAAAATGACCTGAACTTTTGAACTGTAAGCAAGCCACCGCAATGAAATGTTTTCCTTTATAAAAGTTTCCACGGTCATGATGTCTCTTCACAGCAATAAAAATCCAAACTTAGACAACACATACATACATACATACATACATACATACATACAAACATACATACATACATACATACATACATTCGTGTGTGTGTGTGTGTGTTTGTGTATGCATTTATTCAATTGAGTACTAGAACTGGGTGGTTATCATTTAGTTTTTAAAATTTTTCTGAAGCATCTCTGTTATTTTGTTTTTTTCCCCTCTTTTTTGGGGGGGGACTTGCCACCCAGCTCCCAAATAAATCATATATAGAGGCTTATTCTTAATTATGAATGCCCAGCCTTAGCTTGGCTTAGTTTCAAGCCAGCTTTCCTCAACTTATTTCAAACACCTTTTACCTCTGGGCTTTTCCTTTTCTCTAACTTCTGTAAATCTTACTCTTAGTCTGTGGCTTGCTGTGTAGTTGGGTTCCTGGCCCCTGGAGTTGTCCTCCTCCTCTGGCTTCTAGAGCTTAAATCTCTCCTCCAAGATTTTTCCTTCTATATATACTCTCTGCCTGCCAGCCCCACCTATCATTTCTCCTGCCTTGCTATTGGCCATTCAACTCTTTATTAGACCAAGAGGTATTTTACACAGGCACAGTATCACAGCTTCACAGAGTTAAACAAATGCAACATAAGCAAAAGTGACACACCTTAAAATATTCTACTACACACTTCCACTCTGCTTTGCATGGTTCCTGACTGTGTATGATAGGCTGGCCCCTTCTGCATAACTGCATTGATCAAGATCACAAGCTCATTAAGACATACTTTTCATTTTTGTTATCTGTAAAAAATTTCATTCTACAGTTGTACTTCATTTTCTCCTTACCAATTGATAATTAAAATATGATTATCTTTTTAAAAATTGAATCAGACTGGTCAACAGTAAGGCTTCATTTTTTTTTTTAAATCATCCTCTCCCCTGACTCTCTCCTTAATTAGGGTACCATGCATTTACATCTTTTCTCTGCTTAGCCTGCTTTTCCTTCACCACTATTTTCTCTGGTCTTAAAACAGCAGATTTTAGGCTGTCAGGCATTCTCTCAGTGCTTTTATAGAATGACCACTCGTCTTTGTAGTTACATGAAGGCCTGGGGTGTTCAAAATCTTCAATGAAGAAATGGGCCCCCTGTGCTACCTGTTAAAACTGCTCATCGCATGCCAGTACCACCAGGTTCTGGCCTTTTGGCTGTCCAACAGCCCTATGTTGATTCATGGTAAACAGTATTCTCCAGATGTAAAATTTTAATTAGTTCCCCATGGTGTGGAATAGTTTCCTATCTAATAAATTATTTTGTTTTTTAGCACTCATTAGACTGCCATGAAAAAATGAAGCAAACAAATCCATATTTGCCATACATGTTTGAGAAAAAAAAACCACCCTAAATTTCCCCCATGGCAATTAAAACTGCAAAATCCTCATTATGGATTAATAATACCAGTAACAGCTGAGGTACAATGTCCACATGAAAGAAAGAAACAGAACCTTCTCTGATTGGATGTAACTTAATATAAACTGATTACTTAAATGATTTTAACTTAAAGTAACTAAGAGTGTCTTGATAATGTTTACAAAAGAAATTAATTAATTTTTTTTAATGTTGAACTTTATTGAAATTTGGAATGCTAGCTGGCTGGGTTTAAGAAAATATTCCCCTTTTTAAACTCCATGAATTCTGTTAGCAAAATTTAGCAGTATAGATTTCAGGTTCCACAATAGAAAGAAAATTAGAATTATAGATCTACTCAAGGAAAAGATGTGCTTGGATCCCGAACATCACTGCCTAAGACAGCACAAAAAGTGGCTTACTACTTAATCTCTTCATGAATACTTTCTATCTAAAATAGTATGATGGAAAGAAATTTGTTTATTCAATGTTTTTACAAATTGCTCAGAATCTTCTAATGAATGCTACACAAGCACTTGGTTACTGTTCCCCAAGCCTATAAAACTGTTTTAAAGTAGAAAAGTGTCTGTCAATTTACTTTAGAAAGAAACTTTAGCATTCTAAAGTCTTAAATGATATTTCAATCACTGTCACAAACTAAAGAAAAATAATTCTACTTCACAGGAAACAAAATATACACCTTTAAATGCAATGGGGATCACCATGAAGTGTTATTTTATAAGAAAAGAGTGGATGTAGATTGATATCATTAAGCAGTATGAAATTATTAAAACTAAGTTATTAATAATACTAAAATAAAATTTTAAATTACTTGTGTTTCAAGCACAAAGTCAGATTTCAATGACTGTCCCAATTATGACTCCAGTAGTTTGGTAATGTTTAGTGTTTGCTTCTCTTGCTTTCATAATAAACTGTATAAGTCATTAAATAAATCATTCTGAATGTTAAGTTAGAACATAAATAACTGTGCCCATATATAAAATGGTTTTGAAGCTAATTCAGGCTCTGAAGTAAGATGAAATAGGATTTCATTTCTTCTTTTCAGTTCCCAGCTCTGCCATCTCTATCATGTGGACAAAGATTTTTAAACCGGAATCTATATGTTATGAAGAAAATTTCAGATTGTAGTGGCTGAGAAGTTGGCTCAGTGATTGAAGTTGTTGGTAACATAAAGAAGACCTGAGTTTCATTGTCTTGTCCCTATAAAAAAAAAAAAACAGGCTTGTTACTACTCTTTGGTAATCCCAGAATTTAGGAGACACAAACAGGAAGATCTCTAGGGCCTGATGGCCATCTAATCCATTCAAATCAGTGAGCTTTCGATTCAGCTAGAACCCCTGAATCAAAACATATGGTCTAGAGAATGTGAGTAACAATACCCCAGGTTGTTCTCAAACCTTAACATCTGACTTCCATACATATGTAATGAAGAAGGTGGCTCCATATCTAAGCTGTTAAATCAATTTATCACATGTCAACATCACCATAGTTCCCAGCTTTGTATGTATAGTAACCCCCATGTAGATTCAGTGGAAAAAGTATTCTTAGGATAGAAAATTGTAACTAGTTCCTCAGAGTGTGGAGTGGTTTACTGTCTGATAAATTGTGGATACATGAACATTTATATGAATAAATGCTCACAAACAGAAGATAAATAAAAAAGAAAAATCAGATTATAAAGTTTTTGTAGATATTGAGTCTGTGAGGTAAAGCACATAAATTCAAACTTTGTTGAATGATAACTAGATATGTTTTGAGTTAATCATTTGTGGCAATAAGATCGTAGAAGATAAACAATTACGGAGTATAAGAAGGTGAATAAGGGAACCAAGAGGTGGGTCACTGTTCTTCCAACTGGTCACCCAAGTCTCTAGGTCTTGGGCCCAGGAACACAACCTGTGTGCTCATACAATCACCCATTGCAGGCCAGCAGGCAAGACTTCTGTAGGCAGGCCTGACCACCACCACAACTGACCCTGTAATTTCCAAGCCCCATTTCATTCTTCAAACCCACTTATCCCCCAAGACCACAGCTGCTCCCTGAGACACAGACTCCACCAGCTTTGATTGCACCAAGAGGTGAGTCACTGTTCTCCCAGCCTGCTACCCAAGCCTCTAGGCCTTAGACCTAGGAGTACAATCTGTTCCACCCCTTGCAGTCCCAGCTGCAGGCCAACAGGCAAGACTCCTGCAGGCAGGCCTGGTCACCCCATCAGACGCTGTAATCTACAACCCCACTCTGGGACCCTGATACCCAAACCATATAAAGATGCAACTAAGAAAGAGAATTACAGACCACTCTCCCTCATGAACATTGATACAAAAATATTCAATAAAATACTGGCAAACCAAATCCAAGAACACACAAGAAAAATCATCAACCATGATCCAGTAGGCTTCATCCCCGAGATGCAGGGATGGCTCAACATCTGAAAATCTGTCAATGTAATCCATCATATAAACAAACTGAAAGAAAAAAAATCGCATAATCATCAAATTAGATGCTGAAAAATCCTTTGACAAAATCCAACACCCCTTCATGATAATGATCTTAGAGAGATCATGAATACAAGGAACATACCTAAACATAATAAAGGAAATTTATAGCAAACTGACAGCCAAAATCAAATTAAATGGAGAGAAACTCAAAGCAATTCCACTAAAATCAGGAACAAGACAAGGCTGTCCACTCTCCCCATACTTATTCAATATAGTACTTGAAGTTCTAGCCAGAGCAATATGACAACATAAGGAGATCAAAGGGATACAAATTGGAAAAGAAGAAGTCAAACTTTTTCTATTTGCAGATGATATGATAGTATACATAAGTGACCCCAAAATTTCTACCAGCAAACTCATAAACACCTTCAGTAATGTCACAGGATACAAGATTAACTAAAAAAAAAATCAGTAGCCCCTCTATGTACAAATGACAAATGGTCTGAGAAAGAAATTAGAAAAACATCATTCTTTACAATAGCTACAAATAATATAAAATATCTTGGGGTAACTCTAGCCAAACAAGTGAAAGACCTATATGACAAGAACTTTAAGTACTTTAAGAAAGAAACTGAAGAAGATGTCAGAAAATGGAAAGATCTACCATGCTCATGGATAGGTAGAACCAACATAATAAAAATGGCAATCTTACCAAAAGCAATCTACAGATTCAATGCAATCCCCATCAAAATCCCAACACAATTCCTCACAGACCTGGAAAGAACAATACTCAACTTGATATGGAAAAACAGAAAACCTAGGATAGCTAAAACAATTCTGTACAATAAAGCAACTTCTAGAGGTATCATCATTCCTGACCTCAAACTCTACTGTAGAGCTATAGTAATAAGAAAGAGCTTGGTATTGGCATACAAACCAACATGTGGATCAGTGGAATCAATTTGAAGACCCTGACATTAATCCACACACCTATGACCACCTGGTTTTTGACAAAGAAGCCAAAATTGTACAATGGAAAAAAGAAAGCATCTTCAAAAAAATAGTGCTGACATAACTGGATATCAACATGTAGAAGATTGCAAATAGAGCCATACCTATCACCATCCACAAAACTCAAGTTCAAGTGGTTCAAAGACCTCAACATAAATACAGCTACACTGAACCTGATAGAAGACAAAGTAGGAAGCAGCCTAGAATGTATTGGCACAGGAGACTACTTCCTAAATATAACACCAGTAGCAGATTCATTGAGAGCAACAATTAATAAATGGGAACTCCTGAAACTGAGAAGCTTCTGCAAGGCAAAGGGCATGGTCAATAAGACAAAACGGCAGCGTACAGAATGGGGAAGATTTTCACCAACCCCACATCTGACAGAGGGCTGACCTCCAAAATATATAAAGAACTCAAGAACCTAGACAACAAAATACCAAGCAATCCAATTAAAAAACAGGCTACAGATCTAAATAGAGAATTCTCAACAGAAGAATCTCAAATGGCTGAAAGACATTTAAGAAATTGCTCAACATCCTTAGTCATCAGGGAAATTCAAATCAAAACAACTCTGAGATACCATCTTACACCTGTCAGAATGGCTAAAATGAAAAACACTGAGGACAGATTATGTTGGAGAGGGTGTAGAGCAAGGGAAACACTCCTCCATTGCTGGTGGGAGTGTAACTTTGTACAGCCACTTTGGAAATCAGTATAGTGACTTCTCAGAAAATTGGGAATCACTTCAAGACCCAGTGATATCCCTTTTTGACATATACTCAAGGGATGCTCAATCATACCACAAGGACACATGCTCATCATACATTCATAGCAGCATTGTTTGTAATAGGCAGAACCCGGAAACAACCTAGATGCCCTTCAACCAAGAATGGATAAAGAAAATGTGGTACATATATACAATGGAGTATTATTCAGCTGTAAAAAACAATGACGTCATGAAATCTGTAGGCAAATGGATGGAACTAGAAAATATCCTGAGTGAGGTAACTCAGACTCAGAAAGACAAACATGGTATGTATTCACTCATAAGTAGATACTAGATGTGAAGCAAAGGATAATCAGACTACAACCCACAGCCCCAGAGAAGCTAGATAACAAGGAGGACCCTAAGAGGGACGCATGGATCACCTTGGGAAGGGGAAACAGATGAGATCTCTATGAGTAAATTGTGCATGAGTGGGGCAATAGAGGGGAGGGGGTGTGGCGTGAGAACATGAGGGAACGGGATGGTTGAATTGGAAGAGGGAAGGAGTGGGAGAGCAATGGGAGAGATATCTTGAGAGAGGGAGACATTATGGGGTAAGGGAGAAACCTGGTGCTAGGAAAATTCCCAAGAATCCATAAGGATGACCCCAGATTAGACTAATAGCAGTAGGTGCCTAACCTGGCATGCCCTGGTAATCAGATTGGTGAACACCCTAACTGTCATCATAGAGCCTTCATCTAGTAACTGATGGAAAGAAATACAGGGATCCACAACCAAGCACCAGGATGTACTCCAGGAGTCCAGGAAAAGACATGGAAGAGGGATTATATGAGCACAGGGCATCAAGATCATGATGGAAAAACTACAGAGGCAACTTAACCAAGCTCAAAGGATCTCAGAAACTTTAGACTGAAAACTGTGGAACCTGTATGGCACTAGACTAGGTCCTCTGCATAACTGAGACAATTGTGTAACTTGGTCTGTTTGAGGGGTCCCTGGCAGTGGGATCAGGATCTATCCTTGGTGCATGAACTGGCTTTTTGGAGCACATAACCTATGGTGGGATGCCTTGCTAAGCCTTGATGCAGGGGGATTGCTTGTTCCTTCTTCAACTGAATGTTTCAGGCTTTGCTGACTCCTCATGAGAGGCCTTACTCTTTTGGAGGATGGTGTGGGGGATGGGTCAGATGGGAAGGCTGCGGGGAGCCAGAGGAAAAATGAGAGGGGGAAATCCGTGGTTGGTATGTAAAAATGAATAAAAAAATTAAATAAAAATAAAAAGTGAATAACACAGAAGTCAAAGAGAAAATTCTAAACTTATTGTTCAAGGCAAGAAAAATATAAATTTAACATAAATATGATTTACACATATTTTAAACAATAATTTATAACTCCTTAATTTATGTTAGGAATGTAGTTTCAATATTAAATTTTTAATTATGGAATAACTTTTGTCCAATTCAGTTCTATTTAAAGTATAATTATTTCAACTGCTTACAGATTTTATATATGTATGTGTATGTACATATATATATATATGTGTGTATGTACATATATATGTGTTTGTACACATATGCATGTGTGTATGAGATTCATATTTATTACTTCTTGCATGTAACCTTAACATAATCTGTTATTCAATATAATTAATTATTTTCTGTGTCCCCTGGAATTATGTTTTTATAAAAAGTCTATTGTTTTCTTTTCCTGTTGCTGTGATAAAACACCCTGACAAAAGAAAGTTAATGGAAAAAGTGTTATTTGGCTCACAATTCCAGGTTACAGTCCATCACTGTGAAGTCAAGATAGCAGGAAATTAAAACACCAGTCACACTGCGTGTACAGTCAAGAGTAGAGTCAATAAATTAGTTCATCCCTGCCAGTGTTCACCTTATTTCGTCACTCTCACATAGTTTAGGTCTCCTTCCTATAGAGTGATGCCACTCAGGGTTGCTCACATCAGTTACAGTATAAAGTGACCTAAGTAAGATAATTTCTCTCTGAGACTACCTTTCCAGGTGATTCTAGATTGTTTCTAATTGAAAACTAAAATTAATGATCATAACAGTTATCCCATTTGTAATTAAGTGCATTTTATTTATTGTTTTCTAATCTTAAAGCCATTTACATTTTCCTTCTCTTGTGCCAACTTGTATGGAGAGTTTAGTCAGGGCTGAAATGGTAAAAAGAAACATTTTATTAGTCAATGTTCCTTAGAGGAACAGACCTTATAGAATGAATTTGTCTATCTATCTATCTATCTATCTATCTATCTATCTATCTATCTATCTATCTATCTATCTATTGGTCAATCTATATAGATATGTAGGCAGATAATAAATGTTAGTTAGATAGATAGACAATAGACAGACGGAATTCTTTTTAGAATGGCTTACAGGCCATGGTCAAGCTATCCAAAAATAGCTGTGTACCAAAGGAAGGTCCAAGAATTCAGTATTTGTTTATTCCATGAGGCTTTGTGTCTCATCTCGTCTTCAGTATATGTTGGAATCACAAAACGTAGTCTGTAATGCCAGTGAGAGAACAGACTTCTCAGAGAAAGCAAGAGCAAGCAGACAGAGAGCAAGCTTCCCTCTGCTGTGGGATAATGCTTTTGTACACTGGTTTAATAAAACACTGATTGGCTAGTAGGCAGGCAGGAAGTATAGGCAGATGTGCACAATTCTGGGAAGAGGAAGGCTGAGTCTAGAGACGCTGCTAGCAACCAGGAAAAGGAAGATGTAAAGTACTGATAAGCCATAAGCCACATGGCAAGGTATAGATTTATAGAAATGAGTTAATTTAAGATGTAAGAGCTACCTAGGGAGAGGCTTGCCATGGCCATAGTTTGGAAATAATATAAGCCTCTATATGCTTATTTGGGTCTGAGTGGCTACAGGATAAGGCAGGACACAGAAAACTTTCAACTACAACCCTCTCCCATTTTTATTAAGGATGCCATCAGGTGCTGCCTGGATTAAAGGTGGATCTTTCCACCTCATGTTATTTGGATTAAAAATGTGTTTTTTTCCACTTCAAATTATTTAATTAGGAAAAAATCATCACTCAAAGTCTGGGCTGTTTTAGGTATCCTCAGGCATTCCTGATGCCACACGGTTCAGGCAGAAGAAAGAAACCCAGGAGACAGCCTGGGACCTCATGGTCTGAGCTGCCTGCAGGCATCCACAGGCCCGCTTCATGCTGTGTGGCTCAAGCAGATAAAAGATACCAAATGGGAAGCTGGGATCTGTGAAAACCAAAGTTACATTTTAAGTTTTAATTAATATGCCTAAGAGATCCATGAAACAAAATGCCTCTGATCTGCAAGCCCAAGAACAGATAGTTCTTGAAATTCTGGAGGGTATTATTTATGGAAGATAACAAGCCACATGTTTTTCACTTGCTTAAACAAGTTTGTTTGACCCATCTGCACTGGATATTCTTGATCACATGTGGGTGAAAGGTATGTAGGCAGGAAATAGTCAGGATATATGCTTGCCCCTGATTGGACCTGATAGGAAATGCAACAAATTAATGTTTTCTTTCTTAAGCTCAATACTTGATTCTTGCAATACTTGCAATACTTGATTCTGGGCCATTTCTTGGGAACCTGGGTAGAGGTCTGGCCAGAGTCCATCCACCTGGCCAGTATTTAAATAAAGCTTGCTTCAAATTGACTTTAAACTGTGGTAGTGGTCTTATTCTCAATTGGTGGGATCAACAGATCCCCCACATTGCTGGCTGCCTGAAGGCATCCATGGGCATTCTTAATTCGATGCAACTCAGACTGCCAAGGTACCCACAGTACAGAATGAGTCCTCACATTCTAGGCTGTCTGAAGGGATGCACAGCCCTGCCTGACGCCACATGGCTCAGATAGGCAAATACACCTATGATACAGCCTGGATCTTTGTGGTCCAGGCTGCCTGAAGGCATCCACAGGCTTTCCTGATGCTAAGAAGATCAGAAGGATGAAAGACACCCATGGGGCAACATAGGTCATCAGTCTATAGTGCCTGAGGACATGTACCAGCCTGCCTGATGCCATGTGGTTTATGTGGGCAAAAAAATCCATGTGGCAGCATGGATTCTCACTGTCCTGGATGCCTGAAGGAATCCATGGACCTGCCTGATGCTACAGAACTCAGGAGGAAGAAAGATACCCGTTTTGCCATATGGTACCTTAGGATTAGGGGTGCCTAAAGGTATCCACTGGCATGCATGATGCCGTGTGGCTCAGGAGGATGAAAACCATCCATAGGGCACCATGGATCCTCATATTCCATATTGCTTGAAGGCATCCATGGGTTTGGCTGAAGCCATCAAGCGCTGGTGGGCAAAAGGTACCCACAAGGTATCATGGCTCCTCGAAGTCCAAGCTGCCTGATCTCATCCACTGGCCCAACTGATGCCACATAGTTCAGCGGGGCAGTTCAGGTAGACAAAAGACACCCACGGGGCACCCTGGGTCCCCAAGGTCCTGACTGCTTGAAGGCATCCACAGGTAATCCAGAAACCCATGCAGCAGCCTGGAACCTCTACACCAGTCTGCCTGAAGGTATCCACCAGCCCACCTAATGCCATGCTACTCATGACAATGAAAGACACCAACGGGGCAGCATGGGTCCTCATATTCTGGGATGCCTGAAGGCATCCATGGGCCCACCTGATACAAACTGGCTCCAGCAGAAGAAAGGAACCCACAGGGCAGCTTGCCACCTCATGAAAGGAGTTGCCTGAAGGAATACACTGGGCCTCTTGATGCTACATGACTCAGAAAGATGAAAGATACCCATGGGGAATGCATGTATTGTTCCTCATATTCCACGAGGCCTAAAGTCATCCACCAACCCACCTGATGCCACTTGTCTCAGGAGGACAAAAGTAACACACAGGGTAACATGAATAGTCATAGTCTGTGCTGCCTAAAGGCATCCATAGGCTAGAATGATGACACATAACTCAGATGGGCAAAATACACCCAGTAGTCCTTAAGGTCTGGGCAGTGAGAAGGTATCCTTGGGCCCTCCTGAAGTTCTGTGGCTCAGGAAGGCAAAAGAGAAAACACTAGGCAGCCTGAGTCCTCATAGTCCTGAAGGTGTCCATGGACCCATCTGTTGCCATGTGTCTCAGGAGGACAAAAGACACCCATGGGGTGGCATGGGTCTTCATGGTCCATGAAGCCTGAAGGCACCCACTGGACTGCTTGATGCCACATGGCTCAGAAGGACTAACATCCCCCACAGGCCTGCATGATCACTGGAGCCATGCTGATCTGGGTGACCTATGGTATCATCTAGGCCCAAGCTAATGCCTAGGGCCATGTCTGGGTCTGTGTCCCTGTAGCAACAAGGATCTGAGCTGATGTGCATGTCTCCTGTTACTACCAAGGGCTCTATGGATGTCTGTTATCTGATCAGCCACCTGAGATCTTCCTGGTGTCTGAGGGCCTTGCTTCAACTGTGGCTATAAGGAGCTGGATGACCTGGGCTACCATCGGGGCCACAGTGACATCCAAGCCAAAACTGCTGCTAAAGGCCATGTCTAGGTCCATGTTTCTACTGCAGCTGGAGTCTGTGATGATGTCCATGATCTGTGTTATCACAAGGAGTGATTGACTTCCCATAAATTGAAATCCAAGGGCTATGCTGAGACAGTCCCACCCTTTACTGACCCCAGGGTAGCTGGCCTTGCCTCTCTCTGGACACTGCAGCAGGAGAGTTGGCTCACTCCCAAGGGAGAGCTGGCCACAAAACTTGGGAGAAATTGTCCTATTCCCCCCCCCCCCCAATGGAAGTGGGAGTGCTGGTCCCTGTGGCATGGGACTAGAGGGACTGGCTCTGCCCCTTGACTGAGAGGGTAGTCCCAGTGTCCCAGACTGACCGATTAAGCTACCACCCATACTAAGATCCTAGGCATGGGTTGGCCCACCCTAGCATCTACCACATCTGTCAGCTGTTGGAGTTTGTGAAGGGACTGGTCTTGTGAAACAGTAACTTTAGGATCTCCATGACTTGGGGCAATAGCAGGTTATCCAAGAGTTTTGATGAGGGTCCAGTAGTGATGGTGTGCCAGAGGCCTTGAACCAGATCAATGACTCATTGCAATGAACGTTTTGTGGGTGGGACTGATTGGACAAAAGTGTATGCTGCATGACACTGCAGATCCCAGTGCCACCAGGATGAAGGGAGAGGTATTGAAAAGTTGAAGGACAAAAGCAAGGATTTTTGTCTGTTTTTAATTAATTTGAGGCCATTCTTTTGTGGGAGACACTCCAGGGGTGAGGTACAGGGGCAGATATGAAGTTCAGGGGTGAGGTGCAGGGGAAGATACGAAGGGATGGGAGGTAAGTGGGATTGGGTGTATTATGTGTAGTTCCCAGAGAATCAATAAAGAATTATGTTATAATTTTTTTTTTTAGAAAAAGAAAATAATCCCTCACATGTGTCCCCAGATGCTTGGTTTTTAGTTGATTCTAGATGTAGTCAATTTGACAACCAAGAATAGCTATGACAGACATCTTTTTTTGTGATCTTAGATAAGTGACTTGTCTTATTGAAATGAACCTTCTTCTTTTTTAAGGTCCTGTAGTTCTTATTCACCAGTGTTAAATTTTGGCAAAGAGTTTTTGGCTTCTGTTGAAGAAAGCCTCTGCATCTTCTCCTTCATTTCATTAACCATATAATTAATAGACAAGAAAACAGCATGCTTTCTTAAACACTCTAACATTGCCTTCTTCTCTTCCATTTCCTGTTGGACTTATTTGACTGTGGATCTCTGCATCTGCTTCCATTAGTTACTGGATGAAGGTTCCATGATGACAGTTAGGGTAGTCACCAATCTGAATACAGGAGAAGGCTGGTTCAGGCACCCTCTTCACTATTGCTAATAGTCTTATCTGGGCTTAGCCTTGTAAATTCCTGGGAGTTTCCCTGACACCAGGTTTCTCCTTAATGATATAATGGTCCCTCTATCAAGATATTTTTTTCATTGCTCTCCCTCTCCATCCCTCACCCAAGTTGGCCATACTGAACTCTCATCTTCCCATCCTCCATCCCCTCTCTTCTACATGCCCCTCCATCTCCACTTTACCCAGGAGATCTCATCTATTTCCCCTTTCCAGGGTGAACCATGCATCTCTCTTATGGTCCTCCTT
Organism: Peromyscus maniculatus bairdii; assembly: GCF_049852395.1. Classification (NCBI taxonomy): domain Eukaryota; kingdom Metazoa; phylum Chordata; class Mammalia; order Rodentia; family Cricetidae; genus Peromyscus; species Peromyscus maniculatus. The sequence goes on along the minus strand of NC_134870.1, from coordinate 78,544,170 downwards.
GTTACATAGCTTCTTTGAGGCTATGAATTTTAGCCTGCTTATCATTTGCTTTACATCTATTATCTATTTATGAGTGAATACATACTGTGTTTGTCTTTCTGGGTCTGGGTTTCCTCATTCAGGATAATTTTTTTCTAGTTACATTTATTTGCCTACAAATTTCATGATGTCATTGTTTTTCTCTGCTGAGTAATACTCCATTGCATAAATGTACACATTTTTTTTATCCATTCTTTGGCTGAAGGGTATCTAGGTTGTTTCCAGGTTCTGCTTATTATGAATAATGCTGCTATGAGCATAGTTGAGAAGGTGTCCTTGTGGAATAATTGAGCATCATTTGGGTATATACTGAAAAGTAATATTGCTGGGTCATGAGTAAGATTAATTCCCAATTTTCTGAGGAACTGCCATACTGATTTCCAAAGTGGCTCTACAAATTTGTACTCAAACTAGCAGTGAAGGAGTGTTTCCTTTACTCCACATTCAGAGATCAATTCCTAACCCAAATCTATCAATTATCTTTCTTCCTCCACTTAATTTTTCCTCTTCACCCCCTCTCCTCCTGATGCAATTTGTCTAATAAGAATTTGTCAATTCTTTAAGTGAATTAATTTGTTAAATTATACCAATATAGTTTTCTTTAATTTTTTTGGTCCCTATTAAATTTGAGCCTGCAAAATCCAACTTCAGGAAATCTTTTTTCTGTTCCTCTTGACTCTTTTTCTTTTACCGTCTCTAAAGCATTTTCCCTTGTATCTAATACACAAAAACATCACATCAGGTACCTTTCTCTGAGTGATGAAAAGTTGAGACTTTGGATTTAATTCTCTTTCTTAGAAGAATAATGAATGATACTTTTTTCAACATAGATGATGAGATAAAGATGTATCTATCTTTAAAACAGATCCTTCTAGCCAGGTGGTGGTGGCACACGCCTTTAATGCCAGCACTCAGGAGGCAGAGGCAGGTGGATCTCTGTGAGTTTAAGGCCAGCCTGGGCTACAGAGTGAGTTCCAGAAAAGGCACAAAGCTGCACAGAGAAACCCTTTCTCGAACCGCCCCCCCCAAAAAAAAACCCCAAAACAAAAAACAGATCCTTCTATATGTAGTAGATTATATTACATTAAAATATATTGCATCATTTTTCATACATATATATGCAGCCTTAAAATGCATTTTTACATATTTATTTGTGTATATTAAGGTTTTTCTCCACGTATACATAAGCACCATATGCATTACATATCCTCAGAGGCCAACAAGTTCATTGGATCCCCTGAAATTGAAATTACAGTTGTGATCCACCATGTGGGTTCTAGAAACCAAACACTGGTTCTCTGCAAGAGTAGTAAGTGCTCTTCAGTCCTCAGCCATTTTTCCAGCACCAATGGTTAGACAGGTGATAAGCCTTAAGAAAGAACTTATTACTGTTACTCTGCACAATCAACACAGTATTAAGCTGACTCATAATGACATATCAATATACCCATATATTAATGCATCTCTCAACCATTATCAGAGAAGTTTCTACTCACAGTAAATGGTGATTAACACCAAAAAATAATATGCAATTGGCCAAGGTGTAAAGCATAAAAGAGTGTAGATTTTCAGCCTTTAATGGAATATAGATACCACATATCCTCCTCCAAGGATTTAAGGATCATTGTGGATGAGGAAATGAAAAAAGTGTAAGAGTTAGAAGTGGTAGATGGCTGCAAGGTAACCTTCTGTACTAAGCTAGACAGCTGTACATATGAACTTACAATAGCTGGGACAGCATGAATAGACCTGTGCAAACACAGGACAAACCAGATCTCAACATGCGGATGGGAGATGGGCAAGAAGTTCCACCCCTTCATAAGGAGGTACTGGCACACATAAGCTGCTGGAAAGGAACAGCCAGTTCTCTCTATGTGTGTAGCCTTCAATAAGTGAACAGCTCTCCAGAGGAAGGCCACAAATTCCAGAATATTTGGGCAAGAAATTTAGACTTGGTGTGTTTTAAAATATACAAGGAAAAAAATGAGTGGATAGGGAAAAGGGGGTCAGAATGGGAAGAGTTGGGGAAAGTGTGTTAATTTGATCAAAATATGCTCTATAAATTTTCAAATCACTAATAAAAACATGTTATTTTTAAAAATTAAATATGTTATGACTATATATTTTACTCTGTAGCTAGAGTTTTCCTGTCTTGCCCACAGTCAGGACAAATCTCTCTCACCTGCCAGTCCCACAGCTGCTCAGACCCAACCAAATAAACACAGAGATTTATTGCTTACAAACTGTATGGCCATGGCAGGCTTCTTGCTAACTGTTCTTATATCTTAAATTAATCCATTTCTATAAATCTATACCTTGCCACATGGCTTGTGGCTTACTGGCATCTTCACATGCTGCTTGTTATGGCGACAGCTGGAAGTGTCTCTTTCTGCCTTCCTGTTCTTTCTTTTCTCCTCTCTGTTAGTCCCACCTATACTTCCTGCCTAGCCACTGGCCAATCAGTGTTTTATTTATTGACCAATCAGAGCAACACATTTGCCATACAGAACATCCCACAGCATTACTCCTATTTTTATTTCATGTGGTTTAATATGTAATTCATCATAAAAACCTATAACATTTTATTTAATTGATAGCAATCATTCATTATATCCTTCTGGAGTAAAATATGATTTTAAACTGTATTGTCTATGCTAAACTGGGTATGAATATTAATAATTCCCTGGATTGAGAGTTCTTTACTGGGAGATATATTTTAAATATTTAATCACTTTTTTTCAGTATTACTCTGTTCTTAGACTTATGGTAAATAAATGCAAAATGAGAACATACACATCCTTATTTATACCCTTAACATCAGTTCCAGTTTTCAGTCTTTTACTTGATTTTAATTCCTAAGTGCTATTCATTTGCTCATGTTTATGCTTCCTATCCAAATGAGAGAAAATAAGCAAACATAAATCAATGTTTTACATATCATCTAAAATAGATTTCCATTAATTACTCATTCTTTGTTTATTTGCTTTCTTATTTGAGAATTGAATTCACTCTGAAAGCTTTATCAAATCCTCCAAGATGCTGTCTCCACCAGAAGTGCTGGAGTTACAGGCATGCACCAGCTTGCCTGTTTCATTTTGTTCAGTTCATGCTTTATTTACTCTGGATCTTTAAGGAAAAGAAGTGGACATTGACCCAGATTCTTTTAACTACATAAAGACCACAAGAGCCAAAAACCTACAGAAAAGCATGATGTGTAAGAAAAAAGCACTTTACTAATTTATTATGAAAATATTTCCTTATCACATTGATAGATTCTTTGTATCTCATTATTTCTCTTGTAGCCCATATTGAGGTTCTGTATTAAACAGGAACAACTTTTAATTCCATTTTGTCATGTAGCCATGATGATCAATAAGTGTTTTTGAGTTAAAAATCATGGTTGGAGCCATGAAGTATAACTTGGGTTAATTCTATTTGTTCATAATGTCTTTTCGTAGACTGTTAATAATCTTTGCATTATGCTCAAAACTATCTACATACTAAATGGAATTTAAAGTTCTATGTTGAGTAATAATCAAGGCAACAAAACTAAAAGCTGTATTTGTCAATTTGCCTGTGAATCTCTGTGTTTCATTTATGACAGCATGCCACAGAGAAATCACTATCAACTACCCAGTGCAGCATGGTGCTAATTTTCTGGCTAATCCCATGTCAGTTTAGAATAAAATCTTCTCTTTGTAGTTTCTATGTTGAGAGATTTATTTTTGGATGGCTATACTTGGTAGAAGTTCTGAATTGATTCCATTTTATACAGAGTGGGTTGTACCAAAGTTCTTTGAGGGACAAAATCTGAATTATTTTCTTCTTTAGATTACAGTTTGTCTTAAACAGTGACTCAAATTTTAATTGATAAGAACTTAAACTGAGTGAGTCACAATTTTTCATTTGTAAAAATGTGTCTACACTACAGGGTGATCATACAATATAAGATTATAAAGTAATTTACATAATATAAATAATAATCCTTCAAAAATAATAGCAATGATAGTCACTAAGAAAGAAATGAAACACGTTTTAGCTTCTATATAAAATAATTGAATTTTATATTGTTAAAAATATTATTTATGATGGGAATAACCAGTTTCTTTTATGATTAGATTTAAGGTCCACTCCACAGAAGGAATTACAAGTGTATTGCTCTAAATCTAAGCAAGAGTTGCCCTCTAACCTTCACAGACATGTGGTGTAACACCTGCATATACATGGATCACTACACACACACACACACACACACACACACACACACACATGCACGCACGCGTGCTCACACATACACACACTCACACACAATATACACACACTCACACACATACACACACATACACTCACACACACACATACACACACACACAATGGGTTAATAAAAAATTTAAACAAGTTGATAATAAAGTAGTTACATATAGATTTGGGGTGGTATTTATATTTATATTTAATTATATACCATCATGTTTTCAGTTTAACTTAAATCATGAGTTGGATACTATTATCCCCCCAAAACCTCATTTTATGTTAAATTTTGTATAACTTATATAAAATTTGTTTGGAAAAGATAATAACTATTAAGATATCAGTTTTCAAGGCTGAATAATAAAATAAAACATTACAGGGAAGTAGAGGTAGTGGTTACATATTATTGCATAATGCCTCTCTATGACATAAGCCACGATAATGAAGAGTGGACTCAAACAAAACATAAATGATTATACATAACTCTAATATAGAAGATAACATTTACTCTAAAGATACCAAAGTCCTCCTGTAATTCACATAAAAAGTTTCTTTTAATATTGTATACTATTTCAAGTCTAACTGACTTACAAGAAATAAAAGATGAATCAGTCTTCTTGCTGAATAGACACAATACTGAATTTGAGAAATATCTATTATAAAACAAAAGTAATAAAATTATTAGATACATCACTAGTAAAATGAAACAATATCAACTGTGAATGTCTATTTTGTTTTCCCATAAGAAATGATTATACTTATATAGATTTAAATAAAACTCCAGTATTTCCCTTGCCAAACTGAAATTACATGTGTAAAAGAAATCACATAATACATATATTTGTATATGTAAACATATATATTTGTATATGCATAGATATGTGTGATTTGGGGATATTTAATTACAAAACCAACTCTGAAGGAATTTTATTTAGAATTTTACCTGCCATATGATAGGTTTTAATCAGTGGGCTGAAAATAAATAACCTGAGCCTTTTACAATAGCTGTCACTGGAAAGCTAAACAAAGTCACCATTCATCTTGCTCATAGTCATTTTACTCTTTAGCAGATGTGCTCTTTGAACGAATTTATTGGCCTTATGAATAAAGATTAGCACTCCTCTGTTTAACTCTGTTGGGAAGAACATTATTCTGCTGTATAAATGGACATCAAATTCAACTAAATGAATTCTTTTAAAAGGAAGAACTTCTTTCAGCTAAGCTTTCTGAATTTAAGATGATACTGATATTCGAGGTAAATTTAATTTTATAGATATCCCTGCCAACATTTAAAACTATTGCTACAAAGACAGTTTAGCATGCTGTACTTTGTAAATATATTATCATTAACTTCAATTTCAAAATAAAATTGTAAAAGAGTGTTATAACTACAGTTATAACTATGTTGTATAATTATCAACTGAATTTATTTGTATTTGTAGTTTCAAAGTATATATTTGCATTTCTTAGTATTTGGCTTTATTTTTAAATTCCAGTTTTAAGACTTTCTGCATACTGACACATATGACTGATGAAAAGATTAGGTAGCAAATTAATTCACATTGAATTGTATTAATGCAATTTAGGTGTCAATATTAAATAACTATTTTTCCTAATCTCTAAATGGAAAAATGACCAATGAATTAAGAAAGATAATATATTTCATTTGAGTAATTAGAACAAACTATCAATGAGAAAAAGAAATTATATAGTTTGTAAAAAAAATCTTGGAATGAAGAATGAATTTTCTCTCCTTTTTCTTTTTCTTTTTTGTTAGTATAGGGGATTATTGCAAAGATGAAGAATATTTTATGTTTTTAATGGTTTATCAGTATTGAATTTTAAAACTTGAATTTGTCATCAATATTTTCAGAATAAATTTGAGAATATATCACAAGTAGTTAAAAGTCAATAATGACTATCAGCAGATAATTATAATCATATACATTTAATTATAATTAAAAACATTAAAAGTTTATCAATTTTGTCCTGTTCTGGTTTAATTGTGATTGTTTTATATCATTTTATTTTACTTTAATATTGTTCTTTAGAAACCAGCTTGTTTTCTATGGAGAGACAGGAAGAATGGGAGGGAAGGCAGGGAGGAACTTGGAAGAGTTGGGAGAGAGGGACCTATAATCAGAATATACTCTACAAAAATATTTATGTTCAACAAAAGAAAAATACAATTAAAAAATAAATCAAATAATTACTATACAAGGAAAAAAAATCTCAAGATGTGGCAGTTTGAATGTCACTGGCTCCCGTAATGTCATAAGGAGTGGTGCTTGTAGGAGGTGTGGCTTTTCTGGAGTGGTTATGGGTTTGTTGGAGGAAGTGTGTCATTCTGGGGATCAGCCTTGAAGATTCCTATGCTCAGGATACTGCCCAGTGTCTCAGTTAACTTCCTGTTACCTTCAAGATGCAGAACTCTCAGCTCATACTCTAGCACCACATCTGCCTTCATGCCATAAAGCTCCTATCATGATGATAATGGACTGAACCTCTGAAACTGTAAGCAAGCCACCCTAAATAAATGTTTCTTATATGAGTTGCCATGGTCATGGTGTCTCTTCACAGCAATAGAAATTCTAACTAAGACAGAAATTGGTAACAGAAACTAGGGTATTGTGATATGCTTAACCATGTTTTTATTACGAGTAATATGGACTTTGGGAGTGTGGGTTAGGATTTCAGCTTTAAGTACTGTTTAATGGGCCATACTAGAAGCATGGGAGACAGTGTTGCTGAATATGATTTGATGAACTGTGGGGATCAAGAGTTTTCAGGGGCAAGGAATATTAGTATGTAGCCTAGAGATTGGTCTTGTGATACTTTGGTGAAGAATAACTGCTTTTTGCCCTTTTCCAAAGAGTCTACCTAAGGCTAAAGTGAAGAGTTTTGGATTAATGCCACTGGCAGAGGAAATCACAAAACAGCCAAGTATAGACTCTGCTGCATGGTTATCAGTGTTATTAACTCTAATGAAGATTTATAATGAATAAGAACAAGCTAAGCAAATAAAATTACAAAATGTAAATTTTGAGGAGAAAAAGAACACCAGGAAGTGGAATGGAGCTAAGTCCTGTGTTCAAGGAGAGAACAGATTAAGAAATGGAATAAAGGGATGGTAACCTCAAGGCAAGATCACCCCGAGCTAAGTTTCCAATTCGTTGAAAAGAACCAAAAAAAAAAAAAAAAAAAAAAGCTTAGGGCCTGGGCATGCTGGGGCATACCTTTAATCCCAGGACTGGGAAGGCAGAGGCTGAAGGATATCTGAGTTTGAGGCCAGCCTGGTCTAGAATTCCAGTTTGGAAACAACCAAGCTTAGGCAGTGAAGGACGGAGACCTTGTGAAGATGTAATTGAACAAGGGGGTCATATTCTAGCGCTAGTAGCAGCAGAACTTGGCAGCTTCAGCCACATGGTTCTGGCTTTAGAGTTAAGGATAGAAGAAATGGGTTATAAAATTTGCCTCTGCACCTAAGGAAAGCTGCTGAGTCCAGGCATGTATCAAGGGTGTCCCTAAATGGAGACCTAGTAAAGAGGCTGTTTTGTGAAGCTGTGAAGTTGAAGCCAGGGTTGCCTTGGAGAACCCAAGATGTTAGAGATGCCAGAGTTGTGGGATATCTGTTGAGGAGAGCTGCTGACAGGGTGTAGAACTAGCCCAAGAGAAAGAAGTGAGCTGCATTCAACAAAGCTGAGTGGAGTTGGAGATCTGAAGAGCATTTTGATATCAGACATGAAGATGCAGTGTTTGGATTTTACCCAGGTAATCTTTGGTCTTGGTTTGGTCCAGTAATTCCTCACTATGCTCCCTTCCAAATGTTTCAGAAGGGTGATGTATATTCTGTGCCATTATAGGTTAGAAGTATGTGATCTGCTTTTTGATTTTGATTATTACAGAGGATTACAGTTAAGAAATTGCATGAATCTCAGACAAGATTTTGAACTTTGGACTTTAAATCATTGTTGAGATTGTGATCGACTCTGGGAACTTATGAATTTGGACTAAAAGAATTTTGTATTATGATATTGTTACAAACTTATGGTGGCCAGGGAGTGGAATTATTCATGGAAATTAACTTTGTTCACATAATTACAGTGGATACTTGTAAATTTTCAAAAGGGCAACATAGGATTTCAACATAATGTTACAATATGCTAGTACCATGTATTGCTTATATGAATAATTTGATTGTTGTTTTTTAATAATTCAAACTTTAAAATATTGATATAAGAAAATGTTATTGTATTTTTATAAGAGCTTTTATTGATAGGAAATCTTTGGAATGAATCCAGCTTAATGCATTTGAAAGATTAAGAGTCTCCATGAAAATATCTTTACTTTAAGCTCTATAAATATATACTTTTGGGCAATGCTGAACAGACTCAACAGGTCATATTTACATATTCATTTGTGTATATGTACAGTTAAGTCAATGGTTAAATAAGAGGAGGCTATGAATTTGGGAGTGTGTGGAAGCAGACACAGGAAGGATAGGAAGAAAGGAGAATGGGGAAATGATGTAATTATATTTTAATAATTTTACAAAATAACCAATGAATAACCACATAATGGATTAAATTACACAAACTCATAGCATATGCCTTTAAACCTACATACTAGGGACCCTGGGGAAAATTCAAAGCCAGCCTGAACTATAATGTGCATTAAGGCAAGCCTGAAAAATGTAGTAAGATCACTTGACAAAACAGTAAAGTAAAAAGAGGGCTGGCCATATTATTCAGCAGTAGAATGCCTGCCTGGCATGTATAAGGCTCTAGACAAAATTCCTTGTGATTAAAAAAAATAAAACTTATTTTAAAAATACATATATATCCATTGTTTTATTTTCTATAATTTCATTACATTTCCTCTGATTATAAACATTTGATAAAATACAGATAAGAATTCATCTTACTATATGTCTACCTCAAATAGTGATAAGCCACTCAGGAGATATTTTAACAACCATGCTCACAGGAGAAGTCACATAGATGAAAATACAGGATCATACCATCCATTAACATATGAATGGATAAACTAAATTCAGCACAAAAATTAGGTCCTAAAAGAATCCACTTCCATGAGTAACACCCAACATTCAAATTCCCATGGTACCACTGCTTGAATCCCATTCTACATTTGGTCTCCCTGAAATTGAATGCCCTAAGTTACTAATAATAGAGAACATGAAAACTCCTATATCAAAACACTAGCATTTATGCTATCAATTTCATTTGTTCATGTTATATAATCTATTAATGTCAGAAGATTCAGTTGTGCAATGTTTTACTGGGTATTTTATGATGGGCATTCATTGGTATATTCTGTGATTATTTTATTTTTATCTGTCTTTGGCACCTTCTGGGGTTTTTGTAATTTTGGAAGGTGTGTGATAACCAATGTGCCATTCTTGCATTGTAGTGCAACTCATGTAGAGGTTCTGTAAGGTAAATGATACACTATTCTTGCTTACATATGGAACAATCCATGAACAGTTACTAACATGTTACATCAGGAGATGTGACATAATAAACAAACTGGAATCATGACTTATGAAGACGGTATGGTTGACAATAAAGAAGAAAAAAATAAAGGCTAGTGTTGTATAGTGGTGTTCGCTCCACCTATGACTGTGGTGCTTCTTGCCTGCATACCTGGCCTCTTAAAAGGAAAGGGAGAGGGGTCACGTTTTTTCTTCTTGGCATGATCAGACACCAGACAGCCAGGTGCATTTACTCCCAGGTAGAACAGAGGACTACTTCATCTATTTACTTGGTTCTGTGCTCATGAGTATACTTCTCTATTTAATATCTTAATAAATACCTGATACCCCTTAAGTAGACTCTGGTGGATTTCTCAAATTAGTGTTGTTTATTAAGAAGTTAACAGGTCTGTAAATAATGGACAATGAATGGGAAGGCCATACAATGTTCATTATACTGTATCTATAAAAGAGACAAACAGGAAGCATGGGCAGTGGCTCCTTGGTGGTTAAGAATTCTTGAAGCCCTTCCAGAAGATCAGAGTTCATCCCAATATCCATGTCAGTTGCTTCACAACTACCAGCAGCTCCAGTTCCGGGAAATGGCACAACTTCTACAGGCCTTAAAGTGTAGCTAGAGTTTTCCTACCTTGCCCACAGTCAGGACAAATCTCTGTCATCCTCCTGTCCCACAGTCACTCAGACCCAACCAAGTAAACACAGAGACTTATATTGCTTATAAACTGTATGGCCATGGCAGGCTTCTTGCTAACTGTTCTTATATCTTAAATTAATCCATTTTTATAAATCTATACCTTGCAACATGGCTCATAGCTTACTGGCATCTTCACAGGCTGCTTGTCATGGCAGCGGCTGGCAGTGACTCCCTCTGCCTTCCTGTTCTTTCTTTTCTCCTCTCTGTTAGTCCCGCCTATACTTCCTGCCTAGCCACTGGCCAATCAGTGTTTTATTTATTGACCAATCAGAGCAAATTGACATACAGACCATCCCACAGCATTAAAGGGCACCTGAAAACATATGGGATACATTCACACACACACACACACACACACACACACACACACACACACACACACACACAAACACAAATATTTCTTTACAAAATAGTGGAGCAAGCAACTACCAGTTAGTTCAGGTACACCCACTGTTGAAACTCAGGATGCCCCTTGCCTCTCAAAGCTTGTCCACAAGTCCTGTGCATAATCTATACATGATATTTGCAATGAAAGTTTTTCACTGGAGCAGCAGCAAAGAGTTCTACCGGGGTTGGCCATCTGATTAATGTTAATGATATGTCATAGCATCAATAATGATATCATTGAAACCTAATTATCATTGCCTTTTAAGGATCTAATCCCTCTACTTAGGGGCAAGTAGATCAAACACTGAGTAATGAGCATTGACTAATACTCATTACTGATACTGATACTCTGAATATTGGTTTGTTTCTTTTGGACTCACAAATTTTGACGGCATTATGATTACAGAGATTATAACACTATAACACTGAGTATATTGATATAGAGATCCAGTAAATATTACTTCTGGTAAAGAAATCTATTTTCAAGTGAGAAAATTTCAAGACCATGTACATAGACTTTATCACTGATTTGGATCAAACATGTATTTTTAAAAAGTACATGGAAAATAGACTACTGAGGATCTGGGGATGAAACTTGGTAGAACACTAGTCAGGCAGGCAGAAGGCTCTGGTTTCAAGCCTTCAGATTGTGCATGTGTGTGTGAGTGTGTATATGTGTGTGAGTGTGTATATGTGTGTGAGTCTGTATGTGTAATAGAAAGAGAAAGAAGAGGGGAGAGGGTAGAAGGGAGGGAGGGAGAGGGGGGAGGAAGAGAGAAGAGACATTATTGAATGTCCCTGATTTAAAAACACCACATAGTTCTACTATACTAACCTGAACCAGGAAGCAAAGAGTTTTACTGAACCAGGAATTAAAGACTGAAATATTAGTGATTTCTTCCATCGCTCCTGCTGATCAATTAACAACATTCTTTTATACTAGACTCCTGAATAGCAGATCTTCATCTTATAAAAAAGTTTTTCTTTGACTGAAATTATGATTCTCATGTAGATATATTAAGGCCTACTGCTGTAAGACTACCAGCAAAGAACTCTGTCACAATAATACTGTGGAAAATCATTAGGCTGAGGCTCAGTCTAGGGCTGGGGATTAGAGCACGTGTTAGTGATAAAGTGTTTGTTGGTCGACAGTTAGCTAAATCACAGCACTGTCACAGAGAAATGTTTGGATTACCAAAACAGGTCACCCATGGGTGTTGTAGATGGAGATGATGGTTATCCATTTTAATCATGATAGAGAAGAGGATATCAAGGGAATTATTGATTCCCGTGTATCCCTCTTCCATAGTGGATTCTAGAATGCTTGTGCTGTGCATATTCCTAGAGGTTTTTCTTTGTTTCTTCAGTCATATTCTCTACTCGAGTATACTTTGTGGCTTTTATCTGCTCTCATTTTGGTGAAGGTGTAGAATGCTCCATGCTGTATATTTATCTCAGGACACTTAGCTGGAGGTATCTCCAATCAAAGGGACATAGATCTCATGAGTATCCAGTGTAGTAGAATATTTTAAGGTGTATTACTTTTGTTTATGTTGTGTTTGTTTAGCTCTGAAGCTGTGTTACTGAGCCTTTTTGAAACACCTGATGGTCTAATAAAGAACCAGCCAGTAGAAAGGCAGAAGAAAGAATAGGCGGGGCTGGCAGGCAGAGAGAATATATATAGAGAGAGATTAAGGAATGAGCCAGAGAAGGAGGACTCAAGGGGACAGCCACTCAGTTATACAGCAAGCCACAGAGTAAGAGTAAAATTTACAGAAATAAGAGAATGGGAAAAAGCCTAGATGCAAAAGGTAGATGGAATAAGTTAAGTAAAGCTGGCAAGAAACAAGCCAAGTTAAGGCCGGGCATCCATAAGTAATAAAAAGCCTCCGTGTGTGTGTGTGTGTGTGTGTGTGTGTGTGTGTGTGTGTGTGTGTGTGTGTGTTTGTGTGTGTGTGATATTTGGGAGCTGGGTGGTGGGCCCTCCAAAAGAAAAAAATACCCAAAACAACAAAAATCCAGGTCTCTCTTTCTCCAGGTGGAGAAACATTGAGAATTAGCCATAATTCTTCAGAGATTAGTAAGCGGAACTCAGTGTCCACAGGGAATACAATCTCTTCACCAGACTGAGATTGATTTTACTGTGTTAGCCCCTTGCTTCTACACATATGCATCTCTGTTGCTAGACTTGATCTACCTGCTAGAGGGACACTTTCTGGCTACATCATCTGATTTGGTTTCTTTCTCAGAAGCTTACTTATTGGCCAGGTTGGTTGTTCCTTTCTATCAAGACTTGTACACCTCATTTGGTTCCTCAGATATGCCCTCACCTTCTCTTCACTGGCTGAATATTTTATTTAACAATTTGAATGATAATTGTTCAAAAAATGTTTCTAAGAATCTGCATCTCAAAGTCCTCAGGCATGATGCTTTATTATTTTCCCATTAAAATCATTATTTAAGTAGCATTTGATTTTCAGGTTTTCAAGTTTTTTTTTTAAGCGAGTTGCTTATATCTTAAAATCCTCACATAATTTATCATAGATCATGAGAAAAATCTGTTAAACAAAGACTAAAGGTAAATAAATAAACACATATTGCATATATGTATATAATACATGTAGATCCATATGATATTTATACTATGAAATACTTAATTTTGCAAGCTCTTAAATCTTATTTAGAGATATATTATATCCATAAATATTACTATAAACCATCAATTTCAGAGGGCATGGAATTCCAAATATATGAAAATGCATCTGCTAAAGTCTATCTTCAATTTTCAGGTTATGAGAAACATCCTAGTATTTAGAAAAATGTCTAATACTTTGCTAAAACATCTTCTTATGTGAGTTTTGCAATCATCTGTGTCATGAGGAATTAATGAGAGGATGTCAATGTTATTTTTAAAGATCTATTTTATTTTATTAATTTAGATGTAGGTTACTGAATATATCTGTGTGTCCTTGTGTGTATGTATGTGTACTACGTGGAAATCGTGGACCTGGAGTTACAGGTAGTGGTGAGCTACTGAATATGGGTGCTGAGAACCAAACACGGGTCTTGTGCAAGAGCAGTGAATGGTCTTATGCAGAAAGCCATATCTCCATGTCCGTTAATGGCACTATTAATGACAAGAAAGTGTTGACATTTTAGAGACAGTCTCCATTTCTTTCTCTGTACTTCAGCATCCTCCGTTTCCCACAAGCCCGCTGTCTTCTTTAGACTCAAGACAAAATATTTTAGAGCTAAATGTTACTTTACTGATGCCAATTATTTTCTTTTTCTTTGATCAGTATGACCTGATATCTACTGTAATTGGTAGGTAACATGAATGTCTTTGGCTTACATTACTCAGACTTCCTTACTGTATTTGTCATGTATGTGGAATGTTGTATCTAATTTTTGACAATATTGATTATAATTTTATAAACTTACATTAAGCACTAGAGAAATAGAATAAACTTAAGATATTCTATATAAAACACTTCCTTTAATCATATATCCAATAACTTATAATACGAAAGATGGTACATGGATATTTTGTTTATATGATAAATATTTTTATAAAAGTGATTTGGTGTTTTAATAATTTTCAGAATGAATAGTGAGATTAATATTACAATATGGCTTTTACTACTAACAATCACTATAGTCTTTGAATAAATGTTTCTGATTTTGATGAGCCCATTTTTCAAAATTCCTTTGAACTTCACCAATTTCATTGAAGTGCCATGTTGGGTAAGATGAATCAACTCCTCTGTGTTTCTTTCCTCAATCAAATGATGCTCTGACAGATGGTATAGAACCACCCAGTAAATGTGCAACAGGAAATCATAAGCAGTAATTGCTTCAAGGAGCTTTGCATCCTTTTATCTGAAAGAGTATTTGCCGACTATAAAATTATTGGGGATAGCCACTGCAATTTTAACCATTTTCTTTTAATTATATGCAATAAAAGACTTTGAAACAATCAAGAGCATAAAATATCATGTTAAAAGCTAAAAGTAGAATAATGTAAATCAATTATTAGATTTAATTCATTAAAACATTCCAGCCATAAAACATTTTCAAAGAAAGGAGTTGCATAGAATAGAAAAATATGTCTCTCTTTTGTTGCTGCTGTTCTTGGATATTTGTTAATTCCAATGTCAAAAATTTCTATATTCATATAATGTAAGAAAAAAATGTAACTTAGTTGTACTAACACTGAGATTATCTTTTTTTTTTCCTGAAAACATCTTTTCTCTTCAGAAAGAAATTGTTTATCATGCCTCCCAACCAGGACAATAATAGTCCTTGGAGTCATTTAAAATCATGTGCTCAATCTGCTATCCTACTGTGTACCCAAACTGGTTTAATTTAATCTGCCTTTAAGAAAACAAGGTAATCAATCTTACTCTGTGTTGTACTTACCGTTTAAAGCTCTGCAATCTAAGATTAATGCATAGATTTAATCTAAAATCATGTATTTTTCCATGGCACTGACCAAGATAATGCATGTATATGTGTGTGAGTTGTAATAATCATTTGCTGAAAATAGCCAACAGATTGAAAGGTACATTAAGCACAACAAATATCCCATAAATATTAGAATCAACATGGAGATAAAGGTTGCTAACATTTGTTTGCAATTTGAGTGTTATTCTGTGTCAGTTGCAATAAAAATAACTTCTCTTGTAAATCCTGTTTAAGATTTCTGTAAAAAAAAAATCACGGATTATGTGTCAATAAAGACAGATCAAAGTACTTTGTTAGGAACAGACAACAGGGACAGACAGCACTGATATATACACAACAGACAGAAAACAGTTTGGCTACTAACCACAGACAACAGCTAGACTGGAGACACTGAGCAAAGAAGATAATTCAAATTTTGGGTTTGATCTTGGTCTAAACTACTCCAAGAGGAAGTCTCACTGTTCTTTGATACAGCACCCTTCCCTGACTGACACATGTGTACATGTTCCACATAAGTTTGCTATCCAGTAGCTCCCTTTGGAATAACATTTGGAGAGTGATACTTTAAATTGCTAAATAATCATGATCACTACTGCTATGCACCTATAACCTCAGTGCACTGTCATGATCAGAACATTTTATTTTGCAACTTAAATGGTTCAGTAATGTCTATGACTTCCAGGAGTAAAGAAATCAATCGATATGTTGGTTATACTGCAAAGGCACCCTGGGATTTATCTCGCAAGTGATGAGATCTCAGCCACTTTCTTTCCTGTGACTCCACGACTCTATTCAAACGTTTCAATAGAAAGCCTGACCAACTGCACCAAAAGAGAGAAGAGAAAAAGCAAGGAAAAAGATAGAAGTCAAATGTTAAAAATAAAAGTAACAATAAATGTGAACTCTCTGACCTTAAGTAAAAGGGGAAAAAATGTACAAAGAACAGTGTTGAACAAAGCCTGCCTGGGATAGAGAAACAGCTTCAGCTCACCGCCTCTGTAGGCTGCTTAACAGCTGAAATTTAACTAGACTAAATGCTGTTTTCTTATTCCACTATGATGGAAGAGCCATGGTGTCACAGGGTGCCTAGAGTGTGTTCACACTAACCAGATACTGGCAAAAATGTCCCGTTAAATTAAATTCTGCAGCACACCAGATTGCATTTGGAGTAAAACATACTTTCTAAATAACTCAGAAGAAATCACTTTTTAACACGTTCCATTAATACCTGCAATAACAAAATGAATCATTGCAGTCTTCATTTTACTTTTCTTTGGGCATATCTATTTTATGCTATCCCCATTGTTTTTAAAATGTTACTGCATTCCCCAAATTTAATAAAGTACACAAAATTTTGTTTCTAAGGTGATCTAACATTAGCATTGCATTAAATTGCATATTCTCATTAAATATTGTTTGGTAAAGAGTATGTGAGTTCCTGGACTGGGGGCAGGTGCAGATTGGAACTTCAGCGATTGGGTCAGGAGGTGGGTGGAGGGGGAGAGTACTGAAAGAGATGACTGGAAAGGGGGCACATTTCTGGGTCAGGTAGAAACCGGGTGCAAGGGAAACTCCCAGAAAACTACAAGGATGATCCCAGCTAAGACTCCTAGCAATAGTGAATAGAAGCCTGAACTGACCCTCTCCTGTGATCAGATTTTGACCAATTGTCCTTAGAGAGCCTTCATCCAGTAACTGATGGGAACAGATGCAGAGACCCACAGACAAATACGAGGCCTAGCTCAGGGATTTCTGCTGAAGAGAGAGAGGAAGGATTGTAGGAGGCACATCACAAGAAAACCCACAGAAACAACTAACCTGTCTCATAGGAACTCACAGAATCGGAACCAACAACCACATAAATGTGACAGTTGTGTAGCTTGGTTTTCTAGTGAGACTCAGTAAGAGTGGGAGCAGGGGCTGTCCCCAATGCTCTTGCTGGATCTTGGTAGTCTATTCCTGACACTGGGTTGCCTCGCCCAGCCTTAATACAAGGGAAGGTATTTAGTCTTAGCAAAACTTGTTAAGCCGTGCTTTGTTGATACCCATGGGAGGCCTGCCCCTGTACTCTTCTACCAGCTCTGGAGTATCTGCAAAGACAAACATGATTCTGCTTGATTCTTTTGTTTTAGCAAACTCAGAACAAATGCAGTTGGCTTTATTCATCTGTGTCATCTCCACGCCATCTTTAAGAGCAGGGGAAATATACCAGTATGTGTATAGCCAATCTTAAACTTCTTAAAACACACACACACACACACACACACACACACACACACACACACACACACGCTGCACATGTAGTCTAAGAATTTATTGTAACATTTTCTTTGTGTTCTTATCAGTAGTGTTGCTGAACTGCAGTAGTAGAATTTTTAACAAAGTGGTTAAACAATTGTGTCATGCCCTCGAATGTTGTATGAGTGTTTTCTCTCATGTGGAAGCAGATGAAGGCTGTACCATTACTCTGTTAGTTTCAATTCTCATAATCAAACTACATCGAATATGCTACTTTTATAGTCTGCCTTCTACAAATAAGTACTTTAAAATATTCTTCAATTAAATATTTCTGCCAAAATTGAGAGGCTTGGCCACTCAGACTCACCCTAGTTTTTCTTTCCCTATTTAAATAAGATAACTCTACAAAATGTAAATATACATTTAACTTTGAATAGCAAAACAAATAGCTACAGTAATATAGCAGCCTTCAAACTGGTGGATGCTTTCTAATATTTATTCACATTAGTGACATCACTACCCACTGCAATGATCAGCATCTATTTTATATTTAGTTTCATACTAATCTTTAAGCTTTACCCTGTCCTTACCCAGCTAATCACCAAATATTTCATAGAAGTTGTCATGATTTTTATTTATACTTGAATTGACCAGAGTACAATACTCACGAAATAAGGGAAATAATCTTGAGCCTGACTCACACTTCAGAGGATTTCTGTATATGCCAGAACAAAAGAGGACATATGAGTAACAGAGCAGGCAACATCTGGGTTTCACAGAGAGAGTAGTGAGGAGATGTGAAGAACATGTCTATTCACCCCAGACAGGTAAACGACCATAAGCCAAAGTAAGGATTCCACCGAAGTCCAACTTGGCAAACTGTTGAGTTAATTGGGGTTACTGACAGGTGTATGGTGACAGCATATGCACAGAAGCATGGATGACCCAAAGTCAGTGGGGTTGTAGCCAAGTCCACTCAAATGTGGGTAGTGAAAGCTGCATCCCCAAGCTCTCTGCTGACAAGCACACAGCTGGGCAGATGGGAGTGTCTTCGCATGTAGCTCTAATGATTTGAAAGTTGTTTATTGCTTGCATATCCTTGAGGAGGGAATCTTGCAAATTTAAGTTTTTCTGAATTTGTGATATGTATTCACCTCTGGGTTTTAAGAGCTTCCCTCTTCCTTCCCTGAGGGAATGTTTCAATTCATAGGAAATTGCTGCAGAACACAAAGAATGACATTGAACTCATATTCTCTCTCCATCTCCAAGTGGCAGAGTTCAACACGGGTTGCCTGCTTCATTTAATTTTTATGGGTCCACTTCCTCCATCTACTAAAATATATATTTAGAATAAATAATAGCAAGAAGCAAATATTTCATAAGAGATGTATTGCCAAAAGTGTCTTCACTTTATATTGTACTTCAATGTCCTACTATATCATTTTTAATTAGCTAAGTAAATCTCATTTTATGGAAGAAACAAAATTTAACTTCATTGTTGGCATAATGATACTAATTTACATTAATGTAATATACTTTATAGTGAAATTTTGTGTTAATATTTTATACATACATTATTTCCCTTGGAAAAAAGCAATTCATTAGGTGAAATGTAGGACAAATCTTGAATTACTGAGTAATATCGATGGTTGCCAACAACATTTCTTTATTTCAAAATGTTTATGACAACTTATACTCCTACTCTCTTCTTAGTTAGTTTCTGATAATTATTGATTGTTACAGATTTTTCCTCTCATACTTTTAATTTTTCAGGTCTAGTTTATTTTACATAATAAAATCCTCATTCTAAATTAGGTAAAATATTTTGGCTTTTAATAAAAAAAATGCCATTTAGTGAGCAGCATGGGCTCCTGGCCATGCTCAAATTTTCATAGTGAGATTTTGCTTTTCAAATTAACCTATAAGGTAGAGGTTTGCCTCATGCTAAAGTACTTGGAGACCAGGAGCCAGACTCTGAGTTTGAGCTCTCACTTGGGAAAAGGGTTGTGTCTAATAAGTCATTAAGGAACATTTAAAAGTATTTCAAGAATATTAAACTTTTGGATCCATTCGATCTCCCTGTTTCCATTCCCAGGGACATTTTAATGTTGAACATTTCAATTTGCATAATTCATAACAATAAATTTTTGTATGTTTAAACTATCTGTAAAGAAATTTGTCAGTCCAACATATTGTGTGTGATGTTTTGTGTTATTTGTTTTGATTTGCACCAGGGTAAAATTTGAAAATTCAACTATATATAATCTTAGCCCTTCTTTTCTACCTTAACTATATAATTATTTGCCTAGATCATCTAATAACAAAATGTTCCATGACCATCAATACATAGTGATTTATATTATATGTAAGTGCCCATAATATTCAAATAACATTTACATTATCTTTGCATTTTACTTTACTCTCCACCACAAAGAAAAAATGTATCTGGTAGGAGAAATCTGAAGAAGAAACTCAACAGACCATTTAATATTCTTCACAAAACTCACTTCTTCTGAGTTCAGGGTTTTATACCTATCTAGAAGTTGCAAGTTCATATACTATCCATCAGCTGTATTATATATCTAATTCATATACAATATATGACAGGAAAAATATAAATCAGAACACCAGAGAATCCAAAAGCTAAAAGAGACGTCACAATTTCAGGACACAATGACCACTGTGTTTTCTATTTCCACAAAGCATGTTTTTATTCACCCATATTATATATTGATCATTTAATTTGTCACAAGTTAAGTATGAATAGCAAGTTTTTTAACCAAAAACCTGAATAAAAACATGTGTGAACAAATATTCTATGATTTTCAGGTTTTATGTGTCCAACAAATTCATAAGTAATTGCTCCTAGAGGGGATGATTTTGCTAGAGGATATCTTCATTTCAAAGGCAGCTATAAGCAGACTGGGGACTACTGGAGAGGGAGGACTGCAGAGAAGACAGTGAATCCATTACAAGCCACAGAGTCACTTCACTCCTCTTATTATTCAGTTTTGCACAAGAAAAGTTGACAGTCCAAGACATGAGGTGACAAGTTATGATAATGATCCGACAGCAAACTCACTTGGTGTCCTTAGCTCTTGTTTGTAGAGAGATGTCAGGTTACTTTCACACTGATAGCAAGTTCTTGACCCCCATGTAATAGTATAAAATCTCTTACAATGTCTTATATCAAATTTCTCTAATTTATCAAGTGTCCAAAGTGGCACACAGATACTCCCCCAAATGTTTTCTAATCCTTGTGAGAAGTCTTCTAAGAAAAACATAACAAAAATAATGATTTAAGCCCTATTCTGTATTTGCATACATAAAGTATAATCAAAATTGCCCATTATAGTAGTACAAATTAAAATTTCAATATTTTTCTTTATGCACTTCTATATATACCAATATATATTATAGAGTAGTAAAAATATATCAAAAATGGGAAGCTTTTAATGCTTTTAACTTATAAGGTTTTGTGTAATTAAGAGAATATACATTTTCTCTTACTTCTTAACATAAAAAATACAAGGAACCCATTGGAGCTGAAGAAATGGCTCAGTGGTGAGGAGCACTTGTGTTCTCTCAGAAAACTTGGGTTCAGTTCCTAGCACCCATATCATAGCTCATAACTGTCTGTAACACTAGTTCTAGCCGATCTTATATCATCTTCTAGCATCCCTGGGCACCTGGTGTTATGTGGATACACACTCAGAGGCACACACATAAGCATTCTTAAAAATAAAATAAAACCCAGCCATCCCATCCATTTCTGCTGAGCGGTGAGGCTGTGGCCCCTCAGCAATTTCTCTGAATGGGGCCGGGATGCATCTAAATTGAATCCTATGCTACATGTAGGGATGACAAAACATTTCTCTCCTATGACACCCATAAAATGAAAATGGTAATGATTATTCCAATCTCCTTTTGTGAAGATTTTTATGAGATTTCTTATGCAAAATACACTGCACAGAACACAACTGATCACTTTAATATTAAACTGAAATTCTTTTTGACATTAGGGAAAATATGAATGTGAAAATTTAAAAATGCCTTGCTTATGTAATTATGTTTTTATTCTGTGGTTATCCACTTCACTTTCTGGGTGGGCATTATAATCTATCCAATATCACTAAACTGAATAGGAAAAAAACAAAAGGAAGAGTTATAGTTTGGGTAAAAATTTCTATATTCAGCATGAATAACATGTTTATCAAAACTGTAGAATCAACCTACAACTCATAAGTAGTTATCTGTATAATTTATACTGAATAATATGTATTTAGGCTAATGTATAAGATGAAATTAATAAATTAGGAAAAGAGAAATCTAGATAACATTGTATCTCTTAATGAAAATCGGCAATAATTTTATGTTTAAATGAGAAGATGTAATGTATAAAATTGATTATAGGGGAAACGTGCAAATGGCTAAGTTAACCAGAAAACATCTCTGAATGTATCTCTCTAGTGATTAATAAAAGTAGTCTTTCAAGCAGATTACTTTACACATGCATCAACATAGAAGCATACCATATTAAAATAAGAGGATAACATATTAATATAAGAGAATAGGAGGAGTCACAGACAAACCTATAATTGTAGTATTTTTGTGTGCATTAATTTAGTGTACTTTGTAAGAGTTTCCTGTATGTTTGTGTATGAATGTATGTATAAGCTTTGTGTGTGTGTATGTATGTGTGTGTGTGTGTGTGTGTGTGTGTGTGTGTGTAATCAAGTGTCCAGTTGTACACACACACACACACACACACACACACACACACACACACACACACACACATATGTGGAGGCCAGTGGTTGAAAATAGTTGTTTTTCTGGATCAGTAGCCAACCTGATATAATGAGCTAGGCCTCTCGTTTGAACCAGAGCTCTGTGATTTGGCTCACCTATCTCTCAGCTTGCTCTAGGATCTCCTTTTTTATCTTTCTGAGTACTGATACTGCAGATGAGCTGCCATATCCACATACACCTTAAAGGTGCTGGATATCTGAATTGGAGTCTTCCAACTCTTAGGGTCAGTGCTTTACCAACTGAGACATTTCCCTAGCCTGTTTTTTGATGCATTATCAATTTGCCACCCTGAATTAGGCCAAGAAAGCTTGCTCTGTACACCTTCATAGACAGTACATTGTTTTCACAATGTGCAAATTCTTCCTTTGAGACATGATTTGATAAGTAGCAGATTTAAAATCATTTTCTTTTTTTCCTTCTTTTCTTCTACAACACATCCTGATAGCTCCTCTCTCTACTCCTCCCAGTTCTTTCCTACCCCCTTCCTACTCCCTTTCTCTCATTAGAAAAGAAGAGGCTTCTAAGAGATAACCACAAGATGTAACAAAATAAAATATAATAAGATAAAATAAAAACGATCACAAAGAAGTTGGACAGGACAAACCAAGAGAAGGAAAAGGATCCACGAGAAGGTCCAAGAGTCAGAGACCCACTTCTTCTCACACTCTGCAGTCCCATAAAATGACTAAGCTTGAAGCTGTAACACATGTGCAGAGGCCCTGAGCTTGCTGCTTCAGTCTCTGAGTTCTTATGAGCCTTGCTAAGTTTATTCAGAGAGCCTTGATTTTCCTCTGACTCTTACACTCTCTCTGAGCTCTCAGGAGAGGGATTTGATGGAGATATCCCATTTAGAACTGTATGTTCCAAGGTCTCTTTCTCTGTGAATGTCTGGCTATGTATTTGCTTAAACATTTTTAAATGTTAATTGACCACTGGGCATTTTCTCTGGCAATTGTCTATTCCATTTTCTATATACTTATTATTATCCCTGTTAATTAGTTAGTAATAGTGCCCTGAACATAAATTTATTTATTGTCTTATTAAACATTGGATGAATATTTTCCTGTAGTGACATGTCTTCTAAATATGTTACGATTTTTAAGTAATATTAAGTTTTAATTTATAAATGTTATAGAGAAAATGTTGAAGCTGATGAGCATTTCTTTACATAATATTGTTTAATAATGATAAACATATTTCAATCTAAATTCAGACCTATAGAAACACACATCTTTTAACATATATGCATTACAACACTCCTTATCACTTGGTCCTGTCTGAAGTTTGTTTCATAATAATAACAGCAAACATTGTGTCAATGTTTCCACAGTTATTTTTAGGGTTCCAAAACAAAATATGACTGGTATAAAATAAGCAGGACATTCATTGTACCCAACTATAATCCTAAAGCTTGGGAGGAAGATGCAAGCTATTCAAGTGATCAAAGTCATACTCAACTCAGTAAGAGTTTTAAAACAAAAATAATCAAAAGATAAAAAATATAATCTTAAATCTTTGGTTTGTTATTAATGTGTCTTTAATTTATATATTTATGACAGATTATTTTAAAGTTGTATTAATTGCCTTTTGGTTGCTGTGAAAAGATATTATGACAAAAAGCAATTTAAAAATCAAAAGGTTTATTTCCTTTAGGATTTCATAAATATGGGCCAAAAATGATGGGAAAGGCAGAGCAGGAGGAATGGGAAGCTGGCAGATCACATTTTCATCTACACAGAAGAGCAGAAAGAAGGAAAAGGGGGAAAGCTCTAAATGTTCAGAACATGCCCCTGGTGACATACTTCCTGTAGCAAAATTGTATTCTGTATCAATTCCATAAAGATTCCATAACATCCCCAAACAGTGCCATCAACAGGGGAACACATGCTTAATACATGAGGCCATGGGGGTTATGTCTTGTTTAAACTACCACATCTGTAGGCATGATGTAGGCAAAGGGAGATGATCCTTTTTGATCCCTTTGAAATACCTGGTCATGGTGTGTGTGTGTGTGTGTGTGTGTGTGTGTGTATGTGTGTGTGCATGTACACATGTAAGCGTGTCTTCGTGTGTGTAGCTTGATGTGACACAATGAGTATGCGGAGGTTGGATGACAGTTTGCAAGTTTGGGTTGTCTCCTTTCATCATGTGGATCCCAGGGCTTGAACTCAGTTCACCGGGCTTGACACCTAGTGCCTTACTGATTTAGCCATCTCAGCAACCTTAGCTGTGATTCAGAATTAATGAAGACATCAATCATTTTTAGATATTTAACATTCACTGAGATTCATGTAAGTATAAAAGACACATTTAATATTTTGCTGCTAAGCCAAAAGTCTGTCATTTTATGCAATTCTCTATTTTATTGTGCTGTCTATTTTAACGTGAATGTGAAAAGGCTTAGTTCAGTTGAGCTTTAGTACTTAGAAGGGATTTTACTCTATTGACAGTCTTTACTATATTTGAAAAAGTTATTGATTTCCATTACCTTGATAAATTACTTGTTGAAGATTTTCACATGTAAACTAGTATAATTTCTCATCATATTAAACTCTGTAATTCACTCATACTATTTAAATGCAACACACCATTACATTTTTGTTGTTGTTCTTAGAAAAGGATGTCTTGACTATCTTTTCGCCTTGCTTTGTTATTCCTCTCACACCAAAATGATAAACCTTATGACCTTCAGTTCACACCTTTATCTTCTAACAAAGTGTTCTTCCTATCTTGTACCATTGGGTTATTCTACCAGAGATATGTTTGGGAGATTTTTATGTGTGTTTTATCTTGAGTAGTAGATGTTGCAACATATATTTAATGTCCTACTTCTGAATCATTCCTATTTTGTCCAAATCAATCCTACTAGAATGTATTATTCATGTGATTTTATTTGATTCTATGTGTTAATATTTTATTTACATCTTTGTATCAATATTTATATGTGAATTATTATCATAACGAAACATTTGGCCAGCATAGCACTACTATGTAAATAAACAAAGAACTTATCACTTTTCTGTATGTTGCTCAACTATGTAAACAGGGTTTAGCCTTAGCTATTTGACTTTGTTTCTAAGAATTCCTCAGAGTATTCACTTGCTGGTCATCCAGGAAGCAAGCATGCCACAGGAAGGGGTCAGCAATGGTATATTCTCAAGAATCTGCCTCAAAAGCTTACATCTTTCAGCCAGGTCCCACCTGCCAACATTTCCACAATTTCTCAAAGCAGAATCAAACTAGGAATCAAGGTTCATGATAAGAATATGTGGGAAACATTTAAAATCTAACTCATGTTTTTCTTTTGGGGTCAAATTTACTGATATTCTCTTCACTTCTCAATTATGTTGTGTGTTTTTCTATTTGAGAAATTTTGCAGATCCAGCCCAGCCAACCGATCCTAAATTCTAGCCCAGCCTGGTAAGCATGTCCTTCTGCTATTACCCTGGCCTGCACACTCTTTGGTCTTCAGACACAGCTGGGATGACTTTAGCTCAGTTTGGTGAGCCTTGGCTATCCCTTGAGTAACTTCTAGATTTGGGTTCAGTAGGGCATTGTATGTGCCAGTCTAGCCTCTTGTGTCCACATCAGACACACAACCAACACAAGAAGCCCACATGTTCAGGTGTCAAAACAAACAAACAAACAAACAAACAAACAAACAAAAAACGCCCCATGCCTCAGATATTCAGTAGTTCCATAGAAATGGTCCTAATAAGGATTACCTGGATGAATCTCAGGACATAGAACTTAAAAAACAATGATCAACTTCATCAATAAATTCAAGGATTTTAAAAGAAGTACAAATTAACACTGGATGAACATACTGAAAATAAACACTGGAGTGATGCCCAAGAAAAAACAAACATAAGGCAAACTGAAATAAGACAGTTCAGGGTCTAAAAAAAAGAAAACTCAAATTCAGTGAAGAGATAGAAATATTGAAGACAGCTCAAGCTTCAGTGAAGATGGAAATGTAAACCTCGGTGACTGAATTGGAAAAATGAGGCAAAGTCATACAAATAAAATGGATCAAGAAGTAGATAGAATGTCAGAACTTAACACAAAAGAAAGAAATGAAATAAAGCAAGTAGTAAACATGAAAAATTAAAAAGAAAAAATAAGAGGGAAGAAGCATGTTGGAAATATGGGACACCTTAAAAATGTAACCTTTTGAATTAAATGCATAATCAAGGAGAAGACTCCCAGGTCGATGGCATATATCAAATCTTCAACAAATCACTGAAGAAAATCTCCTCGAACTAAGTACAAACTGAAACAGATACAAGAAACCTGCCAAACACCAAATTGACATGATCAGAAAAGAAATAACTCATAGCAAGTCATAGCCAAATATTTAAACAGAACAAATTAAGATTATTGAAAGCTGCAAGGAAAATATGCAAGTCACATATAAAGAGAAAACCATCACAATAACAGCTGAGTTCTCGATGGAAACATTGAAAGGCAGAACATGAAACAATGCACTCTAAGTTTTCAAAGACCTTGGATGTCAAGCCATACTACTGTACTCAGAACAAATATCTGACGTAGTTGAAAGAGAAAGAAAATTTTCCATTATTCAAACAGGCTAAAAGAATTTATGTCCTCCATATGAAAAAGCACTGGGAACAATACAGAGAGGAATAAGCATAGCAAAGAGATCCTAGAAAATAAATGAAGCTACAGTTACTGAAATACAAACTACAATCAAGAACATAAACACATAAAAATTATGCAATCAGCATAGGTCTTGCAATAGTAACTAAATCATAATGGCCTTAACTCTCCAATTAAAAGACACAGGCTACCCAAACGGATTAAGAACAGAATCTATCTTTCTGTTATCTACAAAATATTTATCTTAGCTCTAAAGAAAGGCATCACCTGAAAATGAAAGTATAGAAAAAATGAACCCAAGGAAATAGAAGTAGAAAAGAAGCAGATGCTGTTATCTTAATATCTGATAAACTAGACTTCAAAGTAAAACTAACCAAAAGAGTTAAGGAAAGACAATTCATTCTACTCAAGTGAACAATTCACCAAGAAGATACAAGAAGACATTGCAATCTGAAATATATGTGCACAAAACACTAGTGGATTAAATTTTATATAAAAAGAGGGAAGTATATGACTTGCATACAAAGATTAACACCAATCTATTGATAATCTATGATTTCAATACCCATTTCTTTTCCAATAGAAATGGGTCATCTAGATTAAAAAAAAATTCAGAGAAATGTAAGAATTAAACAGCATATCAAATGGGCCTCACAGAGATCTACAGAACACTCCATTCAAACACCAAAGAACATATATTGTACTCTACAGTAACGGGAAGCTTCCCTAAAATTGATCATATCCTGGGACATAAAACAAATCTCAGTACATTCAGAAAAATCGAAATAACTTATTGTATCTTATCTAAAAACAATAAAACATAACAAATTGTCTCCAAAGAAATCTCTAATAAGTACTCAAATTCATGAAACTTAAACAGCTCATTAATGGATGATGAGTGGAGCAAAGAAAAATCCAAGAAATAAATAACAACAACAATAATAATAACTCTAGAACCAAAGAAGATGAAATATATAACAAAACCTCTGGGATATAATGAAAATAGTACCTATGAGAGAAATTTACAACTTGAAGTGTCTACAATAAAAAAGAAGAAACAGCACAAATAAATGGCTTTATGATACAACTAAAAAGTTAGAGAACCATAAACAAACCACATACACATCTAGTAGATGACAAAAATTCAAAAAAGTCGGAATATGAATTAATAAAATAGAAACAAAGAAATAATACAGGTAACCAGTGAAACATTCTCCGAGATAAAAGATTAACCAATCAAAGGAAAGAAAGATAACAGATTCAAATGAACAGAATTAGAATTAAAGAGGAAAACATTACAACAGAAATGAGAGAAATTTAAAGTATTATAAGGGCATCCTTTCAAAGCTTTTAATCTATTAAAAATCTAAAGGAAATGGACACATTTATAAATAAGTCTTAAACATCAAAGTTAAACCCAGAAAAGATCAACAACCTAAATAGACTCATAACAAATAAGGTGATAAAAACCATCATGAAAAGTCTTCTGAATAAAATATGTTCAGGTCCAGATAGATTCCTAGCAGAATTCTAGCATATTTTAAAGAAGATTTACAACAAATACTTCTTAAACTATTCAAAAGAGAAAAAACGAACAGAAGTATTATTTTAAAACTCCTCCTCCTCCCACCCCCGGTTGTGTGTGTGTGTGTGTGTGTGTGTGTGTGTGTGTGTGTGTGTGTGTGCGTGTGTGGCGGCCATGCATGCCTTTAATCCCAGCACTGGGGAGGCAGACCCAGGTGGATCTCTGCGAGTTCAAGGACAGCCTGGTCTACAGAGTAAGATCCTGGTAAGGTGCCAAAGCTACACAGAGAAACCATAAATACATACATACATACATACATACATAAATAAAACTTCTTTCTATGAAGCCCATATTACCCCTGTACTAAAAACCAATTAAAAATACAACAACAATAACCCAGAAGACCAATGTGCCTGATGGCCATAGATGTAAAAATTCTCATAAGAATACCTTCAAACTTAGTGCATGCATTAGTAAAATAAACCGTCCGCCATGATCAAGTTTGCTTTATCCCAAAGGTGCAGGGATGGTTCAACATATGCTAATCCATGAATGTAATTAAACCATATAAATGGTTTAGAGCCAAGACATCTCATGATCACATCAATAGAATCAGAAAAAGTATTTAACAAAACACAATATGGCTGCATGATACAAATTCTAGAAACAATAGATCTGGGAGATACATACCTCAGCATGATAAAGGCTATATATGACAAAAATCAAAGTCAATATTATCCTAAATGGGGGCGGGGGATGAACTTAGAAGCAATCCTGTTGCTAGAGTTTTCCTGCCTTGCCCACAGTCAGGACAAATCTTTGTCACCCGCCAGTCCCACAGCCGCTCAGACCCAACCAAGTAAACACAGAGACTTATATTGCTTACAAACTGTGTGGCCGTGGCAGGCTTCTTGCTAACTGTTTTTATATCTTAAGTTAATCCATTTCCATAAATCTATACCTTGCCACGTGGCTGGTGGCTTACCGGCATCTTCACATGCTGCTGGTCATGGCTGCAGCTGGCAGTGTCTCTCTCTCCTTCTTCCTGTTTCCCCAATTCTCCTCTCTCCTTGTCCCACCTACTTCCTGCCTGGCCACTGGCCAACCAGTATTTTATTTATTGACCAATCAGAGCAATTTGACATACAGACCATCCCACAGCACTTCCCCTTTTCTTTTTAAAAAAGGAAGGTTTTAACTTCTATACATCTCCACATCTCCAAAGCCAGCTTGGTATATTTGGGAATTTGGGCGTAGCTTCTCTTACTACTTCCTGCTGGAGGTGGGCGCTGTATCTTATGAGGACACAAAGAAAATTTTAGGATCATGGAGTAGTCTGTGAGACTGTATCGTCTGAGCCAGTTGCCTTGAAACTGTTCTGGATGTTGGATCATCTGGGCCATGGTGTCATCGGAGACCTTTCAGGTGGTCTTGGCTGGTCAAACCTGATGTATCTTAATCTGGAACAAATCCACAGTCTCTGGCTTTCTGTAGAAACAAAAGCAGAGCCTCTTTTCCAAAGCAACATATCCTTATATCCAAATTTTGAAGTCAAGGTACCTTTAAAATACACATTTTGGCAAAACTCAACAGCTTTTGCAATCAAATGTTTTTCTTCAGTTACAAATATCAAAGAGAACATAATCCAGATTCTCTGTGTGGTAGCCATCTTTATGTGGCTTATTTTTTATATTACCTTGAGCCTATTGCTTTAAACTGCAGCCTTTTAAGCCTGAAATGGTGCTGTGGCTGCTGGCTCCGCCCACTTCAGCTTCCCAACATGGTGGTGGTACGTTTTCTGCCAGCTCTGGGAGCCATCGTGGGTCTATGCTTTTATCCAAGCAGCGTGTAGCCCAGAAACCTCCTTTTTTTGTTTTGTACTAGCAAAGGCTAAATCCACCACGCAGCTTAATGTACCCCTTGCAGAGGCCTCATTCCTGCCATACTGCAGATCGAGCTTGCACGCCAGGAACCCGCCAGTAGCTCAAAACCGGCAGCTGCCGCTCATTTGAGAGAGACAATTAGGAAGCTCTTTTTAGCTCCGTTTTAGAATCTTTTCTCAGGTTTTAGGTAGAAACTCTTGCCAACTCGTTGGGCGCCATTTGTTGCTAGAGTTTTCCTGCCTTACCCACAGTCAGGACAAATCTTTGTCACCCGCCAGTCCCACAGCCGCTCAGACCCAACCAAGTAAACACAGAGACTTATATTGCTTACAAACTGTGTGGCCGTGGCAGGCTTCTTGCTAACTGTTCTTATATCTTAAGTTAATCCATTTCCATAAATCTATACCTTGCCACGTGGCTGGTGGCTTACCGGCATCTTCACATGCTGCTGGTCATGCTGCAGCTGGCAGTGTCTCTCTCTCCTTCTTCCTGTTTCCCCAATTCTCCTCTCTCCTTGTCCCACCTACTTCCTGCCTGGCCACTGGCCAACCAGTATTTTATTTATTGACCAATCAGAGCAATTTGACATACAGACCATCCCACAGCACAATCCCATTAAAATGCAGAGTGAGATAGTGTTGGCAGGTCCTGCTGGTTAGAGGTCAAGGTTTACCATAGCCTGGCAGCTTTCTCTAAGCTAGGCAGCATGGAAGAGTTCCTCCAGCTCCCAGGGAGACTTCCTGCACTCTACCTGCCCTTATCTGGAGACTGTCTATAGGCCTGGAGGACTGACCTTATCTGAAAGCTGTCTCTAAGGCTGGATGCCTGAATTATTTCTAGTGTGACCCTTGGAACAGCTTCTTGCTAGAAGCCTCCCCTGCTGCACATATGTAAACTAAGACTTGTACTAGGAGCTTTGCTACAGGGCCCTGCTGCCACTAACCCAGCCTTATGATAGGAGTGTGCCACTTAATGCAAATTAGGGTTTGTCCCCAGGCTCTCCAATCCTATATATTCCCTATACTCTGGAACAAAATTGAGCTGATTCACAAAAGTCGTGTCCCGGAGGCATGTCTCCATTGTATACAGAGCTGCTCGAACCCTGTTCTGTTTCTGTTCCCTCTTCCCGTGTTCCTCCTCCCCTGTGGACCAATGCACCAACCATCCAGAGGAAGAAGTAGAACCACAAGATTGGACTGTCTTTTATCCTCAATGTTTCCGATACAGTGGTCAGAGCACTAGTTGAAGCAATAAGAGAGCGGAATTAAAGTAAGAAAAGAAGAAATCAAATTATCCCTATTCACAGATAATACAAAATTATACATATGAGGTCCCAAAATTCCACTAGAAAACTTGTAGAAATAACCAACTATTTCAGCAATGTAGCAGAATACAAAATCAACTTGCAAAAACTGATAGCCTATCTACACACCATCAAAAAACACCCTGGAAGAGATCAGAATGGATATATTCCCTCTCATAACAGCCTCCACGAACATGACACATTTAGGAATAAACCTGCCAAGGAGTTGAAAGACCTCTGTAATAATAATAATAATAATAATAATAATAACAACAATAATAATAATGAACCTCTTCAGAGACTGAGAAAGGCACTGTAACTGGAAGACCTCCATTGCTCACGGTTGTTGTAATTAGTACAGTAAACATAGCCACTTTACTAACAGCAAGCAATTTAGAGATTCAATGAAATCCCAATTAAAATTCCCACATTAGTCACATAATTTTTTTAAACTCTAAAATTTATATGGAAAATTTATATATAAAGACCCCATATAGCCAAAGCAATATTGAGCTAAATGGTTGGAAAGACTACCATTCCATATCTCAAGATATATTACAGTTATAATAATAAAAAGAGCATGGGACTGGTACAAAGCAGATACATAGATCATATTGAACAAAACAGAAAACCTAAACATAAGTATGTGTAACTTATAGTCACCTAATATATTGACAAAGATGTAAAAAACATACATTGGATGACATGTTTATAGTAATGTCTATATTAATGCATATGTGTATGAATATGTGTACTGTATGTTCATGCATATATGTATACATGCATGTATGTATGTGATGTATGATTGTATGTGTGAATTTTTTTGTATGTATTTTGTATATTTTGTGTGACATGTGTTTAGATGTACATATGGGGTGTATGTTTGTGTATGTACATGTATGTGATAGTTGTCTGTGTGTGATATACATTTGCTGCTTTATATGAATATGTGTTTACATTTATAGAGTGTATATATGTATATGTGTTTATGCATTTGTGATATGTGTATGTCTGTGTGTCTGTATGTAGATTTGATATGTCCATCACATGATTTCAGAAAGGAAATGGGAGTCTTTAACCTATTGGTTAAGCATCAGTTATTCATCACCAAAGCATTGATTTAAAACCACTTCAGGCCCCGAGGAGATGGTTTGGTCGTTACACTCTGGATGTGTCACCATGAAGACCTCAGTTCAGGTCTTCTGCACTGATAGAAAAATCTGTACATATGTACACACATCCACACCAACAAGTGTAAGGAATGTACATAACATCCCCCATAAAACATCGCACACAGAAACTTAAGTATATACAATTCAAAACATGCTAAACCATTAGCCTTCAGGAAATTTAAGAGACAACATATTTAGTGTGAATTAAAACGTGACATTTCCTGACAAGCAATTCTTTATTTAAAAAGCAGGATTGTACTATCATTTCACTGTCTAAACTCATGATGTACAGAGATAGTCATTAAGTGTGAACATACTTTTACACTTCTAATGAAATAAAAGAAGCAATCAAAACACTTTTAAAGGCCTTTGATGCAAATTGTGGAATATAGAAAGAGAAAACAGGGCAGGTGCAAAGAATTACTTGCCTCAGTTATTCATACATACTCAGTGCCACTCACACATCCTTTTACTCCATGGAGTTATTGGTGATTGCTTTGTTGCTTGGATGGATGGAGCATGACAGTCTCAGAAGTGTCTTGGGAGCAGATATTGCAGCTGACAGCAGATGGAGGGCACCAAGTCTTGTCACACTGGATATCTTCAAATGATGGAAAATTTAACAAAGGCTAACTTCTAACTAGTTTCTTTCCTAGGGAGACCCTTTATTAATTATCTTTTCTCTGTCTTGCAATGAAGTACAAGTGTTTAAAGATGGCCTTGAGAGTGTTTTCAGTTAATTAAAGGATACTTGGTTCCTGCGTGTGTTTTATTTCTGCCTGAAAAATACCAGATGCCATTATGAACGAGACACACGTGACAGACAGTTCCAGACACAAAATCATTGGTATCTTTCTTTCTATTTGTGTATGAAAATAAATAAATAGAGGTAGAGTTAAAGATAAACTGTTACCTATGTAGTCTGAGAAGTGCTTAATAATTGGTGACTAAGGTAAGAATGTACTTGTGAACAGTGCTTTCCCTGTATGGGACTGGACTAGGCCTTCTGCATGGCGAAACAATTGTATAGCTTGTTCTGCTTGGGGAGCCCCCTGGCGGTAGGACCAGAATCCATCCTTGGTGCATGAGTGGGTTTTTGATGGGACACCTCCTGCAGCCTTGAGGCAGGGGGAAGGACTTGGACTTGCCTTTACTGGATGTGCCTCCCCATTGGAGGCCTTGCCTTCTTGTAGGTGGATTGGGGGGTCGTGGGATGGGAGAGTCAGGCTGGGGAGGTAAAATGAATGAAAAAAATTTCTCACTAAAAAAAAAAACGTTACTACAATGAGAAAAAAAGTAGGGTTGTATTTTTTGTAAAATACGAATTTAACCTATTTGAGAGTATAGTTGATTATTTTATTAATTTTTCTAACTATGAAAATAACATGCTTCTTAAGTATTTTTCTTTCATATTTTCTTTTTCTTTCTTCTTCTTCTTTTTTTTTTTTTTTTTTTTCCCGAGACAGGTTTTCTCTGTGTAGCTTTGTGTCTGTCCTGGAACTCACTCGGTAGCCCAGGCTGGCCTCGAACTCACAGAGATCAGCCTGGCTCTGCCTCCCAAGTGCTGGGATTAAAGGCATGCACCACCACCGCCCGGCTTCTTTCATATTTTCATCCATGAATTAAGATTATAAGAGAAATAAAGCCTGTCTCATAAAACAAACATGTGGCTTCATGCTGTGTAACTCTCCAGCATGTGGCTACTCTATCGAGAAGAAAACAGATCCTGATAAATCACTGCTTTTTAGGCTTTATTACCCATTGAAAATTTATTTCAGCTTTTCCAATAGTTTCCTCCCTTTTTTATTTCATACTTAGATATAGGAAACCTGAGCTCAATAGTTTGGAAGCATATTCCTTAGGTCTCATTCAAAACATTGATGAGTGCACTCTTGTGTGACACCCTGAGCTCACTTTCGTCCAGAGCCAATTTGCATATCTACCCATGACATGAGCGGAGAGACCGCATTATGACATATGAAAGATTGTCCTTTCAAGGTTCCCGAGGAATGATTTACTCAAGAACCGCTGAGTGCTCAAGGCTAGGCTTTGGCTCTGGGGAAGGTGGGAGGGGTATAGGTAAGAAAGAGCTCTGCCTATCTACTTGATGGATGGGAAGAATGGTTGTGAAAATTATTTTCTCAGTGTGAGGTGACAGACTGGAAGGAAATGACACAGGGAGGAGGAAGACAAGGACCGACATGATTTGCAGGGAAGATAAAGAAACGAGAACTTTCTGGGACAGTGGAAACTGTGTGACATTTTTGTTTCTGAAAAACAGAAATTTATATCACTCATATTAAAGGATAGTGTGTGTGTGTGTGTGTGTGTGTGTGTGTGTGTGTGTGTGTGTGCGCACACGCATGCATTTTCCATGTTTTTTAAAATTTATATTTGGTACTCATTCCATCATTGGAAATAACAACTACTGATTTCATGAGACAAAATCCACTTGGATACATGGGTTAGCTGAGCGCATGCTCTCAAAGGCTCTGGTGTCTGCTGTCTCTCTTCTCAGACTTCAACGTCATCATTTCAGTACCTTCTCTCACTTTATAACCCTTGTGCCAAGATAAACAGTGGGAAAATACCCAAGCCCTTTGTTTTTTAAAATGTCTTGCTCATAAACTGTTTCTATACAAAGCCTCTGATTCAAACTTAATCTTTTAAAATTTTACATAACAAGTTTTATTACTGTCACTGTTTTTTTCAAATTTTGTCAACTCAGTTTCATATCTGAAACCTCACTTTTGCAGAGTATATTTTTAGTAATTTTAAACACCTTTTCTATGTTATCACTATAGAAATCTCTGTTTCAAACATTCACAAATTTAAATGAACCCCTGGATCATACAGTAGCTAGGTAATTTGCCTAGACCAGAAGGTAGGAAATATATACTTCAGTTAGCAGTTAATCCAGAGTTCGAACAATAGTGAATTCAACAGGACAGGACCATTTTATTACCTCTCCCAGTGAGAAGTCCACAGGAAGACAGCAGCAGCTTCTGTAGAGTCATAGCCTGATACTCTCTTGGCCATGGGGTAGGGTCCAGGTATTCCTGAGTTCAGAGTCAAATTGATCCTTCTGTCTTCTGTGCCTGTCAACACCATTGTCTACAACCAGCTTTTTACCTCAGACGTTGAAGAATTTTGAACAGGATGTCTGCATCAATACCATATTTCCCTCTGCCTCTTCCTCTTTCTGTCATCAGCAAGGAAAGCTCGTCTTTACTGTAACTCTTGCTAGTGTTGAGCAGTGGCATTTGGTGGCTGCCGCTTGCCACAGTGGAAAAGGAGGCTGTCCCTATGTGACACTGTCTGGAACTCAGCCTTTTGTGTTCACAAAGACGGTCCCCAGGACACCATGAAAAAATGAAGAGTTGATAAACGCACTTGGGTTTGAATTTTGGAAAATATTGGTCATCAAATTAGCAGTGAATTGTGAGTATACACTCCTTCATGGCTACTTAGATTTACATTATTCACAAATCTGTGTTTAAGTTGATTTCTTTAACATAGTTATTTGGGAAATTGTTATATATTTTACATGCTCTCAATGGAAAATTCTTATTGTCAAGCAAGTAAGTTTTTTAAAAGATGATTTTAGGTGAGTTCAACACACTTGAAATTACCTCCATCACCACATAGATCTACATCCGTGGACAGTTAAAATCTTTCCTTTATCCTGTTTAGAGAGTTTAAAGGTCAGAGAGTTTTCCTTCACAAGAAAGTGTCCATTTCTTCAGAGATCGTTATCTGGCCCAACTCTCCACATCCCTAGGCAACTTTTCATGCCCCCTATTGCATTCCATCTATGTGCTAATAAAATTCAGATTCATTTGAAGTCTCAATCTCCAAAATGTATGAATCTTCCAGTCAAACCGATTCACTTGAAGCATTTCACAGCCTCACCAGTTCCAACTCTGAAACTCTGAGGATGCTGGTTTGGTTTTGTTTTTCCCTTGCCAACATAAAACAAATAAAATACTACTTTTCTGAAAAGTAGAAACATCCATAGATATTTTTTTAGTGTAACTTTTGGTGTGGGAATGACTGTGAACATTGAGAAGCAAGGCTATAAAGTGCCTCTCTTGTAACCAATGGAAATAGTTTTGAGAAGTACTCAAAGCAGACAGCAGGCAGGGAGCTAGCAGAAGCTCTCTTCTGTAACCAGTTTCCAAGGTGAATTACTGAGGTATCTTCCCATGTGAAAATGAAGAAGGTGGTTTCAGTGCATCGGGCTTCCTCGTGACTTTTGGAAAACAATGGTATCATTCAGCTTATTTTCCTCCACTTCCTCTCTCAGGCCCCATTTATTTTCTGTGTGAATGGATTTGAAATAATCTGACTTCTTCCAAAACAAAAATAAACCACAACAAAAAAATTTATATCATTTTATTGAAGTTGTGAAAGTGCTTGTTTATGTAAAATGTGAAGCTTTTCGGTGGATAACAATTATCTTCCAAAG
This sequence comes from Peromyscus maniculatus bairdii, assembly GCF_049852395.1. Classification (NCBI taxonomy): domain Eukaryota; kingdom Metazoa; phylum Chordata; class Mammalia; order Rodentia; family Cricetidae; genus Peromyscus; species Peromyscus maniculatus. Next base: position 78,506,805 of record NC_134870.1, on the reverse strand, counting down.
TGGATAAAACACTGTTGCATACAAATATATTGCAGCTCAAAATTACATCTCTTGGATGCTGGAAAAGAAGTAACATTGAGAAAACAAATAAGCCAATATTCCATCCCGCTGCAGTCCCTCAGTGGGCTGCGTGCTATTTCTTCATGAATAAAGATGGGGTAAACCGCATTTGTAGCATAATAAGAAAAGGTAATTAGTGTCATCTATTCACCACTGTTAGAGTTTGACTATAGCAATTTGATTATGTTTATCACATTTTAAACTTTGAGTAAGTTTTTCAGCTCTGTAATCCAGTTAGTGCTGAAGTGTGGAGAATATAAGTCAGCTTCCCAGTATGATTGATGAGCATGAACTCAGAGAGATAGGACTTTTTAAAATAAAAGGAAGGAGGGTAGGAAAGGGGGGGGGAAGAATTGCAACATAGATAATATCAGCCGGTTTTAAAGTAATTTTTTTATAAATAAGTTTGAATCTGCAGCACATCTTACATAAAAACAGTGGTCCTCAAATAAAGACAAAGGAAATCTGTATATATGTGGGTGTGTCATAAGAAAGAGAGAAGAGAGCCAGCTACAGCCACACAAACAGACATAGTGAGATTAATCCCATGTATCTCTATAAAACAAAATGAAATGATATATGGGGTAAATATCTCATTTAATATGGACTTAATAGTTAACTAACTTCCAATTTCAAGAGAAAATTACTAAGTAAAGATTTGCTTTTACTCAGCAAAACTTATTGTAACATTTATAACAATTAACTTCTTTTTGGTAGTTTTAGGATTTTAAACTAACATTGAATAAATGCAATATCAGACCCATACATTTACAATTTCTTGTTGAAGCATTCATTAACTGAACTATATTGGGCTTTATTTTCTTTATAGTGATAAGATACAATCAGTTTTATATAATTCAGAATCATTTAAAATAATTAAATGTACAGGAAAACAGTAATACTCACTGGCTATTTCAGATGATCTGTGATGATTCAAGGGTGAGAGATAAGAAAACTAAGGTGGGCAATGCTCCATATAGGAAGGTCATGGATGAACATGTCAAAGCCACAACAACGAAATGAAATCATAGCTAGAGAATGAAAACAATAATCCAAGCAAAGACATCAGCCATCCTTGATCTAAAGTTGACAATTAGGAGATTAGAAAAACCACAGCAGTTCCATATTTAAGAGGACTTATTCTAGCAGATGACCCAAATTTCCCTCCCAGCAGCCATCTTGGGGGGCTCACGCCACCTGTAATTTCACCTTGAAAAGAACTGATACCCACTTCTGGCCTCTGTGCACACTTGCATTCACATGCACAAATCCACAAATGACCAAATATACACACATAATTAAAAGTAAAAATAAAATATTCAAATAAATTAGTAATTGGGGTATGGACATAATTCTATGTGTTTCTTGTGGAACCACGCCTCCCAGTTCATTTATTGGAGTTCTGTTAAGTGAGTCTATACTCAAATAACTTTCGTTATCTCAGAGTAAAAGAGAGTAAGCAGCAAGTGCTAAGCAAATTATCTGCAAAATGATATGAGGAAAGGGAAATAAAACCTATAGCAATATGTTTTAATTTTGAAAGATGAGTCAGGAAGGAACTAAAATTATTAGTGATAATGACAATAAGGAGCAGAGAATTCTCTCTAATCAAAAGGCACAGCAAACGTGAGGATTAAAATCCTCTGTTCCTCACTAGTTGTTCTGCAGTACCACTCCTGAGAAGGTGTGAGTAGGGAGCTAACCTGACAATAGAACAGAGTACACTGAGTTCAACTTGGTGAACCAATTAGTATTTTATTTTTTGAATATGATTGAGATTACTTACAGGAGCAGAAATGACTCAAAGAAAGCTACACCACAAAAAGAACACCTCAGCATTACTGACTGCTTAGGTAAGATAAAAACCTGGAGCACACTCTATGGCTCACAGGCAACTCAAAAGACTGGAGGCTCTTTAAGGCGCCTTTCACAGTCGGATTCTTTTCCAAAGCAGTCCAGCTCATTTCTGTTTTCTCTAAGAAGTTTGGCTAATCCCTGTTCTCTCCCAGGTGTCTTAATTGATCTGAACCTTGTCTAGGCAGCTCGGTGTGTCTGACCCTGTCTCTCAGCAGTACCTTATGCTAGAGGAAGCAGGCACCTAATGAATCTGATCATTTCCAAGACTTCCTGAAGCTCTTGAGTTACTTCCTGAGCTTGTCTGTGGCATGGAATGTCCCACCTCCCTTAGACAACCGTGCTGGCTCACCTCCCTTTTTACCAACCTGTTTCTTAAGAAGTTTCTATCTAATATAGTTGGTTTTATCTCAGAGAAAACTGAAACACAACAACAACAAAATCAGCCTTACCTTTTCCATAGAAAAACACTTTTCTGATTTCCTATTTTAACAAAATGTCATAGTTATTTCTAATGCTTCTTTAGTTTTATACAAGTTAGATACTACTGCATGCCTCTTTTGTGTCTAGTTTTTCATTCTGTGTAATTAATTGGGATTTATCTACATTATTTAGTCATTTTTGGTTGATGAATCATATAGAGAAGAATGAATGAAATGTATGTAATCCATTCTCTAACAAAAATTTATACAGTAAGGACACAGGCTGAAATGATTGTGGAAGTTATTATGTGAGGCTGGTCAGGTGTTAGAGGCTTTCTGGCACATTCTCAGTGTTAGCTTCCTTTTTGCATATGCTTAAACTTAGAGGAAAAGGCAACAGCTTCAAACTCGCATGCAAAGTTCTCATAATTCCAGGAGCAATTCATAAGCTTAGCTAGCTCAACATTCTTGCCAGTGTTTAATATCATTCATCTATTTGCAGTCATACATTTTAAAGTAATAAGACAATTTTATAGAACTCTTAGGTTCTCCACAACACTAACTGGAAACTCCATTTTCCTGCATGTTTGCTATTCTCAAACACTCCCCGCACACACACAAACAACACACAATCTTAATTAATAATCACATCTTAAACTCCATTGATTCATTTTTTTTTTAATTCAGCATGTTGTTGATGCTTTGTTGTTCTCAAAGTCAGATGTTTACAATAAGACAAACTCCTCATGTTCTTTGGCTTTTGGCAAAGATTTAATGATGGCTCTTACCTTTGCAGTATTATCAGAATAGCACCATGGCCTGAGAAATCATTTCACCCATGCTATTAATACCACTACTCCATGCTACTCTTGGTATCCAACTACCATCTTGCTGCCTGTAGCTTTGCGTTTTCCAGAATGTTGCATGTTTTAAATCATTTAATTTGCAGCTTTTACAGATTGGGACTTTTTTTCACTTTACTAATATATATGTATTTCCTCCTAGGTTTTCATAGCTTGATAGCTCATTTCTTTTAATAATTGAATATTCTATTATATAAATGTACCACAGTCCATTCATCTACTGACGCTTGGAAGAAATTTTTTTCATTCCTAATTCTTGCAATGATGAAGAAATTTGTTTAATGTCTATGTTTGAGTTATTATAGGATATACATGTGGGATTTCCACACACATACCAAATGCATTTTAATCCACAACTTACCTCTTATTTCCTCTTATCTCTCTTACTGAAATACTATCTAATTTCAGGTCATGTATACATGTAGTGTGTGTGTGTGTGTGTGTGTGTGTGTGTGTGTGTATGTTCGTGTGTGATCATTCAAGTTTAGTATGAGTTGCTAACATGAGCATAGATAGGAAACTTACATTTAAAATCCACTTAAGTACAGAGTAAGCAATGTCATAACACGATGTAATAGCAGTGTGTTTAAATGTGTAAGGAGCTGTGGAAATGGTCTCCATGGTGACTGTGCATTTTTCCTTTCAGATTTAGTGAGGCTTCTTATCAGTCCTTACCTGCCAGTAGATAGTGCTGTCAGTGTTGGGGATTTTGGTTGTTCTCACAGATATGAGAGGCTATCTCCCTCTCACTTTAGATTGCAAGTCAAAATGAGACATTATTTTTACATGTACTCTTGACACGTATACATCTTTATAAAGCATCTGTCTGTTTGAGATTTAGTTGTTATGCTTTATCCTATTATTGAGATTTTAGAATAATTTATAAGCTTTACATGAGTCCTTTACTAGACATCTTATACATAGACACTGTCCTTTATGAGTTGTCCTGTAATTCATTGAAAATTGTTCTCAGAGGAAAGCATTTTGTTTTCATGGATTTTACCCATTATGTAAATATAATATTTTAGTAATTAGTGTATATTTTATTTATATATACTTATATACATATATACTTAATATATATTAAATTTTACATCTATTTGCTATGTCTATGGGAAGAGAGCAGGTATATGTGTGCCATGTTGAGAGACTGGGAATTAGACAGACTTCATGGTAAGCAGACAGATAGGGAGAGAAACCATGTTGGTTATAAAAATGGTGAACTTCCAAGAAGCTTCTTCCTTACCCTCCTTTCCTGAGAAAAATGACCAGAGCTTAAAATAAAGATGTTGGCTTTTGTCTCCCAATGGTAGCCCCCCTCCCACGACTGATGGATTGGCTCAACAAGTTCCAGACAAATCAAGACGTGTTACACAACAGTTGTGGACCAACCAACTTATCTTTCTTCAAACTGACCATACCTAAATTAGGGAAGGAAAACTCTTCAGAGACTTAAACACAGTTCTCAGAAAGAGCCTGGATCCTCACCCTGACTGTCTTTCTCTCTGTTATGTTCTCTCTGTGAGTGTGTTTCCTCACCCACGAACAAATGTCTTTCTTCAACTGCTGATTTTGTCTGTTGCCATTTGTAGTGTTTGATTTCTCTACTGCTACTTGTCATGCTTGAGATTTCTGTGTTTTTTAATTCATTAACTGGTAGAGAAAAATGAACCTAATTCAGAACCCTATACTGTAAAAGTGCTGTGTCATGCCATGGAGTGTGTGAGGAGGTCAGAGACCACCTTTGCAGGAGGCATGCTGTGTCATGCCATGGAGTGTGTGAGGAGGTCAGAGACCACCTTGTAGGAAGGAGTTCTCTCCTTATCCTCTGAGAGTCCTGGGGATTTGACTCGGGGCATCTGTCATGGTGGAAAGTTATCCTTTGGCTGAGCCTAGAGTGTTATTATAATATCTTAAAGATATTTTTAGCTTAACATTTTACATTAAAATCTGAAATACATTTTTACATTAAAGTCTAAGATATGAAATTTCAAATATGTGTAGATTTAAAAATTCCCCTTGTGGACATCAGTTGTTCTGGCATAATTTCTTAAAGGGTCTTCTTTGGTGTATTGTAAAGTGTTTTATCCTGATGAAACAAACAAGATGGACTCGATCTTACTCATAGTCTGTTTCAAGACTCCCTGTTTCATTCCACTCATCTACATGTCCATTCTTTTGCCAAAACATCATTGGCTTAATATGATTAACTTTAAAGGAAGTCTTGAAATTAGATGATTTTGTTCTTCCAGTCCTCACAATATTGAATCTTCATGTTAACAGACACTGGCTGTCTCCTCTGGTTTGTCTTCTTTTCTTTAATCTTCTTCAGGATTTTGTCATGTACCTGAGATAGATCTTACACATACTTTGCTAGTTCTATATTATTTTTTTTGTAATTTTTAAGAAGCATTTTAATATTTCAAATTCAACTTTTTAACTGTGGGAATATGGGAAATCAGTGGCCTTTAAAAACTAACCTTACACAATTGCTACAACCTACAACAATTTTACAATCATGAAATACATACAGGAATTTCTTTTTTTGAGTTTTTTATATATTCAATAAATAATTGCATTATCTGAGAAGAAAATAATTCTTTTTCTTAGATTTGCAGCATATGTTTACTTTCCTTCACTTACTACATTGGCTATGACTTTTAGTACCATGTTGAAAGTCAGCAGTGAATGAATAATACTTACATTCTTCCCTATATCAGCAGGAAGGCATCAAGATTCTCACCAGATATGATGGTAGCTGGAGGGTTTACTTTGATAGTGTTTATCAGATTAAGAATGTTGCGAGCAAGTTAATATGCTTAGAGTTTTATCATTTTATCATTAATAAGTACTTAGATTTTATAAAATGATTTCCTATGTGTATTAACATGATAGTGTGATGTTTCTTTTTAACTCTATTGATGGGAGGGAATGAGTTAATTTTAAGCATTGAACAAGCCTTACACACACTGGATAAATTCCAATTGAGTGACATATACTTGTGTGGATGATATATCGTGCACCCCAATAAACTTATCTGGGGTCAGAGAACAGAACAACCACTTTATTAAACATAGAGGTTAGGCAGTGGTAGCACATGCCTTTAATCCTAGCATTCCAAAGGCAGACATCCATCCCGATCTCTGTGGATTCAAGGCTACACTGCAAACAGCCAGGCATGGTGACACATATCTTTAATCCCAGCACTTAAGATCTCATATCTTGCTTGGGAAAGACACATTCCTTTAATCCCAGGAAGTGATGGCAGGTAGCAGAAAGGCATGACGACCAGAACTAGAGGCTTTTAAGCTTTTAGGTTGGTTTTTTAGCAGCAGTTTGGCTGAGGTCCATTTGGGTGAGTACTCAGAAAAATATGTTCGTATATCTTGGATTGGGTAACAGTGATAGCTTCACTCGTCCTTGGAGATGGCAAAGTGGTCTTATTTTGTGTTGATATAAAGACAACTGTACAATGCAATGACCGAAGCTTTCAGCCTGAAGATTCGTGGAAACAGGATCCAATGAGGAGTTGTTGAGGTGAGGTTAGCTGTGGCTTGTTCTGCTTCTCTGATCTTTCAGCGTTCACCCCAATACCTGGCTGTGGATTTTTTTATTAATAAGACCTTTTAAGATTCATCTTACATACTTGTTCTGATATATTTTCTGATTTAATTTGTTGATGGAATTACCATTAATATTCATGAGATGTGTTTAGTGATCTGTAGTCTTTTGTTCTTGTAAGTGTTTGTTTGGTTTTGGTAGTTGGGGGTTAATTAAAATGCCACTAGATTGTATTCTTGCAATTTGTTCAGATATGAAAGACAATGTTTCCCCTTCACATATTGTAACCACGAAGTTACTTGGTGATATCTAGCTGTTAGCTGAATATACAGATATCAAAATAGCTTCACTCATCAGTCTAATATCTGAATTTTTTAATATAGTAGTTCAGGGTTTTAAGAGTGAATAAACTCAGGAGTAGAAGGGGTACTGCGTCTATTTTAAGCAACACATGCTGTGCATCGTTTGCAATGAAGCACTAGAAAGCAGTAGTTGAAAATGTACCTGGAAAAATATGTTCCTATAATTTGGATTGGGTAACAGTGATAGCTTCAGTTGTCCTTGGAGATGGCAAAGTGGTCTTATTTTGTGTTAACACAAAGACAACTCTATAATGTAATGACAGAACAATGAGCAAACATATTGTGGCCCCCAGCGTGGAAAAGAGAAGGTTCATCCAGCAGATGCACAGATCTGTCTGGGGAGAACCTGGGAAGTGCCATGTGATTTCTAATTCTCTAAGAAAATCTGAAAAGAGAATAAATTAGGAGGTGGAGCATCTGCTACAGAATTCAATGGTGCTAAGAAATTGTTCAGAAGCAGCTCATACTCCTGATCATTTTAGACAGCATCTCCAGAATCCTCTGAGTCTACATTCCCTTCCATGAGGATTCTCTTGCTAGAGTTTTTGAAAGTACAAAGCAGGTATCAATCCGAAATGCACTTACAGCATAAGAGAGTTACTTACATATTCGATATTACAGCTGAAGAAGTCCAGTAAGATCAAACTCAAAACTGATTTTGCCACAGATTAGATTTTAATAGTAAATTGACAGTAAAATTTAGCACTTTTTTAAATAGATAGTTTTAATTATCAACATTGCAAAATTACAAGGGCTAATTATACTCTATATTGCTGGCTAAAAAAAATAAGCACTCTAGATAAATGTTATTAAGTGGAATGATTTACAGATTTAACACAGAGATTTAGTCATGATGATCTATCTCTGTGTTAAAGATCTTCTAACCAGAGGTATCACCTCTCTTTTCATCTTTTTTATTTTAAAATTAATTTGCATAAATTTTAAAGAAACGCTACATACACATGGTGGCTGTGCACTGTGCAGATAATGCACTAATATTATAAACTTACCTTTGAAATGCTATTGTGTGTTTAATAAGAAAGGCATTCTTTGATATGTGATGGTTCAATAGTTAGCTTAGAGTAAATAGTACCAACCCAGGATCATCATTTGCTATGCAGAATCCACATTCATTCCACGAACTTACTTAAAAGTGTCAGTTTTAAACCAAAAAATTCAATTCAGGCTGTGTGGGGTAATTCTTCCTGGCTTATTCTCTGTTCTTAAACCATATTTCCAGGGAAGGAAATCTGGGCTTTTAGCAGAACATCCTGTTAGGAGGAATAAACAACTGGTTTGCTCTTCAAGGTGAAAATTAATCATTTGGCTACAACAGATTGTGTGATTTACCTGCTATAAAAATACATCAGTGAATATTCTAAGAGCTTTGTCTTCTCTCTCATTTATTTTATCTGTTTATGGATATTGACTTAGAGATTTCATTTTAAATGATACTGCAATACATTAATGACTTTCGATGCTTAAATCACCCTCATGTGGACGCAAGACACCGGTTTTATATAGTTTTTTTTTTTTTTTTTTTTTTGGAGACAGGGTTTCTCTGTGTAGCTTTTTGCCTCTCCTGAAACTCACTTTGTAGCCCAGGCTGGCCTTGAACTCACAGAGATCTGCCTGCCTCTGCCTCCCAAGTGCTGGGATTAAAGGCATGCGCCACCACCGCCCAACTAGTTTTTGTATTTTTAATTATATCATAATTATTGTTTACAATTTATTTACTCTCTGGCTGAAGGTTCTGGGCTCCTTTTATGTATTCCCAGTTCAAGCCTGGAGGTAAGCCATCTCTTAAGTAGATTTGATTCTCTATGCATTAAATGACATTTACAAGACCATATTTAGCTATTAATTACTACCAGGTTGTAAGTGTTCCTAGGTAATCTCACATAATTTTATAGGAAAAACAAGCAAAATAATGAAAACACATTTAAAAACATGACGATAGCTTTAACAATTTATACAAGTCTAAATCCTCATGTCATCCAAATCTGAACAGCTTTATTGCTAACTGATACCAATAATGAGTTCTTATCACTTACACATTTATACTCATCTTATTCACATCCATGTTTGTTAGTGCTTTCTCTGAAAGTCAGAGCACTTGTGCACCTTTTTTTTATTACCTTCACTAGGACAGAGAGTGATACAGACTAGACAAGAAAGAGGGTGGGAAAAGTCTAGCGGACAGTGCATGTGAGGAACAGTCCTAAGGATTTTGATGTGATGGAATTCTATTGCAGTATCTTTGTTCTTCATTGTGTAGAGTCCCGGTTCTGTCTCAGCTCCATGTGTGACTCAAATGATCTACTTCATCTTTATGAGATTGTTCTACTCACCCTTCCATTGAGGGATGTGGATTGGATGACCACTGGGACATTTCTTCGCTGTAGGAACTTCAAATTGATGATTCCATTTTAAGCATGTCTACTTCAGGGTGTAGAAAAAAAATACAGGATGCAAAATTTACAAATGAAAACTTTGAGTCCAAATTTTAACCTTTTTTCCCCCTTAGGTAAAAAACAGAAAATATTTTGGGCCAAGAATATGCTCAAACTTTAAATTGAACTGGACTACTATGCGTTTTCGTTGAAATACTGTCTTTTTTATTTTATCTTATTTTAATTTTTTGTTCAAGCTTTCCATTCTCTCTCTCCTGCAACACTTCATGAATCATAGGGGTATCCATTGGGATTGGGCTCCACAACTCTTCATTTTGATTGCTTGTGGTTTTCTATAATAGTCTCCATTTGTTACAAAGAGAAATTTCCTTGATGAGAGATGAGAGCTACATGTATCTGAGAGTACAAAGACAAATACTTAGAATGTAGTTATGGATTACAGTGGTCTAGTAAAGTAGTGGTTGAATATTTTCTTCCAAGATCTATGACTTTATTGCCCTTGGATAGTGGGTTGGTTCCCAGTACCAGCCATGATTGTAAGAGCCAGAGGTTCAGAGAGTTTGCTGAGTATTCCCTCCTGTACAGCATGTCTCAAACCCAATTACAGAGTGCTGGTTACCTGCCACCCCAACAATCCTGCCATTATTATTCAAGTACACAGATCTTATCTGGCAGTTGATCTTACAGATCATAAGTAAACTAGGTAAGATCATTGATACCTTTCCCCCATCAGCCTGAGTAACACCTTTTATGACTGTGAGAGGTAGCCAACCTTGAGGGTACTTCTGCCTCAATTCCAGTTTGATTGCTCTATAACATGCTTACAAGTTGTGTGGTACCTTCAACAGTAAGGTCTTATCATCTAGTGTTAGTGGGCAGTCAAGAGTATTGACAAGAGCCTATATTCATTTATGAGTCTCTAAGATTCTCTGACTAAGGTATAACGTGGGGAAAAAATGTAACCTTATTCATTGTATTGGGAGTAAAACATGTGTATCTACTATAATAATCAGTATGGAGGTTCTCAAAAAGCTATAGATATGACTACAATACAACCCAGATTTGCTACTCCTAGGAATATATCCAAATAATTGCACATCCTGATACAAAGATGCTTGCCCATCTGTCTTCATTTTTTAATTTATTTATTCATTTTATTCACAATAACTAGGAAACAGCCTAGATATCTATTGAGTTATGAAAAGATAAAAAAAATGTGACACATACACCAGTGGAATTCTATTGATCTGTAAACAAAATAAATAAAAATAAAGTCAGAACTGAAAAAGAGTCTTATATTTAAGAACATTTGCTATTAATTGCAAAGGACCTGACTTTGATTCCCAGCCCTAAAAGTTGATTTCTCAAATTGCCATAATTCCAGCTTCAGGAAATCTGATTTCTTTGGACTCAGCATGTTCTGCATTCAAATTCACAGTTGCAAACTCTTACACACGTTATTCCTAAAAAGAGAGAAATGGAATTATGAAAATTTCAGGTAAATGGCTGAAACTGGAAATGGTATCGTGTGTGGCAATTCAAAAGAAAAACAAATGTCACACGGTTGTCCTTCAGATATGGGTCTGAACTTCAAATCTCTAATTTTCTCTGTTGAAATCTGGGATAGCTGTAAAAGCCAGGAATCAGGAAAGCAAGTATTTGTGAGATAAAGCGTGATAAGAGAGATATGGGGTAGGAGGAAGTGTTGACCAAAACAAAGTGGGTGTAAGGGAACTGTAAGGAAACCTATTACGTATTAATAAGACCAAATCATTTGGATAAAAATAGAGTTGGAAGGGAGATGACCTACATGACCGATAAAATTGATTTCTCTGGGGTGTCTTTAGACGAATATGAAAAATAAAGCAAGGGTCTAAGTGACGGTCACTGCAATGCAGCTGCCTCTGTGATCAGAGCAATGCATCCCTACATCTGGCTGTCCATCACATCCAAGCATTCCACATTTATTCACAGATCAGAGACTGAGATTCATGAGACAGAGAATGAGCCCATGGCAAAGCTCAGCCAAATGATAGCTCAGGACACCTGCATTTAATCCTTCCTCTTCTCATATGTGTACATATAGTAAAACCCCTATCTAACTATAAATAACTGAGAATCAATGTAAACACTAAAACTTCAGCACTAAAGGATTGTGTTAGCTAGCACAGTTAAAAAAAATACCAGTGGTCTTCCTCAAAGAAGCCAGTGTCTATGTACAAGGCACATGAAATAAATACTCTACTTTTAAGAATAATAATGCATGTTCTGGCTGGAACTCAAAGTGTGCTGATTGCTTCTCAGTTTTTTTGACTGAGAGTTCTGATGTGTTGTTAAATGAGAAATAGGGGTCTCTCTCTGTCTAGAACGGCAGATTGCACAGTAAGTAAATAGAATGTTTTCCTCTGTGACTCTGGATCCAACTTCTAACAATCAGCTCTTTCTCCTTGCCAACCACAAGGGGAAGGAAAACATTTATTCTTCTTTACAGTCATTCCCCCTTTACTTGCTCAGACAATTTAGAAAATAGCTCTGTGGGGGAACTTCTTCAATAATGCTCTAGTGCTGACATTTCTGGGCACAGTATCCAATTGTGTTGTGTTGGTGGGTACCGGGGAGCCCTTTCCGGCTGACAGCAGCAGTAAATCACCTCACCTGCCAGAGAAGTAAATCACGGGAATATGGTGAACCATGTCAAAGGGAAAGCCTTTAGAGCATTGCTAAACACAAGTTCTCTCTCTCTCTCTCTCTCTCTCTCTCTCTCTCTCTCTCTCTCTCTCTCTCTCTCTCTCTCTCTGTCTCTCTCTCTCTCTGTCTCTCTCTCTCTCTCTCTCTCTCTGTGTCTCTCTCTCTCTCTGTCTCTCTGTCTTTAACTCTCTTGTCTGTCTGTCTGTCTGTCTTTGTCTCTATCTCTGTCTGTCTGTCTTTTTCTTTCTGTCTCTCTGTCAATCTCTCTTTTTCCTCTGTAAAACATAAGCCAATGGCTTGTTTACAGAGAACATGTTCTGTCTTTACAAACTTATCCCACAGGCTTAAAGATTGTTGCTTTGAAAATGATTCGATTTTTGTGTATTTTTCACTTATAAGAACTCCAGAATTTCTTCCCTGTAGACTTTTTTTGTGGTGTGTGTTTTTACATTTTTTTGAAAGCCAATTTATGTTATTGAAAGCTAAAACCTTTCCAAATTGTGCTTCAAAATATCCATGGCAGTAAATAATCCAGTTACATGCACATTAAGGCAGAACAAATGTGGTTTTTATAGCTGTTGTCTCACTCTGGTACCGCATGTGTTGTGCATTTATATGAACAATCACAAGTTTATTGAGCACCTACCGGATACTAATTAATCTAGAGAAATAGCATATATTTTACATGAAGTTTCTTCCTTAGGCAGCCTAAATTTTAACTTTTAAAATCAGTTAAATGATATTAACTTGATGTGCAAATTATTTATTAGGGCTAATGGTATCAACTAGTAGAATAGAATTTCTATAAACATTTCTGGGAAGAAAATGTCACATTGTCGCTCAGTGCATACTAGAAATAGCATTGAAGACACCCACAACAGGAAAGTGCTCACCACACACAGACTTGAAAATAGTGCTCCCTGTCTTAAGATAAACTTTGAATCCATTTACTCAAAGAAATGGTATTTGCATATAAATCTGGATTATTCCTTGCTTTGTTTATTTTAGGAGCATGTTTACAGATGTCCAATTTTATGGCTTGAATTTTGTATTTTATATCTGCATCCAAGCTGATGAACTTGTTTAGATCTAATTCATTAAGAGCAAATCATATTAGGATATGATAGACTAAAATCTTTATTTGCAACATTGCATGGGCACGTTAACACACAAAGGAGAATGCCATAAGAGGGCAGGAGTTATACTGTCAGAAGTCCAAATAAACGTCAATTTATCAAGTGATCACAAGAAGGAGAGCTAGAAAGGATTCCTTCTCAGACTCTGATGTCACACGTGGTGGGTAGCACTGTGATATCACCACTGTTTGTATTTCTGTCACCCAGTCTTTGGTATTCTCTTATAGCATTTCAAGAAAGCTAACATATTACACATATTGAAATTCCCCAAGATTGACATGCCCTGGATTAACTACTATTCATTAGAAATATGCCATGGTAGATCATACATTGTGAGGGTCTGCTCGCAGTTAGGCTCTTCTGTCCTTCTGAACATGAAGACACGTTTGTTCCTTGCCTATCTGCTTCCTGCCATCAGAAATCTCCAGAATGAGATCACGTGAGCAATGAGACAATCTCCATGTAGTCATGAGTGTTGTTAGTACCTGGATCCTTAACTTCTAAACCTCCACAATAGTGAGAAATGCTTAATAGCTATTATAACTCACTTGTTCTTGGGTTTCTGCTATAGCAATGACATCTGTAGCAACTGGCAACATGCTCGGAGTTAAATGGATTGACAGCGACTGTCCTGGTTCTGGGAGCCATAGACATTAAAGAGATTCCTTCAACCTTTAGTGTTTTCAAATATGAATTTCAACAAGGCATCACTGTGATGGCAGAAGAAAAAAAGGAAGGAAGGAAGGGAGGGGGGAAGGAAGGAAGGAAGGAAGGAAGGGAGGGAGGAAGAAAAGAAGGAAGGAAGGGAGGGAGGGAGGGAGGAAGGGAGGGAGGAAGAAAAGAAGGAAGGAAGGGAGGGAGGGAGGGAGGGAGGGAGGGAGGGAGGGAGGGAGGAAGGAAGGAAAAGGGAACTTAGTTGAAACTGGTGTCTTCTGTGGACAAAGAACCTAAATTAAGGAGTCCTGAAGGGGAACACTTGACAAACTTCACCACTGTTGCTTGGAGAGGAAAAAAAATAGTCACTGAGGGAATGCCTTCAACACTTACATCATCTATGGTCCCTAAAGAACCACAAATAACAAATGTCGAGGCCTTTGGATGTGACAGACACACAAGAATGCTGGCAGAAGTGATAAGGAACACAAACCTTCAGACATGAGAGAGAGATAGAGGAGTATGCAGCATCCAGCTTCAGGAAGAGGCGAAACTGGGAAGTATCAACTCCTGAGATCCAGTAGGTGCCTCAGACTTAAGTATTCAAACCTGAGATGAGGCACACAGTGGCTGAGGCTTAGTCACAAAACCAAGAGAGTGTTCTCCCTTCCTCCTTTGCCCGCTGCAATACAACTCAGAGAAATAAAAGACAAGTTCTCTCTGGACAATGGTGTCTAAGTTGCTGCAGGTGACTGGGTGGGCCAGAAGGGGAATACAAATTGAAGGAAACAGTATGGTACAGTGATCCGTTGTAAGCCAGCACTCATGAAGACTTGAGTTCAATTCCCATCACCATAGTATATAATAAATCAATAGATAAATAAATTAGGAATATAGAGTAATTGTGCAGTTAAATCTAGGCTGCAAGGTATTGCTGGCAGAAGTTGATATCCAGCCCTATATAAAATATTTACGGAAAGCTTTAGCTTTAGTGCCTTCCTAGAACAACTATTTACCAAATTCGTTCACACAGGCACACTGCTGACAATACACTGAACCAGAACAACTTTATGATACAGGAACCTGGCAGGCAATGCTGAACCAAATAGCTAGAGGGAACATCCACAGAAACAGCCATAATAATATCCATAGCCCTGATCAAATGGGATGAGAAAATTCATTTCTGAGTATAATTGTTCCTGGCACATACATTTGCCCATTTGCTTCATCTTTAGTGTAAACTGGCACCCTTTTCTTTAATTTTTCATACTAGAATTTAGTTACCTCTTTGTTCAACCATCCATCTTTGTTTTTCTTTCTGTGACTCGTTCTTCCTTAAATCGGGGAACTTATAAAGAAAGCATGGAGATACTTGGTGAACTAAAAGGTAGGAATGTTGTTCAATAAGTCTACAAAAAAAATTGTGCCGGGCGTTGGTGGCGCACGCCTTTAATCCCAGCACTCGGGAGGCAGAGCCAGGCGGATCTCTGTGAGTTCGAGGCCAGCCTGGGCTACCAAGTGAGCTCCAGGAAAGGCGCAAAGCTACACAGAGAAACCCTGCCTCAAAAAACCAAAAAAAAAAAAAAAAAAAAAATTGTAAAGACTGAATGTGATGCTACCACCTAGACTGACAATCTTCTAAGTATTTCAGTTTCTGCCAGGGCCACTGGAAGCCATCATGAGTGAGCCAGTGTGCTTGGACATGGAGAGAAAACTACGCAGTTAGGAGTGGGTGATATACTTGAGGGACGGGTTTTGTCTGTGAATGCATTCCAGTCAGGGTAGGCCAGATTCACCTGAAGCTTTAGCATGTCCTAATCAGACAGACTTGTTTCCCTACTTACTATGCCTCTGGGTGATGACATTGAGTTGTCTTTATTAGGAGTGCCACGTTGCCACACCATGGTATGCATGTGAAGCACATTGATTAGGATGTGTCAGAGGCTCCCACAGTTCGGTATTCTAAGGATTTCAGTTCTCCACTCAAGCTCACTTTATTTTTGAGTGCTGCAGTTCAGCATCTTTAATAGCACCCAATTAGGAGAAGGCCTGAGGAAACCCTAAGGAAAATCATACTTTACACAGATGGGAACATTTTCTTTAGCAAGTTTCAAATTAGTCATATTTTTACTTTAGGTAGAATCTCCAGATAAAATAATATTTCTTAATAAATATGTAAGTAAAACCTATTTAGAAAGTAAGAAATATTACTATGTAAGAGAAGTTAATTTGTTACCACTGTCCAAAACTGTTTTCAACAGGTTAACCTTGAGTTTATCCAAACTGTTGTTGCCTCCTGTCAGGGAGGTTACAAAAGCAAATTATATACCTCCAAGCCATTTAAAAGGATTCCACACAGATTTGCTCAAGCTGTTGCCTCATGTCACAAATTTAATGACTTAATTAAGGAACATAATGTGAGGTGACAAAGAGATCCGTGGGTGCTGTTAGTCTTCTTCACCCAGTTTTAAATTGTCCACCATTTCGTAAACCAGAAGACCAAGCCAGTGACACAACTCAATCGTTAAGACAGTTGCCCCAAAGCTTGAGTTCAACCCAGGACCCACATGATGACCGAGAGCTGAGCACCTTCTGTTGAGCATGTTGACAAATTTGCTGATACGCTTATAGGCTTACACATGCTCTCCAGTGCACACACACACATACACACATAAAAAGTACCTTTAAGCCGGGCGGTGGTGGCACACACCTTTAATCTCAGCACTCAGGAGGCAGAAGCAGGAGGTTCTCTGTGAGTTCGAGGCCAGCTGGTCTATAGAGCAAGAGCCAGGACAGGCATCAAAACTACATGGAGAAACCCTGTTTCAAAAAACCAAAATAATAATAATAATAATAATAATAATAATAATAATAATAATAAATAAATAAATAAGTACCTTTAATTAGTTTGAATATCTAGCAGTGTTAAAGCAAACACTGATGAAATGAGCATGATTTGAATTTTCTCCAGTGCCTCAGATCTTTCTGATAGGGGGAAGATAGAGGATCATGTCTCTTCCACCCACATCTTCATGTGTTTCAGAAGGGGCCCAAGAACAATCTTTCCACAGCTGCACAGACTGCTGCAGAAATACACTTCTCACTCTGTGTGGAACTTTATTCAGCCTTCTAATTGCTGAATTCAAATGCAGTGAAACTCTGATTCAGCATTGTTCTGTTTTCAGTGTCTAAATGTCACAGGGAAGAAGTCAGAGTGAGGCAGATTTCACACTTTCATATACATGTGAAGTTTCCAAGGACAGACTAACTGGTTTTACTCCATAGGATGATGTACACACATAAACATGCATTGCCTCTATGTGGGTAAAATGTGGTATGGTCATGGTACTTGGATCAGAAATACATTTCCTAACTGTATGCTGTGTTTCGTTATTTTGTCAGCAATACAGGTCATGGAATGTTAAAGACAGATCATTTTACAATGCACTGCCTGACACCTGTGCAACTATTTCTTTGCAACAAAATGATAAACTTTTCAAAATCAGTGCCAATAACTTTGTAGTTAAGCAAGACAAGTATTTTATTACATATTATTAAATTATTAAATACTGTAAATATATTAAATATATCATTATAAGAAGACCTGGCCACAGAGAGAGGTGAAATCCCTAAAAACTCATCTTCTAATGGCCTATTTTCTCCAAGTAGGCTGCATATCGTGAAGTGTCATGAAACTTCAAAACAGCCCAACAACTGAGGATAAAGTATTAAACACGTGGACCTATGGGAGACGTTCCACATTCAAACCATAACAAATATCACATAACTAGCTATTTTCTCAAGACAATGATGAAATAACCGAATGAACCTTCAGCAGAACATCAGGCTTTGTAACCACTGAGCTTTATAACTTTAGATGACCTTGGTAGTACTGTTTTTATACATTGCAACTACAATTTTAAGGGAACGTAGAATTTAAATTTAAGTAATTACTCAGAAAATGATATATTGTAAAGCTCACGGGTGAGCTTCACCCTAAAAGCACAATAGCCCTTGGCTGCAAGTACAGTAACTACTTGTCTTCTTCAGGATACAGAGTAAGCATGAAATAATGGTTTTAATTTGCATTCTTTTGCTCCTGGCAGCTTAAGTTCTAAATATAAAATTAGTTGCTGCATTCAGTATTTCATACTGAATTATTAGTGAATATGAACTTTTGATCCATGATAATGCATTTTCCAGAGAAGAAAGCAAAAGTTAGGAAGGGCTGTCATTGGAAGACCAGACAGATTATTTCAGAATTACCTGACCCAAAGTAGGAAGCTCCTACATGCATAATATTAACCCTCTTTATTGATATTCTCACATAGTTATTAGTTAAAAGAAATATAAATTTTGAACTTCATTGCCACTGAATTATTATTAGGTAGATGCCACATCCTGCAAGGCTTGGTGCTTTTACCAGAATAGGGAGCAGAGGGAATGAATAAAGGTCCAGATGATGAGACACATACACAGAAAAGCTGCTTGCTATCTACTGGGATGTGCACACTCAGATGGAATGGTACTAATCAGCTTCTTTATTACAAACAGTGCGTGGGGGATGGGGGGAGGCAGAGGAAGGCAGATTGGCATAAGCCCTCTGTAGGTGAGCAGTTTCTGGCTGTAAACATCCAGGAGGAACTTTCTATTGCTAGTTTTTGTATACACTGCCAGGATTCACACTGAGGCCAGATGATTTGCCAGTTGTGAGCCTAACCTTTATGGGGAAGGCTTTGCTAATTCCCCATGGGCCTAAGGCATTGATCCTTGAAATGACCATGTCCATGTCAATCACACATATTCACTCTGGTCTCCATCTGCTACTTACATATTAATGCAGGGCTTCCTTAGACACCCTCCCTCCCCACACAAATGGAGGTACTGACATTGACAAAATTAGTGATTGCCTATCATAACTTTTAGTATTTGGATAACTTTTGAACTAATGTGACATTAAAATCTCAGTAGAAGCATGCCATTAAAACTGAACTTGATTCCCTATTTTATTATTAATTACGTGGCTCTGGAGAGCCTCTTTAAATTTGTTTCCTTGTGTAACAATGGGGAATAATGCTGATTCTTTTCTAGTTCTGTGTGTTTAATGTTGTCTTTAGACAAAAAAATATAGTTCCTTTGTCTTATAACTTTCCACATGGTTTATAATTTGAGTGTTTATGAGCAATTGCAGAACATTATTGGTATTACATATACCTGTGTTGAGTCAGAGGGTGACAGACTGAGAAGTTTCTATAAGCTACAGATTTATTAATAAAGGAATATTACCACCTTTGTGCTGTGTGATAGCTGCTCCCTACAGCTGGAAATGACTGCTGCTGTCATGAGGGAAACCCAAATGAGATCTGGCTAAGGAACATCATCTTTAGGAAAACGGGTACCTTGAAGAGTTTCCTATGCTCAGGAGGTCTAAAAAACAAAGAAAAAAAAAACTTACCCTTGGAAAATGTAAACTCTGTCCTAAGTTTCTCAGTACATTCTTCAGTAGTGTAGACTGTCAGTGCTCCATATGTAGGTGGGATTATCAGTGTTATTGTTGATGCTTGATTGATTGGGGGACTTCATTGTGGTGTGGCTGCCTTTCATTAATCCATGCTTTTTAAATTAACCCTATTAATTTCATTAGTTCAGCAAAGTGGACTTGGGCAGTATAATTGTTTTAGTCTTTCAGGGTATTGTCTACTGTGGCATGTAACAGTTGTATACATATCCACTAAAAAAATTCTGTGACGCTTTGAATACATTAGATCCTAGCAATACAGGTAGGTAGTAGTGACGATCAGCCATTGATGCAAATTGCCGTCCTGCTAGAATCTGATCAACATCTTGTGATAATGGAAAAGCCAAAAAGGGGAAAAAAACAAAGGAGAGATTTCAATTGCAGATGGTGGTTTGACTATTAAGTGAAAATAACAGGAAAACTTTTAAGAAGATAATATTTCGACAAAATATAAGTATCTTACTTTCAACTTAAAAAAAATAACTCCACCAAAAGACTCTAAGAATTGATAAACATATTGGAAAAAAATAGAAGAATGCAAATTCAACATACAAAATTAGCAGGACATGTACATAATAAGAAAGTCACTGAGATTGCTTGTCTGAGAAAAATTACTGAGGGCATCACAATACCTGTTTTCAAAATATCCTACAGACTCATAGTTAAAAACAAATCACATGGTATTAGCATTGAAAGAAGTTCACAAACCAAGAGGACATAATAGAAGACACAGAAATAAACTCAGGCAACTACAGCCATCTCATTCTTGATAAAGGTGCCATAGCACAGACTGAAGAAAAGACTGCCTATTCAACAAATGATAGAAGGAAATGAAAAGCCTACTGACCTGTACAACTGTAAACTCGAGGGACTAGAGAGAGTGCTCTGAAGTTAAGTTAACTGCTGCCAAACTGGGCTTGGCTGTACATGTGTTCCATCCTAGAATTTTAGAGGTAGAGTCAAGCAGACTTCTGAGTTCAAGGCCAGCCTGGTACAAAGCAAGTGCCAAGACAGCCAGCACAACCCCAGAGAAACCCCCCTTGACCCCCACCACACAAAAAATGAGTGTCTGATGCTCCTTTAGAGGACTAGAATTCAACTCTAACAGCTTGCAAGTCTAGCTTCAGGGAATCTGAAACCATCTTCTGGCCTCCATAGGCATTCTTACACATGTGGCATACACATATGAATGCACATAAATAAATATTTTAAAATTCAATTATAAATAGATTTTTAAATGGAATTCACTTAAAATGAGCCATGTAAGCCGGGCGGTGGTAGCACACGGCTTTAATCCCAGCACTCGGAAGGCAGAGGCAGGCGGATCTCTGTGAGTTCGAGGCCAGCCTGGTCTCCAAAGCAAGTTCCAGGAAAGGCGCAAAGCTACACAGAGAAACCCTGTCTCGAAAAACCAAAAAAAAAAAAAAAATGAGCCACGTAAATCATGCAGAAAACACTTGAAGATATTGGGCACAGGCAGAGATTATCTTAATATGGCTCTAAAAACTTAGGAAACATAAGAAAGAATTTTTAAATTGAACTGCATCATATAATAAGGCCTCAGAATGACTAAGGAAACAATTATTAGAGGGAAGTCATAACCTAAGGAATGGGAGACTATCTTTTATGCATCTGATTGGATTAATATTAAAAAAAATACATGAATGAGTCAAAAGTTAGTAACAAATAATTTAAATCAACAAAGACATTAATTTTTAATTTATGTATATTGGTGTTTTGTCTTTGTGTGTGTGTGTTTGTGTATTTACCACATGTGGGATTGTCCACAGAGAACAGAAGAGGGCTTCAAATACCCTGGGACTAGAGATACAGATGTCTGTGAATTGCCATGTATGTACTAGAAACTGAATAGGATCCTCTGATATAGTAATTCTTAATGTTGAGTCATATCTCCACATCCAATGAATACCCCTTTGATCTGCAGAAATGATTTTCCACAGAGTAATGCAACTGCATGATAAATACATGTTTTGTGATTAGTTTAAATTTTGTTTTCATTAGTTCTTGTTTGTTCTAAGACTTGGTTTCTCCATGTAGTTTGTGTGATTGAGTTACTTCAGCTAACACTTTTGGCAGACACTATTTTTTTTCCATAGGTGGTAACCTCTATTACCTGATTAGGGAACCAAGCAATACTGATAAATGTGGAAATCTTTCGATAACTCAAGCTTATACACTGAGGATGGCTATTTCTTAATAAGTTGAACTAAGCCATTTTTTTCATTCAGGATAAAGGTTCTGAATGCATCAGAGTCCTGAACTGGAAATGACTTTGTAAATAATATAGCCCCCCTGGACTTGTAAATAATTTCCTGCTTTCTACTTCCTGTTTCTTTCGGAGCTACTCAGATACTTGGTACTATTTGATGTTAATCATTGCGTTATCATTTGTTTGATCTTGTTGACAGATGAAGCATCTCCAATGCAAGCATTATTATTTTTTTTTTTAATTTTATTTACTAATTCCTGTTCCCCCTCCTCCCCTTCTCCCATTCCCCTACCCCCCATCCCACCCTCCATTCACTCCTGATAAGGGGTAAGGCCTCCCTTGGGTAGTCAACACTGGATGGCATATCAAATTGGGGCAGGACTAAGCCCTGCCCCATCCCTGCATCAAGGCTGAGTAAGGAATCCCACCATAGGGAATGGGCTCTGAAAAGCCAGTTCTTGTACACAGGATAGGTCCTGATCCCATTGCCAGGGACCCCACAAATAGACAAATATTTCTTAAGGATGGTATTGAAAGCATGCTTGCTTATAGAAAAGACAGAGTATGTTAGACTCCATCAAAACCCAAAATTTCTTATTTTCAAATTAAATAAAAAGGATGCACTAGAGACTGGAAGAAGAAAATGTAACCTAAATATGATCATCTTAGTCTGGAGTGTGTAAAACTCACTAGTAACTAATTAGGGAGTTCATCCCTGGGGAAGACTGTTTTCCCTGTCTTAGGTGTTGTGAATTGCCTGTAGCCCTTTTAGGAACAGTTGGTCACTGCTGAAAGCAGACAAATCAGAGACACTAAATGGACTCAACAGGTTATATTGATAAGTTTGTGCGTACTGGCGTGTGTGTGTGTGTGTGTGTGTGTGTGTGAGAGAGAGAGAGAGAGAGAGAGAGAGAGAGCCTGTGTGTGTAACAACGATGATTTAAACAATAAGAAGCCATGAATTTGAGAGGATTTGGGGGACATGGAAGGGATTTGAGGGAGAAAAGAAGGCAAATCGATGTAACTACATGCTAATGAAAATATTTCCCTAATAAGAGGAAATTTAATTACATAAGAGGTAAGAAATATGAACTGCTATTTCATGAGAGACACACAAATGCAAATAAGTGAAAGAAATTTTGTCTTGATGCTAAAGGGATGGAAATGAAAGTCACAGTGAAAGACTATTACATCTAATTAGAAGAGCTAACATTAAAGAGACATGTTTTCCAATTGTTAACAAAGGAGTAGAGCAGGGAATACATGATGAATACATGCATTCTTTGAGGATTTAAAATGTGAGAGTATCTGCTGTGGGATGGTCTGTATGTCAAATTGCTCTGATTGGTCAATAAATAAAACACTGATTGGCCAGTGGCCAGGCAGGAAATAGGTGGGACAAGGAGAGAGGAGAATTCTGGGAAGCAGAAGGCTGAGGCAGAGAGTCACTGCCAGCCAGCCACACCATGACAAGCAGCATGTGAAGACGCTGGTAAGCCACCAGCCACGTGGCAAGGTATAGATTTATGGAAATGGATTAATTTAAGGTATAAGAACAGTTAGCAAGAAGCCTACCACGGCCATACAGTTTGGATGCAATATAAGTCTCTGTGTTTACTTGGTTGGGTCTGAGCGGCTGTGGGACTGGCGGGTGACAGAGATTTGTCCTGACTGTGGGCAAGGCAGGAAAACTCTAGCTACAAGTATTATTAGGGAATTTCTTTAAAATGCTAAATGCAAATACTATGAATCAAACACACCACTGCTCTTTGTATAAGAATATGGACAGCATATAACATGTAAAAACTTTACATACATGTTCAGTTCGTCTTACTCACAATAGTAAATTCTGAAACAACATAAATGAACAACACAAAGTGAATGGATAAAGGGGCCCCGACACACTACGCAATCAAACAATATTTAGAGGCAGTTAATAAGGAATATTTTGCTGTTGCACACAGAATCATGATGAATGTCAAAATGATTAGGTTCTAAGGAAGATGCAAAACAAAAATGTGTACCTCATGACTCTTTAAATGAAATTTTCAAGATGAAATGTCTTCTGTGGTGAGGTAATATGCACTTATTTTCTGAAGGAGTCGGGGAGGAGAACCAAATATGTGCATGGCTTGAGGAGATGTTTGGGGTGACCAAAATTTTATTTGTTCTACAAGCATGCTGATGTCTGTAATGTTAACTGAAATTCAGTACAGTTGTTCCAAACTTAAATAAAAAGAAAACAACTAAGAATAGAAAGTTTCAACATGAGATATTTTACACTTTTGTCCAAAATACTTACATTAGGAATTATCATTTTTGAAGGGCCCAGATTAATTGAATTTTTCAAAACCATTGTCTAAATTTCACAGGAAAAGTTTTATGTGCTCATCCCTAATGAGGTCATTTTAAAATGCTGTTTCTTGATTCTGTGGGTTTTCTTGATCCATTGGTTCCTACACTCCTTCCTGCCCTTCCACTGGATTCCCAAGTTCTACCTAATGTTGGGCTATGGGTCTTTGCCTCTGTTTCCATCAGTTGCTGGAGGAAGCCTCTCTGATGATGATTTTGTTAGGCTCCTGTCTACAAGTATAGCAGAATATCATCAGTAATTATTTCATTGACTTTTTTTTTCTTTCTGCCAGTCCTGTTTGGTTCTAACCTGGGTCTCTGGGCTGTCCAGCCTCTGGGTCCTGGCCCTCCAGGCAAGGCCAGGGGTGGAGTCTCTCTCATGCTATGGGTCTGAGAGTGGACCAGTCATTCTCATAGGGACTCAGCTAACAACCGAGGAGTCTGCCTAGGTCTGACCCCGGTCCTCTGCATGTGTATTATGCTTGTGTAGCTTGGTCTTCAGGTGAGACTTCTAACAGTGGGAGCAAGGGCTGTCTCTGCCTCTTCTGCATGTTTGTAGGACTTGGTTCATACTGCTGGGTTGTCTCATCCAGGCTTGATGTGAAGGGAGGGATCTAGTGTTATTGCAACTTGATATGCCATGATTGGGTCATATCCCTGATAGGCCTGCAGTTTTCTGAAGGGAAATGGAGGAGACATAGATATGGGAGAGAGCGGGAGTGAGGGGAAGAGCCTGGGAGGAGTAGGAGGAAGGGAAACTGCAACTGGGATGTACCGTATGAGAGAAGAATAAATTTAGAATAATTAAAAATATAGTTGAAGTTTCATTGCCAAAAAAAAAAACCACCTTACATATTTGTCATTTGTTACATACAGTTGCTTAAATTTCTGTTCTATTAAGGCCAGAGTTCCAGCCATGGAATGGTGCCATGACATTTAGAGTGGTTCATCCCCATGATTTAACCCAATCTAGAAAGTTCTTCACAGACATTCTGGAGTCTTGTTTCCTATGTGACAATCTGAAAATGTTAAGCATCACTCGGAGCTGACTGACATAATCTGAAAGTAACTAAGTCTTGCCACAAAGTCCTTGTTTTGCATTCAAGAGGGTGTGGATATTTTGGACAGCCTTCTAGATGAACCAGAAGTTAGTTTCTCTTAGGCATCAGTAAGTATATTCCTTTACAGTGTTCTATTAAAAATAGAAATAGGAGCCTGGAGACATGGCCCAAAGTTATGAATACTTACTGCTCTTGGAAAGGTCTAGGGTTTAGTTCCCAGCACAAACAACATACAGCTCATAACTGCCTGTAACTCCAGGTCCAAGGGATTCAACTCTTCCTTCTAGCTATCATGGGCACCAGACAAACAAGTAGTGCATATAAATAATTGCAGGCATATACAAATACAAATAAAAATATAACTAGATTTTCAAAACTAAGTTTAAATAAACTGTAATTGAGGCATGTCTTGTTAATTTCTACCTTGGTGTCATTAAATATCCACTAACGCCAACAATAAAATACTGACAACATTCATGATGGGACATATGTATCATGACTCACTAAGCATTTTCATCTTCTGTTGTTTTTTTGTATGAAAACTGACTGATTGGTATGTTAAAAATACTAGCTTCTTTCTTTCACACATTCATTAAATAGTTATTATTTGGAATATATACTCAGCCAATGCTGAAAATATTTCTGTATCAATGCACTTGCAATCGGAAGTAGGGAAGTGTGACATTCCTTTCTTAATGTGACACCTCAAATCCTAAAGAAGAATCAGGCGTGTCAAAATAAGGAAGCAAAGCCAACACATTTCCTGAATCACCTCATATCTTACACACAGCTATTCTTGCAGAAATTAATTTTAGATAAATGACTAATCCTGTCAAATGACTGTGTCACATGATAAAGGAGCAGTGATAAATACATAAAAGAGAAAAGGAAATATCACCAATATTCCTTCAATAAAAATGAAAACTTCAGCATATTTCTATCAGTTCTCATTTTCCAATGAAAGAGTTGCCACGGAAACCTCATGCTAAACAAAACCCGCTGCCATCCGATGCCATCATTAAAGTGAGCAAACATTACTCATGGGATTCCTCTCTTGGAGGCTCTATTCATTATTTCCTAAATCTGTAAAGCTATCATTTCCAGGGTTTCTTTTGAGTACTGACATAAAAAGAAACAATCATAATTTGTAAGAGGGTCGGTGAAAAACACTTTTTCTGCATCCCCAAAAGTGTTGTTCATATAGAAAGGAGAAACTGGTTGTGAATTCTCTGTCACTTTCCTGAGAACTGAAATGTCTATGGACGCTTAACATTCACTTTCAAAAGAAGGGGAAATATTGTGGAACTAAGCTCCAGTTACCGTATTCATCACAAAAAGCCTGAGTTATCTACTGATGTGTAACAAAGTAAACAACTCCTGATAGGATTTTCCCCCCATTTCATTATTTGCCTCTGTGGCCTGAATTATCTATGAAAAATGCTGATGGTTCAGAATACAACAAATGCCTTCCTTCAACAAACTGAGATGTGAAACAGTGCAGCAGGTTCAAAAGCAAAGCTCTGGACAGAGAATAGAAGAGTCCAGTTAGAACAGGCCTCTTCCTGCCTTTCATCTATTGTTCTATTGCTTGGAAATCGGCTACATAAATGGAGGAGGTGAAAGGCCACTGAAGGCATGAAAAGGGGCATTGTCAAGGCATAGGCTTTGAAGTCAGATTCAAAGTTCACGCTGCCGGCTCCCACTTTCTGTACCACCTAAATGTCAGTTAATGTTGCTCTTTTTATCTAGTTTTTATTTTCTATTTAGCTTCAAAAGCAGAGGCTGGGTGTGTTAGTTTACAACAACTGCCGTATCACCTTGGGAGCCTATGGTAAGAAACTATTCACTGAGTTTGAGGCAGCCTGGGTTACATGTGGCTCTGAGAAGGATAAGACAAAATGCCGGTGGCCATGTCAGAGGAGCAGCAGGTAGCAATTGACTTCAGGAGATTGGTCCACCAGAATGCAAGGTACTGATGGGTGAATCTCAGATAGATAAACCCTGAGACCTTAGGCTCCAGAATGTCTCTTGCTACTGCTGTGTCTTTTTCATACTTGCCATTGCCATTTTTCTTTGGTATCTGGCATGGTATGAATGGTTGTGTGGGGAGTGGATCCCCACTGCTTTTAATGTAGTGTGATTATCTCATGGAAATATCTTCTTCTACTAGGCATTTTTACCTGTGAATTATTATGAAGATGATTTCTTCTTGAGCTGTATTGTTGAAAATGTTGTCCCCATCCTTGATAAAGCAGGGGCTACAGAGGATAGACAATAGGACCAAGCTAGGAGTTATGAGTTTCTCTTGAGGAGCCATATATTCCATCAATAGGTTAATGATTAAGAAAAACAATAGAGTCCCAGGAATTAGTCCAAGTTCTTTCTGATACTGGGAAATGTGTTCACACGTTTTGGTGTCCATCATAGCTAAAATGAGGCTTTACACAACTGACTTCATGCAACTAAAAAACAAAGAATTGGATGGTTAGTTAGGATAATTGGACTGGACTCTAAAATATGATGAGTGAAACGAAGTAAGTGTTTTTCTGGCCATTACAAAAATTACTGCCTATGTAAATGGTTATGGCAGAAAGGTTCCTGATCTATGACAAGTCTTTTTTGTCACCTGTAGTACATAAAATGTTTAATCATGTAAGGGATATGATAAACATGATGCTGTTTTACTTGTATACATTTTAATCATTCACTTGAAAAAAAATATAACCACATTGCAATTTTTATATTGTTTGAAAGATTTTGCTGGGTAATATAAGCTGTAGGGGGAAAATAGTTATCTAGAAGAAAGACACTGAAAGAGACAGAAGGGATGTATTTGGATAGAGGTAACAAAATAAATAAATGATGGAACAACCTTAAAGGTGTGTGTGTGTGTGTGTGTGTGTGTGTGTGTGTGTGTGTGTGTGTGTGTGTGTGTGTGTTTCTCCTTTTCACTGGCCACAGAGAGTTAAGTTTAACCCATTCACTGGCCCCAGAAAATTAAGTTTTACTCCCTCTGATAGAAAAGTCAAACTTAGTGATAAGTCACTGCCTTCATGACTCCCACTTAATTCCTGAGCTGCTGAAGGCTGGTCCTTATGGTCCTTACAGCAGCAAGAACAAAATCAAAACTAAGGACTGGTAGAGGGCTTGACTATCTTGTACAATGCCCTGGATTAAATTTCTAGCATTACAAAAATAATAACTATGACAAGTATAAATGTGTTTAACAGGATTGTTCATCACCAAACTTATTTCAAATTTATTTAATGTTTCTAATTTAAAAACTGCTAAACACTTTGCAACTGGTATACCATTGATAAAATTTACATTAGACAGAGAAAAGGTTGTGAAATTATCCCCATTACATTTTAATTAGTTACTTTTTAAAATATTAAACCATTTTAAACAATCAAAGGACCCCACTAGCTCTTGTAATTTAGCTTTTCAGTAGTGAAAGCACTGAAAATAGTGTCAACTCAAATAAAATCAAGTGCTTTCTGATCAGAAAATGAAGTTTCTGTGGAAATATGAACACATTATACAGACATGGGTATAAAAATATCCCTTTGGATCATTTCTTCTGATTACTGATAATGAAAGTTTTAATGCAGAAAAGCTGCAGAGCATAGAAAATCACCCAGATGCTAGTTATCCTTTTCTACACCAGGACACCTCCTTGATTCTCGAATTGCTTCTTCCTTCAGTTCTACTGTTAGTTCACATTCTCAAGCGTGGCATATCAACACATGACTCAAGGAGAGAGCTTTATATATTACATGAAAATGAGAAAATTTTAAGCTCTTTCAGTTTTGACAGGATTATTTTGAAGTGGAAAAATGCAAAAAAAAATGAGGGATGAGAGAACTGTTGTTTATGAGAATCATTTTCATAATGCAATCACAAGCTACTAATAAATCTCAAAAAACAAAGGCGTGAAAGTAATATGGCAAGGGTGTGTGAGATTGAGCTTGTCCTAACCGCACCTACATGTCTGTGTGTAGACATTCAACCCTCAACTGTTTCTTGTGAGAGGTTTGAGAATAGATGTGAATGATCCAGGGGGATGACTCCACCAGTAACGTGCCTAGTGTGTGCTATGGAAGCAGGAGGACCAGAGCTCAGATCTCTAGCACCCACGTAGTCAACCAGATGTTGGTTTTGCACTTGTCCTTTCAGCACTAGAGAAGGGGAAGAAGAAGGTCCTCAGCAAGAATGTTGGAAGACTCAGCCCTAACAGGCCTGAGGGCCAGTTGGGCCAAAACAGTAATGAGAGCCAGCCTGTTAATAAGACACTTCCTGAGAGCCAATCTGGTCTCCCTAAAGGCATTAGTAACGAACAGCAGCTGAGACATGATCTGAGATGACCTGGACCAATGAGAGGAAGCCATGTCACACCAGCAGATGCATATTCATCAGACTTTCTCCAAGGGTGAGGTCAAAGGTATATAAGGCTTACCTCTTCCTGAATAAACTGAGCTTGTTGTTTCAACATCCTCCCAGAGTCTGTGTTGCTGACTCTATGCCTACTGGCCCCCTCCCCCAAAGGGAACAGCACATGACCCTGCTACATCTGGTGCTCTGAACAGGAATCTGTTCATCTCCCTTTCCTCATACACAGCACTGGTTGAGCACCCCCTTGAACAGTGTATTTCAGTGAGTAGGCTCCTCTACATTGTGTGATTTTGGTCCCTTTGGTAGGTAAGTACTGGGACCCCCCTTTTCTTCTCTTTGTTGTTTGTCTTGTTTGTGAGTCTGTCTGTACAGTAGGGTGGCACATGCTTTTGTTCAGGCTTGCCTGGTGTTTCCATATAAGGGGTGGAACCTCAGGAAATGGAGCCACCATCTGACTATTTTTAATTGTGTGTGTGTGTGTGTGTGTGTGTGTGTGTGTGTGTGTGTGTGTGTGTGTGTTCATGAGTACATGCATGTGCTTGTGGGTTGTGATGCCTGGAGGGATGGATGAGCAGCTAAGAGTACATGCTACTCCTCCAGAGAACATGTGAGAACCTAACCTTTGGATGAGAGTTCTGTTCCTGGCCAGAAAAAGGGAAGTGGCATTGGGAGTAACCCTCCAATTGTTTTTTTTTTTTTTTTTTTTTTTTTTTTGAGACAGGGTTTCGCTGTGTAGCTTTGCGCCTTTCCTGGAACTCACTTGGTAGCCCAGGCTGGCCTCGAACTCACAGAGATCCGCCTGTCTCTGCCTCCCGAGTGCTGGGATTAAAGGCGTGCGCCACCACCCGGCCTCCAATTGTTATTTTATGACCATTTTGTTGGCGATAATTGCTGACCTAAAGTCTTTCTCTACTGAGGAGGTCATTAAGGCCCACAACAAGCACTTCCAGGAACAATGTAACACCAACTTATCTATCACCTTCTTTCCATCCATAACTGACATTTCCTCTGCCTCTGCTGACAAGGAGATGGATGAGAATAGGCATAAAAGAAAAGGATGGAAAGAGAGGAAATTATTGTAGCAGCATCCAAGCCTACACCGGCAGCTTCTTTCTCGGCTCCCCCCATGCCTTGAGTGGCTACACGCTCACTGCAGTGTCCACGGAGTGATTTGCCTGGACGTCTGCTTGCTGAGCCAGCTGCTATGTCTGAGCCTATTCCACCTATGGTGCCACATATGCCCACCATGGCATTTCCAGTTAATGTGAGCCCCAATCCTCCAACCAGCCACGGATACCTGCCCCTCTTGCAGAACTATTCTTAGTCTGTAAGACCACTAATGAATTAGGTCCTGACTTGATGCATTTTGAGCAAGTCCTATGGCAATGGGCAATGCATTTATAGACTTATTATGACTGGTACCATTTCATGAAGGTTGTGTTGGAGCCTGCAGTTTTCCTTAACTAGTGAGCTGCCTATGATGATCAGGCCAAGGCTCAGGCTTGTTTTAATATACAGTAGAGCATTGCTGTTTCTCTTGAGATGCTGATGGGCTGAGGACCATATGGTAACCCTGTCACACAAGCTCAAATTGGACAACACACTTATTTACCTATCTTGGGAGACACCATTGCCCATGGTGCATTGAAGGGATCCCATCATCCTTCAGTGGCAAACTCAGGCTCCTCTTTTAATCAGGGGCAAGGGTATGCTTGCATTTTCCCCCAGAATACCACCATGCCAATATGGATATCCTTCAGAGATGTGTGTCCAGCATTGGACTAAGAGAGTTTGGCCAAAGAAGAAGGTTCAGAGGGATAATTGTAGCAGGAATCTCAGAAGGTCTTATTAATAAAATCAAACCTGGAGCCAGGTATTGGGGTGAATGCTGGAAGACCAGAGAAGCAGAACAAGCCACAGCTACCTCACCTTGCCAATTCCTCAGCTGATCCTGTTTCCTCAGACTGGATGCTTCTAAGTCCTCATCCAAATCGATCTCAGCTGAACTGTGCTGCTCAAAAACCTAAAAGCTTAACCAGCTAAAAGCTTCTAGTTCCTGGTCTCCATGCCTTATATACCTTTCTGCTATCTCACTCCCTGGGATTAAAGGCTCACTGTGGTGGTATTCTATTTGTACTGCAATGTAATTTTGATTGTATGTTAATAAATAAAGTTGCCCAGGGGTCGGAGCTATTAGAGCCATAGCAAGAGTGTGGCAGTGGTGGCGCATGCCTTTAATCCCAGCGCTTGGTAGACAGAGCTAGGTAGATCTCTGTGTGTTCAGGGATACAGCCAGCATTGGCGACATATGCCTTTAAGACCTGGAGGGCTGTACTTCCTGGCAGTGACGAGGCAGTCATGTGTTTGGGTTTACAACCAATGAGAAGGCAAAACAGAAAGACTATATTAAAGACAAACACACAGGAAGTAGGTCTCTTTCACAGAGGTAGGAGCACTGCAGGAGGAAGGGTAAGATTTTAGCTCTGAGCTCTGACCTCTTGGCTTTCTCTTTTACATTGGTTCTGTGTTTCTTTTTTAATAAGACGGTTGGTTACATCTACAGCTCATTTTCTGGGATTAAAGGCATGAGTCACCATGCTTGGCTGTATCCTTGAACACATGGATTTCTGCCTCTGCAATGCTAGGATGTGTGTGCTACCACTGCCTATCCTCTATGTTTAATATTGTGGTTCTGTCTCTGACCCCAGATAAGTTTATTATCATGCACAATATTTTGGGGAACACAATACCACCACAGGTAATGTACAATTTGCCCCCCTACTGCAGCATTAGTAAAGGTCATGTCATTATTAGAGTGTGACCCTAGAATTTTTGACTAATCCTTCTCCTGTTCAAATGTCTTCTACAACAGGTCACCAACAGAAGGCAGCCATAAAAGTGACCCAACAGATTTTATTTGCTCTCAGACACTCAAAACAAAGTTCTCCTAAAGGGATAATGCACACATGGCTCACTGAGATACAGAAGTCCTAAAGCCCACCACCCGGACAGCTCCTAGGATTGACACTCTTAAAGGGCTGGTAGTCAATGATGGGTAAGAGCTTGTTTGGCAAGCCAACCTAAGAAAGCACAGTCCATCATGTTGAGCTCTCCTGAGCTGGAGTCAAGGTTAGAACAATGTGCCCCAGCTTCCACTGAGCATGTGCCATAAAATAATAAAACAGGGTGTGTATGTGGGATAATTCAGCCCTTAACAGGCCTGAGGGCCAGTTGGGCCAAAACAGTAATGAAAGCCAGCCTATTAATAAGATACTTCCTGAGAGTCAACCTAGGTCTGCCTAAGGACCTTAGCAACAGCAGTTAAGACATGATCTGAGATGACCTGGACCAATGAGAAGCAACTATGTCACACTAGCAGATGCATATTCATCAGACCTTCCTCTGGGGCAGGGTGGAGGGTACATAAGCATTGCCTCTTCCTGAATAAACTGAGCTTGTTGTTTCAATATCCTCCCAGAGTCTCTGTCATTGACTCTTAACCTACTCACCCCCTCTCCCAAAGGGAACAGGACCCTGCTACAGAAGAGGAGCTTCTTAGCTAGCTAGTCTTCTCCATCTCTACATTCAGTGAGAAAACTGTTCAAAATTAGAGGAAGGATTTGTTACAAGGGAGACAACTTTTGGGTACATCTGACTTCAATAGACATGTGCATAAACACATATTGACACACATGAACACATACCACACACATATACACAAAAGAATGGTCATACACACTATACACTTAAAGGCGACTCATGATGTTAATATTCTTTAGCATTTTTCTATCCAGGTTACCTACAAATGTAAAAACTGTACAAAATAAATTAACAATATTTTAGTATATAAAAAAATCTTGCTTAGTTTTAAGTTATGATTTCTCTTATACATAGAAAATAGGTAAAACCACTGTTGGGGATGTATCTCAGTGGCAGATTATTTGTTCAGAGTAAGATAATTATAAAGGGATAGTCTGGTTATGTGACTCAATGTTATTCTATTGCATGATCGATTGATTCATAGAGCTTTGCTCTGTAGCTGAATAGCTAAGGACGGATTCCAACTCTTAATCTTCCTGTCTCAGCTTTCCAAGGGTCAGGATCATAGGCATGAACTACCATATGCAGTCATGTAGCTTTAAAGATGATGCCTGAAGTAAACCATATGGAGCTGTCATGTATTCCAAAGACCAACTACCAATCACTTTTGTATGAGAAAGCTCGAGGATACCCTAAATTAGTTATATTTTTCCAATTTCTTTTCAATATTGCTATCTTCTCGATTCCCTGTGCTGATCTCATCATCTTAGAAGTATCTCCTTTTTGCATATATGAAAGAATAATTTTGTGCAGAATTCTTCTTCTGATTTTTTTAATGTAAACTGAGATTCCCCCAAACAATATCTTGGACAAATTTGGTCACAGTGTTGAAATTATGAAGTATCATAATCACTAAAAGTATTTACCAGACTTTACCAGACTTCTGAAAATATTAGTCAAGAAAAACAATATTATAGTGAGTTTTATGTTTTTTGAAATGATTTATATGAGAAACACCAAAAGTTAAAAAGCAATGTGGGCCACTTAACAAAATGATACTGTCAATAATAATGACAGTATTATTACATATATATAATAATAACATTTTGAAGTGTTATTAAGTGTATATATATATATATGACAATACTATGTGAAAGACAGTTGTAAGAATATGAACTAAATTCAAAAGTCAAACATTGAATGTTTTGTTTGTCATTATGATTGTTTATTATTTTTTAAATTGTGATTTAAATTTTTCATGCATGTGTATTTTTGTGTGTGTGTGTGTGTGTGTGTGTGTGTGTGGTTGTGTGTGTGCATGTGTCTATGCATCTGGTTGACAATGTAAAATACAAGAGGGTATTGGATTTCCTGAAGCTATAGTTATGGGTGGATGTGAGCAGTTCAATATGGGTAATGGGAACCAAGCTCTGGGCCTCAGAAAGACTATGTTACAAAATTCTTAGTCACTGACAGATCTCTCAAGCCCCAGTGATTATTAGGGTCTATTAAGCTTTATCTCTACATTCATCTGAAATACCATGATGCAAATGTGTGTCCTTAGGTGATGTAGATAGAAACCATGTATGACTCCGCACATATATACATGGTCATCCAAGGAGCAGAGATTTTGAAAACTTTTATAATTCATAGACAAAGACTTACAATGGACACCTTTTATTGCTACAGCTTCAACTGTTTTTGTGTATGCTCTGTGTACAGAACTGATCTTTGTGAAAATGTACTTTTGTGGAATCAAATTAGGAATAATATCAAGAAATCTGTTGAAACTTGGAAAATACTTTTCATAATATATTGTTTTGGTACTAAAAGATATATAAAGACATAATATGAAGTATAGTGAATTATAAAAATCATAAATGTTAAAACAAAAAAGGAAATTTAGAATGCTGAATTTTAAATTGATATAAATCAATTGACGAAACTAAGAAACCTACTCTATTAAGTTTGTTAAAGGATTAAACAATTGACAGTTTGTCTTGACTTTCTCAAAAGAATGTAGCTGACTTATTTATTGCCTACATTTTGAAGCCTTGTCTCATAAGGAATAGGTTATTTTTTATTTATGACTCACATGTGTATCTTCTAATTTGATCCTTTCCACAATTCTATGTATACCTACAGAAGCTTTTTCAATTAAATGCTTCCAGCTTCAATAGCAGGTCCGTGTGACTTTGGATATCCAGAAATTCACCTGAAGCATATGTATGTAAGTCAGAAATTGAAGGAAGCAGCACTGACAGTCATACCATTGTAGAAGTGTCTGTAGTGTGGTGATACTTTATTTATGTACCGCAATAAAGCTTGTCTGAGGATCAGAGAAAAAGCCAGCCACCATATTAAACACAGAAGCCAGGCAATGGTAGCACATGCCTTTAATCCTAGCATTTGGGAGGTAGAGATCCATTCAGATCTCTGAATTTAAGGCCACTCTAGGAACAGAGCCAGGCATGGTGGTGGTACATGCCTTAAATTCCAACACTAGTCAACCATAAAGATCTGGAGGTCTTTGCAGACAGACAGGAAGTGACAGAGCTGGGCAGGAAGATGCAGTGATGTAGCTGGGCACAGTGAGGGAGTGAGATTGAAGTGAGAGAGAAAGGTATACAGGTGTGGGTATACAGGAAGTCGGCCTTTTTGGAGACTGAGGTGTAGTGAGGTTGGCTGTAGCTTGTCCTATTCCTCTGATCTTTTAGAATTTACCCTTCTATCTGGCTACAGGTTTTATTATTAATAAGACCATTTAGCAATTTGTCTTAAACTTTGGTTTTGTTTCTTTGTTTGTTGTTTTCATTTGTATTATTTCTTTGCAAATTTTGTACAACTAATTTTGATTATATTTACCCTTCTTTCGCAATTCCCAGGTTCATCTCCCCTTTCCAACCCAACCAACTTTGTATTTGTATTCTTTCTCTCTTCTCTTCTCTCTCTCTCTCTCTCTCTCTGTCTCTCTCTCTCTCTCTCTCTCTCTCTCTCTCTCTCTCTCCCTCAATCCTTTGTATGTCTATCAAGCCCAATCTATGCTACCCATATAATCTTAGTTGTGTAGCTTTAACTGAAGGTCTTGTACCCACCAGGGACCACAAATTTCAAGAAAAAGTGATAGTCCATCTCCCAGCAGCTATCAATTTCCCATAGTTCCTTGGCTAGTGGTAATTCTTCACACCAACATCCCCTCTCCGTGCGTAAGTTTTGTCTGTCTTGGGCTTGTGCAAGTTTTGTATGTGGTATTACAACTGTTGTGAACTCCTATTGCAATCTCTGTGCTCTGTCTAGAGCGTATTGTTTCCTTGTAGTAATCCACTGCCTCTGGATCTTATAGTCTTCCCTTCTCTTCAGCACTGATCTCTGAGGCTGGGGCAGGAGTGTGATATAGATGTCTCCTTTTTGACCAAGTATTCTATATATTCTTATCTGCATCTGGAGTAGCTGTGAGTCTCTGTGTTAATCACCATCTACTGCAAAAGGAACTTCTGTGATGAGAGTTTACAGATGTGTTAATCTATGTGGATAAAAGTAAGACATTAGAAGTTGACTTAATGCTATGACATTTGCAGAGTATTAACAATCTGTTCTCCCTTAGTTCCAAAAACCTATGTGGCCACAGGTTCTTGGTACCATAATTAGTACCAAGTATGGGTTTCAAATTCTAGAATGGGTCTTAAATCCAATCAGAAAGTTGGTTCATGTTCCCATGATGTTTATGACACTATTTCAGTCCCTAGGCAACATACCACATCCCAGACCAAGAGGGTTAAAGAAAAAGAATTGGTCTCAGTAAATACATAAATAAACATATATCCTTAAACCACAGCATATGGTGAGACTGCAGTGCCAGAACCAAGGCAAGAAGACCCTACTGACAGTCTTTGCATTTTATACTCGTGTGTAAATCTTACATATTCACGACCCCCAAAGGAATCTTGCCACAATCATGACTTTTATTGATTGTAAAAGCATGTTTAGCAAAAGTAAAGTAGCAACAACTTTTTTCTTATTATGATAAAGCTTATAAAATAAACAATGTGTTAGTTAATATTTACCAACTTGATATAAACTTAGACATACCTAGTAATAGGGAATCTCAGTTTCAGAATTGTCTCCATCAAATTGATGGGTGAGGGTTCTGTTTACACTGTGTCAGATGAGCCTGGGCTATGTTGAAAAGGTACATAAGAAATCCAAGGAGCAGCTGGGCGGTGGTGGCACACGCCTTTAATCCCAGCACTCAGGAGGCAGAGCCCTGTGTATCTCTGTGAGTTTGAGGCCAGCCTGGTGTATAGAGCAAGATCCAAAACAGGCACCAAAACTACACAGAGATATCCTGTCTCAAAAAACAAAAAAAAAAAAAAAAGGGAAAGAAAAGAAACCCAAGGAGCAAGTCAGTAACATCTCTTCACCGTGGTTTCCACTTAAATTCCTTCTATAAACTCCACAAAATACTTAGCAGTATCCTCACCTGATTAGATGTTAGCAGATCTTGCTCCTAGAAGATGGAGCTGGTCATCCCATGGATGACCAGCTTTCTGTTCTTGGTCTTGGTAGCGTCATGGAGCTTGTCATGAGTCATACTGGAACATACAGACTATCTAGTTTAGATCAATGAAGAGGTCATTGATGAGAATAAGATCCAATTTGAAGGCAGCCCTGGTACCAGGCACCCAGCATGGCCAAATCCATTCACTTTGCCCTTCACCATCATTTCTCAGGGATAAATCTGGGACTGCGTGAGAAGATGTAGGGACTTCTGGAACAGAGAGGAGCAGAAAAGCTGTTTACTCTTTATTGTATTTACTTCAGAGACCTGCTATTAATTTTTCCAAACGTTTAGAATATTATGAAGGAAATATACTTTTATTTGGTTTATTTTCTAAGCCATAGATATTTTAAGTTAGTTAAATATCAATTTAGAATAAGAATATATAGTGCAAATATGGAGAGTTAGATGAAGGAGTAGTCAAAGCAAATTAAACTATATAATCTACAAATATTGTCTATTTCTCTCTTCTGAATATATTTTAGTTTCAAATATTGTCTTACCAAAATATTTTCTTGTTGAAATCTAATTTTCATTTAGGCAGAGAAGAAAACTGTTATGAAGCATACAATGTAACACAATTGCTTCAAATTATATCATTGCATATGTAAGTATTTTGCTAAGAACAAATCAATAGCTATAACCAATTCTTTACAATATTTTTATTTAAAAAAATCATCTTGTCATTCTGTATTTGTGTCCTAACACCAAAGGAAAAAAACATACATATTTGGCTTATATTCTTTGATCAACTGCTAGCATCAAGTAAGTTCATAGCTAGAAACAATCACTGTGTACAAGAGAAAATCAAAACATTGTAATGTGTAAACTTTTCAAGCAATAGCCAGTCACAAATTATTTTTGTATTCAAATTTTGTATTTTCTATTTAATTTTGGTATATTTATATCCTTATGTGCTGGTGTTTAGTATATACCAAATTTGGCAAAATAATGTGAAATAATAATTTTTATTTTCCATGTGTTTAAATAAACAATGATAAATAATTTTGTTGAAGGTGTGCTTTTTAAAATTAATATAAACTATTTCTGTATTAATCTCTAAATTGAGATTTTTGTTTGTCTAGTCATTGAAATGCATATATTGGATTAAAGTACTATTCTGGCCAATATTAAAATCATGTTAAATCCAATAAGCAGTTAGAGATGAATGTAGAATGTAGGCTCTTTTATTGTGCTTTATATACACAGAGAAAGCAGGGAGTCAAACAACATTAGAAATAAATTTTAACTAGAAACTGAAAAATTGTTATAGAAAGCTGGACAAATGGCTATGTGATAGGAAAATGTGGATTAAGGTAAGAAAAGTTGGAATGAAATTTATCTGAGCTAGTAATTGCAATGCTCTATGAATAGAAAGCAGGTAACCAAGCACATAAAGAAGTTGGCTATCATGGGAAAAGTGCATGGAATGAATGTTTGAGACAATTGTTAAGCTGGGTATAAAGAAAGAAGGTTGTTCTTCTCTAGGGAAGAGTATTTCCTGAGCTCTTGGTGTTCCTTAGTCGCCTGCAGTCCTTTGTATAAGTTTGCAGCCTACTGCGATGCCCTCCTTCCAGGTTGGTACATCTGTTGCTGTTGTCCTTGTTTGGCTCATGTGCTGGCTCAGCAGTTACTCCCTAATACCCATCAGCTGCTTCCCAAACACAGAGGCTTGTATTAATTGTAAATGCTCAGCCAGTAGCTCAGGCTTATTATTAACTAGCTCATATACTTAAATTAACCCTTAATTCTTGGCTATGTTTAGCTACATGGCTTGGTACCTTTTCTCAGTACAACATTCTCATCTTGCTTCCACTGTGTCTGGCTGGTGACTCCTCACTCTGCTCTTCTTCTTCCCAGCATTCTCAGTTTGGTTGCCCTGACTATACTTCGTGCCTAGCTACTGGCCAATCAGCCTTTTCTTAAACCAATTTGAGTGACCAATCTTTGTTGTTGTTGTTTTGTTTTGTTTGATTTTCAAGACAGGGTTTCTCTGTGTGGTTTTGGTGCCTCTCCTGGATCTTGCTCTGTAGACCAGGCTGGCCTCGAACTCATAGAGATTTGCCTGGAACTGCCTCCCGAGTGCTGGGAATAAAGGTGTGTGCCACCACCACCCAGCCTCGAGTGACCAATTTTTACAGTTTACAAAAGGATTATTCCACAGGAGGCTCATATTCAGACAGTCATACTAATGAGAGTTTATGAGTGCAGCTTCTGACATTCCTGGGAGACATAGTCTCATAACAAACCTGTTCCTCTGGCTCTTAAAATCTTTCCATGTCTTACTTGGCAATGATCCCTATACCTTGAATATGGGAGTTGTTTTGCAGGTGTATATGTTGGGACTGGAATAGAAAGAGGAAATGATTTAATTATATTAAGCTCAAATATAAAAGAGAAAATTAAAACTAAAAGAAAAGAAATTAGGTTGTACACAGGTTGAGAAAATCCAGGAGCCAATGGTAGGGGTTATCATGTTTGATCTTTAATCAATGTGTAGTGAAAATTACCAAGTTGGTTTTTGTTTGTTTGTTTTTCAAGACAGGGTTTCTCTGCATAGTTTTGGTGCTTGTCCTGGATCTCACTCCATAGACCAGGCTGGCCTGAACTCACAGAGATCCACCTGGCTCTGCCTCCTGAGTGCTGGGATTAAAGACATGCACCATTGCTTCCCGGCTAAGATTTTTTTTTTTAGCATAATCAAACCTAGAGTTTGAAAATAGCATCACAACATTCATGCAGAAAACATGCTATCCACAACTCTGTAACATGTAATATTTCTAGACCAGCAGATGTATGCCTTGAATGGCTGCCTGTCTCCTATTTGGACTGAATCACCTTCAAACTTTCCCAAGTAGCTTCAGAATGAAAGCATTATACATTTCAGTTTAAGAGAAAAGAGAAAATAAACACAATGAGGAATTTGTCTAAGAGAAAGTGAGGAAGTTAAGTTAGCTGAGGTTATCAACTGCTCTCAGCTCATGCTCTCCTCATCCTAATTATTTAGAAATAGCCAGTCTCAAGACATCCATCCAGCAACCTGTGAATTTGACCCTAGACATGGCTAGTATAGTAATAGAAATATTTCTTCAATGCTTCTCTAACTTGTTTCCATTAACTCTCATTGCATTATTTGTTTTGAGGCCACAGGTGTCTTATTATTTTACTCTTAAGGTAAACTCTCCTTTAAGAAAATTGAAACTCAGTAGAAAAAATTATGAATTAAAATCAAAGGTTATTTTGAATACAGGAAAGACAAGGAGAAGGCCATTGTGCCAAGATGTAGAAAGGTATTGTCAGATGTAGAAACAGACCTGGAAAAGACTATGGAGAAATACATGAATTAAAATCTCTGGCATGGTGCACATGAGTGCAGCCCAGAGATGGTCTTGGTTGGAGATATAACAGTGTGTATGTGACATATTCTCAGCAAATGTAGCCACTAGTTAAACCAATTTGTTTCTTGAAGGAAGCCAGGGAATGCCCTAGTCATTCATCATAAATCACTATCCTTATTTATTTTATTTGTTTTCTATTAGGTCTTTTAAAGACAGACTCTTATATAACTCATAATGGCTCAACACTGCCTCCTATAGCCCAGATTGGCCTTGAACAGATTCCCATGCCTTTGCTTTCTTTTTGTTGTTGTTGTTGTTGTTTGTTTGTTTGTTTGTTTTTTCGAGACAGGGTTTCTCTGTGTAGCTTTGCGCCTTTCCTGGGACTCACTTGGTAGCCCAGGCTGGCCTCGAACTCACAGAGATCCGCCTGGCTCTGCCTCCCAAGTGCTGGGATTAAAGGTGTGCGTCACCACCGCCCGACGCCTTTGCTTTCTAAATACTGGGATTACAGGTGTGTGCCACCATGACTAACTTAACAAACTATCACTTAAAATTTAACTCTGAAATTTTTTCTGCATTTTAGCTTAATAATTTTTTTAGAGCCTGCTTCAGTATCCAATAAACACTGATAGTATAGATTTTGGGTTTCTTGATAATCCATGTAGGAAATGAAGACATCATCTAAGGTAAATAATTATTTAGTATCTTCAATTATAAAAAAATAATTTTGTAATTATCAGAATGTATTAAAGATTTTTATTGTTTTCTTTTTTTAAATTTTGTTTTGTTTTGATCTTTTCAGAAAGTACTTCATGTAGCCTTTGCTGTCTGCTGTCTTGAAACTGGCTATATATCTGAGGATGGACTTAAACATCTGATTGCATGTTTCCACATTCATCCTACTCACCGGATTATATGTGCATGCCATCCACCCCAGATGTTCCTGCTCTTTAAGTGAAACATTTATGAAACAGAATGTCTCTGTTTCAAGGCATTCATCAGCAAAATAAAAAGTTAACTAATGAAATAATTAAT
Source organism: Peromyscus maniculatus bairdii (assembly GCF_049852395.1). Lineage (NCBI taxonomy): Eukaryota > Metazoa > Chordata > Mammalia > Rodentia > Cricetidae > Peromyscus > Peromyscus maniculatus. The sequence continues at coordinate 78,464,767 of NC_134870.1, read as the reverse complement.
TAAAATAGATGAAATATATAGGGAAAAATAAATGTGTCAAATTAGGTTAGGAACAACGTGAATCACAAGCAAAGAATATAGTTAGCCATGATTTCATTTTAACATTCCCATATTTAAATGTCCTTAGGTAAATGTAAAAAACACATAAGTGATCTTTTGTTTGTTTGTTTTTCTTTTTTTTTTTTTTGAGACAGGGTTTCTCTGTGTAGCTTTGAAGCCTATCCTGGAACTCTGTAGTCCAGGCTGGCCTCAAACTCACAAAGATCTACCTGCCTCTGCCTCCTGAGTGCTGGGATTAAAGGTGTGTGCCACCACCGTCTGGCCTAGGTAAATGATCTTAAAAGCAAATTCTTATATGGTTAATTTAGAATAGGACTGAAAAATGAACATTGGTTTTGCAAACATCTAGGTTCAAAAGCAACCTAGTGTGGGAGACAGCTGAAAAGATGGAGATCAATTAAGGTCAATGCCAGAATCTGTGAAATGGAACCACAAACTGACTACACGAAATCCATGTAATTATAATACTTACAAAAATGTTATTGAAAATAATAGGGGATAGGGCAGAAGAGATGACCCATGGGGAAAAGTGTTTGATACATAAACAAGCAGTTCTGAGTTCAGATCCCTAGTACACATGTAAAAGCCAAGAATGGTGCTGCTTTCTGTAATCTGAGTACTCAATGCAGGGGATAGAAAATGGTGAATCCTGGGGGCTTTGTTGTCCAGCAAGATTAGCCACATCCTTGGTATGTAAGTTCAGGGAGATATCCATTCTGAAAAAAATTAGGTAGAGGACAACAGAAAAAAAAAAACAAACACCAGATGTTGACCTCTGGATTCCACATTTGCACAGAGGGTCAAGTGTCCTCACACCCATTTGCATACACACATACACACACACATATACACATGATGAAGTCATTCTTTTAATCACTATATATTGTAGAAAAGACAGGTATAACAGTTATGGCCTACCATAATATTTTGGAAATTATAAATATTTTCACATGTGGAAGGCAATAAAAGAATTCTTTAAAAGAGAAAAAGTAGAGAGCAACCATCTCATCCACATAATATTTATTAACCATGAAGATATATAAAACAAAGTCCCCAACAATAACCTCAACTCATACTCAAAATATTCAACTCAAGTAACAATTTACTAAAACATATTTTATAGGGTCAAAGTATATTCCATACATTCTCAGAGACAGTTCTTTTCCTGGAGGTACTGGAGAAATGATGTATTGGTGTAGCTCAAAACTGACTGTCTACAAAATCAAAGCTATTCAAATAAATTCTGTAGTGCCAGTTAGTATCTGTCCATGGTTAAATGGCATTCATCCACAGCTATTTAATGAGAAAAAATGAAATGAAATGTTTTGCATGATTTTGGAAGTGCTTATTCCTTGACAAGGAAATGGCATTTAAAATGCCTACCCACGTAGACATAAAATGTACAAGCCTGGGTCTGGTTATTCATGTTTCTTAATAAGAACTGATCTTTCTAATTGAACTAATTTTTACCCAAGTCAAGTGAACTATTTTGGGAGATAAAACATCTCATATTTACAAATAATAAATCCTGACTAAAATGTTAAAGCATATCTAACGATTCTTGAGTAATTACATAATAGATATGAATAGCTCAATTGAGGTGAAACATTTGCAAATCAAGTGCCATGTATTTAAAATAAAATACACAAGTACCTAGCTTGGAGTTCATTACCTAGGTGGAAATTGTTCTCTGTGTCTTCACTAGGTCTTTTCTTTTGGTGAAACGAGACAGTCCATGACTATGTATATTCAAAGAGTGTGTAACCCGACCCGAACCATTGCCAGGTTAGTTTGCTCTGTGACCATGACTGCCTTTTTTATTAGTTGACAAGTAAAACTATGTGTTTATCTCATACAGAATGATGTACAAGTAGATGATTAAATCTAATTATTAAACATCAGTTTTAAAAGTTATATTTTCTTCTCATGAGAGCACTTAATTTAATTTCTTTGCATTTCTCAATAATACAATATATTGTCACTGTTACTAATTGCAGTCACCATGCTGTAGATACTTGATAAACTACTTGACATATACACATATCCCCAAACACACACATACATGTAAGATGAATCTTAAAATGTCTTATTAATAAAAAAAAAACCTGGAGCCAGATATTGGGGTTTATACTGAATGATCAGAGAAACAGAAAAGCCACAGCCAACCTCACCTTGCCAACTCCTCAGCTGATCCTGTTTCCAGGCATCCTCAGACTGAAAGCCTCTGAGTCCTCACCCCTGAGAGTCTCAGTTGAACTGCTTAAAAAGCTCTAGTTCCTGGTCCTCACACCCCATACCTTTGTGCTTCCTGCCATCACGTCCTGGGATTAAAGGCCTGTGTCGTTCCCAAGCAAAGACATGAGATCTCAAGTGGTGGGATTAAAGGTGTGTGCCACCAATGCCTGCCTCTATGTCTAATCTAGTGGCTGTCTGTTCTCTGATCCCCAGATAAGTTTTATTTGTTACAGCACAAAATATCACCACACATACACACATTTCCCTGTTTGTCTACTCTCACTTTTTCAGACACCCCAGGCTCTGTTACTCCCTCTCCTATTTTCCATTCTATAAGACCTAGAAGATTTCTATAAGATCAATTACTCATCTTTCACTTGTGAGCAAGATCTGGTGGTGTTTACTTTTATGTGTCTAGCTTATCTCACTTAATATAAAGATCTCTAGAAACATGCATGTTGTCACAAATGACAAGATTAAATAAAGATTTCAAGGGTCTATGTGTATAATTAGTGTTCTCTACTACACACACACATACTATATTTTCTTCTATAGTGTATTTGAGAATTATATAAAGAAAACCTTTTAGATAGCTTTTATTAACTTTCTCTAGAAATAATGTCATCCTTGAAAATAAAAGAAAAACAGTATCCTTTCACTGTTCAAGCTTTTCAAATCTATCTTCCTGTTTGTTGGTTTACCAATTATGCCTGTTGCCTAATTCTGCTAGAAACGCAGGGCAGCAAGGCTGATTCGAGACTTTTTAACATGTGTGTGCCACAGAATGCATATGGAGACCTCGTATAACTTTGGGGAGTTCATTCTCTCCTTCTGCCATGTATGTCACAAACATTGACCTCGGGTTACCAGGGTCAATGTGCTGTGTCCTGTCACCAGTGATTTGGAACTTTAACAATATATATATATATATATATATATATATATATATATATATATATATATATGTTAATAAGGAAGTGGATATTTGCCCTTATAACAACTAAGGGTATTGCCTCATGTCTGTCTTCCTTTCCCTTATCCATGTTCCACCTTGCACAGTGTACAACCTGTTCTCTTGTGCTCCTCGTGAAAAAACTGAGCTGTGAAAAGGTGTTTTAGGAAGAACTTTCCAAAGAATACTTATCACATTTTCCAGCTGCCCAGAAAATAGGAATTTGTTTTTCTCACAATGTTTTTTTTTTCCTTTTTTTGAAATGGATATATATTTTCCTGCTGTAAATGGAGTTCAACCCCTAGAGAGTAGAAACTCATTTCTAGATTTGGAATCTACTTTACTCTAGTGTGTTGGAGATATGCAAAAATCATTTCTACGTTTGGAATCTACATTGCTCTAGTGTGTCTGAGCTATGCAAAAATCATTTCCTCTACAGTTCAGGGATGTCTACAAGGCTCCCGAACTAGCAAAAGCAAGATGATTGCCAAGAATCGAGAAGTCTCTTAGCACTTTATTTCTGTTGTTCTTTCTGCCATATTAGTCATCTGTGGTCTCAGAGCACTGAAAGATTTTTCAGCACCTCAGAATGTATGGTGTATTTTTAATGATTTTTCTTTGTAAAATCCATTTCAAATCTTCACTAAGAGAAAAATCTGATGCTTTTTTTTATTTCAGTTTTACATGTAAAACTTTCCAGAATTTGTTAAAAGTAGCACTTTCAGTTTTACTCAATACTGATAGTTTTTAAACTATCATTATTTTTGAAGTTTAAGTTAAAATTTATTTCATCAAGTCATCACGAAGAAGTTGTGGTAGTTTGAATGAGAATGACCACCATAAATTCATATGTGAAAGTACTTATTTCCCAGTTTCTGGACCTATTTGGAAAGGATTTGGAGGTGTGACCTTGTTGAAGGAGATGTGCCACTTGGTATGGACTTTGTGATTTCAAAAGCTTGTGAAATTCTTACTATTATGCACAAACAATTAAAAATGTGTGGAGTAACCAACACAACTGTAAAATAAAATGTAGAAGAGATCATGTTTTGTGCTCAAAATTTCAACTATGTTAACGTTTTAAATCCCAATGCATGCAATAATATCTCAGACTTTCTTTGCTTCAATATGTTATTTTTAGTCAGCAACAAATAGACTACATATGATTTTCTTCAACCTTCAAATGTATGTTGTATATTATGGAAATCCTAGGTGTTGTCTCTCTTTCTTTTTTCCCCCCTCTGTCCTTTCTATGTTGCAAATGTTGCGGGATTCCCTATGCCTGGTTTGGGTAAGGGACACCAGGACCTTTTCTCAAAGACTGATTGCAACTTCCCAATAGAATCCTCAACTACCTTTCTCCATGTTCTCACTCTGTCCCCCAAGTTACTGATTACTGTTCAGTTATTTTTCATACATGTATTTTTAAATGTGTTTTTATTCTTCTCTCATAATATATATATATATATATATATATATATATATATACACACACACACACATATATCCCAACCTGTTTCTTTTCCCTCCTCTCCCCCAAGTCTTTTCCTCCAACTTCCCCTCTCCCACAGATCCACCCCCTTGTTGTTTCCCCTCACAAAAGGACAGGCCTCCCAGGGACATCAGCCATACATATAACTATATGACCAGACATATACTATCATATCAAGACTGGGCAGGTTAGCCCAGTAGGAGGAAAAGGGACCCACAAACAGTCAAAAGAGTAAGCAAATGCTCCTTGTTCCCATTGTTAGGAATCCCACAAGAACACCAAGCTACTCAGTCATTACATATATGCAGAGGACCTAGGTCAGACCCCTACAGGCCCCCTGATCTCTGTGAAACCCTAGGAGTCCCAATGAATGGATGTCTCTATGGTCTCCTTGATGAGGATTTTGTTCCCAGGACACTCCGCAGGCAGGACAAGCTGTAGGTGAAGGTTTTGTGGCTGGTTTGGTGTCCCAGTCCCTCCACTTGAGGCCTTGGCTGGTTGCAGAAGATGGCCAATTTAAGCTGTTTCCCCCATTTCTAAATCTTTGCTAGGGTTATTCTAGTAGATTCTATGAAGTTTCCGTTGCACCAGGTTTCCACTTTGCCCCTGAAATGTCCCCTAATTCCATTCATTTCTCCCAGTATTTTCTCCCTTCCCCGACACTTGACCCCACCTGTTCCCACCCGCCCCAAGTCCCACAGTAATACTCAGCTGTTATTTTGTAATACACAACTCATATGTATGTTTTCTTAATTTTTATTGATTCTTTGTGAATTTCACATCATGCATTCTGATTTCACTTATCTTCCTGCCCCTCACATCTGTTCTCTGCACTTACAACTCCCCCCCCCAAAGCAAAACCAAAACAAAACAAAGGAATGAAGTAAAACAAAAGAAAAAAGAGAAAATCTTGTCATGGAAGCTGCAGTGTGGCCCACTAAGTCACACAGTTACCCTTTAGTCCATTCATCTTTACTTGCAAGTGTTCATTGCCACAAGTCATTGGCTCAAGGCCTCTAGCTTCTGCTACACCATTGATAATGGGCGCTCACAGAGGATCTGCTTGTATATCCTGTTGTCCCGTGTTAGGGAGATCCTGCTGTCTTGGATCACCTGCTCCAACAGTTCATGGATGATGCGGATGTTGGGGTGGGCCAACTCCTAGCCTTGGTTCTGGGCCTGGGTGGTAGCTGGGTAGCTCAGCTCACCAACTTTCCCTCACCTCTCTAGTGCTGTGTTCACTAGCTCATCCAAGGCAACCTGCAGCAAGAAGCAAGGCCAGGACTTTGTGCTCTCAGATCTGGGTCACCCATATTCACACCACCAGGACCAGCTCTACTCTTTCTGCCCAGTCGAGGTGCAGGGTCCTCTCTCTCCTGATTGCTGTGGGGGCATATGATGGGGATGTGGGTCAGCTCTCCTGCTCTCATGCCCTCAGGGCTGGCTCACCTGCCCACCTGCCATCAGGTCACCTCAAGTGTGCTACCCAGACTGTATGCAAAGCCCTCTCTCCTGTGTGCTGCGGCCAGTGAGGGTCAGGGCTAGCTCTCCAACTCTTGTGACCCTGGGGCCAGCTCTCTCACCTGCTGCAGGTGGTTATGGGTGAGGAGGCCGGGCATCTTTCTCTCACCCAGGCCCCCACACGGCAGACAAGGGGGAGCAGGGTCAGCTCCCCTGCTCTCTCACCACCAGGCTTGGCTCACTGTTTTCCTAATAGCAGGATTAGCTCTAGTGTGCTGCCCAGGTGAGGGGCACGACTGTGGTGCAGGGTAGGACCATCTTTCTGGAGTGTGTGTGTGGGGGGGCAGCTCCCCCCTGAGGGGTGGGGCCAGGTATTCCAGGACCAGTGAAAGGCAAGACTGACCGAGCACAGCATAATTCCAATGTCCCCTGTGATAACACAAGTCATGGACATTATCAAGACCACAGTGGCAATAGGACCATGTGTTGGATTTAATGCAGTGGCACTGTGTGCATATAAGTCTCCGGAGAGCATGCTGCTCACAAATTACACGATCACCTTGCTTGGCTACTGAACTTTGCCTGTGTGGTCATGTAGCTGAGGGAGTGGCCGTGAATTCCAATACCATGGACCCAGACAGGGTCCTTGGCAGCAGCAACTCAGGCTGGACATCACCTGGACATGTACCCACTGGCAGCACAGGCAGGCCACCCAGATCTGTACGGCCCCAGTGACTGCATGGACCTCAGGCACTGACATGGTCTCAGGTGGCTGACCAGACCCTCGGCATCTGCAGAGCCCTCGGCAGTAACAGGAGAAAGAGACATTACTGCTGTGGGATGTTCTGTATGGCAAATGTGTTAATAAATAAAACACTGATTGGCCAATAGCCAGACAGAAAGTATAGGCAGAACTAACAGAGAGGAGAATTGAGGGAACAGGAAAGGGAGACTTCCTGTAGCCATGGCCAGGACAAGGAAGATGTAAGGTACCAGTAAGCCACAAGCCATCTGGCAAAGTATAGATTAATAAAAATGGGCTGAATATAAGAGTAAGAGCTAGACAATGATAGGCCTGAGCTAATGGCCAAGTAGTTTAAATAATATAAGCATCTGTATGTTTATTGTATAAGTGGCCTAAGGGACTGCCGGGGCTTGGCGGGGACCCGGAGAGAAAACTCCAGCTACACATTACCCCAGACACTGGCTGCTGCAGGGTCATGTCATATGTGTGTTTTAAATATCTTCTGTCTCTTACAGGATTTAGGGTCAATGTGTCCTTGAAAGTACAATGTGTCAAGGAAGATCCTGTACAATATCTAAATATGCTTTATTTATATAGTAAATGTTAAGAAAGCAGTAAACATTTAATGTGATTGATATAGTGTGCACCCCAATAAACTTATCTGGGGGTCAGAGAACAGAACAGCCGCTATATTAAACATAGGTTTAGGCAGTGGTAGCACATGCGTTTAATCCTAGGATTCTGGAGGCAGAGATCCGTCTGGATCTCTTTGAGTTCAAAGCCACACTGGAAACAGCCAGGTGTGGTGACACACACCTTTAATCCCAAGAAGTGATGGCAGGAGGCATGAGGACCAGGAACTAGAGCCTCTGTGTAGCTTTTAGCTTTTAGCAACAATTCAGCTGAGATCCATTTGGATGAGGACACAGAGGCTTCCAGTTTTAGGAAACAAGATCAGCTGAAGAATTGGTGAGGTGAGGTAGCTGTGGCTTGTTCTGTTTCTCTGATCTTCCAGCATTCACCCCAATACCTAGCCCTGTTTTTTTTTATTAATAAAACTCTTTAAGATTAGTGCTACAATTTAATAATATTTTTCATCTAAATGTTAAATGCACCTGCCAAGTTATAGTTTTCAGATATATATTTAAATTTATCATGGGATGAGAATTTGATATAAATTGCCTATTTTCTTATATTCCTACATAGATTGGGGACATGATTTTTCTTGGATTACTGCCCTACATTGCTCCTCAATTGCTGTGATAAAACACTAAACAAAAGCACTTGGGGAAGAACATCTTTATTTTACATCTCAAGTGAGTCTGCTACAGAGGGAAGTAAGAGCAGGGAATGCAAGGACTTCAAAGGATTGTTGCTTGTTGGCTTGCTCTCCATGCCCTGCTCAGTTTGCTTTTCATATAACCCAACAACACCTGCCCAGGGGTGGCACTGCCCACAGTGAGCTGGGTCCTGATCGATCAAATATAAACCAGGGAAATGACCCATGGAGTTGCCTACAAGCCAATCTGACAGAGTCAGTTCCTCAGTTGAGATTCCCTCTTCCTTGGTATGTTTAGGTTTGTGTCAAGTTGACAGAAACTAACCAGCACATTACCAAGCCATCATTAAAGAGATTTGCTATTCACAAAGCAGATGGATCAATTAAAACCTGCCAATTTAATAATCAATAGTTTGCTATGTCTCTAATAGCTCTGACCCCCGGGCAACTTTATTTATTAACATACAAATTACATTTTAGTAAAAATAAAATATCACTATATTTCCCCTTATCTATTTTAATAAAAAAAGGAAAAAGTTTATAACTAACATAAGAAAAACTATATGCAAAAATACAATAACTATATACAATATATATATATATATATATATATATATGTAACAAATACTTAAACAATGCTTAGTCCATTTGTATTTGACAAATTCAGAGAAAATAATTCCATTATCTATCCTATTTTGGTAAGTCCAACATGTATCTAATTCACTTTCTATCCTAATTAATCTTCAGCTATAACTAACTAATCTTCAACTCCCTCAGAGACCCAAGAAGGAAATAATATTAGCTAACAAAAATAAAAAAAGGAAGTACATGCAAGCAACTTCCAAAAAATTTGTGAGTTGACAGAAACAGTCAGCTGCCTGGACAGTCACCTGAGGTTTCTCCACAGTGTTGGGGCATCATCTTTAGCCTATAGGCTTAGTGTGTCTGACAGACTCATTTGTGAAGTAGGATGTACACAAGGTCAATAGTTCGACCTCACATTGGGTGAGAGCAGTCCATGTACCAGAAACACCTGAATTCCACTAGTGTTCTGTCATGATTCAGACTTTTAAATTCTGGAAATTGTTGATGGTTTTTTAATTCAGGTGTCCATTCTTCTTGGCTGTGTATATATGGCTTCATCTCAGCATCCTGTTCTTCTCCACATCCCTCTATTAAATGCCAGTCTACTATTGAGAGGTGTGAGTTTAGTTACTCTTCAAGAATAACTGATTCAGCTGCTGTTCCATTGCACATCAGAAGCCATCAGCCCACTGCCTGTTCAGCTGCCTTCGAAGAAAAGGGCACTGTACCTTTTCCGGGTTGCAAAGGCCACTTCAGGGATGGTGCCATATTGTCCTGACCTCAGAAGATGCCTTTTGATAAAGCTATAACCACACTTGTTTTGGCAAGAATCAGTAGTCCTTTGTTTCATGTCCTGTCTGTCCTGTTTATCAGCAGCTGATTCGAGGATACTTTGTTTTCCAATGGCTAGCATTTGCCACAATGAAAGTTAACTCCATATGCAGTTTCTTCAATGCCCATATTTTCTCTGAAGTAGATTGGTACTGCCAGGAGCCGACATGTCTCATAGTCATAACAAAAAAGAAAAAATTGTCTAAGTTATTAAAACATTTTAAATGCCATATTCTGTAGATCTATGAAGGGTCTGAAGATGACCTGTCTATCTAAAATATATCTGCTCAATTTTTAAAACATATCTAATATGACTACAAGTTCTATTATAATGTTTAACTACTAACTTTCATTTCTTTATATCCTAATAGTTGGTAATAATAACATTCAAGGATCAGAAAATTGCATTACATTGTTAAATGAATGGTATAAGTACAATTAGAAATATACACATAGCATTTTCTAACAATATCAATTTCAAATTATATAATTTGTATACAATATAAAACAATCCAATCCAATGTAAAGTATTTAAAACTAGTAATTATCTTTTTCTTTTCTTTTCTTTTTTCTAAACAAGAACCTTAAATCTAATCTCCTCTGCATAGCCTTTTTCCTAACCCTTGACAACAACTTGTAACCAACCCCCCTAAATAATGAAAATTATCTCAGACCCAAAACCCATTTAAAAGCCCAAAGAAACACCTGCCCCACACCACCTCTTTGGGAATGTGGGCATCATATTCTTAAAATTGCTTCCTGCTGGGTATGGGCGAAGTTATCTTTATTCTGAAAGAAAAATTTTAGATTAATTGTCAAATTCTAGGAAAGGTAACTATATCCTTCATTATTATCCAGTCTCTGTATAGTGCCAAAGTTCAAGGTTTATCTCAAGTCCTTATTCAAGTAGTCTTTGAGACTGGATCATCTCAGCTAGTCCTCTCAAAATTGCTCTGAGCAGTTTGTAGTTCAAAGCTGATCTGTAGATGATGTTTGTCAGCTTAATGATATTATTATTGTCCATGTGGAACTGTTGTTGTTGTGGGGCCCCATCTTCTTCCTGGAGATTTCAGTTGATGTTAGGCCTGGCCGTGATTTCCTGCAGAAAACTGATAAGAAACTTGAACACAAAGACATATATCTGCAGTTATTTGAGTCACTGTACCAAATATTTCAAACTTTTTTACTATTGATGTTAACTTTAAGTTTGTAATACATTCCAAAGTATGCCTCCAGTGTTTTCTGTCTAGTATACAACAAAACCATATGATCAGCTAGAATGAAAATCAGATATCCATAATATGAAGGAGTTCTGTAGTTCTAATGGCAATAACCCTTTGCTGTTTAGAATAACATGCAGTCAGGTGACAATTTGACAGCAGGAAAGTAGACCGATATCTACAGCAAACCAGCAACTTCCCAAGGGCTTTAACTTTTACACATTAAAGCAGAAGTTTTCAGTTAAATGTTTACCATTTTTCTGTCTCATAACCCATAATAATAAGCCATTTTCTCTCTAAATTTAGACCATCCAAAAAGGTTGTATGAACTGAAACTGTTAAGAAATTTTGATGTATTTATAAAAGTTATGTCATGATAAGTCCTAGAATAGATACCGACTGATATACCACATTTAACAATATTTCTAAAATGTCTTCTATATAAGGTGAATATAAGGTGAAGTTGCTCAGAAGGGTCTGATGCAGGAACTTTAATGGTGTCATGGATTCCAGTCATGTTCTCAGCTCTTTAACATGACTAATCAATTAATTTCATGAATATATGCATGTGTATGTATGGGCATGTGGTGGAGGGCAGAGCGCAACTTGCAGGAGTCTTTCTCTTGGCAACTGGACTGAGTTGAAATGCAGGTGTTTGGGAAGACCACACAGCTGAGCTCATTTGGATGGATAAGAAAAGAAATTCCAGAAAAGAGGGACATGAGAACACCCAAGCTCCTTGGAAAGAACAGATAAGGATTTTATAATTGAAAGCGAGCTTTCTAACTGGATGCCTTCCACTCCCTCAGCGGGTGGTGCTGCACTTCTTTCCCATGTTTTCCCTCCATGCCTCCATAGATCTTCTTTGTCTCTGTTATGCTTGTGGTCTTAATGAGATTTGAGTCACATGTCATATAACAGCCACTTAATCAGTGCTACACAGTGATACTTGGTAAAGTTGGAGTAGAGAGGATGTCAGTACAATCAATTTGAGAAGATTTCTTCACTGAGAAGGAAACCGCGTTCTGCTTAGCAGTATGCTCAGCCTCCACACCACAGCCACCCCTGCCCTTGCTTGCAGCCAGGCCCTTCTAAATCCAGGCAATTGGGAATCTATTAGTTTGTCTCTATGAAGCTGCCTCTTGTGGGCATTTCCTGTAAAATAAATATACAACACGTAACCTCTTCCCTGCCTTATTTCATTCTGCATGGTGTTTTCAAAGCTTCTCTTTGGTATCACACTTGGTTTAGCTATTCAAATGTTGTTGGAAACTACTGTTTTGTATGGACTATATGTCTTAGCCAGTGTTCTATTGCTGTGAAAAAAACACCATGACCACGGCAACTCTTATTAAAAAAAAATTTTAATTGTCTGGCTTACAGTTCAGAGGTTTAGTTCATTATCATCATGGCAGGAAACATGGCAGCATGCAGGCAGACATGGTGCTGGCCAGCTAGCTGACAGTTCTACTTCTGGATCTGCAGGCAGCAGAAAGAACAAAAGCCTCTGGGTTTAATTTGTGCTTGAGAAACCTCAAAGCCCACTGCCGATGACATACCTGCTCCAACAAGGCCACATCCACCCCAACAATACCATATCTCCTAATTTTTTTCAAATAGTGCCACTCCTGGATGACAAAACATTCGACTCTATGAACCTATAGGGACCATTCTTATTCAAATAATCACAGTGTAGATAGAACTTCTATAAAGTTTCTGTTAAAAATTTTCTATGGTTTCATATTTTAAATTCTCTTAGAATGATTTTGTCACATGGTCAACATTAATGGGACCATCCATTGCTCTCTCCATGTAGCCATTATATATATATATGGTGATATTTTATTTGTACTAAAATGTTATTTGTATGTTAATAAATAAAGTTTCCTGGGGGTCAGAGCTATTAGCAAGCCATAGGAAAGCTGAGCTGTGGTGGTGCACACCTTTAATCCCAGCACTTGGTAGGCAGAGCTAGGTAGGTCTCTGTGTGTTCAGGGATATAGCCAGCATTGGATACACACACCTTTAATTTAAATACCAACTATAGAAGACCTGGAGGTCTGTACAGACAGGTTGTGATGAGGCAGTCATGTGGTTGGGTTTACAACCAATGAGGAGGCAGAACCAAAAGTCTTTATAAAGACTTTAACACAGGAAGTTGCTCTCTTTCGGAGAGGTAGGACGACCGCAGGAGGAAGGGTAAAACTTAATCACTAAGAATATTCATAGGCCAAGATTAAGGGCAATTCCTTAATTGCTCTTAAATTTAAATTATAGAAAAAATTGTATGAAGTACAGCAATAATAGGATATTCTGCTATACAAAAATGACAAATTAAAAAAGCAGATAGAAACTCTAGAGTATTCTGTTACTAAAATGAATATCTCAATTTAAAAATCTACAAAATGAAATGCAATAAGAATGAGAAAAATGAAACATCCAAACAACAAGCTGAAAATGAGAATGGTGAGGGGAGAGTGGGTTGTTCAGCTGGCACAGCACACAAAGAGGCACAGAAAGCCACCAGCACATCATCCGGGCTTTCTCACAGCCCTCAGGGGATGGGGGATGGGAGGTCATCCTGTTACATGGAAATGTGACAGAAGTGAGGGATTCTTTACAATATGGAAAGTAATGGCCAATCTAATCTGAATTTTCCAAGAGGAAAGTTGAAGCTTCATTCTATTTGTAACTAATAGAAATTTAGATCTATCTCTGACCACACAATGTGTTGGGGAAATAATTTCCTTATGTGTAGGGCCTGCTGAAATAGTCCTTTTGATAGCTACAAAATTTACAAAACTTCTTGGCTTTTGAGTGTAATTTGTCCACATTTTAATGAAGACAATCCTGTTATATTTTTAAATCATGTTGTTTTCTGCCACGTGGTGGTCACTAATTTGTCATGTTCAGTTATAGCTAATTCTAGTTTGTGTTTCCCTAAACATGAAGCCCTGCCTTAATAGAGGGAAATACTATTAAATTTTACGATAAAAATGAACCAATTCTTAAAGCCAAAGTTGAATACTTTCTGTTAAAACCAGAAAATAACTAATTGAGGTTGTATAAGTGATAAAGCTTAATGCTTATCTAGTGGCTTTTCAAATTGTTTAAAAATAATTTGTGATAATTATTTGGGTGTTTTCTCTATTTTTCATTGTTACCATACAATACTAGATTCTGCTTGAATTGAAAAAGTTATTGAAATGTTTAATAATTTTTAGCATCATTTATAAATGACTCCAAAAAAAGAATAACGATTTAAAGATGGGATTAAAATAATTTTGACTTACTTGATTGAGTATTATCGCATCACAGCAACATCATTTTTCATAAAGTTGAACATGAGAATGTGTCATGTGTTTATGAAATGTTGCAGATACTAAGTATCACACACAACAGGCTCTCTGTGGATAACATCTCTCTTTAGTACAATGCGTTTGTCAAATGCCTGGGACAATACTGCAAGATTATTGTCAACTAAATCCCCTAGTTTTCTCTCATATTTTCTTTACACTCACTTAATTTCTTTGTCTCTATTTTGAGGTCTTTTTAATATTACATTTATTTAGTTGTCACATCTAGAAACCTCATGACTATTGCTCAAATTTCCCTTGGTTTTGAGAATCTTTATTTTAATATTAATTCTAAACTGACAGTTAAAATTGTTTATCATTACTCTTTATACCGTGATGTTTTGAAGTATTTTTACATAATGCAATGTCTAAGTATCTCAATTAGCATACATTTATCTTTACATTACTGTTCTACTTTTACCCTGAAAGGATGTTTTTAATAATATTGACAGTTTTGAAAAGAACTATTAGGTACTTCATGGAATGTTTCACAAATGTTGAACATTTGTATTTTCTCATATTATTGTTGTGCAGGGCAAAGGGAAAGAAAATGAGCATCATTCCTAGTGCTACATCCAGGGTGATCCCTTAAGCGTCTGTGTTTCTATACTTGGTCTCTAAAGCACATTTGGTCACTTTTAAGTTACCAAATGGAAGTGTTTAAGTTATGGAGCATCACTGGAGGAAGTGGGTCACCTTCTGCTCCAGCAATGATGACTTCTCCTGACCATATTTTCATAGGATATAAGCCAACTTAACTTTTCATTGCTTACATTGTTTCTTTTCAGATATTCAATCACAGCAATAAGAAATTTAGTTGAAACACAGATGAGGTCTAATCCTAAGCACCATCACAGTGTTGGTTCTGATTACAGTCAGTGACTACAGGGATGAACTTAACCTCATCATTTCTTCTTGCCTGTTTATGTCTCATTTCTCTCATTTCTCCAATTGAGAAAACACACAACCCCAAACTTCATACCCACATTTACTTCTATGTTCAATTTGTTCAATTATAGTTGAGGTACACTGAAAATTGGTATGTGTTAGCCTACAACCATGGAAAGCAGTTTTATAAGTTACAGTACTGCTGTGGGATGTTCTGTATGTCCTGTGGGAGCCCATTCTCAGGTTCTTTGTGGCGTTACCCAGCAGGTCCGTATAGAGGATGATTAGGACCATGGGCCTGAGTGCAGGTGTTTGAGATGGTCTGCACTTGGCTGTGCTGGGGGATGGTCTGTATGCTCTGATTGGTTAATAAATAAAACCTGATCGGCCGTGGCTAGGCAGGAAAGATAGGTGGGACTAACAGAGAGGAGATATAAAAGGACAGAAAGGCAGAAGGAGACGCTGCAGCCGCCGCAATGACCAGAGAGGCTGCAGCCTTCGCCATGACCAGAGACACTGCAGCCGCTGCCATGACCAGCAGCATGTGAAGACGCCAGTAAGCCACCAGCCACATGGCAAGGTACAGATGTATGGAAATGGATCAATTTAAGATAAAAGCACAGTTAGCAAGATAAGGACAGTTAGCAGGAAGCCTGCCACGGCCATGCGGTTTGCAAGCAATATAAGTGTCTGTGTTTATTTGGTTGGGTCTGAGCGGCTGTGGGACTGGCGGGTGACAGAGGTTTGTCCTGACTGTGGGCAAGGCGAAAAAATCAAGCTACATTTGGCGCCCGAACTTGGGGCTAAAGAAAAAAAGGGTTAAAGAAAAAAAGGGAAAAAAAAAAAAGGGACTAAAGAAAAAGGACAAATGAACAGGGATAAAGGCCGATGTTATGAAAAAAAAAATACTAAAGACAAAGTCCCTTAACCAAGAGGCGCTCCAATAAAGTGTGATCTGAGAAGAATCCTCGCGTGGTGGTAAAGAGGATTCAGAACTCAACACACGGAGCGGTGACGTCGGTAAGTTCTCCAGGAACGGTGACGTCGGTAAACGCCCCACAGTTCCTAATTCTCTCTCTCAAATGAGCGGCAGCCGCCGGTTTGAGTTACTGGCGGGTTCCTGGGGCTTGGAAGAGAGAGGAAAAGGAACATAGACAGTTATATAAAGAAATAGAAAGTTTAAAAAAATAAAGTCGTTAAAGAGAAAGTAAAAGTAATATAAAAAATAAGCCATGTAAAGATGGATATCACACAGAGAGTTTGGATTATATTGTCTTTGGGATTTTTAACTGCAGAAAAACATTTGATCGTAAAAGATGTTGAGTTAAACCAATATGTATATATTAAAGATATCTTGACTTTAAAATTTGGATATAAGGATGTGTTACTTTGGAAAGGAGACTCTGCTTTTGTCTCTACAGAAAGCCAGAGGCTATGGATTTGTTCCAGATTAAGACACATCAGGTTTGACCAGCCAAGACCACCTGAAAGGTCTCCGATGACACCATGGCCCAGATGATCCAACATCCAGAATCGTTTCAAGGCAACTGGCTCAGACGATACGGTCTCACGGACTACTCCATGATCCTAAAATTTTCTTTGCATCCCCATAAGATACAGCGCCCCCCTTCAGCAGGAAGTAGTTAAGAGAAGCTACGCCCAAATTCCCAAATATACCAAGCTGACTTTGGAGATGTGTAAAAGTTAAAACCTTCCTTTTAAAAAAAAAAAAAAAGAAAGGGGAAGTGCTGTGGGATGTTCTGTATGTCCTGTGGGAGCCCATTCTCAGGTTCTTTGTGGCGTTACCCAGCAGGTCCGTATAGAGGATGATTAGGACCATGGGCCTGAGTGCAGGTGTTTGAGATGGTCTGCACTTGGCTGTGCTGGGGGATGGTCTGTATGCTCTGATTGGTTAATAAATAAAACCTGATCAGCCGTGGCTAGGCAGGAAAGATAGGTGGGACTAACAGAGAGGAGATATAAAAGGACAGAAAGGCAGAAGGAGACGCTGCAGCCGCCGCAATGACCAGAGAGGCTGCAGCCTTCGCCATGACCAGAGACACTGCAGCCGCTGCCATGACCAGCAGCATGTGAAGACGCCAGTAAGCCACCAGCCACATGGCAAGGTACAGATGTATGGAAATGGATCAATTTAAGATAAAAGCACAGTTAGCAAGATAAGGACAGTTAGCAGGAAGCCTGCCACGGCCATGCGGTTTGCAAGCAATATAAGTGTCTGTGTTTATTTGGTTGGGTCTGAGCGGCTGTGGGACTGGCGGGTGACAGAGGTTTGTCCTGACTGTGGGCAAGGCGAAAAAATCAAGCTACACAGTACCGTGTTGCAAGGTTGTTTTTTTTTTTTTTTTGTATTTGCTCGTAGGGATTTGACTGATTTACAGTCACGCAGGTGGCCAGCTTCTCCCACCTCCTTTGCTGGTCTCTGATACATTGTTTATTCAGTGAAGCTGCCTGTGAACTCCTGTTTTTTGTTTTTTTTTTTTGTCTTTTCTCTAAGCTCTTCCATTTTCATAGAATTTGCATATGTTAAGGTTCATTCTTTTTAATAACCCTGCCTCTTAACTGCCCTCATAGAGTCCTACAGTGGACTTACTCTCTCTGCCTTCTGTCAATCTGCTCTTCTACCTTTTACGTTCATAACCCCACAGGTTATCTTCATGCCCTTTTCACGGTTGCCTTTTCTCAAAAGATAAATTCATGCAAACATAGTTATGTCGATTTTCAGGCCGAATTCTGTCACTTAAAAATGCCTCAGAGTCTCCTGAGTATATATGATTCTACGGCTCATTTTCTGTTTGCTGATCCGCATCAAATATCCCGAAATTTGTGTACCAACTGATTTGCTGAAGGATATATTGACCACTTCAAGATTCATCAATGATGAATAACATGACAATATCCACAAGTTGTTATACAAATTTACTTTAAAAATCATCAGTGAAAATATTCAACAGCGGGATTGCTAGACCTTTCAGTTTTGCATGAAACCCCCAAATTGACTTCCACAATTTCGCAACCCAAAAACTAATGGATGAAAGTTTCTATGACTCTGAACCCATGAGTGACTGGCATTGCCCAAGCTTGTCTCAACTATTCCAGTGGATGAGTCATATCATCTCAATCTTAATGTAAAAAGATACTTCCTAATCATGAATGCAGTGAATAACACTGAATGTGTGCCATGGGTTCTCTAGAATAAGTATATATGCCATATATATTTGGAGCTTGAACCTACTTTTAAATTTAATTTCTTACTTTTATTTTGGAGTTAAAAAAATCCTTTGCCTACCCCTGATTCAATTGTTTCATCTGATAGATGTTAATTTGACATCATATCTTAATCTCTAACTTATTCTTTCATTCTCAGGGACAGTCAGAGAGCAGAAGTTTTCATTTTTGTATTTTCAAATTATCCTTACTCTTTAAAGTTAAATGCTTTTTCTATGGGCTCCAATTCATATGGCGTCTATGATGACATATATATTTTTATATTTTATTTTAAAGTTATTGTTATTTTAAAATGCATATTATACTCAGGTATGCACATCTTTTTATTTATATTTGAAGGACATGTGACATCTATATGTATGTTATATATTTAGTTATCAATCTATTTGTCTATCATCTGCCTATCTGTCTATAACATATGGTCATCCAATTATTCTAGCTCTATGCTTTTATTGAATTGTTTTTGTTCCATTGTTAAAAAGTAGCATGGTTGTACTTGTACTAAATTGCCTACTCTTTCTGCTCTGTTCCGTTGATCTGCATGAATTCTTTGCTGGTCCTTTCTTTCATATTCTATGGTCCCACAGGCAACCTTGACACCAGACCAAGTCTTTTATGTTTGTCCAACTCCTCAGAATTGTATTAGTTCTTCTAGATAATTTGCTTATGAACAAAATTTTAAGAATTCATTTGTTAACATCGATAGAAGTTCACTGGAATTTTTACATGGTTGTGCCATAGAATTCTTTTATAGGGACTATATAATAAATAATTTCTAAAATATTTTACCAGATATAATTTTGTTCTCCTCAAGATATTGCATGTCTTTCAATAAAATGAAATGGCTAGGTCCATTTTTTTTTTTTTTATAAAATACTGGTTCCAAGATCAAGAAATAACTCACATGTGGAAAGCCTTTTAGACTTTTATTTGCTCTTTGCATACTCAATAATCAGTTTTACATTTTAACACGTGTGTGGTAGTATTGTGTTCCCCAAAATATTGTGTACCCTAATAAACTTATCTGGGGTCAGAGAACAGACAGCCACTAGATACAGAAGCTAGAAAATGGTGGCACTCATACCTTTAATCCTAGAACTCCAGAGGTAGAAATCCATCTGAACTCTGTGAGTTCAAGGCCATGTTGTAAACAGCCAAGCATGGTGAAGATATCTTTAGGGAATCTTGAAAAGAAAATTTTGGGGTTAATTGTCAAGTCCTGTATCATTTGTTCAGTCTCTGCATGATAGGAAAGTTCAGGGCTTGTCACAAGTCCTTGTTCGAGTAGTCTGTCAGGCTGGATCATCTCAGCTAGTCATCTCGAAATTGTCCTGAACAGTTTCTAGTCCAAAGTCGATCTTTGGCTAGGAAATTGTGGCTCACACGCTTTTAATCCTAGCATTCCAGAGACAGAAATCCCCCCGGATCTCTGTGAGTTCAAGGCCACATTGGAAACAGCCAGGCATGGTGACACACGCCTTTAATCCCAGAAAGTGAGCCTTTAATCCCAGGGAGTGGTGGTAGAAAGCAGAAAGGTATATAAGGCGTGAGGACCAGAAACTGGAAGCATTTGGCCTGGTTAAGCATTTGGCTGGTTAAGCTTTCAGGCTTCTAGCAGCACAGTTCAGCTGAGAGCCATTCAGAAATGAGGACACAGAGGCTTCCATTCTGAGGAAACAAGATCAGCTGAGAAGTTGGCCAGGTGAGGTTAGCTGTGGCTTGTTCTGTCTCTCTGACCATCCAGCATTTCACCTCTCTCTGACCATCCAGCATTTCACCCCAATAACTGGCCCCGGGTTTGATTTTATTAATAAGAACTTTTTAAGATTCATGATACACATGTGAAACTACACACTCATATCTATGTTTGTATTTATTCATGTATTTTATAGCTCTATTAGTAATGTGATATAGATTCCAAGTAGAGTTGTAAATTAAATAAGCATAAATGTAGAACATAAAATACAAATGAAATTAAATAAAAAGTTAAATTAAAATGCCATTAAATTAGTTGCTATAAATATTTAAAGTTTGTATTGAATTGTTCTCTGAGTCACGGAGAGGCATTTTCAATACATTATGCTTCCGTTTTCTTTTGGGTGACCTCATAATGGAACTGAGAATGTGGCATAGGTAAATCCCAAACGCCCATGTCCTTATGAAAGAAGAAAATAGATCATAGGTGCAGCATAATTTTCAAGATCTTTTTGGGATCAGTGATGATTCGAATGATCTATTGGTATTAGAACTCATACTTGTCATGCTAAACAAGTTCATCTGGAATTTCACTAAGTGATAACCAGATTAAAATATATAGAGTGATTTAATTTTACTTAGATTGTTTTCATAGACAAGCATTTGCAGAATATTTGAAGACAGTGCGCATTTCTTTCTAGTCGCTATAAAATCTACCCAGTAATGTATCTTACAGCTCAAAGACAGAAAGAAGAAACAATACAATTTTTAATTTTATTTTATAATTAATTAAATTTTACATATCAGCCACAGATTCCCCTGTCCTTCTTCCTCCCATCCCCCAACATTCCCCTCCCAATCCTCCCCCCATTCCCACCTCCTGAAGGCAAGGTCTCCCCTGGGGATTCAGCTCAGCCTGGTAGATTCAGATAAGGCAGGTCCAGTCCCCTCCTCTCTACACCCAGGTTGAGCAAAGTGTCCCAGCATAGGCCCCAGGCTCCAGAAAGCCAGCTCATGCACTAAGGACACAGAGATGGCTCAGCCGTTAAAGGATAGGCTCACAACTGAAACAACGCAATTTTTAATGGCTAAGCTGCTTGCACTGGCATGCCCTTTGTGGTTCACAAAAAATGTGTCACATGATGCCGGATCTTTCCTTTATACTTAAATACCATTTTTCATCACTACCTTTGAGCAAGAACAAACAGATTTTTGTGAAAGACATAGCTCAAGAGAAACCATATACATAAAAGTTAAAGAACTTAGAATAGATCCCAAATATCTTGTATATTTTTTCAAGTTATAAATTATATGCTGTTTTCCTTATTCAAAATATGGTTTTGATCACGTTGCAAAATTAAATTATTTCCAAAAACAGATTGCCTCCAACAGCCACTTTTAAATTCAAAATGTCACTTATCTATTACCTTTTGAATTTTTTTTCTGTCCTTATATTTAGTCAGTGGACCATTATTTGTGTCATATACTTTGATATGTACCTAAGAATTCTAGTATGTCATACCTTCAATCATATGCTTATATTTTAATATATACAGTCACAGAAGCCAGTTGAAATGAATAGTGCATTTTTTCAGCAGAAGTAAGCATACTATGTAACACTACTGAATAGTAGAGCATATGGCATGTTATAAATTCACTCATGTGGTTTCTTACAGAGAAGGAAATATTTCATAAATTTGTTTTTAGCCTTGAATACGTGGCAGTGTTTGCTAACATAAAGAAACCACTTGCTTCACTTTCCAATTATTTAGAAAATCATTTCTTTATGCTGATTTTACCAAAGGTTAAATGTCATTTGCTCATATAACAATGTTTAAAATAGGAATACAGAAAAGTAAACTCAATATATAAGAAAGAGCAAACACAGCTAGAAAATGCCATTTTTATTATTTTCTGCAAAAACGATGATGTTTCATCTGAAATTCTACACAACTTAAGAGCATATAATGGGCAGTATAACTCTAGAAACTTCAGCTAAATACAGACTATTCAGCAGCATGCAAAACCCTAGACATCAATGGAATGTTAGGACATAAACTGAGGAAGGAAACAAGAACAAAAATATAATATTCTTAAATTCAATTGTAAAAAAGATTACTATTTTTGATGAAAATGTAAGATTTTAGACCCACCTCTACAAGTTATGAAATTATGTCAAATAAAAATAATATAGGCTCATTTGTGTAGAGATCAAATTATCATCACAGTATCTCAGATGCTTTGCATTGTTTTGGAATATTACTTTAGGCAAAGATATGTTACATTTGTTTATGCTGCATTTGTTTAACTACATAAAGATGTGTTAACTTGATTATGCTGCATTTTTTTAGTGATGTGTTGCTTTGACTGCTAAGTCACCTGATTAGTCTAATAAAAAGCTGAACATTCAGTAGCTAGGCAGTAGAGGGATACGAGGGGCTGATAGGCAGAGAGAATAAGTAAGAGAGAATGAGGGAGAAAGAGGGAGAGACAACAGCAGCCAACCAGCCAGACATGGAAGCAGAAAAGTAAGACACACAGAATGAAAGAAAGGTAAAAAGCCTCGAGACAAAACTTAGATGAAGAAAAACAGTTAAAATATGTTCTAAGAGCTAGTGGGACAAGCTTAAACTAAGACCGAGCATTCATAACTAAAATAAGTCTTAATAAAAAGTTTCTAGCTGGGCGGTGGTGGCGCACGCCTTTAATCCCAGCACTCGGGAGGCAGAGCCAGGCGGATCTCTGTGAGTTCGAGGCCAGCCTGGTCTACCAAGTGAGTTCCAGGAAAGGCGCAAAGCTACGCAGAGAAACCCTGTCTCGAAAAAAACCAAAAAAAAAAAAAAAAAAAAAAAAAAGTTTCTGTGTCATGATTTGGAGGCTGGTAGCCCAAGAACGCCTGACACATTGCATGTTTTGCTGCTTTATTTTGTTTCGTTGTGTGTGTGTGTGTGTGTGTGTGTGTGTGTGTGTGTGTGTATGTGCATGTCTTTCTTAGGCTTTTGTAGGTTATGTCTGTAGATTAGCATTCAGTGGCTACATCCCCCCAGTACATCAAAGGGATACACTGTCAAATGAACTCACATAGAGAGACAAGTCTTCTCTAGGAACAAAACTTATGAGCAAAGACGGAGAAACATGAAGAGATGCACCCTGAGTCTGTCAGCGAAACTCTTATACATTACACTAAACTGCACAAAATAGAGCTGGGAACAAGGTAGACTAAGCTTTGACAGCTTCTGTCTTTATGACTCAATAGCTATGTAGCTATAACTCTCTCTCTCTCTCTCTCTCTATATATATATATATATATATATATATATATATATATTCCTGACTGTATGCTCCATAAATACACACATTGCAAATTTACTAATAATAACTAATTGACACTGAATAGGAATGTTTTTCTGGAAGCATTGTGAAAGAGGATGTATGTACAGAGCAGCACATTAGTGTCTCAGAGTTGTATTTTAGACAGTGAATTCTGACAGTGTGTCTATAAGGCTGCTGTTTGGTGGTAAAACGTGTCCTGGGCATCTGAGGGAGCAGGAACATCTTAAAGATCCAGTGTTAAACCCTACTTCCCATATACTAAGGCAAATTATATGGGTAACAGAGGAAATCTGGGAATGGTCTGTCCTGAAAACATACATATAGGTAGCAATACATATGGACATTTATACTTAGTACACATACATATTTGCATATAATAAGTATTAGTAAAAAAAAAAAAACCAAGAAACCAAATATGAGAATGGGGAAGGGTATATAGGAGGGTTTGAATGGAGAAAAGGAAAGGGAAATGTGTTATTATCAAATTATAATTTCAAAAATGATGATAAAGAAAGTGACTAACAAGTGAAAAGTGAAAGTGCTGGAACTATGACATGTTTTTCCAGCCACAGCCCATATAGTGCTGCTAGTCTCAGACCATCACGTAGATTTCTACATAAAACTCTTCTCAGAAGGTCATGGGGATAGTTCACTAAGATGTATATACACATGTTCCAGTTTCACTCTGTTGTTGTAGCAAAGACTGTGACCAAGGCAACTTAGAAAAAAAGTAATTAATTTTGCTTGTATTTCCCTGTCAAGGACCATGACCAACAGATGTCAGGGCAGGAACCTAAGGAGCTTGAAACAGAAAACTATGGAAAATGCTGCTTCCTGGCTTGCTTACTTACAGGAGGCTCCCCCTTGGCAAGTATTTTTATGCAGTGTAGAACCACCTGTCCATGGATGACGATGCCCATGGCCACAGCATGCTGATATATATAAATCAAGACAAATCTTTTTTATTTTACTTTTTTCAAGACAAGGTTTCTCTGCGTAGCAGCCCTGGCTGTCCTGGAACTCACTCTGTAGATCAGGCTGGCCTCAAACTCACAGAGATCTACCTGCCCCTGCCTCCCATGTGCTGGGATTAAAGGTGTGCACCACTACCTCCCAGCAAGATAATTCCAGAAATGACCACTTTTAAATTTGACTCAGAGAAGTCATCAATAGAGACTCACTTTTAAAGAGACTTTATGCTCTGCCTAGTTGGCAATTAAAGCTCTCTAGACACATATGCTATGCATATTAGACTGTTTATGGTTAAAAATATTTCAAAATATCCTATTTTGCACCAATTAAAGGAGATATGCACTGAAATAATGCAATATACCCATGCATTAGAATAATAAAGTTTCATGTTAAATCTGAAACAAATGTCCAAGACTCCCCTGACACTCAGCCACAGTGCCTGCAGCACTGGTGATTGGAGGTGGGGGCGCTACTGACATCTAGTGGACAGAGACCATTGATGCCGCTGAACATCCTACACTGTACAGGAAAGTCACCCTCCCCACCCCCACCCTCCTGCCCCAAATAACCAGGATGGCAGCACTGTTGAGGTTCAGAAATACTAACTTAAACGCAGTGATCACAGTTACAGTATACCATAGAGAGAAGATCTTTCTAAAGAAGTGGTCATTAAGTGAAAAATGTAAAAAGTAGGTGACCATAAGAGAAGTATGGAATGAAATAGACTTTGGTATCTAAGAGAGAAACCCATCCAGAGATCGGGCTGCAGTGAAAACTCCAAATTACATTAAACAAGAGGTAGAAATCCCTTGACAGTTCTTAAAGAGAAAGATTATCTGATTAAGTATTCATTTAAATAAAATCACCACACTTAATGTGCTTTTAATGCAACGCGAAATAAAAATGGCAGCACAGTTTAGCATAATGAGCTGAGTGACAGATGATGTCACCTGGGCACACAGTGGTGTAACAGAGTTGAAGCAAAGTGAGGAAAACTGTAAGGTTCCGTGATTGATATAGATGCAATGTTTATACAGATAAATCAAGTTACTTAAGCATAAACTTGGGGTGGCCATAGTAATGTTTTTACTGGGTTATAGCCCAAGATTGCAAAGGTAAAGGGATATATCGGCCACACTGTATTTGCAAATCTTACTTAATCAACATGTTAAATGTCAAACATGCAAAGGCAAATACGGGAGTAAAATTCAGAGAAGTTTGTTCTAGAGAACCTCCTAGAAAATGAATAGATTGCTGTCATTGTACGAATAAAGGTGAACACATAGGACAGAGTGAGAAGAAAAGACAGATGTCAACCACGCAGGCTTTAGAATTTTCAGCATTTGTGGTTCTAGGGGTCGAGGCAGGGGAGGGTAAAATGTGAAAAGTATCTGAACCAAAGAAAATATCTGGAAGAGGCTGTGGCCTTCAAAGAAAACAAACAAAATGAGGATTTCCAGGAGGAGACAAGCACAAGCTCCTGACCTAGTCTGACAGCTTTAGTAATTATAAACTCTTTTGTTAGAAATTCTACTTGTGATTTGGGGATGTATCTCAGTCACAAAGCACCCACCCAGAAAACCTGCATCTCTTTCATTTGATAATAAGTTTACTTATATGACCTATGAAAATTTGTCCAGCAGGAAACTATGCCAGACAAATGAAAAAATGGGTAAATTGAGAAGCCCAATCATGATGATGCCTGGGCATGAGATGCTCTGCCATCTAGTTGGATGCAAAAAATTTCAAATCTTTGCTGCATATAAACAGTCTGTATTTTTACCTCCAGAATTTCTATAAATCAAGAGAAAAATTAAGCAAGTTTCTATATATCATCATCAAATACACGAACAACATCTCTATAGTATATGGACATCAGTAGAAAAACATTGACAGAGTCTAGAAACAACCAGGCACAAATAAGTTATTTCTGTTAATCATTTGATAAATATCTGAATGTATTAAAAATTAAAACACTTTAGAAAAGAAATTTTAAAGTAGCCCTACTTATTTTGAGAAGATAAAACTTAGATCTTAATAAAAAGAGATGACACATGAGAGTTTAAAAACAAATTCTTTCAATGTGAATTCAACATGAAAGCAAGGAACTGAAGAAAAAACAGAAGATAAGTTTATAGAATATTTCATATAAATAAAATATTGCAATGAGATTATGTGTATAGTGGATAGAATTAGGAAGCTTCACATACAGTTACAAAGAACTCTAATGGATAGGTATTTCATATGTTCAACAAGGCAGTGAGTAAAAAGCTAGTGAGTGTTTTAGAGCCGATGAAGCACAAGAATCTACATGCCAGTGAAGATTGGGGTTCCAGGTAGTGACCTACAAGAGAAGCAAAGTCTACTGACATTTCTAGGTGAAACAATCTCATATTTATGTATTAAGGAAGAGAGAGAGAGAGAGAGAGAGAGAGAGAGAGAGAGAGAGAGAGAGAGAATTAAAATGGGGAAAAGAGGCCATAAATTTGAAAGAGAATGAAGGGATACAATGAAGGGATTGGAAGAGAGTAACAGAATGGGGAAACGATGTAATTGTATTATAATATCAAAATATAAAAGAGAAAGTCATGTACAAGCACACTGTGCTGAAATTATGGAAAGCTGACATAAAGAAGACTTTCATAGAAACCAAAGAAAAATATCATCAAAACAGGGCTCACTTCTCAGCAGCAGCAGTGAAAGCCAAAAGGCAAAGCAATAATTCTATCAGGGTTCAGGATATAAACAACTGTTGACCTAGAATTGTTCAGCCAGAGAAATTATCTCTATAAAGTTAAGATGAAATAAAGACATTCCGGAAGAAGGAAAACTGAGAAGGTTTAACACGATTCTATTTTCATCAAAGGAACTCATAAAGGTTTGCTTTGCCACCAAGAAATATATCTCCAGTAAATGTCTCAGGGCATGAACAATGATGAAGACACAATATAAGTATCATGGTAAATACAAATAAACACTTTACTTTTTAGTAGAAACAATGCTTTTCTAATTTTTATAATATAAAATACTATAGTATATGTAGTGCCAGTGAGAAGAAATAGGTATATTTGCAGATCATAGCAACAGTGAATGCTGCAGTTCTTTAGTTTGGTTTGAAAAAGAAATCAATTCCTCATGGAGAAGAATAATTGTGCATACATTAAAGATGTACTTTGTCAAACATAGCTGACAATATCTGTTACTACAAAAATACACCAATTCACAAATCCAAAACTGTAGATAAAAATACCTCAGGAAACTAACATACAGACACTACATCAATCCATAATTTGCAAAGAAAATGAAACCATAATAACTAGAAGTAGCAATGCTTTAGAAGCAATGGAAAGCCATAGTACCCAAATCCAATTGTAAGTTCTTCCTGTACAGTCAGCACAGGCCAGTTCCCAACTCTGTTTCCACAGTCCCCGCCATGCTGGGGGGATGGCAAGGCTTACACAACTGACAAGATTCTTCCTTCTCTCACTCCTGCATCATCATCACCTTCTTCCCATCAGTAACCTTTCAGGGTAAAACATTTTTAACATAAATTACATCTCACTAGTGGATTCTGGAAAGCTTAGGTTTTAATATATGTATTTCACATGAACTAAGAAAACAGTTGCTGGAAGTTGATTACAAAGCCTCCATTGGTGGAGACAGGGGTCACCGAGGCTCTCTGGACACAAATTTGAAATATCACTGTTCAGACTAACGCATGGGGAAATGGGTGACAGTGTCTGAAGGAACAGCTGCACCAATGCAAGCATTGTCTCAAGACTTTAAAGGACTTAGGAAGGAAATGATAAACAGAAAACAATACGATAAAGTACCTCTTAGTAAACTATATGTGTGTTTATATATTATATAAAGTTTTCCATACAATATATTTTGTCTCAGTTTCCCCTCTCCCAACTCCTTCCAAATCCTACTCTTCCCCACTTATGCAACTCCAAGCCCTTTCTTTCTCTTTCTCTCTTTAGAAAAAAAAAACTGGCAAACAAATAACAAACACATTTAAAAAAATAAGAAAAAGGACAAGAAACACGCACATACATATACAACCAAACCCCATAAAAACCACAAAATCTGAAACCATAGTATACAAGCAAAACACCAGTAAGACAACAAATGCCCTAACAAAGCCATGGGAGACAAAAATACCATTGAGTTCAGTTTGTGCTGGCCATCTACTGCTGGGCTGGGATATATAGCACGAATCTTAAAAGGTCCTATTAATAAAAATAAACCTGGAGCCAGGTATTGGGGTCAATCAGAGAAGCAGAACAAGCCACAGCCACCTCACCTCACCAGTTTCTCACCTGATCCTGTTTCTTCAGACTGGAAGCCTCTGAGTCCTCATCCGAATGGATCTCAGCTGAACTGCTGCTAAAAGCCTAAAAGCTTAACCAGACTCTAGTTCTTGGTCCTTATGCCTTATATACATTTCTGCTTCCTGTCATCACTTCCTGGGATTCTTTAATCCCACATGGTGTGTGTCACCATGCCTGGCTATTTCCAGTGTGGCTCTGAGCTCACAGAGATCAGGATGGATTTCTGCCTTCTAAATGCTAGGATTAAAGGTGTGTGTGCCACCATTTTCTGGCCTCTGTATCTAGTGGCTGTTCTGTTCTCTGATCCCAGATAAGTTTATTAGGGTGCACAATATTTGGGGGAACACAATATCACCACAAGAATATCCTTTTTTTCTTTTGTTTTATTATTAAGAAATTTTCTATTCATTTTACATACCAACCATGGATCCCCTTCTCTTCCCTCCCACCTCCTTCCTCTAAGGCAAGGTCTCCCATGGGGGAGTCAGCAGAGCCTGACACACAGCTGAGGCAGTCCAAGCCCCTCCTCCCTGCACCAAGGCTGTGCAAGGTATCCCACCATAGGCACTAGGCTCCAAAAAGCACGCTCATGCACCAGGGATTGATCCTGATCTCTCTGCCTGGGTAGAGGGTGGGAGGGGGTCACTACACAGATCAAGCTAAACAACTGTCTCGCCTATCCAGAGGGCCTAGTCCAGTACCGTGGGGCTGCACAGCTGTCGGTCCACAGTTCATGGGTTCCCACTAGTTTGGCTGGCCATCTCTGTAGGTTTGTCCATCATGATCTCGATGTCCCTTGCTCATAAAATCCCTCCTCTCTCATTGATTGGACTCCTGGAGCTCCGTCTGGCCAGAGATCTCTGCATCTGCTTCCATCAGTTACTGGATGAAGGTTCTATGATGACAGTTAGGATATCCTACAGCTAATAAACTCCTTCAGTAATGTGGGATATCATTAAAAGTATTTAATATACCCAGTGATTATCCATTGGAAAAAAAGTAAGCCTTTCTTTGCAAATGGATTTCAATTACAGATAACTTCATGGTTAAGGAGGGGAACTTGTGTGCACTTCTTCCTCTCAGCACTGGACCACAAAAGTTTTGAACCTGTACAGTACTTGTGCTGTGCATACAGTCACATTCTCTGTGATTTCATATATGCATCAGTGCTGTTCTATTTGGAAGACACTGTCCTTTGTGTCATCCACCCCCTGACTCTTACAGTCTCTACCTCTTTTTCTGATTAGTTACCTGAGCTCTAGGGGTTGGAGATGTTGGGTAATGATGACATCCGATTTAGGACTGATTGTTTCAGAGTCTCTCACTTTCTGCCCACTGTACAGTTGTGAGTCTGTGTTAATTACCTTCTTTAATAAACATTATTGATGTTTGTCATGAAGATAAAGGACTAAAGGTTAAGAAGCAATAATGAAAGCCAGAAGTATATGTCTGATACTGAACTACATCTCTTGAAAGAATGATCAGCGAAAATCACAGGAATCAGTCCTGACAACTGTACCGCCTGCCCACACAAATTGGTGACAGTAAGTGCAGGACTTAGATTGGACAAAAACTGGGAGGATACCATAAGAAACTGATGTACTGCATCAGAATATCAACTTTTCAAAACTGGAGAAATGTGGACTTTTAAAAACACTTGTCATCCTAGTGTCAGAAAAAGATATGGTAAATTTTCTTGGATAATTATAGACTGATCCAAATTCAAAATGAAACAAAACTTCGCTCTACCCACAAATACATTTAGATATGGCATCTTGGCTAAAGGAGAATAATATGAAGAAGCTGTAGAATGATCAATGAGTTGGTAATACATTCTACTTACTGCAGATGCAGAGATCCATAGATAGGCTGAGCTCCAGGAATCCAATTGATGAGAGAGAGGAGGGATTGTATCAGCAAAGGACATTGAGATCATGATGGGAAAATGTACAGAGATGGCCAGCCAAACCAGTGGAAATGCATGAACTGTGGATGGACAGCTGTGGAGCTCCCATGGGACTTTCTTCTGGGAAGGGGATCAGAAAGTTTGCAAAGGCATGGGGTGAATTAAAGCACATATTTAGTCACTGATGTGACAAGTCTCATACACTAAGCCAAGAAACAAACAGGTATTTTGTTGCACATGCTGTATTGCATGCCCTGTTTATGCTCTGTTCTTATCTACTGTTCTGATTGAGAAAGAAGAAAGCAAATACTGAAACATATTCCTGTTCATGAAATGTAGATTGAACAAGAAACACATCAGGTAATTAGAATGAATACCTTAAGGACAAGGTAGGAAGTTCTACAAAAATTCAAGGTTGGGCATGTCTAATATTTTTGGTGGTTCCACTGATCCAGCATAGTTTTAGAAGAGGACCAATCACTTTCTACCTTTCCTTTATGACAGGAGGCAACATATACAGCTAAGAATGATTTTTCTAGTTCATATATTAACATTTTTGAAAAAAAAATCTAAGATTGAAAAGCAGTTGGTATCAAAGGAAATAAGTTGGGAATC
Source organism: Peromyscus maniculatus bairdii (assembly GCF_049852395.1). Taxonomy (NCBI): domain Eukaryota; kingdom Metazoa; phylum Chordata; class Mammalia; order Rodentia; family Cricetidae; genus Peromyscus; species Peromyscus maniculatus. The sequence continues at coordinate 78,433,562 of NC_134870.1, read as the reverse complement.
CAGATGTTAAAAGAACGAGAAAAAAAACAAAATATTTTTAAGTAATCAAGAGATATCTAAATAATATGGAAGTCAAAAAAAGGAATCACAATGGGAATTGTATTATTATTTCATTATACTGAATTATGAACGTGACGCATGCAAATTGTGATGCAGTGGTCTGGCTGTTCAATTGTAGTCCGGTGTAGTTCAATGGGAGAACGCTTGCCTAGCAAAAGTAAGAGCTGTGTTTTGATTGCCAGACTCATAAAAAAGTAGAATAAAACTAGAAATAGGTAGTCACATGGCTGAAATTATAGGGATTATATACAAAATAAAAGTGGTTTGTTAGATAATAAGAAAAAAATTAAAGCTAATGTTGTAAGTTTTCAGGTTAAGAAAAGAGAAATTGGGGGCTGGAAAGATGACTCAGCAGTTAACATACTCCTCTTGCAGAGGACCACAGTTCAGTCCCTGATGAACGGCTTGGAGCTAACAACCTTATGTAACGTCAGCTCCAAAGGGCCAAATGCTTGCTGTGTTCACTGGCACCTGCGTTCATGTACACAGTCCCACCCAGAGATACATGGCTGTACACCTAATAAGAAGGAAAACAGAAATTGAAATGTTTGAGGATGTAGTTTTGTGGGTGGCATGCTTACTTTGTAGGATGCCTTAAGCCCATGGTACTGTCCTCAGTACTGTATGTATTTGGATGTAGTAGCATATACCTATAATTCTAGCACCCAAGAAGTGGAAGCAGAACAACCAGAAGTTCAGTATCATCCTCTGCTAGTTAAGAAGTGGGACTACATGAGATGTGTTATCAAAAATTCAATAAATAAAGATAAATGGGCATATGTATATAAACAATGAAATAGTAGTGGGTTTGTATGCCATTGAAAAAATAGACAATGAATACAAAAAGTGAAATCATGAAAACATTTTAGACAATTAAAAAGATCTAGTCATATCTTAATTAAAAGTTGGCATTATAAAATACCTAACTTTCAGAAGAGAGACTAGACCTCATGACAGACATCACTGATATTCAAAGAAGAATGTAGAGATGTTCTTCTTTGAATATCAGTGAATGTAAAACCTCTTGGTATAAAAATCTAGGTACATGATTGGACTTAAAATGGCCAAGTACCCCAAAGTCTACAAAGTCTTTAAACTTGCTTACTGCATAATTTCAATACCTATAGAATTAGTAATTAATGCATGGTGACATTTTATTTGTGCTTTAACAAATAAAGTTTGCCTGAAAATTAAAAGGAGGAGCTGGCTACTAGCTAGCCACAGAGGTCTGGAGGTCTGTACAGATAGACCAGAAGTGATAGAGCTGGGTGGAAAGAGGAAGTGATGTTGCTGGGTGGAGAGAGGAAGTAAGATGACATGGTATAGAAAGGTGTATAGGCATGAATATACAGGAAGTAGTTCTCTCTTGGGCTCAGGATTTCCTAGTGGTAAGAACCTGTGGCTTGGCTTGTTCAGATCTCTAAGTTTTCACCCCAATATCTGTCTCTGTTTTTTTTTAATCAATAAGACCATTTAGCAATTTGTGTTACATTAATGAGATTAAATTTAGAGTTTGAATTATTCTGATAACTAAATCCTGAGCCTACATGGTATCACTAGAAAAATGCAAATGAATAGTTTAAGAATGTCCCCTAATGCACACAACTTCTTTCAGGCAACAGAACATAGAATATTTCCCAGTTGTCTTTGTGAGCTGAATTATGAGGTCAGCTTTACTCTGTGTATAAGTCAATATTCTAAAAAAGTAAATCAATAGGTTAAACTGAGTGAAATCTCTAAGAGACTTATAGAAATTGCATGGTATGATTTATAGGATGAAATGCCTTTGTTAAGCTACAGATCCAAGAAGGCCAGGAGTTTAATTTAGTTCAAGTACAAAGGCCTCTTATGCAAGAACTTGGGTGTCTAAAAAGCAGACAGGTGTGCCAAGCAGAAGACATAAAAGGAATGTTTTATTTGTTGTATTAGTGTTCTTCATGAATTGGGTGGTGCCAACCCATGCCAATAAGACTCAAACTTAAATTATTCTACCAATGTCTATGCTAATATTTTGTGGATATAACTTCAACAATTCCCAGAAATGATATCTTAAGAATTATTGGGTGTCCTTTATCCCTCTAAAGTGACACATAAACTTAATAGTCATCCAGCAATTCAAAGCCCATGTGAAAAAAGAAGGTGAAGCAGCCTAATATTTTTAAGAACATGGAAAAATCTCGATTAATTGATAGATAAAATTTACCCATTTTTAATAAAACAATATACTACAACCTATTAGATTGTACCTCAAAATAAGCTTCCTATTCAGAGTTAATCAATTCAATGCCTACTATTAGTAGTAAAATCATCATGACTTTATTAATCAGTATGGAAGAAGACCATCTGATATTTCAATAGCCATTAATGATGAAAGCACCTCAGCACATAGTAATGGAAAAGAAATTCTTCAAAGTAACACAAAACATCAATCAAAGTACAGGCAATCTGGTACTTAATGGGGAATGACCAAATGACTTCACCAGTGTGAGACTAAGTCAAGGTTGTTCCTTCTCATCACTGTATTCACCGGAGATGGTAAGGTCACACCAGTGAAGCAAAGCATGAAAAAGACATAAAAGATGTACTAATTAGAAATGAAGAGCTAACATTGTTCATATTAATAGAAGATAAAATTGCTTATGTAAAATATCCAAAGCATCGATAAAAATATAATCTAATAAGTCAACTTGGAAAGCATTTGTGATACATACAAGGTCAGTACACAGAAATCAATTCTATATCTGTGTATTAGAAGTCAGCTATTAATACTTAATTTTTTAAGTGCATTATCATTTATAAACACTTGAAATAAAATGGAATAATTGAGTTCCTTTCCAACAAAAACCTATACAGGGTCTGTGTCCTGGAAATCTCACAAAATGCTAATGAAATAAATTACAGAAAACTTTTGTAATTAGAAAGACCTTCAGGGTTCATGAGTTATAAGATTCAGCACAGAAACCCCCTAAGCCCCACTTGAAGCAATAAATTAAATTACTATCAAAATTCTAGCAGCACTAGTTTTTGTAGCTGTGGTCAAACAGTTGTAAATTTTATATGGGTGGTAAAAGTAGACAGAACAGGTATGACAATTTTCAAAAGGAAATTAATTTTAGGCCTCTCATTGCCCAATATTAGCACTTCCTCTGAAGCTATGGTAATCCAGCCAGTGGGAACTGGAGAGGGATGGACAATTAAATCAACTGCATAGAACACATCCCAAATAGACTCACAGATATGGTTGAGAGCTTCCTGGAAAACTGAGAAAATCCATTCAGTGTGGAATGAATAAATGTTTCAATTTACATTTTAGAAAAACATATAGGCATTGATCTAACAAAACGCGATAACTAAAACCTATATGAGGAAAAAATGTGCTAACTAAAACTTATATGGCATTTCTCAGGCAAAAATTACTTCAAAAGAGATTAAAATAAGCATGAATCTGTTTAACTTTTAGAGTAACATAATATGTAAATATTGTAGTGTAAAATTTAGGTAAAATACTTTTAGATTTTAAAGCAATGTTACTCAAACATGAAAATGACTTTTCAAATGGGGTTTTATAAAAATTAAAATAACTTGGTGAATAAAATAAACTATAGTAGAATGAATACTTGATTGATGCATTATAAAGACATTTGCAAAGCACATGCTGCAAAACTAATTGTAGACAAAAATAAACTAAAATATTAGTGCTAAGGAAGAGGCAGTACTAAAACAGTGTTAAAGACTTGACCAGACAGAAAATGAAAATTGAGCTCGGAGTATAAGAGTACTTCCTGTTCTTGTAGAGTCCTAGAGTTCCATACCCAGATGCAGTATAGAAATACTCACAAAAATCTTTAATTCCAATTTAGAGAATCTGACTCTCTTGTTTGCCTCCTACAGGGACCCAAACCATGGCAAACAGTCATACAGATACAATACCATATACCTAAATAAAAACAAATATAAATATTATTCGAATCCAAACTAAATCATGCTAAAGTCCCACTGCAATTCTATCAAAGTGGTTAAAATAACAGACAAGTTCCAAGTAGGCAATAAAGTGTCATCAAAGAAACTTTCAGAGACCCGGTTAGTGTGTCAAAGGTTAGATCATCTTGGAACATTGTTTACCCAAAGATTTAATACTATGCAAGACAATAATCATGCTAATGTGGTTTGTTTCCACATGCATTAAAAAATGCCCCTGAAAATATATACACTACTATTCACTGGAGCTCCAATCATAATCACTGATTTTGAATAGGACATTAAGTTTTTTTAGAAATATTTTTATTTTATAATTAATTTAATTTTACATATCAGCCATGGATTTCCCTGTCCTCCCTCCTCCCCACCCCCCAGCATTCCCTCTCCCAACCCACTCCTGATTCCCACCTCCTCCAAGGCATGGTCTCCCTGGGGAGTCATCCCAGCCCAGTAGATTTATTTGAGGCAGGTCCAGTCCCCTCCTCCCTTCACCAAGGCAAAGCAAGTGTCTCAGCATAGGCCCTAGCTTCTAAAAAGCCAGCTCATGCACTAAGGACAGGTCCTGGTCCCATTGCCTGCGGGGGGCCCTAAACAGTTCAAGCTAATCAACTGTCTCACTTATCCAGAGGGCTTGGTCCAATTCCATGGGGATCCTCAGGTATTGGTTCACAGTTCATGTTTTTCTGCTAGTTTGGCTATTTGTCCCTGTGCTTTTCCCAACTGTGGTCTCAATATCTCTTGCTCATATAATCCCTCCTCTCTCTTGAGATTATACTTGTGGAGCTCCACCTAAGGCTTGGCCGTGGATCTCTGCATCTGCTTCCATCAGTCACTGGATCAGAGTTCTATCATGACAGTTAGGGTGTTCAGCCATCCAATCACCAGAGCTAGTCAGCTCAGAAACTCTCTCGACCATTGCCAGTAGTCCATAGTGGAGGTATCTTTGTGAATTTCTGGGGACCTCTCTAGCACTTTGCTTCTTTCTATTCTCATGTGGTCTTTATTTATCATGGTCTTTTTTTTTTTTTTTTTTTTTTTTTTGGTTTTCGAGACAGGGTTTCTCTGTGTAGCTTTGTGCCTCTCCTGGAACTCACTTGGTAGCCCAGGCTAGCCTCGAACTCACAGAGATCCACCTGCCTCTGCCTCCCAAGTGCTGGTATTAAAGGCGTGCGCCACCACCGCCCGGCTATCATGGTCTTTTATTCCTTGTTCTCCTTCTCTATTCTTGATCCAGCTGGGATCTCCCGCTCCCCTAAGCTCTCTTTCCCCTGACGCTTGCCCTCCATTACCCCTCCTCACCCCCAGTTTCTCACGAGAGAAAGAATTAATAAATGGGACTTCTTGAAACTGAGAAGCTTTTGTAGGGCAAAGGACACGGTCAATAAGACAAAACAACAGCCTACAGAATGGGAAAAGATCTTCACCAACTCCACATCTGAAAGAGGGCTGATCTCCAAAATATATGTAGAACTCAAGAAATTAGACATCAAAAAGCTAAATAATTTAATTAAAAAATGGGCTACAGATCTAAACAGAGAATTCTCAGCAGAAGAATCTGAAATGGCTGAAAGACATTTAAGGAATTGCTCAACATTCCTAATCATCAGAGAAATGCAAATCAAAATGACCCTGAGATACCATCTTACACTTATCAGAACGGCTAAGATCAAAAACACTGAAGACAGCTTATGTTGGAGAGGATGTGGAGCAAGGGGAACAATCCTACACTGTTGGTGTGAATGCAAACTTGTACAGCCACTTTGGAAATCAATATGGTGATTTCTTAGAAAATTGGGAATCAACCTCCCTATCAAGACCCAGCTATACCACTCTTGGGCATATACCCAAGAAATGCTCAATATTACCACAAGGAAACATGCTCAAAGTATGTTCATAGCAGCATTGTTTGTAATAGCCAGAACCTGGAAACAACCTAGATGCCCTTCAACTGAAGAATGGATAAATAAAATGTGGTACATATACACAATGGAATACTACTCAGCAGAGAAAAACAACAACATCATGAGGTTTGCAGGCAAATGGATGGAACTAGAAAAAATCATCCTGAGTGAGGTAACCCAGACTCAGAAAGACAAACATGGTATGTACTCACTCATAAGTAGATACTATATGTAAAGCAAAGAATAACCAGACTGCCACTCACAACTCCAGGGAGGCTACCTAGTAAAGAGGACCCTAAGAAAGACACAGGGATTGCCCAGTGACAGAGAAATGGATGAAATCTACATGAGCAAACTGGGGGACATTATCTTTAAATATAGGGCTGTATCACCAATTTGGGGTATATTCATGTAATAGAATACTCCTCTGCTATTGATAGGGCCTTTTTATAGGTCTGCATACAACATTTATTTAGGAATGATACTCAGCCAATGCACTATAAAATAAACCAATATTTGCTAATTCCCAGATGCTAATGATTAAAATGCGTTTGTAATAAATGTGGGATGACACAGATGGGAGCTGTGGGAGCTCAGGCTTGGAACACTGGACTTTGATAGCCTAAGGCAGGAGGACTGTCCTGAGTCCAATGGTGACAAATGCAGAAAATGGGCTCTGGGCTAGCCTGGGCTGCATAATAATCCTCAAAAAGTAAATAAACAAACAAAAGTATTTGCAAAATAATAACACTTTTATTCCTCCCCTTTTATTCCTTGCTTTTCTGAGAGCTTCAGGAAGCCTTGTAATGACTGACTCTGTTATCTTTATACTGACCAATGGAAACCTAAAACTAACAGAAAGGAAGTTTCAGGAAGTCTGATTCTTTGGAAAAATTTGAACATGAAATGCATTTTGATCTGCACAGGTTTTTATTTTTTTCCCCTCGTTTTCCATTTCAAAAGTTTCAGATGCCTTTTCATGTTCCATCCCCATAGCGGGCAGCCTCAGATGTGTTCCATTTTAGAATTGCGAGGATCTTTGAATGCCATTATTCAAAGTAAAATGGAATGAATTTAAGAGTTACCAACTAATATGAGGTGGAAAAAGTATTTCAGAGGAAAACCTGTTATGACTTTTTTTTCTTCAAAAATTTATTCAAAAATGTCTCAAGTGGCTTGATCCCTCTATTCACAGGAGCCAGACTTGTGGACATGAACCTGTAGCCCTGCAGAGCTCTCCAGCTGTACAGTCAGCATTGACTTGTACTCTATAAATGGGGACAAAAACCATGTCAGGCTCTTTCCTCTTCCCACAAAACACAATTGTTCTGACAGGCAGGGTGGGATGAGTACAATCCCCACAAAGTGGCCTACAGGGAGGAATTCATTCACAATATTGCATATATAAGTTCATTTCAAATTCTGAAAGTACATTCACATAAAGCACAGTGCCTCGTGGTGGACAGACACCTCCACAGCATGCATTTGCTGTCAAGGAGGCCTTGTCCCCCAAGCCACAACATGGTATTTTACAAGTGTGCAAGAAAGGTAGAGCAGCTGACTTTACATTGACAGTCACATGGTATAAAAGGCACGCAGACGGCAGCCATGAGTATAAGGAAATGTTCATGGGGAAAGAGACTTTGCATGGAAGTTTCATTGTATGATTCTGGTGAAGGGCAACTGGAGAGTGTGAGTGAACGTGGATAATATTTTATATAAAATTTAGGCCTGGATTGGGAGCAGCCATCAAATGGGGAAAGCCACATTTATTTGATTTTCTCCAAAACTGAAAGGGAAAAATATCTCTCAATACTCAGGTTTAGAATGTGATGTAGGGGGAGTATGGAAAACTTGTCTCAATTTAATGCAATGATTTTCATCCTCTTTGAGGAATTAACTCTACCATATGGGTTATGTATCAGATATCCTGCATATTAGATATTTATATTATGATTCATAACAGTAGCAAAATTACAGTTATAGAGTAGCAATTTTAAAAAATATGGTTGGAGTCACCACATCACAAGGAACTGTATTAAAGGGTCTCAGCTTTCAGAGGGTTGAGAACCACTGCTTTAAAATGAAAGTTATTGATATTCCTGTGGTTATAAAATTAAGAGGAATATAGTCAATAGAACATAAATGATGGTGATAATGGTGGTGATGATAGCTAGTATATTGATAAAGACCAATATTCATCACATAAAAGGTTCAGAAAATTGGTATTATCCAAAGGATCAGTAAGTTTGTTATGAGATTGTAACTCCTAGAAATGTCAGAAGCTATATCTATAAAGTCTTGTCAATATGGTCAAACATAAGCTGGACAGGTATGCCACTAATGGCCATGCCAAAATGGGCAGGGAAAAGACCACAGGGCCTCAACTGTATAAAGTATTTTAGGCAACAGAGGAGAGCTGAGAGCAGGAGATGTAGAATTATTCAGGGCAGAGTGCACCAATTGGTTGTCCAATATAAAGTAGTCAGCCCTGAAAACATACATACAAATGACCTTATATGGATTGAACAGATTATATTTAGGAATATATATATATATATATATATATATATGCAAATACATATACACATGCAATAATAATTAATGAAAATTAGGCCATGAATTTGAAGGAGAGCATGGAGGAATATATGGGAGGGTTCAGAGGGAGAAAGACAAATAAGAAATGCTGTAAATAGAATCTCAAAAATTAAGAAAAAAACATTTCTACACTGCTTTAAAAACATACTGTGTGTACTATGCTATGAAGCATATGTAAACTAAAGAGTGGGTTCTATCTCAAGTAAACATTTTATCTGCTCTCCAATACTTTCCTTCCCTGATAAGCAAACACCAATATGCTTATACCATAAGAAGAGGCCATCATCGTTCAGTTTCATCAAGATTAAATTTCTCTAGGTAATCAAATGAAACTCCTGAGGTCCAGGAAGGGTTATATACCCTCAGATGGCCCTAAAGGAGGATCTAGGAACAAAATTAGTTAAAGGAGGCATACAGGGCACTTTAATCCCCCAAAGAAAAGAGAAACTTCCCAGAGTGTTCTGACCTCCTTCTTTCAATGTGGGCACAGGTTCTAGGTTGGCAATGGCAATGATTTGTCCCCAGAAAAAGTAACTGTCATTGGGAGCTAAGGGCATGGAGGAATTTGAGTCAGGTTGACTGAAGTGTTGAACGGTCTGTAATCTACATTTCTTTTATGAAAGAAAAGTAAACATCGTGAGTTCCTGTAAGATTTTAAATATACTACAAGCAAAAAAAAAAAAGCGTACTTCTTTTATATCTGTGATTGCTCAATTAAAATTTTCTGTTACCTTACAATGCAATGGGTTCATTTGTGGCACTGGCATATATGTGTGTCACATTCATTGGAGTGAAATTCTGTGAGATTTTTATTACAATGAGTGGTAGCACCTTTAAATTGCCTTGCTGTCAAGTATATCATCTCTGGTGGTGCATAGGCTGGAGCCATGCCTCTCACTGTAGTGATGGACAGCACTAACTCAGGGATTTGCAAATAGTTTGAGGAGGTGGCGTGCACTTTTTCATCACTGCAGCAAAAGACTGGAGAAAAATCAACAGAAAGGAAATTTTAATTTGACCCACGTTTTCAGAGGTTTTAATCCACGGCTAACTAGCCCAGTTGTTCCCACACTGTGGTGGGGCAGAGGTTCATGTCAGAAATAAGTGGTGGGCAAAGCCACTCACACTGTGGAGGTAGGGAAGCAAAGAACACTGGAACAGGGGACCAAAACTATGAAGGTAACTGGAACTAATGAGCTAGTGTCCTCTAGGAATACAGCACACAACTGTATTTCTGTTTCTGTTCCATAAACGTGCATACGCAATACTGGCCCACAGGTGGGCCTTTTCAGAGATCCCAGACACTATGACAAAAAATATTATATTCTGTGGATCTTTCTGCACCATAAAGTGGATGTTGGCATTAAGGTACATAAAGTATGTAATATGGCACAAAAATGACATTATAATTATTGACATCATATTCAGAGAGAACTGAATCTCTTCCCTGGGACAAAAAAAACATTTCTAGGAACAAATTAATGAAATAATCTCATATATTATAAAGTTACTACCATTTTCTAGTCTTTTAGGCATCTATGGTAGTCATCAGCAATACTGTCATAATATTTTTATTGGATATTTATGATCATAATTATTATGCATATATATTTTAGCCTGTCTCCATTAGTCACATTTATGTCGTGTGTGTGTGTGTGTGTGTGTGTGTGTGTGTGTGTGTGTGTGTGTGTGTGTAAAAAGGCTATTTGAGCATGTTCTGCTCTAGAGTACACACCACAGGAGATTATTTGTACATACATGTATGTGTGTAAACTTGTAAATATATATGTATGTAGGTGAAAGAGAGAGGTTTTATTATTTTACATTTTGTGAGTTTTTTACTTTGTTGTTCCACAAATATTATGTTTACTGACAATGAAAATTTTCTGATTTGATTAACATGGAAACAAAAGAGCAAGTATAATGATGCTTTTCCAATCTGTCATCTTCTCTCTTCCATTCCAGTGTCTCCAGAACCGTTTTCTTTGTTTAATTATAGGGGACGTTTTACATCTCCTGTGGGTCATTTATTAATTAACTCAAGGCAAACCACTTATGTGAGCTTTGGAGTCTTCATATGGAAAATGTGATGAAAATGAGGTAAATCACACAAAGTATTAGAAAAGGCTCTTGGAACTGAAAGTTGCTATTTTTACTTAAAATGAAAATTCCTTCTCTGATACACATCTATCCTTTTTATGTTTTGTTGTATGCTGTGGAATGTTGTTCTGTATGCAGTGAATGTATGTTGCTCTGATTGGTTGATAAATTAAATGCTGATTGGCCAGTAGCCAGGCAGGAAGTATAGGTGGGATAAGCAGACAAGGAGAATTCTGGGAAGAGGAAGGGCTGAGTCAGCAGTCACCAGCCAGACACAGAGGAAGCAAGATGACAAGGCAGAACTGAAAAAAGGTACCAAGCCACGTGACTAAACATAGGTAAGTATTATGGGTTAATTTAAGTGTAAGAGCTTGTCAGTAATAAGCCTGAGCTAATGACCAAGCAGTTAATATAAGCCTCTGTGTGTTTACTTGGGGGACACGAGTGGGAGAGATTTGTCCCGACCATCGGCTGGGCAGGACACAGAGAAACTTCCAGCTACAGTTGTGTCTAAAAGGTTTTACCATTTATTAACGTGATATGCCTTTACTACTATAATGTTTTCAGTATCTGCCATAGTGTTGTTATGTAAGGGAAAGCAATAACCTTACATAACTTAGATCTTCAGACATCCTCAATAACAATGCACTTTTCTCTTAGTTGATAAGAACATCTCTAGAGCTCTGGTCCCATCAATGCTAAAGTTGGAATCTTTCATTTTTCTTACAAATGGCATCTAACTGATTCATAAGTTTTCTTTATATTTATCCTTTTTGTGGAAAATCATTGAATTTTAATGAGAATTCTAATAACCCCTAAGTATTGTTATTAGATTTGATTTGCAACATGTTTAGTATGTCACTGAATGGTCTGGGGAGAGAATACCTGAGCAGATCCTTATCATGCATTCTTCTGATTTTGAGGCATATTACCAATTTGATTTATTATTGATATTTATGTGTGCAGCAGTGTTTTTCAGGTAATATTACATAAAATTATTGTAAATACTTTCTAATTTTCCTTATTCAGTCAGATATTTCATAGTGCTTCATAATCTCCTGATTGATCAGTTTGATAGGAAAACAATAAGACTGAAACAATCATGTAATCATACCATTAAAATATTCATGTAGGCCGGGCAGTGGTGGCACATGCTTTTAATCCCAGCACTCAGGAGGCAAAGCCAGGTAGATCTCTGTGAGTTCGAGGCCAGCCTGGTCTCCAGAGCAAGATCCAAGATAGGCACTGAAACTACACAGAGAAACCCTGTCTCAACACCCCCACCCCCCGCAAAAAAAAAAAAAATTCATGTAGTCATACCATTTAAAGAACCTGATCACATATTTTTGTACATATAGTCTATGTTGCTTTAGTATTAGTACTACTTTCTCTAATTTAGAATCAGAGCTCAGCAGATATCATTTGAAGAAAAATATATAACTACCAAAGGAACAATATAAAACTTCATGCTTTTCAGTAGGTAAAGACTATGATTTTTTTGTAAGACATATGGACATGTTAATATGGTAACAGGAACAAGTAAAATGCTCAAATGTTTAAATATCAATGAGAAATAATAATTTAAAAATATTTTGGAGAGAATATTATTTAAATGGACTGAACTACTTATAAATGAATATAACCAAACTAGGCACCAACCAACTTAATTCATGTTAAAATATAAATGTGGATCATTACAATAATACTCCACTGGAAACAGTGATGGCTCTTGAAGGTCATATAACATTGAAACCAAGAGATAATAGCATCAAACATGGTGAAGGGAAGAAAATTATCCTAGACATTATTTCTCCTCTACAGTTTGAGGCAAGCTACAGCTTAGTGTTATTGTCAAAGAAAGGCAATTGTTTCTGTGTGTTCTTAATCACAAATTGTAAAGTGTTAGGCTAACATGAATCTAAATGCTAAATTCTCTAATTTTGCTATGGCTTTCCTGCCAGAAGGATAAAGTTGAAAAAATGACTTCCTTTTCTAGGACTATAAGCAATATTAACACTTTTCTGTGCCAGGGTTGGATTCAAGCACTGGGCAGAGCCTTTAGTTTCTTTACCTAGTAAAGACATTTATGTTGAAGCTAATGGTGAGACTTTGTGTATAAGCTTTGTTGTTCATTTTTATAATGCTAGTAACTGAAGGAAGAAAAGGGGATAAGGCCAACCACGATGAATTTGACAAATTGGGCTTTTAGGCCAGTCTGCAGTTTTCAATGAAATTATCACTCATCAATACTGAAGAACATGCATGTGAGGAACCTTGTCTTAGAACACTGTTTTAATGCGTGACAATATTTTTCCCTTACTAGCTAATCTTTATTTACATGAAATTTACATTGTTCATTATTGCTAGAGAAGTATCTGGTTGCTGGTCTCTACTCTTGAAAGTGTGTGTATGTTTTTTCCACTTTCCACTGTAATAAATAAAACAATGCTAGATATCAAAACCAAGTGCAGTTAGTAGTAGAATTGATTTTCAAAGAAGTGTAACACTGATAAATGTGCATTATTTCATTACAGGAGCTATTGTTTGTTAGCCATTATGAGTCCCTCATCTACACCATTCTGTAGAAAACAAAGTATTACCAATTTATACATATCGCATGGGGAAATGGATGTTATTTATATCTTAAACTAAGCTTCTTTTGTCAAAATATCAAATGTCAACAGGAAACATATATTTATATAATACCATTGTAAGAGAGACAAACTATCTATTTCTCTCACTCATCTTCTCACCTGCTTTCCTTTGCCTTCAGGATTTTCTTGTTGAGATGGCAAACTTGGGCTTGCTTACATCGTAGAGGTTCCTCAGAATTTGATTTTCTAAAACTGTCAGCCAAACCTCTTAAAGCATATTATTAATAATAGCAACAGAATGAAAACAACCCATATTCTCTTTGGTGGACACATCGTAGTCCATAAATGTAACATCATAGTACATATATGTACCATAAATGGAATACATTATAAGGTATAATCCATTTAATATGCTTAACTTACTGAAAGTTATTACTTATCATGATCTGCAAAAACATACTAGAAATGAAAAGATCACCCAATATTTGTGAAAAAAACATGAGCCAATTTTGTAATAAACCATCAAATAGCTCATATAACTTACAGAATATTGTGCTAAAAGGAAAAAGAAAATCATGATCATTGTAAGGATGGGCTTTGATACAGTGATGAAGTTAAAATATAATATCAGACCATCCTAATTTGGAGACCATCAGGACATGAAACACTATGGGAAAATCTCACAAACACTTTGTCTTGGATGAAAGAAAACACAACACTACGAAGCCAGACATCCAAGTATACTTCCTGCAGGCTTCCACATCTGAGGAAGCCTAAAGATGAAAAACTTTACCTTTGATGCTGAAAGAAGTACAGTGATCGCTGGGGGCTCAGAGTAATGGAGTTTGGAGCATTAACTGCAAAGGGCACCAGGAAAAAAATGTGGTAATAATATATTCTTTATCTGGAGCTAAAATAGTGTATGTAGCTAAAAGTTTTCCTCTGGTCCTGCCTGGCCCTGCAAAGTAATCACTTAGAAGCTTATATTAATTAAAACTGCTTGGCCATTAGCTCAGGCTAACTACTGACTAGCTCTTACACTTAAACTCAGCCCATTTCTGTTAATCTATATGTTGCTACATGTTCCGTGGCTTTACCTGTGTGCCATTACATGCTGTTCCCTGGATGGTGGGCTGGGATCTACTGACTCAGCCTATTTATTCCCAGAATTTTCTGCTCTCTGCTTATCGCACCTATACTTCCTGCCTGGCTACTGGCCAATCAGTATTTTATTTATCAACCAAATTGGAACAACACACATTCACAGTATACAGAACAACATTCCCATCAAGTATATGTTTGACAAAACATATAGAAGTGAGGAGTTAAGGGAAAATAGTTATTAATATAAATTCTAACTTAGTTATAAATAAAATACTAAGTAATGGGTAGGTCAATTGCAGCATTGCAATGTGAGTCATGTACTCAAATTAAAATGTATTTTTCACCCTTTACTAAAAATACTAAAATAGCATTGATTTTTGTTTTTCTGCGAACCACACTCATTAGCTTCATTAAATTTTTGTTTTTTAAGATTTATATCAGACTGGGCTTATATGTTAGATATCATATAAAATTAATGTGCAGAGATGTGATAAGGCAATTAAATGCTTCCTAGATACCAGAACTATATGTAGCATGCCCAAGAAACACTTACATAGAGTTATCATAGTACTCTATGGTGTTTGACATTTTGTTTCAAGCAATACAACACACAAAAAGTGGTTTAATTATTAAAAGTTGAAGAAAATCTTAGCAGTATGCATATAATTAAAATAAATATGAATATAAATATTATTTTTACTGCAGAACAAGAAATAAGCATATATCCTTTTGTGGTCAGGTAGATAAAAATCTACTTCAGTAGCATGCTTTTCACTTATGTGCTCATAATTCAAAAATATTCATAAATTTATATGTGAAAAAATTGTGATAATTTGTATTAAAAGAAAATGCTGAAGAAAAACTAAATTTATAAGCAAAACACATTGACCTTATAGATTTGGCTGCAGGTAAAATGTAAAATTAGCAACTGAGTGAGCCAAAACCCAGAAACCATATGTCCATATGTTGTATCTGAGTGTATATTTGCTGCTGAATCTACCTTACCTTGAAATGTGGCATTTTCTAGACTATTTTTCTTTCTTTCCCAATTGCTAAAAACAATCCTCCTGCCAGTCAACACAGTTTCTCTACTTCTTGCCAGGACACTGATTCAAACTGTGTAAATCCCAGTGGAGAACCTCAGCCCAGTCCTCAGGCTACTGCCACCAAAGTTCTGCTCTAGCTGTGTCTTTCAAAGGGCATTCCACTGTTCTTTCCTGTCAAAGCAATTGGTTTTCAGGACTTTGGGGCACATGGTAAGACCAATGAATGCTATTCCAGGAACACACTGCCACAATTCCTTAGCTGTGAATTGGGTTCCTTGGTCAGAAAAAAAAAAAAAAAAAAAAAAAAAAAAAGGTTGTGAAAGATCATGATGGTGGAGACATGATGCTTAACTCTCCTTCACTGGGAAAGACATAAGCAGTGTCTACTCTTTCTCCAAAGCCCCAAAGACAAACAGAGACAAGATGCCGCAAACATTCACTCTGGAGAGCCAACGAGTTCATCAAGCTTCATTACAGAGCATTCATAAGTTATTTAAAGTTGTGTGAACACACTCCTTGTAGAACCAGCTGCACTTGGAAGGTCTTACCCAGCAGAAGTGAGGCTTCTGTGTAGATACATAGATGGAAAGCCCCACTCTAGTCAACACACACAGGCACACACATATATTTATATATGTGTGTATGTGCATATATACATGTACATATACATACATACATACATACATACATACATACATATGCATGTATATCTGCCCCTGCCAGGACTTGCGCAGCGTTGCCAGTTGGTAGGGAGCATTTGGCTACTAGGCAGTGAGGGGGTGGGTGTATAAACTGTCAAAAAGCCCAGCTGGTATGGACTTTTGAAGGGAAGCACAGCTGAATGCTCTAGGACGGCAGTTGCTTGGCTTGGAGGACAGTAACTCACAATAATAAGGCATTCTGCAAGTCCATGATGATGGCTTTGGCAAAAGCACTACAGGCCAAACTTACAGCCAGAATAATTATCTATTCTAGCATGAAGTCCTCTCCACCGTAGAAGTGTTTGGTTGTATTCTGTCTTCCACCTGATAGCTAGACCGTCACTCTGGGGAGCAGTGCCATATCTGGGGCTCAGTGTGAATCTCTTATGCAGGCAGATTTGCCACTCAGAAGCAACTGTAGCCAAGTTAGCCTTTGCAAGGGGAAGTCCCTAAGCCATCACAGAGAGTGTTTTGGGTCAGCATGGATGTTGATTAATAGAAATCCCTCCCCAGACTGTACCATTGGCCTGGATTTCTCTTTCTCTTCTTATTTGTCCTGGGAAGCCCCAACGCTAGATGTGGGCAGCAAAGGGTGTTGGGTAACTAAGCTTCTTATCTCCTTCCTGGATTAGCTTTTGAAATTTTAACCAACCCAGGAATGGGTAACATTCTTTTTCTGTGCTTCCCTTTGAGACTACTACCTGTTATAAAATCAATATACCTTTATGTTCTCCATTATGATCCAAGTCATTTAGAGTGATCCAGAATATGCCAGAGCATGAATTTGTCTACTTTATTTAGAGCACATGGGATCCTTATGTATATAAATTTCCATTGGGCCAATTGGTATAGCCATCATATTTTCACCTTTTATCAGACCAATTATTCCTAACACAAAATATTATGCAAAATAATAATAATGGTTACATTAATTTGGAGTAAACACTTAGATCAAAACAGAGTCATGAGGAAGGATTTTCTTCAATTTCCACAAGAGTATAGATTTATTGTGCTATGCATCTACATCAATTACTATAGCGATCTCTCAAAGATTTACTCGTTTATCATAAGCAGGCAAGTTTTCTAAAATTCTTAATTTTTATCTTACAACAAATGACTATTTAAACATCAGATAGCTAAGATAATCAGAGATAATTTATCTCAGAGCAACTGGTGTGATTATTTACTTTTGAAATCCAGTATTCCTTAACAACAACAATGATGAGTTCAAAGGGTATTCATACCCCAGCTGTATGAAAACTCTACTAAATCTAAAGTCAAGCCCTACAGAAAAGCAAGCAAATGAATGCTTTACCAATCAAAATTTCAACTTTCTGGTCACACAATCACAACCACTCAGCAAAAGGTGCAATAGAGCTTTTGCGATATGCCTGATACTCTCTTAAAACGAACCAGATCTTACCCTAAACCTTTTGCAAGGTAGATTAACTGCAGTGACAGACTTCGGTGATGAGGGTGGGGGTGGTGAATGCTGTCAGTGTAGAACTCAGTTTTCTTAGATTGTCCTTGGTTTTCTTAATAACCATTCATTGTAGCCCCTCTGTATGTGACCTAATATTCTTTGAACAGTGAGGTAATTTCTTTGGAATGGATAAACTGACCCTATTTCCTACTAATCAAAAGGCTAAGGATGTTATAAGACAGTATTTGAGGTCTGTGGCTGATATTTCTCTGCTTTTCTGTGACCCACTCAGCTGATATTTTCACAATATATTTGAAAGTTTTCTTGACTTAATGATTTTCTATGTTCTGTTGCTATAAAATGCTATGACTCTACATATTGAAACATGAAATTTAGCGTAACCCGATTCTGATTTTCCAGGCCCAAGTTACTCATATTTGGTTCCAGAACAGACTTTTTCTTATGCTCTTTGAGTAGGGATCTGTGATTTTTTTCACCAACAAAAACGGTAAGCATTTCAGATGCATGTGCCAATCACTTGGTCGTAATAACATTGGGATGATCTGTATACTTTGCTTCTATTTGTCCCCAGAATGATTGTTAGGACTAAACTACCCCCAAGGGATGGGAAGTTAATGAAAAGAAGGGAAAAGTGATCATCTTCATATTTCATTCACAGAAAATCAAGAGGCTCAACATGATGGTCACCCTTGGCAGGCCTGGATTTTGATCACTTGATGAGTCTTTTTTTTTTTTTTTTTTTTTTGGTTTTTCAAGACAGGGTTTCTCTGTGTAGCTTTGCGCCTTTCCTGGAGCTCACTTGGTAGCCCAGGCTGGCTTCGAACTCACAGAGATCCGCCTGGCTCTGCCTCCCGAGTGCTGGGATTAAAGGCGTGCGCCACCAACGCCCGGCTCACTTGATGAGTCTTAATTGACCAAAAGACAAAGCCTTTTCAGAGCCAAACACCTCTTACTTCCAGCTTAATTTACTGCAAAGTCTTTAAACAGAAAACTCACTCTAGAATTGGGCCCACAAAAATTCTTTTCCCATTTGGCTACCAGTTAATGCTCCACTGTCATTTGAAACTCCTCTACCACGTACCATGAGATAGCAATGAGTAGCTGTTGCATTCAGATTTCTTTCATGGATTTTAAATCTGTTTCTCACACAATTTAAATTGAACAATGTATTTGCATTCTTTGCTTATGTCATGTGGTGGTACTGATTGTCTACTGATTGTCCTCTCTTTCTGGGTTGTTTTATCCTGTCTTGCTGTCATTAATATAATGTCTATCACGTCCCAGGAATCGCTTTTAAAATTGCAATTAAGAAACTAGTTTTAGGTTTTGCATTCCACCATTGTATTTCTATGGTCCTTAGTAACAATACATCAATATTTTAATGCTATCCAGATTCAGTCTGCTTGGCAATTGTCACGTCTTCCATATTGTTTTAAGTACCAAGGTATTAAGCATATTATCTGCTTGATATATGTATGAATGGACAATAATCTAGGCAAAAGGCAAATAATTGGCACTGAAAGTATCTTAGCCATAGCTACAAAACTCCATCATCCTCCTGACCAAGATGAGATGTCAGTTTATCAGAACTGAATGCCATAAGTGCATTTTAATTCTATTTGCTTATGAAAAGATTGAGATGTAATTCAAGAACTGTAGCATTCTCCCACTTAAAATGTATAGTCCACTAATTTATAGATGATTTTAGAAAAACTTTTCAACCATGTCAAAATCCATTGTACATTATCAACACATGACAAAAAGACACTGTAATTATATCTTCTTTCTATCCCCAAACATATAGAGATATAGTATACTTTGTCTAGTCCCTGGCCAAGGCAATCACATAATATACTAGTTACTTATATATATGCATTCAATTATTTTGGACACATTTTTTCATAAATATACTTTCTATACAACTGATATATGTGCACCTATATAAATATACATATGTACATATACACATATGTAAGTGTGTATATACACAATTATTTGGATATATACAGAATAATGTGAACACATGCACATATACATATACTACACTTGCACATGCACATAAATATATATATACACGAATGTACAAGTATATACATAAAAATGCTCAAACATATACATATGCACACAAGTACTTATACACACACATATACATATATACATACTAACACACATGCACACCTATACATACCTTTACATATATGTAACAAATACTTTATGTAAAGAGCATCTCCACATCTCCCAAAGTAAGCAGATGTCCACATATATCTGGAATCCAGTGGCTTCAGGAGTCCTAACTCCGGTGTCTTGAAAGATAGAAGGAGATTTTACACTCACCTCACACCTGCAAATGAAGTGGAGTTTCTTGCAACTTCAATAAGCATTCACAGGTTTTGCTCTTGCCATTGGTATTTTGGCTTCTTTTCTCTCTGTCTCAGAGAAGTCTTCCTTTCAGGTTTTTAGGCATTTCCCCTATAATCGTGGCTTTGTGTGTTTAAGATATGAATTTTTCTATAAGCATCTTGACTGACTCCCAAACTATGACTTTCTTTAAGATTTAGGATGATCTCTTTGAAATGTAATCATTGGGGGAAAAAAGAACCTTGCTCCTCACCTGCTGTGAGAATGAACCTTCCTTCTGAAGGTTTTCGTATATCAAGCTATAAACTGTCTTTTGTCTGGAAGTTAGGGGAAATTTTTGCAGTTAAAATTTCATGTTGTGGTCATGGTTGCATTTTTTTCTTTATTTGTTTTTAGAAAATATCTGACAGAAGCAATTTGAAGGTTGAAAGATTTAGATTGTTTATGCTCTCACAATTTTCAGTTCATGGTTTCTTGGTGTCTCTAGTTTGGGCATAACATAATGGTGGTAGTACCTGTAACAAAGGTTCATTCCCTCATGCAAGATAGAAGGACAGAGAGGTGAGGAATCAGGGACCAAGTAAAACACACCACACAGAAACAGCCATGATGCATTCCCCCTAACTGTTCACTACTTCAGTACCAAACGATCCAGTGAAGGCCAAGTGTTCGTCACAAGACTTAATTACAAAAGTTAATGACTATCTTATAAAACAAAAGTGTACATCTTCCATCTCAAGTGTCCTCAAACTGGTACCAGGTCCCAAACCATACAAAATTCCAAATTCCAAGCATTGTCTGACAGAAAGAAAATTAGCCAACACCTATAAAACACAAAAAATATAGGGGTCAGAGAGTTAGTTTAGTGATTAGGAGTACTTGCTGTTTTCCTAGTGGACCACAGTTAGGTTTCCAGTAGTCAGAGGTCTCTCACAACTTCCTATAATTCCATACCTAAGGGATATAATACCCACTTCTGGCCTCCACAGGCCCCCTCACAGAGATATCAGGTATTCATTCACACAGACACATTAAAAAACTCTTTCAAATACTATGTAAATTTAGTCTATGATGGTAGTAAGTAAATTCCCAATTCCTAAAGTGAGGAATGAGGTAATGGAAAAGAGAGATGATCTCAAACTAAGACCCCCAAACCTAGAAGAAAAAACACTGATCTCTCTTGCTCCCTTGCTCCATGCCTGGCATCCAGGAAACATGGCATCTCTATGTGAACTATAGTTATGGCTGGACATTCACACTGCTATGTCAATTCCATTTGTGGCTCAAATATGTTCCTTCTTGCATTGGTTCTATTTGTTGCCTGAGACATTCCTTATGAGAATGAGTCATGTTCTTGGCATTGTCAACATTATGGATCTCAGCTGCAGCTTAGGCCTTACTAGAACAGCTCCATACCTCACCCTCCAAAGACCTGCTTTGTGGATTTTAATTTGGTATTGCATTTCATAGCTTCCTAGTCTTTTCTTTGAAATCTAGATGGTAGATGAGATGATCCCATATTTCTTACATTTCACAAGCCTCAAAATACCAAAACTAATACTAATACTAAAATGTCAAACTCTAGTTCTAACTCAAGTAATAGCCTAGCCCCTTTGTAACATGGCTGCATTAACTTCTGAGCATCTGTAATAAATTAAAATCCAGGAAAACAATTTACTTGATGGTCCTTTGTGAGCAAGACACTCTGGAACTCCTTCTACTCAAGAGGAAAATCTTTGAATTGTGTTTTTTTTTCTGTTTTATATTTCTTTAAAATGTATTTACCATTGTCTTCACATTTGAGGAGGAAACCAAAGACAACAACAATAAGCTATATTACTTTGCAGTCTCTTTGTTTTCCCTGACCAACAACTCAAAGAGAGAATTGAATTACCTAGAACTAAAGTTTTTGTTAGAATGTCTGTAAGTGTTGGGGGGAGTGTTACCACTCCAAATGGCAGAACTCCACTACACACACACACACACACACACACACACACACACACACACACACACATACCTGTATAGAAAGATGATAAATAGATGATAGTTACATATAATGAAAAAAAGATAAATGATATAGATAAATACACACATATACCATACCATAAAGATTATATTATATATGTACATATGCATTTATTTTAAGTAGATAGATAGCATAGATCGCATAGATCTATACACCCATAACCATATTATATATTACATATATATATATATGCATGTATTTTTATGTAAACATAAAAGACCTTGCTACCCTATGGCTCTTTCAATATGGCTGTGTTATTTATCCTTCTTCCATCTGCAATGTCCTGTTTCCCCATCTGCAGTTAAATCTCTCTCTCCCAGGTTTCCCATGGTACTTATATTTCCTTTGTTTCTGTTTTCCAGGTTACACACTACTGTCTGAAGTTTCAGAGCTAGGATCCACAGATAAGATAGAATAGAAGTTTCTGTCCTTTTGGTATGGATTACCTTGCCCTGTATACTATTTTCTAGTCCTATAAATTTACTTGCAAATTTTTAGAAAGGAATTTAAACTGAAGAGTTTTTTGTTACCTGAGTGCTGTATTTTCCTTGTTGAATGTACCTATGTTCATGCATTGTCTAATTCAGGCAATATTCTACACTCAGAAGTGACCCTTAGCCATTGCATGCACAGAAGTTAAACTCTTAGGGGAATGTTTGAGGAAATAAGAGATGTGATGTGTTTCTTGCAGTTAGAATTAAATGGTCCTAGTGGACCCATTCTTGATTATGTAACCCATCCAACTGAGTCCCATTACAGGAACTTTACAGGGTCCTCTAATGGTAGACAACAGCTGAAGAGATGACTCTGAAATTTATAGTAGCTGCGCTGGGCTGAGGACCTATGTTCAGTTCCCAACACCCACTTGGGGTGACTCACAACTATCTGTCACTCCAATAGATCTACCACAGTCTCCTTGCCTCCGCCATAACCTGCACAAATGTAGCATACTTGTAGCATACAAACACGCACACGCACACTCACATGCACACACACACACACATGCACACACACACACGCGCGCACACACACAGGCACACACACACACACATGCACACACACACACGCGCGCACACACACACACACACACATGCACACACACACACGCGCGCACACACACACACACACACATACACACACACACAGGTACACACACATTTTTAAAAATTCAATAAGCAATGATAATTACTTGCAGAAGTGTCAGTTTAATTCCATCAAGGCCCTCTGTTTTTCTTCTGTAAAACACAGAAAAGCTCAGAGAGGAATGGAAATGGCTCAATCCCTGACCATTGAAGAGGTGGGGACTGCTTCCCCAGTTTGCCTTCCTGGGCCTTTCCAGGTCAGGGAGCACCACAGGTGCATTAATATTTTAAGTGAACAGTTATCATCTGTGAGTAATCACCAATCCTTCCTGAGAAGACAAAGCGGGATTGTTTAGCTGCTGCTGGCGATGCTGTGGTTTTACTTTTCGTACAAAGCAAAGCTGCGTATCCTCCTGTTATTGCATTTTATCTAAATTTATACTTTATATCTCAAAGGGCAGTCCTATTGCCCTCTTTTCTGGGGAAACAGAAAATACTTTTCCAGATCTGTAAGTGCTGATATTAAATTCCTTTCTAACAGGAGCCTTGATGTTTAAAAGAAAACTATTGATTTTTTTTTCTGAGAAATAGAGGAAGTTTCTGTGCCCATCCTTAGAGATGATTTGGATATAATGTCAGATGCCTCTCCATTTCAAGAAATGGAGCATGTTTTGGAAATGACAAGTTACTAAACATGTAATTCCCAACCTTGGCATCATTGGAAAGTAGGTGATACCCTGCTTATAAAACCTTATATTTGTCAAGTGATATTGACCTCTACATTGGATTTCACATCGTACTTTAGATGTTTAAAGAATTCTTCTGTATTTTCAGACGGGGAATGTAACAAACACATATGTAAACTACGAAAATCTTTTTCAAATCTGAAGAAGTATGAGGACAGGAGTTGAACAGACACTCTCAGCTGTGATGTGCCCTCCAGATGCAGTCACCATGACAAGAGCTAGGTGACTACATACAAAGACTGACACACAAGAGAAATGCACGGTCTAACTTCATGTCACATATTTTCATACTTTGGCGAATAATTTTTAGGGAAATGTAGCATTAAAGTCATATAAAATTCTATTACTTTGGATTTGTGAGTCATTTTTTTAAAGCATCTACTCTGGTCACAAATGATTAATTTCCTAAGAGCATCCTATACCATGAATTCAGATTCACACACTTACAAGGAACCTTAAAAGTCATCTAAGAAGCAAGAGAGGAAGAACCTCTTACCTTCTTTTGCTACCATTTCAGAGCCAGGATCTTACTCATGGGAAGCTTTCCATCCAGAAGGACTTTTGAACAGTGACATCATTGGCCCTTTTATCTCTTCCATTTAAGAATTTAATTTAGGTCTCAAAATTCTAAAAGCAGAACTAACTTCTAAATTTCTATCACATCTTTGCATGGCTCTAAGTCCATGGTGACATTTACTCATAGAGTAGTATCTGATGCTCTGTTTGGGAAAACAAAACATAACATTCCCAGCACTGTATGCTCTACTGTATGTTGTATGTGGCTATCAAAAGGCACTCCTCAGAGTAAGGGTAGTGCACTCAGCAGCAGGGTGACAAGATGGTCGGTACAGTGTCCTCAGCAACAAGAGTCTGGGTCATTAGCCCAAGCTCCCCGACATCAGGAGACTGAAATGGGCACCAGGTTCAGTCCCTGTGAGGTGCACTTGGAAAAAATAGCTGTGTTTATCTGTGTTTGTCATGCATCACTGGATATAACTTATCAATATTACCTTCATAAGGTGACGCATGGGCACCTTGTGTTAGGAAATTAGTATAGTAATGAAACAGACATACATCTTTATTTTAAAAAATTTAAATATTAATTTATAAAAGAAAATTAATTTTAAAAGTTATACCCTAAGAGTAAACTTGTTATCCCTCCCTTATGTTTCCCCTGAAACTTTTGAAATTTACTGTTATGTGGCCACATTGAATGACAACATGTGTTTATCAGATTGTGAGCTTCTGGAAAAGAAGAACACTTATTACATGTTTATGAGATTAACACAGCTTCAAAGAGATGACATTCAGTGAAATTATGTGAAGTATTTTAGCCAGGGTTTTCACAGGAAACAAAAATGGTAAATTAGAGGACATATAGATAGAGGATAAATGATAGATAGGTTCATAGTTAGATGATAGAAAATTGATAGATAAATCCATAATAGATAAATATCATTCATAGATAAATGATACATAAGTAATAGAGATAAGTAATGGAAATGATAGGTATAGATAGATGATAAAGACATAGGTAATATATAGACAGATAGACAGATCGATAGAATGATATAGATAATAGTTAAGATATAGAGATAGATTTAAGAAGGTATTTAGTGATATAATTATTGAGATAAAGTAGGAGGTCCCATTTCAGGTTTTCTGCATGGCCAAGTCTAAATCTAAAGACCTTAGAATCAAAGAAGTCAGTGAGTAACCACCATTGGTGGTGAATATCAAAGATACTGCAGGCCTTTAATGGGAATCTTTGAGTTCAGAAAATGGAGACCCCAGAGCTCTGGTTTCCACAGACAGCGAAAAGTCATTTTAGTTCTGAGAGATCAGGAATTTCTGTTGCCATTGTTTTTCTCACTGGTTGGACAATGCCACCCATGTTAAGGGCAAGTATTCTACTCTCAACCTCCTGACTCATAGAACACCTCCTCTCAAATCACCCTATAGTCACACCTGGGTAGCCAAATATTTCCAACAGAAAGTAAAAACGTTTTAGTTCTGTTTTAGCTGGAGGAGTACAGGCTCTTTGTATCCCAAAGCACTGAGAATACCAAACATGATAATTGAGATAAGTAGTGCTTTACCGGATGAGTGGGCCCAAATTCAGTCAACCCCCCTCCTGCAAGTACTGTAGCACTGAACCAAGCCACGAATCTTTAATTCGCACTGTGTAATCTTGTCAGCTGCTGTTGAAAGACACTATCTTCTTCATACCTAGAACAAATTCTGTTTTAACATTTGTCATTTGCCTATAATTAATTATCCAACCCAATCTCAAGAGACATAATAATCTACTCACACTGCCAGCGTTTCACAGGTATTCAAAACTTAATAGCCATTTATGGAACATTTCATTGAACACGGGTACATGGATACAAGGAAAACTCCACCAGTGGATTTAGATCATAAGAGGATAACTGCAATAATATGATGGAGTTCCGTGTGTTACTGTATCACAACCTCATTTCCTTGGAAATGATGGGTTATAGTATATCCTTGGAGAACAAGTGAGGGCACCTATACAGTCAAAAAATCTGGGATGAAAGATTTGTGAAGTCTTCATTAAGAAGGTTCTGAAACTGACAGGAGAACACAACACACGAAGAAGAAACAATAATGCTTTCAAAAACCACATTCTATTAGTATTATAATATACATGTCATAATATTAACATCATTTAAATTACATTGCTCAAATTTTTCAGTATACTCAGATATTTACAGCATGACTATAATTTTAGAATAATTTAACCACTTCCAGGAAACATTCTGGAGGTTTTAACAATCCCAGAAAAGCCATAATGAGATACTATGATTGAAACCACAACCTGGGCTAAGAATTTAGACATTTACAAAGGAGGAAAATCAAGAAAACATCTTGGGCCAGTTGGTTGTGTGTGCCTTTAATCCCAGCAGTTGGGAGGCAGAGACACGTGGATCTCTGTGAGTCTGAGGCCAGTCTGATCTACAAAGTGAGCACTTGGGAAGTCAAAACTGTTAAACAGAGAAACCCTGTCTCAAAAAACAAGAAAAAATGAACAACTTGGTGTAGCTGGAGTTTTCTGGCCTGGCCTACAGTCAGGACAAATCTCTGTCACCCACCAGTCCCACAGCTGCTCAGACCCAACCAAGTAAACACAGAGACTTATATTGCTTACAAACTGTATGGCCGTGGCAGGCTTCTTGCTAACTGTTCTTATATCTTAAATTAATCCATTTCAGTAAATCTATACCTTGCCACGTGGCTCATGGCTTACCGGAGTCTTCACATGCTGCTTGTCATGGTGGCAGCTGACAGTGTATCCCTCCTCCTTCCTGTTCTCTCAATTCTTCTCTCTGTTAGTCCCGCCTATACTTCCTGCCTGGCCACTGGCCAATCAGTGTTTATTTATTGACCAATCAGAGCAATTTGACATACAGACCATCCCACAGCAACTTGGTATTAAAATTCAGGGTCACTTTGTAAACTTAATAATTTAAGTTATCCCTAGAGTTGTGTTAGGTATTTGGAATTAATGTTTTGACTTTAATAATGAATTAATTAATAATAAAACTTAAACGATTCTATATTCAGAATTAGATCTAGAATACCAGAGATCAAATGTGTAAATGCTCCAGAAATGAAAGTCTAGACCTTTGGCAAATACTGTCAATTCCTCCAGCACCCATTCTGCTCTTGCTATTTCTATGCCTAAACCCGCCACGGCTGGAGGGCACATTTCTTCCCCCTCCCCCTTTGCACTAAGAGGTACATGTCATTGTCAAGAGTTTGAGGCCAGCATGGACTATATAGCAAGTTCTAGTCCACCCACAGATACCTAATAAAAGTTGTCTCAAAGAGACATTATAAAAATATAAATTAGACAAAACCAAGGGATTCCATAGAATACTGTATTTTCTCAGGGGCCAGATGCTATTTTGATAAAATTCTAGTATTTATAATGAAAAGCAAGTGGCAATTCTGGCCCTCACGCAACTTTTCTTTTTTTTTCCTCCTTGATTTCATTGAAAACACAGATCTTCTAGAAATACAATAAATGGATTTTTATGCATAATTATCATAAAGATACATTTTAATTTTCATTACGATATGCACAATGACATATTTCATCATGACATTTGACATATTCTGCTATCATGGGCAATTTAAATCAAATGTTTGCATGCAATGAGCGCTAAAGTAAATCAATGAGAAGTAATCATACAATTTAATGGTATCTGTAACTTCTTTCATTCTTCTCAGGTTTTCTTAAAGACTTGGTTATAAACTATGTGCTTGTTACTCTGTTACTTTTTCTTACTCAGAAGAAAATTCTCAATAGAAATTGTGACTTCACATTATCAAGAATATGTATTTTTCTCTAGTACTTCATTACCAGGGCATTTGTTAGACAGATGGCATTGGGCACGACCATCATTAATTTTGCGTTAGGTAAACGCAGGGGGTAAACTATATTTGGATAATTTGTAATGTTTTATTTTTCCCAAAAAATTCTCTTCATAGGACATGCTTGTATGTGAGAGTTCATTTATTATATAACTGACATTCCTGGTTTCTACATTTCTATTCACAGCTTTGTGCATATGCATTGTACTGATACAGGTATAGAATGAACAAAGAATTAGATAATAAAAAGATAGAGCTTCAAAAATGTGAAAGTAGGGTGGGTGATTGCTGTGGGACGGTCTGTATGTCAAATTGCTCTCATTGGTCAATAAATAAAACACTGGTTGGCCAGTGGCCAGGCAGGAAGTAGGTGGGACAAGGACAGAGGAGAATTCTGGGAAGCGGAAAGCTGAGGCGGAGAGACACTGCAGCCGCCGCCATGACCAGCAGCATGTGAAGACGCTGGTAAGCCACCAGCCACGTGGCAAGGTATAGATTTACAGAAATGGATTAATTTAAGCTAAAAGAACAGTTAGCAAGAAGCCTGCCACGGCCATACAGTTTGTAAGCTATATAAGTCTCTGTGTTTACTTGGTTGGGTCTGAGCGGCTGTGGGACTGGCGGGTGACAAAGATTTGTCCTGACTGTGGGCAAAGCAGGAAAACTCTAGCTACAAATGGCGCCCAACGAGAGGGCAAGAGTTTCCACCTAAAACCTGAGAAAAGATTCTAAAACGGAGCTAAAAACAGCTTCCTAATTGTCTCTCTCAAATGAGCAGCAGCTGCCGGTTTGAGTTCCTGGCGGGTTCCTGGCGTGTGAGCTCGATCTGCAGTATGGCGGGAATGAGGCCTCTGCAAGTGGCACATTAAGCTGCATGGTGGATTTAGCCTTTGCTAGTACAAAACAAAAAGAGGTTTCTGGGCTACACGCTGCTTTGATAAGAAACATAGACCCACTATTTCTGAGAGTTGATGGCTCCCAGAGCTGGCGGAAAACGTACCACCGCCAAGTTGGAAAGCTGAAGTGGGCGGAGCCAGCAGCCACAGCGCCGTTTCAGGCTTAAAAGGCTGCAGTTTAAAGCAATAGGCTTAAGGTAATATAAAAAATAAGCCACACAAAGATGGCTACCACACAGAGAATCTGGATTATGTTCTCTTTGATATTCGTAACTGAAGAGAAACATTTGATTGCAAAAGCTGTTGAGTTATGCCAAAATGTGTGTTTTAAAAGTACCTTAACTTCAAAATTTGGATGTAAGGATATGTTGCTTTGGAAAGGAGGCTCTGCTTTTGTTTCCACAGAAAGCCAGAGGCTGTGGATTTGTTCCAGATTAAGATACATCAGGTTTGACCAGCCAAGACCACCTGAAAGGTCTCCGATGACACCATGGCCCAGATGATCCAGCATCCAGAATCGTTTCAAGGCAACTGGCTCAGATGATACGGTCTCACGGACTACTCCATGATCCTAAAATTTTCTTTGTGTCTCCATAAGATACAGCGCCCCCTTCCAGCAGGAAGTAGTAAGAGAAGCTTCGCCCAAATTCCCAAATATTCCAAGCTGACTTTGGAGATGTGTAAAACTTAAAACCTTCCTTTAAAAAAAAAAAAAAAGAAAGGGGAAGTGCTGTGGGACGGTCTGTATGTCAAATTGCTCTCATTGGTCAATAAATAAAACACTGGTTGGCCAGTGGCCAGGCAGGAAGTAGGTGGGACAAGGACAGAGGAGAATTCTGGGAAGCGGAAAGCTGAGGCGGAGAGACACTGCAGCCGCCGCCATGACCAGCAGCATGTGAAGACGCTGGTAAGCCACCAGCCACGTGGCAAGGTATAGATTTACAGAAATGGATTAATTTAAGCTAAAAGAACAGTTAGCAAGAAGCCTGCCACGGCCATACAGTTTGTAAGCTATATAAGTCTCTGTGTTTACTTGGTTGGGTCTGAGCGGCTGTGGGACTGGCGGGTGACAAAGATTTGTCCTGACTGTGGGCAAAGCAGGAAAACTCTAGCTACAGGTGATTTATAACTTTCTTTATTATTTATATCAACCACCAATTAAACAATCAAGGCCCTGGGTTGAATTCCTGCCACCACGAGAAAATGTATCTGCAGGGCTGAAAGGATGGCTTAGAAGGTAACAGTAAGGTTTGCAGAAACCTGAATTTGATTCATAGACTCCACAGAATAAGTAGAGAACAAACTCCACAGTAGAGGTGATAAGATATATAAACTAATAAAAAAAATAGAGAAACACATGTATGTGTGTGTACATGTATGTGTGTGTACATGTGTGTTTCTATATAAACACATAATATTCCAAGCTGGAGATTTATTCTCATGCACCTCTTTTCAGAGTATGTTGTCTGAAATCAATGTAATGGTAACAACAGTGCTTTTAATAATATATTTTTTATTACATTAATTTATCCATGTGTGTGCATATACATACCAAGATATGCATGGCAAGGTCAGAGGACAGCTTGTAGGAACTGGCTCTTTTCTTCCATCACATGGGTCCCAGGGATCAATCCCCGATCATCAGCTCTGTTGTCAGGTGCCCTACTCACTGACGAAGCTCACCAGCCTAGAGCATTTCATTTTACTTAATTTTTTTTCATCTTTTGAGTTTTAACTATTTGGTCTTGTTTGATTTTTTTTTAATGAACAGTATCTAGTTTGACTCTGTTGGGAGCATAATGTGACCTGTTCTAAAAAGTAGGTTCTGAATGACTGCAAATACATAAAATTTTCTCCATTTTTACAAACATCTCAGGATATAAAGAATATTAAATGTGACACAGCATCATAACTGCTGTTTCTGGCCTTATTGTTCTAAAAAAATCTAGGACGAACTGACTTCAAAGCTTTAAGAAAGATTATGGATTATTAACCCATGCTTTTAAATGTGAGTCAGTTATTTAATTTTTGTTTAATGTTAACTTATTGATTGCATGCTGGGAAATAAATGTTTCTAAGTGCATCAGAAGTATTATTTAGTCAGAATATTTGAAGAGAGATACAGGATCTAAAGGACATATGCCAACTTTGGAGAATTACAGCACCAATTAACAAATGAAAAGTAATAGAACATCTGACTCAACATTTACTAAAATTACTTCAAAGCTAACTCTGCTTTGTACATTTTACAATGAGCAATTAACCTGAGTCAGGACTGATGTTGTATTTTGGAAAGGAGACATAGAATATGTTTGAACTGAATTCTTAAATTATTAAACATGGTTTCTTATAATTATTTTTGAGATAAGCAATTATCTGTGGATTGGACAAAGCTGTAATTAAGTAAATTCAGGTATTTTGTTATTTATCCTACATGTGTTTTTCTAACAGTTAAATTGCTGAACAATGAATGTTTATAAATATTCAACATCAGGAAAAGAGTTTAAGAAGGAGACTGGGAAGGATTGTAGAAGGTTCAGAGTAGCAGCTAAGACTTGGTTGTTTTTAATTACATAAAAACAAATATCTAGGCAAAATATGAACTTTAAATATTTTCTGTCTTTGTGTAAAACTAATTGTCAAATTGTCCAACATTCAAAGAAGAGAATCTATAATAGATCTGGAAGCTGAATGGAGTCAGCCACTTTGACATAGAGCAAGAAAGCCATTCAGCCTGATGGACACACAATAGACAAAATAAATTGGCCAACCAGACATCCTTTTGTCTTCAATGAGAATCTCTGGGCATGTACTTTGGAAATCAGTACGGTGGTTTCTCAGAAAACTGGGAATCTATCTACTTCAAGACTCAGCTATATCAATCTTGAGCATATTCCCAAAGAATGCTCAATCATACCACAAGGACACTTGCTCAGCTATGTTCATAGCATTATTCATAATAGTCAGAACCTGGAAACAACCTAGATGCCCTTCATGGAAGAATGGATAAGGAAAATGTGGTACATTTACACAATGGAGTATTACTAGGTGGTTAAAAAAAATGACATTATGAAATTTGCAGGAAAGTGGATGGAACTAGAAAAAAATCATCCTGAGTGAGGTAACCCAAACCCAGAAAGGCAAGCATGGTATATACCCACTTATAAGTGGATATTAGATGTAAAGCAAAGGATAACCAGGCTACAATCCACAGACCCAAAAAAGCCAGATAATAAAGAGGACCCTAAGAGGGACGCATGGATTTCCCTAGGAAGAAGATATAGATGAGATCTACTCATTAAACTGGGGGTGGGTGGTGGGAGGGGAGGGTGGAGAGAGGGAATGAGGGGATGGGAGAGGGAAACATGAGGGATCTGATTGGGGGAGGGATGGAAGGGGAGTGTAATGAGAGATAGCTTGATAAAGGGGATGATTTTGGGGTTAAGGAGAAACCTGGTGCCAAGGAAACTCCAAGAAATGATGTTATGGCATGTTTTGTTGATCCATGCGAAGCCTGACCCTCTCTAAACAGAGGAGTGGATGGGGGGATAGATAGGTGGTGGGGAGAGGGAACAGGAAGAGAAAGTGGAGGGGAAACTGTGGTTGGTATGTAAAATAAATGAAAAAAAATTAATTAAAAAAAAAAACAGAAGAAAAAAAAAACTCTCGGGACGAAATCAGGAGGCCAGCAGGAAGAAGAGGAGAGAAGACAAGAACCAAGTAAAAGAGAAAGAAGGTATCATAATCCCTGAAAATAAACAACCTGTTTTGAACCCTAATAACAAAGAAAAGTCAGAGCCACAAATGTTCATACTAATCTTCTCAAAATTCAGGTTTTTAAGTAGTGAACTAGAATAAACAGTCAAAGCACATCAAGGTTGTAAGGATCTGGGCAAAGAACAAGTGTGTTCAACCATATAAGACCATGTGATCCTCATCAGGGACTGGCAAATTCAAGTTACAAGGAGCGTCAGACGAGCCAAAAATGACTCCCATCTCTCCTCTTGCAAACCAGGGAACCAACCGGTCAGATGTCACATGGGCCTCCCTCAAACTTCAAAACACTTCTGCATTCTGTTGCTTCAAAGAATACAGGGAGGACACTTGGAAGACAACAGATCTGATTTAGTTAAGCTGACAGAGTTCAGAGCCCCGAGTTCTAAACTAGGTCCTAAGCAGTGGAGCTAGGTGGAGTATAACCTGGCCCATCCTGTTCTAATGGTTAAGCTTCTCAGGTTGTTTGGTCATCAACATCCCACATGTTCATACTGATGTGCAAGATGAAAGCAGTTTGCACAACAAGGCAAAGGGGTACAGATGACTCTCCACCTCTGTTTTGGTAAGCTCTGATTCGGAATAAATTTCTCCACATTTAGTGGCAACACACTGTCATAGAGGCAAGACTCATTGTACAGAATAGATATTATTATGAAAAATTCAGGGAAATAAGACATTATTACACTATCCTGAAGAAAAAGGGGGGCACGATTCTGAAAAGGAGATAGTGAGAAGAGCACAAAGTTACTTGAAGTATTTGTGTATGAAAATTACTGCAGTTATCTGATATTTGTAAAATACAACACAAAACACAATGAACACAGTCTTAAGTGAAAAAGAAAGAGAATGGACTTAGTGATTTTCTGAACTAAGGAAACGGAAAGACATTTCCAAGATGTTTCCAAGAAAATCATGCTTTATATGTAGCCCCAAATTACACTAAAACACCCAAAAAGCATCACCCTAAATGAAGGAAATGTAAGAAAACTGAAGGTCTTTTCAAAGTACAGACCAGAATTCATTACATCCTGAAGAAATCCCAAGTCGTAATAGTCAAGGGAAATTTTAATCTACCTTGTCACCTTGTCATTGCCTTCCTGTCCATCCTTTGAAAGACAGTGACAAAATTTGTTCACTCTTCACATGTCAACTCTTGACCAGTGTATGTTTCAATATTCATATTGAAGAAACTATCCTGAATCATCTTCCTCTGCCTGTAAATAAAGAAATTATCTAAGCTACCTGGAGCAATAATTGTATAGATTAAGACATTTCTTCTATGTTTTGAGGATAAAACATTCTAGCTTTCAGCACTAGCAGGATAAAAAATAAAACCAAGTGGCAACATAGCTTTATTTTGGGATAAATAGAAAGCTTCAGGGGAAAAATGTAATACAGAGATGCTGACATTAATAGACCTAGACACTAGTGTTGTTCTTGGCTTTGACTGAGCTATAAATCTGTAAATCCAACACCATTTTATGTATCTGAGGAACCAAACTGAAAGTAGGTAATACTCCAATACCATGTGGGCTCGGGATTTACCAGCATGGGTATTTCCATGCACAGCCATGTAAACTTATCTGTTAAAGTAAACAGACAAAAATTGATTCATTTCATTGTAACACAATAGTAATAATAATAATTAACTACTCATTAAAATATCATTTCTTAAATTTTATCTCCAAATCTTGTTCCCACTGGTTTAATTTCAGGATTGAACTAAAATTAACAGGAATGCTAGTCAATTCCCCAGCGCCCTTGAACAATCAATGCTAATGTTCCCAGACTATCAGTGTAGGCCCCGATTCCTGCGGCTCCCTTTGGCGGAGCATCCCTCTATTTGACATTCAGCTAGCATCAAGCACAAAACGTATCCACTGCCAAGTTCAGTCATCACTGCTGTAGAGGTTTTATTTAGTTCTAATTTTTATTTTTAGCTTTGTATTTGAACTGTTCATCTTACTCTCTATAGTAACTGGTGATGTTACAAGTCTTCAAGTGAGGAAGGGCATCTAACCAGAATTACCTGTAATAATTCCATCATTACCTGTGATGTTGCAAAGAGCTGAGTTTCAGTGGGCTTTCGACTTTCATTCCAGGTCTGAAATTACACACACACACACACACACACACACACACACACACACACACTATGTGTGTGTATATATTTATGTATGTATATATTTGTGTATATATATATAAATCATATACTTATGTGTGTGCATATATGTATATGTATGCTTAATGTGTGCACTATATTTTAATAAGTGACTGAAGGTGTTTTTATACGTTCAGTAATTAAAATTAAGCGTGTTCTCTCTTAGAACAATTATTGACATTGATAATTAATTAGATAATAAATTAATCAGTGCCTGGGACTAGCAAGGTGGCTTAGGGGTTAGGGTAATTGTCAACAAGCCTGGAAACCTTAGCACTATAGCTGAAGGAAAGAACCAAGGGCAGAATCTTTGATTTTTGCGTGCATGCCATGACACATGTGTACACAAGCACATACATGATACATATATAATATTAATATGTAAATTATTATAATTGTCTATTATTAATTGTATGTTATCTATATCATTATTAATTATAAATAATAAATCATAATTTAAAATGAATTTTTTAACAAAATAATTTATCCTGATGACCTGAATGATGTGGCTTTATGTGCCTTCTACAAGACCCTTATTTTATAGAAAGACTTACTAGAACATACAGCTAAAATACATCAATAATATCTAAGTTTTCATTTCTGTGTAAAAGAACATGAAGGCTTAGTGATCATCACAACTTTGGAGTGTAACCTCAAACATCATAGAAATGTTTTAAAGCAGAAATTGTCAAATAATACTTGAATTTAAAACCTTTGCATTTTATTTTGCAAACAAAAACTTCCAAGCCTTTTATTAGCAACATTTATTATTTATTTATTATGTATTTAGTTTATAATTATGTAACAAACACAGAAAAAAGCCTTGCTGAATGGTTAAAAAATTATGTTTTATAATTGATTATAAATTGTGCTAATTTTGTTTTTATTGTGCTCAGTCACCTGAGTAAAGTTTAAGGGTTGAAAGGTTGTCTTTATGGGAGACTTTAATGTGTAGTCCTGCGTTCTGTTGATTCCGGCTGTAGATGGCAGAGCGTTGTGGAGGTGCTAGCATATTGAAGAGGGTGCTCACCTTCTGACCGACAGGAAGCAAAGAGCACAGTTACAGGAGGAGTCCAGGGCAAGATTTAGCAAAATTAGCCCACAAGGACACACCTAAAGTATCTCACTTCCTCCAAACCAGCTCCGCACAATTCTACCTCCTCACAATACTATATTCAGATCCTGAACCTATCAGTGGATAAATTCATTGATGAAGCCAAAACCCTCAAGCTCATGGTCCATTCATTTTGCAAATCTCATCGTTGGATGGCCATGTCCCTAACACACAGGTACTATGAGAAACATTTCAAATGGACCATTAATGTGAATAAAAATGCCTAATAAAAGAGAATGGGAACAATATACTGGAGCCTACTGGACTAATTAACTTGGTTTGGAAATGGTGTGAGGATTATACTAGCATATCTTCATGAATACAAACATTAAAATTTAGTTCTTGAAAACTGGCAGCAAGGTGCATCATAAGGCACAGTAATTATTTTGGTAATTAATATTTATCAGTAAAGAAGGGCAGAAAGGATTGATGGCATTGTAAAATTGGTATTTATCACCAACACAACTGTGTATGTGGTCAAACCCCAAAAGTCTTTGAAACCACTTCAGGGAATATGAATTATTTAGGGAAAGTGTTTAGGATGTAGATAAATGATCACTCATATTGCTTACACAACTGACAAGTCATGAGCTGACAAAACCCCATAATATCTCTAAAAAAATCATATCTACCCTGCCAGTAGTAATAGTTTCACGGAGCAGATATGACTATACAGTGACATCACACAATATCAAAATTGTATGATTTATAAATATCGATACAAATGTAAAATATATAATTAATGGCTTTCAGAGATTCATGATCACAGTAAAAAGGGGAATGTCATTTCTTTAAAAAAAACACCTTAAATGTTAGAATAAATTATATAGAATTAGTATCTTGAATGATAAGAACACTGGATCAGGATGACCCATGTTCTGGGGTTACCTTGATTTTTTTCTCAGACATGCAAAGTACACCCTGATCTGGTAGAAAGGAAAGCCAACTTTAAGTCCTCACTATTCTCCATTTGACACCTTTAAAACTGACAGCTAGACTGTAGAAAAACCATGAGGGCAAAAGATCCTTTTATTGGTAGCAGGTCACTAAGTGCTTCTGTAATTTGAGAAATTCACTTTTCAAAAAAGAAAATTCTCCTGAATTTATTCTGCCATATCTGTATCATAGATTTATATTACAATGGTATACATCATTGAAAAGTTCAATTATATTATGCTTTTGGTAAAAATGTATGTTTCTTTTTTTTTTTTACAAAAGAGATGTTTTTCCTTCTCCTTCATGACGTTCTAAAAACTAAAATCAGTTTTCTTATTTTTCTCTCAACAGAACTGTAATAAAAATTGTGTCACATGGCTACAGTAGAGCATGTCAATCTTGGACTGACTAGACGAATATATACACATTTCAGCCCTTTCTTCTTGTCAGGATGAGATCGTGGGGTGTAGCAACTCTTTTGAAGCTCCAGACACAGATGTTGGCTTTGCTGATCTTCATTCCTCAGGTGAAGGATATAGTTGCTTGAAATGGGGGTAGGAGAATTCTAATCATTCCCCTAGCTGCAATTTACTAGATCAAAGACAAGGAATGAAATTTCTGTTACCTGGTTCTAATTCAGATATAAAATTCTCTTCCTCCCACTTGACCCTCACAAAGACAGTGGTATTTGCCTGAATTTTGTGCAGTGGCCTCATTCGCTGTCTATACTCAGGCTTTGCAAGAGCACAGGAAAGTCTCAGACAGAAGGTGGATGCCTGTGAGTCACAAATCAATACAACTTCACTTCTGCACAACGCCAAGCCTTGAGAATTTGGGTCCTCACTTTGAAAATGATATACAATTCATTGCAATGTCCCTTTGTTTCTGAGTGCTCTGAGACACTCACTATCACAATAGTCCCACCAGACTATTAAAAATTTAATAAAGTGCTAGTTGTCTTCTTACATTCTCATTCTCTGAGAAACATAAACACCAGCCTTCGAACAAAGGCCTCCTGAATTTTAATTTGAGTCTATTTGTATATCTTGTGACTTAAAACCATAGTGGGCACAAAGAAAGTAGGAGCAAAAGAAATGTGCTCATGAAGCTTTGTATATTTCAGGCAGAAGACGAAGTCCACCAATATATTTTGGTAATGTTGTCAATTGTTTAATTGTGATTTTCTTTGTATTTTTTTTTTTTGTATCTCACTGGACTGAATGTTCAAAGGGAAAGTGGATATATCAACCAGACACCTGTGAAAGAGCAGACACATGAGCATATCTTTTAACAGACACTGCTGATCCTGTAATGAATATCAACAATAACAACAACAAATCAACTGAGCAATCAGTTATAGCAATCCACCAGCAAGGAATGCTTAGAGAAAAACTTCAGGGCAAATGCTAATGAAAGAGTTAAAAACTATAACTGCATTAACAGAATTTAGGAGAGACAATTAAAGGCAAAATTCTAAGTGGCAATAATACACAAGAGAAATTAGAAAATGCACAAAAGTATGTAGAAGACAAAATGCAAACATATAAATGCCTTTAAATGAAAAGGGAAAGATTATTATTCAAAATACAGATACAGAGCAGATGAAAAAGAATCAACATATAGAGAATGGGAATCTCACAGCATTTACACCAACAAGGCAAAAAGGGAAACTCAAGTTACAAATACAAGCAAATGCTTCTAAAATAAGAACAGACTTAAATCTATTCTAAAAGGGGCAAAATTGTACCATAATTTTAACATCTAAACATGAACAAAACAGAATTATCAGAATTAAATGATTAAGCTCCATATCCTTATGGGATCACTTGGGAGTCAGTATTTTAACATAAGAATTTATAGAAAACATATATAGTATTATAAATAGTTGTAGATAAGACTTTATTTTTATTTCTTTTCTCTAATAATATGAGCCTTATTGTTACAATTCTAATTGTTTATTTCATCTTCACAGTATTAGTACGAGGAAAAAAAAAACAGACACATATAAATACACAAAAAATCAATACCCAAAACAAAACAAAAGCTTGTGATTTATTTTGACTATTTATAATATTTCTAGGTCAAAATGATGTCTGATAAAGATCTTAAACATTATTTATTACAGAAGGAATGAAGAAAAAATCCTATAAGACAAAAGAACACTCAGCTCTGAGTTTTCAGATATCACATAGACACTGAACACACAAGCAAGGAGCAGTAACATGCATAAAGTCATATTTTAAAACATCCAATCAAAACATCAGTTGGAGGTAATGGAAAGGCAGAGTCATATATACTATAACATATAATTAATGAATGTAGAATCATTTAAGTGTGAATAAAATAATTTCTAATCATCAACCAAATATTCAAAACAGCTGAAACCAATTGATCATACTTAACATGATAAACAATCTAAAGCTTAAGAAATTTAAATTCTAGTCATGAGTCAACATTATATTTGATCTTTTAAGTTTTGAAACATTAAAGTATTATAGATAAAAAGTTGAATTACAAAGTTACCAAATTTGCACATACTTCATGCTTTGGTAAATAAAACTGCTTTCAAATGATTATTTCCTTTCTACTCTTATGAAGATGCTGGGTATTTTTAGATGCAAGTTTTATAAGTAGTAATTCTTTTGCAGAAATGTCAAAGAAAAGTATTTTCATTACTACAGCATTTCTTCTTGTTTGACTTTTTGTTTTCCCCAAAGCTATTATCCTAAATGTTGATATTGATGGTACTACCCGTGGAGTGGAAGTATTATAGCTGCATAACTTTTAGATATTTTCTATAAATCTCTGCTATAATGTCACTTCTGGAAACCAGCTGTGCTGTGATATGTCACAATGATGAATCATCACACGTGGTAAAATCTAAAGGACAGTTATATAAAAGCCTTTATTAATAAACATAATTTTCACAAGTGCAAAATGAGCATTTGCATATGCTCTGAAACTTTCTATCACATTTACTCCAAAGTTTCCAGCACGTGGAAAGATTTTAGGATTGTAATGATTTTCATTTGTTGTTTTCCAGTGGAACACACTGTCTTAGAATGTACCCAAGACTGAGACATGATTGTAAAGTGGAAAATGACATCACAACACACATTCAAAAAACTGTGCTAGACTTTCTGTTATGAAAAAGAGAGGGAGGGGGAGGGACTGGGAGAGGGGATGGGGGAGGGAGATTTTCCCTGGTGCTCCCTGCTATATATAAGTCCAAAAATATTTAAATAGGCAAAGGAAACTCAACCTCACATATGCACAGGGGACAGACTGGTTAGGAATGCTGTAAGAGTTTTGAAGAGACAAGGCAGCTTATTCCAAGCCCAAGAAAGAGGCAAGCAACAACTAACATTTTTCTGATCTCCTCTCCTGAAAGGTCAAAAGGTAATATAGCTAGGCTAATTGCTCTTGTAGATTATATGGGTGACAGGTAGATAACTCTAGGAAGTCGTATAGCCCTAGAATGACTAGAGACGCTGCTAAACAATAGGGTGCTTAGAAAAAGCCCTGTCCACACTAGAAATCAAGACCTGAAACACCATTTCCCTCCCAGAGACTACAGTTCATTGACTTGAAAGATCTGGGTACAGAAATCAACCCTCCCAGAGAGGGACCCTCAATGCTTTGCAATCGGCTGTTTGTCTGCTTGAGCAATAGGCAAGCTGGCTAGAGGAAGCTTCTCTCCACTCCTCACACATCAGGGAAGCCCAAGGGAGAGCCAGCATCTCTTGAAAGGAGAAGATAGATTAAGCTGATTAAAATTGTGCCTCAGTGTCACTGGTAATTAGATTGTCAATACATCCATACCCCACTGCAAAAAGGCCAACCCCTGTGTGCTAAGCCTCAAGAGGATGATTATCTTAAAAATTCAAGCAAGACCCTGAGCCTCCCAAAACTGTGTCTTTAGGCATTAAGAAAATCACACAACACAGCAAATGTCAGGATGGCCAGAGATTGAATAAAAACAATCAGTGGATTACAATGCTGTGACAAATCAGATATTAGAATTACCTGAAAAGAATTCTAATGTAATCATAATCATGTATACAATTTAATCATAAATTATCTCAAAACAATTCAAGATAGAAAAATATTAAGAATTAAAATTATAAAAGAGGATGAAATGAAGATTATAGAACTAACAATATGTCCTAGGTTTAACAGTTGAGTAATTATTATAATAAGAGAAGAAAATTAATAGATCAAAATATTTTCCACAATCTGAATTTTTTAAAAAGTTTCAACAAAAACGAGTTACATTCTTAGGAGTCTATGGACAGCAAAAGAAACAATGCCATATTATCAGGGTCCCAGAAAGAAAATAGAGAAAGGGCTGAAGGGATTTTGATAAAAGCAGTCGTTGCAAGTTTTAATAAAGAAATGTATTTATAAATTCAAGATATTGATTAACATATGAATAAGAAGCCCATGAAAAGGCAAAGAAGAAAATAGGCATCTGTATTACTATGAATAAAACAAGCCCATGTATGGTGGCAGATGCAAGATTAGTTACATACAAATCCTACAAAATATGTAAAATGGGGCAGAAATAAAAACCTTTCAGAACACAAGTGAGTTGAACATGTGGCAGAGAAGAATATATTCATGTAGATATTATGTGTATTCATACATGTTATTAATAATTTTTAATTAAAATTATTAATAAAAACTCAATATACCAAAATGACAAACTCTCCACAAATTGGCTCATAAGTATAATCTGCTCCCAATCAAAATGACAAGGAAAATTGTAAAACTCTAGAAAGGTTCATTTGTATATGGAAAGGTATATGCCTTGGATCAGCGAAAAAACAAACTTGGAAAATAAGAGCAGATGGACAAACCACAGTACAGAAATAAATATCTGCCATGTTAACACAAAAATCTGTGTGCCCATCATTGTTGAATGACATGGAGATTAAGGACAAAGAGAGCCAGAAGCAATATACTCAGGCCAACACAACAAAAGAGTTCAACAGAAGAATGCCATTTCCAAAAGTTGGTCGCAGATCAGGAAGAAGCTACTTTTATTTCACAATGACCAAAGTACACGATGGGGAAAAAACATAAGGAAGAATGATTAGGCTTTTCATTGAAGCGTTTAGTCTATTATGGTAGGTAAAACAGCATTGTGTAACAGCACATTTGTGATGTTTTTTTGGTTTTTCGAGACAGGGTTTCTCTGTGTAGCTGTAGCTTTGCACCTTTCCTGGAACTTGCTTTGTAGACCAGGCTGGCCTCGAACTCACAGAGATCCGCCTGGCTCTGCCTCCCGAGTGGTGAGATTAAAGGTGTGCGCCACCACCTCCCAGCTCGTAATGTGAATCTTAAAAGGTGTTATAACAAAAGACCTGGAGCCAAATATTGGGGTGAAAGCTGAAAGATCCGAGAAGCAGAACAAGCCAGCCACAAGTTCTTACCTCAAGGAAATCCTCAGTCTCAAGAGGAGAGTTCCTGTTTCCTCACACTTTATATACCGTTCTGTTTCCTGCCATATTATTTCCTGGGATTAAAGGCGTGTGTCCTTTCCAAGCAATGACATGACATGAAATCTCAAGTGTGGGAATTAAAGGTGTGTGCTACCACTGCCTGATCTCTATGTCTGCTGGCTCTGTCCTCTGACTCCCAGACAAACTTTATTGGGATACACAATATATCACCACACAGAACAGTCCATGCCACACATGATTAGGAAGATGAATATGTATGCTCTGAGCCCATGGATGGTACACCCTACATTTAGTGTGAATCTTTTCAGATAATTTTCTTTATCAATATCTTTTACAGATATATTCTATCTTCTATATGATCTAAATGCATGTTAACAATGAATATTATTCATTATAATTGGACAATTATAAACCTTTAATATTCCTAGCATTGATCTCATTATCTCATAAAAATAAGTCAAGTGGATTCATTAATATAGATAAAATGTGAAAGTATTAATAAAGGAAAACAAGATGTCTTTATAATTGACCACAAAGGCATAGAATATAACAGGACAGAATTGATAAGTAGGGATTCACCAAGCTTAAACACTTGTCTTGGGGGCTGTGAAATGTCTTGTGAGTAAAGGTGCTTCCCAACAGTAGTGATGACATGAGTATTTCTCAAGAAATTTACAGGGTAGAAGGTGAGAACCAACTCCCACAAGTTGTTACCTGACCTCCATATGCACATGCACACACAAACACATAGAGCACACAATAAATACATAATGATAAAAATAAATAAGTAAAATAAAAAAGTAAATGGACACAAAAATAACAACAAAATCCTGTTTGGAGAAAGCCTGCCTAGGAGGTGAAAGTGGATGTCCAGGTTAGCAGAACATATTTACAAATTATGCTGATTGATTTGAATCAGATTTCTATGCTAAATGTTGCTTTCCTACACCAATATAGAGCATAACCATTGTATCTGAGCTTTTGTTAATTACAGAAAGTTGTATGATCAATTAAATTGGCACCAATTAAGTTGACTCTACGTAGCAAATCCACAAGATTGGCAGGTGTCTACTACATGTTTTGTTGCTCTTACTCTCTGATCATTTTTGTTTATAATTTCTTAAATAGACTTTATTAAAACTTAAAACTCCAAGGATTATACACTTTATATGACACCGTCTTATGTGGAAGAAGAAATATTGCAACCATCTCTATAAATCCAGTGATAAATATACTAAAAAATAAGAAAGAGAAAAGAAAAGGCCAGTACCAAGTGTAATCAGTGTTATGAATCTACTTATATTACCTTCTTGAAAGGATGTAATTAGAGAAGTGAGAAAGCCTGGAGGGGACTTATACTAGCTAACACAACCCAACATCAGACATGAGGAGCTTTTAGAGTGATTGGTCAAAAGAGTCCAAGAGACTCCTGAAACATTATCATGTACTGTTACCGCAAACAGTTGCTTCCCAGAATTTGAAGGTAAGTTCACACTGCTGCACACTTTGGAGACAAGATTTGAAGGAACTGGGTTTGACCTGATCTGGTTGCCTCCCCACTGAAGACTAGATTTCACAGTTCTTCATGATATGACAAAAACTCTCAAGGGGAAAAGAAAATGATGAACAATCAATAGTCCTACTTAACTATGACACCAACAAAGAGT
The DNA here is from genome assembly GCF_049852395.1 of Peromyscus maniculatus bairdii. Taxonomy (NCBI): domain Eukaryota; kingdom Metazoa; phylum Chordata; class Mammalia; order Rodentia; family Cricetidae; genus Peromyscus; species Peromyscus maniculatus. Next base: position 78,389,404 of record NC_134870.1, on the reverse strand, counting down.
GCCAATAGTAGCTCTTACATTTGGGGCAATCATCACCTGTCTGAATGGACCACTGCTCAGCTGACGGGGTCACAGTTCCTGCAGGAGAACCTGTCACTGCCACTTTCCTAAAGTAGTGTAATGTCTAACTGCACTCTGAATACTTACCTTTGTGCTTACTGATGAATTTAGCTCCGATAAAAGCTGCTTTTTTTCATAGCAGACAGAGAAAATTAGAGAAAGCTGCAACTGGCCAAAATGCAGAGAACAACTCTGAATGGGGTGGCCAGCTTTATCTGATGCACCTCCAAAGGTGGCCAGCTTTATCTGACGCACCTCCAACGTAACTCCACACCCTAGACTCCAGGCACACTGCAGAAGAGGCAGAAATATCGTAAGAGTCGGAGGACCCGGAGGTCTAATACGAGATTGTGTCTTCTCTACAGGATAGGGAACCTGCACCCATGAAATGTCAACAAGGCCTCAAAAATGACATGCCATTGTTATTTTACTAAGGCTTCTCCATTGCTTTATAGTTACACTCCTGTGCTATATGTATATACTGTTAGCTTTACTAATCCCTCTCCTTCCCTATAAGGCTCCTTATTTTCATTTTTGGTTCATCTGGGTTAAAATTAATGATGTACGTAAAGGGTGTCTAACAATTCGGCTGCCTAAACAAGATTTGCATAGTGACACCACCAGTTGATACAGTGTTGATGGGGAAAGTTTCACAAGGTACCACCTTTAGTTGAACAGCTATAGGCAATCAATGATTGCTAAGAGAGTATAAAGAAGTCTTCTCCAGGGATGAGCTCCCTAACTGTTTATTCAATACCAAGTGGACATCACTAAGAGCCAACATTAATTAAAATCAGCTGATTGTATTTATATTTGTGTGTTTGTAACAATAAGCATGAAACAAAAAATAAAATTTTACTTAAGTTAAAACATAGAGAGAAGGTGAATTCATTAATGACTGCTAAAGCCTAAGGAGCAGGCTGGATGAGAAGGACGTGGACGTGTTTATTTAAGACCAGCAAGAAACTCTCGTGCCATGGCAATATGTATTTTTCTGGACTATAATTCAAACTCAGTAGCAATGCTGTGGCATATTTTTAGGATATTTCTGTAGAAAGAAAGAACCAGGTGAAAGTTACATGGATTAGCATTGCAATATTTCTTATAGCAGGACATGTATCTGTTATTTTTAAATAAAAAGTTTAAGTGAAAATATTATACCCTCATTTTCTTATTTTGGGAAAAGTAAGGTAATGATGCTCAGCCATTTGTTTTGACAGGTCCATGAGATATTTTTTCAGTATTTTTTTGTGGCTGCCTCATCATTTAATCACCTAAAAGGGGGAATTCTGTAACCACAAATGATTTAATAGTAATTGTGTACTAAGGGCAATCACTCTTCTTGATGCCACTACCAGGAATTTCAAAGGGGCAGCTGTGGCCACCATAGGGAAATGGAAAATGTCTCATGAACTTACTATTTATATTTACCATTAACCACAAGAACACACTCTACTTTTCTTGTTCCCAATGTCCAGAAGGAAAGTGGCTAGGAATGGTAGCATATTTTCTGTGGCGTGGTAATAAATCATAGTTAAATTGCCTTTAGTGGCTGCTGGGCAGTTCAGAGCATTTCCAGTAATGTCTAGATTTACCATTGGGCCATCACTTATCATATAATATGAGCGAACAATAATATACAGGGAATTGTTTTCTGACGCCCTTAAGGAAAAATGTTGGATATCTAGTTATTGCTTGTTTGTATAATAATTATTTTTAGCAATCTGAGACCCACCTTTTATATAACATGCATAAAAGTTTCTGAGAAATTTAAAATAATAAAAGACAGTGCATATGAAGACAGTATTTCTATATTTTATTGTTGGAAATATAAGCTTTCTTTAGCATCTCCTTGTTTTAATTAACAATGATGAATCCTTCTGCTTTGTGTTCATTCCTCTCTCTTAGTCCCTGTTTGTCTCAAATTCTATGGAGTAGGAATCCTATTAAAACATTAAAATTCTGCCCCATAAAGAACTGGGTCATTCATTCACTTGTTCCCAATATAAACAGCTCCAGTCTGTTCTTCAGGGTATCATAGGAAGAATTTTCTTAAGAAGCTGAAAAGCAGTGGCTTTCAGCATAAGTATCCACCCACACAAAAGCAGATGCTGTTCTTAGAAGTCAATATAGAGCCTCCAAGATCCACCTTCTTGGTGTTAGAGGACAATACAGTCTCCCAGACCCCTCTTCCTGCTTTCAGATGTCAAAACAGAGTGGCCCAGATCTGCCTTCTTGCTGTTAGAGGACAACAGAGTCTCCCAAAAGATTCTTCTTGTTAAGCGATCAAGGTAGAATCTTCTAGGTGCACCTTCCTCTCTGCAGACATAGCAATCACCTAATCTTGCAAACTTAACATGTTGTTCCTATGCAAAATCTATTAACAAATGAAATGTTAGTTTTATAGCTTAGTTAACCCTCAGTTTCTGTCAAATTATTGAAAAATCAGTTTTATCAAAATTAAAAAAATGACACATTATATAAATATCAAATAACAATTACAAAATGGAAGTTGGAAACACTGGTTTCATAATCATGTAAAATTTATATGCTGTTTTGGGAAAAGTAGCTGTCATAAAACTTAGGTTATTTTCACTGGAAAATCATGAGTCCTTTAAAATGTCATGTTATTGAATCATGGTGAGTATTAATTAGAAAGGACTTGAGGGGTTGATGACAGGGAACTCAAACACAGAGAAGCCATATGTCTCAAATGCAAATGGAAAGAAGAGCCAGAGGACAAGGACACCTACATAAGATCTCTAGGCCCTAGCGCTGTTCTAGGCAGTCTGTGATCACAACACAGGGGAAACCCACCTGGACAAGAGAGCAATCTGATGCAATAGGCAAAATGTATTTAAGAGCTTTAGGATAAAATGAGATGAAAGCCACTCCAAACACAACAATTACATCAAGTAATTGAGATGCTTGTGAATCATTTTCCCTTTCCATGCCTTGCTCCTTACTTCCTTTTGTTTTTTCATGTTGTATGCAAATACCTAGTAATTATTGACATGCTCACACACTGTATCTGCTATGGAGAAATACCTAGTAACTATTGACATGCTCACACACTGCATTTGCTATGGACAAATACCTAGTAATTATTGACATGTTTACACACTGTATTTGCTATGGACTTAACTGTATCTGACACTTCCATTCTTGAGCTGAAGCCACAACTCAAAATGTGTCAACTGTTAGACTCAAGGCTATGGGAAGGATGTTTAAGAATAAGTGAGCTCATAAGGTTGGGGTTGTGAACCCATAGGAATAATGTGCTTATAAGAAGAGCCATTGGGGAACTCTTTGATTACATACACGAAGAAAAACACAGCAAGGATTCCACACACTCTCAGCAAAAGGATCTCACCAAGGCCCCACCATGCTGGCACCCTGATCTTAGTCAGCAATCATCGAAACCCATGAAAGTGTGATTGCTCCAACAGTAGCTAGGATGATGTTTCCTCAAATCAGCTGACACCTGTACAGAACTTTCCATTTTGTTAGTCATTTTACATGGGGAGATAAGTGTTTATTAAGGCTTGATCTTGATAGCTGTATCTTCAGATTTAAAAGGTAGATAATTCATGAAATATGCAAAGCTAATGAAGAGATCTGAGTTGCAGTTATTTGGAGGCCTCTGAAGAATCCACCACAAAATATAAATCTTAGTGAAGGCGACTTATACTCAGCACTCAATTTGGAAGCACTGTAAATTAGATTTTTCTTTCCCTCAGTGCAGTACTGGATACCAACGTTTTCCCTTTGAAATGGGGCCATTGTTTTTAACAATGTCTTTCTTTTTTTGTGGAAGTAATAGACAAAATATTGAAAAAGCCCAGAAAAAAATCAAATCTCCAGAGCTTATTTCTATTATAATACTATTTAAATTCTAGCCTCATGAGCAATCAAACAACTAAATGAGAGAGTTATTTTATTATTATTATTATTATTATTATTTGATTCTAACCATTGTATCTTTTATTGCTTTTACAGAATGTTTTCTTTTAAATCTAAACCATCTAAGCATTTTATTCCAGAATTACTTCAAATGTAGGATCATATGTACCAAATATGAAAATGAAGAGACCAGTTTATATGTGATTTATAATTAAACTTTAATTAAAGAATGTAACATGAAATGTGGCAATAATAATTGGAAATACCATTGTGGCAAAATTTTTCTCCTATGTAACAGTCTAAATCAAATTTGTCACATAGTTTAGTTAATTTAATGAAGCATGAAATATGTGTACTCATTGCATTTCTGTACTTTATTATGTTGATTTTTAAGAACTACAACCAGATTAGTGTCTCAAAATAACACAAGTTATCACTTCACATTTTCTGTGGATCAGCATTCTGGTTCACTTTATGGGAATGAGTCAATTACCTGGCCTCCTAAGGCTGAAATTCTCATCAATGTCTGTATCACCGAAGTTAAACTATGCCTCCCTGATGCTCACATCATTTCTGGTTTCTGACTCAAGACAGACCTGCCAAGTCAGTTCTCTCATGGGTGTGGTGATATATTGTGTACCCTAATAAAATTTGCTTGAAAATCAGAGGACAGAACAAGCCACTAGAATAAACATAGAAGCCAGGCACTAATGGTACACACCTTTAATCCTAGTACTCGGGAGGCAGAGATCCATCCAAATCTCTGTGAGTTCGAAGTCATCCTGGACTACATGAGATTGACCCAGTCTAGGAGAGAAAACAGAGCCAGACAGTGGTGGCAACACACCTTTAATCCCAGTACTGGGAAGCACACATGCCATTAATCTCAGGAAGTGATGGCAGGGTGGAGAAAGATATATAAGATGTGAGGAGACAGGAACTTTTCAGCATAAGCCCCTTTCAGCTAGAGACTTTTTTGGCTGGAGCCTTTCAGGTAAAAACTCAAAAGATTTCAATCAGGGGATTTGTGGATTTGGCAAGGTGAGACATGGCAGTGGCTTGTTCCTTTGTCTCTCTGATCTTTCAGAATTTACCCCAATATCTGGCTCCAGGATTTTTTAATAAGACCTTTTTAATATTCGTACTACACATGGGTCTCAGAAAAGTCATTAATTTCTAGGTTTCTACAGATTCACTTCTTGCAAACAAAAAGTAATATTAGAAATCTTAGTGTTTGTGGCAGCTGTTAACAGAAAGCCTCAATAATTATTGAGGATTCTTTTGAGAGAATAGTCTGCTTAACCTGTTTTTCTCAGTGTATAACCCACCCTACCTCGGTTGTAGATTGCCTCATCATCTGACCAGAAATAATGTTAGAAAATTTTTAACTTTTTACAACCTTTTTTCTTTGAACAACTTAAACACTTTGATTATTTCTTGTGATGAAAGACATTATATTCCTAAATTGTTAATTATTCTATAATGACATGATAGCAGCTACCTTTTAGGAAGATATCATTTGTAAAACACTGCCCCTTAAGGTCCTGGCATCAACGCTCCCTCACTGAAGACTAGATTTTAGGTATCAGAAGATACCATGTGAGCTTTCAAAGGAAAGAGGCGACCAGCATCCCAAAACAGCTATGGCTCATAGGAAGTACATGAAGATCCAGCAACTGTCACCGTAAGGGTACAGTTGTGGCACACATACCTCAGTGGTAACTAACAGCTCTCTAGTTGGATTTAATATCTACTCAACAAGAGGAAAACCAACCATGCCTAATACTGGAGCTTTCTCAGTGTTAAAAACGTTATGGTTATTGGAGGAGAATCTACAGACACTAATTTATTAAACCAAGATATCCCCTAGCAACAATACATGAGCATTCATCCTTCTACCCACAGATAAGTCTTCACTCTTCATTAAGGAAATTCCTCTTTCAGATAGATAGAGACCACTACAGAAAACCTCAACCAATCAAAATACAGAGTTGTGAAGTCCAGTCTCAATGGATGCAATAACAAAACTTTCCTACACCTAAGGCTCAGGGGACATTGCAGAAGCAGCATAGAAAGATTGTAAGAACTGGAGGACCAGGGATGTTGCTGTGAGATGGTGTCTCCTAGTAATGTCAGAAGTTACACCCATACAGCATCGCTAACATTATTGTTCACATGTGATCTCATCAAGGGTAACACCAATAGACATGACTAAATGGATAGAAAAAAGCCCACAAAGAGAACACCAATTTGTTGCCTCATGCCAAATAGTCAACCATGAAAACATACATATAAGTAACAGTATAAGGACTAAACAGGTTATATTTAGGAATATATGTATACACACACACACATACACACACATATATAAATATATATGTATGTATGTATATATATATATATTATATATATATATATTATATATATATATATGCTTGCAGTGAAATTAGTAAAAAAGAGGCCATGAATTTGAAGGAGAGCAGAGGAGTATATATATGAGGATTGGGAGGGAGTAAAGGGAAGGAAGAAACATTGCAATTATGTTACAATCTCAAAAATAAAACAACATAAATGAAATTTTATTTTGTTTAATGTGTAGTTAAAAATAAAAAATAAATGATATTAAAATAGGATTAATATTGAGTTTATTCCCTGATAACAAAGTTCCATAAAAAAATTGTAACTGATTTGTCTGCTATACTAGATAAGTATGAATGCTAAGAATAAGAAATACAGTAACACAACACTGTACAAGAAAATCTAGTGAATTAGCTCTGCAATGATTTTTATGCATACTACTTAAAAAAGAGTAAAAAAATACTGATTGATAAATATTTTAGACAATTACATATCAGATATTTTATTTGTAATTGATAAGAATGGTTAAATCAGTGAAAATGACATGTTTAAAGAGACAAGGAGATATATGGAATGAATTATAGAAAATAAAGTGATTAAGATGAATAATTTCAATTTAGTGATTTGTTTCATCATATTTTTGCAAATTACACCATGAGTCTACCATTTACAATAGTTGAAAGAAGATTTCTTGAAATATTAGACAAAATGAGAGAGGCATTTTCTGCATAAAGATGTTACAGATGTATAATTTGTATAAATTTCTTAAAATTTATTCACAATTTGGGATGCAGAAGCAGGTGGATCTCTTTGCATTAGAATCTGCCTAGAGTACATAGCACATTCTGGGACAGACAGGGCTACACAGAAACTCTGTCTCAAACAGTTATTAACCATTTAATGTTCTAAAGTAATTATATCATATTCTTTGAGGAAGAATCTCATTTATATTAGAATATTACACTCTGATAGAAAAACCAAATGTGTTTTTATGATAATTTTACATTAATTATTATTCTGTAGTAGAAGCCAGGTATTAAAAGGTGTGACAAGATTGTAAATGCATCTTTATAAGTTATATTGTTTAAAATTGGCTATATATACAACAGCATCTACAATCAATTCTCTTAGTATCTTGACAGTATCATAGGGTTCAAGATTTTTATGCTCATCACAACTGAACGAACGCCACATATTGGGTGGCTTAAACAACAGGAATTTACTTCCCCACATTAATTACATTAAATCATAGTTCAAAAATTACATATAAATGAATATGAATTTAAATGAACACATGAAATAATAATAAATTCTCAAAAAAGAATTCCAAGTCAAAATATGAACTCCTTAATTGTTTCTAGGGACTGTGGAATAACTCCTGTTTCTCCTCTCTTCCAGAATCCTCAGACTTTCTATCATCTATGGAGTGGCATTTCCTCTAACGTTTCCCTTTATTTTTCCTCTATGCACATTTCCTTATTTTCCTCAAAGGATAAATAATAAAGTCAACATGGCGACCTGATTTAAAGACTTCATGATAATTCAACCATCTTAAAAGATGATTTTTTTTTTCAAATATGATCATGGCCACAGAGTCTAGGAATTAAGAATTTAACATTTTTAAATAAAAATATAATTGAAATCTTGACAAATAGTCATACATCTGATACCAGTTATCTGATAATAGATAAACTGAATTTATTGATCATTCCACCACTGGTGGTTTTAGCTACTCAAAAGACTTCGGCGTGTTGAAGTCACAGAGTGTACATCCATATGAATCACTTGGCAGTAGCTTCTCTGTTTTTACAGGCCTGTGTTTTTACATTTTTTTCATATTAAGGAAAATTAACAAAAATTGAGCATGTCTCTGCAACAGCTGTACAATTTCATTAGCACTGTGACCTGCAGGTGCATCAGAGAAGTGGTATAGGTGGTCAATAGAACATTCTGGGAAGATAGAGCTCAGAAAACACTGTCAACTTTTGTTCATTTCTAATACTTTTCATTTATTCCTTTTAGTAACTACCACAAAAAGATTCTGTTTGTAATCTACTTAGGTAATCTACAGTCTAGATTTATACAACTTTAATCATTTGTTGAGATATAAAAACAAAATTTGTCTCACAGCATGACTTAAGAACAATTTCACCCGATTTCCTGTAAGACTTTTCTAGAAAAATATTAGATACAAGAGTAATTGCTAAGTACTAGTATTGCTATATCTACTCATGGTCTCAAAATGATTAAATTCAACAATAGCTAAGGTTATTTGATCTATGTAAGCCACAGTTCAGCAAATATAATTTTCTCTGTTTCTGAGATGCTGAAATTGTGATAATAATTAATTTACTGTTCTTTAATCAAGACAAATAAAAAGCAAGTAATAAGATATAATCAGACTGACCCATTAACAAAAAGGAATTTCTATCCTCTGCTAACAACTAGAAATAAATTAACTTTCAACAGCTTTTTAATGGGATGAAAGGTAATCAAGGTTTGCAATAAAGCACAGTAGTTTCCAGTTAGACTGATCAGTCTGTTTCCTGTGAAAAATGAAGCCCTAGTATATTTTACTGGAACTTAAAAATCATTGAACCATAATCACTAATCACATGACCACTTGATAAGAAACAAGCACAATATCTAGCTTTAATAGTATCCTTAATAAGCTTTTGAGATTTGAATATTTAATTGAACATTGTTATTTTATTAAAGCCAGAATAATTTAGCACAATTCATTAAAGCATCTGTTCTCCTAATGGCTTGGTGTTCATAGTGTGTGCCTCACTCTTTGCATTTATGTAATTGCATACATACATTTATATACATTTGTGAACACATAAAAAGACAGTGAAAATGATGACAGTTCATCAATATTCTTTAATATGTTTCTGAAAATTTATTATCATATATTTCTACTTATAAATATACTTTCCTACAGAAGACTGAGACTTTTTAAGACCAAGCTATTTCTTCAAATTGTTCTCAAAGGAATCCTACTTTCATAGGAGCCAGACAAGATAATCTAAATCTGTGCTTCCCTGAAAGAAGTCGTGTTGAAGTGTACAGTGAGATACTATCTACACCACTTTTCCATCCCAGCCACATCCTCTTGTGGATATGTTCCAATCATCTCACAGCATGTACCACACAAATTCAAACAAAACCATTTCACTCCATATATCATTTACATTGTTTTTAATGTTGTGGGAGCTAAACTCTTCACTCTTTATTATTACACTTTGCAATCTGGGACATATTTATACATTTACCTTTGTTGTACACAACTTCAACCTTGTTCCTATGAACAATGTAATTATAGAACTAGAGAAATATCTTTTCTTTTACTATAAACCTTTTATAAGCCACTTAGTAGTCATATATTTAATGTTGTGAGATGTTGGACTTAGACCTAGAAAATCCACTTCCAATATCATTGTTTATGGCAATGATAGATATTAGGACTCGACTATTCAAAGGCAGACACTGAGAAAAGTGAACTGTATGAAATTAACTGTAAGTTTGTCTCTGAAAGCTTCATGAGAGTCAACGGGAACTCAGACACAGATGGCAGTCAACTGTGTAGGCATGTCAGGACACCTAAGGATGAAGATGGACCATGTGTTTCAAGTCAAGCAAGTAACCAAGGCTGCTAGAAGATGCAAACAATATAAATTTGAAGGGTATGAAATCTACTATTTTGTAACTAAATATGCCAGCTTCTAGATATGGAGATGGTAGATCAAATAGGATTTTTCACACAGGGAGTGAGTGTTAAAAATCACAATCTATTCTACATGCTGAGTATCCTACCATAATTTTTGTGAAATGTAAGAGATAATATGAATATACTGTAACATCCATAGCCTACTCCACTGTCTCAGCATGATTCCACTCTCTAGTGAATATGAGAAAGAATAGAGCAGAACAGGTTGTTTGAAATGCTGGAAGCCTCAAGGCCAGAGATACAGAGAGAGTATGATCAGGTGAAGCCTGAGAATGAGAGAGAGGCCAGGGTGTGACCACACTAGTGAGGAACGTGAATGCTCTAAGAGTATACTTTGTTGTTATTTCTGAACTCCATGTTGTAATGGCACATATCCAATTCATACAAAAGTCTTGGGAATGCCAGTATTCTAACATGTCCAGACCGTAAAGATGGGAAGAGAAACACAGACAATACTCATCTAACCTTCACAATTTTTAACAGTAAAGTCATGACCCCAAATCCAAATCTCTGAAATAAAAACTAGTTTCCCATAACAAAGAAAATTTAAATTGATGAATTAATTTCTTTCAAATAAAATTATGAGGTCCTACAGACTACTCAGTGGGAAAGGAAACTTGTGGTTAAGCTTGACAACCTCTTTGGTCCAAAGGACCCAGATGATGGAAGGACAGAACAAACTCCCACATGCTGTCCCTTGAATTCGACACATGAATTATGTCATATGCTCTCCCCTCCCAACTCATACATAGAGAAGAAAATACACAAATATTATTTTTTAAGTTTTATTAGTTGTTTAGGTATCTAGTTACATGTAAAAATCTACATTCCACAACACTGGAAGCTTCATTCCTTACATTATGTTACTTGAGTATGTGTGACCTAAGACATTCATTCATTCCTCCGAATAGCAGGATGGTTAGTTCTGAAATGTAGTTAATTTCTCCCATAACATCTGTGCCACTATTGGACCAAAATTTCTTCAGGCAGGTCTCTGTTGCAGTTCTCAGGGTTTGTAGCTGAGTGGTATTGATAATTACCTTTTATTCCAGTATCATACAGAGTACCCTTCAGCACTATGAACATTGGTCAGTAGGGATGAAGCTTCTAGTTAGACATCAGTGTGACTTTTCCATGTTAGATGAGATAGGTAAGTTTTGCCTTCATCAACAGGGCCTTCACATGAGGTTGTAGAAAAAAAAAAAAACAACCTATAGCCTTAATAAAAGGCAATAATGTTAAAGTGACCAAAGACTAAGACTAGATAGATAGGTAATAAGTCTCGGGAAATCCTACAACTGTTATCCTACTAAAGCATAGCAATCAAATAACTCGTAATGACATGCTACTATATTAATAGATCAATGCCTTGCTTAATAAGGAAGCTTCTTCTTGTGATAGATAAGAATCAACACAGATACCCACAACTGGACAATGTGCAGAGAGTAAAAGACTGGAGAACTCATTCCTAAATGGGACACCTTGATCAAACCTTTCCCCTTGGAGTTCAGGGATATATGCAGAAGGGGAGGTAGAAAGATTATAAGATGTAAAGGTAATCGATGATACCAAGGAAATAGTGTCTTCCCAACACAATAGAACTAAATGAACTTATGAGCAAAGACTGTGACAGACTGCATAAGAACCCAAAAAGTTCAACCAAAGCAAAATCCCAGCAATGACAAAGGGGGAAAGGACACAAAATCACATCCATACCCAAGAATCTGATATCCACCAGCAAAGGAAAAATCAGTTTTCCCAGATAAGTGTAATGGGGGATATCAACGACACCATAGGACAGGCCCCATTCCCAGGAATAGTTTTCCAACACAAAATAAACTTCATGTATTTTGCTGATTTTTCATTTTTTAAATTTTGTTTTGTTGGTCTTTTGCTTGTTTTCTGATTTTAATTTTTGGGGTTTTTTTGTGTGTTTTTTGAGAGAGAGAGAAAGAGAAAATAATATTGTGAGGGTAGAGAGGTGAAGAGATTCAGAAGGAGTTGAGGGATGGTAAAACATGATTAAAATATATATTTATGGAAAAATTAATTTAAAAATACATTTAAAAATTTGATATGTATCTTACTTTTAAATGTACTGGTAATTATCTGTATGGCAATGGAAAGAAATACTTTAAAATGTTAATACACATTATAATTTCTCTGCATAATATCATCTAGAGTTTCCTATTCCAGTGAGGTTAGACAGTACTTCCCATAGTAAATATGGTACTCTCCTTTCTTGCCACTTTTAGCACTTGCTAATCTAGCTTCATCATGGTGTCTGCACAACACAATAGCATGAAGTCTTTACAACTGCTGACACTGTGGTAAGTCCCCAGGAGAGTCTGACATAATTAATCTTTAGAGAAGTGTGACAGTAGCACCATGAGTTTCTGCAGTTTCAAGATGATACAAACACTTGTTAAAGTTTTATAGCCAGTGTTTCTCCTAAAGCACTTGTTTGTTTTCACTTGAAGAAGAAAAATGTACTTCCCCTTTAAGGGTTGTCATGCACATTGCCCAGCTGATGGATAACAACTCAGAGCTTCTCCTGCCTTGTTCAGCAAACTGTGGTTGTGTCACTTATAAGCTAAGGATCTGTCATCTACTAGGTATCCAGTACTTAATCAAATACCATTTGACATGGGAATATCAAGGTCTGCTTTTGTGACTCAGTAAGTTTTCTAAATGTGTGTTGCAATTTCTGTATCTAGTTTCCTCATCAAATTATACAGAAGCAAGTTTCCAGCTAAAACCACACTTTTATTGTCTTTCCTTCGATGCCTTGTTATGTTTCCTTCACTTTACCAAGAATCATCATTATTTAAATCATTGCATTTGGAGAATCCTGAACAATTACTGTCTTAGTTTGGGGCTTTACTGCTGTGGTAAAGCATTGAAAATGAAATCAAATTGGGAATGAAGGGGTTTATTTTGCTTATACTTCAGGTAATAGTCCATCAGCGAGCAAAGACATGACTGGCATTGGCATTCAAGTGACACAAGCACCCAAAGACAGGAACTAAAACAGAAGCCATGAAGGGGTGCTGCTTACTGGCTTGTTCCCCATGACTTGCTCAGTCTGCTGTCTTTTACACTCTAAGATATCATACACAGGGATGGCACTACCAATAGTGGGCTGGGCTGGGCTTTCTTACAACAATCACTAATTAAGAATATGCACTCTGGAATCCCATGCAGGAAAATCTTACAAAGGCATTCTCTAAATTGAGAGTTGTTTACCCATATGACTCTTACTTATAACAAGTTGAAATAAAACTAGACAGAAAATTGAGTACTTGTCAATCTGACATACCAATAGGACATGATTAAACAGTATCTTTTTCTTTTTTGTTTATCCCCAAAATCTCATATTAATATTACAATATAAACAGTATATTTTGTAGTTTTACAGTCTTCAAATTTCAATATTTGAAATATCAGTCTCTTGAAGATATACAATCCCTTGAAAAATCAAAATCTCTCTAAAAATGCAAAGTTTCTTTAAATGTGAGCTCCAGGAGAGAAAAAAAAAGTTAAATATTTTATTATTTCAAGAAAGAATAACCAGGGCACAGTTACAATCAACTCAAAGCAAAACTAATGCCCAACAGTATTAAACTCACTGTCAGACTTCAGAAGATCTTGGACCTCAGGATCATCTATGCTCCAAAGGGCTTACTGTAGTGGTTAGCCATTCCAGCTTTGGTCTAGAAGTTCCAACCCCCCCATTGAGGCTTCAGTAACTGTCACGCCTACAAGGCGGGGCCAAGGGCGGGCCCTGGAGAGCTAGATAGGGACATGTTGCCCTCTCTTGCTGCTGGGAACCTGGAAGCTATAGGTGGACCAACAGAGCTCTCCAGAGAACACTGCCAGACTACGCTGCACCCTTGCCAGAACCCTTAACCTACCTATCCCTTCATTTGTAAGTTACACCATTAAATAAATCTCCTTTTAACTATGTGGAGTGGCCTTAATAATTTCACCAATATCTGGCGCCCAACGTGGGGCAAATTCCAAAGGCCTGGGTGGCACCCACCCTCAGCCTCCTCCCCGGCTGTTGGGTAACTAAACCCGCCTGCAAAGTTCTATATAACCAAGGAACGCCTACACGGTTCCATTCCCCAAAAAGGGAGCAGCTAGTCTGGTCTCAGTTCCCTAGCTTAGCCCCAAGACCAGCGGAAAAAACGCTGTGAGTGAGGCACTCCTCTGCTCCCTGAGTGCGGCTCTGGCTCCTGTCAACTCATGCCTGCAGCTGCAGTCAGCCAAGGTCGCCAGCAGGCCCTGCTTTGGAGCTGTACCAATACCACCTGCTGGCTGAAAAGTGCTACTACACCTCCCAAAACCACGAAAAGTAAGCAAGGCAAACAAGCGTATTGTTTCAAGTAAAAGTACTTGATAATTTTACACCTTAAAATTGACTAACAAATTTTGAGCAATTCTTGTAATATGACCGACAACATTACCTCACAAGAATTTAAAAACCTTTTTGCCTGTATGATGAATGACATCTTCCTGGAAGTATACAACCTTCCTAAGGTATATCTGGCCTGTACCATTTTGGCATTCATCGTAATAATTCACACAGTGTTCAAACACTGGTTTAATAACAAGAACAAAGATGAGTCATTATTGGGACTGATACAGGCTTTAAAAGATAGCAATGAAGGCTTACAGAAAAAGATTATTTTTCTGGAATCTGCTAATCAGGATTTACAAAACAGGCTTGTACCCAAAATTGATTTTATTGATAATAAATATGAATATTTAATGGATAGAACACTAACTCTCCAGAGTGAAGTTGTGGCTACTCAGATACTTTATAAGGAAGAAAGATTATTGTTTCTTGATAAGATAAGGTCCATGGAATCATGTGTTTCAGAAGAACATAAAAACTTCCATGATTCCATGAGAAATCTGGGTTCCCAGCACGTCCTGATCTCGTGCCTCCGGGGCCCTCCCTTGGCCCTGCCTTGTAGGCGTTACAGTTACCGAAGCCCCAATGGGGGTTGGAACTTCTAGACCAAAGCTGGAATGGCTACCTGCTACGGCTTACCACAGCACACATAGCAGATCACATAGGTTAGGCTGGCTCCACACCATTGCTATTGCTTTTCTTGGATAT
Source organism: Peromyscus maniculatus bairdii (assembly GCF_049852395.1). NCBI lineage: Eukaryota > Metazoa > Chordata > Mammalia > Rodentia > Cricetidae > Peromyscus > Peromyscus maniculatus. The sequence continues at coordinate 78,374,225 of NC_134870.1, read as the reverse complement.
ATGGTATAGGTATTTCCATAATGCTGAAGTCTCTGCAAATAGGCTACACCTTCACCAATAACTCTCTTGAGCTTTCTTCAGGGACTCTAACCTTGCCATATGGTGCCAAACCTCTTTGAAGGTAATTTATGTTGTGTCTTAAATTAATAATCTGTAGTTCTGGTTAACTGGAGTTGAAGAATTAGAAGTCTATAACTGCCAAAGTAGAACACTTTACATTGCTGGATCAATCAAAATCTTCTAAAAAAGAGTCCCCCTGGGTTCAGCACACAGAAACTGCATCCAGAGAGAGCCAAGGCTGTATCTCATATTGGCAGCTGAACTTGTAATTCCAGAGTGTCCCAAGTGGTATTGGCTTTGAAGTCATGAAGAGGTCATGGAAAACATTTGAGACTTAGCACAGTGAGAGGTCAAGATAGGCTATTGGTGAAGAGCTCTCCAAAGCTGATACCATCGGTATCAGTGTCAAGCCTCAACTTCTCTCTGTCATTTCAATACTCTACCCCTGGTATTAATTCCTGTCTTAATTGGAGTTTCTGTGCTTGTGACAACACAAGGCCAAAAGCAAATTTGTGAAGAAAATGGTTTATTTAACTTAAACTTCCAGGTAGCAGTCCACCACTGAAGTTAGTTAGTGCAGGAACTTAGAACAGGACAGAAATACAGATCAGGAGCTGATAAAGAGGTTATGGAAGAGCACAGCTTATTTACTTGCTTCCCCTGGGATGCTTAGCATGAGTGTTTTGAATGAGAATCAGTTACATAGGCTCATATGATTAATTATTTGGTCCCCACTTGGTGGAACTGTCTAGGAAGTTTTGGGAGGTATGATGTTATTGGGAGAGGTTTTTCATTGGGCATACATTAAAATTTCAAAAATATCAAGCAGTTCCCAAAGCGTTCTCTGTCTCCCATCAATAGATCAAGATGTGATTTCTCAGCTGTTCCTGCCACCGTGCCTTAGCTCTGCCATCATGGACTGTAACTGACAGAAACTTTAAGCCAAGTTAAACACTTTTTAAATTGCTGTGGTCACAATCTTTTCTTCCTGTAATAGAAAAGAACACAAAATACAAATACATCTCTGCCCTCAGAAACATCCCACTCACAATGGGTTGAAACTTCTTTTATCAGTCACTAATTAAGAAAATGCTCTATAGAGTAAATCTACAGATGTAAATCTTATGGATGCATTTTCTCAGTTGGAATCTCTTTTTACAAATGACTCAAGCTTTGTCAAGTTGACTAGCCAGGACAGCACTATATTGGTTCTTTTGCTTTTGTTCTTTATGACATTAGTTACGATTTTAGAAATTAGAATATACCTTTCTGCCTTACTTTATTGTCTTTGTTGAAATACCACTTACAAAGTTCATTCTTTATGGTTTAATTGAACCATGTCTTTGTTAAAATCCTACAAATTATATTATTCTCTTTAGTGGGCTCATAACACTCAACATTATGTATCCATAACATATATTGTTTGAAAATTTGTCTGTTCTATGAAAATATGGACACCTTTGTGTTGTTCAAGGTATTGATATCACTGCATCTTCAAAACACTATGAAAATGTGGTTACTTGGTGAGTAAATATTAGCTAAGTGAATAAAGCAATGAATGGTTCAAATTTATTTTTAGATAGCCAGGAAGAACAGGACTCAGTCATCATCTCAATGAGTGCACATTATTAAGCTGGAATTTGTAAATCCTCCAGAGGTTCTCATAGATAAGATAAGGTTTGCTGAGTAAAGGCTAGGTTACATTCACTGTTAAATCATGATAATTCAATTCCATCATGAATGAGTTTACTATATAATTAAATTAGGCATAGAGAAATGCATGAAAATACCACTGTCTCCCCTATTTATATATCTGGATTGGCAACAGGGTAAAATGATATATATTCTTACTGCATGGTTGACCATAGAGTCTAAGGATAAACACAGAATGTTTTCATACAATTAAATTATGTTGAGATTAATATTAATGCCAACAATGTAACATGTTTATGAGATAATGAGAAGACATTGGAATTGGGGACACTTTAGAGCCTCATGCCAGAGAAGATGCTTGAATCAAAGTCTCAAATCGGATAGGAAATTAAAGATATAGAAATAATAAGTAAAATGAATTATGACATAAATATTAAATGTTCAGAGTATCCCCATAGTTTAATGCAACACCTATGACAACACTAAGAAAGTGTCAGCGAGTGAGACTTTAAAGTGAACATATTTTTAACAAGTTAAAATATTTGGGTTTTGTCTGATAATTATGAAGTAAAAATCAAGAGTTTTCAATAACACTTATCATGATTGTCCTTACTGAACTGACAACTTTAGTTTCAGTGAGAAAAGTGGATGTGGGTTACAGTTTTAACAGGAATTAAAAGAAAATAATTGCCATCTTATTTACTTTTCTATTGATGTCATGAAACATCATGACCAAGGCAACATATAAAAGAAAGCATTTAATTGGGTTGACAGCTTCAGAGCATGAGAGTCCATGACCATTATATAAGATAGGGAGCATCACAGCAGGTAGGCATGGTGCCGGAGCAGTAGCTGAGAGCTCACATACTGAGGCATCACTACAAGGCAGAGAAAGACAATTTATGAAAGAAAGCCTGAAATTTGGCTTATAGTTTAAGTGTCTTGGAGATCACAATACTAGAACAGGCATGGTAGCAGAAACAATGTTGATGACCATTAGGAGGTAAAGAGCATACTAGCAAAAGCTCCAGATTTTTGAAAGCCCAAAGCCTATCTACAGTTACACGGCTCCTCTAACAAGGCCTCACCTCAATATTTTCTAGACAGTTTCACCAGCTGATGACAAAATCATAATGAAAAACATCCAACTTCAAAAGTTCCCTTAGCTGGTCAGTCTCAACACTGATTAAAAGCCCCAAGTCCAAAGTCTCTTCTGAGACTTAAGACAATCTCTTAACTGTAACCACCTGTATAAACCAACAGCAGATTACATCCTTCCAACATAGAGTGGCACAGAATGTGCATCACCATTCCAAAAGGTAGGAATCAGGACATAGTGAGGAAATACTGGACCAAAGCAAGACCAAAACTTATCAGTGCATATGATATAGTTCCAAATCCTGCAGCACCATATTTCATGTTAGAGGGCTTAGATGTCTCTGCCTTTTTGGCTTTTCTGCCTACAACATACTTCTATTTTTTAGGGTGGCTTATTGGCAGATATCTCATGGCTCTGGCACCTGTAACATCTTGGGATCTCTAATGCAAATAGGGCTTTACCTTCACAGCTTCACACAATGGCCTCTCGGGTCTTATTGTCATGTCAAAGTCTTCTGACAGGGACTGCCCTGCAGCACATTGCCTTGGGGGAGTTTTGGAACCTCAAAGTCCACCCTGAGTACCACAGCTCCCTCAGCAGGTCCAGATTTCCTAGTCCTTCCCAAACCATTCCACCAACTGGGGGACAAGTATGCAAATATGTGGAGATATTCAAATGTCTCTCCTATGGGAAGATTCTCATTCAAATCAGTCAATCGTCTCATTGCATTTCAGATAAAGAAATATTATTAGGCCTAAATAAAAGAACCTTTGAAGTATAGAATAAAGAACCCATTAAGAACAACTTTAAAATTGTGTTGATATGACTTTAAAAACATCTGGGTGTTGATGGAAGGAGCAGTAATTCCCAGAGATGGCGAAACAATCTAGGAGTTCTACTGTCTGATTAAAGATGGAATATGATGAAAATGCCTAAAAAGATAAGACAATCCAACCAGTTATTGCAATTATACATTTTTGCTGTGGGATGGTCTGTATGTCAAATTATTCTGATTGGTCAATAAATAAAACACTGATTAGCCAGTGACCAGGCAGGAAGTAGGTGGGACAAGGAGAGGAGAATTCTGGGAAACGGAAGGCTGAGTGAGGGAGACACTGCCAGCCGCTGCCATGACAAACAGCATGTGAAGATACCGGTAAGCCATGAGCCATGTGGCAAGGTATAGATTTATAGAAATGGATTAATTTAAGCTATAAGAACAGTTAGAAAGAAGCCTGCCACGGCCATACAGTTTGTAAGCAATATAAGTCTCTGTGTTTACTTGGTTGGGTCTGAGCGGCTGTGGGACTGGTGGGTGAGAGAGATTTGTCCTGACTGTGGGCAAGGCAGGAAAACTCTAGCTACACATTTTCTTTCTGTTGTCTGGCCATGTGCATTCAAGGTAAGTGAAAGTAGAACATTATCATCTTCTCCAAAATATCTTAGCAATTTTATTCAGATTCTACTCTGGGAATTTGGCTACTTGATCTTTATATTTTGTCTTGAAGTTATGGCTTTTGGAAGTAATTAGGAAAAGACTTTTTATTGGTTGTTTTTGACAGCATGATGAAAGTTTCAATCCTGTATCATCCATTTTCCACACAGTTACCTATCCAGAAACACAGTAATTTAGTATTTTTTAATCATACACCTCCACATTCTTTTCGTTTCTCATTATGGAGGACAGCTGAACAGCTGAGAATTGCCCCTCTTTCTCATCTAATTTGGTGCCTGCAGTGGTAAGAATATGAATCTCTGGAATATTAATTATAAACAAATTATAAGCAAATGAAAAATTAAAGAGATACTGAAAAGGACAAACTTAAAACCTAATTTTCTGATTTCTAAATATATTATTACACTGATTGTAAGTTTATCAAATATATTTCTAACCCAGCTCATGTTGTGAATCAGTACTTCTACAAGTATTTATTATTGTTATGTATATGTATGTGATCATATTTTATTAATATTAAACCATGAGTGGGTGTCCACAGGGGCCTGAAGAGAGTATTGGATCTTCTAGAACTGGAGTTATAGGTGGTTGTAACCTATATAACCAACTTAACAGAACTTGAGTCCTCCAGAAGATCAATAAAACACCCTCAACATCTGACCCATGTAATCTGTACTATTAAATTAATATTCCTGATAGTCACATGCCCATCTTTGGTGAAGTTTGGGGCACTTTGTGAACCCTGATGTTACATTAAACAATGCTAGCTAGCACCTTGTTCCATCTTGAACTATTGCATTGTTCTTATTGATTAAATTTCCTAGTCAACAACAACATGCTTAATAACTCCCAGGTTTTAGACAACAGGCATTTCTATGGTGAAAGAAATGATAAGGAACTGAATAAAGCAGAATTGCTATATTAAATCATTGAACACATAAATAAAAACATGCATACAAAGTTCATAGATTAAAAACAAATTTTTTAAATTTTGTTTTCTGATGAATACGTATCAAGTTGATTTGCTTTGACACCATCCTCCACGAATCATTCTTCCATAAGTAGCATAAAACAAGAGTAAGTGGACACCACCATGTGTGAACTGTGTAAGCACTGGAACTATTTATTTTAATAAATTGTAATTTAACTTTTTACAGTTGCATAATATATAAAACTATTCTTGACAAAGTTTATAATAATATCACTTTGAGGAAGTAATTCATAACAGCATTAACTTGATAGAATGCACATACTTATTTATATGTAAATAAAATTACTCCCCAAATTAGCAACATAAAGAGACTGATACCTAAGAATTCCTATATTCAGAGTCTTTGGAACACAAATATAGCATAGTTTGTGGAGTAAAGGCCGTTCCAGAGTTGCAAGAACACGACTAATATAATGCCATCTAGTTCCTGACACTATTTTATGTCTGCTTTGACTCTTCCCAGCCCTTTAAATCAACACCCATCTCCTTCGCAACACATGTGAGATTGTCTTTGACACTGATCGTGGTCTAGATCTATTAAATAAAATAATAATTATTGTTCAAACTAAACATATGCTAAAGAAATATATAAAGACATAAATAAAAATCAATTGTTGTGTTTGCAATACCTACTATTTTTGCCAAAACAGATATTACAAAGTTACTTTGACACTTTCCTAAGAGTGATATAATTGTGGCCTATTGCCTTTAAAGGTCTTTTGTTTTAAAAAACGGTGCATCCCTGAGCTTTGTTACCATTATTTTTTCTCAGGTGCTAGCACATTCTTGATTGCCAACCTATAATAAATAATTCATATACTTGTTTGACATAATGAGCATGGTGGTCTGAAACTTTCTTGTCTGGATTTTTTCACCAGAAAGAATTTAGGCTATATTTGCAGGTTTGTTTGACATGGTAACTGACAGAAGAGGAATCATTTTTCGTGTCTTGGTGGTTGGCAATCTTACCACTCACAACAAGGCCTTTCTGTAGGGCTACTTCGTGTGATCCATGTGACATGAGACTTGGCATGACAGAGGAGATGGTGCAATGCCAAAGCCACAGTCTTGATAACCTGGCATCAATACCAGAAGGCAATCATTAAATAAGGCTGTGTTCAAGGAGATGGATTACACTGGGAACGCTTGTGCAGTGGAGTAGGGAGTTGTGGGGTAAACGTAAAGGCTGCCTCCACCTAATGCGCATGCTCTGCTTCACGCTCCTGGCTACTTAACTTTTCATGTTGCCTGTTTGGTGGAGTGAGGACACTTCCAATATTCCCAAATGCCAGTGTAAAAAAGTTAAGAAGAACCTTACTGGATGAAAACAGTTTTCTAGATAATGAATTATATGTCCTTACTGAACAGTGATTTGGGTAAATACTGAAGTGGCTAGATTCATTCTGTCTGTGTTTGGAGTTCTCTGTAAAAAAAAAAAAAAAAAAAAAAAAAAAACTGAATGATTAAGTAACTTCAGATGAGTAATTGATTTTGTCTTATTGTAGAAGCATCAGGAAAATGCAATTTCCAATGAAAATATCTGTCAGAGAGTATCTAGTTAATATAACGACAACATGTGAAGGAGTCTCTGTTAGCATAAAAATAATACTGTGAGCTAACTACAGAAGTGAGATTATTATTCTATGAGACAATATAATTTAAGAAAAAAATTAAGTGTAGTTCCTGGCATACATAGGAGTATGATAATTATTGGCCATGTAATATTTAAAAACACCAAATCAATAATCCCACACAAATGCACTTAATCAGAATTTCTGGGAGGCTTCAAGGAGGGTTGGATGTCACAAGTGATAAAAATGCAATGCTTGCCATAATCCACAGGGCTAAATGGTAACATTGTAAGGTCTTTGCAGAAAAAACTAGCTTTTCAACTGAGGTCTGACTGGAGGGAGGAGCACACTGTCTTGTTCAGGCTGATCTCTCAATTCCAGTGTCAGAGTAAGAAACTGCACTTAGAATCACACCGACCAATATTGCTACAGTAGAGACCTTCTTTCTCTCCTGACAGTCTCTTTATGGTGTTGAAAGGTTGAGCATCATACCACATTTGGGAATTGTAGATGTAACCAATCGTATTATTAAAATAAGAAACACAGAGCCAAGGTAAAAGAGAAAAGCCGAGAGGTCAGAGCTCAGAGATAAAACCTTACCTCCTGCAGTGCTCCTAGCTTTCCCCGAGAGAGGGAGGTACTTCCTGTGTCCCTGTTTAAATATTCTTTCTGTTCTGCCTTCTCATTGGTTGTAAACCCAACCACATGACTGCCTCATCACTGCCTGTAAGTACCGCCCTCCAGGTCTCAAAGGCGTATGTCTCCAATACTGGCTGTATCCCTGAACACACAGAAATCTACCTAGCTCTTCTAACCACCACGCTCTTACTATGGCTCTAATAGCTCTGACCCCAGGGCAACTTTATTTATTAACATAAAATTAAAATAACATTTCAGTACAAATAAAATATCACCACATTTCCCCTTTTCTATTTTAATAAAAAGAAAAAAGGCAAAAGGTTATAACTAACAAAAGAAAAACTATATACAAAAGTACAATAACTATATACAATATATACAAGTAACAAATACCTAAACGATGTCTAGTCCATTTGTATTTGACAAATCAGAGAAAATAATTCCCTTATCTATCCTATTTTAGTAAGTCCAAAATGTATCTAATTCACTTTCTATCCTAATTAATCTTCAACTATAACTAACTAATCTTCAACTCCCTCAGAGACCCAAGAAGGAAATAATATTAGCTAACAAAAATAAAAACAAGAAGTGCACAAAAGCAGCTTCCAAAAATTTTGTGAGTTGACAAAAACAGCCAGCTGCCTGGACAGTCACCCGAGGTTTCTCCACAGTGTTGGGGCATTATCTTCAGCCTATAGGCTTATGGTATCTGACAGACTCATTTGTGAAGTAGGTTGTACACAAGGTCAACAGTTCAACCTCACACTGGGTGAGAGCAGTCCATGTACCAGAAACACCTGAATTCCACTAGTGTCATGTCATGATTCAGGATTTTAAATTCTGGAAATTGTTGATGGTTTTTGAATTCAGCTGTCCATTCTTCTTGGCTGTGTATATATGGCTTCATCTAAGCATGCCCTTCTCCACATCCCTCTATTAAATGCCAGTCTACTATTGAGAGGCGTGAGCTTTCAGTTGCTGTTCCATTGCACAACAGAATCCATCGGCCCACTGCCTGTTCAGCTGCCTTCAAAGAAAAGGGCACTGTACCTTTTCCAGATTGTGAAGGCGACTTCAGGGATGGTGCCATATTGTCCTGGCCTCAGAAGATGCCTTTTGATAAAGCCATAACCACACTTGTTTTGGCAGGAATCAGTAGTCCTTTGTTTCGTGTTCTGTCTGTCCATTTTGTCCTGTTGATTTGAGGATACTTTGTTGTCCAGTGGTTAACTTTTGCCACAATGAAAATTAACTCCATATGCAGTTTCTTCAATGCCCATATTTTCTCTGAAGTAGATTGGTACTGCCAGGAGCCGACATGTCTCAAAAAAGAAAAATTTCTAAGTTATTAAAACATTTTATATGCCATATTCTGTAGATCTCTGAAGGGTTTGAAGATGACCTGTCTAAAATATATCTGCTCAATTTTTAAAACATATCTAATATGACTACAATTTCTATTGTAATGTCTAATTACTAACTTTCATTTCTTTATATCCTAATAGTTGGTAATAATGTAAAGTATTTAAAACTAGTAACTATCTTTTTCTTTTCTTTTCTTTCTTTCTTTCTTTTTTTTTTTAAACAAGAACCTTAAATCTAATCTCCTTTGCTTAGCCTTTTTCCTAACCCTTGACAACAACTTGTGACCAACCCCCCTAAATAATGAAAATTATCCCAGACCCAAAACCCATTAAAAGAACCAAAAAACCACCCGCCCCACACCACTTCTTTGGCAATGTGGGTGTCATATTCTTAAAATTGCTTCCTGCTGGGTATGGGCGAAGTTATCTTTATCCTGAAAGAAAAATTTAGGTTAATTGTCAAATTCTAGGAAAGGTAACTATATCCTTCATTATTATCCAGTCTATGTATAAAGCCAAAGTTCAGGGTTTATCTCAAGTCCTTATTCAAGTAGTCTTTGAGACTGGATCATCTCAGCTAGTCATCTCAAAATTGCTCTGAGCACCTTGTAGTTCAAAGCTGATCTGTAGATGATATTTGTCAGTTCAGTGATATTATTATTGTCCACGTGGAATTGTTGTTGTTGTTGTGGGGCCCCATTTTCTTCCTGGAGACTTCAGTTGATGTTAGGCCTGGCCATGATTTCCTGCAGAAAACTGATAAGAGACTCGAACACAAAGACATATATATGCAGCTAATTGAAGCCTTTTTTCTAGAATTAGTTAGTACTCTATATGACCATTCATATCTTAACAAAGTTTAAAATGTATATGTATCTATTAATCTTGTAAATTTTGATATAAAATTTATACTTTAAGAAAAGTTTAAAGAATCAGAATAGAATCAAAGAGTTGAGATTAGTAATAGAATAGTCCCTTAATTAATTTGGCTTTTGTCCTGTCCCATAGCAGAAAATGGCTCTTTCTGGCATGATACAGGGAGTTTGCATTTTCCTTTTAACAACATGCTTGAGTTTAAAGAAGGAGAGAGCCATTCTCCAACTCCAAAGTCAGCTTTAAATTTTAATTGAACTGGGACTATTAGAAAACCAATAGTGTTAAATCTTTAGAGAAAAGCAGAAACAAACATTTAAGAAGACATAAAATTTTTTAGATAATATATACCCATATGCCATATACTCCCATATACTCTGTTTCCTGGGATAGATGATTTGTCCCTTTTCTTCAGTTGTCTCATTTGTCTTGTGTCCTTCAGATTCCTTAACCTTCATTCTCCTAAAAGACAAAAACAAAAACCTTCCCCCAAGACTAATTTTGGGGATGTTCCTTTTTGGCAAGTTATTATCTGATTAAATGAAAAGACATGTGTTACAGGTACAAGTTAGTTTAAATTGGATGTTCATGCTGATTGATGAACTATCACCTCCTCTAATTAAGAGGTTTTTCTTGTTCAAATCGAACCTTTATCAATTTTGATGGTATCCACAGCTTATCTTCTCCTGTAGAAACAAAAGCAAAACCTCGTCCCCAACGTAATACATACCCTGGTTTCCATTCTGAGGTCAGCACATCCTTAAAGTATATAGGCTGATTTAATTCTGTAGTTTTTTCTATTACCCAATGTCTCTCTGCAGCTGTTGTTCCTTTCTCATTGGCATTCAGAAAATTCAAAGTTAATAGAGCATTATGCAGTCTATTTCTGGGGGTTTTTGTTACTCCTTTCTGTTTATTTAGCATATCCTTTAGAGTTCTGTTTGACCTTTCTATAACTGCTTGACCTGTAGGATTATGTGGTATACCTGTAATATGCTTTATATTGTAATAAGCAAAAAACTGTTTCATTTTAACAGAGACATATGATGGAGCATTGTCAGTTTTGATTTGTGCAGGTATACCCATAATGGCCATAACTTCTAGCAAATGAGTGATTACAGAATCAGCTTTTTCAGAACTCAGAGCAGTTGCCCATTGAAATCCTGAATAAGTATCGATAGTGTGGTGTACATATTTCAGTTTTCCAAATTCTGCAAAGTGAAACACATCCATCTGCCAGATTTCATTTCTCTGAGTACCCTTTGGGTTACATCCTGCTGGTAATGGCGTTTGATTATAGAAGGAACAAGTAGGACATTTCTTTACTATTTCTTTGGCTTGTTGCCAGGTTATGGAAAAATCCTTTTTTAAACCTTTACTATTGACATGATGTTTTTTATGAAATTCTGAGGCCTCCAGCACATTTCCTATCAATAATTTATCAATCTCATCATTGCCTTGTGCTAGAGGGCCTGGCAGACCAGTATGAGATCGGATGTGAGTTATATATAAAGGATGACTCCTTTTCCTGATTGTATCTTGTAATTGAATAAATAGTGAAGTTAATTCTGAAGCATCAGGGATAAATTCTGCAGTCTCAATATGTAATACCACTCTTTCAGCATACTGAGAGTCAGTTACTATGTTGAGAGGTTCTGAAAAATCCATTAATACCAACAGAATAGCATACAATTCTGATTTTTGCACTGAATTATAAGGACTTTGTACCACTTTACTTAAATTTTCTGATTTGTAACCTGCCTTTCCTTGTTTGTTGGCATCTGTATAAAATGTACGAACTCCAGATATGGGTTTTTGCCGTACAATTCGAGGCAAGATCCAATCAGCTCTCTTTATAAAATCAATTCTTTTGCTTTTGGGATATTTGCTGTTAATTTCTCCCAAAAAATTACTGCAAGCTCTTTGCCAAGGTTCACTTTCTGTCCATAATTTTTCAATGTCCTCCTTAGTTAAAGGTACGACAATTTCTGCTGGGTCTATTCCTGCTAATTGACGAAGTCTCAATTTTCCTTTCCAAATCAAGTCAGAGATTTTTTCCCCATAAGTTTTTAATTTTTTATTTGGTTTATTTGGTAAAAATATCCATTCCAATATAATATCTTCCCTCTGCATTAATATTCCAGTAGGGGAATGCCTAGAAGGTAAAATAACCAAAATGCAATCCAGCTTTGGATCAATACGATCCACGTGCCCTTCATGTACTTTCTTTTCTACCAAGGCCAATTCTTTCTCAGCTTCAGGTGATAATTCTCTTGGACTATTTAAGTCCTTGTCACCTTCTAAGGTTTTGAACAAATTAGTCAGTTCATCATTTTTTACCCCAACAATAGTTCGTAGATGAGAAATATCTCCAAATAATCTTTGAAAGTCATTAAGAGTCTGTAGTCTATCTCTCCTAATTTGCACCTTTTGGGGTCTAATTTTTTGTAGCTCTATTTTATATCCTAAATAATTAATAGAATCTCCTCTTTGTATTTTTTCAGGAGCAATTTGTAATCCCCAGCAAGGCAAAATTTTCTTTACTTCTTCAAACATTCTTTCTAAAGTATCTGCATTTGAGTCAGCTAGTAAAATATCATCCATATAATGATAGATTATAGATTTAGGAAATTTTTTACGTATCACTTCCAATGGCTGTTGTACAAAATATTGGCACAGAGTTGGGCTATTTAACATTCCCTGTGGGAGGACCCTCCATTGAAATCTTTTAACCGGTTGAGAATTATTATAAGTAGGCACTGTGAAAGCAAATCTTTCTCTGTCTTTTTCTTGTAAGGGTATTGAAAAGAAACAGTCTTTTAAATCAATAACTATGAGAGGCCATCCTTTTGGTAACAGAGTAGGCAAAGGAATTCCAGATTGTAGAGAGCCCATCGGCTGAATTACTTTGTTAATTGCTCTAAGGTCTGTTACCATTCTCCATTTACCAGATTTCTTTTTAATAACAAATACAGGAGAATTCCAAGGGCTGGTTGACTGTTCAATATGCTGAGCATTTAACTGTTCTTCTACCAGCTCTTCTAAAGCCTGGAGTTTCTCTGTTGTTAAAGGCCATTGCTGAACCCATACAGGCTTGTCTGTTAACCATTTTAAAGGTAGAGCTGTTGGTATTTTTGGAAGATTATCAGTTGTTGTGCCCTGTTCTTGTATAATATGGATGGCTGGTGACCACTCAAAATAATGTCTTCTAATATTTCTCTCACAAACATGTGCTAGTTTATGATTTGTTTCTGAGATTGGAGGGATTTTAATCTGAGTATTCCATTGTTGCAACAAGTCTCGACCCCACAGGTTCATAGCTATGTTAGCGACATATGGTTTTAATTTTCCTCTCTGTCCTTCTGGACCTATACATTCCAGCCATCTTGCACTCTGTTTCACTCCAGATAATGTCCCAATTCCTAACAGTTGAACGTTTACCTCTTGAAGAGGCCAAGCTGGATGCCAAAATTCTGGTGCAATTATGGTAATGTCCGCACCTGTGTCTACCAGACCAGACAACAAAACACCATTTATTTTTATCGTTAATTTTGGTCTCTGTTCATTAATAGAAGTTTGCCAAAAAATTTTCTTTATGTTTTCTCCTGAATTTTCTATTCTCTCTTTTTCATCATCCTGACCAGCATGATTTATTCCAATAGTCATTTGGTTATTTAATCGCTCAGAGCAGGGATTTCCTCTACAGCTGCAGGAAAGGTTTGAACTGGTTTTGCTATGGGGGCCTGCATGAGGCCCCTCCGGGAGTTTCCCGAAAACTGAGGCAAAGGATTACCCTGTCTGTCCTTTGTTGATCTACATTCGTTGGTCCAGTGTTTTCCCTTACCACACCTTCTGCATACTCCAGAAGGAAGGGGCATTCTGTTGTCATTGTTCCTTGAAGAAACATTGCTTCTAGGAATGACCTGTTTACAGTCCCTTTTAAAATGTCCTTGCTTTCCACACCCAAAACATCTAACACTCCTCAAACCTTTTGAAATTACTTCTCCTACCCACGTATCATTCTCATCAACCTCAACATTAATTGTTTCTCTAATCCAATCTTCCAAAGGTGCAGATCTTGCCCTTAATGGCCTGATTATTCTTTTGCATGCTGCATTCGCATTCTCAAATGCCAAAGCTTCAATTATTGCCTTACTAGCTTCTGATCCTGAGACCATTCTGTTTACTGCTGAAGCCAGTCTTTCTAAAAAATCTGTGAAAGATTCTTTTGGGCCTTGCATAACCTTTGTGAATGACTCAGGTTTTTTTCCTGGTTCATCAACTCTGTCCCATGCATTCAAGGCTGCCATTCGACATAAAATTACGGTTTGAACATCATATAAACATTGTGCTTGTATTGAAGCATATTGGCCTTCTCCAATAAGCTGATCCTGACAAACTTGTATTCCTTTATCCGTCCATTGTTTTTCTACGTTTCTAGCTTCATCCTTAAACCACGTTAGAAATTGAATTCTCTGGCTGGGTTCCAGAACAGCTTGTGCAAGGTCCCGCCAGTCCTGTGGTATAATCCTATTATATGTTGACCAAGAGTTTAACATTTGCTTTACATATGGGGAATGCATGCCATAAGATACTATTGCCTCCTTAAACCTTTTAAAATCCATCAGTTCAATTGGAGCCCAGATATTTTGTGTAGCCATTTGATCAGGCATCTGCTGTATGGTTACAGGATAAATTAAGGATGACTGTGTGAAAACAGGCTTTCTTTCTGTAACCTTATGATCCAAACTTGAACCAACTTCACTGTTAAAATTAACAGGTTTTTCTAAAGCTGTTATCCTGGCACTTAAATCGACTATCTTTTTAAATAGTAAAATGAGAATAAGCATGGTGATTAACTGCATAATTCCCATAATACTAATCTTTTCATATAGTTGTTCCATTGTCAGACTGCCTAAAATTTCAAACAAAACCCAATTTTCTTCCAATGTACACAGGAAACCCATTTTTTTAAATGTGGAAAAAATTTGTCTTTTAAATAGTTTCCTTTATGACTTACCAAATCTGCGTAGAACAGTAGAAATCCGAGCGAATTTCAAAACAGCCACCTAGAGTCCTAGGTGTAAATCCAGAGAGAGAGAGAAAGAGAGAGAGAGAGAGAGAGAGAGACAGAAACAGAGAGAGAGAGAGACAGAAACAGAGAGAAAGCAAGAGAGAAAGCAAAAGCGAAAGTGAAAGTGAAAGTGAAAGCGAAGGGGTAGCCGGCTAAAGCTTAAATCCAGCCACTTGTTCCCTCTTGAGCAGAGTCAAGGCTTGGCTTTACAGGCAGGGGCCCTGTTTAGCAGGGCAGGCCTGAGCTGTTTGTAGCACTGGCTTTAAGCAAGCAGCTCACAGTCCAGCCTGAGCCCAAGCAGACCTGGGCCGGGGCTAGGGAGCCGGCTGCTCCGGCTAGGGAGCCGGCCCCAAACAGTTTTTAATGGATTCTTGTCACGTTGGGCGCCAGATGTAGATGTAACCAATCGTATTATTAAAATAAGAAACACAGAGCCAAGGTAAAAGAGAAAAGCCGAGAGGTCAGAGCTCAGAGATAAAACCTTACCTCCTGCAGTGCTCCTAGCTTTCCCCGAGAGAGGGAGGTACTTCCTGTGTCCCTGTTTAAATATTCTTTCTGTTCTGCCTTCTCATTGGTTGTAAACCCAACCACATGACTGCCTCATCACTGCCTGTAAGTACCGCCCTCCAGGTCTTAAAGGCATATGTCTCCAATACTGGCTGTATCCCTGAACACACAGAAATCTACCTAGCTCTTCTAACCACCACGCTCTTACTATGGCTCTAATAGCTCTGACCCCAGGGCAACTTTATTTATTAACATAAAATTAAAATAACATTTCAGTACAAATAAAATATCACCACGGGGAATCCTTCTGCCATCTTAAAAAGCAGCTATTAAGTCAGACCCCCTTCAACTATGGTAAAGATTCTCTCCTCCCATGAACTCCTACACTGCAAGCCACAGGCACAAGAGAATAACATGGTAAAATTGAATCCCTGAGGCCACTATGGGACAAAATACTGATGGTAGAGAATGCTGTAAGTAGAATTAAAGTCACATATGTTTCCACACATGCTAGCTTGAATGTAATTGCCCCCCATAATGTCATAGGAATTATTACAGGCACTATTAGGGGGTGTAGCTTTGTTGCAGTGGGGTGTGCCCTTGTTAGAGGAATGGTGTCACTGTGGGGGCCAGCTTCGACGTTTTATCATGCTCATTTTCCCACCCAGTGTGTCTGCCAACTTTCTGTTGCCTGAAACATGCAGCACTCTCAGCTGCAGCACCACCTCTACCTGCATGCCACCATGCACTTCTGTCATGATGATAACAGACTCAACCTCCAAGGCTGTAAGCGAGCCACACCAAATAAATGTTTTCTTTATAAGAATGCCTGTGGTCACTTGGGAGGCAGAGCCAGGCGGATCTCTGTGAGTTCGAGGCCAGCCTGGGCTACCAAGTGAGTTTCAGGAAAGGCGCAAAGCTACACAGAGAAACCCTGTCTCGAAAAACCAAAAAAAAAAAAAAAAAAAAAAAAAAAAAAAAAAAAAAAAGAATGCCTGTGGTCATGGTGTCTCTTCACAGAGATAAAAACCTGAACCAAGATACCACATGACAGAAAACCAGAGAGATCTGGACAGTAGATGAGGGGCATAGTTCAGTCAGTTTAGACTGGGGCCTTGTTAGAATAAGTAGTAAAAAAATTAAAATGAGAAATGAGCTTTCATAGTAGATTTTACATGACATGATACGGAATTAAATGAAACTGAAAATGCCTAGAATGAGAGACTCATTTAAGAGACTACTTTGAACAGCAGGCTGCAGGATAGAGAGTGAATACCACTGATGCTGTAAGATTGGAGGTGTCTGTCATAATTTTTCATGTGTTAAGTTGTAATGCTACTCTCAAGTAGGCAATGAGATGCTCAGTAACTGAAAATTTGCAGAACTCAACATTGCCTACTGACATAATATAGACATCTATATAGAATCAACATCTATATAAATGTATAGAGACACAGGCATAGCGCACAGATACAATATTTGCAACACACCTAGTCAAATATGTTTACTGCTGATGCACACATTATAACATTCTAACTTTGTTATTGTCTGTAAATATACATATGTTTTAGTCTGCCTTTTTCCTCTTTGTTGGTGTGACATTGCACTTCACTTAACCTCTATTATGAGTTGCTGAACCCATTATGCCTTGATTCATGGCATTCCAGTCATTTGATTTTTTTCCTTTGTAATAGAACAAGCCCAAATCTGCCGTGAGGCCTTCACTGTGAGTCATCCCTCTGCCTGGCATATTCCCTTTATTTAAGTTCTTCCAGTCAACTGCTTTGAATTACATTTTTGATGACTGCATGACTTTTATTCTAATTCAAATTCATATATAGCATGCTAGTGGTTATCTCTCCCTTAATTATTCCACATGCTTCTGTTATTGCCAAAATAAAAATGCCCTAATGGCCCACATTTAGATGTTAATTCAGATCTAAGAATTGTCCTCCTGCTGGAATTTTCCTGTAGGTCTTAACATCGATTATATAACCATTGCAATTACAAGAATGAGCCATGATTGTGAATAAAGACATCATTCACATTTCATTAAATTGATGTATATTTTTGATCAAAAAAATATTCTAAGAAGACTTTTGGAACATTCAGATACAAGTTATCTATTGTAACTTCATGGGGAAGGCATCCTAGAGATTCTTCACTACAAAGGGTGTCAACCCCAGATGGTTGATAAACGTACACATTGCAATATTGCTATTCACTGTAATAAACAAATGTTCAATTTTCACAAGTTCTCACCTGTTCCATTGATTAACAGCATAATTTATTTATGTATTTAAAAATTTTAATTAATAGATTAAATAATTGAAATTGTACATACTAATAAAATGCTGTGGAATTCCTTGACACAGATAAAATTCACATCCAAATACTGAGTGCTAACAGAAGCCTCTTTTGTAGTTTTTACTTGATATTTCACATTCAATGGCCATGGCACTATGACATTATGGCAATATGTAGTGTGGTTTAAGAAAACTCTTAATTACTGCCTTTTAATGTTTGCTGGGGAAAATGAAAGTAGTCATATTTATATTATTCTTGCCCATTATGAAGGAAGTGATTTTGCATATCTGTGATGTCTGTTGCGGGGCCACCATACACTTGTAGCTCTTGAGGCACCGAAAGAGGCTGATCTGTTTCACTTTATATTCCCAAATTTGCAGCTTAGTTTTATATAGACACAATTAGCTGGGTAGCTACTGTATTTGAAAACATACATTTAGTTTTTTGAATAAGAATAAAGAGAACAATTTAACACAATTCAGCAATCAACAGATTGTGCGGAGCCCAGCCCCAGTGGATAAAACTGTATCATAGCTCTTTTACCTCCTGTTCTATTTTTACTATCTGACTCATTCAATTGGATATATTGCTCAGGGAACATTGCAGAAGAAGAGATGGAAAGATTTTAAGAGCCAGAATGCTAGGATGTCTTCTGTGAAAAAAAGCATCTTATAGAAATTGCTGCAAAAACAAAATCTTAACAACTGCAATATCAATGAACATGCTAACAAGAACAGGAAAAATCTCACCAGGTTGCACCCTTGGACAAGTAACTACAGACAACAGATGACTGCTGAGAAAGGGAGATTTATCCTCTCCCACACATGAGCCCCCGAATGTGTTGTCAAATATAAAATGGTCAGTCAGACACTATGTACAAACAAACAAGAAAAATGGATTTATCTGTTTGTATTTGTATGTTTGTATATATATTGGGGTAGATGAGTTGGAGGAAAAGGACTTGGAAGGGGCTAGAGGTATGGAAAGGAAGGGGGAAAATAATATAATTACATTTTAGAAAAATGAACATTAAACAATTTGGAGTTTTCATTTACTTGTTAGAGTTACTTTAAGGAATTTGAAACAGTTGTTCCTTTTACCGTCTAATTTATTCAGTGTGGTGTTCATATCCAGCTATATCACTCTTGGGCAGATTCTCAAAAGACTTTATGTTTTACTAGAGATAGTGTTCACCCACCCTCATTACTGCTCTATTCATAATAGCTAGATACTGAGAATAGCCTATACGTCCATCAACGAGTAGAAAATGAGAATGGGGCAGATATTAGTAATAATGAAAGCATGAAAATTGAAGACAGAAACAATCATCTCAAATGAGGTAATCCAGAACTCAGCAAAAACAAACAGACATAAAATAAAGAAAAAAAACTAAAACACAACAACAAAACCTCATAAAGTTTGCATGTTTTCTCTTATACGTCAAGTTTGTCTCTTAAGCTTTAGATGCACATGTTTTGATCCAAATAATCATAGATGTTAGGTACCTAGTGAGGGACCAGGTGGGAGGAGGAATCTTCCAAAAAAGAGAAAATAGAGTGTAAAATTTTAAAGAGATAAAGTAGAAATTAGAATGGGACAATTAAAAGGGGACAAGGGTGAGGGGCTAGAGTAAAGGAGGTAATATGAGGAGGGACAACTAACACTAGCAGAATAGGTCTTTTGAAAAGGCATATGTAAACCTGCTATCTTAGAAGCTTTTTAAACACACACACACACACACACACACACACACACACACACACACATAGTCACTATTTAATGGAGAGACAATGCCTCAACTAGACATCTTATATCACCAAGTAAAACCTCACATGCCAGCTATGGGCAACATATTGTTGAGTTGTTGGACAAAGGGGTTCCATAGACCCCTCAAATATTATAGGCTATTGTCAAGGACATTGGTTATGTCCTACAGTCTGATGGTGAGATTCTACTGCTGAAAAACAATTATATGATTGAGCATACAGAAATGAAGCTGATGCCCAACTAGAGTCTTCACCCTGACCCCTGACTAGTGTTCAGAATTCAGGAAGGTACTCTGCATACTACCAGAGGATAAACATTATCATTTTCAACCAGCTCGAAACTCTGCAACTTACAAAAGAGACCCAACTGAAAGACATACTGTTTCAATTGTGGCACAAATGTTATGGTTTTATTTGACTATATTTAAGGCCTACATCACAAAATGGAATCCATGCCTAACACTGCTATATGCTATAGTAGCCAAAAGCCTGAGAGTGAATAGGGGAAAACTTACTATTATTATGCAAGAGAAATATAATAATAAATGATCCTAAAGAGATATTTCTAGACCCATAGATCAGATCCATAGATCTAGACCCTTTATCAAACCTCATTAGAGGAACTTTATATGGTTGTAGATAGGAATTAATACAGAGCCCCACAACTGGACAATGTGTGGAGAGTGAGACACTTTGGAGTGTTCAACCCCAAATGGGGTGTCTTCATCAAACCCCTCTCCTCAAGGGCCCAGGATCTATGCAGAAGAGGTGGAAAAAGTTTATTAGATCTAGATGTGGTGAATAATTCCAAGGAAAGAGTATCTTCCCAACACAAGACTGATGCACTTATGTACTCACAGAGACATTTTTTTAAGCATACATAAGACCTGCATAAGTCCAAGCCAGATAAAATTTCAGCACTGTGACGGGTAACATGGACACAAAGTCCCACCCCTCACCAAAAAGTTATATGGGATTGATACCCTTGGGAAAGGAAAAAGCATTTTCACCAATGGAGTGTCATGAGGTATAAAACCACACTAGAGAGCAGGACCAAAGACCATTAAGCAGTTGACCAACACAAAACTGGCTCCATATATATTTTTGTGAATTTTGTTTTGTTTTGTTTGGTATTTCTGTCATACAATTATTTATTATTTGTTTGATTTTTCATTTTCTGTGTTTTCTTTTCTTTTTTCTAAATAAAGAGAGGGGATGAGACAGAAAGAGAGAAGAGAGAAAAAGAGAACATGAAGGTTAGGTAGTGATAGAGGAGGGAGGAAAAAAGGAATAGCTGATGGAGGAGGAAGATTATTATCAAAATACTGTATAAAAACCTTAAGCAAAAATAAGTTGAAATAGACAAATTAATTAGAAAAAAAAACTCATCAATTTGATACAGTAGAGAATCACTTGGGAGACAAGAATTTGTTCTCAATAGAATTTTTTGTAATTTAGTATTCCACTGAATTTTACAGTAATTTCCCTCTTGAGCATCACAGCCTTCCACAAGGGAAACGATGATGCTGTGTTTCAGAGCAGCATGCAGGATCAACGGGGAGTGACTTAAGATCACCCTTTTCGTTTTTTTCTTAAGGCTTTAATCATTGGCATGTTTCTTGTAACTCAGAATCTTAATTCATACCTTTACACAATGTTTGATCAGAGTATATATCACATAGAGTTAATGTAGGATTTAAATATTTGAGGAACTGATGATCCCAAATCAAAGCACATGGTAATAAAATCTTAAACAATTTAGGAAGGCAGACAGAGGTCAAGAATTAACTCTTTGTACTGGGGAACATGCACACGTGGTTTTAAATGCTCTGTACTGTATGCATACCCCATAACTACTTCCATAAATCCAAAATATGGATTCAAAATGAAACTCATGAGGAAAGTATTATCAAATAAGAATATCAAAATCTGATGCATTTGTAAATGTTACTATGCAGCAATAAATAAAGAGTGTGATTCATAGTTCTACTTGGGAATAAGATAGAAAAGTATTTCAACCAGCCTTACTATTAGATTGAATTTCCAGCACTAATTTTCTATTAAGAAACTGTAAGTCGAACTTACCTTCATTGGGTGAACTGCTACTAATTTCATCATGTTTTTTACTATGTGCTATGGAGACTAGATATTTTGGTGAATCTATCTATCTATCTATCTATCTATCTATCTATCTATCTATCTATCCATCTATCTTTCTATCTATCTATCATCTATCATATCTGTCATCTATTTATCTATCATCTCTATCATCTATCTATCATCCATCTATCTATCTATCTATCTATCTATCTATCTATCTATCTATCTATCATATACCTAATATCTATAATTTACTTACCTAATATATTTTTGACACATGATCTTTTCATAGAGACCAGACTTAGCTGGAACTCATCATTATTTTGCTTTGTCATCTGAGTATGGAGATTATAGGCATATGTCACCACATTTGAAAGGTTATAATTTCAAGAGTGCAAAACACTCCTAACTCAGATGCCATGATGAAGTTACACTAGACAAATTATAGATTTGATACTTTACACATTTCTTTAATAAGAATACATTGTGTGAGGGTATTTAAGAAGCACATTTGTACTATTAATAAATAAAACTTGAAAGTATAAACATATTTTATTAGCTAAAAGTCAATTCATACAAAGTATGATGATGTTGTAATGAATTAAAATTTTCTGACTTCTTCTGTTCTGACTTCTGTGGACTATGATTAAAAAGTATGTTGAATAAAATTTTTAGACTAAGAATTATACCAACTTTATATTATGTCAGAATTTTGTAGCAGAAAAAGGACCCAGAATGATTCAAAAGAGAAATTATAAACAATAGAAGTTCTACTAGCTTTATGTAATGTACCTTAATAGCAGCAGAAAAAAGAATGTCTCAAAAAGGGAATTATAAACAATAGAGTATCATTTACTTTTTGAAAGAAGTATGTAAAGTTCTTGTGCTGAATTTTGAATTTCCATATAAAAATCATGTAAAATCACTCCAAAGCCTGTTGTAATTCTGTTAAATGGGTCTCAAAGGCGCCTGTCTTCTCAAAGGAAAGAATTCAGCTGAGAGGCAGACAATTTAATCACAAGTTTATTTGAAACGCGAAGCATACATTTCAAAGACAGAATAGAGAGTGCTATACAGAAGGCAAAGAGCAGCCCAGTGATTCTACACTGAATTTTAAAGACCCTTTTTATGAATATGTATGAGGTGGGTTGGATATTCATGAGAGTGATACTTTATTCTTCCCAAATCATGGTGGAATCAACTTCCTTTCAGGTAGTTTGTCTCATCCTCTAGAAAATCCCACCAGGTAATTACTTTAAAACCCCAGTGAAAGTGATATTAGAATGAAGTCACAGTGTTCTGAGGATACAGAACGTTCCTTAGTGCACATAAATGGCAAGTGAAAAAGTGAACCTCTTTCAAATACAGCAAGAACACCCAAATCACAGCTTCAAGGGTGTTTAAACACATCTGGGCATTCTGGCCATGAGGAGACCCAGCGACCAAGACAGAGCAAAAAAATTTCCCTAATGACCTCACAGCTGACTATTTGCCTGATACTCTATCCAGACTACAATTAGACAAAAATTTGTATGATTTGGCACAATTCTAGAGCCAAAGAAATATGTTTCATAATACCTCAAAAGTACTTAGATCTTTGTATCATTTCTCAACTTAACTAGCTTCTGTTGAAGGAACTAGATTTTGCTGAAACACATGGCTTTTGTTGTGAAAAGGTCTTTACTGATGAAGCACCATCAGCTGCTACTAGAGAGATTTGAGCCTAGAAGACACACTTTGAAATCAAATAGAGACTGAATAGTAAGAGAAACTCATTTCTCAGAGAGATTTTCTTCTACCTCTTCTGTTGCACTATCTGTTGGAAGAAATTAGCCTCCTTCGGAGCTCCATGGAAACAGGATGCAGCTGAATATTTAAAACAATCTATGCCAGGACATCTCATGTCAGCAAATGTTGTGAAACTGGCCATTTCATCAATATTTTTAAATGGTAAATATTGATACAGTTTCCCTGTTGCGATTATTCAATTGAGGCTTTGTTGGAAGTTAGCAGCCTAGAAGACAATTAAACAAATGGGTTTATCTACATGTTTCAGGCCAGAGATTTGGAGCAATTCTTTTCTGTCCCCTTATGTGGAGTGACAAAAGAAGCAGGCCTGAGACTTGGAGTAGTGGAATTTTAGAATTGCACCATTCTAACCATAAGGCAAAGCTATTCTTTTACCTTGTACCAAAAGAAAGAATCAGTGCTTGCTGTCTTAGCCTGTCAGGGGAAAAGAAAGCTGATGGTGAATTTTAGTCACATACTTAGCTGTTCATGATGGGTGTAACCTGACCTAATTTTGCTATAGAAAAGCCTGGTCTCCCGCAATCACAACAAATGGTGCTTGCAACAGTTGAAAGGGAGACTCGATACTGTCATGCTAAGCAGTTGTAGTAACCAACTCAAATTCCATTCTGAGTTTGTTAGAAGAGGACTGCTACCTTCCTCAATATGCTTCTCTTCATACTTCCTCAAGTATGCCTGCCTGCAAAACAGGACTGGGGTCTGAAGCTAGTAAGTGTTTTCTCATGAGTCAGTGACATTAGAGTGCCAGGCATCATCCGGTAACTGTCCGTGGGATACAAATCACTTTGGAGATTAGAAGAGCTTTGCCCCTATTGTGGATCCGTCTGTGCAATACCTGCTTCAATAAAAAGTTGTAATTAATTAGGCCTGGGCTTCTTAACCCGTTATTGTTCTGGACAGTAGTGAAGAGCTGAAAACTTGTTTCCATCTGCTCTTCCATTTTTCAGTTTTATATGTAAGGAGCCTTCTTCCACTGAGACACATAAGGCATATGTACTCTCTGTATATTTGTATGAAGCTACTCTAATTTCCAAGTTTGTCTTTGATAAGTTCAGTTTCTGCTGGGTAATAGCCATCCTTTTCTCAATCTTGAATTTAGTATTATCTCAGTCTGGCCAGTAGTCTCCACATCTGTTCTCTACTTGCAGAAACTGGGTGGTATGTACCAGATTTGCCCTTAAAATCAACAATATACCAGGAAAATATGTCTTCTGGTCACAATCTACCGCTCATTCAAAGAATTATGTACTTTTGAATAAACTTACTCTGTGCAATAATCAGAAGATATGATTCTCCCTTTTAGTGAGTCCTGCCTTTTCTGAAGCTTGTGTGTGTGTGTGTGTGTGTGTGTGTGTGTGTGTGTGTGTGTGTGTGTGTGTGTGTGTAATTATTTGAGAACAATAGAACCTTTAGTGGGTTGAATAATAACTATTATGTAACTCAATTAACCATGACCTTAAACTCTTGAGTCAAAACAGTATGTCTACAACCTATATTGCCTAATGTAAAATTGCATGTTCTAAGTCTCTTACAACTCAACCAGGATCCAAACAGACTGATTTCAGGGCATCCATTTAAAGAGCAGAACGACTAAAGCCTTTGTATCACCCATCATGGATCTTTCTTGAGCATCTACAATTCTTCACCCATCTATTTATTACCTGGTAAAAGGACAGCCATGTGGACCATCTTAGGCTCCCCATTTGCCTGCTTGATCAGGACTGTGTTGCACAAAATACAACCTTTACAGTATTCAGATATTTCGATGTCTTTAGACTCATCATTTCAACAAGAAGTTTGGCTACCTTAAAAATAATTAGAATTTTACCCATGTCTTAATTTAGACATAGATTTTAGAATATATAATTATTCTCTCATTGTTAAACTTAGTCCCTCATATATTATATTCTCTCCTCGAGGTAACCCCTTTTGCATGTCTCTGCTGCTTGAACTGCCTTGGTAGCCTATGTGCATGGGTTCCATTTCTCTGTATCTTCTTTTCTCCTTGTACCTCACTATTTTCATCAACATGTTCTGACATCATAGGTGCAGTAAAATTTTACAAAGGATCTTAGAAGACTGTTCATTGATCTGGTATTTTTGTTCTTGTTGTTGCTCTGCTTTGTTATATTTTTTTCCTGAATCACCTGGGAAGTCGGTATTTGAGTCATTCAAATATTAATATTTGAGCTCTCAATCTGAGAATGATAAGAGATGTTCTCAGTGGTTTTGGAAACCCCTTTGGTTTGCACCTATTACATAAGCAAGAGATTTAAGGTCTTTCCTTCCTAATTTGCCTACTTCTGGTAAAGTATGACACTTCCACTTTTAAACTCAGAAATTCTACTCTCAGGCACTGAATACTTCAAGTTTTAGCATTGGGTCATGTTGTCCATCATAATCCCTGTGTATAGAGTACTTCTAGCAAAGGCAAGGGGGTTGGAACACATCCCACGGACATGTGATGACAATCACCTTCTGTATTCTATCATGATATCAAGTAACTCTGAGTTCCTAGCAAAAGAGAAGCATCTGAGTCATAAAACAAAATGAAACAAAAATTAATGTGGTTAGTCAACCACAGTGCCCACAGGGTCCTTGCCATGCAAGATACAAACCAGAATGATGCTACCTCACTAGCCCTGTATCATCCCTCTGAGCCATGGGTGGTTCACATGGGTTATCACTCCTGGCATCATTGGGCTAGATAATGGATTCTAACCGAGCCATTTTGTTTTGACATTAAATTTTCTCATGTCTTTTATTCAATACACATTCCTTCTCATTCCTTCATCCATGTTTGGTATCTTCATACTACAACATTCGCCACATCCTATTTGCAAAGTAGGATACTTACCTGGTCACATCATTTCAATTTAGCTGAAAATACTAACAAG
This sequence comes from Peromyscus maniculatus bairdii, assembly GCF_049852395.1. NCBI lineage: Eukaryota > Metazoa > Chordata > Mammalia > Rodentia > Cricetidae > Peromyscus > Peromyscus maniculatus. The sequence continues at coordinate 78,348,059 of NC_134870.1, read as the reverse complement.
GCAATATTTTTCCAATGCTCATGTGGGCTATGGCTTCCTGCTTCATCCAAATTAAGAACAGAATTTGGTAACTAGGCATACAATAAGCTATACTTATCTCAATTCTTAATTACTGTTTCAAATCCCTTATGTATATTAAGTTTCAATTAATGAAGAAAATTTCATTTAAATTGAAATTAGTTAATTATTACATCTTATTTTGAGCAGGAAATTTTAAATAAAGTACTTCAGGCTTTTCAATATATGCTACTCATATAAACACTTTGTTCACAGACTTATGTTGAGTTCAATACTTTATGAAATTAATTAATTCATTTTAATAACTTCCCAAGATTACTAAAACTTGAAAAAGACAATACAAACCTAATAAGTAGTCACTAGAGAGATGGTTCATTAGTTAAAAGCAATGAGTGCTGTTTCTTAGGACCAGGGTTCATCTACATAGCAGCTAACAACTGTTAACAACTCCTGTTCCAGCAGATCTGATGGCCACTTTTGGCATCTGCAGGTACTGCACAAGTATGATGCACCTACCCACATGAAGCCAGGCAAAACACTGATACACATAAAATAAGGATAATTATGTAGCTTGTGTCATTTCAGGGCAGTCATCAAACATGTGCAGCACCTGACTCAAAATGTCATTGATTCTACCCAAGCAATATTCTTGGCTTCCAGCCACTCAGAATGATGTGTGTTGTACATGTAGGCACACATGTCTGCACCTGGAGTTTGTTGCTGAACACACGCCACTCTAGGAAGTATCTGTGGATTCTATGTCCATCTCTCATCTCCATGAAGGGCGACTGGGATTACAGGAACATGACATAGTACTTGCCTTTTCTCAATATTTGAACTCAGTTATTCACATTTGTGCAAGAAACGCTTTAACCACTAAGCTCACATTTTCTCTTTTAAAAGTGGCAAAATGGTGGCCTTCTCTGCTTGGAATACCTAATTCTGGACATTTTATTTGCTTTAATCAATTTATCTTTGGTTCCCAGGACAACTGCATAAGACAGTGATCTCCAGACTCATTCCCTGCAGTTTATTGTCCTTCTTACTCTCCTCTACATACTCTTTGCCCTGTAGTGAACATACTGAGCCACCAGGCAAGATGACATTCATTCATTAAGCATATTTTAATTGACTTCTGTCTGTCTTCTAGAATATTACATTAAATTGTAGGAATTTTTGTTCATTTGTTTTCCTAATGAATCTGAAGATCTGTTATCATGGTATCTTTCACTAAATACTATAAATTGATACACCATCTTTCATGTTTTAGGATATAATGTAATCCTATGAACTGAAGCTAACAGGACTCCAGTTTTAACTCTATGTATTCAAGAAGATCAGAATGAACATATTCCTCATCACAGCAAAGATCTTAGACTATTTCATATGACTATTGTTTCTGGTCATCTTTGGAAGGACCAAATGTGTTTATCTACTGTAAGTCTTGATGGAGCTTCCTTTTACAAATTCCTAAGAAGGAATTTTGACCTCTGGAAGAAGTAATGCCTTACCTTCTACTCATGACTTACTCCAGCTTGACTTATGAGTGTTGGAATTATGAAGGTCTGAAAGTCATACACATTTACAAGAAACATATTTCGAATATTGATCTTTGTCCAGGTTAGGAATGTGTGGTATGATACTCACAATGAGGGCATCTGCAATGGGACAAACGCCCACCCAGTCATTTTATTATCTTATATTCCATCGCTCACTTTGTGGACTTGTGTTTTATGCTTTCACATCTATTGTAGCTGCCAAATGCTCACTTGCAACTCCAATATCCTTGAAGCCATCTCTTTTAAGTTGAATATGGTATTCAATAAATTGGATGAAATATTCAACAATTTAATATAAAATTGGTTTGCTTTAAGAATGTTTTGCCATTTAAGAATAGAAATGCTCTGAACAGGTCTAAGGTAGGCTAGGCTAATGGAGTTGGATATATGTATCAATTCTAGTTTTGAATTACAATATTTTTATCTCTGGTAGCAAAAGGGATGCAAGCATACACTAAGTTGAGAAGCACCTGGAGGTTTGTAAATCATGACTCTTCGTTGGCACATAGCCTCATCCTTGCTGCTTTATGTATTTTGATTACTCAAACAAGTCAAAATTTAGTCAAAATTCTTTCCAACCTAAGAAATCTATCAAATTGTAACTTCTTATGTACCTTTTAAGAATATCTGATACACTCTCAATCTACGGCATGCGAAGGCACATATCAAGAACTGTGTCAGAATTAGGAGGTTTTACTTTTCTTGTAAAAAAAAAAAAGTTACATAATCCCATCAGAAAACCCATATGAAGTTATTGAGTTATAATGTGATGGAAAAATTTCAAGGAGACATAGAATACTAATTTCTGTGAATGCACTAGTATTGTTGTTCAAAGAAACAGTGCTTATGTTAGCGATGAATTTTTGGAGGTTGACCTCATTTAATGCAATCCCCTCATCCTGCTTTCCACCCCAGTAGCTGAGTGTGCCCCATGGACACAGGGAATAATGTTGATGATAACAACATAATAAAGTAAAATTACATCGTCTTCCAGGCATTATCCACAGTACGTGAACATTCTGTTCTTATTAGTGCTTTACATCTTGATAAAGGGTTTGTCTCAACGAGCCTGTAGCACTAACTGGCTAGAATTGATTATATATATCACAGTTTAAATGGCTTTCATCTGACCCATTTTAAATTCATTGCTTTATAATTTCTTTATGATACATTGTAAGTAGGAGAGTGCAGAGAAGTCTCTTCTGTTATAATCTGATTTTTAAATAGCAAAGCATATTTTCCAAGTTAAGTTGCTTTTCTATATCAGGGGAAATTATTTTTATAAATATTGCATTGAGACAAATTAAATTTATTTTCTGGATTGTGGAGGTAATTTATGTTCTTTTCACAGGAGTAATAATGACTAACGAAAGACATAATTGGCAAAAAAGACAACAAGTTAATGACATTTTTAAGAGCACTGCCTTTTAAAATTGCCTTCTGAGAGCTCTCAGAGTAGCTGCTTTACTACATCTGTTGAGTATCTTCTCATGTCTAAAGTCAAGTGCAGCAATGCCTCTAATGTCCTCACCAGGACAATATACGCCCGTTACTGCTTTGACGTTGTGCCCTTTGATCTTCTGTGTCCTTTGTTGTGTCATAGAAGAAATCTCACAGTTACATGCATAGCTTGAAGTCTACACAATGGGCCCCAACTATCTTTTTTTTTGTAGGAATTGGTAGGTTCATTGAGCCATTTAGAAAAAGAGAACTAGAAAACAAATCTCCATGACTCAGACTCACATTTTTTATTTATTTTCAAGTCTTAGAATTAGTTTTTTGGTGTAGTCATCATGAAAGACAACGTCTCATGGTAGGTTTTTTGTTGTTGTTGTTTGTTTGTTTGTTTGTTTCTTTGGATTTTTCTTCTTTTTTTTTTATTTTTTGAGATTGAGTGCCTCTGTGAAATCCTGTAGCTCTCTATGCAGACCAAGGTGGCTTAGACTCACAGAGATCCTCCTGTATCTGTCTGCCTCTGCATCTTAAGTGCCAGCATTAAAGGAATACACCACTGTGCCAGGCTTTTTTATATAGTTTAAAGAATTATAAATATACTTGGCAATTGCTTCCTTTTCCTTCTCAAAAATATGTTTATTTCAAGTTTAAACTATGGGTTGATATTTTGTGAGTGGCAAAGTGATGTTCTTTTTAACTTATGAATGCAATAAATGGTTCTTCTCCATTTTTGTGTTAAAGTTGGCAGCTTCTTTTTATAATTTCAAAGACATGTAGAAATCACTGGATATATGGAGGGGTCACTAATAAGTTGTGGTAGCAACATCTTCCAATGCTGACAAGCAAATTATCTCACACTGAGTGATCAGACGATGCTAAGAAACTGAACTGAAAGAACTATTGTATCTTGTCATAAAGAATGAAGCACTGTGTGGAGTTGGTTTCATTTTTTTGTAGATTGTGGTGCGCGTGCACGTGCGTGTGCACAGATTTGAGGGCAAGTACCAGCAGAGGCCTGAAGGAGACTTTGGGTCTCTTGGAGTTGAAGATTCAGACGGCTGTGAGCCACTAAATGTGGGTCTTTTGAACCAAATCCAGGTTTTTAGCAAACACAGCAGGTAAAAATCCTGACTGCTGAAAAATCTCTTCAGATCCTTGTGTATAGTTTTAAATATATGGCAGCATATTTACAACTCTACTATCTTAGGTAGAGCCAAAATCATGGCTGACTTTTTAAAATTAAATTAATTCATTTATTTTACATCCTGGTTGCAGTTTCTCCTTCTTCTTCTCCTCCTGTTGCCTCCCCCAACCTCCCCTTTGCCTGCCCCTCCCCAGCTCCTAATCCACTCCTCCTCATGGGGGTACTTACTATTTTTTCTTAAGACATGATAAATCTGCTTGCATTCAGAGCCTAACCCAATGACAGGAGTTCTTATCCAGAAGGAAGGTGTGAACTTCCTGAATTCCTCTGTCTCTTCATTTCTGTACTAATAAAAACCTCTCCACGGAGTCGTAGGTTACAAGCAAGAGCCTTTGGAGTGACCCTCTGGAATGTAGAGACCAGGTCACAGGACCCAGGTCTTGGAAATCTTGGGGCAGAACAAGAGCTGAGAGTAGCGCCCACGTGTTCCTAGCGCCAAGGGTCGCAGACCAGAGGCCGGTACTATGTAGACTGCCAGGGCATGCCTTGGTGGCCAGGGAGTGGGTATGGGAGGTACGGAGGTCAGGGCCAGAGTCCTGTGTGAAGACAGACAGGGACCACTTTCTGCTTGGAGGGCTGGGGTGGCCCTGAGCATCTCAGCTCCCCTTTAAGTGCTGATCCGTGTGGGGGATTGGTCAGCTTCCGGGCTGGGGGCGTGGTCTGGGCGGAGCTGAGCGCAGGCACTTAAGGCGAGTGGAGGCCATGTGTTTCCCTAGTCGCCCGCGAACTAGAGCGAGACTCTCGTGACTCGGCCTGCACAGCTCAACGATGTCCGGAGCATCCTCCAAGTGCTTGAGGAAAGGAAGCCCGCCTCCCGGTCCAGTCCCGGAGGACCAGATCCGCGTCTACAGCATGAGGTTCTGCCCCTTCGCTCAGAGGACGCTGATGGTCCTGAAGGCCAAGGGAATCCGGCACGAAATCATCAATATCAGTCTGAAAAACAAGCCTGAATGGTTCTTCAAGAAGAATCCATCTGGGCTGGTGCCAGTTCTGGAGGACAGTCAGGGTCGCTTGATCTCCGATTCTATCATCATTTGTGAGTACCTGGATGAGGCGTACCCGGAGAAGAAATTGTTCCCAGATGACCCTTGCAAGAAAGCTTGCCAGAAGATGAACTTAGAGTTATTCTCTAAGGTGCCACCTTTGGTTTCAAGCTTTATTAGAGAGAAGAAGAAGGAAAACCATCCTGACTTAAAAGAAGAACTGAGCAAGGAACTTCGCAAGCTAGAGGAGGCTATGACACCTTTTAACTCAGACTTCTTTGGTGGGGACACTGTCTCTATGGCTGATTATCTTATGTGGCCTTGGTTTCAACGGCTGGAAGCACTGGAACTCAATGAGTGTGTAGCCAACACTCCAAAACTTAAGCTCTGGATGGCAGCCATGCAGGAAGACCCCACAGTATCATCCTACCCAATTGATCCCAAGGTCTTTCGTGGTTTCTTAAGTCTCTACCTAAAGGACAGCCCTGAGGCCTGTGACTATGGGCTCTGAAGGGCAGGAGTCCTCAGTGGATGATATTTTCCTTTATTGACATGAATAGCAAGCTTTCATTTTACCCAGTATTCTTACTGGCTCATTTCTCACTGATTTGGCCCTGTGGCCTAACTGGGTTTCCACCAGGCCCCTTGACTGCCATATTTCTATTTCAGAATAATCAGTTCTAATGGTCCTAACACTCTTTACTGAAAAACCCCAAACCATCATTCCTGTTTGATCCAGACTTCTATCTTCATCTCCTGATTTTTCAAGAAAATGTCAAGTTTTTGATTTATTTCTAAATTAAAAACTGCAAATTCCCCATTAAAAAATGTAATTTTTAAAAATATTTTGTTAGATTTATTTATTCTATTTTCTGTGTATGAGAGTTTGCCTACCTGTATGTATGTATGTACAACCTGTTCACGTATGGATTCTGAGGCAGCCAGAGGAGGACTTCTCTGCATGCCCTAGAACTAACTGTGAGCAACTATGTGGGTGTTGGGAACTTAATCTTCTGCAAAAGCAGCAGGTGCTATTAACCACTGAGCAACCTCTGCAGCCTCCTGAATATGCTTCCACTTCTGAATCATTTGAAATATGTCATGTTTGGTAATATTTTCAATCAAAACACTCAAAATGGGAACATGTGTGGGGTGGTTCACAGGAGAGACATTCACTCCCGAGCCGCCAGTTTGATCCCAGAACCTGCATGAAGGAAAGACAGAGTTGTTCTCTGACATCCACACAAGTCATGGCCCACCCCACACACGTGTGCATATATGTGTGTCTGTGTGTGTGTGTGTGTGTGTGTGTGTGTGCTACATGACATTAAACTTCATAAAATATATTTTAAAACATCAGAAATGGATCTTGCCATTTATTAACTTTTTATATAATAATACAAGTTTTCATGGCAATTTTTAAAAATAGTTTAGAGGTCTAATTATTTCAATTCATGAGGAAAATAACCTCATTTAAATTATAATCAATAGTGACATTTGCTTAGTGTCTGAAAATCAGCACTATAAAACTTACATAATTTTATGCTACTTTTAAAGAACGTTCTGCATCCAATCCAGACATTAAATTTCAGTGTGGCCTGACCAAAACTTTATATCATTTTGTTTTTGTTTCTCTCATTTTCTTTTTCTTTGTGATGATGTGTTAATGTTTGTGACAAAATGATGGACATAAATGAGAGTATGTGTATGAAATAAGCCAGGCTCAGAAGGTCATAAGTTTCTTTCATGGTTCCGTGGACCCTCGAAGTTATGCGAATTCCAATTAAGATGTCTCATTGTATGAATTGTTAGATGTGATTTCTTACAAATTTCATGAACCCTTGCAGCCTCTCATTCATTGTTTACTTGAATTTCACAGCACTGGAAAATCTATAACTATTCAACTCCTTTTAACATTTATAGCAGAGATTGGTGGTGATAAAGCTATTAAACTATATTCTCTCTCTCTCTCTCTCTCTCTCTCTCTCTCTCTCTCTCTCTCTCTCTCATGTGTGTGTGAGAGATGTATGTGTGGAGCATGTTGTTGTAAGTGTGCATGTGTATGTATGTGGGTGCATCTTCCTGTGCACCTCATCTAAGAGACCAGAGGAAGATGTCCAAAGTCATGTGTATCACTCTGCCTTACACCCTTGCGATAGGATATCTCACTGATCCTGAGGTTCACTGGCGTCTGCAAGGCTCAGTGATCCTCCTTTCTCTGACTCCCGGAATGCTGGGACACAGGCTCTGTGGCCATGCCTGGATTTCAAGTGACTTTGGGAATTCAGGCTCAGTTTCTCATGCTTGTGCAGCCCCCCCCACCAACTGCCCATCCCCCAAACACATGTTTTTGTAAGACCTCTTATCGAACAATATTTATTTTCACACTTAAGTTTGTGACTGTCCTATGATTTCATGCCATAAATATCATATAACTGTTGTTTAAAACAAAATTACTGTATATTATAATAACCAGAATACATTCTTGTCATGATATGACCTTAATCCTCCCAGAATCTCAATATACATTCCTATCAACTCCAATTTTATTTAACCTAAATGCATGCTTCTGGAGGACATAATAATAATTTTTAGAAATGACATTAGGCCTCCTACTTGTAAACATGCTATAGGTATAGACTAGATATTTATTAATACCTGAGGCTTACACTTAAAACCCTGGACCACAAATAACATCACAGGGAATTTTTCACTGTGTTATTTTACTGCTAAAGATATTTATAGTTATTCTCAAATGTTTAAGGAAAGATGATTCTATATCGTCAAATTTATTGAAGCAACGGATGTAAGACTACAAGATTTTAAGATTTTCAATCCATAGCAGGTGCAGTCCATAAATTTACTTGTTCTAGTCTTATACCACCAAGAAATGCTATATAATATCCTTTCAAACATGTGTTCTAGAGATAATGGTAACTTCTCTGTAATGCATTTTATAGAAATATCAGTTGCACACATGTACAATATCATCATCCAGGAATTGAAAGAAGTAGTGTAACAATTTCTATGAACATCTTATGTGCAAAACTGACACCGTTTAGGGAATAGCAATTGAATGTGACAAAGATAGGTCAATGATTTAAACTTAATGCCAAATGCATTCCTTTACCAGGAAAATAAAGCTACACAATCCATGCTACTTAGCATATGATTATTGCTCTGTTAAATGCTTGTCTCTCTGTGACAGTTACCAGTGTGTGGTGGTAATCTAATTGTACTGAAATATTATTTTGATTGTATGTTAATAAATAAAGTTGTCTGGGGGTCAGAGCTATTAGAGCCATAGCAAGAGTGTGGCGGTGGTGGCACATGCCTTTAATCCCATAGATATCTGTGTGTTCAGGGTCAGAGCTATTAGAGCCATAGCAAGAGTGTGGCGGTGGTGGCACACGCCTTTAATCCCATAAGATCTCTGTGTGTTCAGGGATACAGTCAGCATTGGAGACATATGCCTTTAAGACCTAGGGGGCTATACATTCAGAAAGTGACAAGGCAGTCATGTGTTTGGGTTTACAACCAATGAGAAGGCAGAACAACATACTATAAAAAAACGAACCGACAGGAAGTAGGTCTCTTTTCGCGAAGCTGGGACAGCAGGAGGAAGGGTGAGATTTTAGCTCTGAGCTCTGACTTCTCGGCTTTCTCTTTTACATTGTTTCTGTGTTTCTTATTTAATAAGAAGGTTGGTTACATCTATATCTGGCGCCCAACGTGACAAGAATCCATTAAAAACTGCTTGGCTTGGCGGCAGGTCCGCTTTCCTGCAAGGGTGGCAGGCGGCCTGCGGCGGTGGCGACGGCACGCGGCGGCCGGCGGCGATCTGCTTCTTAGTCCAAGCAGCGGCTTCTTAGCCTGGGTCTAGTTCTGCTTGACCTCAGGCTGGACTATCGGTGAGCTGCTTGCTTAAATCCTGCTTGCTTAAAGCCGGTGCTACAAACAACTCAGAGTTGCCCTGCCGAACAGGGCCCTGCCTGTAAAGCCAACGCACATGGTCGGAGCTTAAGGAAGCAAGACCCAAGCCTTGACTCGGCACAAGAGGGAACACGTGGCTGCATTTAAACTTTAGCCAGCTACGCTCTCTTGTTCTCTCTCTCTCTCTCTCTCTCTCTCTCTCTCTCTCTCTCTCTCTTTCTTTTTCTCTTTCTCTTTGGATTTACACCTGGGACACTAGGTGGCTGCTTTGAAAATCCCCTCGAATTTCTACTGTTCTACGCAGATTTGGTAAGTCATAATATATCAGATATTTTAAAGGAAACTATCTAAAAGAGAATTTTTTTCCACATTAAAAAACAAATGGGTTTTATGTGTACATTGGAAGAAAATTGGTTTTTGTTCGAAATTTTAGGCAGTCTGGCAATGGAACAACTATATAATATTAGTATTGGTGGAATTATGCACCTTATCACTATAATAATCCACATTTTAATATTTAAAAAGATAGTCAATTTAAGTGCCAGGATAACAGCTTTAGAAGAACTTGTTAAACCTGTAAAAATTCAGACAGAAGAAATTAACAGTGAAGTTGTTTCAAGTCGGGATCATAAGGTTGCAGAAAGAAAGCCTGTTTTCACACAGTCACCCTTAATTTATCCTGTAACCGTACAGCAGATGCCTGATCAAATGGCTACACAAAATACTTGGGCTCCAATTGAAATGTTGGATTTAAAAAGGTTTAAGGAGGCAATAGTATCTAATGGATGCATTCCCCATATGTAAAGCAAATGTTAAACACTTGGTAAACATATAATAGGATAGTACCACAGGACTGGCAGGACCTTGCACAAGGTGTTCTGGAACCCAGCCAGAGACTTCAATTTCTGACTTGGTTTAAGGAGGAGGCTAAAAACATAGAAAAACAATGGAGGGATAAAGGAATACAAGTTTGCCAGGATCAGCTTATGGGCGAAGGCCAATATGCTTCAGCACAAACACAATGTTTATATGATGTCCAAACCCTAATTTTATGTCGAACGGCAGCCTTGAATGCATGGGACAGAGTTGAGGAACCAGGAAAAAAATCTGAGTCATTTACAAAGGTGATGCAAGGCCCAAAAGAGTCTTTTACAGATTTTTTACAAAGACTGGCTTCAGCAGTAAAGAGAATGGTCTCGGATTCAGAAGCTAGTAAGGCAATAATTGAATCTTTGGCCTTTGAGAATGTGAATGCAGCATGCAAAAGAATAATCAGGCCATTAAGGGCAAGATCTGCACCTATGGAAGATTGGATTAGAGAAACAATTAATGTTGAAGCTGATGAGCATGATGATACATGGGTAGGAGAAGTAATTTCAAAAGGTTTGAGGAGTGTTAGATGTTTTGGGTGTGGAAAGCAAGGACATTTGAAAAGGGACTGTAGACAGGTCATTCCCAGAAACAATGTTTCTTCAAGAAACAATGGCAACAGAATGCCCCTTCCTTCTGGAGTATGCAGAAGGTGTGGTAAGGGAAAACACTGGACCAACGAATGTAGATCAACAAAGGACAGACAGGGTAATCCTTTGCCTCAGTCTTTGGGAAACTCCCAGAGGGGCCTCAGGCAGGCCCCCAGTGCAAATCCAGTTCAAACCTTTCCTGCAGCCATAGAGGAAATGCCTGCTCTGGAGAGCGATTAAATAACCAAATGCCTATTGGAATAAATCATGCTGGTCAGGATGATGAAACAGATAGAATAGAAAATTCAGGAGAAAACATAAAGAAAATTTTTGGGCAAACTTCTATTAATGAACAAAGACCAAAATTAACGATAAAAATAAATGGTGTTTTGTTGTCTGGTCTGGTAGACACAGGTGCGGACATTACCATAATTGCACCAGAATTTTGGCATCCAACTTGGCCTTTTCAGGAGGTAAACGTTCAACTGTTAGGAATTGGGACATTATCTCAGGTGAAACAGAGTGCAAGATGGCTCGAATGTATAGGTCCAGAAGGACAGAGAGGAAAATTAAAACCATATGTGGCTAACATAACTATGAACCTGTGGGGTCGAGACTTGTTGCAACAATGGAATACTCAGATTAACATCCCTCCAATCTCAGAAACAAATCATAAACTAGCACATGTTACTGAGAGAAATATTAGAAGATATTGTTCTAATGAGTGGTCACCAACCATCCATATTATACAAGAACAGGGCACAATAACTGATGATCTTCCAAAGACACCAACAGCTCTACCTTTAAAATGGTTAACAGACAAGCCTGTATGGGTCCAGCAATGGCCTTTAACAACAGAGAAACTCCAGGCTTTAGAAGAGCTGGTAGAAGAACAGTTAAATGCTCAGCATATTGAAGAATCAACCAGCCCTTGGAATTCTCCTGTATTTGTTATTAAAAAGAAATCTGGTAAATGGAGAATGGTAACAGACCTTAGAGCAATTAACAAAGTAATTCAGCCAATGGGCTCTCTACAATCTGGGATGCCTTTGCCTGCTCTGTTACCAAAAGGATGGCCTCTCATAGTTATTGATTTAAAAGACTGTTTCTTTTCAATACCCTTACAAGAAAAAGACAAAGAAAGATTTGCTTTTACAGTGCCTACTTATAATAATTCTCAACCGGTTAAAAGATTTCAATGGAGGGTCCTCCCTCACAGAATGTTGAATAGCCCAACTCTGTGCCAATATTTTGTACAACAGCCATTGGAAGTGATACGTAAAAAATTTTATAATGATAAATCTATAATTTATCATTATATGGACGATATTTTACTAGCTGACTCAAATGCAGATACTTTAGAAATAATATTTGAAGAAGCAAAGAAAATTTTGCCTTGCTGGGGATTACAAATTACTCCTGAAAAGATACAAAGAGGAGATTCTATTAATTATTTAGGATATAAAATAGAGCTACAAAAAATTAGACCCCAAAAGGTGCAAATTCGGAGAGATAGACTACAGACTCTTAATGACTTTCAAAGATTATTTGGAGATATTTCTCATCTACGAACTATTGTTGGGGTAAAAAATGATGAACTGACTAATTTGTTCAGAACCTTAGAAGGTGACAAGGAATTAAATAGTCCAAGAGAATTATCACCTGAAGCTGAGAAAGAATTGGCCTTGGTAGAAAAGAAAGTGCATGAAGGACACGTGGATCGTATTGATCCAAAGCTGGATTGCATTTTGGTTATTTTACCTTCTAGGCGTTCTCCTACTGGAATATTAATGCAGAGGGAAGATATTATATTGGAATGGATATTTTTACCAAATAAACCAAATAAAAAATTAAAAACTTATGTGGAAAAAATCTCTGACTTGATTTACAAAGGAAAACTGAGAGTTCGTCAATTAGCAGGCATAGACCCAGCAGAAATTGTCGTACCATTAACTAAGGAGGACATTGAAAAATTATGGACAGAAAGTGAACCTTGGCAAAGAGCTTGCAGTAATTTTTTGGGAGAAATTAACAGCAAATATCCCAAAAGCAATAGAATTGATCTTATAAAGAGAGCTGATTGGATCTTGCCTCGAATTGTACGGCAAAAACCCATATCTGGAGTTCGTACATTTTATACAGATGCCAACAAAGAAGGAAAGGCAGGTTAATAAATCAGAAAATTTAAGTAAAGTGGTTCAAAGTCCGTATAATTCAGTTCAAAAATCAGAATTGTATGCTATTCTGTTGGTATTAATGGATTTTTCAGATCCTCTCAACATAGTAACTGACTCTCAGTATGCTGAAAGAGTGGTGTTACATATTGAGACTGCAGAATTTATCCCTGATGCTTCAGAATTAACTTCACTATTTATTCAATTACAAGATACAATCAGGAAAAGGAATCATCCTTTATATATAACTCACATTCGATCCCATACTGGTCTGCCAGGCCCTCTAGCACAAGGCAATGATGAGATTGATAAATTATTGATAGGAAATGTGCTGGAGGCCTCAGAATTTCATAAAAAACATCACGTCAATAGTAAAGGTTTAAAAAAGGATTTTTCCATAACCTGGCAACAAGCCAAAGAAATAGTAAAGAAATGTCCTACTTGTTCCTTCTACAATCAGACGCCATTACCAGCAGGATGTAACCCAAAGGGTACTCAGAGTAATGAAATCTGGCAGATGGACGTGTTTCACTTTGCAGAATTTGGAAAACTGAAATATGTACACCACACTATCGATACTTATTCAGGATTTCAATGGGCAACTGCTTTGAGTTCTGAAAAAGCTGATTCTGTAATTACTCATCTGCTAGAAGTTATGGCCATCATGGGTATACCTGCACAAATCAAAACTGACAATGCTCCATCATATGTCTCTGTTAAAATGAAACAGTTTTTTGCTTATTACAATATAAAGCATATTACAGGCATACCACATAATCCTACAGGTCAAGCAGTTATAGAAAGATCAAACAGAACTCTAAAGGATATGCTAAATAAACAGAAATGGGTAACAAAAACCCCCAGAAATAGACTGCATAATGCTCTTCTAACTTTGAATTTTCTGAATGCCAATGAGAAAGGAACAACAGCTGCAGAGAGACATTGGATAATAGAAAAAACTACAGAATTAAATCAGCCTATATACTTTAAGGATGTGCTGACCTCAGAATGGAAATCAGGGTATGTATTACATTGGGGACGAGGTTTTGCTTTTGTTTCTACAGGAGAAGATAAGCTGTGGGTACCATCAAAATTGATAAAGGTTCGATTTGAACAAGAGAGACCTCTTAATTAGAGGAGGTGATAGTTCATCAACCAGCATGAACATCCAATTTAAACTAACTTGTATCAATAACACATGCCTTTTCATTTAATCAGATAATTACTTGTCAAAGGAAACACCCCCAAAATTAGTCTTGGGGAAAGGTTTTTGTTTTTGTCTTGTAGGAGAATGAAGGTTAAGGAATCTGAAGAACACTGGACAAATGACACACCTGAAGAAAAGGGACAAATCATCTATCCCAAGAAACAGAATGAAACGGTGTATGGGTATATATTATCTAAAAAATTTTATGTCTTCCTAAATGTTTGTTTCTGCTTTTCTCTAAAGATTTAACACTATTGGTTTTCTAATAGTCCCAGTTCAATTAAAATTTAAAGCTGACTTTGGAGTTGGAGAATGGCTCTCTCCTTCTTTAAACTCAAGCATGTTGTTAAAAGGAAAATGCAAACTCCCTGTATCATGCCAGAATAAGAGCCATCTTCTGCTATGGTACAGGACAAAAGCAAAATTAATTAAGGGACTATTCTATTACTAATCTCAACTCTTTGATTCTATTCTGATTCTTTAAACTTTTCTCAAAGTATAAATTTTATATCAAAATTTACAAGATTAATATATATATATATATATATATATATATATACATTTTAAACTTTGTTAAGATATGAATGGTCACATAGAGTACTAACTAATTCTAGAAAAAAGGCTAGCTGCATATATATGTTTTTGTGTTCGAGTCTCTTATCAGTTTTCTGCAGGAAATCACGGCCAGGCCTAACATCAACTGAAGTCTCCAGAAAGAAGATGGGGCCCCACAACAACAACAATTCCACGTGGACAATAATAATATCATTAAGCTGACAAACATCATCCACAGATCAGCTTTGAACTACAAGGTGCTCAGAGCAATTTTGAGATGACTAGCTGAGATGATCCAGTCTCAAAGACTACTTGAATAAGGACTTGAGATAAACCCTGAACTTTGGCATTATACACAGACTGGATAATGAAGGATATAGTTACCTCTCTTAGAATTTGACAATTAACCTAAAATTTTTCTTTCAGGATAAAGAAAACTTCGCCCATACCCAGCAGGAAGCAATTTTAAGAATATGACGCCCACATTCCCAAAGAGGTGGTGTGGGGCGGGTGGTTTTTTGGTCTTTTTAATGGGTTTTGGGTCTGGGATAATTTTCAGTATTTAGGGGGGTTGGTTACAAGTTATTGTCAAGGGTTAGGAAAAAGGCTAAGCAAAGGAGATTAGATTTAAGGTTCTTGTTTAAAAAAAAAAAAGAAAGAAAGAAAGAGAAAAAAAGAAAGAAAAGAAAAAGACAATTACTAGTTTTAAATACTTTACATTGGATTGAATTGTTTATATTGTATACAAATTTGAAATTGATATTGTTAGAAAATGCTATATGTATATTTCTAATTGTATTTATACCATTCATTTAACAATGTAATGCAAATTTTTGATCCTTGAATGTTATTATTATCAACTATTAGGATATAAAGAAATGAAAGCTAGTAGTTAGACATTATCATAGAACTTGTAGTTCATATTAGATATGTTTTAAAAATTGAGCAGAGATGTTTTAGACAGGTCATCTTCAAACCCTTCAGAGATCTACAGAATATGGCATTTACAATGTTTTAATAACTTAGAAAAATTTTCTTTTTTGAGACATGTCGGCTCCTGGCAGTACCAATCTACTTTAGAGAAAATATGGGCATTGAAGAAACTGCATATGGAGTCAACTTTCATTCTGGCAAAAGTTAGCCACTGGACAACAAAGTATCCTCGAATCAACAGGACAAAATGGACAGACAGATCATGAAACAAGGGACTACTGATTCTTGCCAAAACAAGTGTGGTTATGGCTTTATCAAAAGGCATCTTCTGAGGCCAGGACAATATGGCCCCATCCCTGAAGTGGCCTTCGCATCCGGAAAAGGTACAGTGCCCTTTTCTTTGAAGGCAGCTTAACAGGCAGAGGGCCGATGGATTCTGTTGTACAATAGAACAGCAGCTGAAAGCTCATGCCTCTCAAAAGTAGACTGGCATTCAATAGAGGGATGTGGAGAAGAAGGGGATGCTGAGATGAAGCCATATATACACAGCCAAGAAGAATGGACAGCTGAATTAAAAAACTGTCAACAATTTCCAGAATTTAAAATCCTGAATCATGACAGGACACTAGTGGAATTCAGGTGTTTCTGGTACGTGGACTGCTCTCACCCAATGTGAGGTTGAACTGTTGACCTTGTGTACATCCTACTTCACAAATGAGTCTGTCAGATACACTAAGCCTATTGGCTGAAGATGATGCCCCAACACTGCGGAGAAACCTCAGGTGACTGCCCAGGCAGCTGGCTGTTTCTGTCAACTCACAAAATTTTTTGGAAGTTGCTTGCATGCACTTCCTGTTTTTATTTTTGTTAGCTAATATTATTCCCTTCTTGGGTCTCTGAGGGAGTTGAAGATTAGTTAGTTATGGTTGAAGATTAGTTAGTTATAGTTGAAAATTAATTAGGATAGAAAGTGCATTAGATATATCTTGGATTTACCAAAATAGGATAGATAATGGAATTATTTTCTCTGATTTGTCAAATACCTGTTTAGGTATTTATTACTTGTATATATTGTATATAGTTATTGTACTTTTGTATATAGTTTTTCTTTTGTTAGTTATAACCTTTTGCTTTCTTTTTCTTTTTATTAAAATAGAAAAGGGGAAATGTGGTGGTAATCTAATTGTACTGAAATATTATTTTGATTGTATGTTAATAAATAAAGTTGTCTGGGGGTCAGAGCTATTAGAGCCATAGCAAGAGTGTGGCGGTGGTGGCACACGCCTTTAATCCCATAGATATCTGTGTGTTCAGGGTCAGAGCTATTAGAGCCATAGCAAGAGTGTGGCGGTGGTGGCACACGCCTTTAATCCCATAAGATCTCTGTGTGTTCAGGGATACAGTCAGCATTGGAGACATATGCCTTTAAGACCTAGGGGGCTGTACATTCAGACAGTGACAAGGCAGTCATGTGTTTGGGTTTACAACCAATGAGAAGGCAGAACAATATACTATAAAAAAACGAACCGACAGGAAGTAGGTCTCTTTTCGCGAAGCTGGGACAGCAGGAGGAAGGGTGAGATTTTAGCTCTGAGCTCTGACTTCTCGGCTTTCTCTTTTACATTGTTTCTGTGTTTCTTATTTAATAAGACGGTTGGTTACATCTATACCAGTGACCTCTGGAATTTGTGGGGTTTCCTCAGTATGTCCTGATTTTTTTTTTTTGTTTAAATTAAAGTTATATCAACTTTCAATTTTCCAGTCCTAATCTCATGGAAAGAAGGTTCTATCAAGCCATGTTTGTTACTGTTTGACGTGTCCTTGTGAATTGCCGTGATTTGGGTAAGAACAAAGGAAGCTCTGCATCAGGGGCAGAGCAGTTTCCAGCCACAAGTTGTGGCAGGAGCAAGGTACTGGTAGCCCCAGCACCTGACAGTACCTTCTAGTGCTTAAGGGGAATTTGTGTAAGACTCACATAGACTTGGTTTAGAACACTGTGGTAAAGCTGTGTATGTGCTACACATACATACCTTCCCTTTGAGAAACCCCTCAGGCATCCCCAGTGTTTTCTAGTGGAGCAGAGAGGAATCAGAAAACTAGGTACACATGACACCAGGAGTGCTGACCTTTTACTGTGTATGATCTGACCCATCATGACCGAAACTAAGTGTGTATGAGAAGTTCATCTTTAAGAGAAGTTAAACACGTACAGAGATGTGGTGAACAAATGAGGATCTGGTTCTGACTGACAGAGTGAGATGGTTGGGCCTCCATATTCCACAGCCTCATCTCCCTGAGATGTCACTAACACTAGTGGCTTTAGAACAAATCAAGCTAAATTGACAGAATCTCTTTAAGAAAAACTTGTCTGGCGCATGCAAGAGCTCAAGCGTTTTGATACAAGTGAGATCTACATTTAGAGATCTTGGAGAGCAGAAGAGAAATCCTTCCCCAGGTGGCAATACTTCAAGCCTGTGAAGCTGTAGAGAAAGAGGAAGCAGAAGAGGAGGGAGAGATATCATATCACCACACATCTTTAGAGGGTTGATCTGGAATATAAATAATAATAATAATAATATTTTAAAGTCACTGGTTTCTTTGTGTGCTAAATATGTGTCACATGTGTATGCCTGTGTGCTATATAGCAAGGTTGTTGGAATTTATGAAGTAGAAGAACACACTTGGCATTCTTCACTAAGTGATACCTCCTCAACTTAAGTGTTACCTGTTTAGAATGTAATTGTGGTATGTCAGTATCTGAATTGACCTTTTAGTCTCTAAATACAAACTCAGGTTGATGTTGAATTCTCTTTTATTTCTAGTGTTTTCCTTGAGTATTACATGTGAGCTTCCCATATAATGATAAATGAATAAATTATACATGAATAAAGCATTTACTCACCATTAATCATTCTAAAAATAGTGGCAGGCATTGTAGATGTTGTTTTGGGCAGAAGCCAGATTACACACACTGGCACCTAAGACATAGCCTCCTAAATATTTCAGTGTATTGTCAATCATGACTCTTAAAAGCAAAATCTGTACTCATCTAACCTCCAAACAGTTTAGTGTCAGAAATGCCATTTAAAAACTTTTTATTATAAAGCTTGATACGTTAGAGAGAAATCCATAACTTGTCGTTATAAATGCTCATTATACACATGCATAGCCAATCCTGATATCCATCTTAAGGGAATAAGAAATAAGTAAATGATAAATTTGCCCTGCAATATGATCACTAAAAGAAGAGGAGAATCTGTTTAAAAATGAATAATTATAATCTACTGAATTCAATTAGTATTTTCCATACAGACATGAGTGTGTAGAGCCATGCACAGGACCTTCAGCAACCCCACCATGGGAGCAGTTGGCTGCTGGAGGGGTAGGGATGGTCAGTTTTCTTCAGCTGGGTGGCGCATGGTAGGTTGCCCATGCTTTTGGGGATAGTTCCATACAATCGTGTGTGCACAGGAAATACTAACTGGACGTAGTGTGCTATTTTGATGAAAAGAAGATACAAAGATGAGTTTTAGAGGAAGATAAGGGTCGGGAAGTAATTGGAGGTGGTAATGGAATGAATATGATCTAAATCAGAGTAGTCATCATTGTATTCATGTACTAAATTACCAAAGAATGAGTAAGACAATCTTAAGAAAACCATAAGCAACATCAAGATGTAAAAAATAGAAAAAAAACTTCAAGTACTTGATGTTTTTGAAAGGCCTGATATTAAGCTTTTGCTTAGTCATAAATTTTTGGTAAAAGACAGTACAGTCTTTTAATTTAGCACTTTTTATTCAGCTTTCTCATAGTTTAAGCATGAGGCATCATTTCTGTGTTAAATGTGGAACAGTGAATCTCACTGACATCTGACATCCTGTGTGTCATCGACTTTGATAAGCAAAGATGTTTGAAACAACATGAAGTATCTTAGCAACTACAAGTGGCCATGGAATTGTTTTAGAGTGCTGGTTTCTCAAATATACATTTCTTTTACATGGCTTTGTGGAATCCATACCAGGGTCAACTCTGTGCTACAACATGCTTTTTTGTTTTTTGTTTTGTTTTGTTTTTGTTTTTTTAGAGAACTTTTTGTTTGACATTTTATTCTCTCTCTCTCTGTCTACCTTTCTCTGTCTCTGTCTGTCTCTCTGTCTCTCTATGTGTGTCTCTCTTTTTCTCTGTGTGTATTAGTCTCTCTTTCCCTCTGTGTGTGTGTGTCTGTCTGTCTGTCTGCCTGTGTGTGTGTGTGTGTGTGTGTGTGTGTGTGTGTGTGTGTCCCTCTCTGTTTTTCTCTGTGTGTCTTTCTCTGTGTGTATGTGTATGTATGTGTATATGTGTGCACTCATGCAGGCACACAGTTGTGTTTCTAAGGAGATGTGTGTTAGAAGATGGGAAGAGGGATGGGAACATCAGTCTGTTTATACTGACATGAAAATCTGCCTTTGAACCATATTTCATTCAGGGTATTTTAAGTACTCTGCCTGTAACCACACTTAGGACCCCATGTCAGTTGTCTCTCTAGAAGCTATTCTGAGGAAGTATACTTAAAGAAAGAAAGACAGGAGAAGAAAGAGGAAAAGGAAGAGGAAAGAGGAGGAAGAGGGGGACAGAAAGAACAGAAATAAGTGAAGAGAGAGCAGCAACTATCAATCAGTTTATCCTTTTAGTAAATTATTCCTTTCTTCTGTATCTGCCAACCTTGAGACTTTGCAACCCCCATCCTCTCCCCCACAACACACCTTTCAGTCGAATCCTGTCATGTGAATTCAGTCAGGACACACCCATCTGTATCACTTTTGCCACACCCTGCTCCTTGGTAGTATAAGTCCTTTTGTACTTTTGAGGTCAGAGTTAGGTCCTCTTATCTATTTGTTGACTCTGTCCCCATACCTATCACCCTTAATCCTATCACTTTGTTGACTGTGTCCCCATACCTATCACCAAGTTTTCCTACAAATGACATACCCTTTATCATGCTCAACAATCTCTCAGCCATTCTATGGTCCACATCAGACTGAAAGGGTTTCTTTTAACCACTGCTGTGATATTTTTTTCTTTTGCTTTTAGATATGCCTACACAGAGTGATCACAACTTCTTTCTTATCCAAGTTTACTTAGCATGGCAGGGATTAGTCAGAATATTGACAAAGCCGTGGCATTTTTAAATAAATTTCCTAAAGCCTAAATGTTAGAAGTCAATAATACACCTTTGAGGATATTGCACATGACAAGTTAAACAGCTTACCGTTTTACAATTACCGTCCATAAGGAACACTACATTCAGAGAGAGCTATAGGGAAAGCATTTTCCAATTTACTTGTTTTCATTCAGCCCAATCCAACTATCAGTCTCTTTATTCTTTCTTCTTCTGTGTTTGCAATCATCTGGATTCTTTGGATGACTAAATTCAGAACCTGAGTGCGGTTATATATTGTGTACCCCAATATATTGTATACCCTAATAAACTTATCTGGGGATCAGAGGACAGAGCCAGCCACTAGATTAGACATAGAGGCCAGACAGTGATGGCACACACCCTGGGTCCTATCATTTGGGACTGTCAGATGTCAGAGTTGCTTCCTTTGCTTCTCAGCTGTTTATCCCTTTACTGTGGTTTCTTTCTCTGGCTGATTTTCTTTGTGTGATGAAAAACACACTCAAATCAAGGAATCTATAACTTGTCATTTCGTAGAGGGCAGGCAACCTTTGCGTGGGTAGAGGTAACTGGTCTACCTGCCTACTCATGTCTGTGGGTACCTGCAAGAGGCTGGAAAACGGGGTTAATTTCCTTCCCCTAACATTGGGCTTCCTTTCCCAAGAGGAAAGAGTTAACAGTAGCAGAACAATCTGAGCCTTTACCTGGGCAAACAGACACTTTGAAGACATTTTGTTAACATATTTTACCATTTAAAACAAGCAACTGGAATATTTGCATCCGGTCAGTAGGGGTGAAGAGGAAAATAAAATTGTTCAGTTTTCAAAGAGCCTTGAAAAGACACCATCATTTAAGATTATTTATAAAAGTAATGTTTAAATAAATGTACATTTCTATAAGTAGTTATTGGCAAAATTAGTATAGCTTTTTAAAAATGCCATATCCAAAATGTAGATGTCAGACAGTGCTATAAGACATGCATTTATTGATTTGTATAATTAATTATAAATAATCACCTGTAGAGTAAAATAAATGACCAAATATGTTTAAGATATATATACAAAGAAAATGATATATTATAAGGCAAAAGACAAGATTATCTTAAAAAGACAGTGTGGGAACTTTTCTTGACTTATTTCTGATGTTTAAACCTTTAATATACAAATGTATTTATGCATGAAGCATGTGCTCAACTATTTTTTTTTTTAAGGACAATTTTGTTTGGGGACCAGAAAGTCCTCTGTGATTGTATCTATTAGAAATAACAAAGAAACTATCCCCATGACACCATAACAACGTGGCTGCCTAACACATTTGAACAATAGAACACTGACAGACATGCTGGTATGTAGGGAGGAATGCCCATGGAGTTCCACCACCAGGAAAAAAAAGATCTGCAAGTGGTAATGACTGAGGGAGGGAGACATCTTCTTCAGGGATGGGATGTCTAACTATTTATCCAGTACCAAATGGTCAACCCTGAAATCATATACATACAAACAAATCTAAACAGACTCAGCAAGTTATAGTTATATATTCATGCAAATATATGTGACAATAATAAAAAATAGAAGATGCTATGCATTGTGGAGGGAGTCAGGGGCATGGGAGGTAGGTTAAGGGAGAAAAGGGAAGGGGGAAATAATGTAATTGTATTTTAATTCTAAAAACTTATCAATTTTAATTAAGTCAATATATATACATATATATGTATATATATATATATATGTATACACAAAATAACATTTGCTTCAAGTAGCATAAAGAGTAAATGCACAGAATAATAGAGTACTAGAACATAGATGTCTAATTTATAAGAAGATTAAAAATGTGTGGGGAATGAAGCATATATGATGAAACTTGTAAAATACTTCATACCATTTCAAAGAAATTTAAAAAACTGAAAAACAATCCTAGCATTTGCTAGGAGACACAGATCTTTAACATGTGAAGAGTTCCTACATACATCAATATCTGAAACACCCCATCTGTGTTCATGAAAACTGTCTTCATTCTAAATGAATGAATATGTGGTTTATATTTATGAGAAAATATGCACAATTATGCTGACAAGTAATTGGGAATGCAACAACATCACACCGTTTTCCACAAGTTACATGATTATACATAAAATTAATTATAAAACTTGTACTGGTGTAAGAAATTGTGTACCAAAACAATGTTGACTTGGATATATGACCTGTAACACACATGAGGTAAGTAGGAAACATTACCTTAACTTCCATATTTCAATGACAAATTTCCACAAAAACAGTATATAATTTTTTTATGTTCCAAGAAACATGGCAGCTAGGTGGCAGTGGTGGCACACACCTTTAATCCCAGCACTCAGGAGGCAGAGACAGGCAGATCTTTTTGAGTTCAAGGTCAGCCTGGTCTACAGAGTGAGATCCAGGTCAGGCAACAAAACAACAGAGAGAAACTCTGTCTCGAAAAAACCAAAAGAAAAAAGAAAGGAAGGAAGGAAGGAAGGAAGAAAGGAAGGAAGGAAGGAAGGAAGGAAGGAAGGAAGGAAGGAAGGAAGAAAGGAAGAAAGGAAGAAAGGAAGAAAGGAAGAAAGGAAGAAAGGAAGAAAGAAAGAAGCATAGCAAAGATATGGCTGTGCATGGGCACAAAAGTATAAATCCAGAGCATTATTTGCCACATTCATGATAACACACACACACACACACACACACACACACACACACACGTGCGCGAGATATATATATATATATATATATATATATATATATATATATATATATATATATATATATAGTGTCAGATGCATAAATGGTGTACACTACTGTGAGGATATTTAGAATAAAATCAAATGAAATATGCACAAGTAAGGTCATGTATGCCTTTGTGTTTAAGTGTGGGTAATTATTTATAAAGGCTAAATAAGAAGTTCTGAAGACAACTTCAGAATCTGGTCAGTAAGGTACTCTGAGAAGCATAACAGAAGCATAATATTTATTACTGTATAATCACTCATTTGTTTGAAAAACAATTTATAGTTGATAAGTCAAAAAAATATTTGCTTTCTATGCTGACATATTTCTATACCAAGTATTTCAGTTTCTGTGCAAAACTTGTTATATAGATAGAACAGTGAAATCTTAAAGCCTCAGCAACTATTTATGTACAAGTGAGAGGGTTCAAACTAAGTTTGAACTTGGGAAGATAAATAATAATAAAAACTTGAAAGAAAGTCTATGTCTGTAGCTAATCAACAATTATCATACAGTAACTCAGTCTAAAGGGCAATGCTATGCATGCTTGTTTTAAATTTCTTCAGATTAACAAGCAGTCCAATGATTCTTTCTTCAGTGTCAAGGCAAGTAACTGGAAAATACTGAAATACCTGCCTTAATTAAAATATATTTAAGTAATTTTATTCAGCAAATTGTCTGTTAAAATAATTTTAAATACTTGTCATTTTATTAAAATTAATATGTAAAATCATTGAAGAGTACCCGAATATGTTTAATGTAATTAATCATTCTCAAAATCGTGAAAGTTTTTTAAAGAAATGCTAGCTTGCCTCATGATAGAAATATATGAAGACATGAAGGTTTATATTAAGGAATACTGTAAAACAAGGTATTTCCAAGTTAGGGGCGGCTAAGGAACTTCTGCTGCATGGACATCATGACTTGTATAATGTATTCCATTTCCTCCTCCATATTGGCTTCTGGAAGGGTGAAAGTCAACTTTGTGGCCCACTCATAGCAAATGTGAAAGGGTTTTAAGAATTGATTTTTGTATTAGTCTCATTTTGGGATCCATTTTATGAGTCCCTAACTTTATATTCCTTTTCTCTCCCCTTCCACTTCTATTCTAGGACATCTTAATGCATTTTATGTATCTACTCTTTCAAGAAATATTTATTGATCTTCTACTAATGGGCCAAGAACTGGGACTGGCATTCTACTCTGAGCAGAATGTATTACAAATTCCATGACCTTGCCCATAGGAAATACACTGGATGCAGGCTTCATTTAGAATGCAATATGCTAATTAATTATCCAGTAAAAGTGATCATGGTGGTCAGGATGGTAAATCCATATCTAAACTATGTGTTTCCTATAGCAAAGAAGCACCACATACTCTCTCCAAGGGTAGAAACAGTCTAACATGATAAAATCTGCCACCTAAAGATTATAATGCCATGTAAGACTCTTCTAGATTGTTCTCTCCTGACAGAGCGGCACTCAGCCTCCGCCATTGACATACAGCTTTGGAGACAGGAAGTCCATTTAGTGATGGGAATGCTTAGCATTCACTTCAATCATTCTGTCAACTTTATCCATAAATTCACTGTAAAACTTAGAGGACAGATATTAACTCATAGTTCAAGACAGACCTATTCCACCCACCTAGGATAAGCCCCATCTGCAACAGAGCTTCTGGTAAGTTTTCAAATGAGCAGAAATGTATGTACCTGTGGACTACGAACTCCTCTTAGCCAGAAATCCCATTTCCATGCCTGTTCCAATCCATCTCCATCTAATCAGAACATCAGGTGCTACCTATAACAATGGCAACCCTTACCTCTGACCATATTTGTGCCGGGGAAAGCAGATACCAGAGGTGATAATTCATTCACTGGAAAGGCTTCTGTTATTACTATTTGATAAGGTCAACCCTAAGTTGACCCTCAGTGAATTTCAACCTCCTCAATTCCCATTTGTTTTAGTAAAGTAGTGATTTGCCTCTGAATAATAAACCAGGGCAGGAAGGATGAGATGACCCTATCACAATGCATTATGTATGGGAGACAGTACTTCGGAGGCTTAGTATGACTACTTTCTGTACATCAAGGTGAGAAGAGGCTGTGGTAATATGAATAACCTACAGGAAGTGTCATGTGTCATGGGCTAAGCCCTCAAGAAACAGCTATAAGGAACTGAATTCTATCAATGGTGTGGAGAACTGCGATCATCTTGTCTTGGATTCGTGTGAGAAGGTATGGACTGAAACTTCAGTCACAGCCTAGACATATCTAGGCAGAAGACCCACAAGGGCCAGGCTCTGACTCCTATCCCACAGGAACTAACATGAATGAGGGTTCTCTTCAAATCTGTGCTGGAATTTGCTACAGAGTGATAGAAAAGCAAAGAATCACTGCTCAGGAATTCTCTAATAATTCTTACATGGAGTACTTTAATAAGCTTGTCCATCTTGAAATGCCATATACAAACCTGGTCCTGCTTTGACTTTCTTTACTGCATCCCATGATGGCATGGGTTGTGTGTAAAGAGACAGGTTGCCTTCTAGCAGATGCCTCCTTCCTTCAGGAATGTCTTGGCTGACTCTGCATCTTCACTTCCACTTGAGAGAAATGCAAGCAATTAGACCAGTTCTGTGGCTTACAAGATTATGAGAAACCTACTTCTCAGCAGCCAGCCCAGGTTGCAGAGCTACCTTGAACCCAACTGACCCAAGCATCTCATCCTTCCCAGGTTTTAGCCATGAAAATGATTAGTTTATTGTCTGCTGTTCTTCCATTTGGGTTCATGTCAGTTCTATTTGAGTTACCCCCTCTGCTTCTCTCTATTGTCTTCAAATTCCCTTTTGTTGATCGATTTTAGCATTCAGATTAAGTCATGAAAAAACAAAAGAAAAACATAATTGGAGAAATTTAAGATCTAACTCTAAAGCCCAATGCAGAAAAGAAACACAAATGCCTGAAACAGTAAAATCATTTTCTGTACACACTATGTTCGTATTTCCTGTAATGGCAATGAACACAAAACCATAAATGAACTGTTCACTTTTCTCCCCCTTCTCGCTTCAGCCATCAGTAGCAAATCTGGCTGACAAGAGTTAGTTCAGTTTTATCTAGAGCAGTTACCTGTAGTGTAACTGGAACCTCTCTATACACACCAAGCCCAGCTATGCAGTTATTTTTTGAAAGTGGATTGCTAACTTCCTCACTATCTATGTCCTTACCACCTTCATATCCTCTAATGACTGACCTAGGCTATATTGCAGAACCTGCCTTCATGTGAACTATTACCAAAAATATCAGAAATGCCATTACTTTGTTCTAGCAGATAATGTCCAAAGACTTTTAAGGTTAAGTGATATTTTTACATCAAACATGTCTTCTCTTCTGAACAGAAAATCCCTATCTGTATTTCCCTAAAGTCAACAGTCCACAGAATGACAAGGTCTAAAGTGGGGATTGTAAAGATAAATGTATAATATGACTGAAAAATAAAAACAGCTTTACAAAGGGACAATGACTAAAAATTCAAGAGTGAGGGAGAAAACGTAGCATTTAAACATTAGATAGACCTGACAGAACAATAAATGCTGTCTGGGAAATTCCAATGGATTACTTAGATTGTTGAAAATTAATCAACTGAAGAGTCACATTTGGAAGGGGCGAACTGGTTATATCTTTCTCTCATTTGGATATCAAGTGTGTGAAACTAACATTGGCAAATTCTCTCAATGGAATCAATTCCAAAATGAGAGGTCTAGAGAAGACAAAGTAAGTCCTTGTGGAGATCCCTACTGAGAATATAGTATTGAGATGACTCACACTGTCCACATGTGCAATGGAAAGAGCAAAAGGAAATGTTGGGCTCTTGAGGGGGAAATGTCCTAAATTTGCCTACAATTAATGACAACAAAAACGTTCCATAGCCTCTCTGACATTTCTAGGAGATAAATTCTCACCCAAAACTTCCTAGTCCCCTGGTTCTTGCAATCTTCCTATCCCCTTCACTCTACAACTCCTAAGCTTTAGATGTAGGAGTTCTGTTGTAGATGTATCAGTTGGGCCTTGGCAACATATGATCACAAGATATCTGTATTATAATTAGCTATATTTTCTATAATAGTCTCTATTTATTGCAAAGAGATGTTTCTTTGAAGAGAAGTAAGCTCTATACTTACCTGTGAGTATAAGGGGAAATATTAAGAATGTAGTTAGGGATTATGCAGGTTTAGTAAAGTGGTGGGTACAGGTTCTCATTAAAGGTTCATAATTTCACTAACCCCAGGTATTTCAACAGGTTTCCAGGTCCAGGCATGGTTTTCTTCTTGTTGAGTGGGTCTTGAGTCTGATTGAAGATCTGTTGGTCATTACCAACATGTGAATGCCCATGTGGTATACTTAAGCATATTTTCCATGCTGGTTACTATTGCAGTTCAAAGGAATCATCTCTATGTGATATTGTGTTGCTTCCCTCCCTTGGTAGCTTGTGTAGCACCACTATTTGGTACCATGAAAGTTAGTCTTCAGGGAAGTCTTCTGTTCAAGCTAAGATCCTCCAGGTCCTGGGTTTGTCTAAAGTACACAGTGTTTTCAGAAATATACACTTACTTTAGCCTCTGGAATATATGTGTGTGTGTGTGTGTGTGTGTGTGTGTGTGTGTGTGTGTGTGAACAATTAAGGGAATATAGACCATAACCTTGAGAAACAGCAATGGGGTTACAGGGGATGGATTTCAAGGAGGAAAGAGAAAAGGGAAAACACTGTGCTTATATTTTAAATTTAAAAACTCTTCACTATCTTGAGGGTTATTTGGAGTCAGGGAGGATATCCCATAATACTTTCCTTCTCTTCATTGCTTCATCTTAAAATAAAGCTTATCTTTAGTAATAAAGTCTGAGAGAGCTTAAGAAGAGAGAATAGATTATAAATGTAGTTAAGAGCACCTTCCTAGTTCTTGTTGTTCATGGTGGGCCTAGTTTATTGATAAAAATTTAAAGTTAATTTTATTATACTGTATATATATTTCTACTCTCCTTTAAGATATTATGCTTATGTAACTCATTTAAATTGTAACTTATAATTAAAAAACATAAATTAATAATTAGTCTTCTATGATAGTCAAACTTATAATCATGTTATGTATTCTAGGTATACATAGATATAATTCACCTAGTTAGGTAATCTTCAAACACTTCAAAGACCTACAGAATATGCCATTTAAAATGTTTTCAAAACTTAGACTTCAAAGAGAAAGATGGGTGTCAAAAACACTCCATATGGCGTTTACCTTCTTCTAGGCAAAAATAGCCTTTTGGGCAAGAAACTGTTCTTAACTGGACTGCTTGACAAATGTTGTATCGACTGGACATGCAAAACCCACAGGAAGGTGACCACATAACTTTGCAAGGCAAGATGGTCCTTTATGTTCCTGCTTTGCAGAGTAAACTGCCAGACATTCTACAGGACACAGAGAAAAACGAATGAGAGACTGTAGGCTTGTGGGCTGAAGATGGATGCCCCAACATTGCAGAAGAACTTTGGATGATTATCCAGGCAGCCAGTTGTCTCTGTCATTCTAGATTTTTGGAAGTTGCTTACAATGCTTTTCCTGTTTACTTAGGTAATATTATATCCTTCTGGGGTCTTTGATGTAGTTGAAAACTAGATCGTTATAATTTTCCTTGGTTATGATAAAAGATAAATTAGATGTAAAACTTTAGACTCACAAATATAGGAGAGATAGAATATTTTCTTTAATTTTGCCAAATACAAATAGATCAGATATTATAACTGTAATTCTTTCTTGATAACAGTTTGTTATATATAATTTTACTATGTTAAAGTTAAAACCTTCCCTTTTAATTAAACAGAAAAGGGGAAATGCTGTGGGATAATGCTTTTGTACACTAGTTTAATAAAGTACTGATTGGCTAGTAGCCAGGCAGGAAGTATAGGTGGGATAAGCAAACAAGGAGAATTCTGGGAAGAGAAAGGCTAGGTCAGGAGATACCAGCCTGCCATCAGGGAGAAGCATGTAATGGCACATAGATAAAGCTATGAAAAACGTGGTGACATATAGATGAACAGAAATGGGCTGAGTTTAAGTGTAAGAGCTAGTCAGTAGTACATCTGACCCAATGGCCAAGAAGTTTTAATTAATTTAAGCCTCTGTGTGTTTAATTAGGGTCTGAGTGGCTGCAGGACCCCAAGATCCCAGGAGCCGGGTGGGACAAGAGAAACATCAGCTACAGTCTATCCTAAAACTGTAACTCTATTTCTTAAAGAGTGGGATATTGGTAGGAGACAGAACTGTGTACTGGACTTTTAGATGAAGAAAACTTAGTTTAAATGGCTATTCTTTTGCTGAATATAATCTAACAAAGCCAAAGCTCATGCTGTAGTTTGAGACAATTTAGAGTTTAATATATGGTTGTAATTTATATAAATAAGAAACTGCAAACGGAGTTCTAGACCATCCTGATCTACATGACAAGTTGCAAGCCAAGCAAGGATACATACTGAGTTCCTGTCTCAAAAACAAAATGTTAAAAAAAAACTTTTAAAATTAACCTATGAAGGAAAAATGAAATGTCAGAAAGTACTTATTCTAGCTAGTTTTATGTTAACTTGACACAGAGGGGAGTAAGCCTCAATTGAGAAGATGCCTCCATAAAAGCCAGTTATACGCAAGTTAAAAATACTGTTTTAACTAGTGATTGATGGGGGAGGGCCCAGCCTGTTATGAGTGGTGCCATCCCTGGGCTGTGGTCTTGGGTTCTATTATAAAGCAGGCTGAGCAAGCCATGGGGAGCAAGCTAGTAAGTGTTACCCTTCCAGAGCCTCTACATTCCTTTCTGCCTCCAGGTTCTGCCCTTCTTGAGTTCCTTACCTTACTGTTTTTAATGATGAACACTTATATGGAATTGTGAATGAAATCAACCTTTGTCTCCTCAAGTTGCTTTTTTTCATGGTGGTCATCCCAACAATAGTTACCTTAACTAAAACAGTATTTAACCAAAAGAAGAAGGAAGAAGGAGGAGGAGGAGGAAGAGGAGGAGGAGGAAGAGGAGGAGGAGGAGGAGGAGAAGGAGAAGGAGAAGGAGAAGGAGAAGGAGAAGAAGAAGAAGAAGAAGAAGAAGAAGAAGAAGAAGAAGAAGAAGAAGAAGAAGAAAAGAAGAAGAAGAAGAAGAAGAAGAAGAAGAAGAAGAAGAAGAAGAAGAAGAAGAAGAAGAAGAAGAAGAAGAAGAAGAAGAAGGGAAAAGCTATGATACATTTGCTAAGTGTTCTCAGAGAGATTCGAGATTCAGTAATTAAAAGCAGTGAAACTAAACACAGAGGCTAGGGATAGTGAACAAGTAGAATGTGTGAGATTTCCCGGAAACCATAGCTGTGAGGACAAATTGAAAACTTCAATGATTAGAATAATTAATAACAAGAAGTAACTAAAGTTCAGGCTGGCACTCTCCAGCCTGATACTCTGAAGATAAAAACAAGGAGGTACATTATTGCAGATTCTCTTACATTGAAGAGTATGAAGATTTCAGAACACAAAAGGGACTATATGAGGTATAAATTAGATTGGTAGCTTCTGTAAGTCTAGATATCATATAACCACTTCCTTGGAACTAAAGCACTCCCTCCTTCAGGGGAGAGATTTTGTTTGTTTGTTTGTTTTTTTCAAGACAGGGTTTCTGTGTATAGCTTTGTGCCTTTCCTGGAACTCACAGAGATCCGCCTGTCTCTGCCTCCTGAGTGCTGGGATTAAAGGTGTGTGCCACCACCATCCGGCTAGGGGAGAGATTTCTTAATAAGACTTTGAAAACTAATGCAATTAGAAGTCACAGCAATCTTAGAAATATTCACAAGGCTGGCCCCTAATGCTGTAAAAGCAGGAAACAGTTACTTGGACAGGAAACTGTTGAGTGAACCTGACAGCGAGTTGTACAAGAATCTCTGAATTAGTTGCCCACAATGATGAGCTCAGATTGTGTTGACGTAACTGCCTTTGAGTCATCCATGCGTCAGTGACTAGCCCTATAGAACTATTCCTCTGTCATTGTCCTATCTGTATTGAATAGACAATTGTTCATGTGTCCTGAAGGAAAGTCACCGTTAAGAAAAAAATAAAAATGAAAAATAGAATAAAAATTAAAATAATGATAGGGAAACAGTAGAGAAGATAATTTTAAAAATGACTCAATTTTGTTGAAGTCCCCATCTGAGGCTATAAATGATTATAAAACTTATGTCTTGAGTAAACTGGGAGAGGGGTAGAAGGGATGGAATGAGAAAGGGGCACATGAAAGATCGAGATGGCCAAGTTGGGGGAAGGATGGAGAGGGAGAGTGTAGCTAGAGTTCTCCTGCCTTGCCCACAGTCAGGACAAATCTCTGTCACCTCTATGCCAGTCCCACAGCCACTCAGACCCAACCAAGTAAACACAGAGACTTATATTGCTTACAAACTGTATGGCCATGGCAGGCTTCTTGCTAACTGTTCTTATAGCTTAAATTAATCCATTTCCACAAATCTATACCTTGCCACGTGGATTGTGGCTTACCGGTGTCTTCACATGCTGCTGGTCATGGCGGCAGCTGGCTGTGTCTCTCTGCTTCAGCCTTCTGCTTCCCAGAATTCTCCTCTCTCCTTGTCCCACCTACTTCCTGCCTGGCCACTGGCCAATCAGTGTTTTATTTATTGACCAATCAGAGCAATTTGACATACAGACCATCCCACAGCAGGAGAGCAATGAAAGAAATATCTTGATAGAGGGAGCCATTATGGGTAAGGGAGAAACCTGGTGCTGGGGAAATTCCCAGGAATCCACAAGGATGACCCCAGCTAAGAATGCTAGCAACATTAGAGAGGTTTTCTGAACTGGTAATCAGGTTAGTGAATACCCTAATTGTCATCATAGAGCCTTCATCTAGTAACTGATGGAAACAGATGCAGAGATCCACAACCAAGCACTGGGCTGAGTTCCTGAAGATCAGCTGAAAAAGAGGGCAGAGGAATTAAATGAGTAAGAGGGGTCAAGATCATGATGGGGAAAACCAGAGACCCAAGCCAATGGGAGCTCAGGGACTCTGGACTGACAGCTGGGGAACCTGCATGGGACTGAACTAGGCCCTCTGAATGTGGGTGACAGTTATGTGGCTTGATCTGTTTCTGGGCACCCTGGAAGTGGGAACAGGACCTTTACCAGGTGCATGAACTAGTTTTTTTAATTCCATTCCCTGTGGTGGGATACTTTGCTCAGTCTTGATGCAGGGGGGAGGGGCTAGGCCCTGCCTCAACTTGGTATACCAGACTTTGTTGACTACCCAAGGGAGGACTTAATCTCTCTGAAGTGTGGATGGGGTGTAGAATCTGGAGGAGATGTGGGGGGAGAAGGGGAAGGAGGAGGAACTGGGGTTGGTATGTAAAATGAAAAAAAAAAATTAAATCATGTCCAAAATTCCTCATGGCTCTATCTCATTAAATTGCTGAGAACCAAACATTACTTATCAAACATACAGAAATTTAAATACCTAAGAATTTGGGGAAAATAATTTAACAGAAGGAATAACTGAGTTATTAGTGTTCTGGGGCTAGAGGGATTGCTCAGTGGTTAAGAACACTTGATACCCTTGCTAAGGACCTGAGATGGGTTCCCAGCACCCACAATAGGAAGCTCAGAACCTCTTGTAGCTCCAGTTGCAGGTAATCCAATACTTCTTGTTTCTGTGATCACCTACACTCATTAATATGCACACACATACACATGCATACACACTTACACACTCACATTTAAAATAAGAAAATTAATTTTTGAAGAAACACTGAGCTATTAATTTTCCTATAAAAATGTTACTTGTATAATTATAACATAATATAAGCCAGGCATGGTGCTACACACTTTTAACCCCAGCACTCAGGAAGCAGAGGCAAGCATATCACTGTGAGTTGAAGATAAACCTGGTTTACCAAGTCAGTCTCATGTAACCAGAGCTGTATATTAATGCAGGATATTTGGTCCTTTTTTCATTGAAATGCATTGCATACTTCCCTCATCTAGATGATATTATACTAACTGTATATAATAAGCAGCAAATAGCAATTGACAGAGGCCTATTTTAAAAACTGTATGCCAGGAATACAGGGGTAAAACTCACCATATTCTGAAGGGATGAAAGTTTCCTGAAGTTTTGAAAACCCAATCATATACACACAGTTGTTAGACTACCTGATCACATTTTACCATAACCTCAAACTCCCTTTATCAAGCTTTTGGGTGGAAGCTGTTGGTACATTAGCTAGACTGGTGAGTGATTTTAATTTATCTAATCATATTCTTTAAAAAAATGTTCTAAGAAGTTGGAAAGATTTGAGAAAACTCTACTCCAGGCTAATTTAGGCAACAGCAGTATAAACCAGTGGCTGTGGGACCTCGGTGCTGGGCGGGACAGAAGAAATCTTTCCGACTACAATAAGCTCTCCATAGCTCCACAGTATGGAGTGGGAATTGTAAAGCAAGCGCTTTGCTCTCTGTGCTAGAATGTTGACTGGGTTCATCTTGTGCAGCTCTAGTCTAGGCAACCACAGCCAGTATGAGTTCATAAAATCAGTGATCTGGTCATGTTCAGGAGACACCATTTTTTCTCTGTTCCTCTCTGATATTTGGCTCTGACAATCTTTCCATTCCTTTCTTCTGTATTAGTCTCTGAGCCTTGGTGTAGGAGTGTGATGCAGATTCTCTGTTAGTAGCTGAGCACTACCTAATTCCTTATTAAGTACTTCAACCAAATTTGAATTTCTGAGTTAAGTATCATCCACACCACAGAAAACACAAAATAAAACAAAAGCAAAAACAAGTTAAAAAAAATCAAACAGAAACAGTGGTTTGGCTGAAGTTTGAGAAATACAGTAATCCTAGATTAAGACGGGTTGGCCTCATGGGTAAGCAACTACTGCTGGAGTTGGAAGATGTGGAGCACACTGATTATCTGTGGCCTTACAGGGTTAATTCTAGTCTTCACCTGGAGCCAACAGCTTTGTCTAGGGTGCTGCAAGGTAAGAAATTTCCAAAGTGTTAAGAGACCTTCATCTTTGAATAATTCAGGTTGATATATACTACACTAGAATTAGTACTTCAAACCATGTGTCTTGAACCTGCTAATTTGGGAAAGCACCCGGAACAAGAGATGCTACAAATGAGTCCACATTGCCTTGCAACTGACTCTGTACCATATGTCCTGAAGACCCACGAATGTAATAAAATGTCATTGGTCAGCAGGGATGCAGTTGAGAAGCTTCTTTGAGTCTCTAGGTGAAACATTGCCCATTCTCTGAGGAATTTTAAAAATTTTGATGAAACATCTGGAAATACTTTATCCTTTAGAGAAACTTACTCTACTGTTGGGACTTAAGGAATGTGGTTAACACTAACTTACCATGTGTCCTGTGCCACTTGTCATGAAAGGCTTGTTGTTGGTTTACTGATTTACTCAAGTAAACTAAGAGCACTCCATCACCAAAAAAATGTGGTATGAGTGAAAGAGAAGGAAATCATGTCTTATCATAAAATAGGTAGTACAGGAAGTGACCCAGATGCCCACTGACTTCTCCGGCTAAATTGCATTATCTTTCACATCACTGTATTGAGCATCAAATAAGATTCCTTTGATAAAATAACTGAGCAAGGAACATTCTGGGCATCCATCACAGATGATTCTGAATGATAAGCAAGCACCACGTAGACTAGGAAGTCTCATATTGAAATAGCCTAGATGTGCAATCAGAAAGTCCTTCTAGAAAAAACTATGAGAAAGGCATGGCTTTCCTTGCCTTGAAAGAGAGATGGCCAGTGGTGATGGCCAGGGGTGGCCACAGAGATGGTTTGTGGATAATAAAGTGAATAGGTTTGAAAGATTTTAAATCAACTGGAATCAAGAAATATAGGACTATAATCATGAAGTATTACCACACCATGCCCATTTCATCAAGAGCATCTATAAAATGACAAGAGCAATTGTTGATAAGAATATGGATCAGTGGGAACTCCAGTTCCTTGTGACTGAGAACACACACACACACACACACACACACACACACACACACACACACACACACAGAGTCACTGAAAGAGAACTTAATGATCAAAAATGGAGCAACTAGAGCACAAAACTAATAATATAAATATTAATGAGAACATACTATTGAACATATAATAGAAAGAATGATTAAATTTAAAAAAGAGATAATCATCACAGAATCTATCTTAGTTATCTTTCCTGTTGTTGTGATAAAATACACTGATAAAAGCTATTTATTGAAGGAATAGTACCTGTGGGACACTGGAGCTAAGGTTATATATGTACACAAATATCTACAACTAAAGTCCCAAGCAAGATCACAAATGGTCTTCAGTTTTAAAGGTTTGACTTGCTTCAGTGGAAAGGAACCATAATTAGATGAAGTGCACACTGAAGACAAGCATACAGTGAGTGAGGGAAGAAGGTAGCTTTGTTCCAATGGACCACATAGTCCTGTGCAGCAGGAAATAACAATTATATTTTTCGTTTGTCCACGAAGGTATATAGTAACTAAGGTTTTCTTTCCATTTGTCACTG
The DNA here is from genome assembly GCF_049852395.1 of Peromyscus maniculatus bairdii. NCBI lineage: Eukaryota > Metazoa > Chordata > Mammalia > Rodentia > Cricetidae > Peromyscus > Peromyscus maniculatus. The sequence continues at coordinate 78,312,071 of NC_134870.1, read as the reverse complement.
GGCTCACCTTTCGATATTTTATTTGTCAATAGCAATTAACACTATATATTAGGAAATCGGTTATTTGTGTCAAACAAGGTGTGAAAACAGATAGGACAAACATGAATCTCACCAAAGGCCAAACAGGAAATATTGTCTTCCATTATCCCCAAGGCTACTTGTGCATTGTCAGGTGGAAGTGTCATTGCTACTGTGGTTATCTGGAAATCAAGTTTGAATTAAGGAGTTGTGACAGTTTTGAACTTGGCAAATGGTGTGTACTACAGTGCTTGTTACTTGGTGAAGATATCAACTGAATGTTTCAGAGTACCCCTTCACATAAACCTCCAGCTCACACGAGACACAGAAAGACGCTTATCCGGACTAGCAGACAGAGGAGAAGCAGTGCATTCTTGAAGGTAGCAAGCACACTGCCATGGGCCTTCTGACTTACCTCTTGAAGAAGGAATGCCCCGTTACAGCTTACCCAGTGCCCCCTCTACTTGGCATCATTGCTAACTCACAGGCAAGTCATATTCATCTCTGACACAAAGGATCCTACTTTTTCAGAACTATATACCACCAGGGCGAGTGGCAATATAGACCCGGGTGTGCCACTATAGGCATTATTAATGATTCTGTGTTTCAAACTTGTGGGCGCCATGGGCCCTGACCCCCGACTGTGAGTGGCTGCAGCCTTGCTTGCTGACCAGGTGTCCTCCCTATTCAGATTCCCTACCGGTGTCCTTCTCACCTTAGGATCATCGGAGAGCTTAGCTTACCTGAGGTTCTTTGTTCCTACATCCTGCTTGTGGTGTAAACAACTTAGGTGCATCCTGTATTTGGTGTAAACAACTTAGATGCAAGAATGCAGAACATTGGGTCTAGAATGTAGACCATTGGTAGCAAACTTCTGCCCTCAGGGGATCCTCCATTTGTGTTGTAAGCCTGTATTTAAGGTTTCTTCCCTCTTTCAATAAACGGCATTTGATATCCAATCGTACGGATGACCCGCTGTCTCTTGTCTCTATTTTTTAATCCGCAGCCCTTTGCTCGGACATGGTGAACGGGTATTGGTAATGCGGGCATTACCGCTACACAAACTTTTGCTTTACCCCATATTCATTTTCTTTCTCCAAATGAATGTCTTATGGCTTGAATGAAGCTCCCAAACCTGAAAAAACTTAAATGTGACTGTGATTTTAGAGTTTCTCTGACTGAACCTGACCTGTTAATAAAATAATTGAATCACTAAATGTGGTGATATATTGTGTATCCTAATAAAATTTGCCTGAAGATCAGAAGACAAAGGAACAAGCCGCCTCTTACCTCTAGGGCTCCTCAGCCTGAAAAGCTTCTGGATCCTGTCTCCTCACACCTTATATATCTTTCTCCATCTAGTCATTAAAGGCATGTGTACTTCCCAAGTACTGGGATGATTAAAGGTGTGTGCCACCAGTGTCTGGCTCTGTTTCTTTCCTAGACTGAGTCAATCACATGTAATCCAGGGTGGCTTTGAACTTACAGAGATCCAGATGGCTCTCTGCCTCCCAAGTGCTAGGATTAAAGGTCTGTGCCATCACTGACTGACCTCTATGTTTAATCTAGTGGCTTGTTATGTTCTCTGATCTTCAGGCAACATTTATTAGGGTATACAATATGTCACCACAACTAAATGAGTCAAAATTTTAATAATTTTTTCAAATGCTTTTAGTGATACAATCAATATGTTTAGGTGGTACCTGCTCATTTCAGAAATACTTGGGATGCCCTTCACTTATGATATTTTTAGACTATACACAAAAAATTGAGGGCTATGTATATTAAACTATGAGTTCTACTCCTTCCAATATTAATAAAATCTTCATGCATCTAAATATAGTTAAGTTTTCCTAATTATACCCTATTTTATTTTAATTACATATCAGTAAATAGATTTTGTTCATGTTTACAAAAACAGTAATTATATGAATTAAAATAAAAAATAAAGCTATTTCTGTATGTATGTATACCATGTCTTGATGTGCATTTATATTCCTAATGAAATAAATTTAAGAATATCATATATTATGAAAATTACAGGGTCCATTAATTTTCTTTTTCAGTTTATGAATTGTACTCCATTCATTATAACATCCATTAACGGAAAAATTTTACAATATATCTATGATGTAATTTAAATAAACTCTTTCTTACCAGCTTATGTGTAAAAATTGGCCACACGATGTGGCCATGCTCCCCACCATGAAGTCATGACACTCCAACCCTCTGAAACCACGAGACACAAAGTAAAGGCTTCCTTGTGTAAGTTACCATGAGGAGGATATTTTAATCACAGCAACAGGAAGGCAACAAAAGAAAACGTTGCCACCAGGAGTGGGGTATCACTGTACTAGGCTTGCCCATTTGGTCTTTTTGAGGAATATAAGACTTTGAGATTTTGGACTAGGACTGTGGTGAGCACTACAAATGGGCCCTAACAGACCAGCAGAGTTTGGAAGACAGTAGTGCTGAAATGAAATGTGAACTGTAGAGAGGGACAATCTTACCAACTTGACAGTTCTTGTGATATTTTGTCAAAGAAAGTGGCTCCTTTTGCCCAGGTCCTTATAATGTTCCTAAGGCTAAATTGATAATTAATGAACTAAACTTTTAGTAGAAGAAATTTCAAGACAAGCTAATATTGACTCTCCCCTGTGGTTGTTAGTAATCAATTATACACAGGTTTACAAAGGAGATAGAACACATGAGGCAAAAAAAATAATTACAAAATGTACAGTTTGATGAAAAAGGAGCACCAGGAAATTTAATGTTGGAACCAAGGCATGTGCTGAAAGAGATGAGAAGCTCAAAGAAAGGCCTGATGCTGAATGGAATAACGGAGGGATATTCTCAAGGCAAGACTCCATCCTGCTGAGAGTCCAATTTCTAAATAGGAAAGGCCTGTGGAACTTCCTACATCTAAAAAGCAACAACAAGTCAAAGCTGGTACAAATATGAGCCCACAGGGCCATTTTCATTTGAACCACCACAGCTGCTACAGGCTCATATGCTTTAATACTTGGTTCCAAATTCATGTAACTCTTTGTGATGCATTAAGAGGTGTAGCCTTATTGGAAGATAAGTGTCACTGGTTGTGGAGTCAAATGTTTCAAATCCTCTTGCCATTCCTAGTGTGTCTCTTTCTCTCATGGTTGTGTCTCAAGAGATGAACTCTCAGCTGCTGCAGCAGCAGCATGCTTGCCTGCTTATTATGATACTTCCCCCAATGATGGTCATGGACTCTCACTTTCTAAAAGCTTGGGCCACCAATTAAATGCCTTATTTTATACATTTCCTTAGTTATGATATTTGGAGTTTTTTAAAATATGAAAGTAACTAAGATAACCATCTTCTTTATAAAGCAATATGCAAATATCCAGTCTTCCAGAAAAATTTCAAATATATCTATCCTCTAATAGAATACTTAAAAAACTTCTTCATATTAATGTTTCCTGGCATAACATCACAATGACTATATAATTCCTACAATTATTTCCTAGTGGAACTAGATTATCTGAGACTTAAAAAAACCAGAAAAATATGAACTCAGGATATAGCTCAGTTGGGAGAGAGCTTCAGTGACATGTGTGCAGCCTTACATAAAAACAGACATTGTGGTGATTCATTACACCAGTAATCTCTGAACTCAAAAAGTAGAGGAAGGAGACTCTAGAATTGGAGGTTAGCCTTTGTTTGTGTAGTGACTTTCAGGCAGCCTTGGCAAAATGAAAAAGTAAGAGTATTACTTTTATGAAAATATGTCTTGTAATTGTAAATATATTTTCAAAAACATTGATTTTTAACTCGCTAGAGAACAATAGATGATAAAGAATTTTTCATAAATAAATACAAATTAATATTTAAAAAATCAACAAAGTGTGCCAAAAAGACTAATGGAGACTGACTGCATAATAGAAGTTATCTTATTAAAATTTAAATTGACCATTGGCCAGACACACATTTCATTTGTGGAACCTGTATTTCAAAGATTAAGAAAAGTTCTCTCTCATTGAATCCTGAAATGTCATGTAATAGAATGATGATATTTTCCTTTATTATAATAGCAAAGCCCAGGCTTCATTCCTCTACTCTGATGATATGTAGGCATGAACTGTAAGTTAAGCATCAGATTGCTCTATTTAGACAGTGCTTACACATGTCTTGATAAATTATAAGAGGTATGGAATTGTCTTTATGATCTTTTTGGAAGCATCTGGGTTCCTGAATATGGGAACTGAAGAAATGCATGTCTAGTGAATTAATTAATCAACTGACCAATGAGTATAACTCAGCTTCTGATTAAAGGCCTGAAAGCTTGTTTTAGGCAGAATGTTAACTAATCTGGAGACCTCACTTTTGTGCTATAAAATTCCATACACTTGAATGTAAGTGGAACCTGTACATCAATGCTCATCACACAACTCCACCTTAGCAGACTTAGGATAAGGATTGTTTCGATGACTTTGAGGAAGTTTCCTGCTGTGTTATGGGGAACCATATTGTCCATTCTGACATGCAATATCTACTTGCAGGCAACAGCTGCACATAAGACAAAGTTATGGAAGAAGAAATTTAGACATCAAGCACATGAAATTAATTCTTCTACTACCAAATAGAGCCTAAAAGCAAAACTTTCTTTAGAGAAATCCCCAAGTTTATTGTTTATTGTTAGATTAATTTAAATCCTTTGGGATACAGATTGTTTGAGTTATTGTAAATCAATACATTTATTTTACAATAAAAGAAAACAAATAGTTTGTGTATTTTCATATACTAAGAAGTAAATTTTACTCTTTCTAGAAACACAATAATGTCAATATGCTTGAAAGGATAGTCGAAATCAATATATTGATTATTCAGAGAGCAAACTATCTGCCCTTACAGAAGCAGGGCTAGAACATATACAAGTAGGAAATATTAAAGTTATCACAAATGCCAGTAACATGAATGAGATGTAGGGATAATGTTACAAAGCACAGTGAAAGTTCTCCTTCCTCATTGCAGGGTATGCTACTTACTATTGTTAACTTTACACAAAGTAGAGTTACCTGGGAAAAGGAAAACAAAACTGATGAATTATTTCAATCAGATGGGCTTTATGCATGTCTGTAGGGCAATTTCTTGACTGATAACTGTTGTGGGAAGGAGGATCCTACTGCAGGTGGTGCCCACCCCACAGGCAGGTGGCCTTGGCTTATACAAAACAGCAAGTTGAACAAGACATGGAAAGCAAGCCAGGAAGCAACTTTCCTCCATGGTTCCTGCCTCCAAGTTTCTGCTTCAGTTTTTACCTGACTTCCCTCAATGATCTACATCATGTAAGCTGAAATAATGCCTTTCCTCTGCAAGATGCTGTTGGTCAGTGCTTCATCTCAGCAAACACAAACAAGTAAGGTAGGACACAGGCATGTGTTATTCTAAAACATTGGCAGCATTAGCTCTTATTATGCACTAATATGAGCAGTGTGATAACTTCCACAGGCCATTCCAGATAGCATTGGCTCTACTCAAACAGTCTACACAGAAGTAAGGAGGGACAACTATCCTATCTCCCTTATAACCAACAGCACAAGAATTCTATACCATGAATAGAGGGTCCACAGACCTTAATTAAAAACATAATAAAATTTATCAATATCAGAGATTGGATACATGGATCAATGTTGAAGAGCATGTACTGCTCTTGCAAATGACCTAAGTCCTGTTCTATGTATGAAGGCTCAAAACCACCTGTAATTCAAGATCCAGGTAATCTGATGCCCTCTCCAGGCCCTGCATACTCATACACATGGACAAAGACACATGCATGCATACATACATACATACATACTTAAAAGTAAAGTGGGATTTTTAAAAAATTGCCAATATCAAAGGATAACTGAAATAAATTAAGAAATATATGAAATAATTTTATTGAAATATGATAATGTGATAGTTTTTATCTCTGATAATTCAATATATTAATATTTTATTAGAGTTTTTCATTGTTTAGATAAAATTTTAACTAGGTCAGGGGTTCTAGGTAAAGTAGTAGAGGAAAATAAATATATAAGAAGGAGGGTGGATAAAAATTACAGTACAAATGTCTGAGACAGTCATAAAGAATCATATTTTGAAATATCTCCCTAGAAAAACATTTCATATACAGAAGTTTGCATATATATTGTATACATATAATTTAGATATAAACTATTTCCATAATATATATTATAGTTATATGATATATAATTATATACATTATACACAAACATACACACATATACAGTTTAAATGAAATTTTCTCCTATGGGCAGACACTATTTTGTAGCTGGAGTTTTCTCCAGTCCTGCCCAGGCCCACAGATCCCATAACCACTTATAAAATAATCACTCAGAAGCTCATATTAATTAAACTGCTTGGCCATTAGCTCAGGCCTAACACTGTCTAACTCTTACACTTAAATTCAGCCCATTTCTGTTAATCTATATGTCACCACATGTTCCATGGTTTACCTGCTGCCTTTACATGCTGCTCCCTGGACAGCAGGCTGGCATCTCCTCTCCTCAGCCTTCTACTTCCCAGACTTCTCCTCTCTCTTTGTCCTGCCTATACTTCCTGCCTGGCTACTGGCCAATCAGTGTTTTATTTATCAATCAATCATCCACAGCACTTCCCCTTTTTCTTTTTTTAAAAGGAAAGTTTTAACTTTCACATAGTAAAATTACATATAACAAAACAGTTATCAAGCAAGAATTACAGTTATAATATCTAGTCTATTTGTATTTGGCAAAATTAAAGAAAATATCCTATCTATCTTATATTTGTGAATCTAAGATTTCATATCTCACTTATCTCTTATCATAACTAAAGAAATTATAACTATCTAGTCTTCAACTACATCAAAGACCCCAGAAGGATATAATATTACCTGAGGAACATGTGAAGGACGCAAGCAACTTTTGGGAGTCTTGTGAGAGTAGACAGAGACAGCTGGCAGCCTGGACAGTCATCCAGAGTTCCTTTGTAAAGTTGGGGCATCTGTCTTCAGCCCACAGGCTTAGAGACTCTCAGTAACTTCTCTCTGTGTCCTGTAGAATGTCTGGCCGTTTCCTCTGCAAAGCAGGAACCTGAAGGACCATTTCACCAAGCAAAGTTCAGTGGTCACCTTCCTATGGGTCCTGCATGTCCAGTCAATACAACATTTTGTCAAGCATTCCAGGCAAAACAGTTTCTTGACCAAATGGCTACTTTTGCCAAGGTGAAGATAAACTCCATATGGAGTGTGTTCGATGCCCATCCTCCTCTCTGAAGTAAATTGGTGCTGCCAGAAGTAGACATGTCTCACTGTCCAGAAAGTCTAAATTTTTAAAAACATTTTAAATGCCATATTCTGTAGGTCTTTGAAGTGTTTGAAGATTACCAATCTAATTGATTTCTATGTATATCTAGAAAACAGCATGACTATAAGTTTGACTATAATAGAAGACTATTAATCTGTATTTCTTAATTATCCATTATAATCTAAATGAATTACATAAACATAATACCTCAAATGAGAGTAGAAATATATATAGTATAACAAAATTAAGTTTAAAATTGTATCAATAAACTAAAATCCGTAGCAATGTAAAACATTTTTAAACAAGTCGTTGCTCTTTAAAAGTAGGTTCCACAATCTACCCTTTTATCCTATCATATCTATATCCTATATATCTATATAATATCCCCCTTTTTCTACTAAAAAGATATTGTATTTATAATTAACCTGGTTTAAATGAAATTATTGGTTTTTCTCTGTCCCACAACAGAGGGCTCTTCTGATATGGGACACAAGAATCTCCCAACCTTTTGTTTTAGGAATGTGCTTGAGTTTAGAGAAGGAGTGAGCCAATTTCATCTCCAAAGCCAGCTTGGTATATTTGGGAATTTTGGACATAGTTTCTCATACTACTTCCTGCTGGATAGGGGCACTGTATTCTTATGGGGACATAAAGAAAAATTTAAGATCATGGAGTAGTCCCTGAGGGTGTATTGTCTGAGCCAGTTGCCTTGAAACAGTTCTGGATGTTGGATCATCTGGACCATGGTGTCATCGGAGACCTTTCAGGGGCTCTTAACTGATCAAACCTGATGTATCTTAATCTGGAACAAATCCATAGCCTCTTACTTTCTGTGGAAACAAAAGCAGAGCCTCCTTTCCAAAGCAACATATCCTTAGATCCAAATTTTGAAGTCAATGTATCTTTAAAGTATACATATTGGCATAACTCAACAGCTTTTACAATCAAATGCCTTTCTGTAGTTAAAAATCCCAAAGACAACACAATCCAGATTCTCTGTGTAATATCCATCTTTACATGGCTTATTTTTTATACTACATTTACTGTCTCATTAAAGACTTTATTTTTAAAAACTATCTATTTCTTTATATAACTGCATATATTTTTTCCTCTTTCAAGCCTACATACATTTTTACATACATTATACACTATTTCATCTGAATCTGTCTATTGTGTAACTGTTGCTTTAAACTGCAGCATCACTAGGGCTAAAACAGCAACTTGGCTGGTGGCTCTGCCCACCTCAGCTTCCCAACAGGGAGATGGTATGTTTATCCCCAGCTTCAGAGGAATCATGCTCACTGCTGGAGACAGTGGGTCTATGTCTCTATCGAAGCAGTGTGTAGCCCAGAAACCACTTTTTAGGACTAGTAAAGGCTAAATCCACCACACAGGAGCATAATTTACACCCTTGTAGACACCTCATTTCCGCCATGCTGTAGGTCAAGTGCACATGCCAGGAATCCACCATAGTAGCTCAAACCCGCAGGCTGCTGCTAACTTGAGAGAGACAACTGGGAAGCTGTTTAGCTCTGTTTTAGAATCTTCTTTCTCTGGTTTTAGGTGGAAACTGTTGCCAACCCATTGGGTGCCATTTGTAGCTGAAGTTTTCCTGTGTCCTGGCCTGCTGGCAGTCAGGACAAATCTCTCCCACTAGTGTCTCCCAAGTAAACACAAGACCCTTATATTACTTATAGACTGTATGGCTGAGGCAGGCTTCTTGCTATCTGTTTTTACATCTTAAATTAACCTGTTTCTATAAATCTATACCTTGCCACGTGGCTTGTGGCTTACTAGTACTTTGCATCCTGCTCCCCATGGCAGCAGCTGGTAGCGTCTCTCTGCCTCATCCTTCGTGTTCCCAGCACTATTTCTTCCCATAATGTAAGACAACTTAACAAAAAAGCCCAAAACAAGACATGAAATGCCCTCTTTTGAGTTGCTGCTCAGGACTGTCCAAGAGACTCTTAAAACATTATAGGCTATGGCTATACCCTTAATTGACACCAAGAAGTGGGAGGTAATTCCCTATTGGTAAAGACATCAAGCATTTCAGATATGTGGCCCAAAGGCCCCTGAGCTGGAACTGAGCTGAAAGCCTGTGCCCTAAGGACTAGATTTTTTTGGTGGCAAAAGATGCCATGCAAGTTTCCAAAGGAGGAAAGAAACCAACAGTAATAGTCAGCTATGATGCATATGAACTGCAATAATGACCAGCGTGGCATGATGACACTAAGGATGCAATAGTATCATGAATATCTTAGTGGTAGCCAAGAGCTCTGTAATTGGACTTAAGACTTAATCAAAAAGAGGTAAATCATGCCTGGCAATGGAAACCTAGCCAAATACCCAGGGGTAGTGAAGTCATGGACCTTGAAGGGGAACCTGCTGTGGCCACTTCACTAAACCAGTACAAACCCTCACCATAGTCCAAGTATTTTCCCTATACCTACAGATAAGTATAGTGTTAATCCCACTACAATGAGACTTCTCTTTGCAATAGACAGAGACAATGATACAAAACCATTACCAATCAAACTGCAGAGTTTTAGAAGGCAGCAGACATGTCAACAATAAACTCTCACACTTGAGGCTCAGAAATAACTGAAGACAATGGAACATAAAGCTTGCAGGACTGAGAGTTACAGGGATTTTTCTGTTTGATTGTGTCTTCTAGAATTGTCTGATGCTGCAGTGTAGCCGGACGGTTTCTCCGGTCTCTCCCCACCCCAAGGTCCCACAACTGCTTATAAAATAATTATTCAGAGGCTTAATATAAATTGCCAATTACATGGCCTATGGCAGGCTTCTTGATAGCTAGCTCTTATAACTTAACCCATTTCTATTAATCTATAAGTTACCAGGTGGCCGTGACTTACCGGTATTTTCACATCTTGCTTCTCCTTGTGGTGCCAGCATCTCTCTCCCCTCTCCTTTCTCCTTTCTGGCTCTCTCTTCAATTTCCTGCCTAGCTATAACCTGACTTGCCATAGGTCAAAGGCTTTATTTATCAACTAATCAGAGCAACACACATTCAAAGCATACTGAAAGACATCCCACAGCACCTCCCCTTTTCTATCTAATCAGAAAGGAAGATTTTAAATTTAACATAGTAAAATTACATATAATAAAGCAGTTATCAAGCAAGAATTATAGTTACAATATCTAGTCTATTTGTATTTTGCAAAATTAAAGAAAATGTTCTATTTATCCTATATTTGTAAGTCTAAAGTTTCATATCTAATTTATCTTTTATCATGACTAAGGAAAACTATAACTATCTAATCGTCAACTATATCAAAGACCCCAGAAGGATCTAATATCACCTAAGTAAACAGGAAATGCATTGTAAGCAACTTCCAAATTTATGGAAATTACAGAGACAGCTGTCTGTCTGGACAGTCACCAAAGTTCTTCTGTAACATTGGGGCATCTGTCTTCAGCCAATAGGTCTAGAGTTTTATAGTTATTTCTCCCTGTGTCCAGTAGAATATTTGGCAGTCTCTGTGAAGCAGGAACCTGGAGAACCATTTCACCCAATTTTGGCAAATTCAGTGATCATTTCCCTATGGGTCCTGCATATCCAGTGTATACAACATATTATCAGCAGTCCAGGCAAGAGCAGCCTCTTGCCCAAATGGCTATTTTTGCCAAGAAGAAAATAAACTCCACATGGAGTGTCTTTGATGCCCATCCTCTTTTCTGAAGTAAATCAGTGCTGTCAGGAGCAGACTTGTCTCATTGTCCAGAAAGTATAAGTTTTTAAAACATTTTAAATGCTATGTTCTGTAGGTCTTTGAAGTATTTGAAGATTTCCTACTTAACTGAAATATATATGTGTATACCTAGAAAACTTAACTAACATGACTATAAACTTGATTATCATGGATGACTAATTACTTATCTGTATTTCCTAAGTATACATTACAGCTTCAAATGAGCTGCACAAACATACCTAAACAAGAGTAGGAATTATATATACAAAATTAACTTTAAATTTGTTTCAATAAATGAAAATCCATAGCACTGTAAAACATTTCAAACAAGTTGTTGCTTTTTAAAAGTAGATTCAATAATCTACCCTTTCATCCTATCATATCAATAATATCATCCCTTTTCTTCTTTAGAAAGTGATTACATTTATAATCAACCTGCTTTAAATAAAAATAAAAATTCATAAACAATATTTTGGGAATTTGGGAGTAGCTTTTCATACTACTTCCTGCTTGTTGGGGGTGATGCAATGTTATGGGGATCTGGAGAAAAATTAAAAATTGTGGTCAAGTTCTGACTGGAGTAGTCTGTGATGCAGTATTCTCTGAGTTAGTTGCCTTGAAGCTGTTCTGGATATAGGATCATCTGGAGACCTCTCAGTGGGGACTTGGCTAATCAAATCATATTAGCCTAGAAGCAATCCATAGGTTCTCATCTTCTGTGGAAGCAAAAGCAGAACCTCTTTTCCAAAGCAACATATCCTTAGACACAAATTTTGAACTCAAGATGCCTTTAAAAATATTGTGTGTGTGTGTGTGTGTGTGTGTGTGTGTGTGTGTGTGTGTGTGTGTGTGTGTGTGTAACTCACCAGCTTTTACAATCAAATGTCTTTCTGTAGTTAAAAATCCCAAAGACAATATAGTCCAGACTCTCTGTGTGATTTCCATTTTTATGTGGCTTCTTTTTATATTACTTTTACTGTGTCTTTAAAGACTTAATTATTTTAAACCTTCTGTTCCTTTATATAACTGTCTATCCTCCTTTTCCTCTCTCTTCCATGCCTATGTATATTTTTACATATAATATAAACCATTTAGAAGTTTATTCAATCTGAATCTGTCTTTTGTGTATCTATAATCCTTTTCTGATCATTGCAAAGTGCAGCATGGCTAAGACTGAAGCCGTAGCCCTGGCTGCTGACTCCACTCATTCAGTTTTTCCCCATGGCAGAAGTACCTAGGGAGTCACATTTACTCTGTCAACTCTGGGGTCCATGCTGCCATCAGATATCATGCAGCTGGCCCATAAACCCTTTTTGTCTGTGTGAGTAAAGGCTAAATCCACCATGCAGCATGCTGCACAGCTTGGAGACCCATCCGTGTACTGTGGCAGGTATCTGCCATTTCTGTAGGTCAAACCCACATGCCTGGAACCTGCCATACTGTAGCTCATGGCTTGCTTGAAAGACAAAACTCAGAAGCTGTTTTTAGCTTCGGTTTAGAATCTCTTATTCAGTTTTCTCAGGTTTTAGGTAGAAACTGGAGCCAACAAACTCACTAAAGAGTTGTAAAGTGTAAGTTTGAAAGACATCAAAAGGTAGTTTTGGTAATGCAAATTAGGATAGAAAGTAAATTAGATACAATCCTTTGGATTCATTATTTATTCCTAGGATAAATAATGGAATATTTTCTCTGAATTTGTCAAATGCAGATGGACTAGACATTGTTGATGTATTTATTGCTTACATATATTGGATATAGTTATTGCACTTACTTATATAGTTTTTCTTATATTAGTTATAATTTTTTTATTTTAGACAAAAAGGGGAAATGTGGTGATATATTGTGTCCCCCAATGTATTGTGCATCCTAATAAAGCTTATCTGAGGATCAGAGGAAAATGCCAGGCACTACATAAACATAGAAGTCAGGCAATGGTAGTATATGACTTTAATCTCAGCATTTGGGAGGCAGAGATCCATTCAGATTTCTATGAGTTCAAGGGCACACTGGAAACAGAGCATAGTGTGATGGTGCATACCTTGAATTCCAATACTAGTTAACCATAAAGGTCTGGAGGTCTATACAGACAGATAGGAAGTGACAGAGCTGGGCATGAAGAGGAAGTGATGTAGTTGGGCAAAAAGAGGAAGTAAGATTTCAGGGACAGAAAGGCATATAGACGTGGGAATACAAAAAGTAGTTCTCTTTGGAGACTGAGGTATCAGTGAGGTGAGGTGAAGTTGGATATGGTTTGTCCTATTCCTCTGATCTCTCAGTTTTAAGCCTAATATCTTGCTCTGGGTTTTTATTAATAAGACTGCTTAGTAATTCATCTTACACTACAGCCAGGAAGTCTCACCAATGTAACTGCCTAAACAGGAACTGTTTAGGAACAAAAGCAATAGACCTGCTAACATGGATAGGAGGAGGACCCTGGGGTGGGCGGCTCAGCTCTACACAAAGAACTACAGGCAAATAAGTAATAGTGAGAGCAGAAGAAATAGTGTTCCCCAGAGAAGAACACACTCATTTCCTATCCAACACTCAACTTTCTTTCTTTCTTTCTTTCTTTCTTTCTTTCTTTCTTTCTTTCTTTCTTTCTTTCTTTCTCCCTCTCTCTTTCTATCATCTAAGTATCTATCTATTATCTTTTATCTATCTATATGTAACAACAATTAATGAAAATAAAGACCATGAATGTGAATGAAAGCATGGTAGAGGAGTGGTTGGAGGCTTTGGACAAAGAAAAATAATGGGAAATAATGTAATTAAATTATAATATTAAAAATGAAAGAAATATTTTTAATTATCAACATAATTAAAACAGACATGTTGAAAATAGAGCTAATTTTCTACAATCCAAAATACTTATATCTAAGTAGGAATCTCTAATTCATTTCACAGGGATGTGTTAACCACAATCATGTTATGTGACTGTAAATAGGACAGTGTGTTATTAATAATCTGATATCAAAGGCAAATAATCTAAAGTCATATAGGCATAAGATGGAAAATAATGGACCATATGCCTATGATTAATAAATTTAATTTGATATCTTAAAATGAAAAATCAAATTTCATCCAATTAAGGTAGTGGTATCATTTTTATGATGGAGGGAAAGAATTAGTAAATATTCTTTTATAGCCAACATCTTTTCTGAATTATCAATACAGGCAATAGATGAATTTTTATTGATTCCAGAAAAACTGAATGATTGAATTCTTGAAACATTTTAGAAATAGAAATGTGCCCCTCAGATAAAATCTCACAGCTTCATAATATTTGCATGTCCTTGGGGAAAGTGCTCTAGAAAACCTAATAAATGTACTAAAAATAGATTAAACTATCTAAAGAGTAAAAATAAGAGAGAATCGCAATATATTTTGCTGTGCATGCACAAATGATATGTATTTGTTTTCAACAAGACTGACAAGACCATTACAAAAAGTAATTTTTAAGTTCAAAGAGAAATATCGACTAATAATATTTATGAGAATACAGGCATTAGAATTCTTTACAATGAAAGGATATAGAACATTATTATTTGATACTATTTATTTAAATTAAATATCCATTAGATATTTCCCTATCTAATGGAAAACTATTATTGATTAAAATAAATATCTTTAATTTATGTATTAATTTCATTTATTTTCATATGAATATTTTCATATTTGAAAAGAAAAAGAAAAATAACTGACACTTTAATGTCATTATGTCAATCTAAGTTCAAATATCATATTTTTTAAAGTCTCCATGAGAAAAGATAGAAGAAAGAAATCATTCATTTTAACAAGTACTGATGTAGAAAAAATAACAAAAATACATATTTTAAGTCATGTGATCCATTTTAAAGCCAGAGAGGGCAAGGGAAGACAGCATAGTGTAGAGCATGTGGCCACAAAGTTTTTCCCACAAGGCTGTCTGCTTACTTACTGCTGTCAAGTCGTAAGTTCAAAGATCTGGAGATCTGTCAGTGCCAGAGCATCAGGCAGGAACACACACCACACTGAAGGTGACACTGGCCCTAAGCCCTCACATCATCCAGATCCTGAGAATTTAGCTCCCTGGCTATCCTCATCCTGAGTTTCCAGACATGCATCTCTAACTACTTACATGACAGGAGTTCAGTATATTTGCTTTCAAGCTTCCATCAGGCACCACTCCATACTGAGGAGCTTTAGAAAGCCAAATTTTATCCTTTTATGAATCCAGATGCCAGAAGCATAAAATCAGTGTGAGCAGAGCTGCTCCCTTCCAGCCACATTGTATAACTTTCTGTCCCCTGACTGTATTCTAATTTCTGGCTTGTTGACATTTGTGGCTTTATTTGGACTGTAAAGCCATCGCTCCAATCTCAGATTAACAAGGTCAACTCAGAAATTAAAAGTCACATGTTTTTCTAACGTGTGTTTTCTTATGTTTACATTGATAAGGGTCACTGGCTATTGGGCCTATTCAATGCACCAGTACTTCAGCTTAAATAACTACATTGGTAAAGATCATGTTTCCAAATCGAGTTATACTCTGAAATTTTGAGTGGTTATGAACTGGGAAGAGAGCCTGCTTAACACCATACTTGGTGTTTTCTATGTTCTGCATATTGGATTCAAAATTTGTCAGTTTTCTAAGGCTTACATAATAGTAATGGACTAGAGGACTCAGAACAACCAAAGTCCCACATTACTGTGTCTTAAGGTTGGTTCCCTTTACTGTCTCTGGAGATTATCCTACCCAGAGAAAGTGGAATCTGAGGCCACCATGACAGCACACGGAAGGCCATGCTGAGACTCTGATCATAGAAATAGCTGTAGCACATAGGTCAATTCTTGTAGATGTAATTATCAAATAAAGCTATATTGCATTAGATGGGCCATATATCCAGTTGTTATTGTCCTATACAGATGGTGAGGACACATACTCAAAGAAACATATCTTTTAACTTTCAAGTACTCAAATAGCTTGGAATCCAGAACACTGAAGTCACTTTGCCAATATCATTTACATTTCACCTATGTAGAGTGATCATTTTAGTTAGTTAGATCAACTCAATTTCTAAAATCTCAATGAATATTATTTTGCAACCCAGATATTAATAAATAAATAGGAGGAAACAGATGGGGATAATTCTTGGAATATAACAAGGATTTTCATGACCAAGGGGGGAAATAGAAAAATGAGGAAAAGCATTGTATTTACTAGATCACACACATGTAAGATGAGATGTTTATGAATTTGAAGTTAATGGATTTTGATAGTAATTTTTATTACTTAACCAAGGGTGTCTAAAATTAGAACAGGTATTATACCAGTAATTAGATCAAATACCTATCAATGGTATTTTATAGTTAAAACATAATATTTGACTAAGTGAAAAAATAAACTACTTTGAAGGATTTACTTTGTGTATAATTTTTACTAATATTTATGGTGTCAACAGGCCTCAAGTAAGCATCATACTATGTCATAGACTATTATAGATAGTGATAAATGAATTACCAATAATAAGTAATTAGCTACAGATCATAAACAGATATTTGATAGTAAAGAAAGGAGTGGATAGGATATACAATCTTTGAAATATTAGTTCCCAGGGAGGATATTAAGTTAATCACACATTTGATGTGGAGGAATTTAAAGTGTAATGTTGAAAGAACTGGTATTAGTGTGTTGTGATTGGTCCCTTCAGAATATGAGGGTATCCAAAAAAATTTTATAAATCTATGAAAGCTGTTGAGGTAGAGCTGGTAGCAGGAACTAAGGAAGCTCTTTTAATAGGCAAATTAATTAATTACAGTTCCCAATCTAGAGTCCCTACTACCTCGACAGACAGCAAAATTAATGAGAATCAGGCAGACATGCTTAGATTTGTTCAGGTTAGTTGGAATGATACGGGTACTCGTGGCCATAAGACAGAATTATTTGAGGAGGGAGAAGTACGAAGTACTATTCACTCTCTACATTTTCTTTGAAAGAATATTAAAAATATAATTTAATTATTCTACAAAATATGAGTTCATTATGGTATTCTGGATGACATATTTGAAATATTGACATATTGAAATAGTGTAGTCTCAGAACATTTGATACACACCTGTACATATATTTGTGAAAGTACTTTCTATTGATTCTTAGATCTATGGCCTCAGTGGCCACAACCATTGTCAGTTTCTTTATCAGAATTAAAGTTACTATTTGTCATTCTTTCTCAGTCAATAGTCAGACCTAAAATTTAAAGTACTATTCTTTTTACAACAAAATCTTATCAGTTTGAATTTTACTAACAAAAAAATAATAAAGTTACTTAAAGTTAAGATATTATATCTTATTATATTTTACTAGACAACTTTTTCAGGAATCAACACACACATAATGCTAAGTAAACATACATAAACCATGATACATTACTGTATTAAATGAATACTTTCATATTTAAAAGAAGAAAACCATAAAAAGCAAGGCAAGGCTTCCCAGCATGCGTGGGTGCATATGTGTGTGCATGTGCAAGTGTTCATGCATGTGTGTATTGCAGATGAACTGGGCATGGAAATGCTCACTACTGTCCCCATCTACCTCATGGACAGCACTTCTCAATTAACCGAAGTCAGCCATTTTGTCTTCTAGCCAAGACTCTACTACATATTGGACTTCTCTCAGTACAAATTAAGTTCAAATCCTCCTCTTTGACCTATCTCTCCTGCTACATTTTAATTAACACACCAAGGCAGCATTAGTGAGAACATCCTCTATGGTTCATTAACATTTTGCTTTAACTTATCTTGTATCATCAATAATATTTTTAAATGATGACCCATTGGTTTATATCTACACAAGTTCCAGTCTTCTTTTTTTAATTTTTTTTTAAATTTTATAGTTTTATTTAATTTTACATATCAGCTACGGATTCTCCTGTCCTCCCTCCTCTTGCCCCCCTGCCCTCCCCCAGCCCACACCCACATTCCCATCTTCCACGGCAAGGACTCCCCTAGGGATTCAGCTCAACCTGGTAGATTCACTCCAGGCAGGTCCAGTCCCCTCCTCCCAGGCTGAGCAAAGTGTCCCTGTAAAAGCCCCAGGTTCCAAACAGCCTGTTCATGCACTAAGGACAGGTCCCAGTCCCACTGCCTGGGTGCCTCCCAAACAGTTCAAGGTAATTAACTGTCTCACTTATCCAGAGAGCCTGATCCAGCTGGGGGCTCCTCAGCTATTGGTTCATAGTTCATGTGTTTCCACTAGTTTGGCTACTTGTCCCTGTGCTTTTTCCAGTCTTGGTCTCAACACAATGGAGTACTACTCAGCAGAGAAAAACAATGACATCATGAGGTTTGCAAGCAAATGGATGGATCTAGAAAGAAATCATCCTGAGTGAGGTAACTGCTGTGGGATGTTAATGTATGTCCTGTGGGAGCCCTTCTTGGGTTCCTTGTGGCGTTACCCAGCAGGTTTGCATAGAGGATGATTGGACCATGGGCCTGAGTGCAGGTGTCTGAGATGGTCTGCACTTGGCTGTGCTAGGGGATGGTCTGTATGTCAAGTTGCTCTGATTGGTCAATAAATAAAACCTGATTGGTCGTGGCTAGGCAGGAAGTATAGGCGGGACTAACAGAGGAGAAATAAAAGAACAGGGAGACAGAGAGACACTGCCAGCCGCAGCCATGACCAGCAGCATGTGAAGACGCTGGTAAGCCACCAGCCACGTGGCAAGGTATAGATTTATGGAAATGGATTAATTTAAGCTATAAGAACAGTTAGCAAGAAGCCTGCCATGGCCATACAGTTTGTATGCAATATAAGTCTCTGTGTTTACTTGGTTGGGTCTGAGCGGCTGTGGGACTGGCGGGTGAGAGAGATTTGTCCTGACTGTGGGCAAGGCAGGAAAACTCTAGCTACAGGTAACCCAGACTCAGAAAGACAAACATGATATGTACTCACTCATAGGAGGATACTAAATGTAAAACAAAGGAAGACTAGACTGCTACTCACAGTTCCAGTCTTCTTTAAAAACAACAACAACAACAAAACTATATGCAACATTTTAACATTATCACCAAATGTGGTTTTGAGAGACAATTAATTCATGCTGAATGTGAGGAGGTGGCATAAATCACTAGAGGAAGTTATGATACTCACTGTTTTGATACCATATTTAACACTGAAGATGTATACTTCTGTGACTTTCTTTAACGTGATTATTAACCACATTAAAAACAAGATGAATAATTGCCATTTCTTTGTAATCCTTTTGGATGCCAGGCAATTAATCATTTTGTCTAATGTGAGTATAAGTTAGTTGCAGATAAGCTAAGTAATCAGCAGATGCTGGCTCCTTCATTAAAATGTTGATCAAACTTTGACGACTACATGGCAAAAGTGGTACTTTGGGATGAGATAATTGTAGAACGTTACAATAACATATACAACATGTTTTATACAGACTCTAAACATGAGGAAATAGCACTTAAAATGGAAGGAGATAGTATTTCCGAATTTTGGTCAAAAGCAAGTCTCCATTTGAAGTCTTGATTCTATCAAGAAATAGCTGAGTAAGCTTTTTGCATATTATTTATTTATCTTTACATATGGTAACTGCAAATGAACTATGGTCACAATTATGGCCATTTCAAAATTTTTCTAGAAAAACAAAGTTATTGCAAGTACGCAATAGCACATAACAGTCTAGGGTGTTTTTAAAGGAAATATATGATATTTTAAAAATTTTTCTCTTAATTAGAAAAATACTTTAGAATAGGGCTTTTTGTGATTCATGTGAGTTTTGAATACATTCTGTTGCTTTTGGAATGTTCTTGGCTATGTAGCATAACATTCCACTATTTTCTCAAAATATGATATACAGAAAATTAAAGTTCAAGTTAAACAAAAATACTGCTTGAAAAAGCAAATAATTGAATTGCACTTGCAGTGCTCCACAGTAGACAGTAATTAACATGCAACATCTCCATCGCTGAGTACAACTTCCAATTTCCATTTTACCATCATAGAATGCTGTCTACACATTTTTAAATGGTGCCCATGATAATAATATATTCTCTTTTTAATCATATTCTACGTTGCAAGAAATGAAGCTTGCAATTTTCCCAGGTGTTTACCAAATTACTACTGCAAGCTAATTCTCATCCCCCACATTAAGAGTTTCAACACAGTGCACATTAGCAGCCTGCCTCTGTTCTTCCCATGTAACAGAAGGTAGTTAATGCACACCTCACTAACACACAGTTTGTGCATTTATAGTCCCCGTGGGCAGTAGGAAGAGAGCTGCAAGCTAACTTATTCTGCTTTTATAATGTTCTACTACATTATATCAGAGACAGATAGAGAAAGTGAAGAGGGAGTATCAAAAAAAAAAAAAAGAAATAAAAAGGCAACAGAAAAGGAAATTAAGATATATGATTAAATAGGGAATTGATAAGAAATACAATTATTGAACTATTGATGTAAAAATTTTTTCATGTGATTTTCAAGGATAGTTTGTCTTATACATGAATGAAACACACATATGCATTCCTTATTCTTTACAGATTGTATTTACTATTTAATTATTTTGTTTTATTAGCAGAATAATCATGGATGTCTCTATTTGTAAAGAATGCCCACAAATCAAACTATAAGAAGAAATATTTACAGTATCTATTAAAAATGGGTCCCTAAACACTTTTTAATTTGTCCAGACTGATCCATTCATCACTCAAAATTTACAATAAACCCTCATTCCAACACTTCTAGAATCTTAAACAGTTGTGTCAATTTGTATAGTGAAGTTCAATTCACATAATAAAAATCCAAATTATTTAAAATATCAATTAAAATATACAGCTCTAAAATAAATAATCTAAAAATCTATTCATAAACTACAGATTTAAAACAGCAATCTTTCTAGTATTCTTCTGAAATTCAAGGCTTAATGTCACTATTGAAACAAAAACATTAAAAAAGGAAAGGAGAATAAGAGTGTCATGTAGTTTGATTTTTTTTCTTTCCAACAAAGTGTAATGGTAATTTAAAAAAAAAAATCTGTTATTCACAAAGCTTTGCACTAAGCATTTCTGACATTACATATCCAGGAATAAATTGATACATCATTTATAAAAGAAAATATAAGGTGAAATGAAAGCATATACATATATATCAAACTTAATTATGCTGTTTTGATTATTTTCACGTCTACTAAAATTGGTTAAAATTGCTTACTCACATAGACACTTAAACAGTCAGTTTTAATTTTACAAGAAAAATACATACTCATAGAACCAATAAGCAATTCAATCTTTCTTTGATTCAGGAACTGTGTATAGGTTCCCTTTTCTCTTCTTTAATGTTCATTGGATTTTAAATCATAATTTAAGAGGCATTCCTCTTTGTTGTGCTGGCTGAGAGGTATTTTCCAAGCTTCGTTTTAAGCATAAGGCAAAGTCATTCTTTTAATTTTGCTGAAGCACTCAACACTTGGCATTCACTACTTTTGAAATTCTATAGATTTGACTCACTCTCCAAGATTCATGGGGGAAAGCTCAATTTAGCAATGCTCACCAAACAGAAGACATGTCCCTGGAGATGCATGCCCACTAACATCCATCCACTCTGTAGATAATGAGCTAAACAATGAATGTATAAGCAGGAGAAATCTGAGCAGAGCTGAGAAGTTTCCTCCACAATAACTGGTTCTTCCGACCCAAATTTTGTCTAAATAGTAAAATATTGTAATTTCTAAACTGCAATCATAAATAGTAATTTTCCTTCAGTTGCTGTATTAATCATCTCTTCTGTCACTCTCCAACCAAGTCCCAGAGTCAAGCTCTGAATGTCACATAAAGCCCAGTTACACACTCTGGCTTCCAGCACCCATGTCTCCATGAAAACAGTTTGAGAAGGTGCATGCCATGCTTGCAATGTCATAGATGTGTCCATGTGGATGGATTAGTTTCAGATACACTTTAAATCTAATGGAGGTGCTGTCTTCTTTGTAATTTTCCATTGATTTTTTTTTTTTTGTGTGTAAAATCGTTACTTTTTATTTCAGTAACTTTTCTTACCGCAATTGATTGTGATCATAAGGAGATATCACAGAACCTTCTACCTTTTGTCATTAGTTAGAAATTTTGGATGTGAAGGGAAATCCACAAGCATGGACGTGGTCTGGACATGCTCGACAACGGACAAGTCATCATAGCTTTGATCATATGAACATCAACATTCACTTCACTTAAATACACGTGAATCATACATCCCGCGATGTTGTGCTGGCTAGTTTTTGTCCACATGACAAAGTATAGTTCCAAAGGAAAATGAAACTTCAGTTGAGGCATTTCCTCCATCAGACTGGCCTATGGGAACGTCTGTGGGGTGTTTTGATGATTAATGACTGATGTGGAAGCACCCAGCCCAGGGTACCCGGTGCCACCCTTGGAGAGGTGGTCTGGAATTTTATAAGAAAGCAAACTGATCAAACCCGGGACTCAACCAAACAAGCAGCATTCTTCAGTGGTCTCTGCTTCAGGTCCCGCCTCCTGGCTTCTGCTTCAGGTCTCTCCCTGAAGTCACTTTGTTCAATGACAGCCTGTAGCATAGAAGTAGAAGCCCAACAACCCTTTTACTTAAAAAATAAATTGGTTTGGTCACTGTTTATCCCTGCCACTGGAAAGCAAACTAGCATGAATATGCTTCCACTTAGAAATTTAAATGATAAGGCCCCAGGTGTAGATCAGTCGTAAAGTCCTTGCCTAACCTGACCCAGTCCTTTCCTCAGTCCTATACCAAGCACCACAGAAAGAAATATAGGATGGGGCGGGGCAAATGGGGTGCAGACGGAGGATGGGGGGTGAGCACAGATCTATGTAAGACCATGTATATCAAAAGTAAGTGTTTTCCTTCCTTCACATCCTTGCCAGCATTTGTGATCATTCGCTTTCTTTTGTCTTTTATTTTTGAGATTTTAATACAAATATATCATTTCACCCTCTCTTCAAACCCCCCTTTCTCCCTTCAAATTCATGACATCTTTTTTAGTTGTTATTACATGCATCTATGCATATGTGGTGAGCCACAGGAATATGAAATACAAGTTCAGCTGTATATTATAACCTATACCTTGATGAGGCCAAGGATCAGTCGAGTGGGAAGCCAATCAGCAATGTCTATTGGTGTTATGTGGCTTAATATTCAGTTGTGCCTTGCTATGAATTCCTTGTGCTCATACTTCTCCTAAAGTGTGTATGTGTATGTGATTCTCAACAGAACCATCTGCCTTGAGCTCCAGGCCCCCTTTTTAGCATTTGGTTTGGGTATCTGCCATTTGCAAATACCCTCCTTGAGTTACTTCCTAAGATAGAGTCAACCCTGAACAAAGCCATAAAAGACAAGCAAGGAACAGGAGCTAACAGGCCATCTGTTAGATGCCTGAAAACCCCCTAACTTAGATAAAACATCCTTTCTGAGACTACATGTCTCACAGGCCAAATGCCTACCAACAAAAGGAACAAGCTTCCCCCCCCTCCCCCCCACAGAGAACTTCTTAGATCAAAGGGGGTTAAAGGGGGTTTCCCTTCAGCAGGTGTTTCAAGCTGTGGTGCAGATTGACTAGCTATCAGTACTCTTTCCTTGCAGAAGAAAAAAGTGACAGTTTTAACTTTTAGTGACCTACAGACTTTTCCTACCTTATCACCCATAAGTCTGTACTTGATAGATTCGTAATGCCTTCACCTAACCACAATAAGGATATATTTTAGCACATAAATTCCTTTTCTGATTTATCTCAACTACTAACTGACTCCACTCTTATCTCTCCCTTTTTGAGTTGCAAATGAAATTACCAGGAAGCCTCTAGCAGGGACCCCTGCAATCTTTTGCTGTATACAAAACATAAGGTGTTACTGTTTGGGATAGGATATAGAGCAGTCCCAGGAGAGGGAGAAGGACTGAAGGATGGAGGATTGAGGGATTGAAGTTGTGAGAGAACTAGGATTGGAGGGAACTAGGAATGCAGGGAACAGAGAATTGAGGGAATAAGAATTGAAGAAATAAGGAATTGAAGAATTGAGGGAACTAGGAATTGAAGATTGAAGGATTGAGGAATTGAAGATTAGAGGGAATTAAGAATCTAGGCAACAAGAAGCAGGGAACTAAGGAAAGAGAGATCTGAGAGAGTTGAACTGGTGACTGAATGATGGTGACTGATGAATAAACTGTGAAGATCTAGACTTAACTATACAGGCTCAGGAATATGCCATGATAACTCAAATGGATACAGAGCAGTATCCTTCTGTAGACAGCCTGTCTGCTGTTTATACAGGAAAGGAGATATTCTGTCTGTGGTTTATGGCCCTTGGAGATATTTAGATAATCCTGCTGAGCAGTCTAGATAATCCTGTTCAGCTGGTTGTGGTTCCCCACCAAAAGTCTAGACCAATAGTTTCAAAAAAATCACCTTGCCCCTTCTACCCAATCCCAAATTGCCAATTCCCTGGCTCGTGGTTTTTCGCTATAAAAACCCTCTACACCTGGGTCCGTGGGAGGTGCCACAATTCCTTCCATCTGCCATGCTGTGGCCCAGGTTGAACCTGAATAAAAGGACCCTTATCTGCTCGCATCAGAAACCAGCTCCTTGGTGGTCTCTGGGGGTTTCACGAAATGGGTACAACAAAACGAATTGAACTAGAGAGCTCCGAGCAACTGGATCATTCCCGCCACATTGGTAGTGTCTCTCCTGGGCCCCTGGATTTGTATAAATTTAAGGGTGGACCTTAAATATTATACAAAATGCATATACACATATATTGCTAAGTATGATTTTGGCTAGATTGTATAATGTGTGTGTGTGTGTGTGTGTGTGTGTGTGTGTGTGTGTGTGTGTGTGTGTGTGTGTTCAGGGCTGACCATTTGAAATTGAATAACCAATTGATGAGTCCTCTCTGGAGAAGACTGCTTCTCCCACACACAGGATTCCATAGTTGCCTGCAGTTCTTTGTGTAGGATTGAGGCATCGTGGCTTTTCCTGTCTTCCTTGGCATGTCATTTGGGTGGTCATGTTGGTGAGACTGTATGCATATAGTTTCTGACATAAGGGCAACCCCCCTGATCTTTTGACTCTTAAAAATCTTTCTATCTCATCTTCTTCAATGTTCCCTGAGCCTTAGGTTCAGAAACGTTTGGTAGGTTACCTGTTGGAACTAGGCTCCAAGACTCTGCAGTTTGATTGGCTGTGGCTCTCTGTACTTGACTCTGTCAATAGATTTTGTCTGTTGCAAAGAGAAATTTGCTTGAGGAGGGATGGGGACTGCATTTATCTGTGGGTATAAACACAAGTGTTTGGAATGTTGTTATAAATTTTAACCATTTGTAACAAGGTAAGATGAAATCTCAATATAATTTTAATTTGAATTTCTCTGATAGCTAAAGGTGTTGAATATTCTTCAAATGTGTCTCAGTCACTTACATTTAACATTTTAAGGACACTGTTTAGTTCCATGGCCCATTTTTAAGTTAGGTTGTATGTTTTCTTGAAAATTAGTTTTTTGAGTTATTTGTATATTTTAGACACTCACCATCTGTGTAGCTCATAGAGATGTTGTTCCTGTTCTGTAAGCTGCCTCTTCACCTGGTTGGTGCTGTCCTTGTTGTACAGAAGTCTTTGGGTTTTATATTTTGTCTTCCACTTGTCAATTGTTGGCATTAAAGTATGTGCTACTAATGTCCTTCCTGTTCATAAAATCCTTTCCTGTGTCTATGAGTTCAAATATATTCTCTCTTTCCCCATCTATCAGAATTAATGGCATCAGGTTTTATGTCGAAGTCTTGTGTCCAATGGAGTTGAATTTGGTACAAGATGAAAGACGAGGCTCTAGTTTCATTTTTCTACATAGATCTATCTCAATTTATCCGAAACATTTGTTGAAGATGCTGTCTTTTCTTGATGTGTGTGTGTTTAGCCTCTATCAAGAGTCTGGTGCCTATAGGTGTATGTACATGTATCTGGGTCCTCAGTTCTATCTCATTGAGCAATTTGTCTGGTTTCATGCTAGTACCATGGTATTTTTATTACTATATATCTGTAGTACAATTTAAAATCACATAGTGTTATTCCTCCAGGTTTTCCTTTTACTTTTCTGGAACGTTCAGTTATCCTGGGATTTTTGGGTTTCCATGTGAAATTTAATGTAATATTTTTCAATGTTCTGAGAATTACATTGACTTTTTATGGGGATAATATTAGTCCTTCCAATCCTTAAGCATTGAAGGACTTTCCATCTTCTAAAACTTTCTTCATTTACTTTTTTCAATATTTTATTTATTTATTTATTCCTTTTTTATTAAGAGATTTTCTATTCATTTTACATACCAAGCACAGATTCCCATGTCCTCCCTCCTCCCACCCCCAGCCCTTCCCCCAACCCACCCCTCATTCCCACCTCCTCCAAGGCAAGGTCCCCCATGGGGAGTCAGCAGAGCCTGATACACTCAGTTGAGGCAGGTCCAAGCCCCACCTCCCTGCACCAAGGCTGCGCAGTGTCCCAACATAGCCATTGGGCTCCAAAAAGCCGGTTCATGCACTAGAGATGGGTTCCAGTCCCACTGACTGGGGCCCCCTAAACAGTTCAAGCTAAACAACTGTCTCACTTATCCAGAGGGCCTAGTCCAGTACCTTGGGAGCTCCTGAGCTATTGGTCCACAGTTCATGTGTTTCCATTAGTTTGGCTAGTCGTCTCTGTACTTTTTCCAATCATGGTCTCTATATCTCTTGCTAACAGAATCCCTCCTCTCTCTTGAGTGGACTCCTGGAGCTCTGCCTGGGACCCAGCTGTAGATGTTGGCATCTGCTTCCATCAGTCACCGGATGGGGGTTCTATGATGACAGTTAGGGTATTCAGCCATCCGATCACCAGAGTAGGTCAGCTCAGACCCTCTCGACCATTGCCAGTAGTCTATGGTGGAGTCATCTTTGTGGATTCCTGGGAACCTGCCTAGCACTCTGTTTCTCCCTACTCCCATGGTGCCCCCTTCATTTATCATGGTATCTCTTTCTTTGTTCTCCCACTGTATTCCTGTTCCAGCTCTAACCTCCCGCTCCCCTAGGCTCTCATTCCCCTGTTCCTTGCCTTCTATTACCCCCCTCACCCCCAGTTTTCTCCTGTAGATCTCATCTACTTCTCCATCTCTGGGTGATCCTTGCATCTTTCCTAGGGTCGGTCCTCGGGCTAGCCTCCTTGGACCTGTGGTTTGCAGTCTGGTTATCCTTGAAATAAGTATGTACATAAAACCTGTTAAGTCCATTCAGTTTTGCCTATACCTATAATTTTCTAGGATGGAACACTTGGTATTGGATAACCAAACAAGGGACCTTATCCTTAAGGAAGATAATTATTATTCTCTCAGTATTTAATTGCTCTTAGCACTTCATCTAGGGGTAGGACCATATGTAGCCATGGTTGAGGTGGTTGGCAGACTGAAGGACTGGATCCAGTGGTCTCTATCTGGAGTTCTGATTTTCAAGACGTCTTGTGGTTCCAGAGTGGTGTGGTGTGGAGGTGGCTGGCAGATGGGGCAGTAGACTGGCTTTGTGGGTCCCTAACTAGGGCTTTTGGTCACAGGGTTCCACATGGCCCTAGAATTTTTTTAATTTCCTTTTTGTGTCAAACCAAGGAAAATAGTTTGTAATCAGACAAAATATGAACTATGTAAATCTGCCCTCATTAACTTAGAATTTTTACCTGCTAGTTGATGACTAGCAAAGCATCCATGTTCCATTGCACTCTACATACTTGGGGCAACATACTTGCCTAACTTAGTAATAATGTAAATATTAAAATTAATGAGAAATAATACGAGACTTGATCATGTGTCCATCCTCTCATTCCTGTGCTAATTTACAGACATCACAAAGTGAATTTAAATTCAAATGTCTTGTCTATTTGATACACTATAATCTTGACTCTAAAGATATATTGTTTGTCAAATTTTTCATTTGGCTTGATATAAAATAAAAATATATTTAGGCTGTGGAAAATAAGGCATTTATATTAATTTTGTTTCCAATAATTTTTAAACAAGATTTAATTTACATACTATATTTAAATAATTCTTTATGGTACCAACTATATAGGGACAGTATAAATGCTCACTCACCTGTGCCTTTAATTCTGCCAATATATAATATCATTTAGATAAAAATTGTCATTGGCTTTGAAATTATTTTATGGCATTGAAGTAAGAACTTATAAAACAAAATATCTTACAAAACTATGTACACACATACGGAAACAGGGCTAAATATAAATTAAGACAAAAAGTAAAATAAAGCTTTTGTATTATAAGTTTCTAAATATGGGTAGATGTAAGAGTCCTGAATAAAGAATAAAATTTAGAGGAAAATAAAACAAACAATTATACTCCTGACATTATCAGAAGAGCGTTAGGTGTGTACTTCTTGAAAATAGTAAAATTTTTCCCTAATGCTCCTACACCCTCTATCTTCTGAAATATTTAAACTCAACTTTCCCCAATTGCTGGCTAGCTATACAATGACTAAAAGAAAAGAAAGAAAACACTATATGTATGTATGTATGTATGTATGTATATTTGTTTGTTTTTTGTTTTTGTTTTTCAAGACAGGTTTTCTCTGTGTAGCTTTGCACCTTTCCTGGAACTCACTTTGTAGACCAGGCTGGCCATGA
Source organism: Peromyscus maniculatus bairdii (assembly GCF_049852395.1). Taxonomy (NCBI): domain Eukaryota; kingdom Metazoa; phylum Chordata; class Mammalia; order Rodentia; family Cricetidae; genus Peromyscus; species Peromyscus maniculatus. Next base: position 78,283,333 of record NC_134870.1, on the reverse strand, counting down.
ACTCACAGAGATCTGCCTTCCTCTGCCTCCCAGTGCTGGGATTAAAGGCATGTGCCACCACCGCTCAGCTAAATATTATAATAAAGATTACCTGTAAACTGGGCGGTGGTGGCACACGCCTTTAATCCCAGCACTCGGGAGGCAGAGGCAGGCGGATCTCCGTGAGTTCGAGGCCAGCCTGGGCTACCAAGTGAGTTCCAGGAAAGGCACAAAGCTACACAGAGAAACCCTGTCTCGAAACACCCCCCCCCCAAAAAAAAAGATTACCTGTAGTCAATTTTCTTCACATCATTGATTTTACATTTATCTTGCTTCCTTGTGACTTTCTTTTTGGTGACATCATAGTATTGCTTGAGGAAAGGCCTAATTATGAAAATATAAAAGTGAATATAAATGCAGTATAAGGAAATCCTAAATGGAAATATTGTTTAGGTTCCTAGAAATAGTCAGCACTAGATATTTAAGATTCTGCTTTATAGTATGACTTATAATGGAGTGTTATTAAGAGCAAAGTAAGAATTTATTACAAGCTAGAAAGTACTTTTGAATTGTAATCATGGCCTTTAGTTATGTCAGTATATAAATCAGTCTGTCAGAGAAAAAAAAACTTGCAAATAATTGTCTCTTAATTTTTGCTAAAGCTCTTTCTGAAACAAATGGCTTTGTTGAGGATATATACAGCATTTTGAAAAAAATTGTTGAGCAAGAAAGTTCATTTCTACTAAAATCATTAATGATGACTCTGAGATGCTCAGTTTTTTTGCTACCATTATTTTTCTGAGGGTTGACATGGGCCTACATTTCTATTTAATTGGATTTTATTATATCATCCAGACTGTCTGCTTATCATCTCACATCATTTGGAAGAAAAACTAGAAATACAAATTCTTGTCTTCACCCCAAAGGATTCAATGACTGGCTAACAGGAAAATATCCTAATACTAGAAACCTGGCAAAGAAGACATCAAATCTGTCAGCAGAGCTGCAGATATGACTCTCTCAATAATCCTTGGTTCTCTGTGTCCCTCATCCAAGGCTATTTATTGTACATCCTTGGATAACAGCCGCTTTTACGTCATCACATCATCCTCAGGGACAAAAATTCATAACTGGCTTCCAACAGAGCTTTTGTAAGAAAGGCAATAACCAAGCTGGTCAGTTTAAGATGGGCTAGCATTGCAACAGTGAACACAACGTTTTGGAGGTAAGCAGTTTGACATGGACCTCAAGGGGCTGGGAAAAGCCCAGAAGGACAGCTCCTTGAATGGTAAAGAAGTAAAGAAATCTGCTTCTTTGAAAGCTCGCTCGTTAGGTAGCTTGAAAATTGTGTTCTCCTATGAGTTGTGACTACTCATTGTAAATTGTTATAATAAACTCTATGTACCTCCTGTATACTCATAGACATATATAATGTCTGTGACCGAAGTGAAAACTAACCTGAAACTGTGCCACTGACTGCATCTAAATACGCATCCCTCCGTTTTATCTGCTGTCCTCATGTTGTAAAGGATGTATGGACAAAAGCTGGGGATGGTAGGTCACTAGTGTTCTAGAAAGGATTGTGCTAGTCATGAGGAGTCATTGGTATAATTACAGAAACTTTATGAGCAGTTCATTAAACACAAAAAGAATTCTCTTGTATTGATGTTTTAGTTAGTCCAAAGAGTAATAGGTTTTGTTATAGTTTTCGTACATATACCACACTCTACTCTTATTTGCCACCATAGTTTCCTGCTCTACCTTCTACCTTCCCTCTTGAGAGTTCCCCTATTACCACTGAATCCTGCTCAGTTCTGTTTTCATGTGACACCTGCTCAATTACTCTGCTTAGTTTCCACTTTCACTTTCATGAAATTTTTTTGTCTTCTCACATTATTTGCTTTCTACTTTAATGTCTTATATATAGACAGGTAGATAAATAGACTATAGATTGATACAGAATATAATTTATCAATGTACATCTAAATAAACTTCACATTTGAGCAAACCATATTTCTCATTCCAATTGTGGCTTACTTTGCTTACCAATGATTTCCAATTCCATCATTTTTCTTGCAAATGTCCTAATTTTAATTTTCCTTATTGATAAACAAAATTTCATTGTGTATAAGTATCACATTTTTTATAATTTTTTATTTTATAATTTAATTGAATTTTACATATCAGCCATGGATTCCCTTGTCCTCCCCCTTCCTGCCCCTCCCCCGAGCCTTTCCTCCAGTCCACCCCCCATTCCAATCTCCTCCAGGGCAAAGATTCCCCTGAGGATTGAGTTCAACCTGGTAGATTCAGTCCAGGCAGGTCCAGTCCCCTCCTCCCAGACTGAGCTAAGTGTCCCTGCATAAACCCCAGGTTTTAAACAGCCAGCTCATGCACTGAAGACAGGTCCCGGTCCCACTGCCTGGATGCCTCCCAAACAGTTCAAGCTAATCAACTGTCTCACTTATCCAGAGGGCCTGATCCAGTTAGGGGCTCCTCAGCTATTGTTGAGACCAAGATTGGAAAAAGCACAGGGACAAATAGCCAAACGAATGGAAACACATTTTAAAAATCTAATGATCTAAATGTACCACTGCATAAATTATGTACACCAAAGGTATTGAACTAGAGAGAAGACTCAGTGGGTGAAAATATTTGTCAAACAAGCCTGATGTCTTGAGGCTGAAGCCTCAGAAGCTACACTAAAGACATATTCAGTAGTTCAATAATCTATAACACTAGTGTGCCCCTATCAAAATACAAAAGGCTGAGACAGCAGTCTGCAGAAGCTCATGGGCAAGAAAGCTTAGAATATTAATCAGAAAAACAACTCTCTCTTAAGGTAGAAATGTAAGAAGTGATACTTGAAGATTTTTCTCTAACCTCCATGTGTGGCCTGTGAAACACTCTCACAGGCACATGTACACAGAATTGAAACATACACCACCCATATACACTAAAATATATAGACATATATATGTATGTATGACACGCAAAAAAATCACTTTTTAATATGCTTGCTACCTTTGCTATTAGATAGACTCCAGAAATTTATGCACAGATATCTCTGAGATGCAAATTTTGAATAAATATGGACTCCTATGCATCTTTACAGCACTGATTAGAGAATCCATATTACCATGTCTAGAGATTAAAATCAGCTAGCCTGGAGCACTTGCACCACAGAATCTGTAAGTACCACAACCTAAGTTCCAGTAAAAATCCAACAGTTGTTTACTTAAGACTTATCAATCCATCATGAGAATAAGAAATTTTATATCATGAGGTCTAAGGTTTTTGCAAAATAATTCACTTATTCTTTTCATTTGATCCTCTTATTGAAATGCAATATGACTTTCCCTTTAGATGTCATTACAGATAAGAAGTCATTTGCATAGGATTCCCAAGAGCCTATTAAATTTAGCTTGGCATTATGCTTTACCTGCTTTTTATATTTGAATACCCTTCAACTCATGTGTCACTAATTTAACCTTAAAAATTAAACATAAAAATTATAAAACTTAAAAGAAAAATACATATAAAAGTAAGTAAATACCATTCAATGTAAAAAAAGGATTGAAAAAAATATGCCAACATATTGTTCTTTTAAGCAAAAAATAATTGGCATACTTTCACATTGACAGGTAACCACCAATGTGCATTTTATATATTTGAGGGAGTTGAGTTAATAATACCCATGTGAAACTGGTAAATAATGACTAGGATGGAGGAGAAACAGAACAATTCACTCTGGATGTATTGAGGGTGTGGTCTGATGCAGATGTGAGTGAAATAGCTTTGCCATCTGACAGACACTCTGCCACAATCTGCTTATCCTCCCACAGAGGTAACAGGGATGTGGGAAAGCAGGAAAAAGGCAAGGCCTGTGTATATGACAATCGGTAGGAAGGGAACAGTGGTAGGACCCCAGAGACAGATCTGGGAATTCTTTGGAATCCATATGAAATATAAATAGGACCCCTTTTTTTAAATATCAAGTGCACCTTCAAGTTGTAAGCCTGCAGAATTTAATAAACCAGCTGTAATTAAATGCCAAATGGCAGCTTTCTCAAGAGTTGGAAAATAATTTGCATGAGTATTTACGGATTGATAGTATTGAATATGGCCTTAAGAAGTTATCTCGCCCAGCCTCACTTTCTAAGCAGTTCCACAGCAACTATTCTCTTTTGAACACATAAAGATGGAAATATCCATTTCATAACATGTTTATTTACTAATTGTAAAAATTATCTAAGCATGTAAATAATATTTCTGTGGGGGTTATATGTACATAATTTATATGAATAACAACAGTTAAAATATCAGAATATTTTCTGAACATAATAAAATGAATGTTGATCATTAAGAAAAATATTCTAAAATAGAGCTAAAGGCTTCACATTTTTAATATTTTTCTAATATAAAACTTTATTGATGCTGTATGTGTGTGCATGTATGTATGTGTGTCAGCCCTGGAATTAATACAGTCACACACAGAGTCTAGTTTTGCTTAGCCTTTCTATGCTGAATGATATTTGAAGGGTGCTGGTCTGAGAGCTAGGTGAATGCATGGCTACTGTGTTCTCACTGCTTCTAAGAATGCAAGTATGTAAATGTTCAGCTAACCTCTCTGTAATTTAGAAAAAAGAAAAAATACTAAAGCAAATAGTACAAAAGCTTTCTTAGGAAAAATCACAGGATACATCTATTTTATCAAGATACACATTTATTTGAGATTACTTACCAAATTGCGTTTCAAGTTTGTCTGTTTTATTTTCTTCCATTTACAGACTAGCCATTCACATCGATGAATTATTTCACTATTTATTCATGTGTTAAAATCCATGCAAAGCCATTGTTGCTGTAGATGTGTCTCTTCATTCTCTAGAAAGCTGAGTCTAACGCAGAATGCCAGATACATATGAAATTCTGACACAAGTTACAGTTGCCAGGGAAAAGTGAAAAAAGGCAGAGTATGAACGGGTTAGAAAGTCACAATAGATAAATGGTGAATTTCACACACCCACGTAGCCATTCTGCCTAAGATTTACCTGAAATCATAGGGATCAAATTCTCAAATTGATTCCAGAACATTGTAGAGTTTTTTCTTTCCTAACTATATGTTTATGATAAACACTGTATAGATCTAATTGCAATGTCTAGATATAACTTCAGCTGCTTTTATATGTAACTCTTTTGGTTCATATAAGCTGAGGTGAGAGGGCACCTTCTAGAATTGTATCTAAATCAGCAAATGCAAACCTAATAGACCAAGGATGCAGAGCTTGTTCTTCCTGAGGAAAGGTATCTACTGTGAGGAAGCAAGCATGCTTCCTCAGGGGAGCACATAACAGACATGTCTGACTATATGTTGAGGGATGTTTTCTATTGTAGAATCTTTAAGTGCTTCCTACTCATCAAGATGTCACTGGGAGCTGTATTGCCTGATACCAAAAAAGTTCATTGAACACTTTTTAATAAACAACATTTTAAAGATTCACGATGATAATATTACCAGTTATTCATGACCACTTAGTTACAGTAATTATTTTTTAATGTATTCGGTAGACAACTGAAACTTTACCAAATTGTATAAAGGTCACTCATACCTTCCTTTATGACATTTTATTAGTAACTGACAATTTTCCCAATAACTAAAGTTATCTTCTCTAAATATTTCTTTTTTGCTGTTAGGGTGAGAAGATTATAATAAACCCATTAATGCTTTCCAATATGGAAACCTAAGCTGGTGTAAATGATCTGATTTAAGGATTAATTATCACCACCATGCTTAGTATGGCTCAGCAGAACTGAGTATTGAATTTTAAAGAATTTTTAAAAGCTTCTTAAAGTTTTGATTGCTTAAGATTGTCTGAGAAAACATTATGAAAGAGTATCCCCTGGCTCCCATTTCCTGTCAATTGTTAAACATTTATCAATGCAACTTTTAATAAATCTTTTAGAAGTAAATATACAAATCTATACTAAATTACATTTTACAAGAATCTATGCCCACAATGTTTTCAAAACAGTTTAGGCTCAGGCATAACTATGAAATATGTACCTATATTTCCATCTGTTCTCTCTCATTATCAAAGTACAAAAGGTATTTGTAGATTTATTAGAAAAATCATTTAACTTTTGAATTAGAATAACACATTTAAATGCAGTAGCATATTTCATGAGGATTTTCTTTTTGAATGAAAAATATCAGTTAATAAAATTCTTGCCTCCCAACCACAAGGAACTGCATTTGGGTACCTAGACTCACAAAAATATTTACGTGTTATGATGTGTGCATGCCTATTACTAGACAGATGGAGTAAGACAGGTCCCCAATGCTACTAGGGCAGTAGACATTTACTAATCAAAGATTTTAGTTTTATGGAGAAAAGGTATAAGAATTAAAGGTGGAAAGCAATTGTGATTAAGGAAAGACACCCAATATTAACTGCTTCTACATGCATATTAGTAATACATCCATACATATATATACTAACACCAACATATCACACACACACACACACACACACACACACACACACACACACACACACACACACATTGAGTCATACACAAATGTTTTTTCTTTTTAAAATAATATTTTCATTAATTCTTTGAAAATTTGTACAAAGTATTTTTATCATATTCATCCCCCTTCTCCAACTCTTCCTAGATCCTTCCCACTCCCTATCCACCTAACTTCATGCTGCCACATCTCTGCTCATGTGGTCCAGTTTGTGTTGGCTGCCTTCTGATAGACAGAGGCCCTTTCCTAGCATGTAATATACCAAATATTACACCATTAAAGTATAGTAAACTGACTTCCTCTCTCACCATAGCAATAAAATGCCAATGGATCCTCATCTAGGGGTGAGATTCATGCCATCTCCCCTTCTCAATGCATGGGTTTTGTCTTGTTTGACTTTGTGACGGTCTTATTCATGCTGTCACAGTCACTATGAGTTCATACGTGCACCTGCCCTTTGGGGTCTGTGTTAACACTGTTTCCTTGAAAGTCATTCACAATCTCTGGCTCTTACAATCTTTCTGTCCCCTTTTCTGTATTGGTACCCACACCTTGAGGGAAACATATGATATAGACATCCCATTTGGGTCTTAGAACTTCAAAGTCTCTTATGCTATGCACACTAACCAGTTATGGGTTTCTGTGTTAAATGTAATCTGTTGCAAGAAGAAGCTTCTCTATGAGGGTTGAGTGATGCACTGATCTGTGGGTATAGCAATAAGTCCTTAGGAGTTCTTTTATGGGTATGCCCATTTAGCAGAGTAACTGTAGTACATTTTCCACATGACCTGTCTAGCCACATGGCCTTGGCCTAGATAACATTGTCAGAAATGTATCCCATGTGTTGGAATAGGCCTTAAATCTATTTTTTAAAAAAATGTTTGGTTACATAAGTAAAATATGCGACACTACTAGGGAGGGGGGATATCTTGCCAGGCAGATTATTACTGTAACTCAAAGGGTTCACAGATAGATGAGATTATTACTTTTTGGCTCTGAGTGAATGCATAATATCTCTTAGGACTATGAATGTTTACTGGTAGAAATGAAAGTTCTAGCTGAATATCAGCTACAGTTCTCCATGTTTTATTACTAACGTACATGGAGTCTTCAAAATACAGTCTTACTCTAAGGTTTTGAAATGTATTGAGAATATGTTTTATATAGAAAAGGTTTATGTGACATCAGTGGCCAACAACTGAAAAGGAGGCAACCAATTCCTGGGAGTGGAGGTTTTATTTAGTAGCACATGATGTCTATTTGGGGTGTTTTTCGCAATTGTAGGGTAACTCCATTTAAACAACTTTAAAACATGCATATATTTTAGGAATTTCCTATAATAGTAGGTTTCTACGTCTTTATGAAAAGTGTTTAGTCAAGGTTATTCTTCCTCACACTTCCTGCTCTACATTGCTCTCCCTTCCCTGCTGCACCTCATTAAATCAGTCCTGTTTCGTTTCCTCTGCCCCCATTTATAACAGTATATCCTGTTTTCTGTTCCTTCAAAGATGTCCACCTTCTCTACAGTCCTTACCTAAACTCAGCACAATTCCAAACAAAATGCATATATCTAAAGCTCAAAACCTAGCATCCACATACGAGAGAAAACACATCATCTTTGTGTTTCTGGATCAGTCAGGATGATTATTTCAAGTTCCATAAGTTACCTGCATTTTTCATATCTTAGTATTTCTTAATGGCTGAATAATACCACACTGTATAACTGTTCTATTTTCATTTTCCAGTAATCACCTGATGGACATTTAGATTGATTCTATTTCCTTGCTATTATCAATAGAGCAATATTGAACATGGGTAATCTCGGTTCTCTGTAGTAAAATATGGAGTTCTTTAGATATATGTCCAATAATGGTATGTGGTGTGGTTTCTTCTACAAGATTCAGGATATCAGGTCTTATGTTGAATTCCATGATCCATTTAGAGTTAGTTTTATACAGAGTTAGAGATCTTGATCAAGTTTCATTTTCTACCAGTGTTTATCAAGACTGATAACCAGTTGAATTCACTTTCTTTTATTTGGTATGTATTTTTTATTAAAAAAATAATCAGATATCCACAGATTTGTAGACTTATATCCAGGTCAATTGTTTCATTTATCAATGTGTCTTTATTTATGTAAGTAGCACACCATTTTCACTACTGTAGTTCCATAATGTACATAAGTTCAAGAATGGTGATGCTGTCATCAGTTCCTTTATACTACAGGTTTGATTTAGCTATTCTCTTAGGATTTCTGTTGATAAGACAACCACAATGACTAAAGGCAACTTGGAGAGGAAATAGTTTATTTTTCTTATACTGCCACAGCACAGTCCATCATCAAAGGACGTCACTGCAGAAATTGTAGGCAGAAACCTAGAGGCAAAAACTGTTATAGAGGCCATGAAGGAATTCTGCCTACTAGCTTGTTTTTTGTGACTTTCTCAGCCCATGTTCTTATATCATTCAGGACCATCAGCTCAGCGGTAGCACCATCCACAGTGACCTGGGACTTTCCACATCAGTCATCAATCAAGAAAGTGTACCACAGGCTTGTCCACAGACCAATCCAGTGGGGGTATTTTCTCAACTGAAGTTTCAGCTTCCCAAATGACTATGCTGTGTCAGATTGACATATAAACTAGATGGCATAGTTATTCTGAATTGATTTTTTTGATTCCCTATGAATTTTCCATAATAGAAATTATGTTTTCAATTTCTGTGCAGAATTGTATTAGAATTTTATGTGGGTAGTTTTTACTCTGTAAATTTCTTTTGGAAGAATGGCCATTTTCACAATCTTAATCCTACCATTCCATGAACAGGGAAGGTCTTTCAATCTTTGCTATAATGTTTCTTCCATCTCTTTCTTCAGTCTGACATACTTTATCATGCAAGTTTTTTACGTAGTTAGATTTATTTCATGATTGAGATAGTTAGATCTTGAGTGGTTCTGTTTCCTTGAATTATTTTGATAAAGTTTATTTTTATGTGTTCACTTTATATCCTGACACTTTACTGAACATATTTATCATTGTGTAAATTTCCTTATAGGATGTTTAGAAAATTTTATGCAGAAAATAAAATCATCTGCAAGTAAATCTAAGCTCAACTCCATGAGATTCCAAGTCAGCGTGGGAGATGGGGGGCTTTGGCTGATTGACAAGTGGAGGTAGGAGGACTTTCTCTGGAGGTGCCTAACAGGGTTCCAGGCTAACTTCACTTTGTCCTGGAGCCCAGTACTGTGTGGGGTGGCTGACACTCAGGCAGGCTGGCAAACTGGTTGCTTTATTTTTCCTTTATTTTTCTCCAAAGCCTGAAATCAAACCATAACCCAGAGCAATTCCCTGATACTGTATCCACTCACTTCTCTACCTCCCAGAGAATGAGATAGCAATCCACAGTGGCTCCTATTTCCTGCCTCTTTGGAAACAGGCATGCTCTCGTGTAGACGCCTGTGTTTCCCCATTTGCTGCCTTATAATAACATTTGCTTTCATTTTGCACAAGGCTCAAATGTCAATTACCTTGGGCTACACAGTTGCCCACACAGTGGTTCTCTGATAGCATAAGCATCATGTGAAATGCGAATCCCAGGCCCTGTGCCAGAATGACTAGTTCAGAAGTGCTGGCAATCAGATCCACCAGCCTTCCCTGCAGAGCCTTTCAGGAGTGTCAGATCCATGTCTGTTTTCAGGACGGATATTTTTCTACTGTGAAATTTTAAAGACAGAAACTATTTGTGTTATGAATCACTCTAGACCCACTTATCTGCGGAGGTCATGGAAAACAGTAGGAATGGAATAATTAGAACTTTAAAAGTTAATCTTTAAAAAAAAAAACTCTAAATTATATTTCTGAGAGTTTCTGGGCAACTCTCTCCCAAAATGTTTGTACACCACCAAGAAATAGATTCACTTTTAATAATTTTTTAAGTCCTCATTTTCTCTGAAAATATGTTATGCACACACCAGTTAGTGCTTAGCAAAATTCTTCATGGTGGTTGCCTGAAAATACCCATAGTGGAAGAAAGCACACTGCTATTATTTCACACTGATCCCATTGGGGAAATAAAAAGACGACTCGTGCTGTTACAGTCCATCTTCTCTTCAGAACCCTGCAGAAGAGTTTTGTTTTAAAGAAAAATGGGAAAGTAGCACAAGAAAAGGAGTTTGGCACCTGGACTATAACAGTCAGAGTAAAAAGCTCAAAAGACTTATGTGCAAGATGGCATCTAGAATCTTGGAAGTCCCCAGAACACCTTCCACATGGAGAGTCAGCATGCCACAGGTGCACACCACATGAGCAGGCAAGGAAAATAAAGAGGCTGCCAGGCTGTGATAAATGCTTGTTCATAATGTATTCCACCCAAGGTGCCCTTCTGCATCTGGCATCTATCTTAGTGTGTGTGATTTTGGACTTATATCTCTCAAGAACACAAAGAAACTCACAGAACTAAAAGATATGATTAGATTGTCAACAAGCTAAATATGGCTGTCTCAGCAATTGTAGCTCAGGGAGTGTTTAAGAAACTTGTGTACTTAAAAAGAAATAGATATGTAGCCTTCCTTTTTGATTAGACAGAAAAGGGGAGGTTCTATGGGATGTTCTGTATGCTGTGAATGTGTTGCTCTGATTGGATGATAAATAAAAAGCTGATTGGCCAGTAGCCAGGCAGGAAGTATAAGCAGGATAAGCAGACAAAGAGAATTCTGGGAAGAGGAGGGCTGAGTCAGGAGACACCAGCCTGCCGACCAGGGAGCAGCATGTAATGGCACACAGAGCATGTGGTGACATACAGATTAACAGAAATGGGCTGAGTTTAAGTGTAAGAGCTAGTCAGTAGTTTGCCTGAGCTAATGGCCAAACAGTCATAAATAATATTAAGCCTCTGTGTGATTATTTTATAAGCAGGCCATGTCACTGCAGGGCCCAGGCAGGACCGGAGAAACTTTAACTACATAGATAGGCAGGCTAAGTAAGATTCATCACTATTAAATGGGAGATATAGTTAACTAATGTTAGTTAACTAATATTATTGAGATTAATATTCTTTTTAATCTAAAAGATTTCAGGCTTCATAGTTCATATCTCTATCCCCTTGGGAGGCTGAGGGAGGTGAGTTGCCAGGGGTGGAACTCTCTGGCAAAACACCAGAAAATATATATAAGACAATGACAAATGGAGCAATAAATAAGTTCACACAAAATGATATTATCATATAAAGAATATGTAGTATATTAACTTTACATGTAGAAAATTTGCTGTAAAATATGCAGGAATTATGAACTTATATTTCCAAGAATGAAAGGAAAATCAAACCTGTCTTTCTCTATTTTCTGCCTTTGAAGGTCAGATAAAATTTAAAAATCATATGTGGATCTCGGCTAGTATTTTAAATAGGTTATATCTTTTCAAAGAATTAAAAACCTAAAGATTTGTAGCTAAAACAAGAATTTGAACATAATAAACTATTCAGTAAAAGTGCAAAAAGTGTTCAAACTTATTTAGTCTTTACAGGGAAAAAAGATTTGTAACATCAAGTGTTTCATTGTTTATGAAGGAAAATTTTACACAAGACTATGAGGAATGTCATGGAAATTGCCATATTTCTAGAAGGAAGTGCTTGGGATCAACAAATATTTTACAAAAAAATACTTAGGTCAAATACTACTTCCCTATCATGGCAAACTGATAGCACTCAAGGTCCTCATAATGCATCTTGCATTCTGTCTGGTAGAATCTGCAATGCATCTTCCAGGGATGAATTCCAGCATGGACAGGTGGCCTGCTCAGGGGTGGAGTCGGTCCTACCCCTTTCTAGCATCTGTGAGTGAGGTTCCTCTCTGCTTTCCAACAGGTGGGAGAGTCTGACCCATTTTATTTCTGCTGAAGTCAAGCCATCAGTTAGCAGGGGAGCCCTCTAAATGTCCCCCCACCTTTAGTGCCCACCAGAGTTCTCATTTGATATCTAGTCACTGAAAGTCCACTGTTTTTGAAGATCTACTTTAGTAGTTTTCTTTTTCCAATTAGAAGAATTTGTAGGCTCTGATATGTTTTGGCATCTAAGAACTTTAACTGTGAAACCTGTCCTACTGCTGGCTATATCTTCTCTACCTAAGCCTTAATCAAATCAATGTAATGTCCACACTCTTCTGATGCCACTGTTCACTTCTTCCTCGTGTGAACTCTACTTCATAAAGAAAAAACTATATGTCTATATTCTTGAAATTGCCTTCTTTCAACACAGAAGAGGCAGTTTTTAGAGGCAAGATGTTTGTCGGGGGCATGATTGGGTACTTTTCTACCAGAGCTTTGGGAACCTGTTATTAGCCTGCCCCTGTGGAAAGTGACTCCCCATCCTGTAGCAGCATCAACTGTCAGTAACTCCTGAGGAGGCTTCCTACTCTATGCTCACTTTAGCTGTCTTGAATTTGTGCAGGTAACACATTTCACAGCTCTCTTTTCAATTCTCTGCCTCTTATTTTTTTTCCTGCCTCTTTGTCTGAGATGTTTGCTGGGCCTTGAGGTGGGGAGAAGCTGGTACAGATGTTCCAGCTGAAGCTACCACTCATCACCCCTTATTCTTGGGACTTTGAAGTGTTATGGGTCTCTGCATTAACCACTACCCACTGCAAAAAAAAATCTCTTACCAAAGTTGAGAGAATCACACATCTATGGATAAAGACATAAATACCTAGAAAACAGTTTGATCATACAATTTAACAAAACATCACCAAGTTCACCTGTTCGACCAGTGATATTATTAGCCATGGTTTTTGATCATGTTTATAGTACCAGCAAGAATTCCTTCCTATAGAGAGTAGACTTCATATCCAATCAAAAAAAAATATTTGCTGATAGTGTGTGTATTTCCCTTCGGTGCGTGAGCAGGCTTTTTGGAGCTCACTACCTATAATGGGACACCTCACACAGCCTTGAGGCAGGGAGAGGGGCTTGGACTTGCCTTTACTAAATGTACTTCCCAAGGGAGGCCTTACCTTCTTGTAAGAGGGAATGAGAGTTGGTTGGCAGGGGGAGTCTGGAGGCACAGTAGGATGGAATAGGGTTATCTTGGATTGGTATGTAAAATGAATAAAAAATTTCCTTACTAAAAAAAAAATAAGTGGGTATACTCTAAAAAAGGAATATTTGTTTATTCCTGTAAATAGTATCAATAACTATTACTCCAGTGGGTCCATTCTTGCCTGGAGATCTATTATTTTACTTTGCAGGGTCTTACACTGGATAAGATCCCCTTACTAGCCTGTATAGCCATGGCATGCACTATAAAAGTGATCTAGCAGGGGGAAGATTCCTGGTCAGTCAAGGAGGATTTTTTAATATTCTGTTTCCAAAATGAGTGATGTCTTAAGAAATAGGCTCTTACCATCTAGAGATGGTAGAAAACCAAGAGTGCTAGCAATAGCATATATATATATATTTGAGTTTCTTTGGGGCCTTCCTGATCAATAACCCACAGTGGGGTAACTTGTGCTTGACATTGAGATTTTCCTTGTGTCCTTTGGGAGCAGCATGATTAAACAGTATGGAGTAACTCTGTTCACACTCCTCTTTATGTCATATTGCAATTAGCTTACAAACTAATGGGGTTTAATAAAAGTTCTCATGCATCCCTGGTTTGGGTTGGTCTACCTCTTATTCCTTTTCTTCACTTACATGCTTCTTTCCCTGCTTAAACTGTTAGCCCCCATTTTTCCTTCTCATTTTTTCCTTCTTTTCATTCTTTCATATCACATGAATTCACTTGAACCACTTTCATTTTTTATGTGTGTTGCAGTAGGTTTCCACATAGTTTCTTCGTGTGTCCTTCATTTGGGTGGATCATTTCCCCCACTTCCTCCTTCCCAGTCTCCATGACTCCACTGCCTGCTCCTACCTTCTGCTGTCAGGGTTTACCATTTCTGTTTCACTGATCTCCCTCATTATACACTCCCCTCCTAGGTTTGTTTCTGGTTTCCTGGCATCCACGTGTACTTCAAGTTAAACACGGAAATTGAAAGAAGTTAGGAGCTACACGTAAGAGTGAATATCCAGTATTTGCATTTCTGGGCCTGAGCTTCCTCATTCAGTAATTTTTTTCCAGTTCCATTCATCATGTAAATAGATGGGTGTTCCATGATTTCCCTTTTCTAAGTAGTTGAGAGATATCTCATTGTAGTTACATCCATCATGTTTTTAATCTACTCCTTTGTTGATGAACATTAACTTGATTCCATTTTTCAGCTATTGTGAATAGAATAGCAATGACCTTGAATACATAGGTGCCTTTGTAGCAGGATGTATTCCATTGTGTACATGCCCGGGAGTGTTATATAACTTTGTCATTTGGTAAGTCCATTTTTATTTTTCTGAAAATAAAATCAGGGAGCTTGCCATCTTTATTACCTGTTTGTAGCCTCTTTCCCTTCCTGTCTTTCTGTCAAGGATCTTTCCAGTTCTTACTATCTCATAACTATTATCTATTAATTGACATATACATTTCTGTAAAGCCTGTTGAATATTCAATAGCTCCAGACAACGGAACCTGAATAATATTTTTGAGATGGTAGGATATTACCCACAGGCCAAACAGATATTGCTGGCCTAAAAGCTATGCCTTCTGTTCCTCTTCATTGATTAAAATTATACAAGGGGTTACTGGCATTACTTCTTGATATTTGTTACCTAACAACCCATACCCTCAACAAAGGATTAAACCAGAGCAATTGTCACAGATCTGGCCCTGCTTATGAGAGACCAATGAGGAAAAAGAAGGTGTTTACTGAAATGTTTTCAGAGAATATTAAACAGTCACAAGGGAGTAGTTGTCAGAACTGAAATAAAGTCACACAATGTACTTGCCTGTAATCCCAGAATTGAGGAAATGAAGCATTGGGATCATAAATTTGAGGCAACCTAGACTTCAGAGTCAGATCTTGTCCCACCAAGAGGACAGAGTTGTTTGTCACAGACTTTCTAAAGGTAACTAAAGCCGAGAGATTATGTAGAAATGGTTCTTCGTGCTAAACTGACAGTATTGTAATATATGTTAGACATGGCTCTTGCATTTTGTTTATGGTATTTGTTATAGGCAAAGGCATATTTTACCTCAAGGTTGAGATACTAAAACGATGAGGATGAAAATATAGAGGCATTTGTGCTTACCTCCTTGGCTGTCACACTCTTGGTTCTCAAGAAATGAGACTTTGCTCAGGAATCTCCTATTGAGAGAAAAATAACTTAAGCCACAGGGACATCCTGAGGAAGAATTTGTCTTCTGGAGAAAGTTATACAACTTGTCAGGTGACCCTGCAGTTGAGCCTTACCTTTCAAGAGAGACTTGGCGCTGAGACAATGGTGGGCAGAAGACCGCCACACTCTTCTGAACTGGTTAGACGTGCATGTCTCTTTTTTCCATTTAAGCCCTACTTTGATGATGGGGCCCTGAAGAAAAAATAGGGTATCTACTGGATTTCTTTGTCCCTTATTTTATTGTAGCCACATTTAGTAAATTCTCTCTCTCTCTCTCTCTCTATATATATATATATATATATATATATATATATATATATATATGTGTGTGTGTGTGTGTGTGTGTGTGTGTATACATATATACCTATATATATGTATATATATGTATATATAGAGATAGATAGATACATAGATAGATAGATGATAAATAGATATAGATATAGATAGATGATAGATAGATAGATGATAGATGATGATGATAGATAGATAGATAGATAGATGCATAGATACATAGACAGATATCTCATTTTAACAGATTTTGACCCATTTCTGATTTCTTAGCCTCCAAATTTTACTTGGTTAATTTCCTTCCTGAAAAAAAATATATTGGTGTCACTATTTCTTAACAAATTGTCTATGGAAGGGAAAATACCATAATGACTACATCCCTCAGATGGCACCAAGATAATGAAATAAAGCACTTCCAAATGGGTCTATGGTTTGCATAATATATGAAAAGTTATTTAATTCTTAACTCAAAACACTGTTATAGGAAACTGGGAGCCTAAAGGCCACTCCAGAGAACCTGGCTGGGCCCAATTGTAAGAGATTAGTTGTAAATGAAATATTGAAGGTCTACAATCAAATATTGTTATTTGAAAATATTTTACTAACCTTTCCAAACAGAACAATAACAACAAGGATAACTAAAACCTTTTGCTTTATAATCTCTTGCTCTTCATTTTCTAGATACTCTAGATAAGAAAATGTTCCCACTGCTTTTCCCAGAAAAGAAATGAAAGAAGATAAAAATTGGTCAAAGCTCTGAAAACAAAATATGTCATATTAAACTGCTTGCTTTCTTATCTAACTTTTATTGTAGTATGATAGACAAACTATAAGTCAGTAAACTGCTCTTCATGATCTCAATCTTGTAAAAAATAATTCCAGTTAAGATAGATGAGAAAAAATTGCTTTCTCACATTTTCTTTCTTGTGGCTAAAGTACCTTTTGAACGTTCTGTAGTTCTGTGTTGACAAAATTGCAATAGTAATGATCCACAAGTCAGGACGTGACACAGAGTGTGCTGTGCACGCAGCATTATTCTATGATAGTGAAAAAGGCTAATACTGGCAGTTTCTAAATTGAGCAAATTGTCAGAGCATCAACTTATTGTGACTCTACATACAGTAAAAATTATGAAACAACATCCTATCCAGTGATGCTTACTTGCAAGTGCAGATGAACTAGTTTGTTTATTAAAAAATTAATATATTTTAGTAGGAAGTCTGAAATCAAAATTTGTGTTTTACTATCCCATAGATCCAGCCCTGTATTCTGAAAATTGTAAAAATTCTGAAATCATGAAACTCAGAAGCACAGTATAAGTTATATAGGTTCTTTGCCATGTTTCTTGTTTCATAATCACTCTAATCTCAAGTTGTTAGCAAAACCATGAAGAAAATTAGCCCGCTTATGTCTTTGCCATTAGTGATATTTTTTTACTGAATGAATGTGATATAAATTCTCAACATATAATTTTCCAATTGTATATAAAGACCACCTAAAAAACATTGACTCCAAATGAGAAGAACAAACAAAATGAAGAAACCCCTTACTGCCTCAGACTAATGTGCTCATTACCTAGACTCAAACAAACAACAGATTTTAATAGATCAAATACAATTTTTTCATTGTGTGCTTTGGGCCGCATCACAGAGGTCATAATGACCAAACATCAGTGATGTCACTAACATGTGGCTTATTTGGTTTACTATCTGAACTCCCTCAGTTAAATAACCCAAGTCAGAGAAGTCATAGGACCAAATGTCAGTGACTTAACTCCCACAGGTAAATCATGTTAGAATATCATCTAACATTTGTTACATTGGTAACATTTAATGGCATTACTAGGAGTATTTAACCACTAAGAGAATTTTTAATTAAATTTTCAAATGGCTTCAGTGAGGAAAATTTTAAGCAAAGATCTATTAAGTAATCTAAGCACTGTCTTGCACATATAACTCAATTACCTATGTTCATTTGTAAACGTGAATAAGAACTTGCTGCTCTGGAATAATATTTCTGTATACTATGAATATGTATTACTCTCATTGATTAATGAAGAAGCTGATTGGCATATAGCAAGGCAGTACAAAGTTAGGCAGGACAATCAAATTGAGGATGCTGGGATGAAGAGGAGCAGAGTCAGAGAGAGGCCAGATAGCTGCTGAGGAAGCATGATATATAGCAAATGAGGTAACAAGCCATTAGCCACATGGAGAAGCACAGATAGAAATAGGGGTTAATTTACGTGCAAGAGTTAGCTAGTAACAAGCCTGAGCTATCAGCCAAGAATTTATAAGTAATATTAAGCCTCTGTGTCATTTATTTGGGGGCAGATGCTCAGGACAGGAAAACTCCATCTACAACCTGCTTAGAATTACTAACAACAAACAAAGAACTAGACTCAAATCCATTATGTAAACAGTGACATCTGTCTTTAAACATGGAACTCCTTTAGGAATTCATATGTTTGGTCTCTTCCCCTTTAGCCCATCTTTATTCCATTGTATCAGCTGCCAAACCACAGAAACACTTTCTACCAAAGACTCCTAGGGTCTACACTGGGCTGGGACTCAGGTAGGAAATATCACTTTTTTTTTTTTTGTCCTCCTTGAGATCTCTCCAGTCTCATTCCCAATCCTGTGGAATTTGGCTTGCAGAAGTCCCCATCTTAGTGCCTATTTAGCTTAATTCTTTCTTGACAACCCTCTCTGCCTTCCCATCGAGCCCATCTCGATTCTTTTGTGTCAATAATGATCCCTAGAAATATGCTCTACCAGGCACACAGAGTAGCCACTCTGGGACAGGACTTACAAACAAGTTTCTCACTGTCTCTTCTGTCTTCCATTATACTCTGTCCAGACTTATTCCTAGTCCTGCAGCAGCCTGTAGCCCCTACTCCCACGTAATTTCATTCACTGGGGATACTACCTCTTGGTAGTATCCCACTGGCCCTTTTATAGTATCTCTCCAGACTTAGTCTTTGTCCTGAAGCAGGCTGTGTCCAGGAGCCCCTGCTTGTTCCACATCTCTACTACAAGAGAACTCTGCCTATAGGTGCCAACAGGATCCTTCTTTCTCCTTTCCACAACCATCCTCAGCCTTTACTCCTTGCCAATCTTCATTTCTTTCTACCACCAACCCACATGCACAGCATTCTCTACCCAGGACCCCATAGCTACCACACTTGCCTAGAATCCATAGTGAGTAAAAGAATGGATCACCCACCCAACAAAGACCAGACCAGGTATTAATGCCAAGAAACACCTCAAATATAAGAGTAAGAACCATTCCCTAAGATAGATTTCACATGTAACATAGCTTGGGTGACTAAGTACCTGAGACTAGATAGGCCAGGGCCATGGAGAAAACCAAATACTACTATTTTAAGAAATAGCAATAACACTCTGATATACTCATAGATTAGTGCTTTACTCAGCCATCATTACACAAGTTCCCTTCTGCAACACATGGGAACAAATGCAGAGGACCACAACCAGACAATAGGCAGAGGGAGATCTTAGAACATTCAGCCTTATAAGGATGTCTCCACCAAATTCCTTTGCCCGGGTATGAGAGAACCGTGCAGAAAAGAAAAAGGAAAGAATGTAATAACCAAAGGTGGTGGAGGATATCAAGGAAACAAGGCCTTCTAAACACAACAGGACTAAAGCACATATGAACTCACAGAGACTGAGGTAAGCTGCATGGTCTATACCAGATAGATCCCTAGAGTTGAAAGAAGTGCATACATTCCCCCTCATACTTTCAAAATAGCCTCAAATAATAAAAGTGTCTACTGTTAATAAAAGAAAAAGACAAAAAAAAACCTGACATTAAAAAAATCAGTACTATACCTAAGTAAAATGACAAATGGAGAGAGAAAATTAATGGAAACATTTCTTTTCACAATTTGTGTGTATCCATGGGAGGAGTGGGAATCTTGGAATAACTAACAGAGCAAGTGAAAAGATTTGTATGATAAAATCTTTAAGATATTGAGGGAAGAAATTGAAGAACACATCAGAAGATGGAAAGGTCTCCAATGCTCATGTATTGGTAGGAATAATACAGTGAAAATGGCCATCTTAACAAAAGCAATCTACAGATTCAATACGATGCCCATCAAAATTCCAGTACAATTCTCCACAGAAATAAAAAAAAATATCAATTTTCAACTTCATATTGTAGCACAAAAATCCCAGAGTAGCTAAAACAGTCCTGAATAATAAAAGACTTGATGTAGTTATCACTATTCCTGCATGCATGTTGTACTACAGTTATAGTATTAAAAAGGATGGTATTGGCATAAAAACAGACATGATGATCAGTGGAATCAAATATCCTGAACGTGATGGAAGAGATAGTGGGGGAATAGTCTTAAAATTAATGGCATAGGAAAAGACATTCTGAATAGGATATCAATGACAGAGGCACTAAGAACAATAATACATGGGACCTCTTGAAACTAAAAAGCCTCTTTACAACAAAGGACACTATAACTCTGGGAAAGTAGCAGGCTACAAGATGAGGAAAACCTCTTACCAATTACACATCTGATATAGAGCTAATATCTAAATATATACACAAAAAAAGAGGGAATTAAGAAATCAAATGAACCAAGTAAAAATGAGACCTAGAATTAAGTAGAATTCTCAAAAGAGGAAACAAATGGACTTAACGAAATGTTAAATAGTCTTAGTCATCAAGGAAATGCAAATCAAAACTACTTTGAGATTTCATCTTATACCAGTCACAACTGACAAGATCAATAAAACAAAAGACCTCTCATGCTCTTAAGGATGTAGAGAAATGGGAAGACTTACTCACTGCTGGTGGGAGTGCCAACTTGTACTATCACCATGGAAATCAATGAGGCAGTTCTTCATGAAGACAGAAATCAATCTAGCTCAAGATCCAGCTATACCATTCTTGAGCTCATATCCAAAGAACTCAAGCCTACTATGGAGAAATTGGCTCATCCACATTAACTGCTACATATTCATAAGAGCTAGAAGTTGAAAAGCATCTAAATGTCCATTGACTGATAAATGGATAATGAAAATGTGGTATATTTATACAAGATAATACTATTCACCTTTTTAAAAAATACGAAACTTACAAGTAAATAACTGAAGCTAGAAAAAAACCATCCTGAGTTAAGTAATCCAGACCAAGCTTTTAAGCATTCAATAGGCCTGCTACAATCTGAAACACCACAAATATTAGGGATCTAATAAGAGACTATTGAGGAGAGGATTTCCCAAGGAAGAGGAAAGTGAATGCATTGTTATAAAGAGATAGAAGGGAAACTAGAATGGAGGTGGGGAGGGGATAGAAGTGACTGATGAGTGAGGGAATACAGGGAGTCACAGCTAACACTAGGGGCAATTTGAGGGTCCCTATGGAAACTCTTTACTATAGCAGCTTTCTAAAATATATATAGATATGAAAGAAAGCTCCATGGAATCATGAAATAATGGGAGAGACCATGACCCAAATACATTTTTGCCACCAGGTAAAACCTCTCATGCCAGGAATGAGTTGCATCTAGTTGATTCATTGATCAAAGGGACCCCATGAAAAGCACTATTAACTCAGACTACTGCCAAGGCTAGAGTTTGCTCTACACAAACTGATAAGGAACTGTGGAAGAAAACAAAACTTACATATCTTATGGAACATAGAGAAACCGAGTTAGTACCTAAGTAGAGGCTTCACCCTTCCTGAGTAGCATTCATAGTAATTAAAGTTACTCTGCATGCTAACAGATGAGAAGGTAATCATCAACTCAACTACAATTCCTGTTATCTACAATGGTGAGCTGCCTGCACAATATATTAATGCAAGAGTGGCACAAATGTTTTTGGAGTAACTATCTATTTTCTGATTAGATTTATTTCCACTCCATGAGGTGTAACCATGTCTGACAGTGCTAGGATGGCCAAGAGCCAGAGACTGTGTTGGCCATGGACCTAGAGGAAAATAAAATGTTATTGTTCTGCTAAAAGAACATAAAAATCCTCCTCATGATATTCCTCTATACCAATAGATCAGTGCTTCCCTCAGCCATCACCAAGGAACCTTCTTCTTACAGTAGATGGGAACTAACACAGAGATCCACAACTGGACAATGCACAAAGAATGAGAGATTTTGAAACACTCAGTAGTAAATGGGATGTCTCTATCAAACCCCTCCTTTTAGCACTCAGGGATTAATGTGAAAGAGAAGGGGAAGGAGGATAAGAGCCAGAACTGAAAGATGACTGTAAGGAAACAACATCTTCTAAACACAACAGAACTGAGTCACACAGGAACACAGACACTCTGGAAGTTTGTACAAAGCAAGGACAATTTTGAATCAGATGGGATTTACTGGATGTTGAGTTGGGGAAGTGGACATTTGCTCCCACTCCTAACCAAGAAGCTGAAATTGATACCCACTGGAAAAAAAATTCATTTCCTCCAATAGAATTTCACTGGGTGCATTAACCACCCTTAAATGTAGGCCCATGCACAGGAGTAGTTGGCCAAAAAAAAAAAAAAAAAAGACAACCACAACAAAAACCTCAATGGTATCTTCATAGACATTTTGTCTCATTTTTCTTCATTTGGGTGTTTTGTTTTATTGGTCATTCGACTTAACATATTTTGGTTTTTATTCTGTGTTTTGTGGGTATCTATTTTTGCCAATCTATTTCTTGTTTGTTTTTGTCTGCTGTTTGTGTTTTAATGAGAGAGTGATAAAAAGAGAGAGGGCATGAAGTTACATGGATGGAGATGTTGAAATGATATAGGAAAAGCTGGGGGAGATGAAAGAAGTGATCAGAATATAATATTATATGAAAAGTTATTTTCAATTAAGAAAAATGAAGCCTGAAAAAGAAGACTGAAAAAGCTTTGATCAACAGGGTATCTCAATGAGCTTCATCTTCGGAAATCACAAAAATTATACATGAGTAACACATCATTGCCCAGTGTCCCAGACACCAACCCTAAAGTCAACAATCATATTGTTAATTAACTTTTCTGAGTTCTGAACAAATAGAAGACTATTGAAGTCCAGGTGATAGCTACATCCATTTGTGGCTCTTGCTTCCAGGATGCATCCACAGTATGTTAAGGTCACTGTCACTTGTCCCACTATTTTCCTTCCCAAATTACTGCTAAAATGCATTGTATTGTCTGTAAAATTAATAGGTGATTTTTAAAATATGCTAAGTGTTATAGCTAACTTTGTATTGCTATGATAAAACACTATGTCTAAAGCAACTTGCAGAAGAAAGAGATTGTTTAGGGTTTACGCTTTCGGAAGGTTAGAGTCCATGACCATCATCGTGGCAGCAAGTAGGCAGACATGATTCTAGAGTGGCAGCTGAGAGCTTGCAGTGTGCTGTACAAACAGGAAGAAGTGTAATAGATCAGGCAAGAGGAATGGCACCGATCTTTTGAAACCTCAAAAAACTGACACCCCCCCCCCACAGTGACACAATTTTCCCAACAAGTCCAGACCTTCTAATCCTTCCTAAAGAATTCCATCAACTAGGGACTGGCACAGCCATATCTGTGGGAAACACCAAAGGTCATAAAGCCAGCATAGCTACTTGACAAAGATCCAGCAAAGCTGAGCCACATGATGGTTTTCATCTCCACCTTTTGCATACTTGGGCACTTTTAACATTGGTAAAATTTGGGAATATTGGATTGACAGAAATTTTCTTATGAATTATTTATGCCTTCTCCCAGGAGTATTGCTTTAAGCTTCCCCAGCACAGTCCTGAACATAGTATTCTCCCCACTTTAGAGAGATACACTTATATACTTGAAGGTCTTCCTTACATCTCGGAGGTTGTGATATATAAAGAAGCCAGAGTTCTGTTATGAGGCTATGAGACATTCTTGAAACATCTGTTCTTGTACTTACTCAGGAAAAAGATAATCAAAACAAAGTAAACTCAGAAAGGTCAACAAGATAGGATAGGCTAGAGGAGTTGGCCATAGATCAGATTGCAAGCCTTGTCCCACTTTATACTCAGGCAATTATGAGGCATACAGCAACACAATTAGAGTGACTGAAGTTACCTCTGCCCTACACAAGGACTTACACTAATGGGAAAAGAGTGATACAGAAAGATGATAAAAGCATGAGACGTCAGTACCTCCCTTTCTTAGAAAAGTTAGCTAATGCAGAGCCATTATGGTGACATAAGATCAAGGAACAACAGAATGCCAGGGTTAGACATATAGACAAATTCTATAAAGTTATAGAATATTAACATTGCATTATGACAGAATTTGAATATGAACTACAACAGCTTCAGCCTGAAGATTTTTCCTGGGCACTCTGACCATTAAGTGTTAATAATACAATGCTTGAGACATGGCAAAATGCTCAGGGTGGATTGAAGATTTTGTTTTGGTCTAGTATCCTTGAAGCAACCAGAGAGAACAGGCTGATATATGCCTCTAGATCTTAAAAATTGGGTTTTGGGTTAATGAGTAAGAATGATAACTTTCTTTAGTAATAACATCAAAATTTGAAAAAAATATGATTGGAAATGATAACTCTATTCTGTCATAGTTTATTAATGATGACTAAAAGATGAGCAAAAGGAAGCGAAACATATGTCCAAAACCAAAAAAAATGATATTATGTATGTTTTGGAATATCATGAGTATATTCCTACTTACTAAATTCTGCATAAATAAAGAAGCACTCTGGCTGCTACTCAGTCATGCTGCAAGATTCTCCTGACCACCATGGCCTGGCTCACTTCCTTCCCCATTGACTCCTTACATCATCTGGTGGGATATGTCCCACTGCAGATGGCTCCCATCAGAGTAGGAGAAGCTATACCAAGATGTGCTGCCTCTCTCTATCTCTCCTAAAATAAAACTAAGAAGTATCCTGTGTCTGATTCCTCCTGTCACTGTTCCTGCATCCACCAATCTTCAGACACTGCCCTCATCCAGAGCTGGACTCTGGCAAAGGACCAAATATTTAAACAGCAATGAGTCATTCTTATTCAAACTGTCACATTAAGTCAATCTTATGGACTAAATTCTCAACTAAGAAAAAGCATAGTGTAAGTAATGACAGCACATATATGTGTGTGTCTAGATAATATGAATATGTATAACATGTATCATGATATATATGCACGCATATTTATTATGTATATATTTATATGTAATATACACATCTTTTAAAACTTTTAAATCTAGATGAGATCTTGATCTCATTCATTTAATAAAACACTTCTAATTAATATTACAACCATAATGTATGAAGCAATTACTATGGGGTTTGGTATTCTAACATTTTTCATTTTGACCACATACTTGCAGGAGAGGAAATATTGCCATTTTATATGAAAAAAAAAAAAAAGTCCAAGCTTAAGAGATTTTCAATTAGCTCCAGCTGTTAGGAATGGGATTGGGATATAAATCTCATTATAAATGTGGTAGTATGTGTCTGCTTGGGTTGCAGCCCAAGTGTGAGTCACATGATAGAGCTAGGGCTCAGTCACAAATGCTATATATTAAGTACATTTTCTGTTGCAGTGATAAAACGTCCTCACAATAGAAGCTGAAGAATAAGGGGCTTATTTGAGCACATAGTTCAAGTATGTCATGGCTGAAAGTCCTGGTGGCCAGTCACTTTATGTCCTCAGTCAAGAAGTTGAGAGTGGTGAATTCTTATGCTCAGCTCACTTTCTCTTATCACGAAGTCAAGAATTCAAGTCCATAGCAAGATGCTGCCCCTATTAAGGGTTGTTGTTCTCAAGTTAATGAACTAACTAGAGTTCCTCACAGGCATGTTCCGAGGACTGTTGACTAGGTCGTGCTTCTCCCGCCAGCTTGACCGTCCGTGTTAGCCACCACCCATGCTGCTCACCATGACCGGTCAAGCCCATCAGGACAGGGCTCCTTCGTCCCGCTCCTCCTCATTCACGGCTGCAGAGTTTGGAAATGAATTGTGTGTCTCACACAATCGTGGTTGAATTGTTGCCTTTAGCAATAATCAATGATTCCAAATGTAGTTCCCTACTTGATTTATTGATTAAAGTTCAGAAAAGTGAGTCAGAAATTTAAAAACTAAGAACATTCATCAGTGAAGCCAGGTTGGTGGTAAACTTAAAATGCGGGTGAGGTGGTGAGGTGGCAGGAGCTGGAGCAGGGCGAAGAAGAAGATCAAACCAAATCAAATGGGAAATATAATAACAAACTTTAAAAACATTTTTTAAACAAAGTTTAAGGTTGTCTATCAGGCAGAGTAACAATTAGACATTGATCACTAGCAGGCAAATCTGGAGATAAAACCCTGAGACACTTTTTTCAAATAATAATCTTAGTAGAATATTTACAGTACTTTCTTATGATGATTTGTATTTTTCACTCTAAAATAAATGCCACAAAATAACAAACTGGTGTGTTAATTTCAAGGCCTTGATGTCTATCACTGGTTATAGTCTTGATAATTAATTCCCTCCTAACAATTAATGAATTTCAGAAGACTATATTTTCCTCAGTGAAAATGGCCCTAAGGCATAGTAGCAAAAATATCCTAGGAAGCAAAACCAAGTTGCATTATTTAATTAAACTTATTTAAACATTTTAACACTTGTTATGATAGTAATTAATATTTTGTTTACTGAAAAAATACGAAAGCAAAAAACATTAAAAAATTTGAGTATCAGAGTTTGATTTGGTCAGCATTTTGACTGTGGCATAATTAATTGTCAAAAAGCAAATATTATATGTAGTGAAATATTGTGTACCCTAATAAACTTGCCTGGGGATCAGAGGACAAATCCAGCCACTAAATTAGACAGAGGACAGGCAATGGTGGCACACACCTTTAATCCTCAGACTAGGGAGGCAGAGATCCATCCAGATGGCTGTGAGTTCAAGGCCACACTAGGAACAGAGCCAGGCATAGTGGCACTTGAGATATCATGCCTTTGCTACCAAGTATTTGGGAAGTACACATGCCTTTGATCCTAGCACTAGGAAGGAAGGGACATGGCAGGGCACAGAAAGGTATATAAGGCATGAGTAAACAGCAAGACTCTCTCTTGAGACTGAGGATTTCATAGAGGTAAGAACATGACTAGCTTGTTCTGTTTCTCTGATCTTTTAGTTTTCACCCCAATATCTGGCTCTAGGTTGTTTTATTGTTGTTGTTATAAGACCTTTTAAGATTTGTGTTATAGTTATACCCCTCATTAATTCTGGGAAAGAAAAATTTGAGTAAACGAACTGGAACTGCAGATGCAAGCATAACCAATAGAATATAAGAGATGAAAGACAGAATCTCAGGCATTGAAAATACAATAGAGGAAAAAAGATTCATTGGTCAAAGAAAATGTTAAATCCAGCAAATTCTTAACACAAAACATTCAGGAAATCTGGGAGCCATGATAAGACCAAACCTAAGAATAATAGGGATAGAAGAAGGACAACAATTATGGCTCATGGCACAGAAAATATATTCAGCACAATCATAGAAGAAAACTTTCCTAATCTAAAGAAGGACATGCCTATGAAGGTACAAGAAGCTTACAGAACACCAAATAGACTGGACCAAAAAAGAAAGAAGTCCCCTCATCACATAATAATCAAAACACTAAACATACACAATAAAGAAAGAATATTAAGAGCAGCAAAAGAAAAAGGCCAAGTAAC
Organism: Peromyscus maniculatus bairdii; assembly: GCF_049852395.1. Classification (NCBI taxonomy): domain Eukaryota; kingdom Metazoa; phylum Chordata; class Mammalia; order Rodentia; family Cricetidae; genus Peromyscus; species Peromyscus maniculatus. Next base: position 78,255,598 of record NC_134870.1, on the reverse strand, counting down.
ATATAAAGGCAGACCTATGAGAATTACACCCAACTTCCCAATGAAAACTCTGAAAGCCAAAAGGTCTGGGACAGATGTTTTGCAGACACTAAGAGACCATGGATGTCAACCTAAACTACTATATCCAGCAAAGCTCTCTATTTCCAAAGATGCAGAAAACAACATATTCTTGGGCAAAACCAGGTTTCAATAACACTAATCCAGAAATCTAGCCCTATAGAAAGTACTAGAAGGAAAACACTCCAACCCAAGGAAGTTAGCTGCATACACAAAAACACAGACAAATTCCACACTAGCAAATTCCAAAGAAGGGAAACATATACACTACCAACAACAACAACAAAACCAAAAATAACAGGAATTAACAGTCACTAGTCATTAACATCTCTTAATATCAATGGACTCAATTCACCTATAAAAAGACACTGGCCAACAGAATGAGTACAAAAACAGAATCCATCCTTCTGCTGCATACAAGACACACACCTCAACCTCAAAGACAGATATTACCTCAGAGTAAAGGGTTGGGAAAGATTTTTCCAATCAAATGGACTTAAGAAACAAGCTGGTGCAGCTATCTTAATATCTAACAAAACAGACTCCAAACAAAAATTAATCAAAAGAGATGGAGAAAGGCATTTTATATTCATCACAGGAAAAATTCATCAAGATGATCTCAATTTTGAACATCTATGTTCCAAACGCAAGGGCACCTACATTTGTAAAAGAAACAATACTAAAGCTTAAATCACACATCAAACACCACATACTGATAATGGATGGCTTCAACACCCTACTGTCAGCAAAGGACACATCTTCCAGACAGAAACTTAACAGAGAAATAAGGAAACTAAGAGATGTTATGACTCAAATGGACTTAACAGATATCTATAGAACATTTCACCCAAAAACAAAAGAATACACTTTCTGCTCAGTACCTCATGGAACATTCTATAAATTTTACCACAAAGCAAACATCAACAGATTAAAAAAAAAAAAAAAAAAGAATAACCAGAATAACCATCTGTATCAGATCACCATGGCGTAAAGTTAGAATTTGACAACAACACAAATTGTAGAAAACCTACTCATGGAAATCGAACAACACTAAACTGAACTAAACTGAATTACCATTGGGTCAAGGAAGAAATAAGAAAGAAATGAAAGGCTTCCTAGAGATCAATGAAAATGAATGCACAACATACCCAAACTTATAAGACACAATGAAAGCAGTGCTAAGAGGAAAATTCATAGCACTAAATGCCCACATAAATAAGTGGAGAAATCTCACACTAGTAACTAAATTTCACTTGAAACCTCTAGAACAAAAGGAAGCAAACTCACCCAGGAGGAGTAGATGCCAAGAAATAATCAAATTGAGAGCTGAAATCAATAAAATAGAAACAAAGAGAACAATACAATAAATCAAGGAAACAAAGAGTTGGTTCTTCAAGAAAATCAACAAGATAGACAAGTCCTTATCCAAACTAATCAAAAGACAGAGAGCAAGAATATCCAAATTAACAAATCAGACATGAAAAGAGGAACATAACAACAGACACTAAGGAAATCCAGAGAAACATTAGGTCATACTTCGAAAATCTGTACTCCACAAAATTGGAAAATCGGAAAATCTAAAAAAAATGGACAGTTTTCTCAATAGATATCACTTGAGTTAAATCAAGATCAGAGAAATAATTTAAATAGACCTATAAGGCCCAAGAAAATAGAAGCAGTAATAAAAGTCTCCCAACCAAAATAGCCCAGGGCCAGATGGCTTCAGTACAGAATTCTACCAGACCTTCAAAGAAGAGCTAACAACAATACCCCTCAAATTATTCCACAGTATAGAAACAGAAAGTAATTGCCAAATTCATTTTTACAAGGCTACCATCACCATGATACTCAAACCACACAAAGACTCAACAAAAGAAAGAAGAGAATTAAAGAACAATTTCCATCATGAACATAAGTGCAAAAATACTCAATAAATTAACTGCAAACCTAATCCAAGAACATGGCAAAAAGATCAGCCACCATGATCAGGTGGGCTTCATCCCAGAGATGCAGGAATGGTTCAACATATAAATATTGTCCTATACTCCACCATATAAACAAAGTAAAAGAAAAAAACACATGATCATCTCATTAGATGCTGAAAAAGCCTTTGACAAAATCCAATACCCCTTCATGATAAAAGTCTTGGTGAGATCAGGGATATTTAGGGACATACCTAAACATAATCAAAGCAATATATAGCAAGCCGATAGCCAACATCAAATTAAATGGAGAGAAACTCAAAGTGATTCCACAAAAATCAGGACTTTAAGTTCAGGCTACAGCAATAAGAAAACTATTGGAGATCAAGGGGATAGAAATAGGAAATACATTTTTTATTAGTTGTTTTGTTATTCTAGATCTCCTGGACTCTGGCCCTTACATAACATACTGTAGAATGATTTAGCCTAGGCTAAAACAAGAGTAGGATTTATAAGAAATATATGACCCAAATTTCAAGGAGATCAGTTCATAATTTATACCAGCAGGTAAATTTTTCCCCTTTGCCACTTAAATTATCACTTTTTTAAATTATTTTTAATGTGACTAATATGCCATTGCAGATGGTTTCATGACCTCAAAATCGTGTAACGAGATTTTCCTAAAATGATGTTAATTAATTTTCACTACCTATACTATACTTTCTTATCTCACATCCCTTATTTTAATCAGCCTCTATAAAAGTTTGTCTTTATTATTCATCTTGGTCAAGTCTAGGTTGGTTTAGTACATTTAAAGTTCATCCCTCTAATGAGTGACCATGTGTGTATCTTAATTTTCTGTTTGTCTTGCAAATACATGCTATCTATGCTAGTTATGTTTCTCATTACTGTGACAAAATACTTTATTAAAGAACCTTAAAAAGTATTTGTTTATTTCGACTCACAATTTGATGGTTACGTCCATAAGGGAGTGGAAGCCAGGCAGCAGAGGCTTGAAGCAGCAGGTCACATTGAGCCCATGTTAAGGAAATGAAGAGAAATGGAGTGAGTCTCACTTCACTATTTCTTTATGTTCACTCCAGGGTCCAGCCCATGGGATTGTGCTTCAAAGATTTAAAGTTAGTCTTCCAGGTAGCAAGAACATTTAAGATACAAAAGCAGGCCGGGCGGTGGTGGCGCACGCCTTTAATCCCAGCACTCGGGAGGCAGAGCCAGGCGGATCTCTGTGAGTTCGAGGCCAGCCTGGGCTACCAAGTGAGTTCCAGGAAAGGCGCAAAGCTACACAGAGAAACCCTGTCTCGAAAAACCAAAAAAAAAAAAAAAAAAAAAAAAAAAGATACAAAAGCAAATAATAACTAATGCTGGAATGGATGTAAGAAAGAGGAACACTTGATTACTGCTGGTGAGCTTGCAAAAAAAGAAGTGCATCTAGTGTGAAAACCAATATGAAGGTTCCTCTAAAATGTTGAAGTAGCTCTATGACATGGTGTTGGGTTATTCCTAAACGACTTGATATTCTATAGAGATGCCAACTCATTCATGTCCCTTGCCATTCTAGTCACTGTATCTAGGAAAAGGAGGCAGGCTATATGACCATAAACTGAAAAAATGAATGATAAAAATGTGATATATTTATGAAATACAATGTTATTAAACTCCTAAGAAAGGAAATTATGAAATTCACAGGTAAATGGAAGGAGATGGAAACAATCCCCTGACTAAGAAAAACCATACCAAGAAAAACAAACTTTGTATGTTTTCTATTATTTGTGTGTGCCAGAATCAGCAGACATGTGCCTTCTGTTAGGAAAACCAATAGAAGTTGGCAGATTAGTAAAGGGCTGTGAAGGGGAGGATTTCAAGGAAGAGGAGACAGATCACAGTGGTATAAAGGATTAAAGGGTAATACTGCTACAGGAATGGTTAGATGGGGAAAGGAATGAGAGGGAAAGGTAGATGAGGGAGCATGGAACTATAAGTTAGCATTAAAGACCTTTTTAAAAGGTCATGTGGAAATCTACCACTCTAGAAGCTTCCTAAAATATAAACATATAAAACAAAATTGAATGAAGTTACCCTGGAATGAGGCAACAATGCCCTATGAGACATTACAGAAACAAAAAATGTCCAGTGTCAGGAGTAGGTTACCACTTTTGCAGTTATTGGCAAGTGGAACCTTCGAGAGAGACATCTTTAACTTCATAAGCTATTGCCAATACTATTGGTCCTTCACCTCTGAACTTGATGATAAGACTCTATTGGTAAGGACACCACACATTTGAGACACAGAACATGAAGAAACCAAGCCAGTACCCATCTGGGAGTTTCATCCCTGCTGGCTAGAAGGTGCAATGCATGATACTAGGGAAGAAAATAAAACACTAATGTTGCCTCCCTCTGAACAATGACCAGTCTGGCAAGTCTTGCCCTATGGTACAGTAGTGGCAAAGATATCATGGGAGTAAATAACCACTCTATGATAGGAACTAAGGCCTGACCCACAAGTTGAAACCCATAGTAGACACTCTTATCAGAGCTAACAACGTAGAACTAGATGGGTCATAGGCACTAAGTGATAGATAAGCAGAAAGTATGAAACTGATTTCTAATGACTCCACAAAACCTCATCAGAGAAGCTTCATTTTGTGATCAATACAGAAACCCATGACTCGTCAAGGCAGAGCAAATAAAAGGCTGAGGAATTCTCAGCCCTAACTGTGACATCCCAGGACTCAGGAATCTTTGCATAAGAAGTTGAAAAAAATTGTCAGAGTCAAAAACAGTGGATGACCATAAGAAAACCATTTTTTTTTCTGGACACAGCAGAGATGTTTCATACATGAATTCACAGCAGTTGAGAGAGCATGCACAGAGGACCAGAACAAACTCAAGCCATACAAAATTCCAGTATGGAAAGGAGGCAGAAAATATCACTCCTATCTAAGAAGCCATTGACAATTGTTAGCTCCTAGGAGAGGGAATAAGTTCTTTTAATGATGGGTTGATCACCTTCCAATGAAGGCCACACGTTTAAGTGTATATAAGCAGCACAACTTTGACTTGAAAATAACAGTTGGGTGGGCAGAGAAAGACATGGATCTTGGAGGAGTACAGGTAGGGATGAATACACTCAAAATACATTGTACAAAATTCTCAAGGTACTAGTCAAAATGAGGGGAAAAAAACCCCTCTGGAAACACCCATACTGATATGCCCAGAAGGAATTCTTTGACATGTTTCTAAATCTATTTAAGAAAACAATGAATGAAAATTTAATTTTCTCCGAGGGAGGCTCACTGGGGAAACAAACTACTTTTAAGAATAGGCTACATGAGCCGGGCGGTGGTGGCGCACACCTTTAATCCCAGCACTCGGGAGGCAGAGCCAGGCGGATCTCTGTGAGTTCGAGGCCAGCCTGGGCTACCAAGTGAGTTCCAGGAAAGGCGCAAAGCTACACAAGAGAAACCCTGTCTCGAAAAAACCAAAAAAAAAAAAAAGAATAGGCTACATGCCCAGCAGTCAATGGTCAGCATAATATAAACTCAAAAGCATCTTTGAATGTTCCTTGTCTTATAATGTTATGTCTGGGCTTGGGATTTTTTTTTTGCTTTTATTCTTAACTTCATCTTATTTTTATTTTATATCATCTTTTCTAAATATTTTTTCTCTTTTCTTATTCTCCAGGTCCTCTGGATATATATTATGGTTTCCAGTTTAGTGTATTTATGTAATTCTTCAGTGTGTGAGTAAGTGAGTATCTTCATCTACATCTGATCCTTGTGCCATTTTTAGGATTTTTCCTTCTGTTTGTTTTGTCCTGTTCTATGTTAGAGTGGTAGACCACTCAATCAACATTGATAATACCTTACTCATTATAGTCTTTCTCCATGTATTCACATTACACTCTGAGTCAAATGCAAACTCTATGACCCAGCACATAATATTCCATAAGACAAAGCCCACACATATTCCTATGTTTCTGGCAATACTGTCTTGCTTCCTGTTCTTCATGGATTCTAAGTGTCATGAATCAGGAAATTCACTGTTCTGCTCCTCCTGCCTGGAACACTCTCAATGGATTCTAGCTGGTGTGTGGCTTTTCATTATTTCTATTTCTTCTTTGAAGGGGTCTGTAGCTGTTTACAGCAACGATTCACTATCATCTTATTCTGCCTGGTCTTCTTCATTTGTCACTAAAGGCAAGTTCTTGGTTGTGCATTTGCTTATCTGTTCATTGTCTGTCATTCGCAGTGAGAATGTGAATATCAGTGATGTGTCTCTCTACCAGACACCTTGTCTCCAGCACATAGAACACTTTGCAGCATATGGGGAGATTTCCATGACTATTTCCTGAATAAGTAAGTCAAAAGTGAATGTGGAATGGTGATTTTTTTTAGTGGTTCAAGTAAAGCAAAATATAATTAATTCCCATAGCAAACCCAACATCAACTTTTCTCCTAGTTAGTAAATAGTATCTAAAATCACTGACTATTAATTTAAAATGTTATATTTATTCCAACATATTACAGGCCAATACTTCTAAGATGATTTATAGGTCACTGCAATGCGCCCCCCTTTTTTTGGTCAAGAAAGTAGAAAAATAAACAAAATGTGTGACATTTAGACCCCAAGCAGTTAAAACAACTTTTAAACATCACTGTAACAAAAACGATACTAGCCAGTGGACTGAGGGAACAGAAGGCACCCTTGAAGCAAAAGGAAGTAAATGTGATGTTATTCTGCCACTGGGGCTACAAATGATGAATGTGGACTTAACTCTGAAGCCTGGAAATTAAAAATGGATTCCTGGCATATGAGTATCTGCTGCGTATACTGCAGTTGGCAAATGCTGTATTTATCAGCGTGTGCTACTGTTCATAAAATGTGATTCCTTCCTTTGCATACAGAGCAGCTGCTCTCAGTGGTGCTGCAACAGCTTTACTGGATCTCCACGTTCATATATAACATCCCTCGCAAAATCACGTTTGCAACATGCAACAGCATGGACTGTACTCAGTACCTATCTAAGGCCTCTTTTTCATACTCTTCTATCTGTTTTTCTATATTCTGTCATAATTTGCTTTGTTTTCATTTCTGATCTTACTTGGAGGTGATTCAGAAGGAATACCAACAAACGTGACAGAAATCACAGCTAATAAAATAGAAACTAAAACCAAATTTATTGAATGCTATCTTGTCAAGGTTAGCAATAATGATTTATGTACATCTGTGTTACCATATATAGTTTCCAAAACACTTTTAATGTTCCCAAATTTCATGATTACTAACTACTCCTTGACACAGTGTCTGAAATGGTGATTTTCTTCATATATTTAGATGTTAAAACTCAGGTATTAGTCTTCTGTAAAGTAAGCCTTATGATATTTGAGTCTGTCTGTCTTTTATTGCTCTATACCCAAAGTTTTAAGTTCTTTCCCCATTTACTTTTGAAATATCCAAATGACCAGTAGCAACAGAAGTACTTCTCTTAGTTAAAAATAGAATAATATCCCAAGTGGTGGTGGCACATCCCTTTAATCCCGGCTCTCTTAGAATGTAGAGGCAGGCAGATTTCTATGAGTTTGAGGTCAGCTTAGTCTACAGTGCTAGTTCCAGGACAGCCAGAGCTACACAAAGAAATCTTGCCTCAAAATAATAATAATAATAATAATAATAATAATAATAATAATAATAATTTGCTTCAAGATCAAACATTTCTTCTCACAAATCCTAAGCCATTAACTCTTTTAGGAAATGTGTAGTTCTGGGTCCAAAGAGATGTCTCATTCAAAAACAGGGTTGGACTCACAAGAATGAGAACCTAAGTTTCATCCTCAACACGGATGCAAACACTCTTGAGCATGAATATTTGACCTTTGTCATATATATGTTCTTCAGATGTTTCCTCTGATTCCACAACTATCATTGTTGACTAATTTCTTTACTGTGTATAAAACATTCCAATGTAGCCAGCCTCACTCAGTTTTTTTGTTATGTTGCTAAAGTTCTCATTACACCTAGGTAATCATTGGCAGCACCTATCAAACAGACTTCCTACCATGTTTTCTCTTATGAATTATAGTCTCAGATTTTTAGTTGAACATGTTCATCCATTGCAATGAGTTTTGAGTTAAAACATCTACCCTTAATGAATATATTAAAACACTAAGATTCATGAGCATGTGGAGAAGCCAGAATCTTTGTACACTCTTGGTGAAATGTAAGATAGTGAGGGCAGACATTAGAGATTCTATCTGTATAGTGCTTAGAATAATTAAAATACCATGTATCTTAGTCAGTTTTCTACTATGAAAACAAATGTAACTGAGTGGGTAATTAATAAAGAACATCAACTTATTTCTCACATACCTAGAAACTGTGGGCTCCATTTTCAAGGTTCTGGCGTCTGACAAAGGACTTCTTACTGTCTCACGTGTTGCCCTGGGCCTCATCCGCAGAAGGGAGAGGAATGGGTCAGCTTGGATCATCTTCCCTTTCTTATAAAAGTACTGTGGAGGCTCCACCATAATGACATTAAACAACATGAATTACTTTACAAAATTCCTACCACCACATATTAACAACATATCAATTTGGTGACTAAGTTTCCAATACATGCATTCTGGGGCCAAACATTCAGTCCACATTGGTCTATGACACTGTAAGACCACATCAAAAATAATAAAACATGAATCTCTAGATGTCTAGGTATGATTGTGTTCTCAGTTTTATTGCAGCCTATAAATATATAGAAAGTATAAAGACAATGCCCATATGTAAATGTACATGTATATATCTAGTAAACTGTAAATTCAGCTTTGAATTTGAAAGCAGGAAAACTTGCCGTTAGCCACATGGAAAAACACAAAAGACATGTTTCTCATTTCTCAGTACAGTACAGATATAGAAAGGGAAAGGTTGTGTGAGTTTACCCATCTATGAACAGTAAAACCCAGAGAAGCAGAGAAAGGACACATAGCTACCAGGGCCTAGCATTTGGAGAGGAGTGAAATGATTATTAAAATTGCAAAGGAGGTCAGCATGCATGATGAGTATTTCTAAATATACTGACTGTGGGTAATAATATTGTACTATATAAATGAAACTGAAATGGTAGGCACCAGGTGTACTCAATGTCAAAAGCATAAATGCCAATATGCAGGGTGGCATGCTGGGTGTTTTACTGTATCTCCAATATGGTTATTACTTCAAATTGTACACACACACACACACACACACACACACACACACACACACACATTCACTAAGTTATATACCTTAAATGTATAAAATCAAAGTGAAGGCCAGGTGCGGTGGAACATGTCAGTATACTAAAAACTGAGGAAGTTGAAGCTGGAGGCTATGGATTTTAGGTCCACTTGAAACACAGAGTAAGACCTCTCAAAAGTAATGAAAACTAAATTAAGTGAAAAGGAAAAGGAGAAAGAAAAGCTAAAACTCTAAAAGACAACCGCATGAATCAAGCCTGTAGTGAAAAACATTTTCAAAACTTCAGCAATAGATTCCTGACCCAATACAGGCTTACCTATACATTCCTGAAAGAATGAGTAAAAACGTGCAACAGCCATTATTACCGGACAATGTTTCGGGTTCCTAGGTGGCCCTTCTACTCCCCCTAGCTATTCGTTTACTCCTATTACTATCTGGTTTCTTTTTCACTTTGTGTGTGTGTGTGTGTGTGTGTGTGTGTGTGTGTGTGTGTGTGTATTTTACATATGTGAATGCTTGTTTGAACCTGTGCAGGTGCACGCATGTGTGTGAATATTTGAGTACATATATGTATGTGAAGGGAGCAGGCTGACATGGGAGTCTTCCTTACTCTCCATCTGCTTTATTAAGTAGGAGTCTTTTGCTGAGCCTGGCACTTACCTGGATAGGACTAAGAGATTTGAGCTAGGCTGATAGCCAGCTCAACCTGAGGGTCCTCTCTCTGCCTTCTGAGTGATGAGCTTATAAGGAACTGCAACATCTGATGGGCTGTGGATGCTGGGCATTTGAACATGGTCCACACCCTGCGTAATGAACACTCTACATACAGGAAATCTCTGCAGCATCAACTTCCACCACTACTCTTTTTCTAGCATCCTCAATCTCAACACTTTTCAGTTTACACTTCAGTTGACATTCACATTTTATTGCTAGTTAGTAAGTTAGGAGATTTACATGGTGTAATTTACATCTTAGAGTCTTATGCAGTTCTGGGTTTCAAGGAGGCCCCAGGAGATGAATATAACATTTACAGAGATTTCATTCTTTTCTTTTGCTTAGGTCAGAATTGACACTGGCTGAGTGTGTTCTGAAAGGCTCCCTTTATCAGACTTTGTGGACTTAACTCATGTGCGATGGTGGTCCATATCCACAGAGCTTCTCCAAGGCTGCCAGCCCAGGCAGGCAGAAGAGTCACTGATACAGAATATTTTATCAATGCTTCTTCATTGAGATTCTATTCTCGGGAAACAGCTATTTCTCCTCTGCCCTAGATGGTCAATTTCTGTATTTCAATTATAAGAAGTTAGAAATGTTTCAATAGAATTCCAGCTAGAGTGACACTTTTCAAATTTTATTTCCTGACCACAAGTGAGCTAACTGAGTGGCCTTCAGGGCACTCATTTTTAATCAGGGTTTTACCTCTATGCTATAGGATAGGATGCATAGACTGGCCAGTAATTAGTGGAGTGCTCTCCATATAATAAGATGTCAACACCCAAGTCCCCAGGACAGGGCCAAGCAGGAGCACAGGCTGACACGCTATTTCTTGGTTTTATTTTTTTTTTAACTTCGTCTTCACACAATTATGATGAACTGTTCCTCTTGCAGCCTCTTTCACGCTGGAGAGAAGCAGCATATTTTAAGCTTGCCCACAGCTAAAGCTAAGAAAATCCCTCAGGTACTCACGTCTACCTTTTCCTCTGTCTCAACATTCTGGAATTGTGTGTCAAGATTCAGAGTAGTGTTATGTATTTCTAAAAATGCCGTCTGACACTCCACAGATTGACAGGTTGGAAAATGGGAGATGCTTGAAATCCAAAGCTAAATATCCATTCCACCAATATCCTGAGATGTGAGATTGGTTCAAATTCATTTTTTCTTCAAAGCTGCAGGATGAAGCCCCTAATGCTCTGTTGAGTTTTCTATGGAGTTCTAGCCTCTACCTGCTCCTTCACCTTTGTATCAGCACTGTAAGGGAATATTCTCCAAAGGTTTTCTCAAGAGAAAAATAATATTCATGAACTTCTTAATATTTCATAATAGTCCTCCTGGGAAATCCATTCAAGTTGAAATTTAACTGCAAAAGTGTGTCAAATAATGAAAATATACATTACAATCTATTTGTCATACTTCACATTAAGTTTGAGTAAATGCTTAAGATGACATGAAATGTATAAAGGTGGAATAGTCTGAAAACAAGTGTACTGTATGGTTTAACAATAGTCATAATAACCATATCACAAGAGAGATTAATGGCAGGTGACATGACTTGGTAACAGGTATGAACTGTGTGCAGAGATGAATATACCTACGATGCAATGTTGTATGAGACCTAAACTATGGCTCATTATTATGTGTTCCTGGTTATCTGGGGAAATCAAGATGCTTGGATTCTTAAATTCAATTCCCTGATTATAGCCTTGGGCCCAACACCAATTTTCCTATGAGGCCTGCTTCAATATCTCATTAATCAGCAGTTTACAGAGTTGTTCATATCAGCAAACCACATCCATCTATGGGAATCCCAGCATCCTCACCTCTATCCTGCTGCAGAGTGTGGTAACAGCAGTCCTGCCTTCCCACTCTGTCTGAAAGTGATGTTGAAAAGCACGTGTCCACCCACGCACAAGACTACAGTTAATGTTAGTAATAACCTCATGTCAATCTCACCTGATCAGTGGCATGAATTCAACCATCTCCACAGCCAGAGGGAGGAAAAGAGAAGGGAAACATAATTCATTTTATTGACATTTATTGCATATATTTGTTGTTGTAACTTGTTCTTATTCACCCCATACACGGCTTTCCCCTGGCCCCAACTGCCCTTTCTTGCTGGTCCCTTTCCTTGCCCAAATAGTCTAGCCTCCACTTTTTTCTCCTTTAGCCAAAAATTAAAAATTCTAATTTGTTTTTAAGAAATATTAATTCTTAAGTTTACGAACTTTATATAAGTTCCCAGAGAAAATGTCCCACTGTGTTATATGTCCAGAGTCATATACTTCACATGACTCCTCTACAAACTAGCTTTCCAAGATATTCTAAACCAAAAGCAACATAAAACTTTAAAAGTCTAGTTGTTTGAATGAACAATATGTTTCTCAGACCAGATGGTAAGTCATAGTCTGCCAAATATATACATCATTCACAATACTGCAGTAAATGAAACTAGCAGTAGTTGGCACTTTGCATTGTCAACTGCTAATTTGTGAGACATTCACAACCTTCCTTATGCTTTCCACACTATTGTAGCTGCATTTATAGATGTGAATTTAAGACTATGTTAGCATATATTTCTCTAAGATCATAACAACTTTTCATAAGTATCTGGGTGCATATCTGAAGCTATTCACAAACAGGAAGTTGAAGGGAGAAGACACTGGAACCAAGAGTCTGACAGCTATGACAGCACTGTGATCATCTGGATAACTCATATTCATACTGAACTTAAGTGCACTACCACACTGAGAATAGGAGACAGCCTGAACATTCTCTTTAACTATATGCTGAGATTTTATTCTAAGGACAACTTTGGCTCAAAATCAGTTCTGAGTGTTTCCTGGCATCTGTTTTTCTCTTGACACAGTTCATATAGACCAACTTGCCCTCAAACTTTTCCAGGAAGAAAAGAGTGGCCTTGAGTTGCTATTCTGCTATAATCAACCCCCAGGTGCTGGGGATTCCAGGCTTGCACTACCACACCTAGCTTTAGCATCTATTTATGAAGCAATTTCTATGTTTGATATATAAAAGCCTGATAACCAGAATTCTTTAAAATTAGACAAGGACTTCAAAGTCAAAATTGAGAGTTCAATAGAAGAAAAAAAAGATGTAGATACTTCTCTGACAAATCTATATACATATAAAATGCTACATAGTGGACAATATCTATAGCATGGAGGTTAAAACATTTGACTCAAAAATCTTGCATATCATTTTAAAGGCTTATAAATTCTTAGAAACTCAATACTTAAAGCCTTACAGACAAATACAATCAAATAGAAAATTCTTCTAGTCTACTAGTATGGCTTGTACATTATAGAAATAATCTTTAGGAGCTACTATACAAGTATAGACCTTTTATATGCTTATATAAAAATTTAAATGAATATAAATCATATATATATATATATATATATATATATATATATCACTCAGAATTACTTCTTGCAATAGGTACAGAATCATATACAGGTACATACTCAGGTTTATTACCATGGAAAGGACTGGTCTACTTCTTGCTTGGGAATTTCTTTAATTATTCCAATAATTAAAAACAGAGAAAATGACATGTTTGAGGTTTTTATAGTCTGACAATTTAGATGTTTTACACAGATGGGCTCCAAATCTGGAATTCTCAGCCAACTTGGCATTGTTTCCCCTACACATATAGGAAACTCAGGCTAGAAATTTTTCAACAATTTTCCTTATCTAAAGTTATTGTGTTGTACCATGGCAGCCAAGTCATGATCAGGGGTTAGTCTGACAAAGCGACATCTATTCTCACAATGTGAATTCCCTCTTATAGGAGCAACTTGAATGAAACCTTTTTATGATGGCATCTATTTGGCAGGCATCTGGAAAGTAGGTTTGGAATCAGGAAAGGGCATCTATTTGCTTTTAAGTCTAACTATTCATTGTCCCATATATACAGCAAGAGGATGAGTGTGAACTATTTAAACCAGGAATGTAAGAACACAAAATGAGTCAATAATAGACAGTTTACCTATATTAGTGGTGGTTGGAAGCTATTGTCTGGTAGTTTGGGAAATCTTGGCCATCTTCAATTGCTGAGTTCTGCTGCTTTCTTCAATCACCTCTACAAAAGCATCATTTAAGGGTGTGTGTGTGTGTGTGTGTGTGTGTGTGTGTGTGTGTGTGTGTGTTTGAAGTGAACATGGGACAACAATACATACTAGCCTTCATATAGGCCCAACATCCTATGTAAAAATAGCTGTGTATTGTTCTGTAGGAAAGCAGCTCTTTGTGTGCTGGTCAGTACAAGAGCCATACCCAGAGCTGGTCTCTGTTCTTAGGGGGTGATCCACATTTCCAACCCAGAAGCCTTGTTCCATGCTAGAAACCTTGTTAGCTCTCCTGCTTCTGCTGGTCCTCCTAAGAATCAGTGTTTCTTCCTGAACTCTACCTCCTGTGTGTCTGTATACATGCGTGTGTGCATTTGTATGTGTATGTGTGCACATAAAAGTTTCATTTCATATTTCTAAGTCTCTGTACTTCCCTTTGACAAATAGGCACAGTGATAAACACTTTTATATATAGAAATTGCTTCTTTTTTTTTTTTTTTTTTTTTTTTTTTTTTTTTTTTTTTTTTTTTTTTCGAGATAGGGTTTCTTTGTATAGCTTTGCGCCTTTCCTGGAACTCACTTGGTAGACCAGGCTGGCCTCGAACTCACAGAGATCCGCCTGCATCTGCCTCCTGAGTGCTGGGATTAAAGGTGTGCGCCACCACTGCCCGGCTTAGAAATTGCTTCTTTTTAAGAATTAGATTTAACTCAGAATTAAAAGTAATACATAGCTTAATCATTATCAAAACTCATATAATGATGTAACTTAGACCAACATCATCAAATATGTATATGGTTTATATAATATCAAAGCTTTGAAATTTGTGTCTCATTAAAGGAGAAAAATTCTTATTTTTAGCTGAGAATTATATAATACTTGTTAGATGGGAGGCAATGTTTTAAAAAGATTGACATGTTTTACTTCTATCAACACCAAAGAAGTGTGTTTTTATGTTCATTTGACAGAAGTTAAGAAACAGAGAGTCCTATTAATATGCTGAGTGACACACACCTCTTATGTGGTAGCACTGGGATTCAAACTCAGTATGAATTGATGATTCTGCGTAGTCTCAGGAAATCAATCACATTTCAAGGAAACCAAGCTAATCAGAAAAACAAATCCTAGAATATGCTCTTCTGAATCTCTGTATCATTTGACTATGCTTAGTCCTAAAACATGACAAGTTAAACTTTCAGATTAGGCTAAAGTTACTGACCATCTAACCTGATTGCGTGAAAGGGGACTTGTCTATTCTCTGGGTAGTTCCAAGGTCTTAGTGAAAGTGGGAGACAGGAAGCTATGAAAAGGAAAGCAGTATATTTGCACTTGCTAACAAGGGTTGGGCTTAGATGGTTTATTTTGATTGACAGATTCATTTGTTTAATAAATGTGTATAGCATTAAGGAATCAAAAAAAATGAAAGCAGAGATCATGATAGCGTAGGACCAATAGACAGTAAAAGCAGTTTTCTTGATATAGAAATGACAAGGGTATAATTCTCCTCTAAAGAGTCCAGAAGTATCTGGACCTACCTTGCTCATGTTAGATTTAACATAGTGAGAAATTTAAGACCACATATTTATCTCATTAAAGCCTCTGACATCTATTATGCCTCAGTGATTAGTAAAGCATTAATTGATTGATGAATGTGTGATCATACTGTGCTGAGAATGAATACCAAAGCCTTATACATGTCAGACAAACTTTTTTCCTCTAAGCTACATTTTCAGGGCAAATATTCTTGGGTGAACACTTACCTCTGGAGCAGATTACAGGAAGGCACACACACTTTAATGTCATAGTTTAAAGTAGCACATGGGAAGCAATGGCCTAAACTACAAAGCACATTAAATAATCGTGATGATGATTACAACAACTGCCAAGAGAATAATAGTAGGGGTAGAAAAATTTGGTCGGAGAGTAGAACCTCCAGTTAAAAGCATATCATTAGACTGCTGTGTTTCTGGATTTAATTTTTGTACTTTAAATCTGTCCACCACACCATAGCTGTATGAGATGGAACAATTTCTTCCTATGGTAACCCATCTACACATGCCTTGGTTCTATGGTTCTTGAGGTTCTAGTTAGAAGACCCTTTATTTTTATTCATTCACATCATTCAGTGTATTTCAGTATTTTGGACCTCAGCTTACCAGATATTATATTACAAAAGATTCAACTTCTATTCTTAAAGTAATGGGAACATTTTAGTTTTACCACTGCTGTCCCAATCTGGGGAGGCTCTAGCATATGCCACATACTCTTGGTAATGTTTAATATCCAGTAGCATTCACTATATATATCGTGTTTCTGCCAAAAAAAGAATGATCTAAGACTCCATCAATAGTTGAGAATTAGCAGTAATGCTGTGCTAGATGTTGAGGTTGGAATGAAAAGTGACATCCATTGTAGGTCTACTATATATCCACGCTTAACTCACCTCATTAATGTGGTCCACAAGTATTGATTTCCACCAGAGGGATTATATGTTAAGATGACAGGTGCATAACTGATTCTGTGGGGACAGGAAAAGACTGGAAATTAATTTCTAAGTCAATGCCCACAGCTCTTTCTGATCAGTCTTGTATTCAAGGGTCCAAGCTCAACTTGGACTAGTTATCAAAAACGGAATAGGAAAGGAGGATGATTTTAGAAAAAGAACAAAACTAACTGTCCCCACGGTATTTATTTTTCTAATATTTTGGCAATTTTTACAATAAAATTTGATTTGATTTGAATTACCATGATAATTATAATATTTGAAAATGTCTCAAGTGCTGTGGGATGTTCTGTATGTCCTGTGGGAGCCCTTCTTGGGTTCTTTGTGGCGTTACCCAGCAGGTCCGCATAGAGGATGATTAGGACCATGGGCCTGAGTGCAGGTGTCTGAGATGGTCTGCACTTGGCTGTGCTGGGGGATGGTCTGTATGTCAAGTTGTTCTGATTGATCAATAAATAAAACCTGATCGGCTGCGGCTAGGCAGGAAGGATAGGCGGGACTAACAGAGAGGAGAAATAAAAGGACAGGAAGGCAGAAGGACTGACTGCCAGATGCCGCCATGACCAGCAGCATGTGAAGATGCCGGTAAGCCACCAGCCACGTGGCAAGGTATAGATTTATGGAAATGGACTAATTTAAGCTATAAGAACAGTTAGCAAGAAGCCTGCCACGGCCATACAGTTTGTAAGCAATATAAGTCTCTGTGTTTACTTGGTTGGGTCTGAGCGGCTGTGGGACTGGCAGGTGACAGAGATTTGTCCTGACTGTGGGCAAGGCAGGAAAACTCTAGCAACACTCAAGTTCTTAAGTTTCATTTAGTGCTGATGAATCTGCTAAAATGATCTTCAGTCAGTGCTTTCCAGTGGTAGTGGTGTTCTTATTCCGAGTCCTTAGCTATGAAATACTCAGTTGTGCTACCTAGTGAGCATGTTGTTAAGGACTTAAATATTTTTATGTTGTAAAAATGTATGTCTCTGTAATTGTTATCGTTTCACAAAATTAATTATAAATATTTCTAACATACATTATTATATAACTCTCCACACAACTAAGTCACACACGAACAAGTCAGAGTTATTGGTACTGGAATGTTTTAAAATTCTCCATTTACTCTTCAGTTATGTCAAATCATAGATTTTTAAATGAGTTCATAATGATGAATATTTAATGTAGATAAACTTGAAGTGCACCGTGCCTTATATGAACTTGAAAAAGCATCTCCTTCTAGAAGACATAGTAAAATATAAACATGCATGTAGATAGGGTAGGGAACAGTATTAGTTACACACTTAAAAACAATGTTCAAACTTCAGCTCCCCACACAAACCCCTCAAAAGCAAATTTAAGATATGGCCACGTCCTTTGATTGTCCAAACAAATTGTCTACAGAAAGGTCATATTTCCTGTGGCTAGAAACTACAATCAGTTATGTACTTGATATAACAGAAAAGCCTACTGATGAACACTGACATTAGAGAGAGAAACCTTAAGATGAAAGGGATGTTTCTATTTTTTGATACAAGTCTCATGTAGCCCAAACTAGCCTTAAAATACCATGTAGCCCATAATAGCCTTGAACTTTTGATCCAGGTGCTAGAATTACAGGTATGTACCAAATTGTCTGCGTTTTATGCAGGGTTTGTATGAAACATGGGCCTTTGTGAATGTTAGGTAAGAAATCTACCAACTGCAGTACATCCCCAGCAAAGAAAGGTGACATTAAAATCGTCTCAAAGTGTCTTATTACTGCAATGGCATCTTATATGTGCACACACAGTCTTTGTATTCTTCTGTGGAGGAAATGAAGCTTTCTCCACTTCTTAGTTCCTTAAGTTTACACTGGCCTTAGAGACAAATTCCCAAGAATGAGAAGAAAAACAGTAAGTTCAGAATGGAGAAGCATAGCAGTCACCAGTTTCACCAAATGGTCATCTCTAGTAGTTACTCTTGCTGGCATTTCACAACTGGCTATGGTAAGATAAGGCCAGAAGTACCTCTGGCATTCCTCCCAACAAATCAGCTCCTCGGTAGAATCAGTATAAATTCAAGACAAATACAAAACAACTTCAAAGTTTCAAGGAACTTCGAAATGGCAGAACAATAAAAACACATAAAACAAAACAACAGACCAAGAATCAAGCAGAGGCAGAAAATCAGTCCTAACCAGTTGTAAATCCTTTGAACCACAGCAATTACCATCTCAGAAGGATCTACCCAAGCATAGATAATAACACTTACATTTTGGGGAAATAAACAGCTCCTGTAGAACATAAGGCCTACTCAGTAGAAGGGAAGCCATACCTGGTACTGGAAACCCGGCCAACTACCTGTGGCTAGGTTTGATCTAGAAGAGAACCTGATACTTTAATTTTTCCAAGCTATTGTGATGTCTAACTGCATTCTAAATACACAACCTTACACCCACAGGTAAGTGTAGCTTGTGTTCTTCATTAAAGAAGCTTCTTTCAAGTTGACAAAGACCACCACAGAAATCCACAACTGCCCAAATGCAGAGGATATACCTGTGAGGTAGCCAATAGCATCTGATATATCCTAAACACAACACCTACGCATAAGGCTCAGAAAGACTGTAAGAACCACAAGGCCAGGACATCTGTTACAAGGCAGTGTCGTCCATATATGACAGGGAAGTACATCTATGAAATCTTAACAATATTATCACCTAAACAAGACCTGCAAAATGACAAGCACCAGTTGACATGGCAATGTATATGGATAAAACCTCATAGGTACCACCCCTGGATAAAGAAAAGCAGGTTATTAGTGGCTACTGAAATAGGAGAATCAGTCTTCTCCAAGGACAAACCCACTGTAAGGTTATGGAAATCCCAAAATAGTCAGCATTAAGCACATATACATATGAACAACACTAAATGGACTCAACTGATATATATATATAATGTGTGTTTCTGTGTATATGCTTATATGCATATGTGTGTAAATATATACATATACATTTATATGTAAAATGATAATTTAAAAAGAGGTCCATGGATTTGAAAGATAGGGGAACACAATAGAAGATGAACATAGGAGAAGGAGGATTACAAACAATGTAAACACAGTAATCATGTGTGAAATTCTCAGAAAATAATTTTAATGAGTCCATTAATGGAACAAATATCACTTTTAAAAAGATTTGCAGAGAAGCTGGGCGGTGGTGGCGCACGCCTTTAATCCCAGCACTCGGGAGGCAGAGGCAGGCGGATCTTTGTGAGTTCGAGGCCAGCCTGGGCTACCAAGTGAGTCCCAGGAAAGGCGCAAAGCTACACCGAGAAACCCTGTCTCGAAAAAACCAAAAAAAAAAAAAAAAAAAAAAAAAGATTTGCAGAGAAAAGAGGCATAACTAAATGCCGCTTGCGATTTTGAATTGGATTGAATGTTACAATAGAAGAAAATATTAGTGGGGAAAGTAAAATTGAAAAAAACTGCAATCAAGATCTACAGGCTAACTGATAGTAAGATACCAGGTTAATTCCTTAATTTTTCATTAAAAATCTGTTTATTGCAGAGCATGACATTACAGTGCTTTCTTTGTAATTTTTCAGACATCATAAATTACGTAATTTATAATATCTAAATTTTATAACAATTTATAAAATTTAGACACACATATGCAGAGATAGCATCAAATAAAAATAACATGAAGAGTCACTTAATTCTACATTTCTATGTCACTTATTTTGCAAGGGTTATTTTTATTTTCAATAATGTATATATGAGTGTGCATGTGTTCTTGTGTGTGGACATTTGAATGAGAGTCCAAGTGCCTTTGGAGTTCAGAGACAATAAACCTCTAGAATTGAAAATACATATGTATGTAAACTTCCTGATGAGTGTTGCGAGTCAGTCCTCTAGGAGGGCATTGTATGTGCTCAGAAATTAGCCATCCCTCCAACCCCTTATTAATGATGTTTGAAGTCAGCAAAAAATGTCTAACTTTTAGTAAGTGCCTCCTTCATGATAAAACAAGTATGAAATGCACTACTTGGTACATCTAGTACATGGTTTAGTGCACCGCTATTAAAGCATTGCTGTTCTTAAGCTCCCATGATGAATCAGAAATACCTTTTTTATTGTTTTTTCATTTATTTTACATACCAATTACAGTTTCCCCTTCCTCCTCTCCTCCTGTTCCCTCCCCCTGCCTCCCGTCTACACCGCCATCTACTCCCTCTCCATTTAGAAAGGGGCAGGCCTCCCATGGAAGTCAAGAAACATGACATATCAAGTTGAGGCAGGACCAAGCTCCTCCCCCTTCATCAAGGCTGGGCAAGGCATCCTGGCATGGGGATTATGTAGGTGGAGTTTTCCTATCCCAGCAGCTGTTTCCCAAATAATCACTTATAAACTAAACTGTAAATGTTTGGCTAATATATCAGGCTTGCTACTAGCTAACGCTTACATTTTAAATTAACCTGTATTTACACTCTGCCATGTGGTGGTACCTTTATTAGCATGGCACATTCATCTCCTGCTCTCTCTGCATCTGATTGGTGACTCCTCTGACTCTGCTTTTCCTCATCCCATCATTCTCAGTTTTGTGTTCCCACCTAACTTTATCCTGTTCAGCTACTGGCCAGTCAGCTTGTTTATTAAACCAATAACAGTGACATATATTCACACAGTGCATAGAAGGTTTATTCCACAGCAAGAATAGGTTAAAAAAAAAAAAAAAAACAGCTTATGAGCCAGAGACAGGTCCTGATCTGACTGCTAGGGATTATCTTAAGCAGCTCAGCCAAGACTGAGATGAGGAGTGGTATCTACTTTGACTGAGTCTGGTATGAAGTCTTACCTCATTATTTCCTTCACTTAAATATATATTAGAAAAAAAAAACTAGTTACAGTTGATTAAATCAAATGCCTAATTGAATGAATATATAAATCACCTGGATTGATAATCATCATTTTAAAGAGGGAAATAGTTTAAATACAGTGCTCACTTTTGGCCACAAAACTCATGATAAAGCTTACTATCCAATTTAGAAGAGCACAAATCTGACAAGTTGCTTAAAATGGGCTATTTGTTTGGCCAACCAAACTGATCTTTCAAGGTACTGAGGGGATAGGAGTAAGAATTTTTTATTGCTAACAACTGGTATAATAAGGCCATTGCCAGCAATTGTTTATTGTGTAAACATTTGAAATAGGGTTGAACCATAGTTCTGAACTCAGAAGCCAGAGTTTCTGAGACTGTAACTCTGGAAATGAGGTATTTATCAAAGTGACTGGAAAAAGAAAGGAAGGAAGGAAGGGAAGGACACGGAGGGCAGGGGTGGGGATGAAAAAGGAAAGGTAAAGAAGAAGAGGAAGGAGGCACAGAAAGACATACACAGAGAGGAAATTTAACATAATTGGTAAACTAAGATTTATCAGAAACTATAAATAATTATAGGACCACATTGCCTTTCACAGAATATGTTAACATGAGCTAAAGTATGTTTTTGGCAATCTAGAAATATTTTTCTTTATTCAAGAAGTGCATCTGTGTTTGCTTAGGATGTTACAGCAAGCTCCCATCAGATCTGATTGTTCCTGCCATGGGTTACCTAAGCCAAAGCCTGTAGCAGGAACACTAAATGAAGATCTGAGTCATTAATGCAACCAGAAACAAAGAGAAGGACGTGGCCACATAGTGGTTTTTCTGGGGAGTCCTGTGAGCCTGGAGGTCACAGATTCGTCACTGTCGTTATGGGCGAGTTGGGAACTTACATAGAGTTTACAGTCTCTCAACAAGGGGTTTGGAACCCAGAGCTCATGTAAAGAGAAGCTGAGCCCAGGCCAAGCGTGAGTCCAGACGCTAGGGTGAGAGCGCAGGTTCATCTGTGGACCGGTTCTTGCAGCATAGGGTGGTGACAAGGTTAGAAACAGCGGGAAAGTCAGCTGTGTTGCTTCAGAATAGTCTGAGACAGGCTGTTCAGGTAGCAGTGTGTCACCGTGTCAGAGCACAGGAACACTGTGCACTCAGTTCTCAGAGAACCCACTGCTCTGTTCCCTTGCACTATTTATCAGGAAAAATGAGTAAAACATTTTCAAAGTCTGTGAAAAGCTATACAGAATATTCAAAAGACTAAAGGTGAATTATATGCATGATTTCTATCTAGACCTTCTGAGTACTAGTAATGATATCAGGGAGAACACACAGACTAGATATACTCAAGATAAACAAGGATGAACCATCAGGGCAGCTCTTATGGAAACAAAGCATTTGCAATACACGG
The DNA here is from genome assembly GCF_049852395.1 of Peromyscus maniculatus bairdii. Classification (NCBI taxonomy): domain Eukaryota; kingdom Metazoa; phylum Chordata; class Mammalia; order Rodentia; family Cricetidae; genus Peromyscus; species Peromyscus maniculatus. The sequence continues at coordinate 78,232,820 of NC_134870.1, read as the reverse complement.
GTTTAAATTGTTTATTGTGGAATCTCCATTGTGAGAGCACTGACTCTCACTAGGAGTCCTCATTAGCACTACCCTCATAGGTTCTAGGAAGTTTCCACTGTGGTAGATTTTCACACCACTCCTTCAATGCTCCCTTATTCCAGTTGTCTCTCCCTACACTTTCTCCATCTCTTCCCTTCCCAACCTGATCCTTCCAGCTCCAGTTCCCAGCTGCCTCCAGTCATGAACAATTTCCAGATTACAACAAAAAGCTTTAAGCTTTCCTCTCCTTTCTTTTCTTTCTTTTCTTTCTTTCTTTCTTTCTTTCTTTCTTTCTTTCTTTCTTTCTTTCTTTCTTTCTTTCTTTCTTTCTTTCTTTCTTTCTTTCTTTCTTTTTCTTTCAAGATAGTATTTCTCTGTAACAGCCCTGGGTGCCCTAGACTCACTTTGTAGACCAGGCTGGCCTTGAACTCACAGAGATCTGCCTGCCTCTACCTTTGCCTCTGCCTTCTGAGTGTTAGGATTAAAGGAATGAGCCACTGCTAGAGGAAGAGTTTTGAAAAACGAGAAAAACAGCATTTGTGTGTGCCTTGCCATTGGCTTTCTATCTTCTGATATGGCACAATTCTCACATTGGATTTTGCTGATTGTTTTGCCTTGGCTTAATGGATTAAGATTGGAGGACTAGGAGAGATTTAGATGACGAAAATACCATAGGCAATTCCTCTGAGAAAAGAAAAGATAAATATTGAGTTCCTAGGCAACCATTATTCTCCCAGCCCAGTTCCCTAGTCAAATAGTGACCTCCTAAGCAAGAAAGAACTGGTAAGATTACTGACACTGCCCTGCAAGTTCTAGGCAACAATTAGACCTTATTTATTTTTAACTTTCAGATACAAATTGCTTCGGGAAGCAAACCATCCACCTGCTAAAAAGCAATAGAGTTGAAGACGCTAAACCACACTGTGGTGGTTTGCATAACAATGGCCCCCATAGGCCCATAGTGAGTGAAATTATAGGTGTGGCCTTATTGACTTGTTGAAGTAGGTGTGGTCTTGTTGGAGGGAGTGTATGACTTAGGAGGGGGGCTGCTTTGAGGTTTCAGATGCTCAAGCCAGTCCCAGTATCTTATTCTCTGTTCCTGCTGGCTGCAGATCCAGATGTAAAGCTCTCAGCTCCCTCTCTCTAGCACCATGTCTGCCTGTGTGCTGCCATGCTTCCTGCATGGCAATGATGGACTGAACCTCTGAAGCCAGCCCCAATTAAATGTTTTCCTTTACAAAAGTTTCCATGGTCATGGTATCGCTTCACTGCGGTAGAAACCCTAACAAAGACACCTAGTAACTGCTGTCAGCAAAGATTTTGAGAAATTGAATACCACCTCACACCCACACCCCCCCCACAACCCCACACACACTTTACTGGGGGGGCATATAATGGTTCAATCAATTGGAAAATAACTTACAAGTTACTAAAAATGATAGATGCATAATTATCTTGTGAATTAAAAATATAATTCTGGATTGATAGTAAGAAAAAAATAAAAATATATGTTTACCCAACATAAGTGCTCCAATGTCCATAGTGTCATCATTCTAATAGGCAGAAAACAAGTTGGATTCTATTAATCAATGAATATACTGATGTATACTACAATTATATATAAACTGTAAAACCAGTCTGCAAACCAAAAGACATACATTCAATTTAAACAACTTATTGTGTGATTCTAATTATATGAATATTTTCATTATTTCCATAAAATCTGCAACTCCTACAAGACATTTTTGGGATATTTCCACATTCAAAATCTTACATAAATATTATTGTGAATTTTTTAAATCATTATTCACACACACACACACACACACACACACACACACACACACACACACACACCAGCCTATTTATCATGCAACTAGAGACTGGTGAAATTTTCCTTTTCTGTTCTTTATTGCTTCCAGAATATTATCTCCCCATCAACTCTAAAGAAACTGAGTGAATACCTTCTAGCATTTAACATTGTTTACTCTAGATCCTTGATCTTAATATCTATTTTCTCTTCAGATTTAGTTTAATTGATGACAAAATTAGCTAGCATTAATTATATAATAATTCAAATTAATTTTGTATTTATTTTAAACCAAAAAAATTTTTTTTTCTGTGTGTGTGTGTGTGTGTGTGTGATTTATGTGTGTTAGCTGGGTGACTTTTGATCCCCACAAAAAAGAATAATTAAATTAAAAGCCTTTGGTGGCCCCTACAGCAGAATACCCCGATTAATTCAGAAATCTTACTCAATGGGCATTTCCTGAGCTTTCCTGCAGTTCCATCACCCACATCTGCCTAGCATTACAGGATTGGAAATAAGAATATCAGTGTATCACTCCACAAGCCAGCTTCTCACCCACACAAGAGCTATGTAAGCCACTGCCATGCTTCCTTAACTTAAAATGGACAGAGTATTGGCTGGATTATCATTTCTGATTTTGTGTTTTGTTTTATTGTTTTTACCAATATCAAATATCTTGCTGAGTTAAAAATAACATTTTATTTAATCTCCACAACACATTAAGCAAGTAATCTGATTTTTTTTTAAATTTTAAAACAAAAGCCATCATTAATGGTAGTTTGACAATGAAGTGGATATAATTATTCAAAGAAGGGAGAGTGGAGAAACATGGCTCCAGCTACACAAAATGACTAATTTCATGTTCTTCTGATTGATTTCTGCTCAGCAATCAACTGTGAATGAGAGAACTATTAAGGAGAACTCGCACATTCTGTGTACAATTAACCTCTACAAGCCAGTCAATAACACACGCAGGACTGTATTCTCCTACACGTCCCCATCGTTTGCCACTGTTGCATTATCAGTTACAAGGGTCAAAATAATCTGCCACATAGACTTGAGTGGTATGAAGGATATATTCAGGGTTGCCTTGGAGGTATTGTAAATGCTTGTTCATAGTTCAGACCAGCAGGTAGATGAGACATCAGTGCTCCTGAACTTGAAACTTCACTGAAGGCAGCACACAAATCACTAAACCAGTAACTCCTGACTACATGCTTACCATTTGTCCTTATATCCACAGAAAAAATGTAATTCTCACCTCTCATCCAGGAAACCTATCTTTGCAACAGATGAAGAGCATTGTAGAAAACAAAAAATCAATCAAAATACAGAGTTGTGGAGCCCATTCCCAACTGATACATCTACAACCCAACTCCTGTACCTAAGGCTCAAAGATCACTGCAGGAGAGAGGGCAGAGAGATGAAAAGAGCCACAGGAAAAGGGAATCAGCTATGAGATCATGTTTCCTAGAAATGTCAGAAAATACAACCATGAAATCTCACCAACAAGGCTGGCTAAACATCACCTGAACAAGGACACCAATAAACACGCTAGTAAGGAAGGGGGAAAGCTCAGGAAACCCCAGTCATAGAGAGAGGACTACAGGCAGCTAAGGAATGCTGAAAGCATGAGAAATAATCTTCCCCAGGGAAAAACACACCAATTTTTATTCATTTTTAATAAATAAATTAGTTGATATCTTTATTGAGTCAGATGCCAAACAGCTAGTAACCAGAAGGCAGGTGTGGATGGTGGCACCTGTGGTACCTCATTCTACAACCTGCTTTTTCATTACTGTTCATCTCATCTTCTAGACACAGTGAAGATAAAAATGCAGACTTTCAGCTTTGCCAGGTAAGGAAAGCAAGAGGCTATTGAGATCATAAAATGCAATGATTGGAAAAGGTGTTGCTGAGACTCTAGGGACACTGGTTTTAGAATTTATTAACTGCTTTTACTTTATGGGTGAGATTTCATGGACTTTCTGATTGCCGTATTGAAATTCCTGATATCAGCTAATAAGTGACAAAGAAGTTAGAGACTGAGGCTAATGCATGAATACTGATAGACTAAAGCACTTTGTAATTTGTTAAATCACTTTACTTGTAAACTGATGGATGGAAAGCCACAGTTTGCAAACACTCAGGCACAGCAGCTCACAAATAAATAATCAGGAAGCCTTGTAACTGTGGCAAACACCTGCATTTTTCCTCTCATGAACAGAAGTTTCAGGGTTCTTGGCATCAACAAAGACATGCTGAGATGAATTTCTGTCTGCCAAGTCATAATAATAATCCACTTCCTCATTATGATATCAAGAGTCAAGGGTTCAGGTCCCATCATAGTTGAGCCACAGAAGTTTAGTGAGAGTTGCTGAGGGCTGGCTGTATGGTAGACATTGAGGACAGTACTAGTAGACAGGTAAACATGTCATTTAGCAAGTTCTTTCAGTCAGAGCCTTTTGCCTTTGGCTATTTTGGCTCCGAGGAGCCCTTTCCTTTCAGGCATGCCCCAGATACACCATTTTCCACCGACCAAAGGACATGCAACTTCAGGATACCTTTCATGATCTTCTAATTTCATCTGCTTCACCCTTTCCCTCTCACTGTAGCTGCATTAAACCCTTCTTTGAATTTGTTTCCTTCCGGTTACAACAGCCTCTGTTCTTTAGGCTTAGAGTCAGTCTAAGTTAATGATACAATTCAGCCTCTTTACAAAATAACTGATAAGAACTCAAATATTATTTATATAATCTTAAAATTGTAGAATGAAATACAAATTAAGGTAATTTTATTATTTGAATCAGCATGGTGTTTAAATGCTTTATTAGTGAAAATTATAAAATAAATTTAAAAAATAACAAATGGAGAATCAACCACACAGTCTGGAATCTTGTGAATTGATTAGCAATATTAATGTCACATGTCTACAGAACATGTTCAATACAATCAAACAATGCCGAAAGAATGATCTCATGATTCTTAAGTTATGCTAAATCATATCCATCTTTGGAATAATGTCAAGTTTATAGTGATTTACAAGTACTAGAGAGGAGTTTATTAGATTTTATAAATGGCTCTCACAGGAGTTATATACTCTTCTAAAAGAACAATATGCATTCTCTTTTGTAATAAATGTAAAATGCACTCTTGGCAAAAATAACAAAAGCTAATAACAGACTTCGAGTGGGACTGTGTGTTCCTTACACATTTCATTTCTGAGTATTATGAATTTTAACTTAAGTCCTAAACAGGAAATCATGTGGTTGATTTTTTTTAGCATTTAATATTATATTGTAAGCTAATTACTTAGTAATAAAGACTGACAGTATTCCTCAGGGAGAAATCTAATTACATTGGGTTGACTGCCAAAGAAATTGCTCTAAAAGTGAAGTCATTTTGTTGTTAATGCTATGCAAATTGCTATGAAGAAAGTAGCAATTGAAGGGCTAATTTCATTGTTGTATCAACATGTGTGAACAAAAGAACTGTACAATTATCCTGCAGAATAAACGTGGAATGGAGTCAGTGACATATATTTTGTCAGTGTGACACTTGACTGAGTAGAAAAAAAAAGTGAAGTCCAGGGTTAAATCAATCATCTCAGGCAATTAAAAGTAAAGAAAATAAAACAAATTTGAATTGCTCTTGAAATGAATTCACCCCTGACTGCTTGTATTTTATCTTCTATTAAATCAAAGAGATAAAATAGTCTTCGTCTTCACTGTTATCACTTCATTTCTTCAGCCACTGATGGCAATCATAGGTAGGATGGCTTTATGAAGCAGTAAAGCTACTTTGAGGTTTCATCTTATTTGGAATTTCCAAGATTAAAGAAACAAATGACAAGTGATGCTGGAGAGACTGTGGGTAAGGGAGAACACTTATTCACAGCTGGTGAAAGCACAAACTGGTACTACCACTGGGGAAATCAATGAGAGGTTCCTCAAAAAAAAAAATACTGAAAACCACTGATTCACATGATCTGGTTATACCACTCTAGGCATATACTCAAAAGAGTTTCTGTCTACAGAGATATCTTCCCTATTCACAATAATCAGGAAATGAAAACAACCTAGATATCCATCAATTGATAAATGGATAATGAAAATGTCATATATTTACACAATGGAATGTTATTTAGCTTTTATGAAAAACAAAATTATGAAATCCACTGTTAAAAGGACGTAACCCAGATGCAGAAAGAAAAATTTCACATTTTCTCTCACTTCTGGATGTTAGCTTTCAATCTTCAGATACATCTCTTCCATGTGGAATACCAACAGAGTTCAGCAATTTAGTAAGAGTTAAGTGGAAGAAGGAGCTTTTGAAGGAGGGGAGCTAGGACAAAGTGATATAAAGGGCTTAAGGGCAATAATGGGACAGGAACAGTAAAACTGGGTTAGAGCAGGGTATGGGGTAGGATGGATAGAGAAGAGACAATGGAGAAAGACAACTAATACTAAAGATCTTTTGAAAAGATATACGAAAACATACTACTATAGAAGCTTACACACACACACACACACACACACACGCACAAACACACACACACACACACACACACACACACACACACACACACACGATGTAATGATATTACCCTACAAAGAAAGAACAATACCCTAATCAGAAATCTCATGTTAGCAAAACAAAATGTTTTTAACTCTTTTAGGGTTGTTGGGCAAATAATGGTTCATATAGCCCTTAGAGGTATTGCCAATACTTTTGTCTATCCTCTAGAACTTGAAAGTAAGATCATACTCTATTTTTGAAAACCTCTTGAGTCACAGATAATACAGAAATCATTTCATACTTACCTGGAAGGTTGATCTCTATTGGCTAGCTGGTGCTGGAAAGTGCTATGCATGTTACCAAATGAGAAAATAAAATCCACAACCTCACCCAGCCGTGAACCATCCAAGTAACAACAACAAATGGTCTGGCAAGATACACCATTGGTGCAATTGTAGAGTCAAACCACATTCTGTTTGACTCTAAGGCTCACTCTGTGAGCTTGAACCTACACTTGGCACTGTTAAGGAGGCCAAAAATCAGTGGCTAGATATGTCATAGGCCTTAGGTAAAAACACAATACTATTAGTTGACTAAGTGAGCATAAGTACTAAAATAACTCTTAATGACTTGTTGGTATATCCATAGATCAGAGCATCTCTCAAACCACTTCAGAGAACCTTTTTGTTGCAATGGATGGCAGAGACACTCTAACTAGTCAATATTTAGAGAATAAGAGACTGTATTGCTCAGTCCTAAATGGAACATATGTTTCATAGACTGAGGAGAATTCATGGAAGAGGGCGTAGAAAGACTCTAAGAGGCAGAGTTCATCTACAAAATGAAGGAAACTATGTTCTTCATACATAACAAGGCAGCTATACATCTGAATTCACAGCTACGGTGAAAGCATAACAAGACCTGAATACATCTGAACCAGACAAAACCCCAGCAGAGATAGATAGATAGATAGATAGATAGATAGATAGATAGATAGATAGATAGATAGATAGATAGATAGATGATAGACAGATGATAGATACATAGATACATAGATTGGTTGGTAGATAGATGATAGATAGATAGATACATAGATAGATACATAGATAGATACATAGATACATAGATAGATAGATAGATAGATAGATAGATACATACATACATACATACATAGATAATAGATAGATGATAGATAGATAGATAGATAGATAGATAGATAGATAGATAGATAGATAGATGATAGATAGATAGATAGATAGATGATATTGGTGAAATTATTAAGGCCGCTCCACATAGTTAAAAGGGAGATTTATTTAATGGTGTAACTTACAAATGAAGGGATAGGTAGGTTAAGGGTTCTGGGAAAGACACAACGTAGTCCAGCAGTGTTCTCTGGAGAATTCTCCTTGGTCTACCTCTAGCATCTGGACTCCCAGCAGGAAGAGAGCTTGGCGCTTTCCAATCTCCAATCTTCAGGGTCCTCCCTTGGCCCTGCCTTGTAGGTGTGATAGTTACCGAAGTCTCAATGGGGGTTGGAACTTCCAAACCAAAGCTGGAATGGCTACCCACTACAAGATGATACATAGATACATAGATACATAGGTAGATACATAGATTGGTTGGTAGATAGATAGATAGATAGATAGATAGATAGATAGATAGATAGACAGATAGGTAGATAGATGGAGAGAGACAGACAGACAGACAGAGACAGAGAGATTCAGTTTTATTTAATGATGTGATCTCTAGTAGGCAAATACGCCAGGGCAGGTTCTACCTCCAAGACCAGGTGGGCAACACAAGCTGGACTCAATGAGGAGAGAAACAGTAAATCAGTTTTGAGTGGGAAGGAACAGGGGTAAGAGGTAATGGGAGAAGCTGATGTGTTGGTAAATATGGAAAAATACATTGTATGAATTCTCAAATAACTAATAAAATACTATTTTAAAAAGAAGTATACCTCTGTGTGATGAACATCTTATGCCAATTAAGATTTAGAAATTCATATTCATAAAACTTACCATAGTAGCTAAAAGTTGGCAAAGAACTTGCTTATGTTTTGCCATATTAACACTGCTAGGAGGGTTTTCATTTTTTTAAAGATTTGTTTGCAGGGTATAGTGACACATGCCTTTAACCTCTGTAGATGTAACCAACCGTCTTATTAAATAAGAAACACAGAAACAATGTAAAAGAGAAAGCCGAGAGGTCAGAGCTCAGAGCTAAAATCTCACCCTTCCTCCTGCTGTCCCAGCTTCGCGAAAAGAGACCTACCTCCTGTCGGTTCGTATTTTTAAAGTATGTTGTTCTGCCTTCTCATTGGTTGTAAACCCAAACACATGACTGCCTCGTCACTGTCTGAATGTACAGCCCCCTAGGTCTTAAAGGCATATGTCTCCAATGCTGGCTGTATCCCTGAACGCACAGAGATCTTATGGGATTAAAGGCGTGTGCTGCCACCGCCACACTCTTGCTATGGCTCTAATAGCTCTGACCCTGAACACACAGATATCTATGGGATTAAAGGCGTGTGCCACCACCGCCACACTCTTGCTATGGCTCTAATAGCTCTGACCCCCAGACAACTTTATTTATTAACATACAATCAAATTAATATTTCAGTACAAATCAAAATAATATTTCAATACAATTAGATTACCACCACATTTCCCCTTTTCTATTTTAATAAAAAGAAAAAAAGCAAAAGGTTATGACTAACAAAAGAAAAACTATATACAAAAGTACAATAACTATATACAATATATACAAGTAATAAATACCTAAACAGGTATTTGACAAATCAGAGAAAATAATTCCATTATCTATCCTATTTTGGTAAATCCAAGATGTATCTAATGTACTTTCTATCCTAATTAATTTTCAACTATAACTAACTAATCTTCAACCATAACTAACTAATCTTCAACTCCCTCAGAGACCCAAGAAGGGAATAATAGTAGCTAACAAAAATAAAAACAGGAAGTGCATGCAAGCAACTTCCAAAAAATTTTGTGAGTTGACAGAAACAGCCAGCTGCCTGGGCAGTCACCTGAGGTTTCTCCGCAGTGTTGGGGCATCATCTTCAGCCTATAGGCTTAGTGTATCTGACAGACTCATTTGTGAAGTAGGATGTACACAAGGTCAACAGTTCAACCTCACATTGGGTGAGAGCAGTCCACGTACCAGAAACACCTGAATTCCACTAGTGTCCTGTCATGATTCAGGATTTTAAATTCTGGAAATTGTTGACAGTTTTTTAATTCAGCTGTCCATTCTTCTTGGCTGTGTATATATGGCTTCATCTCAGCATCCCCTTCTTCTCCACATCCCTCTATTAAATGCCAGTCTACTTTTGAGAGGCATGAGCTTTCAGCTGCTGTTCCATTGTACAACAGAATCCATCGGCCCTCTGCCTGTTAAGCTGCCTTCGAAGAAAAGGGCACCGTACCTTTTCCGGATGCGAAGGCCACTTCAGGGATGGGGCCATATTGTCCTGGCCTCAGAAGATGCCTTTTGATAAAGCCATAACCACACTTGTTTTGGCAAGAATCAGTAGTTCCTTGTTTCGTGATCTGTCTGTCCATTTTGTCCTGTTGATTCGAGGATACTTTGTTGTCCAGTGGCTAACTTTTGCCAGAATGAAAGTTGACTCCATATGCAGTTTCTTCAATGCCCATATTTTCTCTAAAGTAGATTGGTACTGCCAGGAGCTGACATGTCTCAAAAAAGAAAAATTTTCTAAGTTATTAAAACATTTTAAATGCCATATTCTGTAGATCTCTGAAGGGTTTGAAGATGACCTGTCTAAAACATCTCTGCTCAATTTTTAAAACATATCTAATATGACTACAAGTTCTATGATAATGTCTAACTACTAGCTTTCATTTCTTTATATCCTAATAGTTGATAATAATAACATTCAAGGATCAGAAATTTGCATTACATTGTTAAATGGATGGAATAAATACAATTAGAAATATACATATAGCATTTTCTAACAATATCAGTTTCAAATTTGTGTACAATATAAAACAATTCAATCCAATGTAAAGTATTTAAAACTAGTAATTGTCTTTCTCTTTTCTTTCTTTTTTTTCTTTCTTTCCTTCTTTCTTTCTTTCTTTCTTTCTTTTTTTTTTTTTTAAACAAGAACCTTAAATCTAATCTCCTTTGCTTAGCCTTTTTCCTAACCCTTGACAATAACTTGTAACCAACCCCCCTAAATACTGAAAATTATCCCAGACCCAGAACCCATTAAAAAGACCAAAAAACCACCTGCCCCACACCACCTCTTTGGGAATGTGGGCGTCGTATTCTTAAAATTGCTTCCTGCTGGGTATGGGCGAAGTTTTCTTTATCCTGAAAGAAAAATTTTAGGTTAATTGTCAAATTCTAGGAGAGGTAACTATATCCTTCATTATCCAGTCTGTGTATAATGCCAAAGTTGAGGGTTTATCTCAAGTCCTTATTCAAGTAGTCTTTGAGACTGGATCATCTCAGCTAGTCATCTCAAATTTGCTCTGAGCACCTTGTAGTTCAAAGCTGATCTGTGGATGATGTTTGTCAGCTTAATGATATTATTATTGTCCACGTGGAATTGTTGTTGTTGTGGGGCCCCATCTTCTTTCTGGAGACTTCAGTTGATGTTAGGCCTGGCCATGATTTCCTGCAGAAAACTGATAAGAGACTCGAACACAAAAACATATATATGCAGCTAGCCTTTTTTCTAGAATTAGTTAGTACTCTATGTGACCATTCATATCTTAACAAAGTTTAAAATGTATATATATATTAATCTTGTAAATTTTGATATAAAATTTATACTTTGAGAAAAGTTTAAAGAATCAGAATAGAATCAAAGAGTTGAGATTAGTAATAGAATAGTCCCTTAATTAATTTTGCTTTTGTCCTGTACCATAGCAGAAATGGCTCTTATTCTGGCATGATACAGGGAGTTTGCATTTTCCTTTTAACAACATGCTTGATTTTAAAGAAGGAGAGAGCCATTCTCCAACTCCAAAGTCAGCTTTAAATTTTAATTGAACTGGGACTGTTAGAAGACCAATAGTGTTAAATCTTTAGAGAAAAGCAGAAACAAACATTTAGGAAGACATAAAATTTTTTTAGATAATATATACCCATACACCGTTTCACTCTGTTTCTTGGGATAGATGATTTGTCCCTTTTCTTCAGTTGTCTCATTTGTCCAGTGTTCTTCAGATTCCTTAACCTTCATTCTCCTAAAAGACAAAAACAAAAACCTTTCCCCAAGACTAATTTTGGGGATGTTTCCTTTTGACAAGTTATTATCTGATTAAATGAAAAGGCATGTGTTATTGATACAAGTTAGTTTAAATTGGATGTTCATGCTGGTTGATGAACTATCACCTCCTCTAATTAAGAGGTCTCTCTTGTTCAAATCGAACCTTTATCAATTTTGATGGTACCCACAGCTTATCTTCTCCTGTAGAAACAAAAGCAAAACCACGTCCCCAATGTAATACATACCCTGGTTTCCATTCTGAGGTCAGCACATCCTTAAAGTATATAGGCTGATTTAATTCTGTAGTTTTTTCTATTATCCAATGTCTCTCTGCAGCTGTTGTTCCTTTCTCATTGGCATTCAGAAAATTCAAAGTTAGAAGAGCATTATGCAGTCTATTTCTGGGGGTTTTTGTTACCCATTTCTGTTTATTTAGCATATCCTTTAGAGTTCTGTTTGATCTTTCTATAACTGCTTGACCTGTAGGATTATGTGGTATGCCTGTAATATGCTTTATATTGTAATAAGCAAAAAACTGTTTCATTTTAACAGAGACATATGATGGAGCATTGTCAGTTTTGATTTGTGCAGGTATACCCATGATGGCCATAACTTCTAGCAAATGAGTGATTACAGAATCAGCTTTTTCAGAACTCAAAGCAGTTGCCCATTGAAATCCTGAATAAGTATCGATAGTGTGGTGTACATATTTCAATTTTCCAAATTCTGCAAAGTGAAACACGTCCATCTGCCAGATTTCATTTCTCTGAGTACCCTTTGGGTTACATCCTGCTGGTAATGGCGTCTGATTGTAGAAGGAACAAGTAGGACATTTCTTTATTATTTCTTTGGCTTGTTGCCAGGTTATGGAAAAATCCTTTTTTAAACCTTTACTATTAACGTGATGTTTTTTATGAAATTCTGAGGCCTCCAGCACATTTCCTATCAATAATTTATCAATCTCTTCATTGCCTTGTGCTAGAGGGCCTGGCAGACCAGTATGGGATCGAATGTGAGTTATATATAAAGGATGATTCCTTTTCCTGATTGTATCTTGTAATTGAATAAATAGTGAAGTTAATTCTGAAGCATCAGGGATAAATTCTGCAGTCTCAATATGTAACACCACTCTTTCAGCATACTGAGAGTCAGTTACTATGTTGAGAGGTTCTGAAAAATCCATTAATACCAACAGAATAGCATACAATTCTGATTTTTGCACTGAATTATACGGACTTTGAACCACTTTACTTAAATTTTCTGATTTGTAACCTGCCTTTCCTTCTTTGTTGGCATCTGTATAAAATGTACGAACTCCAGATATGGGTTTTTGCCGTACAATTCGAGGCAAGATCCATTCAGCTCTCTTTATAAGATCAATTCTATTGCTTTTGGGATATTTGCTGTTAATTTCTCCCAAAAAATTACTGCAAGCTCTTTGCCAAGGTTCACTTTCTGTCCATAATTTTTCAATGTCCTCCTTAGTTAATGGTACGACAATTTCTGCTGGGTCTATGCCTACTAATTGACGAAGTCTCATTTTTCCTTTGTAAATCAAGTCAGAGATTTTTTCCACATAAGTTTTTAATTTTTTATTTGGTTTATTTGGTAAAAATATCCATTCCAATATAATATCTTCCCTCTGCATTAATATTCCAGTAGGAGAACGCCTAGAAGGTAAGATAACCAAAATGCAATCCAGCTTTGGATCAATACGATTCACGTGTCCTTCATGCACTTTCTTTTCTACCAATGCTAATTCTTTCTCAGCTTCAGGTGATAATTCTCTTGGACTATTTAAGTCCTTGTCACCTTCTAAGGTTTTGAACAAATTAGTCAGTTCATCATTTTTTACCCCAACAATAGTTCGTAGATGAGAAATATCTCCAAATAATCTTTGAAAGTCATTAAGAGTCTGTAGTCTATCTCTCCGAATTTGCACCTTTTGGGGTCTAATTTTTTGTAGCTCTATTTTATATCCTAAATAATTAATAGAATCTCCTCTTTGTATCTTTTCAGGAGCAATTTGTAATCCCCAGCGAGGCAAAATTTTCTTTACTTCTTCAAACATTATTTCTAAAGTATCTGCATTTGAGTCAGCTAGTAAAATATCGTCCATATAATGATAAATTATAGATTTAGGAAATTTTTTACGTATCACTTCCAATGGCTGTTGTACAAAATATTGGCACAGAGTTGGGCTATTCAACATTCCCTGTGGGAGGACCCTCCATTGAAATCTTTTAACCGGTTGAGAATTATTATAAGTAGGCACTGTAAAAGCAAATCTTTCTTTGTCTTTTTCTTGTAAGGGTATTGAAAAGAAACAGTCTTTTAAATCAATAACTATGAGAGGCCATCCTTTTGGTAACAGAGTAGGCAAAGGCATCCCAGATTGTAGAGAGCCCATTGGCTGAATTACTTTGTTAATTGCTCTAAGGTCTGTTACCATTCTCCATTTACCAGATTTCTTTTTAATAACAAATACAGGAGAATTCCAAGGGCTGGTTGATTCTTCAATATGCTGAGCATTTAACTGTTCTTCTACCAGCTCTTCTAAAGCCTGGAGTTTCTCTGTTGTTAAAGGCCATTGCTGGACCCATACAGGCTTGTCTGTTAACCATTTTAAAGGTAGAGCTGTTGGTGTCTTTGGAAGATCATCAGTTATTGTGCCCTGTTCTTGTATAATATGGATGGCTGGTGACCACTCATTAGAACAGTATCTTCTAATATTTCTCTCAGTAACATGTGCTAGTTTATGATTTGTTTCTGAGATTGGAGGGATGTTAATCTGAGTATTCCATTGTTGCAACAAGTCTCGACCCCACAGGTTCATAGTTATGTTAGCCACATATGGTTTTAATTTTCCTCTCTGTCCTTCTGGACCTATACATTCGAGCCATCTTGCACTCTGTTTCACCTGAGATAATGTCCCAATTCCTAACAGTTGAACGTTTACCTCCTGAAGAGGCCAAGTTGGATGCCAAAATTCTGGTGCAATTATGGTAACGTCCGCACCTGTGTCTACCAGACCAGACAACAAAACACCATTTATTTTTATCGTTAATTTTGGTCTTTGTTCATTAATAGAAGTTTGCCAAAAAATTTTCTTTATGTTTTCTCCTGAAGTTTCTATTCTCTCTGTTTCATCATTCTGACCAGCATGATTTATTCCAATAGGCATTTGGTTATTTAATCGCTCTCCAGAGCAGGCATTTCCTCTATGGCTGCCGGAAAGGTTTGAACTGGATTTGCACTGGGGGCCTGCCTGAGGCCCCTCTGGGAGTTTCCCGAAGACTGAGGCAAAGGATTACCCTGTCTGTCCTTTGTTGATCTACATTCGTTGGTCCAGTGTTTTCCCTTACCACACCTTCTGCATACTCCAGAAGGAAGGGGCATTCTGTTGCCATTGTTCCTTGAAGAAACATTGTTTCTGGAAATGACCTGTCTACAGTCCCTTTTCAAATGTCCTTGCTTTCCACATCCAAAACATCTAACACTCCTCAAACCTTTTGAAATTACTTCTCCTACCCATGTATCATCATGCTCATCAGCTTCAACATTAATTGTTTCTCTAATCCAATCTTCCATAGGTGCAGATCTTGCCCTTAATGGCCTGATTATTCTTTTGCATGCTGCATTCGAATTCTCAAAGGCCAAAGATTCAATTATTGCCTTACCAGCTTCTGAATCCGAGACCGTTCTCTTTACTGCTGAAGCCAGTCTTTGTAAAAAATCTGTAAAAGACTCTTTTGGGCCTTGCTTCACCTTTGTAAATGACTCAGATTTTTTTCCTGGTTCCTCAACTTTGTCCCATGCATTCAAGGCTGCCGTTCGACATAAAATTAGGGTTTGGACATCATATAAACATTGTGCTTGTGCTGAAGCATATTGGCCTTCGCCCATAAGCTGATCCTGGCAAACTTGTACTCCTTTATCCCTCCACTGTTTTTCTATGTTTTTAGCCTCCTCCTTAAACCAAGTCAGAAATTGAAGTCTCTGGCTGGGTTCCAGAACACCTTGTGCGAGGTCCCGCCAGTCCTGTGGTACTATCCTATTATATGTTGACCAAGTGTTTAACATTTGCTTTACATATGGGGAATGCATGCCATAAGATACTATTGCCTCCTTAAACCTTTTTAAATCCAACATTTCAATTGGAGCCCAAGTATTTTGTGTAGCCATTTGATCAGGCATCTGCTGTACTGTTACAGGATAAATTAAGGGTGACTGTGTGAAAACAGGCTTTCTTTCTGCAACCTTATGATCCCGACTTGAAACAACTTCACTGTTAATTTCTTCTGTCTGAATTTTTACAGGTTTAACAAGTTCTTCTAACGCTGTTATCCTGGCACTTAAATGGACTATCTTTTTAAATATTAAAATGTGGATTATTATAGTGATGAGGTGCATAATTCCACCAATACTAATATTATATAGTTGTTCCATTGCCAGACTGCCTAAAATTTCGAACAAAAACCAATTTTCTTCCAATGCACACATAAAACCCATTTGTTTTTTAATGTGGAAAAAAAATTCTCTTTTAGATAGTTTCCTTTAAAATATCTGATATATTATGACTTACCAAATCTGCGTAGAACAGTAGAAATCCGAGGGGATTTTCAAAGCAGCCACCTAGTGTCCCAGGTGTAAATCCAGAGAGAGAGAGAGAGAGAGAGAGAGAGAGAGAGAGAGAGAGAGAGAGAGAGAGAAGAGAGAACGCACAAGAAAGCGTAGCCGGCTAAAGCTTAAATGCAGCCACGTGTTCCCTCTTGTGCCGAGTCAAGGCTTGGGTCTGGCTTCCTTGAGCTCCGACCACGTGCGTTGGCTTTACAGGCAGGGCAGGTCTGAGTTGTTTGTAGCACCAGCTTTAGGCAAGCTGCTCACAGACCTAGGCCCGGGCTAGAAGTTGCTACCCGGACTAGGACGCCAGCAGCTTGGACTAACAAGCCGATCGCCGCCGGCCGCCGTGTGCCGCCGCTGCCACCGCCGCTGCCGCCGCCGCCGCGGGCCGCCTGCCGCCCTTGCGGGAAAGCGGACCTGCCGCCAAGCCAAGCAGTTTTTAATGGATTCTTGTCACGTTGGGCGCCAGATGTAGATGTAACCAACCGTCTTATTAAATAAGAAACACAGAAACAATGTAAAAGAGAAAGCCGAGAGGTCAGAGCTCAGAGCTAAAATCTCACCCTTCCTCCTGCTGTCCCAGCTTCGCGAAAAGAGACCTACCTCCTGTCGGTTCGTATTTTTAAAGTATGTTGTTCTGCCTTCTCATTGGTTGTAAACCCAAACACATGACTGCCTCGTCACTGTCTGAATGTACAGCCCCCTAGGTCTTAAAGGCATATGTCTCCAATGCTGGCTGTATCCCTGAACGCACAGAGATCTTATGGGATTAAAG